>NC_067250.2:301886180-304386180 GCF_019359855.2 Lolium perenne | reverse complement strand
CAGGCGGGAGCTCGATAAGCAGAAAATCGAATTGGATAGAAGGCAGGAAGCAGCCTCTGCATCAAGCAGGCGAAGGGCGGAGTTAAGTCGACATTCAGGAACTTCGGGAGATAGCCACAGGGAAGCTCGGAACAGAGCAAGATCAAGGCTGCAAAACATACCTGAGGGAGAAAGAGAGCACTTGGTTCAAAACCTCGACATGTCTTTTATGTCGATAGACACGAGAGGGAACATTATCCCCAAGACACCGGAAGCTGGGTATATGGCGACACAAGCCTTTATCCTTGCATCCAGGCCACCTCCCGGAGATCCAAGAGAGGCATTATACAATATGGCCATGGCAGGTGTAGGGGCCATGGGAACGGCGTTTGCAGCAACACCTCCCGAAAGAACAGCAAGGCAAAATAGTCCACGGCCTGCGGCAGCAACACCAGTTCCCGAAAGAACAAGTGGAGCAAGAGACACAGCAGCGCAAGCAAGGGTGGACAGAGCACGACAAAATAGAAGGGAACATCGGCATTCCCCAGAGTTAGATGATGAGGATATGTGTGGGCTGCCGTGCTTCACAAGGAGGGTCCGAAAAACTCGAGTTCCTTCGGGGTTCAAATTGCCCGATAACTTTAAAAAATTCGATGGCCTGCAAGATCCAGAGGATTGGCTAGTCGATTATCTCGAGACGGTGAAGCTGACAGGAGGAACTAGAGCAACAGCTATGCAGAGCATCCAGGTACATCTGAGTGGAGCTGCGCGATCTTAAATAAAGAAGCTTCCTCCAGGATCTATCGACAATTGGGATAGCTTCGAGGACGTGTTCGTCAAGAATTTCCGGTCCACTTGCAAAAAACCTGCATCACTAGAGGAACTGAGGGCGTGTCGACAAAAGCCAGACGAATCAATGAGGAAGTACATCCAAAGGTGGAATATCATTAAAAACTCGGCAGAGAATATATCTGACGAGAGAGCGATAGATGCGTTTGTCGCAGGAATCAGGCGGGGAGATTTTGTGGAGGACTTGGGGAGAACTAACCCAAAGACAGTATCCGCATTAATGGAGATAGCAAACAGATGGGCAGATGGAGAAGATGTTGTTCACAACAAACGGCATAGGTCACCAGAGGAGGACCGCGGTCGAAATTATCAAAATAGGCGACGATTTCCCCGGCAGTACTCGAGCTATGATGCTCCTGGACAAATTTCGGCGGGCTTCCAAGCAAGCGCTGGAGGAAACAATAGAGATGATTATCAGAGGAGCAACGAGCAGCGAGGCGACAATAGAGATGACTCCCGAAACAACAGGCAAAATAACAGGCCAAGGTTCCAGAGACCTTTCGTATCCCCCGAGGAGATGATGAACGGGCCGTGTCAGATGCATTTTTATCTCGACAACAACAGAAAGAGACAGTCAGGACACTTGCAAAAGGATTGCCGAAATTTTCAGGCAATGTTAAGGTGGGCAGGACACGCCAATGCCCAGGAAACACATAGAAACCCTCAAGGGCCCAGGAGTGAGATCCAGTTGCCACCTCCTCCCGCAATTACGGACGAAAATCGACACCAGCTCGGAATAGCGGCAGCACCTGCACCACCACCTTACGTTGATCCCAACTCCAATGGAGCGGTCTCGATGATTCAGAAAGGCAGGCCATCCAATAGAGCTTAGAAAGTAATCTCGCGACAGGTGTTCATGGCAGAGAAGATGCCTCCACCAACGGTCGAGTACCTCAATTGGTCAGGGCAAGACAGTGGCTTCACAATAGCGGATCATGCACAGCAAGTTCCTCGACCAGGGCAGTCAGCACTTATCTTACCAGCAGTAATTGCAGGATTCGACGTATCTCGAGTATTCATAGATGGAGGCAGCAGTTTAAACCTCATGTACGCAGATACACTAAGGAAGATGAACATATCTCTAGCAAATCTGAAACCAACCGACACACGTTTCCATGGCATCACGCCAGAAAAGCCAAGTTATCCGTTGGGGAAGATAAATCTCGACGTTCAATTTGGGACACGAGAGAATTACAGAATAGAGAGGCTGGAATTTGAAGTCGTGGATTTCCCATCACAATACCACGCTTTGTTGGGATGACCAGCATATGCCAGGTTTATGGCGGTACCACATTACACGTACCTGTTGTGGAGGATGCCTGGACCTAAGGGACCAATCACAGTTAAAGGAAGTTTCGCGCTAGCCGATAAGTGTGACAAGGATTTTCATCGACTATCAGAAACCTTTGGGATGCAAGCAGAGTACATGGCGTCAAGGCTCACGACTGATTATGATGTGTTGCCAGATGTAGGAAGGCCCAACAAAGAATCAACCTTTAATACTGAGAAAAATTCTAAGGAGGTGCAGATTCACCCGACAGATCCAAAAAAGACGACGTCTATTGCGACAGATATGGACCTCGTATAGGAAAGCGCGCTCGTCGAGTTCCTCCGTGAGCACTGGAAAATCTTCGCGTGGTGTCCAGCCGACATGCCAGGAGTACCCAGGGAACTCGCCGAGCACCACCTAAACTTGGATCCATCAGCAAGACCAATAAAACAACCTTTGCGGCGTTTTTCGGAGCCAAACCGCAAAGCTATGCTATGAGAGATTGATCGACTGGGAGAAGCTGGTTTCATCAAGGAGTTGCATACAGAGGCCACGTGGGTCGCAAACCCAGTATTGGTCCCGAAGAAAAACACTAAAGTCCTTCGCATGTGTGTCGACTTTACGTGTCTCAACAAACATTGTCCAAAGGATCACTTTCCCCTCCCGAGGATCGATCAAATTATCGACTCCACGGCAGGATGTGAACGTCTTTCCTTCCTGGATGCATATTCTGGTTATAACCAGATCAGATTGAAAGAAGAAGACAAGGTCAAAACAGCGTTCATCACACCTTATGGTGTGTTTTGCTATAGAACAATGCCTTTTGGTCTGAAAAACGCGGGAGCAACGTACCAGAGGATGATGCAGAAGTGCCTAGCAACACAGATCGGGAAAAACATACAAGTGTACATTGATGATGTCGTCATAACATCAAAAAAGGGGACAACGCTAATCGAGGATCTGAAGGAAACTTTCGACAACCTCGACAAGTTTTGCCTCAAGTTGAACCCAACGAAGTGTTCCTTCGGCGTCCCTGCAGGAGAACTTCTTGGTTTCCTAGTCTCAGCAAGAGGGATTGAAGCTAATCCCGAAAAAATCCAAGCTATCGTAACAATGAGGAAGCCAACAAAGTTGAAAGAAATACAGAAGCTAACTGGGCGAGTCGCAGCTTTAAGCAGATTCGTCGCCAGGCTAGGAGAAAAGGCGTTACCGTTCTACGCATTAATCAAGCAAGGTGAGAAATTCCAGTGGAACGAAGAGGCAGATAGAGCCTTCGAGGATCTTAAACGCACAATTTCAACACCACCAATCTTGGTGGCGCCGAAAGAGAAGGAAACCCTCTTGTTATACATTGCAGCCACACCTCAGGTGGTCAGCACGGCGCTAGTTGTCGAAAGAGAAGAAGAAGGAAAACTCCATGGAGTGCAAAGGCCAGTATATTTCATTAGTGAAGTTTTATCGCCTTCAAAACAGCGGTACCCGCAGTACCAGAAGCTAGCATATGGAGTGTTCACAACCGCAAGGAAATTGCGCCACTATTTTTCGGCACACCCGATAATAGTGGTCAATGAAGCACCTCTATCAAATATCCTGAATAATCCAGAAGCTACAGGTCGTGTCTCCCTTTGGGGAATAGAACTTTCCCCTCGGGACATCACGTATGAAAAAAGAAAAGCAATAAAGTCTCAAATTCTGCCAGATTTCATCGCAGAGTGGATTGAGCTGCAAAATACAGGACCCCCAGATTTATCGAGAACTTGGACTATGAAGTTCGATGGGTCCAAGAGGGTAGAAGGAGCTAGTGCAGGTGTGATACTTATATCACCTGAAGGCGACAAACTTAAGTATGTCCTACGGATGACGTTCCCAAACGCATCTAACAACGAAGCAGAATATGAAGCTCTCATACATGGGATGAAGATGGCGAAAGCTTGTGGTGCAACCCGATTAAAAATCTTTGGCGACTCACAGTTGGTGGCTCAGCAAGTCATGAACCAATGTGATGCAGTCAATGACAGCATGGTGGCATACAAGGAATTGTACAACGAGCTCGAGAAGTTATTTGATGGATGCGAAGTAAATCACATCAGCAAGATGAGCAATGATGAAGCCGATGTTCTCGCAAACATCGGGTCGCAGTGCCTCGCAATTCCGTCAGGCGTGTTTTGGGAAGAGATAACCGAGAGATCCACAAAGCCAAAAAAAGGCGCAGAAGAAGGAAAAGGAGGAGAAAACTTCGAAGGTTACCAAAGAAGCACTAGAGGAAGAAGAGGAACATGAGCTAGTGATGATGGTGCAGGTCCCATGGATGCAAGCGTACATATCATATATCTTAAGGAAATAAATACCCGACGACCCAGTTGAAGCAAGGCGAGTTATCCGACGATCCAAAGCCTTTACAGTGGTCAAAGGGGAGTTGTATAAGCGCAGTATTTAGGGCGTGCTACAAAGGTGCGTCGCACCCGAAGAAGGAAGAGTAATATTAAAGGATGTACACGAGGGAATATGTGGTCATCACGCGAGCAGTCGAGCCATTGTGGCCAAGGTTTTTCGGGCTGGATTTTACTGGTTGACAGCAATCGAGGACGCAAAGGAGATAGTACGAACCTGCGACGCGTGCCAGAGATTCGCCGCAAAACCCCACTCTCCAGCAGCAGAGCTGATGCCAATACCATTGTCTTGGCCCTTTGCCCAATGGGGTCTCGATATGGTGGGAAAATTACACAAGGCCTCGCCAGGAGGATACGAGTATATGCTTATTGCTGTCGACAAATTCACCAAGTGGATAGAAGCGAAGCCGATAAATTCACCAGATGCAGCGTCAGCAATAAAATTCGTGAAGAGCATTGTTTTTCGATTTGGAGTACCTCATAGCATCGTCACAGACAATGGCAGTAACTTCACGTCCAAGGAATTCAAGGCATACTGCACAGAAGTAGGCATCAAATTGCACTTCGCGTCAGTTGGGCACCCGCAAACCAATGGTCAAGTCGAGAAAGCCAATGGTATCATCTGCAACGGTATTAAGAAGCGCATGCTAGGACCGCTTGAAAAGGCTCGACATACTTGGCCAGAAGAGTTGCCAAGTGTTTTATGGAGTATTCGAACAACGCCAAATATAGCGACACAGGAAACTCCGTTCATTCTGGTCCATGGAGCTGAGGCAGTACTACCGATCGAAATAGAGCATGATTCCCCAAGAGTCACAGAGTATGATGAAGAAACTTCAAGAAGAGCATTAGAGGACGATGTAGATGCACTCGATGAAGCTCGAGACGAAGTACTATCACGGGTCACCAAGTACCAGCAAGACCTGAAAAACTACCACAGTCGACGACTGCGGCCAAGATCCTTTCAGGTCGGAGATTTAGTCCTACGGCTCAATCAATAGAGTACTGAAAAACTCGAGTCGCCATGGCTTGGCCCTTACATCGTCACAGAAGTAATCGAAGGAGGAGCATACAGGATCAAGGACAAGAAGACAGGGGTTCCCGAGAAAAATCCCTGGAACGTGGCGCAACTCAGGCGGTTCTACGCTTAGATTCGAAATATAGTCCTCCTTTGTAAAAATACAATGTACTGAAACGCCCGTGAGTTTTCAGACGCACTCTTTTCCTTTTCAGGGCACCGAGTGGGGCTGGAAAGGTTTTTAATGAGGCGGGCTCGCGGTGCTGCAATATAGTAAAAGATATTGGTGACATACATCTTTTTGGTCGACAGGCTCGGGGGCTCATAACCCACGACAGCAAAATATATATATTCTCGCAACATAGTAATTCATCGAGACAAAAAAATAGTATAAGCTCCGGCCAAAGGCTCGGGGGATTCGCAATATAGATTACACTTCACAATATAGACAACTTCATTAACACAAAGAATTCGACAAAAAATATAGACATGATTTCTCGCAATATAGTACAACTCAGTCAATGCCTAATATACTATCTATGGATAGACCTTTGTTATTTGCAGCAGTCATCGTATGATCAGCATAGCTCTCCTTGACAAAGAATTCAGAGTCCATCCGAAAAAGTTCGTCCATCATTTCTTCGGCTACAGGAGTCACAATGTCATTGATTTTGTCGACGTTACTTTTTCGCTTCGATTGCTTGGCCAGGCATTTGGAGACAATCGTCGTCAGGTCTAATTTTCGATGACAGATCTGTATCATGATCGTGGCGAATCTTGCTCCAGCAGTCAACTGAGCTCGTACAAAGTTATGAATACGAGGGGCATCCCGAAACTTTTCCATCAAACCGAGAAGAGTGTCGGGCGCCTCGTCCCGAGGAAACATCGTCTTGTAAACAAGGGACAATGTTCTAGTGCAGAAATCAAGGAACTCGCGAACCTGACAGGCGCGGTCTTGAAACCTGACAATCTGTCGGGTCCGCTCTGGAGTGGCCCAGAACAGAGAACCGTGGTCAAGAGAAAGGTTAACGAGAAGATTTGTCCTTACGTTTACCCTTTCATCTGCAGCAGTAGCGTCGAGAAAGGAACCTATTTGGCGACGGCACGAGAAATTCAAAAAAGGATACGACAGAAAGATAGAAGAAGTTCTGGCTTGAAAAAGCATACCTGACATATCCACACTGGCTTCATTCATCAGTTCGAGCATACAATTCTCTCGAGTGGTTGCCTTTTCAGCTTCAGAAACTGATGAGGACATCCCTACTACACCACTACCTCCGTCATTAATAAATGAAGATGAACCTGCTGTGGAGCTCAAGTCCAATGAAGTTCGGATTGGACCAATTACAAGGGCTCGTGCGAAGCTACTTAAACAACAGGTGAACTTGTTTCTAAACGGTACTTTGATTGATGAGAACTTTATACTGCCTAAGTCCTATTACTTATGTATCATCAGGTATCAAGAAGAGACGAGCATCGCACGAGGAGGAGAGGAGCAGCTGGACATGAAGATGGACGTCAAGATGGACGTGAAGCTGGACGTGGAGCTGGACATGAAGATATCTCATGGTCGCGCGAGGGAGGAGCGGGAGGCATGCGCGAGAGGAGAAGAAGACGTCCAGGCCGGTCCAGCACCCGGTCCGACCGGCCGCCAGACCGGCCAACCCGGTCACTGGCCCGGTCGACCGGGCGCCAACCGGACGCAAGTTTATCGTACCGGAAGAAAACCGGAAACCTCGCAACTATCCGGTTGCTGCCCGGTTGCCGCCCGGTTGACCGTACCCTAGACCGGCCGACCCGGTTGCCGCCCGGTTGACCGGACCCCAGACCGGCCGCCCCGGTCCCTGGCCCGGTTGACCGGATTCCAGACCGGATGTGTCCGAGTCTGTCTCGACCAGATCTATTCTGGGTCGGTTATTCTTGTATCTTTTCGACCAGAACTCGTCCCGGACGCCTATATAAGTGCCCAGGACGCCCCCCTAGCTGCTTTAGACCACGTTTAAGATAAACCCTAGTTCTTAGTTGTTTGCTCTAGCAAAACTATTGAATCCCTACACCATATTGCTTGAATATTGTGTAGATCCTGAAAAAGTCTTGTGTGATCTGCTGTTCCATTGGGAATTAGACGGTTGCAACTTACCGCTTCGTGGTCGGCGGCTACGTGCGCAAGTGTGTGGAGTTGCGAATATCTTGCAGGGTTGAGAGCTGTTGCATTGGCGACAGGGACCAATCGAGAGATCTCGTTGCGTCATACAAGTTATCATCCACTTCATCGTCGTGTTTCTCCGCTGCCATCACCCCGTGATCATCATCACCACCGCTGCTTACTGAGAAGATCGGGACACCCCTTATCATCTTGGTATCAGATTTCCAGTTTTCCTTGGTAAGCCATCCACAATCCACCCCCATAGTTGAGTTGTGAGTGTTTTCCTATCCAGAAAAAGCCAAAAAAAATTAGGGTTAGGGTTTGCCATAGCCTTAGATTGCACTAATTTCAAGTTTTAGTTGATTTTCATAGTTGTTTTTGCGTATCTTTTCTTTCCATCTAGTCTTTTAGGGTTTGAGTTTACTCTATCATCTTGTTTTCCTTTATCTTGTGGTGTCAGTTTTTGTTACTCCGAGTCCACATAGCGTACAGTGTGCTTGTTCCAAACCATAGACACAGCCTTTCGATACAAGTGACTAGGAACTTCCCCAGAAGAGACTAGTTTTACCGCTCGACAGGCTGCTCGTTAGGTTATTGGTGTTTTGCATATCTTTGTTGGCCGTGTTATCAAGGAGTTGTGTCAGAAAATCAAAAAAAAAAGGAAAATTGAAAAGAAGCAAAAAGAGCTACATCGCTGCGTGTGTTATACAAATAGAAACTTCCAAAAAGAAAAGTGAAGTGCTAGTTGAATCAAGTGAAGGCCTAAGTTTACTTTACTGCACCTGTAGTTGAGCAATCTTGTGCCTGTCTCGTTGAGCTTTGCTAGCGTCTCTCGTGTGCATTGCAACCTTTTCCACATATAGTTGCATTGCCCCATTATATCGCCTTGTGTGAGTATCATTGCTTGTCTACGGTCAGCGCTAGAGCTTGTTATTGGTGCAAATAGGTAGCCTACCTACAGCCCCACATATACCCTGCTTTGCCGTGTGATTTGTTCTTATACCCTTGATATTCGCTTTGCTACATCCGTGCACTAGTTGTTACTACAAGTGGTAAGCAACACTAATTTACTTTGGAACGGTAAGATCTCCTTTTCTTATCAGTTTTGAGTGAGTTGTGAGAGTACCACCATATATTTTTGATTTAGTGCACTAACCTACTAACGATGTCTGCTAGTGATCATAAAATTGTTAACCAGGAAAACAAGAGTGCTGCAGATATCATCACATGGAGGGAGTATGAGGCTCTTCGTAATGAGATGCGACATGAATTCCGCGCTCAGGACGAGGTGCTTAATGGGAAGATTGATGAGATTTCCCAAAAGCTGGATGCTACTCATGTGACCGTCACTACAATGCAAGATCAAATGACGGATGTCCAACGCAATCTTGCTGATTTGCGCTTGGCTGTTGAGAATTTCACCGCGCAACAACAACAAGAAGATGACGATGATCTTGAGCTTCAAGATGACGCACACAATGCTCGTGATGCGCCACGTGGTAATCGTCCTCACGGTTGGGTTCCACTTGGCCGCAATGGTCGTGGACAAGATGAGGAAGATGGTTTGGGTAAGCCCAAGTTTTCTATACCCAAGTTTGAAGGAGGAGCTGATGTTGAAGAATACCTCACTTGGGAGCTGAAGATTGAGAAGTTGTGGAGCTTACATCCGCATTATACTGAAGACCGGAAGATCAAGCTTGCTTCTTCCGAATTTGATGGCTATGCTTTGCGTTGGTGGGATGCTTTTGTTCGTAATCGCGAAGAGGATCGTGAGCAGCCTATACGCACATGGCGTGCCATGAAGGAGGCAATGACTACTCGTTTTGTGCCAACAAATTACTTGCGGAATATATATGATAAGCTGACTCTTTTGAGACAAGGTGTGAAGACTGTGGATGAATACTACATGGAGATGGAGATGCTTATGCAGCGTGGCCGTGTCCGTGAGTCTCTTGAGATGACAATGCAGCGTTTTCTCAACGGTTTGAAGTATGACATCAAAGGCATTGTTCGTCACTACAGCTACACCAATATGAATCAATTGTTACATCATGCAAGAGAAGTTGAATCACAGTTGGCTGACGAAGCAAAGATCAAAGGTCGAGCTACAGGAGCTGGGCGTTTCACACCCCGCGCGGCCCCATCTATGGCGCCGGCGCCCTCGACGCGCTCCGCCCCTCCGCCTAGTAAGTCGGTCTCCAATGTGTCTAACACAAAGATGTCCGAATCTGCTGTAAGTACGAGTGGCTCTAATGTGTCTACTGCGCGTAACCATGACATGCTTTGTCATACATGTGGTGGCAATGGTCACTTCAAGAGAGATTGTCCTAATCGCAAAGTCATGGTTATTAATGAGGACAATGAGTACGAGACTGGAGACGATGTTGATCCTAATGCTCCAGAAGATGATGACTATGACACTGATGGTGAAGATGCATATCCGTCTGATGCTCGCACCATTGTTGTGTCGCAGCGTGCTCTTAATGTATTGCCTAGTGCCTCTACTCAGCGCTGCAATTTGTTCCAAACGAAGGCTTTAGTTGGTCCTGACAAGGCTTGCAAGGTCATTATTGATGGCGGGAGTTGCCGCAATTTAGCAAGCAAGGAGTTGTGTACCAAGCTGAAGTTGAAGTATCTACCGCACCCGCATCCATACTATATTCAGTGGTTGAGCGACAATGGTGAGATGAAGGTAAACCACATGGTGCGTGTTGAGTTTGCTATTGGACCGTATAAGGATTGCATTGATTTTGATGTTGTCCCTATGACGGTGTGTCACTTACTATTGGGAAGGCCTTGGCTCTATGACCGTTCTGTGCAACACAATGGCTGTGCCAATACATATCACTTGGAGTTCAAGGGCAAGAAAATCAATTTACAGCCTATGACACCACAGCAAATTGTCTATGAATCTCGTCAGAAAGTTGAAGTCAATTTGGAGGATGCTTCTTTAGATAGGCGAGAGAATTGTAATGTTGTGAGTGATATAACGAAAAGTGAGAGAGTGAATTCCTTAGTCTCATTAGCCACCAAAGAAGACATGAGAGAATTTAGTGAGGATCCTACAGCCATGCCTCTTGTGCTCTTGTACAGGGGTACGGTTTTGGTTTCTAACGACATGACCCCTCTTCCTCTTGGTGTTTCTAATGTTTTGCAGGAATTTGGTGACGTGTTTCCGGATGAGGTACCCGCAGGACTTCCACCATTGCGAGGTATTGAGCATCAAATTGACTTGATTCCCGGAGCTTCGCTACCCAATCGGGCACCATATAGAACGAACCCTGAAGAGACGAAGGAGATACAGAAGCAAGTACAAGTGCTACTCGACAAAGGTTATATCCGCATAAGCCTTAGTCCTTGTGCTGTTCCTGTTATTCTTGTTCCTAAGAAAGATGGTACATGGCGTATGTGCGTAGATTGTAGAGCTATAAACAATATCACTATTCGATATCGTCACCCTATTCCCCGTTTAGAGGATATGTTAGATGAATTGAGTGGTGCTGCTATTTTCTCTAAAATTGATTTGCTTAGTGGTTATCATCAAATTCGGATGAAAGAAGGGGATGAGTGGAAAACCGCCTTTAAAACAAAATTTGGTTTATATGAGTGGTTCGTAATGCCTTTTGGTTTGACTAATGCACCTAGCACTTTCATGAGACTGATGAACCATGTTTTGCGTGAATTTATTGGCAAGTTTGTGGTTGTGTATTTTGATGATATATTAATTTACAGCCGCAATGAATCTGATCATATTATACATATTCGACATGTTTTGCAAGTGTTGCGTGATAGTAAACTTTATGGTAATCTTGAGAAGTGCACATTTTGCAAAGATAAGGTCATATTTCTGGGTTATGTTGTCTCTAAGCATGGAGTAGAAGTAGATGTGTCTAAAATTGAAGCTATTCAAAATTGGCCTACTCCCATGAATGTGAGTCAAGTTAGAAGTTTTCATGGTCTAGCTGGGTTTTATCGCCGTTTTGTGCCCAATTTTTCTACTATTGCTGCACCTTTGAATGAATTGACTAAAAAGGGTGTTGCATTTGAGTGGGGCGTTGCCCAAGATCATGCTTTTGATGAACTAAAACGATTGTTAACTTCTGCACCATTACTTGCACTTCCTGATTTCAATAAGCAATTTGAGATTGAATGTCATGCTAGTGGTATTGGAATTGGTGGTGTGTTGATGCAAGAGGGTCGCCCAATTGCATATTTTTCTGAGAAACTTTCTGGTGCTAAGTTGAACTATCCAATATATGATAAAGAATTGTATGCTTTAATTAGAGTTCTTGAGGTTTGGCAACATTATTTGTGGCCAAAAGAATTTATCATACATTCTGATCATGAAGCTTTGAAATATCTGAAAGCCCAATCTACTTTGCATAGACGTCTTGCTAAGTGGGTTGAGTTCATTGAGTCTTTTCCATACATTATTAAGCATAAGAAGGGAAAAGATAACATTGTTGCTGATGCTCTATCTAGGAAGAATATGTTATTAACTCAACTTGATGTTAAAATTCCTGGTTTAGAGGTGTTATGTGATTTGTATGCTACTGATCATGATTTTGCTGAACCATATCGCTTATGTGCTCTTGGTAAAGCATGGGAAAAATATCACATACATGATGGGTTCTTGTTTCGAGCTAACAAACTATGTGTTCCAGAATCGTCTGTGCGTTTGCTCTTATTGCAGGAATCACATGCTGGAGGTTTGATGGGTCACTTTGGGCGTGAGAAGACGCTACTCATGCTCGCTGATCATTTTTATTGGCCAAAGATGAGGAGGGATGTGGACAGGTATGTGAAGAGGTGCATTACTTGCAACAAGTCCAAGTCCAAGCTGAAGCCTCACGGTTTGTATACTCCATTACCGGCACCTACTACACCTTGGGAAGATATTAGTATGGATTTTGTGTTGGGTTTGCCGCGTACTAAAAGAGGCCATGATTCTATATTTGTGGTAGTGGACAGATTTTCTAAAATGTCACACTTTATTGCCTGCCACAAAAGCGACGATGCGTCGCATATTGCTAACCTGTTTTTCAGGGAGATTGTTCGACTACATGGAGTCCCGAAGACTATTGTTTCTGATCGTGATGTGAAGTTCATGAGCTACTTCTGGAAGACACTTTGGGGAAAGCTTAGGACAAAGCTGCTGTTCAGTACTACTTGTCATCCCAAACTGATGGTCAAACTGAGGTGGTGAATCGAACCTTGTCACAACTGTTGAGATCCATGATCAAGAAGAACCTGAAGGAGTGGGAAGAGTGTTTGCCGCATGTAGAGTTTGCTTACAACATGGCGGTACATTCTACCACGGAGCTATGTCCTTTTGAGGTGGTGTATGGTTTTAAACCCATTACTCCACTTGACTTGTTGGCTTTGCCCATACATGAGAGAGTTAATATGGAGGCATCCAAGAGGGCAGATTTTGTGTGCAAAATACATGTGAAGACTAAAGAGTTGATAGAGAAGAAAGGCAAGAGCAATGCTGCAAGGATGAATAAGAAGCGCAAAGAGATGTTGTTCAAGCCTGGTGATATGGTATGGGTACATTTTCGCAAGGATAGGTTCCCGAAGCTGCGGAAGTCTAAGTTGAAGCCTCGTGGTGCTGGTCCTTACAAAGTACTTGCCAAGATCAATGATAATGCATACTCGATAGATCTTCCAGTTGATGAGTTTGGTGTCAGTAATTCTTTCAATGTTGCTGATTTGACACCATATGACGGAGAAGACCTTGGAGCGTCGGGGTCGACGCCTTTTGAAGGGGGGGGGGAGATGATGAGAAAATCCCTACTACACCACTACCTCCGTCATTAATAAATGAAGATGAACCTGCTGTGGAGCTCAAGTCCAATGAAGTTCGGATTGGACCAATTACAAGGGCTCGTGCGAAGCTACTTAAACAACAGGTGAACTTGTTTCTAAACGGTACTTTGATTGATGAGAACTTTATACTGCCTAAGTCCTATTACTTATGTATCATCAGGTATCAAGAAGAGACGAGCATCGCACGAGGAGGAGAGGAGCAGCTGGACATGAAGACGGACGTCAAGATGGACGTGAAGCTGGACGTGGAGCTGGACATGAAGATATCTCATGGTCGCGCGTGGGAGGAGCGGGAGGCATGCGCGAGAGGAGAAGAAGACGTCCAGGCCGGTCCAGCACCCGGTCCGACCGGCCGCCAGACCGGCCAACCCGGTCACTGGCCCGGTCGACCGGGCGCCAACCGGACGCAAGTTTATCGTACCGGAAGAAAACCGGAAACCTCGCAACTATCCGGTTGCTGCCCGGTTGCCGCCCGGTTGACCGTACCCTAGACCGGCCGACCCGGTTGCCGCCCGGTTGACCGGACCCCAGACCGGCCGCCCCGGTCCCTGGCCCGGTTGACCGGATTCCAGACCGGACGTGTCCGAGTCTGTCTCGACCAGATCTATTCTGGGTCGGTTATTCTTGTATCTTTTCGACCAGAACTCGTCCCGGACGCCTATATAAGTGCCCAGGACGCCCCCCTAGCTGCTTTAGACCACGTTTAAGATAAACCCTAGTTCTTAGTTGTTTGCTCTAGCAAAACTATTGAATCCCTACACCATATTGCTTGAATATTGTGTAGATCCTGAAAAAGTCTTGTGTGATCTGCTGTTCCATTGGGAATTAGATGGTTGCAACTTACCGCTTCGTGGTCGGCGGCTACGTGCGCAAGTGTGTGGAGTTGCGAATATCTTGCAGGGTTGAGAGCTGTTGCATTGGCGACAGGGACCAATCGAGAGATCTCGTTGCATCATACAAGTTATCATCCACTTCATCGTCGTGTTTCTCCGCTGCCATCACCCCGTGATCATCATCACCACCGCTGCTTACTGAGAAGATCGGGACACCCCTTATCAGAAACGGCGGCTTCCTTGGTAGCTATGGCTTCTCGAGCTTGTTGAAGTGCACTTTTCTCTTTTTCGGATGCCTTGCGAGATTGCTCCATCATCACAAGTGTTTGCTTCTTCGCATGCTGAAGTTGTTGACGAAGTTCTTCCAAGTCTTGCGATAAACTCTTACTCGAGGAATCTTCATCAAGTTCACTATTCACAAGTTCTTTCTTCGAGCGAGAAGAGGTAGGCAAAACATCGGAAGGAGCAGGAGTTGGAGTATAGTTATCGAACGTCAACTGAAAGAAAAGGCTCGACATCAATCATCAAGAAAGATAGAATTCCATTGATTTTTAGAATATTTACAAGACATTACAATGGAGAAATCCCTAACAAACTAGTGTGGTAGGCGTCGCCAAAGATACTTTGGCGACAGCATCAAAAGAAAAAAGAAAAGAAAGAAAGGGTGGTCTACTTGACCTCCGGCTTGGATGTGCTTGGAGCAGGAGTTGGTTTAACACCAAGGTAGGCAAGGATTGGCTTTGAGGGAGGTTTGGCAGCTCTAATTAGAGATTGCCACTTCTTCGTTTCCATCTGCCCTATGTCGCCAACCTTGGCCCAGTCGATATTTTGCTGGCTATCAGCAATCAGCGCGATGGTGCCCTCTACGCCAACCTTCAGGCCCTCTTGGCGAAGTTTGAGCCCAAGATCTTCCGGCACGTTGAAGCCTTTGGCAAGAGCAACAAAAGTGTTGGGCTCCTCTTTCTTCGGGAAGAAGTAGGGGAAAAGCTTCGACAGACCTGCCTCAGCATCAGCAAGGCCTTCGAGTGCTTCATCCCCATGGATTTCAAGAAGGGTCAGCGCGTCGAGAAGCTCGTCGCCTTCAGGACCATCCACTTCGTATTCTTGATGAGTTCTCCCTGAAAACAAGCAAAGGGTAGCTCGTAAATAAAGAATGCTCGGAAAATGTGAAGTAACCCGAGGAAATGCACAAGGATTCGAGCACTTACTAACAAAATGTCGACTCTGTACCTCCAAGCGACTGAGGATCTTTTCCTCTCGAGCAGCTTGCTCAGCTATTTTGTCGCTCAAAGCAGTTTCTGCGTCGTGAAGCCTCTTCCGAAGATCTTCAACACCAGCAGCATCTGCCTCGGCCTTTCACTACTAGGAAAACAGCTATAGCTGGCAGAATTACTGCCAACGCATCAAAAACGTGTACGTCGGTTCTATTTAACGCCGGCGCACCATTTTGTTGCCGCGTCAGCGGTGTCACTATATCCCCGGTGCATGTAGAAATTGGATCGCCGGTGATAGTTGTTGGTCTGATTATTTCTGATGTGGCCAAATATTCCCGGCGCGGTAAAAATGTTGTCCGCCAGCAACAGTTTGGCACAACCGGCGCGGCAAAAGGTAGGTGCGCCAGGGCTAAAATCGACTTCTCACCACGCGCGAGTCATTCTTCTTATCCACCACGCGAAAGGCGAGTCATTAGTTCTCCACAACCTTATCCACCTCGCAGCTCCGTCTCCACCACGCGAGTCATTCTCCTCCACAAGTTTCCTTATTCACCTCACAGCTCCTTCTCCTAGTGCGTCGGTGCCTGCACGGCGAGGAGAGCCGGGGCCTGCGCGACGAGGAGAGCGGGGAGGACCTGCGCGGCGACCAGAGCGGGGGGCTGCGTGACCAGGAGAGCAGGGAGGACCTGCGCGGCGACCAGAGCGGGGGGCTGCGCAGGGGCCAACATGGCGAGAAGCGCGTCGAGGATGGGAAGGAGCGCGTGAAGGAGGGGCGCGTCGAGGAGGGCCGCGTCGAGGAGGGGCGCATCGAGGTGGGCCGCGTGGAGGAGGGGCGCGTCGAGAAGCCTGTCCTCTTCTTCATCTCTCTCGTGACGTGACGGTGCGCCCCTCCGCGACGCTCTCCTTCGCGCCGGCGCCCCTCTTCAGTGGCGCTCTCCTTCGCGCCGGCGCCCCTCTTCAGATGCCGCGTCATGCGATGGTGCGCCCCTCCGCGGTCACCGGCGATGGAGCTTGCTTCCTAGCGGCGGGATGGAGAAGGGACTTGATTACTTTTTTACTTTTTAGTCTAGGGTCGTATTTGCAAATTTGTTCCCTGTGTGTGAATGTGACGAGGCTCAACTCGTGGGTGCGGTCAGATCTGGTCGGCCAAGCGGTGGACCAGGCTTTTTATGTTTAATTAATCTGCTACCCCCGGCGAACTTAAGATGTGCGCCGACATTATTATTTGATACCACCGGCGCACCAGCTACTGCGCCTGCACTAGACCACTATCACCGGCCTATTCCTACTGACGGGCTGCAGTGCGCCGGCAGTAGGCAAATTCAGCGCGCCAGCAGGAGCCTGTTTCCTTGTAGTGTTTTCAGCATCTGCCTTGGCGTTCTTAGCATCTGATTCAGCCTTTTTACGAGCCTTTTCACTTTGCTCCAATTTTTGAGCAAGTGCATCGGCACGCTTGTTGGCTTCCGCAAGTTTTTCTGCCAAAATAGTCAAAACCAGTCAAAATCACGACAAGAAAGGAGTGAGAAGTCATGGGCCAAAAATATTACCTTCAGCTTTGCTAGCATATTCACGGTACCCGACGAATTGGGCACCGAAGCGGATGAATTCCTTAATCAAAGGCTGATAAAGAAAGATAGAGAAAGAAGGCATCAATATAGTCAAAAGCTCGACAGCACAAAGCAAAAAAGAAGCAAACAATGAAAAAAGTCGATAGCATCGGAAAGTACTTAGGGACTTACATCATCTAAAAGAGGAGTCGTGGAGCCACCCAATTGTAAGGCAGGCTCCGTGATTGATTCAACCCTTGCCCTTTTTGGTGAAGGAACAAGGGGCTTGCAGGAGGGGTCGGCTGATCGGTGTTTTGTTGAGGAGGCGAAGATTCTTCTCCTTCAACTTGCACTTCAGAAACAACTAAAGTACGCGACGTACTCGTTCGAGCAGTCGTGTTAATAGCTTGCGCCTCTTCCTCGTCACCACTGCAGTAAAATGGCGACGATATAAGAAGCAAGATAGACAAAAAAAATGTTAAGAGCAAAACAATAAGAAGCAAAGAGTAACTTACGAGCTGAGGAGGACATCATCGTATGGATTGAAAGCTGCCTTCTTATCCGAAGGACTAGCTTCTTCGGCTTTGGAGGTGCCGGAATCTTCGACTTCATCCCTCTTTCTCTTGTTCCTTGGAGAAATAGCAGGAGGAAGGGAGTGTGTCGAGGCGGTGGCCTCAGACTCAGCGTCTTTTTCAGAAGAAGCCGCGGATTTGTGAGAACCCGCGACTTCACATTCAGGACGCGAGGTGCCTTGGTTGTCATCATCGACAACAGTACGGTCTTCAACTTCTCCACCCTCAGGAAGAGGAGGTAGAGAAGCGAGAACAGGGTGGTTCTGAGAAAAAGTGTCGATAAAAAAGAAGTTATGCAAAAGAAGCTAGCAAGACAGTAGTCGATAAAATATTAAAACTCGAGGAGACAATATAGCAACTAAGAGGAAAAATTACCTCGGGAAGAGGATTGGCGCCACTATATGGCGTAATGCGGCAAGAAGATGGAATTGGATCCTTCTTGTTGAGCGATGAGATTTTGCGGATAAGATTTTCAAAATCCTTCAAAGGAAGGTCTTTTGAGAGCCTGTCGACATCTTCTTCACCAGCATACTTCCAGAGAGGATTTTTGCGAGCCTGAAGAGGCTGCAATCTAATCCTAAGGAAATAGGCAGTAATCTCAATACCCGAAAGTTCCTTGCCGCGGGTGTTCTGTAGCTCATGGATGCGAGTCATCAGCGTTTCCGTCACCAACTTCTCAGCTTCGGTAGCTTCAGCATCCCAGGAACGGCAGCGAAGAATCTTGGTTTCTCCGTCAAAAGGGGCGATGTTGTCCTCCACTGGATTGGAGCTTTCTTCATGGATATACAGCCACTTCTTTCACCAACCTTGGACAGAGTCGGGGAATTTGACGTCGAAATATTCGACGTCAGAACGAACACAGATAACAACGCCGCCAATGTTGTAGGCGATGTTGTGGGAGCCATTACGGCGGAGGCAGAAGATACGTTTCCACAGAGCCCAATTAGGTTGGACCCCGAGGAAACACTCACACAATGTGATAAAGATCGACACGTGGAGGATGGAATTGTGCGTCAACTGATGCAGTTGAAGCCCATAAACAAACAGAAGACCCCTAAGAAACTCATGGATTGGGGGAGAAAGACCTCGGATGAGGTGGTCAACAAAACTGACCCGATACTCGATTGGAGGCTTTGGATAGCTCTCCTCCTTGGGGAAGAGGAGCGAGCTCTCCTTCTTGTTGAACCCCATCTTCTTCAGCAGATTGATGTCTTGGGCAGAGATCTTGGATCTCTCCCACTCGGCGCTTCCCAGATCCGCCGTCGCCATCTTCGACTCTGGAGTGTTGTGCCTAGTCAAACGGATGCAAGGCGGCATCAATGAGCTTGGCGGCGAAGGGTGTGAGTGTGGTTGAGCGCTTGAAGCAATGGGAGCAATGGAGGATTTTGCAGAGGAGAAGCAGAGGTGCGGCGCGAGCGAAAGGACTAGAGGAGGAAGACGATGCCTTTATATAGAGGTGCGGTGAATCGACGCGCCGTTGGATTGAGAGATTGCGGGACAGATGGTGTACACGTGGACAAGGGGTAAAAAGTAATTTCATACAGGCGCGAAAGCACAGGAGCTACAGTACGTGCGCCAGGAAAAGCGGAGGACGTGTGTCCCCCACTTGCACGACGTGTCAATACGATACGTAATTTGGGCCCGCAAGGCAGCGAGAGAGAACTTCTCGCGTTTTCCAGGAACAGCGGTCGTGGCTATCGTCAGCAGTGATGTCACCTTAGCAAGAGAAAATTTCGACTCAACAGCTTCATAAAAAAGGCGACAGCAGAAGATTATGGATCATTTTGAGAGCCTTTGATCAAATACAAGTTTTTGATCAAATGCTCGGGGGCTACTTTGGAAAAATGAAAAATTCGAGAAAGACAAAATAGAAATGGCGAGAGTCTATGATCAAATACAAGTATTTACTCATAGCCTCGGGGGCTACTCCCATCGGGAGCGCTGTTCGCACCCGAGAGATTTGAAAAACTATGCGACAGGTGAAAAATATAGCGACATAAGGGGGGAGCCTACACCCAAGCACAAGTCCTTGGTTGTAGCCTCGGGGGCTACTCCCATCGGGAACGCTGTTCGCGTGCCCGATGAAATTATAAAAAAAAAAGAGAAAAAGAAGAAAAAGTGAGCATATTTCGAGTTATATAAATAACTCGACATATACTCCCATCGGGAAAGCAATATAAGTCATCCGTTGACTCAATAAAATGTGCTATTCCAACAGCCGAAAAAGCACTCGACAATATATTCTTAGAACGCCAAAGTTGCGAACAATTTCTGAATGCCGCAAAACTTTGCGAAGGTAAGACCCCGGATCTGTTCTGTGTGGCGTGGCGCCGTCTCTGAAGTCGGTTTCCCACTTTTTTCCGTATCAATAGATACGAAGAAAAATCCTAACGGACGCGTTAGGTACCCGATAAATATGACTGGGACTCGACAGAATGGTAAGACCTTAAGCGGCACCTATCGAAGTTTACACCAGTATCCCGAGATCATGTCCAGAGACGTGATCTTGGAGTAGGGTTTTGCGGATTGCCACTAGAGCAGTTAACTAGTACCTGATTCGTCAAATGAACTAGCCCCAACTACCATTATCCCTGTACAATATAGAAATTCGTATGCAAAGATATGTGGTAAAGATCAGAGTTATCGAATAAATATAAAGGTGGAGATTTTCCCTGACTCTACGATTCAAGCAAAATCTCGGGGGCTACTGACATAGGCATCCCCAATGGGCCTGCCGAAGATGGTACCCGGGGTTTACTGAAGGCCCACGACCCGAAGGATAAGGAGAATTTGGAAGCCAAACTTGCTAGTTAAGGAAAGCTAGAGTTGTATTAGGAGAAAACACTTGTAATATTACAGGAGGAGTTGAAGACCTTCCCGGACTCTGTAACTTGTACATCACGAATCCCTCGGCTCCACCTCCTATATAAGGGGGAGTCGAGGGACAAAGAAAGCATCGATTCATTGTCTTACAAACCCTAGTTTTCATATCGTCGAGCACTTTTCGGCTGAAACCTTCGAGATCTACTTGCCCTCTACTTATAACTAAACCCTAGTCTACAACCCGTAGGCATTGACAAGTTAATCCCTTGTCAGTTGGAGCATTGTGCGGAGATGTGACCCTCCTGGCCATAGTTGTAGCAGCAGCCGTGGAGCACGGCGGGGATCCTGGCGGCGTTCCCACCGGGAGGCCTGGAAGCCGGCGGAATCCACCGTTCCTGCCTGGCACGGTCGTGGGCGCGGCGCGCGTTCCGGGCGCGGCGAGATTCAGAGATCTGCCAAGGGCGACCGCCCGCGCCCGCATCCGCAACAACCGTCGCCGCCACTGCCCGTCTGGTGCGGCCACCCTGGGGCGGCTGGGCCCTTCCCCCGCGTCCCAACCGCTCAAGCCCAGCCGGTGGCCGGCAGGCGCCACGACGAGCGAGCGCAGAGGAGGGGGCTGGGCGCGGGAGGTGACAGAGTCCGCGCTCAGGTCGGGGTCAGAGAGAACAACCATGCTAGCCATAGGAAGGGAAGGTGGGTGGGTAGGTGGAGGCCGCCGCCGCCGGAGAGGGCGACGGAAGCGCGGAGGGGCGCCCTGCGCCACTCACTCACGCTCACTCAAACGGAATCTGGGTTTTCAAATTTTGAAAAACACATTTTGAAATTTCAGAAACTTTGATATTTCTTTTTGCACGTGCAGATAGTTGTACCGGTACTAGCACATTCAAGGTCTAATACCCGACGATAAAACTACTGACGTTCCCAAAAAAATGTATGTATTGCCACTCAAGTCAAAATCTTAATATATAAGGACTCACTGATATTTTTTTATGTGCGATAGCGAAATGATCGGTATGGTCGACTAGAGGGTGGTGAATATGTGATAATAATTTTTATATTATATTCCAATTTATGGCAATAATACAAATACAGGTTTTTTAGATATTCAACTAGGTGGGAAACCTATATGTAAAACATACAAGATAGATACAACAAGTAAATGATATAGATGACTGCAAGGTAGAGATGATGATGTAACTCCCGAAACTCCTTCCTCTATGGGAAGTACATCTCTGGTGTAGAAGAGTGGCGGCACAAAGCCTCACCTTATGAGTCGTAGTATATGTCTGCTGCCTTGCTTCTGCATGAAAGCACCAGGTGCGGTATTACTAGAAGTACCATAGGTACTAGCAATTAATTTAGGGGAATGAATTAGCGGAACTACTAGAGTGTGATACTACCCGGGTACTGCACCAATATTAGAGGTGGCTAGTCCCCCTTTGGGTAGTAGCTACCTGCAACAGTAGTGTCGCTCCAAGGAAGGGACAATACTATCGGTTACCAAACAGTTACTACTGTACCAGGTACGTAGTGGGCACAGACAATACCACTCCTAGGAAGGTAGAATACTACCGGCCTGGTAGAGCTCTAAGGGAAACTTATGGAGAGGGTTATCTCTTCCTCGATTTGGAAAGGCTTTTGGGGGTGCAATTTTTTGGTTTGTGTACCTGAACATGATTACATCCATACCTTCCTTACCGGACCATTCTTGATAGTACGATTTTCCTACGACTCAAACAAATTGAAAAGGCTGGAATATTGTCTTCACTCTTATCCTTTTTGAGAGGTATCAAACCATCTTTTGCCACGTTTGAATATACCTATATTGCTCATATACGGGATTAGTCCGCTAATTATGTTGTTCTCTACACCAAAACAACGTAAGAAGATAAATTCCCTTTTATTTAGATATTTACATGCTCTACAAATATCTAGCAAGATTTTTTTAAAGAATACCATGTTTCATAAACTTAATCAAAATACAGAATGGTGCCCGAATTTACATGCACACATATAAATATCCTAGTGTACACCTAAGTGGCATTAATGGCCATGGAGTAGATAAGAACTTACTTTACTTTATATGTACTTTAAATTAGGAAAAAAAATTAACATGCGAGAACTAAATCCTCAATCCTAAATTTAAAAGAACATATAAACATCTTAAGACAAAATATATTTTATTGTTCCACAATTATATTAGCAATCGAGACATAACATGTACGTGTGTGTTTGTTTGGGAGGGGGCATAATGTATTGCTAGTAGAAATAATGTTGCTGTTATGTTGGTTATATCTGAAAAATACTAAAAGCTTATATATTTTTGTTTAGTTATGCGTTGTTGGCTATACATTTAACTCGTAGTAATTTCCCTGTTCATATAACGTGCAATGAAACACAATAATATGTGCATATCTTATAAATGGTAAACCATAATGTACTTGGATGGATCAAATGACTCGATACATATTTGGTTGATCAATAGAAGAAATTTTGTAAGACTTACTCGTTGACGCCTTAGTATTCAAGATGGAGTTTCTTAACAAATAATCTATGTAGAATAGTTAAAAATGATATTATAACTTAAGTAATAAGAAAAAAATATGAAAAGTAAGATATCAATGTACAATATATTCCAAACGAATTGTCACGGATGTGACATATCTAAATATCAAATGATTAAACCTTTGCGTAGATATTCCATCCATTGTATGTGTTTAATATAAATTAGGAAAAAAATGTGGAGGGCGGCGGCTGCTGCTGGCCTCCGCGTCGTTGGCTCCGGGAGCGAACCGTCGCTTGGGGGCCATGGCGGCGGTTCGCGTCTCGGAGAGTGGACAGTGGGGAGTGGGGAGTGGACTGGAGGGCCAGATCCCTCCAGTCCACATTTAATAAGCCGCCGCGGTAACCGACTGGTGAGCCCAAGGGAGACGAGGCGAGCATCCGGATGCGGCCGGACGCCGCGTGCTATCCGCGGCCACGTAAACCTGGCCTAGATTTGGACCGGGTTTGCATCGTTCCGGACGCCGCGACCATCCGCATTTGCGGTGCGTGGCCGCGTTGGGCCGCGTTTTTGTCCGGTTGGACCCATCCGCACGCGCGGACGCGGGATGGGTCGCAGCGTTGGAGATGCACTAAGTTCCCATAAGGGCGACCCAAACCCAAAAACGGACTCCGGATGGGTCCGGATGGGTCAAAACTGCACCCAGCGGGGCAACCCATCCTAAAAGCGGATGCTCCCGGCGTCCGGTTTGACCCAAAACTGACTCAAATCTGGGAGCGATTTGGGTCGAGCCGGACACGAGCGCGCGTCTATTCTGTCCGGCCGGACACGCATTCTGGCCCATTTGACAGAGAGACAAAGGCAACCAAATGGACCCCGCAGCTCTCCTCTGTCCCCCTTTCCCCCATGAAAATCCTTGGTACAGCCGCCGGAGTTTGGCTCGCCTCGTGGACTGCCGCCGTCACCTACTCATGGAGGCGCCGCCGGCTCCCTTTTTTTCACACCTGCCGGAAGTCGCTGGAGGCGAAACAAGCTCCGCGCACGCGGTGAGCTTGGAGCCGCGCCGGCGACATCAAACGGGGCAGCGTCCGCTGCGAGCTTGGAGCCGCACGTGCTGTCCACCCGGCGACGTCGAACCGCGGCAAGGGGCCGCGCCCGCGGCGAGGACGGGGCCGCGCGCCGACGGCGGCGGACGGGGCCGCGCGCCCACGGCGGCGGACGGGGCCGCGCCCACGACGACGAGGACGGGGCCACGCCCACGATGGCGACGAACGGGGCCGCGCCCGGGGCGGCGAACGGCTGCGGGCAAAGCCACGTGTGTCGGGCCGTGGCGGGGTGGGGGCGGAGGTCGCCGGGTCGAGTCGACGCGCGCAGCTGCCGTGGCGCGGCGGGGTGGAGGTGGCCGTGGCGAGGACGGGGCCGCGCCCGCGGCGGCGACAAACGGGGCCGGGCGAACGGCGACGGAGCTGGCCGGGAGCGCATCGGCGGGGCGAACGGCGACGGAGTCGGCCGCGTCGGCACGGGCGGGGGCGGAGCCGTGGCCTGGCGGCGACGAACGGAGCTAGCCGCGTCGGCACGGGCGGGGCCGGAGCCGTGGCCTGGCGGCGCCGGAGCCGGCCGCGTCGGCACGGGCGGGGGCGGAGCCGTGGCCTGGCGGCGACGAACGGACGGCCGCGTCGGCACGGGCGGGGGCGGAGCCATGGCATGGCGGGGCGGGGTCGCTGGGCTGGTTCTTGCCAACTAGTAGTAGTATAGCTGGAGAAGAGGAATAGAGATGAGTCACTGCGCGCGTTGGGAAAAAAATAAAGCCACGGACGCCATCGTCCGCGTCTCCAGAAGGCGATCCAAACAGCAAAAATCAAACGCGAAAACGGCGTCCGTTTGGGTCTCTGCGTTGGAGATGCCCTAAGTCCTTAACTAAAACATGGATGTGTTGTCTTGTGGCACAGTGTCACATGCGCAATGCAAGGCAACATCATCACATTACAGGTGGGCCAGATCCCGATATGTGGTGAAGGACTTATCTCTAACAAAACGAAAAAGGTAACCAACAAGTAAATGGCGAGGAAGAAGAACACGTTCTTGGGTGAAGATCTGCAACAAAGCTCCGAGGTTATGATCAATGATCTGTTGTTTTCTATTGTTCTGTTTATTTCTTACCTATTCTAATAGGGCTACTACCTCCATTCTCTAAAATAAGACGTATAAATCTATACCTAATAATAAAGGGAGGATTGTTTCCTTGGTCAACACTTTTTTTTGGACCATTTTACCCTCTCACTAAACCGCAAATTACAGAACATGCCACCCCCAAGTGAAAAAAAAAACGTAATTCGATTGTTTCTGGTTCGTTTTCCTCATGGGCCCAAACAAAAAGAAGAGTCCACTTCCTAGGTCGGTTGGTACAGGAAGGAAAGCGAAGAGAGATATTTGCAATATTCACTTCCTGATCGAGGAGGACTCTGTTTGTACCACGATCTCTAGATATAAATTGGTACCATCGCACGGAGCAAGCCGGCCACAAACATAATAACGTGGTACTATCAGTATCATCAATCGATCGTCGCGCGATGTCGCAATACGCCATCATCGAGTTCAACTCTGCTGCCGAGGCTGTCGCTGCCACCAACGCCATCGTCCAGATCGATCTCGTCGCTGGCTCGCTGGATGCTGCCGCAAACAACGTTAACCGCAGATATGACTAATTTCCCTTATCCGTCCGTCTTCGCCCATCGTACAACACTGCTGGAAAATTTCAAGATTGAGCCAGTTGATTGATGCGTCTCTGATCCGGACCGAACAACATTATGTTTCTATGAGCTGTCATGGCGTCCAGGTCTTGGGAGATATCAAGACCGATAAGATCGATTAATTACATCTCAGCCCGTGACAGCTGAGGTGGTCAGGAGCTTCAGTGCGTAGTCCGCTCGATCGGCTATGGACAAAGGTGAGCTATGGCCGCTCGATCGGCTGAGCTTAGTTAAAGGCTGGCTCAATGAAAGAGCTACATGCATGCTCTTGGTTCGTGATCATCGCTGATATGATGGGTTCATTAAGTGGAGGTGGCTGCAATTGTGATGCGGAACAGCTTAGACGCGGAGATAAAAGCTATGTGATGTGTTGGAACAGCCTGGTGACGCTGCTTGATCACGTCGGCGAAGCACGAGGTGACGAGGACGTCGAGTGCGCTGTCATGCCTCTCCACGCAGTTTGATCCCCGACGATGTAGAGACTGGAGGAGGCAGGTTCCACCACGGCGGCGCCTCTTTTCTCCAAGACTTCCTAGCAGAGAAGGCGGCCGAGGTGATGCACATGACCTCCACTGCCGGCACCGATCGGGGGTGTGGCTGCTGCCACCGGATCGAGACGGCGCCACGCCTACAACTATGCCTAGCTAGCGAGCTCTCAAGGTCGCTGTCTTCGTGGATCGGCATCACCTTCGCCCTGTGATTTTGGCAGAGATCACTCGGAAGCATGGTGTAGGGTGTAAGACGACTTTTTGTTTCGTACCGTATATCTCTGTAGTCTATAGAGCACTTCAAAGTTCTAATGATCGCGTCTAGGCACTAGCTGCGTGAAGCGACTCCACTGTGTTCGATCGAGAGCCTTGGCCGTGGACCGTTCGAGGTTCTCAAGGAGGCAATCAGGCAGGATCAACTCCACTGGCTGATCAAAGTAATACACCAGGTCTGCTTGACTGTCCAATGCACAAATCCGGTTGCTTTGCGTATAGCCTCGCGTACTAATCGGTTGCTCTGCAAAGTGCACACTGGAGCTGCCCCCTGAATTAGCCTTGCGCTAGGGCTGTCACTTGCTCCTGATGTTCACCTCAGTTGGGGAGGATAGATTATCCACGACACTGCTAAATCACCCGTTAAAGCTTCCATGCCTGCTTAGTGCTTAACCTGGAGGGATGC
This sequence comes from Lolium perenne, assembly GCF_019359855.2. NCBI lineage: Eukaryota > Viridiplantae > Streptophyta > Magnoliopsida > Poales > Poaceae > Lolium > Lolium perenne. The sequence goes on along the minus strand of NC_067250.2, from coordinate 304,359,290 downwards.
GCTGGCCCGGCCTAAAGAATCTGAATTGGCTGCGGCTATTCATGGCCTCTATGCAGTCGAGTTAGAGGCTGTCCGTGCTGCTTCTTCATATGAAGAACTAAATATATTTCTGAATGTATTGTTACGAGTCAAAAATATATGTTTCAGGTATGCGTCCCAACAAAATGTTGCTTTCCTTCTTAACCCCTATGCAGTTTTTTTCACATTGTTCTTTTGAAGAGTCTAAATTCTTACCCTATGGATAATTATTTATTGGCTAGCTCAATTACATATTGCTTTCCGGTTAGATGTGCCAATTTCTCAATGACGTTTATTGCTATAATTTTTTTTGAACTATAGATAAAAATATAGTATTGTAATAGTGTTGCTCATTTGAACTCAATTCCTTCATTTTTTAATCATCGATCTTTGTTCCATGAAACCAAGGGTAGATCAGATACGGTATGTTACCACCATTATAACAAGTTCGCGATATTATAAGTCGATAAAGCAACGGTTTCACATAATCCTATTCTCAGGATTACTCATGTTTGTCATGAATAGAAAAAACGTGACCACCTTCATCGATGGTGGAACATATGAAAAGTGCAATCACAAATGATCGCCCGAGCGATTGTGTTTTCTGTTTTCCGGTGCAACGCACGGGCGGTTTTCCTAGTCTACCCAAAAAGTCAAACGATGTGAACTTCGACCATTTTTTTAAAAAAAAGAACTATGAACTTTTACCATGGCAAATCAATATCATTAGTTACATCATGATATGCGTTTTTATATTATACCAATATAGTATCAAAGTTCTCAATAGGTATTTTGGTAAGCTTGGTCAAACTTTACATTGTTTGACTTTAGGAAAAAAATATACACCTTCTTTTACGGAACTGAGGTAGTATATTGGTAGGAGCACTTGTTACGGTTCCAATGAGTTCTTTACAATTTTTAACATGTATTACCTACTTTTGGATGTTGTAACCTTCTAATACCATTTGGCCTTGTACACAAAACTTGTTTTGTTTCCTCAAGGATCGATGCATTGGAAACTAATTATCCTTCCATTTCCTATTCAAGACCATTTACACTGAAGTCGCTTTCCTCATTTCTGTCCTCTAATGTCCGTTTCGCCTGTTAGGTTGCTAGCTTTGCATACTGCGTCAAGATTTGTATCATGTTGCATAAGTTCTATCTTTAGAGAAGGAACTATTCTCACAGTTGTGTCGACCATAGGTTGATCATCAGCAAGCGAGTACCAGCGTGATTTCACTATCAGTCTATTTCCCTCTTTTTGCAAGAAAAGAAAGAATAGATGTGCCTCTCAAGCTAGTGAGTTGCTTTGATTCCTCCCTTGAATTATTACAACCACCGACTTGCTTAGTTGCTTACCGTCATCTTAGTTACATTTTTTTGCAATTACGCTTTTGTACATAATGCATCAAAATCGATTTTTTTTTGTATAAGAGTCATCAATAGCAAAACATTATCGCAAGCGACAAATATTCGCGTAGCACATCACGACATAACAACCACCAAGCTGATCGATTCTGTACTCACAGTAAGTCATTGTATGCTTTCTTTACATTACTACGCACAAGAAGTACACTCGCAGAAAGTACTGTACCATGCACTACTGCTATATAGATGAGCTTGTTGGACTGCAGGGCCATCAGACACTCACACGACTGTCCTGCTCTTCACTAGCCACTTTGTGTCTGCTTCCTAACTGTGTGGCTGCACCACTTCTCTTGCTCTCTCCTCCTACTCTGCTCGCTTGCCAGGGTCAAGCTTCAATCGTCCAAAATGTCAACCAACTGCCTCAACTTCTTCTCGGCCACGCCGTCCCCGGAGCCTCCGCCGCCGCCGACGATGGACTACGACGTGGTGGTGATCCTGGCGGCGATGCTCTGCGCGCTGTTGTGCGCGCTGGGGCTCAACTCCGTGCTCCAGCAATGCATCGCGCGGTGTACCCGTCGGGCCGTGGCCGGCCCGGTGGACTGGGTGGTGCACCGGCGCGCCAACGCCGGGCTCAAGCGCGAGGTCCTCGTCGCGCTCCCCGTCGCCACCTACAACGCCGATGCTTCTCCGGCGCAGAAGCAGCAGGCGTCCGCCGGCGCCGGGTGCGCCATCTGCCTGTCCGACTTCGCCGACGGCGAGAGCGTTCGGGTGCTCCCCGTGTGCGGGCACCGGTTCCACGTCGCCTGCGTCGACAGGTGGCTCGCGTCGCGCTGCTCCTGCCCGACGTGCCGGCGCCGCCTCTCGCCAGATCGAGGTGACGCCGGAAAAGAGAGCCGCCGGGAGCTGCAGGTTTTGAACGCAGTGTGATCAGCGATCGGCGATCCCCTCTTCTTATTTCGGTTATTATGTCAGGTTCTGCGTGTGACCGATGCTCAGCCCGGCCATAACCTGTTCGATGGTTTACACTGCCATCTTGAGAGATTTTCATTTTTGTTCAATAAAACGATGATCAGGCGTTTAACATGTTGCATGGCTCTGGATTTTTCACCGAAGATAGATGTTTTCTATGTTAATTTCAACTTTAAATTCTTTGACCATACATCCGTTCTACGAGTGCACGGGGAATGCGACATGATCAACTAGCCGTGGAGATATGATCGTGACACGTAGTTATGTCGCAATCAGGATAAATAACGCGGTAAAGAAAGAGAATTTGGACGTGATTCGCAGGGTTATCTTGGCTCTTGGGAAAAGGTATGTGATGCCCCCATCCACCGGGGGAAAGCCACTTGAAGTAAGGCAGGAATGGGATGTCATGAGGAGGGTGACCCTGCCGGTCACTCGAGTCGCCCAACAGCATCCCAATTTTTTTTGGTATCAGTCATCAGCATAAAAAATTTGGAATACTTTCCTGAGATAGATATCGATCGAGGGTTAAGACAGCATGCAAGAGGAATACTTTCCGGATCAAAGTACAGCACAGAATGCCACAGGGATAAGACAGCACAAAGTTTTAGGTTTAGAGCAGCGTCAAGCGAAGCATAGGCTACACAACAAATATGTCCCAGGGAGTCACAATTTCCTACCTGAAGGTGCAACACAAAGATGGATGTCACCAACAGGGCAAAACAATAACACGGCCCTCATATGGGAGCCAGCGAGTGCTAGGCCAGCTTACTGCCCACCCGCAAGTATTCAGTTATTGGCAGATCACCATGATCATTCTGCTGCTTCAAGTCGACGTCGATTGGTTGTGTTCATCATACAAAATTATTCCAGGATATGAAAATTGCCACGAATAATGCAGCCTTCACTTCCTACACTACACGAGGAGACCTTCTGTGCTAATAGTATTGAGGCATCAGCGCTAAGCGTTGACAAGAGCCATGTGGCCAATCAGATCCAACACCCGGTTGCTGGAGCAAGAAAACATAACACCATATTCAGGCAAACTGAAGATTCGTGAGAAATCCAAGGTTTGAACCGGTTGGTGCAGATAGTTACCTGTAGCCCCACTCGTTGTCGTACCAAGAGACAAGCTTCATGAAAGAAGAGCTTAGACCCATACCAGCATTGGCATCAAATATGCTCGACCTGCAGTGTAGAGAGATTTAGCAACTCCAATTCCCCTGCAGCCCATGATAATTCATGGGAACAGACATGAATGCTTACCTTTCATCACCAACGAAATCATTTGAAACAACATCCTCATCGGTATAGCCTAAGATACCTTTCAGCGAACCTTCTGATGCTTCCCTGGAAAATAAAGATTGCAAAATGGGTAAAAGTATTTTTTTTTTGTCAGTTGGCTAAGCATAGTGTTGGACTGATAACGTTTAACAGGCTTATGTGAATACAAAGTTTAAGAAATAGCGGTGGGATATTTATTTACACTTATTAATTGTAGGAAAAAAGATTGGCCTTAATTCATGTCAAGATTCAACCAACAAACACTTGTTCTATTTCTTAGTTTCAAGAAGTCATGAGAACTACTTTTACACTGCATGATCAAAGGACACTTATAGTATGTACATGAATTTGATAGGTACCAGGTCAGTACACACCGCTCTATATTTCTTTTCTAGTGGTATTTCAATATTAACTTCAACACGTCAATAACACTATTGCAGATTTTCACTTAATTATGATTATAGTATGACAAGCTGCAGTAGTAATCCTAGTCTCTTAGAAAGAATCACAGTCAAAAGATCGCATACTATACCGATAAGAAAACTTGGAATACTGAACTTGATAAGAAGTTGACTTTAACAGGAAGAACAGAGCAAGGTAGTGTCAAAAAAGGGAATGTAATCAAGAGATAACAAAGTGCGAGAACTACTCGATACGTGTACATACTTGATAGCTGCTTTCACATCTTCATAGGAAGCGCTTTTCTCAAGCCGGCAGGTCAAATCAACAACAGATACGTTAGCTGTAGGAACTCGGAAGGCCATGCCAGTCAGCTTTCCATTTAATGCTGGAAGGACCTTTCCAACAGCCTGTTATTAAAATACGTTCAACATAAGACAACTGCAACGAAAAAATATTTTGCACTTTCTCAGTGAGCCAATATAACCTTTGCTGCACCCGTAGAGCTAGGGATGATGTTTTGGCTAGCCCCACGTCCTCCTCTCCAGTCTTTCATTGAAGGACCATCAACAGTCTTCTGGGTGGCTGGACACATCAAATAAAACTGTTACATTACGACTAAATTATAACTTCTTATTTGAGAATAGTGGTGAACCCCTCAGCCTATGACAAGTATTAACAGGAAGATATAAAACCTGTTGTGGCATGGACAGTTGTCATTAGGCCTTCAAGAATGCCAAACTCCTCATGGACAACCTGCAAACAATAAAAACAAGAATCATCACAAGGACACTGATGACACTACTTTGCTATAATGAATATATATGAAAAACATATTATGTCTATGTAACAAATCAAATGGAAAGGTTGATAACCTTGGCAAGAGGAGCAAGGCAGTTGGTGGTACAACTTGCATTAGAGACGACATTCATGCTAGGGTTGTAATTCTTCTCGTTCACTCCAACCACGAACATGGGAGCATCTCCTGACGGAGCAGATATGACCACTTTCTTTGCACCTCCCTATTTAAATAAAACAGCAGAATCTCAACATTTGTGTTGTATGTTAATGGATTTTTTTTCTGAGACATTATATATAGACCATCAATGGATATGAATGAAATGAGAAGGTGAACCTTCAAGTGTGCCGAAGCTTTGTCGATTGTTGTAAAAACACCAGATGATTCAACAACATATTCAGCTCCAAAGTTACCCCAAGGGATATCTGAGGGGTCCCTGAAATTAAAAGTGAAAATCCATAAAATGAAGTTAGTAAACAAACAAAGCGACAAATTACATGGCAGGAACATCTCCACAAGATAAACAATACAAAAAGTATCTTGAATAAAATTATAGCTAAAAAAATTCGGGGAAGTACATGGTACATAACAATTTTACCCCAGTGAACATCAATCAAAGATGACATCTCCGTTTAATTTTGCAATGATTATTATGTGTGCATGCAAGTATACAATACTACAAAACTGCACATGAGCACTCAGCTACTTCCAGAATTGGTGTCAAGTAAAGCCTATCCTTCTTTGAATAAAGCTTGGAGGATAAAAAAATACATATACTGAGTAACTAGTGTCCATGTATTCGCAGTAAAAAAAACACTTGAAATTTTAATATGACACTTATTGGAAATTGGGTTGATAAATAAAAGAGAGATATCTGACACCACCTAAAATAAACTTAGGGGCAAGTAATTTTTGAAGAAGCTGACTGCCCAGACTTAGCAAAACAGCAAGGACAAACATATAGTTTATGTAAACAACAATATATATTCAGCTAAACCTGCAGTGTTCCTATTGTCCCATAGTTACCTTTTGCTTGTAACTGAGACTTTCTTCCCATTAATCTCCAAGGTTGACTCATCCAGAACTGTTATGGTTCCCTTAAATGGACCATGGGTAGAATCATACTTAAACATATAAGCCTGGAAAAGGAAGAATACAATGGATGAACCAAATGGCAACTTTCAGATGAAATATGATGCCCCTGATATATATAGCTAGAGATTCAAATCTGCAGAATGAAAGGAAACAACAAAGGTACAATAACAGTAAACATGCCCGTTTTCTCACTGAGGATTGGACATAATTGATCCTACAACCATGAATGATGCAGGCCAAGCTCCTATTTTCACGCAAGATACAACTACAACATATAATATAGCACACAAAAGATGGCTTGTAAGCAATGTTAAATGAAGTGCTCCTAAGCGCACGGTTAAGCGTGCCTAAGTGTGGAGTGGACACAAAATGCCTAGCGCATAATTCCGCTTAGCGCTTTAATCCTTCAGAAGAGGGAAAAGCGGAGACAAAACGCTCGCTCAGCGCTTAATAGAACCTTGCTTGCAAGTTCAAGATTCCATACACATTAGCAACTAGAGCAATAAATATCATATGGATGTAATATTTTGAAGTACTCCTACAGATAGATGTTTGGTTCAAGCTTAATTCATATGTGCAAGTAAAATGAGATCAAATATAGCATCTCTTCATTAAAGAAAGAAGTGTATAAAGTACAATGATGCATAACAGTGTCTAAGAAACATTTCACAATTGGGTGCATTTTCTTCTTTGTTAAAGGACATGTTGTGTGAGTGCGCCTGTTTCCAGAAATATATCAACAGGAAGTGCCTGGTGTTATTAATGAATAGAAATTCAAAACTACACTGAACATCATCCAATTCTCATGCAACAGCTCATTAAAAATATCATATGCATCTGAAAAAAAAGATCACTACTTCCCCATTTCATTTGATGAAGAAACAAACAATTATAAATCAGAAACAATACTCATTATCTAGCATTTCGAGAACATTCCAGCAGTAGTTCTGCAGTCTAAAAAAGAATACTTTGGTGTTGCTTCCTTACCATGTATTTAGCATCGATAAATGGATCATTAACAGCCACAACTTCGATATCATCCCTACTGACCGCAATTCTCAGAACCAACCTCCCAATTCGACCAAAACCTGCAACAAAAACACAAGTGTACCATCGTAACCATAGACTAAAAAGATTTAAAAAGCAAGTACAACAATCATAAAACTAAACAATTGTTAAAGCATAGACCAACTATTCAAAGTCTAAAATGCACCTACTAAACATTATGAGTCTTAATGTATCCAGACCAAGTTACAATAATTTGGCAATGCCATATATTTTCTCATCTATGAAAGGAACTCACCATTGATGCCGACCTTGGTCTTCTCACCACTAGAAGATTCTATGGAAAGTGAGAGGGTAAAATTGCGTCAAACTCAAACACAACTGCAGGATGAACATATCTCTATATCATGTTTTGTGAATTGAGCATCTTACGAGGGGTGGCAGGGGGTGCCTGTGTAGCAGTGGCTCTTACCGGCTCAATGCTTCTAGCACTGCAGAGAAAAAAAAAAGCAGTGTTACAGTCTTACAGAGAACAAATGAAAAAACTGGCTTGCAGATGATATGCAATGACCATGAACTGCAAGTGATTGAAATCAATCACAAAACTGGTAGGCTAAGACCACAAGGATTTGGGGTATCAAAATCATTCCTAACAGAAAATCGCCAGTTCCTCAAACAATGGTGATCTCAGTCATCCAATTTTAGCGATTCATATAACGACAACTGGCAGTTATTTGATAAAGCTGAATGAAATAAGGCGACAGGAAGACAGCTCACAGCGAGGAGGAAGCTCCGAGGGAAGGGAAGCTGCAGGCCACCTTGCTCCTCACGCACGACAACTGCACCATCAGCAAAACCGAGGGAAATGATTAGGCGTTGACAAGTCGAAGTTTGCAAAACTGGGCTCTCTTTCTGAATTAAAACAGGTTGCATAGTTGTGCTTAAATCAACATAGAACAAATTTGGATCTTAATTCAGGATAGTACGAACACATTTAGTAGATAGCCTAAAATCGGGGATATACAGCGGTTAAAAACGCAGGTTAAACTTAAATAGTACCTCGTCAGATACAAGAAGGAAACCAAGTTGGCGGAACAAAAAAAAGCAGCCAACTTTCGCCGTTTATTCATTCACAACAACAGTTCAGTTGCAGGTTCGCCATCGGTTTCATCGAACGGGAAAAAGTTCTCCGAACAAATTTTTACAGGAAAACACAGAAAAGTGCGGAGATCCGGGATGGTGAATGAGACCTTGATGGGGTCGGCGGCGCGGGATCCGGCGGCGGCCGGGGACGCGGAGGCGGAGGCGCGGAGGGAGAGGGAGAGCGACGCCATGTGGTGCCGCTGGGGGATCAAAGCCTCGACCAAGAAGGCGCGCGCAGTTGTTGGACGGAGGCGGAGAGGGAGGAGGGAGACGGCGGCGTGCGCGCGCGCTGTGCAGCGATCTCCTTCTTCTTCGCGTCTCGGTCTCGGGCGGAGTTGTTTATGAGGTTTTATTTCCTTGGCCTGCCTCGGTCCCGTTTTGGTTTCTCCGGCCAGTGTACAGCCAATTCGCCACCTTCCATGCAAGTATTTTCCAAAATACGACAATCAAGTTAAGTTAAAGACAAAATATGGTGTGAAACTTAGTTTGATTTGAGGACAATATAGCGTACTGTTTTAAATTGGGGGTAGGCGTAGAATTTTACATGAAAGATCCTACAAACCGAAATTACAACACGGTCCTTTTCTTTTACATTCACGACCCCACGGAAAATCGCAGAAACAAGATCGGGTCCATAGACATAGTCAATGATCGTTGACCTTGAGACGTGGCCGCCCTTGCTTCCGTCGGGGATGAAACCACTTGGGGAAGCACTGGCAGTGACCGCATCGCCGCGACCAGAGAATATCATACACTCAAGGAGGAAGAAGAAGCTCGCGCACCGAAGGCCAAGGACACCAATGCCATCCGCATGGCCGAAGATGGCAACAACAAGTACGATTCGTCACTTGGGACCTGCCGCCGAGGTCACATGCTCGACATACCCCCAATGGCACCTCTACATCATCAAAGCAACACAAACAACCCCCCCCCCCCCCCCACCCCACATGTCGCCTCCAAGATCTGCCAAGAGAAGTAATGGATGTGCGAGGCCACCGTGCAGCTGGTAGCGGCACTTATTTGGGACGGGTGATGTGATTAGTCGAAGAATGTTGAATCTTGTGCTCACATGCGGACAAAACTATATCCTTCCTCCTTGGAAGCACGCTAGAGATCTCTGTTGACTACCGCACAGCACGACGCCAATGCGTCGAAACGAAGAAAGACCCCAGGCATATCCACCAAAGCCGACCAACGGGAGAAATAGAACCAAAGAAACAACCCATATCGAAGGGAAGAAGATGTTGGCCCTATTTGCCGAGATCCCTGCGTTAGATGTGCTCACCACCAACTGGGTCCATCAAAGCTCGACGACGAGGAAGAACCGCCACATCATGCACCAAATCTAGCCAAGAAAGACCGGTGCCCTAGTCCAATCTACTGGTACAGCGCCACAAACCCTAACACAACTCTATACAACCCGCCACTGCCACGCCGGATGGCATCGCCGCCGGGGTAATAGGGTGGCCGATGCTGGGAGCTCTTTCAACTCTCAAGGAGCAAGGGGAAGGAGAGAGAAGGAGGAAGAGGAAGTCATTGCCTATGATGTCTCTTTCCAGAAAGACTAGAAACACAATCCCTAGAAAAGACCAGAACCGTAGTAGTGTTGTAAGATCACCACCTTTCATTAAGATAGAATAATGTTCTTTAGATGCATATGCATCAAACATGTGGTTTGAACTATTCTAAAAGCCCATAGTCTGATGCATCATACGTTTTCTTTTGAGAGGAATTCATCATAAGTTGGGAGTATAAGTGTACAACAATCCAACAAACCATTGATGGCTAGTGATTTTTTTTGTAAAAGAAGGCAAAAGTTTTTCCTATTTCATTGATCAAGAAGTGTTTGGAATATAAGAACTAGCCCCGTGACTCGGTTACAAAACCTACTACCGTGGCACGAGAGAGATCACACTAGTAAAAAAAGACCCTTTAGTCCCGATTGAACCGGGACTAAAGGGTCGGGACTAAAGCCTCCCCTTTAGTCCCGATTGCTTATGAACCGGGACTAAAGGTCCATCCACGTGGGTTCCGCGCGTCGGGGCGAAAATATCTCTAGATTTTCTAATTTTATTTTTTAAATTTTTTTCACTCCACTTTTTTCCTATTTTTTCAGAATTTCTATTATTTCAGTTATTTACATAGTTTAGTCTCTATCTCTAACTACACTTATCTCTAGTCAAATTACTTACTCGTGGTCAAACTTCCCGCTCGGTCACTCATCCTCCCACTACTCTAACACTAGCACACTTAACTTCCGAGTTTCATTCCGTCTCGCATCCAAGTGCTTCGCGCCCATGTATGTGATACTAGTATCATATCAATCCTATTAACATGTTGGTCGATGTCACATTTATTTTTTGTTTGAATTTCAAATAATCCTTTTAATAAACAAAAGTAATGATGTAATAATAATCTTGAATCAATAAATAAACATTAACTTTTTAATTTGTATTATTTGTATTATTTTATTTTTTTCCCAAACCTAAAATCTAAAAATTTGAAAAACTAAAAATTCGGTAAAAGTAATAGTAATCTTTATGCAGATGCAATTATTAATTTTAATTTTTTTTAAAAAAATAAAAATATAAAATCCGTAATTTATAGCAAAAACTAAAATCTTCCTGCTTTCGTATTTTCATTTGGAATTTTGAGAATCTAAAATTTGGCTAACCGGGTAAACCCGGGTAAATTCGGATGTAACTTTTTCCCACGATGATTTTGATATATTATACGTTTTTTCCCGACGTCGTATGCAAAAGTTAATGTGGTTTTACCATTTTTCAAACATTTTTTGCAAAAAAGGTGAAAATTCGAATTTCTTAATTTTCTCTAATAGTAGGTTGTGTAACATATAGGAATCTCAAAAGATTTTATTTTTTGAATTTTTTATCATTTTCTTTTCTATTTTACAGAGTTAAAAAGGCGATCCACGGGGGTGTGTGTGTGTGTGTGTGAAGGCTGCGTGGGGAGTAAGAACCAGAAAAAACCTACCAACCGAGACTAAAGGGTACCCTTTAGTCCCGGCCGGAGCATTAGTCTCAGTTCACCAACAGAACCAGGACTAAATATCCCATTAGTCCCATGTCAAAGTATTTGGGGACTAATGGGTTGGGATGGAAGGCCTTTTTTCTACTAGTGTCAAATGTTCCGCACCCGCTAACCCCCAAAAGAGCGGTGTTAGCTTTAATACTTGTGAGAATAGTGGATGCTCGGCGATTTGAATACTAAGAGCATCTCCAGCCGCGTCCCCCAAAGCAATTTGGGGTGCGCCGGACCAAAAACCGTTCCAGCCGCGTCCCCCAAAGCCCATTTTTGTTGGCCGATACGGTGTCCGGCGCCCCGAGCCCATCCCCGTCCCACAGGGGACGCTCCGGGGACGCCGGACACACCGAAAAGCGAGGCGAGGAGTGGCGGGGCCGACCCATCAGCGGCACAATAAATTTTAACCTAATCGTCGCCTACCTCACGACGGAAGTTATTGACTTTGCAGCGACGGTGCAGTTCCCGCAACGACGGTGCAGTTCCCGCAGAGGCGCAGCGACGCGTCCCGTCGCGCCTAGCTCTGCGTGCCGGCGTTAATGAGCGCCACCGCTCCTCCGCCTCCCTCCGGCCTATAAAAGGGCTGCCTCTCATCGTCCCTCTCACACACAAACCCTAGCGCCTCTCTCCCAAACCCTAGCCGCCACCATCTCAACAAGACTCGACGCTATGTCTGGTAGAGGCGGAGGCCGACCTCGCGGCCGTGGCCGTGGTCGTGGTCGTGGTCGTGGCCGCGGTAGAGCTGAACGCTCGCCGTCGCCTCCCGCGCCGTCGTCTTCATCGTCAGAGATGGACGTGGAGCCGGACGTGCTGTTCGAGTTCATCCTCATCCTCAAGGGCGACCCGTGCGGCATCCAGAGGCTGCCGGACTCCTTCGCCGAGTATGTCGCCGGCGACGACCGCCCGCGCACGATGCATCTGTGGGAGGCTTCGTGCGGCTACTACCGGTGGATCGTCGACGCGATCTACGACGCGCGCGGCAAGATGTACCTCAACATCAGCTGGGAGAAGTTCGCGCGCCACCATAGCCTCGAAGCCGGCTTCATCCTCCTGTTCTCGTACTTCGGCGACAGGTACATGAGCGTCAAGGTCTTCGACGAGACGCGATGCCGCTGGGACTACCACGGCGACAACACCGACGAGGAGGACGACTGAGTGTTGTTTCTTCGCAGCGAATACGTGCACGGAGGTTTCTGGATGTTCGTCTCATCGGTAGAACCAACAAGGGCACCATCCTCCCGCTGGATTTTCCAGTTTGGGTGACTGGGTGTGCCCTCGAGTGTTCTTTCTTAGCAGTGAACACAGGAAACCTTCGATGCACGGCCTAGTTAGGTTTAGTTTTTTTGCAATATTTTATATTTGTGTCCACCATGGTTCAAACTATGTATTAGTTTGTGGAAAACCATGTTCCAAACTGTATCTTCGTGTAAACCACGTTCCTAATTATGTATTAGTTTGTGAAAATTGAAATAAAAATGCCAAAAAAAGTATTTGAAATGTTTGGGGGAGGCGTTTGGGGGATGCGGCTGGGGAGCGACGTCCCCCAAACGCGGCACGAACAAAACACGTCCCCAAACACTCAATCTGGCACGGTTTGGGGGACGCTTTGGGGGGCGCGGCTGGAGATGCTCTAAACTTAATGCTAGGAAAGTTCACTAGAAACCTACACGTGCAATCTCCCAATCATGTGCGTTGGTTATATTATTTTTGCCTTTTTGCTATCTTTGGTTTTTAGCCCGGTTTTTCATATACTAACTATTCAACTCTCTTCTTAAGTAATGAAAAAGACAAAGCTTTTGCATTGTTAACATTCATTTGTTCCGTTATTTCTGTCGCCATCTTTGAGAGGCTTGGTTTTGAATTACACACCCATCATGAAATTCAATACCGTAGCTAGCGCATTATTTTCGATGATCACAACCCAAACCGACTAGGAAGTAGGAACTGCCCAATTATGGAGCACGGAGAGACAGGACCAAGGCGTGGCACATCAAGCTTATGATCAGATCCCACATGCATTTCTTTCTCCATTTCATAAGCTCATTGGCAAGTAAAATAACCGCGACACATCCAATTGAGAATAGCAGATTCGTGCTAAAAGACAAGTGGCGTGCGCGACCATGCGTATCTACGGTTTGTCAGGTTTCGGCCAAGGTGACGGATGCGTTCTGGGCGAGTCCGCCATAAAGCTGGCCGAGCCGGCCCCAAACTCTCGGAGAATATGCCAATTCGCGTGCGAACAACTCCACCCCAGATTCCGGGAATCAAATTATTGGGCAGATGGACGGTGCAAGTAAGACCGGCGATTTACACAGAAATAACCCTTTTGTCAAACTATAGCACAGACTGACCCTCCGGCGAAATTATTTCACCCATCTAACCTTTTTGTGTAGCGCTCCTCCCATGGGCGCCACATTGCGCCTGTCCTGCCGGCGCCACACACCCATCCGACATGGCCCGTCGACGCTGAGCTGGTGAGCCGATCCGACGTGGCAGCCCGTGTGGCGCCGCTCGCGCCGGCGCCACACTTTGGAAGTGTGGCGCCCGTGGCAAGGGCGCCACACATCCACTTATGTGTGGCCGCGCCAGCCCGCCCAGCCCGACCCATCTTCTTTCTCCTCCCTCTGTTCTTCTTCTCTCACAGGAGGCGGTCGGCTCTCTCTCTCTCCCCCCTCTCCCCCCCACCAAATCCACCACCAAATCATCAGATCTGTCCGTGGAGATCGTTCCCAACTCGTTCCTTGAGGTAATCCCCTTCGAATCTTTTCCATTCATCCACTAATTTCATAGATCTTGCTAGATTTGGACATGAACCCTAGACATGGAATTTTTTTTTTGTGCACTCTATATTGTAGTGTATGTGTTGAAATTCATAGCCTCATGTATGCATGTGTTTAAACCATAGATTTGTTGAAACCTAGATATGAAATTTCACATGTATGTGTTGAAACCCTATGTATGTATGTGTTGAAATGTGTAATATCTACCTAGGAAATGCATTCAAATGTGTTACATATGCGTAGTATTTGTGATGGAATAACTCATATTTGTTAGTGGAATGGGTCATAATATGGTGTTTGATGTAAACATGTAGGATGGCCGGTCCTGGTGGCCGGCGAGGCGGTCGAGGCCGCGGCCCTGGGCGCCCCCGGGGCCGGGGAAGGGGCCGCCGTGGTGGAGCAGCAACGGCCCCACGCTCACCGTCACCTGCACCCTCCTCGTCTTCGCATGACGAACGCTGCTTCGAGTTCCTCCTCCGCATCGACGACGACCCACTCGGCATCAAGCGGCTACCGGACAAGTTCGCCGAGTTCGTCGATGGCGTCGAGCCGGCGCAGTTGCATCTACGGGAGGCCAGCTACAACTTCTGCCGCTGGCCCGTGGAGGTCCCGTTCGACGGGCAGGGCAAGATGTAGCTGCACACGGGGTGGGACAAGTTCACCCGTGACCTCGCGCTCGAGCTCGGCTGCCAGCTCACCTTCCTCTACGAGGGGGACGGCGAGATGATCGTCAAGGTGTTCGACGACACAGCCTGCCGCGTGCACTACCACACCGGCGAATCCGGCTCGGACACCGATAGTTAGAACTTAGAGTGTTGTGAACTCTATCTTCATTGCTACGTGTTGTTTGAATTCTAACTTAAATTGTATGAAACTATGTGCTACGATGTTAGGTATGATGATGTTATGTCTATGATGTGTGTACAAAATTGCTGTTGATATGATGTGTGTATGAAATAGCTGTTGACATGATGGCAGTTTTGTTGGAATGTGGTAGGATTTTTCATGGTTTTACACAAGTCAATGTGTGGCGCCCTTCCCGCTGGCGCCACACTGCACTGTGTGGCGCCCCTCTCATCGGCGCCACACATCCATTTGTAATTGCCCAAAACATATTGTAAGACAAATCGTCTGGGACTTAGCCGTTTTGGCGAGGCTCTATGTGTGGCGCCGATGCCACGGGCGCCGCACCTCACAGTGTGGCGCCGATGCCACGGGCGCCACACAAAGAGCCTCGCCAAAACGGCTAAGGACTAATCGTCTGGAGCCCCTGGATGTTTTCGACCCAAAAGTTGATATATGTTGGCATGTGTGGCACCGATGGGAGGGGCGCCACATAGTGCACTGTGGCGCCAGTGGGAAGGGCGTCACACGTTGACTTGTGTTAAACCCATGAAAAATCCTACCATATTCAAACAGTTTTGAGTACAACATTGCACTGAATATGTACGACACAGCATAATGGTTCAAACGACAAATAAGGTTCGACGACATCAAGGTTCCAATTACAATAAGGTTCAACGACATGAAGGTTCGAGAAGATCAAGGTTCACACAACATCATGGTTCGACAACATATAAAGGTTCGACAACATAAAGGTTCGACAACAAGAACATAGCCAAAGGGACATCACTGCGTGGCAAAGGCTCCCTCCCCCCTCGCCTTCTTTTTCTTAGATTCTTCAGCCAATTCTTCATTCTCCCTTATGTCACGAGCCAACTGAACGACCGAATCGAAGAAGTGGTGGCGCTCCTCCGTCTTTGCATCTTCCGCTTGAGCTCTTTCCTCCTTGATGCGTTCAGCCTCCCTAGCCACCTCTTCTAGGTGCATCCTATTGGCCCTCTCCCTCGCTATTTGCTCAAGTTGGCAGCTCCTCAGGAATTTTGCCCGTGCCTCGCGGTCCCGTTCGGCCTTCAGCTTGTCATTCCTCCTCTTGTTGCGCAATAGGTATTCCTCATACCCCTTTGCATACGGTCATCTTCCTCCTTCTTCTTAGCTATCTCCTCCCGCCTCTTCCTCTCAAGTTCTTCCTTCTCCCTTTTCCGCATCGTCCTTACCGCCTCCTCCCAAATGGACTCCTCCTTCTCATTGCCCTCCCATGCCCCCTTCCCCTTGGTGGGTTGAGTTGCCATACCTGAAAACCAAATTGAAAAACCAAAGTTAGTCATGGAATAGGAAAAATAGAAACTAAAATGCAATTAGTAACTTGGAGACACATACGGATAAGGCCCCGCTAGGTATCCTAGCATACTAGTACCCCGACGGCCACCATGCCGACCTCTACTAAGCCCAACATGAATCCTTGGTTGCCTTGGACCTTGTCGCCATTGTGTTTGATGCCTTGCGGCTTGTTGCCTTGGAGCTTGTTGCGTAGGAGCTTGTTGCCGTGGGGCTTGTTGCCTTGGAGCTTGTTGACTTGGAGCTTGTTGCGTTGGAGCTTGTTGCTGTGGGGCTTGTGTGCTTGGAGCTTGTTGCCGTGGGGCTTGTGTGCTTGGAGCTTGTTGCGTTGGAGATTGTTGCCGTGGGGCTTGTGTGCTTGGAGCTTGTTGGCTTGGAGGAGGTTGACGCGGAGACGGTTGGCTTGGAGCTTGTTGGCTTGGGGTTTGTTGGCTTGGGGTTTGTTGGCTTCGAGGTTAATTTGAAGCTTGTTGGCTACTTGATGCTTGACTTGTGGTAGCATCATTGCCCTTTGATTTTTTGCCGGATGTGCACTTACTTAAATTGTGGCCCTTACTATTGCATGATCCACAATTAGGTGCCTCGCGAGCCTCTTGGAATAACTTGTTTCCCGAATGACCCCATCTATCCATATCTCCGTGATACCTCTTTGTCTTTCTTCTTCCACGTTTCACAACCTTCCATTCCGGATCTGGCCAAACTTGCACTCCATGATACTCCGGCCATTGTGATTGATCCAAGTAAGGAGAAAACCTTGGAGCCCATGTCCTCTTTGTGGCTTCGATTGAGAACTCGGACTCCCGAACGGTGAGCGGGTTATTGTAGTCGACACGTCTAGTGCGTGCCGCTGTTAGCAAGTGGGAGCAAGCCAAATGAAGCAAAGAGGGCCTCCTACATGTGCATTCACATGTCTTTAGGGAGACACGGAAAGCCCGGCCTCCGTGTTGGACACCACCTTGTGTGGTGCCTCCCGGTTCATTCACTTGGTAAACCCAGTCAACATTGTCATAACATGTAGCAGTTTGGGAGTCCGCCTTCCTCGCCTGAAATTCCATGAACTCTTCAACCTTCGTTGGGAACTCGCAATTCCTAGCAATTTCCTTCTCCGTTTCATCGGTGTAGTTCTGGAAATAGACATTCAACTTCTCGAATGTGTATTGAATGATTGCCGTCACGGGCAATGCACGGACACCCTTCAGCACATTGTTGAAGCACTCGGCCATGTTGCTTGTCATTTGGCCATATCTCCTCCCATCCTCATCATAAGCTCTTGCCCACTTTGAGTTAAATATGAGGTGTCTATGAAGAAACTCTTGACCACCCGCGTTGAGGTCTTTGTGCTTCAGCAAGCCGTTGTATAGGTTTGCGAAGCGGCGCTTAGAGTAAGCGAGGCAACAATCTTGAAGAAGGTCAGACAACTCTTTGCTCTTGCATGCCCGGTAGAAGTTTGCACAAAAATGCCTCATGCACCATCGGTGATGCAAGGGAGCATGCCCGGGAATTGCCTCTTCCACCGCATTGAGAATTCCTTGATGACGATCGGAGATGACACATACTTCCTTTGAGGGTGGTATGACCCTCGTCCTCAATATATGGAAAAACCATTGCCAATTATCATTGTTCTCAATCTCTACCAATGCAAAAGCCAGTGGTATGATACGTCTCCGACGTATCGATAATTTCTTATGTTCCATGCCACATTATTGATGATATCTACATGTTTTATACACATTATATGTCGTATTTATGCATTTTCCGGCACTAACCTATTAACGAGATGCCGAAGAGCCGATTCTTTTTCTGCTGTTTTTGGTTTCAGAAATCCTAGTAAGGAAATATTCTCGGAATTGGACGAAATCAACGCCCAGGGTCCTATTTTTGCACGAAGCTTCCAGAAGACCGAGGGGGAAAGGAAGTGGGGCCACGAGGCGCCGCCACAACAGGGCGGCGCGGCCCAGGTCTTGGCCGCGCGGCCCTGGTGTGTGGGGCCCTCGTGTGGCCCCCCGCGTTGCCCTTCCGCCTACTTAAAGCCTTCGTCGCGAAACCCCCAGTACCGAGAGCCACGATACGGAAAACCTTACTGAGACACCGCCGCCGCCAATCCCATCTCGGGGGATTCAGGAGATCGCCTCCGGCACCCTGCCGGAGAGGGGAATCATCTCCCGGAGGACTCTTCATCGCCATGATCTCCTCCGGAGTGATGAGTGAGTAGTTCACCCCTGGACTATGGGTCCATAGCAGTAGCTAGATGGTCGTCTTCTCCTTATGTGCTTCATTGTTGGATCTTGTGAGCTGCCTAACATGATCAAGATCATCTATCTGTAATTCTATATGTTGTGTTTGTCGGGATCCGATGGATAGAGAATACTATGTTATGGTGATTATCAATCTATTACCTATGTGTTGTTTATGATCTTGCATGCTCTCCGTTATTAGTAGAGGCTCTGGCCAAGTTTTTGCTCTTAACTCCAAGAGGGAGTATTTATGCTCGATAGTGGGTTCATGCCTCCATTAAATGCAGGACGGATGTGAGAAAGTTCTAAGGTTGTGGATGTGCTGTTGCCACTAGGGATAAAACATTGATGCTATGTCCAAGGATGTAGTTATTGATTACATTACGCACCATACTTAATGCAATTGTCTGTTGTTTGCAACTTAATACTGGAAGGGGTTCGGATGATAACCTGAAGGTGGACTTTTTAGGCATAGATGCATGCTGGATAGGTCTATGTACTTTGTCGTAATGCCCAATTAAATCTCACTATATTTATCATATCATGTATGTGCATTGTCATGCCCTCTCTATTTGTCAATTGCCCGACTGTAATTTGTTCACCCAACATGCTATTTATCTTATGGGAGAGACACCTCTAGTGAACTGTGGACCCCGGTCCATTCTTTTACATTAAATACAATCTACTGCAATACTTGTTCTACTGTTTTCTGCAAACAATCATCATCCACACTATACATCTAATCCTTTGTTACAGCAAGCCGGTGAGATTGACAACCTCACTGTTTCGTTGGGGCAAAGTACTTTGGTTGTGTTGTGCAGGTTCCACGTTGGCGCCGGAATCCCTGGTGTTGCGCCGCACTACATCCCGCCGCCATCAACCTTCAACGTGCTTCTTGGCTCCTCCTGGTTCGATAAACCTTGATTTCTTTCTGAGGGAAAACCTGCTACTGTACGCATCATACCTTCCTCTTGGGGTTCCCAACGAACGTGTGCTGTACATGCCATCAAGCATTTTTTCTGGCGCCGTTGCCGGGGAGATCAAGACACGCTGCAAGGGGAGTCTCCACAATCCAATCTCTTTACTTTGTTTTTGTCTTGCTTTATTTTATTTACTACTTTGTTTGCTGCACTTAAATAAAACACAAAAAAAATAGTTGCTAGCTTTACTTTATTTACTGTCTTGTTCTCTATATCAAAAACACAAAAAAAAATTAGTTACTTGCATTTAGTTTACTTTTGCTATCATGTCTAGCTCTGCACCTGTTACTTCTTCACCTGAGGAATTAGTTTTTACTTTTAAACAAGGGGATGAGGAGAGTTTTAAAGATGCTTGGTCGAGAATTTTTACTTCTTATCGTAAAGCTGAACCTCAAATGACGCTAAGTTTCCTCCTTAGTAATTTTTATTTTGGTCTTATGATTCGCTATAGATATGCCTTGGATGCTGTAGTGGGAGGAGATTTCCTTCATTGCAATGGGGATCAAGCTTTTAATGCCATAAAAAAGTTGGTTGCATCACATAATTCAGCTAATAACTTTGATTTAGCCCTTATTAGCATTTATAATAGATTAAACACTCTTGAGACAAGCGCATCTCGCTTGAATGAAAATTATAGATATGTTCGTAACCGTCTTGATCAAGTTTTAGTGAACTCTGAACCTTCATTATGGGATCCTACTATTAAAATTGTTATCGGTGACCAAACTCTTCATGCCAATTGTGATATTATGTCTGAATTTTGCTTAATGCCTAAGAGTATTCATGAATCTTTGCAACTTTGGGGATTCATTGAAGGGGGAGAAGGAATAACTCTTATTGATAACTCTGTTATAATTCATAAAGGAATAGCTGCGGGTGTGCATACAACCATTCTTGGGAGAACAATATCCATTGATTATCTTGTTATTGAATGTGCAGGAACAGGACAAATCACACTCGGAAGATCCCTGCTGAAACTATTGGGAGCAGTCATAGATATGGGAGAAGGCACCCTAAAATTCACCTCTACACCCGGGGGTAGACACATATTTCCTAAATCAAAGAGTAAGAAAACGAACAATAAAGGTAAGGGTAAAGCCCAAGGTAATGTCGATGCTTCATCTCTTGATAATACTTGATATACACTTTCTGCGCCTAGCTGAAAGGCGTTAAAGAAAAGCGCTTATGGGAGACAACCCATGTTTTTACTACAGTACTTTGTTTTATATTTGAGTCTTGGAAGTTGTTTACTACTGTAGCAACCTCTCCTTATCATGTTTTTGTGCCAAGTAAAGTCTCTATGGTAAAGTTGATGCTAGATTTGGATTGCTGCACAGAAACAGCATTGCTGTCTGTCACGAATTCGCGCAGAAGTCTCTGTAAAAAAATCAAAAAAATCTGCAATTTACGTGCGTGATCCTCAGATATGTACGCAACTTTCATTAGTTTTGAGTTTTTCCGTTTGAGCAAGTTAAGTGCCCCTTCCAGGTTCGTCTTTACGGACTATTCTGTTTTTGACAGATTCTGCCTTTTATTTCGCATTGCCTCTTTTGCTATGTTGGATGAATTTCTTTGATCCATTAATGTCCAGTAGCTTTGTGCAATGTCCAGAAGTGTTAAGAATGATTGTGTCACCTCTGAACATGTGAATTTTTGATTATGCACTAACCCTCTAATGAGTTTGCTTGAAGTTTGGTGTGAAGGAAGTTTTCAAGGGTCAAGAGAGGAGTATGATATACTATGATCAAGAGGAGTGAAAGCTCTAAGCTTGGGGATGCCCCGGTGGTTCACCCCTGCATATTTTAAGAAGACTCAAGCGTCTAAGCTTGGGGATGCCCAAGGCATCCCCTTCTTCATCGACAACATCATCAGTTCCTCCCTGAAACTATATTTTTATTCAGTCACATCTTATGTGCTTTGCTTGGAGCGTCTGTTTGTTTTTGTTTTTGTTTTTGTTTGAATAAAATGGATCCTAGCATTCATTGTGTGGGAGAGAGACACGCTCATTGTTGCATATGGACAAATATGTCCTTAGGTTTTACTCATAGTATTCATGGCGAAGGTTGAATCTTCTTCGTTAAATTGTTATATGGTTGGAATCGGGAAATGCTACATGTAGTAGTTCTAAAATGTCTTGAATAATTTGATACTTGGCAATTGTTGTGCTCATGTTTAAGCTCTTGCATCATATACTTTGCACCCATTAATGAAGAAATACATAGAGCTTGCTAAAATTTGGTTTGCATATTTGGTCTCTCTAAAGTCTAGATAATTTCTAGTATTGAGTTTTGAACAACAAGGAAGACGGTGTAGAGTCTTATAATATTTACAATATGTCTTTTATGTGAGTTTTGCTGCACCGGTTCATCCTTGTGTTTGTTTCAAATAACCTTGCTAGCCTAAACCTTGTATCGAGAGGGAATACTTCTCATGCATCCAAAATCCTTGAGCCAACCACTATGCCATTTGTGTCCACCATACCTACCTACTACATGGTATTTCTCCGCCATTCCAAAGTAAATTGCTTGAGTGCTACCTTTAAAATTCCATCATTCGCCTTGCAATATATAGCTCATGGGACAAAATAGCCTTAAAAACTATTGTGGTATTGAATATGTACTTATGCACTTTATCTCTTATTAAGTTGTTTGTTGTGCGATAACCATGTTCCTGGGGACGCCATCAACTCTTTGTTGAATATCATGTGAGTTGCTATGCATGTTCGTCTTGTCTGAAGTAAGGGCGGTTTTCACAATCAAATGGTTTGGGTATGCATACTGTTAGAGAAGAACATTGGGCCGCCAACTAAAGCCATGAATCATGGTGGAAGTTTCAGTTTGGACATAAAACCTCAATCTCTTATGAGAATATTAACTGTTGTTGAATGCTTAAGCGTTAAAAGATGAGTCCATTATCTGTTGTCTATGTTGTCCCAGTATGGGTGTCTAAGTTGAAGAATGATCAAAACCGAGAAATCCAATGAGAACTTTCTCCTTAGACCCTTGTACAGGCGGCATAGAGGTACCCCTTTGTGACACTTGGTTGAAACATATGTTATGCAATGATGATCAGTGTTAACCCAAGCTAATTAGGACAAGGTGCGGGCACTATTAGTACACTATGCATGAGGCTTGCAACTTGTAAGATATAATTTACATGATACATATGCTTTATTACTACCGTTGACAAAATTGTTTCATGTTTTCAAAACCAAAGCTCTAGCACAAATATAGCAATCAATGCTTCCCTCTGCGAAGGGCCTTTCTTTTACTTTTATGTTGTTGAGTCAGTTCACCTATCTCTCTCCACCTCAAGAAGCAAACACTTGTGTGAACTGTGCATTGATTCCTACATACTTGCATATTGCACTTGTTATATTACTCTATGTTGACAATTATCCATGAGATATACATGTTATAAGTTGAAAGCAACCGCTGAAACTTAATCTTCCTTTGTGTTGCTTCAATACCTTTACTTTGATTTATTGCTTTATGAGTTAACTCTTATGCAAGACTTATTGATGCTTGTCTTGAAGTACTATTCATGAAAAGTATTTGCTTTATGATTCATTTGTTTACTCATGTCACTACCATTGTTTTGATCGCTGCATTCATTACATATGCTTACAATAGTATGATCAAGGTTATGATGGCATGTCACTCCAGAAATTATCTTTGTTATCGTTTACCTGCTCGGGACGAGCAGGAACTAAGCTTGGGGATGCTGATACGTCTCCGACGTATCGATAATTTCTTATGTTCCATGCCACATTATTGATGATATCTACATGTTTTATACACATTATATGTCGTATTTATGCATTTTCCGGCACTAACCTATTAACGAGATGCCGAAGAGCCAGTTGCTGTTTTCTGCTGTTTTTGGTTTCAGAAATCCTAGTAAGGAAATATTCTCGGAATTGGACGAAATCAACGCCCAGGGTCCTATTTTTGCACGTAGCTTCCAGAAGACCGAGGGGGAAAGGAAGTGGGGCCACGAGGCGCCACCACAACAGGGCGGCGCGGCCCAGGTCTTGGCCGCGCGGCCCTGGTGTGTGGGGCCCTCGTGTGGCCCCCCGCGTTGCCCTTCCGCCTACTTAAAGCCTTCGTCGCGAAACCCCCAGTACCGAGAGCCACGATACGGAAAACCTTACTGAGACGCCGCTGCCGCCAATCCCATCTCGGGGGATTCAGGAGATCGCCTTCGGCACCCTGCCGGAGAGGGGAATCATCTCCCGGAGGACTCTTCATCGCCATGATCGCCTCCGGAGTGATGAGTGAGTAGTTCACCCCTGGACTATGGGTCCATAGCAGTAGCTAGATGGTCGTCTTCTCCTTATGTGCTTCATTGTTGGATCTTGTGAGCTGCCTAACATGATCAAGATCATCTATCTGTAATTCTATATGTTGTGTTTGTCGGGATCCGATGGATAGAGAATACTATGTTATGGTGATTATCAATCTATTACCTATGTGTTGTTTATGATCTTGCATGCTCTCCGTTATTAGTAGAGGCTCTGGCCAAGTTTTTGCTCTTAACTCCAAGAGGGAGTATTTATGCTCGATAGTGGGTTCATGCCTCCATTAAATGCAGGACGGTGACGAGAAAGTTCTAAGGTTGTGGATGTGCTGTTGCCACTAGGGATAAAACATTGATGCTATGTCCAAGGATGTAGTTATTGATTACATTACGCACCATACTTAATGCAATTGTCTGTTGTTTGCAACTTAATACTGGAAGGGGTTCGGATGATAACCTGAAGGTGGACTTTTTAGGCATAGATGCATGCTGGATAGCGGTCTATGTACTTTGTCGTAATGCCCAATTAAATCTCACTATATTTATCATATCATGTATGTGCATTGTCATGCCCTCTCTATTTGTCAATTGCCCGACTGTAATTTGTTCACCCAACATGCTATTTATCTTATGGGAGAGACACCTCTAGTGAACTGTGGACCCCGGTCCATTCTTTTACATTAAATACAATCTACTGCAATACTTGTTCTACTGTTTTCTGCAAACAATCATCATCCACACTATACATCTAATCCTTTGTTATAGCAAGCCGGTGAGATTGACAACCTCACTGTTTCGTTGGGGCAAAGTACTTTGGTTGTGTTGTGCAGGTTCCACGTTGGCGCCGGAATCCCTGGTGTTGCGCCGCACTACATCCCGCCGCCATCAACCTTCAACGTGCTTCTTGGCTCCTCCTGGTTCGATAAACCTTGGTTTCTTTCTGAGGGAAAACTTGCTACTGTACGCATCATACCTTCCTCTTGGGGTTCCCAACGAACGTGTGCTGTACACGCCATCATGGTACTAAACGGTTGCTCGCATCATTTGCTATTGCCAACAGTAGTGTGCCCTTGTACTGCCCGGTCAAGAAGGTACCATCCACGGCTATGACGGGCCTACAATGTTCGAATGCCCTCGTGCATTGCTGGAATGACCAAAATGCACGGTGAAATACCCTCACTCTTTTACCGTCATGCAATGTCATTTTGGTTGCGGAAGGCTCCACCACATGCACCATGCCCGGGTTAGTTGAGGCCATCACTAACAACAACCTAGGGACTCGGTTGTATGCTTCCTCCCAATCACCGTACAACATCTTGAATGCGGCTTGTTTGGCCTTCCATGCCTTCCCGTACTTGACGTCGTACGCAAACCGGGATTTGACCGTATCTTGCACGGACCTAATGCTCATGGTAGGAAGTGATGATATCTCCGCCGAGAGCTTGTATGCAATGAACTCGGATGTGAGTTGACGGTGGTCCGGCTGCGCATCCTTGCCATCAAGCTTCGGCCTCCGGCACATGTGAGTGGCTACACAACTTGTTATGTGCCAAGAGGGCCCTTTTTTGAAAGGTCTTGCACGGACAACCCATGGGCACCTTTTATCCACACATTTTAGCGTGTACCGCTTCTTCAAGTCCGAGTGAACAACAATGTAAGGGCGATGATGCTTAATGGAGAACTCCTTCAACCATATCTTCAATTCCAAGAAGGTATCAAACGTGAGCCCTTTACAGATAATAGCCGTCCTACCATCCACATATCTCTTCGAAATTGGCCTAGCTCCAAGAAGTAAACTTTTGCCACCATCAACCACGGCTCCATCCGCAAGACTAACATCACGGAACAATGGTACCCGGATATCCCGTCCGGTTACCTTCTTGAAGATCTCGGCTCTTTCGGCTTCCTTAGCCGTCAAGCCATCCTCGTCAACCTCCTCTTCGGGTCCATCATCATCCGAGTCCGACGCATAGCATCGGGAATAAGGAATGGAGTGGTCCATCTCCTCTTGAGTCAAATATTTATCCAAATCACCGACATTGTTGTCATTCATCTCGAAACCATCATCACCATCGTCATGCTCGTCATACTCATTATCCAACGGAGGTTGTTGGGGAATGGGAGATTGGACAATGGGAGATTGGGTGCCTTCTTCTTGGCTCATGGGTGGTGGACTCCTCTCTCGAATGGGGGAGGAGGGCTGGTTAAGGTCAAGCTCGATACGAGCATCAACCGTCTTGGTTGCAAACAACTCCAAAGCCTTGTCTTGTGACCCGGCAACCGTCTCCTTGTAAACGGACCAACGTTGCTCGGAGTTGACACGCATTGTCTTCCAACGGGTGTGCATTCCAAACCCCACATTATGTCTTCCCTCTAGCTCAACACCATCATTTGGCTCATTCCAATTCAACTCAACCCTCACTTGTGCTACCACCTCCGCAAAGCTAGGGCTAAGGTCAAACACCAAGTCAACCTCTTCCGGGTCCGGCTCTATGTTTCCCTTCAAGAAAGCATCCTTGTCCACATGATGAACATGAACAATTCTTTCCATCCCCCTAGCATAATGGGAACAACACATACACACATGTGTTCATTAGTTAGCATAATCAACATAATCTACCCATACAAACTAGCACACTACCATTTCTCCTACTTCAACAACCCTAACATCCAACCAAATGCATCTCCACCCTCAAATCTACCAAATCCACATCTAGGGTTTCACATGTAGATTCAACCAAATACACAAAAACAATGGATGAAAAGAAGGGGAATGGAGGAGATTACCTCAAGGAACGAGTTGGGAACGATCTCCACAGACAGATCTGACGAAATCCAAGAGATTTGAGTAGGGATTTGAGGGGCGGAGAGAGAGAACCGGGCGCCTATGCTCAGTGAAGAAGAACAGAGGGAGGAGAAAGAAGATGGGTCGGGCTGGGCGGGCTGGCGCGGCCACACATAAGTGGATGTGTGGCGCCCTTGCCACGGGCGCCACACTTCCAAAGTGTGGCGCCGGCGCGAGCGGCGCCACACGGGCTGCCACGTCGGATCGGCTCACCAGCTCAGCGTCGACGGGCCACGTCGGATGGGTGTGTGGCGCCGGCAGGACGGGCGCCACATGGGCATGTGTGGCGCCCATGAGAGGGGCGCCACACAAAAGGGTTAGATGGGTGAAATAGTTTCGCCGGAGGGTCAGTCTGTGCTATAGTTTGACAAAAGGGTTATTTCTGTGTAAATCGCCAGAAAGACCACCTCGTGCCGAAGATCTGCTGATACACATCATGCACCATGTCTCACCAACCCCCGGTCCACGTCCATCATGGATTTAAATGGCCGAATATTGCAATTTTCAGATCTTTTATCATACTTGTTTAGCTTTTTTTTTGTATCGAAGGAGATAATGGTCGAATAAGGATTTAAATACAGATCATATCAGATTGCCGACGTGGAGCGAAAGCCGGGCGAACTCGGATCAAAAGCGGATAATTAAAGAAATACACACATAAAATTAGTACACGTGTAGTATGTAAACAAACTAAGTCCCTAGTCAACTAATCCATTGGTTAACATATGTTCAAGGTTTCCTGATCATGGACATTTATGTCAATTAACAATAGAATCATGTCATTGGATGAATGATGTGATGGGCACACACCAAACATAAGTATTCCAATGAAATCCAGTCATAAAGTTCATCATTGCAATTAATAGAAAAATGATGTAACTTACGCCTTAAACCGTGAGATCATATATAATCATTGTCACTGGAGGCTGTCCTGACTGCATTAACAGTCACACTGTAACAGGGTGATCATAAAGATGTTGCTCAGGTATTCTGAAGGGGTATGTTGAGGCGTATGCATTAAGATCGGGATTTGTCCATCCGCGTGACTGATAGGTACTCTGGGCCCACTCGGTGAGATTACATCTATGAAGCTTGCAAACATGTGACTAGGTCACGTGAATATACTATCACAGGAATGAGTAAATGTGTTTTGTCGGTAATAAGATTGAACTAGGTATGGAGATACCGATGATCAGATCTCGGACAAACCAAGTATCGTGAGATAAAGGGGATACGACTCGACATTTAAGGTTCAATCGTTAAGGTTTTTCGCGGAAAGCATAGGGACCATTATGGGTTTCCAGATCCCGTTGTTGGAGATGTCTCCATCATGTCTATACATTCCCGAACCGTAGGGTGACACGCTTAAGGGTTTTGACGCTTAGGGTTTGATTTGGGATCGTTGGAGAAATAAGAGAGATCGAACTCCAGAATCGAATCATTCTGGACATGTATCAAAAATGTTCCGGAGTCAATGAATTGTTCGAAGATTTATATAATATGTTTTAGTATTTAACTAAATGAATTAAATATTAAAATGGATTTAAAATTAGGACCTAATGGGCCACCATATATATGGCAACCCTTTAGGGGGGGCGCCTCCACCCATGGGAATGGGGAGCTGACGGCCCATGCAGGTGCCTCTCACTGGGGCGGCGGCCAAAGGTGGGGCATCTGGTGGAAGTGCCACCTCCTCCCCCATGCCTATATAAGGAGGGTAGACCCCTCTCCTCATTTATCCCCTTGGTTTTTTTGACTTCTCTCCGTCTCCCTTAAGTGTGGTTCTGAAATATTGGAACGTGCATGGGATTTGAGATCTCCACCACACGCACACCATCGTGCTGCTGGGTCCTCGGTTCGGATCTTTCTTCTCATGTTGCTTCACTAGTGTCGCGTCCATGGGACGGAGGACACCAAGGGTTTCCACCCCTTTTTGTTCAGCAAATGCGCACTGGGCGCTGCAAACATGATCAAGCACAACACAAACACACAAGATTTTTACCCAGGTTCAGGGCACAAGATGCGAAACCCCAAGCTTCTGATGGCCGAATGAACTGCTTACACAAGATTTTTCTGATCTTCTTGATGGCCGAATGAACCGCTTACACACGGAGATGAGATTCCCTTTCCCTTCGCCTCTGATACAGCTTTTCCCCTCCTTCCTCCAAGCCTAAACTTTTACTAGCACATGAACCTCCTTTTAAATCGCAAGGGGTTGGTACAAGGGTTGAGGGTATGTTAGACACATGTTTGCAACGGGTTGCGCCAAGGGCGGGAGCCTCGCGGTGAGACACCATCCATCTATCTTGTCCTCCCTCGGCATACTGCAGCCTGCCGTTGATCCCGTTGAACCGCCAAAGTTTCCTTAGAGATACGATGCTAAGTGGCCGCCATGTACTCCCAGGACGAGTTGACTTGCTCTATCCGGGATTGCCTCTCTCGACTGCTACAGCTCGCCGGGGACGCTCTAGGCGGTAGGGACCTCATGCCGCACCTCCGTTCGGGATGCATCGCGCAACGAATATGGCGGGTGTGGGGTTGCCACGGTGGTTCCAGAACTCCCTGTCAGAGGTGAACCTTGAAGATCTAGATCTTGTTGGTCTCGATGGTCTTCTCCGGCTACATCTTGACGAAGCACTTCTTCCAGTGGTCTGCCTTCGCCGCAGGCACCCGACGCGATAGGGACCCTAGTTCCCGTGACGTTGACACTAGCTCCCAGGCGTGGCCCGGTGGCCCCTAGAAGTTCTGACAAGTGACGATGCCTCCGGGACAGTGGATGGCGCAGGACAGAGGCCGCCGGGCTACGCCCTCACTCCTGGCGACGTGGGCAAGGCGGACTCCGCACATCGGCACCAACAGGTTCGAGCGAACATGTGTGACGCACCGACGGTTGACACGGATCCAAAGGGTCAGAAGCGTAGGGACCTGACTTGCCTGACTTCCACAGCCCCATTGAATTTCGCGCCAGCCATCGAAGGGGCAACCATCCCGTCGTTCCACAACGGCGGTTAGTGAGAAACGGTGAGGAACCAAATCTTCTCCTACCATGCGTCGCATACAAGAACTGCCTCCCCCTAAGGGGTGGTTGTCCCCTCCCTTGCACACCGCTCCCTTCCTTGTCCTCCACCTAGATATGCGTTCTCTCTCCATAGATCCAAGTACTCCTCTCTTCTCCACTACTCCAATGTCTCCGCCCGAGGGTTTCTCCAGTCGGAGCAAGCCCAAAAGCGGCTCAATGGCGGTGCGCGACAAGGACTAGGCCAAGTGGCGCACCTCGCAAGATGTCTTCACGCCGGGTGAGGACCTGTCGTCCTTCTATTGCCTGGCGGACGTGGTGGCCTCCTCATCCAACGAGAATGGGTCAACCAATACCCTGTCGACAAACACCTCCGAATCAACATAGTGGTATGTGTGTGTGTGTGTGTGGGGGGGGGGGGGGGGTACTCCTGATTCCTTATGGTCGACTTAGTCCCGCCGCTCTTGGCCTTCATGGTGGCGGTCCTGGCGGAGTACGGCCTCCTACTGGCCTTCACCCAAATGGTCTTCTCGCGTTAGAGATCTCCCAGCATCTCTGAGAGGCCTTCGTAGGGATTCTTCCCACCGTGGTCTTGTTACGCCACTTCTACTATCCACGCCTGATGAACCGTGACATCACCGACAGGGTCATGTTCATCCTCCACAGCCTAGATGAGTGGCGTGACAAGTGGTGCTAGGTGCTCTTCTCAGAGCCCAATGAGTTGCTAGCCGAGCCAACGGGTCCTCCCGAGCAGGAGAAGTGGACGACGTTGGGGGAGCACGACACGGACTTCGCATGTACCTTCGAGCGCATCAAGGAGCTGAGAGCACTCGGGTTGATGGGTAACTAGGTGACAGACCGTTTCCTCA
The DNA here is from genome assembly GCF_019359855.2 of Lolium perenne. Lineage (NCBI taxonomy): Eukaryota > Viridiplantae > Streptophyta > Magnoliopsida > Poales > Poaceae > Lolium > Lolium perenne. Next base: position 304,328,970 of record NC_067250.2, on the reverse strand, counting down.
AGCACTACCTAGCTCCCCTACATCGCCGCTCTGTCCCCGCCTGGCTACTGAAGCATGTGCACGATCGTGCCCGCCTCTTCACCGGCAGGCACTCTGTTCCGACCACATCCGATCTTGATTGGAAGGTGGATCTTCTGTGTGGGGGTGCCTAAGGCATAAGCTACCTCCGACGGAAATCCAGACCCTCTTTGAGGAACGAGACAACCTCGAGACTCCATTGTTGCCCAGATGCCACAATGCAACAAGATCAGAATTGTCCATCGGTGGGGTCCCCTGGAGGAGATTGAGCGGCACCTACGAAAGCAGATTCCAACCAGCTCCTTCGGGAAAGGCAAGGATCCCGCAGAAGCAGAGGGGGCCCCTCCTAGGGCCGCCCAAGGCGCCCGCCTGGCAGCAGTGACCTCTTTCGCTCCTCACGACACCATAGCGAGAACGCCGCTCCAAGTATGCTGCCTCAACCCCCAACGAAGGATCCTTCGTCGGGTGTGCAGTACAACTTGGCTCCCGATAAGGATGATCACGTGCCGCTGATTCGCCGACGGGGTTCCTCCACCCCAAACCTAGGAGGTGCAACCTCTCCCCCGCAGGCTCCAACCAGGACTCCCCCGGGACCACCCCCGATGATAGCGCCAATTGATGAGGGTTAACCTTGGCAATATCCATGGATGATGGACTTAGGGTTTCGAGGAAAGGTGGTGCGTTGGTGGTTCGTTGATTGGTCAGACAAACAAGGCTATCCGACAGATTGATTACGAGGCTAAAGCATCGTAAGCTAGAGCAAACTAGGGTTTACAACAATGATTCGATCTCCTCCCACTGGATCCTCCTAGCCTTTATATAAGAGGCTAGGTCTCATAGTGAAGTTTGGGTCGATTTACACTTGCCTAACTATGATAATGTCAGTTCCTTGTACATGCCTTTCCTTGTACGACAAGCCTTGCTTTGCGGGCTTCTTCTTCTGGCTTTGTGGGATTCTCCCAAATATACACCAGGGTTTCCTAAGTAGCTGGCCCAATTATGCAAACCCATGTCACCCGGGGATATCCATCCCCAGGGCTTCATCGCCCCCGACTAGAGACTCCCGGGCTGAGCCCATTCATGGGTAATGCTCAAGCGCCGAATTTGTCTCAGAGCGCGACTTCCCGCGGGACTCCAACCTGGAGCCCGAGTGAGTGTGCCTCATATTCTTCTCTTCCTTTATCCTCTTGTTGTGTCGGCTGGTATTCATTTTTCAACGATGATGTGGCATTGCTAGCCAAGCGCCCCTGTGAGAATGGCGACAGCTCCGCACCGGCAGCAAAGAGGACCCCGGAAGTCCACCCAGGAGCCGCGATCGCTGGTTCGCTTGGTCCCCTCGCCGCTCCTTCCCTTGGGAAAGATCCAAATTTGGACAGAGGCCCTGGTCCATCCATTAGCTCCCAAGGTAATCCTCTTAAACCGAGCACCCGGTGCGCTAGTCCGATTTTGTTTGGCTCACGCCTTAGGCCTTCGTTACGCAGCAAAAGTCATGCACCTGCCACCCGTGCCCCGGGTGAAGGAAGTGTTGATGGTCTCTTCGGCGTCTGAAGATGAGGAGGAGGAGCATCCTACTGCCAAGAGCCCTAAGAGCCTCGGGCGAGCCCCCTCCCCCACCAGTCCTGGCAGTGGGATAGGTGCTCGCGAGGAGCTCCCTTCAACCGCGGCACCGGATCTCCCCAGCGCCCCTAGCGGGAATGCCGCTTCCTCTAGCTCCACGCCGCTCAGCCGGGATCGTCGATGAGCTTCCCACCCTCGTGGGCGACCCAGACACCAGCGTATACTCCCTAGCCAACCAGCAAAAATGGAGCGATAGTTTGTCTTCAAGATCATCTATGATTTAATCGAGCGATAGTGTTATTTGTTATGTTGTTAATTATACTAGATGACCCGGTGCGCCCAGGCGTACAGGCAAAAGCGAGCCAGTATGTAACCATAAGTTTTAATCAGCTGATGTTTATTTAGTTCAAAAATTCAGTAGATCTTTGAGATCCTTTAAACTTGCCATGCCCCGGCGCCAAATGGTAAAAGCAAGACAATATTCAAGCCATGTTTAATTTTGTAATATATTTTATTTTGATTGTAAACAATAATTGGTTTTGAACATTATAAACTGGTTGGGTATCTAGACGATGCAAGCAAGATATAAAACTGATGTATACATCTCTCATCTTTTATGTTATCATAAACAGTAGTCATTCAAACGCAAAAATATCATATTGTTTCTGCACCTGATAATCAGTGGAGTACTGGTAGCTTTACTTCTAGAAAATTGTGTAGTCGTTTCTACAACCGATCACCAGATACTCTTCCACATGATAATTTTGAGATAACCCACCATGCAATGGAGCTTATACCTACATGCAGTAAAACACGATGGAGAACAATATTGAAGGTAACTGAAAGTGTAACACGATTTTTTTAAATAATGCTATAACATCAATTGACCGTTCATACAATGGACTTGATATACTTGCATGCAGACAATACGATGGATTCCAGCAACTCGAGTTTTGTTTTCATTATTATAACTTTACTCATGCTCAAGAATGGATCTTGTTTAAAGGCAACTGAATGACTAACATGCCAATGTACACATAATGCTTTGGCAATAAGTGACTATCAGTCTCTGTTTATGGAGTTAAAAATCTTTCCCAAAATGCTTTACAACTGACTATCAATAGCAATAAAGAGTATCACCTCTTTTACCTCATGGTCCGAGGTCAAGAACACACAGTCAAACAAGAAAAAATCTCACTTCTGGTGGTGTGACACAGGCAAGCATACACTTTACACAGGCAAGCAGAAGCAAACCTTGACAGGAGCAACAAGAACAGCACGGGTAAAGCTCAATCCTGCCAAAAATTACTACAATGAGCATATTAATTTGTTACATGACTGTCTGAACTCAAAGTATATTAATTTTCCACCGGGATTTATTATGAGCAATTTTGAACTTGGTTCAAAGGACTGAATATTCAATATGTCCTACAATTTTCAGTTAGCTTCTCAGGCTAACACAGGAAAATTGCTTGGAACATGAACTGAAAACAAGTCCAAGCCAAGTAGATAATATGAGCTGAAACTGGGCTCTGTAATACAAAGAACTTAAAAACCAAGGAATGTGCATTCCAAACTATAATGTATAAGAAACAAATGGCAGAGAAAGAATCAAGCCACAGAATATATTCAAGCAAAATTAGTGTGTGGAGACAACAGAGTACAAGAGACGGGGAAATATCGGCGTGGAAGATGTGATTGCTTGTACAAGCCACGGAAAATATGAACTCACATGTTGCTTGTTATCACCATTGGTGAGAATCTTCTGTGTAGCGAACCATCATCAACATCGACAGTTTTAATGAAATGCATTTATGGAGAATATCACCAGAAAATTTAGAAATAGTCAATACACATCCAAATATATATGCAGATCTAGAGTACATGAGCGTGACCTGGCTCCAATCTCTGCAATTCCTGAAATTTCTTGAAGGGGGAGAAGTAGAATGGACGCACACAGCTGATGTCCTCGTCCATTGCTGCTAATTGCCACCAATTTACCTACACAAACGATCCAAAAAAAAAGATTAAAACCCATTCAGCGCACCAATGAACCAAAAAAAGCATTTACCTGCATGAACGACCCAATAAAAAATTTACTTAACCCTGCCTAACTCCCAATGTATTTAAGCTGAGGAAATTGCTTAGGAGGTCAGTACCTGCATGAAGGTCTGGAACCTCCCCAGCTGTCTGGTGCTTCTTCTTGGCGGGAGAGAGAAGAGGAGTCGAGCTGTTGCGGCCTTCGCCATCCATCAACTGTTGCGGCCTAAAATGCAGTTAATCAGAAACAATGAGAGAGTACTGGCCATGGCAGGGTAATATATTTTGGATTCCGTACATTAAATAGAACATATATGAAGGAGGAGTGATCCACTGATCCCCCTTGTGCTCCTGCCCACAGTACTGATAAAAATAATCGCACTACAAAACCAAATTGATCTTGACAAGAAGCAAGGAATCAAAGGACTGGAAAATCTGTATTTAGATATGCCAGTTTATTTCTGTAATTCTTGGACACTAAAAATTAAATGGTTATCTAATTCTGAATTAGTAATTCTATATTGGCCGCCAAAAAATAATCTACTGAGCAGACCTGCCACCACGCACCGAATCGAGCGTCGTCGTGGCAGACGCTGATCTCCAATAACAACACGAGCTCGTACCTTTTGCTTGTCACTCGGCAGACACCATTGTCCATCAGGTGAGGTTGCTCTGAAAATCATCCACCGCTGTCCATTATTTTCTAACCATTTCTTCCTGCACAGTCCAAATATTTCTTGCACATCACCGAGGAAAATGAAGCATAAAAAACTCAAAAACTAAAATAAGAAGTAAATAACAGACAAGCAGCTACTCGCCTACTCAAGAACACACTGAAATTTAATTTTGTACCAAATTCTAGCAGATTAAACACTTGTTACCCAAATCATCAAGCCCAGAGAGTAATATATTTTTCTGAAGAAATGCAGAATAGAAAAGAAGAATCTGAGACATACCGGGCTTGGCTTTCAAATAAGTGTAACATCAATTGGCCACTTGCACAAAAATATCTTTCAGGACCAATATATGAGAACCAAACTTCAAAAATTGCCCAAATCAGTTCCCCAGAACCGGGATCGACACTAACTGTATAAAATTCAGATTGCAAAGACATTAACACAATGAAATAATAGTGCTGAAGAAGTATTTTAGGTAGAAAAAACTGCAGTAAAATGACTGCACCTCCTCCAAACACAATGAAACCTAATGCAGCCAGGACAACTTGAACCATTGGAACCCATCCAACGGCCTCCTGTATGCCTCATTTGATGTAAATTTGAATCATTTGATGCAACCTATCATCATAATGGGCAGAGGCCTATCAAACTATAGATAAACCACTACCATCGTAAAAATCCTAGATTATTTAAGCATCACCTCAATTAAAATGACAGCAAGAAACAAGTAAACTAATTGATCATTTTTTAATCTTATAGCGTGCAAGGAAGAAACTTTCCGTGAACACTTCTAAATAGGTAGTACCAAGTTAAAGGGCATCATCTACAATCAGACCAAACAAATCTATGGCATAACTAAACAAGAACATGATTTCAGTTCAATGTCGTCCCGATTACGATTTCATTCAGCACAGCTTTGAACGATCTTGTATGTGTATGGCCCCTTCTATTTTTATTCCTAATCTTTCCAAACCTGAATTGTATGATTGCTGTAGCAACTTCTCCCAAAAGAATTTAAAACATATAACCTTAAATTATAGAGAAGATTCATATCCTATGATCTTGAGCACATGGACATAGTTCTCACAAAAAGCATATCGACAGCTAATTCACCTCAAAACTGTGGAACTTTTTATATGTTCTGATTATATGAATCAAAATCTTAATACAAACAAAGGGGACTGCTCAGATAAGTATTTTTTTTTATAAAATTCAGTTTTTACACAATTCAGGTTCCAATTATATGCCCCGCAAAAAAAAAGGTTCCAATTATATGAATCACATCAAGACAGCTAGTTCACTTCAAATCTTGAAATCAAGACTGCAGAATTTCTGAATTTTTATATTTTTTCTAATAGAAGTGACAAAATAGAAGAAGTGCTCAACTTTTTGTTGATAGGGATGTATCTATAACTAAAACATGTCTATATACCTCCGTATCTACACAAAGTTGAGCAGCTTTTTTTTAGAGACAGAGAGAGTACAATAGAAGGGATAAGAACTACCTGACCATCTGGCTTATTTAGCACATAGGTACCACCATAAACAACACTTGGACGTGCAGAAGCCTGACCAATAATGTACCACGTTAGCATATATATTCCAATAGGAGCACAACTATGCAGAAGAAAGCTGCAAGGTAATACAAATAATTGAGGTGCACCTTTAACTTTTAAGCATCCTTCCATTAAACAGAAGAAAAAATGTAGAATGGAAAAAGCTAGAAGAAGGAAATTAAGCCATGCTCTCTAAGAATAAGTAACTAACACGCAAGGAAAAATGTAGGATGATCCACATCTAAAATCTACATATAAGGCATCGGGAGCTAATCATTTACCTTCTTATTTATGTAGAAATGCCTCAACATAGGTTGTTCCTGGCAAATACCATCGAAATAAAATTAATAATGTGCTCACCCAACACCTCAGTTAGTAACCAACCGCGGGAACACAAAAACATAAATAAATGGTCATACATAGTTTACCTTCTAGCCCGTGAACATCTCTGCTACAAAAATCAGTCACTTGACTTGCATGTTCTTTTCTAGCCCCTGCAATGAAACAAAAAACTAAATAGTTTACAATCAAAGTGACTACATCTATGTTTTCCACTGATCATGCCACTATAAAGTACTACCTCTGTCCCGTTTTAATTGACGCCCCTATGTACCTGCTCGCTTCCTGCATGACACTACACCCCGCGTCGATTAAAGAGGAACGGAGGGAGTAGAACATAATATATTATATAGTAGAGCAGATGAAAAAAGAAAGGGAAAATTAAGAGAGCATTACTTGACCTTGCTCATGATGGAGCACACTCAACACCTACACACCACAAGATAAGCCTGTGAATATTTCCTCATGGCAATATTCCAGTAGACAAAATAAAATAGCCACTGCAACCAAGCCTTCGTGTATCTGATCAGAACTCTCTTCGAATGCTACTTCTCCATATAATATTTACACAAATTGAACAAGATACACCTTATCTTTTTTAGAGGAAACAAGCACCGAGCACGGAATTAACGAGACTCACCAAAGCGGCATCAAGAGATGGACCTCATGGTGGTGCGCATGTGGCGGCACCGTGATGTCCGCGCGACGTCCATGCCCCTTGCCACTCCTGTCCTCTTTTCCTTCCAGGAGCAGTCCCTCACTGCTCAAAGCGATGCAAATATGTAGAAAATCAGACACAGTACCAACTTTCTCATCGGTGGATATGCATTATCAGTTTATATTTGTTTTTGTACAACTTACAGGCATCTTTCTAGACTACAAATGAACACATTCGGTCAGAAAAGCAAGTGAATATTATAAGGAAAATTTAGCATACGAAAATGTGTGCAATTGGCTTTATGCAGAAAAATTGCTTTTTAGATGTCATCTTCCATGTCATATTCTGCAGTATCCCACCATTTATACTGACACGGTTTCAAGAGGATATGGAGTACTAACCTTTTGGCAAGATTTTGATTGGGAGGAAGACGAGAGGTGGTGCTCGTAGTCTTGGAAGCAAGTATGGTGCCCGCCACCTGCCTGAGCAGAGCCAATCCACCCTCGACGCACCGGCAGCCGGGAGGGTGCACGATGTACAAACGTGAGGCCGACGGCAGATCCTCCTCCCTGTGAGACTCCCATTTCGTTAGCAATGGCACGTTGAGCAGCCTAATGACCTAAGAAACGAAAAGGAAAATGGTGTAGGTTGGATTCTTGGAACCATTACCGATGTGTACACAGGGCACCAGCCGCCGACGACCTCTCCTCGCTCGGGCACGCTCCCTGCCTCCACTGCTGCCGCGTCCAACCGCCCCCGTCGCTCGGCGCTGCCTTCCGTCGCCGCTGCCGTGTCTAGGCATCCCATCGCTCGCCGCGCGCTGCAGGCCGCCGCCGCTTCAAACCGCGGCGTCCTCCCTGCCGGTGGCGGCTCCCGCATCCAGCCGCCTCCGAGAGGAGTGCGGCGTCGCTCCTGCCGGTCGATCCATCCCGGGGAGAGGCGGCGCAAGGCGGTGCGCCAACTTTGACCGTGAATTGAGGAGGAGGAGAGGAGAAGGAGGCGGCTCGGGGATTGGGGGAGGAGGAAGGAGGCGGCTGACTGGGGGACGGGAGTTGCTCGATGCCTAGGTTTTCACCGCGACGGACATATATCACTACGCTGAGGAGCAGCCCTCTACTCTCAACCACACGACCCCACGTACGGGAGGGCCTGCTTGTCATAGACGTTTCAGCGCTGAGCCAACGTGAACGACAAATGCAACAATCGGACGGCTGCAATGAAAAGCGGGATTGGAGTTTTACTGTGCAAAGTGAAACGGACGAACCAGATCTTTACGATTTCATTCAGCACAGCTTTGAATGATCTTGTATGTGTATGGCCCCTTCTATTTTTATTCCTAATCTTTCCAAACCTGAATTGTATGATTGCTGTAGCAACTTCTCCCAAAAGAATTTAAAACATATAACCTTAAATTATAGAGAAGATTCATATCCTATCATCTTGAGCACATGGACATAGTTCTCACAAAAAGCATATCGACAGCTAATTCACCTCAAAACTGTGGAACTTTTTATATGTTCTGATTATATGAATCAAAATCTTAATACAAACAAAGGGGCTGCTCAGATAAGTATTTTTTTATATAAAATTCAGTTTTTACACAATTCAGGTTCCAATTATATGCCCCGCAAAAAAAAGTTCCAATTATATGATTCACATCAAGACAGCTAGTTCACTTCAAATCTTGAAATCAAGACTGCAGAATTTCTGAATTTTTATATTTTTTCTAAGAGAAGTGACAAAATAGAAGAAGTGTTCAACTTTTTGTTGATAGGGATGTATCTATAACTAAAACATGTCTATATACCTCCGTATCTACACAAAGTTGAGCAGCTTTTTTTTAGAGACAGAGAGAGTACAATAGAAGGGATAAGAACTACCTGACCATCTGGCTTATTTAGCACATAGGTACCACCATAAACAACACTTGGACGTGCAGAAGCCTGACCAATAATGTACCACGTTAGCATATATATTCCAATAGGAGCACAACTATGCAGAAGAAAGCTGCAAGGTAATACAAATAATTGAGGTGCACCTTTAACTTTTAAGAATCCTTCCATTAAACAGAAGAAAAAATGTAGAATGGAAAAAGCTAGAAGAAGAAAATTAAGCCATGCTCTCTAAGAATAAGTAACTAACACGCAAGGAAAAATGTAGGATGATCCACATCTAAAATCTACATATAAGGCATCGGGAGCTAATCATTTACCTTCTTATTTATGTAGAAATGCCTCAACATAGGTTGTTCCTGGCAAATACCATCGAAATAAAATTAATAATGTGCTCACCCAACACCTCAGTTAGTAACCAATCGCGGGAACACAAAAACATAAATAAATGGTCATACATAGTTTACCTTCTAGCCCGTGAACATCTCTGCTACAAAAATCAGTCACTTGACTTGCATGTTCTTTTCTAGCCCCTGCAATGAAACAAAAAACTAAATAGTTTACAATCAAAGTGACTACATCTATGTTTTCCACTGATCATGCCACTATAAAGTACTACCTCTTTCCCGTTTTAATTGACGCCCCTATGTACCTGCTCGCTTCCTGCATGACACTACACCCCGCGTCGATTAAAGAGGAACGGAGGGAGTAGAACATAATATATTATATAGTAGAGCAGATGAAAAAAGAAAGGGAAAATTAAGAGAGCATTACTTGACCTTGCTCATGATGGAGCACACTCAACACCTACACACCACAAGATAAGCCTGTGAATAATTCCTCATGGCAATATTCCAGTAGACAAAATAAAATAGCCACTGCAACCAAGCCTTCGTGTATCTGATCAGAACTCTCTTCGAATGCTACTTCTCCATATAATATTTACACAAATTGAACAAGGTACACCTTATCTTTTTTAGAGGAAACAAGCACCGAGCACGGAATTAACGAGAATCACCAAAGCGGCATCAAGAGATGGACCTCATGGTGGTGCGCATGTGGCGGCACCGTGATGTCCGCGCGACGTCCATGCCCCGTGCCACTCCTGTCCTCTTTTCCTTCCAGGAGCAGTCCCTCACTGCTCAAAGCGATGCAAATATGTAGAAAATCAGATACAGTACCAACTTTCTCATCGGTGGATATGCATTATCAGTTTATATTTGTTTTTGTACAACTTACAGGCATCTTTCTAGACTACAAATGAACACATTCGGTCACAAAAGCAAGTGAATATTATAAGGAAAATTTAGCATACGAAAATGTGTGCAATTGGCTTTATGCAGAAAAATTGCTTTTTAGATGTCATCTTCCATGTCATATTCTGCAGTATCCCACCATTTATACTGACACGGTTTCAAGAGGATATGGAGTACTAACCTTTTGGCAAGATTTTGATTGGGAGGAAGACGAGAGGTGGTGCTCGTAGTCTTGGAAGCAAGTATGGTGCCCGCCACCTGCCTGAGCAGAGCCAATCCACCCTCGACGCACCGGCAGCCGGGAGGGTGCACGATGCACAAACGTGAGGCCGACGGCAGATCCTCCTCCCTGTGAGACTCCCATTTCGTTAGCAATGGCACGTTGAGCAGCCTAATGACCTAAGAAACGAAAAGAAAAATGGTGTAGGTTGGATTCTTGGAACCATTACCGATGTGTACACAGGGCACCAGCCGCCGACGACCTCTCCTCGCTCGGGCACGCTCCCTGCCTCCACTGCTGCCGCGTCCAACCGCCCCCGTCGCTCGGCGCTGCCTTCCGTCGCCGCTGCCGCGTCTAGGCATCCCATCGCTCGCCGCGCGCTGCAGGCCGCCGCCGCTTCAAACCGCGGCGTCCTCCCTGCCGGTGGCGGCTCCCGCATCCAGCCGCCTCCGAGAGGAGTGCGGCGTCGCTCCTGCCGGTCGATCCATCCCGGGGAGAGGCGGCGCAAGGCGGTGCGCCAACTTTGACCGTGAATTGAGGAGGAGGAGAGGAGAAGGAGGCAGCTCGGGGATTGGGGGAGGAGGAAGGAGGCGGCTGACTGGGGGACGGGAGTTGCTCGATGCCTAGGTTTTCACCACGACGGACAGATATCACTACGCTGAGGAGCAGCCCTCTACTCTCAACCACACGACCCCACGTACGGGAGGGCCTGCTTGTCATAGACGTTTCAGCGCTGAGCCAACGTGAACGACAAATGCAACAATCGGACGGCTGCAATGAAAAGCGGGATTGGAGTTTTACTGTGCAAAGTGAAACGGATGAACCAGATCTTTTTGCCCCTTTCAGATGGCCTGGTTGGGAGGGTAGTCTTTCAATATTTATAGGAGAAATATAACTTGTGTGGTCGTCAAAACTGTCAAAATTGATAGGTTTTGAGGTTGCTAATACTAAATATTGGCTTAAATTCCAACTATTTATAGTCACTCTAAATACGTTATCGAACAATATTATCGGCTGGAAAAATTGGACCGTCTACTTCTTGTGTGCGGGAGTAGCACGCGACTAGTAAAGATAGTAGTAACATGCTCGCGCGACGCGCTACCAATATCCATATTACAGGACTAGTACATCGTTACCAGTGGCATGTTAGGATCCGTGGGCAGGTTCTGCGCGACTAGTAATTGATTTGCACACGCGGCTAATAGGCACTTTTCTACCAGTGTTGATGCTTGTAAATTGCTGGATCGGATATGATTCGGTCGTGTGCACCCAAATATTTCTGGTTGTGCGTCTTCAGGAGGGACTGACACGAAGCTTCGTTGTCTGATTCCATCATGAGACATATCGGTTTTAGATTTTGATGGAGAAGACAATGGCGGAGAATAATATCATGGCGGCTGAGGTCTTAGGTCTAGTAATGACGGACCGAGTCTTTGAGGCGATGTGAACTTTGTTTGGTGTTTCTTGACCTGCAACAGCGACATCAACAAGCGGGGGAGCCGGGGAGGCAGCATAAGAGTGAAAATTCAAGATCTGGTCTTAATTGGTTTTACCTGGCAATGCTTGTTGAAGGTATTGTTTTGGGAGCGCAAACTTTCTACATGGTGAAAATCTAAGATCCATGACTGAGCGGCGATGGCTCTTGTGCGATGTTTCCTTCTTAGAGGCATCACTTTTGGAGAATTAGACTTCCGATGATGTCTTGGTATTGGTTTATGTTGCAACTACAAGTTAGCGGGGTCTTCCTGTAGTACTGTTGTGTGCATTCGTAGTGTCTTTAGGACATTTCGTTGTTGCAGATGTTGTGAGTAATTGATATCTTTGCTATATTAAATTATTAATATATTTTTTTGTCGAAAAAATGCAATCCCTTATAGGTAAGCACATTTCTCGTAGAGTATTAGCCACTTTAAAAACCTACCGGACAATGCTTCCTCAGTGTAAAATTCAAGACATTTGCTCTAGCAAAGCTTCTACATAAAGAAGAATGTCATATCTAGTCATTTTCCTAGAATCTCATTTTCTTCCCATCACATGCGGCCTTGTTACCGGATGCAAGCGAGAGTCGGCGAGAAACAATTACTTTAGGTCGGTTCCTACATCATAGGATGTTGCGGTTCGAGCAAGTGTAAGGGTGGGTGGGCCCATGATAAAAATACCAAAAATAGCAACCCATATATATAAAACAGCCTTGGTTTGCCCCACCTAGCTCCCTTCCCTTCTTCATATTCCAAGAGCGTTCCAGCAGGTCGTATTTCTCCCAACAGTCCGAACTGGTTATTGATGCGAATCCGGCCCGTTGCCTGAACTTTGTAAAGACCAGAGTTTTCGTACTCGAGTTCCGATTCAAGTACATCTCGTGTTCCTGTACACCAGCAAAAAAATTACCCTTTGGGAAACAGTGGAACGTACCTATCCTAGAGCCCTTATAATTAACAAACTCGTGATCTCTTCCCTACAGAACCTGCAATCCAAGGCAACGAGACCGGCCGAGGCGCGCGAGGAGATGACCATGGCCACGCCGAGACCGCGAAAACCGTTCTTTGACCACTTCCGCGAGAATGTGACCGACGGCTTCATGGTCGGCATGTACGGCACCATCTACCACTTGCGCGACAAGGGCGGCCTCCAGGCCATCTGCAAGAAGGCGGCTCATCTGAGCTGCTCTGCCGCGGTATGTTTCGGCGTCTTCTCCGCCATCGATTACGCCATGGTCTCCGCGCGCCGGAAGGAGGAGCCGTTCCTGAACTGCGCCGTCGCCGCGGCCGGCGCCTGCGGAATTACCTTCTTGCCCAGGGGGGTCTGTTACGCCGGCGGCTCCGCTCTCATCGGTGGTGCCCTCGGTGGGGTTCTGCTGGGCGGCCTCAGGCTGTTAGTCCTCGAAGGTGGTGACCAGAATCTCTCGCCGCAACTAGGGTCTTCCCGCGCAAGATAATTGCCAACCAACACCACCTCTCTTTTTTGAGATGCTAACACCACCTGTCGAGTTCCTCTTTTTCTTCTTCTTTTTTCTATGTATGCTTCCCACATAACACATTGCTTTGTTTTTTCAATAAAGAAACTATATTAATATCGCGGAGATACCAATTACAGTCAGCCTCTGCAACAACATCATGCCCTAATGATATAAAGGATGCACACATTACTTTGTTGATTTTGTAAATTTTATTTTTGTAGGAATACCAATAGGCACGTGATATTTTGCAGAATAAAAGCCGCAAGGTAGTTTCAGATATTTCCATCCATCCGTCGTTTCTGAAATTGCTTCAGTTCTGCGGCTAGTTGTTTCTGAATTTTTTTCCAACAGGCTATACCGCTCTGGGATATGCAAACATAGCTGTGAAATTACATATTCCTAGAACAAATTGGCATGCCAGTGATGGTATAGTATATAAGTATCTATGATGCGTGCAAATTTGCATATGTCTTGGGATACTATTTTCTGCTCATATCGTATTGCACGAGTGTGGATATAAATACAACTCTATAAGAAAATAGAAGTGAAAGAAGAAAAGGAAAACAAAAGGCATAAAAGATATTAGTTGAATGCCCGTGTGTTGCCATGAAATATCAAAATCATGAAATATCAAACCCATTGCCTTCTCCCTCCATATATAATCCAAAAACAAATCATTGATTTCACCGTCTACTATGCATTCCTTCCATCCAAGAAATCGTAGCATACACAATCTAGGGTCCAATGTTCCAGAATCACTTGGAGCACCTCACTGAAATATTTTGTACCCTCTAAATAAGGGTAGATAAGACATCTACTATTGTGTCAAAGATTAAAGACGATAGCGGATCCCCTTGTCTCGGTGCATGATGGGTATTGAAATAGGGTCCCACCTCATCATTCACTCGAATTCCTACTTTTCCTGTGGTAACCGTTTTTATTACACAATCATTGAAATCAAATTATATATGGAGTTGCTTTCCATGGGAAAGGATGATATTGTACATGAACACATAAAATCTACAAATGTGAGGATGGAAAAAATTCGGCTATGGTGCAACAATCCTGAGGAGGACAATTAAAACCAGCACCGGTGAAAATTGTCTGCTCCTGAAGTCCACGTTCTTCTATGGCAAAGAAACATGGCATCAAAGTGAAATGGCACAGCGAGAAACAAGATAGACCATTGGCTTAACAGAATCACCTAGAGCACATGGCTGACATATATAAAATAACTAAGGTTCATGTCGATCATCTAGAAGTGGAGAGGTTCAAGCAAAGAGAGGAAATATAATGCAACTTTCATGTTAAGGGAGTTGGCCGGCTAATCTTTATAGGTGTCAAATCGAGAACCATGAAGTGAACATTCTCAGCTTCTCAATCTGCTTGCAAAGAAACTAAGTAGAGCCCTGTAGTTCATACTGGAATCACTTGAAGCACCTGACTGAAATATATCGCTTCAACCCAGTAACTTCGACAACCGAATATAACTAAGAGTTCAATACTCTGAGCCTATAGCAGCAGTGCACTGTCAAAACAGTACCTTGTTTTATCTATTGTATGAACTGACTGTTTAACTATACTAGATAATACCCCGCGCGTTGCAGCGGGATTTGTAGCAAAAAAAACCGTACAGAAAATCTTACGCACTATTTAAAAAAATATGATACATGACAGCTTTGCAAATGGATCATCCTGCTGCACAATCATCTTCTGTTCAGATTTAGTTTTAGACCCAAAATATGATTCTGATTGATCAAATATCTAATCAAAATTAGCGTCATGATATTGCAATAACTCGGCCAGCTTATAAGAAATAAAACCCAAGCGCAGATCAATCTTCAGAAGAGCGAGTATTATCAAAATTGATTTTAGATGTGGGGTGGGATCTCCATGGGTCCGTGTAAATGTAATATTCAGGTAATTAATCATGACATCAACCATATATATTTTCAGACTAACTTAACTATTTGTGCTAAAAAACATCACTACGAATTCTGTGTGTGGAATAAACTTTCGTTACCCGCCATTTCTAATTTGAGATCGATCAAAGGGCCGAAGACCAAATTTTGAGACCAATGAGTCTCTATCCTCACAACGATAGCACTAAAACTATGGTTCAACTATTGAAGCCGTGGCACACTCCTTATGAACATTAGAAATAATCCTAATGTTGTTCACCATTTCGGTAGTTAATGTAACATCTAACATATCTTGATATATATCTTCCATAAGAAATCAGAAATACTTCAATTGTGTTTGCTTCGATGCAGCAACAAATGTATTCTGAAAAAAATCCATTGTAACTTAGCAATTGATCAGCCCAAAAGATAAAATAAATGAATCTCATACTTGAAGACAATGTAATGGTTGAGAGAAATTTCTTGAAGCATACCAATAATTGCATACATACCTTATATTTCAGAAAAGTAGCAGCTGAGTGATGCGCAGGTTCATCTTTGAAATAATCAATGTCTTTGTACCAAAGCTCCACTCGTGAAGAACCATTTTCTACATACGAAAGCTTATTGTGTGAGAAAGTTCATGTTAGAGCACGCACGTGAACTTTAGATGATGTGAGATTCCAAAAATCACAATTTAGCTACATATATAGATTCATGAATATTCAGAGGAATAAACCATTTGAAAGTGTATTGCTGAAAATATCATGGCCTTCATTTAATTGTTTAAAATTCTCCAGCTGAAGAAGAGGATAGAAAAGATTACGTAGACTGATAAAAATTGTATATCGTGAAAAAGAACAATATTGAAAGAAGAGTAGAGTGGCATAACAGGAAAATGAATATTGTGTGTAGGGAATGAAGCGTTTCATCGATGAGTACACTTATTTACAGGCGAAACATATATTATATCAATCAGTTAACTTATAATGCAAGAACTAACTAACTGAATGAGTAAAATGTCGGTTGCATGGACTTGTAGGGAGTCGAGGGATGACACCACGTTGTTGGAGGAAGATACGATGCTTTGTTGTGGCCATTTGAGATACTGACGCTCGCTCGTAAAATATGAGAGAGAGATCGTCAGACTGGATTGTTGCTGCGGCAAGCTCCCGGCGCCAGCATTTCCCGTATATGGGTAGCTGTACCTACGAACCATATACACAGAAGAAGATCCATACCTTGCAGATCCAGATGAACTACACCCATTGATGCAACATATTATTTCAAATAGTCAGGCTCATGAGCACTCAGGAAACATAATAGGAAGGAGCATATGATCTAAATCACCAAACGGCATCAAGCCTTCTGCCCGTGCACAGTATCACGACCCATGGAGATCCCGCTCCACCTTCGGGTCACTGGCGAGCTGCCTCACGTTGCCGATAAAGAGGGTAGGGCTCGAAGACTAACAACTTGCTAAAATGTGATACGATGAAGGGGATCGCCGGGGTCGTGGCCTCAAGTCACTCACGGGAGGAACATGTAGTAATTGCATAGTTTGGCTTGGCAAGCGTGAGTTCACGAGGAGCGGTATAAAATCGCAAGAATTACGAACGGATCATCATGGTAGCGAGTGGAAGGGGGAAGAGGATTAGTGGGATTTTAATCGTGGCTTATTTTTAATTACGGGGCATAATTAGTGGGATTTTAACCCTGGTGATGTGGATGGGTGAGGTGGCATATTTGATGACATGTGGCAGGCTAGGATTGGTCAGAGATGCTTGAAGAGAAATTGGATCACCTATTAAGAATAGAAAGATATATAAGCTCTCCGTTGGATTCACATGGTCAGATAAGTCCTCGGATTGGGCGAAACGTTAAAATTTGAGGCCTAGCTTAGACGATTGAGTTTTGCACTTCTCTGGACGCAAGTCATTTTCATGCATGCCGACATGGTTATGCTGTTTTATTCAGCAAGTTTGAGCATACTCTGCTCCTCAATCTACCTACAAATAAACTTGGCTGCAGTCTTCACAATCACTTGGAAGTTGGAACACATGACTGACATCGACAGCTGAATATAGCTACATGTTCAGCCCTAGCTGCAGTGCACAGCCCAAACCACACCTCATTTTATCGGTTGAAGTGACCAATAAAAATCTTGACACAAGAAAAAGTAAACATGGAGATGTTCTTCATGGGAAAGGTGATCTTGTCGACAAGCACCAGGAATCAGCAAATGTAAGGATGGGAATCATGTCAGCAGGGAATTTTGGCTATGGTGCATCAACCCTGCAGAGGAGGAAAATTAAAACAAGTTCCGTGAGAGTAAAAACAGGAAAGTACTTCAAGAGAATGTAAGTGGAACATAATAATTTCCCCAAACTGAAAGGCCTATGTACAGCCAAACCTCATAATTGCTCAATGCATGGCACAATGTGAGGACTTCCCTAGAGATACTATCCAAGATCAAAATCACTAACAGTTTGACAAGATAATCTTTTGCTGCATCGAGGAGACCCCCATACGAGCTATGCTAATCATGCATGTATGCAAGAAAAATACTTACCCAAGATATACAAGGCATTCCACGGAAGAATACGCCACGAGGTCTTGTATTTTGGTGCGAGGGTCGTCCTTGGCTGATGATAACTCATGCGACAGCTTCACGGTCATTCTTCTAAGCATCGGTGCAGAACCGAGTACGAGTTTCAGCAGATCATACTCATGATCCTCGCCTTGGAAGCCATATATGCCTACTTCTTCAAGGGCCGTCAACGCGATAATCTGGGTCCTCCAGTCTGTAGGCTCACATGGACAATTTGCATGGCAAGCTTCTTTCTCCTAACAAAACAAAATACAACCTGAATTACTACAGATTATGTTGTTGAGATGTACTATATAGAAGCGGAGTAGGAAATTAGTTACCGGCGAACTCTGCCGGACGACCTTAAGCCTCCGTAGAACGGAACGAATCCGCTTCATCTGAAGAAGATGCAACACAAGCGCTCCAAAGACATGCCCGGCTGTTGAGAGATGCAGCTCCATATCAGAGAATTCAACAACCGTATGCTTCTCTACCTCATTTGCAAGGTTGGCTTTTTGGTTGGAAAAAGTATGGGAGCTCTGAAAATGCAATGTACAATTCATACAAATTTAGTTTACTAGGAGTAAGATGAAAACTCTGGTACATAAAAATTGAGCAGGATAGGAGAAGTGACACACGTACGTACATTTCCGGCATAAATCTGCAGCGAAGGGAGCTGCCCTGGTGTCTCTGCCGTCTCTAGCTTCAGCTTGTGGAGGCTCCAAAGACCGAACCCAATAGCATTTTGGGCATAGGAACAGCGCCACGAGACCTTTTGCATCGTTGACGCCGAGACGGAGATGGTGGCCTCCTTGTGTGCCCAAAAGGACATGGTCAGTTGCTTGAGCATTGGGGCAACGATGTGGACGCTGCTCAACCACGGTCTCTCGGAGTGCAGGACGAGCTCCTGCAGCTTCGCCGAGCGGACTATCCTCCGTGCGCGGACGCCAGGCCAGGTGGTTACCTTGTGCCTGAGCTCGAGCACGCGTAAGCGCGGGCAGCGGGAGAGCAAGGCACCGAGCTCCTTGTCGACGACGATGCAGTCCAGGAGGCGCAGCGTGTGGAGAGCGGGGAAGAAGTCGCCCTCGCCCCCGGCGGCGGCGGGCGGCACGCGAAGGACGAACGGGAGCGACTCGAGCACGATGGAGACGGCGCGGCGGAAGCACGGGAGGTGGAAGTCGGCGGGGTTCGGGTTGGAGCCTTTCGGCGGGAGCGCGAGGACGACCGTCTCCGGCGCGAGCCGCGCGGCCACGCGTGCCAGCGAGGCGACGTCCTCGCGGACGGGCCAGTGCTCCCTGGGCACGCGCCGTTTCTGTCTCGGCACCCGGATCTCGAGGAGGGAGATGGCGGAAGCCGGTGGGCGGGCGACAAGGCTGAGCACGGCCGCGAGCGACTCGAAGGCGACGTCGCGGAGGGAGATGTCGCCGAGGCGGGCCCAGAGGCCGCGCCAGCGGCGGGAGAGGCCGCTGGTGCGCGCGGCGGCGGCGGTGCAGCCAAGACCGGCGAGGATGAGGAGGAGGAGGTCGTCGGGGAGAGCGCTGATGTAGTCCACTCCGCCTGGCTGCTTGGCAGAACGCCGGCGACGTTTTGGTGTCAGCCCCATCGAAGATCGCAGAGCCCTAGCGCTAGCGGTGGTTGCAGTAACGGACTGGCAGAATGATTTTTAATTAGCCAATTCCGTGTATATCAAAAGAAAACGAACCCCCCAGTTACTCCGGATCTAACTGTTACAGTATAGAATTTCCGATTTAACAGTTGAAGGATCCTAAATTCGTGTATTCAGCACGTAATCAACAGTCTCAAAAAAAAAAGCACGTAATCAACAGTGCATGCATCTCTCCAGTGCCGCTCTCTGCAAATATACAGATCTAGGCATGCATAGTCCATCCGAATCCGAGTTGGAGTAATATACGAGTAGTTAGATTTAAGTCCTACTAGCTTTTATATACATGTAGCAATGCACTATATTCAGCTAGTGTATACTGGTTTTGGTCGATAAATTTTTAAAAAGTTCACTGTCGATGATACTGTTTCAAATATTTAGATGAACTTAAGAATCACATCCCCGTAGAAACTATGTCGGTGCATCAAAGCTTAGTTCAAGCTCCGGAAACAGGCTAAGATATGTGGACGTGGATCATAGCGAGGAATTAGGCCGTCCTCAAGGACATATAACAACAATCAGTACATATTGGATTTCCTTCTTCGAACTAGGCTTTCGCCCCGCTTTATAAATAAAGCCGCAACGGCCGAACCGATACAAGGTGGTGAGGAGAACCTCTTACAAAGCAGGTCAAGAATAAACAAAAAAGAACACGAAAACCAAAACTTGCGGCGACATTGAGACCGGCCCGAGTTGCAACGGAGCTCCACAACAACGTCCCCAATAGGGTAACGACGCATTACGTCGCCGCCGTCGAGACCGCAAGGTCTAGGTTTTCATCCGGAGCCGTCCCGCAGGGAGGATGCCCACAACGACGCCCCCAAGAGGGTTGCGACACCCGCAGGCATCGCCGTCGCTGGCGCCGAGGCGCTGAGCTTTCGCCCGGAAGCATCCTCACACCACGCCCGGAGAACTTAGCCGCCCGTAGCCACCGAGGTAGGTTTCCGAAACAAGATCTGGGAGCTACCAAAGCCGAAGCGCCGTCAACCCCAGGAACACCCATTGTCCGCTCCACGCCATCCGCATGACCGAAGAGTGGGACCACCACCACCGCAACGTTGCCCGCCGTAGAGCCAACCGTGCAGTCCGCCTTCCGGGGCCGCCGCCCCGGCATCCCACGAGCTCGAGCCCATGACCTAGCCACCACGCGGCAACGCCGACGGATTGGACAGGGTAGGCCAACACCATAGCTGACAGTCATCAGGGCCAGCGCTAGTTAGGGGAGGGGATCCGCCCTCCGGCACACAAGGTGCCCACCGTCCGGACGTGGTAGCACTACCAATTAGGCCTAGATCTGGCCCGACCGCCTGCCAGGCCCGGAACAGGCCCTATTAGACGTGCTACCGCGCTGCTATGCCCACGTCGCCGATGCCATCCAATTGCAGCTCTGTGCCGAGCCTACCCATGCCGCCACCGGCAGACCACCATGTGTTAGGCAGATGCCAAGAGCGGCGTCACCGCGACCTCACTCCTCGCAAGACGGCCCCGACCGAGGCCGCACACCGCCGCAAAGGAGCACCCCCGCCGCAACGCCCGGGGACATAGTTGCACCGTAACCGACGCCACCACGCCGCCGATCAAGCTTGTCACTTTGTCGGCATCCAAGAACTCGCCTTTGAACGCCGGCAAGAACATCCGGCGCCTCGCCCGAGCAAGATCAGGGACGAACGCAGAGCTGCCCGGGCCGCTAGATCTGGACCCGCTTGGCCCAGACCTAGATCCGGCCGCAGTGCAGCCCGGAGGGTGCCCTGCCGGCGGTGGCCCTGCCCAGGCCCTCCTGGCCATGGTCAGTGACCACCAGGCCCATATCGGGGCCCAGCTGCCCCGTCCTGCGCCGTGTCGCCAGGCTGCCCCCTTCGTCGCCGCGCTGCGCCGCCTGCCGTAGCTCGCGCTGTGATGGCGTGTAACTCACACGTTCGTTGGGAACCCCAAGAGGAAGGTATGATGCGCACAGCAGCAAGTTTTCCCTCAGAAAGAAACCAAGGTTTATCGAACCAGGAGGAGCCAAGAAGCACGTTGAAGGTTGATGGCGGCGGGATGTAGTGCGGCGCAACACCAGGGATTTCGGCGCCAACGTGGAACCTGCACAACACAACCAAAGTACTTTGCCCCAACGAAACAGTGAGGTTGTCAATCTCACCGGCTTGCTGTAACAAAGGATTAACCGTATTGTGTGGAAGATAATTGTTTGCAAGAAAACAGTAAAGAACAAGTATTGCAGCAGATTTGTATTTCAGTATAAAAGAATGGACCGGGGTCCACAGTTCACTAGAGGTGTCTCTCCCATAAGATAAAAGCATGTTGGGTGAACAAATTACAGTCGGGCAATTGACAAATAGAGAGGGCATAACAATGCACATACATGTCATGATAAGTACAGTGAGATTTAATTGGGCATTACGACAAAGTACATAGACCGCCATCCAACTGCATCTAAGCCTAAAAAGTCCACCTTCAGGTTATCATCCGAACCCCTTCCAGTATTAAGTTGCAAAGCAACAGACAATTGCATTAAGTATGGTGCGTAATGTAATCAACAAATACATCCTTAGACATAGCATCAATGTTTTATCCCTAGTGGCAACAAAGACAACACAACCTTAGAACTTTCTGTCACTGTCCCAGGTATCAATGGAGGCATGAACCCACTATCGAGCATAAATACTCCCTCTTGGAGTTAAGAGCAAAAACTTGGCCAGAGCCTCTACTAATAACGGAGAGCATGCAAGATCATAAACAACACATAGGTAATAACTTGATAATTAACATAACATAGTATTCTCTATCCATCGGATCCCGACAAACACAACATATAGTATTACAGATAGATGATCTTGATCATGTTAGGCAGCTCACAAGATCCAACAATGAAGCACAATGAGGAGAAGACAACCATCTAGCTACTGCTATGGACCCATAGTCCAGGGGTGAACTACTCACTCATCACTCCGGAGGCGACCATGGCGGTGAAGAGTCCTCCGGGAGATGAATCCCCTCTCCGGCAGGGTGCCGGAGGAGATCTCCAGAATCCCCCGAGATGGGATTGGCGGCGGCGGCGTCTCTGGAAGGTTTTCCGTATCGTGGTTCTCAGATTTGGGGTTTTCGCGACGGAGGCTTTAAGTAGGCGGAAGGGCAACGTGGGGGCCACACGAGGGCCCCACACCATAGGTCGGCGCGGCCAGGGCACGGCCGCGCCGCCCTATGGTGGCGGCGCCTCGTGGCCCCACTTCGACTCCTCTTCGGTCTTCTCGGAAGCTCCGTGGCAAAATAGGACCCCGGGCGTTGATTTCGTCCAATTCCGAGAATATTTCGTTACTAGGATTTACGAAACCAAAAACAGCAGAAAACAAAGAATCGGCTCTTCGGCATCTTGTTAATAGGTTAGTTCCAGAAAATGCACGAATATGACATAAAGTGTGCATAAAACATGTAGATATCATCAATAATGTGGCATGGAACATAAGAAATTATCGATACGTCGGAGACGTATCAGCATCCCCAAGCTTAGTTCTGCTCGTCCCGAAGGTGTAAAATGATAACAAAGATAATTTCTGAAGTGACATGCCATCATAACCTTGATCATACTATTTGTAAACATATGTAATGAATGCAGCGATCAAAACAATGGTAATGACATGAGTAAACAAGTGAATCATAAAGCAAAGACTTTTCATGAATAGTACTTCAAGACAAGCATCAATAAGTCTTGCATAAGAGTTAACTCATAAAGTAATAAATCAAAGTAAAGGTATTGAAGCAACACAAAGGAAGATTAAGTTTCAGCGGTTGCTTTCAACTTATAACATGTATATCTCATGGATAATTGTCAACATAGAGTAATATAACAAGTGCAATATGCAAGTATGTAGGAATCAATGCACAGTTCACACAAGTGTTTGCTTCTTGAGGTGGAGAGAAATAGGTGAACTGACTCAACATAAAAGTAAAAAGAATGGTCCTTCAAAGAGGAAAGCATTGATTGCTATATTTGTGCTAGAGCTTTTATTTTGAAAACATGAAACAATTTTGTCAACGGTAGTAATAAAGCATATGAGTTATGAAAATTATATCTTACAAGTTGCAAGCCTCATGCATAGTATACTAATAGTGCCCGCACCTTGTCCTAATTAGCTTGGACTACCGGATCATTGCAATACACATGTTTTAACCAAGTGTCACAATGGGGTACCTCCATGCCGCCTGTACAAAGGTCTAAGGAGAAAGCTCGCATTTTGGATTTCTCGCTTTTGATTATTCTCAACTTAGACATCCATACCGGGATAACATGGACAACAGATAATGGACTCCTCTTTAATGCATAAGCATGTGACAACAATTATTATTCTCATATGAGATTGAGGATATATGTCCAAAACTGAAACTTCCACCATGAATCATGGCTTTAGTTAGCGGCCCAATGCTCTTCTCTAACAATATGTATGCTCCAACCATTAAGGTGGTAGATCTCTCTTACTTCAGACAAGACGGACATGCATAGCAACTCACATGATATTCAACAAATAATAGTTGATGGCGTCCCCAGAAGCATGGTTATCGCACAACAAGCAACTTAATAAGAGATAAAGTGCATAAGTACATATTCAATACCACAATAGTTTTTAAGCTATTTGTCCCATGAGCTATATATTGCAAAGGTGAATGATGGAATTTTAAAGGTAGCACTTGATGGCGTGTATTTCACACGTTCGTTGGGCAACCCCAAGAGGAAGGTATGATGCGCACAGCAGCAAGTTTTCCCTCAGAAAGAAACCAAGGTTTATCGAACCAGGAGGAGCCAAGAAGCACGTTGAAGGTTGATGGCGGCGGGATGTAGTGCGGCGCAACACCAGGGATTCCGACGCCAACGTGGAACCTGCACAACACAACCAAAGTACTTTGCCCCAACGAAACAGTGAGGTTGTCAATCTCACCGGCTTGCTGTAACAAAGGATTAACCGTATTGTGTGGAAGATGATTGTTTGCAGAGAAAACAGTAAAACAAGTATTGCAGCAGATTTGTATTTCAGTATTAAAGAATGGACCGGGGTCCACAGTTCACTAGAGGTGTCTCTCCCATAAGATAAAAGCATGTTGGGTGAACAAATTACAGTCGGGCAATTGACAAATAGAGAGGGCATAACAATGCACATACATGACATGATAAGTATAGTGAGATTTAATTGGGCATTACGACAAAGTACATAGACCGCCATCCAACTGCATCTATGCCTAAAAAGTCCACCTTCAGGTTATCATCCGAACCCCTTCTAGTATTAAGTTGCAAAGCAACAGACAATTGCATTAAGTATAGTGCGTAATGTAATCAACAACTACATCCTCGGACATAGCGCCAATGTTTTATCCCTAATGGCAACAGTACAACACAACCTTAGAACTTTCTGTCACTGTCCCAGGTGTCAATGCAGGCATGAACCCACTATCGAGCATAAATACTCCCTCTTGGAGTTAAAAGCAAAAACTTGGCCAGAGCCTCTACTAGTAACGGAGAGCATGCAAGATCATAAACAACACATATGTAATAACTTGATAATTAACATGACATGGTATTCTCTATCCATCGGATCCCGACAAACACAACATATAGAATTACAGATAGATGATCTTGATCATGTTAGGCAGCTCACAAGATCCGACAATGAAGCACAATGAGGGGAAGACAACCATCTAGCTACTGCTATGGACCCATAGTCCAGGGGTGAACTACTCACTCATCACTCCGGAGGCGACCATGGCGGTGTAGAGTCCTCCGGGAGATGAATCCCCTCTCCGGCAGGGTGCCGGAGGAGATCTCCAGAATCCCCCGAGATGGGATCGGCGGCGGCGGCGTCTCAGTAAGGTTTTCCGTATCGTGGTTTTTCGCCTCAGGGGTTTCGCGACGGAGGATTTAAGTAGGCGGAAGGGCAGAGTCGGGGGCCTGACGAGGGGCCCACACCACAGGGCGGCGCGGGCCCCCCCTTGGCCGCGCCGCCATGTGGTTTGGCCACCTCGTGGCCCCACTTCGTATGCTCTTCGGTCTTCTGGAAGGTTCGTGGCAAAATAGGCCCCTGGGTCTTCGTTTCGTCCAATTCCGAGAATATTTCGTTACTAGGATTTCTGAAACCAAAAACAGCAGAAAACAGGAACTGGCACTTCGGCATCTTGTTAATAGGTTAGTTCCATAAAATGCACGAATATGACATAAAGTGTGCATAAAACATGTAGGTATCATCAATAATATGGCATAGAACATAAGAAATTATCGATACGTCGGAGACGTATCAAGCATCCCCAAGCTTAGTTCTGCTCGTCCCGAGCAGGTAAAACGATAACAAAGATAATTTCTGAAGTGATATGCCATCATAACCTTGATCATACTATTTGTAAACATATGTAGTGGATGCAGCGATCAAAACAATGGTAATGACATGAGTAAACAAGTGAATCATAAAGTAAAGACTTTTCATGAATAGTACTTCAAGACAAGTATTAATAAGTCTTGCATAAGAGTTAACTCATAAAGCAATAAATCAAAGTAAAGGTATTGAAGCAACACAAAGGGAGATTAAGTTTCAGCGGTTGCTTTCAACTTGTAACATGTATATCTCATGGATAATTGTCAACATAGAGTAATATAACAAATACAATATGCAAGTATGTAGGAATCAATGCACAGTTCACACAAGTGTTTGCTTCTTAAGGTGGAGAGAGATAGGTGAACTGACTCAACATAAAAGTAAAAAGAATGGTCCTTCAAAGAGGAAAGCATCGATTGCTATATTTGTGCTAGAGCTTTTATTTTGAAAACATGAAATAATTTTGTCAACGGTAGTAATAAAGCATATGAGTTATGTACATTATATCTTACAAGTTGCAAGCCTCATGCATAGTATACTAATAGTGCCCGCACCTTGTCCTAATTAGCTTGGACTACCGGATCTTTGCAATGCACATGTTTTAACCAAGTGTCACAATGGGGTACCTCCATGCCGCCTGTACAAAGGTCTAAGGAGAAAGCTCGCATTTTGGATTTCTCGCTTTTGATTATTCTCAACTTAGACATCCATACCGGGACAACATGGACAACAGATAATGGACTCCTCTTTAATGCATAAGCATGTGACAACAATTATTATTCTCATATGAGATTGAGGATATATGTCCAAAACTGAAACTTCCACCATGAATCATGGCTTTAGTTAGCGGCCCAATGTTCTTCTCTAACAATATGCATGCTCCAACCATTAAGGTGGAAGATCTCTCTTACTTCAGACAAGACGGACATGCATAGCAACTCACATGATATTCAACAAAGAATAGTTGATGGCGTCCCCAGAAACATGGTTATCGCACAACAAGCAACTTAATAAGAGATAAAGTGCATAAGTACATATTCAATACCACAATAGTTTTTAAACTATTTGTCCCATGAGCTATATATTGCAAAGGTGAATGATGGAATTTTAAAGGTAGCACTGAAGCAATTTACTTTGGAATGGCGGATAAATACCATGTAGTAGGTAGGTATGGTGGACACAAATGGCATAGTGATTGGCTCAAGTATTTGGGATGCATGAGAAGTATTCCCTCTCGATACAAGGTTTAGGCTAGCAAGGTTATTTGAAACAAACACAAGGATGAACGGTACAGCAAAACTCACATAAAAGACATATGGTAAACATTATAGGACTCCATACCGTCTTCCTTGTTGTTCAAAACTCAATACTAGATGTTATCTAGACTCTAGAGAAACCAAATATGCAAACCAAATTAGCAACCTCTAAGTATTTCTTCATTAATGGGTGCAAAGTATATGATGCAAGAGCTTAAACATGAGCACAACAATTGCCAAGTATCAAATTATCCAAGACATTTTAGAATTACTACATGTAGCATTTTCCAATTCCAACCATATAACAATTTAACGAAGAAGAAACTTCGCCATGAATACTATGAGTAGAGCCTAAGGACATATTTGTCCATATGCTACAGCGGAGCGTGTCTCTCTCCCATAAAGTGAATGCTAGGATCCATTTTATTCAAACAAAACAAAAACAAAAACAAACTGACGCTCCAAGCAAAGTACATAAGATGTGACGGAATAAAAATATAGTTTCAGGAGAGGAACCTGATAATGTTGTCGATGAAGAAGGGGATGCCTTGGGCATCCCCAAGCTTAGACGCTTGAGTCTTCTTAGAATATGCAGGGGTGAACCACCGGGGCATCCCCAAGCTTAGAGCTTTCACTCTCCTTGATCATATTGCATCATACTCCTCTCTTGATCCTTGAAAACTTCCTCCACACCAAACTCGAAACAACTCATTAGAGGGTTAGTGCATAATAAAAATTCACATGTTCAGAGGTGACACAATCATTCTTAACACTTCTGGACATTGCATAAAGCTACTGGACATTAATGGATCAAAGAAATTCATCCAACATAGCAAAAGAGGCAATGCGAAATAAAAGACAGAATCTGTCAAAACAGAACAGTCCGTAAAGATGGATTTTATTAGGCCACCAGACTTGCTCAAACGAAAATTCTCAAATTGAATGAAAGTTGCGTACATATCTGAGGATCATGCTCGCAAATTGGCTTAATTTTCTGAGCTACCTACAGGGAGATAGACCCAGATTCGTGACAGCAAAGAAATCTGGAACTGCGCAGTAATCCAATTCTAGTACTTACTTTTCTATCAAAGATTTTACTTGGCACAACAAAACATAAAACTAAGATAAGGAGAGGTTGCTACAGTAGTAAACAACTTCCAAGACTCAAATATAAAACAAAAATACTGTAGCAAAATAACACATGGGTTATCTCCCAAGAAGTTCTTTCTTTATAGCCATTAAGATGGGCTCAGCAGTTTTAATGATGCACTCGCAAGAGATAGTATTTGAAGCAAAAGAGAGCATCAAGAGGCAAATTAAAAACACATTTAAGTCTAACATGCTTCCTATGAAGAGGCATCTTGTACACAAATGAATTCATGAAGAACAAAGTGACAAGCATAGGAAGATAAAACAAGTGTAGCTTCAAAAATTTCAGCACATAGAGAGGCATTTTAGTAACATGAAAATTTCTACAACCATATTTTCCTCTCTCATAATAACTTTCAGTAGCATCATGAGCAAACTCAACAATATAACTATCACATAAAGCATTCTTATCATGAGTCTCATGCATAAAATTATTACTCTCCACGTAAGCATAATCAATTTTATTAGTTGTAGTGGGAGCAAATTCAACAAAGTGGCTATCATCATATATAGGAGGCATATTGTAATCATAAAAGAAAATTTTCTCCTCAATGCTTGGGGTACTAAAAAGATCCTGCTCATCAGAGCCAGCTTCCCCAAGCTTAGAATTTTCCATAGCATTAGCAACAATGGTGTTCAAAGCATCCATAGTAATAACATTCCCATTAGCATGCATATAAAGTTCCATGGGTTTTTTAATTCTCTCTTCAAACACATCATGTCCTAATTCAAGATAAAGTTCATAAAGATCTCTCATATTTTTGTTGTTTTCCATTATGCTTAACTAGTGAAATAAAAACATGCATGATATTAAGTAAAGTAAAACAAGTAACTACTTTTTTTGTGTTTTTGATATAGAGTGCAAGACAGTAAATAAAGTAAAGCTAGCAACTAATTTTTTTCTGTTTTGATATAATGCAGCAAACAAAGTAGTAAATAAAATAAAGCAAGACAAAAACAAAGTAAAGAGATTGAGAAGTGGAGACTCCCCTTGCAGCGTGTCTTGATCTCCCCGGCAACGGCGCCAGAAAAAGAGCTTGATGGCGTGTATTTCACACGTTCGTTGGGCAACCCCAAGAGGAAGGTATGATGCGCACAGCAGCAAGTTTTCCCTCAGAAAGAAACCAAGGTTTATCGAACCAGGAGGAGCCAAGAAGCACGTTGAAGGTTGATGACGGCGGGATGTAGTGCGGCGCAACACCAGGGATTCCGGCGCCAACGTGGAACCTGCACAACACAACCAAAGTTCTTTGCCCCAACGAAACAGTGAGGTTGTCAATCTCACCGGCTTGCTGTAACAAAGGATTAACCGTATTGTGTGGAAGATGATTGTTTGCAGAGAAAACAGTAAAACAAGTATTGCAGCAGATTTGTATTTCAGTATTAAAGAATGGACCGGGGTCCACAGTTCACTAGAGGTGTCTCTCCCATAAGATAAAAGCATGTTGGGTGAACAAATTACAGTCGGGCAATTGACAAATAGAGAGGGCATAACAATGCACATACATGACATGATAATTATAGTGAGATTTAATTGGGCATTACGACAAAGTACATAGACCGCCATCCAACTGCATCTATGCCTAAAAAGTCCACCTTCAGGTTATCATCCGAACCCCTTCCAGTATTAAGTTGCAAAGCAACAGACAATTGCATTAAGTATGGTGCGTAATGTAATCAACAACTACATCCTCGGACATAGCGCCAATGTTTTATCCCTAGTGGCAACAGCACAACACAACCTTAGAACTTTACACACCGTCCTGTGTGTCAATGCAGGCATGAACCCACTATCGAGCATAAATACTCCCTCTTGGAGTTAAAAGCAAAAACTTGGCCAGAGCCTCTACTAGTAACGGAGAGCATGCAAGATCATAAACAACACATATGTAATAACTTGATAATTAACATGACATGGTATTCTCTATCCATCGGATCCCGACAAACACAACATATAGAATTACAGATAGATGATCTTGATCATGTTAGGCAGCTCACAAGATCCGACAATGAAGCACAATGAGGAGAAGACAACCATCTAGCTACTGCTATGGACCCATAGTCCAGGGGTGAACTACTCACTCATAACTCCGGAGGCGACCATGGCGGTGTAGAGTCCTCCGGGAGATGAATCCCCTCTCCGGCAGGGTGCCGGAGGAGATCTCCAGAATCCCCCGAGATGGGATCGGCGGCGGCGGCGTCTCAGTAAGGTTTTCCGTATCGTGGTTTTTTGCCTCAGGGGTTTCGCGACGGAGGCTTTAAGTAGGTGGAAGGGCAGAGTCGGGGGCCTGACGAGGGGCCCACACCACAGGGTGGCGCGGGCCCCCCCTTGGTCGCGCCGCCATGTGGTTTGGCCACCTCGTGGCCCCACTTCGTATGCTCTTCGGTCTTCTGGAAGGTTCGTGGCAAAATAGGCCCCTGGGTCTTCGTTTCGTCCAATTCCGAGAATATTTCGTTACTAGGATTTCTGAAACCAAAAACAGCAGAAAACAGGAACTGGCACTTCGGCATCTTGTTAATAGGTTAGTTCCAGAAAATGCACGAATATGACATAAAGTGTGCATAAAACATGTAGGTATCATCAATAATATGGCATAGAACATAAGAAATTATCGATACGTCGGAGATGTATCAGCACTCAAGCAATTTACTTTGGAATGGCGGATAAATACCTTGTAGTAGGAAGGTATGGTGGACACAAATGGCATAGTGGTTGGCTCAAGGATTTTGGATGCATGAGAAGTATTCCCTCTCGATACAAGGTTTAGGCTAGCAAGGTTATTTGAAAAAAACACAAGGATGAACGGTGCAGCAAAACTCACATAAAAGACATATTGTAAACATTATAAGACTCTACACCGTCTTCCTTGTTGTTCAAAACTCAATACTAGATATTATCTAGACTCTAGAGAAATCAAATATGCAAACCAAATTAGCAAGCTCTAAGTGTTTCTTCATTAATGGGTGCAAAGTATATGATGCAAGAGCTTAAACATGAGCACAACAATTGCCAAGTATCAAATTATCCAAGACATTTTAGAATTACTACATGTAGCATTTTCCAATTCCAATCATATAACAATTTAACGAAGAAGAAACTTCGCCATGAATACTATGAGTAGAGCCTAAGGACATACTTGTCCATATGCTACAGCGGAGCGTGTCTCTCTCCCATACAGTGAATGCTAGGATCCATTTTATTCAAACAAAACAAAAACAAAAACAAACCGACGCTCCAAGCAAAGTGCATAAGATGTGGCCGAATAAAAATATAGTTTCAGGGGAGGAACCAGATAATGTTGTCGATGAAGAAGGGGATGCCTTGGGCATCCCCAAGCTTAGACGCTTGAGTCTTCTTAGAATATGCAGTGGTGAACCACCGGGGCATCCCCAAGCTTAGAGCTTTCACTCTCCTTGATCATATTGTATCATACTCCTCTCTTGATCCTTGAAAACTTCCTCCACACCAAACTCGAAACAACTCATTAGAGGGTTAGTGCACAATAAAAATTAACATGTTCAGAGGTGACACAATCATTCTTAACACTTCTGGACATTGCATAAAGCTACTGGACATTAATGGATCAAAGAAATTCATCCAACATAGCAAAAGAGGCAATGCGAAATAAAAGGCAGAATCTGTCAAAACAGAACAGTCCGTAAAGATGGATTTTATTAGGGCACCAGACTTGCTCAAATTAAAATTTCCATATTGAATGAAAGTTGCGTACATATCTGAGGATCACTCACGTAAATTGGCATAATTTTCTGAGTTACCTACAGAGAATTAGACCCAGATTCGTGACAGCAAAGAAATCTGTTTCTGCGCAGTAATCCAAATCTAGTATTTACTTTACTATCAAAGACTTTACTTGGCACAACAAAACTCAAAACTAAGATAAGGAGAGGTTGCTACAGTAGTAAACAACTTCCAAGACTCAAATATAAAACAAAGTACTATAGTAAAAATATGGGTTGTCTCCCATAAGCGCTTTTCTTTAACGCCTTTCAGCTAGGCGCAGAAAGTGTGTATCAAGTAACATCAAGAGACGAAGCATCAACATCATAATTTGCTCTAATAATAGAATCATAAGGTAACTTCATTCTCTTTCTAGGGAAGTGTTCCATACCTTTCTTGAGAGGAAATTGATATTTAATATTACCTTCCTTCATATCAATAGTAGCACCAACGGTTCGAAGAAAAGGTCTTCCCAATATAATGGGGCAAGATGCATTGCATTCAATATCCAAGACAACAAAATCAACGGGGACAAGGTTATTGTTAACCATAATATGAACATTATCAACTCTCCCCAAAGGTTTCTTTTTAGCATTATCAGCGAGATTAATATCCAGATAATAGTTTTTCAATGGTGGCAAGTCAAGCATATCATAGACTTTCTTAGGCATAACAGAAATACTTGCACCAAGATCACATAAAGCATTACAATCAAAATCTTTGACCCTCATTTTAATGATGGGCTCCCAACCATCCTCTAGCTTTCTAGGAATAGAAGTTTCAAGTTTTAGTTTCTCTTCTCTAGCTTTTATGAGAGCATTTGTAATATGTTTTGTGAAAGCCAAGTTTACAGCGCTAGCATTGGGACTTTTAGCAAGTTTTTGTAAGAACTTTATAACTTCAGAGATGTGGCAATCATCAAAATCTAAATCATTATAATTTAAAGCAATGGGATTATCATCCCCAAGGCTGGAAAAAATTTCAGCAGTTTTATCACAGGCAGTTTCAGCAGTTTTAGCAGTTTCAGGTAATTTTGCGCGCTTTGCACTAGGAGTAGAAACATTGCCAACACCAATTATTTTATTATTGATAGTAGGAGGTGCAACAACATGTGAAGCATTAGCATTGCTAGTGGTGGTATGATACGTCTCCGACGTATCGATAATTTCTTATGTTCTATGCCATATTATTGATGATACCTACATGTTTTATGCACACTTTATGTCATATTCGTGCATTTTCTGGAACTAACCTATTAACAAGATGCCGAAGTGCCGATTCTTTGTTCTGCTGTTTTTGGTTTCAGAAATCCTAGTAACGAAATATTCTCGGAATTGGACGAAACGAAGACCCAGGGGCCTATTTCGCCACGAACCTTCCAGAAGACCGAAGAGCATACGAAGTGGGGCCACGAGGTGGCCAAACCACAAGGCGGCGCGGCCAAGGGGGGGCCGCGCCGCCCTGTGGTGTGGGCCCCTCGTCAGCCCCCCGACTCTGCCCTTCCGCCTACTTAAAGCCTCCGTCGCGAAACCCCTGAGGCGAAAAACCACGATACGGAAAACCTTACTGAGACGCCGCCGCCGCCGATCCCATCTCGGGGGATTCTGGAGATCTCCTCCGGCACCCTGCCGGAGAGGGGATTCATCTCCCGGAGGACTCTACACCGCCATGGTCGCCTCCGGAGTGATGAGTGAGTAGTTCACCCCTGGACTATGGGTCCATAGCAGTAGCTAGATGGTTGTCTTATCCTCATTGTGCTTCATTGTTGGATCTTGTGAGCTGCCTAACATGATCAAGATCATCTATCTGTAATACTCTATGTTGTGTTTGTCGGGATCCGATGGATAGAGAATACCATGTTATGTTAATTATCAAGTTATTACATATGTGTTGTTTATGATCTTGCATGCTCTCCGTTACTAGTAGAGGCTCTGGCCAAGTTTTTGCTTTTAACTCCAAGAGGGAGTATTTATGCTCGATAGTGGGTTCATGCCTGCATTGACACCTGGGACAGTGACAGAAAGTTCTAAGGTTGTGTTGTGCTGTTGCCACTAGGGATAAAACATTGGCGCTATGTCCGAGGATGTAGTTGTTGATTACATTACGCACCATACTTAATGCAATTGTCTGTTGCTTTGCAACTTAATACTGGAAGGGGTTCGGATGATAACCTGAAGGTGGACTTTTTAGGCATAGATGCAGTTGGATGGCAGTCTATGTACTTTGTCGTAATGCCCAATTAAATCTCACTGTACTTATCATGACATGTATGTGCATTGTTATGCCCTTTCTATTTGTCAATTGCCCGACTGTAATTTGTTCACCCAACATGCTTTTATCTTATGGGAGAGACACCTCTAGTGAACTGTGGACCCCGGTCCATTCCTTAATACTGAAATACAAATCTGCTGCAATACTTGTTTTACTGTTTTCTCTGCAAACAATCATCTTCCACACAATACGGTTAATCCTTTGTTACAGCAAGCCGGTGAGATTGACAACCTCACTGTTTCGTTGGGGCAAAGTACTTTGGTTGTGTTGTGCAGGTTCCACGTTGGCGCCGGAATCCCTGGTGTTGCGCCGCACTACATCCCGCCGCCATCAACCTTCAACGTGCTTCTTGGCTCCTCCTGGTTCGATAAACCTTGGTTTCTTTCTGAGGGAAAACTTGCTGCTGTGCGCATCATACCTTCCTCTTGGGGTTGCCCAACGAACGTGTGAAATACACGCCATCAAGCTCTTTTTCTGGCGCCGTTGCCGGGGAGATCAAGACACGCTGCAAGGGGAGTCTCCACTTCTCAATCTCTTTACTTTGTTTTTGTCTTGCTTTATTTTATTTACTACTTCGTTTGCTGCATTATATCAAAATACAAAAAAAATTAGTTGCTAGTTTTACTTTATTTGCTATCTTGTTTGCTATATCAAAAACACAAAAAAAATTAGTTACTTGTTTTACTTTACTTAATATCATGCATGTTTTTATTTCACTAGTTAAGC
Organism: Lolium perenne; assembly: GCF_019359855.2. Classification (NCBI taxonomy): domain Eukaryota; kingdom Viridiplantae; phylum Streptophyta; class Magnoliopsida; order Poales; family Poaceae; genus Lolium; species Lolium perenne. The sequence continues at coordinate 304,294,153 of NC_067250.2, read as the reverse complement.
ATAATGGAAAACAACAAAAATATGAGAGATCTTTATGAACTTTATCTTGAATTAGGACATGATGTGTTTGAAGAGAGAATTAAAAAACCCATGGAACTTTATATGCATGCTAATGGGAATGTTATTACTATGGATGCTTTGAACACCATTGTTTCTAATGCTATGGAAAATTCTAAGCTTGGGGAAGCTGGCTCTGATGAGCATGATCTTTTTAGTCCCCCAAGCATTGAGGAGAAAATTTTCTTTTATGATCACAATATGCCTCCTATATATGATGATAGCCACTTTGTTGAATTTGCTCCCACTACAACTAATAAAATTGATTATGCTTATGTGGAGAGTAATAATTTTATGCATGAGACTCATGATAAGAATGCTTTATGTGATAGTTATATTGTTGAGTTTGCTCATGATGCTACTGAAAGTTATTATGAGAGAGGAAAATATGGTTGTAGAAATTTTCATGTTACTAAAATGCCTCTCTATGTGCTGAAATTTTTGAAGCTGCACTTGTTTTATCTTCCTATGCTTGTCACTTTGTTCTTCATGAATTCATTTGTGTACAAGATGCCTCTTCATAGGAAGCATGTTAGACTTAAATGTGTTTTTAATTTGCCTCTTGATGCTCTCTTTTGCTTCAAATACTATCTCTTGCGAGTGCATCATTAAAACTGCTGAGCCCATCTTAATGGCTATAAAGAAAGAACTTCTTGGGAGATAACCCATGTGTTATTTTGCTACAGTACTTTGTTTTATATTTGAGTCTTGGAAGTTGTTTACTACTGTAGCAACCTCTCCTTATCTTAGTTTTATGTTTTGTTGTGCCAAGTAAAGTCTTTGATAGAAAAGTAAGTACTAGATTTGGATTACTGCGCAGTTACAGATTTCTTTGCTGTCATGAATCTGGGTCTAGCTCCCTGTAGGTAGCTCAGAAAATTAAGCCAATTTACGTGCATGATCCTCAGATATGTACGCAACTTTCATTCAATTTGGGAATTTTCATTTGAGCAAGTCTGGTGGCCTAATAAAATCCATCTTTACGGACTGTTCTGTTTTGACAGATTCTGCCTTTTGTTTCGCATTGCCTCTTTTGCTATGTTGGATGAATTTCTTTGATCCATTAATGTCCAGTAGCTTTATGCAATATCCAGAAGTGTTAAAAATGATTGTGTCACCTCTGAACATGTGAATTTTTATTATGCACTAACCCTCTAATGAGTTGTTTCGAGTTTGGTGTGGAGGAAGTTTTCAAGGATCAAGTTAGGAGTATGATGCAATATGATCAAGGAGAGTGAAAGCTCTAAGCTTGGGGATGCCCCGGTGGTTCACCCCTGCATATTCTAAGAAGACTCAAGCGTCTAAGCTTGGGGATGCCCAAGGCATCCCCTTCTTCATCGACAACATTATCAGGTTCCTCCCCTGAAACTATATTTTTATTCCGTCACATCTTATGCACTTTGCTTGGAGCGTCGGTTTGTTTTTGTTTTTTGTTTTGTTTGAATAAAATGGATCCTAGCATTCACTTTATGGGAGAAAGACACGCTCCGCTGTAGCATATGGACAAGTATGTCCTTAGGCTCTACTCATAGTATTCATGGCGAAGTTTCTTCTTCGTTAAATTGTTATATGGTTGGAATTGGAAAATGCTACATATAGTAACTCTAAAATGTCTTGGATAATTTGATACTTGGCAATTGTTGTGCTCATGTTTAAGCTCTTGCATCATATACTTTGCACCCATTAATGAAGAAATACTTAGAGCTTGCTAATTTGGTTTGCATATTTGGTTTCTCTAGAGTCTAGATAACATCTAGTATTGAGTTTTGAACAACAAGGAAGACGGTGTAGAGTCTTATAATGTTTACAATATGTCTTTTATGTGATTTTTGCTGCACCATTCATCCTTGTGTTTGTTTCAAATAACCTTGCTAGCCTAAACCTTGTATCGAGAGGGAATACTTCTCATGCATCCAAAATACTTGAGCCAACCACTATGCCATTTGTGTCCACCATACCTACCTACTACATGGTATTTCTCCGCCATTCCAAAGTAAATTGCTTGAGTGCTACCTTTAAAATTCCATCATTCACCTTTGCAATATATAGCTCATGGGACAAATAGCTTAAAAACTATTGTGGTATTGAATATGTACTTATGCACTTTATCTCTTATTAAGTTGCTTGTTGTGCGATAACCATGTTTCTGGGGACGCCATCAACTATTCCTTGTTGAATATCATGTGAGTTGCTATGCATGTCCGTCTTGTCTGAAGTAAGAGAGATCTACCACCTTAATGGTTGGAGCATGCATATTGTTAGAGAAGAGCATTGGGCCGCTAACTAAAGCCATGAATCATGGTGGAAGTTTCAGTTTTGGACATATATCCTCAATCTCATATGAGAATAATAATTGTTGCCACATGCTTATGCATTAAAGAGGAGTCCATTATCTGTTGTCCATGTTGTCCCGGTATGGATGTCTAAGTTGAGAATAATCAAAAGCGAGAAATCCAAAATGCGAGCTTTCTCCTTAGACCTTTGTACAGGCGGCATGGAGGTACCCCATTGTGACACTTGGTTAAAACATGTGCATTGCAAAGATCCGGTAGTCCAAGCTAATTAGGACAAGGTGCGGGCACTATTAGTATACTATGCATGAGGCTTGCAACTTGTAAGATATAACTTTCATAACTCATATGCTTTATTACTACCGTTGACAAAATTATTTCATGTTTTCAAAATAAAAGCTCTAGCACAAATATAGCAATCGATGCTTTCCTCTTTGAAGGACCATTCTTTTACTTTTATGTTGAGTCAGTTCACCTATCTCTCTCCACCTCAAGAAGCAAACACTTGTGTGAACTGTGCATTGATTCCTACATACTTGCATATTGCACTTGTTATATTACTCTATGTTGACAATTATCCATGAGATATACATGTTACAAGTTGAAAGCAACCGCTGAAACTTAATCTTCCTTTGTGTTGCTTCAATACCTTTACTTTGATTTATTGCTTTATGAGTTAACTCTTATGCAAGACTTATTAATGCTTGTCTTGAAGTACTATTCATGAAAAGTCTTTGCTTTATGATTCACTTGTTTACTCATGTCATTACCATTGTTTTGATCGCTGCATCCACTACATATGTTTACAAATAGTATGATCAAGGTTATGATGGCATGTCACTTCAGAAATTATCTTTGTTATCGTTTTACCTGCTCGGGACGAGCAGAACTAAGCTTGGGGATGCTTGATACGTCTCCGACGTATCGATAATTTCTTATGTTCTATGCCATATTATTGATGATACCTACATGTTTTATGCACACTTTATGTCATATTCGTGCATTTTCTGGAACTAACCTATTAACAAGATGCCGAAGTGCCAGTTGCTGTTTTCTGCTGTTTTTGGTTTCAGAAATCCTAGAAACGAAATATTCTCGGAATTGGACGAAACGAAGACCCAGGGGCCTATTTCGCCACGAACCTTCCAGAAGACCGAAGAGCATAGGAAGTGGGGCCACGAGGTGGCCAAACCACAAGGCGGCGCGGCCAAGGGGGGCCCGCGCCGCCCTGTGGTGTGGGCCCCTCGTCAGCCCCCCAACTCTGCCCTTCCGCCTACTTAAAGCCTCCGTCGCGAAACCCCTGAGGCGAAAAACCACGATACGGAAAACCTTACTGAGACGCCGCCGCCGCCGATCCCATCTCGGGGGATTCTGGAGATCTCCTCCGGCACCCTGCCGGAGAGGGGATTCATCTCCCGGAGGACTCTACACCGCCATGGTCGCCTCCGGAGTGATGAGTGAGTAGTTCACCCCTGGACTATGGGTCCATAGCAGTAGCTAGATGGTTGTCTTCTCCTCATTGTGCTTCATTGTTGGATCTTGTGAGCTGCCTAACATGATCAAGATCATCTATCTGTAATACTCTATGTTGTGTTTGTTGGGATCCGATGGATAGAGAATACCATGTTATGTTAATTATCAAGTTATTACATATGTGTTGTTTATGATCTTGCATGCTCTCCGTTACTAGTAGAGGCTCTGGCCAAGTTTTTGCTTTTAACTCCAAGAGGGAGTATTTATGCTCGATAGTGGGTTCATGCCTGCATTGACACAGGACGGTGACAGAAAGTTCTAAGGTTGTGTTGTGCTGTTGCCACTAGGGATAAAACATTGGCGCTATGTCCGAGGATGTAGTTGTTGATTACATTACGCACCATACTTAATGCAATTGTCTGTTGCTTTGCAACTTAATACTGAAAGGGGTTCGGATGATAACCTGAAGGTGGACTTTTTAGGCATAGATGCAGTTGGATGGCGGTCTATGTACTTTGTCGTAATGCCCAATTAAATCTCACTGTACTTATCATGACATGTATGTGCATTGTTATGCCCTCTCTATTTGTCAATTGCCCGACTGTAATTTGTTCACCCAACATGCTTTTATCTTATGGGAGAGACACCTCTAGTGAACTGTGGACCCCGGTCCATTCTTTAATACTGAAATACAAATCTGCTGCAATACTTGTTTTACTGTTTTCTCTGCAAACAATCATCTTCCACACAATACGGTTAATCCTTTGTTACAGCAAGCCGGTGAGATTGACAACCTCACTGTTTCGTTGGGGCAAAGTACTTTGGTTGTGTTGTGCAGGTTCCACGTTGGCGCCGGAATCCCTGGTGTTGCGCCGCACTACATCCCGCCGCCATCAACCTTCAACGTGCTTCTTGGCTCCTCCTGGTTCGATAAACCTTGGTTTCTTTCTGAGGGAAAACTTGCTGCTGTGCGCATCATACCTTCCTCTTGGGGTTGCCCAACGAACGTGTGAAATACACGCCATCATGGTAATAGTCCAAACTTTAGCTACATTTTTCTCTTTAGCTAGTTTTTCATTTTCTTCTCTATCCCACCTAGCACGCAATTCAGCCATTAATCTTATATTCTCATCTATAATATCTAAATTGGAGCAACCCACTAAAGGTAATTCTCTTAACATGCAAGCTATCCACCTCATAGGACATCTCTACCCAATTATAGCCTACCACATCATGTAGATCATCCACGTCATCCCGAATTTCATTTTTTTCTCATGTTTAGCGTCGTGGGCGTGTCTCTTCTTTTCATCTCCTCTACTGTTTACAATCTGTTTTATTTTCTCCACTAACCATTCCACGCAACAAATGCAGAGGTGACCGTTTGTTTTCCTTCTCTCTACAGCTTCTCCACTGATGTCCTCCGGATCCAAATGTTTCTCTTCACCATCCCCCCGCAGACCCGCTCCCAATGCCTCAGTGCGTGTCCAGCACATCCACTCCCTGAAGGTCAGCCTCTGGTAGTAACTTCCCTGAATATATTCGTCATCATGCTTTTGCAAACCCTGAGCTTTCCATCCTAGCCTGTAACCCATTACAACTGACTCTGTGATGCATACCCGACGGGATCGTCAAGCGGTCTTAACCATGTAGTTCCAGGGGGATCAGCTTCCAATATCACGTACATCATTCCATCTTATTAGACGAACCATCTTATGCATTGTTGATCCCAAATTCACATGGGCAGTATCACAGTTACCATCGATAGATGCATATCCATGTGTATTTGTTTTGCTTCTGTTGCAGATCTGTTATTTTTGGTCCAAACATGGCCGCTGGCTTCGCTCAGAATGAAACAATAATATGAATTTGTGAAGATATAAATCAGGAGGTAATTAAGGTGCTCTTACTATTTGTTTGTATGGTTTGTACAAGATTCCTTCGATGAAATATAATTTCCTCTATTTTCTTGACAATCTAATTGGTCAATAATCATGTAAATACATTTTTATACTCAATTTCAGGATTGTAAAAACAAAGCTTTTTTATATGCATTGCCGTCTCAATGTGTCACAACCAGGATGCCACCACATCAGGTATATATTTGCCTCCAATGGGTTACACAAGTTTTGAGTTATGTATATTAAGCTTCCACTAGAAAATCTGAATACCAAGGTACCAATCAAATTCTATGGTACTTGCAGTTTTTAAGGATGGAATTTGCACTGTCCGCAGAGTGATGTCTCTGTTATATTATTATGAAAAATTCTATTCTAATATGCGCAATGTTTATTTTCTTTCTAGAGAGGCATCGTATATTGTGGCAAACAAACTACAAATATTTTTGGTTCACTTTATTTCAGAGTTTGTTCCATTTCCAATGCTGCAAATTTATTAGTTGTTCTATCATGATATGTGTTGTATTTGTTCGAACGGCCTTCATAATTCCTCCAATCCTTTTATTGGTGATCTATATGGAAAAGTTTATAATAATATATTTAAGAGAATTTTAAGAGGCTCCATCTTAAAAAAATGACAAATTTCCGCAGCAACGCGCGGGTTATCATCTAGTTAATTCTAACTTGGATGGCATTTGCTGTAGTAACAATTATATTTTCAATATCCCTATTAGGCATAACTTTCGATTTCAAAAGATCAACATCAGAGGCAAGACTATCAACTCTAGAAGCAAGAATATCAATTTTATTGAGCTTTTCCTCAACAGATTTGTTAAAGGCAGTTTGTGTACTAATAAATTCTTTAAGCATAGCTTCAAGTCCAGGGGGTGTATTCCTATTATTGTTGTAAGAATTCCCATAAGAATTAGCATAACCGTTACCATTATTATAAGGATATGGCCTATAGTTATTACTAAAATTGTTCCGATAAGCATTGTTGTTGAAATTATTATTTTTAATGAAGTTTACATCAACATGTTCTTCTTGGGCAACCAATGAAGCTAACGGAACATTATTAGGATCAACATTAGTCCTATCATTCACAAGCATAGACATAATAGCATCAATCTTATCATTCAAGGAAGAGGATTCTTCAACAGAATTTACCTTCTTACCTTGTGGAGCTCTTTCCGTGTGCCATTCAGAGTAATTAATCATCATATTATCAAGGAGCTTTGTTGCTTCACCAAGAGTGATGGACATAAAGGTACCTCCAGCAGCTGAATCCAATAAATTCCGCGAAGAAAAATTTAGTCCTGCATAGAAGGTTTGGATGATCATCCAAGTAGTCAGTCCATGGGTTGGGCAATTTTTAACCAAAGATTTCATTCTTTCCCAAGCTTGAGCAACATGTTCATTATCTAATTGTTTAAAATTCATTATGCTACTTCTCAAAGATATAATTTTAGCAGGGGGATAATATCTACCAATAAAAGCATCCTTGCATTTAGTCCAGGAATCAATACTATTCTTAGGAAGAGATAGCAACCAATCTTTAGCTCTTCCTCTTAATGAGAAAGGAAACAATTTTAATTTTATAATGTCACCATCTACATCTTTATACTTTTGCATTTCACACAATTCAACAAAATTATTGAGATGGGCAGCAGCATCATCAGAACTAACACCAGAAAATTACTCTCGCATAACAAGATTCAGTAAAGCAGGTTTAATTTTAAAGAATTCCGCTGTAGTAGCAGGTGGAGCAATAGGTGTGCATAAGAAATCATTATTATTTGTGGTTGTGAAGTCACACAACTTAGTATTTTCAGGGGTGGCCATTTTAACAGTAGTAAATAAAACAAACTAGATAAAGTAAATGCAAGTAACTAATTTTTTTGTGTTTTTGATATAGCAAACAAGACAGTAAATAGAGTAAAGCTAGCAACTAATTTTTTTGCGTTTTGATATAAGTGCAGCAAACAAAGTAATAAATAAAATAAAGCAAGACAAAAACAAAGTAAAGAGATTGGGAAGTGGAGACTCCCCTTGCATCGTGTCTTGATCTCCCCGGCAACGGCGCCAGAAAAAGAGCTGGCGCGTAGTTGACGTGGGAGTTAGAAATCTTTGTGGTGTAGCTTTTCTTCAGTTCCCCGGCAACGGCGCCAGAAAAAGAGCTTGATGGCGTGTAACTCACACGTTCGTTGGGAACCCCAAGAGGAAGGTATGATGCGCACAGCAGCAAGTTTTCCCTCAGAAAGAAACCAAGGTTTATCGAACCAGGAGGAGCCAAGAAGCACGTTGAAGGTTGATGGCGGCGGGATGTAGTGCGGCGCAATACCAGGGATTCCGGCGCCAACGTGGAACCTGCACAACACAACCAAAGTACTTTGCCCCAACGAAACAGTGAGGTTGTCAATCTCACCGGCTTGCTGTAACAAAGGATTAACCGTATTGTGTGGAAGATGATTGTTTGCAAGAAAACAGTAAAGAACAAGTATTGCAGCAGATTTGTATTTCAGTATAAAAGAATGGACCGGGGTCCACAGTTCACTAGAGGTGTCTCTCCCATAAGATAAAAGCATGTTGGGTGAACAAATTACAGTCGGGCAATTGACAAATAGAGAGGGCATAACAATGCACATACATGTCATGATAAGTACAGTGAGATTTAATTGGGCATTACGACAAAGTACATAGACCGCCATCCAACTGCATCTATGCCTAAAAAGTCCACCTTCAGGTTATCATCCGAACCCCTTCCAGTATTAAGTTGCAAAGCAACAGACAATTGCATTAAGTATGGTGCGTAATGTAATCAACAACTACATCCTTAGACATAGCATCAATGTTTTATCCCTAGTGGCAACAGCACAACACAACCTTAGAACTTTCTGTCACTGTCCCAGGTATCAATGGAGGCATGAACCCACTATCGAGCATAAATACTCCCTCTTGGAGTTAAGAGCAAAAACTTGGCCAGAGCCTCTACTAATAACGGAGAGCATGCAAGATCATAAACAACACATAGGTAATAACTTGATAATTAACATAACATAGTATTCTCTATCCATCGGATCCCGACAAACACAACATATAGTATTACAGATAGATGATCTTGATCATGTTAGGCAGCTCACAAGATCCAACAATGAAGCACAATGAGGAGAAGACAACCATCTAGCTACTGCTATGGACCCATAGTCCAGGGGTGAACTACTCACTCATCACTCCGGAGGCGACCATGGCGGTGAAGAGTCCTCCGGGAGATGAATCCCCTCTCCGGCAGGGTGCCGGAGGAGATCTCCAGAATCCCCCGAGATGGGATTGGCGGCGGCGGCGTCTCTGGAAGGTTTTCCGTATCGTGGTTCTCGGTACTGGGGTTTTCGCGACGGAGGCTTTAAGTAGGCGGAAGGGCAACGTGGGGGGCCACACGAGGGCCCCACACCATAGGTCGGCGCGGCCAGGGCCTGGGCCGCGCCGCCCTATGGTGGCGGCGCCTCGTGGCCCCACTTCGACTCCTCTTCGGTCTTCTGGAAGCTCCGTGGCAAAATAGGACCCTGGGCGTTGATTTCGTCCAATTCCGAGAATATTTCGTTACTAGGATTTCTGAAACCAAAAACAGCAGAAAACAGCAACTGGCTCTTCGGCATCTTGTTAATAGGTTAGTTCCAGAAAATGCACGAATATGACATAAAGTGTGCATAAAACATGTAGATATCATCAATAATGTGACATGGAACATAAGAAATTATCGATACGTCGGAGACGTATCACGCTGCGCCGCCACCTCCTTCGCCATGAGCCGCCGCCGCCATGCCTTGCCATCGTCGCCGGACCGAATCCCGGATGCCCCGAAGCGCACCGCCGCCGGCTGCAACTGCCCCGCGCAGAGCCCCACGCGCGCGGGTGAGGAAGAGCCCGCCGCCGCCGGCACCACGCGGGCTTTGACCGGCGGCGCTCGCCGGCGGCGGCGGGGAGGAGAGGAGGAGGGAGGGGCGGGGCGCGGGGTGAGGCTAGGGTTCGCCCCGGTCGCCCGCGGGGAGCGACGCGGAGCGAAACGGTTTTCTTGGTCAATTATGTTCGCGTTAGTTGCTTCGGCCCTACATATTGGATTTCCAGCCAACTCAAATCACACCAAGACAAGGATATGATATAATAAGAAATTTAAGGTTGGACGACATACAAAAAGTTGGACAAAATATTGCTTCCGTCTGCAAGATACAAGAAAAGTGGTGTGTTTTCTTGCGAAAGAACGAGAAAAATGGTGTTTAGTGCTGCAGTCGAGGTAACTAAAGATGAACTCGTGATAATAATCCGTGGTTAGCCAATAGCATGCCAAACGAGCCAAACAACAGTTCTAGCACTTGTAGGCAGTAACCGAGCCAGCTACAAATCCTTGCCCAACTAGGCATGCATGAGCTGAAGATCCAAATGCACCCCTCTCGATCTGTTCTGGTTTTGGCCTAGAAGCCAGAACTCACGGCCCAGGACCATATGTTATGTTAGTAGTCTAAGTTACTATCTCCATAGTGGGTAGTAATTTAAATGTGGTTTTATGCAATGTGTCATTAATTATGTTGTAGACTCATATTGCTTTGGGATGTGTGATGTTATGTTAACATAGCTAGTTACCATCTCACTCTCTTTCTTCTTTTATTGTCATGCCATGTCACCAAAATGGCTTGAGATGTGTGATGTTACCACCTATGTTAGCTACATGGAGAAAAGAAATCATTGCATACTTGGATTGAAACATGAACATGCTCCCAAAAGCAATATTTTTTGTTAGCCGGAAAATCACAGTAGCCTTCCAGTAAAGTTACATACTGTTATTTTTTTTAACTTTTTTTTCAAGTTGTATTCTTTTGAGTTGAAGATGTCTCCTTATTAGCATGCCATCCATTATTCTCTGACGCGAAGAGAGGCATCTCCAGCAGCCCCTCCCACTCCGCCGCCGTCACCCGACAGCCTCCCACCCCGCCGTCGTCGCCCCTCCTCACCCCACCGCCTCCCACCCTTCCCAGCCCCTTCCCCCACTAGTAGGCAAAGCCTCATTAGTGGTGCACCAAAAATGGTATTCTATGGCGCATGGATGGGCGGTGCGCCACAAAATACATGCCATAAAAATTGGAATTCTGTGGCGCACCAGCCCATGCGCCACAGAAAGTGACATTTGCCACGGATTTTTTTTTGAATTTTAAAAAAAAATATTGCGGCCAGATCTAGATGGGGCCGACGATTTTTTTTAGAATTTGCCGGAGGGGTGGGTGTAGGAGGAGGCCGGCGGTAGGTGGTAGGTGGGTGGTGGAGGAGGAGGGGAGGAGGAGGAGGAGGAGAAGAGGAGGAGGAGGTCGCCGGAGGTGGGGAGGAGGGGTTGCCAGAGGAGGAGGAGGTCGCCGGAGGAGAAGGAGGTCGTCGGAGGTGGAGAGGAGGAGGTCGCCAGAGGAGAAGGAGGTCGCCGGATGTGGAGGAGGAGGAGAAGAGGGGGAGAAGGAGAGAAGGAGATGGAGAGAAAGGGGAAGTGGAGGAGGAGGAGGAGGAGGAGGAGGAGGAGTGGAAAGGAGGAGAAAGAAAGAAGGGGAGGAGGAGGTGGAGAAGGAGAGAAGGGAAAATGGAGAAGAAGTGGAGAAGGAGCGGAGGAGGAGGAGAAAAGAGAGAACCCGCCGGATTTTAAATTCTAGCCTAACAATTATGTGGCGCATGGGCAAATGGTGTGCCACAGATTATTCTTTCGAATTTTTTTATTTTTGCAGGAAAAATCTTAACTTTGATGTAATTTTTACTCTTTTCGAATTTGCCGATTATAAAAATTTGCTAACCGGGTAAACCCGGGTGAATTTGGATGTAGAATTATCCCGGTCATTTTGATATAGTATGCGTTTTTTGTTTGAGTTCGTATGCAACTAGAAATCTAGTTTGAAGATTTTCGCCACTTTATTTGCAAAAAATTCAAAATTTAAATTTGTTAATTTCCCCTACAAGTATACCACTTAATATAAGTACAGTTCAAAAGAATATTCTTTTTAAAGTTTTCATAATTTTCTGTGATTTTTGAAACACTAAAAAGGCGATAGGGGGGTGTGGTGGTGCGTGGACGGCTGAAAAAAATTGTGGCGCATGGAGAAATGCTTATTTTTGTGGCGCAACATGACCAGTGCGTCACAGAATGTCTTATGGCGTTTCTATGCCGCACCAGGCTCTGTGATGATAGTGAAATCAATTATTGTCCTAGCCGAGTGTGGAACCCACCATATTTCTGTGGCGCATGCGTGTGGGGTGCGCCACAAAAATATGCTATTTTAGTGCCGCACCTAAGTGCCCCACAGAAATATTTTCTGTGCCGCATGCAAAAGTGGTGCGCCATAGAATGACAAGCCACATAAAGGCATATCTGTAAACAATATAATATGTAAAAGCATTTGTACCAGATATCGGAAAGCGTCGAAACACACGCAAAATAACTGTCGTTTTATGGTTCCGGACAATTTTTTTTGGTATGAGCAAATACTGCAAAGTGGACGGTCTAGATTTCTTTTTGCGGTAAACCCAGAACTTGGCTTGGAAATCCACATATATACAATTTCGCCCGCTAGGTTTCTTGTTCTCTGCATCGTCGCGTTTCATTTGGTGTGCAGACATTTCAGATCCTCCTTTGTTTCGCTAGTGCCTGTCCTGGATCAGACTATGCCGAGGAATTAGGCTCCAGAGAGGACCTAGCCATCGACGATGGAGATGCATCAGAGACGGCGTTCTACGTCTTCTCTGGTGATGAGAGGATATTTAGTACATGACATAGTTAAAAAGCTTTATTAGATCCTATATATGTATGAATGTAAAGTTAACGCTAGCTGTAGCTAGTTGGTATTCTCTCCCCCATGTACTTCAATACAATGATCTCATGAGCTGCCTTACATGATTGAGATTCATCTGATATAATCGGTGTTGTGTTTGTTGGGATCCGATGGATTGTTACATTATGATTGTCTATCTACAAAGTTTATAAAGTTATTGTTGCTGCAATCTTGTTATGCTTAATCCTTGTCACTAGGGCCCGAGTGGCATGATCTTAGATTTAAGCTCTATACTTATTGCTTAGATTGTATCTACAAGTTGTATGCACATGTCTATGTCCGGAACCAAAGGCCCCAAAGTGACAGAAATTGGGGCAACTGGAGGGGAAGGGTTAGATATGAGGATCACATGTTTTCACGGAGTGTTAATGCTTTGCTCCGGTACTCTATTAAAAGGAGTACCTTAATTTCCAGTAGATTCCCTAGAGACCCGGCTGCCACCGGCTGGTAGGACAAAAGATGTTGTACAAGTTTCTCGTTGCGAGCACATATGACTATATATGGAAAACATGCCTACATGATTAATGATCTTGATGTTCTGTCTTATTGCTATTTCAATCCTATCAATTGCCCAACTGTAATTTGTTCACCCAACACTTGTTATTGGAGAGTTAGCACTAGTGTAGATAGCTGGGAACCCCGGTCCATCTCTCATCATCATATACTCGTTCTATATGTCATTGGAAGTAGTATCAACTATTTTCTGGTGCCATTGCTCTCATATTATCACTCTTTGTGTTATTTATTACTACTGCTCTCATATTACTGCTGCTTTCACATCACCCCTGTTACTAGTGCTTTTTCAGGTGCAGCTGAATTGACGACTCAGTTGTTAAGGCTTATAAGTATTCTTTACCCCCTTGTGTCGAATCAATAAATTTGGGTTTTACATCCCTCGAAGACTGTTGCGATCCCCTATACTTGTGGGTTATCACTAAGCCACTACACCTCTCCAACGGAGATTAGCACTCGCAAGAGTGTGAACTTCGGGATAAATCATCGTCTTCCGTGTGCCTCGGTTATCTCTATACCCGAGCTCTTTACTTATGCACTTTACTTTGTGATAGCCATCGTGTTTGAAGTTATATATTTTGCTATCACATAGTTGCTTATATTGCTTAACATAAGTTGTTGGTGCACATAGGTAAACCATATTATATAGGATTTGGGCTTGACAAAGTAAATAATAGTTTTATTTCGCATTTCTTAAGCCCATCTCGTAAAAGTTTTAAACCGCCTATTCACCCCCCTCTAGGCAACATCTGTGTCCTTTCAGTTGGGAACAACCACTCTTCGTGAAAAACATGCAGCGTTGTAATATTGTTCAACATAAGGGCGACACCTTACAGAAGGTGATGGAAACATCTCCGTTGTCTATGATGTTCAGGCGTGATCTTATTGGTCTCGAAGAGTTCTCGAACGCGTCTTCACGGCGTTGAGATCTTCTTCTTTGCAACATAGTGCGGCCTCGCAGGAGGCGTTGTCGGCCTTGCGAGCGAGTTCTGCCTTGCGTGCGTCCACGTCTTCGGCACTAGTCATGAGCTCGGCCTCGTTTTGCTCGATTTCTTTGGGAGACATGGCGTGAGGAGGAACAATGTCTGCTAAGGTTTGTGGCAGCGAGGGTTTGAGGGAGAGGTCGAGGAACAGAACGGCTAATCTAATAGTACCATGTAGGAGAATGACGGGATGCAGTTACACACCTTGACTGTTTCATTGATCTATATTTATACACGATTACATACTTGCAATACAAGGCAATATAGCCCATGTCTGCTAGGTTTGATCTATACTAACTCCATCCTAAAGCTTAATGCTTATATTATTTTTAGAAAGACAAACTATGTCAAATTTGACTAAGTTTTTACCAAAATTTATTAACATCAAAATACAAAATTAATATTATTAAATAGATAATGAAATATATTTTCGTAGCGTATCTACAAAATATTACATTTATTGATAGATTATTCGAAAAGTTTGATCAAACTTTACTTGATTTGACTTTAAAAAAATTAAACGTTGGGTTGGAGGCAATGGTAAGGAAATCGGTAATCGTTAACTGCTCGGTCGGTTGGGATTAGCGATTAATCGGAATTCGGACGATTAACTAATTTAATCGGTCGGTTATTAATCGGTGTAACCTACACAAATTAGCACGTAAAAAACTGTTTATATAAGAAAAAATAATAGTATATGAGCCTATATATGTCTGGCCCGACTTCTCTAGAGGCTAAAATCCCAGAAAAACATGTATGTTTCTCCTCCGTAACCTAATCAAGGTCACGAGCGAATTGAGATCCACTAGTCGAAGCCGCGTTTCTTCCTTACACTTCTTATCCTCTCACCTCTGAAGTTTATATTCTCCCACCACCTACCTAGCTAGGGTACGACTCCTCTTACACCTCAACCACCTAACCTATCGAAGGCTCCCTTGAGCTCCTACATAAGCTACTCAAGGTGGTCGAGCTCCTGTATCTAGGCAACTGAGAGTAAAGACTACTTATAGTGGGAGTAACTTAGGTAGTAACATAGAGCTACATGCAATACCAACTATGCATTTTGATGACATGACACAACATTAATTGATGAAAAAGAGCATTGTGGTAACTAGCTATGTTACCATAACATCATATTTTCCAAGATTAGATGAGTGTGCAACCTAATTAATATGGTTTTGCATGACACTACACATATGTTACTTCCCACAATGGAAGTAGTAACATCGAGTAGTAACATGTGCATGTTACTACTCTATGTTATCCCCACTATGACTAGTCTAACTGGTTTGGGAGGGCAAGGAACTAGTTGGCGACAGCGAAATTCGAGTTGTTGGATGCTGCAATCAAGCGGGAGTTTTGCAAAACCTAATTTATTGGGGAGGGGTAGCGTCTGTACTAGCTATATGCATTGAAAAGTTTATAACTTTTTTTGACCAAGTGCAGTAGTTAATCGGGAACATACCTAGTAATCGAACTTTCGGTACGATTAATCGGGCTAAAGGATTAACACAAGAGATTAATGATAATCGACACGGTGAGGCCCTTAGTAGCGATTAATCGGCCTAGTAATCGCTGAATCGCCTAATTTTTGAACAATGGTTGGAGGTAGTACAAGGTAAGAGTAACCGTGATGGACTCGAACACGTTCTGTTAGATAGCTTTAAGATTGTCTTGGATCGATATTCAAGCAGCAAAAATATACTACTCTCTCCGTCCACAAAAGGATGTCGAAGATTTGTCAAAATTCAAATGTATCTATACACTAAAGAGTGTCTAGATACATCCAAATTTAAACAAACTTCCGGCGTCCTTTTATGGACAGAGGTAGTATAAATTAAAAGTGTTCAATAATTAATTGTGTATAATACAATAAAAGAATATTACTACTATGTATTGTCTCCATCGTATTTAGATTTTAGACACGAACGGTTGAATCTACCTATAGACCCTTATTATGTTATTTAACACCCCTGCTACTGGAAACAACTATAGCAGTCCCCCGACCACACATAAATTCCCACTGCTCATGCCTGACAAGCATATTTCGAAACACATTGTGAAAGTACTTGTGTGGTCTTCAAACATTTTTTTTTTTTGCGAAGAAGGATCTGATTGCATTAACCAAGATTCTTACAGAAAAGCCCAGAAACAAAGAAGATTACAAAGAGGTCCTTCTGAGCTTTGGCCTCGTCTCCGTCGAGCAAGCCGCTGCGCCGGCGAAACCCGCCGCTTTTCCTCCGAAAGCTTGGACTGGGAGGACTCCCCTTGCGACCAGGAAGTCGACGCTCCTCGGTACCTGAGCACCTCCACCCTGCACGACAGGCGACGATGCCATCTCGGTCACCTGCAACCACACCTTCAAGGACAACAACAGCCGACGCCGCCATCACTCGGCCACCGGCACAGGGACACCACGGACCACAGCTCCGACGAGCCGCAGTCGCGCAAGGGACAGCAGGTCCGCTTCGACGCTCCACCGGAGCAGCCAGAGCGGAGGAGAGGAGTGCTGCCCACCAAAAGCAATCCGACCACGCCGCCGCCTCCACAGCGCCG
The DNA here is from genome assembly GCF_019359855.2 of Lolium perenne. Classification (NCBI taxonomy): domain Eukaryota; kingdom Viridiplantae; phylum Streptophyta; class Magnoliopsida; order Poales; family Poaceae; genus Lolium; species Lolium perenne. The sequence goes on along the minus strand of NC_067250.2, from coordinate 304,277,531 downwards.
CCGGCAGCCACACCACTACACCCTACGCTATATACACGACGTGATCCGTCGATTCCCCATCCTCCCGCCACCGGAGCGGCCGCCGGAGGGTGAGGGATCGATCGGATCGACGCCGGCGAGGTGGGAGGAGTGGAGGTTGTCACAAATCGCCTCGATCTACTGTAGATGGGGAACGAGGAGCGGTCCAACTCGCTGTCTGGTGTGGTCTTCAAACATTGATATTTATCACATACGTGCATGGTCGCATGGACAACGATGCTAGTAGAATCAATGTATCTTGAAAAGAAAAATCTTAATTAGAACCATGCTACACAACCGCTGGCAGCTCCTAGTCGAGGTCGACGAGTCGGCGGCCAGCCGTGGCTCTCTCGTGCACCGTCCAGACAAGGCCGACGAACTCATCGGCGTTGTATGCGGCCCAGGCGATGTCGTACCTACTGCCGTGGGGGCCGCGTACGTCGACGTGCCGATTCCCGTGGAAGAACATGACAGTGCAGGGCCTGTCGTGGAGCTCGTACATGGCGTTGAAATCCTGCACCTCCTCGATGTCGACAGCGTGCAGCACAGCGATAGGGCCGACGAGCTCGGCGGCGGCGGCCATGGCGGCGTCCACGCTCAGGCAGTCAGCGTGCACGCTGTGGCCGAACCGGACGACCACCAGGCGCTCTGTCTCGGCCTCCCGGACGATGGCATCGTCGACGGCTTCGGCGGCGTGCAGGTGCTCGACGTGGTGCGCCATTATTGCGAGCGGTCTGTTGGCTTTGGTCTGTCAGCAAATCTGAACTCGCAGATGCACGCGTAGATATCTAGCTACTGCTCACGTACGCAACGCACGCGAAATAGAAATCGATGGAGCACTAATGCCTACTTATATACACGCATTGGCATGAGCTCTAATCCTATTCGGAATACAAATCAAGACCTACGTACTTGGATTACTTGTCCAAACCTACTCGTACACGTAGCCTGCGATTAATGCTAAGTGGTCGACGTGGGCCGCGCTGGGCAACCCGACGAATATCCAGAGATGCTGACATTACTGGGAACGAGATCTTGTTGTGTTTTTAGAACATCTTCAACAGAAGTCTCACTTCAGAGCGGCATCCAAAAAGCCCCTAATATATGGCGAAGGCGCGGCGGTGCTCCAGCAGATACCTTATTTTGTGCTAACTATTTTATAATGCAAAGAGAGCTCGGGGCAAGGCGTGCATGTCAGTGTCACCGTCACTGCCCGGCGCTTAAGCAGTTGACAGTGTCCTTTCGGGGCTGCCAGGAGATGAGCATCTCCATCTCAGCACCAATAGTCGTAATCCATCGTCTCCTGCTTTTGCTGTTGGCATTGGGTGCCACTTGTGTGTTGTTGTTAGTTTACATGATCCACCGTGTGTTGTATATAAGTAGCTGAACCCAATGTTCAAGAAATCGTTAATCTTAACTTATTGGTCAGCTTTAAAATGAAGATTAATTATTTATCGGTTGATTAGTCGATTTTATCGGCCAGCCATTTATCGGTTTATTTTTTTGTAAATCCTAATTTTGTACACTAAATTTTCTATAATATGGTATGCAAAAAATAATATTGGAGCATTGCACATAAGTATTACATTGATTCCTTGCATTTGAATCAATAATAATGGAAAATTTGAGCTAATGCACAATTCTTCAAAATCATAGGACGAAAATATTGACCGCCATACCAAATTTCATTGAAATTTCACTGACAATCAGCCGAAATATCGGCTATGAGAGTGAAAATCGGACAGAATATTGGCTCTCATGCAGAAAATCGGCTAAAATATCGGTGGCGCGATAAACTGGCCGATATGCTGAAATCCTATCGATGACCACCCGATTCACGATAAATTGGCCGATAAATCAGTATATCGCCTGATTTTTTGAACAGTAGTTGCACCTCTAGTCGCAATCCATCTAAGAACGCTAGCAGTAGGCGACGCTCACTTTCATTGCTTTCTTTGCTTTTGGACATCTATATGTTTTCGTTCTCTCATGGTAATGAAAATCGATTTTTTTGGGGATCTCCTGGAAAAAAAAATGCTAGCACCAATATATGGCGCACATGTTTCTGTGGCGCTGCTGCTATGCCAAAAAAAGCTAATTCGGTTTAGTCTTTAGAGCATAGATATTTGAAACTCATCAGGGCGAGCATTATTAAATTTAACCCTACCTACATCATCCATAAGAGACCTCGAAAGAGCTACACGTGGCCCATCTAGCAGTCCACGGCCCATGTCCAATACAAGGAGCTATGCCAAAAAAAGCTAATTCGGTTTAGTCTTTAGAGCATAGATATTTGCTTCCTTGCGTTTGTTCATGGGCCCTAGCCCTAGTGGGGATGACTGAAGCTTTTGGTGCTGATCGAACTGCAGGAACCTGACCGTGTGTGATCAACGCAAGGAAGCAAATATAGGTTCGTCTGACTACATGGCACCACGGTTGAGTTTGCTGGCATCTTGAGCAAAGACGAATTGCAGAATCCAGGTATGTTCTAGTGTCCAGCGGCAGCCACGGCTGGCAAATATGCTGCGCTGGTTCCAGTATTCCAAAGTTCTGCAGTTCAGTTTTTCAGAATGAACTGAGTTGTTTACTACACTGGTTATCTTACCTTCATCCTAGTTTTACCTTCAGTATCTCACTGTTTACCCCACTAAATTACCAATCAGAGGGTCGTTACAGAATTACTCTGAGTGACTTTCGGTCACGTGTGGACATTGTTACTGTATAACTGTGAGTGACTTTCAGTCCGGTGTGGACATCGCAGACACTGTATTATGTTGTTCTGTTTGAATATGCTGAATCTTTTCTTCAGTAATCCTGCTTCATGCAATCTTTCCGATATATATCATGCAGTGATATTGTACAGGCAGTACACTTGTACATTGCTGAGAAATATTTCATTTAGACCTGCAGATTTTTACAATTGGAATAAAGTTAAGGTAAGATATTGTGATGGTGGAAAAGTGGAAGATGAATTTCAGGTTAGCAGAACCTCTTGTAAAAATTACTTTCTAGTTCCTAATTCATACAGTCCAATTGCTTAGCAGACATACCGGATGTGCAGTTTATAGTATAAATGAGCAGTTGTTAACTCTGTGATCTGTGGAGGATGGCGCCAGCTTCTTCTTCAGAGGCTTTGAAGCAGTCGTGAGTGAGCTTTCATCCAAGGACCTATCCCGTGCTAAAGAGGTAGCCTTCCTAACAAAAATAAGTGTGATTATAGAGAGAAGCGGGTTTAGAATTTGAACTTTGAACGAGTCTCAATGTTTCTTAGTGCTGTCATCGCCTCCTTGCTTGGGCGAGCCACGAGCTAGTCCTATGCTAGCTGCTAAGCACATGGCGGTGAAGAAATGGAGGTAAAGATTAAAAAGAAAATGGACATGTCCGTGTCCAAATGGGTGCTCCTGTTGGTTGCTGCGTGCGATCTAAACCGAAAGCGCTTCCGTTTTTATCCACGCCACCGCAGAACCGGATAAAACCGCACACGAGAAGGTGTTCGATTTGAGTGACTTCGTTGAGGATGGCCATAGCGTCGCTTACATAAAATTTTGAGGTACACACATGTTCCACTGGATATTTCCGAAGATGACGGAAATATAGAAGAGGAACGTCTTCAATTATATATCGTGATCCTTCATGGCCCGGTGGAGCAGCGGCCTCGCCATCGGCATAACGTGGTGGCCGGAGCTTCACCGAAATTGGTGAGTGGACCAGGTTCAAGGTGAGTACCAGAGTAAACACAAATCAAATGGTGTTAGTCGGGTTTACTAGTCCCTCCGTCCCGAATCGTGTCTAAATACATCCAAATTTAGATAAATTCAAGACATCATTTTTATGACAGAGGGAATATGTTCTGCAAAATGTGTGTGCGTGTGGGGAGGGGGGGGCATGGCCCCCCTTGATTCGCACTAATCTTCGCAACTAATTGGTATTCTTATGGTCGGAGTGCGAATCTAGTTTGCTGCCTTGATCATTTGGATGATGAGGAAGCCCCCGATGCAGAAGATGTTGATGTAGAGCTCGCTGTCGAGGCTACGCATGATGTCTCAAACATTGTCGTAGAAAAACTCTTGGAGTCCCATGAGTGCAAACCCGTTGATGACACCCATGAGCACAAACTAGGGGGCAACCAAAATATAGACATCGTCATCGGTGATGGCGAGTGAATAAGGAGCCGCTCAATGGCAGCAGCCATAGCCATATAAACATGACGGCGAAGGCCATGTCGATGCAAATGCTCTACATGATGCTGATCTCCTGCTTGGTGTTGTTGCACCGCCTAACATGCACAATTTAAGGACCTTGTGGTACAAAACTACTAGATATCCCCTTTTAGCCGAGGGTCAAGTTACCTTCGGATATTTTAGTTGACGGCTGTACACTCTTTTATCTAATGGTCCACCGTCGGCAACCTCCTATCAGCTAGTCGGTCATTACTCCAGCCAATAGCCGACGGTACAATAGGGTTATATATTTGCCCACGGTAATAAGCCGATAATGAGTCGTCTGACATATTTTGGTCTCCATCCGCCTCATAGTAACTCAAGCACCTTATAACTGAGCGATTCATGTTGGTATATACTCCCTCTTTTTTGATATAGGATGCATTTTTTCTCAAAGTCAAACTTTTTAAAGTTGATCAACTGTATAGAAAATTATATCAACATGCATCTACAATATCAAATAAATATGTACGAAAATATATTCATGATGGTTCTAATTATATTAATTTAGGATTACGAATGTCTAGACTTTATTTTATATATAGCGTCAAACTTTAAAAAGGTTTGAGCATCCTATTTTGAAAAGGGGGTTGTACTTTTCAAGAGTTACTAGAAGGATACCCCACGGGTTGCAGGATGAATCAAGAAATAGTAGTATACAAATGAACAAACATAGTAGACATGAAACATGGAGTTGTCTGTAGGAAAAGAAAATGGTCAAATAATTAAGATGCAAAATGTAATTAACATAAAATATTTGGTCAAATATTTGACGGCAATAAATTAGCGATGTGGACAGTTGGTGGAAAAATAATAGATGATGTTGATATGTTGCATGTAGTACACACTATTATTAATAAATATTAGCGAGAAGACATGGACATTTGATTGGTATAGTGAAAGAGATGAACTAGTGCATGTTACTAGTGGCATGACATGAATCCCCGAGAGTTGATGAAGGATATTTACTGCATATGGTATGAAAAGTATATAGATATATATGTTAGATACTTCTTAAAATGGTAAGATAATAGTGTTATCAGTACGGAGAAGTGATTCCAGGACTAGACCACCAAATATTATCAGTTAAACAACATTTTCAAAGCAAACATATTTTACAAATTCCTCAGTACAATCAGTGAACAGTAAGATTTATTTGTGTTCAAATTCATGGGCGGCGAAAAAATGATAGGGGTATACATACATACCTCGATCTGTAAATTTGCAGGATAGCAAGCAATGGTTATAATGATGCAGTAAAAATGTCGTTACTTCCATGCGCTGCTCCAGTATCAAGATTTGTCATTGGGAAGAACATCTCGATCACAGCAGTTGAAGATATGCTTACATTTTCTTATGTGCAAAGATGCTTCCCATAAACATAACCACCAAGATCTGTGAAATAATCACCGTTCCAATGATAATGAACATCAGTTAGAGAGTGATCCATGCATGTTTTAATTGTTCTGTTTTGGCGAGGCCAAAGACGAGACCAACCTATATGCCAAACTATTAGGATGTAGCTATCTTGCATTCCAATACATTATCGGAGGCTCATCGTTGGCTGAATGAAAACTTGTTGAGGAAAGATTACAGAAACGTCTTAGTAGTTAGAAAGGAAAATTACTATCTCCAGATGGAAGTTTAGTTCTCACAAATTCAGTACTTACAAACATGGTACTGTATATGTTTTTTTTTTCGAGTTGCCCAAAAGAGTCTTGCATAGATTGAAGTATTTCCGTTCAAAATTCTTTTGGCAAGGAGATAGTGAGAAGAAAAAAATACCGGTTGATAGAATGGAGTGTTGTTTGCCGTCCAAAATATCAAGATTAACTTGACATTCACAATCTAGAGGTTAAAAGGCCTTGCTAGGTAAATGACTGGCTATGTTGTTACTGAGGATGGTGTATAGCAACAACTGTTACGGAAAAAGTATGTGGGCTTAAAAGTAATCTCTCAAGTTCTTTGGAAAACAGGTGATTCGTATTTCTGGGTTGGCATTATGGCAATTAAGAAGCACTTTGTCACATAAGGTTCTTTCTCCATCATGGATGGGTCGGAGATAAGGTCTTGGGAAGATAAATGGTTGGTGAAAGTGCATGGAGCCCCTATGTGTGGTTTTGGTAATTAATGACAATCCCTATGGAGTAATGTTTGCATTGAGTTATAATTGTAGGAGTTGTCCATAGGCAATGCTTCAACCATATGTTGTCTTCAAGATTGCAATAAGAAGCAAATGAGGAAGATCAAGTGTCGAGTATGTCTTGAAGATGAAGATGAAGTGAGCCCTCAAGTTAAACTTCAAAATATCAACGATGAAGAATGAAGAAACGAAGTGCAAGTTCAAGATGAGCCATCTCGAAGAGATCATTTGCTTGAATATTGCCATCCATATGGTGATCATGGATATGTGAAGATGCACCGATGAAGAAGCTCTCCCATGATGGATTATGGGGGAGCAATCCACAAGACTTCGTCAAGCAAGCACAATCAAGAAAGACATTCCATCTTGTTGTGGTCAAGATCGTCATCACCGAGTTCAACTGGAATGCACAAGATTAAGGTTTGATCTTGATAGGGTTTCTTCCTTACCGGTCTTGTGTTTTAGTTGGGAGACCGGTTTATAGGTTAGTTGTTGTTCTATCAAGAGGGCTCTCGAGTGAGTAAGTCGATCGTATCGTTCAGAGAGAGCTCAAATCTTTGTATCCTTGCGTCATCTTTCTTGGTTGTTATTTGGATCTTATACATGTGGTGTTTTAGAGTTTATGGTTATTTCCATGACAAGCCCTAGTTCATCGAAAACGGATTTCGCATAGATCACTTGTTGCGTTTTCGAGTTTGGTGATTTTCTCGGTTTCTAGTGTTGAGGTGTTGCACCTCTAAAATTAATAGAAAATCATCCACCACTACTTTCCATATTTTTGTTGGTGTATCTCTTGTCGTCCTCTTTCCAATAAAATTTGTTTCATTCAATTCGGAGCTACCAATCTTAAGATATTGATTTTACAAGATTGCCAGGATAGATAATCTGGGGCCGGATATTTGCACAATATCTGGCCCCTGAAAAATGGCTAAGGACTTAAGTTCCGAAGCCACCGAATGTCCGCCGGATATTTGGCCGGATAGTTTGTTTGTCACCACATAATCCGGGGGGCGGGGGGGGGGGAGGAGGGGATATCCGGCCCTTACTTAGGCCGGATTATCCGGCCCCTGGTATTCCCCAACAGCTTGATTTCCTGGGGGTAAAATACCCCCTTCTTCCTCCTTGGGCTAGTGCTTCTTTCACTCTCTATCTCCTCCATTGTTGACCTTGAGAAGCTTGCTCTATCTCTCAATCCCTTCATGATTCTTGCCCCCATTTGAGGAAAATGAGAGAAGATCTTGATCTACTTTTCTATCAATCAAATCCCTCTCTTTGTGAGGGGAATCCTCTAGATCTTGATCTTGGAGTTCTTTGTGAACTTCCTTTGTTCTTCCTCTCTTCTTCCCCCACAATATTTTTTAGCTTTGGTGGAAGTTGGGAGTGAAGGATTTCCTATTGCATTTGGTGCATCGATTTGAATTCTCCATGGTGATTTGTGGCAGTGAAAGCAAGAAAGTTGTTACTCTTGAGTTCTTAGAACCCTAGACGGATTTGAGGCCATTGTGGAGATTTCTTGGGAGCCTCCAATTAAGTTGTGGATGGGTGCCCCAAGCTTTGTGTAAGGCCCGGTTTCCGCCTCGAAGGAAATCCCTTAGTGGAACCGTGACCTAGGTCTTTGTGGCGAGGGTCACCGGAGAATAAGGTGAGGCGCCTTCGTGGCGCTCGGTGTGTGGTGTGACTACCACATCTTGGGGTGAGGCCTTTGTGGCGTTGGTGTGCATCGAGCAACCACACCTCAAGGTGAGGCCTATTGTGGCGTTTGGGAACACTAAGCCACTGCACCTCTCCAACGGAGATTAGCACTCGCAAGAGTGTGAACTTCGGGATAAATCATCGTCTCCTGTGTGCCTCGGTTATCTCTATACCCGAGCTCTTTACTTATGCACTTTACTTTGTGATAGCCATCGTGTTTGAAGTTATATATTTTGCTATCACATAGTTGCTTATATTGCTTAACATAAGTTGTTGGTGCACATAGGTAAACGATATTATATAGGATTTGGGCTTGACAAAGTAAATAATAGTTTTATTTCGCATTTGTTAAGCCCATATCGTAAAAGTTATAAACCGCCTATTCACCCCCCCTGTAGGCAACATCCGTGTCCTTTCAGTTGGGAACAACCACTCTTCGTGAAAAACATGCAGCGTTGTAATATTGTTCGACATAAGGGCGACACCTTACAGAAGGTGATGGAAACATCTCCGTTGTCTATGATGTTCAGGCGTGATCTTATTGGTCTCGAAGAGTTCTCGAACGCATCTTCACGGCGTTGAGATCTTCTTCTTTGCAACATAGTGCGGCCTCGCAGGAGGCGTTGTCGGCCTTGCGAGCGAGTTCTGCCTTGCGTGCGTCCACGTCTTCGGCACTAGTCATGAGCTCGGCCTCGTTTTGCTCGATTTCTTTGGGAGACATGGCGTGAGGAGGAACAATGTCTGCTAAGGTTTGTGGCAGCGAGGGTTTGAGGGAGAGGTCGAGGAACAGAACGGCTAATCTAATAATACCATGTAGGAGAATGACGGGATGCAGTTGCACACCTTGACTGTTTCATTGATCTATATTTATACACGATTACATACTTGCAATACAAGGCAATATAGCCCATGTCTGCTAGGTTTGATCTATACTAACTCCATCCTAAAGCTTAATGCTTATATTATTTTTAGAAAGTCAAACTATGTTAAATTTGACTAAGCTTTTACCAAAATTTGTTAACATCAAAATACAAAATTAATATTATTAAATAGATAATAAAATATATTTTTGTAGCGTATCTACAAAATATTACATTTATTGATAGATTATTCGAAAAGTTTGATCAAACTTTACTTGATTTGACTTTAAAAAAAATTAAACGTTGGGTTGGAGGCAATGGTAAGGAAATCGGTAATCGTTAACTGCTCGGTCGGTTGGGATTAGCGATTAATCGGAATTCAGACGATTAACTAATTTAATCGGTCGGTTATTAATCAGTGTAACCTACACAAATTAGCACGTAAAAAACTGTTTATATAAGAAAAAATAATAGTATATGAGCCTATATATGTCTGGCCCGACTTCTCTAGAGGCTAAAATCCCAGAAAAACATGTATGTTTCTCCTCCGTAACCTAATCAAGGTCACGAGCGAATTGAGATCCACTAGTCGAAGCCGCGTTTCTTCCTTACACTTCTTATCCTCTCACCTCTGAAGTTTATATTCTCCCACCACCTACCTAGCTAGGGTACGACTCCTCTTACACCTCAACCACCTAACCTATCGAAGGCTCCCTTGAGCTCCTACATAAGCTACTCAAGGTGGTCGAGCTCCTGTATCTAGGCAACTGAGAGTAAAGACTACTTATAGTGGGAGTAACTTAGGTAGTAACATAGAGCTACATGCAATACCAACTATGCATTTTGATGACATGACACAACATTAATTGATGAAAAAGAGCATTGTGGTAACTAGCTATGTTACCATAACATCATATTTTCCAAGATTAGATGAGTGTGCAACCTAATTAATATGGTTTTGCATGACACTACACATATGTTACTTCCCACAATGGAAGTAGTAACATCGAGTAGTAACATGTGCATGTTACTACTCTATGTTATCCCCACTATGACTAGTCTAACTGGTTTGGGAGGGCAAGGAACTAGTTGGCGACAGCGAAATTCGAGTTGTTGGATGCTGCAATCAAGCGGGAGCTTTGCAAAACCTAATTTATTGGGGAGGGGTAGCGTCTGTACTAGCTATATGCATTGAAAAGTTTATAACTTTTTTTGACCAAGTGCAGTAGTTAATCGGGAACATACCTAGTAATCGAACTTTCGGTACGATTAATCGGGCTAAAGGATTAACACAAGAGATTAATGATAATCGACACGGTGAGGCCCTTAGTAGCGATTAATCGGCCTAGTAATCGCTGAATCGCCTAATTTTTGAACAATGGTTGGAGGTAGTACAAGGTAAGAGTAACCGTGATGGACTCGAACACGTTCTGTTAGATAGCTCTAAGATTGTCTTGGATCGATATTCAAGCAGCAAAAATATACTACTCTCTCCGTCCACAAAAGGATGTCGAAGATTTGTCAAAATTCAAATGTATCTATACACTAAAGAGTGTCTAGATACATCCAAATTTAAACAAACTTCCGGCGTCCTTTTATGGACAGAGGTAGTATAAATTAAAAGTGTTCAATAATTAATTGTGTATAATACAATAAAAGAATATTACTACTATGTATTGTCTCCATCGTATTTAGATTTTAGACACGAACGGTTGAATCTACCTATAGACCCTTATTATGTTATTTAACACCCCTGCTACTGGAAACAACTATAGCAGTCCCCCGACCACACATAAATTCCCACTGCTCATGCCTGACAAGCATATTTCGAAACACATTGTGAAAGTACTTGTGTGGTCTTCAAACATTGATATTTATCACATACGTGCATGGTCGCATGGACAACGATGCTAGTAGAATCAATGTATCTTGAAAAGAAAAATCTTAATTAGAACCATGCTACACAACCGCTGGCAGCTCCTAGTCGAGGTCGACGAGTCGGCGGCCAGCCGTGGCTCTCTCGTGCACCGTCCAGACAAGGCCGACGAACTCATCGGCGTTGTATGCGGCCCAGGCGATGTCGTACCTACTGCCGTGGGGGCCGCGTACGTCGACGTGCCGATTCCCGTGGAAGAACATGACAGTGCAGGGCCTGTCGTGGAGCTCGTACATGGCGTTGAAATCCTGCACCTCCTCGATGTCGACAGCGTACAGCGCAGCGACGGGGCCGACGAGCTCGGCGGCGGCGGCCATGGCGGCGTCCACGCTCACGCAGTCAGCGTGCACGCTGTGGCCGAACCGGACGACCACCAGGCGCTCTGTCTCGGCCTCCCGGACGATGGCATCGTCGACGGCTTCGGCGGCGTGCAGGTGCTCGACGTGGTGGGCCATTATTGCGAGCGGTCTGTTAGCTTTGGTCTGTCAGCAAATCTGAACTCGCAGATGCACGCGTAGATATCTAGCTACTGCTCACGTACGCAACGCACGCGAAATAGAAGTCGATGGAGCACTAATGCCTACTTATATACACGCATTGGCATGAGCTCTAATCCTAGTCGGAATACAAATCAAGACCTACGTACTTGGATTACTTGTCCAAACCTACTCGTACACGTGTAGCCTGCGATTAATGCTAAGTGGTCGCGGTGGGTTGTTGCCGGCAACCCGACGAATATCCAGAGATGCTGACATTACTGGGAACGAGATCTTGTTGTGTTTTTCGAACATCTTCAACAGAAATCTATTTTTTTTTAAGGGAAAGCCATCATGGCAACTTTATTGATCATAAAAAATAGTTACATTGTTTGGTCCAAAGTTTGGTCACTAAAAATCTCAACGAAGGTGAATTTTTTTTCCTGAAGATATTTACATGGTACTATTCCCTGTAATTGCACACTTGCAAATAGGCATATTATACCTAGCAGCCTATGCCCGGTGTGCAAGATTTACTGTGAGGACACTCTGCATCTGTTCTTTCAATGTTCAAGAGCAGCTGAAATTTGGGAGAAGCTTGGTCTAGCAGATCGAATCAACGAAGCCTCCACTTTTGACCGTTCTGGATTTGCAGTTCTTGAGGTTCTTTTGAGACAACCACACACCCAAGCTACAAACCTTCAAGGTGTAAATACCAAAGAGTTAATTGCAACTACGTGTTGGTACATTTGGTGGTAGAGAAGGAAGATAGTTCACGAGGAGACAGTCTCCAACCCTCTGTATTCGGCTCAGTCTATCAGAACCATTACATTGAACTACACCTGATCATGCAAGAAGAACCGAGGGATTCGCCGGGGTGGGTGGGAAAAACCAAAGGAAGGCTACACAAAACTTAACGTTGATGCGTCCTTCTATGATCAGTCTTTTATAGGTGCAACTGGAGCTGTGATAAGAGACGATCAAGGAAATTTTGTAGCGGGAGGCTGCTGCTCTATCGCTTCAATTTCAAATGCAGCGATTGCTGAAGCTCGCGCACTAGGAGATGGCCTCCTCCTTGTTGGGCAGGTTGGATGAACCAGACTGGTTGTCAACAATGACTGTATGGATGTGATTGAGATAATGCAAGACGGTGGAAATTCACATGGTGCGGCTGCATCATTTTATGAAGAATGCTCTGTTCTTTGTAGAGGGTTTTCCCATGTTGTTTTTAATCACTGTCCAAGAGAAAGTAATAAGGTAGCTCATACTTTAGCTAGTAAGGCAGTTGGATCTCAGTCCATTGTTTGGCTCGACGATCAACCAGATCTTCAACAGAAGTCTCACTTCAGAGCGGCATCCAAAAAGCCCCTAATATATGGCTAAGGCGCGGCGGTGCTCCAGCAGATACCCTATTTTGTGCTCCAACTATTTTATAATGCAAAGAGAGCTCGGGCAAGGCGTGCATGTCAGTTGTCACCGTCACTGCCCGGCGCTTAAGCAGTTGACAGTGTCCTTTTGGGCTTGCCAGGAGATGAGTACCATCTCAGCACCAATAGTCGTAATCCATCGTCTCCTGCTTTTGCTGTTGGCATTGGGTGCCACTTGTGTGTTGTTGTTAGTTTACATGATCAACCCTGTGTTGTATATAAGTAGTTGAACCCAATGTTCAAGAAATCGTTAATCTTAACTTATCGGTCAGCCTTAAAATGAAGATTAATCGCTTATAGATCGATTAGTTGATTTTATCGGCCAGCCATTTATCGGCTTATTTTTTTTGTAAATCCTAATTTTTGACACTAAATTTTCTATATTATGCTATGCAAAAAATAATATTGGAGCATTGCACATAAATATTACCTTGATTCACTGCATTTGAATCAATAATAATGCAAAATTTGAGCTAATGCATAATTCTACAAAACCATAGGACGAAAATATCGACTGCCATACCAAATTTCATTGAAATTTCACTGACAATCAGCCGAAATGTCGGCTATGAGAGTGAAAATCGGACGGAATATTGACTCTCATGCAGAAAATCGGCTAAAATATCGGTGGCGCGCGATATGCTGAAATCCTATCAATGACCACCGGATTCACGACAAGTTGGCCGATAAATCAGTATATCGGCTGATCTTTTGAACAGTAGTTGCACCTCTAGTCGCAATCCATCTAAGAAAGCTAGTAGGCGGCGCTCACTTTCATTGCTTTCTTTTCTTTTGGATATCTATATGTTTTCGTTCTCTGATGGTAATGAAAATCGATTTTTTTGGGGATCTCCTGGAAAAAAATGTCAGCACCAATATATGGCGCACATGTTTCTGTGGCGCTGCCGCTACGCCAAAAAAGCTAATTCGTTTTAGTCTTTAGAGCATAGATATTTGAAGCTCATCAGGGCGAGCATTATTAAATTTAACCCTACCTACATCATCCATAAGAGACCTCAAAAGAGCTACACGTGGCCCATCTAGCAGTCCACGGCCCATGTCCAATACGAGGAGCTACCCATCGCCAAAGTTTATAACCATCGCTAAGAGAAACCGTTAATGGGCTTGGCCCATATGGTTCCGTTTGACGTTTTTCTAGTCGTTTTTTATTAGCTTTCTTTGAAAAAACCCACAAAAAGTTTAAAATTGAAATTTGCCCGAATTTGAAATTGCATGAATTCGAAAATTGCTTAATTTGAAAATTTGCTCTAATTTTAAATGTGCTAAATTTTAAAATTTTCTTAAATTTGAAATTTGCTTGAATTTGAAATTTGCTCAAAATTGGAATATTAGCAGAAAATAATTTTTTAACAAATTTCGAATCTAAGAAAGAAAATTTGAACAAATTTCGAAGTTGAGCAAAAAAATAGTTTTAAAGAAATTTAGAATCTCAGCAAAGTTTGCACGAATTTAAAATTTACTTAAATTCAAAAAAGTGGAGCAGGCAAGTCGAGTAACTCGGGCCAGGCCCATAACTACCCACCGTGTGTGCGATGGCTACTAACCATCGCTAACGGGTGATGAATAGGAATTGACTTGCTGCCTCGGCTGTCAAAAAAATGTGCTGCTGGAGCCTCCTTCACCGCGCCGGCGACGCACCGCATGCGCCTCTGGTATCTCCGCCACGTCCACCGCGGCACCGCCGCCGCAGAAGCATTCGCCGCCGCACTCCTCGCCGCCGCCTTCTTCTTCTTCTTCAACCCCCATCTCGCGACTCTTCCCCTCCATCCTCCACCACCACCACCTCCTATCCGTCCTACAGCCACCGCCTCCAACGCTCTTCGACGGCGCCAAGGACAGCGGCGTCGTGTGCCTGTAAGGTAGTCCGCCTTGGTACCACTGGATCCCGAGGTTCGTCGAGGGGTCCAAAAAATGGCTCCTTCACTTGTAGGTCAGGTAATATCATATATCTCTGCTCCGTATCTGTTTGTTCTTGGGCCCTAGTGGGGATGACTGTCGAAGCTTTTGGTGCTGATCGAGCTGCAGGGTGGTACGTGGTGCAGGAACCTGACCGTGTGCGATCAACGCAAGGAAACAGATATATGTTCGTCTGACTACATGGCACGACGGTTGAGTTCGCCGGCATCTTGAGCCACGACGGATTGCAGAATCCAGGTATGTTCTAGTTTCCAGCGGCAGCCACGGCTGGCGAATATGCATCGATGGTTCCAGTATTCCAAAGTTCTGCAGTTCAGTGTTTAAGAATGAACTGAGTTGTTTACTACACTGGTTATCTTACCTTCATCCGAGTTTTAATCCGTTTATAATTACCCCACTAAATAACCAATCTGAGGATCTCTACAGAATTACTCTGAGTGACTTTCGGTCCGGTGTGGACATTGCAGACACTGTATTATGTTGTTGTTCTGTTTGAATATGCCGAATCTTTTCTTCAGTAATCCCGCTTCAAGCGATCTTTCCGATATATTTCATGCAATGGTACTGTATAGGCACTATATTTGTACATTGCTGAGAAATATTTCATTTAAAACTGCAGATTTTTACAATTGGAATAAAGTTAAGGTAAGATATTGCGATGGTGGGTCATTTTCTGGAAAAGTCGAAGATGAATTTCAGGTTAGCAGAACCTTTTGTAAATTAATTCTTAGTTCCTAATTCGTACGGTCCAATTGCTTAGCAGACATCCGGGATGTGCAGTTTATAGTATATAAATGAGCAGTTCTTAACTCTGTGATCTTTGCAGGATGGCAGCAACTTCTTCTTTGGAGGCTATGAAGCAGTTGTGAGTGAACTTTCATCCAAGGACCTGCCCGTGCTAAAGAGGTAGCCTTCCTACAAAAAATAGGTGTGATTATAGATAGAAGCGAGTTTAGAATTTGAACTTTGAACGAGTCTCAATATTTCTTAGTGCTGTCACAATAATAGATCTGCCATACTAGTCACGCCAACAACTGGCCCCACAAGTTTGTCATCATAACCAACCTAGGGTTTTGTGCTTGGCACCTGCCGGTGCGCCTTTACGCACTTGCAAGCGGAGCGGCCTCCTCTGAATTTCAGGTTAGCAGAACCTGTGCACCAGTTACGTGCAACATGCGGCAAAATCCAGCAACATCCGCTGAAATTGGCAGTAATTTTTGTTAAAGCCTGATCGCCTCCCAGTTCGCCATGTCAATAGGTCAATCAGATGAAACAAGAGAAATATTAATGGTGCACAACTTTAGCGTCGACGCAACTATATATGTAAATGAACAAAACATCACGGCTATATTTGACAAGTCTTGGTATATAGAATGCAACAGAATGAAGGATAACCAAGTTCCTACTGAAATGAATAAGCTAAGACTAGCCAGTTTTCTATCTGCTTTCTTTCTCTTTGTGAGATTGTTTTGTACACTTGTAAGAATTAAACAGAAAATGTATATACTCCCTCTGGATGGATAAAATTGACGCGAAGTGTGAACTGGAAGTAGCTTATCTACGTACTACAGCTGCGTCGATTAAACAAGACCAGAGGGAGTACATTGCAGTAGGAAACTACTTTTTCCCCTAAAAAACAAATTTACATCTAGTTCTCCAAATATTTCGTCTTCTAGCTCTGTGATTTACATGTTCAGGTTCTTTGAAATATCCTACCAAAATGATCTCATAGGACAAGGCAAAGCCTCCGTGTTCAACGTAATGTCAAACTGGAGTCCAATTCATCGATGTGACAACCAAGGACTGTCCAAAACTGAGATTGGTTTGAGAGGCCTCTCATTTGTCTGCCCGGACAGCCACGGCCTCATGTAATAGTGCAGCAAGATTCCCGTACAGAAATTTCCACAAAATTTCTATGCATTTTCCATCTCCACCTCCCCAGGCAGCTAGCTAGGAGCAAATGCTAGCTTGGAGTAGAGATTTTCCACCGAAAGAGAACAAACCGGTTTCTGTCATGGACAGCCATTACCTATAATGCTAACCAGAAGACCACCTGTCAGGTCAACACCTAGCCGATTAGCTATAGCCTATAGTAACATTCATCCACACCTTTGAATTTTTTCACAAGAAAAGGTCGGTCAGTCCATGCGTGGCATGCTCTGCTGCTGCTGCCGAGTGGAGAGTGGCATGTTAATGCATGATGATAGCATCTTGCGTTACTGCGTTGGCACCCCGCTTTGCACGGCAAACCGAGACGGCCATCCAGCACTAGCAATGGCGCACCACTCCTATATAAGTCGTGTGCACGCCAAAGCTCTTGACACACACAATCTCAGGATTTCTGGTGATCACACTCACTCCACGGTACACAGTTCACACTAGCTACCTGCACTAGATATGGCAACCACGGCACGACCTCTGGCAGTGTTCCTGCTTCTGCTCTTGCTGGCCGTACAGCTAGTGGAGGGAAGCAAGAGCCGCAACTCCGAGCGGGACGCACTGCGGGCATTCAGGGCCGGCGTGTCGGACCCGTCAGGTACGCTCCAGTCGTGGAACAGCACGGCGCACTTCTGCCGGTGGGAAGGGGTGACCTGCGACCACGGGCACGTGACGTCCCTGGGCGTGTCTGGCCTCTCTGGGACCATCTCCCCTGCCATCGGCAACCTCACCTACCTGGAGACCCTCAACTTCAGCAAGAACGCCTTCTCGGGGAGCATCCCAGCGACCCTCGGGCGGCTGCGACGTCTTAGTTACCTCAGCTTCTGCGACAACGGGCTCAGCGGGGTGATACCTGATAGCCTCCGCAACTGCACCGGCCTCGCCTATGTGTACCTCAACAACAACAGCCTCGCCGGTGCCATCCCCGACTGGCTCGGGACTATGCCAAATCTCACCTACCTATGGCTCTATGGCAACTCGTTGTCCGGAGAGATACCGCAGTCGCTCGGCAACCTCACCAAGCTTGCGAGCCTCAAGCTAGACAAGAATCTTCTAAAAGGCAATCTCCCTGTTGGCCTCTCGCAACTTCCTCTCCTCCAAACACTTAGTGTCTCCCAGAACAAATTGGGTGGTGATATCCCACTTGGTTTCTTCAACATGTCCTTGTTGGAAGACATGTCTCTCGCGGACAATGCATTCGGTGGGAGCCTTCCGCCGTACGCAGGCACAGGCATGAAAAATCTTGGGGGCCTCTTCCTCGGCGGGAACAGACTCACCGGGCTAATTCCAGCAACACTAGCAAACGCTTCCGGCATGACATATCTCAGCCTCTCCGACAACGGCTTCACTGGTCGGGTGCCACCACAGATAGGGACGTTGTGCCTATATGCACTGGAGATGTCCAACAATGACTTGGCTGCAACTGATGGCGCTGGGTGGGAGTTCTTGGACCGTTTGACAAACTGCAGCGGCCTACGTAGGCTTTCTCTCGACAACAACAATTTCAGCGGGAGGATGCCAATCTCCATCAGCAGCCTCTCGAGGGAGCTTTTGGAATTAAACCTCGGGGGCAACCGCATGTCAGGGTCCATTCCACCTAGCATTGGGAACCTCACTGCACTGCAAACGTTGGGGCTTGAGTCCAATCTCCTCACCGGCACCATTCCGGACGGGATTGGGAAGCTCAAGAACCTCATGGAGTTACGGTTGCAGGAGAACAAATTGTCAGGGACAGTGCCATCTTCCATCGGCAGCCTGACAAAGATGCTCAAGCTAGTGCTGAGCAGTAATGTGTTGAGTGGATCCATCCCTCCAACCCTCGGTAACCTGCAGGAAATGGTTCTTCTCAATCTCTCTGCCAACAAGCTTACCGGCCAAGTCCCGACACAGCTCTTCGACCTTCCATCGCTATCCCAAGCAATGGACTTGTCGAACAACCGGCTCGAAGGCCCGCTTCCTCGCGACGTCATCCGCCTTGGGAACCTCGCGTTCCTGAAGTTGTCCAGAAACTTCTTCAACGGCGAGATACCAGAGCAGCTCGATAGTTGCCAGAGCTTAGAGTTGCTCGATTTGGATAGCAACCTCTTCAACGGAACCATCCCACTGTCGCTGAGCAAACTGAAGGGGCTCCGGAGGCTGAACCTGACAAGCAACAGATTGTCAGGTAGCATCCCGTCAGAGCTCGGCGACATGTCTGGGCTGCAGGAGCTGTACCTTTCATGGAACAACCTGACAGGAGTAATCCCTGATGAGCTGGGGAACGCGAGCTCGTTGATCAAGATGGACGTTTCCTACAACCATTTGGAAGGTCAGGTGCCGCTCCATGGCGTGCTTGCAAACCTGACCGGGCTTAACATCGCCGGGAACAGCGAGCTCTGTGGTGGCGTTCCGCAGCTCCATCTGCTGCGATGTCCTGTTGCAAGGCACACTCAACATACAGATTGGCGTCTTCCTATCGTGGTACCGATCTTCGGCATATCTCTCTTCTCGGGCATGTTCCTCGCCATTTTCCTATGCTACAAGAGAAAGTCGAGACATAGAGAAAGCACGACACAACCAGACATACTTGATGCCATGAACTACGAGAGGATCTCCTATGCCGAATTGGCGAAAGCCACAAACGGCTTTGCAGATAGCAATCTGATAGGTGCAGGAAAGTTTGGCTATGTTTACAAGGGGACTCTGCCCCTGAAAGTCAAGGAGGGGTTCGAGCACGGCCTCGTGGCCGTGAAGGTGTTCGATCTACAGCAAGTCGGTGCCTCCAAGACATTCCTGTCAGAGTGTGAGGCATTGCGCACCATACGACACCGGAATCTGATTAGCATCATCACTTGCTGCTCCAGCATCACCCCCAGGGGCGACGAGTTCAGAGCTCTAGTGTTCGAGCTCATGCCCAACTATAGCCTAGACAGGTGGCTGCATCCGACGCCTGAAACGCTCAAGAATGTCGGCAGGCTGACCGCAATCCAGCGGCTCAACATTGCGGTGGACATTGCCGACGCGCTGCACTATCTCCACGACAGCTGCGTACCACCTATCATACACTGCGATCTCAAGCCGAGCAATGTTCTTCTCGGTGAGGACATGATGGCCTGCATCGGTGACTTCGGCCTCGCAAAGCTGCTTCTTGATCCAGGGATCCAAGACGCCGCCAGCTCTGAGAGCACCATTGGAATCCGAGGCACGATCGGCTACGTCGCACCAGGTAATTTAAATACCAAAATTAACATGCTCGGATGTAGTACTACATATAGCTCACATTCCTTAGCTTGACTGATTTACAACTAATGTGCAGAGTACGGCACGACTGGTAAAGTTTCAACATATGGGGACACCTACAGCTTTGGTGTAACACTGCTGGAGATTTTCACCGGAAAGTCACCAACCCGTGACTCCTTCGTCGACGGCCTAACGCTGCAGGGGTTCGTCAGCGCGGCGTTTCCTGACAGGATTGAGGAGGTCCTTGACACGACGCTGCTTATCCCCACGGAATTCGATGGTGATTGTAGCGGTGTTTCAGAGCAGGATTGGTTGGTTCCTGCCATCAGGGTTGGGCTTAGCTGCACCAAAGCAGCGCCGTACGAAAGGATGAGCATGAGGGATGCGGCCGCTGAGCTGCGCACGATCAGAGATGCTAGTCTCCGTGTCTGAATCTTAGCTAGATTTTTTTTTTCTTCCGAGAGATAGTGTGTACGGTATGTTCAGAGTTCAGAACTTCAGGCTTTCCCCAGTTTTTTCTCATGAGAAGACATTTCGACCCGAACCAGCAGGGGCACTGCTTTTACATTCTACAAAGAAGGAAAGGAACAAATAGATCCTAATACTATCAATTCTCCGCTCTAAATGGATCATTTGTTGAGCATGCTCTTTATTGATTTCTTTTCCGTAAGATTATTTTGACAAATGTACACCTACAGCTGACTTATGTGACATACTGACATGAAACATCAGCGGTGCCATTCGCTCCAGGTTACTGGACAGTGTATGAGTCAGATTCAGCTCACCTAATTGAAGAGTCTGAAAACTTGAGGCACAGACTGAACACCTGGTAGCAACCAATGGCATGACAGTGAAGGAACCGTGAACGACTGGATGGAGATGGATGTTGAAACTTATCATCAGAAGTTCAGAACCAAACTAGGGTTGCGACCTTTGCCTATGCGTTTGGCACCTGCGCGCGATGCCACGCATTTGCACACTTAAGCGCGTTTGGTAGCCTGCATGAGAATCATGGCTCACTGCGCCAACGAGATGGGACTCCCATCTCGTTCCGGCCAAGCTCCGATTCACGAATGACACATCGTTTGGTAGACTGTGTTGCACCGGGTGATACTCAAGTAACACTTTGATTGGTTGGTCGCATGGTTTTCGTAGCCTCACCTATATGGCAACATGGTGATCTTACCTCACCTATCACAAGACCACCATGGCACCACCGTTCACAAGCTTCGGCACGTCGGCGATGGCACCGCCGGTCATGCCGGTCAAAAGCATCACCACGTTGTCGACCACGAAGACGAAGACCACCATGACTAAGACCACCATCGATGACGCCGGTCACACGCATGGGCGACGACGGTCACAAGCAGCACCATCTCGCCGTCCACGAAGACGAACACCACCAGGACACCGCCGGTCACGCCGGTCACAAGCATGGGCACGTCACCGACCACGAAGACGAACACCACCATGACACCGTCGGTGACGCAGGTCACAAGCATCACCATGTCGCCGATCAAGAAGATGAACACCACCAGGACACGCCGGTCACGCCGGTCACAAGCATGGGCACGTCACCAACCACGAAGATGAACACCACAATGACACCATCAGTGACGCCGGTCACAAGCATCACCATGTCGCCGACCACGAAGACGAACACCAACAGGACACCGCCGGCAAGCATGTGCACATCGCCGACCACGAAAACGAACATCACCATGACACCGTCGTTCATGTCGGTCACAACACGTCGCCGACCACGAAGACGAACACCGCCATGACTCCACCACCATGGATTATCACCTCTCACTTCTCACCTATCATCACCACGTCGCCGGTCATGAAAATGGAGAGCCAGAAGTTGAGCAAAAGTACTCCAAAACTTAGTCACACATACGTACAGATTGCAGTATAGTTGTGAGTCAATTATGTACCAGTGTATGTACACCGAAACAAAAACCTGTCAACATGAAAGTCATGCGGAATGGTGAGCTGGCCACAACGGAGCAGACCTTGAAAAGAATTCTGATTCCAAACTATGTTTCCCCGATTTGGAAAGAGAATGTACGGTGGTTTGCCGTTGAAAGATATCTCGTATGGTAACAGGAACAGAAATCAAAGACGGTCTTTTCCTATGATTGGTAAACGAACCGGTACCATACCCTCACGTTCATAAGCTGTTCGGCATCACAGGCTTACAGATCGACGGCATTGCAATAGTTTTAGAAACCCAAGAATCAACCGACAAAGCAACATGTCACTAAACTGTCTTGGTGATCAGGCAAAAGAGAACATGATGGAGTATAGCCAAATTTGTCAGGCCGGCAACTCAACATAGTCACATAATCTGAAATCACTATAATGTCATGGCTTCTCATTATTGTGGTTTATTTTTCTATGTACAAATATTGCCCCAATCTATACGTGCAGAGAGAAAAGGAAGAAAAGAACTTGGGAGTGACTATTCGACAGGCAGCTGTTTTTCAATTCGCAAACAGACACATTTTTAGGACCAATCAATGACTGACAGCTGGACTATATATAGTAGCATCAGTTTTTGCAAAATCTGTCTGTTTCAGTCCAACTAAACAGACACATTTTAGTTTCTGGGCTGACTTGAGTACGATGTAAAATTCATTCGTTTGTCAATGAGTGAGAATCAAAAAGCCCAAAAAGTAAAATGAGAGAAAGCCCAAGCAATGAAAAGGACTCATCCGAGTGTACAGCAAAAAAAGGCCCAGACATGTGAGTTGATGCCAGGTGCTGCTACAATAACAACTCCCAGCCCCCCTTTTCCACCTTCTTCTCCAACAAGAAAAAGACTTCACGTGCTCCAACCACTTCAACCAACCCCTTTCCAGGGAGTCCATGCTCCTTTGTGGATCTAGATCCAGAAGCACGATCAGCAACTGATGGAGGAAAAAGAGGAGCAATCGCTGGGGAAGAAGAAAGGAAAAGAACTTCAGCAAGAAATTCAACTTCGAAATCAAGATCCTATTCAGTCTGAGGTATGTTCTTGAAAATTATTGTAAACCAAAATATAGGGCAGCATGTTCTGAATTTTCCCTAAGTGTTTTGGGCAGTAGATGCACAACTGTTTGAACTGTTCCTAAGTCGTTTTGAATACAAAACCTACATTTGATGCACACTTATTTGAACAGCTACTTTCGTTGTTGTCTGAAATTAACTGAAATTAGCAAAGATAGTGTGGTACCAGATAGGTACCTTGAGGAGTGAATCAGTAGGTAGCTTGAGGAGTGAATCAGCCTACTGTTTTCTTCTTTCAACTTCCTGTCTTTATCCTTCACACTCGTAGGTAGAACTGATGCTGATCCTGCTGGGCGATCAGGAAGTTCTGCATGAAAAAAAATGGAATGATTACACAGAGAAATTTTTGGAACATTATAACTAAAAATGGAACAGAACTAAAAGCTGAGAGATTGAGGCAGTGATGGGATTGTAAAAATTAGAGAAAGGGAAAAGAACTCAAGAAATAATTCTAAAGATACTGATAGATAGTGAAAATATGAGTATGCAAAAACTGAGATACTGACAGACAGCGACAAGTTACTCCGACCATAGGTCGGAATGGATCCCGTCGGCGATAAATACACAGGAATACATACTAAGGGATTGAGGCAGTAATAGAAATGCAGAAACTGAGTGATTACCTTCACTTTCCTGAAAAATCTGAGGAAATCACCGAGACAGTGAGGACAACTAGGTTGTTTCTCTATCTGAAAAACAAAACAAAAAACATTCAGGTTCCTTGCCGCATGATCTCACCGAGAAACCATGCTGACACTCTGCCAGAGCGTGCATGCTTAACCAAACTAGCAGGAAACGCATTAACATCAGGACAGAGTAACTGGTTAGGAAATCTGTTTCAGAAGTTAGAATAACATTACCGTACCTGATATCAACTAAACCCTATAATCAACAAATTTCATCACCAAAACTGAGACCTAAACCCTGGGCCTTTGGGAGTAGCTCACGCACCAGTCACAAAAACTAAACGGAATAGGACGAAATCACTAACCCCAAAATCAAATCTTATCTACCCTACTACATCCACCGCGTTCCATCTAAATACGGAGCTACCCTAGCGGAGAAAAGATTTAGTCACTGACTTTGTAGATCTCGCGGAGACCACGCCACCGGCGATACCACCCGAACCAAACAATCACGCAGGCAGCAGGCCAGATAAATAAACAGAAGATGAAATCAGACCACAAAATGAACAGAGGGAGAAGGACATAGGAGTACCCGACTCCCGATCGGCGACCCTGCCTTCCAGGCTCGTGAATCGCCGCTCTCTCCGTCGCAGGTTTAGCAAGCTCGTGAGCGACTGCTCGCTCCGTCGCCGGTAGCTCTGCTTCACGAAGTACTGCTCGTCCTGTCTCTGGTCACGCGAGCCCACGAAGCACCGCTCCCTCCGGAGCCGGCAGCGGGCGGGGTCAGGTGCGGACCTCTCCGCCATGGAAGCCTCTGTTGTTCTCCTCCTAGGGGCTCCAACAAAATGATATTCAAAAAAAAGACCAGAAACAAGTGCGTTGACTAAGCCCAGACAACACAGAGAAAATGAGACCGACATGGTGAACAAAGGCTGAGACAGCGCGGCGTGAAACAGGGACGAAACAGAGGCTCGGAATTAGATGTTACAACACCAAAGAACACAGTGGCTCTCGACTCTACCCGAAACGCCTCATCTGCTCTAGCCATAGTAAACCTGTTGGCTCTGCGATGCACGACAACCACCAAATTAGCAATGATTCTAGCAAGTTCACAAACAGACATCTAGATTTTAGCAACTAGGTCAGATTACATATTGACAACTAGGAATACAGAGGCTAAAGAGAATGCATATCTTAAAATAGAGAGATATTCTCAGCTACACATGTAGGCAGTTGATTCATGAAAAGACAGTGAAAAAGAGATTCTTAGCGTCATGTCCATCTGTTCTCATTTATAACCACACTGAGATGAGTAGATGAGGACTTATGTACTAATCGAACAGGCCAATGAGGAAAAAATAGATTAATTTCATGCCCAGACTACGATGAGTAAACAAAGACGCATGACACCATAATAGACTTAGAGGAATACGTAGGGCATCAAACCATACAAGTTGCACCCCACCATGCCGCACCATACAGAAAGAGACATAAATAAAAGAGAGAGACATCATTGGTGAGAGAGCTACCTTGAGGAGGATTGCAGCGGATGGAGTGGACGGACGAACGCATGCGACAAAACGAAGATTACTGAAATAGAAGATGCTGAGATACTGAGAAGGCAATTTCAAAACACAAACTATATAAAAAGCGATTCTGAACAAACTAACAGATACATAAGACATATAGAGAGACAGAGACCTAGAGCATCAGAGAAAGGGCTACCTTGATGAGGACGGCAACATATCATGTTGGCGCCTGATTCATGCAGCAGCTGGAGTGGCGCATGGACGGAGAAGAGCAACTGCAGCCGTAGGTCGGATAGGATCCGGTAGGGAATGTAAACAGAGAGACGATGCCACTGAGCAAGCAGAGAAACTGAGTAGCTAAGGAAATAAGAAAACTGACAGACTGAGGACTAAAAGACTAAACAAAGAAAAATGAAAGACTGAATAGAACTTCCAGATAAATAATGAAGAAAATAAGAATGAGATAGACTGAAAACTAAGGGACCGAGAGAAACCCGTTACTCAAAATGAGTAACTGAGAAACTCGGAGACTAGAAAGACTGAACATAACTTCAACATAAAACTGAAGAAATTCTAAAACTGAGAATGAAGAAGGACCGACTAAGTGAGATACTGAAGAAAATCATTACAGAGTAACTTAGGGACTGAGAAAATTAATGAGATAGACAGAGATAACTGAAAAACTGAGGAAGAACTGCAGAATTAGGGAAGTAACTGAGCCACTAAATTACAAACTGAAGAAATTCTAAAAATGAGAATGAAGAAAGACCGACTAAGTGAGATACTGAAGAAAATCATTACAGAGTAACTCAGAGACTGAGAAAATTAATGAGATGGACAGAGATAACTGAAAAACTGAGGAAGAACTGCAGAATTAGGGAAGTAACTGAGCCACTAAATTACAAACTGAAGAAATTCTAAAACTGAAAATGAAGAAAGACTAAATATCTGAGATACTGAAGAAAATTAACTACAGAGTAACTGAGAGACTGAGAAAATTAATGAGATAACAACAAAATCTGAACAGAGAAACTGAGCGAGTGAGAAAATATACTGAGAAACTGACAAACTAAAACTGAAGAAATGCAAAGGGGCTAAACAGATATACTGAAGAAAATCTAAACAGAGGTGCTGAGAAATTAAACTGAATTACTGACTAACTGAAGAAATTATAAAGTAAAGGCTGAAACTAAACTGACTTACTGACAAACTTTAACTGAAGATAATATATTGTGTGCTTTACTATAATTTATTGTCTGCTTTACTGATAATCTGTTTTACATAATTTTCTGCAGATAATCAATGCTGCTAGCGGGATGACAGACGCTCATTATCAATTTGATGAATCAATGTCATTACAGGTACAAACAATCAACAAAAAAAGAAAAAATTTATATTATTTCATGAGAATTATGTATGCATAAAAACTAAATCTTCAAAATTCTTGCAGCAAGGATTCTCATACTTGGCTTTATTAAATGGCGATATTGAAGTGAACTACTCATCAAAAACGGCAAATATAAAGGTGCTACAAGGAAAAAAAACATTATTATGTATATAAATCATGTTCCAAAATGACAAAAAAATTGCTTGCTTAACTAAATATGTTACTACAGGGACACACATTCTTGGATGATGAAGGAACATCTGAGAGAGCAACAAATCCAGGCATGCAAAACAACAATGAGCATGACGAAACTGAAGACAAACCATGGGAATCAAGCTTCTTTCACGACATGCAACTCGATGAGGTACAAAAATATATCTTTAAAATAGTCTATAGTATCAGTAAAAATAGGTACAACAAAAAATAAACATTGTGGACATACTTTCGTTTCTAGGTTTTCGATGAAGCCAATCAACAAGATGGGACAAATAAACAAGACTTTGACAATTCATGCAATCTCGGAGGAAAGAAGGCTACCAATGGTGAAGGTGACGATGCAAAAATACATGATTCAGAGAGATCAAGTCGAAATGGAGAAGAACAAAACAAAAACATCACTGAGGAAGATGTGGAGAGATTCCTAGAGAATGATGAGCAAGGAACAAATCAAAATAATGGAAAAGAAACTGAAAGAGGTTGTTCAACAATAATAGAAGACCTAATGCCAGTGAAGGGGATGGAATTCAAATCAAGGGAGGAGGCACACAATTTCTTGAACATGTATTCTTATGCTGCTGGATTTTCTATAGCTGTGGTCTCGGTGTATCGCACAACAAGCAAGAAGAGAAATAATGAGATAACAAGGGTCACAGTAAAGTGCAGTAAACATGGACACAACGCATATGCTGAAAATGAACAGGTGGTGCCACAGAGACAAACAACGGTGTTTATAAGGACTGATTGCAAGGTGGAGATGGTCATCAATGAGAAAAAGGGGGTTTGGATAATTACTAACCTCAAGCTTGATCACAATCATCCTCTTGAACCAGGTGGTAGGT
Source organism: Lolium perenne (assembly GCF_019359855.2). NCBI lineage: Eukaryota > Viridiplantae > Streptophyta > Magnoliopsida > Poales > Poaceae > Lolium > Lolium perenne. Next base: position 304,250,013 of record NC_067250.2, on the reverse strand, counting down.
TCTTCCGGTCACATGTCTACATGACAAAAGAGGAGAAATCAATAATAAGACATATGAAGCAATGTAACATTCCAACAAGGAATATTGTTTCAGTCTTAGCACACATGAGAGGCGGAATGGAGCAGCTTCCATACAACAAGCGCAAAGTCTGTAACTATGCATCAAGTGTGACCAGGGAACTAAAACACAATGATCTCCAGGAGGTACTGACATGGTTCAACAAAAAACAAGCTGAAGAACCTGGTTTTTACTACTCTCTCGACCTAGATGGAGAGAATAAGGTTAGAAACATTTTCTGGTCGGATGCAAGGGCGAGGCAGTACTATGATCTATATGGAGATTGCATATGTTTTGACACCACATTCTTGACAAACAAATACAACTTGCCCTTTGCTCCATTTGTTGGCATATCACCACATGGAAAAACTTATTTGTTTGCTTGTGCATTCATTATAAATGAACAAGCAAATACATTTGAATGGTTGTTCAGACAGTTTCTAACAGCTATGGGTGGCACAGCCTCAATCAGTTATGACTAATCAGTGTAGGTCCATGGGCAGTGCGATTAAGCTTGTTTTCCCAAAAGCAACACACAGAAATTGTTTGTTCCATGTGAAGAAAAATTGCGATGACAAAAATGGACCAACATTTGCAGAGAATGAAGGTTTGTATGAGGAAATGCAAGACATTATTGATAACTCATTGACAGAACATGAATTTGAAACATTATGGCCACAAATGATTGATAAGCACAATGTTGCAGGAGTGAAAGTATTTGATGACATGTGGACCAACAGAAAGAAGTATGTCCCAGTATACTTCAAAACAATTTTTTTCCCATTTATCCAGACAACAGCTAGAAGTGAAGCAACGAATGCCTTGTTCAAAAAAGGAGTTGGTGCACAGTTTAGCATGACGAGCTTCCTAAGAGAGTATCAGAGAATAATGGACACGATACATACAAATGAAGATGAGTTGGACAACAAGGTTGAAAACAAGAAAGTCCTACCAACTAAGTTCTTGACAAAGTACTACATAGAAAGACAAGCTCATGACCTATACAACCTTGCAATTTTCAGAAAGTTCCAACACACACTCAAGGATGTTACAAGACTTCATGTTCAAGAGCAGGAAAAAGACAAAGTTTTTGTCTTGTTCCAGGCAAGCAATTGTGAAATAAAAGAGTACAGGCAGAGAAACTACATAGTGCTAGTAAACTTACCGAAAGAGTAATACTCATGCGTCTGCTGCAAGTTTGAGAAGGATGGCATTTTGTGCTCTCATATTCTAAAAGTTATGCTGCACCTTGAAGTGGAAAAAATTCCAGAAAAGTACATCATTGAAAGATGGCGAAAGAAGAGCAAAAAGTTAACTACAGACTTCCTGCGCCAGAAGAAATAGACAACAATTGTCTAAGGTACAGCTTATTAACAAGAATCCTGACGCAGACAGCATCAAAAGGATCTAAAAGCAGAGAAAAATGCCAATATCTGATACAGGAAGCAAAAAGAATAGAAGAACATATGGATGCAATGGACAGAGTATCTGAAGACACTGGAGAAACACATCAAACAGATTATGCCGCATCAACAAGAACAGTCTCAAACTTGTTCAATGCATCACTGTGTGATGGTTCAAGTGCAACAATAGATATACTTGACCCTGACCATGCTCACACGAGAGGACGCCCAAGGATGCTCACAATAAAAGAGAAGATAAAGCAGAACAAGTTGTACAAATGCTCACATTGTGGCAGTGGTGAACACACTTTGAAAAACTGTACAAACAAGCATCTTGTTTTCAATTTGCCAAAACCAAAAAGGAACAGGAAATCGAAAGCTACAGGTGCAGGTAAAAAAATATAGTGCTACCAGATCAAACTCCGAAAAAACAGAATTACCAAACTAAACCTTATGTTTGATTGCAGGGACAAATTCTCCAGCCAAGAAATCAGCAAAGAAGGGGAGGAAAACAAGAGATCAAGTTCAAGCCACTAAAGTAGCTCAAGTTCAAATGATCCCCAGCACATACAGCGGAGAAGCATCTACAATAACTATGACCACATGTAGCGGAGAAGTAACTCAGGAGACTCAAGATCATTTGATCCCAACACACATGTAGCAGAGCAAACACTCAGGAGACTCAGGAAACTATTATGTATTGTATGGAAAGTGGAAACTATATGTATGATCCAAAAATGATATACTGCATTTGCACTATATGTATGATGTACTGAATGAAAATTATTTGTATGACCATTTTGGGTGCTTGTTTACTACAGAAAATGCACACTAAAGAAATAAGTTTCCTATGTATTTTTCTACAAATGGTTATAAAGTAACATGAAGAAACAAGTTTTCATGATGTACTTGCATATTCATCGTTTCTCCCCAAAAATGGCTTGCCCCAACCTCTTCATTGCAATGACTCGTATGACCACTACCACACATTGATGTACTGCATATTACCCAAAGGCTGTTTCACTAAACCGAGACATATACTCAAAGTACCAAACTAGAAACTAAAATTTCATAAACTAAAGAACATCCCCGGCATGGTAATTCATTTACAAACAAAATGACAGGAAAATGCAAAAATGACCATGTACGAGCAGAGAGTACATGCAGCGACCTCGTTCAAAAATAAAAGAAAAGGGAAGAACACGAAAAAGCACAATCTGGTAAAAACAAAAAAAGGAAGAAAATATGAATAGATCAACTGAAATAAACAATAGATTGATTAGGGGTCCTCCTCCTTTATACGGGCTTGGAACCGGCTATCCAATATAGAGAAGCAAAAAAATGATGGATAGGCGGAGTTACCCCGGATTACCCCATACGCAAAAAAAAAAAACTAAAAAATACCCCCCCAAAAAATAGAAGAAAAGATAACGTGGCAAGAAAATAAAAATGAGAAGAATAAAAGTGAGGGTACTGCAAAAATGAAATGAATCAAAGTATATATGAGTATACTAGTTTAGTCTTCCAGGAAACTAAGACAAATAAGTACAGCAATGACTAATGGAGAGTTCTTATAAATTTACATATGACAAATATATATCTACTTCTTATTTCCAAAACAACAGCAAAATAGACCTATGCCTGCAAAAGAAGAAGAAAGGACTCCTATAAATGAACTACTATGAACCATAGAAAAGGATTTTAAAACAACACCAAAAAATAAATATAAACCTGAATCTTGTAGTTGACAACAACTGATTTATCCACATTATTCCTTTTGCAGAAATAGATCTGGTTGGCAAACTGAATCCTGATATGAATAATATCTTCTTTGGAAAATAATGAGCATGTGTCCACCTCTGGTTTGAAAATCTCCATAAATTTCATAGTGAACACTCCGCAATCGTCACTACGAATAACACACATAAAAGCCAATGAAAAGTTCAGAAATATGTATTTAACAAATAAAAGAAAAATCAGCAAGTTGAACCATTAAATGATATAGAAGTTGTAAACTTACGCGTTGTCTTGCTTTGGAACCTTTGCATACATTACTGAAAAGTTTTTGAATATATTCTCTTCAGTTTTGAATATAATTTGCCATAGTCTTACAAAGTTGTTGATCTAAAGATGAAAAAAGGGAGACAAGAAAGAAAAAGGCTGTCAAAAATTAGTGATACAGATTATACACGTAGCCAAAAAAGATGAGTTAAATGCAAAGATAAAGTAAAATAAAAACCCTACTTACAAGGACATTCTTGATTGAAGTGTGGAAATCATCATCTTTGTTATATAGAGAATCAAGAAAAACGAACAACCTAAACTTGAAATCCACAGAGAATGTGAACCAATGACGTGAGCGGCATATTGGGAAAAAGAGCTAGAAAATCAAACAGATGGAAACACAAGTGAGAGTAGACTACAAAAAATGATGTTATTAAAAATGCTCAAATGGAAACAAGAATTATAAAAATACCCTGTCGGATAGCTCCAATCTTTTCCCTTTACTTGCTGATGCAGCACCAATAAAAGCTTTAGCAATTAATCCTAGCTGAACATCATTGTTATAGTCGAGGATATTTTCCTGAAAAAAGAACACCAAAATGAAAAAATAGGGTAAGCTGGTCTAAGAGAAATGTAGTAAAACTGACATTGTAGGGATTCGTTGCATAGAAAACAAAAAATTTCCTACCGCGAGAACGCAATCCAAGCCAAGATGCAATCTAGAAGACGGGAGCAACGAGGGGATGATCAAGACTAACCCTTGAAGATTTCCAAAGCCTATAAGAGTAGGCTCTTATTGCTGCGGTAGACAATCACTTGCCGCTTGCAAAAGCGCGTAGAAGATCTTGATAACGGTGCCACGATCGGGCAGCACCTCCGTACTCGGTCACACGTTCGGTGTTGATGAAGACGACGTCCTTCTCCCCGTTCCAGCGGGCAGCGGAAGTAGTAGCTCCTCCTTGAATCCGGCAGCACGACGGTGTGGTGGCGGTGGCGGTGGAGATCTCCGGCGGAGCTTCGCTAAGCGTGCGGGAGAAGAGGAGGAGAGAGGGGGTGGCTAGGGTTTGGGAGAGGGGGTGGCCGGCCACCTAGGGGTGCGGCCAAGCTATGGGCTTGTGGTGGTCAGCCCCCTCTCCTATGCCCCTCATTATATAGGTGGAAGCCCCAAGTGTTGGACTACAAGTCTTCGAATAAGACCCGAACCAAAAACCTTCCATGTGTAGGGAAACCTACCCAAGGTGGGAATCCCACTTGGGGTGGGATTCCCCCCTTCCATGAGGGGGGTTGGCCGGCCACCCTTGGGGAGTCCACCTTGGACTCCTCCCCTTTAGGGTTGGCTGGCCATGCAAGGTGGAGTCCCTCCGGGACTCTACTTTCCATGATGATTTCTTTCGGACTTTTATAGAACCTTCTAGAACCTGCCATAAATGCACCGGATCATTTCCAAACTTGGAATATGACTTCCTATATATGAATCTTATTCTCTGGACCATTCCGGAACTACTCGTGATGTCCGGGATCTCATCCGGGACTCCGAACAAATATTCGAACTCCATTCCATATTCAAGTTCTACCATTTCAACATCAAACCTTAAGTGTGTCACCCTACGGTTCGCGAACTAAGCGGACATGGTTGAGTACTCACTCCGACCAATAACCAATAGCGGGATCTGGAGATCCATAATGGCTCCCACATATTCAATGATGACTTCAGTGATCGAATGAACCATTCACATACGATACCAATTCCCTTTGTCACGCGATATTTTACTTGTCCGATGTTTGATCATCGGTATCACTCTATACCTTGTTCAACCTCGTCTCCTGACAAGTACTCTTTACTCGTACCGTGGTATGTGTACCGTGGTATGTGGTCTCTTATGAACTTATTCATATGCTTGCAAGACATTAGACGACATTCCACCGAGAGGGCCCAGAGTATATCTATCCGTCATCGGGATGGACAAATCCCACTGTTGATCCATATGCCTCAACTCATACTTTCCGGATACTTAATCCCACCTTTATAACCACCCATTTACGCAGTGGTGTTTGGTGTAATCAAAGTACCTTTCCGGTATAAGTGATTTACATGATCTCATGGTCATAAGGACTTGGTAACTATGTATCGAAAGCTTATAGCAAATAACTCAATGACGTGATCTTATGCTATGCTTAATTGGGTGTGTCCATTACATCATTCATATAATGATATAACCTTGTTATTAATAACATCCAATGTTCATGATTATGAAACTAATCATCCATTAATCAACAAGCTAGTTAAGAGGCATACTAGGGACTCTTTGTTGTCTACATATCACACATGTACTAATGTTTCGGTTAATACAATTATAGCATGATATATAAACATTTATCATAAACATAAAGATATATAATAACCACTTTTATTATTGCCTCTTGGGCATATCTCCTTCAGTCTCCCACTTGCACTAGAGTCAATAATCTAGTTTACATTTGTAAAGATATAACACCTTGGCCTTCTGGTGTTTTATCATGTTTTGCTCACGGGAGAGGTTTTAGTCAACGGATCTGACATGCTCAGAAACGTATGTATTTTGTAATTCATTTGCGTCTCAACGCATCACTCATTTCCAAATGAGTCGGCATTAAATATGTTTGGTCTTCTGGTGGAACCTTAATTCCGCGGTCTGAAATATGTTACTAATATTGTCACACACAATATAGCTTCAAAGTTCTGACTCTGTCGAAACTACACCAAGTTCTCAAAGAACCTCTTAACTTTAACATCCTTTGTCATTGTCAAAACAATGACATATTCTACCTTCTTTTATAGAATCCGTCATAATATTTAGAACTCTTCTAAATCTAGCATAGACAACTTCTAGCTCATCGTGCTACCTTTTAAACAACACTTAGTCTAATTTGAGATTGAAATTTTATTTTCATATGTGACAAAACAAATATCGGTGCAACATCTTACAGCGATTTGTTTGTCATTTCCCATACAAAACTATATATATATATCCTTAGTTCTTCTAAAGTACTCAAGAATATTCTTACTGTCGTCCAATGATCATCATATGAATCATTCTGGTATATGCTCATAACACTTTATAGCACATGACATCTGATTGTGTACATATTATTCGTGATCTATAATCACTCATGTGTTTTTACTCATTGAGTGTCAGATACACTTAAGTCTTGTTAAAACTTAACATGACAAGAATATTTTCTTAATATTTTTATATTGAACTATTTCAATATCCATTCTATGTACTTTGACTTGAATATATTATGTGTTTCAATCTATCTTCATAGATCTTGACACAAAATTTGTTTCAGTCCATATCACTTTCATTGAAGTTAATTTTTCAATGAAACCTTATAATCAAGTATGTAATTACATTATTTATAACCAACTATATGTCTTCTACATAAGTATTATAAATATGTCTCAGCGCTCCCACTTAATTTCTTGCAAATGCAAGCCTCTTCATCGTCTCTGATGAAATCAAAAACTCTTTGACTATTTCATCCAGTGAAGATTCAAACTCCGGTATACTTACTTCATCAAATTGAAGTTTGTATACCTATCTAGTATTCCACGGACCAGCAAAATTCTTGGTTGTATCTTGTATACACCTTTTAATACATACTTCTGATAAGTAATGTATTTTTCCATCCTACTAGCATATCTCATAAAAGAAATATGTAGTGATTACTAGAATAATCCACATAGACTATAAGCATTGCTACGGAAGATGTAATCTTATCGTAGTCAACTCTTTGAACTTTGTCGTAAACAGTTTTTCGATAAGTCGAGCTTCTTTAAGGATATTCCATCCAAGTCCATCAATTTTATAGATCCATTTACTTTCAAAAAGTATTTATCTATCTTGGATTTCATGGCATATAGCCATTTTAACAGAGTCAGGGCCCATCATAACTTCTTTGTTTGTAGTTGGTTTATCATTGTTTAAAATCAATCCTTTGTTCACAAATCATTTATTTGATCACAAAGTAAACCATACCTACAAGGTTCAATATGTACTTCGATCTTCATGGCTAAAACACTTTGTAGTCATGGGAGCCATGTTCGTCATGGTCGCTTCCGGAACCAATTTCCGATGCTGCGCTACTCTGATCATTATGCTCTGGTTCATAAACCTTATCAAGTTCTATTGTCCTCCCACTCAAATACTTCGCTAGAAAAAATTTCTTGGAAATAAGCAAGTAACATTAACAAACACTTTTGTCGTTTACTTCATAGTGGAAAGAATTCCCAATCAATTCTTTGGGATAACCAACAAAGACATTCATCCGATTTTGGTTGTTAACTTTTAGACCAAAATTTAAAGAAAGGACTATTAGGGTTTATACCCATGCCATAACTCGTATGGTGTCATTTCTACGGATCATGATGATGCTCTATTCAGTGTAAAAGCGGTAGTCACTAAAGCATAATCCACAAAAATATAATGGCGTCATAATATTTTATCTCATCATTAATCCAACAAGGCTTGGATACATCTCTCGGATACTATATCATCATTATGATGCTCCAAGAAATGTGAGTTGTAGAACAATTTCATGACTCTTTTAGATGTTCGCTAAAACTCGCAATTCAAATATTTTCACCATGATCCAATCATAGATATTTGACTTTTCTATTACGATGATTTCCACTTCATGCTGAAATTTATTTGAATCCATTCAAATGTTTCAAACTTCTTCCTTATTGAATATATCCACATATATATACTCAATTTGAAAGTTTTCATGAAGTAGAAGAATCTCCCGCACACAACTATGCCCAGTGAACCACATACATCATCATGTATTTTTCACTAAGTTAGTTGCCCGTTCAACTCTTGGCCTATGAACGGTATTTTAATCATTCTCTTTAGAAAAGATTTGCAAGCGCCAAATGATTCAAAAATCAAATGACTCCAAAATCCATTTGCATGGAGTTCCTTCATGCGTTCCTTTCTAACATGACCTAAATGGCGGTTCCACAAATACGTGGAATTCAAATCATTTGCCTTATGGCATTTTAGCGTCAGTGTTATGCATGTGTGTTTCACCATTAAGATTTATAATAACTTATCCATCGTACATGGAGTAATGTCATAATTTGAACAACTCATTGTTTTCATTTGACCAGAGCAAAATAACAAATATTAAGTTCTTTATTATAAATTCTAAGGGCTAGATAGAATGCCAACGACGAACATAATAACACTTTATTTTGTTCCAGACGTGTATTCCTATCATATTCATTGTCAGTCACTTAGGCCATTGTATTCTTGTATTGTGTTGTTTTGTATGACACTTCATACCAACCAATATAGTACTAATACCCAAGAATTTCATAGTGTGACCTAACTAGGAATACAACCATAACATGTATATCATTTATATACACCTGAGCTAGACTTTCTAGTCTTTTCTTTCTTTCTGCCAAAATATCTTTTGCAGTTTCTCTTTTAGCTTTCCTCATTATTCAGAAAAACACTTCAACATCAATAACTTCTAGGTTTGTTGGTCAAATACCAATAACCTTGAGGTTCTTACTTTGAAGTTGATCATCATATGACAAGTGTTCCGGATTTCTCTATTAATAACCTTTTAATATGATGAACAATTTCACTCATAATTTTATCCATCATATCATGACGAATTTTCGAGACCATGTCTGTACATGCTAGGCTCGTAAAGTTTAACCTTAGTATTTGCATGTGCAAATCTGGCTTGTACCCGTTGTAAGCACACGTAGAATCTATAACACCCGATCATCACGTGATGTTTCGAAACGACGAGTCTTAGCAACGGTGCATACTAAGGACAATCACTTCATGGATATGCGAATATCGTTAGTGCCCCAATAGTTGGAGGATTGGGACGCCTTGCGTCTTCAACCTTCGTACATTCCCATAAAACTTATGAGTTTATGTAGTCTCACCAAAATATATTCTATTATCTTGCAATAAGGTCTTAGATATCACATATATCTCATACCTTGATTATTTCTGAAAACTAAATTTTCAGCTCCTTATTTTTCAAACAGATTTGAACTTCAAGTTTTACGGAGACAAGATAACTTTAGGTACTAATTGAAACCACAACTCTTTGAATCAACAATGTGAGGTTTACTAAAAGTTTGCAATAGGACTTAATCATTTCTTGATTCTTTAACAATACGGTACCAGTCCGTAAAGTTTCTTATCAGACTTAACAGTATTTCTATCTCAATTACAAGACTAGCGCATGGTAGAAAACGGATGCCAATACTACAAAATTAATTCAAAATACTACTCAGACTATGTTTATGATAATTAGTTCATGTTTTAATCTAATTACTAATGAACTCCCACTTAATACAACATCCCTCATAGTTGTTAAGTGGTACACGATCCAAATCCACTACACCAAAACCGATCATCACGTGAGATGATGTAGCTTCAATGGTGAACATCAACATGTTGATCATATCATCCATATGACTCATGTTCAACCTTTCGGTTTCCGTTGTCCCGAGGCCATGTCTGTACATGCTAGGCTCGTCAAGCAAACCCAAATATTCCGCATGTGCAACATGGCTTACACCCGTTGTATGTTGAGTTTATCACATCCGATCATCACGAGATGCTTCAAAACGTCAAACTATATCAACGGTGCATACGAGGGGAGAACACTTTATTATCTTGATATTAAAGTGAGGGATCATCTTATAATGCTACCGTCGCGTTCTAAGCAAAATAAGATGCATAAAGGATTAACATCACATGCAGTTCATATGTGATATGATATGGCCCTTTTGTCTTTGCGCCTTTGATCTTCATCTCCAAAGCACGGACATGATCTCCATCATCAACGGGCATGATCTCCATCATCGTCGGCGTAGCGTCAAGGTTCATGGCGCCGTCTTCATGGTTGTTCACCTCATGTAGCAACTATTACAACTACTTTGAAATACTACTCAACATGAAATTTAAAGACAACCATAAGGCTCCTGCCGGTTGCCACAATACAATAATGATCATATCATACATATTCATCATCACATTATGGCCATATCACATCACCAAACCCCTGCAAAAACAAGTTAGACGTCTCTAATTTGGTTTGCATATTTTACGTGGTTTAGGGTTTTCGAGAGAGATCTAATCTACCTACAAACATGAACCACAACGGTGATACTAGTGTTGTCAATAGAAGAGTAAATTGAATCTTCACTATAGTAGGAGAGACAGACACCCGTAAAGCCTCTTATGCAATACAAGTTGCATGTCGAACGAGGAACAAGTCTCATGAACGCGGTCATGTAAAGTTAGTCCGAGCCGCTTCATCCCACTATGCCACAAAGATGCAAAGTACTCAAACTAAAGATAACAAGAGCATCAACGCCCACAAAACCATTGTGTTCTACTCGTGCAACCATCTATGCATAGACACGGCTCTGATACCACTGTAGGGATTCGTTGCATAGAAAACAAAAAATTTCCTACCGCGAGAACGCAATCCAAGCCAAGATGCAATCTAGAAGACGGGAGCAACGAGGGGATGATCAAGACTAACCCTTGAAGATTTTCAAAGCCTATAAGATCAGGCTCTTATTGCTGCGGTAGACGATCACTTGCCGCTTGCAAAAGCGCGTAGAAGATCTTGATCACGGTGCCACGATCGGGCAGCACCTCCGTACTCGGTCACACGTTCGGTGTTGATGAAGACGACGTCCTTCTCCCTGTTCCAGCGGGCAGCGACTTGTCAACACCCGGATTTTTAAGTCCAGATGCCTATTATGCCATACATCGCAATCCCAGGAATATTGTTGTTGCGAGACATAATAGTTGAATATCATAGAGTCATCATTTATTACAACACATAATCGTCTTACAAGGGTAGATCACATGATCCAATATTACAATAGTAGTTGATCTATTGATCAACGAACATCACAAATAGCGGAAGCGAAGTAGTAGTGGCTATCTAATCCACAGGCCAACGCTTGACGTCAGGAGTAGTCCTAGTTGTCTTAGACGTCCTGCTGTCCATCTTCCTCGTACTGTTGTTCTCCTTCAAAGTCTGGCCATTTGAATAGCCAGGGACAAAGCCATGAGTACTTTAAAGTACTCGCAAACTAATACTAGTGTAAGCACTATCAATTTTAGTAAGGGGATACTAAGCTCTAGGTTTATTTGCATAAAGCCAAGTTTATTTCATAAACATTTAGTAAAGACTCTTCATTTGCTAAACTAACTCAAGTGGGAACATTAGTGTCATTCCCACAACTCTGTTGTGATTCAATTCAAAGTCACCATTCACCTTTCAAATTCACGTCCCAAGTCATATGTCACATTTTTGAAAATGGTCTGATGACGGAACAGTATGGCCTTTCCAACCGTCCATAACCGTGGACACGGCTATTCGAATAGTTCTACACTCTGCAGAGGTCGTACACTTGTGCCACAACATTTGCAATAATCCGTCAGGGTTAACTGGCCCTGATTTATCATACTCCGTATGCGGACTACCAACCATAACCTTTCACTTACATACTCTAGTATAGGCACCTCTCCCCATGAGCTTGGCCTCCCGGTGGAAACCGCAGTTAACCCGGGAACTGCACAGGGCTTGGGCCGGACATTCACCTCATTTCACGTCATATCGCATCCTTTCGTTTGTTGTAGAGGCAGCTTTCGGCCTAACCCCGATGACGCTTGTTCAGAGGGAACCCATACTAAAGCACATAAATTTCTAGTTAAGCCCTTACCCATGTTGGGTATTGTGGGGGTACTTTCAAATTGGAATGGTATCGCATCCGAACCCAACCATTAGTTTTTGTAAAATTCACCAAGTCATTCACAAGTCAGATTCACCTTCAAAATCTTTCAATAGAATGAATCATCATTCCAAGGTTTTCAAAGTCATTTCATTTCACAAGTTCCCATCTAGAGTAGTCAATTTTATTTGTTTAGCACTAGCAACTAGTCATGAGGGGTGCTAACTAGCTCGTCTTGCTCTAGGCTAACTTTGATGTTCTTGTTCTACTCTATCTCTAAACCAAGTGAATCATGAATCAAAAAGTAAGCTTTGATAAACCAAATTCAAAAACTTGTAAGGTAAAAACTTGGGATAGGATCATTAAGCATAAATTAAATGGGGATGAGGCCTTGCTCTTGTAGAGCTTTGCCTTAGGGTATCTTGTGAGAATATTAGCTTGCCTTGATTGGTGAGATGATCAAAGTTCTCTTGCTCTTCCTCTTGGTACAAGACCTCTTCCTCTTGATAGTCTCCGGTACTAGCGTCTATAAACGAATACGAGGATACAATCACCAAACAACACTTAAGTAGTCTTAATTAGCCTTATTGGCTCACACAAAGGATCTAGCATCACTACTTAACATTTATTCTCAAATTATGCTAGGGTTTCTTTATTTAACATTTAGGAAAATAATTTCCTCTCTTTGAAAGTTGAAATTAGGGTTTCTCTTTGGTTTGGAGAAATAATTTCCTCTCATTGAATCTTCTTAAGATTTAATCTTCTCAAATAACCAGGGGTGCTCCCATGTTGACCACGGTCAACACTTCACCCTTAGTATTTGAGAAAAGTGATTTAAATGAGATTCATCATCTCATGTGTTTTAAATAACCTTTGCAATTTAAATACTATGTCGATTTAAATTCTACAAGTGAGCAAGTATGAGCCTAAGCATTTAAAGGTCAACACATTACTTCATATTACTTGTGAGAATGATTTAAATGAGGTGCTACACCTCATAGATTTAAATTCCTAAAATTTGAAATAGTTTAAATGGGCTAGTATTGACTACATAGCCAATATTCTGCTTCTAGCCCATGATCATATACAGAACATATATCATATTTTTACATAATAAATTAGAGTTTGTTAAATGTGAATTATTGCAATTGGATTCACTTCAAAATTCAAATTGGTTGATTTTCTAGATTTATTTGAATACTGAAAAGGATCTGTATTGTTATTTTTGCTATTCAAAAACTACACAAGGTATGGGGTTGAGACCAGTGAGGTTAGTTAGAAAATTTCATAAGCTTTCTATAGAATTTTAAATCACCAGATTTGGATTTGTATATTTAAAACTATTCAATTTTGAATTAGGCATCAGCAGGGAATTCGAAATTAAACAGAAATCCCATTTTTGAATTACTGGGCTTGGCGGGAACTCTAAATGGGCTAAACGGGCGAAACAGAATTGGGCCGGCCCAGCAGTGTGACTAGCATACGCGGGCCGCCTGACGTTGCGGGCTCCACCCGTCAGCGCGTTATAACAGCGAACCGGTAAGGAGGAACGGTGGCCGTAGGATAAAAAGAAGATCGATGGCTGAGGGTCGTCCTCATCCTCGACAACGCTCGCCGGAGAGCTAACCCTACCGGCGGCAGCGAGGTAGCGAGGGGAGGCTTACCGGCGTCCAGCGGGGTCGGCGAGGCGGGCGATCGGCGTTGGAGACGACGGCGGTTCGAATGGTGGTCGAGGGAGAGGTTGGGGTGGCGCCAATCGTCGTCGCCTTCTTGCTACTGTCGCGGTGGCTGGCGGTGAAATTGGGACTGGCTACTGCGCAATGTGGACGAGCGAGAGTTCGAGGAGGTCGAGTGAAGGGAGGGAAGCAAGTTTGTTGTGGAGAGTGAAGGCGGAGATGGCCTCTATTTATAGATGGCGAGGTGACCGGCGGGTGCTGATAGAGGGCGTCCATGGCGCGGTGCTTGGGGTGCTCGAAGGGGCAAGCTAGGGGTCGCATCGTGTAGGCGACGGCTAGGCGGAGCTAGCGCGCGTGATGGCGCAGCAAGGGGAGGACGAGGGAGTACTGGCGACGATCAAGTGCTTGCAGTACGGGCGCGGCAGGTCTCGGATCATGGCGACGGCTAGGGTGCACGCGCGGGCTATCGAGGATGTCTAGGAGGTAGCTGGGGGTGTGGTGATCACGCGTGCGCAAGTGGAGGGGAAGAGGAGGACGAGCGCGTCCAGGCGAGGAGGTGTACTGCGGCGTCCAGTGCGTCGTCTGGGCGCGCTCACCACGTGCCTGGCACATTTCTGGCGCGTCTGGGCACGGCTTGCCTGGCCAATGGCATGGTCGAGCGAGCTCGGGATGGGTACTGGCATCGTCCTTGTGCAGCATAGATGCTCCAGGACAAGGAGATGCGTCGAGATGGTGGCCAGAGAGGGGTGGAGAGATTGAGTGCATGTGTGTGTCCTTCATGGCCGGCATGGGGTTTTTGTGATCATGCCATTGCTTTAGTCGACCACACCAGTACATGGCTTGATGCAGGGGAGGTACAGGAGCAGCAATGATCAAGGATCAAAGTGGTTTAGGCTAAGAACCAGTGTGTAAATGCATGTATTGCAAAGTCCAGATGCTGCCTGCCAAGTGTTTGTGAAAATGGCCGCATGAGGAAAATGTTGGAAATTTGCAATTCTTTTTGGTGGAGTTCATTTATATAATTAATGTGATGGAATGGTGGTGGTGGTGTCCATTTTGGTGAAGGTTTGCAAGAATTCAAAATTGGTACGATCTTCTCATAATTTCAAAGTCTCCACTTGGCACCTCTTTGCTGGTCAACCTGGTCAACATCAGTGCTGGTGGTCAACATAAAAGTTGTTCACTTTCATATGGTCTTGGATGACATGGCAATAGTTGACCAATTTTTGTTTAGGAAGGAATTAAACCAGAGGGGTAAAGAGGGGATCATGTTAAAATTCACACAAATGACCATCATCACAAGTGAGATGGTTTTGAGTTAAATTTCGAATTGATTCTGGTTTCTTTGATGCATTTGGGTTTGTTTGAGTTATATAAGTATTTTAGAAACCAAAGATGGAGCTATGGTGGCCTTTGGTGAAGATTTGCAATTTTGGCCTAAGTGTATGTGAGTGAAATTGGGATTTTCTCACTATTTGGTTTCTCTTTATTTGATTTGACTTTTGTTGACTCTAATGTGATTCTTATTAGTTTAGAAACATTTTCAAACCATTGAATCCATTTCAAAAGGTTTTGTTCAAAGATTTGCAAAAATGGCCATAACACATAAGAGATGATGTGTCAAATTTCATTAAACTTGTAAATTGTTGATCTTGCTTTACTTGGACATGGGTTAGGGTCAATTTAGTGTTATATTAGGTTGAGAGATGGTTTCACATCATTTGGTCAAGGTTTAAAGTCATAGGGAAAATTTGGTGAAATGGCTATGTGCCACATATGCCTCTATGCATATGTTGCATTTGAGTTTTAATTTGACTTGGCTTGACCCAAATGGTGTTGTTGAGTGTTGGAATGGTATATAGGAGTGATCCCACCATTCACAACAAGTCCTAGGGTCAAGCTTCTCAAATTCACTAATTTGCTATTTTACTCACATATGCCTCTATGGCATTTTTAGTTTCTTTTTATTTTCTTTGGAAACAACTTGAATTAGGTTTGATAAGTACTAGGTAAGGTGTGTGAAGGTTTTCCAAACCTCTAAACAAAGTGGAAAGTTCTAGGGTAAAGATTTGTAAAAATAGCCATAGGCACATATGCCTTTTTCTTATTTAATTTCCTTTTATTTTATTTTAGCTACGATGGTGAAAAGAGGGGTGAGGTTTAGGGTTTAAGCTTATTTCAAAATACTATAACAAGCAATCATGGCAATGGCACAAGAATTTAGCAAGATCACTATGTATCACACTTAATTTAATAAAAGTTTTTGTTGGTTCCAAAATTTGGAACTAGGGAAATTCATTTATTTTGTTTTTGAATTTTTGGGATGTTACAAACCCTTCCCCCTTAAACAAATCTCGTCCCGAGATTTTAAGAAAAGTTAGGTTCCTAAGAGAGATTGAGCATTTTATTAACAGGAAGACATACTTGGCATGGTCTGGGGTGCTTCCTGAGCTTCATTGGCAGTCATGTGGTAGAAACGGCCGTTGTTGTTGTTCTGGTTCCTTCTACCGGTGAAGCGGCGCTGTTGCTGGGCAGGTGCAGCAGTGTTGGCGGCAATCTTGGCAAGCTTCTTGGGGCACTCATTGGAGTAGTGGCCCACAACTCCACATTCATAGCAGTTTACAGTTGACTTGTCCTTCGGGGTGACGGGGATAGCATTGCTTCCAGTCCTCGGGCCAGTGTTGGTGTTGTTGTTGTTCCCATTGTTGCTGTTGCTGTTGTGGTTGTTGTTGTTGTGGTGGCTGTTATTGTTGTTGTTGCCTCCGGGCTTCGGGGTTCCTCCGTTGTTGTTGTTGTTGTTGTTGTTGGGGCGATAAGTCTGAGCAGGGGGCTTGCTGTATCTTGGGGTGAATCCTCCAGAGGAGTTGTTGCGGTACTTCTGGGTATGGTGGGGTCCATTCTGGTTCATCATCCTGCGCTTGCGGTTCTCATTGGCCTGATGCAGCTTTCCTTCCATCTGTATGGCTGAGTCTACGAGGGCTTCTAAGTCAGCGAACGGAATGTTCACTAACACAGTTTGCATCTCGTCGTGCAGTCCGTTCAGAAATCTCTCCTTCCTTTTCTCATTGGTGTCGGTCTCATCCGGGGCGTACCTTGACAGAGTGAGAAACCTGTCGCGGTATTCCACCACGGACATCCTTCCTTGCTTGAGTTCACGGAACTCGTCTCTCATCTTTTTGATCAGTCCTTGGGGCACATGGTACTTGCTAAACTTCAGCTTGAAGTCTTCCCAGGTCATCATCTGTCCCGCATTCATTGCGCGGGCACTTGTCCACCAGGCTCTGGCAGGTCCTGACAGGTAGTGGGTGGCAAACAGTACTTTTTCTGCGTCTTCTACTCCCGCAACTTCGAGGTTGTTCTCCATGGTCCGGAGCCAGTCATCAGCATCGAGGGGCTCTTTAGTTTTGTTGAATACCGGAGGGTTGGTGTGCTGAAAGTTCTTCAGCTTCGATCCAGGGTGATCGTGGTTTCCATGGCCTTGATTGTTCTGAGCTATCTGTTGCAGTGCGACAAGGTTTGCTTGGCGTTCAGCTCTCTCGACTTCTCGGTCTGCCATCATCGTCTGCAGCAGTTGCATCATGGTATCTTGGGTGGCGTTGCGGGTTGGTGGGGCCATCTGAACATTGAGGTAGCTGATAAGATAAGAGGGAAATTTCTAGGGTTTGTTTTGTTAAAATTTAAGAAGTTCATAAATTGAAAACTTGAGTAGTGTTGCGGGGGTAAAAACCAACAACACTTTTTCATTCATACCAAACATCACATATTACAAAGCTAACACACCGTTGGTTTAAAGAACCATTCATTCGCTCTACGATACAAGGGGATCCTGATACAACTCACACATACGAAAGTGCCTTAAATGATACTACTCTTTAGGGTGGAATTCTTCGTCTTCATGGGTAATGTGCTTGGCGAGAGGCGAGGGCGTTGTCCAAATCCCTGCGGGTTTTGTACATCCTGAAGTCCTGGTGTGCTACATAGGGGTTCATCTCTGTGTGTGGGGGCATGGTCATCGGTCTTCCCATGGGGTCATGTCTTGGGTAGCAGATGAAGCGAGTGTTCTTGATCTTGTCCTCATTTTGTCCGCACAGACGGAAAATTGCTTCTTGCATAGCTCTGACTAGTCCTTCCTTCCAAGTGTTTCCCGTTACAGAAAACCAGATGGTTTCCCATACCGGGGCTCCAAGCTTTCTTCGTAGATCAGTACAAACTTCCCACCGAGGTGGTCCTCCGGAGTGGTTTTTGAGGGGTATTCCGAAGAACTCGGGATACGGGTGGCCTAGGTATTCCACTAGTTGCTTCAAATCTTTTTCGAACGTTAGGTCTCCTCCGCGACCAAGCTGATAGAACTCCCATTGGTACTCCATCTGTGAGCAATGAGGATGAGTAAGTTAATGAAGTGATCAAGTGTGCAAAATTTTATGTACAATTACAAAGAAAAGTAGAGCATGGATTTATTTTTTTGAAAAGATCTTAAGATAAGGGTGAGAATAAGTTTTCAGAAATATTCACTTTCTTTGTTTTGGAAACTAAGTTTTTCGGACGTCCATTCTAACTAGGGTCTCCTAAGGTCAAACAATGGCTCTGATACCAACTTGTCAACACCCGGATTTTTAAGTCCAGATGCCTATTATGCCATACATCGCAATCCCAGGAATATTGTTGTTGCGAGACATAATAGTTGAATATCATAGAGTCATCATTTATTACAACACATAATCGTCTTACAAGGGTAGATCACATGATCCAATATTACAATAGTAGTTGATCTATTGATCAACGAACATCACAAATAGCGGAAGCGAAGTAGTAGTGGCTATCTAATCCACAGGCCAACGCTTGACGTCAGGAGTAGTCCTAGTTGTCGTAGACGTCCTGCTGTCCATCTTCCTCGTACTGTTGTTCTCCTTCAAAGTATGGCCATTTGAATAGCCAGGGACAAAGCCATGAGTACTTTAAAGTACTCGCAAACTAATACTAGTGTAAGCACTATCAATTTTAGTAAGGGGATACTAAGCTCTAGGTTTATTTGCATAAAGCCAAGTTTATTTCATAAACATTTAGTAAAGACTCTTCATTTGCTAAACTAACTCAAGTGGGAACATTAGTGTCATTCCCACAACTCTGTTGTGATTCAATTCAAAGTCACCATTCACCTTTCAAATTCACGTCCCAAGTCATATGTCACATTTTTGAAAATGGTCTGATGACGGAACAGTATGGCCTTTCCAACCGTCCATAACCGTGGACACGGCTATTCGAATAGTTCTACACTCTGCAGAGGTCGTACACTTGTGCCACAACATTTGCAATAATCCGCCAGGGTTAACTGGCCCTGATTTATCATACTCCGTATGCGGACTACCAACCATAACCTTTCACTTACATACTCTAGTATAGGCACCTCTCCCCATGAGCTTGGCCTCCCGGTGGAAACCGCAGTTAACCCGGGAACTGCACAGGGCTTGGGCCGGACATTCACCTCATTTTACGTCATATCGCATCCTTTCGTTTGTTGTAGAGGCAGCTTTCGGCCTAACCCCGATGACGCTTGTTCAGAGGGAACCCATACTAAAGCACATAAATTTCTAGTTAAGCCCTTACCCATGTTGGGTATTGTGGGGGTACTTTCAAATTGGAATGGTATCGCATCCGAACCCAACCATCAGTTTTTGTAAAATTCACCAAGTCATTCACAAGTCATATTCACCTTCAAAATCTTTCAATAGAATGAATCATCATTCCAAGGTTTTCAAAGTCATTTCATTTCACAAGTTCCCATCTAGAGTAGTCAATTTTATTTTTTTAGCACTAGCAACTAGTCATGAGCGGTGCTAACTAGCTCATCTTGCTCTAGGCTAACTTTGATGTTCTTGTTCTACTCTATCTCTAAACCAAGTGAATCATGAATCAAAAAGTAAGCTTTGATAAACCAAAGTCAAAAACTTGTAAGGTAAAAACTTGGGATAGGATCATTAAGCATAAATTAAATGGGGATGAGGCCTTGCTCTTGTAGAGCTTTGCCTTAGGGTATCTTGTAAGAATATTAGCTTGCCTTGATTGGTGAGATGATCAAAGTTCTCTTGCTCTTCCTCTTGGTAGAAGACCTCTTCCTCTTGATAGTCTCCGGTACTAGCGTCTATAAACGAATACGAGGATACAATCACCAAACAACACTTAAGTAGTCTTAATTAGCCTTATTGGCTCACACAAAGGATCTAGCATCACTACTTAACATTTATTCTCAAATTATGCTAGGGTTTCTTTATTTAACATTTAGGAAAATAATTTCCTCTCATTGAAAGTTGAAATTAGGGTTTCTCTTTTGTTTGGAGAAATAATTTCCTCTCATTGAATCTTCTTAAGATTTAATCTTCTCAAATAACCAGGGGTGCTCCCATGTTGACCACGGTCAACACTTCACCCTTAGTATTTGAGAAAAGTGATTTAAATGAGATTCATCATCTCATGTGTTTTAAATAACCTTTGCAATTTAAATACTATGTCGATTTAAATTCTACAAGTGAGCAAGTATGAGCCTAAGCATTTAAAGGTCAACACATTACTTCATATTACTTGTGAGAATGATTTAAATGAGGTGCTACACCTCATAGATTTAAATTCCTAAAATTTGAAATAGTTTAAATGGGCTAGTATTGACTACATAGCCAATATTCTGCTTCTAGCCCATGATCATATACAGAACATATATCATATTTTTACATAATAAATTAGAGTTTGTTAAATGTGAATTATTGCAATTGGATTCACTTCAAAATTCAAATTGGTTGATTTTCTAGATTTATTTGAATACTGAAAAAGATCTGTTTTGTTATTTTTGCTATTCAAAAACTACACAAGGTATGGGGTTGAGACCAGTGGGGTTAGTTAGAAAATTTCATAAGCTTTCTATATAATTTTAAATCACCAGATTTGGATTTGTATATTTAAAACTATTCAATTTTGAATTAGGCATCAGCAGGGAATTCGAAATTAAACAGAAATCCCATTTTTGAATTACTGGGCTTGGCGGGAACTCTAAATGGGCTAAACGGGCGAAACAGACTTGGGCCGGCCCAGCAGTGTGACTAGCACACGCGAGCCGCCTGACGTTGCGGGCTCCACCCGTCAGCGCGTTATAACAGCGAACCGGTAAGGAGGAACGGTGGCCGTAGGATAAAAAGAAGATCGATGGCTGAGGGTCGTCCTCATCCTCGACAACGCTCGCCGGAGAGCTAACCCTACCGGCGGCAGCGAGGTAGCGAGGGGAGGCTTACCGGCGTCCAGCGGGGTCGGCGAGGCGGGCGATCGGCGTTGGAGACGACGGCGGTTCGAATGGTGGTCGAGGGAGAGGTTGGGGTGGCGCCAATCGTCGTCGCCTTCTTGCTACTGTCGCGGTGGCTGGCGGTGAAATTGGGACTGGCTACTGCGCAATGTGGACGAGCGAGAGTTCGAGGAGGTCGAGTGAAGGGAGGGAAGCAAGTTTGTTGTGGAGAGTGAAGGTGGAGATGGCCTCTATTTATAGATGGCGAGGTGACCGGCGGGTGCTGAGAGAGGGCGTCCATGGCGCGGTGCTTGGGGTGCTCGAAGGGGCAAGCTAGGGGTCGCATCGTGTAGGCGACGGCTAGGCGGAGCTAGCACGCGTGATGGCGCAGCAAGGGGAGGACGAGGGAGTACTGGCGACGATCAAGTGCTTGTAGTACGGGCGCGGCAGGTCTCGGATCATGGCGACGGCTAGGGTGTACACGCGGGCTATCGAGGATGTCTAGGAGGTAGCTGGGGGTGTGGTGATCACGCGTGCGCAAGTGGAGGGGAAGAGGAGGACGAGCGCGTCCAGGCGAGGAGGTGTACTGCGGCGTCCAGTGCGTCGTCTGGGCGCGCTCACCGCATGCCTGGCACGTTTCTGGCGCGTCTGGGCACGGCTTGCCTGGCCAATAGCGTGGTCGAGCGAGCTCGGGATGGGTACTGGCATCGTCCTTGTGCAGCATAGATGCTCCAGGACAAGGAGATGCGTCGAGATGGTGGCTAGAGAGGGGTGGAGAGATTGAGTGCATGTGTGTGTCCTTCATGGCCGGCATGGGGTTTTTGTGATCATGCCATTGCTTTAGTCGACCACACCAGTACATGGCTTGATGCAGGGGAGGTACAGGAGCAGCAATGATCAAGGATCAAAGTGGTTTAGGCTAAGAACCAGTGTGTAAATGCATGTATTGCAAAGTCCAGATGCTGCCTGCCAAGTGTTTGTGAAAATGGCCGCATGAGGAAAATGTTGGAAATTTGCAATTCTTTTTGGTGGAGTTCATTTATATAATTAATGTGATGGAATGGTGGTGGTGGTGTCCATTTTGGTGAAGGTTTGTAAGAATTCAAAATTGGTATGATCTTCTCATAATTTCAAAGTCTCCACTTGGCACCTCTTTGCTGGTCAACCTGGTCAACATCAGTGCTGGTGGTCAACATAAAAGTTGTTCACTTTCATATGGTCTTGGATGACATGGAAATAGTTGACCAATTTTTGTTTAGGAAGGAATTAAACCAGAGGGGTAAAGAGGGGATCATGTTAAAATTCACACAAATGACCATCATCACATGTGAGATGGTTTTGAGTTAAATTTCGAATTGATTCTGGTTTCTTTGATGCATTTGGGTTTGTTTGAGTTATATAAGTATTTTAGAAACCAAAGATGGAGCTATGGTGGCCTTTGGTGAAGATTTGCAATTTTGGCCTAAGTGTATGTGAGTGAAATTGGGATTTTCTCACTATTTGGTTTCTCTTTATTTGATTTGACTTTTGTTGACTCTAATGTGATTCTTATTAGTTTAGAAACATTTTCAAACCATTGAATCCATTTCAAAAGGTCTTGTTCAAAGATTTGCAAAAATGGCCATAACACATAAGAGATGATGTGTCAAATTTCATTAAACTTGTAAATTGTTGATCTTGCTTTACTTGGACATGGGTTAGGGTCAATTTAGTGTTATATTAGGTTGAGAGATGGTTTCACATCATTTGGTCAAGGTTTAAAGTCATAGGAAAAAATTTGGTGAAATGGCTATGTGCCACATATGCCTCTATGCATATGTTGCATTTGAGTTTTAATTTGACTTGGCTTGACCCAAATGGTGTTGTTGAGTGTTGGAATGGTATATAGGAGTGATCCCACCATTCACAACAAGTCCTAGGGTCAAGCTTCTCAAATTCACAAATTTGCTATTTTACTCACATATGCCTCTATGGCATTTTTAGTTTCTTTTTATTTTCTTTGGAAACAACTTGAATTAGGTTTGATAAGTACTAGGTAAGGTGTGTGAAGGTTTTCCAAACCTCTAAACAAAGTGGAAAGTTCTAGGGTAAAGATTTGTAAAAAATAGCCATAGGCACATATGCCTTTTTCTTATTTAATTTCCTTTTATTTTATTTTAGCTACGATGGTGAAAAGAGGGGTGAGGTTTAGGGTTTAAGCTTATTTCAAAATACTATAACAAGTAATCATGGCAATGGCACAAGAATTTAGCAAGATCACTATGTATCACACTTAATTTAATAAAAGTTTTTGTTGGTTCCAAAATTTGGAACTAGGGAAATTCATTTATTTTGTTTTTGAATTTTTGGGATGTGAAGCAGTAGCTCCTCCTTGAATCCGGCAGCACGACGGTGTGGTGGCGGTGGCGGTGGAGATCTCCGGCGGAGCTTCGCTAAGCGTGCGGGAGAAGAGGAGGAGAGAGGGGGCGGCTAGGGTTTGGGAGAGGGGGTGGCCGGCCACCTAGGGGTGCGGCCAAGCTATGGGCTTGTGGTGGTCAGCCCCCTCTCCTATGCCCCTCATTATATAGGTGGAAGCCCCAAGTGTTGGACTACAAGTCTTCGAATAAGACCCGAACCAAAAACCTTCCATGTGTAGGGAAACCTACCCAAGGTGGGAATCCCACTTGGGGTGGGATTCCCCCCTTCCATGAGGGGGGTTGGCCGGCCACCCTTGGGGAGTTCACCTTGGACTCCTCCCCTTTAGGGTTGGCTGGCCATGCAAGGTGGAGTCCCTCTGGGACTCTACTTTCCATGGTGATTTCTTCCGGACTTTTCTAGAACCTTCTAGAACCTGCCATAAATGCACCGGATCATTTCCAAACTTGGAATATGACTTCCTATATATGAATCTTATTCTCCGGACCATTCCGGAACTCCTCGTGATGTCCGGGATCTCATCCGGCACTCCGAACAAATATTCGAACTCCATTCCATATTCAAGTTCTACCATTTCAACATCAAACCTTAAGTGTGTCACCCTACGGTTCGCGAACTAAGCGGACATGGTTGAGTACTCACTCCGACCAATAACCAATAGCGGGATCTGGAGATCCATAATGGCTCCCACATATTCAACGATGACTTCAGTGATCGAATGAACCATTCACATACGATACCAATTCCCTTTGTCACGCGATATTTTACTTGTCCGAGGTTTGATCATCGGTATCACTCTATACCTTGTTCAACCTCGTCTCCTGACAAGTACTCTTTACTCGTACCGTGGTATGTGGTCTCTTATGAACTTATTCATATGCTTGCAAGACATTAGACGACATTCCACCGAGAGGGCCCAGAGTATATCTATCCGTCATCGGGATGGACAAATCCCACTGTTGATCCATATGCCTCAACTCATACTTTCCGGATACTTAATCCCACCTTTATAACCACCCATTTATGCAGTGGCGTTTGGTGTAATCAAAGTACCTGTCAACACCCGGATTTTTAAGTCCGGATGCCTATTATGTCATACATCGCAATCCCAGGAATATTGTTGTTGCGAGGCATAATAGTTAAGTATCACAGTCATCATTCATTACAAACCATAATGTCTTACAACTTGGAATCACATGATCCATATTACACGAATAGTTGATCTATTGATCAACGAACAAACATAAGTTCATAGCTGAAGCGTAAGATACAAGGACTCTCTAGTCCACAGGCCAACACTTGACGTTAGAAGCTCCTAGTTGTGGTAGACGTCCTGCTGATCGTCATCCTCGTACTGCTGCTCGGCTTCATATTCTGGCCATTTGAATAGCCAGGGACAAAGCCGTGAGTACTTTAAGTACTCGCAATCTAATACTAAAGTAAGTACTAACATTACTTATGAGAGTGTTCTAAGCTCTAAGTTTATTTGCATAAAGCCAATTTTAGTTGATAAACCTTTTCGTAAACAACTCCTCATGTGCTAACTAACTCAAGTGGGAACATTAGTGTCATTCCCACAACTCTGTGGTGTTTCAAATAAACAAGTCACCATTCACCATTCTTTTCATCAACATGTTCAAAATCTAACACTGGAAACTGTATGGCCTTTCCAACCGTCCGTAACCGTGGACACGGCTATTCGAATAGATTTACACTCTGCAGAGGTTGCACACTTGTGCCACAACATTTGATTTCACCCGTCGGGATTACCCCGAATCATCGTAACACAGTACGCGGATCATCAACCATAACCTTTCATTTACTAATCCTAGTATGAGCACCTCTCCCCATGAGCTTGGCCTCCCAGTGAAGACCAACTGTCAACCTGGGAACTGCACAGGGCTTGGTGATGCGTGTGGTTGGCACGTCCGTTGGGAACCCCAAGAGGAAGGTGTGATGCGCACAGCGGCAAGTTTCCCTCAGTAAGAAACCAAGGTTTAATCGGACCAGTAGGAGTCAAGAAGCACGTTGAAGGTTGATGGCGGCGAGATGTAGTGCGGCGCAACACCAGTGATTCCGGCGCCAACGTGGAACCTGCACAACACAACCAAAGTACTTTGCCCCAACGAAACAGTGAGGTTGTCAATCTCACCGGCTTGCTGTAACAAAGAGTTAACCGTATTGTGTGGAAGATGATTGTTTGCAGAAAACAGTAGAACAAGTATTGCAGTAGATTGTATTTCAGTAAAGAGAATTGGACCGGGGTCCACAGTTCACTAGAGGTGTCTCTCCCATAAGACGAACAGCATGTTGGGTGAACAAATTACAGTTGGGCAATTGACAAATAAAGAGAGCATGACCATGCACATACATATCATGATGAGTATAGTGAGATTTAATTGGGCATTACGACAAAGTACATAGACCGTCATCCAACTGCATCTATGCCTAAAAAGTCCACCTTCAGGTTATCATCCGAACCCCCTCCAGTATTAAGTTGCTAACAACAGACAATTGCATTAAGTATGGTGCGTAATGTAACTAGTGACTACATCCTTGAACATAGCACTAATGTTTTATCCCTAGTGGCAACAGCACAACACAACCTTAGAACTTTCTCATGTCCCCGGTGTCAATGCGAGCATGAACCCACTATCGAGCATAAGTACTCCCTCTTGGAGTTAATAGCAAAAACTTGGCCAGAGTATCTACTAGTAACGGAGAGCATGCAAGATCATAAACAACACATAGATATAACTTTGATAATCAACATAACAAGTATTCTCTATTCATCGGATCCCAACAAACGCAACATATAGAATTACAGATAGATGATCTTGATCATGTTAGGCAGCTCACAAGATCCGACAATGATAGCACAATGGGGAGAAGACAACCATCTAGCTACTGCTATGGACCCATAGTCCAGGGGTAGACTACTCACACATCACACCGGAGGCGACCATGGCGGCGTAGAGTCCTCCGGGAGATGATTCCCCTCTCCGGCGAGGTGCCGGAGGCGATCTCTGGATCCCCCGAGATGGGATCGGCGTTGGCGGCGTCTCTGGAAGGTTTTCCGTATCGTGGTTCTCGGTCCTGGGGGTTTCGTCACGGAGACTGTGTAGAGGCGGCAGGGCAGGTCAAGAGGCGGCACGGGGGCCCCACACCACAGGGCCGCGCGGCCAAGGGGGGGGGACCGCGCCGCCCTAGGGTGTGGCCCCTCCGTGGCCCCTCTTCGTCTCTCCTTCGGACTTCTGGAAGCTTCGTGAGAAAATAGGCCCCTGGGCTTTGATTTCGTCCAATTCCGAGAATATTTCCTTACTAGGATTTCTGAAACCAAAAACAGCAGAAAACAAAGAATCGGCACTTCGGCATCTTGTTAATAGGTTAGTTCCAGAAAATGCACGAATATGACATAAAGTGTGCATAAAACATGTAGGTAACATCAATAATGTGGCATGGAACATAAGAAATTATCGATACGTCGGAGACGTATCAGCATCCCCAAGCTTAGTTCTGCTCGTCCCGAGCAGGTAAAACGATAACACAGATAATTTCTGGAGTGACATGCCATCATAATCTTGATCATACTATTTGTAAAGCATATGTAGTGAATGCAGCGATCAAAACAATGTATATGACATGAGTAAACAAGTGAATCATAAAGCAAAGACTTTTCATGAATAGCACTTCAAGACAAGCATCAATAAGTCTCGCATAAGAGTTAACTCATAAAGCAATAATTCAAAGTAAAGGCATTGAAGCAACACAAAAGAAGATTAAGTTTCAGCGGTTGCTTTCAACTTGTAACATGTATATCTCATGGATATTGTCAACATAGAGTAATATAATAAGTGCAATAAGCAAGTATGTAGGAATCAATACACAGTTCACACAAGTGTTTGCTTCTTGAGGTGGAGAGAAATAGGTGAACTGACTCAACATTGAAAGTAAAGGAATGGTCCTCCATAGAGGAAAAGCATCGATTGCTATATTTGTGCTAGAGCTTTGATTTTGAAAACATGAAACAATTTTGTCAACGGTAGTAATAAAGCATATGCATCATGTAAATTATATCTTATAAGTTGCAAGCCTCATGCATAGTGTACTAATAGTGCCCGCACCTTGTCCTAATTAGCTTGGACTACCGGATCATCACAATGCATTGTTTTTACCAAGTGTCACAAAGGGGTACCTCTATGCCGCCTTTGTACAAAGGTCTAAGGAGAAAGCTCGCATTGGATTTCTCGCTATTGATTATTCTTCAACTTAGACATCCATACCGGGACAACATAGACAACAGATAATGGACTCCTCTTTTATGCATAAGCATATACCAACAATTAATAATTTTCTCATTTGAGATTTGAGGATTGTTGTCCAAAACTGAAACTTCCACCATGGAGCATGGCTTTAGTTAGCGGCCCAATGTTCTTCTCTAACATATGCATGCTTAACCATATGGTGGTAGATCTCTCTTACTTCAGACAAGACGGACATGCATAGCAACTCACATGAAATTCAACAATGAATAGTTGATGGCGTCCCCAGTGAACATGGTTATCGCACAACAAGCAACTTAATAAGAGATAAAGTGCATAATTACATATTCAATACCACAATAGTTTTTAAGCTATTTGTCCCATGAGCTATATATTGCAAAGGTGAATGATGGAATTTTAAAGGTAGCACTCAAGCAATTTACTTTGGAATGGCGGAAAATACCATGTAGTAGGTAGGTATGGTGGACACAAATGGCATAGTGGTTGGCTCAAGTATTTGGATGCATGAGAAGTATTCCCTCTCGATACAAGGTTTAGGCTAGCAAGGCTTATTTGAAACAAACACAAGGATGAACCGGTGCAGCAAAACTCACATAAAAGACATATTGAAAACATTATAAGACTCTACACCGTCTTCCTTGTTGTTCAAACTCAATACTAGAAATTATCTAGACCTTAGAGAAACCAAATATGCAAACCAAATTTTAGCATGCTCTATGTATTTCTTCATTAATGGGTGCAAAGCATATGATGCAAGAGCTTAATCATGAGCACAACAATTGCCAAGTATCACATTACCCAAGACATTTATAGCAATTACTACATGTATCATTTTCCAATTCCAACCATATAACAATTTAACGAAGGAGAAACTTCGCCATGAATACTATGAGTAGAAACCAAGGACATACTTGTCCATATGCTACAGCGGAGCGTGTCTCTCTCCCATAAAGTGAATGCTAGGATCCATTTTATTCAAACAAAACAAAAACAAAAACAAACCGACGCTCCAAGAAAAAGCACATAAGATGTGATGGAATAAAAATATAGTTTCAGGGGAGGAACCTGATAATGTTGTCGATGAAGAAGGGGATGCCTTGGGCATCCCCAAGCTTAGACGCTTGAGTCTTCTTGATATATGCAGGGGTGAACCACCGGGGCATCCCCAAGCTTAGAGCTTTCACTCTCCTTGATCATGTTGCATCATACTCCTCTCTTGATCCTTGAAAACTTCCTCCACACCAAACTCGAAACAACTCATTAGAGGGTTAGTGCACAATATAAATTGACATATTCAGAGGTGACACAATCATTCTTAACACTTCTGGACATTGCATAATGCTACTGGACATTAATGGATCAAAGAAATTCATCCAACATAGCGAAAGAGGCAATGCGAATTAAAAGGCAGAATCTGTCAAAACAGAACAGTTCGTATTGACGAATTTTAAAATGGCACCAGACTTGCTCAAATGAAAATGCTCAAATTGAATGAAAGTTGCGTACATATCTGAGGATCATGCATGTAAATTGGCTTAATTTTCTGAGCTACCTACAGGGAGGTGGACTCAGATTCGTGACAGCAAAGAAATCTGGAACTGTGCAGTAATCCAAATCTAGTACTTACTTTTCTATCAACGGCTTAACTTGGCACAACAAAACACAAAACTAAGATAAGGAGGGGTTGCTACAGTAGTAAACAACTTCCAAGACACAAAATAAAAACAAAGTACTGTAGGTAAAAACATGGGTTGTCTCCCATAAGCGCTTTTCTTTAACGCCTTTCAGCTAGGCGCAGAAAGTGTGTATCAAGTATTATCAAGAGACGAAGTGTCAACATCATAATTTGTTCTCATAATGGAATCAAAAGGTACCTTCATTCTCTTTCTAGGGAAGTGTTCCATACCTTTCTTGAGAGGAAATTGATATTTTATATTACCTTCCTTCATATCAATAACAGCACCAACAGTTCGAAGAAAAGGTCTTCCCAATATAATGGGACAAGATGCATTGCATTCAATATCCAAGACAACAAAATCAACGGGAACAAGGTTAATGTTAACGGTAATGCGAACATTATCAACTTTACCCAAAGGTTTCTTTGTAGAATGATCAGCAAGATTAACATCCAAATAACAATTTTTCGTGTGGCAAGTCAAGCATATTATAAATTTTCTTAGGCATAACAGAAATACTTGCACCAAGATCACATAAAGCATTACAATCAAAATCTTTAACCTTCATCTTAATGATGGGCTCCCAACCATCCTCTAGCTTTTTAGGAATAGAGGCTTCACGCTCTAGTTTCTCTTCTCTAGCTTTTATAAGAGCATTTGTAATATGATGTGTAAAAGCCAAATTTATAGCACTAGCATTAGGACTTTTAGCAAGTTTTTGCAAGAACTTTATAACTTCAGAGATGTGGCAATCATCAAAATTCAAACCATTATAATCTAAAGCAATGGGATCATCATCCCCAATGTTGGAAAAAATTTCAGCAGCTTTATCAAAGGCAGTTTAATAGCTTTAGCGATTTCAGGCAGTTTTTCGCGCTTTGCATTAGAAGTGGAAACATTGCTAACACCAATTCTTTTATTAGTATTAGTAGGAGGTGCAGCAACATGTGTAGCATTAGCATTACTAGTGGTGGTAATAGTCCAAACTTTAGCTATATTCTTTTCTTTAGCTAGTTTTTCATTTTCTTCTCTATCCCACCTAGCACGCAGTTCAGCCATTAATCTTATATTCTCATTAATTCTAACTTGAATGGCATTTGCTGTAGTAGTAATTTTATTATGATGATTCTCATTAGGCAAAACTTTTGATTTCAAAAGATCAACATCAGCAGACAAGACTATCGACTTTAGAAGCAAGTATATCAATTTTCCCAAGCTTTTCTTCAACAGATTTGTTAAAAGCAGTTTGTGTACTAATAAATTCTTTAAGCATGGCTTCAAGTCCAGGGGGTGAACTCCTATTATTGTTGTTGTAAGAATTCCCATAAGAATTAACATAGCCGTTGCCATTATTATAAGGATATGGTCTATAGTTGTTACTAGAATTGTTCCGGTAAGCGTTGTTGTTGAAATTATTATTTTTAATGAAGTTTACATCAACATGTTCTTCTTGTGCAACCAATGAAGCTAACGGAACATTATTAGGATCAATATTAGTCCTATCATTCACAAGCATAGACATAATAGCATCAATCTTATCACTCAAGGAAGAGGTTTCTTCGTAATTTACCTTCTTACCTTGTGGAGCTCTTTCCGTGTGCCATTCAGAGTAGTTGATCATCATATTATCAAGAAGCTTTGTTGCTTCACCAAGAGTGATGGACATAAAGGTACCTCCAGCAGCTGAATCCAATAAATTCCGTGAAGAAAAATTTAGTCCTGCATAGAAGGTTTGGATGATCATCCAAGTAGTCAGTCCATGGGTTGGGCAATTTTTAACCAAAGATTTCATTCTTTCCCAAGCTTGAGCAACATGTTCAGTATCTAATTGTTTAAAATTCATTATGCTACTCCTCAAAGATATAATTTTAGCAGGGGATAATATCTACCAATAAAAGCATCCTTGCATTTAGTCCATGAATCAATACTATTCTTAGGCAGAGATAGCAACCAATCTTTAGCTCTTCCTCTTAATGAGAAAGGGAACAATTTTAGTTTAATAATATCACCATCTACATCTTTATATTTTTGCATTTCACATAATTCAACAAAATTATTAAGATGGGCAGCAGCATCATCAGAACTAACACCAGAAAATTGCTCTCGCATAACAAGATTAAGTAAAGCAGGTTTAATTTCAAAGAATTCTGCTGTAGTAGCAGGTGGAGCAATAGGTGTGCATAAGAAATCATTATTATTTGTGGTTGTGAAGTCACACAACTTAGTATTTTCAGGGTTGGCCATTTTAGCAACAGTAAATAAAGCAAACTAGATAAAGTAAATGCAAGTAAACTAATTTTTTGTGTGTTTTAGATATAGCAAACAAGATAGCAAATAAAGTAAAACTAGCAACTAATTTTTTTGTATTTTGATTTAGTGCAGCAAACAAAGTAGTAAATAAAACTAAGCAAGACAAAAACAAAGTAAAGAGATTGACAAGTGGAGACTCCCCTTGCAGCGTGTCTTGATCTCCCCGGCAACGGCGCCAGAAATTTGCTTGATGCGTGTGGTTGGCACGTCCGTTGGGAACCCCAAGAGGAAGGTGTGATGCGCACAGCGGCAAGTTTCCCTCGATAAGAAACCAAGGTTTAATCGGACCAGTAGGAGTCAAGAAGCACGTTGAAGGTTGATGGCGGCGAGATGTAGTGCGGCGCAACACCAGTGATTCCGGCGCCAACGTGGAACCTGCACAACACAACCAAAGTACTTTGCCCCAACGAAACAGTGAGGTTGTCAATCTCACCGGCTTGCTGTAACAAAGAGTTAACCGTATTGTGTGGAAGATGATTGTTTGCAGAAAACAGTAGAACAAGTATTGCAGTAGATTGTATTTCAGTAAAGAGAATTGGACCGGGGTCCACAGTTCACTAGAGGTGTCTCTCCCATAAGACGAACAGCATGTTGGGTGAACAAATTACAGTTGGGCAATTGACAAATAAAGAGAGCATGACCATGCACATACATATCATGATGAGTATAGTGAGATTTAATTGGGCATTACGACAAAGTACATAGACCGTCATCCAACTGCATCTATGCCTAAAAAGTCCACCTTCGTGTTATCATCCGAACCCCCTCCGTATTAAGTTGCTAACAACAGACAATTGCATTAAGTATGGTGCGTAATGTAACTAGTGACTACATCCTTGAACATAGCACTAATGTTTTATCCCTAGTGGCAACAGCACAACACAACCTTAGAACTTTCATCCTTTGTCCCGGTGTCAATGCAGGCATGAACCCACTATCGAGCATAAGTACTCCCTCTTGGAGTTAATAGCAAAAACTTGGCCAGAGTATCTACTAGTAACGGAGAGCATGCAAGATCATAAACAACACATAGATATAACTTTGATAATCAACATAACAAGTATTCTCTATTCATCGGATCCCAACAAACGTAACATATAGAATTACAGATAGATGATCTTGATCATGTTAGGCAGCTCACAAGATCCGACAATGATAGCACAATGGGGAGAAGACAACCATCTAGCTACTGCTATGGACCCATAGTCCAGGGGTAGACTACTCACACATCACACCGGAGGCGACCATGGCGGCGTAGAGTCCTCCGGGAGATGATTCCCCTCTCCGGCAGGGTGCCGGAGGCGATCTCCTGGATCCCCCGAGATGGGATCGGCGTTGGCGGCGTCTCTGGAAGGTTTTCCGTATCGTGGTTCTCGGCACTGGGGGTTTCGTCACGGAGACTTTTTATAGGCGGAAGGGCAGGTCAAGAGGCGGCACGGGGGCCCCACACCACAGGGCCGCGTGGCCAAGGGGGGGCCGCACGGCCAAGGGGGGGGCCGCGCCGCCCTAGGGTGTGGCCCCTCCGTGGCCCCTCTTCGTCTCTCCTTCGGACTTCTGGAAGCTTCGTGAGAAAATAGGCCCCTGGGCTTTGATTTCGTCCAATTCCGAGAATATTTCCTTACTAGGATTTCTGAAACCCAAAACAGCAGAAACAAAGAATCGGCACTTCGGCATCTTGTTAATAGGTTAGTTCCAGAAAATGCACGAATATGACATAAAGTGTGCATAAAACATGTAGATAACATCAATAATGTGGCATGGAACATAAGAAATTATCGATACGTCGGAGACGTATCACTTGGCCGTACAATTCACTTCAATTCACATCATTTCTCAACAACGGAGGCAGCCTTGGCATAACCCCTATGATGTGTGTTCAGAGGGAACCCATACTAAGATACATAAACTTCTAGTTAAGCCCTTACCCATAATCAGGTATTGTGGGGGTACTCAAGAATTGGAAAGGTATCGCATCCAAACCAATATTAGTTTTTAATCAAAAATCACTATCTTCTCTTGGTCATATTCACCTTCAAAATCTTTCAATGGAAATGAATCATCATTCCAAGGTTTTCAACATCATCATTTCATAAACACATGTTCCCATCTAGAGTAGTCATTTTTAATTTAGCACTAGCATCTAGGTATGAGGGGTGCTAAGTACTTTGCTTTGCTTCTAGGCTAACCTTGATACTCTTGTACTAATCCAATACTAATCAAGTGAATCATAAATCAAAAGTACTTTGATAAAACAAAAGTAAATAAAGCTTGTAAAGTAAAACTGGGAAATAGGATCATAAGCATGAAGTAAATGGGGTAATGCCTTGCTCATGGTGAGCTTTGCACTTTGCAAGAGTATTATCTTGCCTTGGTTGGGGAATTGGTCAAAGTGGTCTTCTTCTCCTTGGAAGTAGACCTCCTCCTCCTCCTGGTACTCCTCGGTACTAGCGTCTAAAATACGAATACGGGGTACACAATCATCACACCAAACTATTTTATAAACTAAGCACAAACATGGTTCACACACTTAAACTAGCATCACATATTACTATTAAGTTGGTGGATGTGTTTTTCTTATTATTTAAGAAAAATAATTTCCTCTCATACTAACTTAGGTGTTATTTTCCATTACTTAGAGAAATAATTTCCTCTCATTATCTTCTTAAGATTTAATTTCTCTCATGAATAATATGTGACCTAGGTTGACCAAGTCAACCTCTTCACACTCATCATTTGAGAAAATGATTTAAATGAGGTGAACACCTCATATCATTTAATCCTAACATGGTAAAGATTTAATATCATCAACAATTCATATGAGACCTAAATGATCAGAGTCTCTACCTCATTTTGAATTGGTGGTGACAAGATTTAAATGAGAGAAACACTCTCATAAGATTTCTTAATAGTTTTGGACAATATCTTTCACTAGAAATAGCCATAAAGTCCTTTAATTCAACTAGGCCATGATCATTCAAAGTAAGCATGGCATATTTTTGTAGAAACAATTAGTATAAGTGAAATGTGAATTATTGGAGGTGGAATTAACTGAAAAGCATTTATGGTTGATTTTTAAGAATTATTATAAGGAAGAAAAGTCCCTGCCTTGTTTATTTTGTCACTTTAATTCTACAATAGATCTAGGGTTCTAACCAGTGGCATTGTGTAGATAATTTCCTAAGGTTTCCAAAAAAATAAAGTTTGTAAAAATTGGCCTAGCAGATTTGTCCCTATTGAATTTCAAAGTTTGCATCAGATTGGGGTATTTCCCTATTTTTCAAATTTGAATTCAAACGGTGGGCTGGCGGGAGATCTTAACGGGCTAGGCAGAGAGAGAGAGAGTTGGGCCAGCCCAGCTTCGCAGCGGGCCAGCTGACAACGTGGGGTCCACGCGTCAGCGTGATTCACACGCCGAAACGGTACGCTGAAGGGTAGCCGTGCGATTAGAAGAGGATCGCACGGTCGGGGAGCATCGTCGTCGACGGCGAGAAGGGGACTCACTGGCGACGGCGGTAGGGGGTCGGAGCGGTCGTCGGAGCTCCGGCGAGCGTCGGAGGGGTGCGCCGCGTCGTTGTCGAGGACGAGGATCCCCCTGGTAGCAGCGGCATGTCCTGGGGTGGCCTCCTGCTCCGGCTTGCTCCGTGTACTGGCGGCGGCGGCGAGCTTGCGATTGGAGGCCTCCGGCGACTAATCGGTGAAATTGAGGTGGCGAGGAGAGCTGTGAGGATGAGTGGAAGTGAATGGTGTGCTCGGATTGAGAGGAGGAGTCCTCCGTTTATAGGAGCGGGAGGTGGCTGTGGGGCGGAGCTAGGGTCGCCGGCGTCGTCGTCGGTCCAGGGCTGCGAAGGGGCAAGGCATGGGCGCGTCGGGTTGCTGGTGCACTGGCGAGGCTGACGCGCGTGATCGTGGCTCTGGCGAGGCTCTGCAGCGATGGTGAGCTTGACGGGAGTGCTCAGGCCATGGCGGACGGTCGTCGTCGTGGTCGTCACGCCTGACGTTCCCGCGGGCTAGTGGGTGTGTCCAGGCGATGCAGGGTGAGGTGAGGCGTCGACTAGCGGTGAGAGAGGGAGCAGAGGTGACGCGAGGGCGCGGGACGGCTGACGCTCTGGCGGGCCAGGGTTCACGCCATGCGCGCTCTGGCGCGGTATGGACATGTTCTGGGCGCCACTGGGCGCGCGTGTGCTGGTGCGTGCAGACTCGGTCCTGGTCAAGGGGGTGCACGAGCGTGTCCATGGAGGTGAGAGGAAGCTAGTGGACATGGTGGTTCGGGCCAGAGATGGCCAGAGGTGAGAGTGGCATGGTGGTGGCATGCCATGCCACGGCATGGCCAGATTTTTGTGATGTGATCAAACAATGGCTAGTGCTAGTGGATGAGCTGAGGTGGTGAGGTGAGAGGAAGGTCCAGGGTTGCTGTAGTGGCTCAGGGAGGACTTGGTCTCCTCCAAATTTCGGTATGGGCATCAATTTTGTCCCTGCCCACCAAGTGTTTGTTAAAATGGCCGAAAGAACTTTATTTTTGAATTTTGCAATTCTTTTTGGTGGGTTGTAATCATATATTAAATGGAGCATTTTGGTGGTGGTGGTGATCAAAATAGAATTGAGATGCAAAATCACATTTTGCATATGATCTTGCATATGTGAGTTTGTTCCAACTTTGCTTGATTCTCATTTGAATTTGATAAGGAATTTGGGGTGGTGGTTTTGGGCAAAGTTGAAGTGCTTGATGTTGTCTTGGATGAGGTGCAAAGAGTTGACAAAGTGTAGAAGTGAAAAGTTAAAAACCAGGGGCTCAAAGTGGGCATCAGGTTAAAAATGGCACATATGACCATAATCATATGTGAGCTCAATTTTGATTCAAAATTGATTTGAATTGAGTTTGATTGATTCCAAAAGTGTTAAAAGGTGTTTAGTATCCATTTACAACTAATGGTGCAAACCAAATTGGCCTAGATTAAAGATTTGTAAAAATGGCATAGGCCATATGTGGGTGTGAAGTTGATTTTTAGAATTTCTTTTCTATTTTATTTTTATTTGACTTTGGATGATCAAGTGATCATTGCTAGGGTTTTAGAATGAGAGTAACACATAAACAAGCATCATGGCAAAAGCACACTCAAATAAATTAGTAAGGTGAGCTATATGCATAGTCCTATATGATGAGAAAATTTTTTTGTTGGCTCTGATTTTTGGATTCTTGAATTCTCTCTCTTGTTCCTTTTATTGAAACTTGGGATGTTACAAACCCTTCCCCCTTACAAAAGATCTCGTCCCGAGATCTAGAGAAAACTAGGTACTAAAGAGATCTGGGTATTCCTTCTTCATATCTTCCTCACGTTCCCAAGTGGCTTCTTCTTCGGTGTGATTACTCCATTGTATTTTCAGGAACTTGATACTTCTGGTGCGGGTGGTCCTGAAAGCTTCTTCAAGGATACGAATCGGCACTTTGCGGTAGGTTAGTTCCTTGTTGATATCAATGGCTCTGTGGTCGATGTTCTTGAATACTTCGGTCTTCTCCGGCACTTCTAGGCACTTCCGAAGCAGTGAGATGTGAAACACATTGTGTACGGCGGACATCTCTTCCGGCAGTTCCAGCTGATATAAAACTTCTCCTCGGCGGCTCAGAACTTTGAAGGGTCCGACATATCTGGTGGCGAGCTTTCCTTTGAGTTGGAATCTCTGCATTCCTTTGAGGGGTGAGACTTTGAGATACACAAAATCTCCGATCTCGAATGTCATCTCTCGACGTCTCTTGTCGGCGTAGCTCTTCTGTCTTGATTGGGCGGTCTTGAGGTACTCGCGGATCTTGTGCACCTTCTCTTCGGCTTCGCGGAGAACATCGGGGCCGAAGACTTGACTATCTCCGACTTCCGACCAGTTCAGAGGGGTACGGCATTTCCTTCCGTACAGGGCTTCAAAGGGGGCCATCTGTAAGCTGGCTTGGTAGCTGTTGTTGTAGGAGAATTCTGCATATGGTAGGCAGTCTTCCCATTTGGATCCGTACTCTAGCACACAGGCTCTCAACATATCTTCTAGTATCTGGTTGACTCTCTCGGTCTGTCCGTCAGTCTGTGGGTGGTAAGCTGTGCTGAAATTCAGACGGGTTCCTAGTCCTTCATGTACTTTCTGCCAGAATCTTGAGGTGAATTGCGATCCTCTATCTGACACAATTGACTTGGGGGTTCCGTGCAGGCTGACTATTCTGGAGATGTATAACTCAGCTAGCTTTGGGCCTTGGTATGTGGTCTTGACAGGGATGAAATGTGCAACCTTGGTCAATCTATCAATCACTACCCAAATGGAGTCATTTCCTCTGCTAGATTTGGGCAATCCTGTGATAAAGTCCATACCGACAGAATCCCATTTCCACTCAGGAATCTGTAAGGGTTGCAACAATCCTGCGGGTCGTTGATGTTCTGCTTTGACTCGTTGACATATATCACACTTGGCGATGTAACTTCCTATTTCTCGCTTCATTCTGTGCCACCAGAATTGTTCCTTCAGGTCTTGGTACATCTTGGTTCCTCCGGGGTGAATGGAATACAGTGTATCGTGAGCTTCCTTCAGAATGACTTGCTTCAACTCTGAATCTGACGGTACACAAAGGCGTCCGTTGTACCAAAGAACTCCTTCTTCATCTATGGTAAATCCTGGTGCCTTTCCTACAGCTATCTGACTCTTTATTCCGTCAATGCTGGCATTTCCCTTCTGGGCTTCTTTTATCTGGCTCATCAAGGTGGGTTGGAGCTCAATGCTGGCTAAAAATCCTTCGCTAACTAGCTCTAGTCTGAACTGTTCAAATTCCTGATACAGGCTGGGCTGCTCTATTGCGATCATGGAGTTCAACTGACACGGTAGTCTGCTCAGGGCATCCGCTACCACATTGGCCTTGACGGGGTGGTAGTGAATTTCCATGTCGTAATCCTTGATTAATTCAATCCATCTACGCTGTCTCATGTTCAGCTCCTTCTGGGTGAAAATGTACTTCAGGCTCTTGTGATCTGAATATATCTCGCATCGATTACCCATGAGGTAATGACGCCAAACCTTCAGCGCTAACACTACGGCTGCTAACTCCAAGTCATGAGTTGGATAGTTCTGTTCATGTTGCTTCAGTTGCCTTGATAGGTATGATATCACCTTGCCTTCTTGCATCAACACACATCCAAGACCAATCTTGGATGCATCACAATAGACATCGAATGGCTTGGTGACATCGGGCATGATCAGAATTGGGGCTGTGGTTAATCTGAGCTTGAGCTGCTGAAAGCTTTCTTCACATTTATCATTCCAGTCAAACTTCTTGTCCTTTTTCAGCAGTTGAGTCATTGGTCTTGTGATGCTAGAAAATCCTTCAACGAATCTGCGGTAATATCCTGCTAATCCCAGAAATGCCCGGACTTCAGTCTGGGTGGTTGGGGCTTTCCATTCCTCAACGGTTTTGATTTTAGCGGGATCTACGGCAATTCCTCCTGCAGACAAGATGTGTCCCAGGAATCCTACTTCCTTCAACCAAAACTCGCATTTGCTAAACTTGGCGTACAACTGGTGCCGCCTAAGGGTTTCTAGAACCACTTCCAAATGTTGCTCATGTTCTTCTTCTGATTTGGAGTAGATAAGGATGTCGTCGATGAAGACAACGAAAAACTTATCCAGAAAGTCCATAAAGATCTTATTCATGAGATTCATGAAGTAAGCAGGGGCATTGGTCAGTCCAAAGGACATGACATTGTATTCATACAGTCCATATCTGGTGGTAAAAGCAGTCTTTGGAATATCTGTTGCGCGGATCTTCAGTTGATGGTAACCTGTCCTCAAATCAATCTTTGAGAATACTTGGGCACCGGTCAGCTGGTCAAACAGGTCTTCTATATTTGGCAAGGGGTATTTGTTCTTGATGGTGACATCGTTAAGCTTACGATAATCCGTAACCAAACGAGTGGCACCGTCTTTCTTATCCACAAACAAAACTGGTGATCTCCAAGGTGACGCACTTGGTCGAATCAGACCTTTGTACAGCATATCATCTAGTTGCTTCTTTAGTTCCACTAGTTCTGCGGGGTTCATGCTGTAGGCTCTCTGGGCTATAGGTCCTGTTCCAGGGATTAACTCGATGATGAACTCGATATCCCGATCTGGGGGCATACCGGGTAGATCATCCGGAAACACATCAGGGTATCGACGGACGACCCTAATTTGATCCAGAGTTGGCTTGGCTACACTTTGGTTGCAGGTGAAATTTCTGGGTAGTCTTTCAGACACATGTTCTATTATTATTCCGGTGCTACTAGTCATGGTGATGGCCTTCTTGGCGCAGTCTATCAATCCATGATGTTTCGCCATCCAATCCATACCCAGTACTACTTCCAATCCTTTCGTTCCCAGAACAATCAAGTTTGCATAAAAGTCTATTTCATGAATTCTGATGGGTACAGCTTTGCAAAATTTTCTAGCTTTAGTTGTTGATCCAGGTATTTGAACTATCATGACATGTTTCAAGCTGATTGGTTGAATCTTACTAGTGCACACAAAATCTTCTGTGACAAATGAATGCGATGCTCCTGAATCAAACAACACTCTTGCTGGTATTGAGTTAACAGAGAACATACCCAGCACCACGTCTGGTGCTTCCTGGGCTTCCTCGACGTTCATGTGGTAGAGGCGATCTCCACGGTTGTTCGGGTTGTTGCGGGCGAACTTCTTGCCGGTGGAGACACGGCGTTGCTGCTGAGCAGGTGCAGCGGTGTTGCCGGCGAGCTTGGCCAGCCTTTTGGGGCACTCATTGGAGTAGTGTCCCACAACTCCACATTCATAGCAGGTGATGGTTGACTTGTCCTTGGTCGCAACGGGGATGGCGTTGCTCCCAGTCCTTGGTGCGGTGTTGGTGTTGTTGTTGCTATTGTTGTTGGGGGTTCTCGGCGGAGCACGGTTGAAGTTGTTGTTGGTGTTGTAGTTGCTGTTGTTGTGGTGGCCTCCTGGCCTGGGGTTTCCTCCACTCCGGTTCTGATAAACCGGACGTGACATCTGTGCATTGGGCTTGTTGGTCCTGAAGCCTCCGCCTGAGTTGGGGCGATACCTTGGGGCATTGCTAGGCCCACTCTGGTTCATCATGCGGCGCTTGCGGTTCTCACTGGCTTGGTGCAGTTTCCCCTCCATTTGGATGGCGGAGTCAACAAGGGCTTCAAGGTCGGCAAAGGGGATGTTGATCAACATAGTCTGCATCTCGTCATGCAGTCCGTTCAGAAACCTTTCCTTCCTCTTCTCAGTAGTATCAGTCTCATCCGGGGCGTACCTTGACAAAGTTAGGAACTTGTCGCGGTATTCCACCACGGACATCCGGCCTTGCTTCAGTTCACGGAATTCATCTCTCATCTTCTTTATCAGACCCGGGGGCACATGGTACTTGCTGAACTTGAGCTTAAAATCTGCCCAAGTCATGAACTGTCCCGCGTTCATGGCACGGGTGCTGGTCCACCAAGCTCTTGCTGGTCCTGCTAAGTAGTGCGTGGCAAACAACACTTTATCATTCTCTTCAACTCTAGCTACTTCTAGATTGTTCTCCATAGTTTGGAGCCAATCATCTGCATCAAGTGGTTCCTCAGTCTTGCTGAAAACTGGCGGGTTGGTATTCTGGAAGTTCTTGAGCTTTGATCCTGGGTGATCATGATGGCCTTGATTGTTGTTGGCAAGCTGTTGAAGTGCTGCAATGTTGGCTTGCCTTTCAGCTCTTTCTGCTTCTCTATCTTCCAGCATAACTTGCAACATCTGCATCATAGCGTCTTGATTCGCGTTGCGAGTTGGAGGGGCCATCTGAGCATTGAGATTGATCATGAGATAAGAGGGAAATTTTCTATGGCTTGTTTTGTTTTTTTTTTAAAGTTCAAAAGCTTAAAACTTGAAGTCTTTTCATGATGACACAAACATATATTCATTCATAGCAAACAACACACATTACAAGCTAACACACTAAGGGTTTTAGGAACCCTTCTTCTCCAAGCTACGATACATGGGGCGGGATACAACTCACACCTACGATAGTGCATAAGTGAACTACTCCTCATCATCATCAACATCGATGGGGGTGTGGGCATCATCTCCGTCGTCCAGGAACTCATAGTCTTCCCCCTCGGTGTTCTCATCCTCCTTGAAGTCGTCGTCGTCACTCAGGTAGTCGCTTCCTCCCTGAATGTCTTCTCCATCTTCCTCCATCTTCTTCATCTGCTCCTCCTGGGCCTTGACAGTGGCCTCGAGTGCTGCTATCTTCGCGCGGAGGCGGGTGATAGTGGCATCCTTCTTCGTCCGCTGCTGGCGGAGAGTCCTGCGGTCATTGGCGAGCATCTTGATGGCGTTGCCTTGCTCGATGATGCGGGCGTGAGTCTTGTTGGCGTACTCACGAGAGTGGTCGAGATCCTGCTGAGTGTGGTACAGCATGAAGTCGAGATGCTCCACATGGTGCTTCAGCTCCGGGTGGGATGGCATGTCCATGGGCTCTCCAGCAGAGTTACGCCTCGCGAGGTGGGAAAAGCGAGGGTCCTTGAGTGCCTCCCCGCTCATCCCGCACAGGAGTGCGAGTCCCTCCTGAAGGGCGCGGGCAAGTCCGTCCAGCCAGTTGCTCTCCATGAAGGAGAAGAGGATCCTCTCAGAAGTGGGAGGCTCCATCTTGCCCCTCAAGTCAGCGGTGATGATCCACTGCAGCTCGCCTCCTGGCTGGTCCGTGATCTGAGCTCCGTGGAACTCTGGGTGCGGGCGACCAAGGTGGTCGGACAGGGCGTTGAGGTCGTTCTCGAAGATCAAGCTTCCCCCATTCCCAAGCTGGTAAAACTTGGTGTTCACGGGCTCCATCTGAAAGTGAAGTGAAGGATTAAGTTAGAGAAGTGAACAAGTGTGGCAAAATTTTAGTTATATTTCTAAGGAAGAGCATGACTTCTTATTTTCCAAAGAACTCAAAGAGAAGACAAAGACTTAAATTTTCAGAAATACTTCATTCCTTTTTGAAACTAAATTTTCAGAACGTCCATTTCTAACTAGGGTCTCCTAAGGTCAAACAATGGCTCTGATACCAACTTGTCAACACCCGGATTTTTAAGTCCGGATGCCTATTATGTCATACATCGCAATCCCAGGAATATTGTTGTTGTGAGGCATAATAGTTAAGTATCACAGTCATCATTCATTACAAACCATAATGTCTTACAACTTGGAATCACATGATCCATATTACACGAATAGTTGATCTATTGATCAACGAACAAACATAAGTTCATAGCGGAAGCGTAAGATACAAGGACTCTCTAGTCCACAGGCCAACGCTTGACGTTAGAAGCTCCGAGTTGTGGTAGACGTCCTGCTGATCGTCATCCTCGTACTGCTGCTCGGCTTCATATTCTGGCCATTTGAATAGCCAGGGACAAAGCCGTGAGTACTTTAAGTACTCGCAATCTAATACGAAAGTAAGTACTAACATTACTTATGAGAGTGTTCTAAGCTCTAAGTTTATTTGCATAAAGCCAATTTTAGTTGATAAACCTTTTCGTAAACAACTCCTCATGTGCTAACTAACTCAAGTGGGAACATTAGTGTCATTCCCACAACTCTGTGGTGTTTCAAATAAACAAGTCACCATTCACCATTCTTTTCATCAACATGTTCAAAATCTAACACTGGAAACTGTATGGCCTTTCCAACCGTCCGTAACCGTGGACACGGCTATTCGAATAGATTTACACTCTGCAGAGGTTGCACACTTGTGCCACAACATTTGATTTCATCCGTCGGGATTACCCCGAATCATCGTAACACAGTACGCGGATCATCAACCATAACCTTTCATTTACTAATCCTAGTATGAGCACCTCTCCCCATGAGCTTGGCCTCCCAGTGAAGACCAACTATCAACCTGGGAACTACACAGGGCTTGGCCGTACAATTCACTTCAATTCACATCATTTCTCAACAACGGAGGCAGCCTTGGCATAACCCCTATGATGTGTGTTCAGAGGGAACCCATACTAAGATACATAAACTTCTAGTTAAGCCCTTACCCATAATCAGGTATTGTGGGGGTACTCAAGAATTGGAAAGGTATCGCATCCAAACCAATATTAGTTTTTAATCAAAAATCACTATCTTCTCTTGGTCATATTCACCTTCAAAATCTTTCAATGGAAATGAATCATCATTCCAAGGTTTTCAACATCATCATTTCATAAACACATGTTCCCATCTAGAGTAGTCATTTTTAATTTAGCACTAGCATCTAGGTATGAGGGGTGCTAAGTACTTTGCTTTGCTTCTAGGCTAACCTTGATACTCTTGTACTAATCCAATACTAATCAAGTGAATCATAAATCAAAAGTACTTTGATAAAACAAAAGTAAATAAAGCTTGTAAAGTAAAACTGGGAAGTAGGATCATAAGCATGAAGTAAATGGGGTAATGCCTTGCTCATGGTGAGCTTTGCACTTTGCAAGAGTATTATCTTGCCTTGGTTGGGGAATTGGTCAAAGTGGTCTTCTTCTCCTTGGAAGTAGACCTCCTCCTCCTCCTGGTACTCCTCGGTACTAGCGTCTAAAATACGAATACGGGGTACACAATCATCACACCAAACTATTTTATAAACTAAGCACAAACATGGTTCACACACTTAAACTAGCATCACATATTACTATTAAGTTGGTGGATGTGTTTTTCTTATTATTTAAGAAAAATAATTTCCTCTCATACTAACTTAGGTGTTATTTTCCATTACTTAGAGAAATAATTTCCTCTC
The DNA here is from genome assembly GCF_019359855.2 of Lolium perenne. Lineage (NCBI taxonomy): Eukaryota > Viridiplantae > Streptophyta > Magnoliopsida > Poales > Poaceae > Lolium > Lolium perenne. The sequence goes on along the minus strand of NC_067250.2, from coordinate 304,205,389 downwards.
ATTATCTTCTTAAGATTTAATTTCTCTCATGAATAATATGTGACCTAGGTTGACCAAGTCAACCTCTTCACACTCATCATTTGAGAAAATGATTTAAATGAGGTGAACACCTCATATCATTTAATCCTAACATGGTAAAGATTTAATATCATCAACAATTCATATGAGACCTAAATGATCAGAGTCTCTACCTCATTTTGAATTGGTGGTGACAAGATTTAAATGAGAGAAACACTCTCATAAGATTTCTTAATAGTTTTGGACAATATCTTTCACTAGAAATAGCCATAAAGTCCTTTAATTCAACTAGGCCATGATCATTCAAAGTAAGCATGGCATATTTTTGTAGAAACAATTAGTATAAGTGAAATGTGAATTATTGGAGGTGGAATTAACTGAAAAGCATTTATGGTTGATTTTTAAGAATTTTTATAAGGCAGAAAAGTCCCTGCCTTGTTTATTTTGTCACTTTAATTCTACAATAGATCTAGGGTTCTAACCAGTGGCATTGTGTAGATAATTTCCTAAGGTTTGCAAAAATTTAAAGTTTGTAAAAATTGGCCTAGCAGATTTGTCCCTATTGAATTTCAAAGTATGCATCAGATTGGGGTATTTCCCTATTTTTCAAATTTGAATTCAAACGGTGGGCTGGCGGGAGATCTTAACGGGCTAGGCAGAGAGAGAGAGAGTTGGGCTGGCCCAGCTTCGCAGCGGGCCAGCTGACAACGTGGGGTCCACGCGTCAGCGTGATTCACACGCCGAAACGGTACGCTGAAGGGTAGCCGTGCGATTAGAAGAGGATCGCACGGTCGGGGAGCGTCGTCGTCGACGGCGAGAAGGGGACTCACTGGCGACGGCGGTAGGGGGTCGGAGCGGTCGTCGGAGCTCCGGCGAGCGTCGGAGGGGTGCGCCGCGTCGTTGTCGAGGACGAGGATCCCCCTGGTAGCAGCGGCGTGTCCTAGGGTGGCCTCCTGCTCCGGCTTGCTCCGTGTACTGGCGGCGGCGGCGAGCTTGCGATTGGAGGCCTCCGGCGACTAATCGGTGAAATTGAGGTGGCGAGGAGAGCTGTGAGGATGAGTGGAAGTGAATGGTGTGCTCGGATTGAGAGGAGGAGTCCTCCTTTTATAGGAGCGGGAGGTGGCTGTGGGGCGGAGCTAGGGTCGCCGGCGTCGTCGTTGGTCCAGGGCTGCGAACGGGCAAGGCATGGGCGCGTCGGGTTGCTGGTGCACTGGCGAGGCTGACGCGCGTGATCGTGGCTCTGGCGAGGCTCTGCAGCGATGGTGAGCTTGACGGGAGTGCTCAGGCCATGGCGGACGGTCGTCGTCGTGGTCGTCACGCCTGACGTTCCCGCGGGCTAGTGGGCGTGTCCAGGCGATGCAGGGTGAGGTGAGGCATCGACTGGCGGTGAGAGAGGGAGCAGAGGTGACGCGAGGGCGCGGGACGGCTGACGCTCTGGCGGGCCAGGGTTCACGCCATGCGCGCTCTGGCGTGGCATGGACATGTTCTGGGCGCCACTGGGCGCGCGTGTGCTGGCGCGTGCAGACTCGGTCCTGGTCAAGGGGGTGCACGAACGTGTCCAGGGAGGTGAGAGGAAGCTAGTGGACATGGTGGTTCGGGCCAGAGATGGCCAGAGGTGAGAGTGGCATGGTGGTGGCATGCCATGCCACGGTATGGCCAGATTTTTGTGATGTGATCAAACAATGGCCAGTGCTAGTGGATGAGCTGAGGTGGTGAGGTGAGAGGAAGGTCCAGGGTTGCTGTAGTGGCTCAGGGAGGACTTGGTCTCCTCCAAATTTCGGTATGGGCATCAATTTTGTCCCTGCCCACCAAGTGTTTGTTAAAATGGCCGAAAGAACTTTATTTTTGAATTTTGCAATTCTTTTTGGTGGGTTGTAATCATATATTAAATGGAGCATTTTGGTGGTGGTGGTGATCAAAATAGAATTGAGATGCAAAATCACATTTTGCATATGATCTTGCATATGTGAGTTTGTTCCAACTTTGCTTGATTCTCATTTGAATTTGATAAGGAATTTGGGGTGGTGGTTTTGGGCAAAGTTGAAGTGCTTGATGTTGTCTTGGATGAGGTGCAAAGAGTTGACAAAGTGTAGAAGTGAAAAGTTAAAAACCAGGGGCTCAAAGTGGGCATCAGGTTAAAAATGGCACATATGACCATAATCATATGTGAGCTCAATTTTGATTCAAAATTGATTTGAATTGAGTTTGATTGATTCCAAAAGTGTTAAAAGGTGTTTAGTATCCATTTACAACTAATGGTGCAAACCAAATTGGCCTAGATTAAAGATTTGTAAAAATGGCATAGGCCATATGTGGGTGTGAAGTTGATTTTTAGAATTTCTTTTCTATTTTATTTTTATTTGACTTTGGATGATCAAGTGATAATTGCTAGGGTTTTAGAATGAGAGTAACACATAAACAAGCATCATGGCAAAAGCACACTCAAATAAATTAGTAAGGTGAGCTATATGCATAGTCCTATATGATGAGAAAAAGTTTTTGTTGGCTCTGATTTTTGGATTCTTGAATTCTCTCTCTTGTTCCTTTTATTGAAACTTGGGATGTTACAGTACCTTTCCGGTATAAGTGATTTACATGATCTCATGGTCATAAGGACTAGGTAACTATGTATCGAAAGCTTATAGCAAATAACTCAATGACGTGATCTTATGCTATGCTTAATTGGGTGTGTCTATTACATCATTCATATAATGATATAACCTTGTTATTAATAACATCCAATGTTCATGATTATGAAACTAATCATCCATTAATCAACAAACTAGTTAAGAGGCATACTAGGGACTCTTTGTTGTCTACATATCACACATGTACTAATGTTTCGGTTAATACAATTATACCATGATATATAAACATTTATCATAAACATAAAGATATATAATAACCACTTTTATTATTGCCTCTTGGGCATATCTCCTTCAGACATAACAAATGAAAAAATAAGGGATTGAAGATACTAACACCGATAAAGGAGAAGAAATGATGCCTCCCAGATTTACTACGGTGATTATCCTCAAACAGTTTGCGACAAAAAACTGGAATCAAGAAGTTATCAACATGCCCTTCTCTTTGCAGAGATTGTCCTAAGGATATGAAGCTACAGTGAACTTTGGAAAATTTCACACAGTACGACCTGAGAGAAAACCCAGTAAAAACAACAAAATAAGCAAACCAATAAAAAAGATTTGAACTCCTAGCTGTATGACCTGAACAGAATTAACCACACAAGTGATAAAACAACATATATAATATGAGGAAAAAGGATAAGTACATACTTTTGAACTCCTTTTGTGTATGCCAATTCTACAATAGAACAGAAATTTTTGACATCAAGGTTTGAAACAGGGAAACGACGATTCTGAAGCAAAGGGAGGACCAGAGGGTTTTGAGGCTGAAGGATGATAATATCATCTTTTGGGAGCTGTTCTTCAGCAACATTTTGTGACAGATCAACATGATCATCGTTGCTATTATGAAAATTACTTTTAATTATAGGCTGCTGATCATATTTCTTTATGAACTTGTTATACAACTCATCACTTTCACTAGCAAGCTGAACTTGTCTCGCGCGGAAATCATTTGACCCATTAGAAACTTTTGAAGATTTCAAAATCTGTTACAAAAAGCATGGTACACAAATGAAAAATCAGGAAACAAAACAAAGTAGAAAGTCGAAAAAATTATGTATATGACAATAAGTAAATCAATAGAAAAAGAGGATCAATATAAAAAAAATGAAAAAAGAAGAACACATACATCTTTCGGAGAATTCTCATGTACAAGAATAGGAGCCCCTTTAGATCCACTTATAGTGTTGCTTCTATTACTATTCTTTTTTACTGTACCTCCTTGAGGCATCAGAAATGCAGACACATCCTATTAAAAAAATAATTAGAATTTTTATGTGAGAGAATGTACCTACATATACTACTGACTCTAACATACAAGGACAAATAAGCAGACGCATCGTACAAAGGTATAGAAAAAACTTTACCTGCTCAACAAAAGCTTGCGAAAAATTAATCTTCGAAATAGGAGATGTGATATTTTTGTCGATCACAAAACCTCCAAAAGATATAGATTGCTGGACATTGTTGTTGTCATTATTGCTACCATGAATACCAAATGCTGAAGAATCTTTCACTCCAGTGGGATAGTTTTTCGACGATAGCAAAAACTGATCATTGTGCACTAAATGCGGGAACCTTGACATAACCTTTTTCAGAGGAAGCATTGTAGGAGCTACAAAACAGAAAATCGGTATGTTATCTACAAACAATAATTACTATATATCACAGGATATTCCTATACAAAAAAGAAATGATGACACAAAACAATAGTTAGTACACAAAGTACCTGTACTGACAGTGGAAGCCTCAGCTGTCTTAGTCATCACAACTTCTGGACTTTCTGTTGAGGAAATGAATCAGAAGATAAGTTGATCAAAAATGTGCAAAAAGATTATTATTCACTTCATTGCATCTTAATACTTTAAGAAAAGCCGTCTAAAAAATAAAGCTACAACAAAGGGAAAAGAGAGTTACCAAAAATTTCAATAAAATTGTTCTTCACTGAATTGCATCCTACTGTTTGCAAGAATTCCTTTTGGTTAATGAAACCCAGATTGCTTGCTATGTCCAACTAATCTCGACAAAAAAAGAAGAAAAAAAAACATATATAAGAAACACAAATGAAAGTAACAAAGCAAAGATAGAAAGGACACAATTAACATGAAGACAACCTTAGCTTCCGAACTGATTTGCTTGTTGCTGTCTAGAGATGCAGCGCCCTTGGATTTCACATTTTAACAGTTGGGTATGGCAGATGCTTCTGGTACTACTTTCGTTTCAGAAGACTTCAACTTCATCAAGAAATCCAACACATTACTAACACACACCTCAGATTTGCATACGGGAGGATGTTTTGAAGTAATTGCAGATTGAAATGAATCGATTATGCCATCTATAATCTATAATAAAAGTAGAAAAAAAGACAAGAAATATAAGGCCGCAAAACCAAAATTCATATAAGAAATGTAATGAAACAGCAAAAAATTATTTTAGAACGTTACCTTGCCCTCAAGTGTACTACCAAATCTCAAGTGCAAGCTGTTCTTGAAAGCCAAAGAAAAACAAGATATTTAGGAACACATGCGGGGAGCATCCTTAACACATTTTGAAACATCTTGCAGCTCACCCTAGAAACCATACTGACAAAAGGAATCAAAACCATATGTATAATCCCGAGGACAATTGAATATAATCAAAACCATTTGCGAAGAAAAAAACATACTGTTAAAAAGACAATGAATATAATCAAACACACACCTCAGTATAGCAAGACGATAGGTTTTTCCTCAGATGTCTCTTCCCAAATATATTGTTCTTTGTATGGTCTAAATCAGAGAAGAATTTTACCAGATTGCCATTCCAGACAGAAATACTCGGAACACTTTGATCAATAATTCTAACCCCAAAATCCAAAGAATCAAGATAATACACCTGCAAAAAACATTTCATATTTACACACCATCCAAATAGAACAAAAAATTGATGATAGCAAAGCATAAACAAATACTTCGAGTAATGAAGTCACAGCAAGAAAATAGTAGCAGAACTCAAAAACCTTTGGCTTCCTTCCTTTCAATTTACAAGACTTGTTGTATTTATATACTCCAGAGATAAGATGTTCAAAAACAAGGGCACACACATCAAAAGAACTTGCAGATTCAGGTTGTTCGAGAATAGACAAGTAATCCGTGTTAGGGAGCTCATTGCTTGTAGGAAATAGAAAACACTTGAATGCAATAACCATAAAGCACACAAAAACTTCAGTGTCAGTCAAAACATCTTGAGACTTTAGCTTGTTGCCAAAGAAAGTGATGTGAGGCATCTCCGACAGTCCAAATAATTTCAAAATGAAATTGGCACCACCATCACTATCAGGCATAGGGACAGACCCAGAGTTTGGCAAACCAGTAACAAAATGAACTGAATCCTTGGAGATTGAGATAATCTTGGAATCATTTACAATTATCTGATGGGAGACATGGTCAACACAGGAACAGATCCAGCGAACAAACAGAGAAGGAATCTCACATTTCTCAAGCAACAAAAGATGACCAAAACCAAAATTCCTTATGACCTCCTTACGACGAAAAGTCAATGATTTCGAAATGTCACAGAAGTACTTAATGGAATATGAAGTAAATGATTCTCTGCCAATAGAATGCTCTTTCAACCGTTTGTTCTGAAAAAAGGTAAAAGAAGGTTGTGAAAAAGAATTCAAAGTCTCACATGATAGCATTCAAAATTCATATATAAAGACGTAAAAAAACCTTAGAGAATAAGACAGACTCTTCGCAGAACTTGGAAAAGTCCCTCTTGAGAGATTTGATAGCCTATAGAAACATCAAGGAACAAGCAAAAAAATAAGTATGATCAAAAATAAAAGAAAAACTAAATAATTAGTTAAAATGAACTAAAGAACCTCTTTGCGAAAAAACTGAAACAATGCATCATCCAAAACACTTTTCCTCCCTGGCTTTGCATTTTCCTTCCAAAGAAAAAGAAACAACAATGAATGAAAAACAATATATGCATATATAAACCATGAAAAAGCTGAAAGGTAAATGCACAGACAACTATCGTACTTTATCACTAGATGAAAAGCTATCCATATGTGACAACCCAAAATCAGCATCGTAATCACATGAACCAGTACGATTTAAATTCCCAGACAAATCATCGCCAAAACTTCTTCGAGCTTCCCCACTACAAAGTAGAAAAAAGATAGTGTCAGAGGATCACAAACAAAAACGAATAGGAAAGATATAATCAAGATTCAGACTGATGTTGTGTTTGTTCTTGCTGGAAAACATCCAGAATTGCAGCAACGGATCAAACAAAAAGGAGTGTTCAAGAAAAAGCACCTGCATGCAGCAACTATGAATTACTCATACTGGTAAGTTTACATTGAACATAATATGCCAACATGCAGCAAAATGAAAATGGTTTTCCAAGCTACATATTGCCAAACACTATGTAACTTACGCATACTCGCCTGCCATCATGGATAATACTAAAAACTACTAAATGAGATTCAGCTAAAAACTAATTTCAGCTAAAAAGAGGGCATGTATGGCTGGCTGTATTTCTCAGGACAGATGTGTACACCTACTACTAAATCCGTCCATAAATGGATGTCAAAATTTTGGAGTATCTAGATATATACACATTTTGACAAACTTTCAACATCCTTTACAGACAAAGTAGTCTGTAAATTCCACAATCCATAAATTCATGCACAAGTACAAACACTAGAGATGGTAGTTTTCCGGAGACAACAAATCAGCGCATTCAACATTCACAACCCATTCGACGTTCACACTAACAGAGACATGTATATAAGATCAAAACCTACACAGTTCAACTGTTCCAGGGAGCAGGTCGAGAATCTACGGCAGCAATTTCTGATCAAATTCAATACACAAGAAACCGATTTATATATTCAAGCAACTATACCAATTAGCAGGACAATACAACTGAATGAACTGGAGTTCCTACACTAGATAATACAACTGCACGAACTGGTGTTCCTATTCATGCTCGACAAAACACCTAAACGAAAACCAACCCAAATGCATGCTAACAAACCCAAGCAACAAAGTACAACATTCAGACCAATAAAAGCAATCATATAAAGTCCATAACAAATAAAACTGATGCTCAGGTATAATGACCCTGAAACAGATTGCACGTCCATAGTTCAATTCATCTGTCTGAATTGAGTGTAAAAATAAAGATATACATTCCATAATCAAGGGCATTTGAAACATTACGGTTAACCAGGAATTCTGGAAATTAACGAACAGATGACCAGACCACAGGGCTCAAACAAGGAATGCTGGAAATTAACAAACAGATGACCAGACCACATGACAGCACTATGCTCTACACTAGCAATCATTGTACGGTCATGTCAAAAAAGATGCCTATTCCAAAACTGAAGAACCTATTATCCAGGTAAACCTATGTTGAGCCTATTTAGATGAGATGGCCAAACCATTCGCAAAAAAAAAAAGATGAGCTGGCCAAACCACAGGGGAACACTATGCTCTAAACAAGCAATCATTGTACTGGCACTGTCAAGGTAACTACACCAAAAAAGAACAGATGCACATACGATCAAGGTATGTATGATGACCTTATTCTAGACCAGATGGCCAAACCACAGGGCAGTACTATGCTCTACACTAGCAATCATTGTACTGCACTTGTCAAACAACGAAGATAACTATACCAAAATGAATAGATAACCATACAATCCAGGTATGTTATGATGAATTCCTCCAGACTAAACTTATCCAGCAAGACAATCTAGGTACCCTTTAATGACCTTATTTTAGACAAAACTATAATGCTTACTGAAAGAAAGCCAATGCATTAGCTTAAAGCTGCTCTAAGCTAGCTGTAGTATTAATCTAAATGTATTCAAAGCTAACTTAAGCAGACAATAAAACAACAAACAAAGAAAATAATTTGCCCCGCAGATAGCTATCTAAAAGCAGCTGCACTAGAACACTAAGCACCAGTAACTTCAACCCAAAAAATTCAATGACCTAATAACAGGATCGCACTAGGTACTACTATGCCACATAATTGTACATAAATTTAACAAAACAAATTGTACATGTAAATGTATACTGCAGCACAGAAATGAACACCAATCGGATCAAGATGATTTTGAGGTAAGAATGAACACCAAATACACAATCTGTCTCATAACAAGCTGGACACAAAACTCCGACTGAACACAAAACTAAACCCTAACTAATCCAAGATCGGAGCATACCATCAGCCTAACCTGAAAAATCAACTAAACCCTAATGTAATCAATAAGCTAGCGCCCCAATGTTTCCCTCAAAAAAGCAAGCTAGCGCCCACAAAACAGAACCCAAACTAAGGGGAGCTCAAAGACAAGCAGACAAAGACTAATCCAATGTGAAATGCTATGGAACCCAAACTAAACACAAAGACACTACGCATTATAAGTTTTTCTCAATTGAAACTCAGCACTAATGAAACTTGAGCTAAATAAGATGGACCAATTCCGTGTGAAAATGATAAATTAAGAAATATATAAGTCAGCAGCCTTGAATATTCATTCATCAATAAGTAAGATACCGACATAGTGAAGAAAGAAATTATAGAAGACTGATAGAAAATCCAGATTCAAACTAAAAAAAGGAAATTACCGACATACTGATTCTATGATAATCCAAACATTAAAGACCATAGCTCAAAGCATGATGACAAAACGCATGACACTGCTACTTAACATAGGCCATATACACCAATGCAGCACTTAAATCCCAAAACGGTTCAACCTTCAAAATATACAACCACTAATAGCAACAAAATCTACCCACACTATATCCACTTTCAAAAGTTTCTCAAAGTCAAAAGAGGCACCATAACAAACATAGTCGAAGGAGAAAGGGGCTCATTCACTAAAACCATAGACCCCATCCTCACAGAAATTAACATACTGAAAGACTGAAGATAAGTGACTATATGTCAGCTGAATTAGTGAAAGACCTGCCTTCTCTCGGCGAATCAAACAAAATTATTCAGTGGAATTGGTGACCCTACTCTACTTCTCCTGTACATTTGGATACTGAGACTAAAGCATATTGCTCTATCTGTACTTCTATATACTGTGATTTGGCACATTATTTGGACCTTGTGACAGCAAATTCGTCCAAAGGGAATGGTGTTAATCACAGCATGAATCGTAACAAATCCCCATCCTATATCCACACTCAAGGATAAAAGGGACTAGGAAGAGAAGCAGCAGCATACTTGAGCCAGGAAGCACCTAAATCCAGTGAAATTGACACTGGTAGAAAAACAGGCTTCCGGTGAGCCCCGTAAGTCGCGAAGCTGTAGGAACCGCGACTAATGGGACCTTTAGTCGCAGTTCGGGAGGCGAACCGCGACCAAAGGCCTGGGCCCAGGGCGCTCGGTGGCCAGCCGGTGCACGTGGGGGGCTTTAGTCGCGGTTGGCCAGGCCAACCGCGACTAAAGGTGCCCGAGGGCCTTTAGTCGCGGTTGGCCAGGCCAACCGGGACTAAAGCCCCTCCCCTATATATACCCATCCAGCAGCCAACACTTAGCCATTTGGAGCCATTCTCTTCACAAACTTCACAAGTGGGTGTTAGGTTTGCTTTTGGTTCCTCTTATGCACATAAGGTGTTTGATGAAATGCCCCAAGAGCATGAAACAAACATGATATGAAGTGTTGGAGCCACACTTGAGCTTTCTCATTTATTTTTTCCTCCTCGATCGCGGTTAGCAACTTGAACCTTTGATGTGTCGTTGATAAAATATGCATGTGTGTGTAGTTCATTGTTTAATTTATATTGTTTGTAGCTAGTTAGTTTAACAAATGCATGATGGTTAATTATATATTTTATATTATAATAATGCAGATGAATCGACAATGGATGTACGGTAACCGACTCTCCGGCGAGTTCAGTACGGGTTTGAAAGATTTCCTCGTAGTGGCTAATGCGAACAAGCAGGGGGGTTTTGTTATCTGTCCATGTGTTAACTGTAAGAATCAGAAGGGTTACTCTTCCTCAAGAGATGTCCACATGCACCTGCTTCGGCACGGTTTCATGCCAAGCTATAATTGTTGGACCAAGCATGGAGAAAGAGGGGTTATAATGGAAGAAGATGAAGAAGGGGATGATTTCATCGATGAAAGCTATCTTGCTCATTTCGGTGATACTTTCATGGAGGATGCTGAAGGTGAAGGGGAAGGTGAAGAAGAGGCACGTGATGATCCCGTTGATGATCTTGGTCGGACCATTGCTGATGCACGGAGACGCTGCGAAACTGAAAAAGAGAGGGAGAATTTGGATCGCATGTTAGAGGATCACAGGAAGGCGCTGTACCCCGGATGCGATGATGGTCTGAAAAAGCTGGGTTGCACACTGGATTTGCTGAAATGGAAGGCACAGGCAGGTGTAGCTGACTCGGCATTTGAAAACTTGCTGAAAATGTTGAAGAATATGTTTCCAAAGAATAACGAGTTGCCCACCAGTACGTACGAAGCAAAGAAGGTTGTCTGCCCTCTAGGTTTAGAGGTTCTGAAGATACATGCATGCATCAACGATTGCATCCTCTACCGCGGTGAATACGAGAATTTGAATGAATGCCCGGTATGCACTGCATTGTGTTATAAGATCAGAGGCGATGACCCTGGTGACGATGTTGAGGGCCAGAAACCCAGGAAGAGGGTTCCCGCCAAGGTGATGTGGTATGCTCCTATAATACCACGGTTGAAACGTCTGTTCAGGAACAAAGAGCATGCCAAGTTGTTGCGATGGCACAAAGAGGACCGTAAGTCAGACGGGGAGTTGAGACACCCCGCAGATGGAACGCAATGGAGAAAGATCGACAGAGAGTTCAAAGATTTTGCAGCTGACGCAAGGAACATAAGATTTGGTCTAAGTACGGATGGCATGAATCCTTTTGGCGAGCAGAGCTCCAGCCATAGTACCTGGCCCGTGACTCTATGCATCTACAACCTTCCTCCTTGGTTGTGCATGAAGCGGAAGTTCATTATGATGCCAGTGCTCATCCAAGGTCCGAAGAAACCCGGCAACGACATCGATGTGTACCTAAGGCCATTAGTTGATGAACTTTTACAGCTGTGGGGCAGATCTGGTGTCCGTGTGTGGGATGAGCACAAAGAAGAGGAATTTGACCTACGAGCGTTGCTTTTCGTAACCATCAACGATTGGCCTGCTCTTAGTAACCTTTTGGGACTGTCAAATAAGGGATACAATGCATGCACGCACTACTTACATGAGACTGAAAGTGTACATTTGCCAAATTGTAAGAAGAACGTGTACCTTGGGCATCGTCGATTTCTTCCAAAAGGTCATCCAGTAAGAAAGAAAGGCAAGCATTACAACGGCAAGGCAGATCACCGGCCGAAGCCTGCGGAACACTGCTTAGTGCCGAGGTATTTGATATGGTCAAGGATTTGAAAGTCATCTTTGGAAAGGGTCCTGGCGGACAATCAGTTCCGAAGGGAGCTGACGGGCACGTAGCCATGTGGAAGAAGAAATCTATATTCTGGGAGCTAGAATATTGGAAAGTCCTAGAAGTCCGCTCTGCAATCGACGTGATGCACGTTACGAAGAATATTTGCGTGAACATCCTAAGCTTCTTGGGCGTGTATGGGAAGTCAAATGATACAAAGGAAGCACGGCAGGACCAGCAAAGTTTGAAAGACCCTGATGACCGGCATCCGGAACGGTTTCAAGGTCGTGCCAGCTACGCTCTGACCAAAGAAGAGAAGGTCATCTTTTTTGAATGCCTGAGCAGTATGAAGGTCCCGTCAGGATTCTCGGCCAATATAAAGGGAATAATAAACATGGCGGAGAAAAAGTTCCAAAACCTGAAGTCTCACGACTGCCACGTGATTATGACGCAATTGCTTCCGATTGCTTTGAGGGGGCTCCTACCGGAAAATGTTCGAGTAGCCATTGTGAAGCTATGTGCATTCCTCAATGCAATCTCTCAGAAGGTAATCAATCCAGAAGTTCTACCACGGTTACAGAACGATGTGATCCAATGTCTTGTCAGTTTCGAGTTGGTGTTCCCGCCATCCTTCTTCAATATTATGACGCACCTCCTGGTTCACCTAGTCGATGAGATTTCTATTCTCGGTCCTGTATTTCTACACAATATGTTCCCCTTCGAGAGGTTCATGGGAGTATTAAAGAAATATGTTCGTAACCGTGCTAGGCCAGAAGGAAGCATCGCCAAGGGCTATGGAAATGAGGAGGTAATTGAGTTTTGTGTTGACTTTGTTCCTGACCTTAAGCCGATTGGTCTTCCTCAATCGCGGCACGAGGGGAGACAAAGTGGAAAAGGCACGATCGGAAGGAAATCAACGATATGTATGGACGGCCATTCTCTGACTGAAGCACACCACACAGTTCTGACCAATTCCAGCTTGGTGGCTCCGTACTTTGAGAAACACAAGAATATTTTACGCTCGGACAACCCTGGGAAGCCTGAATCCTGGATTAGGAAGGCCCACATGGAGACTTTCGGCAGTTGGTTGAGAAAACATTTAATGCATGACAATAAGGTTGTAGATCAGTTGTACATGTTGGCCAAGACACCATCTTCGACTATAACGACTTTCCAAGGGTACGAGATAAATGGAAATACATTTTACACGATCGCCCAAGATAAAAAGAGCACCAACCAAAACAGTGGTGTCCGCTTTGATGCAGCAACCGAGAATGGGCAAAAGGTCACATATTATGGTTACATAGAGGAGATATGGGAACTTGACTATGGACCCTCCTTTAGGGTCCCTTTGTTCCGGTGCAAATGGTTCAAGCTAACAGGAGGTGGGGTAAAGGTGGACCAGCAATACGGAATGACAATGGTGGATTTCAACAATCTTGGTTACCTTGACGAACCATTCGTCCTAGCGAAAGATATCGCTCAGGTTTTCTATGTGAAGGACATGAGTAGCAAACCGAGGAAACGGAAAGATAAGAAAACGATCAGTACATCATGCGATGATCCAAAGCGCAACATTGTTCTTTCAGGAAAAAGAAACATCGTGGGAGTGGAGGACAAGACAGACATGTCAGAAGATTATAATATGTTTGCTGAAATTCCGCCCTTCAAAGTGAACACCGACCCAAGCATTAAGTTAAATGATGAGGATGCTCCATGGATACGGCACAATCGTAAGCAAGCAGGGACGACACAAGGGAAGAAATGATGTGTAATAATTTATTGTACCAAACTTTGTTGAATGAATCATGTGAATTATATTACCCGTGATGTGTTTGGTGTCCATTTTCGAATGATTCAATTGACTCGAGATAGCACTGATGATACATGAAATTTGGAGTGACTAAGTCATACTCCTGCATACATGAAATTTGGAGTGACTAAGTCATACTCCTGCATACAGGAAATTTGGAGTGACTAAGTCATACTCCTGCATACATGAAATTTGGAGTGATTTAGTCATACTCCTGCCTAGGCGTATAATATGCATACTCGTAGTCTTCATAGCCGCCGCCGTTGTACTGGTAGTCGTCGCCTTCTAAGTTGCCGGCGTCGTCGTCGCTGTCGTCGGGCGGCGCTCGTGGCTCGAACTGAGGGTAGCGCAGGCGGGGGATATCGCCGGCCGTGATGTAGTCCATGACGCTCTGCAGAGTCCGGCCGTACCACCATAGCCGACGGCCGGCCTCGTGGAAGTTTCCAGGAGGCAGACCGTCCTCCTCATACCTGGCGAGCGCCCTCTCACGCCGATTGATGAAGAAGGCGTCCCAAGTATGCTGGTTATCGGGATGCCAGCGGGGATTCATCCGCTGCTCCGGCGTGAGGTCGAGGTAGTAGTGGTTCGTGATGGCCGCCCGGCGCGCAGTACCCTGAGGGACGGGAGGGACCGGCACGCCGCCGGCGCTTAGGCTCCAGCCGGCAGGGACGCGGTAGCCCGGAGGGCAAGGGTAGTTCGAGGCGCAAAGCTCCTCCACCTGCTGGTAGGTTAGAGTGGGTGCGGTGGAAGCCATGAGAGAGTGATGAGAGATTGTAGAGATGTGATAATGCTGGCCAAGCCGGGCTACCTATATGTAGTGACAAATGGCGGGAAAAATGGGAGCGGGAAGACAGGAGGCGGGAAGAAAGAGGCGGGAAGAAAGTGGCGGGAAGAAAGTGGCGGGAAGAAAGAATTTTTTGATATATTATTTTTCTGATTTTTTTGATATATTATTTGTACTAGCTGAATGCCCGCGCGTTGCTGCGAAATAATAAAACAACACAATATAGACATGTTTGAATAGTAGTTAATTTCCCATAGGGACATGATTTTGAGTTGACAACATAAGTTAAAATAGGAGTATCTAATCCTAGTCCATTTGTATAACATAATCTTCAAAATTTAAATTATCCCACAGTCATGCCATGAATTTGGCTATTATAAAGTCGGTTCATCTAGTTGGAGTGCGCTGATCGCCCTGTTGGAACCACAAATATGAAGACAATCAGATCAGGTTAATAGGAACCACAAATATGAAGACAATCAGATCAGGTTAATAGGGATGTTGCAAAGTTTAAACGAAACAATCACCACAAGCATGCTCGTGACTAAGGATGTCGACACGACCGCATAAGTCGAATCTGACCATGGCCTCTTCCTCTGCAACTTGTGCCACCACAAGGTCTTCCATTGAGCGATCGGGCACTTAACTAATGGGGATCAGGAGGTCACGACTGTTAACTGTTATTGGAATCGCGAACAGAGCTGGCCGCTGGAGCGCGTCGACCACCAACAACTCCAGCTACTGTTCCACATCTGTGTTGCACATCGGCACCCAGCGGATGGTACCGGTCCTAGCCACCGTCGAAGTTCCTAGCCACGCCGATAGAGAGAGAAAGGAGGGCGAAGCCCCGCCGTCAAAGTTCATTGTTCGCGCCGGTACAGAGAAAGTAGGGAGAAGCCCCGCCGAAAACGTGCGCCCCTTGGCTGACGAAGGTGCGCGATGCTCTGAAGCAAGTCGGTCTCCAGCAATCGCCCAGCGAGCGGCCCTGCGTCGCCCGAAGTTCTCCCTCCGCCGAGGCGTGCCATCGCTTATCGCTCGGAGCAATCCTGAGCTGAGTCGTTCTGCCTCAATGTGGAGAAATATTTTATGATTGGCACCAATGTCGATCTGGGGCTTGGATTGTGAAACTCGGATTGTATTGAACGACGATGGGTTGGGGCGAAACTCTTGTCTGCAACAGGTTTAGCCCACGTTTATAGAGAGGAAGTAGGGAACGTGGAGAAGCGGAACGACGTACGAACTGTTCCTTTAAGGTTGTTTTTGTTTCTTTGCTGGTTTCCTTCTGTAGCCGGTTTTCCGTTTTTTTCTGTCCTACTATCGTTGGAGCCAGCCAGGGATATATATGCCATGGAGCCTCGTGTCGTAGATGGATTGGAGTCTGGGCAGGGATATTTCCGGACGATCGGGGACAGTAAACCGTACAGGGATTCAAACTCCAGCAACCGTGTACAATGCTAAAACGTTACTTCCTTTTTGATGCAAAAGAAAGAGAGGAATCAGTTTGGGATATCTATATCTACAGAGCACGACGGACGGACGACAGATCCGGTTTTCTTTACGTAGCCTACAAAGGAGAAGAGAAGCGAACTTTTTGACATACTAAAGATTTATAATTTAATCCGGTTTTTTTGACGGACGAAAATTTATTCCGGTTTTTTTGACCTACTAACACCACCTATCCGTAACTTATTAGTAGAGATTTTTAAGAATTTGAATTGAATTAGTTTTATTTTTTTGATTTTTTTGATATATTATTTGTATTTTTAAGGTTTAGAAATGAATTAGTTTTATTTTCCTGAATTTTTTCATACATTATTTGTATTTTTAACATTTAGAAATGAATTAGTTTTAATTTTCTGAATTTTTTGATATAATATTTGTATTTTTAAGATTTTGAATTGAATTAGTTTTATTTTTCTGAATTTATTGATATATTATATGTATTTTTTAGATTTTGAAATGAATTAGTTTTATTTTTCTTTACTTTTTGATATATTATTTGTAATTTGAAAAAGAAAAGTAATTTGAAAAAGAAAAGTAATTTGAAAAAGAAAAGTAATTTGAAAAAGAAAAGTAATTTGAAAAAAAAAAGTAATTTGAAAAAATACCTTTAGTCGCGGTTGGCCTCGCCAACCGCGACTAAAGGGTATTTTTCCGCGGGAAACGAAAACCCGCCGAAATACCCTTTAGTCGCGGTTGGTCTGGCCAACCGCGACTAAAGGGTACCCTTTAGTCGCGGGTCGCCTCCCCAACCGCGACTAAAGGGGGGGGTTATAAATACGCGCGCGACGCCTGAGCGGCCAGTTCCTCTTCTTCTCCGCGCGAACGACGACTGCAGCGAAGCCCTGCCCGCCCCGCCGATCGACCGCGCCGCCGTCGCCCCGTTCCTCACGCCGCCGTCGCCGTCGCTCCTCACGCCGCCGTCGCCGCGCCCGAGCCGCCGAACGCGCGCCGCCCCATTCTTCTTCGACCACGCCGCCGTACATCTCGCCGTTTTTCCCCGACGCCGCCGCCCGATCCCGCGCCGCTCGCCGCCGTTCCCCGCGCAGAGCCGCGCGCTGTGCTTGCCGGCGCCACCGCGCGCCCCCACTCGTACCGCCGCCGCTTGCCCGCGCGCCGAAGAGCGCGCTGCGGGAGAGAGAGAGGGCGCGGGGAGCGCCAGTACACGGCCGGCGCCCCTGCCTCTCTCGTTTTTTTTTGTTTTTTTTTTGTTTTTTTAACTTAACTAAAAATTTGTATACTAACAAAATTTTGACTTAACAAAATTTAACAAATATGTAATATATAGTATAATGTATATAATTTTGTACTCCCTCGAAATTTTGACATAACAAAAATTTACTTAACAAAAATGTGTTAGGTTAACAAAAATTTACACATGTAATAGTATAATGTAACTAAAATTTTACTTAACAAAATTTAGACTTAATGTAACTAAAATTTTACTTAACAAAATTTAGACTTAATGATCAAAATTTTACTTAACAAAATTTAGACTTAATGATCAAAATTTTACTTAATGATCGAGAGGGGGCGGCGAGGGTTATGTGTCCTCGGCACCGCCACCGCCCTCTCGGTCACCGCCACACCGGTCTCTCGGTCACGCGGTCACTGCGTCCCCCCTTCGCCACCGCCACCGGTCTCTCGGTCACGCGGTCACTGCGTCCCCCCTTCGCCACCGCCACCGCCACCGGTCACGCGGTCACTGCATCCCCCTTTCGCCACCGCCACCGGTCTCTCGGTCACGCGGTCACTGCGTCCCCCCTTTCGCCACCACCACCGTTCTCTCGGTCACGCGATCACTGCGTCCCCCCTCTCGCCTCCCTCGTCGCCCTCTCTCTTTATATGTAGAAGAGATATGATAATGCTGGCATATACACAATTAATTTGTTTTGACTACATGTTTTCAGGACTGACATATGGCGGACGATAGAGCTGACCCGATTCTGGACAACTATGATCCGGACGCTGAAGACCATATGTTCGGCATCATAAAAGGCGATATTCTATATGTGCCGACCGGACAAGAAGAAGATGATATCTCTTCTTATCTGAACCTGGACGGTGAAGATGAAGGGCGCCGTCAGCAAGATGATGCCGAAGAAACGTCGATAAACGACGATCTTGAATTGGAAGTAGCAACCACCTCCGGCGCCGAGGTATATATATACATTGAGCCTCTGGTGATACAAACTAACTGATTTGAATAAATATGTGTGTACTAACGCGCGCGACTCTCTTTCTTATTTTAGCCCTCGGCCGGATCGTCGAAAAAATCGAGTACGTCGTCAAAGCGTGGCGCAACCAAGACGATGAAACCAAACGAAACATGCACCATCGAGGTTGTCGAGGAAGCAACCGGCAGGCCGCTGGAGCCCAGCAAGAACGCCACCAAGTTTATCAGCCAATGCGGAGCCGTTGTTAGAGACAACGTCTCGATCACCGTCCAGGAGTGGAATGAGCCAAAGAAGGCACGTCTTGGTTTCACTTTTGTCGATAAGAGAACAAAAAAAGATTGCTTCAACAAGCTTATGGAACATTTCGTTCTACCTCCGGAATACCGCAAATACGATGAGACGGGTAACAAGATTCAGGAAAACAAGGAGAGGTGCAAGCTAGTCAAACAGTTCGCTCTTTCTAAGATGTCCAACGCATTCCGGAAATACAAGCAAAATCTAGCCCATGACTTTGTCAAGCAGGGCAAGACTCCGGATTTCAAAGGACAATATGAGAAACTGCAACATGATTGGCCAGAATTTGTGAAGCAAAAGAAATCGGAGCAGTTCCTTGAAATGTCGAAAAAAAATAAGAAGAATGCGGCCAAGAAGGAGTACAATCATATTATGGGGCCAGGAGGGTATCGCTTTTGGCAGCCTAGGTGGGAGAAGATGGAGAACGAGCTGAGGACGCGAGGAATCCATCCAGGTACGGAGGGATGGGACCCAAGGGCCAAAAGCTGGTGGTACGGGCATGGGGGATCGCTGAACCCGTAGACAGGGGAGTGTGTTTATCAGGGCAAAATAATTAAACCCACCCAAAAGCTTATTGAGGCAATGAGGGATGCTCAAGAGGGGAGGATCAAGTTCAACAGAGAGAACGACGCCCTGACAAAAGCCCTCGGGAATCCTGAACACGGAGGACGTGTACGAGGCATGGGGCCCATTTCGTGGAAAGTAGGGTTCCCCCAGAATGATGACCCGTACGGTTACAGAAGCCGTAAGAGAAAGATGGATCGGGATGCAGATGTTGTGGCAAAGTTGGTAACGGAAATGGATGTGATGAAGAAAACTGTGAGTGTACTAGTAGCCGAAAGAGATGCAGCTCGGGCGCAGCATGAAGATCATCCAATGGATCTCGGAAGCCAGCAGCGGAGAAGAAGCAGCGTGGCTTCCACTGAGGCCTCACCGGCTGGTGCACCGACGATCGAAATTACTGCACCGGAGCCTCTGGTGGTCGAAATTACTGCACCGGAGCCTCCTCGCTACCCCGTGGATGATATAAAGGAGATGAAAGCATGTCATCTGTATTATCCTATCGGGAACATGTCCATGAAGGTAGCCATCGGCAGTGCTTTACCACCTGGAGCACTCCACCACAACAACCCCATTCAAGATGGCTATGCTCGTGTCACGGTGGAGGAGATAGTCCAAGGGTTTGAGGACCTGGACATTGACATTGCTACACCTGAAGGGGTGAAAAGACTTGGAGATGTCAAGCGCCAGTTCATTCTATGGCAGAAGAAATTTATCAAGTTTCCAGGCGAGGCGCCAACAAGTCCACCCCCCTACGGTGGTGGTGGTGGCGGTGGCGGTGGCGGTGGTGGTGGTGGTGCTTCACCTACACCTCCTTCACGTCAGCCGACGCCGCCCCCCAATTCACCTCCGGCGGGTAGCGTACGCCGCCCCCAGTCCTCGTCCGGCGGGTGATCAGACACCGCCCCCCAATCCACCTCCGGCGAAGAAGCAGAAGCAGTCCTGGGTTATTAACCCGGACCCTTATGTACCTAGAACCACAAAGATACCAGAGCCATCACTGAAGCCTCTCATCCCGAGGCCTTGGGAACTTAGTGTCGAGGAAAATGCAGCGGCCGTGGCTGCTCAGCATGAGAAATGGAAGGAGGAGTGCAAGAAGAAAAGAGAGGGCGAGCCCAAGCCAGTATTTTCTAACAAGCAAAAGCAGGCTAAGTCATTTTTGAACACACCGTCCCAAGCCGCGAAGCATCTGCCTGACGACTATTTACGTGAACTTCGTAGGCAAGCACTCGCGTTCAAGAGGAACCAAGAGTTGGCGGAGAAGAAAGCCTTGGAGGAGGCCGAGACAAAATTAGAAAGGGGGAAAGAAGTTGCCCAGCTCGGGGAACAAAGTAAACAATCGATCGCCCCGTTCATAGTGCAAGCCGCCGGTCCGGATGCCCCGATATCATAGCAGCTGCGGCAGCACATGGATTGACTGTAACGAGTGCCAGAGAACAAGCGGCCGACTTAGGTATCACTCTTCGTGCACTGTTAGGCCTTGATGAGGCGCCAATGAAGGACGTAGTATTTACATATGTGAAGAATGGCCCTCTCGTCGAGCCTGCGCAGGAAGAGGATCTACCTCGACAAATGAAAGGTCTGCTAAATTGGTACAAGGGTTACATAAAACTTAAAAATGCCAAAGACTATATTTATGCGGAAGTTAGATATGAGCATCACTTCAAACATTACTATGTACAAATTCATCTGAGTGAATTGTTCCAGCTTTTCAATCTGCGCGATCTCGACAAATCTATCATCAGTTGCTACGTTCTGTAAGTGATTTATTAATTTCTACCCCATCTCGTTCATTGCCTGCACTATATATATATATATATATATATATATATATATATATATATATATATATATATATTGTCCTAACTATCTTGTTGTGTACGCTATTATGCAGAATGAAGAAGCGGGAAATGCGAATAAGGAACATCCATGATATTGGGTTCATTGACCCACAAATCGTTAATTCATATGTGTTAGAACACCACCCCGCCGACGTGGAGGAAGACCTGTGGCGGTTTCTTAGAAAACAGGAACTCAAAAGTGATATTCTATTTCCTTACCATTTTGGGTGAGTGTTTCTGTCTTGAGCACATTCTCTTTTGTTTACTCCATGCATGGTATGTGCCTAATCGATGAGTTATGCATGACTGTGCATGTATCGTGTCCGCAGGTTCCACTGGATTCTTATGGTAATTCAATTTCACACCTCCTCAGTTCTCGTCCACGACTCTCTGAATATGGATCCGACGCTTTGGGCCGACATGAGAAAAATGATGCAAAAGTAATTATTTTCATTCATTTGCGCTCTATATCGATCGGCCTATTTCGTTCATCATTTCCTAATATCAAGTAACTAATTAATAACTCTCTTGTTCATTTAATTTTCTTTGCCTCGTAGGGTTTGGAGACGGTTCGTAGATACCAAGGTCGGTGAATTCAAAAAAGAGCTACATTTTAAAATGGCAGTGCGGACGACTGGGGATATTCAGCCACCGGGGACCAATCTATGTGGATACTATGTTTGTGAGAGGATCCGGAGATACTGCAATGAGCGGGACCAGAAGTGTGAGAACAACATCATGAGGAATAACCTCCGGAAGACGCTTAGTCCAGAAGCTCGCTTCCGACCACTTCAAGAGGAACTAGCTGGATGGTTGGCGAGGGAAGTCATCGATCCTAGAGGAGAACACCATTACGATGACGTAGAACTTCATATGCACTAAATTATGGATGGAAACTTGTTCAAAATTGTATATGGTCATCCGATATTGAATATATATTGTATATTCCTCTTGAATTCTTTTTGGTTCTAATTTCAAATTTGTTTGAAATTGTACATTCATATGCATGTATGTAGTGCCGTAGAATATGTGAAACTCCTTCAAAATTAAAACCCAAAAGAAATAAAACAATACAAATTAAAAAGAAACCAGATTTAGGGGGAGGGGGGGCTAAACCCTAAACCCTGCGGAGGCCTTTAGTCGCGGTTGGCCAGAAGAACCGCGACTAAAGGTCCTCCGCCCTGGCGCTCGCCTGCGGCCCACGTGGACGGGCCTTTAGTCGCGGTTCGTAAGGAACCGCGACTAAAGGGGGGGGCCTTTAGTCGCGCAACTTTGGTCGCGGTTGCGCAACCGCGACTAATGGCAGTTGCGAACCGCGACCAAAGCCCCTTTTTCCACCAGTGTGAGACAAAAATCGAGAACTACAACTGATGCGTCTCTCAAAACTTATGCGACTCCAAAATTAAACTAAGGTCGAAATCCAGTGAAATCGAGACACAATTGAGCACTACACACACGAATCAACAACAACTGCTGCGTCTCTCACAACTCATGCGTCTCTCGCGCGACCTCGAGCACAACCTACCAGGCATCTGGCACCACAAATTGGAGAACAAAAGGGCAGAGGACATGGGAAACAAGAGATTACCCATCACGTCGACGGGACCCAGATCTTCTGCGCTTGCAAATCGCTGACATCTTCCCCGGTGGACGGAGAAGAACAGGAGATGCACATCTCCCCATCGCGCCTACCGCCGGCTGCGGCGACGCATCACTCCCGGTACCGAGCGGCACCGCCCCGCTCCCAGAAGCAGTACGCGCTGTCGCTGCAGCCCCCGACCCCTCCAACACCGGCCGCGCTGCAGCCCCGACCCCTCCGACACCGGGCGTGCTGCAGCCCCCGACCGCTCCGACACCGGCCACGCTGCAGCCCCCGACCGCTCCGACACAGGCCGCGCTGCAGCCCTCGACCGCTCCGACACCGCCCGCGCTGCAGCCTTCGAAGCTCCCCTCGCCATGGATCAAGACAGAGCCGAACGGCACAGAACCATTCCGACGGGATAAGGGGAAATGAGAAATTCAAAAGAAAGGCTGAAAAAGGAAAAAGAAGAGAAGCGGTGCGGGAGACTGAACGGAAGCTGAAAAAAGATGCGCCAAGATTGGTGAAGACATCGGACGGCTGAAAAAGTGGTTGTTTCCCAATTGAGAAACAGATAGCTGTTTAGTAGGAAAAGTGAAGAACTAAGGTGTGTTTACGACTTTAAAGCGTCCAGCCGAAAATCTAAGGCTTCCTCAATTAAAAAGATTTTCATGCCTAGTAAAAAGGCTATTTTTTTCCAAACTATTTGCATGTTTCCGAATAGCAGCAGAGGTTTTTGTGATTTGGCCTAAACACTTACATTTTGTTGATTGTGTCCGGGAGCATAATTTGGATTTCTTGGCTTCTCCGGAAATGGGTAGACGAGATTTTTCGGCAAGTCTTCTAAACCGCCTTTCACTCGCCGGCCGCCCCTCCATCAAACCTGCCCGGACCTGGACGCGCCGGCGCCCGACTGCGGGTGCTTGACCTGCCCGTTCTTGGCTGAGGGATACGACGGGGAATTAAGCAGAGGAGGCGCTCCGGCAGGTGGCGTCACTCCTGCCCCTGCTCGACCTTGGGGAGGTCCACGACAGATGTGCCTACGGCCGGAATTTGGCCAGACTCCGGCAATCTAGGCGCGGAAGTTGTTGGTGTGAGCTGAAACTTCCGTCCCACGAAAACTCGATCCGGAGTATATACTGTACTCAGTTTGGCCACCCAGCCGTCGAATTTAGAGGTCGGTGTGATTTTTAAGGCCCCCTATACACAAGTAGAAAACGGGTCGTTTATTTGTGCCGCAAGGAGCATCAGTCTCGGGCATGATTTGAATCAGGACCATTGTTAGCACTAGTCCTGGTTATAACGGCTAGGACGTGCGGCCACCTCTAGTCCCAGTTCGATCGGGACCTTTAGTCCCGGTTGATGATACCGACCGGGACTAATGGAGCTGCGGCAGGTGCGGCAGGCCGCGAGCACCTTTAGTCTCGGTTGGACTCATCAACCGGGACTAAAGGTCCATCTTTATATATACCTCAGCCCTGCCCAAGCTTGTGAGGCACCCTTAGATTTGTTTCCTATATGCAGGAGAGATGTTCGATGAAATGGCTCAAAGCATGTTACCACTTGAGTTCACATGAAACAAATATGATATGAAGTGACCGAGCCACACGTAAGTTTTCTCCTCCTTTTTTTCCTTCTCGATCGAAGTTAACAACTTTATCCTTTCATCCGTCATTGATAAAATGCATGTGTCGATGTACATCACTTCACTATTGATGATGTTATGTAATGGTTTTTGATGTACTTAATTATATAATGCAGATGAGCCGGTAATGGATCTACGTTGACCGATTCTATGACGAGTTCATTAAGGGCCTGAAAAGTTTTCACGTGTGGCCGTGAAAAACAAACGGGAAGGTTTTATGTGTTGTCCACGTGTTGTCTATTAGAATAAGAAGGATTACTCTTCCTTGTACGCCCTTCACACCCACCTGCTTCAGTCGGGTTTCATGCCCAACTATAATTGTTGGACCAAGCACGGAGAAAGAGGGGTTATGATGGAAGAAAAATGAAGAAGAAGAGGATGATGACACCTAGCGTAGTTCCCTGAATACGGTGATACTGCAAACGGGGAAGCAGAAGATCATGAGGCATCAGATGAGTCTGTTGATGATCTTGGTCGGGACATTACTGAAGCAAAGAGAGACTACGAAACTGAAAAGGAGAGGTTGAAGTTTGAGCAGACGTTAGAGGATCACAACAAATTGTTGTACCCAACTTGCGAACATGGCCAGAAAAAGCTAGGTTGCACACTGGAATTGTTGCAATGGAAGGCAAAGAACGTTGTGACTGACTCGGGATTTGAAAAGTTGCTGAAAATAATGAAAAGGCAACTTCCAAGGGGTAACTAACTTCCCACCAGTACGTATGAAGCGAAGAAGGTTGTGTACCCTCTAGGATTAGATGCGGAGAAGATACATGCATGCATTAATAACTGCATCCTCTATCGCAGTGAGGAGTACGAGAATTTGGATGCGTGCCCAGTATACACTGCATTGCGGTATAAGATCAGATGAGTTGAACCTGGTGATGTTGAGGGCGAGCGCCCAAGGAAGGGGGTTCTTGTCAAGGTGATGTGGTATGCTCCTATAATACCACAGTTGAATCGTTTATTCAGAAACAAAGATCATGCGAACTTGTTGCGATGACGCAGAGAAGACCGTAAGAAAGACGAGATGTTGAGACACCCCGCTGATAGGTCACAGTGGAGAAAAACCGAGGGAGTGTTCCCGGACTTTGCAGATGACGCAAGGAACTTAAGGTTTGGTCTAATTATAGATGGAATGAATCTTTTCGGCGAGCAAAACTGCAGTCATAGCACGTGACCTGTAACTCTATGTACCTATAATCTTCCTTGGTTGTGCATGAAGCGGAAGTTCATTATGATACCAGTGCTCATCTAAGGCCCGAAGCAACCTAGCAACGACATTGATGTGTACCTATGACCATTAGTTGAAGAAATTTTATAGTTGTGGGGGAAAAAGGTGTACGTGTTTGGGATGAGCATAAACATGAGCCATTTGACCTACGAGCATTGCTTTTCGTAACCATCAATGATTAGTTTGATCTTAGCAACCTTTCAGGATGGGAAAACATGGAATACAGTGCATGCATACACTATTTAGATGAGACTGATAGTATATATTTGGATAAATCTAAAAAGGTTGTATACCTTGGACATCGTCGACTTCTTCCGAAGAATCATGTCGTAAGAAAGAAAGGCAAACATTTCAAAGGTGGGGTAGATCAGTGGAACAAGCCTATCCGCCGTATTGGTGATGATGTATTTTGTATGGTTAAGGATCTAGAAGTAATCTTTGGAAAAGGTTATGGCGGACAATCTCTTCCGAATGACGCTGCCGGACACGTGCCCATTGAAAGAAGAAATCTATATTTTGGGAGCTACCCTATTGGAAAGTACTAGAGGTCTGCTCTTCAAACGACGTGATGCATGTGATGAAAAATCTTTGCGTGAGCCTGCTAGGCTTCCTAGACGTGTATGGGAAGACAAAATATACACCGGAAGCACGACAGGACCGACAATATATGAAAGCACAAGACGGCATGCATCCGAAGAACAATGTGGATAAAGGACTTCATTACTCCACCAACACTCTTACCAAAGCATAGAAGGAAATATTTTTTGAATGCCCTAGCAGTATCAAGCTCTTGTCTGGTTTCTCGTCGAATATAAAGGGAACAATAAATATGGCAGAGAAAAAGTTCCAAAACCTAAAGTCTCATGACTGCCACGTGATTATGACGTAATTGCTTCTGGTTGCATTGAGGGGGCTTCTACCGGAAATTGTTCGAGTACCCATTGTGAAGTGACACGCGTACAGCACGCGACCGTTGGGAACCCCAATTGGAAGGTGTGATGCGTATAGCAGTAAGTTTCCCTCAGTTAGAAACCAAGGTTTATCGAACCAGTAGGAGTCAAGAAACACGTTGAAGGTTGATGGCGGCGAGATGTAGTGCGGCGCAACACCAGGTATTCCGGCGCCAACGTGGAACCTGCACAACACAACCAAAGTACTTTGCCCCAACGAAACGGTGAGGTTGTCAATCTCACCGGCTTGCTGTAACAAAGGATTAGATGTATAGTGTGGATGATGATTGTTTGCAGAAGACAGTAGAACGAGTATTGCAGTAGATTGTATTCGATGTAAAAGAATGGACCGGGGTCCACAGTTCACTAGAGGTGTCTCTCCCATAAGATAAATAGCATGTTGGGTGAACAAATTACAGTTGGGCAATTGACAAATAGAGAGGGCATGACCATGCACATACATGATATGATGAGTATAGTGAGATTTAATTGGGCATTACGACAAAGTACATAGACCGCTATCCAGCATGCGTCTATGCCTAAAAAGTCCACCTTCAGGTTATCATCCGAACCCCTTCCAGTATTAAGTTGCAAACAACAGACAATTGCATTAAGTATGGTGCGTAATGTAATCAATAACTACATCCTCGGACATAGCATCAATGTTTTATCCCTAGTGGCAACAGCACATCCACAACCTTAGGGGTTTCTGTCACTCCCCCAGATTCAATAGAGGCATGAACCCACTATCGAGCATAAATACTCCCTCTTGGAGTTACAAGCATCAACTTGGCCAAAGCCTCTACTAGTAACGGAGAGCATGCAAGATCATAAACAACACATAGGTAATAGATTGATAATCAACATAACATAGTATTCTCTATCCGTCGGATCCCAACAAACACAACATATAGCATTACAGATAGATGATCTTGATCATGTTAGGCAGCTCACAAGACCCGACAATGAAGCATAATGAGGAGAAGAGAAACATCTAGCTACTGCTATGGACCCATAGTCCAGGGGTGAACTACTCACTCATCACTCCGGAGGCGACCATGGCGGTGAAGAGTCCTCCGGGAGATGATTCCCCTCTCCGGCAGGGTGCCGGAGGCGATCTCCTGAATCCCCCGAGATGGGATTGGCGGCGGCGGCGTCTCTGGAAGGTTTTCCGTATCGTGGCTCTCGGTACTGGGGGTTTCACGACGAAGACTATTTGTAGGAGGAAGGGCAGGTCAGGGGGCCACACGAGGGCCCCACACAACAGGTCGGCGCGGCCAAGGGCTGGGCCACACCGCCCTAGTGTGTCGCCAGCTCGTGGCCCCACTTCGTCTCCTCTTCGGTCTTCTGGAAGCTTCGTGGCAAAATAGGCCCCTGGGCGTTGATTTCGTCCAATTCCGAGAATATTTCCTTACTAGGATTTCTGAAACCAAAAACAGCAGAAAACAGCAATTGGCTCTTCGGCATCTCGTTAATAGGTTACTGCTGGAAAATGCATAAATATGACATAAAGTATGCATAAAACATGTAGGTATCATCAATAATGTGGCATGGAACATAAGAAATTATCGATACGTCGGAGACGTATCATGAAGTTACGTGCATTCCTCAATGCAATTTCTCATACGGTAATCGATCCAGAAAGTCTACCAAGATTACAGAATGATGTGGTCCAATGTCTTGTCATATTCGAGCTGGTGTTCCCACCATCCTTCTTCAATATGATGATGCACCTCCTGGTTCACCTAGTGGAAGATATTAAAGTTCTTGGTCCTGTATTTCTACACAATATGTTCCCTTTCGAGAGGTTCATGAGAGTCTTAAAGAAATATGTTCATAACTGTGCTAGTCCATAAGGAACAACCTCCAAGGGCTATGGAACAAAGGAGGTCATTGAGTTCTTTGTTGACTTTTGTAACATCCCAAATTTCAATAAAAAGAAAGTTAGAGAATTCCAGAGAGCAAAATTTCAAACCAACAAAAACTTTTTAAATTGCATATAGTGCCATGCATAGGACTTGTGCATTTGAGTGATATGCCATGATGATTGTTATTACTTGTATTTGCTATACTCTAAAACCCTAATGTGATCATATGAAGATCACCAACCAAATAAATCAAAGAGGAAGAAAATCCAATAAATGAAAAACCCTAAAACCCTAACATATGCTCTATGGCATTTTTTATAAATTTTGACCCTAGACCAATTTTGTCTTCACCATTAGTTGAATAATGTTACTAAACACTTATTACAACTTTTGGAATCAAAGAATCACAATTCAAATACATTTCAAATACAAATCTTGCTCACATATGATAATGGTCATTTCTGCCAATTATAGTCTGATCACTACTTTGAGCCATTGAAATTCAATTTTATCAAACTAAATCTTGCTAACTCTTTGCACCATTTCAAAGTCAACATCAAGGTGAACACTTTTTGTAAAGATCACCATGCCAAAATCTTTCTTGATCAAGAGCTATGCTCATCCAAAGTTTCAACTTTTTAACATATTCAACAATCTCCCACTTAGCCAAATTTGCAAATCTTTGAATTCAATAATTCCACCACCACCTCTCACCACCTCTGGTCATTTCTAACTCATTGAAATACTTACAATTCAACACTTGCAACAAATTGGATTAAATCAAATTTGGACAAATTTTGCAAATAGCATCTATGGCACTATTAGACACTATTTGCTATAGTGACTCTACTCCATCTAATCTACCCCAACCTACACCCATTTGGTCCCCTGGTCCCCTCTAACACTAAGTGTTGCATAGCAAGCCTAAGGAGAAGAGGAGGGCAGCTAGGGCATGGCCATGCCGGCCATGTCGCCACCCCGACTACCCTCCCCTCTCCTCCTTCACTCTCTGCCCTGGCCACCGTGCCACAGCTCGCCACCGCACCTCCCTACACCTTCCTAGCACCGCCACTGTCGAGCTCAACAACGACCAACGCCGGAGGACGCGCGCCCAGAGCGCGCCCAGATGCCGATCGTGTCGCGCGTGTGCACACCGTGGACACGCACTGGCCACGCGCCGCGCCACCACCTCGCGCTCGCCCTGGCCCCGCTTACTAGCCGTTGAGCATCACCACGCCACCACGACGCCGCCAGACATGGCCACGACCAGACCCTGGACCGCCGCCGCCGTAGACGGGGAAGAAGATCCCGTGAACGCCGCCGCTCGACATTGAAACAATGCGAGCTATTCCGACGTCGCCCGACCCCGCTGTCGCCACCATTCGCTTCGCCTGGACAAGGAGAACGTTGCCACGTCCTCGCCTAGCTCGACCGCTCGCCGGAAACGCCACGCCATGGTCGACCACCTCATTGCCCCGCAACCCTTGCTCAATCCTATAAATAGAGAGTTCCCTGGAAGCAACTGAGCACACCACCTCACTCCCCACCCTTCACCACTTCGCCTCGCACCGTTAGCCACCTCGATCGTCGCCGGAGCAAGGCCAATCGCAAGCTCGGAGCCGCGGAAGCTCTGCAGCAATCGCCGGCGATCCAGGCCACCTCGAGCTCCGCCACTGCTACCAGCCGCTTCGCCGTCGTCCACATCTACCTCGAGCACATTGCCAACCCTAGCTGGAGCCGCCGTAAGCTCTCCGACCCCCTACCCTCGCCGCCAGACCCTCTGCTTCTCGTCGGAGAAGACGACGACTGTGCGCCGTTGGATCGTCTTCTAATCCAACGCGCCACGTCGCTCGTACCGCTTCGGCGTTTAAAACACGCTGACGGGTGGCCCCCTGCTGTCAGGCAGCCCGCGCGTCTCTGGACCGTGGCTGGGCTGGCTTGGACCGTTTTTAAACCTTTAGGCCCAGTTAGTTTTACTGCCGGCCTGTGTAATTCAAATTCGATTTAAACAATTCCAAACAAATTCAGTACTGCCCAAACTTTGAAATTCAATAGATTCAAATTGGCTTAACCAAATTTAATGAACTTTATATTGTTGGAAAGCTAATGAAAATATCTACACAATGCCACTGGTCCCATGCCAATTTTTGTTGTAGAATTAATGTGATAAAAAGATGAAGGCAGGGACTTTTCCACATTCAATTAATTATTAAAAATCAACCAAAATAGATATTAAGTTGATTCCAACTCTTATAGCTCACATTTGACTTACACTAATTGATTATGCAATAAAATGGTGTGGTCATTTTGCATGATCATGCCCTAGTTTAAGTAATGGATAATATGGCTAGTTTAACTAGTTGATATTGTCCAAAACTATTAAGTAATTCTTATGAAGTCTTATACTTCATTTAAATCTTGTCTCACATGAATTCATGGGATGTTTGGACCCCTGGCCCAAACTCTCTTATATGAATTACTTAGAGATTTAAATCATATGTAGTATTATTAAATGATATGAGGTGATCTACCTCATTTAAATCATTTTCTCAAATGATGATGATGAACATTTGACTTAGGTCAATATAAGTTCATATATGATTGTTTGAGAAATTAAATCTTAAGAAGATTTCAATGAGAGGAAATTATTTCTCAAGAACCCTATGGAAACTATCATTTACATATTAAATGCAAAGAAGTAAATTCTCCTCAAACAACACAACCCATGCACTCTAATTAGATTATTTGTGTGCATATAATAGTTTGTGTGTTTATATGTGATACATGGAATAGCCATTGAATTAGTGAGTAATTATACTCGTATTCAAATTTAGACGCTAGCACCGGAGAGTACACCGAAGAAGAAGGTTGCTACCAAGAGGAGGAGGAGGAGAATTTTGAGAACTACCAAGGCAAGCTAATATTCTTGCAAAGTGCAAAGCCCCTTGGGGCAAGGCACCATGAATCTTACCTTTTCTTACATAAGCCTATCCCAAGTTTGTACATTACAAGTTTTTACTTGTTTTCTCAAAGAGTTACTTTTATAGTTAACTTTGGTCAAAGTAAAGAAGTTTACTAGAGTAGTAAAGTTAGTCTCCATCAAGCAAAGCAAGATAGCACCCCTCATGATGTAGAGCTAGTGCTAATGAAATAAAACTTGACTACTCTAGATGGGAACAATGTGAATTGAAATGAATTTGAAACCTTGGAATGATGAAGCATTCCATTGAATGAATTTTGAAGGTGAATATGACAAAGAGAAGATGGTGATTTTTGATAAACATGATGTTGGTTTGAATGCGATACCTTTCCAATTAGTAAGTACCCCCACAATACCTGATTATGGGTAGGGCTTAACTGGAAGTTTATGCATCTTAGTATGGGTTCCCTCTGAACACACGTCATAGGGGTTACGCTTGAGGCTGCCTCCGTTGTTGAGAAATGATGTGAAATTGAGGTGAATTGTACGGCCAAGCCCTGTGCAGTTCCCAGGTTGACAGTTGGTCTTCACTGGGAGGCCAAGCTCATGGGGAGAGGTGCTCATACTAGGATTTATAAGTGAAAGGTTATGGTTGATGATCCACGTACTGTGTTACGATGATTCGGGGTAATCCCGACGGATGAAATCAAATGTTGTGGCACAAGTGTGCAACCTCTGCAGAGTGTAAATCTATTCGAATAGCCGCGTCCACGGTTACGGACGGTTGGAAAGGCCATACAGTTTTCGATGTCAGATCTTTGAAAATGATGTTGAAAGAAGATGGTGAAATGAATTGTGGTGAATTGAATTGAAATCACCACTTGAATGGTGGGAATGACACTAATGTTCCCACTTGAGTAATTAGCACTTGAATAAGCTTTTCTCAAATACTTGTGAACTAAAATTGGCTTTATGCAAATAAACTAGAGCTTAGCAAAATATACTAGAAATGTCTAGCACTTACATTAGTATTAGTTTGTGAGTACTTGAAGTACTCACGGCTTTGTCCCTGGCTATTCAAATGGCCAGAGTATGAAGATGAACAAGGAGATGACCAGCAGGACGCCTACGACAACTAGGAGTCTTCCGACGTCAAGCGTTGGCCTGTGGACTAGAGAGTCCTTGTATCTTACGCTTCCGCTATGAACTTGTGTTTGTTCGTTGATCAATAGATCAACTATTTGTGTAATATGGATCATGTGATTCCAATTTGTAAGACATTATGGTTGTAATGAATGATGATTGTGATACTTAACTATCATGCCTCGCAACAACAATATTCCTGGGATTGCGATGTATGACATAATAGGCATCCGAACTTAAAAATCCGGGTGTTGACAAGTTGGTATCAGAGCCATTGTATGACCTTAGGAGACCTTAGTTAGAATGGGCGTTCTGAAAAACTTAACTTTGAAATCAAATGAAAGAAAGTATTTGTGAAAATTTACTTACATTCTTGTCTTTGAGACTTTGCCAAAATTTGATGAATCATGTTCTATCTTATTTGAATCAACTTAAAATCTTGCCACACTTTGCACTCTCTAACTTACTCATCCAATTCTCTTTCAGATGGAGCCGAATGAACCCATCAACACCAAGTTTTACCAGCTTGGGAACGGAGGGAGCTTGATCTTCGAGCACGACCTCAATGCCCTTTCGGACTTCCTCGAGTGCCCGCACCCTGAGTTCCACGGGGTTCAGCTGGACGACACGCCCAGAGGAGAGTTGCAGTGGGTGATCACTACCGACTTGAGGGGCAAGATGGAGCCTCCCACCTCGGAGAGGATCCTCTTCTCCTTCCGCGAGAGCAACTGGCTCGACGGACTCGCACGTGGCCTTCAGGAGGAACTTGCGCGCCTCTGTGGACAGAACGTGGTGCGCATCCTCGCTTCGCGCTTCGTGCATCTTGTGAGGCGTGATGCCATGGGAGTGCCCATGGAGCTGCAGCCGCACCCGCAGCTGAGGCACCACGCTGAGCACCTGGACTTCATGCTCTACCAGACTCAGAAGGACCTCGACGCCACTCATGCTTACGCGAACCAGACCCATGCTCACATCATCGAGTAGGGTGAGGCGATCAAGCTACTCAACAACGACCGCAAGAGCCTTCGCCAGCAGCGTGCCAAGAAGGACGCTACGATTAAGCGCCTTCGCACCAAGATCGCGTCACTTGAGGCCACTGTCAAGGCCCAGGAGGATCAGATTCGTGAGCTGGAGGATGACGACGGAGGCATCGACATTCAGGGAGGAGGAGCCTTCCTGAGCGACGACGACGACTTTGAGGAGGACGAGAACACCGAGGAGGAGGACTACGAGTTCCTGGAGGCAGGACCCGACGACTACGTCCCGATCGATGTCGAGGATGAGGAGTAGTTGCACTAGTTTCACTTATGTAGGTGTGAGTTGTATCCCGTCCTTTGTATCGTAGCATGAGAATGGTTCTTAAAACCATTGGAGTATGTGTGTTAGTTTGTACTATGTGTTGAATGAATGAATCAATGTTATGTTTGTCATGAAAAGATTACAAGTTTTCAAATGTTTTCAAACTTAACCAAAATGAACCATAGAATGTTCCCTCTTATCTCATGATCTTCTATATCTTCAGATGGCCCCTCCCAATCGCACCAACGACGCGATGACGCAACTGCTACAAACCCTGCTTGCCGACAGGGAGACCGAAAGAGCTGAACGCCAAGCCAACATCGCCGCCTTGCAGAACATTGCCAATCAAGGCCTTGGAAATCATGACCACCCTGGATCCAAACTCAAGAACTTCCAGAACACCAATCCCCCGGTGTTTAGCAAGACCGAGGAGCCCCTCGACGCCGACGACTGGCTCCAAACTATGGAGAACAACCTGGAAGTAGCCGGAGTGGAAGCCAACGAGAAGGTCTTGTTTGCAACCCACTATCTCGCTGGACCAGCCCGCGCTTGGTGGACAAGCACCCGTGCCATGAACGGAGGTCAGTTCATGACTTGGGAGGATTTCAAGCTAAAGTTCAGCAAGTACCATGTACCCCCGGGTCTTATCAAAAAGATGAGGGATGAGTTCCGTGAACTGAAGCAAGGTCGCATGACGGTGGTTGAATACCGCGACAAGTTTCTCACACTGTCGAGGTATGCCCCTGATGAGACCGACACCATTGAGAAGAGGAAGGAGAGATTCCTGAACGGACTGAATGATGAGATGCAGACTGTCCTCGTCAACATCCCCTTCGCCGACCTTGAAGCCCTTGTTGACTCCGCCATCCAGATGGAGGGCAAGCTGAACCAAGCCAATGAGAACCGCAAGCGCCGCATGGCGAATCAAAGTGGATCAAGCCACCCCCAAAAGTATCGCCCTAGCTCAAGCGGAGGTTTCACTCCGAGAAACAACAAGCCACCGATGCAGAACTCGCGCCCCGGTTATCAGAACCGGAGTGGAGGAAACTCCAAGCTAGGAGGCTACAACAACAACTACAACAACAACAACAACAACTACAACCGCGCTGCGCCCCGAGCCCCCAACAACAACAACAACACCAACACTGCTCCCAGAACCGGAAGCAATGCCGTTCCCGTTGCGAACAAGCAGGACAAGACCACCATCACTTGCTATGAGTGTGGTGTAGTGGGGCACTACTCCAACGAGTGTCCCAAACGTCTCGCCAAGCTCGCGGCAACACCGTTGCACCTGCTCAGCAACAACGCCGTGTCTCCACCGGCAAGAAGTTCGCCCGCAACAACCCCAATAACCGCAACGGCCGCCTCTACCACATGAACGCCGAAGAAGCCCAGGAAGCACCAGATGTTGTACTGGGTATGTTTTCTGTCAACCACATCCCTGCCAGAGTGTTGTTTGATTCCGGAGCATCTCATTCTTTTGTCACAGAAGACTTTGCATCAACAAGTAAAATTCAACCCCTCAGCTTGAAGCATGTTATGATAGTTCAAATCCCCGGATCAACCACCAAAGCTAGAAAATTATGCAAAAATGTACCTATCAAAATCCATGATGTAGATTTCTATGCCAATCTAATCATTCTGGGAACCAAAGGTTGGAAGTCGTACTAGGAATGGACTGGATGTCCAAGCACAATGGATTGATAGACTGTGCCAAGAAAGCCATAACCATGACTAGCAGCACCGGTATCGTAGTAGAGCACGTCTCTGAAAAACTACCCAGAAAATTTACCTGCAACCAAAGTGTATCCAAGCCAACTCTGGATCAAATCAGGGTCGTTTGTCGCTACCCTGATGTGTTTCCGGATGATCTACCCGGTATGCCCCCGGATCGGGATATCGAGTTCATCATCGAGTTAATCCCCGGAACTGGACCCATAGCCCAGAGAGCCTACAGCATGAATGCAACCGAGCTTGTGGAGCTGAAGAAACAGATAGATGATATGTTGGCCAAAGGTCTGATTAGACCGAGTGCATCCCCCTGGAGATCCCCCGTCTTGTTTGTGGACAAGAAGGATGGTGCAAATCATTTATGTACGGACTATCGTAAGCTTAACGATGTCACCATCAAAAACAAATACCCCCTACCAAAGATAGAAGACTTGTTTGATCAACTCACCGGAGCCAAAGTTTTCTCCAAGATCGACCTTAGAACTGGATACCATCAACTGAAGATCCGAGCCACCGACATTCCGAAAACTGCCTTTACCACCAGATATGGGTTGTACGAGTACAACGTCATGTCGTTTGGACTGACCAATGCCCCCGCTTATTTCATGAATCTCATGAATAAGATCTTCATGAACTTTTTGGACAAGTTTGTCGTTGTCTTCATCGACGACATACTCGTCTACTCCAAGTCCGAAGAGGAACATGAACAGCATTTGGAGACTGTCCTAGAAACCCTTAGACAGCACAAGTTGTATGCCAAGTTCAGCAAGTGTGAGTTTTGGTTGGAAGAAGTTGGATTCCTGGGACACATCTTGTCTGCAGGAGGAATTGCCGTAGATCCCGCCAAAATCAAAACTGTTATGGAATGGCAAGCCCCAACCACCCAAACCGAGGTCCGCGCTTTTCTTGGATTAGCCGGATATTACCGCAGATTTGTAGAAGGTTTTTCGAGCATCGCTCGACCAATGACCCAACTACTGAAGAAGGACAGAAAGTTTGAGTGGACCGAGAAATGTGAAGAGAGCTTTCAACAGCTCAAGAGTAGACTGACAACAGCCCCCATCCTGATCATGCCCGATATCGCAAAGCCCTTTGACGTATATTGCGACGCCTCCAAGACTGGTCTTGGATGTGTGCTTATGCAAGAAGGCAAGGTTGTATCCTACCTTTCAAGACAGCTAAAGCAACATGAACAGAACTACCCAACCCATGACCTTGAGCTTGCCGCTGTGGTCTTAGCCTTGAAAGTTTGGCGTCATTACCTCATGGGTAATCGATGCGAAATCTACTCCGACCATAAAAGCCTCAAATACATATTCACCTAGAAGGAGCTAAACATGAGACAACGCCGATGGATCGAATTGATCAAGGATTACGACATGGAGATTCACTACCACCCCGGCAAGGCCAATGTGGTAGCGGATGCTTTGAGTCGACTGCCGTGTCAGTTGAACTCCATGCTCGCAACCGAACAACCCAGCTTGCATCAAGAGTTTGAACAGTTTAGACTTGAACTTGTTAGTGAAGGATTCCTGGCCAGCATAGAACTGCAACCCACCTTGGTTAGCCAGATCAAGGAAGCCCAGAAGGACAACGCTAGCATTGATGGAATCAAGAAACAGATAGCCGCAGGAAAAGCCCCCGGATTCACCGTAGACGAAGCCGGAGTTCTTTGGTACAAAGAACGTCTCTGCGTACCATCGGAGTCAGACTTGAAACAAGTCATCCTGCAAGAAGCCCACGACACCCTTTATTCAATCCACCCCGGAGGTACCAAGATGTACCAAGACTTGAAGGAACAATTCTGGTGGCACGGAATGAAGAGAGAAATCGGCAGCTATATCGCCAAGTGTGACATCTGTCAGAGAGTCAAGGCAGAACATCAGCGACCAGCCGGACTGTTGCAACCACTACAGATCCCGGAATGGAAATGGGACTCCGTAGGAATGGACTGTATCACCGGACTGCCCAAATCCAGCAAAGGCAATGATTCCATATGGGTAGTTGTTGATAGATTGACCAAAGTCGCCCATTTCATCGCCGTCAAAACCACTTACCAAGGCCCAAAGTTAGCTGAACTATACATCTCCAGAATAGTCGCCCTACGGAACCCCCAAATCGATAGTGTCAGATAGAGGATCACAGTTCACCTCAAGATTCTGGCAGAAAGTGCATGAAGGACTAGGAACCCGTCTGAATTTCAGCACCGCCTATCACCCTCAGACCGACGGACAGACTGAGAGAGTCAACCAGATACTGGAAGACATGCTGAGAGCATGTGTAGTGGAATACGGATCCAAGTGGGAAGACTGCCTACCTTACGTAGATTTCTCTTACAATAACAGCTACCAAGCTAGCCTACAGATGGCCCCCTTTGAAGCCTTGTACGGAAGGAAATGCCGTACCCCCCTGAACTGGTCGGAAGTCGGAGAAAGCCAAGTTTTTGGCCCAGATGTTCTTCGTGAAGCCGAAGAGAAAGTACACAAGATCCGAGAGTACCTCTGACGGCGCAATCCAGACAGAAGAGCTACACCGACAAGAGACGTCGGGAGATGACCTTCGAGATCGGAGACTTCGTCTATCTCAAAGTATCCCCCTTGAAAGGAATGCAGAGGTTTCAACTGAAAGGAAAGCTCGCACCCCGATATGTCGGACCTTTCAAAGTCCTCAGCCGCTGAGGCGAAGTATCTTATCAACTGGAGTTGCCCGAAGAAATGTCGGCTGTGCACGACGTGTTTCATATCTCACTCCTCCGGAAGTGCCTTGAAGTCCCTGAGAAGACCGAAGTGTTCAAGAACATCGATCACCGATCGGTGGATATCAACAAGGACTTGACTTACCGCGAAGTGCCGATTCGCATCCTGGAGGAAGCTTACCGAACCACCCGCACCCGAAGCATCAAGTTTCTGAAGATACAATGGAGCAATCATACCGAGGATGAAGCCACATGGGAACGCGAAGACTTCATGAAGAAGGAGTACCCAGATCTCTTTAGTACCTAACTTTCTTTTCGATCTCGGGACGAGATCTTTTGTAAGGGGGAAGGGTTTGTAACATCCCAAATTTCAATAAAAAGAAAGTTAGAGAATTCCAGAGAGCAAAATTTCAAACCAACAAAAACTTTTTAAATTGCATATAGTGCCATGCATAGGACTTGTGTATTTGAGTGATATGCCATGATGATTGTTATTACTTGTATTTGCTATACTCTAAAACCCTAATGTGATCATATGAAGATCACCAACCAAATAAATCAAAGAGGAAGAAAATCCAATAAATGAAAAACCCTAAAACCCTAACATATGCTCTATGGCATTTTTTATAAATTTTGACCCTAGACCAATTTGGTCTTCACCATTAGTTGAATAATGTTACTAAACACTTATTACAACTTTTGGAATCAAAGAATCACAATTAAAATACATTTCAAATACAAATCTTGCTCACATATGATAATGGTCATTTCTGCCAATTATAGTCTGATCACTATTTTGAGCCATTGCAATTCAATTTTATCAAACTAAATCTTGCTAACTCTTTGCACCATTTCAAAGTCAACATCAAGGTGAACACTTTTTGTAAAGATCACCATGCCAAAATCTTTCTTGATCAAGAGCTATGCTCATCCAAAGTTTCAACTTTTTAACATATTCACCAATCTCCCACTTAGCCAAATTTGCATATCTTTGAATTCAATAATTCCACCACCACCTCTCACCACCTCTGGTCATTTCTAACTCATTGAAATACTTACAATTCAACACTTGCAACAAATTGGATTAAATCAAATTTGGACAAATTTTGCAAATAGCATCTATGGCACTATTAGACACTATTTGCTATATTGACTCTACTCCATCTAATCTACCCCAACCTACACCCATTTGGTCCCCTGGTCCCCTCTAACACTAAGTGTTGCATAGCAAACCTAAGGAGAAGAGGAGGGCAGCTAGGGCATGGCCATGCCGGCCATGTCGCCACCCCGACTACCCTCCCCTCTCCTCCTTCACTCTCTGCCCTGGCCACCGTGCCACAGCTCGCCACCGCACCTCCCTACACCTTCCTAGCACCGCCACTGTCGAGCTCAACGACGACCAACACCGGAGGACACGCGCCCAGAACGCGCCCAGATGCCGATCGTGTCGCGCGTGTGCACGCCGTGGACACGCACTGGCCACGCGCCGCGCCACCACCTCGCGCTCGCCCTGGCCCCGCTTACTAGCCGTTGAGCATCACCACGCCACCACGACGCCGCCAGACATGGCCACGACCAGACCCTTGTTGCGGTCAGAAACCCACCGGCGAGCAGCGACGGGCAACACAGGAGAGCCGGGAGCAACTTAGGGCTGCGGCTGGCCCTGGTCCCTCCGAGCGACGGCCCGCAAAGACTCCGGCACGCACGTCCGATGCTGGTGCAAGGGCGTGCCACCTGACCTATACCTGGTCAGGAAGGTGATGGAGATGCCTCGCTTAGTTTCCTGCATGGCATACACGTAAACATTAAATACGAGCCTCGATCGGCTCTCAGGTTGTCCTGTGAATCGGCTCAAGGAGCCGATCCACCCATGATTCGCACGAGGTGTACGAATATATGGTGGTCCTGCTTGATCAAGATAAAGCTAAAACGATCTACGACGATTTAGGGTTTTCACCGCATAATCGGAACGTCCTACTCGTGATTGAGCCTCGCGGCCACGCACGGTGATCGTAAGCCGATCCTAGACAGGGCCTAAAAACCAACACGAGGTTGATCCCCGGAACATCCTGTCTAGGGCTAGCAAACTACACCCTACGCGCCGCTGGATCCTTCAACCCTTTGTAAGGCCTAACTATGCAGATATTAAACTAATCCTTGAAGAACAAGGAGCAACCATAACGGATCGGATCTACTAAATAATGGTCAAGCGGGGTGCCGCCCCTACGCCTAAGATAGGTGTAAGGGCGGCTGGATGTCTAAGGGTTGCACGACGATAGCATATGATACGAAGAACAATGCTAACCCTAACACATCTAAGATAACTACGTTGCTCGCCATCAAAAAGGCTTCAGTACGAGCAACGCATGAACAACGAATAAACTTGTACTGCCTAGATCGCAAGATGCGATCTAGGCAGCATGATGCTTACCCGGAAGAAACCCTCGAGACAAGGGAGTTGGCGATGCGCCTAGATTGGTTTGTGGTGAACGTGATTGTTGTTTATTTCATAAACCCTAGATACATATTTATAGTCCGTAGACTTTCTAACGTGGGAATAATCCCAACCGTGCACGAGCCAAACTCTAACTAACCGACACGTATCCTACTATATTACAGATACAAGGGCAAACTAGCCCAAACTTTGCATATAAGGCCGATTCACGTATATTCTTCCATGTATATTCTTCAAGCCCATCTTGATCGCGGCCCACCTTTGACTCGGTCAAATTCTGGTGATAACACATGCCCCCCTGGTTTTGGAATTGATAATTCCAAAATCACTCTGCTTTTTCTTCGTCGGGTCATGTCGTGGCAGAGCAGAACCGTCGCAGTATCCTTCATCATGATGCCTAGTCTTCTCAACTTCTCTGCAAAATTTGATAGCTTTAGCATCACTTCCTCGGAAACTGCAATGGCATTAAATCTCCTCTAGGCTCCTCCTTATTTAACTGTGCCGATTGATTAGCCCTTTTCATCCCCTTCCTCTGTTCTAGCTATCGGCACCGAAAAACCCTCTTTCCCTGTAGCAATGTCTTCCTCGTCCTCCGTCTCCTCCGGCCTCTCCCTCCAGTCTTCCTCCTCGAGCGAGCCGGAGTGGAACTTTGATCATGTGCCAGACGGCCCACCCGAAGCACTCGTCGGGTCAGATGGCGACCTGCCTCTGACCGATGGGGAAGACGACCTCAAGTTCCTCATCGAAGGGGAGCTGATGAGCGAAAGCAAAGATGACCTCCACCCCTGGGCGAAACCCACCTCCTCCGACGGGGAGGAGGAAGAAGAAGAAGTAGAGGAAGAAGAGGAAAAGGAGGAGGATGATTCCTCCTCTTCCGCTGGGCATCCGCCGGCAAAGCGATTCCGCGCTTGGGCGGACAGCGAGGACGATGATGATGACGAGGAAGAAGAGGAAGAGGAAGAGGATGATTCCTCCTCCTCCGCTGGGTATCCGCCGGCAAAGCGCTTCCGCGCTTGGGCGGACAGCGAGGATGATGATGATGATGAGGAAGAAGAGGCTCCGGCCGAGGGCTGGGGTAGCAGCGACGAGGAACTCTCTGGAAGCAGCGCCGACGGCAGCGATGCCGACGACGAGGCCAGCGAGGACTAGTAGAGTAGGACTAGTAGCCCCTGAGCAATCGGCTCTTCTTTTGTTTTCCCCTTCTTGAGCAATCGGCTCTTCTTTTGTAAAAAATCCCTCTTATTATGAAGAAGAACTTCTCAGCTGATTCTGCCCTTCTACCAAATTTACCGATTGCTAAAATAAGTCAACAAATTACGAGCCGATGGCAGCGCACCGGTCCTTGCCATGAAAACACGAGCAGAACCAACTCTATTGTTTTCCAAACGGTAATTTGTGGCCTACTGACATAGGCATCCCAAATGGGCCTGCCGAAGATAGTACCCGGGGTTTACTGAAGGCCCACTACCCGAAGAATAAGAAGATTCGGGAGCCCAAGATATATTAAGGAAAGCTAGAGTTGTAATAGGAAGTGTTATTTGTAATCTGGCGGGATGAGTTAGAAACCGTCCCGGACTCTGTAACTTGTACAACACGAATCCCTCGGCTCCACCTCCTATATAAAGGGGGAGTCGAGGGACGAAAAGATCATCGAATCATTATTACAAACCCTAGTTTTCACAATCGTCGAGTACTTTTCGGCTGAAACCTTCGAGATCTACTTACCCTCTACTTCCAACTAAACCCTAGCCTATAATCCATAGGCATTGACAAGTTGATACCTTGTCAATTGGCGCCGTCTGTGGGAATTAGAGGCGTAAGGATCTGATCTCGATGGCACGTTCAAGATCTTCGATATCATCAACCGCAAGCAACACAATGGATCGAGGTAAACAGATCGCTGCTGGTCTTGTCGATTTTGTTCCTCACCCACCCTCCCGTTTGGATGCATATGCGTATCTGGCGGAGCCCATGGAGATGACGTTCGGAAGGTTTCACTTTCGTGTCGAGAAGGAAGGATCGTATCGTGTCGAAATTCCGATTTCGTCGGGATCATCGGCGGTCGATTCCGATTTTTCAAGCTATACATCGTCAACCGAGTCAGGAGAAGAAGAAACTTCGTCGACACGCTACGTCAGCACCAGAACAAGAGAGAAACTCGCCACGATCTTCAACGACATGTCGTTTGAGTCATCTGCGGACTCATATATAAGCGATGG
Source organism: Lolium perenne (assembly GCF_019359855.2). Lineage (NCBI taxonomy): Eukaryota > Viridiplantae > Streptophyta > Magnoliopsida > Poales > Poaceae > Lolium > Lolium perenne. Next base: position 304,162,586 of record NC_067250.2, on the reverse strand, counting down.
CTCAAGCGATGTCGACAGTTACGACTTCATCGACAAATCTATCACAGTGGGCAAGGTCTTCATCAATCTCAACGACGATGTCACCAAACCCAACATAGATCTGAATACAAAATATCATCAGATTTATGCCATTGAGGATCAAGAGGAAACATCTGAGGCTTTCGACGATCTGGGAAATCCATATGTCGATCCCTCCAATCTGCGACAAGGCCTGGGCAACAAATACGTCGGACCAGAGCCGCGAGACAGAGTTCAACTTTCACAAGCAGCATGGGACAGAGCCGCGAGAGCTATGAATGGTACAGAACCAATGGCTACCACGGCCACACCAGAGGAATTACAAGCATATCAATATAGGCTAGCACGAGCTGCCAGAGAATTGGAAAAACAGACAGCCGAGTTAAACAGGAGAAAGGAGGCAGCTTCTGCATCCAGCAGGAGAAGGGCAGATCTAAGTCGACAATCTAGAACTTCGGGTGATAGCCACAGGGAGGCTCGGAGCAGGAGAGGAAGATCAAGGTTACAACACATACCCGAAGCTGAAAGAGAGCACTTGGTTCAAAACCTCGATATGTCCTTTATGTCAATAGATACAAGAGGGAACATTATCCCTAAGACACCAGAAGCTGGGTATATGGCGACACAAGCTTTTATCCTCGCATCTAAACCACCTCCAGGTGATCCAAGGGAAACACTATACAATATGGCGATAGCAGGAGTTGGAGCTATGGGGACAGCGTTCGTATCAATGCCTCCCGAGGGAGCGGCAAGGCAAAATAGTCCACGACCTACAGCAGCAACGGCGGCAGCACATGAAGGACCAAGCGGAGCAAGAGACACGGCAGCACAAGCATGGGTCGATAGAGCGCGGCAAAGCAGAAGGGATCATCGGCAATCTCCGGAGCTTAACGACGAAGATATGTGCGGCTTGCCATGCTTCACGAGGAGAGTCCGAAAAACTCGAGTCCCCTCAGGATTCAAGTTACCCGATAACTTCAAAAAGTTCGACGGCCTTCAAGATCCAGAGGATTGGCTAGTTGATTATCTCGAGACAGTGAAGCTCACAGGAGGAACCAGGGCAACAGCCATGCAAAGCATCCAAGTGCATTTGAGTGGAGCCGCACGATCTTGGATAAAGAAACTCACTCCAGGATCTATCGACAGCTGGGAAAATTTCGAGGACGTGTTCGTCAAGAACTTCAGATTCACGTGCAAAAAACCTGCGTCGTTAGAGGAATTGAGAGCATGTCGACAAAAGCCAGATGAGCCAATGAGAAAGTACATCCAAAGGTGGAATATCATTAAAAACTCGGCAGAAAATATATCTGACGAAAGAGCAATAGATGCGTTTGTCGCAGGAGTCAGGCGAGGAGATTTTGTCGAGGACTTGGGAAGGACCAATCCAAAGACAGTATCCGCGTTAATGGAGATAGCAAACAAATGGGCAGATGGAGAAGACGCCGTCCACAACAAACGGCACAGGTCCCCAGAGGAGGACCGTAGTCGAAACTATCAATCGAGGCGACGATTTCCTCGGCAGTACCCGAACTATGACGCTCCAGGGCAAATTTCGGCAGGATTTCGGACAAACACAGGAGGAAACAACAGAGACGATTATCAGAGAAGCAGTGAACAGCGAGGTGATAACAGAGATGATTCTCGCAACAACAGGCAAAATAGCGGGCCTAGGTTCCCAAGGCCTTTCATGTCCCCTGAAGACATGATGAATGGGCCGTGCCAGATGCACTTTTTCATCGACAGCAACGGTAAAAGACAGTCAGGACACCTGCAGAAAGACTGTCGCAATTTCCAGGCAATGTTCAGGTATGCAGAGCACGCTAACGCTCGGGCAGCACAGAGAAATCCTCGAGAACCCAGGAGCGAGATTCACTTACCACCTCCTCCCGCGATTACAGAAGACAATCGACATCAGCTCAGAATAGCGGCAGCACCACCACCACCACCTTATGTTGATCCCAACTCTCACGGAGCGGTGTCGATGATTCAGAAGGCAAGGCCGTCAAATAGAGCTCAAAAAGTAATTTCACGACAGGTGTTTATGGCAGAAAAAATGCCTCCACCAACTGTAGAGTATCTTAATTGGTCAGGGCAAGATATTGGTTTCACCATAGCAGATCATCCGCAACAAGTTCCTCGACCGGGGCAGTCAGCACTTATTCTGCCAGCAGTTATTGCGGGATTTGATGTCTCTCGAGTGTTCATAGACGGCGGCAGCAGCTTAAACCTCATGTATGCAGACACATTGAGGAAGATGAACATATCCTTAGCGAACTTGAAGCCAACAGACACAAGGTTCCACGGTATCACACCGGAGAAGCCAAATTATCCATTGGGGAAGATCAATCTCGACGTTCGGGGCTTTGGAACTCGAGAGAATTATAGAATCGAGAGGCTGGAATTTGAAGTCGTGGATTTTCCGTCGCAGTACCACGCTTTGTTGGGACGACCAGCATATGCTAGATTTATGGCGGTGCCACATTATACATACCTGTTGTGGAGATTGCCTGGACCAAAGGGACCAATCACAGTCAAAGGAAGCTTCGCCCTAGCCGATAAGTGCGACAAGGATTTTCATCGACTATCAGAAACTTTCGGGATGCAAGCTGAGTATTTGGCGTCAAAAAGTATGACTGACTACGACGTGCTACCAGATGTTGGAAGGCCAAATAAAGAATCAACTTTCAATACCGAGAAAAATTCTAAGGAGGTGCAGATTCACCCGACAGACCCGAAAAAGACGACATCCATTGCAACAAATATGGATATCGCATAGGAAAGCGCGCTCGTCAAGTTCCTCCGTGAGCACTGGAAAATCTTCGCATGGTGTCCAGCTGACATGCCAGGAGTACCCAGGGAACTTGCCGAGCACCACCTCAACTTAGATCCTCTCGCGAGACCAATCAAACAACCCTTGCGGCGTTTTTCGGAACCAAACCGCAAATCTATGTTATCAGAAATAAATCGACTCAAGGATGCTGGTTTTATCAAAGAGATATCCACAGAAGCCACATGGGGAGCTAACCCGGTGATGGTGCCGAAGAAACACACGACAGGTCCTTCGCATGTGCGTCGACTTTACGTGTCTCAATAAACATTGTCCAAAGGATCACTTTCCCCTCCCGAGGATCGATCAAATTATCGACTCCACGGCTGGATGCGAACGTCTTTCCTTCCTGGACGCATATTCTGGTTATAACCAGATCAGATTGAAAGAAGAAGATGAAGTAAAGACCGCGTTTATTACACCATACGGCGTGTTTTGCTACAGAACAATGCCCTTTGGTCTAAAAAATGCGGGAGCAACATATCAGAGGATGATGCAGAAGTGTTTGGCGACACAGATTGGGAAAAACGTGCAAGTATACATCGATGATGTCGTCATAACGTCAAAAAAGGGGGCGACGCTGATCGAGGATCTCAAGGAAACTTTTGACAACCTCGACAAATTCTGCCTCAAGCTGAACCCGACGAAGTGTTCTTTTGGCGTCCCAGCAGGAGAACTTCTGGGGTTCTTAGTTTCAGCAAGAGGGATTGAAGCAAATCCCGACAAAATACAAGCTATAGTAACAATGAGAAAGCCAACAAAGTTGAAAGAGATACAGCAGCTAACTGGGCGAGTCGCAGCTTTGAGCAGATTCGTCGCCAGGCTGGGAGAAAAAGCGTTACCATTTTACGCTCTGATAAAACAAGGAGATAAATTCCAGTGGAACGAAGAGGCCGACAGAGCTTTCGAGGATTTGAAGCGCACAATTTCGACACCACCAATTTTGGTGGCGCCGAAGGAAAAGGAACCTCTCCTGCTGTATATTACAGCCACCCCTCAAGTGGTTAGTACGGTGCTAGTCGTTGAAAGAGAAGAAGAAGGAAAAATCCATGGAGTACAGAGGCCAGTATATTTTGTTAGCGAAGTTTTATCACCCTCAAAACAAAGGTACCCTCAGTACCAAAAGCTAGCATATGGAGTGTTCACAACGGCACGAAAATTGCGCCATTATTTTTCGGCACACCCGATCATAGTGGTCAATGAAGCTCCCTTGTCAAATATACTAAACAATCCAGAAGCTACGGGTCGTGTCTCCCTTTGGGGAATCGAACTTTCCCCTCGGGACATCACGTATGAAAAAAGAAAAGCAATCAAGTCGCAAGTTCTGCCAGACTTCATCGCAGAGTGGATGGAGCTGCAAAACACAGGACCCCCAGACTTGTCGAGAACATGGACTATGAACTTTGATGGGTCCAAGAGACTTGAAGGAGCTGGCGCAGGAGTAGTACTTATATCACCTGAAGGCGACAAGTTAAAATACGTCCTTCGGATGACGTTCCCTAACGCATCCAATAACGAAGCAGAATATGAAGCTCTCATACATGGGATGAAGATGGCGAAAGCTTGCGGTGCAACTCGACTAAAAATTTTCGGCGATTCACAATTGGTGGCTCAGCAAGTTATGAACCAATGTGACGCAGTCAATGATAGCATGATGGCATACAAGGAAGTGTACAACGAGCTCGAGAAGTTGTTCGATGGATGCGAAGTAAATCATATTAGTAGATTGAGCAACGACGAAGCTGACGTTCTTGCAAACATCGGGTCGCAATGCCTTGCAGTTCCGCCGGGTGTATTTTGGGAAGAGATAACAGAGAGATCTACTAAATCGACAAAATCAAAAAAGAAGGAGAAGAAACCCTCGGGGGCTACCAAGGAAGAGCAAGAAGAAGAAGAAGATCAGGACCTGGTCATGATGATACAGATACTATGGATGCAGACGTACATATCATAGATCCTCAGGAAAGAAATACCCGACGATCTAGTTGAGGCAAGGCGAGTAATTCGACGCTCCAAAGCTTTCACGGTGGTCAAAGGAGAATTGTACAAACGAAGTATTTCAGGCGTCCTGCAAAGGTGTGTCACACCCGAAGAAGGAAGAATAATTCTGAAGGATGTACACGAAGGAATATGTGGCCACCACGCAAGTAGTCGAGCTATTGCAGCCAAGGTTTTTCGGGCAGGATTCTACTGGTTGATAGCAATCGAGGACGCCAAGGAAATAGTAAGAACGTGCGACGCGTGTCAAAGGTTCGCCGCAAAACCTCACTCTCCAGCAGCAGAACTAACACCAATACCATTGTCGTGGCCTTTTGCCCAATGGGGACTTGATATGGTGGGCAAGTTACACAAATCCTGGCCAGGAGGAAAGGAGTACATGCTAGTAGCTGTCGACAAATTTACAAAGTGGATAGAAGCAAAGCCGATAAATTCACCAGACGGAGCATCCGCAGTAAAATTCATAAAAGGCCTCGTTTTTAGATTTGGAGTGCCCCACAGCATCGTCACAGACAATGGCAGTAACTTCACATCCCACGAATTCAAAGATTATTGCAAAGAAGTGGGTATCAAATTGCACTTTGCGTCAGTTGCACATCCTCAAACCAATGGGCAAGTCGAGAAAGCCAATGGCATCATCTGCAATGGCATCAAGAAACGCCTGTTAGGACCACTGGAAAAAGCTCGACATACCTGGCCAGAAGAACTACCAAGTGTGTTGTGGAGCATCCGAACAACACCAAATACGGTGACACAGGAGACCCCGTTTTTCCTGGTCCATGGAGCAGAGGCAGTACTACCAATAGAAATAGAGCACGACTCCCCCAGAGTCACAGAGTATAATGAAGAAACTTCCAAGATAGCATTGGAAGACGATGTCGACGCACTCGATGAAGCTCGAGACGAAGTACTATCAAGGGTAACCAAATACCAACAGGACTTGAAGAATTACCACAGTCGACGTTTACGGCCAAGATCTTTTCAGGTGGGAGACCTAGTTCTTCGGCTCACGCAAAAAAGTCATGAAAAACTCGAGCCACCATGGCTTGGCCCTTACATTGTCACGGAAGTAATCGGAGGAGGAGCATACAGGATAAAGGACAAGAAGACAGGGGTGGAGGAGCAAAACCCTTGGAACGTGGCGCAACTCAGGCGGTTCTACGCCTAGAGTCGAAATATAGTCCTTGTAAAACTTCAATGTACTGAAACGCCCACGAGTTTTCAGACGCACTCTTTTCCTTTTTCGGGGCACCGAGTGGGGCCGGGAAAGGTTTTTAATGAGGCAGACTCGTGGTGCTGCAATATAATAAAGATAGCGTCAATATAACTTTTCTTCATCGACACGTTCAAAAGTCTCCGACCCGACGAATTTCAATATAGTTCCTCGAAAAAAGAAAAAACTTCGCCTTGGTATCAAAATACCTCGCGAGTCAATAAAGATACAAAATAGTACTCAACAAAAAGCCCGGAGGCTGAGTCTCGGCAAAACTACATATTAAATAAACGCCTTGGTTCAAAACCTCGCGACACACAAATACAGAAAACAGCCACCGAAACACTCGGGGGCTATACAAATATAGAAATCTGATGATTGCTTCACAATATAATCACAATCATGGGTTACAAAGAAGAGTTATTTACCAAAGGAAAATAATCAGTCATGATTCAATATGTTATCAAGGGTAATTCTGTTTTCTTCAGGAGCAGCGCCAAGAAAATCAGCATAATGACCATCTGCAAAAAAGTCGGCATCCATCCGAAGAAGGTCTTCAATCATTTCTTTGGCTATAGGCGAAACCTTTGTGTTAATTCGGTCAACACCAATTCTTCGGCGCCTTACTTTCTCATGAACTTTCGCAACAACTTGAGTCAAGTCAAGATTTGAGTGGCAGATCTGAAGCATGATAAGAGCAAATCTGGCGCCAGCCACCAGTTGAGCTCTGACAAAATCATGGATCTTGTGGGCATCCTTAAACTTCTCCATTAACTCGGGAAGGGTTTTTGGTTGAACGTTCCGAGGAAACATGGAGTTATAAACCATAGACAGAGTCCTGGTACAGAAGACAAGGAAGTCGCGGGTTTGAGAGGTGCGATCCTGAAATCTTACAACCTGGCGGGTCCTCTCGGGGGTAGCCCAAAACAGAGAACCATGGTCAAGGGAAAGGTTAACAAGGAGGTTCGTCCTAGTATTTACCCTCTCTTCTTCGGCAACAGCATCAGTAAAGGAACCTATTAAAACAACGGAGCAGAAAACTTTAAGAGACGCATCATGAAGACGGAAGATATCGGAGGATGAAACAAGCATACCCGACATATCCGCACTGGCTTCATTCATTAACTCGAGCATGAAATTTTCTCGAGTAGTCGCCTTTTCAGCCTCGGAAGCAGTGATTTCCCTAGCAGCCACGGCTTCATGAGCTTGTTGAAGTGCAATTTTTTCGACTTCAGATGACTTACGAGATTTTTCCATCAGCACAAGCGCTTGTTTCTTCATGGATTGAAGTTGCTGTCGCAGTTCTTGCAATTCTTCTGACGAATGTTTGTCTGAAGAACCTTCGAGAGGGTTATCAGCGATTGGCATTTTCTTCGAGAAGGAAGAAGCGGGAGAGGCATCGGCAGTGCAAGGATTGGTCGAATAGTTGTCAAATATTAACTGGAAAAGAAAGCGCCAGGATCAATGATAGAGCCAGAGGAAATTTCATTACTTTCTAGAAACATTTACATAGGCATTACAAAAGAAGTTTCTCCTATAGAACTACCATGGTGATTGTCGCCACAGCTAAATTTGGCGACAAGGGCAAAAGAAGCAGAGAATGAAAAAACAAAGAGGCATGCAACTAGACCTCCGGCCTCGATGAACTAGGAGTCGAAGCTGGTTTGATCCCAAGATAGGCCAGGATTTTCTTCGTGTTGGGCTTGGCTGCCTTAATCAACGACCTCCATCTTGACTGTTCTATCTGATTGGTGTCGCCAACTTTCATCCAATCAACAGATTGTTGGCTGTCAGCGACCAAGGCAACAGTACTCTCGACAGCAATTTTCATGTTTTCTTGGCGCATCTTCAGTCCAAGGTCCTCCGATGAATTGAAGCTCTTGGCAAGGGTAAGGAAAGTCGGGGGCTCCTCTTTCTTCGGGAAGAAGTAGGGGAACAGCGCCGACAGTCCCGCACTAGCATTCGCCACGCCTTCACGAATTTCGGCTCCATGAAGCTCCAGATAAGAAAGTGCGTCAAGAAGAGGATCATTGTCAGGATTTTCCAAGTCAAACTCTTGGTTTGTTTGGTCTGCCGCATGAAACAAAATGTTGGTCAAAAACAAGAAACAGCGAGTAGCACAAAAATAGAAGAAATCAATAATATTACTTTGAGTGCGTCGACTTTGTGATTTCAGACGCTTGAGGATCCCCTGCTCACGATCAGCCTGTGCAGCCTTGTGCTCGTTTAAAGCAGATTCAGCATCCTCAAGTCTTTTTCGAGATCCTCGACACGAGCAATCTTCGTTTTGGCTTCATCAGCCTCTGCTTTGGCCTCACTAGCAACAAGTTCGGCTTTCTTGCGTGCCGCTTCACTTTGCTTCAGTTGCTGAACAAGTGTGTCGGCACGTTTGTTGGCCTCTGCAAGTTTCTCTGTCGAAGTAAAAAAGAAAAAAGAAAGGTAAAAAAGGATGCGACAAAGGACAGGAGCAAGAAGTCAAAAACAAAGACAGCAAAAAAGGTATTACCTTCAGCTCTGTTGGCATACTCACGGTACCCAATAAATTGGGATCCGATGCGAATAAGCTCTTTGATCATGGGCTGTCAAAGAAGAACAAAGAAAGAGAAATATCGGTATGAAAAACGAGTGGAGGCGTGAAAAATCAAAACAAAGGAAATATAGATATCGACAAACTTACATCATCCAAGAGCAGGGTCGACGAGCTGCCCGGTTGAGGAGCAGGTTCAAGAATTGTTTCAATCCTTGTCCTTTTTGGTGAAGGAGCAAGGGGGCTTGCTGGCGGAGTTGCGGTGACGACGTTTAGTTGAGGAGGCGAGGTTTCTTCTCCTTCAACTAGCGTGTCTGAGGCAAGTACAGTATGTGACGTGCTTGTTCGAGGAGCCACGCCAACAGTCGGTACTTCTTCCTCGTCATCACTGATGGTTGAAAATCAACAGCATAAAAAGCAAGACAAGATACACATTTCGAGTACAGAAATAACGAGAAAAGTAACAAGGACTTACGAGCTGACGAGGGATCCAAGATAAGGATCGTAAGCTGCCTTCTGATGTGAAGGATCAACTTCTTCGGCTTTGGAAGTGCCGGAATCTTCGACATCATTCCTTTTCCTTTTGCTTTTCGGGGAGACAGCGGGAGGAGGCGATTGTGCCGACGAAGTACCTTCGGAATTACCCGCAGATCTTCGTGAATCCACGGGTTCGTTCACAAAGGATGGAGCTTCCTGATTGTCATCCACGACAATGGCCCTTTCTTCGACTTCTCCATCCTCAGGAAGAGGAGGAAGGGAAGCCATAGTAGGATGGTTCTACAGGAAAATAGCGACAAAAGAAAAATTAGAGAAATATCAATACAATGAGATGCAGGGAAAGTACGGAACAAGATAAAAATTCGAGAAGACAAAATACCTCGGGGAGAGGATTGGCGGAGCTGTATGGTTCCATGCGGCAAGAGGAGGGAATAGGATCCTTCTTGTTCAGCGAGGAAATTCTTCGAATCAGCTTCTCCAAGTCCTTTACAGAAAGATCATTGGAGAGCCTGTTGGCGTCATTTGCACCAGCATATGTCCAAAGGGGATTTTTGCGGGCCTGAAGAGGCTGCACTCTAATCCTAAGGAAGTAGGCGGTGATTTGAACACCAGACAGTTCTTTGCCTCGAGTATTTTGAAGCTGATGAATACGAGACATAAGTGCTTCTGTCGACGTTTTCTCTTCTTCGGAAGCTTCAGCATCCCAGGAGCGGCGGCGCTGAATTTTCGCACTTCCGTCAAAAGGGGCTATGTTGTGCTCAACAGAATTGGCACTTTCTTCGTGTATGTAGAGCCACCTTTTGCGCCACCCTTGGATAGAATCAGGAAATTTGACGTCGAAGTAATCAACGTTAGAACGAACACAGATAACAACGCCGCCTATGTTATAGGATGGCGTCCTCTTTCTTCATCAGGCCTAGCCTCTTCAGCAGGTTGACGTCTTGGTTGGAGATTTTAGATCTCTCCCACTCAAGGTCTTCAGCGGCCATCTTGGACTCTGGAGTACTGTGGCGAGTAAGTCGCGTGCGCGGTGGCATCAATGGCACTGGAAAAGCAACGTTCGTGCGTACGGAAGACCAAAGAGAGTTGGGCGCAGGGGAAGTTTTTGCAAAGAGGAACAGATGGGCGGCGCAAGCGATGGACTGAACGGAGGTTGAAGAAAGGTTTATATAGGGATCGGGCGAAGCAATGCACCGTTGGATAGAGAAATCGTGTGGTGCAAAAAAGATCTTCTAGATAAAAGGGCAAAAAGGTATTTTTATTGAGATGGAATAAAACAGGCGTTACCGTACGTGCGCCAGGAAAAGCGGAGGACGTGTGTCCCCCACTTGCACGACGTGTCAACGTGGTGGAAACAATGGACCCACAAGGCAGAAAAATCACGACTATTAACAGAGAGGAAGTAAATTTAACTAAGGGAAGCATGTCGACAAGAAAAATAAAAGAAGATTGGCGACAGGAGAAGTTATTAAATACTTCGGGAGCCTTTGATCAAATACAAGTTTTTGCCCAAATGCTCGGGGGCTACTTCGACAAAAGTAAAATTTCGCGTATGGCAATATAGAAATTGTGGGAGCCTACAACCAAGCACAAGTCCTTGGCTGTAGCCTCGGGGGCTACTCCCATCGGGAACGCTGTTCGCGTGCCCGAGAGATGAAAAGAAGATCATATCGAGAAATAATGACAATATAGCGACAAGGTGAACTGCAATGTTGAGCCTACAACCAAGTACAAATCCTTGGCTGTAGCCTCGGGGGCTACTCCCATCGGGAACGCTGTTCGCGTGCCCGATGAAATTAACAAAGAAAAATAGAAAAGCAAAAGAGTATATTTCGAGTTATAACTAACTCTACATATACTCCCATCGGGAGAACAATATAAGTCATCTTTGACTCGATAAAATATGCCATTCCAACAGCCGAAAAAGCACTCGACAATATATTCTCAGAACGCCAAAGTTGCGGTCAATTTCTGAATGCCGCAAATTTGCGAAGGTAAGACCCCAGATCCGTTCTGCTGGGCGTGGCATCGCCGAAGAATGCGCTCTGCTACTTTTATTCGTATCAGCAGATACGAAGAAAAATCCTAACGGACGCGTTAGGTACTCGATAAATTTTACTGGGACTCGACAGAATGGTAAGACCTTAAGCGGCGCCTGTCGAAGTTTACACCAGTATCCCAAGGTCATGTCCAGGGACGTGATCTTGAAGTAGGTTTTTGCGGATTGCCACGAGAGCAGTTAACTAGTACCTGATCCGTCAGATGAACTAGCCCCAACTACCATTATCCCTGTACAATATAGAATTTTATGTGAAGAAATATAGAAAAGTTAAAGCTGTCGATTAAAAATAAAACAGTGGAGATTTTCCCTGACTCTACGATTCAAGCAAAATCTCGGGGGCTACTGACATAGGCATCCCAAATGGGCCTGCCGAAGATAGTACCCGGGGTTTACTGAAGGCCCACTACCCGAAGAATAAGAAGATTCGGGAGCCCAAGATATATTAAGGAAAGCTAGAGTTGTAATAGGAAGTGTTATTTGTAATCTGGCGGGATGAGTTAGAAACCGTTCCGGACTCTGTAACTTGTACAGCACGAATCCCTCGGCTCCACCTCCTATATAAAGGGGGAGTCGAGGGACGAAAAGATCATCGAATCATTATTACAAACCCTAGTTTTCACAATCGTCGAGTACTTTTCGGCTGAAACCTTCGAGATCTACTTACCCTCTACTTCCAACTAAACCCTAGCCTATAATCCATAGGCATTGACAAGTTGATACCTTGTCACCTGTCCGCAAGGGCAAAACCCAATTCCCCAAAATGCCATTTGAACAGATCCAACCCACGGCCATACGAACCTCAGATGTCAATTGCGCAGGTTCGCAACTGCAATGAATCCATGGGCAGCACCATCCAAAGCCCACGCTATGGTTCCCAGCCTGAAGGTGATCCTTAACTGCCCCTTTACTGTCCGAACATAGCGCCTTGCTCTATCTTTTCGCAGCAACAGAGACGGTTCTGACTCTGTAAATGATGGCGGCTTCCTTTTCAGCAGCTCTAATAGTCTTCTACTGCAACAACTCACCGCTTTCGGAGAAGGCTATGATGCAAGGTCAGCCGATGTAACTCCAATCGGCTCCCAAAAATAGAGTGTCTACCAAATCAGCTGCCCCCCGAGCCTCAGTTAAAGCGAGAACAGTGGTGAGGATACACAGTTCAGTCCAAGGGCCCTGAACTCAGGCAAATTGAGACAGCCACCATGCAGAGGTCCTAATCATGCCTACGAGCGTAGCTGGGAAAGTGGCCAACTTAGCCAGGCCGACGGTAGACGCACCAGAGCCGATCACCCTTCTTCCTTTGAAAACCGATATTGCAGATGAAGTACCAACGGCTTAATGAGCAAAGGGCTGCCTTCTGCCAAAACTGACGTTTCTGCCAGTACTGCTGAACCGGCGCAAAGGGTTGGAAGTCCTCGAAGAGAAGGTTCAGGTACCAAAATTGGCTCATTGTTTACTCCCTCGAGGAAGCAGAAGGCATCACAGCTGAACTGAAAACCGACCTGGTCGAAATCTGTGTCTTGAACACGCAGCCGGTAGATCTTGTGTAAATGTACTAGAGTCGATGGCTGTGCATCGGCTTTGTTTCTTAGCTCTAAAGTCGATGTCTGTGCATCGGCTGTATACTATGAGAAATTTTTTTTTTTTACTGGCCGATTTTTTCTATCGGCCCCCAATATTTCACCGCACATGTATCGCACATGTTCCTCTGATTAGGTGCCCCCCGAGCCGAATCTGCCAGGTAACTGCGGATATCAGCTCTGTAGTCAGCCAAGGCACAGTATTTGAACGTCGGCCCCGTTAGGACTAATGTTGACTCTCATCAGCCGACGTAAAACCGCTGCCCATTAGATCGACGTTGAACACAGGCAGACTGTGTGGTGAGGATAATTTTGGCCGATTGCTGGAATCGGCCTCCACGAATCGCTCAATGAAGGTTTTGTAATGTTCCTTCACAGATCTTTGGGGCCGATCCCAAGGATCGGCGTCGCCACGTTTGCTCATCGGTTTGTTCTTACTGCACGGTCAGGTCGGTGGATAAGACCAGCCTAACCCCGTCCTTTGTCACGTCGATGCGCTCGCAGTCATCCAAATTTGGTACCTCGTCTAAACCTGGAGTACTAAACTCCGTCGGCAGGATGAGCACCATGTTTGTGCCAGCCGATGTTTCATCATCGGCTTTCCTTTGCTTGGGGCGCCACTCCATTTTTTGTGGTCGACCCTCTTCATCCAGGGTTCGTTGAATTTTCGCGGCCAGGTCGGGCCGCGCCTTCCCTAGCGTGTGCAGGTACAACCTTTCGGCTTCCTCCAAGCCACGCAGTCGCTGAACCCTACGCTTCTGGGAATGGCTGAGTCCATCAGGGCACCACCTTGGCCGGTGGTACCTGTCTTCTTCTTCTTCATCACCGTCTTCCAAATCCTCGGGATCTTCCACCCGAGGGGACTCAGCGTGCTTGTTCCGAGGTGGGAGAGGCCCTAGACGTTTGAATACGGACACGTTAGCTGCATCCTTCCTCTTCTGTCTACATTCTGGGCAGTTGCCGATTGTAGGCAATCGGCTCATTCCTGAATCCCAGCAGTGTCTGAAGAAGGGGCAGTCCCAGTGCCTATCCTCGTCGCCTTGCTCCCTTGACTTTTCCTTGGCGTGGCGCTCATATCTCTCCTCATCGCGATCATGCCGATGACGTCTCCTGGCGTCCCTAGCCAGACGATCTCTTTCATCATCGTCGTTGGGTCGTCGGCGTTGGTCATATTGACTCACATACTTGTTGAGGAGGTGATCAGAGAGAGGTCGCTGATATCTCACATTCCTTACTTCTCCCTCTGTGATGTAGCGCTTGCCATCGTGACGGAGCCGATCGCGTGGAGCGGCCTCCTCTGTGTCCTTGCTACGAGAGCAGCTGCCCTCGTCTCCGTCCTTGCCAGAGTGGTGTCCAGGTCCTACCATGTTGATGTTGAACGAGAATCCTGGCTGGCACCCTTCAGGGTAAGTGCACTCCACCATGTTAACGGCGGGGAAAGGGTGGGTGTCGACCTTCATGGCGTACTGGTTGAAAATTAGACGTCCTTGTTCTATCGCCATTTGGATCTGCTGACGCCACACCCTGCAGTCGTTGGTGGTATGGAAGAACGAGTTATGCCATTTGCAGTATGGTTTTCCGTTCAGCTCCTGTACCGTGGGGATTTTGAGGCCTTCGGGTAACTTCAACTGCTTCTCCTTGAGTAAGAGGTCGAAGATTTGCTCAGTTTTAGTCACGTCAAAATCAAACCCTCTGGGCGGACCTGGTGGCTTAACCCATTTGCAGGACACGGGGGTTGCCCCCCGAGTCCATTCAGCCACTGCTACCTCCTGATCTCCCGCAGAGCCTTCGTCTTCATCTGCCTCAACCAGGACTACCGCACGCTTGAATTTGTCCTGGTACAAGTCCGGGTGGCGCTGTTCATATAACGACAGTTTCTGAACCATGTGCGCCAGTGAAGGGTAGTCTGCTTGGGAGGCCATATCCTTGATTTGTGATGCAAGGCCCACCACTGCCAACTCGACTGCTTCTTTTTCAGTCACACGAGCCGAATAACATCGGTTCCTAAGATTTCTGAAGCGCTGGACGTATTCTGCCACAGTTTCCCCGCGCTTCTGACGTACTTGAGCTAGATCGGCAATGCCGGCCTCGGAAGCCTCTGAGTGATACTGCATGTGGAACTTCTCTTCCAACTGCTTCCACGTCCGGATTGAGTCTGGTGGCAGCGATGTGTACCACCCGAAAGCCGATCCTGTGAGGGACTGTGCGAAGAACCTCACACGTAGCTCATCTGCTGCTGAGATCGTGCCCAGCTGTGCCAAATATCGGCTCACATGCTCGATGGAGCTGGAACCATCTGATCCATTAAATTTGGAGAAATCAGGGAGCCGATATTTGGGTGGTAGCGGGATCAACTCGTACTCGTTGAGGTACGGCTTGGAATAGCCGATTGTCCTCCTTTTCGGCACCATGCCGAACTGGTCTCTCAGTATAGTACTGATTTGATCCGCGGTGCTGGCTGCAGGAGTCGAACTCTGAAGATTCGCCGGAGTGGCATACTTAGCCAGCCATGCTTGCTTTTCCAGCTCTGAGCCAACTGCAGGAGCTGAGCTCTGGAGGTTTGTCGGAGTGGCATACTTAGCTAGCCACGTCTGCTTCTCAAGATCTGTTGCTGAAGTTCCTCCTGCTTTTCCAGAAGTCCCTGCTGCTGCAGTCTGGTTTGTGAGTGCCCAGTTACTGCATTCTGGCACGTATGTGCACGTGTAACCGTGAGGGATCTCCTTAGGCGCCTCATACAAGAACTGGTAGTCGCTAGGGTCACCACCGATCTTGTAGACGACGTATGCCGGTGAATTCGGCACTTCTGGTGCTGCCAACGCGAATGGCAACGGTGGACGGGACTGGAGTGGCATCTCTCCTTGGAAAGTCCCGAGAGCTGGTCCTGATGGAGAGTACTGACGACTCATGATTTCCTGGATTACCCGAAGAGCGACACGCTCCAAAGTGTTCACCAGGTTCTCAGAGTGGCGGTGTAGTGAATGAGCTACCATGAAGTTAATCTCCTGACGCAGGGACCTGGTGCGTTCTTCTGACGGGGCGGACAGGTCCATCCACCTGATGCCATGTGAGCGGGTTCTGTGAAAAGAGCCGATGAGGTCGGCTTCGAGGATCGCTTTGACCTCGTCATACTTCTTCTTGAGCTCCTCGGTCAGATCCTCGTACGTGACTGGGGTGCCGTCCGCCATCTCAGATGTAGATGGCGATGTGGTTGATGTCGAAGATGGTCCCACCGGGCGTGCCAGAATGTGTTGCGGTCAGAAACCCACCGGCGAGCAGCGACGGGCAACACAGGAGAGCCGGGAGCAACTTAGGGCTGCGGCTGGCCCTGGTCCCTCCGAGCGACGGCCCGCAAAGACTCCGGCACGCACGTCCGATGCTGGTGCAAGGGCGTGCCACCTGACCTATACCTGGTCAGGAAGGTGATGGAGATGCCTCGCTTAGTTTCCTGCATGGCATACACGTAAACATTAAATACGAGCCTCGATCGGCTCTCAGGTTGTCCTGTGAATCGGCTCAAGGAGCCGATCCACCCATGATTCGCACGAGGTGTACGAATATATGGTGGTCCTGCTTGATCAAGATAAAGCTAAAACGATCTACGACGATTTAGGGTTTTCACCGCATAATCGGAACGTCCTACTCGTGATTGAGCCTCGCGGCCGCTCACGGTGATCGTAAGCCGATCCTAGACAGGGCCTAAAAACCAACACGAGGTTGATCCCCGGAACATCCTGTCTAGGGCTAGCAAACTACACCCTACGCGCCGCTGGATCCTTCAACCCTTTGTAAGGCCTAACTATGCAGATATTAAACTAATCCTTGAAGAACAAGGAGCAACCATAACGGATCGGATCTACTAAATAATGGTCAAGCGGGGTGCCGCCCCTACGCCTAAGATAGGCGTAAGGGCGGCTAGATGTCTAAGGGTTGCACAAAGATAGCATATGATACGAAGAACAATGCTAACCCTAACACATCTAAGATAACTACGTTGCTCGCCATCAAAAAGGCTTCAGTACGAGCAACGCATGAACAACGAATAAACTTGTACTGCCTAGATCGCAAGATGCGATATAGGCAGCATGATGCTTACCCGGAAGAAACCCTCGAGACAAGGGAGTTGGCGATGCGCCTAGATTGGTTTGTGGTGAACGCGATTGTTGTTTATTTCATAAACCCTAGATACATATTTATAGTCCGTAGACTTTCTAACGTGGGAATAATCCCAACCGTGCACGAGCCAAACTCTAACTAACCGACACGTATCCTACTATATTACAGATACAAGGGAAAACTAGCCCAAACTTTGCATATAAGGCCGATTCACGTATATTCTTCCATGTATATTCTTCAAGCCCATCTTGATTGCGGCCCACCTTTGACTCGGTCAAATTCTGGTGATAACAACCCTGGACCGCCGCCGCCGTAGACGGGGAAGAAGATCCCGTGAACGCCGCCGCTCGACATGGAAACAATGCGAGCTATTCCGACGTCGCCCGACCTCGCTGTTGCCACCATTCGCTTCGCCTGGACAAGGAGAACGTTGCCACGTCCTCGCCTAGCTCGACCGCTCGCCGGAAACGCCGCGCCATGGTCGACCACCTCACTGCCCCGCAACCCTTGCTCAATCCTATAAATAGAGAGTTCCCTGGAAGCAACTGAGCACACCACCTCACTCCCCACCCTTCACCACTTCGCCTCGCACCGTTAGCCACCTCGATCGTCGCCGTAGCAAGGCCAATCGCAAGCTCGGAGCCGCGGAAGCTCTGTAGCAATCGCCAGCGATCCAGGCCACCTCGAGCTCCGCCACTGCTACCAGCCGCTTCACCGTCGGCCACATCTACCTCGAGCACATTGCCAACCCTAGCTGGAGCCGCCGTAAGCTCTCCGACCCCCTACCCTCGCCGCCATACCCTCTGCTTCTCGTCGGAGAAGACGACGACTGTGCGCCGTTGGATCGTCTTCTAATCCAACGCGCCACGTCGCTCGTACCGCTTCGGCGTTTAAAACACACTGACGGGTGGCCCCCTGTTGTCAGGCAGCCCGCGCGTCTCTGGACCGTGGCTAGGCTGGCTTGGGCCGTTTTTAAACCTTTAGGCCCTGTTAGTTTTCCCGCCGGCCTGTGTAATTCAAATTCGATTTAAACAATTCCAAACATATTCAATACTGCCCAAACTTTGAAATTCAATAGATTCAAATTGGCCTAACCAAATTTAATGAACTTTATATTGTTGGAAAGCTAATGAAAATATCTACACAATGCCACTGGTCCCATGCCAAGTTTTGTTGTAGAATTAATGTGATAAAAAGATGAAGGCATGGACTTTTCCACATTCAATTAATTATTAAAAATCAACCAAAATAGATATTATGTTGATTCCAACTCTAATAGCTCACATTTGACTTACACTAATTGATTATGCAATAAAATGGTGTGGTCATTTTGCATGATCATGCCCTAGTTTAAGTAATGGATAATATGGCTAGTTTAACTAGTTGATATTGTCCAAAACTATTAAGTAATTCATATGAAGTCTTATACTTCATTTAAATCTTGTCTCACATGAATTCATGGGATGTTTGGACCCCTGGACCAAACTCTCTTATATGAATTACTTAGAGATTTAAATCATATGTAGTATTATTAAATGATATGAGGTGATCTACCTCATTTAAATCATTTTCTCAAATGATGATGATGAACATTTGACTTAGGTCAATATAAGTTCATATATGATTGTTTGAGAAATTAAATCTTAAGAAGATTTCAATGAGAGGAAATTATTTCTCAAGAACCCTATGGAAACTATCATTTACATATTAAATGCAAAGAAGTAAATTCTCCTCAAACAACACAACCCATGCACTCTAATTAGATTATTTGTGTGCATAGAATAGTTTGTGTGTTTATATGTGATACATGGAATAGCCATTAAATTAGTGAGTAATTATACTCGTATTCAAATTTAGACGCTAGCACCGGAGAGTACACCGAAGAAGAAGGTTGCTACCAAGAGGAGGAGGAGGAGAATTTTGAGAACTACCAAGGCAAGCTAATATTCTTGCAAAGTGCAAAGCCCCTTGGGGCAAGGCACCATGAATCTTACCTTTTCTTACATAAGCCTATCCCAAGTTTGTACATTACAAGTTTTTACTTGTTTTCTCAAAGAGTTACTTTTATAGTTAAATTTGGTCAAAGTAAAGAAGTTTACTAGAGTAGTAAAGTTAGTCTCCATCAAGCAAAGCAAGATAGCACCCCTCATGATGTAGAGCTAGTGCTAATGAAATAAAACTTGACTACTCTAGATGGGAACAATGTGAATTGAAATGAATTTGAAACCTTGGAATGATGAAGCATTCCATTGAATGAATTTTGAAGGTGAATATGACAAAGAGAAGATGGTGATTTTTGATAAACATGATGTTGGTTTGAATGCGATACCTTTCCAATTAGTAAGTACCCCCACAATACCTGATTATGGGTAGGGCTTAACTGGAAGTTTATGCATCTTAGTATGGGTTCCCTCTGAACACACGTCATAGGGGTTACGCTTGAGGCTGCCTCCGTTGTTGAGAAATGATGTGAAATTGAGGTGAATTGTACGGCCAAGCCACTGTGCGATTCCCGGGTTGTGATTGGTCTTCACTTTGGGAGGCCAAGCTCATGGGGAGAGGTGCTCATACTAGGATTTATAAGTGAAAGGTTATGGTTGATGATCCGCGTACTGTGTTACGATGATTCGGGGTAATCCCGACGGATGAAATCAAATGTTGTGGCACAAGTGTGCAACCTCTGCAGAGTGTAAATCTATTCGAATAGCCGCGTCCACGGTTACGGACGGTTGGAAAGGCCATACAGTTTCCGATGTCACATCTTTGAAAATGATGTTGAAAGAAGATGGTGAATTGAATTGAAATCAACACTTGAATGGTGGGAATGACACTAATGTTCCCACTTGAGTAGTTAGCACTTGAATAAGCTTTTCTCAAATACTTGTGAACTAAAATTGGCTTTATGCAAATAAACTAGAGCTTAGCAAAACATACTAGAAATGTCTAGCACTTACATTAGTATTAGTTTGCGAGTACTTGAAGTACTCACGGCTTTGTCCCTGGCTATTCAAATGGCCAGAGTATGAAGATGAACAAGGAGATGACCAGCAGGACGCCTACGACAACTAGGAGTCTTCCGACGTCAAGCGTTGGCCTGTGGACTAGAGAGTCCTTGTATCTTACGCTTCCGCTATGAACTTGCGTTATTTCGTTGATCAATAGATCAACTATTCGTGTAATATGGATCATGTGATTCCAATTTGTAAGACATTATGGTTGTAATGAATGATGATTGTGATACTTAACTATTATGCCTCGCAACAACAATATTCCTGGGATTGCGATGTATGACATAATAGGCATCCGGACTTAAAAATCCGGGTGTTGACAAGTTGGTATCAGAGCCATTGTTTGACCTTAGGAGACCTTAGTTAGAATGGGCGTTCTGAAAAACTTAACTTTGAAATCAAATGAAAGAAAGTATTTGTGAAAATTTACTTACACTCTTATCTTTGAGACTTTGCCAAAATTTGATGAATCATGTTCTATCTTATTTGAATCAACTTAAAATCTTGACATACTTTGCACTCTCTAACTTACTCATCCAATTCTCTTTCAGATGGAGCCGAATGAACCCATCAACACCAAGTTTTACCAGCTTGGGAACGGAGGGAGCTTGATCTTCGAGCACGACCTCAACGCCCTTTCGGACTTCCTCGAGCGCCCGCACCCTGAGTTCCACGGGGTTCAGCTGGACGACACGCCCGGAGGAGAGTTGCAGTGGGTGATCACTGCCGACTTGAGGGGCAAGATGGAGCCTCCCACCTCGGAGAGGATCCTCTTCTCCTTCCGCGAGAGCAACTGGCTCGACGGACTCGCACGTGGCCTTCAGGAGGCACCTGCGCGCCTCTGTGGACAGAACGTGGTGCGCATCCTCGCTTTGCGCTTCGCGCATCTTGTGAGGCGTGATGCCATGGGAGTGCCCATGGAGCTGCAGCCGCACCCGCAGCTGAGGCACCACGCTGAGCACCTGGACTTCATGCTCTACCAAACTCAGAAGGACCTCGACGCCACTCGCGCTTACGCGAACCAGACCCATGCTCACATCATCGAGCAGGGTGAGGCGATCAAGCTACTTAACAACGACCGCAAGAGCCTTCGCCAGCAGCGTGCCAAGAAGGACGCTACGATTAAGCGTCTTTGCGCGAAGATCGCGTCACTTGAGGCCACTGTCAAGGCCCAGGAGGATCAGATTCGTGAGCTGGAGGATGACGACGGAGGCATAGAGGAGATATGGGAACTTGACTATGGACACTCTTTTAAGGTCCCTTTGTTTCTGTGTAAATGGGTCAAGCTGACAAGAGGCGGGGTTCAGGCAGACAACTGTACAGAATGACAACACTGGATCTCAACAATCTTGGGTACACATAAGAATCATTCGTTCTAGCCAAAGATGTGGCTCAGGTTTTATATGTGAAAGACAAGTCTACCAAACCGAGGAAACGAAAAAAATAAGAAAATTGATAAATCAAATCATGAGCCAAAGCGCCACATAGTTCTTTCAGAAAAAAGAAACATCGTGGGAGTGCAGGATAAAACAGACATGTCTGAAGATTATAATAAGTTTTATGAAATTCCGTAGAGAACACTGACCCAAGTATCCCATAAAATAAGGAAGACGCTCCATGGTTACAGTGTATAGGAAAACCCCAACACTAGTGGGGATGTTGGTGACGTGTAATTTATTCTATGTTTTATGTAACTGTATGCAATTTATTGAACCTTTATGTCAGGAGCATGCTTCCCGAACAACCCACCAACAAGCTCCAAAACCTATATGTAACTGTATGTAATGGGAGGAGAACCGGCACCCTAAACTCTGAACCCTAATCTCTAATCTTCACCACCAGCTCTATCTTCCCCTTTTAATCTGCACCAACTCTAACAATTAACCCACCAACACTATGAAGCCATGTTAATAATTTAAATAGTTAGAATAATTATTTTGCAAAAACAATTTTTTTGGATTAACTATGAAAAAGATATGAGTTAATGCATTTTTAATTGAAAATGGAAAATTATTTAATAGTTTTAATAGTTAGAATAATTATTTTAGAAAATAGAAAATGTTTTTGGGTTACGAATCCAAATTCAAACACTTTTCATGTTGAAAGTTTTGTCAGATTCAAAAGTATGCAATACTTCTTTAAATTCATATTCAAAACACTTCTTAAATATTTAAAAGGATGATAGATAAGAAAACAAAAAATTATCTTTTCTTCCAGTTGGTTCCACCAACCAGGACTAAAGGTATTTTGCGCGCGCGAAATGTAGCGGCGGCCAAAAAATGTCTTTAGTTCCAGTTGGTGGCTCCAACCGAGACTAAAGATGGGACCTTTAATCCCGGTTGGTGGACCAACCAGAAGAAAATACCCTTTAGTCCCGGTTAAATCCACCAACCGGGACTAACGGTCCTAGCGTATAAAAGGCTATCCTCCCCATCTTCCGGTTCAAGCCACGAACCGAGACAACAGTTATCTCCGTCATTGTCGAACCCTTGCGGGATCCCTGATGAGCTCGCCGTCCATCGCCGTTAGTCTCGTTATTGAGATGCCCACGAGCTCCGCCGCCTCATTATCTTCGTCCTCGCTCTCGAGACACCCACAAGCCCCGCTACGTCGAAATCGACAAATCGGGACCGTCGTCCCTGCCTCTGGTCATCACGGTCGTCGGTGATTCCAGTCTTCCCCCGCCATCCTGTTGAGCCCTTGGTCCTCCTGGAACCTTCCTCCTTCCCTCTCTTGCCCTGGACCGCCCCCGCGCCGTGGACCGCCGCCGTCGGACGTCGTGGTCATCGTCACTCCAGTGGCCACTAAATGGTGGCACCGCCACCAAGACGCTCGCCATTCTCGAGCGCGTTCGACGCAACCTTCTACGCAGTCGCGGGAGTGCACCGCCGCTGTGAGGTCGCCGGTGTGTACCTCCGGCTTTGACCACCGGTGTTTTTTTTGTATTTCCTGTAAATAATAAAATAGAAATAGGATTATTTCTTAGAAAATTGGATTTTGTTACAAAATATAAATAGAATAGAAATATTATGTTAGGATTATTGTGAGGATTATAAATAGAATAAAAATATTTTATTAGCAATATTTTAGGATAAATAGAATAGAAATAATATGTTAGGATTACTGTTAGGATAAATAGAATAGAAATATTATGCCAGGATAAATAGAATAGAAATATTATTTTAGGATTATTGTTACAATAAATAGAATAGAGATATTATGTTAGGATTATTGTTAGGACAAATATAATAGAAATATTATGTTACGATTTTGTTAGGATAAATAGAATAGAAATATTATTTTAGGATTATTGTTAGGATAAATAGAATAGAAATATTATGTTAGGATTTTGTTAGTATAAATGGAATATAAATATTATGTTAGGATTATTGTTAGAAATAATATGTTAGCATTTTGTTAGAAATACAAATATTATGTTAGGATTTTTTATGGTAGGATTTTCTTTGAAAATAGAAAGTAGAAGTACTATTATTGTTATGCCATGATTTTGTTATAAATAGAGAATGATAAGTTAGGATTTTGATATAAATAAAAATAGAAATAGAAAACATTGTGTTAGGAGAATGATATGTTAGGGTTTTGTTCTTTGGACATTGAAATAGAAAATGCTATGTTATTATTGCTCCTTGTGTATAATAAGTTTTGCAACTAAATTATTTTATATTTATTTTGTATTAATTGAGCTATGGACAGTGGCATAGACTGTGGAGCGGAACTATTTGATATCATACACGCAGTGGAGGAGACAAAATTGGAATAGACGACTGTGGAGGAGACGACATTGGAGCAGAAAACAGCTCATAATTTTTTAAATGTTGTCGGTGAGGGAATGGAGATAGAAGCAAGAGACGACTCACATAATGTTGTACCCTCAACAAAGTACGGTGAGGTATATGAAGCCTCTGGTGATCCAGCTCAATCTAGGTGCATTTCTTGATTTCTATGTATTAACGAATGTTTCTTCTTTTAGACCTCCACATCGAGCCTATCTTCTAGAAAGAAACGAGGTGCAGCCAAAGGGATAGCCGATAATGTGCATCTTCGAATTGAATTAGTCTCTCTACTTGTTGAACCGTTGCTTACCACCGCGACCGCAAATGCATTTGTAAGTCAATGTGGAGTTATTGTTAGGGACAAGATCCTGATCACTATTCGAGAATGGAATAAGCCAGCAAAGGAAGATGTATTTAGTTTTGTACACGACAGATCCAAAGAAGACCTTTGGGAATCGCTAACATCACATTTCACCCTATCAGTCTTCAAGACTGAAGCGCTCACATAAGCCATGAGGTTGAAAGTCAAGGAGTGGGCTCTTATGAAGATGGCCACCCAATTCCAGACCTTCAAGAAAAGATTATATAAGATTATGTCAAAGAAAAAAGTTCAGAATTCGCTGGACCACTAGAGAAGCAACGGGGTCACTGGGAAGTATTTTTGAAGTACAAGGAATCATAAGAAACTAAGGATAGGTCGGCACAGAATAAGAAAAATGTTGCGAAAAAGATACTTCACCATAAGCTAGGGACATGTGGCTACAAGACTGACATTCCTAATTGGGATGGAGTTGAGGCTACCATGCGCGTTGAAGGGCAATCCAGCTATAGATGGTTGGTTCGAGAGGTTAAGAAATTTTCTACTTGCGCATGGGCCATTGTATGACCCGAAAACAGGGCATCTTATACATAATAATGAAACAATTGTTTTATCCTAAAAAAACCTTGTTGAAGCAATCAAAGAGGTTTAGGAGGGGTCGTTCCATCCCTAAAGAGAGAATGACGAGTTGACAAAGGCCCTAAAGAATAAGGAATACCCAGGACGAACACGAGGCTTTGGACCTTCTGTTCCATGGAAGACTGGGTTTTCCGGGTAAGATGACACCTATAGAATCCATTCGAGATTAAAGAAGCAATAGGCAGACCGGTTGCACAAGTTAGAAAGGGATAATTGGGAAATGTATGACATGGTAAAGGAGTTACAACATCACGTGTGTCAGCAAGGGAAAATTATTCAGCTGCAGGGAGATCCTGCGTTCGATAGTGCCGACGACCCATCTCAGCTAAAAAGCAGTGTGGCTTCCATGGGAGCTCAGCCTGATGATGCATTGATGATGTACCGATGGATCGCTACCACATGGATGATATCAGGGAGAAGACAAATTATGAGCTACATCAGCCAATGAAGAACATATCAATGAGGGTGCTGGCCGACTTTGCTTTAGCTTGTGAACATGGAGCATGCTGGGATGGCAGTGAGATTCAAGCTGGCTATGATCATGTCGGGTGGGTGAAGTTGTAAGGGTATGTGAGTCACTATAGCTTCACATCCATGGAGTTGAAGGGGAGTTGACATTAGGAGAAGTCGCGGTTGGTATCATTCTATGGCCAAAGAAACACATCGTTTTTCCATGTTGGGTTCCAAGGCCACCGTCTCCTCTGGCACCTCCAAGTCCATCGAGTCACCATCCAACGCCTCCAAGTCCACCTCTCCAGCAGCAAGATCCTGGGTTCACGAGGGACCCCAGCACGAGTCCATCTCGATCATAATACTGATGAGGAAAACACAGTGATCGTGGCTGCCCAAGTGAAAACCCATTTTGCACCGAAAAAGCCACCACCAAAGGAGGTACTAGATCCGGAAGTCATAAATAAGTGTCTGGACAACCTTGTGAGACCGCTAGGAAGTCCAACACCAGACTATGTCCGCTCTCTTATGAAGTTTGAGGCAAGGAAGCATGCGAAAAAAGTTGCCCAGCTCGGAGAACAGAATAAACAAAGTTGCCCCCGCTCAATGTGTTTTCCAATGAAGAACTAGCAATACCAATCGTTCCCCCCCCCCCCCCGCTAAACGAGGCCTCAACAGAAGATTACGAGGGATTAGCTACTAAACTTGCTATGACTATTGATGAAATGCTAAACGAGGCAGATTTTCCTAAGGCTAAACTAGCATATAAATATGCCACTGGGAAGTCTCTCGTCAGACCTGAGCAAGTCGACCATCTACCTGAAGGAGATATGCCCTAGAGGCAATAATAAAGTGGTTATTATTTATATCTTTATGTTTATGATAAATGTTTATATATCATGCTATAATTGTATTAACTGAAACATTAGTACATGTGTGATATGTAGACAAACAAAGAGTCCCTAGTATGCCTCTTAACTAGCTTGTTGATTAATGGATGATTAGTTTCATAATCATGAACATTGGATGTTATTAATAACAAGGTTATATCATTGTATGAATGATGTAATGGACACACCCAATTAAGCGTAGCATAAGATCTCGTCATTAAGTTATTTGCTATAAGCTTTCGATACATAGTTACCTAGTCCTTATGACCATGAGATCATGTAAATCACTTATACCGGAAAGGTACTTTGATTACACCAAACGCCACTGCGTAAATGGGTGGTTATAAAGGTGGGATTAAGTATCCGGAAAGTATGAGTTGAGGCATATGGATCAACAGTGGGATTTGTCCATCCCGATGACGGATAGATATACTCTGGGCCCTCTCGGTGGAATGTTGTCTAATGTCTTGCAAGCATATGAATAAGTTCATAAGAGACCACATACCACGGTACGAGTAAAGAGTACTTGTCAGGAGACGAGGTTGAACAAGGTATAGAGTGATACCAAAGATCAAACCTCGGACAAGTAAAATATCGCGTGACAAAGGGAATTGGTATCGTATGTGAATGGTTCATTCGATCACTAAAGACATCGTTGAATATGTGGGAGCCATTATGGATCTCCAGATCCCGCTATTGGTTATTGGTCGGAGTGAGTACTCAACCATGTCCGCATAGTTCACGAACCGTAGGGTGACACACTTAAAGTTGGATGTTGAAATGGTAGAACTTGAATATGGAATGGAATTCGAATATTTGTTCGGAGTCCCGGATGAGATCCCGGACATCACGAGGAGTTCCGGAATGGTCCGGAGAATAAGATTCATATATAGGATGTCATTTTATGTGAATTAAAATGATGCGGAAGGTTCTATGGAAGGTTCTAGAAGGTTCTAGAAAAGTCCGGAAGAAACCACCAAGGAAGGAGGAGTCCCGGAGGGACTCCACCTCCATGGCCGGCCAACCCTAGAGGGGGAGGAGTCCCAAGTGGACTCCCCCAAGGGGGGCCGGCCACCCCCTCCATGGAAGGTGGAACTCCCACCTCTAGTGGGAGTCCTAGCTTGGGTAGGTTTCCCTATCATATGGAAGGTTTTGGGTTCGGGTATTATTCGGAGACTTGTAGTCCAACCCTTGGGGCTTCCACCTATATAATGAGGGACAAGGGGAGGGGGCCGGCCACCCCCAAGACCACAGCCTGGCCGCACCCCCTAAGTGGCCGGCCACCCCCTCCCAAACCCTAGCCGCCCCCTTCTCCTCCATAGCTCCCGCACGCTTAGCGAAGCTCCGCCGGAGTTCTCCACCGCCACCGACACCACGCCGTCGTGCTGTCGGATTCAAGAGGAGCTACTACTTCCGCTGCCCGCTGGAACGGGAGGTGGACGTCGTCTTCATCAACAACCGAACGTGTGACCGAGTACGGAGGTGCTGCCCGTTCGTGGCGCAGGTGATCAAGATCTTCTACGCTCTTTTGCAAGCGGCAAGTGAACATCTACCGCAGCAACAAGAGCCTCATCTTGTAGGCTTTGGAATCTCTTCAAGGGTGAGACTCGATAATCCCCTCGTTGCTACCGTCTTCTAGATTGCATCTTGGCTTGGATTGCGTGTTCGCGGTAGGAACATTTTTGTTTTCTATGCAACGTTATCCTACAGTGGTATCAGAGCCGTGTCTATGCATAGATGGTTGCACGAGTAGAACACAATGGTTTTGTGGGCGTTGATGCTCTTGTTATCTTTAGTTTGAGTACTTTGCATCTTTGTGGCATAGTGGGATGAAGCGGCTCGGACTAACTTTACATGACCGCGTTCATGAGACTTGTTCCTCGTTCGACAAGCAACTTGTATTGCATAAGAGGCTTTGCGGGTGTCTGTCTCTCCTACTATAGTGAAGATTCAATTTACTCTTCTATTGAAAACATTAGTATCAACGTTGTGGTTCATGTTCGTAGGTAGATTAGATCTCTCTCGAAAACCTTAAACCACGTAAAATATGCAAACCAAATTAGAGACGTCTAACTTGTTTTTGCAGGGTTTGGTGATGTGATATGGCCATAATGTGATGATGAATATGTATGAGATGATCATTATTGTATTGTGGCAACCGGCAGGAGCCTTATGGTTGTCTTTAAATTTCATGTTGAGTAGTATTTCAAAATAGTTGTAATAGTTGCTACATGGAGGACAATCATGAAGACGGCGCCATTGACCTTGACGCTACGCCGACGATGATGGAGATCATGCCCGAAGATGATGGAGATCATGTCCGTGCTTTGGAGATGAAGATCAAAGGCGCAAAGACAAAAGGGCCATATCATATCACATATGAACTGCATGTGATGTTAATCCTTTTATGCATCTTATTTTGCTTAGATCGCGACGGTAGCATTATAAGATGATCCCTCACTAAAATCTCAAGATAATAAAGTGTTCATCCTTAGTATCACCGTTACCAAGACTTGTCGGTTCGAAGCATCTCGTGATGATCGGGTGTGATAGAATCAACAAGTACTACAACGGGTGCAAGACAGTTTTGCACATGCAGATACTAAGGTGGCCTTGACGAGCCTAGCATGTACAGTAATGGTCTCGGAACACGTGATACCGAAAGGTAGAGCATGAATCATATGGTTGATATGATGAATATTTTGAGTGTTCGCCATTGAAATCACACCTTGTCTCGTGATGATCGGACTTAGGTGCGGTGGATTTGGTTCGTGTGATCACTAAGACAATGCGAGGGATATTGTTTTGAGTGGGAGTTCACCTAGATTTTTAATTATGTTGAATTAAAATTTGAACTCAATTTGTCATAAACTTAGTCTAAACTTTTGCAAATATATGTTGTAGAGATGGCGTCCCCAATCAATTTTAACCAGTTCCTAGAGAAAGAAAAACTTAAGAGCAACGTTAGCAACTTCACCGACTGGTTCCGTCATGTGAGGATCTTCCTCTCTGGCGGAAATCTGCAATATGTGCTTGATGCACCGCTAGGTGACCCTCCTGCAGAAACTGAAACCGATGAAGTAAAAGCTATTTACGAGACTCGGAAAACTCGGTACTCTCAAGTTCAGTGTGCCATCCTGTGCAGTCTGGAATCCGATCTTCAAAAACGTTTTGAGCACCACGATCCTCATGAGTTGATGAATGAGCTGAAAGCTATTTTTGAGACTCATGCGGCCGTGGAATGCTATGAAGCATCGAAACATTTCTTCAGCTGTATGATGGAAGAAGGCAGCTCCGTTAGTGAGCACATGCTCGCCATGACCGGGCATGCGAAGAAACTCAGTGACTTGGGAATAGTGATTCCTAACAGACTGGGGATTAATCATGTCCTTCAATCACTGCCACCAAGTTACAAGAACTTTGTGATGAACTACAATATGCAGAACATGAACAAGGAGTTACCTGAACTCTTTGGCATGCTAAAAGCTGCTGAGATTGAGATCAAGAAAGAGCACCAAGTGTTGATGGTCAACAAGACCACCAGTTTCAAGAAACAGGGCAAGTCTAAGGGAAAATTCAAGAAGGGTGGCAAGAGAGCTGCCACGCCTCCTGTGAAACCTAAGAACGGCCCTAAGCCTGATGCTGAGTGCTATTACTGCAAGGAGAAGGGACACTGGAAGCGTAATTTCTCCAAGTATCTGGCTGATCTGAAGAGCGGCCTTGTCAAGAAGAAGAAAGAAGGTATATCTGATATACATGTTATAGATGTTTATCTTACTGGTTCTCGTTCTAGTACCTGGGTATTTGATACTGGTTCGGTTGCTCATATATGTAACTCGAAACAGAAACTAAAGAATAAACGAAGACTACTGAAAGATGAAGTGACGATGCGCGTTGGAAACAGATCCAAGGTCAATGTGATCGCTGTCGGCACACTTCCTCTACATCTACCTTCGGGATTAGTTTTAAGCCTAAATAATTTTTATTTTGTACCCGCGTTGAGCATGAACATTATATCTGGATCTTTTTTTAATGCAAGACGGTTATTCATTCAAGTCTGAGAATAATGGTTGTTCTATTTTTATGAATAATATCTTTTATGGTCGAGCACCACAAAAGAATGGCTTATTTCTGTTAGATCTCGATAGTAGTGATACGCATATACATAACGTTGATGCTAAGCGAATTAAATTGAATGATAATTCTACTTATATGTGGCACTGTCGTCTTGGTCATATTGGAGTGAAACGCATGAAGAAACTCCATACTGATGGATTACTTGAATCACTTGACTTTGAGTCACTTGATAGATGCGAAGCATGTCTAATGGGAAAAATGACTAAGACTCCATTTTCTGGTATGATGGAGCGAGCTACTGACTTATTGGAAATCATACATACCTATGTGTGCGGACCAATGAGCGTAGCATCGCGCGGTGGTTATCGTTATGTTCTAACCTTCACAGATGATCTGAGTAGATATGGGTATATCTATTTCATGAAACATAAATCCGAAACTTTCGAGAAGTTTAAGGAATTCCAAAGTGAAGTAGAAAATCAACGTAACAAGAAGATCAAATTTCTACGATCTGATCGTGGAGGTGAATATCTGAGTTATGAGTTTGGCATGCATTTAAAGAAATGCGGAATAATTTCACAATTGACACCGCCGGGAACACCTCAACGAAACGGTGTGTCCGAACGTCGTAATCGAACTCTCTTAGATATGGTTCGTTCTATGATGTCTCTTACTGATTTGCCGTTATCATTTTGGAGTTATGCATTAGAGACAGCCGCATTCACTTTAAATAGAGCACCATCAAAATCCGTAGAAACGACACCGTATGAATTATGGTTTAGTAAGAAACCTAAGCTATCGTTCCTGAAAGTTTGGGGTTGCGAAGCCTATGTAAAGAAGTTACAACCGGACAAGCTAGAACCCAAAGCGGAGAAATGCGTCTTCATGGGATACCCTAAGGAAACTATAGGGTACACTTTCTATCACAGATCCGAAGGCAAAATCTTTGTTGCTAACGGAACCTTTCTCGAGAAAGAATTTCTCTCTAAAGAAGTGACTGGAAGAAAAGTAGAACTCGATGAGATTGATGAATCTATACTCGTTGATCAGAGTAGCGCAGTACTGGAAGTTGTACCTATACCGCCTACACCGGCAACAGAGGAAGCTAATGATAATGATCATGAAACTTCGAACGAGGAAACTACTGAACCTCGCAGATCGACAAGGGAACGTGCCACTCCTGATTGGCATGATCCTTGTCTAAATGTCATGATTGTGGATAACAATGATGAGGACCCTGCGACGTATGAAGAAGCGATGATGAGCCCAGATTCCAACAAATGGCAAGAAGCCATGAAATCCGAAATGGGATCCATGTATGATAACAAAGTATGGACTTTGGAAGACTTACCTGATAGCCGAAAGGCTGTCGAGAATAAATGGATCTTCAAGAGAAAAACAGATGCTGATGGTAATATTACTGTCTATAAAGCTCGACTTGTCGCAAAGGGTTTCCGACAAATTCAAGGAGTTGACTACGATGAGACTTTCTCACCTGTAGCGAAGCTAAAATCTGTGAGGATTTTGTTAGCAATAGCTGCATTTTTCGATTATGAGATTTGGCAGATGGATGTCAAAACGGCGTTCCTTAATGGAGACATTGAGGAAGAGTTGTATATGGTACAACCCAAAGGTTTTGTCGATCCTAAAAATGCTGACAAAGTATGCAAACTTCAGCGTTCAATCTATGGACTGAAGCAAGTATCGAGAAGTTGGAACCGACGCTTTGATAAGGTGATCAAAGACTTCGGATTTATACAGTGTCATGGGAGAGCCTGTATTTACAAGAAAGTGAGTGGGAGCTCTGTAGCATTCCTGATATTATATGTAGATGACATATTATTGATCGGGAATGATATAGAACTATTAAGCAGTGTAAAAGGTTATTTGAATAATAGTTTTTCAATGAAAGACCTTGGTGAAGTATCGTATATATTAGGCATCAAGATTTATAGAGATAGATCAAGACGCCTAATAGGGCTATCACAGAGTACATATCTGGACAAGATTCTAAAGAAGTTTAGAATAGACGAAAGTAAGAAAGGGTTCTTACCTATGTTACCAGGCAAGGTCTTGAGTAAGACTCAAGGACCGGCTACGGCAGAAGAAAGAGAAAGGATGAGTAATATCCCCTATGCCTCGGCAGTAGGATCTATCATGTATGCCATGCTATGTACTAGACCGGATATAGCACATGCTGTTAGTTTGACTAGCAGATATCAAAGTGATCCAGGAATGGAACACTGGACAGCAGTCAAGAATATCCTGAAGTACTTGAAAAGAACTAAGGATATGTTTCTTTGTTATGGAGGTGACCAAGAGCTCGTTGTAAGTGGTTACACCGATGCAAGTTGGAACACTGATCCTGATGACTCTAAGTCACAGTCTGGGTACGTGTTTATATTGAATGGTGTTGCGATGGCTGGGCAAGCTCGAAGCAGTGCACGGTGGCGAAGTCTTCAACAGAATCATAGTACATAGCGGCTTTAGAGGCTTCATCAGAAGCGGTATGGATGAAGAGGTTCATTGTAGAGCTCGGTGTGGTTCCTAGTGCATTGGACCCATTAATCATTTACTGTGATAACATGGGTGCCATCGCCAATGCACAAGAGCCAAGGTCACACAAGAGGCTGAAGCATATCAAGCTACGTTACCACTCGATTCGCGAGTACATCGAAGATGGAGAAGTAAAGATTTGCAAAGTACACACTAATCTGAATGTAGCAGATCCGTTGACTAAAGCTCTCCCTAGGGCAAAGCATGACCAATACCAGAATGCCATGGGTGTTAGGTATATTACAATGTAATCTAGATTATTGACTCTAGTGCAAGTGGGAGACTGAAGGAGATATGCCCTAGAGGCAATAATAAAGTGGTTATTATTTATATCTTTATGTTTATGATAAATGTTTATATATCATGCTATAATTGTATTAACCGAAACATTAGTACATGTGTGATATGTAGACAAACAAAGAGTCCCTAGTATGCCTCTTAACTAGCTTGTTGATTAATGGATGATTAGTTTCATAATCATGAACATTGGATGTTATTAATAACAAGGTTATATCATTGTATGAATGATGTAATGGACACACCCAATTAAGCGTAGCATAAGATCTCGTCATTAAGTTATTTGCTATAAGCTTTCGATACATAGTTACCTAGTCCTTATGACCATGAGATTATGTAAATCACTTATACCAGAAAGGTATTTTGATTACACCAAACGCCACTGCGTAAAGGGTGGTTATAAAGGTGGGATTAAATATCCGGAAAGTATGAGTTGAGGCATATGGATCAACAGTGGGATTTGTCCATCCCGATGACGGATAGATATACTCTGGGCCCTCTCGATGGAATGTCGTCTAATGTCTTGCAAGCATATGAATAAGTTCATAAGAGACCACATACCACGGTACGAGTAAAGAGTACTTGTCAGGAGACGAGGTTGAACAAGGTATAGAGTGATACCAAAGATCAAACCTCGGACAAGTAAAATATCGCGTGACAAAGGGAATTCGTATCGTATGTGAATGGTTCATTCGATCACTAAATACATCGTTGAATATGTGGGAGCCATTATGGATCTCCAGATCCCGCTATTGGTTATTGGTCGGAGTGAGTACTCAACCATGTCCGCATAGTTCACGAACCGTAGGGTGACACACTTAAAGTTGGATGTTGAAATGGTAGAACTTAAATATGGAATGGAGTTCGAATATTTGTTCGGAGTCCCGGATGAGATCCCGGACATCACGAGGAGTTCCGGAATGGTCCGGAGAATAAGATTCATATATAGGATGTCATTTTATGTGAATTAAAATGATGCGGAAGGTTCTATGGAAGGTTCTAGAAGGTTCTAGAAAAGTCCGGAAGAAACCACCAAGGAAGGAGGAGTCCCGGAGGGACTCCACCTCCATGGTCGGCCAACCCTAGAGGGGGAGGAGTCCCAAGTGGACTCCTCCAAGGGGGGCCGGCCACCCCCTCCATGGAAGGTGGAACTCCCACCTCTAGTGGGAGTCCTAGCTTGGGTAGGTTTCCCTATCATATGGAAGGTTTTGGGTTCGGATCTTATTCGGAGACTTGTAGTCCAACCCTTGGGGCTTCCACCTATATAATGAGGGACAAGGGGAGGGGGCCGGCCACCCCCAAGACCACAGCCTGGCCGCACCCCCTAAGTGGCCGGCCACCCCCTCCCAAACCCTAGCCGCCCCCTTCTCCTCCATAGCTCCCGCACGCTTAGCGAAGCTCCGCCGGAGTTCTCCACCGCCACCGACACCACGCCGTCGTGCTGTCGGATTCAAGAGGAGCTACTACTTCCGCTGCCCGCTGGAACGGGAGGTGGACGTCGTCTTCATCAACAACCGAACGTGTGACCGAGTACGGAGGTGCTGCCCGTTCGTGGCGCCGGTGATCAAGATCTTCTACGCGCTTTTGCAAGCGGTAAGTGAACATCTACCGCAGCAACAAGAGCCTCATCTTGTAGGCTTTGGAATCTCTTCAAGGGTGAGACTCGATAATCCCCTCGTTGCTACCATCTTCTAGATTGCATCTTGGCTTGGATTGCGTGTTCGCGGTAGGAAATTTTTTGTTTTCTATGCAACGTTATCCTACACTACGAACACAAATGTGAATATTACATGACTAGTATATGGAAATCATAAAGGAAGGAAGAACCATGCTCACGGTGAAAGTTACATAATAGCATTACATTCGTGACAACGATATGTGTATTGATCTTTAAGAACTTTTTTCAGTTATACAATCAAGACGCCGTTGACAAATCTATCGCCAATTGCTATTGTCTGTAAGTGATTTATTTCTGTAACTACATCCCTAGCTCAGCTCATTCATTGCGTGAAATTATCCTCACTATATATTTTGTAGGCTATTTATGTAAAATGAAGATTCAAGAATGCAGAAGACGGAGAATCTATATCATTTGGTTCATTGACTCATATAATAATCATTGGCTTCCGGTAGAAATCCACCCGAACGACACAAAGATTAGCTTGCTAAGGTTTTTAGTCAAACAAAATGAATGTTTGGAAATAATATTTCCTTACAACTTCTCATGAGTGTTAATGTTTTGCACACATTCTATTTTGCTTAATTACTCGATTTTTAGTATTGTAGTTGACGAGTTATGCATGCATGTGTATGTAAACGTGCGCATCTTTCACTGGATTCTGCTAAGCATTCAAGTTGATGATGGACAATTTGATATCATGGACCCATTAGACAAAGATACTGAGTTGTACAAGAACTTACAGGATATGCTCCTGAGGTAATTTCAATCATTATCGCACCATATTGGCCTCTTTCACTCATTTTCTCAATTTTCTCGGTATTATCGCAGGGTTTGGAAAAGCTCCATCAAAAAGGTTCACGGTGAATGAAAACCAAAGCTGCATTTTATAAATAAGAATGTAAGTAGTACTAGATCTGCGCATCTATTTAATTCTAGTTTCAATACTATTATCATGCTTTCCTAATATTTGATTGAATCCTATTCTCGTAAAGTGGTTGAAGCAGGCTGGGGGGTCTAATTTATGTGCATTCTACGTTTGTGAGTACATCCGCATGAGTACCAGTGACTGACGCGGGCATAACTTCCTTCTTGTACGTTAACAATATTCACACATTTTTTTACCGTCAATTGTGTTGAGTTTCGATTTATAACCCAATTGGGATTAGAGGGGATTTAGTCCCGTTTTGGCAGTTCTGGTTTAGCAACTGGGAGTAAAGCCTCTCCAGAACTGAGATAATAGGCATGTTTTCTACTAGTGATAAAATTTTAAAACGGGTCACAAGTTTTTATGGCGGTGACACTTTGTTGACGAAACCTAAAAACCGATGCTTGTTTTACGGGATCGGCTAGAGCAGCTTTAAGAAGTGAGGATGCTAGTTCACCCCTTATCTTCTTCTTTTGCGATTAACTATAAATCCATAAATGGTAATACGCATGATGGACAATTGCAACGGTGAAGTGTCTTCCAACTGTTAAAGTCGAACATAATTTCCACAAAACTGATGCCAGCGACGTGCTTGCGCTGGTAATCATGGATGCATGGGCACACAATCTGTCACTACAAAGTAAAAAAAAAAAAGTGAGACACGATCGATGTCCCGTCACATCCATACCAGGTCCAACTAATTGACCGGCACAACAGAATGGACATAAAAGTCTCTATCCGGCTGTTACGATTCAGTATCCTGAATAGAAAGTCAGTGCATCCATGGACTTTTCAGGCAGTCTTCAGCAGACAGCTCTCGTATTAGTGCACGCACGTACACAGTACTCGTGCTGTCATGACAAGTATTACTAGTCCTGCTTGGCTGCTTGCTTCCACAATAGGCGGCCCGTGACTTCGTTTGATGTCAGTGTCATCAGCGTTTTGTCAACAAGCAAGATCGATTAGTTTCCAGTTTCCGCTTGGTTTCTGTCAGCGTCAGGTAAGCTTCTTCCTCGTCGTAAGCACAACAAATGGTTTGCCCGATTGACTAGCCTCGTGCGACGCTTTCTTCTTCGTTGACGCGAATGTTTTGGTCAACCACGGCACCGCCACCACAGTGGCCGCACACCTGGCCAGTGGAGCTCCATCGGTCTCTACTTAGTCCGTGTGTTCATCCATGAAAACATGCATGATCCACGACGCACACGTAACATAGCAGTAGGACAGCCTTTGAGTGACGCGCACACGGCCATGGCTACGCCAGTGGTCGCGAAAGTGTTCTTGCTCTCGCTGTTGTGGCTAGCGGCGGCGGAGGGCACGGACCGGGACGCGCTGCTGGCGTTCAAGGCCGCCGTGACGTCGGACCCGACGGGCGCGCTGCGGTCGTGGACGAACGACACGGCGGGCACAGCGGCGAGCGTGTGCCGGTGGGCCGGCGTGAACTGCAGCTCCGCTGGCCGTGTCAGGTCCCTCGACGTCTCATCCCGCGGCATCGAGGGGACGCTCTCCCCGGCCGTCGGCGACCTTGAGTACCTCGACTTCCTCAACCTCACCGACAACGCCCTCTCCGGCCCCATCCCCGCCAGGCTCGGGAAACTCAAGCTACTATCGTTCCTCAGCCTCTGTGACAACGCTTTCTCCGGCGAGATCCCCGACGCGCTCCGCGGCCTCGACAACCTCACCGTCGCCTACCTCAACAACAACCGCCTCACCGGCGGCGTGCCCTCGTGGCTGGGCGCCATGCCGGCGCTCGTCTATCTGACGCTCAACCAGAATGAGCTCACAGGCACCATACCGTCGGAGCTTGCCAACCTCACCACGATCCAGATGCTCCGGCTCGACGAGAACTTCCTCGAAGGGGCCATCCCCGACGTCCTAACCCGCCTCCCACAGCTCCAGCAATTTAACGTCTACGGAAACCGTCTCAGCGGCGAGATCCCGCGGGGGTTCTTCAACATGTCGTCGCTGCGGGGCTTCTCTCTCGCCAAGAACGCGTTCCACGGCGAGCTCCCGCGCGACGCCGGCGCGCACTCGCCGAACCTCATGTACCTCTACCTCGGCGGCAACCAACTCTCGGGGCCCATCCCGGCTTCGCTCGCCAACGCCACCCAGCTGCAGTTCCTCAGCCTCGCCAACAACAACTTCTCCGGCCAGGTGCCGCAGGAGATCGGCAGGCTCTGCCTCTACTCGCTGCAGCTGTCCGGCAACAAGCTCACGGCGAGCGACGCAGCCGGCTGGGAGTTCCTGGACAACCTCACAAACTGCAACGCCCTATACGAGATAATCCTTGACGACAACAATCTCTCCGGCGCCCTGCCAAGCTCCATCGCGCGCCTCTCGCCGCAGTTCCGGACGCTAAGTCTCGCGGGCAATCGCATCTCCGGCGTGATACCGCCGGGCATCGACAACGTCGTCGGGCTTCAGACACTCGACATTCAGTATAACCTCCTCACCGGCGTGATCCCGGACGGGATCGGGAAGCTCAAGGGCCTCCAAGAGTTGGAGTTGCAGGGGAACAAGCTCACCGGGCCTGTGCCGTACAGCATGGGCAACCTCACCAGCCTCCTTAGACTCGACCTCAGCGGCAACTCGTTGAACGGATCGATTCCTCCCAGCCTCGGCAACCTGCAGCGACTGACGCTGCTCAACCTCTCCGGCAACGGGCTCGCTGGTCACGTTCCCACACAACTGTTCAGCGGCCTCTCGGCACTTTCTTCGGCAATTGACCTGTCCGGTAACCAGCTGGACGGTGTTCTGCCGCGAGAGGTAGGCCAGCTCGTGAAGCTTGCGCGCATGGCGCTCTCCGGGAACCGCTTCTTTGGCGACGTACCAGCAGAGCTCGGGAGCTGCCAGAGCTTGGAGTTCCTCGAGTTGGACGGCAACCTCTTCACCGGAAGTATCCCGCCGTCTTTTAGCAGGTTGAAGGGGCTCAGGAGTCTCAACCTGTCGAGCAACAGGTTGACCGGTACCATCCCGCCGGAGCTCGGCCAGATGTCGGGGCTGCAGGAGCTGGACCTCTCGCGGAACGACTTGTCCGGCGCCGTACCGGCGGGCTTGGAGAACATGACCTCCCTGATCGAGCTCGATGTGTCCGACAACAACCTCGACGGGCAGGTACCGCTGCACGGCGTGTTCACGAACAAAACAAGGTTCAACATGGCCGGCAACAGCGCACTCTGCGGCGGCGCTCCGCAGCTCAGGCTTCCGCCGTGCCGGTCACCAGCGGATTCCGGTTCCAACCGCGGCACCAAACTGTTACTCAAGATCGCGCTACCCATCATCGCTGCCGCTCTAGGTTTGGCGATACTGCTCACCGTCCTATGGCGGCGGCAAAAGGGAACAAAGTCCAGTACAGAGACCACATCGGCATGCATCCGCAGCGTGGTCGACGGCAACTTCTACCCGAGGGTCTCCTACGCCGAGCTGGCCAAAGCCACCGACGGCTTCGCGGAGGCCAACCTCGTCGGCGCCGGGAAGTTCGGCTCCGTGTACCGCGGCACGCTCTTCCTCAACAAGGCGAAAAAGAAGCCGGCGGCGGCACACGAGGCCGTGGCGGTGGCGGTGAAGGTGTTCGACCTCCGGCAGGTGGGCGCATCCAAGACGTTCCTTTCGGAGTGCGAGATGCTGCGGAGTGCGCGGCACCGGAACCTGATCAGCATCGTCACCTGCTGCTCCAGCGTAGATGTGGCCGGCGGCGAGTTCAGGGCCCTCGTCTTCGACTTCATGCCCAACTCCAGCCTCGACCGGTGGCTGCACCCGGGGCCTGCGGACCTGCGCAAGCGTGGCGGCCTGAGCTTGGCCCAGAGGCTCGGCATCGCCGTGGACATCGCCGATGGGCTGAGCTACCTCCACGACAGCTGCGACCCGCCGATCGTGCACTGCGACCTCAAGCCTGGCAACGTCCTCCTCGACGACGACATGACGGCCCGCATCGGCGACTTCGGCCTCGCGAAGCTGCTGCTCCTCGACGCCGCTGCCGGAAACACGGAGAGCACTATCGGCATCAGGGGCACCATCGGCTACGTCGCACCAGGTTTGTTTAATTGCCAACTGCTTTTTTTCTTCGCCATATGGACATGGCATGCCACCATCGGAAACTTGTCGATCGTGTCTGAAACTCTGTGTTGTGATGTGCAGAGTATGGCACGACAGGGAACGTGTCCGCCGCCGGCGACGCGTACAGCTTTGGGATCACTCTCCTCGAGATCCTCGTTGGCAAGGCGCCGACAGACGGCGGGCTCGGAGAAGGCCGGACGCTGCCGGAGTTCGTCACGGCGGCGTTCCCGGAGAGAATCGAGCAGGTCCTTGACCCGGCGCTGCTGCCGATCGAGGAGCCTGACGACGTTGCAATTTCAATCTCGACCGTGTCGACTGTGTCGTCGTTGTCCGAGGACAGCGAGGTGCGTGTCACGGCGCGGGACTGCATGGTCTCCGCCGTCAGGGTTGGGCTCAACTGCTGCCGGCGAGCGCCGTACGAGCGGATGAGCATGAAGGAGGCCGCTGCCGAGATGCACCTCATCAGAGACGCCTACCTTCGTGCTTGCGGTGCAAAACCTTCGGTGTTGGAAGCATAAATCAAAAAGAGCAAAGTATGGAACAAACCTTAAATTCATAGAGGATGTCGAAATCGAATATGACACTTGTTTCAGGCTTATATTGTACAGAATATGACAATGGTGTTGGGAATGAAAGAGTACTCACCAGTGTACATATGCAGATACAACATCGATCAAGCATCTCATCATAGAACTGCAGCTACTGCATCGACGGACAAGCCAAAACCACTTCGCCTGGACACAGGCACAAGTAACGAAGAATTGCTGACACAGTGAATTGCCTCCACTGACAGGAAGAAAATGGGAACATTGAACTAGAATTACACAGGATACAAGGTCGCATGAAGTCGTACAGGAACTATTAGTAACATAGAGGTCAAAACTCAAAATGGCATTGCTGGTTACAAATCACAATTTGCAGAAACTCAAAGCCATGATTTTCTAGGCATAATACAGGTTGTAATCAAACTGAAAGTGATAGCACCGGAGGTTACCACTATTCCTCCACCAGCATAAATGGTTAGCGAAGATATTTGAAATTATGAATGCAAAGCTTATCATCTCAAATATGCAAATGATTTTGTTGCCAACGTGTGCAAAAGACATTTTTGAAAATGACCAGAACAGCTATAGAATGTGGTGCTCCTCAAAATATATTTTGTGAGCCATTGGTGTCAAGAAACTATAACCTTTTCGTTTTGAAATATGCAGATAAGTTAATTACCTTCATCCAAAAAAATTGACTTCTAATACCATAAATAATATATCTAATTAATGTCCACAAGGAGGTTAAAAGATCATGTAATCTGATACAGATCTTCATGTGACAATTTCTGATAGGTCCAAAATTCCTAACAGCTCTGAAGCGTTGATGTCATCAAACTGAAATTCTGAGAAGAACCCATGACCATTCATTGAGGGCAAAACAAAAACAGTATTCTGTTTAGTGCTGATAGATAATACCAACCCGAACTAAATGGTCTCCTTTAGTCCCGGTTGGTAAGGTTACAAACGAACCGGGATTAGAGGGTTATCATGGCCTGTGCTATACGAACTGAGACTAATGCGACCCATTAGTCTTGGTTTGTAATTTGGCCGGAACTAAAGCTTTCTTTGAGCCCTGTTTTCTACTAGTGCCCCTAGATACAAGCGGTTAGGGCTCTCTTAGTTCCCCTTCCCCTTACTTAATCAACCTCCATACCTAAACCATACAATGGTTAATTTCCTAACCCATTAACTCCCATTCCGTACTCTTAGTTACCTCCAACCAAACAATATGTTATGGTAATAAAGCTTTTACCAGCCAGA
This sequence comes from Lolium perenne, assembly GCF_019359855.2. NCBI lineage: Eukaryota > Viridiplantae > Streptophyta > Magnoliopsida > Poales > Poaceae > Lolium > Lolium perenne. Next base: position 304,121,253 of record NC_067250.2, on the reverse strand, counting down.
TACATGGACAATGTGTATTCATTGCAACCCCTAGATGTGTCGTAGTTGGAGATAATCGGAAGAACAATTAATAGTCCAAGTTTGTATCACTTGTTTTGCGCTTGCAGAAAGCTGGAGTTTGATGAACAATTTCTCAATAGTGACATAGAAATAATTATTATTGATTAACATTATCATTTGGATAAATGCCCCTCTACCATTTTTTTGCATCAGTCTAGGTCCCCCTGCCCAACGTACCATAGATGAATTGCTATTATGGTGCACCAGCTCCGACAGACGCACATAAGCCTTCTGAGGGTGCATTCCGGCAAGAGCCGTAGCACCAAGTATAAGGCTTGTGTAGAAAGGGAGGAGGTCAAAACTATGTCTCTTGGTTGTTGTCTTCCAGGACTAGCAATATTTTCCTCGTACACCGCAATCTCTAATAGCCGATTCCTCCGGTGAACCACGTTGTTCAAGTCGATGAAAGGCTGCCACATAGATATCTAAGAGAATAATGAAAACCTCAAATGAATTTAGGTATGGAATTACCTTTAGATACTTGATCTCAATGGCAGTCAACATGGATTTGAATATGAAACTTATGGATGTTGTATTCCTTCAGAGGACCTCGGATACAACCTGGGCCTCACTCTTTTGTCCTCCATCTGCCGTAGGTTCAGAGAGCTGATTTTCCATTTCAGCCTTGGTTTGCAATAAAGAAAATCAAAGGTTATCAAAAGCAGCAGGATACAACATTCAACTTACATGGAGGCAAAAGCTTACTTACAATTGCATCTTGTACTGTGGTGGAGAAGCCATTTTCCGGCTGAAGTGGCACTCCTTGAATATTTCCAAAGGAGTGGGCTCTTTATTATTGTCCGTGTCTCCCTGAAATAAATTTTCTATCATGTTCAGAAGCTTGCGACAATAGAATTTTCTATCACCAGGTATCATTGTTCTGTAAACTCAGTCATGGTTGTTCTCTCTTCTTCTACCGATACTCAGATCACGTCGACTGAGCCAACGAAGTTGCTACCTCCAAGAAAACAGATAAAAATAAAAAAGAGGAGTGGTGCGATACAGAGCTGGACGGGCCCTTTTTTTGCAAATGAGAGCTGGACGGACCTTGAACTTGCTTCGCTCGCTGGGTGCATGATTGGATCACTTGCGCGCATCCTTCTTTCTTCCGTGTACTGTCTGCGCCGGGATATATAGATACATCCCTCGATTAACTTCCTTTTTTCTTTCCATATAAAAAGAAAACAAGAAAGACACCCGGCAGATTTCATTCGTCTGCCTCCGCTGGGAAACGAACACAACGAAAACGAAAACAAAAACCCAGCTTTGACTGCAGAAACCAGGCAAGAGAAAGAAACAGATAGAGCTCCTTACCATCCTGCACCGAAGAAGGATCGACCGGAGACGCAGGGATATCTCAATGAAACAGAAGATCGAATCGACGGCGAGTGACCGGCTCGCGGCAGCCAACACCATCTCCACCTCCACCTCCTCCTCCGCCAAAGTCACTTCACGCGCAATACCGCACGCGGCCTCTGGCGATAGGCTTCTATTTATAGAGCTGCCAGTGTGATAGTTATCAGTACGTTTGATTTTTTGGAGGACAAGCAGAAAGTGCACGGGCGGGAAGACGACTGTGGGGGCAGCAATGGATGCGCACCAGTAGGTAGGATCGGTGAGCTTCTCAATAAGCCATGCATGCATCACCTAGTAAATCGTGAGGCAGGTGGCAAGCCGAAAGTTTATTTGCATTTAATGGTGCCAGTGGAGCAAACAGATTGGCTTCATCCCTGTAGTACATGGGAACAGTCAAATCCACCAAACAGATCTTCGGTGTTCATGAAAATAGCCATACAGGTTGCTCCATAATACATCGGTTTGCGGCTGGATTTTTACAACGGAATATGGAATGATTTGCCTGCAATTGTATTTTTAATGGATTTTCGGTACTCCTACCAAATCCGCATGCAGATTGGTTCTTAACAAATGAAACGCGGCTGGCATTGCTAAGCTGAATGCGAGCGGCCGAAGAAATTAATCGCATGCGAGAGAGAGAGAAGGATGGGGGTACTTTCCATTCAAAAATTAACCACAAAAATTCCGCCAGTAGTCTCATAATTAGTGAAAATTTGGTTGCTTAACTGCATGATCGTAAGAACGTGTGTTATCAAGTTATACTAGGAAGGAATCTCCGGTCACGGCGTCTTTAAAATGAGCATATAGAACGATCAGCACATGCATGAGTACTTGTTGCTACTGTGTACTCGATTTAACAGCACGTGACACAATCAGTTGATTGCGCATCTCCATTCAATTCCCTAATACATCCTGGACGAAGTACAATATATCTATAGTTTCTTCAAATCTGGATATTCAGTACGTCCATTAGTAATAATCTGAAGTAGCTACATTGCGTCTCTTGCACCACTATTGAAAAGCTTGTATCGAACTTCGGAAATAGATTCATTCAAAATAGTGAAGCCAGGGAGCATATGTGTGCTCTCCAATTACAATATCAGCATATGTGGCAGTACACGAAAAAGCAAGTCATCTCACGCGCATACCCACGCGGCTTGTCACTCTGGCCTTTTATTTGTAGAGACGCGGGTTCTGAGAAGGTTTGAAATTTGGAGGAAAAATGAGAAAGGGCACGGGCGGGAACAAGATTGTGGGGCGCTCAGCCGTAGATAGGATCGGTAAGCTTCTCGATGATGCATGCTTCACCTAGTAAAACGTGGGCCAGTGCAGCGGTTAGCATGCCAGAAATCAATTTGCATTAAATCATGCCAATGGAGTAAACAAATTGGCTCCATTCCCGTAATTCATGGGAACAACCAAATCCACACAAAAAATAGATTTTCGGTATTCATAGGATGACAAGCGATGGAACACTGCTGGCTTTGTTAAACGCGGGCCACCGAAGAAATTAATCGCCAGCGACAATACGCATGACGAGCGATTGCAGACAGAGCGAGAAGGATGGGCGATCCTTTCCATTTAAAAATCAATCATAATATATGTCAGTAATACCGTAATTACTGTAAATTTGTACACGAAGCATTTCTGGTCACTGCGTCTTTAACTTGAGCATAGATCGCAACTGCATGACGCAAGAGCATGTGTTTATCAAGTTGTATATAAGTGACGCAAGAGCATGTGTTTATCAAGTTGTATATAAGATCGTGACACGAAGCATCTCTTGTCACGGGGACTTTAACTTAGCATACAGAGATCAGGACGTGAGTATTTGCTGCTATTGTACCTGCTATAGTTGATGTCGCCACCTGCAGGCCTCAGCCATGCATGATAATCAGTTTATTGGGTATCTCCATTAATTACTAGTGTGTCCTGGACAAAGAACTATATAGTTCCTTCAGATAATCAGATTTATTACCTCCATTAACAATCTGAAAAACCTACACAGTATATGTCCACCTTGCATCTCTTGCACCACTATTACCAATTTTGTATCGAATTCATACCTAAATTCATTCAAAGTATTGGAGCAAGGGAACACTAATTATCTCTGTGGCGGTACAAGAAAAGAAGAAGAAATAGAAGAACGAGTGTTCTGTGGTGCATATCCAATTACATGTACTTTATGGTACGTGCTCTAATTCAAAGCACATGCATCCATCTACTCAAAGAGAAGTTTCTTCACATTGAGAAATTCGACAATCCACCGATCATTAGGGCTGAGTAATGATCACCTCATGGATGCCAGCAACATAACCGATTTGACATCTCTAGAAACAACACACGGACTGCCAGCCAGCCATCACGGCCTGACTATTGTTCTCGCGCAGTGGACCGTCAATCCGCGAGCACGACACCGTTCATGGACGTAGCCCTCTTTTCTTTAAGGTTTTCTCATCATGTTCCAACAAGTAGCAAGATGTTGCAGAATCTGAAAGCACAAAGAGAAAACATAAAAGGTCAAAACACTTTCAGTGGAATGCTTACTTCAAACTATACATTGTCCCTGTTCGAAAAAAAGAAAACTATACATTCTCAAAAAAAAAGCACTGTAATCATCGATACATAATCATTTCAAGTCACCAATTCAGCAAACAAGTGGCTAAGAATCACAAGCATCAAAACCTATAGCAGACTCACAAAGATGTTTATACTCTCATCATGTTAAAAATTAAATAAAGAGTGTACACCAATTTGGGTAAAAAAAACATGAGAAGTAGAAGGCTAGAAAATTTCTCTCATTTGCTAAACATCACATATATCACATATACCAATCACAACTCAGTTGCAGCTTTCCCTACAACACGTGGAGATGTCAAATCGGTGTTGTTGCTGAACCATTAGGTGTTCTACAAAATTCTATTGCGTAAGTAATAGAAGCAATAAATAGTAGATAACACACAAAATAAGAACACAACAAAGATACTATGAAATTGTCTTTTCTATCCTAATTTGCATATACCATTACCATTAAGATCAAATGAATCGCAAGCTCACTAAACTCAGCTCATGCATAGAGCAGGAACACAAACAAAGTATGTATAGGAGAACTGATAGAACCAGAAACTTAATGGCAACTTCGATGACAATGGTATCACAAAGCATGCACAAGAGAAAGGTTAGGAACCAGAAACTGACCCAGGAGACAGAGAAGAATGCTACCGCTATCGCTGTTGCGTCGCGGTGAACTCGTTGTCATCAGACAGCAGCGAAGACAGAGGTGAAGGAGGCATGGCCAGCAAGGACTACAACAGCAACACTGGGACTTGTTAACTTCTAGAGAAAGAACTAATAAGATGTTGAACAATAAAAACATATATATCTAGTCCTACAGATAATGTGAGTACGAATGACCACGAGTGTAGGAAAGAACATGAAATAGATATCATGAATATCATGTAAGTAAGAAAGTGACCAAAGGAAAGTAATACATTGCAACACATCCGCAAGAGGATGAATTTGACCAAAGGAAAGTAATACGTGAGAGAAAATTACTACCAGTAGCAAATTCTAAACCTCACCACCAATATAGTGATATACCCACATAAGCAATTAAAGCATCAGCACACCAGGGAGCAATTAGATCAAACTCCTCCTAATCGTAAATATTACAGAGAAGAAACTAAAGCAGTACTTGCGTGTGTTACAGCCAAAGCCTAGAAACTATACCATCATTACCAAATAGAAAATCATTGGCTCGATTGCGGGGTATCACACAGGACATGTACATGAAAAAGAAAATGAAACCAATAATAATTTACCTAAACCACGGAGGCGCTATAGAAGGCCATCGCTGCCATGGTTGCGGCATGGTGAACTCGCTGCCGCCGCATGGCAGTGAGGACCAGATGTGAAGGACAAAGTAGTCGATGCCAAGGGCTGACTGGGCCTCAAACTGGTGCATGAGACGGGAGAGGCTGCACATACAGTTGTTCACAAGAAATAACTCAATCAGGTCATGATCCTTGTATCATGCATTTACACTGTCAATATTAAATAGCAGTATCTATAGGAAAGTCAAGACAGTCAATGCCACTTTAAGATGATCAAACTTGATAAAGTGATAACAAATAAATGACCGCCATTTGTTTCTTCTAAAAAGCTCTTGAATATGGAACGTGTAACTACCACAAACTGTAGATGAGCATCTGCAACAACCATACTGAAACAGCAAGGTTGCAGAGAGTGAGGTCACCTCGTCTCCGTACTTAATGGTGATGCATGTGAGCCTGCCCATCCCCGTGCTTGAGGAAATCGTTAGACAGATGCGACGGAGGGAGTACTTAGGTAATGCAAGCGATGTAGCAAATCTACTCATATGTAACACAAACAAGCACAACTTATATCAAAAATAGTAGAAGGCAAAGACTAAAGCGGTCATAAATAAATATTCTCAAAGACAAATTTGTTGATTGGTATAATAGAATGCATTACATCAGACTACTCATATGTCCATCGTCACGGAGAACTAGCAGTATCAACTATTTACCCAACACAAGAAGCACAGAGTACATCATAAATTTATGGCTTCTCTCATACAATGCCTAAATTATCCATATTTTTACATAGAATGGATTATATTAGAGTACCAGACTCACCATACGTGTTCATCATCATAGAGAACCATACAGTATCAACGATTAGAGTGACATGGGCGGTCAAGAAAATCTACTCCGTCAAACACACAACATTGTATCCACGTAGCACTAACATCATCACAGGGCAAAGGCAAATAAAACGACTGTTCTCTCACACAAATGCCCCGTGTTGTCCCATCAATGTTTAATAATCACGAGGAATCACAAACACAAATGAGCAGCAAAAACACAATAATTTGGCAAATACAAAGCACCACTAGTCGTAGATCACACTATATCCACATCAATGTTCTCAAACAGATTTAAAAAAACACATCATCAGCAAAAGAGAAATGGGCAGGTCCGGGAGGATGTCTCGGGTGTACTCACCGGCGTGTGGTAGCGGCAAGGGTCAATCAGCAGCTGCCCATGGCAAGGGTCAATCAGCAGCTGCCCATCCCTGGCATCGTCATATGTTGTTGGAGGAGACCTGCAGCATGTTAGCCCCCTTGTCGCGGCAGCAGAGCATGAGAAGACCTGCTTTTTCAATAATATGTGAGGGATTGGACAAAGCTAATGGTATGTACAATTTTTCATGTATGTTAAACTTCAACGCTAATAATAATGCTAGAATGAAACTTAAGATTGCGTGACCAGCTACTTTCTGAAAAGAATCCAGGAGGTATTATTCTTCTCCCTTGCATTGCATTTTTCAAGATACGGAACTAGCACTAATTAAGCAAAGCTTAGGCCGGACCACTATTCAGGACCATCATTTTTAATAATAAATATGCAATGAACTTGAACAAGCAATACCACATGTGGATGTTGTATTCCACTATGTTTTCATAAATAATTTTAAGAAGCACTTACCAGACAGTGCCATCCTCCAATACAAACAACCACTCATCACCGCCCTTTTATTAAGTCAGAGACAACATCCACAATGAGCACACATCGGTCCTCATCATCATGATGCTGCTTCGCTGGCATGATCCCTTCCTGGTGACACCAAAATTTAATTAATACAGTAATACACAACCAACACAATTCAAGGAATATGGCATGATTAACTGTTGGACAGCAGCAAAACATAAATGGGAGCCATAACCCAGTGCCAGATAAATTTTCCTAAAATCAGCATACTACTGCGGATTTATACTGGCAGAGCGCAAAAGCTATGAAACATGCATCTGATGATATCTGGAGGATTTGTCAACAGTTGATGTACAAAAATCTACGGAAACACCAAAATTTTAGGCCGGACACAAATATTTGATTTGCTGCTGCAACACAAGAATGCCACGGATCTCCATGACAACAGCTGCGCACACCTAATTAGCTAGTAAATCCCATCCTCCATGTCGAGTATAGACTGATGTCAAGAAAATAAACCCCATGGTTTTGTAGAGTTTGGCACACCCTGTTAATCATCCTAATGATAGCTAAAGAAGTTAGAACTTGAATAATTTGGTCATGTGCATGGGTTCTCAAATACACTTTAAGCTGAAAGTGAAAGGGTAAGTACATCTAGTCAAATTCATCTAAAGAAGAATTTTATGCAGACAGGGATATCATTCTCCAATTTCTCAGTAGATAGCTACATTATGAAAACAAGACAACTTGTGACATAATTCCTAATATAAGGGCTACTTGAGATTTCTTTAGCATCATTTCAATCTAATGTTTCAAAAGCAAGATGTAGAGATCACTGAGATCCCACATGTCGCAGAACAAAAGGAGGACAAAAAAAAGAGATGGCTTGAGATTCATATAGTTTTAGTAACCGATGGGTGATTGTTGTTCAAGGGAGATACACCATCAGCAGGAATCACAACATTATGGAAGCTCGTTGTTGCCCCAACTTCTTCTAGATTCTAGAGAGAAATTCTTCAAAAATTAAACATTTGACAACATATATAATTAACCAGATAGAGGAAACATCCTAATCACTAGGAATGAACTATATATAACTAAATATAGCGAGTGTATTAAAAACAAATAAATTTTTTGCACACTTCATCATGACAAGGAATGAACAAAAATTACAGCATGCTACTTATTTGATGAAATTACAGCATGCTACTTATTTGACAAATAACAAAATGGCAACGTCACAATTTGGTTACGTTGAATAAATATTTATTGATTAACATTATCATTTGGATAAATGCCCCTCTACCATCTTTTTGGATCAGTCTAGGTCCCCCTGCCCAACGTACCATAGATGAATTGCTATTATGGTGCACCAGCTCCGACAAACGCACATAAGCCTTCTGAGGGTGCATTCCGGCAAGAGCCGTAGCACCAAGGATAAGGCTTGTGTAGACAGGGAGGAGGTCAAAACTATGTCTCTTGGTTGTTGTCTTCCAGGACTAGCAATATTTTCCTCGTACACCGCAATCTCTAATAGCCGATTCCTCCAGTGAACCACGTTGTTCAAGTCGATGAGCTTCTCAATGTCACCCGTTAATGGGGTGTATGCCCATACATCCTCTGGCCAGTCATTTCGCACTAGGAGGATGCGATGGCCATTGTCGGTAATAGAGAGTGGAAGGGTGTTGATGTCGTAAATGTTGCGCCCCCTTCTCATGACCCTATTGACCTCCGGAGATGCCATGCCTGCCTCGATTCGGCAGTATAGATCCCAGGTGGTGCTATGCAGCAGCCAGACATCGTAACGATGCTCATGCCCGGGAGACCCCCCTGAGAAGAGGCACAGCTCCCCGCCAAGCTCTGTCAGACATCTCATCCGCAGAGCCTCGTCGTCCATGGCCGGCGGCGGCAACACGGTCCCGAAGGTCTCTTGGCTCATGGAGAACGAGACGATCATGATCTTCTCCTCACGTCTGCCGTAGCCTCTGCGGGGGTCGCGTTTCCGGTAACCTAGCCAGTATACCTGCCCTTGCGCAAACACGCTCGGTCTGCACGGTTCCACCCAACCCGCCGGCCTGGAAGTCACCGGTCGCCACGAACCGGCGGCGGAGTCGTCCTCATCGCGGGCGTTCACCACGTAGACCTCGCATCCCATGGAAGCGGGGCGCCCCTCGCTGTCGCTGCCGCGGTAGTAGACGCGCACGACCTTGTGTCTCCTGGTGGGTGCGTCGTAGCCGAGCCCTAGGCTCGCGTACTTATGCGAAAGCTCGCGGGGACTCCGGCAGCCCGTGGTCCGGCCCTCCGGGAGAGCTCTCTTCTGCCCCGTGGACGGGTTGCACACGAAATAGATCCCCGTGGGGATCAGCTCGAGGAGGACGAGGCCGCGACAGCGCGTCGCGGCGAGGCTCGGGTCCGTGGACCCGGGCGCCGGAGTCTTGTCCCAGAACGCCGTGACGCATCGCGGGAACCAGTCGGCCGTGACGGCGACGCCCATGGGTGGCGGCGCGCACGACTTCGCTTCTTCGTCGACGTCGCCGTGGGATTCGTCCTGGAGGCGGAAGATCTTGGGACGCCCGCCGTGGAGGGCGTGGTAGGAGTCGATGAAGTCGTCGGAGGAGAGCGTGTCGGCCCAGGCGCGGGAGAGGCGGCGGCACGCGATCACGGACATGGCCGGCAGGCGCGCCAAGATCTCGTCCCAGATGATCTCGTCGGGGAGGACCGGGCATCGGCTGCGTACGTCGTCCATGGGATTGATCTGGTCGGTTTCGTTAGGCTGCTGCTTGTATATGGACGAAGGGACCGATAGATACGGGCGCGCGGTTGCGTGATCAGGCGCGCGCATGTACGAGACTTAACTGATCCCGCAACGAACGCACGCGAGAATAGCGAGCGCGTGGAGATTTCCTTCCTGTCGTGCTGAGGTTTGTGCTTAACTGCAGATTATAGAAACAGTCGAGAAATAAGAATCGTTAGAGCGACTCTTGGTGTTTGAATCAAAGAATGTCCTCCGAAAGACCGAACATGAGTGAGGGCTCTGGCGTTCGCCCTGGCGACCGCGCCCTGCCGGCGCGCGACGCCTCGTCGGCCACCGCCCCTCCGCTCTGTAGTCTAGGTTCCATCCACCCAAGCCTCCTCCTCCCACCTAGCTCGCTCCCTCTGCCCCTGCTCCTGTCGGGGTTGCCGGACGTCGACGCCGTCCTCACGACAGCGGAGGCCATGGTGACCGGTGATCCTGATGCCGAAGCCGCCGCCCCTACGCTGGACAACACCGCGGCTGTCCCAGGCCGTGACGGCAGCATGCGCCCCCGCCTTGAACCTGCAGCTGTGCCCAAGAAGGACGGCGCGATGCACCGGACCCCAGGTGCGGCTTTCCTTGATTCTATACTCTCGTCGTTTCACTCGTTGGTCGCTTCGGCCATTGGTGGTACCTGTGAGTTCAGCCGGTTTTGGATCACGCCTGGTTCCCTATCCCCTCGTTTCAACTCCTTCTCTATCGCCAATGCCCTAAACTTCCACTTCACCTCCTTTCCCGACGCCTTCGCCGTCCGCTGTCATGGCGGCGCCGTGTTCTCGACGGTGGCTGCTTCCCCTTTCATCCGCAGCCTGATCGTTGGCCGTCGCTCCATCAGGTTAGGCCGCTCCATCTTCTTCCTCCACTTCTCCGCGCGCGAGGCCACGGCGGCGGTGAAGCTGCTGCCTGCATGGCCTCCTTGCTCCGCCATGGTCGTGTACTGTGCGCAGTCAATCCCCGCCCCTGGATCTGAGTCAAACTTGTCCGACGTGGAGGTCCTCGGGGCTACCCTGGACGAGGCGGGCCCCGCTTGCATGGACGTTTTGGGCTCCCTCTTGGACAAAGCGGATAAAGCCACGGCCTGCGCGCCTGTTGACCCGTCCTGTCCTGACGCTCCCCTCGAATCCTGCTGCAGCCCGTCCATGGCCCTCCACGCCCCTACTTCCCCAACCTAGGACCTCGACGCCTACCATGCCTCCGGCCGGCCCATCCCCTTGTGCTGGGCGCGTGCTTTTCCCCTGCGGGCAAAAGGAGGCCGGCGACGACTGTGAGGACGATGCCGCCTCTTTTTCCTCACCTCCCGCGAGATCCCTCGCCCCCTCCTTGTTTCCTGCTGCTCTCCACCCCGACGACGACTCCGGTGCGGGTATGGGATCTCTGCAGCGCGCCTCTGAGCACGGCCCCCGCTCCTATAAGGATGCCCTCCTCTCCAACATCTCCTCCCACCGCAGTCCCACTCAAACCAGGCTCGTTTTCTCTCCTGTTCGTGGGCGCCGCCTTTGTTACCGGTGCCTCTCGCCGGAGCACCGCGTTCTTGGGTGCAGAGACCCTCTTCGCTGTGCTGCCTGTGGGCGGGTCGGTCACCGTTGACGGACATGTGAGCTGCCCCCCTTAACTTACTGCCGCTCTGCCCCCTGCCTTTCCTCTCTTTCTGACCATCTTTTACCCTCGACGCCCAGGTTGCGTCTGTCCGGCCTCCGTTCGTCCTCGCCGCCGTCCCCTAGGAGCGTCGCAGCCACGGTCCCCCGCGCCGCTTTCCGCCCTCCCATGCCCTACCCTCGGGGTGCAGCGCCTGCGGACTCGCCGGCCTCCGACGCGCATCGCTTGACCCCTGCCGTTGGTGGCTCTGGGGATGGCGACGGTGCGCCCGTGGCAGCCCGCCCCAGCCCGCAGCTCCCTCTTGGTGGCCATGACGTCGCCGAGATCTTCATGCCGCCCGCCGCCAACGTCTCCATCAGCCGCCGCCTCGCCTATGCCTTGTTCGAGCCGGCTGCTGCGTCTCCTGGCTTCCTCCTGCGCCGCGCTTTTGAGGAGGTCGGCGGCAACCCGCACATCGGGCTTGCGGCCAGCGATTACGGCGCGCTTATGGTGCTCTTCGCGTCGGAGGAGGAGCGCGATACTGCCATGGCCCTGTTCCCCCTCCCCTTCGAAGGCCACGCCATCAGGCTGGAGCGCCCGGAGGATGGGGGCAACCGGTTCGTCTGGCGCTTCGAGCGCCTCGCGCTGGTCACGGCCACCGGCTTCCCCGTTGAGCATTGGGACGAGTGCGGCATCCGCAATGCTTTCCATTCTATCGGAAGCGTGTGCTGCATCGATCCGCTTTGCCTCGCGGAGATCGACTTCTCGGCTGTCAGACTCGTCCTCAAGCTGGCGGAGGGCGGTGCAGTGCCGAACACGCTGATCATGCGCGACTGCCACGGGCAGAGCTCGGCGGAGGTGCACCTCCGGGTCGTCCGCTCCTGGCCGTTCGAGGAGGACCTGTCCACCAGGCCTTTTAGCCACTTCGACGACCTGGCCGGGGGTGGCGGGCGCGGCGACGGTGCTCGGGTGACGCGCATGGACGACATCGATGAGGACACGGTTCACGGCTCCCCTCCGGCGGAGCCTGGGCACGGTCAGAACTCCTCGGTGGCCTCCCTTTGGCGGCGCATCGTCGAGCGTCGTCAGGTCGGCATCGCGCGTGCTGCTGCGCTCGAGGACATCGACGACGTGCCTCCGGCTTTTGAGTTGGAACACCTCTCCCCTGCGGCCCAGAGCACACCCATGGCGATCTGGGATCGCGTTCTGGCCCGTCGGCTTGCAGCCCAATTCCCCGAGACTGGGCTTGATGCCGAGCAGGTGATTTTTGTAGCTGCTAGCTCTTCTGATCTTGTCGCTAGAACTTGTAAACCCTTGCCTAACCCTCCCGTTCTTCTCATCCAGTGGTATAATACCCTTGCCATCCCGGCCACGCCTCTGATCGACTCCAACGCTGACGACGGGCAAGATGGCTCCATGTTCTCTGCTGCTCGCGCGCCGGCTGCTCCCTGCCGCTCGGAGCCTGCTTTCCCTGATGGCGACGAAGATCATGAGGATGCGGCGCGCAAACAGAGAGTCCGCTCCAAACGCGCGGTCGACTCGGCGTTCAAAGCCCGCCGTAGCTCTCGGTTGGCTGCCAAGGAGCCGCCGATGTTCGTCAACATGCTGTCCAAGGCCAAGGCCGTGAAGGCCTCCCGTTTCGACCTCACCGGCGGTTCCCCCCGTCTGCGCGCGGCGGCTGCGGCCGCGGGCTTCGCGGGTGACGGGATCCCTGATGCCATCCCTGCCCCGCGCCTCCGTGCCCTTGCTGCTGCTTGCGGCGTCGACCCCGACGCGCTCGACAGCGCTGCCCTGGTGTCCTCCGGTTCCGGATGATGCCACACCGTCGTCGTGACCCTCGGGAGCCCTCCTGCGTGAGGCGCGCCCGTGCTCCCCGATCCTTGATCACCTATCGTAGTTTGAGCAGCTGTCCTTGCTCCCGCCAGTTAGATGGCGCCACGCCCCCTTTTTTCTTTATTTTTTCCATCCAAAACCTGTAATGGTGTTTACCTTTAAATGGACTGAGCTGTCTCCTTATGATCTTATGTCCCCACCGGTGTCCTATGTTTCTCGATATGAGTACAACGCTCTGCTTTGCTGTTGAGACTTGGAACGTTCGCGGGCTGGGTGAGGACGACAAGTGTGTTGCGGTTTGTGCTGACCTTGCCGCCGCTAGGCCAGGCCTGGTTGCGCTCCAGGAAACCAAACTGAGTTCTCTTTCGGCCCAGAAATGTGCCTCCTTCCTTCCTCCCAATCTCCGCAACAACCGTGCCGTTGACGCCGTGGGGTCCTCTGGTGGTCTCCTTTCGGCCTAGGATCAAAACATTTTTGATCTGGTGGACTCTTTTTCCTCCCGTCACACTCTCTCGCTCGACCTTGCGTTTAATTGCGATGCCTCTAGATTCCGTTTTACCAACGTCTATGCCCCCTGCGATCGGGCCGAGAAAGAAAGCTTTCTGACCCACCTCGCTACACACGAGCCTAGTGATGATGTTCCGTGGATTATCGTTGGTGATTTCAACCTCACCAGGGATCCTTCAGACCGCAACAACGATAATTTTTCCCATTTGGAGGCGGCCATGTTTAACGACGCTATCCACGACCTCTGTCTGATTGAGCTTCCCCTGTCCGATCGTAACTACACTTGGTCCAACCGCCGTGCAACCGCAACCCTTATTCGCCTGGATCGGGTTTTCATCAATCACGCCTGGAATGACCGTTTCCCCTCCTCCTCTCTCTCCTCCCTTGCTAGAGACACTTCTGACCATGTTCCGATGATCGCCACGATCTCCACCTCTATCCCCAAGCGAGGTTTCTTCCGGTACGATGCTGCCTGGGGGCTTCACGCCAGTTTTCACAGCACTATTGCTTCCCACTGGTGGGGAACCTCCAGATCCGACCCCACCTCCCATCTTGTTGCCCGCCTACGCCAATGCAGATTCCGCTGTAAGGCTTGGGCAAAACGGCGTTCCTCTTCTCTCCTCCGAGAACAGGACTGCAGGCTTCTCATTAATCTCCTGGACATCCTGGAGGAATCTCGCCCCCTGTCCTTTCTCGAGAACCGTCTTCGCTCCCTAACCATGGACTCTCTCCACCTGGCTATTAAGGAGAGGTCCCTCTATTGGAGGACAAGGGCGAAGGTCCGCTATGCCCTCGAAGGTGATGAGAACACTAAGTTCTTTCACACCTCTGCCACATGTCGCCTCCGGCGTAACTCCATCACCTCTCTCGAGATGGATGGGGTTACGACCACATCCCACCCCGGTAAAGCTCTCATTCTTAAAGCCTACTACTCCGAGCTCTTAGGTGCCGTTAGCCCTACCTCCTGGCGTTTCGACCTCAGATCGCTCTATCCTGCGGGCCCCTCACTCCCTATGTCCCTCAGCGCTCCCTTCACCCGCGATGAGATTAAGCTTGCTTTCCTCTCCATGAACAGGCTGTCTAGTCCTGGCCCTGATGGTTTTGGTCCGGCCTTTTTTTCCTCCTTCTGGGACACGGTTGCCCCTGATGTTTTTGCGGTCTTTGACTCTTTCTACAAGGGCGACATCGACCTCACCCGCATTAACCGAGCCTTCCTCGTTCTCCTCCCAAAATCAGACGGTGCCAACAACCCTTCCCTTTTTCGGCCTATCTCCCTCCAGAACTGCATAATGAAAGCCATCACAAAAGTCCTGACCACACGGTTACAGGCGGCTATCCACTCCCTCGTTGACGCCGACCAGACTAGTTTCCTCTCTGGGCACCGTATCTCGGAAAACATTGTCTACGCTGCTGACATCATCAGATGCTGCCACTTGCGCAAAGCCCCCACCCTTGTGTTCAAAATCGACTTCAAAAAGGCCTTCGACTCGGTCAACTGGGATAGCCTCCTGGCCATCCTTAGGGCTTGGGGGTTTGACGACCTCTGGTGCGACTGGATGGACCGTATTCTCAAAACCGGCCATACTGCGGTGCTCCTCAACGGGGTTCCCGGTGATTGGATCCGCTGCAAAAATGGCCTCCGTCAGGGAGACCCGCTCTCCCCTACCTCTTCATCATTGTGGCATATGTTCTTCAACGCCTGATCCGCAACGCGTTTACCCTGGGCAAGTTGTCGCACCCCCTCTCGCCCACCACCCCTGCCCCGTCCTCCAATATGCGGACGACACGCTTATCATCTGCAAGGCGGACGCTGGGGCCGCGTCGCATCTCAAGCTTGTTCTCGATGATTTCGCCACAGCCACCGGGCTCGCGATAAACTTCCACAAATCCTGTTTTATCCCTATGAACGTCCTTCCGCGGGATGAGGCCCTCATGGCATCCTCCCTCGGATGTCCTGTCTCCTCCTTCCCCCAACCCTACCTCGGACTCCCGCTTTCTCCCACTAAACTTCCCATCTCGGCTTACGCCCCGCTCATTCTTTCCTTCGACCGTCGCCTCTCGGGGTGGCGTGCTCTACTCCTCTCTTCGGGGGGGGGGGGGCGCCTCGTGTTATGTAATGCTGTGCTGAACAACCTTGCTACCTACTATATGTGCTCGTATTTGCTTCTACAGGGTGTGCTCGAAAGTATAGATAAAAGGAGGCGCGCCTTCTTCTGGACCGGCAAGGATTCTTGCTCGGGTGCTCGTTGTCTAATTGCTTGGGATAAAGTTTTGTTGTCTAAGCAGGAGGGTGGCTTCGGCGTTAAGGATCTCCACCGGCAGAACAGGTGCCTGCTTTTAAACTTTGTCCATAGATTACACCAGACTGACTCGCTTCCTCGGAAAGATTGGTTTCGACAACATTCAGGGCGCGACCTCAGCGACATGACCTCTACCCCGTCCTTCCTCGACGGAATTATGCAGGAATGTCTCCCGCTCTACCGTGCTATTACACGGGCCGGTATAGTGAGTGGCACCACCACCTCCTTTTGGCTCGACAGGTGGCTCCCCGGCAGACCGCTCGCCGAGCGGTTTGCGGCGCTCTTCTCCCACGTCAGCAGGCCTCATGCGACTGTGGCCACGGTCGTCGCCTCGGGCTTCTCACTACAGCCGCGACTGAGTTCCGCCGCCACGCATGAGTTGGCCATTGTCCAGGGCTATGTGGACGCCGTCGATCTCGTCGACGGGCCGGATCTCCGCTTCATCGACTCTCCTTCGACCCCCCCGTTAAGCTCTCGTGAGGCCTACCGCATGCTCTCTCCGCGTCGCGTCCCTGACGCGTCTGCATGCAAGGCTTGGGAGCTGAAGCTCCCCGCGAAGATCAGCATCTTCGCATACCTCGCCGACATTGACAGGCTCAGTACGAGAGCCAACCTCTTCTTCAAGAACTGCGCGCCCTCCGACTCCTGCGCGGCATGTTCTGACACTGAGACCGGGAGACATCTCTTCTTCGACTGCCCCATCTCTGTGGAGGTTTGGGCCAGGCTTGGGGTGCCCATCCCCCGCGATGATTTCTCCATTTGGGACCTTGCCCCACCGACTGCCATGGACTCTTCTATTTGGCGCGCTGGCATTGCAGCGATTTTATGGTCGATTTGGAAGGCGAGGAACGATCTCGTTTTCAACGCCAAGCCCTCCACCGCACGCCTTGTGCTCCGCCGGGCAGGTGCCGACCTTGTGATTTGGCGTTGGCGATACAAGATCCATGACCGTGAGAGTATAGATAGTCTTCGGAATTCTATCCTCCTTGCTGCTATGTAGATGTTGTATGACACGCTCTAAATCCCCTTGTACCCCCTTCTCTCTTACTGTATGTTGTGACTGCCAAAGTCAACTCGAGTAATATAACAAGCGGTGGGGAATTTAATCCCCCGTAATTCTCGAAAAAAAAAGAATCGTTAGAGCATTTACAGCAGACGCGGCATAACGCGCGAGCGGCAAAAAAACCGCCAGTTTGGCACGCGCGGGCGTCTGCTGGAGATGGCCCCAGCAGACGCGGGAAAAAGGCGCGCACGGTAAAAACTTTGCCGCGTCCGCGGTTTCGCGCTATCCCGCGTGGGAAAATTGACGCGTCAGCTGCCTCGCGTGCTATAAAGGTGACACGCGCGAACGCGCCAACTAACTGAATACTCCACGCGCCAGTTCATCTCCGCGCCGCTCCGCTTCTCTCCCTGCCGCTTTCTCTCTCCCGCTCACGCTCCGCCTCCGCGCCTCCTCCTCCGCGCCGATGATACCTCCGCGCCGCCGCCCCTCCTCCGGCTACCATGGCGTTCGGGCGCGGCCGAGCGGCCGGTTCGACGCGGAAATCCGCTCCGACAACGAGCGGATCCGCCTCGGCACATTCGATACGGCGCACGAGGCGGCGAGGGTGTACGACGTTGTCGCCTGGCGACTCGGATGCTCCCGGCGGACGATGAACTTCCACGACGTCTTCAAGCGGGAGCAGGCGGAGATGCTCGCGCCGCCGCCGCCGGTCATCACGCGCGAGAAGCAGCGCCGACAACGGGAGTTGGAGCAGCGCCTCCTCATCGCTGAGCGCGACGAGGCGATGCGCCTCGAGTGGGCGCGACGCTTCCCCGAAGACGTCGCCGCCACGGAAGCCTTCTACGCGCAGAACGAGGAGGAGAAGGCGGCGGTCAAAGCGAAGAAGAAGGCGAGCCGCGAGAAGCGCCGCGCCGAGTCCGCCGCGAGGAAGGCTGCGACGGCCAAGAAGGCGGCGAGGAAGGAGGAGGAAAAGAAGAAGGGCGCAGGGCCATCCACCATCGTTCTGTCCTCCTCCTTCTCCTTCCAGTGGACAACGACGCCGGTGTCGGAGACGACTCCGAGCACCCACTCGTCGGACTTCGACTGGGAGTCGGACGAGTAGCTTTAGTTTAGATTTGTATTTCCGTCCTCTATGTCACGCTGTATCGTTGAACTTTTAAATATATTCGTATTTTCGATCAAATTTTCATTGTTCGTTTGATTAATTTAAAAAAGGGTCAAATTTAGCAATTTGCGCCGCGCTGCAAAATAGATGAGCCTCCGGCGGAGGTGTTTTTTTCCCGCACCAACGCGCGCTGCGAAATAGAGCCTCCAGCGGGGGAAAATCCGGTATCACGTGTGCCAGCGGTTTATAGTGCGCCGAAATGGAGGTTTAGCGCCGAATTTTTAGACGCCCGTTGGAGATGCTCTTACGTTGGCCCGTAGGAGGTTAGACCATGCCACCGCAAAACGGATCATCACATTTTAATCCGTCCATCCGTTTGCGGAAACCGGTGGACTAGAAAATGGCCAATGTTCATTTGCGCTTGGACGGAGCCGCAACAGCTGAAACCCAAAAAAAAATAGTGTAGAGAAACAAAATTACTGTACATATTGGCCACCGAAGGAGGAGGCAGGTATTCCAGCGCAAGTAGCGGCGGCGGTAGCGGCGACTGCTGCGACGCCTAGATGGCCGCCTCGAGGCCTATCCACCAGGAGCGCTCCTTGGCCTTGGAGATGGCCGTGGTGCACGCAACGACTTCTTCCTCCGTCAGCTCGGGCTCCCCCAATGGCTCGTAGTTGACGTCGTCGTCCACCGGCGGGTCCTCGAAGCCGACCTTCATTTAGGCCTCCGGTGGGAATGTCAACACCCACATGAGTGGCTCCACGTAGTTGCTGTCTGCCCTACGGTACTGCGGCCAGTCAGGGTGGCTAGGACGCGGGGTGGGGAAGGTCTACCCCAGCCACTCGTCCTCTGGTGGCCGGGGCCGTTCTTCTGGATGGACGAGACCGGCACCAGCTCCTGGTTTACGTGCTAGCCATGCAGGAGGGTGCGCGTCCGGCCAACGCCGAGAGATCGGTGTGGCATCACCTTACGCGAACCGCCAGACCTGGAGGCTTCGTGGTAATTGCGACCGGGCCGAAACCAGCTGCGGCCCTTCGTCATTTCCTTGAGGTTACCGAGCTAGGGTTTGGCGGTTTAGGGACAACAGGAACGGGGGCGAAGACTGGAGAGCAACCAGTGGTCTTCATTTAGGACCAACTAGCACGTCCGCATGGGCCCATGTCCCTTCGCCTTCCTCGATCACTGACGGGCGGTCCCGAGGTTATTCAAGAGACATGTGCGGATGTGCGTGACGTTCGTGGCCGGCGCAAACCAAGCCCAAATTTGGACTGGATATGCGGCTCTGGCAAACAAAGTACGGGGCGAAGTTTGTTTGCGCGAAGCCGTTGGGTATACGGGTTTTCGTTGGAGATGGCATTGCAACGATAACTCGTGTGTCGTCGGGATTATGCTCCGTATAGTACTAGTATCCTTCTCATACTCGAGTTCGAACACATGTACACCTATTCCTGTACACCAAAACAAGTTGAAGCATACGGAATCTACAAACCTATTAAACTCGGCAAATCTCTTCCCTACCGAAGCACACTAATCCAAGGCAAGTTCACAGCCATGGCAGCATCGTTCCCGAACACCCAACCAACCCAAGGGACGACAACGATGGAGACGCCGAGATCGGAGGAGCCATTCAACTTGAGCCAAGAGGTGGGCAAGGGCTTCCTTACCGGCAGCGTGCTCGGCCCCGCAATAATCCTCGCCAGGGGAGGCGGCATCCAGGCCCTCATCACGCACACGCCCTATGCAAGTGCGTATTGTGCCGTCTGGGGGGCCACCTACTCAGCCATTGTACACGCCCGTCGAAAAGAGGACACGATGGTGATGACCAATGCCCTCGCGTTCGCCGGCGCCTGCGGAATTACTTCCTTACCCAAGGGGATACCTGCCGCCGCCCGCTCTGCTCTCACCGCCGGCGCCGTTGGTGTGGCTCTGTTCGGCGGAATCAAGCTGTTGCAAGGAGATGCGCGGCCTGGAAATCTCTCGTCGCTACAGACGGATCGATGATTTTGTTTGACAATGTTGAGATACATATCTTGTATATCTGGATGTGTATCCTCTGTAGTTATTGTATAGCGATACATATCCTTGTATTTACTATTGGGCCCGCCTCCTTCCTTGTATAGTCGAGGACGTGGCCTATATATGTACCGCCATATGCATCCGATCAATACATCGAGCATTGCATCTCCTTCTACATGGTATCAGACACCTCCTAGATCCTAAACCCTAGCCGCGCGCCGACTCTCCTCCCCGTGCGCCGCACCCCCCCTCCCCCAACCCCTAAACCCTAGCAGCGCCGCCTCTCCTCCCTCTCCAGCCGCGCGCCGCCTCCCCTTCTTCATCATGTCAACCCCTAGCTCCAATCCCTTCGCCGACTCCTCCATCCCCGACCCCGGCCAACTCCGCGCCGTCGCCATCACCGACCATGTCCCCGTCAAGCTGTCCACCACCGCCGCCAACTACCTCGCCTGGAAGACGTACTTCTACCTCCTCTTCCGCGAGTACAACCTGCGCGATCACATCGACGGCACCGCCGACCTCCTCGCCTGCGACGCCGACTGGCTGGCCATCGACGCCACCATCATCCGCTGGCTCTTCCTCACCGTCTCGCCGGACATCTTCAAGACCGTCGTTCGGGAAGGCGATGATGCCCGCACAGTGTGGGGGAAGATCAACGGCCTCTTCACCAATAACAAGCTCCAACGTGTTGTCTTTTTGCAGCAGGAATTCTTCGGCACACCCCAGGGCGATCAAACCTTGGACGCCTACTGCCTGCGCCTCAAGGCAATCTCCGACGAGCTCCAGGACCTTGGGTTCCGGATTGGCGACGAGCTTCTCCTCTCCACCCTCACCGCCGGCCTCAGCGAGGACCTCGGCAACGCCGCCTCCAACCTCACCCTCATGACCAACCCTACGTTCGAGCGGGCAGTCGACTACCTCCGGCTGGAGGAACGCCGGCTGAAGGGTGTGCGCACCCGGGCGGTTCACACCGCTCTATGGGCAAGCGGCAACAGCGTTCTTCCTCATGGCGGAGGAGCTCCACCGGCGCCCACCCCGCCCTCCACACTCTGCGCCTCGGCCCGCAACAGCACCAAGGAGGAGGGGGCGGTGGCCGCGGCCGTCGCCGTGGCCGTGGTGGTGGCCGTGGCGGTGGCCACAACGGCGGCCCTGGCATCGTCGGTCCGCGCCCCGGGTACTCACACCCCACCCCGCCGTGGGCGGGCGGACACAACCCCTGGACGGGGGTCGTGCACGCCTACACCATGCCCGTTCCGCGCCCCCCCGTCCCCGGCACCGTCGGCCCCCGTCCGCCGACGCACCAGGCCTTCATCGCCGCGCCACCGCAGGCTCCCGCCGGCCTGCCCTACGCTCCCGTCTACGGCGGCATGATGCCGCAGGCCCCGGCGGCCCACTGGGACCCCGCGCTGTACACCGCCCTTCAGCATGCCCCCTCGCCGGGCGCTTACTCTGGCGGTGGAGACTGGTTCATGAACACATTCTAGTACGGCGTGTGCTCCTGTGCTTTCCGGAAGTTTTTTTGCACGACTTCTAAAGCAAAGTGCAAAGGCTGTGATTAGAAGAACTAATGCACCTGCTTTCGTTAAGAATGGGCCATCCGGTCACTGCACATCCAGGATTGCAGTTACTGCTCGTAATTAATATCCTGTGAGAGCGAGACATGAACTGCACCGTGTGCAACTACCCAGGACGCATGATCCACGCACTCGTTCTTATGGTCTGCGGAACAAAGCTTCACGGCCGTTGCCGGCGGCCGGATGCGGTGCTGGTGGAGATGAAGTTTCACGGCTGTTGCCGACCACCGCCTCGGACCAACATTGACATGGCTTCTCCCGCACGACGTATTCCTGTTTGTATGAAGACTGCGAATGAATGCTGATCAGCCATCTGCCCATCTTCTCTATGTCCGGCCGCCGCGGGCAACAGCCTTGACTTAATACGGCAGCCATGAGAACAGAACGAGTACGTGGGTCGTGGGGTAGTTGCGCACGCTGCAGTTTCGGTCCCGCTGTTAACTAATAGTAGTAATTAAGCGCAGTGACTAAATTGCCCTTTTCCTTAATGAAAGCAGGTTGATTAGCTCTTCTAATCACAGCCTTTGGTTTGCTTTAGAAGTTGTGCAAAAAAAATTCTGGAAAGCACAGAAGCACACCTCAGTACTCCGTATTTTTTCCCCACTTTCTATGGTACGTACTCTTAGCTATGGCGATTGGAATACCGCTTCATATTCGAGGCATACCAAAGGCCATGATCAGCTGCGACGAACTTGTCTCATTACCTTGTTAAAGACGCTGTTGTTGTTGTTGTTCTACTGTTCGTTGGCTTGTCTATGCATATATCAGATGGGAATTCTTTTCCAGCCCGTCTATGGCAGGACATGGCAACGGAAACAACGAGGCCTTTCCTCCTTTGCAGCAGCCCTGTGCGTGTGTGTAATGCTTTGTGTCATCATGGGTATGGTTATATGGGGCGGCCTCAAGCTGCTCCTATCTATAGGAGATGCGCCCGGACTCTCTGGCCGTAACATGCGGATCGATGATCATGCGTCCAATGCTTGCTCAACAATTGCCTCAAGCGGCTAGTTTCGTTTGTCAATAAGTACACAGTTTCGTTCCGTTTCTATGGTTCTCTTAGCTATTCTCAGACTATGTATAACGTAGGCTCGTGTTAAATTATCGTGTTCTGTTTAAAGTTTTAGTAGCCACACTCTCATACAGTCAGATAGTTGCGCTGCCGCAAATTCCAAGCTTAAATAAGCCATCAATAAAACTCTCATCCAGAGCATATATATGCTTCAATTCTAACAAGACTACATAGCATGATGGTTGAGTTGGAGGTTTGGCTCCTCTTAGAACTACTTAAGATGTATCCTTCATAAAAAAATTAAAATATCCATTGCAAAAATTCATCACATAACTAAAATTAGATTGCATTAAAATTTAAATGTAAAATGGGATCTCGCCGTGCTCCTGCTTGATCAACGATCCCTAGGTGGTACGAAATCAATCCGAGATCGCTCATCTTTAAGAGAGTGCATCTCGGGCTTGAACAACATGATCTCGTCGATGTAGGTGCATGTGATGATCAAATCATCCATGTACACCCTCACCAACAGGTAGTTGTCCTCATCGTCTCGCCGGTACACTGCATGCTCCAGGGGACTGCGGAATAATTCTGTGCCCTCACGCTGGCCGGCGCATGCGGAATCTCTTCCTTGCTCAAGGGGATACCTGCTGCCGCTCGCTCCGCTCTCATCGCAGCCACGCCGGTGTGGCTCTGACGCTCTGTTCGGCGGGCTCAAGCTGTTGCAAGGAGATCCGTGGCCTGAGAATCTCTCATCGCTACAGGCGGATCAATAATTTCTTTGACAAAAACATATTGTATTTTTTTCACTTTCTATGATACTCTTGGCTATGGCGATTGGAACCGCTTCATATTCGGAATGAATACCTCTTATAGAACATGCTCAGCTGCGACAAACTTTTTTTCATTACTTTGTTAAAGGGTTGTCTAATTGTTGTTGTTCTAGTCTTCGTTTGTCAATCTAGCAATAGAAGATGGAAATTCTTTTCCAGCCCGTTTACGGCCGGACATGACGACGGAAACAGCGAACCCTCTCGTCGTTTGCAAAAGCCCTGATGTAATGCTTATGTCACCATAGTAATTCTTTGTTGGAATACGCTCACGGCATCAATACGTGAACGCAAAATTTATTGCCAAAGGTACATATCGCACCCTCTAGTTTTTCTCTCTTTATTAGTTTTCTGTTTTCTCTTACTAGGGTGGAAACTCTAGCAGCCGCTGCCATCCGCCTTGCCTAGCTCGTCTACGATTGGGAATCGACCGGTCCCCGTCTCCTCTGCTAGCCGCTCCCGCGGCGGGAGGGGGTAGGGACCTTGGATATGTGCTCGGCGCTGTAGAAGGGTCTCTAAAATTAGAGTTTGGTCAACCGGCATCATCATTATGATGGCTATGGAGGTGTTGTCCGGGACAAAAATATGTTATACCCGTCTCCTCGTCCACCTCGTCGACGGTGATCTCGCCGATCAGGTTGAGGAGGGCGGCGCATCGGTGGCTTACTCTAGCGGCAATAATGGTCTTTAGGTGGTCCAATTACCTCGAATTATTTTTAGGATGCTTTATACTTGTGAAATCATAGAATAAATTTAGATCTTTCCCGGAAAAATAAATGCCTGCCTGAGTTACATGTACGGCTTCTTGTTATCGTTTGTTCTTGACACGGATGAACAGTGACCAGCCTATCACGCATAACACATGTTACGTAATCTAAGTATCTAATTAAATCGTAGCCAAATAATTAATCTGAGCGTTAAATAATTTAAAGGGTGCCTGTCCTATCACGTCTAACATGTTATGTAATCTTAGACTTTAATTAAATCATAGCCAAATAATTAATCTGAGGGTTAAATAATATAAATGGTGTGTGGCCTATCAAGTCTAACATGTTACTTATTGTTTTAAAAAAAAGTCTAACATGTTACTTCATCTAAAACTCTGATTTAATCTTAATAATTTAAATTATGTGATTAACGTGGTATCTCTATTAAATACATATATATATATATATATATTGCTTTTAGGATTTACTAATAATAATAATAATAATAATAATACTAATAATAGGCTATACATGAACTTGTAATAAGAATCTAAATTCTAAAAATATCGCTTCCCTAATTAATGTGCTCAATTGAATGGCTAGATATCAATCTGGACAAGATCTCTACTTTATAGTAAAAAATATATATTCATATAATAAATTTCATGTTATTTAGCAAACAATATTAATAGGCCATTATGTTGTGTGATATCTTTGATCTTCAAATTAATGAAAATGTTGACAATCTATGGTCTCAGATGGCTATAAAGATCGTTTGCACGAACTAAAAGAAAAACACAAAACAAAGAGAGCGCAGAAAAAGAATTTAGTGTTTGTGCTCTCAAACGATGGAGAAAACTGTACTTTGTTTCCTCACGGTGCTTGTGTTAATAGGAAATTTCACATCTGCAGGTACACTCGCACCTCCTCCATCCCTGCTCATGTTAACTTTCTGTTTTCGCAACAAACATAATACTACGTAGTAGCTAACTGGCCACATGTTAGAAGAAAAGCAATATAGTTGTTTTTTATTCAAGGCTTGAATTTATTTATTTTCTTAGAGTATAACTGAGTATTTAGCAAGTTGTGTTCCTTCTTGTGGTTTTATTTTATTCTTACACTTGGTTCTTCTACCTATATTTTCCTACTTGCAGAGAATTGTGAATCACACCGTTTTTGGCTGTTCGGTTGCTCTGCGGGTGCATGTGAGGGAGGCTGCATAATTACATACCCAGGAAAGAACATCAAGCAAGCTTCATGTACTGGCAACTATTGCGTATGTGTAGTTTGTACCTAGAACTATGCTCTAGTCATGGATATGTATGACATCATCTGATAAAAGTCAAATACATGAATAATAAAGTTGAGCTGATTTTCATGCGGAGGCATCACACCAAGTTTATATCTAGCGTTGCTTATATTTTCGGATAATGGCTTCGAATTCCTCCTTCGTTATATATGTTAGAGTATACCACAATTAGGTATTAGAGTAGGACACGATTTGCTATATTTGGTAGTTTAGGATTCTATCTCTAGTAGGCTTCTTAGTCCCCAAGTCTTCTACTACTATATAATCAGTCCAAGGGGCTCTCAATGTAATCAAGCAGTATCAATCTAGAATCAATACAACTATTATTGCTTTCATGGTATCAGAGCGGTTCTTTCTGCGACCTAGGGTTTAGCCACCCACCGCTTCCGCCGCCCCCGGGGAGATCGATCTCCATGATCTCCCCCGGGTATCCAATCTCGTTGCTAAGTTTTTCTTTAGATTAGTTTCGTAGTTTAGCAAATTTTGTTTCAGATCTATTTCTTTCTCTATTTTTTTTAGCCACCAAATAGTCTGCTCGCCATGTTGTCATCACGCGCCTCTACTCCAACCTTAGCGTTGACTCATCTCCGGAAAATCCCCGGCAATGACCGTGCCAAGGAGGCTCCACGCGGCGCCCTAAGGGACGCCTTCATGCGCCGTCGCCGACTTCTCCGACCGCACGCCGCCACCATGTCGGATCATCTTCGCCAACACCAACCGGGACACCCATCCCAATTATGCGCCTCGCCGTCAACAAAGGGACGCATCATCCTCGTTGGTCATCATCGCCGCCACCATCTACACCAACAACTCTGCCGCACTTATTGCATCATCGTCGTCATCACCAATCAAGGTCTTCGTCAACACCAACGGGTTCTGTGTCGCCGCGCTCCTGCATGTAGATGAATAAAACGGGTTCGATCCCCGACATCTACTACCGCTACAGTTCAATCGCCATCGACAACCACCTCGTCATCTTCGTCCACAATGACCATACCGCCAGAGTTGCAGTCTAATTTTTTGTTTGCACCGCATGTGCTCAATTTTCTTCCTGGCAACCACTTTGTCTACTCCGGCGCATACGGCGCGCAACCGACCGTACACGAAGGCCTTCTCTGCTACTCCATCCAACTCTGGCGCGCATGGCTCGTGGTGGTCCCTATCTTCGCATGTCCAGTACCGGCAACACCGGCGCGTGCCTTCGTTCCCGGCGCGCTCCCGAGCCCGGCAAGTTCGGCGCGGCGTGTCGCCTACCTCAACCACAAATCCAGCTACGTCTACCTCGAGTTGACTAACGCTGCAACCGCCTTTTATTTTATCACTATGGCGACTTCCCCCGGGCTCAAGATGACACCGAACACAACAACATCAACATCAACAACTTCATCAACGGTGATTAAATCACACACGGCTCCATTGACCGCGACTACAACGCCCTGGCTACCGGCTACATCGACATCGGCATCAAGGGCTATCATCCACCGGCCCCCTCTCCAGTCGGCGCCTTCGACTTATACTCCAGTCGGACCGTCCGCGACGCTCTTGATGTACTCGCGTCACTACCGATCCGACTGGGTAGGGGTGTTAGAGTTACATCTGGGCATGGGCAGCCCGGCCCGGACGGCCCGGCCCGACCCGGCCCGAAAATCCCGGGCCGGGCCGGGTCGGGCTTGCACTTCGGGCCGGGCTCGGGCTTGAAATCGGAGCCCGAACGTCGGGCCGGGCCGGGCTCGGGCCTGCAGTTTCGCGCATTTTAGCCTGGTCGGGCCGGGCTTCTCGGGCCGGGCCGGGCTTTTTGGTCGTTCGGGCCGGGTTCGGGCTTAAATTACAGGCCCGACGGTCGGGCCGGGCCGGGCTCGGGCTTGACTTTTTACCCGCGGGCTTTTTTAAGCCCGGCCCGAAGCCCGGCCCGGCCCGAGCTTTGCCCAGGTGTAGTTAGAGTATACCACAATTAGGTATTAGAGTAGGACACGGTTTGCTATATTTGGTAGTTTAGTATTCTGTCTCTAGTAGGCTTCTTAGTCCCCAAGTCTTCAACTACTATATAATCAGTCCAAGGGGCCCTCAATGTAATCACGCAGTATCAATCTAGAACCAATACAACTATTATTGCCTTCAATATGGTCATGTCAACAACTTCATTAATAAACACGTACGTACCGAAGGACTACTTCTGTAATGAAAGAATACCTGAACATGAAAACCAGTTTATAGTATAAAGCGGACTTGTGGCTCTCGGGTGCAACACACCCCAATAGACAAAAAAATTTATAGTATTTGAAAAAAGTCAAAAAAAAAGTTGAATCTTCATGGAAACCAAGGATGATCAAGTTTGTACTCGTAAAAAAATGTTTGGACACGAAATGATTCCCCTGGACTCTAGTGCAAAAAAGACAAAATTATGACGAATATAAAGTGCATAGTACCTAGTCATGGGGCGTTTCGAGTTTGTTTTTTTACGCAGGATACAATAAAAGTAATTTCCGAGGAAAATATTTTGTTTCAAGTACAATACATGATCATCTTTGATTCCCAAAAAAGTTTATTTTTTTAACTTTTTAATATTTATTTTTATTTTTCCAAGTATAGGGGTGTGTTGCACCCGAGAGCTCCTTTGTATTTCCCATGTATAGTCCCCTTTTTTTCGCTCGCAGCGAAAACACGGGGCGCTCTCACGACCATGGCTGCGATGGACTGTGCGCCCACGCCGCTGTCGTGATCTCCCTTCTCCGTCCACGCTTTCCAGCTCCGACACCAGATCCGGAATCTCCTCCGTGCTCTCGCTCCGTCCAGCCTGTAGCCCGCATGCGTTGTCGGGGTTGCGGTGGTTGTGCTCTCCGCTCCGTTGCGGTGTGGCGTCTCCCAGGGATGGACGATGGCCCGTTGCGACCTCCTGAGGTTGGAAGCTGCGGTGTGGCGTCCTCTCCGGCTCCTCCTCCCGCCGCTCGTGCCCCCGCTGACAAGCTTGGAGCGGCTGCTCTCACCCACCGGAGGTCTGACTCATCCAATAGGGGTCGCATGGATCGGGTTCCAGCTCGCTCCTGCCCTGGGGCGTCGATGGTGACCCCAAGCTCGTTGCCTGCGGCCGAGCTGGCCCCGACTGCTAGCTCCCGCTCTACTGCAGGGTCATCGCTTCTCCTGCCAGCTCCAACATCGGCCCCTGCAGCTCAGGATCCAATGTCGTAGTCGTGCCATTGCGCCTCTATTCCCACGTCGGTGGAGCTCATCCCAGTGTCACCCTGTCCGCGCTGTGTGAGTCTACTTCCAAGCTAGCCTCAAGGTCGACAACACCGACTGCTGCTTCCCGTTGCCTTGAAGAAGAGACCGGCTTGACGAGTTGTGCCAGGCATGATGCGTCCTCTGTTGTTGATGGGTGCAAAGTCAACCTGGGGCGTGCCTCCTATTCTAAAGGTGTGGATTCGTCCCCTCCCCCAGCCGCTGGTGGGCAGATGTGCCATGCTCATCGCTCCTGCAAGGCGGCATTGGGCGTGTGGCTTCTTCTGGACCTTCATGCGGAGAGCTACGTGACCCTGTTGCGTTGGTTGAGGGACTCGGGTCCTTATTGCTGCCGCTTGAGGAGATTCCCCAATCTGCCCCATTGTCGTTTCCCGTCATGGATGGCGATGTCTCCGGTGATACCAATGCTTCGACGATGTGCACGATGGGGAGAAGACAACAGAGAAGATGGCAGGTACCGATAATCTGCGAGTCAAGGAGATTTTTTTAGATAAAGGAAATATATTAATATCAAAAATGACACTTCATAAGATGGAAACATGACTGCTTGGTCCTTCAGCGCCAGATTGCGGAGGCCTCTCTGCTACTGCTGCCTTGATTGAAGGAGATGGGAGCATTTGGGTCGGGGGTGCCGCTTCAGCGAGGGAGCTTCCCCTGAGTCGTTGAGGGAAGGTGTCGAGCGTAGCCTCGCCTTCAAGCATTGGGCTTGTAGAAGGTGGTTTCGCTGCCTCGAGCGTGGCCACCAGATCAACGCATGTCGTGACTATTTAAGATGCATTCCTTGCCGTCACCCTGGGCATCGAGAAAGGTTTTATCGTGCTCTCTCTCCGGTCGCTCGCTCTCCGATCACCCGCTCTCCTTGCAAGAGGAGCTGCTCCCCGTATGTCCAACCTTATCAACCTGCGCCGACCCGTAGTTGGGCTGAAGTTATGGGTCACTCGTCGCCACTTGTGGTGGAGCCGCCTAGCTCCCTCTCCGGGTATTGCAAAGCTTCCAATGCATGCACCAGTTTGAACTCTGCTTTGCAGTCGCAGTTTGCCCTGTTGCGTACAAAGCTCCTTCTTGTCGCTGACCGCATTGAACAAGTAGCCCGTCCCCTGCATAGGGAGATGGAAAATTTTAAGCTTTTGTTGGCACGTGTTACTGAGTCTGGGGAGCGTGCGGTGTTGACTGTTTCTTGTCAGTCCCCTGTGTTTGTTGATGATGAGACAATCGCTATGATGGCGTCCAAAGCTAGTGATGAAGCCGTTGTTGACAAGGCCCCTAGGGAGTTGGATGTGGTTGCGGAGGAAAGTTTCTTTGGTTGTTTCTCCCCTCATGCGTACCCTTAGCCGCAACACGTTGTGCCCGTTGCCTCTGAGTACGAGGGCATCGATGGGATCATGTCGGTGTTCCAGATCATGCCCGATCTGCATGACTTGTGTGAGGACCCCTATCCTCCTTTATCGATGGTTCATCTGCGGGCAGACTCGCTTGTGACATCGGTGGTTGCTTCCGCACCACCGCCGGTGGAGCCAAGCCATGGTGGCGACAAGGTCATCGAGCCAGGTGCTTTGGCGCCTAATTTTGATGTGCTTTTTGCTAGAGAGCTTTCTGACCTTCTTGTCAGATTGGAGGCAACTAGTCCTGGAACTAGCAAGGAGGTTCCTCGCCTCCTAGCGGAGAAGACATTGACGTGCAAAATCCAGAAGGTGAAAGAGTATCTCAGGAGTAGAAGCAAGAAAATGGTGGCACTAGAAAGAGGCCCGAAGCTGATTGATGGATGATTCTCATCTCTTTGTCTGAAAGTTTGTTGTTGTAGGTGTTGCTTTCTTTGGTAGTAGTCCGCTTGTTTTGTAGGTATGGTCTTTGTGTGAGCTTGACAATGTTGTTGTTGTAGGTTTTTGCACGGTTTTCTCCTAAAAACCGGGCACTCTCTTCTTAATTAATAGATGAGGCAAAACTTTTGCCTCCATTTCAAAAAAAAACCAATGTATACGTTTTCCTAGTATTCATGAAGACACGGAGTCACAGACACTAAGCACAGCAGACAGCCATGCAGCATCGCTGTTAGCACTATCAAAACCAGATGATACCCCGCGCGCTGGGGTGGAATTCCTACCTTCGCCGATTCGATTTGGGTTTTTTCTCCCCCTTTGGCGGCCGCCTCCAATGCTTGTGCCTCTTCTTCCCAGAATCCGAAAGCTCGTTCCAGGTCTCAGAGCATTCCTCCACCGACGGGAGCGCCCGCTTTCTCCACGTTAAATCTCTAATCTCTCCTAGATTTTATTAGCGGTTAGCGTTTGGTATTGGCAGTAGCCACCATTGATTGAGCTTTCTCCAACGAGCGGCCGAAGTTCGTTAGGGCTGAAATGCATGTGCATATAGGTTAGATTCTCGAGCTGGTACATTAGGATTCTAGATTTCCCAATTTGAGTCGTGCAAATGTCGACCTATCAAATCATTGCACTTCCCAAATTGGAAAATTGACCTTGAAGCACGTGTGTGTTATGGACAAGGGTAATATGTATTCGAAATGTGTATAGAATTTGGTAATGCAATGCAATGAAGTAGCAAGATAGGGGCATGGTCAAGATTGGTTTAAGAGCATGCCATTGTCAACACACTAGCATGGTCTTGCCACTGTGTTGCGTATGGCAATTCATTAATCTTGCCACTATATATGTTGCCATCATGTCTATGTCTTCATCATAGCATGACACCCAATTTCTTATCTGATTAGGTTGTAAAGTTGGAGTCTAACACGATGGACAAGGGGTTCTTCCCTCCAGCTAGCTACTAGG
Organism: Lolium perenne; assembly: GCF_019359855.2. Taxonomy (NCBI): domain Eukaryota; kingdom Viridiplantae; phylum Streptophyta; class Magnoliopsida; order Poales; family Poaceae; genus Lolium; species Lolium perenne. The sequence goes on along the minus strand of NC_067250.2, from coordinate 304,089,742 downwards.
ACCACATCGTCCTGAACCGCGGAACGAGGGCACTGAAGTCGGAGGTGATTGGCAGGGTGGAGGCTGTGCTTATGCCACCTCCAACCGTGGGCTGCTAGCCTAAGCTGGGGCACCTCGCTAGGGCGATGATGTCGTGGTGGTTCCAAGTGCAACTAAGAACGGACAACCTCCACATGCTCGTCGTGCCACCATATTTTCGAGCATGCACCGCTGGAGTGGATCACGATCCCAATGCCCCACAGTGTGGCCTTGTCTGTCTACCGCTTGTGCAACGAGTGGACACAAGTGATGTCAACAACTCAATGTGTACCAACTCACTGGAACTCCAAGTGCAGAGTGTTGTAGTAAGCGTCTTTTCCCCACAAGGGTGACACGATAGTTTATATTGAACTCTCGGGGAATTGGCTTAGAAGTTGAATTCTTCCTCTCATCTTCTAGCAACTTGCAAAGTAATTTTTTTTACCTTGCGTCCCCAACTCCACCATGTGGTTGTGTTGCCTGCCAAAACCCACCGGCGAGCAGCGACGAGCAACACGAATAGTCGGGAGGCTCCCAGAACTGCTGGTGGGCCCTGGTCCCTCGGGCAACGGCCCGCAAAACTCCGGCACACGTCCTGGCTATTGCGAGGGCGTGCCACCTGACCTATACCTGGTCAGGAAGGTGATGGATTGCTTCAATTAGTTTCCTGCATGGCAGACACGTAAACATTAAATCCGAGCCTCGATCGGCTCTCAGGTTACCCTGTGAATCGGCTCAAAGAGCCGATTGACCCATGATACGTATTGGATCTACGATAACATGGGGATCCTGCTTGATCAATACCAAGCTAAATCAATCTACGACAGTCTAGGGTTTTCACCGCATAACTGGAACATCCTACGCGTAGTTGAGCCTGGCAGATACGAAAGATAACAGAAAACTAGTCCTAGAAGAGGCCTAAAAGCCAACACAGAGTCGATTCCCGGAACAACCCCTCTTGGATCAGCAAACCGTACCTTACGCACTACTGGATCATTGAACCTGTTTTTAAGGCCTAACCATGCGGATATCAAACTAATCCTTGGAGAACAAGGAACAACCATAATAGATCAGATCTACTAAATAAAGACTAAGCAAGATGCTGCCCTTACACCTAAGATAGGTGCAAAAGCAGCTAGATATGTAGGGGTAGCATAACTAAGCAAACATGTCAAACAAGTATCGATGTTAGCCCCAACACATCTATGATAACGGTGTTACTCGCCATCAACAAGGCTTCAGTATGAGCAACACAAAACAACGAATAAACTGATACTGCTCAGATCGCAAGATGCGATCTGGGCAGCATGACGCTTACCCGGAAGAAACCCACGAAACAAGGGGTGGCGATGCGCCTAGATTGTGTTTGTTGTGAACGTGATCGTCCTCCTTTCCCAATAACCCTAGGTACATATTTATAGTCCGTAGACTTCCTATCTTTGGAATAAACCTAACTGTGTATGAACTAAACTCTATCTCTTAATTCTAAACTGAAACGTAATCTACCATAATGTACAGATACACGGGCAATCTAGCCCAAACTCTCGCACGAGGCCGATTCAGAAACACTTTATGTGCATATCCTCTGAGCCCATCTCAATCACGGCCCATCTCCTTATTTGGCTAAAATCCGGCGATAACACATGCCCCCCTGGTTTTGGCAATAATAATTCCAAAACCACTCTGTTTTCCCTCATCGGTTTACGCGTTACAGAGCAGAACCGCTATAGTGCCCTTCCATCATGATGCCTTGCCTTCTCAACTTCCCCGTACTGCACGATTTGACAGTTTTGGCACCGCATCCTCGAAAACTGCCACAGCATTGAATCATTTTCCACTATATCCCCTTTATTTAACCTCATCCGAGCAATTCGCCTCCTCATCCTCTTGCTCTGCATTAGCAATCAAAACCCCCTCCTCTGCAACCATGGACTCCTCCTCTGCCTCTTCGGGTCTCTCCTTCCAATCCTCCTCCTCCCGTGAGCCGACGCCGGAGTACGACCCGATAGCGGCGTACGAGGCTCTCACCCCACTGCATTGGGACGAGGCGGATTGGGACTTCGCCGTCGAGTCAGAGGATGACGAATCCTTGACCGACGGGGAGGATAACCTCCAGTTCCTCGCTGACGGGGAGTTGGAGGAAGAGAGCGACGACGACGCCTTCTCCTGGGGCGAGGACCTCTCCTCCGACGAAGAGGATGAAGCGGAGGACGACACCTCCTCCGACGAGTACCCGCCGGCGAAGCGCTTCCGCGCCGGGTCGGAGCATGACGACGACGACGAGGAGGAAGAAGAAGCCCCTGCCGACGGCTTCAGCAGCAGCGACGAGGACCTCGCCGGCAACAGCGCCAATGGCAGCGAGGACGGCGACGACGAGGGCAGCGACGGCGCCGGCCCCTAGATTAGGGACTGCTAGAATAGGGCTAGTAGTAGTACATTAGGTAGCAGATTTCCCTTTTGTGAGCAATCGGCTCTTCTTGTAAAAAACCCTCTTCATCAATGAAGAATGCTTCTAAGTCTGATTTTCCGATTGTCAAAGTAGGTCAACGCACAAAGAGCCGATAGCAACGCATCGGTCTTTTACCATAAAACGCCAGTAAGGCCAGACTCAAATGGTAACCTGTGACCCTCGCCTGACCAAACTCAGATCCCCAATTGCCCATCGAACAGATTCAACTCGCGGCGATGCGAATCCCAGATCCCCAACCGCGCAGATTCATCTCCGCAACGAATCAGATGGCGGAATCGTCCAACGCCAATGCAACGGTCTCTGGCCTGAAGGTAATCTTTAACTGCCTCTCGCCATCCGAGCATAGTGTTAGAACTAATAGCAAACATCTGAATTAATGCCTCATTTCACCATTAATTTTAGGTATCAGACATTCTGTTGCCGCATCCTTCTCTTCCAAACTCTCTCTGTCTTGGCCCACGTACTATCGAGAGTCCTGCCCATCTGATTTCTTGCGAGGCCAATAGGATCCCCTTCGTGAGCCAGAATTTAGATCTAGCTTCTTGGACCGACTGCTTACGAGCCTGGCCTAACCCTCCTGAAGATTGGGTTTCCTGGTACAGTAGAATATCCAAAACTCACCAATCCAAATGGGAAACCACGGGAATAGCCGATGCTCTGTCCTTATCATTGTCTCCCCTTGAGAAGCATGAAAATCTTCTAAAAACCATCGGCCACTTCTGGTCTGATGCTCTGAACTGCTTCATGTTTGGCCACGGCCCCATGACACCAACTCTTCTAGATGTGGTAATGATCACTGGCCTAGACGTTACATCCCCCAGCCCCTCTGCTTTTATGCTGCCAAGAGTTCCTTTCAAACTCTCTTCCAAAACAGAGTGCACAAACTGGGGTACTTACCTTCGACGCCACATGAAAAATAAAGGCCCTGTAACAGAGAAAGAACACACGGCCTTCCTAAATTTCTGGTTGGAACACTTCATATTCTGTGGCCCTTCACTTGCTCCGACCAAGAATTATCTTCCCTTGGCCTATGTACTTGCCAGAGGCACCCATCTTGGCATCGGCAAACTGTTCCTTGGAGAGGTCTATCGATATCTCCAACTAATGTCCGTCAAATTATCTTCCCAACAAACAGTCAAAATAGGAGGTCCCTGGTGGTTTATTCAGTTATGGGCTCAATTGTATTTCCAGAACCATATCCCAAACTTTCCACTTTTGGCCACTTGCACCTTTCCAGATGCTAACGAGAAGCAGATCCGATGCACTAGCTACGGCCAAGCCTTGTATAGCCTTCCAGGTAGTAAATTGATCCCCAGGGAAGCATCAAAGTGGTTCAGAATTTTCTTCCAAGGCCTGGACAATCCTCTCTTCTTTCCTTACACGGAATCTAAATTTTTTGAAAATCCAGTCTCCTTCAGGCTAGACAGCTTTGCCGATGACACCAGCACCCGGCAATTGTATTCCACCATGATCCGTCCCTTCTTCCTTCCAGTTGGCATGAGCACATCAAACAGAATAATCAAACATGGTTATGAGTCCTATCAGCCGATCGTAGCAGCCCGGCAGTTTGGTCTTGGGCAGGTGTCTCCCCATTTCTTCCTCCACCACTTAACAGAGAGCAGAGATGATTTGCCCGATGTCCTCACCGGTCAGAGGTGTTACTCTTTCTTCGATGCTCTAGCCATCCCAATCCCTAACAACCTCTCTTTCACCTCGTCAACCGATGGTTTTGAGACCTGGTGGTCAATGTGGAAAACTCATGCCTTCAGGAGAGGTCTGGGACCGTTGCTGAAACAACTTGATGCTGAATACAATATCCCCGCAGAACAGGTACTACCACTCACAAATTTTCTTGAAGTGGCTTACAATGATTTTTATAACCTAGCTCTGTCTCCTTGCAGCAACAAGATGGTCCAGAACCTACACACGATGACGGCTCCCCCTTTGAATTCTTCCCACCAGCTCCTGTGGTCCTCTTCTACAAAAGCTCGCCACCCTTGAAAAAGGTCGTGTTGCAGAGCCAGCCAATTTCACCAAAATCGGCTTTCAAGAGCAAAGTCTCTTCCGGGCCAGCTGCCCCCCGAGCCCCAACCAAGGCGAGAACGGCGGTGAGGAAAGTAGCCGCCAGGAAAACTTTGAAGCGCCGGAGCCCTTCTCCAGATCAAGAGATCTTGCACGTACGTTGATCCATGCCTTGACTGATTTCATCTATCCTTATGGGCTTCTGCCAACATGCTTGTGCTTACTAACTCTTCTTTTATAGGCCTCCACCGAAGACAACTCCAGCGAGGAAACACAATCCAATCGAGGGGATTCGAGCTCGGGCAACTCTGGGAAAATCACCACGCAGAGCCAGCCAGATTTGCCACCATCGGCTTCCAGGAAAAGGCCAGTTCCTAAACCTGTTGTCCCCCAAGCTCCAATCAAAGCGGGGCAGGGCGGTCAACGCACAAAGAGACGATGCACCAAGAGGACTCGAAAGGAACCGCAAGCCCCTTCATCAAAACAAGAGGCTTCAAATGTAATTACCCTCCATACTCTCCCCGGCTCATCTTTCATGCTAACCCATTGCTGCTCGCATCGGCTAACCACTTCCTTTGCAGACTGATGACACTTCTAGTGGGGGAGTCGAGGAAGTACTGATGCCCTCCGCAAACCTGGATCCAGTAATCCCTAAAGGTGCCGTTGACAAGGTCGCCAATTTGGCCAAGCCCCCAGCAGAAACACAAGAGCCGATTACCTCATCATCGGCTGCCCCCTGGTCTCAGGAGAGGTATACTCCTTTCGTTTGGCTTACCCTTCCTTTCTGCTGCATACTGACGCTATTTCTGTTTGTCATGGTTGTGGCCTCTTGGGCTTGCTAACGTTCGACCCTGAATCCATCGAACCAGCTCCTTCTACGGCATGCAATGAACCACGACCCAGCGCTGTCCTACGTCAATTCCAGCGTCTCAAAGCCCTGCTTTCCTCCCCGATCGAGACGTTGGTCGAAGACCCCGAGGAAGTGAAGAGCGTTCTTGAAGAAATCCAGCACCACCTCCCGGTAACGTTGCAGGTGAAACTTTGGCCAGTTGTGACTCTGTCTGCCTACAGGTCAAGGGTGAAGTTAGCTCGTCAGAGAATCGATCAACGCCACGCCCAACTTCCGTTGAAAGCCGATATTGCAGACAAATGTCAGCGGCTCAATGAGAAAAAGGCGGCCTTAGATGCCAAAACTGACATCTCTGTCAGCACCGCCGAACTCGAGACCTTGCGAAAGGAATTGGAGGACCTTGAAGAGAGGGTCCGGGCAACCAAACAGCTTATTTCCGATAAGGAAGCTCTTATTGCCCGCTCCCAAGAGGAAGCAGAAGGCCTCAAAGCTCAACTGAAAACTGATCTGGCAGAAATACGTGCCCTGAACAAGCAGCTAGTGATGGGCGAAGACGAAGATGACGAGGCCGAGATCGCCGAGGTGGATCGTGTCCGTGCTGACGCCCTCCGTGCCTTCGAGGCATTCCTTCAGTAGAGCCCATCTATGTAACAGTTTGTACCTCTAGAGTCGATGGCTGCGCATCGGCTTTTTTGTCTATAGTCGATGTTTGTGAATCGGCTGTACTTTGCGTCCTGTTGCTTTGTATTTTTTTTACTGGCCGATTTCATGCATCGGCCCCCATATTTCACTGTTCGTCATCCCACATACTTGGGAAATATTTCTTGAGATGCTGACCATTGACAGCCACTGGGAATTTCACACCGTTCAGCTCCTCGAGCATGTATGCGTTACCCTTTAAAACTTGGTCGATCCTGTACGGCCCGTGCCAATTTGGAGACTATTTACCATACACTGCATCCTTAGTCCCCAATGGCAATACAGCTTCCCATACCAGATCTCCAACGTGGAACTCCTTTGGTCTCACCTTCTTATTATATGCGCGAGCTACCTTGGCTTTGTTCTCTTTAATTTTCTCAAGCGACCAAAGTCTAAGTTCTGTTAGATCCTCAATGCTATCACTCATCAGGGCTGCATATTCTTCAGTTGTTAAATCATTCTGAAACGTAATACGTCTCGACCCAGCCGTGATTTTCCAGGGCAATACGGCTTCCTGTCCATAGACCAGATGGTATGGCGAGGTTTTTATCGCTCCATGACATGACATGCGATAAGCCCACAAAGCCTCTGACAATACCTCGTGCCAACGTCTAGGGTGCTCGTCGACTTTCCTCTTAATAAGCTTGATAAGGCTCTGGTTGGACGCTTCAGCTTGCCCATTTGCTTGAGCATAGTATGGAGATGATCGGATCAACTTAATTCCCATGTCCTCGCAGAACTTTCCAAACTCGCGAGAAATGAAAACCGAACCTCCATCGGTCGTGATAGTCTGGGGAATCCCGAATCTATGAATGACATGTTCCTTCACGAAATTGATAACATCTTGCGATGCCACTGACTTCATAGGGACGGCCTCCACCCATTTAGTGAAATAATCTGTAATGGCCAAAATCCAATTATGGCCTTTGCTCGATGGAGGATTGATTTTGCCGATCATATCCATGCCCCAACCTCGAAATGGCCAAGGCTTGATGATGGGGTTCATTGCTGATGCGGGTGCCGTCTGAATTTTCCCAAACATCTGACACGCTTGACACCCTTTATAATACTTAAAGCAATCCTCAAGCATGGTGGGCCAATAAAACCCCGATCGCCTGATCAACCATTTCATCTTATGAGCCGATTGGTGAGTTCCACAGGCGCCTTCGTGTACCTCATGTAAGAGCCATTTTGACTCGGCTGGTCCCAGACATTTGAGAAGTAACCCTTCCAAAGTCATGTAGAACATGTCATCCCCAATAAGGACATACTTCATGGCCTTGTACCTTATCCATTTAGGTGCCCCCCGAGCCGAATCTTTCAAGTAATTGAAGATATCGGCTCTCCAGTCATCCGGTTCCAGGAATTGTACCTGAACATCGGCTCCACCTGCTACGTCCTTTTAGCCTGACGCCATCTGTGCGAGATCGTTTGCCTCGGTATTTTGCGACCTCGGGATCCAATTGAAGTTTATGTACCTAAATTGTGCCATCAGCTCACGGCATTGCATCCATAATGGGAAGAGCGACTCGCTCTCACATTTGTATTCTTCCATGAGTTGGGAAATCACCAATTTGGAGTCTCCAAAAAGTTCCACTGCTTCTGCCCCGGCTTCCATAAGCAACTCCATTCCCTTGCGTATTGCTTCATAATCAGCGACATTGTTGGTGCCAGGGGTAGGTAGCCTGATGGAGAAGGAATATGTTGCCCCCCGGGGCGACACGAGTAGAATGCCGATGCCGCAACCATCATCACAAGCCGATCCATCGAAAAACATGGCCCATGCACGCACAGACAGTGCTGCTATATCAGTGTTGATTCGTTCAGCAATAATATCGGCCAACGCCTGTCCCTTGACTGCTTTCGCAGGCTGATACCGGAGATCAAATTCCGATAATGCAAACATCCACTTACCGAGTCGGCCTTTCAACACAGGAGCCGACAGCATATGTTTGATGACATCTGATTTGCAAATGATGACAATTTCCACTGACAGCAAGATGTGACGAAGCTTGGTGCAGGTAAAAAATAGGCAGAGGCACAACTTCTCGATCTCAGGGTACCTAGTCTCTGCATCCAACATCCTTCTTTCTGAGGTAGAAAGCGACTCTCTCCAGACCATCATAAACTTGCACCACCACTGAGGCGATGGAAGTGTTAGCTACTAACAAGTAAATATAGAATGGTCTGTCTTGCTGGGGCGGAACCAACACAGGTGGCTTCGTTAGATACTCTTTAATCTCGTCAAACGCTCGATGTTGTTCTGCCCCCCAGCGAAACTCCTCATCAGATTTGATTTTTACCAATCCCATGAACGGCTCGATTCGCCCTGACAGATTGGAGATGAACCTTCTGACGAAATTTATTTTGCCGATGAGACACTGGAGTTTCTTCTTCGTGGTAGGCGGCTTCATTGTTCGCACTGCCTCCTGGCTTTTCAGGCCGATCTCAATTCCGCGTTCATGAACCAAGAAACCCAAGAATTGACCGGCCGTTACACCAAAAGCACACTTCTTTGGATTCATTCTTAGCCCGAATTTTCTAGTTCGGTCCAGGATGCGTCGCAAATCCTCCAAGTGTCCTTCTACTGCAACAGACTTGACTACCACGTCATCAATGTAAATCTCCACCAACTTGCCGATCAGATCATGAAAGATGTAATTCATGGCTCTTTGGTATGTTGCGCCAGCATTTTTCAGTCTAAATGTCATGACTACATATTCTAACAAACCCACCGAACATGGTACTCTGAATGCAGTCTTGTGTATATCTTCTGGAGCCATGAAAATTTGGTTGTAACCGGCATTGCCATCCATGAAACTTAAAACCTTATGACCAGCAGCAGCATTGATCAGTGTCTCTGCTACCGGCATGGGATACTCATCCTTTGGAGTGGCTCTATTGAGATCCCGAAAATCTATGGCGACGCGCCATCGGCCGTCCTTTTTCTGTACAGGTACGATACTAGAAATCCATTCAACATACATGCATGGCCTGATGAACCCGGCGTTCAACATTTTCTCGATCTCTTTCTTGACTTCTTCTAAAATTTCGGCCTTCATCTGTCGTGCTCGCTGCTGGAACGGCCGAAATCCTTTCTTAAGAGGGAGCCGATGCTCAATGATGCTCCTGTCTAACCCGGGCATCTCTGTGTAATCCCAGGCAAAGCAATCTGGGTATTCCTTCAACAGAGCTATCATCAGGCCCCTCAGATGCGGATCTAACTTTTTGCTGATAAATGTTGGTCGTGGCTTATCCCCAGGACCAATGTCAATCTCTTCTAGCTCATCAGCTGATGTAAACCCATATCCTAGCTTTCCGTCGCCTGCTAGATCGATGCTGAACACAGGCAAAACGTATGTTGAGGATAATTTGGGCCGATTACTGGAATCGGCCCCCTTTTTGATTGCATTGCTCAATGAAGGTTTACAACTTATTTGTGCTTTACTACAGGAGGGAGTCTCCCTACTGCGACTACGTGACATGCTTGAGGTGAGATCATTGCTTTTTATTTTTTGGGGCCGATCGCAGGGATCGGCCTTGCCACGTACGTCCGTTGACTTTGCTCTTGCTACTCTGTCAGGCCGGTGGATAAGACCAGCCTCACCCCGTTTTTTGTAGCTTCGATGCGCTCACAGCCGTCCAAACTGACTCCAGAGATCGGCTCTTGGTCGTCTGCGTCCCAAATATTCATGCCAGCTATTGAGATCTCGACCGAGTCATCTGCATGAACGACCTCCACTTCATCTCCATCCTTTGTATCGAGCCTTTGGTGCATTGTGGATGGAATGCAGCAGTTGGCGTGAATCCAATCCCTCCCTAGCAGGACAACGTAGGTGCTTTTGCTGTCGACGATGAAGAATGATGTAGGGATGGTTTTTCGGCCTATGATTAGATCCACGTTCAGAACGCCTTGCGTTTCTGATGCTTGGCCGTTGAAGTCGCTTAATGTGACGTTGGTTTTGATCAGATCTGCGCTAGAGCGTCCCAAACGCCGTAGCATGGAGTATGACATTATATTGACTGCCGCTCCCGTGTCAACCAACATCTTGCTGACAGGCTGCCCGTTGATATAGCCTCTTAGGTACAGGGCCTTCAAATGTTTGTAGCTCTTCTCTCGTGGCTTTTCAAAGATAACTGGCCGTGGGCCGCAGTCAAACTGTGCTACCGGCACTTCTTCGGCTCTTGGAGCACAAAACTCCGACGGAAGTATGAACACCATATTTGTGCGAGCCGATGCCTTCGCATCGGTTTTTATTTGTTTGGGGCGCCATTCTTTCTTCTGTGGACGCATCTCCGTGTCCAAAGTTTGCTGAATTTTCACGGCCAGATCGGGCCGCGCTTTCCTCAACGTGTGCAGGTATTGCGCCTCGGCTTCCTCCAAGCTATGTAGCCGCTGAACCCTACGCTTTTGGGAGTGACTGAGTCCATCAGGGCACCACCTTGGCCGGTGGTATCTATCTTCTTCTTAATCTTCTGACTCCTCGAAATCTTCCACTCGAGATGACTCGGCTAAATGTTCTGAGATGGGAGAGGCCCTAGACGTTTGAACACTGAAACCTCACCTGTGTCCTCCTTCTGCTGTCTACATTCCGGGCAGTTGTCGATTGTAGGCAATCGGCTCATTCCTGAATCCCAGCAGTGCTTAAAGAAAGGACAATCCCAGTGTCTGTCCATGTCTTCCTGCTCTCTTGACTTCCCCTTAGCGCGGCGCTCATATCATTCGTCGTCTCTATCGTACCGACGATATTTTCCGTTGTCTTCATCAGACCGACGATATCTTTCGTCATCTATGTCGTATCACCGGCGTCGGTCGTACTGACGCTCATATTTGTTAAGGAGATGCGCGGAGAGCGGTCATTGATACCGCACGTTTCTCACTTGTTCCTCGGTGATGTACCGTCTGTCATCGTATCGGGGCCAGTCGCGTGGGCCGGCCTCCTCCTTTTCCTTGCCACGGGAATGACCGGTTTCTTCTTTATCCCTGCCATCGTGGTATACAGGCCCTGCCATGTTAACACCGAATGAGAAATCTAGCTGACGCCTCGTGGAGTGATTGTGTTCCACCATGTTGACGCCAGGAAACGGTTGCGTTTCCACTTTCATGGCAAACTGACCAAAGATCAGACGGCCTTGTTCTATCGCCGTTTGGATCTACCGACGCAATTCTTTGCAGTCATTGGTGATATGGGTGAACGAGTGATGCCACTTGCAGTACGGTCTCCCGTTCATTTCTTGCGCCGTAGGGATTTTATGGCCTTCGGGTAACTTCAGCTGTTTTTCCTTAAGCAATAAATCGAATATCTGCTCAGCTTTGCTTACATCGAAGTCAAACCCTTTTGCAGGCCCTTGTTGTTTCACCCATTTGCAGGACACAGGATATGCCCCCCGAGCCCATTCAGCCACGGCTACTTCCTGGTCTTCTGCAGAGTCCCCAACTTCGTCTGTCTCGACCAGGCCTATCGGGCGTTTGAACTTTTCTTGGTACAATTCAGGGTGGCGCTGCTCATACAATGTTAATTTCTGGGCCATGTGCGCCAGTGAATTGTATTCCACTTGGAAAGCCAGATCCTTGATCGGCGCCGCGAGGCCCAACACTGCCAGATCGACTGCTTCTTTCTCAGTTAAACGAGCCGAATAACATCGGTTCTTGACAGTCCTGAAATGCTGAATGTATTCCGACACCATTTCTCCCCGCTTCTGCCGCACCTGCGCCAGATCGGCAATGCCAGCCTCGGTAGCTTCTGAGTGATATTGAACATGAAACTGCTCTTCCAGTTGCTTCCACGTCCGGACTGAATCTGGTGGCAACGAGGTGTACCACCCAAAAGCTGGTCCTGTGAGAGATTGCGCAAAATACCTTACACGTAACGGGTCTGATGCTGAAATCATGCCCAACTGTGCCAAATATCAGCTCACATGCTCAATTGAGCTAGACCCTTCTGACCCATTGAACTTTGAGAATTCGGGGAGCCGATAATTGGGCGGCAGTGGAATCAAATCATATTCGTTGGGGTACGGCTTGGAATAGCCGACTGTTCTCCTCTTTGGCAGGATGCCGAACTGGTCTCTCAAAATTGTACTAATTTGATCCACGGTATGAGCTGCAGGGGCTGAGCTTTCATGACTCGTTCCGGTAGCATATTTAGCTAGCCACGCCTGTTTATCGGCGTCCGCTCAAGAAATCCCTCCTGCTGCAATCTGGTTCGTGCGCGCCAAGTTATTGCAGTCCGGCACGTATGTGCACACGTATCCATGTGGGATTTCTTTAGGCGGCTCATGCAAGAACTGGTAATCGCCAGGATCGCCTCCAATCTTGTAGACGACGTATGCCGGTGAACCCGGCGGCTCTGGAGCTGCAAGCGCGAATGGCAGCTGCGGTCTGGTTTGGAACGGTATTTCTCCCTGGTGAGTCCCTAGGGCAGGCCCTGACGGAGAGTACTGATGCTTCATGATTTCCTGAACCACGCGAACCGCAATGCGCTCGAAAGCGTTCACCAGGCTCTCAGAATGACGGTGTAGAGAATGAGCCACCATGTAATTAACTTCCTGGCGCAGAGCTCTGGTGCGTTCCTCTGAAGGGATAGACAGATCTACTTCATCGAGAACGCCTTCGGGTGAGAACCCCTTCCACCTAATGCCATGTTTACGGGTCCTCTCGAAAGAGCCGATAAGATCGGCTTCGAAGACAGCCTTAATATCATCATATTTCTTCTTGTGCTCCTCAGGCAGATCTTCGTACGTGATTGGTGCGTCCGCCATCTCAGCTGCAGATGTTGACGCAGTTGCTGTAGAATGTCCCACCGGGCGTGCCAGAATGTGTTGCCTGCCAAAACCCACCGGCGAGCAGCGACGAGCAACACGAAGAGCCGGGAGGCTCCCAGAACTGCTGGTGGGCCCTTGTCCCTCGGGCAACGGCCCGCAAAACTCTAACACACGTCATGGCTATTGCGAGGGCGTGCCACCTGACCTATACCTGGTCAGGAAGGTGATGGATTGCTTCAACTAGTTTCCTGCATGGCAGACACGTAAACATTAAATCCGAGCCTTGATCGGCTCTCAGGTTACCCTGTGAATCGGCTCAAAGAGCCGATTGACCCATGATACGTATTGGATCTACGATAACATGGGGATCCTGCTTGATCAATACCAAGCTAAATCAATCTACGACAGTCTAGGGTTTTCACCGCATAACTGGAACGTCCTACGCGTAGTTGAGCCTGGCAGTTACGAATGATAACAGAAAACTAGTCCTAGAAGAGGCCTAAAAGCCAACACAAAGTCGATTCCCGGAACAACCCCTCTTGGATCAGCAAACCGTACCTTACGCACTACTGGATCATTCAACCCGTTTGCAAGGCCTAACCATGCGGATATCAAACTAATCCTTGGATAACAAGGAACAACCATAACAGATCAGATCTATAAATAAAGACTAAGCAAGATGCTGCCCTTACACCTAAGATAGGTGCAAAAGCAGCTAGATATGTAGGGGCAGCATAACTAAGCAAACATGTCAAACAAGTATCGATGTTAGCCCCAACACATCTATGATAACGGTGTTACTCGCCATCAACAAGGCTTCAGTACGAGCAACACAAAACAACGAATAAACTGATACTGCTCAGATCGCAAGATGCGATCTGGGCAGCATGGCGCTTACCCGGAAGAAACCCTCGAAACAAGGGGTGGCGATGCGCCTAGATTGTGTTTGTTGTGAACGTGATCGTCCTCCTTTCTCAATAACCCTAGGTACATATTTATAGTCCGTAGACTTCCTATCTTTGAAATAAACCTAACTGTGTACGAACTAAACTCTATCTTTTAATTCTAAACTGAAACGTAATCTACCATAATGTACAGATACACGGGCAATCTAGCCCAAACTCTCGCACGAGGACGATTCAGAAACACTTTATGTACATATCCTCTGAGCCCATCTCAATCACGGCCCATCTCCTTATTTGGCTAAAATCCGGCGATAACAGGTTGTCAAGCACATGGTTTCGTATTAGTAATATGAAAAGCGAAGTAAAATAAAAGTAAAGTATAAAATATAAATAAACTAAGCAAGCTAAATGAAAATCTAATGGTTTTTGGGTTTATTGAGTGAGTATGTGGAGAAAGTATTTTTGATATTTTCGGAATAATAAATAGCAGTATATGTAAATTGTAGTAATAGTGTTGGAAAGGTGTTTCTAATGATTTAAATGGATTTATAGGTTCACTTGTCTACTCTCTTTCTAAGTTGTAGTGAAAACAAACAACTCATCAAAGACATAATATTGGTGGAACTTCAACATGTGTTTGATAAGCATTCATATGGGCCTCACCGCGCCGCCGGTCGGATTCGAGCGTGGCGAGGTTGATGAACTCGATGGTGAGTTGGTCCTGTCGAGCCTCTTCCTACGGGCCGTTGTCCTCGGACCGATGCATTTCTCCCTACGCACTCTCACTCTCTTTCCCTTTTTTATGCCACATGGAGCTGCCGAGGCGGAGGAGTGCAGCGAGGGAGCCTCCCCGCACGAGCGCGATGGGGCGCATGGGCAGCAAGGCGGGGGCTCCACCTAGACGCACGTCTTTAACCGGCCGTCCAGCTCCGCCTCCATTCCTTTCCATGCCTCCTCTTCCGCTAGAAATGTTGTCGTGCGGAGCTGCAAAGAAAGAGCACCGATGCTGCAAATGGTAGGCATCGAAACTATAAAATGTCAGCAGAGGTGCTGCAGTCTACTAGCGGTGGTGTTGCAAAAGATCAGCGGGTGTGCGGCAAATGCTCACTGACAGTGCTACCAACAATCAGTGGCAGTGCTGCAAGAAGCAAGCGACAATGCTGCAAGCTGGAGTAGGGATGTTGTCGGCGGTGCGCTGATGAGTAGTTGACAATGCTACGATAGTATATTTTGTTTGCTGCAAATGTTCTACTGTTCTGCTACGTTAGTACCAAGTTTTTGCTACAAGATGTCCAACAAGGTTGATTTAGCTTCAATAGCGCAATTTTTTTTGCTATGAAGTCTCCGGCGAGGTTTCCGGCAAGTCTATTTTTATTTTTGATCGAACCGTTTTTTGCTTCAATAAAGAAAAAGTGAAAACATGTTTTGCTGCGATGAAGCAAAGTTTAGAGACTTGAGGTCAAAGTAGGCACATGTCACGCTGACCCGGACTTTTGGCTCTCATCCTCGCCGCTGCCCCGTATCTGGCCGTTCAGTACATGCTTTGCGATCTGTGGAGAAGGTAAGGATTTGCAGCCCAGTGTGCGAATAAAAATCAGAATACAACCCCTATAGGCTAGGGATAAACCTACGTTGCGTCACGGGAACAGGCTGGGACAGAATCCTTGCCACCGGCCCGAATAAATGTTGCTCACCCAACTGTTGCCGCTTTGATGTCTCTGTAGTAGAGCAGCTCCACTTTTGGGTCGTCTTCAACCTTGGCTCCGATCCTCAGACGCCTGGCAGAAAATAAACATCAGAAGGAGGAGGAGAAAACTGCATATAAAGCTGAAGTTTAATTCACTAAACAGAACAATCTAAAGTTCAGTTAAAAGGTACTACATTTAACAGTTGTGAAAATGACTTTGTTTGTTCCTGGCAGTAACTGCATCCATGCCAGAACAAGAGTTCTGGTGTCGAACCTCTGACCATTGATGCTAATGGTTTCATCAATTTCATGCCGACTGGTTGTCTAGGCACAGCAGCACCAGTTCTAGTGTTTCAGTCATGGGAGCTACGGCAGTGGCAGGTGTGGCCTCATACTTGTTGAAAGCTTCCGACAAAGGGCATGTAGATTTTCTATCAGATGTGTTTAGTATTGTTGTCCAGGGGGGAATATGTCAAATCTGTTTTTTTTCACTCTAGGTCTGAACCTTATGGTTGCTTACTTGCTTTTTCTTTTGAACAAGCATGGTTTACAGATGTGGTGGTTATGCCAAGTGATGGAAACGGCAGTGTAGAATCAATGACAGAGTTAATTGCTGCACCTACCCAACGTGTTGACGTCATGTTTGTGGGGTCCTGTTCATCTGTACTAAAGCTAGTACAGGCGGAAATACACCTTCGTGTATACATACACAAAGTAGCTACGCGGGAATGTACAAGTAGTGGACGGTTCCAGATATAAAATCGAAGGTCAGATACACAGGGGGTGCGTTCGCAGGTTCTCCACCGCAATTTCGCATGTCACGCATGCAAGCAGGAAGCTGGGAGAGTCCTAGCCTCCGGAGAATTTCTAGCACTGTCCTATTTCTAAGTAAGGCTTTTCCCGTCCTAGCCTGTCCCACGAGTGAACCAACGGCGAGCAGATCCGACATATAATGTCTCTGAAACAGGATACTACTCCGTATATCAAACTGCATTTATTTAATCAATATTTTCCTTAGATTGAACTTTTATTGTAAAGCAGGATGTTTCACGCCAAAAGAAATTCCGAGTTGTATTTGGTCCGGAACTCTCTCTTTTCAGAATTACACTCCGTACAAATAGTATCCTTTTCATACTGTGTTCCGAATTCCCATACATCTCGTCCTCTGGTACCTCTTGCACAACAAAAACAGGCTTTCCTATTTAACTCACCAAATCTCTTCCTGCCAAAGCACTAATCCAAAACCAAGTTACGGCCAAAACATCGAACACCCAATCGACCCAGGGGAGGACGACCATAATGCCGAGATCAAGGGAGCCGTTCAACATCTGCGAGGAATTGGGGAAAGGTTTACTCTTTACCAGCGTAGTCGCGCCCCCGTACCTCTTCGTTAGGGGCGGCATGCAAGCCGTCTGCGCGTTCACGCCATTGGCGACTTGCGTTGGCGCGGGGTGGTGGGGCTGCTACTCAGCCATTGAGCACGCACGACGGAAAGAGGAGACGCCGGCCTTGACCCCGGTCCTCGCGATGGCCGGCGCCAACGGAATCGTTTCCTTGCCCCTGGGTGTCCGCGCCGCCGTCCGTTCTTCTCTTGTCGGGGGCGCCATGGCTACGGCTGTGTGTGGCGGCCTCAAGCTCCTGCTAGGAGATCCGCCCCGGGCTATCTAGACGCGACAAGCGGGTCGATCGATGATCCGGCGCCTGCTGCTTGCCCAACAACGCCTACCAAAGCGGATGATTTTTTTCTTCTTTTTTGCCAACAAACACACGTTATGTTTTTTATCATGTTGCAGTTCTTCCTTACGGTATGCATGGTTTTCTTAGCTCTAATTCTCAAACTATATATGTAGGCTTGGGTTTCGTTCTGATATTTCAGTCGCTAAACTCTGCTTGCTACAGCTAGTTCTCAACTCATAATTTTGGTGATCCTGCAAATTCCTAGCTTATATAAGCTAGGAATATCAGGACCTATGACGGGATCAAATTGTACTGAAAACAAATAAAGGAAAAATATATAAAATAAAGGAGCATTGTCCCACACACCGACGTGGCCAACCTTTTTTTTGCGAGAAATCCACCGATCTATTAATAATCATCAACAGTAGTACAAATAAGCCAAAAAGTAAAAAAAAAATACAAATTGGTACTCGGACCACCTAGCGACGACTACAAACACTAGCACGAGCCGAAGGCGCGCCGCTGTCCTCGCCCCTCCATCGCCGGAGTCGGGCAAAGCTTGTCGTAGTAGAGCTTGTTGTAGTAGACAGACGGGAAGTCGTCGTGCTAAGATCCCAAAGGACCAGCGCACAAGAGCAGCAACCATCGCCAATGATGACAACCCTAGATCGGAAGAGACTATCATGAAACCACACCAATAAACATGAAAACCGACCGGATCCCAGGAGATCCGATGGGCACACAACTCCACGCGCCCTCCGTCAGCGCTAGATGCACCACCGGAGCGAGGATAGGGCGGGGAGGACCTTATTCTGACTTCAGGATGTAGCCGCCGCCTCACCATCCCAAAAGAGAGACTGAAAAGCAAACTAAATTAAGAACGGAAACTCCCCGTCGGCGAGGGACCGTGGTCCGCCACACCTCCAAGGCCCCAAGGTGACGTGGCCAACCTCCAAGCCCCCGGAAGCTGTCGCTGGTGACGCCATATCCACTGCAGCCACCAACGGTGCCTCCACGGAAGAACGATGGTGCCCGCCTTCGTTGATCTGACAGAGTTAACACTCAACACTCACATATTCAGGAACATATTCAGGAACACATGAAGTCTACACACACTAAGAAGGCTGCAATATGGAGATTACCATTTGGCGCAGGCGACGGTTATGGTCCTCCAAGATGTGCACCTACGATCAACCATTCACGACCATAAATCATATCAACAAATTCCTGAGACATTTATCGGTTTATGCTTACTTCACCCAACAGATCACAATTGCAATTACCTTGCGCCGTGATTCGTCCAGCTGCTGGTTCAGTAGCTCATCCTACATCAGCACACAAGAAAAGATGATGCACAGTTACATGACCATTTTTTTCTCTCACACTGACATGTAACGGTGAATTCCATGTAGAGCGTGTACATACTTTCCTGTCACGGACTTTGCCTAGTGTAGACTCGAGCTGCTTCTGCAGATTGTCAAGCTCATCGGTATTGGCGGATGCAAGGTCTTCTCCGGTCTGCCTCCTTATGTTGGCCTTGAGTTGGTCACACTCACGCCTCAGCCTTGCGATCTCCACAGACATTTGCTGCGTGGCAAGAATCACAGATGCATTAAGAATCGCATATACTCCGTAGGTCAATAAGTTGTACAAAGTATGTGTATCTGTTAGTTAACCTGATCATCATCATGATTTGTCTCCTGGTGCTGGGCGTTGCTGATGGCCTCGTAACGCTTAATTAGCTCACTCCAGCTTAACAAATCAAAAGTGAATACGTCACTATTACTGTACGTACACAGGAATACATGATAGATTTAAGTAATTAACTTTTAGTCATTTTGTATTGTTTAATTATGCCTGGATTTAACTCCCTCTCGCAAATAGTCTTTGATAGGATAAAACTTGAGGCGAGGTTGTGGGTTTTGGCGGGTGCCTAGCGCTTGGGTGATTTGATGTTGGGAGAGTAAAACTTTGTAATGACTCCGCTTTTACAGTCTCGTAAACTTCAAACTCCGCCTTAATTAATCGATTTGGGCAAAATCTTTTTTGCCCCCGTTTTTTTTTTTTAAAATATGCCAGGATTATGAATATGCAGCTGCAAGTGGAATGCCGGAGTACAGAGTACTTGTTGAACTTTTCAGGCTGAGCTCAGGAAACGTCTATAGCTAAGTGCATCTGATTCTGACCATGAATCCTAATCGAAAGATGCCACATGATTAGAATAGGGATGAATTTAGACATCATTAGATAACTTTAGAGAACGTTCTACGCGGCTAGTGCCATCCATTTGGCAAGCTTAATACCAAAATTTATTGAAGAAAATGCAGATTCAAGAATCGCGATGAACGTGCTATGCGGTGAATAAACTGAAGGAACATGCCTGGTAAGTGGGCTGCAGTATTCGAAGAGCTTGCCACGGGCGGAGAAGACGATGACGCCGACGTGCGCGTCGCAGAGCACGGCAAGCTCGTGCGCCTTCTTCAGCAGCCCACCGCGACGCTTGCTGAAGGTCACCTGCCGGTTCACCTTGTTCTCGATCCTCTTCACCACCACCTTCCCACGCCCCATCTTCTGGGAGAAGAAGATAGCTGAGAGCAGGAAATGCTGAGGAAACTGGTTTGCTCAGCACTGGCGGTTTCCCGCAACCAAGTACTAGTACCTGTTAGGATGATCTCCACGTCACCGATTCCAACGGATCGGTAACAAGTCCTTGATCTCGTTCGCGCCCTGATCGGGGGCGTCCAACCCTCTTATGGTTGGTGGGCCCCTGTGACCTGCGCTATATAAAGAGGTGGGGGCCGGCACACGGGGTGAGGTTGACCGCGCCGCCAGTCACCCCACCGATATTCCCCTACCGATCTAGGGCTAGCGCAGTGCTCACGGGAAGCACCACCACCGTCGCGCACAGCACGCCCACCCTCTCCGCCGCCGCCACCATGTCGGCACCCGAGAGCTCCTCCTCGAAGGGAGAAGGTACTCATCTCTCTCTCAGATCTACCAGTGTACCCAACAGCAATAGCATCTACCTGTATAGGATCTAGTGTAGTCGTTGGCTACTCTAACATTGGTATCAGAGCATCTGTTAGAACGTATAGATCCTATTTGTTCAGGTAGAAAAGTAAGAACAGTAAACCCTAAATCCTCCCTGATGCCGACGAAAAGAAAAGTACACCGGCCGAGGCCTTTTGGGCTCGCCGGCAAAGTTTGCGCCGCCGCAAGGCCGCGCCGCCCCTCTCGATCCCGATGCGCATCGGCAAGCCGAGGCATCGGGAAGAAGGGCCACTCTCACTTGCTATGCAAGCCGGGGGCAAAGAAAAGTGTGAAAGATGGACCTCACCGGCTTACCGTGCTGCGGCTCGGTCGCCGGCAGAGCAAAAGGGCACCGCCGCTGAGCCAGTTGACGGTGACGCGTTCACCCTCGGGGTGCTCGCGCACACCGGCAACAGGGCCAGGGGGGCGCCACTGGTCTTCTCCCTCGTCGCCGACGATCCTCGGATTTTGGTGGCTGGAGGAGGAAAGAAATGGAAAAGGGCCGGCAGCGCCGTCGCCTAGCTGCCGCCACCTCACGGCCTCGTCATGGACGAGCGCGCGGGAGGCTGCTGCGGTGGTGGCCGCGGGTGCGCTCCGCTATCGCCGGCACATACCGCCGGAGCCGCGAGTGCGAGCGGGAGGAGGAGCCTCTCCGTCGCCGCCGCCGGACAAAAGAGCCAGAGAAGGGCTCGGGGGGAAAAGAGTTTAGGGTTAGGGTTTCTGCCGTTTCGGCGGTTTATAAACCGACCGAAAATGATGCCCGACCGTCGGATTCAATCCGACGGCCAGGAGCGTAAGGAGCCGGTCTCCGCGTGGGCTCCGTTGCCTGGGCCGCGTGGGAGAAGTGGCCGGACCGCGGCTGGGCCGCGTGGAGGCCCTGTGTTGGGCCGCGGCGGCAGGCCGCGTCGTTTTCGGTGGGCGGCTGGCTCGGCAGCGTGAGCGGGCCGCTGCGGTTGGCAGCGTATGCGCCGCGTTACCGCGTGCCGCACAGCGTGAGCGCCGCGTAGGCTGCGCGTCGCGCACCGCGTGGTGGGCCGCGTGGGCCGCGGGCCGCGCTGTACAGTAATTACAGTTTTTTACAGTTTTATTAATTACAGAGGCAATTTTAGGCAGTTTTGGGTCATTTTTGGCCAAAATTTTGTCTAGTTTTTTCTGAATAAATAGGACCAACGAAATATTTGTTCAGAAATTAAAAAGTAAAGAAAATGCCTCTGAAAAGTTCAAAGTTTAAAGTTTAAATTCACAGTTTCCGCTGCAAATAGCAATGATATGTGCATTTATCTCTATTTATGCCCAACGGTGATATAGTTTTATTTGCATTAACAGTTGCATGTTTTAATTCGGACCAACGTTGGATTATAATTTGCAATTGTACTGTTCTCACTTCTTTGTGGTTTTCAGGAGGGTTCTACTTGATGAGCTGCATCAAGGATGTTCCCACCCTTAGAGGGGATAACTACACGGAATGGAGGAAGAAGGTGGATTTCGCCTTCGTGTGTGCTGAGGTGGACTGGGTGGTTGACACACCGCAGCCCATCAAGCCTGCTGACCCCGTCAGAGCTGACGGGGATACTGATGATGCATGGGCTAAAAAGAAAAGGGACCATGCTCCTGTGGAGATGTCCTACACCCTAGAGAACAGACAGTGGCAGACTGCCAACAAAAAGTGCATGGCTTTCATAAAGAATACAATTGAGAACGCTATAGTGGGCTCAATTACAGAGTGTACTTCCGCTGGGGAGTACCTAGAAAAGATAAAGAGCCAGTTCACTGGTTCTTCAAAGACATATGCAACCAGCTGTTGAAGGCAGTGGTGACAGAAAAAGTATCTTGGAGGTGCACATGGCATCGGGGAGCACATCCTCGGGATGAGCAACATGGCTGCAAAGCTGAAGCCCATGGATGCTGACTGAGCTGAAGCGCTGCACTTACGGTTCACGTGGTGATGGCTTCATTGCCACAACAGTTTGAAAACTTTGTCATCAATTACAACATGAGCCCTGAGAAATGGGACATTGAAAAGACCATTGCCATGTGTGTGCAAGAGGAGGATAGACTCAAGGCACAGAATGGAGGTACCATCAATTATGTGAAGGACAATAAGAAAAGGCCCTTCACACCAAGCAACAATGGTTCTCCTTCAAAGCAATATGGTAAAGCCCCAATGCAGCATCAGAAGTTCCAGCACAGGCAACTGCCAGTGAACAAAGATCAGTGCCTTCATTGTCAGAAGACTGGGCACTACAAGAAAGATCGCCTGCTTTTCTGAAAGAACTAATGGTAAAGAAAGGTAACAATTTAGTTTCCTTTGTAAATGAATCCCTGTATACACGAGTTTCGAAATCTACTTGGTGGATTGATTCAGGTGCAACTGTTCATGTTGCAAATTCTTTCTGAGGATTCCATTCGACGAGGACTACGAAAAGAGGCGAAGGATGCGTTGAAGTCGCGAATGGAATTCAAGCAGAAGTTGAAGCTGTTGGCGACGTCCTATTGGAGCTAGCTGATGGCTTGACTATTCTGCTTAGAGATGTCTTATTTGTTCCTTCCATACATAGAAATTTAATAAGTGTATCGCGCTTAGATAAAGACAGTTATCAATGTTATTTTGGACATGGCAAATGTGCCATATGGTGTAATAATTCTTATGTTGGGGTTGCTATACTCCATGATGAGCTTTATTTATTGTCCTTGCGTGAAAAAGTAATGTCTGTGTGTAAAGTGAATGAACAAATATCCTCGTCGGAAACAGAAGGAAAGAAAAGAAAAAGAACTGATGAATCATCGAAATTATGGCACTGTCTGAAAGGACACGGATGTCGCCTAGAGGGGGGGGGTGAATAGGCGATTTAAAACTTTTACGAGATGGGCTTAACAAATGCGGAATAAAACTAGCGTTTACTTTGTCAAACCCAAAGCCTATATACTATGGTTCACCTATGTGCACCAACAACTTATTCTAAGCAAGAGTTCACCTATGTGCACCAACAACTTATGCTAAGCAAAACAAGCAAGTATGTGATAGCAAGATATATATAACTTCAAGCACGATGGCTATCACAAGGTAAAGTGCATAAGTAAAGAGCTCGGGTATAGAGATAACCGAGGCACGCGGGAGACGATGATTTATCCCGGAGTTCACACTCTTGCGAGTGCTAATCTCCGGTGGAGAGGTGCGGTTGCTTAGTGCTCCCGAACGCCACAAGAGGCTCACCTTGAGGTGTGGTTGCTCGATGCACACCAACGCCACAAAGGCCTCACCCCAAGATGCGGTACTCACACCACACACCGAACGCCACGAAGGCGCCTCACCTAAATCTCCGGTGACCCTCGCCACAAAGGCCTAGGTCACGGTTCCACTAAGGGATTTCCTTCGAGGCGGAAACCGGGCCTTACACAAAGATTGGGGCACACATCCACAACTTAATTGGAGGCTCCCAACAAATCGCCACAAAGGCCTAGAATCCGTCTAGGGTTCCAAGAACCCAAGAGTAACAACTTCCTTGCTTTCACCTCCACGAATCACCGTGGAGAACTCAAACCGATGCACCAAATGCAATGGCAAGAACACCACAAAGATGCTCAAGTCCTTCTCTCTCAAATTCCAACAAAGCTACAAAAGCTATTGGGGGAATAAGAGAGGAAGAACAAAGGAATTCACAAAGAACACCAAGATCAAGATCTAGAGGATTCCACTCACAAAGAGATGGATTTGATTGGTAGAAAAGTAGATCTAGATCTCCTCTCTCTTTTCCCTCAAATGGGGGCAAGAATCATGGAGGGATTGAGAGATAGTGCAAGCTTCTCTAGTTCAACAATGGAGGAGAGAGAGAGTGAGAGAAGCACAGCCCAAGGAGGAAGAAGGGGGTATTTATACCCCCCAAGAAAATCGAGCCGTTTGGGCAAAAACAGGGCCGGATATTCCGGCCCAAGTTGGGGCCGGATTATCCGGGGGCCGGATAATCCGGCCTCAGGGACAAAACCAGGACAAAATCCGGCCAAAAATCCGGCCCCTATCCAGAGCTGCTTTTCTTCCGGTCCTTAGACGATTTCGGGGGGGCCGGATATTTCCGAAATATCCGGTCCGGATAATCCGGCCCGGATATTTCCAAAATATCCGGCCTAAGAAAACTGCAGAAACACCAAAACTAAAACGGGCATAACTTTTGCATCCGGACTCCGATTTCGATGATCTTGGGCTCGTTGAAATCACAACAACGAGCTCTACAACAATATGCATAGAAACATCATAGTCCAGCAAAGGAGGATAGAAACAAATGATGAAAGGTTTGACCTATCTCAAAAAGACATACCGGTAAAACCTCCAATCTTGAAAATGCAACAAGTTGCCCAAGGAAAAACCATTCTCAATGAACTAGAGCTTGTCATGAGAATAAGCACAAGCTCTAAAACATCACATGGATAAGATCCAAATAAAACCAAGAAAGATGATGAACCAAACTCGAAAACGCAACAAGTGATCTATGCGAAATCCGTTTTCGATGAACTAGAGCTTGTCATGAGAATAAGCACAAGCTCTAAAACATCACATGGATAAGGTCCAAATATCAACCAAGAAAGATGATGCAAGGATGCAAAGGTTTGAGCTCTCTCCGAACGATACGATCGAGTTACTCACTCGAGAGCCCTCTTGATAGTACGGCAACTAAACTATAAACCGGTCTCCAACTACACTATGAGACCGGTGAGAAACAAACCCTATCAAGAGCAAACCTTATACTTGCGCATTCCACTTGAGCTCGATGACGACGATCTTGACCTCAACAAGATGGAACGCCTTTCCTGCTTGTGCTTGCTTGATGAAGTCTTGTGGATTGCTCCCCCATAATCCACCATGGGAGAGCTTCTTCTTCGGCGCATCTTCACATATCCATGATCACCATATGGATGGCAAGACTCAAGCAAAGGATCTCTTCGAGATGGCTCATCTTGAACTTGCACTTCATTTCTTCATTCTTCATCATGTTGATGTCTTGAAGTAACTTGAGGGCTCACTTCATCTTCATCTTCAAGACATACTTGACACTTGATATCCTTCATCAATTTCTTCTTATTGCAACCTTGAAGCCAACATATGGTTCAAGAATTGCCTATGGACAACTCCTACAAATATAACTCAATGCAAACATTAGTCCATAGGGATTGTCATTAATTACCAAAACCACACATGGGGGCTCCATGCACTTTCAATCTCCCCCATTTTGGTAATTGATGACAATCTCTTTGAGAGGGTTTATATAAGGAATTGAAGTAACAAATAAGTTGAATATATAGAGCAAACTCCCCCATAATATATGCATGTGTGAATGACCTTGACTTTCATTGCATATATTGGCATTCAAAGCCTAGTGGAGTTTCCTCTAAATATTCAACTATGCAAAGCAACAAGATGCAATGCAATAAAGGCACATGCTTAAGCACAAAGCAAAGACATAACCAAATTCCCTTAAACCCTCCAAACTTCTCCCCCATTGGCACCAATTGCCGAAATGGGTGAAAAACTTAGAAGGCCAATATAATGAGAGTTCCTCCATAGCGTGTGCATTTCTCATAATTTGAGTGGAATCAAATGCACATATCCAATGACGAATATTCGGAAGGAATCACACTATAGATAGGATCAAAGATTGCAAAAAGATAACAAAGTCAAGAAGCTTCAACAAATGAAGCAAGCAACCAAATGAACGACAAAGAAGATACCAAAAGAAAGATAGATATTATGATAAGATCAAGAAAATTGCTCTAAATAATATGAGGAAGCTCCCCAAGGTTTGTGCACAAAACTAGACAATTTGCATTGGAGTATAAAGTGCACAAACATGGAATCATCACTCCCATAATATCATTCAAAAACAAAAGATACCAAGTGAATCAAACTCTAATGATCACCACAAGATAGTGTTCTAAATCAAATGAGGAAGCTCCCCAAGGTACATGCATAAAATAAAATGTTGCATTTGAATACAATATGCATAACATGGAATCCTCACTTCCTCATTACCATTTAAAAACACAAACATTTACAAAAGATCATAGATAGACAAATAAGCTTAACACTTGCAACAAATAAATAGTTGAGCAACAAGTAAGAGGCACCATAATAAAAGGCTCAACCAAGAGGATATGTGAAAGGCATGATAAAGCATATTATAAGACTATTACAAGGATGAGCAAAAAGCATCATCATAGTCTTCAATGAATTATGTTGCTTAGCATGACCAATCAACACGCAACAAATAAATAAGATATCAAAAGGAGATGTATCATCTCTTATGTGTATAAGTTTCTCTAGGTGGACAACATCACTAAGATATTTATCCACAAAGAAACATGCACACACAAAATAGACACACAAGACATATAGCATGATATCCAAAATGAAGTCATGCAATATACCAATAAGAATTTTTGCTTAATAGCATGGCCAAAGGCTCAATTTTATCTTATTGTACATTCATGAACTTCAACCACACACACATCAAAGATATCACAAATATCAACAAGGGAAAGAAGATAGTTGAGATACTTTGAGAGGAGCAACAAGTATCACAAAGAAAGAATACCACAACAAATAACTCAATTTGCACTTTCATCTATATTGCACATGCGTGAGCCTTGAGGAATTGATATGCAATAAAATTGCTAGATAGGCATAGTTGGGATGGATGAATCATGAGCATGATTTAGTATACTTCCCAACAAATGCACTCATCTCAAATAACTCACATTCACAATAAAGAGGTTTCATTAAGACTTTAGCAAGAAGCACAACATTTGCAAATCAAGAGATTCATGCCAAGATGCAACCACATGGTTGGATGCTAGAAAAATATGCATGAGAAGATACTTGTTACCGAGATAGCATTGGTGAGGATGTAGTAGATATGTGTTCGTTGACCATCCTAGCTTGCCTCAAGTTACCATTGAGTCACCACTTCTCCCAAGAGTGAGACAAGCATCCAATGCATATCCATTGTACCTAACACAAAGGTAAGTACAAAATGGTCCCCAAACTAATTGGGTCCGAAGTAGTTAGACACACTACAACATATAGGACAAACTCCACAATTCTATGTGCATATAAGATATGAAATTGAATTTCATGCACATCTTAGTCAAATTAGGATTTGATGGAGTTTACCCTATATATTGGATCAAAGAAAGTGACACATGCCATAAGATATACATATATTAAAATATGCATGCACAATACTTTCAAGAACCAAAGGAAGATACAATTTGGACAAAACACCAAATAAACCAAGAGACAATGGTTGTCCAAATTATATCAAAGAATCAAATCAACACAAGATTGACTCCAAAGACTTATCTCATTATAAGAAGCTAATTAAACCTAAGCACAAAGGAATGAGATAACCAACTCCCAAGAGAGCAAGGTTCCAACAAATAAACCAAACCCTCGACACTTTTTATGATGGCACAAAGTACCAAAAAGAAAATTTTATGTCTCCCAAAACCAAATTTTTGATAAAGATCAAGAGATGTTAAGCATTCTAATAATATAGAAGAGCTCCCCCAAGTTTGGTGCATTATCTAGGATTTTTTATATGAATACAAAATGCACAAAACTAGGATCATCACGCTACCTATATCTTCTAACAATGCTAAGAAAGTTTGAATAGACAACTTAGATCCATAAGATGCAAGGAAGACACATGGGAGTCAAAGCACAACAAATTCATGGCAATAAATAAGGCAATATAAATACAAGAGCCAATGTAGATATGATCAATAAATATCTACCTCATAATTGATTACCAATTGTCCTAGGACAAGCGGTATTAGGAAATATTTCCCGGTGGTAGTTTGTAAGTATACCTAAGATCATATTTACAACGAACAAAGCATATGGTAAAAGATAAGAGTTAACCATCATGCAAAGATAGTTTCTTGATAGCTTCATTTAGTCATACCAACATGCAAGGCAATTAATAGTATTCATACCAACATGCAAAGCAATTAATAGTATTCATACCAACATGCAAAGCAATTAATAGTATGACTTGAAGCACATGGTTTTCCATAAAAGTATTGAGGGACACGTTGTGAAAAATCATGCCAAGAAAAACTTTCACAAATAAGATCCACAAAGATATTAGCAATGAAGCCATTTAAGCAAATTGGAGCTTGTTTGAGCAAACATGCCACATAGGAGAGAGATAATTTAAGGTATCAATTCTATGTGACACAACCTCAAATGTCACATTTTCTAGGCTTGTAATATGCACAAAGCTTATTACTCCCCCATAATGTGATAAGGAATTTATTTTCACAAGAGGCAAATAAGATCCAACTAGAGATATTAATGGACATTAGAATTTGAATTTCTCATGAAGATGACATACCACATAGAGACTAGATAATCTTGCAATATCAATTCTAAGTGATATTCCTCATGTACACACATTGTTAGGATCATGAAATTCCCAAAGAAATATCACTCCCCCAAAATGGGATAGTCCATTAATCGCTCATAAGAGCCATATAAGATACAACAAGATGCAAAGTGGCTCATACACAAACACAAATACATGGTGTGCAACCCAACATGCATAGACTTGATTTCTCAAGAAAAGCAAATAGGAATCACAACATATACAAACACATGTTAGGAACAAAAACTAACACATGCAAAGGGGCGAGTAACTTTCAATATAAATGAGTTGAGCACATGTTACCACAAGGAGGAACATTGAATATATGATAGAAGCAAGATAACCAAGACTTGGCTTGAGATAATATAAATGATGAAGATCCCTTAATTCTTCATGATGTAGCCAAATCTCCAATGCCCTCCAACAAGCACCTATTGATCAAGTTTTGGATTGTTGGTCCCCAACTAAGTTGGGTCCTAAGAGGTTAGTCACAATAGGCTTGGCAACCCAAATGGTTCTTTTCTTGACACCACTTTGAGCACCAACATATTTGGCAAACACATTGCCACCCTCATCCTTACGAAGAGAATAAACATCATTAATGGTGATAGAGTTGGATGAGGTACCAATAGTGCACAAGGAGGAGATGTGGCCCTTCTCACGGCATATGTAGCAAGTTCTTTTCTTCTCCTTCTTCTCACTAGATTTCTCCACAATGGGAGCATTGACTTGTTTCTTCTTGGGAAGTGGCATTTCTTCAACTTGAGGTTGAATGTGAGTTTGAGCTTGAGGCCGCTTCCCTTTTTGCTTCTTCTTCAAAGGGCAAGATCTAACATGATGCCCTTCAATTTTGCACTTGAAGCAAACAATCTTGGCCGGGTCTTTGACTTGTACTTGGCCCTTCTTCTTATTGTTGCTCTTGGACTTGTTCTTGTTGTTGGAGTTGAATCCAAGTCCACTTTTGTCATTGGGGGATTGTTGCACACTCAACATCTTGTCAAGTTTGCATTTCCCTTCATGACTCTTTACCAAGTCGTTCTTCAAGGAAGTGACTTGGGCCTTGAGCTCTTTGATTTCCTCTACATGGTTAGTAACAACACAAGTACTAGAGGAAGTAGAACCTTTATTGTTAGAGCAACAAGGCAAGGAAGATAATTCATCACAAGATTTAGCGATACTATGAGTGGATGAATTACAAGGACTAGCACATTGCAATATAGCATTTTGAGTAGTAGTGCTAGTATCCACATGAGGCTCACAAGGTGTTTCCTTTGATATGATAGCCTCATGAGCTAACTTTAGCCTATCATGAGAGGCTAGAAGGTCCTCATGGGAGCTAGAAAGCTTTCCATGATTTTCTTCCAATTTCCCATAATTGCTAGTTAGCAATTCAAGTTGAGCCCTTAGCTCAACATTCTCCTTCAAGATAGATGCTTCACAAGAAGTAGAGTTAGTAGCACAAGCATCATCACAAGACATATTAAGAAGAGAAGGTAACATAGCATGCTCTTTTAAATAGGAAGCTTGAAGTTGCTCATGGGACTTGGTGAGGATAGAGTGTTCGCTCTCCAAGACCTTGTGGGCCTTGTCTAGATCATCTAGATCCTTAACAAGTTTATCATGACCAACACCAACTTTGGAATTTTCCTTTTTAAGCATTTTTACTTGAGCTTTAGCATGGTCTCTTTCCTTAGTGAGTTTAGAAACTATTTCATTTTGAGACACTTCAAGGGTTTCAAGTTGCTCTTCAAGAGAGGCTACGGTCTCTTGTTCTTCTTCAAGATCATTCTTTAAAGATGCTACATCATCGGCATACTCTCGTTCAAGAGCACCCTTTTTATCAATGGTGTTCTCATGCATCCAAATAAGTTTTTGGCTCTCAATAGCGGTAGTCAAGATTTCAAAGAAGTGAGAGCTAGCAATTTTATCTTTGTAAAGAACCTTGAATACACTCTCACCTTTATCGCGTAGAGAGACAACCCAATCCTCTTCTTCATATTCATCCTCATTCTTATCACCACGAGACATATTAGGTTCCATGGTAGGAGGTACCGTGGAACCCTTGGCCATAAGGCATATATGAGGACCGTGAAATAAAGATGAGGAGTTACTTGAGGCTCCTTTCAAGATCTTGTCTTGACTAATAGAATCCTTGGTTTCCTCTACATTGTTAGACACACAACAACTAGAGGAAATAGAATCATTTTTATCATGGCCACAAGACAAATCAAGCATATCATTATGAGATTTATTCAAGCAACTTACACATGATATGCAAGGACTATCAACACAAGCATGTAAATCATTTCTAGTGCTAGATGTGTTTAAGTCCAAAGATGAAGCATTGCAATGAGATAGAGATGAAGAATCATCAATAGTAAGCTCAATATCAACATTGCAATTTTCATCACCACTCACCATATCATTACCTTGTGTCTTACCACACTTTGGTGAAGTGGATGAAGATGAGAACTCATCACGGCCGGAAGTGGAAGCAATACAATCATCCTCAATAATATTGGACACATCATATTTATCTTGAATCTTTGTCCATAACTCATGAGCGCTCCCAAAAGGCATGATTGAAGAAGTAACTACATTGCTCACAACAATGGAAAACACATGAGAAGCAAGAGCATCGAGGCAAGAGTTTTTCTCCTCCTCAAGAGATAAATTTTGAGGATCCTTAGGAGAAGAAAAACCCATGTCAAGAAATCGCTCCATGTCCGGAGACATACGCCGCAAAATATTAAGCACATAAATTTTCCATCGATCATAATTTGTGCCATCAAATATAACCAAGTTATTGTGCGCTAATCCCCTAACCGACATCTTTACTCTCAAGGCGGTGAAGCCTAAGAATGAGAGACCTTGCTCTGATACCAATTGAAAGGACACGGATGTCGCCTAGAGGGGGGGGGTGAATAGGCGATTTAAAACTTTTACGAGATGGGCTTAACAAATGCGGAATAAAACTAGCGTTTACTTTGTCAAACCCAAAGCCTATATACTATGGTTCACCTATGTGCACCAACAACTTATTCTAAGCAAGAGTTCACCTATGTGCACCAACAACTTATGCTAAGCAAAACAAGCAAGTATGTGATAGCAAGATATATATAACTTCAAGCACGATGGCTATCACAAGGTAAAGTGCATAAGTAAAGAGCTCGGGTATAGAGATAACCGAGGCACGCGGGAGACGATGATTTATCCCGGAGTTCACACTCTTGCGAGTGCTAATCTCCGGTGGAGAGGTGCGGTTGCTTAGTGCTCCCGAACGCCACAAGAGGCTCACCTTGAGGTGTGGTTGCTCGATGCACACCAACGCCACAAAGGCCTCACCCCAAGATGCGGTACTCACACCACACACCGAACGCCACGAAGGCGCCTCACCTAAATCTCCGGTGACCCTCGCCACAAAGGCCTAGGTCACGGTTCCACTAAGGGATTTCCTTCGAGGCGGAAACCGGGCCTTACACAAAGATTGGGGCACACATCCACAACTTAATTGGAGGCTCCCAACAAATCGCCACAAAGGCCTAGAATCCGTCTAGGGTTCCAAGAACCCAAGAGTAACAACTTCCTTGCTTTCACCTCCACGAATCACCGTGGAGAACTCAAACCGATGCACCAAATGCAATGGCAAGAACACCACAAAGATGCTCAAGTCCTTCTCTCTCAAATTCCAACAAAGCTACAAAAGCTATTGGGGGAATAAGAGAGGAAGAACAAAGGAATTCACAAAGAACACCAAGATCAAGATCTAGAGGATTCCACTCACAAAGAGATGGATTTGATTGGTAGAAAAGTAGATCTAGATCTCCTCTCTTTTCCCTCAAATGGGGGCAAGAATCATGGAGGGATTGAGAGATAGTGCAAGCTTCTCTAGTTCAACAATGGAGGAGAGAGAGAGTGAGAGAAGCACAGCCCAAGGAGGAAGAAGGGGGTATTTATACCCCCAAGAAAATCGAGCCGTTTGGGCAAAAACAGGGCGGATATTCCGGCCCAAGTTGGGGCCGGATTATCCGGGGCCGGATAATCCGGCCTCGGGGACAAAACCAGGACAAAATCCGGCCAAAAATCCGGCCCCTATCCAGAGCTGCTTTTCTTCCGGTCCTTAGACGATTTCGGGGGGCCGGATATTTCCAAAATATCCGGTCCGGATAATCCGGCCGGATATTTCCAAAATATCCGGCCTAAGAAAACTGCGAAACACCAAAACTAAAACGGGCATAACTTTTGCATCCGGACTCCGATTTCGATGATCTTGGGCTCGTTGAAATCACAACAACGAGCTCTACAACAATATGCATAGAAACATCATAGTCCAGCAAAGGAGGATAGAAACAAATGATGAAAGGTTTGACCTATCTCAAAAAGACATACCGGTAAAACCTCCAATCTTGAAAATGCAACAAGTTGCCCAAGGAAAAACCATTCTCAATGAACTAGAGCTTGTCATGAGAATAAGCACAAGCTCTAAAACATCACATGGATAAGATCCAAATAAAACCAAGAAAGATGATGAACCAAACTCGAAATCGCACCAAGTGAGCTATGCGAACTCCGGTTTCGATGTACTAGAGCTTGTCATGAGAATAAGCACAAGCTCTAAAACATCACATGGATAAGGTCCAAATATCAACCAAGAAAGATGATGCAAGGATGCAAAGGTTTGAGCTCTCTCCGAACGATACGATCGAGTTACTCACTCGAGAGCCCTCTTGATAGTACGGCAACTAAACTATAAACCGGTCTCCAACTACACTATGAGACCGGTGAGAAACAAACCCTATCAAGAGCAAACCTTATACTTGCGCATTCCACTTGAGCTCGATGACGACGATCTTGACCTCAACAAGATGGAACGCCTTTCCTGCTTGTGCTTGCTTGATGAAGTCTTGTGGATTGCTCCCCCATAATCCACCATGGGAGAGCTTCTTCTTCGGCGCATCTTCACATATCCATGATCACCATATGGATGGCAAGACTCAAGCAAAGGATCTCTTCGAGATGGCTCATCTTGAACTTGCACTTCATTTCTTCATTCTTCATCATGTTGATGTCTTGAAGTAACTTGAGGGCTCACTTCATCTTCATCTTCAAGACATACTTGACACTTGATATCCTTCATCAATTTCTTCTTATTGCAACCTTGAAGCCAACATATGGTTCAAGAATTGCCTATGGACAACTCCTACAAATATAACTCAATGCAAACATTAGTCCATAGGGATTGTCATTAATTACCAAAACCACACATGGGGGCTCCATGCACTTTCACTGTCGCCTAGGCCATATTTCGAGGGGGAGAATAGAAAGACTCGTTAAAAATGATATTCTTCCTCCATTAGAATTCTCAGACATAGAACAGTGCATCGATTGCATTAAAGGAAAATTTGTAAAGCAAATTAAAAAGGGTGCAAATCGAAGCACAGCAACACTAGAAATAATTCACACCGATATATGTGGACCATTTCCGGTGAAAAGTGTGGATGGCTATGATTCGTTCATAACATTCACGGATGATTACTCCCGATATGGTTATATTTATCCAATAAAAGAAAGAACAGAAGCGTTGGATAAATTCAAAATATTCAAAGCTGAAGTTGAAAATCAGCATGATAAAAGAATAAAGATAGTCAGGTCTGATCGTGGAGGGGAGTACTACGGTCGACATACTCCATATGGCCAAGTCCCTGGACCTTTTGCAAGGTTCCTACAGGAGACTGGAATAGTCGCCCAGTACTCGATGCCGGGCGAACCTCAGCAGAATGGAGTAGCTGAAAGGCGCAACCGTACCCTTATGGATATGGTGCGCAGTATGATGAGCTATTCCACCCTACCATTGGGATTGTGGATTGAGGCGTTAAAAACCGCTATTCACATTCTAAATAGAGTACCAAGCAAATCGGTGCCCAAAACACCGTATGAGCTATGGACAGGGAGAGTGCCTTCTCTAAACCACCTGAAAGTGTGGGGGAGCCCTGCTGAGGCCAAAGTATTCAATCCAAATATCGCAAAGTTAGATACCAAAGCAGTCGGTTGCCATTTTATTGGCTATCACGAAAAGTCAAAAGGTTATCGTTTCTCATCCAGACAAATATACAAAGTTTGTGGAAACGAGACATGCTTGTCTTCTTAGAGGACGAAATGATGAGGGGAGCATGGTAGCTCGGAAAATTGATCTTGAGGAGAAGAGGGTGCATGCACCCAATCCGATGACTCGGGAGCCATTTTTGCGCTACCATGTGCACTGTACCGACGATCCCTGCGATTGTGGTGCAAGCGCTGTTGTGACTCCACCCATGACAACGATGAGTGAAAATTCGGAACCTGTCCGTCAGGAGACGAATGAACCATTTGTTGAGCATGAAAGGGAGCAACAACAGCCACCTCCAGAAGCTGAGCCACAAGTTGAGGAACAGAATGCTCAAGAGAATGTGGCCCCTAGAAGGTCTACAAGAGCTAGAAAATCAGCCATTTCGACTGATTACAAAATTTACAACACAGAAAGAGTTCATATGGAAGGTGATCCCACTTCATATGAAGAAGCCATGAGAAGCCCAGATTCATCAAAGTGGGTGGAGGCCATGGAAGACGAAATGAGATCGATGAGTACCAACAATGTTTGGGACTTAGAGAATATTCCTAAAGGAGCCAAAACAGTGGGCTGCAAATGGGTCTACAAAATAAAATATGACTCCAATGGGAATGTCGAAAAGTACAAAGCACGACTTGTGGCAAAAGGATTTACACAAAGAGAAGGGATAGATTACAATGAGACATTTTCTCCGGTCTCATGTAAGGATTCCTTCAGGATCATCATGGCACTAGTTGCACATTTTGATTTAGAGTTGCATCAAATGGATGTAAAGACGGCATTTCTAAACGGGGATTTAGAAGAAAATGTCTACATGAAACAACCCAAGGGTTTTATCATGGAAGGAAAGGAAGAAATGGGATGCCGCCTAAAGAAATCCATTTATGGATTAAAGCAAGCCTCCAGACAGTGGTATCTAAAGTTTAATGAAACAATTAAGAGATTTGGATTTAAAGAAAATATTGAGGACAATTGCGTTTATGCAAAGTTTAAAAGTGGGAAATATATTTTCCTAATCTTGTATGTGGATGATATTCTGCTTGCCAGCAGTGATGTTAGTCTACTACAAGAGACAAAGAAGTTCTTGTCCTCAAATTTTGATATGAAAGATCTTGGTGAAGCGTCATATGTTTTGGGCATAGAAATTCACCGAGATAGAAACAATGGAGTATTAGGACTATCGCAAAAGGCTTATTTAGAAAAGATTCTAAGTAAGTATAATATGCACAAGTGCAGTGCCACACCTGCCCCTATAGTCAAGGCGACGATTTTGGGAACCATCAAAGTCCCCAAAATCAATACGAGCTCGATCAAATGAAAGCGGTTCCATATGCTTCGGCTATTGGAAGCCTACGGTATGCACAAGTGTGCACTCGCCACGACTTAGCATTTATCACCGGAGTACTCGGTAGATATCAAGAAAATCCAGGTTTCGAACACTGGAAAATGGTAAAGAAGGCATTGCGTTATGTGAAAGGCACAAAGAGTTTACATGCTAACATACAGAAGATCTGATTCCCTAGAAATAAGAGGGTATTCAGATGCAGATTTTGCGGGGGATAAAGATGATAGAAAATCCACATCTGGATATGTATTCACCCTCGCAGGGGGAGCTATTTCGTGGAGAAGCTCCAAACAGACCATAGTTGCATCATCCACGATGTATGCAGAATTTATAGCATGTTATGAAGCCACGGGGCAGGCATTATGGTTAAAGAAATTCATACCCGACTTGAAAGTGGTAGATTGTATTGACAAACCACTAAAGATGTCTTTGCGACAATGAGCCTGCGGTATTTTATGCTCACAACAACAAGTCGAGTAATGCTACTAAACCGATTGAGGTTAAGTATTATGTTGTGAAACACAAGGTCCAGGATCAAACTATAAGTCTCGAGCATATAAGGACAAAAGATATGCTTGCGGATCCGCTAACGAAAGGCTTACCACCCAGCGTGTTCAAGGAGCACGTAGCCGGCATGGGTTTAAGGGAAAGTCTTACCTATCCTGGATCATAAGAGGCCCAAAAGTAAAAGAATTTGTTTCAAAACAGAGAAGTGCATTGTGGCTGTCTGATTCTATCGGCAATAGAGCTGTGACGATGAAACATGCCCTATGAACTAATCCAATATGAAACGAATAAAGTGAAAGTATAAAGTTAAAAGAAAAGTTGAGATCAAGGGGGAGAATGTTAGGATGATCTCCACGTCACCGATTCCAACGGATCGGTAACAAGTCCTTGATCTCGTTCGCGCCCTGATCGGGGGCGTCCAACCCTCTTATGGTTGGTGGGCCCCTGTGACCTGCGCTATATAAAGAGGTGGGGGCCGGGGCACACGGTACGAGGTTGACCGCGCCGCCAGTCACCCCACCGATATTCCCCTACCGATCTAGGGCTAGCGCAGTGCTCACGGGAAGCACCACCACCGTCGCGCACAGCACGCCCACCCTCTCCGCCGCCGCCACCATGTCGGCACCCGAGAGCTCCTCCTCGAAGGGAGAAGGTACTCATCTCTCTCTCAGATCTACCAGTGTACCCAACAGCAATAGCATCTACCTGTATAGGATCTAGTGTAGTCGTTGGCTACTCTAACAGTACCAACCAGAAGAGCCTTGAAACAGAAGGCAAGCACTGTTGTAGCACTGCCGATTTGTTTTACCTTGTATTGTAATTTTCACCTCGTGTCGATCGTATATTCGTATAGCAGTGGAGCTGCAAGATGGAAAGACAAAATAGGCATGTGTACATTTGGAGGAGCCGCGCGCGTCGCAGTCACCTCCTCCGGAGCGGCACACATGGGCGCGGTGTGGCGGCAGGGGCTTCCGCGCCTTGCACGCGAGCGACGACGCACGTGGCATCCGGGACGCACGTAACAAGGCGGAGTCTCGATCTGCTTACCGCGCGCGCGTGCCCACCTGTGAACGGAGGAGAGCCTCCTGCACGTTCCGCCGCACGGAGATTTTTAACGCGAGCGCACGGCTGAATCCACCTGAATTTGGAGCTCCCTCTGTTCTGTTGCTCTTCCATCGGGACATACGCACCGCCGCTGGACGTTGACTAATCCACTTTTCTCTCCAAAAAATAGCGTACGCGAATTAATACTAGCTGTCTCCGCTCCACTCTTATCAGCTGGTGGAACGATTACCTCTTTTTCTGCCTCGGGTTTATTAATTGTGTCGCTCGTACCCATCTCCTTCCATGCATCTGCCTTCACTTTGTTTCTTTTCTTCAATTCAAAACAAATGATCATGCGACCTGACCTGTTCAGCTTAGATTATTTCCCTTTCGATCTCTACCTATATGCATGCTTCACCCGATCGACATGCACAGCTACATCGCACGTATGTGTTGGTCCTCACTACATGGGGACGTGACATGCATGCGTGCCGCAACACGAAACTTTGATCGAGTTGCTCGTCCCAAAGCGCCTCTTCTTTCGTTGTCTCCCTGTGTGAACGAATCATCAACCTTAATAAAAGGACGCGGCACCTCTTTTGGTTGGTTCCCTCGATTTCAATTCATTTGGGGTTGCGCGCGCCAATTATCAACCGATTTTCAAGGAGCCTGCAGTGGCTCAATCGATCGCTTGGTCTTCAACGCCTGGCCGTGACCATGGAGATTCTCTTTGTTTGTGACTAATCGATCCATCAGCACCTGACCAAGAGCGCTTTTTCAGTTCCATCCTTCATTTTAATTTCCGTCTAGCTCTAATCTTTATCCACAAAATAGTAGAAGTAGGATGTGTGTGGGAGTAAGTTATGTACGTATGTGTGATCATCTACTGTGTTTCAGAAGAAAAAAAACGTCAGGCCAGCCCTCCAGGTCGTTCTCTCTCTCTCTCTCCCTTCTTTTTTTTCCCTACTTCGAATTTGAACGACACTAGCTTGGCTATCTCTGCAGCAAATGTTAGCACGATGAACCACATCTGTCTCTTAACACTAGTAGCTGGTTAGACATTAATTTCTCCAAGTTTAAAAAAAAAAAAAGACACTACTTTCTCTAAAATGACCATACCCTAATTCCTCTCCGAAGGGGAAGTATACTAACAAACAATACAAGCCACGAAATTGTTAACGTACCAACTAAACTGGGGCCACCCAACTTAAATTTTGATCCAACACAAGCGTTAAAATTGATTTATACTTGCAGACAACACTACTGCTACAACTTACAGTCTGAATATTGTTACTATTATCATCGCAAGACCTGAATCATTATATTACATAATCACATCACCACACCGCCACAACTGCCGACATTGGGCAAGTGCTCGTCTCGCTATGCCCATACCAGAACATGCAACACCACCGCCACCGCTACAAATCAACAGCAGCAGCAGCCACTACCATCTCGCACTTCAACTTCCCTGGAGAGGTACATGGCAAAGCTAAAGATCAGGCATAGTACAGCAAAATAACAATCTTAATTTGGCCAGCAGCAAAAGTTGACAGCACAACTACTCTACTTCGGATCAAGAAATTATTGGTATATCAAGAAATAGATGGAATTGCTAACTGTCGCCCATGTGCACAGCAGAGTACCTGAAACGGTGTTACATAAACAGATCACCACCACCAAAGCCAGAATTAAGAAGCCAGATAGGCAGCGAGGGACACGGCCAGCCCTCGGCTCCTCTAGAAAGCTGCAGCTTCGCCATCTCCCACTTCCCTGGACAAGTAAATAGGAAACTCAACATTAGGATAATACAGCAAACCAACCATCTTAATCTGGCCAAGCAAATGCTGACAGCAAACCAACTTCCATACTGAATATTATTATTACAAGACCTGAATCAGTGTTCATCTTGCAGTTGCACTTCCCTAGACAGGCAGATGGCGAAGCTCAAGATGAGGATACTACAGCAAACAAACCAGCTTAATTTGGCCAACCAAATGCTGACAGCAAAAACAACTACTTCAACTCAAGAAATTGTATCAAAAATATATGGCAGCAGACTTTGAAAACAAACGCTACAGTTTCTTTCATACATCATTACTCATTGTATAGCACTAGGCCTAGTTGATAATCGACATTGACCACTCAAGCCATTTAGCACATGGAAAATATTGAAATTCAGTCAACATGGAATATGCATGAGCTGAAACAAATTAGCCAGCTACAAGTTTAATTCAACAGAAATGATGCAAAGGAAGTTGTTACCGACTGAATATTATAACAAGACCTTAAACAGTATTACATAATCACATCAGCACCTCCACTGCCGCCGGTGGCCTAGTGCTCGTCTCGCAATGCCGTTGCCGGAAAAAAAAATGCACCAGCCAGAACAAAAACGCGGCGACGGACATGGACTCCTCTAGAAAGCAGAGGCAACAGCTTTACCATCTCACACTTCCCTGGACAGGAAAATGGGAAAGCTCTCAACATCAGGATAATACAGCGAACTAACCATCTTAATTTGGCCAAGTAAAAATGCTGACAGCAATACAGCTACTTCAACTCAACAAATTATAATAGCTACCACAATGATGAACAAGATAGAACATGCTTAGATGAATATAGTACAAGTTTCAAGACACACGCAACAATTACTAGGGTAGGCCAAGCAATGTCAGTCTACGTAGCAAACTGAGGATGATCAACGTAGCATCTGAGCATGCACTACAGGTGCCCAACTCAATCTGAACTCAGTATTGAAATAACTATGCACCACTAATTTGTTGTTTTACATCAGACCAAAACTTCGTTACTGTGCATAAGTGTCCTGAAATTTCGTTTACAGGTGTATTTAATTTCAGAAACCAAAGCTGCAACCACGCCTCTAGCTGCTCAAGAAAATTTCGTTTTTTTTTTGTCAAATAGGAGAGAATAGGATTGGGGGCAGGGGTTTGGGCACATCATACCATCAGCCGCTGGAGACGGGCGACGGGCAAGGCGGGCGGTGCCGTCGCGACCTGCTGCCACGCCGGCGTGCAGCAACCGCCCTCGGACACACGCGCGACGCAGGCAGCGAGTTCGGCGGAGCGCCGCGCACCGTCCTAACGGTACACGCGCGCGCCGGCGAACAAGCAGCCGCGACGCCGTGGCTCCTGGCCGGCAGCGCATCTCGAATCGGCGAGGATGGGGCTCCGGCGTCGATCTGATGTGGAAGGCGAGGATGGAAGGAACTGGGGACGGAGACAGGAAGGGGAGGAGGAGGCGATGGTGTGGGAGACGAGGTAGCGGCGGAGGTGAAATTCAGGCGGCCGGCGCCGGAGGGGACAAGGCGGGATATTGGGCTGCTAGGGTTTGTGGTGGGGCAGCGATTGAGCGGTTCCACGGCGTGCAATAGAGAGAGGAGGATGATCTGGTGCCGATGCGGTGGTTGGCTCGCCGGAGCAGGACGGCGACGGAGGTGAGTGATGGTGAGTGGGAGGCGCAAATGGTGTGCCCAAATTTTTTCACGACGATGGTCTCTTTATTTCAGGGAAACGAGAATGTTGGACTAAACAATCAATTTCCGTCAGCGTGTCAAAATTTTGTTGGGATTGGCACCTGTTGTATGGGCTGTAGTACGTATGGATGTGCTAACTCAGTATGTGTACGTACATGCTGTTGTACAACCATATAGCACGTGACGAAAAAATTACACACATGTACATAGGTATATGCACGTCACTGCACTTGTCACGGTCGGGTTTCTTCCCAAATGATTTTTTTCAGATAAGTTCTGTCGAAATAATTTCGTTGAGGCACTACAATTTTGGAGATAACATGGATTATAGGGTAGGCGCGGACAACTTGAGGGAAGCAACTGGCCCAAGGATGATGGAGGACCTACCGCATGCATTGGTGTGATGTCCAAGTCACCCGCAAAAGGGTACAACCAAAAGCGACGAATAGAAGACACCTCGGAAACCACAAGCCAAATTGCTAGACTCTAGGAACTCGGTGAGAACACCGAAGACTATAAGACCATCCAAAGTTTAACATAGGGGAATATTCATATGCATACCAAAAACACAGAGGAGTGTCTTAAGAATGTCAAAAAGGGATTCGATTGCCGACACTACGGGGCAACGCCAGAGTGCTATCAACATAGCGAGAATATAACATATGACTTAGGCGTGTGGCACCGAAGTGTTGTCATCATGCATGATTGAAACACAACACGTTGTCAACGCCTCCCTCGAGCGCCAAGATAGCTATGCATGACACCAACACAAAATAGCTCCTCTAGGACCAAAGGCCAAGAACTAAAGAGACATAATAAGGCAAAGATATATGATGCCTTGAAGGCTCACATCATAAAAGCCGGGTATATATGATCGGGTCCGTGTGTCATCCCAAGAGCCATGTTAGTGGAAATACAAATACAACTAATGGATGAGATGACACATTAGTGGTGACACAACCAAAAGCACTTGATAACTAGAAGGTGTACACTTTTTAGCATAACTCCTAATGAGCTTTCCAACAAAGATGTCGCGGACATAACAACCCTAATGGCACATGGAATTGTAGGTGATAACCATCCCGAAGCATCAAATAACAACCCTAACAATGCATGAATACTAATGACATGAAATGATAGATAATAATTACTCCTAGAATAAAACAAAAGATGATGGTGATGACGATGGGCGGCAGATCGACACCTCCTTCACAGATTTACTAGACAATCCGTCAAAGAAGTTGCTTTGGACGTGGAATCGAAATCTCCCATCGTTTAACCGAACCAAATTTTGTAACAACTTGGCCCCTATTTAAAGCAAGTATTGGCCATGTGACCTATTTGCTACTATAAAATAATAAATTGAGATAAAATCATCACTTCGGGTGAAAATTTAATAAATTTTCTAGGTGGAGTGCTAATATGTGTATATAAGGTCAACTTAGAGGAAAAGTCCATCCACAACTTTGAAGTTTCTCATGCTTTAGAAATAGGAGTATCTCGCAATAAGTTTTTGGACTTATATTTGAAAAATCCCACTTTGAAGCAATATAACCAACTTGTTAAGAACATGGCATATTATATCACGAATAACATAGAAATTCACATAAAATTACCTATTTGTGGTGAAAAGCTAGAGTGTTTCCTTCACGAGGGTCGTATAATAGAGGGAAACATGAGATCACACTAATAAATCCTCGTAAACCCTAGATTTATGGAGTTGAGTCCTAATATGGGTATATACAGGAGATTGGTGTAGGGGCGGCGCGATGATGTGCCGAGTATTCAGACAAGAGTTCGGCAGTGGGCACACATTCGCATGCCGACAAGGACTCTGCGGGAGGATGGCAAGACGATAACCCTAGAGTGTGGTGCTCTCGCCGACACGTGAATGAGTTGGTGATTGATTCGTGACGGGGGTTGCCACCGACTAGGTTGCGGCAATGCGTGGAGCCCTGGATGGTGGATGACCCCATGGAGTACTAACCCAAAAATCATCTTGCTCGATGTAGTGCTAGCTCGTTGGACACAACTCATCCATTGCATGTGAACTCATTGGGCCACATATATGCGAAAACTACTACCTAGGATCAATTGGAGAGTTTAGTGGTGCTTCAATTTTGTTTTCTTTTGGAAAGAAACTTTTTTTTTGAACTGTTTGGAAAGAAACTTGATACTACACATAAGGGAGCTGCTCATCCAATCAGATCCCAAGAATCGCAATCCCGCGGATCACCCCAGAAAGCAGCATCTAAACCGTCCAACGCCTCTCCTAATCTCCATCCAACGGCCATCGCGAAAACACAGAATTAGCGCAGAGTCAAATCCTGCTCCCGATACCCGAAGCATCTCTCCTTAATTTCGGCCTAGCTAGTTCCTCGCAGACCACCGCCTCCTTGATTCCTCACCCAATCAATTCTCTCTCGCTCCCCATCTACCGCCCCGAGATTTCGATCCCAAATTGTGCGCCGCCGCCATCCCTCTGCTCACCATAGCTGCCGCCATGGCAGCTCACATCGCGGTTCTCCCCGTACAACCCCGGGCGACACAGGCTCCCGCCGCCTCCCGGCTCGATGCAGATCCATACGGCGACGGTCGAGGCTGAAGCCGGCGGTGGTGATGGAGGACCAACTCCACGGTCACTGCCATGCCCTAGAGACTACTTTGTGTACCGCCGCTGTTGCGATCGGGCGTGGACCGGCTGCGGCAACGACGATGCACAAACCGAGGAGCGAGGCGACCTGTACATGCCCGACCAGGAGGAGCTCGTCCACAACCACCACGGCGCCCACCAAAAGGTCCGTTTTCCCCCTCTACCACTGTGCTCTAGCCGCCGTTGACCAGGCTGCAAATTGGCCTGTCTATTAGGATTTTGCTGAGTCCGTTGCAGATTTCTTTTGGTTCAAACCGTGCCAAGTTATTAGGATTTCTTTCTTACCTGATCTACCTTCTCCGAGATTCTATTTTCAAGGAGATGCGAGTTAGTCTGACGATTGATAAGTTCTCCTGGCTAAGTGCGTTGCATATACTAGTCT
Organism: Lolium perenne; assembly: GCF_019359855.2. Taxonomy (NCBI): domain Eukaryota; kingdom Viridiplantae; phylum Streptophyta; class Magnoliopsida; order Poales; family Poaceae; genus Lolium; species Lolium perenne. Next base: position 304,045,669 of record NC_067250.2, on the reverse strand, counting down.
GAAGATTGATTGACTTCTGAAAATAGTAGCGTTCTGAAAACTCTCCTTGGTTTACTTGGGGCAGTCAGCTCAACGCATTTTCACCTTTTCAGTACATTTGTTCCCCTGGCAGTAGTAAACATCTATTGACCTTGGTTTACTTGTCGGCTCGTTGCTTTGTATTTTGGTGAATTGTTGATTTCTAACTTAAGCGCATTTAGGGGAGGGTCATCATAATTACTGTACACAGTCATTCATGTAATGCAATCAGAGGTACAAAAGATTGCAGGTGTGTTTGGTTTGAGCCCAAGATTTTTCCCTATTAAATTGAAGAAATAGGTTGGAGAGGCTAGGAAAATTGATACCTTTTTCAAAAAAAATCAAAGTGAAAAAAAAGAAGTATTTCTCATCTGTTTGAGAGTATATGTTCATGTGACCCGCGCCATTCTTTACATGGATAACCCTTTGTGGGAGGCATCTTTTCCAACATGATCGGACATATATCTTTAGCATTTTTTTCTTGGATACTCTCAAAATATGGATCATTATAAAATAATTAGTTCCATTGACAAAATTATAATTATTTATAACTATCTCACTGCACTTGTGACATAAGTCCTACTTGTCTCTGTACATATTTTCTATCGGCGATGTCTGAGCATTAGCCCATCAGTTGTAATACAAGATTGTGACGAGATAAAGTGAAATGAGACAGTGTTAGAATATCAAGTATATTGTGATACAAATCTCTATATGTTCATGTGACCTGCGCCATCTTTACATGGATAACCCTTTGTTGGAGGCATATTTTCCAAGATGATTGGACATATATATTCAGAATTTTTTCTTGGATACTCTCAAAATATAGATCATTATAAAAATTAGTTCCATTGAAAAAATCATAATTATTTACAACTATCTCACAATTAAACTGACATAAACCTTCCTTGTATCCGTACATCTTTTGTATCAACAATGTCCTGAGGATTAGCCCGTCCATTGTGACAAGATAAAGTGAAATGGCACAGTGCTTGAATATCAAGTATATTGTGTTGCCTTTGTACTCCGTCCATTGTGCGCACTGAGGAATTTGTAAGTGAGATCACATAACATCGTTTTAGCTGCATGTGTACTAAGATTCATCATTAGAGAATCAGTTCAGAATTGTAGAATAATAATATAATATGGATCATGGATCATTACTTCTTAAGAATCCAAGCTGGAAAAAAGTGAATCTTTAATTAGCAAAATCGTCGACGTGAATGGATACAGATTGTTGCCCATCTCAAGTATCAAGACAGGACTTCAAACCAAAATTCAATTCCTGATAATTAGTTTTAATTTTTTGGCCTTGCCCTCAGGTCTATCACATGATTCCCTTGCATTGACAAAGGCCTTGAACGTAGGTGAGCAAGGGCGTGCAGCCGAGAGGCAAAACGGCGTCAGCGCTAAGTGGTAGGTGCGAACCTAAAAAATCATTGGTAAAATAGGAGTGAACCTAGATAACCAAAAATATTCTCAGGTTAACCACTCGGCCCATTGGGCTATTTTAACCTAACCAATGGATAAACGGGAACCAAGTCCCATCTTTAGCCTTGATCCACTGCCCCACATAGTTCGCTTGACGAATGAAGGCCTACTAGTCAGGCCAAACACTTTTCGAGACATGAGAATTCTTGGCCAATTATGTTCTAATGTACTTATGCCTGGTCCACTACTTCAATCTCAAACTAATAGTCTAGCGACGCGCTGCACTGGGCCAAGACAGAGGCCTTGGAGGAGATGAAGCTGCAATAGCATGGTGGGTACGGAGGATCACTGCCATGCCACAAACTGATGAATTTCAATTTTAACTTGGAGTACTTCTGATCTTTTATTTTCCTCCATTTCTTACCCTACTGAGAATCACCGATTTCCACACATATATTATACAGCACGATGCTACATAACCACTTCAAAGGTTCATTGTAGAGTCTGTAATAGATAATACAATCGAACATGACTGTTGTGTGTCTTGGTAGAACGCATATAAAAACATTTTGTACTTTGCATACTTATCTACGGGCCATCATGAATAACCAACCCAGTCTACTTGTCTAAATTTTCTGATCAACTCTCAAGCAGTAAAGCTGAAGGAACAAATGAGTCTTGCAAGATTGCACACCATTATTTTCCGACTTGCGTTTTCCTTGTTTCTGCATCATATTCAAGTGAATGCTCAAGATGTTCATTGGCAGATAAGTGACCAATGATAACCGCCCTCCCACCTAAGGATCTTGTTGGATCCCAACTCAGCAAACATGTGTAGCCTCACAATGAGTTCAGCCTCCACTCCAAGGCCACCTTCGGCGCTGAGTTCTAGACCAACACACTACATATCGACAACCGGACTATCAAGGTGTAGATTTGGGACACCACGGGACAAGAAAGTTGCAGTACTAACAAAGTATTAACCAAAAAACACCATGCTGTGTCCTCTCTATGTTCTTGATCGTTTACTTGGGGAGTCATTCACATTACTGATGTATTAGCTGTAGTAACTATCTGCTCCTCTGTTTTTTAACTCATGGACAAAGCATTTTGTGTGGAATGTACATAAGCTTGTAGTTTCCACTATATTGTGTGCATGGTTCTGCCATTGCTGAGCGCAGCAGTGATAGAATTATCATTGTTTGTGAGGAAATCATGAGCTTCTTGTTTGTTCTGTGCAATAACGATGATATTGTTATATTGCCCACTTTAAAGGTTAATTCTTGTTCGGTGTTCTCATTTCTCTAAGCAGGCTTCTTCATCACCAGTTAAATATGTTTTAGATGTTTTCTCTGTTCATCTTGGGTAGCTACCTGACCCAAAATATGTCCATACGAATGCCAAGAATATATATTCTGTCAATCTAAATGTAGACTAATGAGTTGCATTACAACAACTTGCCTTAGATTTTGACACGATCAGAGGTTTCAGTTCCCTATTAACATCTTCAGTTAGGAACAATATTAGAATCTGCCAAAAAACTTTGACCAACTTCTCAACATCTTGCACAGTACTTGTGGAATTATATGAGATTTTGACACGATCAGAGGTTTCAGTTACCTATTACTACCTCCTTTTTAAGGAATAAGGCATCCTCGTTTTATGTGTTTTTTGTTTGACCATAAATTACTTCAAATATATATAAAATGTTCGTATGAAATTAGCATCATTAGAAAGTGATTTTCAATACGAATCCAACGGTGCTAATTATATATAATGTAACCAAGATATTGTTGCTCAACTTTTATGGTCAAAGTTTGTCTTGGAATACGTGTGCGTCTTATTCCTTGAAACGGAGGTAGTATCATATAATTGCACATTTTCAGTTAGGAACAATATTAGAATCTGCCAAAAAAAAACTTTGACCAACTTCTCAACAATAAAGTGAGAAAATAAGTAGACATCAACATCTTGCATAATACTCTCTGTTTTTGTGTGGAAGTCATTTTTTTTTGTAGAATTCTATGTTCTCTACAGATTAGCTAGTGGAGCTACTTGTGTCCTGCAATCGTTTATGTATTTGTGCATGTAAGGGGAATGGTGTCTCCTATAGTATATTCAAGAGGCATCATCCTATACACATGCATGTTTCTTCAGTTGCTTATCTAGGTGCTTCTTGATATGTCAATATTATTAAAATCAATCATTCCTATGCCAGGTTTGCATGGAAGAGTTAAGAGGATGATTTGAGCACATAGAGCCTCCCCGCTGCATGGACCAACAAGCAAGATGTGTGTGGAGCACCCCTGCTCCAGCCTAGCTGATGACACAAGACTGCTGCTACTCCCTGTCTTCATTGAGGCTGAAGACGGCGCTGGTGATGGAGGACCAACTCCACGGTCTCCACCATGCCCTAGAGGCTCGCCTGTGTACCGCCGCCGCCGTCGGAGCATGGAGCGGCTGCAACAACGACGACACACAAGACGAGGAGGGGGCGACCTGTACATGCCCGACCAGGCGGAGCTCCTCCACAACCACCACGGCGCCCACCAAAAGGTCCATTTCCCCCCTCTACCGCTGTGCTCTAGCCACCGTTGATCAGGCTGCAAATTGGCCTGTCTATTTGGATTTTGCTGAGTCCGTTGCAGATTTGTTTTGGTTTAAACCGTGCCAAGTTATTAGGATTTCTTTTTTCTTTCTGTACCTGATCTACCTCCTCCCAGCTTCTATTTTCAACAACAGTACTTGAAGCTGCGGGTTAGTCTGGCGAATGATAAGTTCTCCTGGTTAAGTGTGTTGCATATACTAGTCTGAAGATTGATTGACTTCTGAAAATAGTAGCGTTCTGAAAACTCTCCTTGGTTTACTTGGGCAGTCAGCTCAATGCATTTTCACCTTTTCAGCACTTTTGTTCCCCTATCAGTAGTAAACATCTATTGACCTTGGTTTACTTGTCGGCTCGTTGCTTTGTATTTTGGTGAATTCTTGATTTCTTACTTAACTGCATTTGGGGAAGGGTCATACTGTACACAGTCATTTGTGTAATGCAAGCAGAGGTACAAAGATTGAGGGTGTGTTTGAATTGAGCCCAAGATTTTTTCCTATTAAATTGAAGAAATAGGTTGGAGAGGCTAGGAAAATTGATTCCTTTTTCGAAAAAATCAAAGTGAAAAAAAGAAGTATTTCTCATCTGTTTGAGAGTATATGTTCATGTGACCCGCGCCATCTTTGCATGGATAACCCTTTGTGGGAGGCATGCTTTTCCAAGATGATCGGACATATATCTTTAGCATTTTTTCTTGGATACTGTCAAAATATGGATCATTATAAAATAATTAGTTCTACTGACAAAATTATAATTATTTATAACTATCTCACAACTGCACTGACATAAGTCCTACTTATCTCTGTACATCTTTTCTATCAACGATGTCCTGAGGATTAGCCCATCAGTTGCAATACAAGATTGTGACGAGATAAAGTGAAATGAGATAGTGTTAGAATATCAAGTATATTGTGATACAAATCTCTGTAGGTTGTAGGCTGTGTTGCCTATGTACTCTGTCCATTGTACACACTGATGAATTTGTAAGTGAGCTCGCATTACATGATTTCCGTTGCATGTGTGTGGGAGTAAGTTATGTACGTATGTGTGATCATCTACTGTGTTTCAGAAGAAAAAAAACGTCAGGCCAGCCCTCCAGGTCGTTCTCTCTCTCTCTCCCTTCTTTTTTTTCCCTACTTCGAATTTGAACGACACTAGCTTGGCTATCTCTGCAGCAAATGTTAGCACGATGAACCACATCTGTCTCTTAACACTAGTAGCTGGTTAGACATTAATTTCTCCAAGTTTTAAAAAAAAAAAGACACTACTTTCTCTAAAATGACCATACCCTAATTCCTCTCCGAAGGGGAAGTATACTAACAAACAATACAAGCCACGAAATTGTTAACGTACCAACTAAACTGGGGCCACCCAACTTAAATTTTGATCCAACACAAGCGTTAAAATTGATTTATACTTGCAGACAACACTACTGCTACAACTTACAGTCTGAATATTGTTACTATTATCATCGCAAGACCTGAATCATTATATTACATAATCACATCACCACACCGCCACAACTGCCGACATTGGGCAAGTGCTCGTCTCGCTATGCCCATACCAGAACATGCAACACCACCGCCACCGCTACAAATCAACAGCAGCAGCAGCCACTACCATCTCGCACTTCAACTTCCCTGGAGAGGTACATGGCAAAGCTAAAGATCAGGCATAGTACAGCAAAATAACAATCTTAATTTGGCCAGCAGCAAAAGTTGACAGCACAACTACTCTACTTCGGATCAAGAAATTATTGGTATATCAAGAAATAGATGGAATTGCTAACTGTCGCCCATGTGCACAGCAGAGTACCTGAAACGGTGTTACATAAACAGATCACCACCACCAAAGCCAGAATTAAGAAGCCAGATAGGCAGCGAGGGACACGGCCAGCCCTCGGCTCCTCTAGAAAGCTGCAGCTTCGCCATCTCCCACTTCCCTGGACAAGTAAATAGGAAACTCAACATTAGGATAATACAGCAAACCAACCATCTTAATCTGGCCAAGCAAATGCTGACAGCAAACCAACTTCCATACTGAATATTATTATTACAAGACCTGAATCAGTGTTCATCTTGCAGTTGCACTTCCCTAGACAGGCAGATGGCGAAGCTCAAGATGAGGATACTACAGCAAACAAACCAGCTTAATTTGGCCAACCAAATGCTGACAGCAAAAACAACTACTTCAACTCAAGAAATTGTATCAAAAATATATGGCAGCAGACTTTGAAAACAAACGCTACAGTTTCTTTCATACATCATTACTCATTGTATAGCACTAGGCCTAGTTGATAATCGACATTGACCACTCAAGCCATTTAGCACATGGAAAATATTGAAATTCAGTCAACATGGAATATGCATGAGCTGAAACAAATTAGCCAGCTACAAGTTTAATTCAACAGAAATGATGCAAAGGAAGTTGTTACCGACTGAATATTATAACAAGACCTTAAACAGTATTACATAATCACATCAGCACCTCCACTGCCGCCGGTGGCTAGTGCTCGTCTACGCAATGCCGTTGCCGGAAAAAAAATGCACCAGCCAGAACAAAAACGCGGCGACGGACATGGACTCCTCTAGAAAGCAGAGGCAACAGCTTTACCATCTCACACTTCCCTGGACAGGAAAATGGGAAAGCTCTCAACATCAGGATAATACAGCGAACTAACCATCTTAATTTGGCCAAGTAAAAATGCTGACAGCAATACAGCTACTTCAACTCAACAAATTATAATAGCTACCACAATGATGAACAAGATAGAACATGCTTAGATGAATATAGTACAAGTTTCAAGACACACGCAACAATTACTAGGGTAGGCCAAGCAATGTCAGTCTACGTAGCAAACTGAGGATGATCAACGTAGCATCTGAGCATGCACTACAGGTGCCCAACTCAATCTGAACTCAGTATTGAAATAACTATGCACCACTAATTTGTTGTTTTACATCAGACCAAAACTTCGTTACTGTGCATAAGTGTCCTGAAATTTCGTTTACAGGTGTATTTAATTTCAGAAACCAAAGCTGCAACCACGCCTCTAGCTGCTCAAGAAAATTTCGTTTTTTTTTTTTGTCAAATAGGAGAGAATAGGATTGGGGGCAGGGGTTTGGGCACATCATACCATCAGCCGCTGGAGACGGGCGACGGGCAAGGCGGGCGGTGCCGTCGCGACCTGCTGCCACGCCGGCGTGCAGCAACCGCCCTCGGACACACGCGCGACGCAGGCAGCGAGTTCGGCGGAGCGCCGCGCACCGTCCTAACGGTACACGCGCGCGCCGGCGAACAAGCAGCCGCGACGCCGTGGCTCCTGGCCGGCAGCGCATCTCGAATCGGCGAGGATGGGGCTCCGGCGTCGATCTGATGTGGAAGGCGAGGATGGAAGGAACTGGGGACGGAGACAGGAAGGGGAGGAGGAGGCGATGGTGTGGGAGACGAGGTAGCGGCGGAGGTGAAATTCAGGCGGCCGGCGCCGGAGGGGACAAGGCGGGATATTGGGCTGCTAGGGTTTGTGGTGGGGCAGCGATTGAGCGGTTCCACGGCGTGCAATAGAGAGAGGAGGATGATCTGGTGCCGATGCGGTGGTTGGCTCGCCGGAGCAGGACGGCGACGGAGGTGAGTGATGGTGAGTGGGAGGCGCAAATGGTGTGCCCAAATTTTTTCACGACGATGGTCTCTTTATTTCAGGGAAACGAGAATGTTGGACTAAACAATCAATTTCCGTCAGCGTGTCAAAATTTTGTTGGGATTGGCACCTGTTGTATGGGCTGTAGTACGTATGGATGTGCTAACTCAGTATGTGTACGTACATGCTGTTGTACAACCATATAGCACGTGACGAAAAAATTACACACATGTACATAGGTATATGCACGTCACTGCACTTGTCACGGTCGGGTTTCTTCCCAAATGATTTTTTTCAGATAAGTTCTGTCGAAATAATTTCGTTGAGGCACTACAATTTTGGAGATAACATGGATTATAGGGTAGGCGCGGACAACTTGAGGGAAGCAACCTGGCCCAAGGATGATGGAGGACCTACCGCATGCATTGGTGTGATGTCCAAGTCACCCGCAAAAAGGGTACAACCAAAAGCGACGAACCGAGAAGACACCTCGGAAACCACAAGCCAAATTGCTAGACTCTAGGAACTCAGCTGAGAACACCGAAGACTATAAGACCATCCAAAAGTTTAACATAGGGGAATATTCATATGCATACCAAAAACACGAGAGGAGTGTCTTAAGAATGTCAAAAAGGGATTCGATTGCCGACACTACGGGGCAACGCCGAGTGCTATCAACATAGCCAGAATATAACATATGACTTAGACGTGTGGCACCGAAGTGTTGTCATCATGCATGATTGAAACACAACACGTTGTCAACGCCTCCCTCGAGCGCCAAGATAGCTATGCATGACACCAACACAAAATAGCTCCTCTAGGACCAAAGGCCAAGAACTAAAGAGACATAATAAGGCAAAGATATATGATGCCTTGAAGGCTCACATCATAAAAGCCGGGTATATATGATCGGGTCCGTGTGTCATCCCAAGAGCCATGTTAGTGGAAATACAAATACAACTAATGGATGAGATGACACATTAGTGGTGACACAACCAAAAGCACTTGATAACTAGAAGGTGTACACTTTTTAGCATAACTCCTAATGAGCTTTCCAACAAAGATGTCGCGGACATAACAACCCTAATGGCACATGGAATTGTAGGTGATAACCATCCCGAAGCATCAAATAACAACCCTAACAATGCATGAATACTAATGACATGAAATGATAGATAATAATTACTCCTAGAATAAAACAAAAGATGATGGTGATGACGATGGGCGGCAGATCTGACACCTCCTTCACAGATTTACTAGACAATCCGTCAAAGAAGTTCTTTGGACGTGGAATCGAAATCTCCCATCGTTTAACCGAACCAAATTTTGTAACAACTTGGCCCCTATTTAAAGCAAGTATTGGCCATGTGACCTATTTGCTACTATAAAATAATAAATTGAGATAAAATCATCACTTCGGGTGAAAATTTAATAAATTTTCTAGGTGGAGTGCTAATATGTGTATATAAGGTCAACTTAGAGGAAAAGTCCATCCACAACTTTGAAGTTTCTCATGCTTTAGAAATAGGAGTATCTGCAATAAGTTTTGGACTTATATTTGAAAAATCCCACTTTGAAGCAATATAACCAACTTGTTAAGAACATGGCATATTATATCACGAATAACATAGAAATTCACATAAAATTACCTATTTGTGGTGAAAAGCTAGAGTGTTTCCTTCACGAGGGTCGTATAATAGAGGGAAACATGAGATCACACTAATAAATCCTCGTAAACCCTAGATTTATGGAGTTGAGTCCTAATATGGGTATATACAGGAGATTGGTGTAGGGGCGGCGCGATGATGTGCCGAGTATTCAGACAAGAGTTCGGCAGTGGGCACACATTCGCATGCCGACAAGGACTCTGCGGGAGGATGGCAAGACGATAACCCTAGAGTGTGGTGCTCTCGCCGACACGTGAATGAGTTGGTGATTGATTCGTGACGGGGGTTGCCACCGACTAGGTTGCGGCAATGCGTGGAGCCCTGGATGGTGGATGACCCCATGGAGTACTAACCCAAAAATCATCTTGCTCGATGTAGTGCTAGCTCGTTGGACACAACTCATCCATTGCATGTGAACTCATTGGGCCACATATATGCGAAAACTACTACCTAGGATCAATTGGAGAGTTTAGTGGTGCTTCAATTTTGTTTTCTTTTGGAAAGAAACTTTTTTTTTGAACTGTTTGGAAAGAAACTTGATACTACACATAAGGGAGCTGCTCATCCAATCAGATCCCAAGAATCGCAATCCCGCGGATCACCCCAGAAAGCAGCATCTAAACCGTCCAACGCCTCTCCTAATCTCCATCCAACGGCCATCGCGAAAACACAGAATTAGCGCAGAGTCAAATCCTGCTCCCGATACCCGAAGCATCTCTCCTTAATTTCGGCCTAGCTAGTTCCTCGCAGCAGCCACCGCCTCCTTGATTCCTCACCCAATCAATTCTCTCTCGCTCCCCATCTACCGCCCCGAGATTTCGATCCCAAATTGTGCGCCGCCGCCATCCCTCTGCTCACCATAGCTGCCGCCATGGCAGCTCACATCGCGGTTCTCCCCGTACAACCCCGGGCGACCTGGGCTCCCGCCGCCTCCCGGCTCGATGCAGATCCATACGGCGACGGTCGAGGCTGAAGCCGGCGGTGGTGATGGAGGACCAACTCCACGGTCACTGCCATGCCCTAGAGACTCGCCTGTGTACCGCCGCTGTTGCAGTCAGAGCGTGGACCGGCTGCAGCAACGACGATGCACAAACCGAGGAGCGAGGCGACCTGTACATGCCCGACCAGGAGGAGCTCGTCCACAACCACCACGGCGCCCACCAAAAGGTCCGTTTTCCCCCTCTACCACTGTGCTCTAGCCGCCGTTGACCAGGCTGCAAATTGGCCTGTCTATTAGGATTTTGCTGAGTCCGTTGCAGATTTCTTTTGGTTCAAACCGTGCCAAGTTATTAGGATTTCTTTCTTACCTGATCTACCTTCTCCGAGATTCTATTTTCAAGGAGATGCGAGTTAGTGTGACGATTGATAAGTTCTCCTGGCTAAGTGCGTTGCATATACTAGTGCGAAGATTGATTGACTTCGAAAATAGTAGCGTTAAAAACTCTCCTTGGTTTACTTGGGGCAGTCAGCTCAACGCATTTTCACCTTTTCAGTACATTTGTTCCCCTGGCAGTAGTAAACATCTATTGACCTTGGTTTACTTGTCGGCTCGTTGCTTTGTATTTTGGTGAATTGTTGATTTCTAACTTAACTGCATTTAGGGGAGGGTCATCATAATTACTGTACACAGTCATTCATGTAATGCAATCAGAGGTACAAAAGATTGCAGGTGTGTTTGGTTTGAGCCCAAGATTTTTCCCTATTAAATTGAAGAAATAGGTTGGAGAGGCTAGGAAAATTGATACCTTTTTCAAAAAAAATCAAAGTGAAAAAAAAGAAGTATTTCTCATCTGTTTGAGAGTATATGTTCATGTGACCCGCGCCATTCTTTACATGGATAACCCTTTGTGGGAGGCATCTTTTCCAACATGATCGGACATATATCTTTAGCAATTTTTTCTTGGATACTCTCAAAATATGGATCATTATAAAATAATTAGTTCCATTGACAAAATTATAATTATTTATAACTATCTCACAACTGCACTGACATAAGTCCTACTTGTCTCTGTACATATTTTCTATCGGCGATGTCCTGAGCATTAGCCCATCAGTTGTAATACAAGATTGTGACGAGATAAAGTGAAATGAGACAGTGTTAGAATATCAAGTATATTGTGATACAAATCTCTATATGTTCATGTGACCTGCGCCATCTTTACATGGATAACCCTTTGTTGGAGGCATATTTTCCAAGATGATTGGACATATATATTCAGAATTTTTCTTGGATACTCTCAAAATATAGATCATTATAAAAATTAGTTCCATTGAAAAAATCATAATTATTTACAACTATCTCACAATTAAACTGACATAAACCTTCCTTGTATCCGTACATCTTTTGTATCAACAATGTCCCGAGGATTAGCCCGTCCATTGTGACAAGATAAAGTGAAATGGCACAGTGCTTGAATATCAAGTATATTGTGTTGCCTTTGTACTCCGTCCATTGTGCGCACTGAGGAATTTGTAAGTGAGATCACATAACATCGTTTTAGCTGCATGTGTACTAAGATTCATCATTAGAGAATCAGTTCAGAATTGTAGAATAATAATATAATATGGATCATGGATCATTACTTCTTAAGAATCCAACTGGAAAAAAGTGAATCTTTAATTAGCAAAATCGTCGACGTGAATGGATACCAGATTGTTGCCCATCTCAAGTATCAAGACAGGACTTCAAACCAAAATTCAATTCCTGATAATTAGTTTTAATTTTTTGGCCTTGCCCTCAGGTCTATCACATGATTCCCTTGCATTGACAAAGGCCTTGAACGTAGGTGAGCAAGGGCGTGCAGCCGAGAGGCAAAACGGCGTCAGCGCTAAGTGGTAGGTGCGAACCTAAAAAATCATTGGTAAAATAGGAGTGAACCTAGATAACCAAAAATATTCTCAGGTTAACCACTCGGCCCATTGGGCTATTTTAACCTAACCAATGGATAAACGGGAACCAAGTCCCATCTTTAGCCTTGATCCACTGCCCCACATAGTTCGCTGACGAATGAAGGCCTACTAGTCAGGCCAAACACTTTTCGAGACATGAGAATTCTTGGCCAATTATGTTCTAATGTACTTATGCCTGGTCCACTACTTCAATCTCAAACTAATAGTCTAGCGACGCGCTGCACTGGGCCAAGACAGAGGCCTTGGAGGAGATGAAGCTGCAATAGCATGGTGGAGTACGGAGGATCACTGCCATGCCACAAACGATGAATTTCAATTTTAACTTGGAGTACTTCGATCTTTTATTTTCCTCCATTTCTTACCCTACGAGAATCACCGATTTCCACACATATATTATACAGCACGATGCTACATAACCACTTCAAAGGTTCATTGTAGAGTCTGTAATAGATAATACAATCGAACATGACTGTTGTGTACTGGTAGAACGCATATAAAAACATTTTGTACTTTGCATACTTATCTCTGGGCCATCATGAATAACCAACCCAGTCTACTTGTCTAAATTTTCTGATCAACTCTCAAGCAGTAAAGCTGAAGGAACAAATGAGTCTTGCAAGATTGCACACCATTATTTTCCGACTTGCGTTTTCCTTGTTTACGCATCATATTCAAGTGAATGCTCAAGATGTTCATTGGCAGATAAGTGACCAATGATAACCGCCCTCCCACCTAAGGATCTTGTTGGATCCCAACTCAGCAAACATGTGTAGCCTCACAATGAGTTCAGCCTCCACTCCAAGGCCACCTTCGGCGCTGAGTTCTAGACCAACACACTACATATCGACAACCGGACTATCAAGGTGTAGATTTGGGACACCACGGGACAAGAAAGTTGCAGTACTAACAAAGTATTAACCAAAAAACACCATGCTGTGTCCTCTCTATGTTCTTGATCGTTTACTTGGGGAGTCATTCACATTACTGATGTATTAGCTGTAGTAACTATCTGCTCCTCTGTTTTTTAACTCATGGACAAAGCATTTTGTGTGGAATGTACATAAGCTTGTAGTTTCCACTATATTGTGTGCATGGTTCTGCCATTGCTGAGCGCAGCAGTGATAGAATTATCATTGTTTGTGAGGAAATCATGAGCTTCTTGTTTGTTCTGTGCAATAACGATGATATTGTTATATTGCCCACTTTAAAGGTTAATTCTTGTTCGGTGTTCTCATTTCTCTAAGCAGGCTTCTTCATCACCAGTTAAATATGTTTTAGATGTTTTCTCTGTTCATCTTGGGTAGCTACCTGACCCAAAATATGTCCATACGAATGCCAAGAATATATATTCTGTCAATCTAAATGTAGACTAATGAGTTGCATTACAACAACTTGCCTTAGATTTTGACACGATCAGAGGTTTCAGTTCCCTATTAACATCTTCAGTTAGGAACAATATTAGAATCTGCCAAAAAACTTTGACCAACTTCTCAACATCTTGCACAGTACTTGTGGAATTATATGAGATTTTGACACGATCAGAGGTTTTGAGTTACCTATTACTACCTCCTTTTTAAGGAATAAGGCATCCTCGTTTTATGTGTTTTTTGTTTGACCATAAATTACTTCAAATATATATAAAATGTTCGTATGAAATTAGCATCATTAGAAAGTGATTTTCAATACGAATCCAACGGTGCTAATTATATATAATGTAACCAAGATATTGTTGCTCAACTTTTATGGTCAAAGTTTGTCTTGGAATACGTGTGCGTCTTATTCCTTGAAACGGAGGTAGTATCATATAATTGCACATTTTCAGTTAGGAACAATATTAGAATCTGCCAAAAAAAAACTTTGACCAACTTCTCAACAATAAAGTGAGAAAATAAGTAGACATCAACATCTTGCATAATACTCTCTGTTTTTGTGTGGAAGTCATTTTTTTTTGTAGAATTCTATGTTCTCTACAGATTAGCTAGTGGAGCTACTTGTGTCCTGCAATCGTTTATGTATTTGTGCATGTAAGGGGAATGGTGTCTCCTATAGTATATTCAAGAGGCATCATCCTATACACATGCATGTTTCTTCAGTTGCTTATCTAGGTGCTTCTTGATATGTCAATATTATTAAAATCAATCATTCCTATGCCAGGTTTGCATGGAAGAGTTAAGAGGATGATTTGAGCACATAGAGCCTCCCCGCTGCATGGACCAACAAGCAAGATGTGTGTGGAGCACCCCTGCTCCAGCCTAGCTTTTTTTTTTGAGATCAAGCTCCAGCCTAGCTGATGACACAAGACTGCTGCTACTCCCTGTCTTCATTGAGGCTGAAGACGGCGCTGGTGATGGAGGACCAACTCCACGGTCTCCACCATGCCCTAGAGGCTCGCCTGTGTACCGCCGCCGCCGTCGGAGCATGGAGCGGCTGCAACAACGACGACACACAAGACGAGGAGGGGGCGACCTGTACATGCCCGACCAGGCGGAGCTCCTCCACAACCACCACGGCGCCCACCAAAAGGTCCATTTCCCCCCTCTACCGCTGTGCTCTAGCCACCGTTGATCAGGCTGCAAATTGGCCTGTCTATTTGGATTTTGCTGAGTCCGTTGCAGATTTGTTTTGGTTTAAACCGTGCCAAGTTATTAGGATTTCTTTTTTCTTTCTGTACCTGATCTACCTCCTCCCAGCTTCTATTTTCAACAACAGTACTTGAAGCTGCGGGTTAGTCTGGCGAATGATAAGTTCTCCTGGTTAAGTGTGTTGCATATACTAGTCTGAAGATTGATTGACTTCTGAAAATAGTAGCGTTCTGAAAACTCTCCTTGGTTTACTTGGGCAGTCAGCTCAATGCATTTTCACCTTTTCAGCACTTTTGTTCCCCTATCAGTAGTAAACATCTATTGACCTTGGTTTACTTGTCGGCTCGTTGCTTTGTATTTTGGTGAATTCTTGATTTCTTACTTAACTGCATTTGGGGAAGGGTCATCTTTTGTACACAGTCATTTGTGTAATGCAAGCAGAGGTACAAAGATTGAGGGTGTGTTTGAATTGAGCCCAAGATTTTTTCCTATTAAATTGAAGAAATAGGTTGGAGAGGCTAGGAAAATTGATTCCTTTTTCGAAAAAATCAAAGTGAAAAAAAGAAGTATTTCTCATCTGTTTGAGAGTATATGTTCATGTGACCCGCGCCATCTTTGCATGGATAACCCTTTGTGGGAGGCATGCTTTTCCAAGATGATCGGACATATATCTTTAGCATTTTTTCTTGAATCTTGTCAAAATATGGATCATTATAAAATAATTAGTTCTCTTGACAAAATTATAATTATTTATAACTATCTCACAATTGTGACATAAGTCCTACTTATCTCTGTACATCTTTTCTATCAACGATGTCACGAGGATTAGCCCATCGGTTGCAATACAAGATTGTGACGAGATAAAGTGAAATGAGATAGTGTTAGAATATCAAGTATATTGTGATACAAATCTCTGTAGGTTGTAGGCTGTGTTGCCTATGTACTCTGTCCATTGTACACACTGATGAATTTGTAAGTGAGCTCGCATTACATGATTTCCGTTGCATGTGTACTAATATTCATCATTAGAGAATCAGTTCGAGAACTCTAGAATAGTATGGATCATGAATTATTACTTTTTAAGAATCCATCTGGAAAAAACTGAATCTTTAGTAAAATAGTATAATGTGAATGGATACCAGATTTTTGCCCATCTCAAGTATCAAGACAGGACTTGAAACCAAAATTCAATTCCTGATAATTAATTTTAATTTTTCTCCTTACCCTAAGGTCAATCACATGATTCCCTTGCATTGACAAAGGCTTTGATGCCTTGCACCACAGAGTTCGCTTGACGAATGAAGGCCTACTAGTCAGGCCAAACACTTTTCGAGACGTGTGAATTCTTAGCGGATTTTGTTCTATTGTCCTTATGCCTGGTCCACTGGTTCAATCTCAAGCTAATAGTGTGGCCACAGACTGCCTTTGAGCCAAGACATAGCCCTTGGAGGAGATGAAGCTGCAACAGCATGGCTCGTAGCTGTTTGCCATGCTACGAACTGATGAATTTCAATTTTAACTTGGAGTACTTCTGGTCTTTTTTTTTCCTCCATTTCTTACCCTAATGAGAATCACCGATTCCCAGAGATATATTTCACGGCACGATGCTACATAACCCCTTCAAAGGTTCATTGTAGAGTCTGTAATAGGTAGACTTTGTTAATTTTATAAGATAAGATACATTCGTATAGATAATACAATCGGATATGACTGTTCTGTACTGGTAAAACACATATAAAAAATAAACATTATGTACTTTGCATACTTATCTCTGGGCCAGCATGAATAACCAACCCAGTCTAGTTGTCTAAACTTTCTGATCAACTCTCAAGCAGTCAAGCTGAAGGAACAAATGAATCTTGCAAGATTGCACACCATTATTTTCCGACTTGTGTTTTCCTTGTTTCTGCATCACATTCAAGTGAATGCTCAAGATGTTCATTGGCAGATAAGTGACCAATGAGAACAGCCCTCCCACCTTAGGATCCGGTTGGATCCCAACTCAGCAAACATGTGTAGCCTCATAACGAGCTCAGCCTCCACTCCAAGGCCACCATCGGCGTTGCGTTCTAGACCAAGACACTACACATCGACAACTGGACTGTCAAGGTGTAGACACCAGGGGACAAGAAAGTTGCAGTACTAACAAAGTATTAACAAAAAAAACACCATGCCACATCCTCTCTATGTTCTTGATCGTTTAATTGGGGAGTCATTCACATTACTGATGTATTAGCTGTAGTAACTATCCGCTCCTCTGTTTTTTAACTCATGGACAAAGCATTTTGTGTGGAATGTACATAAGTTTCTAGTTTCCACTAAGCGGGCGTCTTCATCACCAGTTAAATATGTTTTAGATGTTTTCTCTGTTCATCTTGGGTAGCTACCTAACCCAAAATATGTCCATACTAATGCTCATAATATTTAATCTATCAATCTAAATGTAGACTAATGAGTTACATCAGAACAACTTGCCTTAGATTTTCACATGATCAGAGGTTTCAGTTACCTATTATCATATAATTCCACATCTTCAGTTAGGAACAATATTAGAATCTGCCAAAAAAACTTTGACCAACTTCTCAACAATAAAGTGAGAAAATAAGTAGACATCAACATCTTGCACAATACTCTCTTTGTTTTTGTGTGGAAGTCGACTTTTTTTTTGTAGAATTCTATGCTCTCTACAGATTAGCTAGTGGAGCTATTTATGTCCTGCAATCGTTTATGTATGTGTGCATGTAAGGGGAATGGTGTCTCCTATAATATATTCAAGAGGCATCCTCCTATACACATGAATGTTTCTTCAGTTGCTTATCTAGCTACTTCTTGATATGTCAATATTATTAAAATCAATCATTCCTATGCCAGGTTTGCATGGAAGAGTTAAGAGGATGATTTGAGCACATAGAGCCTCCCCGCTGCATGGACCAACAACCAAGATGCGTGTGGAGCACCCCTGCTCCAGCCTAGCTGACGGCGCAAGGCTGCTGCTGCTCGCTGTCTTCATTGAGTATGGTTCAGCATGTACAAAAAAGTAATCGTCTTTCTCTCTTTTCCCCTACTTCCTAATTAACCCACTTGGCTCGGATGTGCATTAACTGAATTTTTCTCACATCACTTTGTAGTTTGGATTTACATCCTATTTTTTATCTTCTAAGCACACATGCAGTCCCATCTTCCATATGTAGTTACTGATCACTTCATCCAGAAATATTTCAGCTTGTACAGTTATTCTCCGTGTACAGTCCCATCTTCCTAATTAACCCACTTGGCTCGGTTGAATTGATTTTTTCTTGTGTCATGAAAATGTTATATGAACTGATTCAGATGTTTTTTTAAATTTCCTAGAAGCTAGTGGATTTGTGAATCTCCCACGGAATTAGATATTTGATATTTCTATAAAATCTCACAGAAGAATATGGAGTGCATGTTTGCACCAAGTGGCATCTGAACCAACTTACGTTGGTCCACACAAAGGTATGACACAAGTTCGCCATTGGGAGTCAAAGACAACATGAAGAGCTGCTCACCTTGCTGGCATGTGGCGACCGCAGTGGCACGCTTCTTTGGCGCCGCCATGCAGTGCCCCCTCCACGCTTGCTGGCGACCGTAGAGTTTGATTTACAATCCTCCTAAGCGCTGGGTTACAACAAGATGGAAGCTAACTTAGTGCACATCCCAGGTGGGTGGCAAGACTACTCGAAGCCCGTAGGCGCCAGCCCTTGCCCAAAGTCTGGCTTTGTCCTTGATCATGGAGACCAGGGAGTGGATAGAAGGCTGGTTTACCTGGGATATGCAGTCATTTCGATGATTCCAAATTATCCAAGGGGTGAGTAGCACGACAGAGGCGAGGCCTTTGCGAAGCTGCTTGGGGGTTTGTTGTTTGGCCTGCAACCACCTGTCCATGAGGGTGTCCTCTCCATTTGGAGCTCTTGCTATCATTTTCAGCCATGCAAGCACTTCATGCTAGGCAGTCTGGGTGAAATGGCATTTGAGCATCGGGTGGCGCATTGTTTCGAGGGCCTGGTTGCCGAGAGGTCCGCGTGGGGGATGGTGCGGGCCGTGTCTTGCGAGGCGTTCCACAGTCACCTGTCCACATTTGCTAGCTAGTGAAAGAATTTTACTTGCGGTGGCGCCCATGTTTTCCAGATTAACTTCCAGGAGTGGCACAGGATGGATCCATGGAAGGTTGCCAGGTATGCAGAACGGGCAGAGTAGGTACCACCATTTGTCCAGTTCCAAAGTCGTTGAGGATGGTGCTCCGGATTGCAAGCCAGATCTGCAAGTATTGCCCAACCTTAGTGATGCCAATGACGCCCTAAATGTCCCTAGCCCAGCTGTTGCCGTTTAGGCCTATTGCGACGGTTGTGGCCTTGTGTCTCCACTTGGGGATGCAGCTGTAGAGTTATGGCGTCAACTCGCAGACCACACGTCTGTTGATCCATGGATCCTCCCAGAAGAGAGCCTTGCTTCTGTAACCAACTTTCATGGATGTCGAGGTGAAGAACATGTCGCGCTCATCGGAGGAGAATTGCAGTTCTAGTCCGATCCGAGCCCTGTTGGTGTCCGTCCAAGAGTACGAGCCGGCTTAGCTTGTGCCTGTCTGCGCGCTCAAGATCTTGGACACCCAGGCCTCCATGGGAGAAAGGGCGGCAGACCCGGTTCCAGTTGACATGGCAAAGACCTCCATTGGCGTCTGCACGTCCAGCACAAAGGAAGCCTCTCTAAATTTTAGTGATCTACTTGAGGGATTTTTTTGGTGCTGCATAGACCAATAGTTGGTGCAGAGGGATGGCGCCAAGGACAGACTTGACAAAGGCGAGGCTGCATGTTTTGTTCATGAGCTTGGCCTTCCAAGATGGCAGTTGTCCAGCAATGCGATCGACGACAGGCTGCGATTGTGCGGTGATGGTCTTTTGATTGTGAGAGGAATGCCCGGGTACTTGATTGGTGGGTCCACAATTGGGCATTGAAGCTGTGCAACAACGGGTACAGCCACCTCATTATCGCAGCGTAGCAAAGTAGCCGAGCTTTTTCCTTAGTTGACCTGGAGGCCTGAAGTGTTGCTGCACACCTGGAGTATTCCTTTGATTGTGGCGATGTCGCTAGGTGATGGGTGGAAAAATAGCATCACATTATCGGCGTGTAGGGAGATGGCCGGGATCGCCCTCGAGTGGTGTAGCTGCTGCAAAACCCCAAGTTGGGTAGTGAACTTGTTAATGTTGTCTACTTTGTCAATTAGTATCTATAAAAGCCCTACCTAAATCCACATCTTGTGTGTTGTGACTTTCAGGTAAAGAATAAAAGTTCAAGAAGAAAAGGCCAGGTTTTGTGCTCCCGGTCCCATTGCTATTGTTATTAGCATGAAATATTTTCCTTGTTTCTTATTGTTCTAATGTGAATCAGTTCAGTGAAGATGATATTTGCTCTAATGTTTTATTTCTAGTGAGGTTGCTAGTGCACTACTAAGGCTTGAGAATATTGGTTCAGATATGAAGAACATCAAAGAAGTGGTTTGGCTTCGGTAAGTAAATTTCTTTCTTACATAGCCAGCCACATTTGATACTTAATGTTTTCCCAATGATTATGTTAATCCCCATTCACTTATAAATGTTTCATTTTTTATTTAAATCCTTTATGGTATGCGTTTGTTTAATTTCTGAATTACTTTAATGGCATTCCTCCTTTGGCTCCTTTCATCTTCTAGCTATAACTAACTTAAATTCTTCGCCATGAAACATTCCTTATTTTTATCGA
Source organism: Lolium perenne (assembly GCF_019359855.2). NCBI lineage: Eukaryota > Viridiplantae > Streptophyta > Magnoliopsida > Poales > Poaceae > Lolium > Lolium perenne. The sequence continues at coordinate 304,025,059 of NC_067250.2, read as the reverse complement.
TGGGCTAGAGTGACACAACACTTCAAAAGAATTCCAATGACACTTAAGCTGTGCCAATGGTCATGTTGTTGTTATACTACACTATAGCATTGGCTTGTTTAGGTCCCAAACACCATTTCCGAGGTAAACTACCCTCTGTTGCTGCCTTAGCTTTGCATATGCTCTGGATTTCTAGAATACACTATATTAGAATCTTGTTAATGAAGTGCATGAGTGTGATGTGTGTGTTTTGAGCATATGTTTTTTCTTGACATAAATTATTTTGTGGGGCCTAGTTAGTGTTGTTTCCAAGTTCCATTTTTGGTTGTTGCAAGAGCAGATGCTATTGAGATGGAAGTTGTTGCTATCCGGTGAGGGAGCTCATTTGTTGTGTTCATGTGAAATGATTTTGATCTGAGATGTTTTCCGTATTTGTGTTGATAACCATGGTCTGATGAATGATGCGTTTACCCGTGTTTTCTCATGCATAGCAAGAAAGTCCAGCAGTTGGGTAGGGATGGCGGTGGCGAAATGCATGGCCATGTTGCAATCATCTAGTGTTGTGGTAGACACATGTAGAAACATTATATTTTTGACAAATCATACACACATGCATGAGTTGATTGATATGTACGTGTGAAACACATACCTATACTTTAAGGCAGAGTAACTACATATCTGTGGTTCTTAGCGGGAGTGATATCTAGTTGATAGCTAGGAAGGAGGTGGGCAGCGGCCAAGTAGTTCCGACTAGCGCGATGGAGAAGTGACCTCGTTGTGTGAGGAAAGTACACACAGGCAAAACTCGGGCCAGGCCGGGCTTCGGGCCAAACCCGAAAAAGCCCGAACGTAAAATGCAAGCCCGAGCCCGGCCCGGCCCGATCGCCGGGCCTATAAATTAAGCCCGAACCTGGCCCGAACAGGCAAAAAGCCCGGCCTGGCCCGAGAAGCCCGGCCCAAACCTGCCTAAAGTGCACAGCGCAAGCCCGAGCCCGGCCCGGTCCAAGTTGCTTCCATTGGGCAACCGCTCGCTTTTCTGGTTCTTCCACTCCCGCTTTGTTCTATGGTGATCTCAATTAGTGATGTGGCCTATGAGCCATGGTGTTGATATTTAAGGGTTTTTGTGTAGCTGGGATTTGATCTCCTAGAATCTTGGCTTTGTGATGTGCAATGCTTTACGCTTATGTGTGATGAACTTTCGCTCTATCAAGGTCAATTTGTATTGTTAGTATGCTTGAAATATTAATTAAAACTTAGAAGATTTACTCGTTTTAGGTTCTAAATAAGCTCTGTCGATTTAAGTTCACTCAAGTTTGTTTAGTTACATATTAAATGGAGTACAATTTGAATATTTGTTGATAGTTCTAACTACTTAATCTTATGACTAATCACACAATTCTATCTTATTCATGCCATTTCTTTTGATGCATTATGCACGGGCAAGAAATTTGATGCCCAAGATAAGTTATTGTATTGGTTTAGGTTAACCCATTAGATGTTAAGTTCCTGTGCTATATCACCGCATGGAAGAAATGATTGTTTGTACGAAATATTGTTTAATTTGCGCATGCATCCTTAGTTTGCCTTTTCCTCCACTTGCAATGAAATTATAATTTGTTGTGCTTTGGTATACAAATGAACTATGCCCCATATGTATGTACTTTCTGCTGTTGGTATGAATGAATTGCACTTCTCCTACATACATCAATTGGATTTTAGTTTTCTTCGTAGTCTTCCTTTTTATTTATTGTCCTATTTTTTTGTTTGTATCTTTGCCATAAATGACGGGGAGAAACTATATGAGGTAAAGTAGCTATGGACCCTGTCTATTTTGCTGGGTAGTTGGTTTGCCCTTGCTAGATTGACAGATTGTTTGTTTTACTACCACTACAAGCAATCCACAATTCGGTTGACTTACCTTAGTAATGAAGTTATTGTCTCTGTGGTTGTGAACCAGTTTTTTTACGTAGAGGTGGGCACCTCGTGGCCTTCTAGTATATGTTACTTTTTTCTATTGGACACATATGCTACAACCATGACAAATCCATACTATTCATGTTAAAATATTGGTAATATCCATATGTATTTGGTGGACAATCTGCTTTAATTCAATTCTTCTGATGATTATCATTACAACACTCGATGCTCTCTCAAATGGTACAAATACAAAAGCTTTTCTTGATCTTCTTGAGTTAGAGAGTGGTCTTATAGTTGCACGTGCGGTTGTTTGTTGATTGATGAGTGAGTTCATTTGTTGGGTTCATGTGAAATGATGTTGCTTTGATGAGATGCTTTCCACATTTGTGTTGATAATCCTAGTCCGATGAATGAAGCTTTAATTACCCTCCGCATGTTCTTGCAGGTTTCATCCATGAGTGTGTACGTCTTGCATAGCAAAAATGTCCAGCAGTTGTAGTGGTTGTTGGTGGCGAGCTGGAGAAGACATGTCCTCCTCCTTGGAGCGGAGGAGGGAGGATATGATGATGTTGTTCCTAGCTGCTCAATGTGGTGATGAAGCCATGCATCGACGCCCTGATTGGTGCCGTTCATATGCTCGAGAATTGGAGTACTTCACTTCACGTCTTGTGTCTAGGAATGAAAACCAACTTGTGTAGAAGATTTTCTTCTCTTGGTCTGCTTGACAATTCTGCTGGGTGTTAGTTGATACTACGTGCTACATGTATAATTTTCTTCTTTCAAAATCTGCTCATTTACATAAATGAAACTGAACTTGTGTACAATATTTAGAAATAAAGAGATGCTAAATGTGATGCTTGTTGTGTGATGATTATGATCGAGCAAAATACCGTGCAAGATTTTGTAGTTGTGAAGAGGTACGAGCTTAATACATAATTAGTCTGTCACATGTCAAATATCTTGTCTGTTTGCTATTTGCAGCAACCTTCTTAAAGGGTAATTGGTTGAAGAGATAAGATGGAGCCTGAATGCATTTAGTTTAGAGTTGTACTACCCCCGCTCAAGAATAAGTGCCACAACTTTGTTACGATTTTAGTCACCTAGATAAATTTATTGTATTTAGAAAAAGTTGTGACATTTATTTTAAAATGGAGAAAGTATTTGCAAGACGCTGAACTTATTGGCAGCGAGTTTCTCCTGGTTGATTATGTGATTCTTACGCCAAACAAATCGTATTTTGTCATGTTTCCTATGGAACCTCAGCCTTCTTCCATAGCATAGATCCTCTAAAATCAATGATGCTTCATATAGTGTAACACTACGGGAACTAGGAGCCACAGTCTTCCTTTGTAAAATAAGAAAAGAAACGAACCACCACATTTTGGGAAAATAATCACCGGATCATAGGAAACGACATGACTGAAGGAAACCTGATTGATTTATTAAAGGCAAACAAACTAATCTCGGTACCTCTCTCCCTCCCTCTTGGCATGTTGGGTCTTACGTCAAACAAATCTTATTTTATCATGTTTCGTCTTGAACCCCAAGCCTTCTTCCATAGCAAAGAACCCCTAAAATCAATGATGCTTCCTATAGTGTAACACTACGGGAACTAGGAGCCGCGGTCTCCTTTGTACAATAAGAAAAGAAACGAACCACCACATTTTGGGAAAATAATCACCAGATCATAGAAAACGACATGACTGAGATTGATTTATTAAAGGCAAACAAACTAACCCCGATACCTCTCCCTCTCCCTCTGGCATGCTGGGTCTTTGCCTTAATTACTGGTGCCTCCTCGTTATGCCGGCCAATTACCATTGATTACGGCCGCTCGCATGCGATTAGTTTCCGGAAAATCAAGGATCCTCCCCCTCTCCATGTCAGCGATCCATGGCACATCGCCTTCTGTCCGTCCATCCTTAACAAGGTCAAAATAGAATAGAGGACCAGGATTGCATCATCTTCCCGCCCCTGGCTACCTCTCTCTCTTTCTGAAAATTTGATCTCGGGTGCATAGCTCTTCTATAAGTAGAGGCCCATTGTCACCTACCGCGTGTGGGTTGCGCGTGTGACTATGACTTAGACTTTGACTTTGTCGAGGAGAGGAGAGTGGGCGCTATGGCGCCGTCGGCGAGGAGGAGGAGGAGGTAGTGATCGATGGAGCTGGGTGGATCGTGCAGGGAAACACACGCAGCTAGCCGGCTGGTGCTTGTTTATATGCTCTAGGGCGTCGGGTTCCTTTCTTTTATCTCCTTACAATGTAAAACATGGAGTAATTAAACCGACCAACAGTGGTTCCTAATTTCGTTTGTCTTCTTCTTTTCAGCAGGGGATTTTCGTCGGTGAAAACATGCATGGAGAAAGTAGATCGATTGATCATGCCGGGCGCAGATGGAGGAGGCGTACCAACGTGCGCGCGCGTGATCCAATCGGCCAATTAAAGGTCAGTCCAGCTACCGATCGCACCGGCCGGTTTTGTTTTGTTTTCACGGGCGGCGAGACCTGCACCTTATGGATTCGATTAGTGGATCCGTGGCGATGATTTCAGTTTCTCTTCTTTTACGGGCGCTCTGAGCGGAAAACCGATGGATGGATGAATCGATTACGGCACGGATGAAACGGAAAGGAGGGAGACGTGGCTGATCCACTCAGCCGGCCAGGTAGCGACCGAACCAAAATTACTCCGGTTGTCGGATCGCAATAGTGTTGCTTTCTCCAGGGGCAATTGCTCATGTGTTTAGGATAGAGTTCCTCATGTGTTTACGAGTAGAATTTCATTTGTCATGACATTCTATTCATCTGTTGTTCACATGATGCAACCTTTCAGTGGATTATCATAGCAATTTCGATGATTAGACTTCAAAATTATTTTGTCCAATTAATCATGCATAAGGTTCATAGGTGGTTTCACTCTAACAAACATGTTTTTTTTTAACTGTACGCAATCAGGATTAAATCTGAGTTACTAGGTTGTATGATAATCCAACAGGCTCAGCAGCACGTGCCAGGTGCATCAATGGTGTATGGTGGGCAGCAGGGCCAGCCGGTGACTTGCCCGTATCAGGATTCAGGATCCTCAGGAACAGCAGCAGGTGCCTCCTGCAGAGCAGCAATCCTTTGATGAAAGTGGCTGAGGTAGCGAGATGTGATGCCCCAAAGGCTGAAGCTGTCTATAGATTCAGAAACCTAATTTTGGTCTCGACATCTAAATTTTTTCTTTAAGTTTCCAGTTAGCTTATATGATGGTTATTTATTGGTTGAACCTGGTGGTTATGATTAGGAAGCTTCGACTACAATGCCCTCTTCTAGCGCTACCCCACAGACGGCGCCATATTTTCTCTCTTTTCTCTTCCTTCTATTACATCTCTCTTCCTTTTTCCCTCTTTTCTCATATTCCTTTATCTTTCCTCTCTTTTTTCTTCTATCAAACTTCGAAGAAACCTCAACCAAACTTCGACGAAAAACATTGAAAGGTTACTGTATGGTTAAAGACCGTCAGTACGGAGGGATGCACCCATATCGCGAGCCCGTACCAGACTCAAGTATGGATTCCAAACCCTAACAAATGTATCAACAATTACGACCGTCGATACGAGAAGGATGTGCCCATACCATGCGCCCGTACCGTGTATGTTGCCCCTAAAAAACGACGCTGGCTGGCCTTGGACCTCCAAACCAGCCATTCTCTTCCTCTCTTTCTCTCTCTCTCTCTCAAACCTCAACCCTAATCACCTAGAATCCCCGATTCTTCGCCAATTTCATCATTTTGAGTTGGAGAATCTTCACATCAGTAAAATTCTCATCCAATCAATGTCTTATTATCAGAAACTCATGGGTAAATCTCTCACATTGATTATCTAGATGAGTTCATAATATTCTTAGGTTCCCGATTACGATTCAAAGTTTTTGCTAGGAATCGTTTTTACACCATAGAAACCTTGCGCTCATAATTTTGTGTTGAAACTTTGCAGTACAATGAATTTGGGAAGAAAGTTTGACGGCGATGGTTTGTTGGGCTCGAAGAAGAACCACAAGTGTCTAGAATCCCTATGTATCTAGATAAAGTTGAGTGGATTAATACTTTTTATAGTGCCTATAGATTTTTGGCATTTGTTTCAGAATATAAGGTTGTACCTTAGCTTTTTTTCAATTACCCCCTCCCCGTTCAGCTCGCAAATCGTCCAGCTCCCAAATTTATTATGGTAACTTAGGAAGATATGGATTTCCCAAATTTTACGTTGATCTCAAATCGTTCAGCTAGGGATCTTGTGTAAAAAATACTCTTGCGCTAATTTCCGTGCTAAAAAACTATAGGCACTATAGAATGGAACAGAGGAAGTATAAATCTAAGGGTGTATATATATAATTTAATTACCCATTTTTTATATCTAAACTGCTAACATACCACCTATTAGCTCGAAGGTAAATTTGTGGAATAAAATTAATTATTTTTCAAACCCGGCGGGCTGGTCGGCTCCGCTCGTCCTTTTGGGTAGACTCGCGTAGTCCCTCTCTCCAGGCTCCCCTCTCGATTTCTCACGCGACAGCGCAGCCACGCCGCCGACCACCCCCGTCCCCGTCCCCCGCACCTCCCCCGCACACCGATGTCCCCGCCGCTCGCTGGTGAAGCTCCGTCGCGGTCTCCGTCGACCGTCCCCCCCCCCCCCCCGATGCAGCCACCCCGCGCCTCCAATCGCGCCGCCGTGCCGAATCCTAGCGCCTCTCGAGTCTCGATGAGAGCAGTCGGCGCAGGAAGACGTGGACGCGCGGAGGATGGACTGCTGGTCGCCTCCACGAGCTGAAGCCGCATCGACTTCCACTGCATGTTGCCTCAAAGAGCTGAAGCGGCATCTGCACCGTCATCTAATCGACGTCCGCATGTAGATAGTCTCCATCCCCGAGCACCAGGTAGGCAACCCGACCAGTCTACCTCTCCCCTTACGCCTTTCTCCAGGTAAATTCTTACTGTGTTTGACTAAACTGAATGGTAGTTGGATCTTGGAGCAACTCTAGCAGCCCCGCATCGAACTCTGGCAGATATGTTGTACACAACGTGCTTGTGCTATTGCCCGCGCGGGCTCCTTTTGTCCTGCTGGTTTCCATGGGATCCGGGTGGGCATGCAGTGCACGTCCGATGGGCGGATGGTGCCCACTTTATTTTCAGGGGTCAACAATAAAGCGTCCCAGTCTATTTCAGTTTGAGAGTAATAAAACAAGCCGAGATGTAAAAGACTCGTTTTTAGGTGTTAGGGTTGTGTTGCGTCAAGTCATGGTTTGTTTAGGTTGCAGCTCGAGGACGAGCTGCATGTCCAAGTGGGGTGTAGTGTTACAGTACGTCATGGGCCTGAGCCCGTTAGTCTTATGGTTTGCTTAGGGGTCAAGTAAACCTCTCTATATATGAAGAGGAGATGTATCAATCTAATCAAGCAAGAATTAAGAAGAAAATCTCTTCCCTCTTGCCCGGCCGTGGGCAAAAGGCCCCCCGGCCGGCCTTCTCGCGCCCTCGCAACTCTCTCTCTCCCTCCCAAACCCTAGCAGCACATAACAATACCACAATTGTATTCGCCAGAATTCTAAATCTAAATATCAATATGGTGTTAGCTGTCGTTGCCTTTCTTATCAGGATGTAGTAAATTTATGGAAGAATCATCTGCGACAGGACTAGTATGGAAATCGATGCATCAAATCATGGTTGTCGCGATCTGATAGGTAGGATTCTTCTCAGGTTAGCATATGTTTTGGTTGGTTAAAGACCATGACCCAAGATCTGGATCACTATCAAATTCCATCTTACTCTTAGCACTGAACTACAGATCGAAGCGGTCCCAAGGCCCAATGGATCTAGTAAATTGACTGGGGAGATCTGGGCTGCGTCACGCCCGTGGAGGATGTTCTGACCATGGAGATGCCGTACTCCCTCAGCGAGGTGCTCACTGAGCATTGGGGCCATGGATGCCGGTCTGCGGGCTGGGGGCTGTGCCCAGCGGCCCAGGCATGGATCTTTCCTTGTCATGCTCCACTGATCTGACCAGGGTGGTCAGGTCGTGGCCATGGTCGACGTCCTCTGTGCGGGATCTGGTGCGTTGATCCAGTTTTGGTCCACGCACATCTGATTTTTGTCGTCTTCCTCAACCGGTGGTTGCCGTTGGGTTGGGTTCTTTGCGACAGTACACCTTTTCATTAATGTAAGGGTGTTTTAGACAATTCAACAGTTCTGACAGTAGACAATGGTGGTTTGCCAAAGACTTCCACTCAGAAAAGCAGCTTCTCCCAGACAGCAGCTTTTCTGCACAGCACCCACAGCCAGCCACAGCCAGCCACAGCCAGCCACACCAAACAGGCCCTAGAGTAGCTCTTTTTCTGGCTCGCGTTTATTAATTGTGTCGCTCGACCGGGACGCCAAATCCACCCATCTCCTTCCATTCATCTGCCTAGACTTCGTTTCTTTTCTTCAATTCAAAACAAATGATCATGCGACCTGACCTGTTCAGATTATTTGCCCCGACATGCACAGCTACACCACCAAAGTTGCCTCAAAACACAAACAACAATTACTAGGCTAGGCTAGGCCAACCAATGTCAAAGTCTACGCAGCAAACTGACCATGCATGATCAACACATAGCGCGCCGAGCATGCATTACATGCCCGACTCAATCTCAACCACTCACTCTTCAAATTAAAACTACAATCACTAATTTGTTGCTTTACATCAGATCAAAACTACAAGAACCATGTGTACGCCCTGATAAAATCGACTTTTTCACATACAAGAGAATAGGATTGGGTCTCTGCTGGCCAGAAACGCCACGCCGGCCGTCTCTGCGTTTCGATGGCGGGTGGGTCAGGGAGTCGATGGTGGTGGTACGACGGTCAACTTGCGTTTTGCACGCGCGCGATCGACAGCATGCAGAGTCTGGTTGGTTTCTACACCACCATCGCTGCATCGCACGTATGTGTTGGTCCTCGCATGGGGACGTGACATGCATGCGTGCGGCAACACGAAACTTTGATCGAGTTGCTCGTCCCAAAGCGCCTCTTCTTTCGTTGAACGAATCAACTTTAATAAAAGGACGCGGCACCTCTTTTGGTTGGTTCCCTCGATTTCAATTCATTTGGGGTTGCGCGCGGCAATTACCAACCGATTTTCAAGGAGCCTGTGGCTCAATCGATCGCTAGGTCTTCAACGCCATGGAGATTCTCTTTGTTTGTGACTAATCGATCCATTAGCATATGTGACCAAGAGCTTTTTCAATTCTATCCTTCATTTTAATGTTCGTCTAGCTCTAATCTTTATCCACAAAAGAGTGAACGTCTATCTTTCCAGTGCACTTTAATTGCTTCTCTCTCATCGCATGGTAATCAAACCCAATAATATTGAGGATATGTTCTCCTTCTTTTCTACATGCACTTAGCTCATTGGGGGTGAAAGAATTAAAGATGACACATGCATCTTCTCAATGCATTTTCCAATTCACTTTATAATTTGTCTTGGAAAACCCGCATGTACACTTATTTGTGGACGGAAGGAGCAGGTGTGTCTTTTCTTTCCAGCGTCATGCCACCAGAATTCAAATTCAGATTTGACACTATAGTGTCTCATTAGAAGACGGAATATTAATCAGTGGGAGACGATAACTTCATCAATCTTAAGACCTACCAGATCAGTTTCTGTCTCTCAGGAGATGCTCTTAGGAGTAGGATGTGAGTGCGTTCATAGGAGTAAGTTATGTCCGTATGTGTGATCATCTACCGTGTTTCTCGGAAAAAAAAACGTCAGGCCAGCCCTCCAGGTCGCTCTCTCTCTCTCTCTCTCTCTCTCTCCCTTCAGGTATGTTCTTTTTTTCCCTACTTCGAATTTGAACGACACTAGCTTGGCTATCTCTGCAGCAAATGTTAGCACGATGAACCACATCTGTCTCTTAACACTAGTAGCTGGTTAGACATTACTTTCTCCATGTTCTAAAAAAAAAGACACTACTTTCTCTAAAGTGAACATACCCTAATTCCTCTCCGAAGGGAAGTATACTAACAAACAATACAAGCCACGAAATTGTGAAAGTACCAACTAAACTGGGGCCACCCAGCTTAAATTTTGGTCCAACACAAGCGTTAAAATTGATTTATACTTGCAGACAACACTACTGCTACAACTTACAGTCTGAATATTATTACTATTATCATCGCAAGACCTGAATCAGTATATTACATAATCACATCACCACACCGCCACAACTGCCGACGTTGGGCAAGTGCTCGTCTCGCAATGCCCATACCAGAACATGCAACACCACCGCCACTGCTACAAATCAACAGCAGCAGCAGCCACTACCATCTCGCACTTCCACTTCCCTGGAGAGGTACATGGCAAAGCTAAAGATCAGGCATAGTACAGCAAACTAACAATCTTAATTTGGCCAGCAGCAAAAGTTGACAGCACAACTACTCTACTTCGGATCAAGAAATTATTGGTATATCAAGAAATAGATGGAATTGCTAACTGTCGCCCATGTGCACAGCAGAGTACCTGAAACGGTGTTACATAAACAGATCACCACCACCAAAGCCAGAATTAAGAAGCCAGATAGGCAGCGAGGGACACGGCCAGCCCTCGGCTCCTCTAGAAAGCTGCAGCTTCGCCATCTCCCACTTCCCTGGACAAGTAAATAGGAAACTCAACATTAGGATAATACAGCAAACCAACCATCTTAATCTGGCCAAGCAAATGCTGACAGCAAACCAACTTCCATACTGAATATTATTATTACAAGACCTGAATCAGTGTTCATCTTGCAGTTGCACTTCCCTAGACAGGCAGATGGCGAAGCTCAAGATGAGGATACTACAGCAAACAAACCAGCTTAATTTGGCCAACCAAATGCTCACAGCAAAAACAACTACTTCAGCTCAAGAAATTGTATCAAAAATATATGGCAGCAGACTTTGAAAACAAACGCTACAGTTTCTTTCATACATCATTACTCATTGTATAGCACTAGGCCTAGTTGATAATCGACATTGACCACTCAAGCCATTTAGCACATGGAAAATATTGAAATTCAGTCAACATGGAATATGCATGAGCTGAAACAAATTAGCCAGCTACAAGTTTAATTCAACAGAAATGATGCAAAGGAAGTTGTTACCGACTGAATATTATAACAAGACCTTAAACAGTATTACATAATCACATCAGCACCTCCACTGCCGCCGGTGGCCTAGTGCTCGTCTCGCAATGCCGTTGCCGGAAAAAAAAATGCACCAGCCAGAACAAAAACGCGGCGACGGACATGGACTCCTCTAGAAAGCAGAGGCAACAGCTTTACCATCTCACACTTCCCTGGACAGGAAAATGGGAAAGCTCTCAACATCAGGATAATACAGCGAACTAACCATCTTAATTTGGCCAAGTAAAAATGCTGACAGCAATACAGCTACTTCAACTCAACAAATTATAATAGCTACCACAATGATGAACAAGATAGAACATGCTTAGATGAATATAGTACAAGTTTCAAGACACACGCAACAATTACTAGGGTAGGCCAAGCAATGTCAGTCTACGTAGCAAACTGAGGATGATCAACGTAGCATCTGAGCATGCACTACAGGTGCCCAACTCAATCTGAACTCAGTATTGAAATAACTATGCACCACTAATTTGTTGTTTTACATCAGACCAAAACTTCGTTACTGTGCATAAGTGTCCTGAAATTTCGTTTACAGGTGTATTTAATTTCAGAAACCAAAGCTGCAACCACGCCTCTAGCTGCTCAAGAAAATTTCGTTTTTTTTTTTTTGTCAAATAGGAGAGAATAGGATTGGGGGCAGGGGTTTGGGCACATCATACCATCAGCCGCTGGAGACGGGCGACGGGCAAGGCGGGCGGTGCCGTCGCGACCTGCTGCCACGCCGGCGTGCAGCAACCGCCCTCGGACACACGCGCGACGCAGGCAGCGAGTTCGGCGGAGCGCCGCGCACCGTCCTAACGGTACACGCGCGCGCCGGCGAACAAGCAGCCGCGACGCCGTGGCTCCTGGCCGGCAGCGCATCTCGAATCGGCGAGGATGGGGCTCCGGCGTCGATCTGATGTGGAAGGCGAGGATGGAAGGAACTGGGGACGGAGACAGGAAGGGGAGGAGGAGGCGATGGTGTGGGAGACGAGGTAGCGGCGGAGGTGAAATTCAGGCGGCCGGCGCCGGAGGGGACAAGGCGGGATATTGGGCTGCTAGGGTTTGTGGTGGGGCAGCGATTGAGCGGTTCCACGGCGTGCAATAGAGAGAGGAGGATGATCTGGTGCCGATGCGGTGGTTGGCTCGCCGGAGCAGGACGGCGACGGAGGTGAGTGATGGTGAGTGGGAGGCGCAAATGGTGTGCCCAAATTTTTTCACGACGATGGTCTCTTTATTTCAGGGAAACGAGAATGTTGGACTAAACAATCAATTTCCGTCAGCGTGTCAAAATTTTGTTGGGATTGGCACCTGTTGTATGGGCTGTAGTACGTATGGATGTGCTAACTCAGTATGTGTACGTACATGCTGTTGTACAACCATATAGCACGTGACGAAAAAATTACACACATGTACATAGGTATATGCACGTCACTGCACTTGTCACGGTCGGGTTTCTTCCCAAATGATTTTTTTCAGATAAGTTCTGTCGAAATAATTTCGACTGAGGCACTACAATTTTGGAGATAACATGGATTATAGGGTAGGCGCGGACAACTTGAGGGAAGCAACCTGGCCCAAGGATGATGGAGGACCTACCGCATGCATTGGTGTGATGTCCAAGTCACCCGCAAAAAGGGTACAACCAAAAGCGACGAACCGAGAAGACACCTCGGAAACCACAAGCCAAATTGCTAGACTCTAGGAACTCAGCTGAGAACACCGAAGACTATAAGACCATCCAAAGTTTAACATAGGGGAATATTCATATGCATACCAAAAACACAGAGGAGTGTCTTAAGAATGTCAAAAAGGGATTCGATTGCCGACACTACGGGGCAACGCCAGAGTGCTATCAACATAGCCAGAATATAACATATGACTTAGACTGTGTGGCACCGAAGTGTTGTCATCATGCATGATTGAAACACAACACGTTGTCAACGCCTCCCTCGAGCGCCAAGATAGCTATGCATGACACCAACACAAAATAGCTCCTCTAGGACCAAAGGCCAAGAACTAAAGAGACATAATAAGGCAAAGATATATGATGCCTTGAAGGCTCACATCATAAAAGCCCGGGTATATATGATCGGGTCCGTGTGTCATCCCAAGAGCCATGTTAGTGGAAATACAAATACAACTAATGGATGAGATGACACATTAGTGGTGACACAACCAAAAGCACTTGATAACTAGAAGGTGTACACTTTTTAGCATAACTCCTAATGAGCTTTCCAACAAAGATGTCGCGGACATAACAACCCTAATGGCACATGGAATTGTAGGTGATAACCATCCCGAAGCATCAAATAACAACCCTAACAATGCATGAATACTAATGACATGAAATGATAGATAATAATTACTCCTAGAATAAAACAAAAGATGATGGTGATGACGATGGGCGGCAGATCTGACACCTCCTTCACAGATTTACTAGACAATCCGTCAAAGAAGTTGCTGGACGTGGAATCGAAATCTCCCATCGTTTAACCGAACCAAATTTTGTAACAACTTGGCCCCTATTTAAAGCAAGTATTGGCCATGTGACCTATTTGCTACTATAAAATAATAAATTGAGATAAAATCATCACTTCGGGTGAAAATTTAATAAATTTTCTAGGTGGAGTGCTAATATGTGTATATAAGGTCAACTTAGAGGAAAAGTCCATCCACAACTTTGAAGTTTCTCATGCTTTAGAAATAGGAGTATCTCGCAATAAGTTTTTGGACTTATATTTGAAAAATCCCACTTTGAAGCAATATAACCAACTTGTTAAGAACATGGCATATTATATCACGAATAACATAGAAATTCACATAAAATTACCTATTTGTGGTGAAAAGCTAGAGTGTTTCCTTCACGAGGGTCGTATAATAGAGGGAAACATGAGATCACACTAATAAATCCTCGTAAACCCTAGATTTATGGAGTTGAGTCCTAATATGGGTATATACAGGAGATTGGTGTAGGGGCGGCGCGATGATGTGCCGAGTATTCAGACAAGAGTTCGGCAGTGGGCACACATTCGCATGCCGACAAGGACTCTGCGGGAGGATGGCAAGACGATAACCCTAGAGTGTGGTGCTCTCGCCGACACGTGAATGAGTTGGTGATTGATTCGTGACGGGGGTTGCCACCGACTAGGTTGCGGCAATGCGTGGAGCCCTGGATGGTGGATGACCCCATGGAGTACTAACCCAAAAATCATCTTGCTCGATGTAGTGCTAGCTCGTTGGACACAACTCATCCATTGCATGTGAACTCATTGGGCCACATATATGCGAAAACTACTACCTAGGATCAATTGGAGAGTTTAGTGGTGCTTCAATTTTGTTTTCTTTTGGAAAGAAACTTTTTTTTTGAACTGTTTGGAAAGAAACTTGATACTACACATAAGGGAGCTGCTCATCCAATCAGATCCCAAGAATCGCAATCCCGCGGATCACCCCAGAAAGCAGCATCTAAACCGTCCAACGCCTCTCCTAATCTCCATCCAACGGCCATCGCGAAAACACAGAATTAGCGCAGAGTCAAATCCTGCTCCCGATACCCGAAGCATCTCTCCTTAATTTCGGCCTAGCTAGTTCCTCGCAGCAGCCACCGCCTCCTTGATTCCTCACCCAATCAATTCTCTCTCGCTCCCCATCTACCGCCCCGAGATTTCGATCCCAAATTGTGCGCCGCCGCCATCCCTCTGCTCACCATAGCTGCCGCCATGGCAGCTCACATCGCGGTTCTCCCCGTACAACCCCGGGCGACCTGGGCTCCCGCCGCCTCCCGGCTCGATGCAGATCCATACGGCGACGGTCGAGGCTGAAGCCGGCGGTGGTGATGGAGGACCAACTCCACGGTCACTGCCATGCCCTAGAGACTCGCCTGTGTACCGCCGCTGTTGCAGTCAGAGCGTGGACCGGCTGCAGCAACGACGATGCACAAACCGAGGAGCGAGGCGACCTGTACATGCCCGACCAGGAGGAGCTCGTCCACAACCACCACGGCGCCCACCAAAAGGTCCGTTTTCCCCCTCTACCACTGTGCTCTAGCCGCCGTTGACCAGGCTGCAAATTGGCCTGTCTATTAGGATTTTGCTGAGTCCGTTGCAGATTTCTTTTGGTTCAAACCGTGCCAAGTTATTAGGATTTCTTTCTTACCTGATCTACCTTCTCCGAGATTCTATTTTCAAGGAGATGCGAGTTAGTCTGACGATTGATAAGTTCTCCTGGCTAAGTGCGTTGCATATACTAGTCTGAAGATTGATTGACTTGAAAATAGTAGCGTTCTGAAAACTCTCCTTGGTTTACTTGGGGCAGTCAGCTCAACGCATTTTCACCTTTTCAGTACATTTGTTCCCCTGGCAGTAGTAAACATCTATTGACCTTGGTTTACTTGTCGGCTCGTTGCTTTGTATTTTGGTGAATTGTTGATTTCTAACTTAACTGCATTTAGGGGAGGGTCATCATAATTACTGTACACAGTCATTCATGTAATGCAATCAGAGGTACAAAAGATTGCAGGTGTGTTTGGTTTGAGCCCAAGATTTTTCCCTATTAAATTGAAGAAATAGGTTGGAGAGGCTAGGAAAATTGATACCTTTTTCAAAAAAAATCAAAGTGAAAAAAAAGAAGTATTTCTCATCTGTTTGAGAGTATATGTTCATGTGACCCGCGCCATTCTTTACATGGATAACCCTTTGTGGGAGGCATCTTTTCCAACATGATCGGACATATATCTTTAGCATTTTTTTCTTGGATACTCTCAAAATATGGATCATTATAAAATAATTAGTTCCATTGACAAAATTATAATTATTTATAACTATCTCACAACTGCACTGACATAAGTCCTACTTGTCTCTGTACATATTTTCTATCGGCGATGTCCTGAGCATTAGCCCATCAGTTGTAATACAAGATTGTGACGAGATAAAGTGAAATGAGACAGTGTTAGAATATCAAGTATATTGTGATACAAATCTCTATATGTTCATGTGACCTGCGCCATCTTTACATGGATAACCCTTTGTTGGAGGCATATTTTCCAAGATGATTGGACATATATATTCAGAATTTTTTCTTGGATACTCTCAAAATATAGATCATTATAAAAATTAGTTCCATTGAAAAAATCATAATTATTTACAACTATCTCACAATTAAACTGACATAAACCTTCCTTGTATCCGTACATCTTTTGTATCAACAATGTCCTGAGGATTAGCCCGTCCATTGTGACAAGATAAAGTGAAATGGCACAGTGCTTGAATATCAAGTATATTGTGTTGCCTTTGTACTCCGTCCATTGTGCGCACTGAGGAATTTGTAAGTGAGATCACATAACATCGTTTTAGCTGCATGTGTACTAAGATTCATCATTAGAGAATCAGTTCAGAATTGTAGAATAATAATATAATATGGATCATGGATCATTACTTCTTAAGAATCCAACTGGAAAAAAGTGAATCTTTAATTAGCAAAATCGTCTGACGTGAATGGATACCAGATTGTTGCCCATCTCAAGTATCAAGACAGGACTTCAAACCAAAATTCAATTCCTGATAATTAGTTTTAATTTTTTGGCCTTGCCCTCAGGTCTATCACATGATTCCCTTGCATTGACAAAGGCCTTGAACGTAGGTGAGCAAGGGCGTGCAGCCGAGAGGCAAAACGGCGTCAGCGCTAAGTGGTAGGTGCGAACCTAAAAAATCATTGGTAAAATAGGAGTGAACCTAGATAACCAAAAATATTCTCAGGTTAACCACTCGGCCCATTGGGCTATTTTAACCTAACCAATGGATAAACGGGAACCAAGTCCCATCTTTAGCCTTGATCCACTGCCCCACATAGTTCGCTTGACGAATGAAGGCCTACTAGTCAGGCCAAACACTTTTCGAGACATGAGAATTCTTGGCCAATTATGTTCTAATGTACTTATGCCTGGTCCACTACTTCAATCTCAAACTAATAGTCTAGCGACGCGCTGCACTGGGCCAAGACAGAGGCCTTGGAGGAGATGAAGCTGCAATAGCATGGTGGGTACGGAGGATCACTGCCATGCCACAAACTGATGAATTTCAATTTTAACTTGGAGTACTTCTGATCTTTTATTTTCCTCCATTTCTTACCCTACTGAGAATCACCGATTTCCACACATATATTATACAGCACGATGCTACATAACCACTTCAAAGGTTCATTGTAGAGTCTGTAATAGATAATACAATCGAACATGACTGTTGTGTACTGGTAGAACGCATATAAAAACATTTTGTACTTTGCATACTTATCTCTGGGCCATCATGAATAACCAACCCAGTCTACTTGTCTAAATTTTCTGATCAACTCTCAAGCAGTAAAGCTGAAGGAACAAATGAGTCTTGCAAGATTGCACACCATTATTTTCCGACTTGCGTTTTCCTTGTTTCTGCATCATATTCAAGTGAATGCTCAAGATGTTCATTGGCAGACAAGTGACCAATGATAACCGCCCTCCCACCGAAGGATCTTGTTGGATCCCAACTCAGCAAACATGTGTAGCCTCACAATGAGTTCAGCCTCCACTCCAAGGCCACCTTCGGCGCTGAGTTCTAGACCAACACACTACATATCGACAACCGGACTATCAAGGTGTAGATTTGGGACACCACGGGACAAGAAAGTTGCAGTACTAACAAAGTATTAACCAAAAAACACCATGCTGTGTCCTCTCTATGTTCTTGATCGTTTACTTGGGGAGTCATTCACATTACTGATGTATTAGCTGTAGTAACTATCTGCTCCTCTGTTTTTTAACTCATGGACAAAGCATTTTGTGTGGAATGTACATAAGCTTGTAGTTTCCACTATATTGTGTGCATGGTTCTGCCATTGCTGAGCGCAGCAGTGATAGAATTATCATTGTTTGTGAGGAAATCATGAGCTTCTTGTTTGTTCTGTGCAATAACGATGATATTGTTATGTTGCCCACTTTAAAGGTTAATTCTTGTTCGGTGTTCTCATTTCTCTAAGCAGGCTTCTTCATCACCAGTTAAATATGTTTTAGATGTTTTCTCTGTTCATCTTGGGTAGCTACCTGACCCAAAATATGTCCATACGAATGCCCAGAATATATATTCTGTCAATCTAAATGTAGACTAATGAGTTGCATTACAACAACTTGCCTTAGATTTTGACACGATCAGAGGTTTCAGTTCCCTATTAACATCTTCAGTTAGGAACAATATTAGAATCTGCCAAAAAACTTTGACCAACTTCTCAACATCTTGCACAGTACTTGTGGAATTATATGAGATTTTGACACGATCAGAGGTTTCAGTTACCTATTACTACCTCCTTTTTAAGGAATAAGGCATCCTCGTTTTATGTGTTTTTTGTTTGACCATAAATTACTTCAAATATATATAAAATGTTTGTATGAAATTAGCATCATTAGAAAGTGATTTTCAATACGAATCCAACGGTGCTAATTATATATAATGTAACCAAGATATTGTTGCTCAACTTTTATGGTCAAAGTTTGTCTTGGAATACGTGTGCGTCTTATTCCTTGAAACGGAGGTAGTATCATATAATTGCACATTTTCAGTTAGGAACAATATTAGAATCTGCCAAAAAAAAACTTTGACCAACTTCTCAACAATAAAGTGAGAAAATAAGTAGACATCAACATCTTGCATAATACTCTCTGTTTTTGTGTGGAAGTCATTTTTTTTGTAGAATTCTATGTTCTCTACAGATTAGCTAGTGGAGCTACTTGTGTCCTGCAATCGTTTATGTATTTGTGCATGTAAGGGGAATGGTGTCTCCTATAGTATATTCAAGAGGCATCATCCTATACACATGCATGTTTCTTCAGTTGCTTATCTAGGTGCTTCTTGATATGTCAATATCATTAAAATCAATCATTCCTATGCCAGGTTTGCATGGAAGAGTTAAGAGGATGATTTGAGCACATAGAGCCTCCCCGCTGCATGGACCAACAAGCAAGATGTGTGTGGAGCACCCCTGCTCCAGCCTAGCTGATGACACAAGACTGCTGCTACTCCCTGTCTTCATTGAGGCTGAAGACGGCGCTGGTGATGGAGGACCAACTCCACGGTCTCCACCATGCCCTAGAGGCTCGCCTGTGTACCGCCGCCGCCGTCGGAGCATGGAGCGGCTGCAACAACGACGACACACAAGACGAGGAGGGGGCGACCTGTACATGCCCGACCAGGCGGAGCTCCTCCACAACCACCACGGCGCCCACCAAAAGGTCCATTTCCCCCCTCTACCGCTGTGCTCTAGCCACCGTTGATCAGGCTGCAAATTGGCCTGTCTATTTGGATTTTGCTGAGTCCGTTGCAGATTTGTTTTGGTTTAAACCGTGCCAAGTTATTAGGATTTCTTTTTTCTTTCTGTACCTGATCTACCTCCTCCCAGCTTCTATTTTCAACAACAGTACTTGAAGCTGCGGGTTAGTCTGGCGAATGATAAGTTCTCCTGGTTAAGTGTGTTGCATATACTAGTCTGAAGATTGATTGACTTCTGAAAATAGTAGCGTTCTGAAAACTCTCCTTGGTTTACTTGGGCAGTCAGCTCAATGCATTTTCACCTTTTCAGCACTTTTGTTCCCCTATCAGTAGTAAACATCTATTGACCTTGGTTTACTTGTCGGCTCGTTGCTTTGTATTTTGGTGAATTCTTGATTTCTTACTTAACTGCATTTGGGGAAGGGTCATACTGTACACAGTCATTTGTGTAATGCAAGCAGAGGTACAAAGATTGAGGGTGTGTTTGAATTGAGCCCAAGATTTTTTCCTATTAAATTGAAGAAATAGGTTGGAGAGGCTAGGAAAATTGATTCCTTTTTCGAAAAAATCAAAGTGAAAAAAAGAAGTATTTCTCATCTGTTTGAGAGTATATGTTCATGTGACCCGCGCCATCTTTGCATGGATAACCCTTTGTGGGAGGCATGCTTTTCCAAGATGATCGGACATATATCTTTAGCATTTTTTCTTGGATACTGTCAAAATATGGATCATTATAAAATAATTAGTTCTACTGACAAAATTATAATTATTTATAACTATCTCACAACTGCACTGACATAAGTCCTACTTATCTCTGTACATCTTTTCTATCAACGATGTCCTGAGGATTAGCCCATCGGTTGCAATACAAGATTGTGACGAGATAAAGTGAAATGAGATAGTGTGAGAATATCAAGTATATTGTGATACAAATCTCTGTAGGTTGTAGGCTGTGTTGCCTATGTACTCTGTCCATTGTACACACTGATGAATTTGTAAGTGAGCTCGCATTACATGATTTCCGTTGCATGTGTACTAATATTCATCATTAGAGAATCAGTTCAGAACTCTAGAATAGTATGGATCATGAATTATTACTTTTTAAGAATCCATCTGGAAAAAACTGAATCTTTAGTAAAATAGTATAATGTGAATGGATACCAGATTTTTGCCCATCTCAAGTATCAAGACAGGACTTGAAACCAAAATTCAATTCCTGATAATTAATTTTAATTTTTTCTCCTTACCCTAAGGTCAATCACATGATTCCCTTGCATTGACAAAGGCTTTGATGCACTGCACCACAGAGTTCGCTTGACGAATGAAGGCCTACTAGTCAGGCCAAACACTTTTCGAGACATGAGAATTCTTAGCCAATTATGTTCTAATGTACTTATGCCTGGTCCACTCATTCAATCTCAAGCTAATAGTCTGGCCACAGACTGCACTGGGCCAAGACATAGCCCTTGGAGGAGATGAAGCTGCAACAGCATGGCTCGTAGCTGCCATGCTACGAACTGATGAATTTCAATTTTAACTTGGAGTACTTCTGGTCTTTTTTTTTCCTCCATTTCTTACCCTAATGAGAATCACCGATTCCCAGAGATATATTTCACGGCACGATGCTACATAACCCCTTCAAAGGTTCATTGTAGAGTCTGTAATAGGTAGACTTTGTTAATTTTATAAGATAAGATACATTCGTATAGATAATACAATCGGATATGACTGTTCTGTACTGGTAAAACACATATAAAAAATAAACATTATGTACTTTGCATACTTATCTCTGGGCCAGCATGAATAACCAACCCAGTCTAGTTGTCTAAACTTTCTGATCAACTCTCAAGCAGTCAAGCTGAAGGAACAAATGAATCTTGCAAGATTGCACACCATTATTTTCCGACTTGTGTTTTCCTTGTTTCTGCATCACATTCAAGTGAATGCTCAAGATGTTCATTGGCAGATAAGTGACCAATGAGAACAGCCCTCCCACCTTAGGATCCGGTTGGATCCCAACTCAGCAAACATGTGTAGCCTCATAACGAGCTCAGCCTCCACTCCAAGGCCACCATCGGCGTTGCGTTCTAGACCAAGACACTACACATCGACAACTGGACTGTCAAGGTGTAGACACCAGGGGACAAGAAAGTTGCAGTACTAACAAAGTATTAACAAAAAAACACCATGCCACATCCTCTCTATGTTCTTGATCGTTTAATTGGGGAGTCATTCACATTACTGATGTATTAGCTGTAGTAACTATCCGCTCCTCTGTTTTTTAACTCATGGACAAAGCATTTTGTGTGGAATGTACATAAGTTTCTAGTTTCCACTAAGCGGGCGTCTTCATCACCAGTTAAATATGTTTTAGATGTTTTCTCTGTTCATCTTGGGTAGCTACCTAACCCAAAATATGTCCATACTAATGCTCATAATATTTAATCTATCAATCTAAATGTAGACTAATGAGTTACATCAGAACAACTTGCCTTAGATTTTCACATGATCAGAGGTTTCAGTTACCTATTATCATATAATTCCACATCTTCAGTTAGGAACAATATTAGAATCTGCCAAAAAAACTTTGACCAACTTCTCAACAATAAAGTGAGAAAATAAGTAGACATCAACATCTTGCACAATACTCTCTTTGTTTTTGTGTGGAAGTCGACTTTTTTTTTTGTAGAATTCTATGCTCTCTACAGATTAGCTAGTGGAGCTATTTATGTCCTGCAATCGTTTATGTATGTGTGCATGTAAGGGGAATGGTGTCTCCTATAATATATTCAAGAGGCATCCTCCTATACACATGAATGTTTCTTCAGTTGCTTATCTAGCTACTTCTTGATATGTCAATATTATTAAAATCAATCATTCCTATGCCAGGTTTGCATGGAAGAGTTAAGAGGATGATTTGAGCACATAGAGCCTCCCCGCTGCATGGACCAACAACCAAGATGCGTGTGGAGCACCCCTGCTCCAGCCTAGCTGACGGCGCAAGGCTGCTGCTGCTCGCTGTCTTCATTGAGTATGGTTCAGCATGTACAAAAAAGTAATCGTCTTTCTCTCTTTTCCCCTACTTCCTAATTAACCCACTTGGCTCGGATGTGCATTAACTGAATTTTTCTCACATCACTTTGTAGTTTGGATTTACATCCTATTTTTTATCTTCTAAGCACACATGCAGTCCCATCTTCCATATGTAGTTACTGATCACTTCATCCAGAAATATTTCAGCTTGTACAGTTATTCTCCGTGTACAGTCCCATCTTCCTAATTAACCCACTTGGCTCGGTTGAATTGATTTTTTCTTGTGTCATGAAAATGTTATATGAACTGATTCAGATGTTTTTTTAAATTTCCTAGAAGCTAGTGGATTTGTGAATCTCCCACGGAATTAGATATTTGATATTTCTATAAAATCTCACAGAAGAATATGGAGTGCATGTTTGCACCAAGTGGCATCTGAACCAACTTACGTTGGTCCACACAAAGGTATGACACAAGTTCGCCATTGGGAGTCAAAGACAACATGAAGAGCTGCTCACCTTGCTGGCATGTGGCGACCGCAGTGGCACGCTTGCTGGCGCCGCCATGCAGTGCCCCCTCCACGCTTGCTGGCGACCGTAGAGTTTGATTTACAATCCTCCTAAGCGCTGGGTTACAACAAGATGGAAGCTAACTTAGTGCACATCCCAGGTGGGTGGCAAGACTACTCGAAGCCCGTAGGCGCCAGCCCTTGCCCAAAGTCTGGCTTTGTCCTTGATCATGGAGACCAGGGAGTGGATAGAAGGCTGGTTTACCTGGGATATGCAGTCATTTCGATGATTCCAAATTATCCAAGGGGTGAGTAGCACGACAGAGGCGAGGCCTTTGCGAAGCTGCTTGGGGGTTTGTTGTTTGGCCTGCAACCACCTGTCCATGAGGGTGTCCTCTCCATTTGGAGCTCTTGCTATCATTTTCAGCCATGCAAGCACTTCATGCTAGGCAGTCCTGGTGAAATGGCATTTGAGCATCAGGTGGCGCATTGTTTCAGGGGCCTGGTTGCAGAGAGGTCATCGTGTGTGATGTTGCGGGCCGTGTCTTGCGAGGCGTTCCACAGTCACCTGTCCACATTTGCTAGCTAGTGAAAGAATTTTACTTGCGGTGGCGCCCATGTTTTCCAGATTAACTTCCAGGAGTGGCACAGGATGGATCCATGGAAGGTTGCCAGGTATGCAGAACGGGCAGAGTAGGTACCACCATTTGTCCAGTTCCAAAGTCGTTGAGGATGGTGCTCCGGATTGCAAGCCAGATCTGCAAGTATTGCCCAACCTTAGTGATGCCAATGACGCCCTAAATGTCCCTAGCCCAGCTGTTGCCGTTTAGGCCTATTGCGACGGTTGTGGCCTTGTGTCTCCACTTGGGGATGCAGCTGTAGAGTTATGGCGTCAACTCGCAGACCACACGTCTGTTGATCCATGGATCCTCCCAGAAGAGAGCCTTGCTTCTGTAACCAACTTTCATGGATGTCGAGGTGAAGAACATGTCGCGCTCATCGGAGGAGAATTGCAGTTCTAGTCCGATCCGAGCCCTGTTGGTGTCCGTCCAAGAGTACCAGAGCCAGCTTAGCTTGTGCCTGTCCTGCGCGCTCAAGATCTTGGACACCCAGGCCTCCATGGGAGAAAGGGCGGCAGACCCGGTTCCAGTTGACATGGCAAAGACCTCCATTGGCGTCTGCACGTCCAGCACAAAGGAAGCCTCTCTAAATTTTAGTGATCTACTTGAGGGATTTTTTTGGTGCTGCATAGACCAATAGTTGGTGCAGAGGGATGGCGCCAAGGACAGACTTGACAAAGGCGAGGCTGCATGTTTTGTTCATGAGCTTGGCCTTCCAAGATGGCAGTTGTCCAGCAATGCGATCGACGACAGGCTGCAGTTGTGCAGCTGATGGTCTTTTGATTGTGAGAGGAATGCCCGGGTACTTGATTGGTGGGTCCACAATTGGGCATTGAAGCTGTGCAACAACAGGTACAGCCACCTCATTATCGCAGCGTAGCAAAGTAGCCGAGCTTTTTTCCTTAGTTGACCTGGAGGCCTGAAGTGTTGCTGCACACCTGGAGTATTCCTTTGATTGTGGCGATGTCGCTAGGTGATGGGTGGAAAAAATAGCATCACATTATCGGCGTGTAGGGAGATGGCCGGGATCGCCCTCGAGTGGTGTAGCTGCTGCAAAACCCCAAGTTGGGTAGTGAACTTGTTAATGTTGTCTACTTTGTCAATTAGTATCTATAAAAGCCCTACCTAAATCCACATCTTGTGTGTTGTGACTTTCAGGTAAAGAATAAAAGTTCAAGAAGAAAAGGCCAGGTTTTGTGCTCCCAGTCCCATTGCTATTGTTATTAGCATGAAATATTTTCCTTGTTTCTTATTGTTCTAATGTGAATCAGTTCGACTGAAGATGATATTTGCTCTAATGTTTTATTTCTAGTGAGGTTGCTAGTGCACTACTAAGGCTTGAGAATATTGGTTCAGATATGAAGAACATCAAAGAAGTGGTTTGGCTTCTGGTAAGTAAATTTCTTTCTTACATAGCCAGCCACATTTGATACTTAATGTTTTCCCAATGATTATGTTAATCCCCATTCACTTATAAATGTTTCATTTTTTATTTAAATCCTTTATGGTATGCGTTTGTTTAATTTCCTGAATTACTTTAATGGCATTCCTCCTTTGGCTCCTTTCATCTTCTAGCTATAACTAACTTAAATTCTTCGCCATGAAACATTCCTTATTTTTATCTGATGGGCTAGAGTGACACAACACTTCAAAAGAATTCCAATGACACTTAAGCTGTGCCAATGGTCATGTTGTTGTTATACTACACTATAGCATTGGCTTGTTTAGGTCCCAAACACCATTTCCGAGGTAAACTACCCTCTGTTGCTGCCTTAGCCTGCATATGCTCTGGATTTCTAGAATACACTATATTAGAATCTTGTTAATGAAGTGCATGAGTGTGATGTGTGTGTTTTGAGCATATGTTTTTTCTTGACATAAATTATTTTGTGGGGCCTAGTTAGTGTTGTTTCCAAGTTCCATTTTTGGTTGTTGCAAGAGCAGATGCTATTGAGATGGAAGTTGTTGCTATCCAGTGAGGGAGCTCATTTGTTGTGTTCATGTGAAATGATTTTGATGCTGAGATGTTTTCCGTATTTGTGTTGATAACCATGGTCTGATGAATGATGCGTTTACCCGTGTTTTCTCATGCATAGCAAGAAAGTCCAGCAGTTGGGTAGGGATGGCGGTGGCGAAATGCATGGCCATGTTGCAATCATCTAGTGTTGTGGTAGACACATGTAGAAACATTATATTTTTTTGACAAATCATACACACATGCATGAGTTGATTGATATGTACGTGTGAAACACATACCTATACTGCGCAGGAGTAACTACATATCTGTGGTTCTTAGCAGGAGTGATATCTAGTTGATAGCTAGGAAGGAGGTGGGCAGCGGCCAAGTAGTTCCGACTAGCGCGATGGAGAAGTGACCTCGTTGTGTGAGGAAAGTACACCTGGGCAAAACTCGGGCCAGGCCGGGCTTCGGGCCAAACCCGAAAAAGCCCGAACGTAAAATGCAAGCCCGAGCCCGGCCCGGCCCGATCGCCGGGCCTATAAATTAAGCCCGAACCTGGCCCGAACAGGCAAAAAGCCCGGCCTGGCCCGAGAAGCCCGGCCCAAACCTGCCTAAAGTGCGAAAACTGCAAGCCCGAGCCCGGCCCGGTCCAAGTTGCTTCCATTGGGCAACCGCTCGCTTTTCTGGTTCTTCCACTCCCGCTTTGTTCTATGGTGATCTCAATTAGTGATGTGGCCTATGAGCCATGGTGTTGATATTTAAGGGTTTTTGTGTAGCTGGGATTTGATCTCCTAGATACTGGCCTGTGATGTGCAATGCTTTCTGCTTATGTGTGATGAACTTTCGCTCTATCAAGGTCAATTTGTATTGTTAGTATGCTTGAAATATTAATTAAAACTTAGAAGATTTACTCGTTTTAGGTTCTAAATAAGCTCTGTCGATTTAAGTTCACTCAAGTTTGTTTAGTTACATATTAAATGGAGTACAATTTGAATATTTGTTGATAGTTCTAACTACTTAATCTTAAGACTAATCACACAATTCTATCTTATTCATGCCATTTCTTTTGATGCATTGTCTGGGCAAGAAATTTGATGCCCAAGATAAGTTATTGTATTGGTTTAGGTTAACCCATTAGATGTTAAGTTCCTGTGCTATATCACCGCATGGAAGAAATGATTGTTTGTACGAAATATTGTTTAATTTGCGCATGCATCCTTAGTTTGCCTTTTCCTCCACTTGCAATGAAATTATAATTTGTTGTGCTTTGGTATACAAATGAACTATGCCCCATATGTATGTACTTTCTGCTGTTGGTATGAATGAATTGCACTTCTCCTACATACATCAATTGGATTTTAGTTTTCTTCGTAGTCTTCCTTTTATTTATTGTCCTATTTTTTTGTTTGTATCTTTGCCATAAATGACAGGGGAGAAACTATATGAGGTAAAGTAGCTATGGACCCTGTCTATTTTGCTGGGTAGTTGGTTTGCCCTTGCTAGATTGACAGATTGTTTGTTTTACTACCACTACAAGCAATCCACAATTCAGTTGACTTACCTTAGTAATGAAGTTATTGTCTCCTGTGGTTGTGAACCAGTTTTTTTCTGTAGAGGTGGGCACCTCGTGGCCTTCTAGTATATGTTACTTTTTTTTCTATTGGACACATATGCTACAACCATGACAAATCCATACTATTCATGTTAAAATATTGGTAATATCCATATGTATTTGGTGGACAATCTGCTTTAATTCAATTCTTCCTGATGATTATCATTACAACACTCGATGCTCTCTCAAATGGTACAAATACAAAAGCTTTTCTTGATCTTCTTGAGTTAGAGAGTGGTCTTATAGTTGCACGTGCAGTTGTTGTTGATTGATGAGTGAGTTCATTTGTTGGGTTCATGTGAAATGATGTTGCTGATGAGATGCTTTCCACATTTGTGTTGATAATCCTAGTCCGATGAATGAAGCTTTAATTACCCTCCGCATGTTCTTGCAGGTTTCATCCATGAGTGTGTACGTCTTGCATAGCAAAAATGTCCAGCAGTTGTAGTGGTTGTTGGTGGCGAGCTGGAGAAGACATGTCCTCCTCCTTGGAGCGGAGGAGGGAGGATATGATGATGTTGTTCCTAGCTGCTCAATGTGGTGATGAAGCCATGCATCTGACGCCCTGATTGGTGCCGTTCATATGCTCGAGAATTGGAGTACTTCACTTCACGTCTTGTGTCTAGGAATGAAAACCAACTTGTGTAGAAGATTTTCTTCTCTTGGTCTGCTTGACAATTCTGCTGGGTGTTAGTTGATACTACGTGCTACATGTATAATTTTCTTCTTTCAAAATCTGCTCATTTACATAAATGAAACTGAACTTGTGTACAATATTTAGAAATAAAGAGATGCTAAATGTGATGCTTGTTGTGTGATGATTATGATCGAGCAAAATACCGTGCAAGATTTTGTAGTTGTGAAGAGGTACGAGCTTAATACATAATTAGTCTGTCACATGTCAAATATCTTGTCTGTTTGCTATTTGCAGCAACCTTCTTAAAGGGTAATTGGTTGAAGAGATAAGATGGAGCCTGAATGCATTTAGTTTAGAGTTGTACTACCCCCGCTCAAGAATAAGTGCCACAACTTTGTTACGATTTTAGTCACCTAGATAAATTTATTGTATTTAGAAAAAGTTGTGACATTTATTTTAAAATGGAGAAAGTATTTGCAAGACGCTGAACTTATTGGCAGCGAGTTTCTCCTGGTTGATTATGTGATTCTTACGCCAAACAAATCGTATTTTGTCATGTTTCCTATGGAACCTCAGCCTTCTTCCATAGCATAGATCCTCTAAAATCAATGATGCTTCATATAGTGTAACACTACGGGAACTAGGAGCCACAGTCTTCCTTTGTAAAATAAGAAAAGAAACGAACCACCACATTTTGGGAAAATAATCACCGGATCATAGGAAACGACATGACTGAAGGAAACCTGATTGATTTATTAAAGGCAAACAAACTAATCTCGGTACCTCTCTCCCTCCCTCTTGGCATGTTGGGTCTTACGTCAAACAAATCTTATTTTATCATGTTTCGTCTTGAACCCCAAGCCTTCTTCCATAGCAAAGAACCCCTAAAATCAATGATGCTTCCTATAGTGTAACACTACGGGAACTAGGAGCCGCGGTCTCCTTTGTACAATAAGAAAAGAAACGAACCACCACATTTTGGGAAAATAATCACCAGATCATAGAAAACGACATGACTGAGATTGATTTATTAAAGGCAAACAAACTAACCCCGATACCTCTCCCTCTCCCTCTGGCATGCTGGGTCTTTGCCTTAATTACTGGTGCCTCCTCGTTATGCCGGCCAATTACCATTGATTACGGCCGCTCGCATGCGATTAGTTTCCGGAAAATCAAGGATCCTCCCCCTCTCCATGTCAGCGATCCATGGCACATCGCCTTCTGTCCGTCCATCCTTAACAAGGTCAAAATAGAATAGAGGACCAGGATTGCATCATCTTCCCGCCCCTGGCTACCTCTCTCTCTTTCTGAAAATTTGATCTCGGGTGCATAGCTCTTCTATAAGTAGAGGCCCATTGTCACCTACCGCGTGTGGGTTGCGCGTGTGACTATGACTTAGACTTTGACTTTGTCGAGGAGAGGAGAGTGGGCGCTATGGCGCCGTCGGCGAGGAGGAGGAGGAGGTAGTGATCGATGGAGCTGGGTGGATCGTGCAGGGAAACACACGCAGCTAGCCGGCTGGTGCTTGTTTATATGCTCTAGGGCGTCAGGTTCCTTTCTTTTCTCTCCTTTCAATGGAAAACATGGAGTAATTAAACCGACGAAGTGTGGTTCCTAATTTCGTTTGTCTTCTTCTTTTCAGCAGGGGATTTTCGTCAGGTGAAAACATGCATGGAGAAAGTAGATCGATTGATCATGCCGGGCGCAGATGGAGGAGGCGTACCAACGTGCGCGCGCGTGATCCAATCGGCCAATTAAAGGTCAGTCCAGCTACCGATCGCACCGGCCGGTTTTGTTTTGTTTTCACGGGCGGCGAGACCTGCACCTTATGGATTCGATTAGTGGATCCGTGGCGATGATTTCAGTTTCTCTTCTTTTACGGGCGCGCTCTGAGCGGAAAACCGATGGATGGATGAATCGATTACGGCACAGATGAAACGGAAAGGAGGGAGACGTGGCTGATCCACTCAGCCGGCCAGGTAGCGACCGAACCAAAATTACTCCGGTTGTCGGATCGCAATAGTGTTGCTTTCTCCAGGGGCAATTGCTCATGTGTTTAGGATAGAGTTTCTCATGTGTTTACGAGTAGAATTTCATTTGTCATGACATTCTATTCATCTGTTGTTCACATGATGCAACCTTTCAGTGGATTATCATAGCAATTTCGATGATTAGACTTCAAAATTATTTTGTCCAATTAATCATGCATAAGGTTCATAGGTGGTTTCACTCTAACAAACATGTTTTTTTTTAACTGTACGCAATCAGGATTAAATCTGAGTTACTAGGTTGTATGATAATCCAACAGGCTCAGCAGCACGTGCCAGGTGCATCAATGGTGTATGGTGGGCAGCAGGGCCAGCCGGTGACTTGCCCGTATCAGGATTCAGGATCCTCAGGAACAGCAGCAGGTGCCTCCTGCAGAGCAGCAATCCTTTGATGAAAGTGGCTGAGGTAGCGAGATGTGATGCCCCAAAGGCTGAAGCTGTCTATAGATTCAGAAACCTAATTTTGGTCTCGACATCTAAATTTTTTCTTTAAGTTTCCAGTTAGCTTATATGATGGTTATTTATTGGTTGAACCTGGTGGTTATGATTAGGAAGCTTCGACTACAATGCCCTCTTCTAGCGCTACCCCACAGACGGCGCCATATTTTCTCTCTTTTCTCTTCCTTCTATTACATCTCTCTTCCTTTTTCCCTCTTTTCTCATATTCCTTTATCTTTCCTCTCTTTTTTCTTCTATCAAACTTCGAAGAAACCTCAACCAAACTTCGACGAAAAACATTGAAAGGTTACTGTATGGTTAAAGACCGTCAGTACGGAGGGATGCACCCATATCGCGAGCCCCGTACCAGACTCAAGTATGGATTCCAAACCCTAACAAATGTATCAACAATTACGACCGTCGATACGAGAAGGATGTGCCCATACCATGCGCCCGTACCGTGTATGTTGCCCCTAAAAAACGACGCTGGCTGGCCTTGGACCTCCAAACCAGCCATTCTCTTCCTCTCTTTCTCTCTCTCTCTCTCAAACCTCAACCCTAATCACCTAGAATCCCCGATTCTTCGCCAATTTCATCATTTTGAGTTGGAGAATCTTCACATCAGTAAAATTCTCATCCAATCAATGTCTTATTATCAGAAACTCATGGGTAAATCTCTCACATTGATTATCTAGATGAGTTCATAATATTCTTAGGTTCCCAGTTACGATTCAAAGTTTTTGCTAGGAATCGTTTTTTTACACCATAGAAACCTTGCGCTCATAATTTTGTGTTGAAACTTTGCAGTACAATGAATTTGGGAAGAAAGTTTGACGGCGATGGTTTGTTGGGCTCGAAGAAGAACCACAAGTGTCTAGAATCCCTATGTATCTAGATAAAGTTGAGTGGATTAATACTTTTTATAGTGCCTATAGATTTTTGGCATTTGTTTCAGAATATAAGGTTGTACCTTAGCTTTTTTTCAATTACCCCCTCCCCGTTCAGCTCGCAAATCGTCCAGCTCCCAAATTTATTATGGTAACTTAGGAAGATATGGATTTCCCAAATTTTACGTTGATCTCAAATCGTTCAGCTAGGGATCTTGTGTAAAAAATACTCTTGCGCTAATTTCCGTGCTAAAAAACTATAGGCACTATAGAATGGAACAGAGGAAGTATAAATCTAAGGGTGTATATATATAATTTAATTACCCATTTTTTATATCTAAACTGCTAACATACCACCTATTAGCTCGAAGGTAAATTTGTGGAATAAAATTAATTATTTTTCAAACCCGGCGGGCTGGTCGGCTCCGCTCGTCCTTTTGGGTAGACTCGCGTAGTCCCTCTCTCCAGGCTCCCCTCTCGATTTCTCACGCGACAGCGCAGCCACGCCGCCGACCACCCCAGTCCCCGTCCCCCGCACCTCCCCCGCACACCGATGTCCCCGCCGCTCGCTGGTGAAGCTCCGTCGCGGTCTCCGTCGACCGTCCCCCCCCCCCCCCCCGATGCAGCCACCCCGCGCCTCCAATCGCGCCGCCGTGCCGAATCCTAGCGCCTCTCGAGTCTCGATGAGAGCAGTCGGCGCAGGAAGACGTGGACGCGCGGAGGATGGACTGCTGGTCGCCTCCACGAGCTGAAGCCGCATCGACTTCCACTGCATGTTGCCTCAAAGAGCTGAAGCGGCATCTGCACCGTCATCTAATCGACGTCCGCATGTAGATAGTCTCCATCCCCGAGCACCAGGTAGGCAACCCGACCAGTCTACCTCTCCCCTTACGCCTTTCTCCAGGTAAATTCTTACTGTGTTTGACTAAACTGAATGGTAGTTGGATCTTGGAGCAACTCTAGCAGCCCCGCATCGAACTCTGGCAGATATGTTGTACACAACGTGCTTGTGCTATTGCCCGCGCGGGCTCCTTTTGTCCTGCTGGTTTCCATGGGATCCAGGTGGCTGTACAGGTGCACGTCCGATGGGCGGATGGTGCCCACTTTATTTTCAGGGGTCAACAATAAAGCGTCCCAGTCTATTTCAGTTTGAGAGTAATAAAACAAGCCGAGATGTAAAAGACTCGTTTTTAGGTGTTAGGGTTGTGTTGCGTCAAGTCATGGTTTGTTTAGGTTGCAGCTCGAGGACGAGCTGCATGTCCAAGTGGGGTGTAGTGTTACAGTACGTCATGGGCCTGAGCCCGTTAGTCTTATGGTTTGCTTAGGGGTCAAGTAAACCTCTCTATATATGAAGAGGAGATGTATCAATCTAATCAAGCAAGAATTAAGAAGAAAATCTCTTCCCTCTTGCCCGGCCGTGGGCAAAAGGCCCCCCGGCCGGCCTTCTCGCGCCCTCGCAACTCTCTCTCTCCCTCCCAAACCCTAGCAGCACATAACAATACCACAATTGTATTCGCCAGAATTCTAAATCTAAATATCAATATGGTGTTAGCTGTCGTTGCCTTTCTTATCAGGATGTAGTAAATTTATGGAAGAATCATCTGCGACAGGACTAGTATGGAAATCGATGCATCAAATCATGGTTGTCGCGATCTGATAGGTAGGATTCTTCTCAGGTTAGCATATGTTTTGGTTGGTTAAAGACCATGACCCAAGATCTGGATCACTATCAAATTCCATCTTACTCTTAGCACTGAACTACAGATCGAAGCGGTCCCAAGGCCCAATGGATCTAGTAAATTGACTGGGGAGATCTGGGCTGCGTCACGCCCGTGGAGGATGTTCTGACCATGGAGATGCCGTACTCCCTCAGCGAGGTGCTCACTGAGCATTGGGGCCATGGATGCCGGTGCTGCGGGCTGGGGCTGTGCCCCGCGCTGGCATGGATCTTTCCTTGTCATGCTCCACTGATCTGACCAGGGTGGTCAGGTCGTGGCCATGGTCGACGTCCTCTGTGCGGGATCTGGTGCGTTGATCCAGTTTTGGTCCACGCACATCTGATTTTTGTCGTCTTCCTCAACCGGTGGTTGCCGTTGGGTTGGGTTCTTTGCGACAGTACACCTTTTCATTAATGTAAGGGTGTTTTAGACAATTCAACAGTTTACAGCCAGACAGCCAGCTGGTTTGCCAAAGACTTCCACTCAGAAAAGCAGCTTCTCCCAGACAGCAGCTTTTCTGCACAGCACCCACAGCCAGCCACAGCCAGCCACAGCCAGCCACACCAAACAGGCCCTAGAGTAGCTCTTTTTCTGGCTCGCGTTTATTAATTGTGTCGCTCGACCGGGACGCCAAATCCACCCATCTCCTTCCATTCATCTGCCTAGACTTCGTTTCTTTTCTTCAATTCAAAACAAATGATCATGCGACCTGACCTGTTCAGATTATTTGCCCCGACATGCACAGCTACACCACCAAAGTTGCCTCAAAACACAAACAACAATTACTAGGCTAGGCTAGGCCAACCAATGTCAAAGTCTACGCAGCAAACTGACCATGCATGATCAACACATAGCGCGCCGAGCATGCATTACATGCCCGACTCAATCTCAACCACTCACTCTTCAAATTAAAACTACAATCACTAATTTGTTGCTTTACATCAGATCAAAACTACAAGAACCATGTGTACGCCCTGATAAAATCGACTTTTTCACATACAAGAGAATAGGATTGGGTCTCTGCTGGCCAGAAACGCCACGCCGGCCGTCTCTGCGTTTCGATGGCGGGTGGGTCAGGGAGTCGATGGTGGTGGTACGACGGTCAACTTGCGTTTTGCACGCGCGCGATCGACAGCATGCAGAGTCTGGTTGGTTTCTACACCACCATCGCTGCATCGCACGTATGTGTTGGTCCTCGCATGGGGACGTGACATGCATGCGTGCGGCAACACGAAACTTTGATCGAGTTGCTCGTCCCAAAGCGCCTCTTCTTTCGTTGAACGAATCAACTTTAATAAAAGGACGCGGCACCTCTTTTGGTTGGTTCCCTCGATTTCAATTCATTTGGGGTTGCGCGCGGCAATTACCAACCGATTTTCAAGGAGCCTGTGGCTCAATCGATCGCTAGGTCTTCAACGCCATGGAGATTCTCTTTGTTTGTGACTAATCGATCCATTAGCATATGTGACCAAGAGCTTTTTCAATTCTATCCTTCATTTTAATGTTCGTCTAGCTCTAATCTTTATCCACAAAAGAGTGAACGTCTATCTTTCCAGTGCACTTTAATTGCTTCTCTCTCATCGCATGGTAATCAAACCCAATAATATTGAGGATATGTTCTCCTTCTTTTCTACATGCACTTAGCTCATTGGGGGTGAAAGAATTAAAGATGACACATGCATCTTCTCAATGCATTTTCCAATTCACTTTATAATTTGTCTTGGAAAACCCGCATGTACACTTATTTGTGGACGGAAGGAGCAGGTGTGTCTTTTCTTTCCAGCGTCATGCCACCAGAATTCAAATTCAGATTTGACACTATAGTGTCTCATTAGAAGACGGAATATTAATCAGTGGGAGACGATAACTTCATCAATCTTAAGACCTACCAGATCAGTTTCTGTCTCTCGGAGATGCTCTTAGGAGTAGGATGTGAGTGCGTTCATAGGAGTAAGTTATGTCCGTATGTGTGATCATCTACCGTGTTTCTCGGAAAAAAAAACGTCAGGCCAGCCCTCCAGGTCGCTCTCTCTCTCTCTCTCTCTCTCTCTCTCCCTTCAGGTATGTTCTTTTTTTCCCTACTTCGAATTTGAACGACACTAGCTTGGCTATCTCTGCAGCAAATGTTAGCACGATGAACCACATCTGTCTCTTAACACTAGTAGCTGGTTAGACATTACTTTCTCCATGTTCTAAAAAAAAAGACACTACTTTCTCTAAAGTGAACATACCCTAATTCCTCTCCGAAGGGGAAGTATACTAACAAACAATACAAGCCACGAAATTGTGAAAGTACCAACTAAACTGGGGCCACCCAGCTTAAATTTTGGTCCAACACAAGCGTTAAAATTGATTTATACTTGCAGACAACACTACTGCTACAACTTACAGTCTGAATATTATTACTATTATCATCGCAAGACCTGAATCAGTATATTACATAATCACATCACCACACCGCCACAACTGCCGACGTTGGGCAAGTGCTTGTCTCGCAATGCCCATACCAGAACATGCAACACCACCGCCACTGCTACAAATCAACAGCAGCAGCAGCCACTACCATCTCGCACTTCCACTTCCCTGGAGAGGTACATGGCAAAGCTAAAGATCAGGCATAGTACAGCAAACTAACAATCTTAATTTGGCCAGCAGCAAAAGTTGACAGCACAACTACTCTACTTCGGATCAAGAAATTATTGGTATATCAAGAAATAGATGGAATTGCTAACTGTCGCCCATGTGCACAGCAGAGTACCTGAAACGGTGTTACATAAACAGATCACCACCACCAAAGCCAGAATTAAGAAGCCAGATAGGCAGCGAGGGACACGGCCAGCCCTCGGCTCCTCTAGAAAGCTGCAGCTTCGCCATCTCCCACTTCCCTGGACAAGTAAATAGGAAACTCAACATTAGGATAATACAGCAAACCAACCATCTTAATCTGGCCAAGCAAATGCTGACAGCAAACCAACTTCCATACTGAATATTATTATTACAAGACCTGAATCAGTGTTCATCTTGCAGTTGCACTTCCCTAGACAGGCAGATGGCGAAGCTCAAGATGAGGATACTACAGCAAACAAACCAGCTTAATTTGGCCAACCAAATGCTCACAGCAAAAACAACTACTTCAGCTCAAGAAATTGTATCAAAAATATATGGCAGCAGACTTTGAAAACAAACGCTACAGTTTCTTTCATACATCATTACTCATTGTATAGCACTAGGCCTAGTTGATAATCGACATTGACCACTCAAGCCATTTAGCACATGGAAAATATTGAAATTCAGTCAACATGGAATATGCATGAGCTGAAACAAATTAGCCAGCTACAAGTTTAATTCAACAGAAATGATGCAAAGGAAGTTGTTACCGACTGAATATTATAACAAGACCTTAAACAGTATTACATAATCACATCAGCACCTCCACTGCCGCCGGTGGCCTAGTGCTCGTCTCGCAATGCCGTTGCCGGAAAAAAAAATGCACCAGCCAGAACAAAAACGCGGCGACGGACATGGACTCCTCTAGAAAGCAGAGGCAACAGCTTTACCATCTCACACTTCCCTGGACAGGAAAATGGGAAAGCTCTCAACATCAGGATAATACAGCGAACTAACCATCTTAATTTGGCCAAGTAAAAATGCTGACAGCAATACAGCTACTTCAACTCAACAAATTATAATAGCTACCACAATGATGAACAAGATAGAACATGCTTAGATGAATATAGTACAAGTTTCAAGACACACGCAACAATTACTAGGGTAGGCCAAGCAATGTCAGTCTACGTAGCAAACTGAGGATGATCAACGTAGCATCTGAGCATGCACTACAGGTGCCCAACTCAATCTGAACTCAGTATTGAAATAACTATGCACCACTAATTTGTTGTTTTACATCAGACCAAAACTTCGTTACTGTGCATAAGTGTCCTGAAATTTCGTTTACAGGTGTATTTAATTTCAGAAACCAAAGCTGCAACCACGCCTCTAGCTGCTCAAGAAAATTTCGTTTTTTTTTTTTGTCAAATAGGAGAGAATAGGATTGGGGGCAGGGGTTTGGGCACATCATACCATCAGCCGCTGGAGACGGGCGACGGGCAAGGCGGGCGGTGCCGTCGCGACCTGCTGCCACGCCGGCGTGCAGCAACCGCCCTCGGACACACGCGCGACGCAGGCAGCGAGTTCGGCGGAGCGCCGCGCACCGTCCTAACGGTACACGCGCGCGCCGGCGAACAAGCAGCCGCGACGCCGTGGCTCCTGGCCGGCAGCGCATCTCGAATCGGCGAGGATGGGGCTCCGGCGTCGATCTGATGTGGAAGGCGAGGATGGAAGGAACTGGGGACGGAGACAGGAAGGGGAGGAGGAGGCGATGGTGTGGGAGACGAGGTAGCGGCGGAGGTGAAATTCAGGCGGCCGGCGCCGGAGGGGACAAGGCGGGATATTGGGCTGCTAGGGTTTGTGGTGGGGCAGCGATTGAGCGGTTCCACGGCGTGCAATAGAGAGAGGAGGATGATCTGGTGCCGATGCGGTGGTTGGCTCGCCGGAGCAGGACGGCGACGGAGGTGAGTGATGGTGAGTGGGAGGCGCAAATGGTGTGCCCAAATTTTTTCACGACGATGGTCTCTTTATTTCAGGGAAACGAGAATGTTGGACTAAACAATCAATTTCCGTCAGCGTGTCAAAATTTTGTTGGGATTGGCACCTGTTGTATGGGCTGTAGTACGTATGGATGTGCTAACTCAGTATGTGTACGTACATGCTGTTGTACAACCATATAGCACGTGACGAAAAAATTACACACATGTACATAGGTATATGCACGTCACTGCACTTGTCACGGTCGGGTTTCTTCCCAAATGATTTTTTTCAGATAAGTTCTGTCGAAATAATTTCGACTGAGGCACTACAATTTTGGAGATAACATGGATTATAGGGTAGGCGCGGACAATTTGAGGGAAGCAACCTGGCCCAAGGATGATGGAGGACCTACCGCATGCATTGGTGTGATGTCCAAGTCACCCGCAAAAAGGGTACAACCAAAAGCGACGAACCGAGAAGACACCTCGGAAACCACAAGCCAAATTGCTAGACTCTAGGAACTCAGCTGAGAACACCGAAGACTATAAGACCATCCAAAGTTTAACATAGGGGAATATTCATATGCATACCAAAAACACAGAGGAGTGTCTTAAGAATGTCAAAAAGGGATTCGATTGCCGACACTACGGGGCAACGCCAGAGTGCTATCAACATAGCCAGAATATAACATATGACTTAGACTGTGTGGCACCGAAGTGTTGTCATCATGCATGATTGAAACACAACACGTTGTCAACGCCTCCCTCGAGCGCCAAGATAGCTATGCATGACACCAACACAAAATAGCTCCTCTAGGACCAAAGGCCAAGAACTAAAGAGACATAATAAGGCAAAGATATATGATGCCTTGAAGGCTCACATCATAAAAGCCCGGGTATATATGATCGGGTCCGTGTGTCATCCCAAGAGCCATGTTAGTGGAAATACAAATACAACTAATGGATGAGATGACACATTAGTGGTGACACAACCAAAAGCACTTGATAACTAGAAGGTGTACACTTTTTAGCATAACTCCTAATGAGCTTTCCAACAAAGATGTCGCGGACATAACAACCCTAATGGCACATGGAATTGTAGGTGATAACCATCCCGAAGCATCAAATAACAACCCTAACAATGCATGAATACTAATGACATGAAATGATAGATAATAATTACTCCTAGAATAAAACAAAAGATGATGGTGATGACGATGGGCGGCAGATCTGACACCTCCTTCACAGATTTACTAGACAATCCGTCAAAGAAGTTGCTGGACGTGGAATCGAAATCTCCCATCGTTTAACCGAACCAAATTTTGTAACAACTTGGCCCCTATTTAAAGCAAGTATTGGCCATGTGACCTATTTGCTACTATAAAATAATAAATTGAGATAAAATCATCACTTCGGGTGAAAATTTAATAAATTTTCTAGGTGGAGTGCTAATATGTGTATATAAGGTCAACTTAGAGGAAAAGTCCATCCACAACTTTGAAGTTTCTCATGCTTTAGAAATAGGAGTATCTCGCAATAAGTTTTTGGACTTATATTTGAAAAATCCCACTTTGAAGCAATATAACCAACTTGTTAAGAACATGGCATATTATATCACGAATAACATAGAAATTCACATAAAATTACCTATTTGTGGTGAAAAGCTAGAGTGTTTCCTTCACGAGGGTCGTATAATAGAGGGAAACATGAGATCACACTAATAAATCCTCGTAAACCCTAGATTTATGGAGTTGAGTCCTAATATGGGTATATACAGGAGATTGGTGTAGGGGCGGCGCGATGATGTGCCGAGTATTCAGACAAGAGTTCGGCAGTGGGCACACATTCGCATGCCGACAAGGACTCTGCGGGAGGATGGCAAGACGATAACCCTAGAGTGTGGTGCTCTCGCCGACACGTGAATGAGTTGGTGATTGATTCGTGACGGGGGTTGCCACCGACTAGGTTGCGGCAATGCGTGGAGCCCTGGATGGTGGATGACCCCATGGAGTACTAACCCAAAAATCATCTTGCTCGATGTAGTGCTAGCTCGTTGGACACAACTCATCCATTGCATGTGAACTCATTGGGCCACATATATGCGAAAACTACTACCTAGGATCAATTGGAGAGTTTAGTGGTGCTTCAATTTTGTTTTCTTTTGGAAAGAAACTTTTTTTTTGAACTGTTTGGAAAGAAACTTGATACTACACATAAGGGAGCTGCTCATCCAATCAGATCCCAAGAATCGCAATCCCGCGGATCACCCCAGAAAGCAGCATCTAAACCGTCCAACGCCTCTCCTAATCTCCATCCAACGGCCATCGCGAAAACACAGAATTAGCGCAGAGTCAAATCCTGCTCCCGATACCCGAAGCATCTCTCCTTAATTTCGGCCTAGCTAGTTCCTCGCAGCAGCCACCGCCTCCTTGATTCCTCACCCAATCAATTCTCTCTCGCTCCCCATCTACCGCCCCGAGATTTCGATCCCAAATTGTGCGCCGCCGCCATCCCTCTGCTCACCATAGCTGCCGCCATGGCAGCTCACATCGCGGTTCTCCCCGTACAACCCCGGGCGACACAGGCTCCCGCCGCCTCCCGGCTCGATGCAGATCCATACGGCGACGGTCGAGGCTGAAGCCGGCGGTGGTGATGGAGGACCAACTCCACGGTCACTGCCATGCCCTAGAGACTCGCCTGTGTACCGCCGCTGTTGCAGTCAGAGCGTGGACCGGCTGCAGCAACGACGATGCACAAACCGAGGAGCGAGGCGACCTGTACATGCCCGACCAGGAGGAGCTCGTCCACAACCACCACGGCGCCCACCAAAAGGTCCGTTTTCCCCCTCTACCACTGTGCTCTAGCCGCCGTTGACCAGGCTGCAAATTGGCCTGTCTATTAGGATTTTGCTGAGTCCGTTGCAGATTTCTTTTGGTTCAAACCGTGCCAAGTTATTAGGATTTCTTTCTTACCTGATCTACCTTCTCCGAGATTCTATTTTCAAGGAGATGCGAGTTAGTCTGACGATTGATAAGTTCTCCTGGCTAAGTGCGTTGCATATACTAGTCTGAAGATTGATTGACTTCTGAAAATAGTAGCGTTCTGAAAACTCTCCTTGGTTTACTTGGGGCAGTCAGCTCAACGCATTTTCACCTTTTCAGTACATTTGTTCCCCTGGCAGTAGTAAACATCTATTGACCTTGGTTTACTTGTCGGCTCGTTGCTTTGTATTTTGGTGAATTGTTGATTTCTAACTTAACTGCATTTAGGGGAGGGTCATCATAATTACTGTACACAGTCATTCATGTAATGCAATCAGAGGTACAAAAGATTGCAGGTGTGTTTGGTTTGAGCCCAAGATTTTTCCCTATTAAATTGAAGAAATAGGTTGGAGAGGCTAGGAAAATTGATACCTTTTTCAAAAAAAATCAAAGTGAAAAAAAAGAAGTATTTCTCATCTGTTTGAGAGTATATGTTCATGTGACCCGCGCCATTCTTTACATGGATAACCCTTTGTGGGAGGCATCTTTTCCAACATGATCGGACATATATCTTTAGCATTTTTTTCTTGGATACTCTCAAAATATGGATCATTATAAAATAATTAGTTCCATTGACAAAATTATAATTATTTATAACTATCTCACAACTGCACTGACATAAGTCCTACTTGTCTCTGTACATATTTTCTATCGGCGATGTCCTGAGCATTAGCCCATCAGTTGTAATACAAGATTGTGACGAGATAAAGTGAAATGAGACAGTGTTAGAATATCAAGTATATTGTGATACAAATCTCTATATGTTCATGTGACCTGCGCCATCTTTACATGGATAACCCTTTGTTGGAGGCATATTTTCCAAGATGATTGGACATATATATTCAGAATTTTTTCTTGGATACTCTCAAAATATAGATCATTATAAAAATTAGTTCCATTGAAAAAATCATAATTATTTACAACTATCTCACAATTAAACTGACATAAACCTTCCTTGTATCCGTACATCTTTTGTATCAACAATGTCCTGAGGATTAGCCCGTCCATTGTGACAAGATAAAGTGAAATGGCACAGTGCTTGAATATCAAGTATATTGTGTTGCCTTTGTACTCCGTCCATTGTGCGACCGAGGAATTTGTAAGTGAGATCACATAACATCGTTTTAGCTGCATGTGTACTAAGATTCATCATTAGAGAATCAGTTCAGAATTGTAGAATAATAATATAATATGGATCATGGATCATTACTTCTTAAGAATCCAACTGGAAAAAAGTGAATCTTTAATTAGCAAAATCGTCTGACGTGAATGGATACCAGATTGTTGCCCATCTCAAGTATCAAGACAGGACTTCAAACCAAAATTCAATTCCTGATAATTAGTTTTAATTTTTTGGCCTTGCCCTCAGGTCTATCACATGATTCCCTTGCATTGACAAAGGCCTTGAACGTAGGTGAGCAAGGGCGTGCAGCCGAGAGGCAAAACGGCGTCAGCGCTAAGTGGTAGGTGCGAACCTAAAAAATCATTGGTAAAATAGGAGTGAACCTAGATAACCAAAAATATTCTCAGGTTAACCACTCGGCCCATTGGGCTATTTTAACCTAACCAATGGATAAACGGGAACCAAGTCCCATCTTTAGCCTTGATCCACTGCCCCACATAGTTCGCTTGACGAATGAAGGCCTACTAGTCAGGCCAAACACTTTTCGAGACATGAGAATTCTTGGCCAATTATGTTCTAATGTACTTATGCCTGGTCCACTACTTCAATCTCAAACTAATAGTCTAGCGACGCGCTGCACTGGGCCAAGACAGAGGCCTTGGAGGAGATGAAGCTGCAATAGCATGGTGGGTACGGAGGATCACTGCCATGCCACAAACCGATGAATTTCAATTTTAACTTGGAGTACTTGATCTTTTATTTTCCTCCATTTCTTACCCTACCGAGAATCACCGATTTCCACACATATATTATACAGCACGATGCTACATAACCACTTCAAAGGTTCATTGTAGAGTCTGTAATAGATAATACAATCGAACATGACTGTTGTGTACTGGTAGAACGCATATAAAAACATTTTGTACTTTGCATACTTATCTCTGGGCCATCATGAATAACCAACCCAGTCTACTTGTCTAAATTTTCTGATCAACTCTCAAGCAGTAAAGCTGAAGGAACAAATGAGTCTTGCAAGATTGCACACCATTATTTTCCGACTTGCGTTTTCCTTGTTTCTGCATCATATTCAAGTGAATGCTCAAGATGTTCATTGGCAGACAAGTGACCAATGATAACCGCCCTCCCACCGAAGGATCTTGTTGGATCCCAACTCAGCAAACATGTGTAGCCTCACAATGAGTTCAGCCTCCACTCCAAGGCCACCTTCGGCGCTGAGTTCTAGACCAACACACTACATATCGACAACCGGACTATCAAGGTGTAGATTTGGGACACCACGGGACAAGAAAGTTGCAGTACTAACAAAGTATTAACCAAAAAACACCATGCTGTGTCCTCTCTATGTTCTTGATCGTTTACTTGGGGAGTCATTCACATTACTGATGTATTAGCTGTAGTAACTATCTGCTCCTCTGTTTTTTAACTCATGGACAAAGCATTTTGTGTGGAATGTACATAAGCTTGTAGTTTCCACTATATTGTGTGCATGGTTCTGCCATTGCTGAGCGCAGCAGTGATAGAATTATCATTGTTTGTGAGGAAATCATGAGCTTCTTGTTTGTTCTCAGGTAATAACGATGATATTGTTATGTTGCCCACTTTAAAGGTTAATTCTTGTTCGGTGTTCTCATTTCTCTAAGCAGGCTTCTTCATCACCAGTTAAATATGTTTTAGATGTTTTCTCTGTTCATCTTGGGTAGCTACCTGACCCAAAATATGTCCATACGAATGCCAAGAATATATATTCTGTCAATCTAAATGTAGACTAATGAGTTGCATTACAACAACTTGCCTTAGATTTTGACACGATCAGAGGTTTCAGTTCCCTATTAACATCTTCAGTTAGGAACAATATTAGAATCTGCCAAAAAACTTTGACCAACTTCTCAACATCTTGCACAGTACTTGTGGAATTATATGAGATTTTGACACGATCAGAGGTTTCAGTTACCTATTACTACCTCCTTTTTAAGGAATAAGGCATCCTCGTTTTATGTGTTTTTTGTTTGACCATAAATTACTTCAAATATATATAAAATGTTTGTATGAAATTAGCATCATTAGAAAGTGATTTTCAATACGAATCCAACGGTGCTAATTATATATAATGTAACCAAGATATTGTTGCTCAACTTTTATGGTCAAAGTTTGTCTTGGAATACGTGTGCGTCTTATTCCTTGAAACGGAGGTAGTATCATATAATTGCACATTTTCAGTTAGGAACAATATTAGAATCTGCCAAAAAAAAACTTTGACCAACTTCTCAACAATAAAGTGAGAAAATAAGTAGACATCAACATCTTGCATAATACTCTCTGTTTTTGTGTGGAAGTCATTTTTTTTGTAGAATTCTATGTTCTCTACAGATTAGCTAGTGGAGCTACTTGTGTCCTGCAATCGTTTATGTATTTGTGCATGTAAGGGGAATGGTGTCTCCTATAGTATATTCAAGAGGCATCATCCTATACACATGCATGTTTCTTCAGTTGCTTATCTAGGTGCTTCTTGATATGTCAATATTATTAAAATCAATCATTCCTATGCCAGGTTTGCATGGAAGAGTTAAGAGGATGATTTGAGCACATAGAGCCTCCCCGCTGCATGGACCAACAAGCAAGATGTGTGTGGAGCACCCCTGCTCCAGCCTAGCTGATGACACAAGACTGCTGCTACTCCCTGTCTTCATTGAGGCTGAAGACGGCGCTGGTGATGGAGGACCAACTCCACGGTCTCCACCATGCCCTAGAGGCTCGCCTGTGTACCGCCGCCGCCGTCGGAGCATGGAGCGG
Source organism: Lolium perenne (assembly GCF_019359855.2). Lineage (NCBI taxonomy): Eukaryota > Viridiplantae > Streptophyta > Magnoliopsida > Poales > Poaceae > Lolium > Lolium perenne. The sequence goes on along the minus strand of NC_067250.2, from coordinate 303,980,676 downwards.
CTGCAACAACGACGACACACAAGACGAGGAGGGGGCGACCTGTACATGCCCGACCAGGCGGAGCTCCTCCACAACCACCACGGCGCCCACCAAAAGGTCCATTTCCCCCCTCTACCGCTGTGCTCTAGCCACCGTTGATCAGGCTGCAAATTGGCCTGTCTATTTGGATTTTGCTGAGTCCGTTGCAGATTTGTTTTGGTTTAAACCGTGCCAAGTTATTAGGATTTCTTTTTTCTTTCTGTACCTGATCTACCTCCTCCCAGCTTCTATTTTCAACAACAGTACTTGAAGCTGCGGGTTAGTCTGGCGAATGATAAGTTCTCCTGGTTAAGTGTGTTGCATATACTAGTCTGAAGATTGATTGACTTCTGAAAATAGTAGCGTTCTGAAAACTCTCCTTGGTTTACTTGGGCAGTCAGCTCAATGCATTTTCACCTTTTCAGCACTTTTGTTCCCCTATCAGTAGTAAACATCTATTGACCTTGGTTTACTTGTCGGCTCGTTGCTTTGTATTTTGGTGAATTCTTGATTTCTTACTTAACTGCATTTGGGGAAGGGTCATACTGTACACAGTCATTTGTGTAATGCAAGCAGAGGTACAAAGATTGAGGGTGTGTTTGAATTGAGCCCAAGATTTTTTCCTATTAAATTGAAGAAATAGGTTGGAGAGGCTAGGAAAATTGATTCCTTTTTCGAAAAAATCAAAGTGAAAAAAAGAAGTATTTCTCATCTGTTTGAGAGTATATGTTCATGTGACCCGCGCCATCTTTGCATGGATAACCCTTTGTGGGAGGCATGCTTTTCCAAGATGATCGGACATATATCTTTAGCATTTTTTCTTGGATACTGTCAAAATATGGATCATTATAAAATAATTAGTTCTACTGACAAAATTATAATTATTTATAACTATCTCACAACTGCACTGACATAAGTCCTACTTATCTCTGTACATCTTTTCTATCAACGATGTCCTGAGGATTAGCCCATCAGTTGCAATACAAGATTGTGACGAGATAAAGTGAAATGAGATAGTGTTAGAATATCAAGTATATTGTGATACAAATCTCTGTAGGTTGTAGGCTGTGTTGCCTATGTACTCTGTCCATTGTACACACTGATGAATTTGTAAGTGAGCTCGCATTACATGATTTCCGTTGCATGTGTACTAATATTCATCATTAGAGAATCAGTTCAGAACTCTAGAATAGTATGGATCATGAATTATTACTTTTTAAGAATCCATCTGGAAAAAACTGAATCTTTAGTAAAATAGTATAATGTGAATGGATACCAGATTTTTGCCCATCTCAAGTATCAAGACAGGACTTGAAACCAAAATTCAATTCCTGATAATTAATTTTAATTTTTTCTCCTTACCCTAAGGTCAATCACATGATTCCCTTGCATTGACAAAGGCTTTGATGCACTGCACCACAGAGTTCGCTTGACGAATGAAGGCCTACTAGTCAGGCCAAACACTTTTCGAGACATGAGAATTCTTAGCCAATTATGTTCTAATGTACTTATGCCTGGTCCACTCATTCAATCTCAAGCTAATAGTCTGGCCACAGACTGCACTGGGCCAAGACATAGCCCTTGGAGGAGATGAAGCTGCAACAGCATGGCTCGTAGCTGCCATGCTACGAACTGATGAATTTCAATTTTAACTTGGAGTACTTCTGGTCTTTTTTTTTCCTCCATTTCTTACCCTAATGAGAATCACCGATTCCCAGAGATATATTTCACGGCACGATGCTACATAACCCCTTCAAAGGTTCATTGTAGAGTCTGTAATAGGTAGACTTTGTTAATTTTATAAGATAAGATACATTCGTATAGATAATACAATCGGATATGACTGTTCTGTACTGGTAAAACACATATAAAAAATAAACATTATGTACTTTGCATACTTATCTCTGGGCCAGCATGAATAACCAACCCAGTCTAGTTGTCTAAACTTTCTGATCAACTCTCAAGCAGTCAAGCTGAAGGAACAAATGAATCTTGCAAGATTGCACACCATTATTTTCCGACTTGTGTTTTCCTTGTTTCTGCATCACATTCAAGTGAATGCTCAAGATGTTCATTGGCAGATAAGTGACCAATGAGAACAGCCCTCCCACCTTAGGATCCGGTTGGATCCCAACTCAGCAAACATGTGTAGCCTCATAACGAGCTCAGCCTCCACTCCAAGGCCACCATCGGCGTTGCGTTCTAGACCAAGACACTACACATCGACAACTGGACTGTCAAGGTGTAGACACCAGGGGACAAGAAAGTTGCAGTACTAACAAAGTATTAACAAAAAAACACCATGCCACATCCTCTCTATGTTCTTGATCGTTTAATTGGGGAGTCATTCACATTACTGATGTATTAGCTGTAGTAACTATCCGCTCCTCTGTTTTTTAACTCATGGACAAAGCATTTTGTGTGGAATGTACATAAGTTTCTAGTTTCCACTAAGCGGGCGTCTTCATCACCAGTTAAATATGTTTTAGATGTTTTCTCTGTTCATCTTGGGTAGCTACCTAACCCAAAATATGTCCATACTAATGCTCATAATATTTAATCTATCAATCTAAATGTAGACTAATGAGTTACATCAGAACAACTTGCCTTAGATTTTCACATGATCAGAGGTTTCAGTTACCTATTATCATATAATTCCACATCTTCAGTTAGGAACAATATTAGAATCTGCCAAAAAAACTTTGACCAACTTCTCAACAATAAAGTGAGAAAATAAGTAGACATCAACATCTTGCACAATACTCTCTTTGTTTTTGTGTGGAAGTCGACTTTTTTTTTGTAGAATTCTATGCTCTCTACAGATTAGCTAGTGGAGCTATTTATGTCCTGCAATCGTTTATGTATGTGTGCATGTAAGGGGAATGGTGTCTCCTATAATATATTCAAGAGGCATCCTCCTATACACATGAATGTTTCTTCAGTTGCTTATCTAGCTACTTCTTGATATGTCAATATTATTAAAATCAATCATTCCTATGCCAGGTTTGCATGGAAGAGTTAAGAGGATGATTTGAGCACATAGAGCCTCCCCGCTGCATGGACCAACAACCAAGATGCGTGTGGAGCACCCCTGCTCCAGCCTAGCTGACGGCGCAAGGCTGCTGCTGCTCGCTGTCTTCATTGAGTATGGTTCAGCATGTACAAAAAAGTAATCGTCTTTCTCTCTTTTCCCCTACTTCCTAATTAACCCACTTGGCTCGGATGTGCATTAACTGAATTTTTCTCACATCACTTTGTAGTTTGGATTTACATCCTATTTTTTATCTTCTAAGCACACATGCAGTCCCATCTTCCATATGTAGTTACTGATCACTTCATCCAGAAATATTTCAGCTTGTACAGTTATTCTCCGTGTACAGTCCCATCTTCCTAATTAACCCACTTGGCTCGGTTGAATTGATTTTTTCTTGTGTCATGAAAATGTTATATGAACTGATTCAGATGTTTTTTTAAATTTCCTAGAAGCTAGTGGATTTGTGAATCTCCCACGGAATTAGATATTTGATATTTCTATAAAATCTCACAGAAGAATATGGAGTGCATGTTTGCACCAAGTGGCATCTGAACCAACTTACGTTGGTCCACACAAAGGTATGACACAAGTTCGCCATTGGGAGTCAAAGACAACATGAAGAGCTGCTCACCTTGCTGGCATGTGGCGACCGCAGTGGCACGCTTGCTGGCGCCGCCATGCAGTGCCCCCTCCACGCTTGCTGGCGACCGTAGAGTTTGATTTACAATCCTCCTACGCGCTGGGTTACAACAAGATGGAAGCTAACTTAGTGCACATCCCAGGTGGGTGGCAAGACTACTCGAAGCCCGTAGGCGCCAGCCCTTGCCCAAAGTCTGGCTTTGTCCTTGATCATGGAGACCAGGGAGTGGATAGAAGGCTGGTTTACCTGGGATATGCAGTCATTTCGATGATTCCAAATTATCCAAGGGGTGAGTAGCACGACAGAGGCGAGGCCTTTGCGAAGCTGCTTGGGGGTTTGTTGTTTGGCCTGCAACCACCTGTCCATGAGGGTGTCCTCTCCATTTGGAGCTCTTGCTATCATTTTCAGCCATGCAAGCACTTCATGCTAGGCAGTCCTGGTGAAATGGCATTTGAGCATCAGGTGGCGCATTGTTTCAGGGGCCTGGTTGCAGAGAGGTCATCGTGTGTGATGTTGCGGGCCGTGTCTTGCGAGGCGTTCCACAGTCACCTGTCCACATTTGCTAGCTAGTGAAAGAATTTTACTTGCGGTGGCGCCCATGTTTTCCAGATTAACTTCCAGGAGTGGCACAGGATGGATCCATGGAAGGTTGCCAGGTATGCAGAACGGGCAGAGTAGGTACCACCATTTGTCCAGTTCCAAAGTCGTTGAGGATGGTGCTCCGGATTGCAAGCCAGATCTGCAAGTATTGCCCAACCTTAGTGATGCCAATGACGCCCTAAATGTCCCTAGCCCAGCTGTTGCCGTTTAGGCCTATTGCGACGGTTGTGGCCTTGTGTCTCCACTTGGGGATGCAGCTGTAGAGTTATGGCGTCAACTCGCAGACCACACGTACGTTGATCCATGGATCCTCCCAGAAGAGAGCCTTGCTTCTGTAACCAACTTTCATGGATGTCGAGGTGAAGAACATGTCGCGCTCATCGGAGGAGAATTGCAGTTCTAGTCCGATCCGAGCCCTGTTGGTGTCCGTCCAAGAGTACCAGAGCCAGCTTAGCTTGTGCCTGTCCTGCGCGCTCAAGATCTTGGACACCCAGGCCTCCATGGGAGAAAGGGCGGCAGACCCGGTTCCAGTTGACATGGCAAAGACCTCCATTGGCGTCTGCACGTCCAGCACAAAGGAAGCCTCTCTAAATTTTAGTGATCTACTTGAGGGATTTTTTTGGTGCTGCATAGACCAATAGTTGGTGCAGAGGGATGGCGCCAAGGACAGACTTGACAAAGGCGAGGCTGCATGTTTTGTTCATGAGCTTGGCCTTCCAAGATGGCAGTTGTCCAGCAATGCGATCGACGACAGGCTGCAGTTGTGCAGCTGATGGTCTTTTGATTGTGAGAGGAATGCCCGGGTACTTGATTGGTGGGTCCACAATTGGGCATTGAAGCTGTGCAACAACAGGTACAGCCACCTCATTATCGCAGCGTAGCAAAGTAGCCGAGCTTTTTTCCTTAGTTGACCTGGAGGCCTGAAGTGTTGCTGCACACCTGGAGTATTCCTTTGATTGTGGCGATGTCGCTAGGTGATGGGTGGAAAAAATAGCATCACATTATCGGCGTGTAGGGAGATGGCCGGGATCGCCCTCGAGTGGTGTAGCTGCTGCAAAACCCCAAGTTGGGTAGTGAACTTGTTAATGTTGTCTACTTTGTCAATTAGTATCTATAAAAGCCCTACCTAAATCCACATCTTGTGTGTTGTGACTTTCAGGTAAAGAATAAAAGTTCAAGAAGAAAAGGCCAGGTTTTGTGCTCCCAGTCCCATTGCTATTGTTATTAGCATGAAATATTTTCCTTGTTTCTTATTGTTCTAATGTGAATCAGTTCGACTGAAGATGATATTTGCTCTAATGTTTTATTTCTAGTGAGGTTGCTAGTGCACTACTAAGGCTTGAGAATATTGGTTCAGATATGAAGAACATCAAAGAAGTGGTTTGGCTTCTGGTAAGTAAATTTCTTTCTTACATAGCCAGCCACATTTGATACTTAATGTTTTCCCAATGATTATGTTAATCCCCATTCACTTATAAATGTTTCATTTTTTATTTAAATCCTTTATGGTATGCGTTTGTTTAATTTCCTGAATTACTTTAATGGCATTCCTCCTTTGGCTCCTTTCATCTTCTAGCTATAACTAACTTAAATTCTTCGCCATGAAACATTCCTTATTTTTATCTGATGGGCTAGAGTGACACAACACTTCAAAAGAATTCCAATGACACTTAAGCTGTGCCAATGGTCATGTTGTTGTTATACTACACTATAGCATTGGCTTGTTTAGGTCCCAAACACCATTTCCGAGGTAAACTACCCTCTGTTGCTGCCTTAGCCTGCATATGCTCTGGATTTCTAGAATACACTATATTAGAATCTTGTTAATGAAGTGCATGAGTGTGATGTGTGTGTTTTGAGCATATGTTTTTTCTTGACATAAATTATTTTGTGGGGCCTAGTTAGTGTTGTTTCCAAGTTCCATTTTTGGTTGTTGCAAGAGCAGATGCTATTGAGATGGAAGTTGTTGCTATCCAGTGAGGGAGCTCATTTGTTGTGTTCATGTGAAATGATTTTGATGCTGAGATGTTTTCCGTATTTGTGTTGATAACCATGGTCTGATGAATGATGCGTTTACCCGTGTTTTCTCATGCATAGCAAGAAAGTCCAGCAGTTGGGTAGGGATGGCGGTGGCGAAATGCATGGCCATGTTGCAATCATCTAGTGTTGTGGTAGACACATGTAGAAACATTATATTTTTTTGACAAATCATACACACATGCATGAGTTGATTGATATGTACGTGTGAAACACATACCTATACTGCGCAGGAGTAACTACATATCTGTGGTTCTTAGCAGGAGTGATATCTAGTTGATAGCTAGGAAGGAGGTGGGCAGCGGCCAAGTAGTTCCGACTAGCGCGATGGAGAAGTGACCTCGTTGTGTGAGGAAAGTACACCTGGGCAAAACTCGGGCCAGGCCGGGCTTCGGGCCAAACCCGAAAAAGCCCGAACGTAAAATGCAAGCCCGAGCCCGGCCCGGCCCGATCGCCGGGCCTATAAATTAAGCCCGAACCTGGCCCGAACAGGCAAAAAGCCCGGCCTGGCCCGAGAAGCCCGGCCCAAACCTGCCTAAAGTGCGAAAACTGCAAGCCCGAGCCCGGCCCGGTCCAAGTTGCTTCCATTGGGCAACCGCTCGCTTTTCTGGTTCTTCCACTCCCGCTTTGTTCTATGGTGATCTCAATTAGTGATGTGGCCTATGAGCCATGGTGTTGATATTTAAGGGTTTTTGTGTAGCTGGGATTTGATCTCCTAGATACTGGCCTGTGATGTGCAATGCTTTCTGCTTATGTGTGATGAACTTTCGCTCTATCAAGGTCAATTTGTATTGTTAGTATGCTTGAAATATTAATTAAAACTTAGAAGATTTACTCGTTTTAGGTTCTAAATAAGCTCTGTCGATTTAAGTTCACTCAAGTTTGTTTAGTTACATATTAAATGGAGTACAATTTGAATATTTGTTGATAGTTCTAACTACTTAATCTTAAGACTAATCACACAATTCTATCTTATTCATGCCATTTCTTTTGATGCATTGTCTGGGCAAGAAATTTGATGCCCAAGATAAGTTATTGTATTGGTTTAGGTTAACCCATTAGATGTTAAGTTCCTGTGCTATATCACCGCATGGAAGAAATGATTGTTTGTACGAAATATTGTTTAATTTGCGCATGCATCCTTAGTTTGCCTTTTCCTCCACTTGCAATGAAATTATAATTTGTTGTGCTTTGGTATACAAATGAACTATGCCCCATATGTATGTACTTTCTGCTGTTGGTATGAATGAATTGCACTTCTCCTACATACATCAATTGGATTTTAGTTTTCTTCGTAGTCTTCCTTTTATTTATTGTCCTATTTTTTTGTTTGTATCTTTGCCATAAATGACAGGGGAGAAACTATATGAGGTAAAGTAGCTATGGACCCTGTCTATTTTGCTGGGTAGTTGGTTTGCCCTTGCTAGATTGACAGATTGTTTGTTTTACTACCACTACAAGCAATCCACAATTCAGTTGACTTACCTTAGTAATGAAGTTATTGTCTCCTGTGGTTGTGAACCAGTTTTTTTCTGTAGAGGTGGGCACCTCGTGGCCTTCTAGTATATGTTACTTTTTTTTCTATTGGACACATATGCTACAACCATGACAAATCCATACTATTCATGTTAAAATATTGGTAATATCCATATGTATTTGGTGGACAATCTGCTTTAATTCAATTCTTCCTGATGATTATCATTACAACACTCGATGCTCTCTCAAATGGTACAAATACAAAAGCTTTTCTTGATCTTCTTGAGTTAGAGAGTGGTCTTATAGTTGCACGTGCAGTTGTTGTTGATTGATGAGTGAGTTCATTTGTTGGGTTCATGTGAAATGATGTTGCTGATGAGATGCTTTCCACATTTGTGTTGATAATCCTAGTCCGATGAATGAAGCTTTAATTACCCTCCGCATGTTCTTGCAGGTTTCATCCATGAGTGTGTACGTCTTGCATAGCAAAAATGTCCAGCAGTTGTAGTGGTTGTTGGTGGCGAGCTGGAGAAGACATGTCCTCCTCCTTGGAGCGGAGGAGGGAGGATATGATGATGTTGTTCCTAGCTGCTCAATGTGGTGATGAAGCCATGCATCTGACGCCCTGATTGGTGCCGTTCATATGCTCGAGAATTGGAGTACTTCACTTCACGTCTTGTGTCTAGGAATGAAAACCAACTTGTGTAGAAGATTTTCTTCTCTTGGTCTGCTTGACAATTCTGCTGGGTGTTAGTTGATACTACGTGCTACATGTATAATTTTCTTCTTTCAAAATCTGCTCATTTACATAAATGAAACTGAACTTGTGTACAATATTTAGAAATAAAGAGATGCTAAATGTGATGCTTGTTGTGTGATGATTATGATCGAGCAAAATACCGTGCAAGATTTTGTAGTTGTGAAGAGGTACGAGCTTAATACATAATTAGTCTGTCACATGTCAAATATCTTGTCTGTTTGCTATTTGCAGCAACCTTCTTAAAGGGTAATTGGTTGAAGAGATAAGATGGAGCCTGAATGCATTTAGTTTAGAGTTGTACTACCCCCGCTCAAGAATAAGTGCCACAACTTTGTTACGATTTTAGTCACCTAGATAAATTTATTGTATTTAGAAAAAGTTGTGACATTTATTTTAAAATGGAGAAAGTATTTGCAAGACGCTGAACTTATTGGCAGCGAGTTTCTCCTGGTTGATTATGTGATTCTTACGCCAAACAAATCGTATTTTGTCATGTTTCCTATGGAACCTCAGCCTTCTTCCATAGCATAGATCCTCTAAAATCAATGATGCTTCATATAGTGTAACACTACGGGAACTAGGAGCCACAGTCTTCCTTTGTAAAATAAGAAAAGAAACGAACCACCACATTTTGGGAAAATAATCACCGGATCATAGGAAACGACATGACTGAAGGAAACCTGATTGATTTATTAAAGGCAAACAAACTAATCTCGGTACCTCTCTCCCTCCCTCTTGGCATGTTGGGTCTTACGTCAAACAAATCTTATTTTATCATGTTTCGTCTTGAACCCCAAGCCTTCTTCCATAGCAAAGAACCCCTAAAATCAATGATGCTTCCTATAGTGTAACACTACGGGAACTAGGAGCCGCGGTCTCCTTTGTACAATAAGAAAAGAAACGAACCACCACATTTTGGGAAAATAATCACCAGATCATAGAAAACGACATGACTGAGATTGATTTATTAAAGGCAAACAAACTAACCCCGATACCTCTCCCTCTCCCTCTGGCATGCTGGGTCTTTGCCTTAATTACTGGTGCCTCCTCGTTATGCCGGCCAATTACCATTGATTACGGCCGCTCGCATGCGATTAGTTTCCGGAAAATCAAGGATCCTCCCCCTCTCCATGTCAGCGATCCATGGCACATCGCCTTCTGTCCGTCCATCCTTAACAAGGTCAAAATAGAATAGAGGACCAGGATTGCATCATCTTCCCGCCCCTGGCTACCTCTCTCTCTTTCTGAAAATTTGATCTCGGGTGCATAGCTCTTCTATAAGTAGAGGCCCATTGTCACCTACCGCGTGTGGGTTGCGCGTGTGACTATGACTTAGACTTTGACTTTGTCGAGGAGAGGAGAGTGGGCGCTATGGCGCCGTCGGCGAGGAGGAGGAGGAGGTAGTGATCGATGGAGCTGGGTGGATCGTGCAGGGAAACACACGCAGCTAGCCGGCTGGTGCTTGTTTATATGCTCTAGGGCGTCAGGTTCCTTTCTTTTCTCTCCTTTCAATGGAAAACATGGAGTAATTAAACCGACGAAGTGTGGTTCCTAATTTCGTTTGTCTTCTTCTTTTCAGCAGGGGATTTTCGTCAGGTGAAAACATGCATGGAGAAAGTAGATCGATTGATCATGCCGGGCGCAGATGGAGGAGGCGTACCAACGTGCGCGCGCGTGATCCAATCGGCCAATTAAAGGTCAGTCCAGCTACCGATCGCACCGGCCGGTTTTGTTTTGTTTTCACGGGCGGCGAGACCTGCACCTTATGGATTCGATTAGTGGATCCGTGGCGATGATTTCAGTTTCTCTTCTTTTACGGGCGCGCTCTGAGCGGAAAACCGATGGATGGATGAATCGATTACGGCACAGATGAAACGGAAAGGAGGGAGACGTGGCTGATCCACTCAGCCGGCCAGGTAGCGACCGAACCAAAATTACTCCGGTTGTCGGATCGCAATAGTGTTGCTTTCTCCAGGGGCAATTGCTCATGTGTTTAGGATAGAGTTTCTCATGTGTTTACGAGTAGAATTTCATTTGTCATGACATTCTATTCATCTGTTGTTCACATGATGCAACCTTTCAGTGGATTATCATAGCAATTTCGATGATTAGACTTCAAAATTATTTTGTCCAATTAATCATGCATAAGGTTCATAGGTGGTTTCACTCTAACAAACATGTTTTTTTTTAACTGTACGCAATCAGGATTAAATCTGAGTTACTAGGTTGTATGATAATCCAACAGGCTCAGCAGCACGTGCCAGGTGCATCAATGGTGTATGGTGGGCAGCAGGGCCAGCCGGTGACTTGCCCGTATCAGGATTCAGGATCCTCAGGAACAGCAGCAGGTGCCTCCTGCAGAGCAGCAATCCTTTGATGAAAGTGGCTGAGGTAGCGAGATGTGATGCCCCAAAGGCTGAAGCTGTCTATAGATTCAGAAACCTAATTTTGGTCTCGACATCTAAATTTTTTCTTTAAGTTTCCAGTTAGCTTATATGATGGTTATTTATTGGTTGAACCTGGTGGTTATGATTAGGAAGCTTCGACTACAATGCCCTCTTCTAGCGCTACCCCACAGACGGCGCCATATTTTCTCTCTTTTCTCTTCCTTCTATTACATCTCTCTTCCTTTTTCCCTCTTTTCTCATATTCCTTTATCTTTCCTCTCTTTTTTCTTCTATCAAACTTCGAAGAAACCTCAACCAAACTTCGACGAAAAACATTGAAAGGTTACTGTATGGTTAAAGACCGTCAGTACGGAGGGATGCACCCATATCGCGAGCCCCGTACCAGACTCAAGTATGGATTCCAAACCCTAACAAATGTATCAACAATTACGACCGTCGATACGAGAAGGATGTGCCCATACCATGCGCCCGTACCGTGTATGTTGCCCCTAAAAAACGACGCTGGCTGGCCTTGGACCTCCAAACCAGCCATTCTCTTCCTCTCTTTCTCTCTCTCTCTCTCAAACCTCAACCCTAATCACCTAGAATCCCCGATTCTTCGCCAATTTCATCATTTTGAGTTGGAGAATCTTCACATCAGTAAAATTCTCATCCAATCAATGTCTTATTATCAGAAACTCATGGGTAAATCTCTCACATTGATTATCTAGATGAGTTCATAATATTCTTAGGTTCCCAGTTACGATTCAAAGTTTTTGCTAGGAATCGTTTTTTTACACCATAGAAACCTTGCGCTCATAATTTTGTGTTGAAACTTTGCAGTACAATGAATTTGGGAAGAAAGTTTGACGGCGATGGTTTGTTGGGCTCGAAGAAGAACCACAAGTGTCTAGAATCCCTATGTATCTAGATAAAGTTGAGTGGATTAATACTTTTTATAGTGCCTATAGATTTTTGGCATTTGTTTCAGAATATAAGGTTGTACCTTAGCTTTTTTTCAATTACCCCCTCCCCGTTCAGCTCGCAAATCGTCCAGCTCCCAAATTTATTATGGTAACTTAGGAAGATATGGATTTCCCAAATTTTACGTTGATCTCAAATCGTTCAGCTAGGGATCTTGTGTAAAAAATACTCTTGCGCTAATTTCCGTGCTAAAAAACTATAGGCACTATAGAATGGAACAGAGGAAGTATAAATCTAAGGGTGTATATATATAATTTAATTACCCATTTTTTATATCTAAACTGCTAACATACCACCTATTAGCTCGAAGGTAAATTTGTGGAATAAAATTAATTATTTTTCAAACCCGGCGGGCTGGTCGGCTCCGCTCGTCCTTTTGGGTAGACTCGCGTAGTCCCTCTCTCCAGGCTCCCCTCTCGATTTCTCACGCGACAGCGCAGCCACGCCGCCGACCACCCCAGTCCCCCTCCCCCGCACCTCCCCCGCACACCGATGTCCCCGCCGCTCGCTGGTGAAGCTCCGTCGCGGTCTCCGTCGACCGTCCCCCCCCCCCCCCCCGATGCAGCCACCCCGCGCCTCCAATCGCGCCGCCGTGCCGAATCCTAGCGCCTCTCGAGTCTCGATGAGAGCAGTCGGCGCAGGAAGACGTGGACGCGCGGAGGATGGACTGCTGGTCGCCTCCACGAGCTGAAGCCGCATCGACTTCCACTGCATGTTGCCTCAAAGAGCTGAAGCGGCATCTGCACCGTCATCTAATCGACGTCCGCATGTAGATAGTCTCCATCCCCGAGCACCAGGTAGGCAACCCGACCAGTCTACCTCTCCCCTTACGCCTTTCTCCAGGTAAATTCTTACTGTGTTTGACTAAACTGAATGGTAGTTGGATCTTGGAGCAACTCTAGCAGCCCCGCATCGAACTCTGGCAGATATGTTGTACACAACGTGCTTGTGCTATTGCCCGCGCGGGCTCCTTTTGTCCTGCTGGTTTCCATGGGATCCAGGTGGCTGTACAGGTGCACGTCCGATGGGCGGATGGTGCCCACTTTATTTTCAGGGGTCAACAATAAAGCGTCCCAGTCTATTTCAGTTTGAGAGTAATAAAACAAGCCGAGATGTAAAAGACTCGTTTTTAGGTGTTAGGGTTGTGTTGCGTCAAGTCATGGTTTGTTTAGGTTGCAGCTCGAGGACGAGCTGCATGTCCAAGTGGGGTGTAGTGTTACAGTACGTCATGGGCCTGAGCCCGTTAGTCTTATGGTTTGCTTAGGGGTCAAGTAAACCTCTCTATATATGAAGAGGAGATGTATCAATCTAATCAAGCAAGAATTAAGAAGAAAATCTCTTCCCTCTTGCCCGGCCGTGGGCAAAAGGCCCCCCGGCCGGCCTTCTCGCGCCCTCGCAACTCTCTCTCTCCCTCCCAAACCCTAGCAGCACATAACAATACCACAATTGTATTCGCCAGAATTCTAAATCTAAATATCAATATGGTGTTAGCTGTCGTTGCCTTTCTTATCAGGATGTAGTAAATTTATGGAAGAATCATCTGCGACAGGACTAGTATGGAAATCGATGCATCAAATCATGGTTGTCGCGATCTGATAGGTAGGATTCTTCTCAGGTTAGCATATGTTTTGGTTGGTTAAAGACCATGACCCAAGATCTGGATCACTATCAAATTCCATCTTACTCTTAGCACTGAACTACAGATCGAAGCGGTCCCAAGGCCCAATGGATCTAGTAAATTGACTGGGGAGATCTGGGCTGCGTCACGCCCGTGGAGGATGTTCTGACCATGGAGATGCCGTACTCCCTCAGCGAGGTGCTCACTGAGCATTGGGGCCATGGATGCCGGTGCTGCGGGCTGGGGCTGTGCCCCGCGCTGGCATGGATCTTTCCTTGTCATGCTCCACTGATCTGACCAGGGTGGTCAGGTCGTGGCCATGGTCGACGTCCTCTGTGCGGGATCTGGTGCGTTGATCCAGTTTTGGTCCACGCACATCTGATTTTTGTCGTCTTCCTCAACCGGTGGTTGCCGTTGGGTTGGGTTCTTTGTGTCTGGAAGTGCGTTGGTGCGGCAATGGGGTAGCCTGTTGCACTCCTACGGCTTGTCTTCTCAGAGACGAGTTAGGTTGTCTCCTGGATTCTTGAGCGGCGGCTCCTTATGGTGGACACGGTGGAGCCTGGTGGCGGGTGCCGGGTGCTGTGTGGCTGCTCCTTGGTAGTCTCGGTTGTGTGGGCAGCGGGATGTGCTGCGTGGGAGGCATTCACGGTGTTGGAGTCCTCATGCTCCTGCCCAGATCTTGGCGTGTCGCCTACCTTGATCTGTTTCGGTTTCACCTCTTCTCTGTGCGAGGTGTTGTGTTCGGGGATTCAATGGACGGTGGTCTCTATTCGGGTGAAAGCTTTTGTCAGTGCCGGTGACGTCGACGCTCTCGAGCGCCGCTTCCCTGCTTGGAGGCGTCATTGTGAATCAAACCCCTCCACCATTGGCTCTGTGTGAAAACTCACGTCCGGTCTGTCGGTCGGGGCAGTGGTGGTGTCTTTGGTGTTGCTCCCTTCTGGAAGGTGCTGCCTTGGTAGCCTTTGGTCCTATTCAGCTACTCGTCGTGGGTGCGGTACTTGGGCGGCGATAGTGTGCCTTTCGGATGGCAGGCTTCCCCATGGCGGGTGTGCTCGGATTCTCTTCTTCTTTGATGGTCTTGCTTTCATTTGCATTTTGAGCTCTCGGGTCAGCGCTCCATCATTTGTCGGTTTGGCGCCCTCGATTCTGGGCGAGAGGGCAAGGCAGGGGGGGGGGGCTCTTTGACGATGGACGGGATGCGCTGTGAAGCAGTCTATGTATGCTTGATGGCGATGAAGGCCTTCCTCCGATGGTGTGGCGTCTTCCTCCTCCGCTTCCTCCAGCAAATGTTTTGGTGGATGAAGATCCAAGCGTTTGAAGATCCAAGCGTTTCCATGGAGGCTAAAGTTGTCACTGGTTTCAGAATACTCATTTTAGCCTGGACATGTAAAAAAAAAATTTCTTGGAGTTTCACGTTAGCTTATATGTAGTGCGGCGCAACACCAGGGATTCCGGCGCCAACGTGGAACCTGCACAACACAACCAAAGTACTTTGCCCCAACGAAACAGTGAGGTTGTCAATCTCACCGGCTTGCTGTAACAAAGGATTAACCGTATTGTGTGGAAGATGATTGTTTGCAGAAAACAGTAGAAACGATTGCAAGAGATTGTATTTCAGTAAAGAGAATTGGACCGGGGTCCACAGTTCACTAGAGGTGTCTCTCCCATAAGATAAACAGCATGTTGGGTGAACAAATTACAGTTGGGCAATTGACAAATAAAGAGGGCATGACCATGCACATACATATCATGATGAGTATAGTGAGATTTAATTGGGCATTACGACAAAGTACATAGACCGCCATCCAACTGCATCTATGCCTAAAAAGTCCACCTTCAGGTTATCATCCGAACCCCCTCCGCTACTTTGCCTATTTTATTACCAAATGCGTTCTTGCTAAAAAGATTGGTGGTAAACTTTCTATCCCGGATTTGGCTTTTCTAGCTGCGGCACTGCAAAGTAGTAGGACTTATAATTTGGGGGCATTGATAGCTTATAGACTTGCTACTAACCGTGAGAAAGGTGGAATTTGTGGAGGCCTCATTGCCTCTCGTTTACTAGCTTTTCATAATGTAGAACCTCATCATTTTGATATTCCATTCCCCATAGAAAAACTTGACATAGCTTCTATGATTAAACATGAATTTGTTTCTGATTCCTCCAACTTGGGTAACCTGTTTTACAAGATGACATTTTATAAGAAAGTCTGGAGAATAACTAAGAAAACTGAGAAATTAGTAAGATTGCCTGCGCCTGTTCTATCTAACCTTGATTCCAGAGGAGATTGGTCGGTCACAGAAGGTGCACTGGATGCACACATAGAGAGAGGAGGCCAACATGCAAGAGACGACACGGAGGTCGAGGAGCACCTCGACTCACCATCCGATGCAGCAAGTTCCTCGCATCAACATGGTGGACATATGGAGCCTCCACGCTTTTCTTCTGCACAGGAACTTTACTATGACTACACCATGGATTATCCACCGGCGAGGAACAGCGACCCTCGTTGGGGTTGAACTCCACTTAGGCCAAAAGCCTAAACTTGGGGGGAGGTATACCGGCATCACTCATTCTTTGCATATTATGATTGCTGGATACTTGTACATACTTGTTTTGTTCGTTTGAGTGGTTTTCTAATGAGAGGAAGATGATATTTGGGGAAGTGCTGCCTGAAAACAGATTCTTGACTGTTACTAGAAAAATTCGTGTGCACAGCCAGTGCGTTATTTTGAGTTGCCAATTTTTGTGCAGGTTCCCCAGGTTGTTATCTAACTTTCATTAGTTGAACAATTTTCGAGCTGAGCAACGTAAGATTTTTGTAAAAATCGATTTCTGTACTGCTGTCAGGTTTTGGCAGATTTCTGCCATCTCGCTTTTCTGTGTTTCTTTTAGTTTGCTATTTCTTGCTCTTGCTTTGTTTCTTTCTCAAAACATAAAAAGACCAAAAATATTTCTGTTGTTTCTCTTCACCATTTGTTTGCTTTGGTTTCTTGCATTTGTTTCGCTTTATTTGCTATTGCTAGTTTGCTATAAGAAAACCCAAAAAGATTTTGCTTTGTTTGTTTGTTTCCTCTTGTTCTTGTTCTCAAATTTGAAAACACCAAAAATATTTGCTGTTCTTCTTTGGTTTGTAAAGCTCATCTTGAGTTCAATGGTCTTCGGTGGCTGGAGCGTGGTTTTCATTTCATATTATCCAAGCTACACAAGTGAAAAGGCAATAATGACGATCTACGACAATTGGATTGTGGTGAGAGGCTGGTATGAACTCTATTTGTTTTCATTTTTGTACATATACTCATCCATGTGAGCATGCTTAGTTGGTTCATGTGAGGTATATGTTATTTGAGAAAGTCTAGTAGTTTATGATCTCTCATGTTTAGCTCCAATCTATTAATATGAGTAGCATGTCATGGATGTTTGCTTGCATTGTTTTATTCATAAGTAAGTATGGCATTGTGGTATCCTCCTCTGAATAATTCATTTATATCGACTTGGCACATGCTCACGCATGCATATGACTGAACAAAAAGTCAATTAAGCCTCGATGATCTATATTACTTCAGAGTTCTTGTATCACTTTTATGCCTCCGTTAATTTATTTTGCCGCAAGCATGATTATGACAGTTACTGCTCTCTTGATTTGTCGCTCCCTAGTCTATTGCTAGCCTTCACTTGTACTGAGCGGGAACGCTGCTCGTGCTTCCAACCACATGAAAACCAAGTTATTCCAGAGTGTCCACCATAAATACCTATGCATGGCATTTCAAACCATTCCAAGTAAATTCTCATGCGCTACCTTTAAAACCTTCAAAATATTTCTCAATTTGTGTTTATGTTTCATAGCTCATGAGGAAGTATGTGGTGTTTAGCTTTCAACCTTGTCATTTACTTTTGACGGACTCTCATATGGACTAGTGGCACATCCGCTTATCCAATAATTTTGCAAAAAGAGCTGGCAATGGGATTCCCAGTCCCAAATTAATTAACTTTTTTTAAAAAGAAGGCCCTCCGGCCCAGCTTTATATATAAAGCCACACACATGATAAGGTTCGATACAACTCCACACCGCACACATAACAGATATCCGATGTTCTTAGACACGCCCACACATACAGCTCCCCGCAGTACATAACAAGACACAGCACACACATCCCGGATCCCTCGCATGCCCCAATGTCGTCGTAGATGATCAGGGTTGGGATGTCGTCCTCATGTGGCCTCAGACCGCGTCCGCGCGTAGAGCCTCCTGACGCCGCCCACCGCCAAGTCCAGCAAGTCCCTGTCCCTCGGTCTGACCAGAACCCTCCAACACTGCATATGTAAAGATAGTTGGTAGAAGATGTCAGCCGGGTTGCCGATAAGCTTTCCCTCAATGGCTAGCTTATTACGTATGTTCCAAAGCGTCCAGCATTGAGCCGCAAAGGTGAACCACGCTAGCCTACGGAGGGGGTTAGACAAGCCCTGAGAAAGTGCAATGAAGTCCCCAGCCCCTGCCGGGTTCCAGTCGCACGAAAGAAGCTCCCTCACCCCAGCCCACATAAGTCTTGCTAATGGGCAGGTGAAGAAGATGTGGTTGCAGTCCTCCCAGGCCCCGCAAAGCGCACACATCCCATTGGAAGGGCCATGCCGCTTAAGAAGCTGCTCCCCCGAGGGCAGCCGCCCCCGGATCAATTGCCAGAGGAACACCTTAATCTTTGGTGGTACTCTGGTTCTCCACACATCTTTGAACGATGCGGTCGCCGCCCCCTGCGCCAACCTAGCATAAATAGAGCTAGTGGAGTAGATACCGGACGGCTCCAAGGCCCAAGAGATCTCGTCCTCATCCGTGCTTAAAGGAAGTCCCTGTACCTCCCTGCACAAGTTGTCCCATTCCACAGTTTCGGCGAGACCAAATTGTCGCCTGAAGCGTAGGCGCCATTCCCCTGGCACCCCATCGAGCACCCTTGCTCCATGAACGGTGATGAAAGGCGACTCACAGCAGCTAAAGAGTCTGGGGAATCTCGCCCTAAGTGGTCCGCTGCCCGTCCACCAGTCAGTCCAGAAGTAGGTTCTTCTCCCGTTCCGAACCCGATGTTTTGCCCCCAGTTTGAAGTGCCATTTTACCTTTTGTATCGCATTCCAGAACTGGGAGCCATGGGTCGGAACCTCTCCCGCATAGAGATCCCTGCCCCGCAGGTACTTCGCCCTGATCAGGTCTGCCCAAAGACCTTCCGCTCCTTGGTAGAGCTTCCAAATCCATTTCACCATTAGGGCGATATTCATGGATTTAGTGTTCATCACCCCTAGGCCCCCCAGCACCTTGGGTTTACACACCGTGGCCCAGTCCACCATGTGGTACTTGCGTTTATCTCCCACGCCCTCCCAAAAGAAGCGTGAGCGCGGTCTATCCATAGCCTTGTGTGTGCCGTCATGGAGCAGGTACATGCTCATAGCGAACAAGGGCAGGCTAGACAAGCAGGAGTTGGTCAGTTCCAGGCGCCCCGCCGCCCCAAGGAACAACCCCTGCCAAGGTTCAACCCTATGAGCCACAATCTCGGGGAGGAAACCCCAGTCCGCTACCCTAAGCGGTCGATCACTAATAGGTAATCCCAGATATTTAATCGGAAACTTGCCCAGGCGACAATTGAGGAGGTTGGCCACCCGTTGTTGAGCCGTCCTGGAGACCCCCATGACCACCACCTCGCTCTTGTCGAAGTTGATCTTCAGACCCGACATGTTCTCAAAGCATAGGAGCAGGGCCTTCAGATTCGCAATACCCACCCCTGTGGGTTCCACCAAGATCATGGTGTCATCTGCGTACTGCAGTTGAGTCACCCCCCCTGGGATGAGGTGTGGTACCAGTCCCCTGACATGGCCAGCGGAATTAGCCTTGGCAATGATCGCTGCCAGGCCATCCACCAGGAAATCAAAGAGAATCGGCGAGAGTGGGTCTCCCTGTCTCACTCCGCGCTTGTTCCTGAAGAAATGCCCTATTTCCCCGTTAACATTAATCGCAGTTTGGCCACCCCTGACCAACTGCATCAAACGGTGGACCATCATCGCGGAGAACCCCTTCCTCAGAAGAATCTCCTGCAGAAAGTCCCAATTTACCCTGTCGTAAGCCTTCTCAAAGTCAAGCTTCAGGAGCAAACCCTTTTGCTTCCTGACGTGTAGCTCGTGCACAATCTCATGTAAGGCCAGGGCCCCCTCGTGCAGGCAGCGCCCTCTAATGAAAGCGGATTGACAGCGATCTATAACTCTATGCGCCACCGGAGCTAATCTAGTCGCGTACGCCTTAGCCACAAACTTAAAGATAACATTGATGAGCGTGATAGGTCTGAACTGTCTGATGTTCTCAGCCCCTCTAACTTTGGGAATCAGGGTGATAATCCCGTAGTTAAGGCGCGCCACGTCGACCCTCCCTAGGGCGAAGTCGTTGAGGATCTGCAGGATCGGTCCTCGAAGTGTTCCCCAGAACTTCATGAAGAAAAGCACCGGGAGGCCGTCTGGGCCCGGCGCCGAGTCCTGCTTCATGCCCGCTAGCACCTCGTCCAGCTCCTCCGCAGTAAAAGTCAGTTCGAGGTCATGATTCTCCTCCGGCGACACCTTCTGGTTCCCATCCCAAAGGTGCGGACCCAGGGCAAACCTCCTGGTCTCCCCCTCCGATCCCATAAGCCCCTGGTAGAACAGATAGATGTGTTCCATGAGCTCCCGCTGCTCATGGATCTCCCCATGGTCCGTGGACAGCCTAGGGATCGAGCACTTCCGCCGGCGTCCATTCGCAATGGCATGAAAGTACGCCGTGCACGAGTCCCCTTTGAGCGTCCATTGAACCCGACTACGTTGGCGCCAGTACTCCTCGTCTGCCCTGTCTAAGGCCGAAAGTTGGTCTTCAAGGTGATACCTAAGCGCCCACCCCTCCTCATCAAGGCCTGTGGCATCGGCCACCCTATCCAGCTGGGTGACCTGTAGGAGTAGGTTTTCCCTAAAATCCCTCTTCTCCTTGCCCAGGTTGGCTCCCCACCCCTTGAGGAATTGCCGAGTGTTACGGGCCACACACTGCCAAAGCTCTATGTAGCACCTATGTGGGCCCAGCCCCGCGATGAAGTTGTCCAGCTTTGCCTTAAGGAGGTCCCCAAACCCCGGAACACCAAACCACCAGGTCTGGAAGAAAAACCTCGGCGGCACTCTCCTTGTCTCTTCACCCGAAGACAGGAGGAGCGGTGTATGGTCAGAACCAATCCTTGTGATCGCGGTGAGCGAGCATAGAGGGAACGCCGCCTCCCAGGCCGGCGCAACCAGCACCCTGTCAAGGACACACCTAGTCGGCCTAAGGCGCTTGTTGGTCCAAGTGAAGCGAGCCCCTGTCCGCTCTAACTCCCGGAGTGCCATAGCCGCTATGGCCTCGTTAAAACGTCTCACCCGCGACCAGTTGATGTTATCATTATTTTTCTCATCAGCTGTCCGAATGAGGTTGAAGTCCCCACCGATCACTACCGGGTACTCGCACCCTGCCACCGCCTGGGTGAGCTCTCCCAGGAACTCCTCCGTGCGGCGATGATCCGCCGGCCCATACACAAGGAAGAAGCACCACTTCATGTTGTTCTTCCGTTGTAGTATGGTGGCCGAAATGAAGAAGGTCCCCTGCCTCCAAGCACCAACATCAAAACATTCATCGCGAAAACCTAGAAGCATTCCCCCGGAGTGGCCCTCCGCCGGCACCCAGTTCCAGGCGAACTGACCGCCAAACTCCATGCTTCGCAGCTCAGCCGCCGAAAAATCGGCTTTGATGGTCTCCTGTAGCCCAATAATATCCACCCTGTCTCCCCTGATGTATGATTTGAGCTGAGTCCGGCGCCCCTGCTCACCGAACCCGCGAATATTATAGATCAGGGCCTTCATTTGCCGCTCTTCCCTTTACCCCTCCCCTTACGCATAGTCAGAGTGGACCGCCTCCCTCTCTTGCGTGCGGGTCTGGTACCCGAGCGACTGGCCTCCCTGGCCTCAGCGTCCGACCCCTCCGACGCACAAACCGCCGACCGAGCGATGGGCGTTGACGGGCACCGGTCGCCGTCCTGGACCGGGCCGTCCACGGCATCCGTGGCCGCCGCCTCCCCGGCAGCGGCCCGAACCCCATCCACGTCCACTTGAGCCTCCCTGGCAGCAAGCTCCGTAGCTTGGCACGCCGCCACCCTGGCAAGCGCCGCTTGGGCCTCCTCCTTTGCGCGGAGTAACGAGATGGCCTCCATCGGTGTCCCCGCCGATGGAACAAACAGAATGCAACTATCGGCAAGCACCGCACCAATCTGCTGATCGGATCTAGCATCAAGAATAGAGAAATCATCCGGGTCCGTACCTGCCGTGGCCGGGTCGAGGTTGCGCTCCGCCGCCAGCTTCTGTGCCTTCTCCATGGCCGATGCCGCCGCCGCACCGCCGTGACGGCTGCTCTTCCTGATCGCCGAGGCCGGTGCCTTCTTCTTGATCGTCTTGGTGGGCGCCATGGTGGCCACCGTCTTGGTCCTCTTGCCTTGCGCCATGGGAGCCACGGCCGTGGCCGCGGAGCGAAGGTCCTCCACCACGGGCGGAGCCTCCACCTCCTCCTCCACACCCAACTCGCCCTCCACCTCCAAGATCGGCAGCGCCTTGGACGCCGCAAGCCCTCCCTCGAGGCCCTCGTGAGCCAGCTTCAGCGGGCTGTCAAGCAGCCAGTACTGCACGGGATCAGTCACATGTGAGGACGTTTCGCCCGATGCCGCCGGCAGCTCCTCCGGGCCAAAGGCTGTGCCCCCCTCTCCTCCAAGCATCTCCACGTCTGTCGACGCCGCAGCCCCAAAGTCGAGGGCCGCCTTCCCCAGGACCAGCGACGGGAGGAGGTCCACGTTGGACCCGTATTGTCCCGCGAAGCGCCCCAGCGGAGGAGCGCTGTGGGCTCCCCCCGAGAGCGCACGCTGCTGCGCGCCTCCCCCACCGGCCCCTCCCGTGAGCGTGCGCAAAGAGCCGCCCCCACCGGTCCCGTTCCCAGGTCCCGCCGGTGGAGCAGCCGCCTTGGACTTGTCATTCTTGCGGTGGCGGTTCCACCTCTCGCCATCCGTGCTCCGATCCTCGGAATCCAAGTCATCGGCGTCGTCATCATCCCCCGGCGGAGGGGGCCGAGGTGGGTTGGAGCCCCCTGCCCCTGGAGTTCCCAGCTCGGCCTGCACCCCCACGGTGTAAGGCACGCCGTTGACACACAGAGCAATCGTTCCCTTGATGCGCTCCGGGAAGCGGCATTGGAACCTCACCCGGACCGGTTCCGTCTTCCACTTCTTGACCGACAACTCATCGACATCGAGCGGCCTGCCGATCATCGTGAGCGCCGCCATGAGGCGCTCCCTCTCCATGAGGTCCCCGGGCAGCCCCGTGAGCTGCACCCACACCGGCGGCATGGCCTTGCCCGGCCTCGGGTTAACGAACGCCTCCCGAATGTCCACATCCATCTTGCTCAGCGGGAGGTAAATCTTGCCCCTCCGAGTGCTCATGCGCAACGTCTCCCTAGACGGAAAGCGCACCGAGAATTCCTTCTCCGAGACCTTCGCCACACTCCAGTCCCAAGCACCATCCAGGAGGTTCTTGAGCTCATCCGCAAGCTGTAGCGCGGAGAGCGGAGCCACGTCGAAGTGGATAACCGCCTCAAAGGTCTCCACTTGGCCCGACCCCTCGAGCGGCTCGACCTCGATATTGTAGAATCCGCCACCGGTGATAGCATGCCCCATCTGCTGCAGCATCATCGGGCGCCCGCGGGTGGGGCAGTTGGCCGACGCGTGCCCTTCCCGGCTGCACAGAACGCACACCGGCTCGTTGGTGCATTCCGATTGGAAATGGCCCTCTCTCCCACAGCGGAAACACTCGCCTCCGACAGCTCCCGTGGCACCCCCGGCCGCGAGCTTGTTCTTACCCTTGTGCTTCGGGTTGGGAGGCGCCCCCTGCCCTCCCCCTTTCTTGTTCCTGCCGTTCTGCCCGCCTCCGCCGCCGCCGCCGCGGCCGCCCGCGGGGACTTGCAGCTGGCCTTGCCCCCTGGCCCGGGCCGCTTCCTCCTCACGAAGCCGCTGTTGCTCCCACTCCCACCATGGGGGCGGGGAACCCCAATCCCCCCTCTCCGAGTCGTTCGAACGATGCTCGCCGAACCGCGGACGCGGCTCATCGTCGTTCCGGCCGCGCCGCCCGCCGTCGTACCGGCCCAGATCGAGCCGGCCTCCCTCCTGCCAGCCGTCATCTCTCCGGCCCGACTCCGTCCGGCCGCCGTCGTGCCGGCCGCCCTCCTGTCGCCCCGCGCCATGGCGGCGCCCTTCTCCATCACCATAGGCCCCAAAGCGCCTCTTGTTGCGCCCGTCGCCCCCGCTCGCCTCCCCTCCGTACCTCTCCATCACCACTGCTGCGAAGGACTTCGAGAGCGGCGGCGGCGCAGGTAAACGAAAAAGCGTGCGGGCGATGGACTGAAACCTACTAATCTCTCCCGGGCGTGCAGGGAACCCTAAAGATGGAGTGGTGCATCCCTTGGCCAACCACAGCCACCTTGGGCCCGCGTAATGGGCCACCTCTTGCCGCATGGGCCTCACCACCAGGTCCCCCTGCGGCTCGCTCAGCCCACTACGCGGAGGCCCCAGAAGAAGGAGGGGATGCTCCGTCCCGTCCTCCACATGGCCCAACCCAGGCCCAGCGCACGTCCCCGACGGCCCAACCTCAGCCTGCGCAGGTGAGGTCCCTTCCTCCCTCGACGAGACCGAGCAGACCACGCTTCGCGGCGAAGCCGGCGGCGGCGGCCGTCGGCAGTCTCCCGCGGGACCATCCCACGGCAGCCCCACTCCGGCGACTCGACGCCGCCCTCCGCCACGCTCCCGGACACCACGCGGACCACCACCATCTCCTAGGCGGGTGAATCTCGGGGCCGAGCTCGCACGGAAACGGGAGGCCCTCCCTCCAGGCGCGAACGCCGTGCGCCGCCGGTGACGGAGTGAGCCCCCGAGCTCCTCCGCCCGCGCTATGAAGCCTCCCAGGCAAATTAATTAACTTAAATAGACACTCCTCCATGGTTTGTGATTGTTGGATGGCACCCAAAGGATTCGGTTAGCCATGGCTTGTGTAAGCAAAGGTTGGGGAGAGTGTCATCATCATAATAAAAATAAAGTAAAAAGGCACTCCTTCATGGTATGAGATTGTTGGCAGGCACCCGAGGATTCGGTTAGCCATGGTTTGTGTAAGAAAGGTTGGAAGGAGTGCCACATAAATATGCAATAATTCATGGAAGCCGCTCTTGAGAGTCCGGTTGGCGAGGTAGTTGGTGTACCCATTACCATTCGTTGACAACAACAAACACCTCTCAAAATAATTTTACTCCTGTCTTTATAAAAATGAAAAGCTCTAGCGCATGTTAATCACTGCTTCCCTCTGCGAAGGATCAATCTTTTACTTTTACGTTGTGTCTCCATTATTTCTTTGAGCACTATCTTGAGAGCACAACTGTCATTCTTAGTATAATATGCTTGTCTCAAAATATGATTGATTGTGGTATAACTTTGATGCATTTATCTTTTGACAATCACTACTTCTAGTCTTTCTATGAACTCCAGAGGTGCCCGGGCATTTATGTTTTGCCAATCAAATACAGGCAAGCGAGATACCACTTTATCATACTCTCTTATGAACATTGCAATCCTGCTTATATACATGATTCATGATGCTTACTATTAATTGTTGGTACCTCTCCATGATTGACATAGCTGATTAGATGATCTTATTTGCATGTGTCTCATTATGAATTGCTTAAGTATTAGCCATAGCATGAGAATATATACATCATATGAGCAAATGTGTTCGTGAAAGTTCATTTATCGCTCAGTTGTTAACTGAATTGCTTGAGGACAAGCAATAAGCTAAGCTTGGGGGGAGTTGATACGTCCAAAACGTATTTACTTTCCCGAACACTTTTGCTATTGTTTGGCCTCTAATTTGTGTATTTTGGATGCAACTAACACGGACTAACGCTGTTTTCAGCAGAACTGCTCTGGTGTCTCGTTTTTGTGCAGAAATCCAACTTTCGGGAAAATCCTCGGAATTTATGCAGAAGGCCCTATTTTCCCAGAATAATGACGGAGCCAGAAGGACAAACCAGGTGGAGGCCCGAGGGCCCCACACCATAGGGTGGCGCGGCCCAGGGGGGGCCCGCGCGGCCCTGTGGTGTGGCCCCCTCGGTCGGCCTCCGACGCCCTCCTTCGGACTATTTATCGGCCTCGACCTAAAAACGCACGGGGAGAAGTCGAAGTCGCCAGAAACCCTCCAGAACGCCGCCACATCGCGAAACTCCGTCGCGGGAGCCAGAAGTCTCCGTTCTGGCACTCCGCCGGGATGGGGAATTGGAGGAGATCATCGCCATCATCACCGCCAACGCCTCTACATCAACCAGCCATGTTTCCCCCATCCATGTGTGAGTAAATCCCCCGCTGTAGGCCGAAGGGGATGGTAGGGATTGGATGAGATTGGTCATGTAATAGCATAAGATTGTTAGGGCATAGTGCCTAGTGTCCGTAATTGGTACTTTGATGATATTGTTGCAACTTGTTATGCTTAATGCTTGTCACTAGGGCCCGAGTGCCATGATCTCAGATCTGAACATGTTATTGTTTCATCAAGATAATCATTGTTTATGGTCTTACCTATAAGTTGTATACACATGTCGCTCTCCGGAACCGATGGCCCTGAAGTGACAGAAATCGGGACAACCGGAGGGAATGGTAGTGATGTGAGGATCACATGTGTTCACGGAGTGTTAATGCTTTGCTCCGGTACTTTATTAAAAGGAGTACCTTAATATCCAGTAGTTTCCCTTGAGGCCCGGCTGCCACCGGCTGGTAGGACAAAAGATGTTGTGCAAG
Organism: Lolium perenne; assembly: GCF_019359855.2. NCBI lineage: Eukaryota > Viridiplantae > Streptophyta > Magnoliopsida > Poales > Poaceae > Lolium > Lolium perenne. The sequence continues at coordinate 303,954,234 of NC_067250.2, read as the reverse complement.
TTTCTCATTGCGAGCACGCACGACTATATATGGAACACATGCCTATTGATTGCTTTGTACTTGGACACCGTTTTATTATTATCTGCAAATGCCCTGCTATGATTGTTACATGAGTTTCTCTCATCCATGCAACGCCCGTCATCCGTCCCCGTGCCTACAGTATTTTAATCCTGCTGTTTACTAAAATCACTACTGCTGTCTCTGTTACTCTGCTGCTGTTATTTCACTATCGCATCTTTGCTATAAAGCTGTTACTCGATAAACTCTTGCGAGCAAGTCTGTTTCCAGGTGCAGCTGAATTGACAACTCCGCTGTTAAGGCTTCCAAGTGTTCTTTGTCTCCCCTTGTGTCGAATCAATAAATTGGGTTTTACTTCCCTCGAAGACTGTTGCGATCCCCTATACTTGTGGGTCATCAGCAACCAATGAAGCTAAAGGAACATTATTAGGATCAACATTAGATCTACCATTCACAAGCATAGACATAATCACATCAATCTTATCACTCAAGGAGGAGATTTCTTCAACAGCATTTACCTTCTTACCTTGTGGAGCTCTTTCCGTGTGCCATTCAGAGTAATTTATCATCATATTATCAAGAAGCTTTGTCGCCGCCCCCAAAGTGATGGACATAAAGGTTCCTCCAGCAGCTGAATCCCATAGGTTCCGCGAAGAAAAATTCAATCCTGCATAGAAGGTTTGGATGATCATCCAAGTAGTTAGTCCATGGGTTGGGCAATTCTTTACCAAAGATTTCATTCTCTCCCATGCTTGAGCAACATGTTTATTATCTAATTGCTTAAAATTCATTATGCTACTTCTCAAAGATATAATTTTAGCAGGAGGATAATATCTACCAATGAAAGCATCCTTACATTTAGTCCATGAATCAATACTATTCTTAGGCAAAGATAGCAATCAATCTTTAGCTCTTCCTCTTAAGGAGAAAGGAAACAATTTTAATTTTATAATATCACCATCTACATCCTTATATTTTTGCATTTCACATAATTCAACAAAATTATTAAGATGGGCAGCAACATCATCAGAACTAACACCAGAAAATTACTCTCTCATAACAAGATTCAGTAAAGCAGGTTTAATTTCAAAGAATTCTGCTATAGTAGCAGGTGGAGCAATAGGTGTGCATAGGAAATCATTATTATTTGTGTTTGTGAAGTCACACAACTTAGTGTTTTCAGGAGTATTCATTTTAACAGTACTAAATAAAGCAAACTAGATAAAGTAAATGCAAGTAACTAATTTTTGTGTGTTTTTGATATAGAGAACAAGACAATAAATAAAGTAAAGCTAGCAACTAATTTTTGTGTGTTTTATTTTAGTGCAACAAACAAACTAGTAAATAAAATAAAGCAAGACAAAAACAAAGTAAAGAGATTGGAAGTGGGAGACTCCCCTTGCAGCGTGTCTTGATCTCCCCGGCAACGGCGCCAGAAAAAGAGCTTGATGCGTGCAGTTAACACACGTCCGTTGGGAACCCCAAGAGGAAGGTGTGATGCGTACAGTAGCAAGTTTTCCCTCAGAAAGAAACTAAGGTTTATCGAACCAGTAGGAGCCAAGAAGCACGTTGAAGGTTGATGGCGGCGGAGTGTAGTGCGGCGCAACACCAGTAGCTGAAAAAGTGTTGCGCCGCACTACACTCCGCCGCCATCAACCTTCAACGTGCTTCTTGGCTCCTACTGGTTCGATAAACCTTGGTTTCTTTCTGAGGGAAAACTTGCTACTGTACGCATCACACCTTCCTCTTGGGGTTCCCAACGGACGTGTGTTAACTACACGCATCAGAACTCCAAGTGCAGAGTGTTGTAGCGCATCTTTTTCCCACAATAGTGACAGGAGAGTTTATATTGAACTCTCGGGGAATTGGATTAGAAGCTGAATTCGTCCTTTCATCTTCTAGCAACTTGCAAAGTAAAGTTTTTTACCTTGTGTCCCCAACTCCACCGTGTGGTTATCAAGCACATGGTTTCGTATTAGTAATATGAAAAGCAAAGTAAAATAAAAGTAAAGTATTATATATAAATAAACTAAGCAAGCTAAATGAAAATCAATAAAAGGCTAATGGTTTTTGGGTTTAGTGAGTGAGTATGTGGAGAAAGTATTTTTGGTATTTTTGGAATAATAAATAGAAGTAAATGTAAATTTTGGTAATAGTGTTGGAAAGGTGTTTCTAATGAGTTAAATGGATCGCGATTTATAGGTTCACTTGTCTACTCTATTTTTAAGTTGTAGTGGACACAAACAATTCATCAAAGACATAATATTGGTGGAACTTCAACATATGTTTGACAAGCATTCATATGGGCCTCCCCGCGCCGCCGGTGGGATTCGAGCATGGCGAGGTTGCCGAACTCGATGGTGAGTTGATCCTATCGAGCCGCTTCCTACGGGCCATTTTCCTCGGCCCAATGCATTTCTCCCTACGCACTCTCACTCTCTTTCCCCTTTTTATGGCCCATGGAGTACCCAAGGCGGAGGAGTGCGGCAAGGCAGCCTCCCCGCATGAGCGCGATGGGGCGCATGGGCAGCAAGGCAGGGGCTCCACCTAGACGCACGTCTTTAACCGGCTGTCCAGCTCTGCCTCCGTTCCTTTCCATGCCTCCTCTTTCGTTGGCTATGCTTGTGATCGGACGGAGCCGGAATGTTGTCGTGCCTCGTGCTCGTGTGGAGCTGCAAAGAAAGAGCACAGATGCTGCAAATGGTAGGCATCGAAACTATAAAATGTCAGAGGTGCTTTGCGATGCATTAGCGGTGGTGTTGCAAAAGATCGGCGGGTGTCTTGCAAATCTTGTTGACAGCGCTACCAACAATCGATGGCGATCTTGCAAGAAGCAAGCGACAATGCTGCAAGCTAGAGTAGGGATGTTGTCGGCGGTGCGCCGATGAGTAGTTGACAATGCTACGATAGTATATTTTGTTTGCTGCAAATGTTCTACTGTTCTGCTACTTTAGTACCAAGTTTTTGCTACAAGGTGCCCAACGAGGTTGATTTAGCTTCAATAGCACAACTTTTTTGCTATGAAGTCTCCAATGAGGTTCTGGCAAGTCTATTTTTATTTTTGATCGAACCGTTTTTTGCTTCAATGAAGAAAAAGTGAAAACATGTTTTGCTGCTATGAAGCAAAGTTTAGAGACTTGAGGTCAAAGTAGACACATATCACGCATGCAAGCAGGAAGCTGGGAGAGTCCTAGCCTCCGGAGAATTTCTAGCACTGTCCTATTTCTAAGTAAGGCTTTTCCCGTCCTAGCCTGTCCCACGAGAGAACCAACGGCGAGCAGATCTGACATATAATGTCTCTGAAACAGGATAGTACTCCGTATATCAAACTGCATTTATTTAATCAATATTTTCCTTGGATTGAACTTTTATTGTAAAGAAGGATGTTTCACGCCAAAAAAAAATCCGAGTTGTATTTGGTCCGGAATACAACTCTCTCTCGTCAGAATTACACTCCGTACGTACAAATAGTATCCTTTTCATACTGTGTTCTTTTTTTTTTTGAACAAAGGGACTGGTCTGGAAGACCCGAGAGGACTGCATTAAATAAAACGTGGCAGGTACATATTACAAGAAGGCCCCTTAAACAACACTCGCACTAAGAACCTATTATTTGAAGAAAGGGCCCTCGATATTACAAAAAGCACCCTGGAACAAAAAGATAAAACGCAATCGGGTCCCTGGGTACCTCCGCCACGAATCGTCGGTGACCTCAAGGCGTCGCCGCCGAGGTCTGAGAGCAGTGCGCTCGGAAACTCCGCTCCGGCGATGAACCAAAGCTGCAGGCCACCACGATACCACCGGGGACAAACCACTTGATGGCGTCGCAGCGTCGAGCTCCTGCAACCGATTCGAGAAGAGGCCTCCTAGCTGGAGGTTGAAGACGGGCCGCCCTTCCGGCCGATGATCACGACGCCAAGCTTGGGCGCCATGTGCTCCGCACGAAGAAAGCTGCCTGCAGTAGCAGCAAAGCACCTCTGGGGCAAGATGCCGCCGGAAAACGTCGGAGTCCTCTTTTGGTAACCACCGCGGCAACCAGAACAGAGGGAGACCGGCGTATCCAGCCGCATCCCAGGCTTATTCTGAAGAGGATCAGAGGAAGAGACGCCCGCCATCAACGGCCCCAAGCTCCAGAGCACGATGGCCAGCAGCCCCCACCTCCACCACCGCTGACGGCGGCCTGAGCGCCCAGCCGGTGAAACTCCCCAAGGCATGAAGCCAGACGGCACTAAGGCACAAAGAAACCTAGACTACAACCTATCTACTGCTATACACGGGGGAGGGACCCTCGCCCAGACTCAACGCCGGCCTCCGCCGGAGAAGAGGAGGGGAGGGGCCTGCCGGCCCGGAGCGGATAAGACCAGGAAGAGGAGAGGTGGGAGACGAGAGGTGGGATATGCCGACCCGTCCTTGGTTTTCTGCTGGATGGGTCTGGTTTTCATACTGTGTTCCGAATTCCCATACATCTCGTCCTCTCGTACCTCTTGCACAACAAAAACAGGCTTTCTTTGGGAGACAATCCAACATCCTATTTAACTCACCAAATCTCTTCCCTGCCAAAGCACTAATCCAAAACCAAGTTACGGCCAAAACATCGAACACCCAATCGACCCAGGGGAGGACGACCATAATGCCGAGATCAGGGGAGCCGTTCAACATCTGCGAGGAATTGGGGAAAGGTTTACTCTTTACCAGCGTACTCGCGCCCCCGTACCTCTTCGTTAGGGGCGGCATGCAAGCCGTCTGCGCGCTCACGCCATTGGCGACTTGCGTTGGCGCGGGGTGGTGGGGCTGCTACTCAGCCATTGAGCACGCACGACGGAAAGAGGAGACGCCGGCCTTGACCCAGGTCCTCGCGATGGCCGGCGCCAACGGAATCGTTTCCTTGCCCCTGGGTGTCCGCGCCGCCGTCCGTTCTTCTCTTGTCGGGGGCGCCATGGCTACGGCTGTGTGTGGCAGCCTCAAGCTCCTGCTGGGAGATCCGCCCCGGGCTATCTAGCCGCGACAAGCGGATCGATCGATGATCCGGCGCATGCTGCTTAGCCAACAACGCCTACCAAAGCGGGTGTTTTTTTCTTTCTTTTTTGCCAACAAACACGTTATGTTTTTGATCATGTTACAGTTCTTCCTTACGGTATGCATGGTTTTCTGAGCTCTAATTCTCAAACTATATATGTCTAATGTAGGCTTGGGTTTCGTTATGATATTTCAGTCGCTAAACTCTGCTTGCTACAGCTAGTTCTCAACTCATAATTTTGGTGATCCTGCAAATTCCTAGCTTATATAAGCTAGGAATATCAGGACCTATGACGGGATCAAATTGTACTGAAAACAAATAAAGGAAAAATATATAAAATAAAGGAGCATTGTCCCACACACCGACGTGGCCAACCTTTTTTTTGCGAGAAATCCACCGATCTATTAATAATCATCAACAGTAGTACAAATAAGCCAAAAAGTAAAAAAAAATTACAAATTGGTACTCGGACCACCTAGCGACGACTACAAACACTAGCACGAGCCGAAGGCGCGCCGCTGTCCTCGCCCCTCCATCGCCGGAGTCGGGCAAAGCTTGTCGTAGTAGAGCTTGTTGTAGTAGACAGACGGGAAGTCGTCATGCTAAGATCCCAAAGGACCAGCGCACAAGAGCAGCAACCATCGCCAATGATGACAACCGTAGATCGGAAGAAACTATCATGAAACCACACCAATAAACATGAAAACCGACCGGATCCCAGGAGATCCGATGGGCACACAACTCCACGCGCCCTCCGTCAGCGCTAGATGCACCACCGGAGCGAGGATAGGGCGGGGAGGACCTTATTCTGACTTCAGGATGTAGCCGCCGCCTCACCATCCCAAAAGAGAGACTGAAAAGCAAACTAAATTAAGAACGGAAACTCCCCGTCGGCGAGGGACCGTGGTCCGCCACACCTCCAAGGCCCCAAGGTGACGTGGCCAACCTCCAAGCCCCCGGAAGCTGTCGCTGGTGACGCCATATCCACTGCAGCCACCAACGGTGCCTCCACGGAAGAACGATGGTGCCCGCCTTCGTTGATCTGACAGAGTTAACACTCAACACTCACATATTCAGGAACATATTCAGGAACACATGAAGTCTACACACACTAAGAAGGCAGCAATATGGAGATTACCATTTGGCGCAGGCGACGGTTATGGTCCTCCAAGATGTGCACCTACGATCAACCATTCACGACCATAAATCATATCAACAAATTCCTGAGACATTTATCGGTTTATGCTTACTTCACCCAACAGATCACAATTGCAATTACCTTGCGCCGTGATTCGTCCAGCTGCTGGTTCAGTAGCTCATCCTACATCAGCACACAAGAAAAGATGATGCACAGTTACATGACCATTTTTTTCTCTCACACTGACATGTAACGGTGAATTCCATGTAGAGCGTGTACATACTTTCCTGTCACGGACTTTGCCTAGTGTAGACTCGAGCTGCTTCTGCAGATTGTCAAGCTCATCGGTATTGGCGGATGCAAGGTCTTCTCCGGTCTGCCTCCTTATGTTGGCCTTGAGTTGGTCACACTCACGCCTCAGCCTTGCGATCTCCACAGACATTTGCTGCGTGGCAAGAATCACAGATGCATTAAGAATCGCATATACTCCGTAGGTCAATAAGTTGTACAAAGTATGTGTATCTGTTAGTTAACCTGATCATCATCATGATTTGTCTCCTGGTGCTGGGCGTTGCTGATGGCCTCGTAACGCTTAATTAGCTCACTCCAGCTTAACAAATCAAAAGTGAATACGTCACTATTACTGTACGTACACAGGAATACATGATAGATTTAAGTAATTAACTTTTAGTCATTTTGTATTGTTTAATTATGCCTGGATTTAACTCCCTCGCAAATAGTCTTTGATAGGATAAAACTTGAGGCGAGGTTGTGGGTTTTGGCGGGTGCCTAGCGCTTGGGTGATTTGATGTTGGGAGAGTAAAACTTTGTAATGACTCCGCTTTTACAGTCTCGTAAACTTCAAACTCCGCCTTAATTAATCGATTGGGGCAAAATCTTTTTTGCCCCCGTTTTTTTTTTAAATATGCCAGGATTATGAATATGCAGCTGCAAGTGGAATGCCGGAGTACAGAGTACTTGTTGAACTTTTCAGGCTGAGCTCAGGAAACGTCTATAGCTAAGTGCATCTGATTCTGACCATGAATCCTAATCGAAAGATGCCACATGATTAGAATAGGGATGAATTTAGACATCATTAGATAACTTTAGAGAACGTTCTACGCGGCTAGTGCCATCCATTTGGCAAGCTTAATACCAAAATTTATTGAAGAAAATGCAGATTCAAGAATCGCGATGAACGTGCTATGCGGTGAATAAACTGAAGGAACATGCCTGGTAAGTGGGCTGCAGTATTCGAAGAGCTTGCCACGGGCGGAGAAGACGATGACGCCGACGTGCGCGTCGCAGAGCACGGCAAGCTCGTGCGCCTTCTTCAGCAGCCCACCGCGACGCTTGCTGAAGGTCACCTGCCGGTTCACCTTGTTCTCGATCCTCTTCACCACCACCTTCCCACGCCCCATCTTCTGGGAGAAGAAGATAGCTGAGAGCAGGAAATGCTGAGGAAACTGGTCTGCTCAGCAGTGGCGGTTTCCCGCAACCAAGTACTAGTACCAACCAGAAGAGCCTTGAAACAGAAGGCAAGCACTGTTGTAGCACTGCCGATTTGTTTTACCTTGTATTGTAATTTTCACCTCGTGTCGATCGATCGTATATTCGTATAGCAGTGGAGCTGCAAGATGGAGAGACGAGGTAACTTCTCCTTGTTCCTTCGGGGTTAAGTTGTCCGAAACTGTAGTAGTCAAGGAGCGACAAAATAGGCATGTGTACATTTGGAGGAGCCGCGCGCGTCGCAGTCACCTCCTCCGGAGCGGCACACATGGGCGCGGTGTGGCGGCAGGGGCACACGCGAGCGACTCGCTCCTCACAAGCGCCACAAAGTCCTGGGCCGCGGCGGCCGTATTCACCACGCTCGACTGCTGCGCCGTGTCCACGCAGCCAGGAGTGCCTGCACGTTCCGCCGCACGGAGATTTTTAACGCGAGCGCACGGCTGAATCCACCTGAATTTGGAGCTCCCTCTGTTCTGTTGCTCTTCCATCGGGACATACGCACCGCCGCTGGACGTTGACTAATCCACTTTTCTCTCCAAAAAATAGCGTACGCGAATTAATACTAGCTGTCTCCGCTCCACTCTTATCAGCTGGTGGAACGATTACCTCTTTTTCTGCCTCGGGTTTATTAATTGTGTCGCTCGTACCCATCTCCTTCCATGCATCTGCCTTCACTTTGTTTCTTTTCTTCAATTCAAAACAAATGATCATGCGACCTGACCTGTTCAGCTTAGATTATTTCCCTTTCGATCTCTACCTATATGCATGCTTCACCCGATCGACATGCACAGCTACATCGCACGTATGTGTTGGTCCTCACTACATGGGGACGTGACATGCATGCGTGCCGCAACACGAAACTTTGATCGAGTTGCTCGTCCCAAAGCGCCTCTTCTTTCGTTGTCTCCCTGTGTGAACGAATCATCAACCTTAATAAAAGGACGCGGCACCTCTTTTGGTTGGTTCCCTCGATTTCAATTCATTTGGGGTTGCGCGCGCCAATTATCAACCGATTTTCAAGGAGCCTGCAGTGGCTCAATCGATCGCTTGGTCTTCAACGCCTGGCCGTGACCATGGAGATTCTCTTTGTTTGTGACTAATCGATCCATCAGCACCTGACCAAGAGCGCTTTTTCAGTTCCATCCTTCATTTTAATTTCCGTCTAGCTCTAATCTTTATCCACAAAATAGTAGAAGTAGGATGTGTGTGGGAGTAAGTTATGTACGTATGTGTGATCATCTACTGTGTTTCAGAAGAAAAAAAACGTCAGGCCAGCCCTCCAGGTCGTTCTCTCTCTCTCTCTCCCTTCTTTTTTTTCCCTACTTCGAATTTGAACGACACTAGCTTGGCTATCTCTGCAGCAAATGTTAGCACGATGAACCACATCTGTCTCTTAACACTAGTAGCTGGTTAGACATTAATTTCTCCAAGTTTAAAAAAAAAAAAAGACACTACTTTCTCTAAAATGACCATACCCTAATTCCTCTCCGAAGGGGAAGTATACTAACAAACAATACAAGCCACGAAATTGTTAACGTACCAACTAAACTGGGGCCACCCAACTTAAATTTTGATCCAACACAAGCGTTAAAATTGATTTATACTTGCAGACAACACTACTGCTACAACTTACAGTCTGAATATTGTTACTATTATCATCGCAAGACCTGAATCATTATATTACATAATCACATCACCACACCGCCACAACTGCCGACATTGGGCAAGTGCTCGTCTCGCTATGCCCATACCAGAACATGCAACACCACCGCCACCGCTACAAATCAACAGCAGCAGCAGCCACTACCATCTCGCACTTCAACTTCCCTGGAGAGGTACATGGCAAAGCTAAAGATCAGGCATAGTACAGCAAAATAACAATCTTAATTTGGCCAGCAGCAAAAGTTGACAGCACAACTACTCTACTTCGGATCAAGAAATTATTGGTATATCAAGAAATAGATGGAATTGCTAACTGTCGCCCATGTGCACAGCAGAGTACCTGAAACGGTGTTACATAAACAGATCACCACCACCAAAGCCAGAATTAAGAAGCCAGATAGGCAGCGAGGGACACGGCCAGCCCTCGGCTCCTCTAGAAAGCTGCAGCTTCGCCATCTCCCACTTCCCTGGACAAGTAAATAGGAAACTCAACATTAGGATAATACAGCAAACCAACCATCTTAATCTGGCCAAGCAAATGCTGACAGCAAACCAACTTCCATACTGAATATTATTATTACAAGACCTGAATCAGTGTTCATCTTGCAGTTGCACTTCCCTAGACAGGCAGATGGCGAAGCTCAAGATGAGGATACTACAGCAAACAAACCAGCTTAATTTGGCCAACCAAATGCTGACAGCAAAAACAACTACTTCAACTCAAGAAATTGTATCAAAAATATATGGCAGCAGACTTTGAAAACAAACGCTACAGTTTCTTTCATGCATCATTAGTTCATTACTCATTGTATAGCACTACGCCTAGTTGATAATCGACATTGACCACTCAAGCCGTTTAGCACATGGAAAATATTGAAATTCAGTCAACATGGAATATGCATGAGCTCAAACAAATTAGCCAGCTACAAGTTTAATTCAACAGAAATGATGCAAAGGAAGTTGTTACCGACTGAATATTATAACAAGACCTTAAACAGTATTACATAATCACATCAGCACCTCCACTGCCGCCGGTGGCCTAGTGCTCGTCTCGCAATGCCGTTGCCGGAAAAAAAAAATGCACCAGCCAGAACAAAAACGCGGCGACGGACATGGACTCCTCTAGAAAGCAGCGACAACAGCTTTACCATCTCACACTTCCCTGGACAGGAAAATGGGAAAGCTCAACATCAGGATAATACAGCGAACTAACCATCTTAATTTGGCCAAGTAAAAATGCTGACAGCAATACAGCTACTTCAACTCAACAAATTATAATAGCTACCACAATGATGAACAAGATAGAACATGCTTAGATGAATATACAAGTTTCAAGACACACACAACAATTACTAGGGTAGGCCAAGCAATGTCAGTCTACGTAGCAAACTGAGGATGATCAACGTAGCATCTGAGCATGCACTACAGGTGCCCAACTCAATCTGAACTCAGTATTGAAATAACTATGCACCACTAATTTGTTGTTTTACATCAGACCAAAACTTCGTTACTGTGCATAAGTGTCCTGAAATTTCGTTTACAGGTGTATTTAATTTCAGAAACCAAAGCTGCAACCACGCCTCTAGCTGCTCAAGAAAATTTCGTTTTTTTTTTTTGTCAAATAGGAGAGAATAGGATTGGGGGCAGGGGTTTGGGCACATCATACCATCAGCCGCTGGAGACGGGCGACGGGCAAGGCGGGCGGTGCCGTCGCGACCTGCTGCCACGCCGGCGTGCAGCAACCGCCCTCGGACACACGCGCGACGCAGGCAGCGAGTTCGGCGGAGCGCCGCGCACCGTCCTAACGGTACACGCGCGCGCCGGCGAACAAGCAGCCGCGACGCCGTGGCTCCTGGCCGGCAGCGCATCTCGAATCGGCGAGGATGGGGCTCCGGCGTCGATCTGATGTGGAAGGCGAGGATGGAAGGAACTGGGGACGGAGACAGGAAGGGGAGGAGGAGGCGATGGTGTGGGAGACGAGGTAGCGGCGGAGGTGAAATTCCGGCGGCCGGCGCCGGAGGGGACAAGGCGGGATATTGGGCTGCTAGGGTTTGTGGTGGGGCAGCGATTGAGCGGTTCCACGGCGTGCAATAGAGAGAGGAGGATGATCTGGTGCCGATGCGGTGGTTGGCTCGCCGGAGCAGGACGGCGACGGAGGAGGCGCAAATGGGGTCAGGAGGAGAGGGAGGTGCTGATGGTGTGCCCAAATTTCTCCCCTTTTTTTCACGACGATGGTCTCTTTATTTCAGGGAAACGAGAATGTTGGACTAAACAATCAATTTCCGTCAGCGTGTCAAAATTTTGTTGGGATTGGCACCTGTTGTATGGGCTGTAGTACGTATGGATGTGCTAACTCAGTATGTGTACGTACATGCTGTTGTACAACCATATAGCACGTGACGAAAAAATTACACACATGTACATAGGTATATGCACGTCACTGCACTTGTCACGGTCGGGTTTCTTCCCAAATGATTTTTTTCAGATAAGTTCTGTCAAAATAATTTCGACTGAGGCACTACAATTTCGGAGATAACATGGATTATAGGGTAGGCGCGGACAACTTGAGGGAAGCAACCTGGCCCAAGGATGATGGAGGACCTACGGAGTTGAGACCTGCACCGCATGCATTGGTGTGATGTCCAAGTCGCTCGCAAAAAGGGTACAACCAAAAGCGACGAACCGAGAAGACACCTCGGAAACCACAAGCCAAATTGCTAGACTCTAGGAACTCAGCTGAGAACACCGAAGACTATAAGACCATCCAAAGTTTAACATAGGGGAATATTCATATGCATACCAAAAACACAGAGGAGTGTCTTAAGAATGTCAAAAAGGGATTCGATTGCCGACACGACGGGGCAACACCAGAGTGCTATCAACATAGCCAGAATATAACATATGACTTAGACTGTGTGGCACCGAAGTGTTGTCATCATGCATGATTGAAACACAACACGTTGTCAACGCCTCCCTCGAGCGCCAAGATAGCTATGCATGGCACCAACACAAAATAGCTCCTCTAGGACCAAAGGCCAAGAACTAAAGAGACATAATAAGGCAAAGATATATGATGCCTTGAAGACTCACATCATAAAAGCCCGAGTATATATGATCGGGTCCGTGTGTCATCCCAAGGGCCATGTTAGTGGAAATACAAATACAACTAATGGATGAGATGACACATTAGTGGTGACACAACCAAAAGCACTTGATAACTAGAAGGTGTACACTTTTTAGCATAACTCCTAATGAGCTTTCCAACGAAGATGTCACGGACATAACAACCCTAATGGCACATGGAATTGTAGGTGATAACCATCCCGAAGCATCAAATAACAACCCTAACAATGCATGAATACTAATGACATGAAATGATAGATAATAATTACTCCTAGGATAAAACAAAAGATGATGGTGATGACGATGGGCGGCAGATCTGACACCTCCTTCACAGATTTACTAGACAATCCGTCAAAGAAGTTGCTGGACGTGGAATCGAAATCTCCCATTGTTTAACCGAACCAAATTTTGTAACAACTTGGCCCCTATTTAAAGCAAGTATTGGCCATGTGACCTATTTGCTACTATAAAACAATAAATTGAGATAAAATCATCACTTCGGGTGAAAATTTAATAAATTTTCTAGGTGGAGTGCTAATATGTGTATATAAGGTCAACTTAGAGGAAAAGTCCATCCACAACTTCGAAGTTTCTCATGCTTTAGAAATAGGACTATCTCGCAATAAGTTTTTGGACTTATATTTGAAAAATCACACTTTGAAGCAATATAACCAACTTGCTAAGAACATGGCATATTATATCACAAATAACATAGAAATTCACATAAAATTACCTATTTGTGGTGAAAAGCTAGAGTGTTTCCTTCCCTTGGTCGTATAATAGAGGGAAACATGAGATCACACTAATAAATCCTCGTAAACCCTAGATTTATGGAGTTGAGTCCTAAGATGGGTATATACAGGAGATTGGTGTAGGGGCGGGGCGATGATGTGCCGAGTATTCGGACAAGAGTTCGGCAGTGGGCACACATTCGCATGCCGACAAGGACTCTGCGGGAGGATGGCAAGACGATAACCCTAGAGTGTGGTGCTCTCGCTGACACGTGAATGAGTTGGTGATTGATTCCTGACGGGGGTTGCCACCGACTAGGTTGCGGCAATGCGTGGAGCCGGATGGTGGATGACCCCATGGAGTACTAACCCAAAAATCATCTAGCTCGATGTAGTGCTAGCTCGGTGGACACAACTCATCCATTGCATGTGAACTCATTGGGCCACATATATGCGAAAACTACTGCCTAGGATCAATTGGAGAGTTTAGTGGTGTTTTCTTTTGGAAAGAAACTTTTTTTTGAACTGTTTGGAAAGAAACTTGATACTACACATAAGGGAGCTGCTCATCCAATCAGATCCCAAGAATCGCAATCCCGCGGATCACCCTAGAAAGCAGCATCTGAACCGTCCAACGCCTCTCCTAATCTCCATCCAACGGCCATCGCGAAAACACAGAATTAGCGCAGAGTCAATTCCTGCTCCCGATACCCGAAGCATCTCTCCTTAATTTCGGCCTAGCTAGTTCCTCGCAGCAGCCACCGCCTCCTTGATTCCTCACCCAATCAATTCTCTCTCGCTCCCCATCTACCGCCCCGAGATTTCGATCCCAAATTGTGCGCCGCCGCCATCCCTCTGCTCACCATAGCTGCCGCCATGGCAGCTCACATCGCGGTTCTCCCCGTACAACCCCGGGCGACCTGGGCTCCCGCCGCCTCCCGGCTCGATGCAGATCCATACGGCGACGGTCGAGGCTGAAGCCGGCGGTGGTGATGGAGGACCAACTCCACGGTCACTGCCATGCCCTAGAGACTCGCCTGTGTACCGCCGCCGTTGCAGTCAGAGCGTGGACCGGCTGCAGCAACGACGATGCACAAACCGAGGAGGGAGGCGACCTGTACATGCCCGACCAGGAGGAGCTCGTCCACAACCACCACGGCGCCCACCAAAAGGTCCGTTTTCCCCTCTACCACTGTGCTCTAGCCGCCGTTGACCAGGCTGCAAATTGGCCTGTCTATTAGGATTTTGCTGAGTCCGTTGCAGATTTCTTTTGGTTCAAACCGTGCCAAGTTATTAGGATTTCTTTCTTACCTGATCTACCTTCTCCGAGATTCTATTTTCAAGGAGATGCGAGTTAGTCTGACGATTGATAAGTTCTCCTGGCTAAGTGCGTTGCATATACTAGTCTGAAGATTGATTGACTTCTGAAAATAGTAGCGTTCTGAAAACTCTCCTTGGTTTACTTGGGGCAGTCAGCTCAACGCATTTTCACCTTTTCAGTACATTTGTTCTCCTGGCAGTAGTAAACATCTATTGACCTTGGTTTACTTGTCGGCTCGTTGCTTTGTATTTTGGTGAATTGTTGATTTCTAACTTAACTGCATTTAGGGGAGGGTCATCATAATTACTGTACACAGTCATTCATGTAATGCAATCAGAGGTACAAAAGATTGCAGGTGTGTTTGGTTTGAGCCCAAGATTTTTCCCTATTAAATTGAAGAAATAGGTTGGAGAGGCTAGGAAAATTGATACCTTTTTAAAAAAAAATCAAAGTGAAAAAAAAGAAGTATTTCTCATCTGTTTGAGAGTATATGTTCATGTGACCCGCGCCATTCTTTACATGGATAACCCTTTGTGGGAGGCATCTTTTCCAACATGATCGGACATATATCTTTAGCATTTTTTTCTTGGATACTCTCAAAATATGGATCATTATAAAATAATTAGTTCCATTGACAAAATTATAATTATTTATAACTATCTCACAACTGCACTGACATAAGTCCTACTTGTCTCTGTACATATTTTCTATCGGCGATGTCCTGAGGATTAGCCCATCAGTTGTAATACAAGATTGTGACGAGATAAAGTGAAATGAGACAGTGTTAGAATATCAAGTATATTGTGATACAAATCTCTGTAGGTTATAGGCTGTGTTGCTTCTGTACTCCGTCCATTGTACGCACTGAGGAATTTGTAAGTGAGCTCGCATTACATGGTTTCGGCTGCATGGGTACTAATATTCGTCATTAGTGAATCAGTTCAGAACTCTAGAATAGTATGGATCATGAATTATTACTTTTTTATAAGAATCCATCTGGAAAAACTGAATCTTTAGCAAAATAGTCTAACGTGAATGGGTACCAGATTTTTGCCCATCTCAAGTATCAAGACAGGACTTGAAACCAAAATTCAATTCCTGATAATTAATTTTAATTTTTCTCCTTACCCTCAGGTCAATCACATGATCCCTTGCATTGACAAAGGCTTTGATGCACTGCACCACATAGTTCGCTTGACGAATGAAGGCCTACTAGTCAGGCCAAACAATTTTCGAGACATGAGAATTCTTGGCCAATTATTGTTCTAATGTACTTTATGCGTGGTCTACTCCTTCAATCTCAAGCTAATAGTATGGAGACGCGCTGCACTGGGCCAAGACAGCCCTTGGCGGAGATGAAGCTGTAACAGCATGGCGGGTACGGAGGATCGCTGCCATCCCACGAACTGATGAATTTCAATTTTAACTTGGAGTACTTCTGGTCTTTTATTTTTCCTCCATTTCTTACCCTAATGAGAATCACCGATTCCCGCAGATATATTTCACGGCATGATGCTACATAACCCCTTCAAAGGTTCATTGTAGAGTCTGTAATAGGTAGACTTTGTTAATTTTCGAAGATAAGATACATTCATATATATAATACAATCAAATATGATTGTTGAACACATATAAAATATAAATATTTTGTACTTTGCATACTACTAATCTCTGGGCCATCATGAATAATCAACCCAGTCTACTTGTCTAAATTTTCTGATCAACTCTCAAGTAGTCAAGCTAAAGGAACAAATGAGTCTTGCAAGATTGCACACCATTATTTTTCGACTTGCGTTTTCCTTGTTTTTGCATCACATTAAAGTGAATACTCAAGATGTTCATTGGCAGATAAGTGACCAATGAGAACCACCTTCCCGCCTAAGGATCATGTTGGATCCCAACTCAGCAAACAATTGTAGCCTCACAACGAGTTCAGCCTCCACTCCAAGGCCACCATCGGCGTTGAGTTTCAGACCAAGACACTACAGATCGACTTAGGTGTTGGCACAAGGACCAGTCAAGAACTTGGTTGAACATTTTCCCCTTATTTTGGACAATCAAATCGGGGATGAACTCAACCTAAGTGGATCTTGGCATTCGATTCACATTTCATTTTGCGTGTTTAACTCATAAATTAACCTATGTTTTGCTTACAGTGCTGCACCTGGCCATCACTATGATCCCTGACAACAATGGGGCTTTATATGGTAAGTTCCAATCATGTTGATTACCCTGCATATGTTGTCTTTTTAAAAATCCTTCTATATCGCACTGTCAAAAAAATGCTTAGTGTGACATCAAACGTATGTGTGAAACCGATTTAGGGTTAATACAATGTCTATGAAGAATTAATTTCATGTGGACTGGAACTAGAGAGATTCGTAAGGTTCAATGATCTATATCTCAGTTGCAGGTAAACTACATTCCTGGGCCGGCAGCCGCCAGAAGTGCCTACAATCTGAGGAGCACAAGATGCCGTGCTGGTTACGGAGCACACAATGCACCTGGTTTAGGAACACCACGCGCGCTCTGTTGATGATGTATCTGGATGGCGTGGTGGCCACGGTGGGGGCCGGTGGGCGAGGCAGAGCGGGCAGCAAGGGAGCTGCTAGATGCGGGGAACGGCCGGCGGGGGAGCTTGCGGGGAACGACCGGCAGGGGAGCTCGCCTCTGCTCCCTAGAGGCCCCGCCTCCTCTGGTCCTGGAGCGGTTGCGGATGGGCCGGCAGGGTGCGGGCTCCCGTCTACATCGAGCGCGCGTGCCCAGCTCCGTTGCGGCGCCGGACAGGGACGGAGCTCCGGCACGGGATGTGGACGTCGGGATCAAGATGGACTTTTGTTTGAGGACCACAGCTGAGAAGAATAGAACTCGCGAGGGGGTTTTCACAAAATGATAGTTGTGTAGGTGTCGAGTCATCTAAATCGGGCCAGAGGGAGTACCTTTTCATACTTATTGTTGTTGTAGAAGAAGCACATGGCATATTTTATTTTATTAGCAGATTTTCTTTACGTTTGTCTTGTTACACCAATCGCATGAAATAGATTTCCATGCTGTAATGAAATATCTTGTGAGATAGTTAATTTGCATTCTATATCACCTCATGGAAGAAATAAATGTTTGTACGAAATTTTGTTTGATTTGCATGCCTTCATAGTTTTCCTTTTCTTGCACTTGCTATGAAATTATAACTTTCTATGCTTTGGGTGTACAAATGAACTATGCAATCCATTGGTATATTAACTTCAAATGTTGGATAGTCAGATGTATGTATGCATTCTACTGTTGGTATGCATGGATTGCACTTCTCCTAGAGGCATCAAATGTACTTTAGTTTACTGCATAGTCCCCCTTTTATTTATTGTCCTTTTTTTTTACTTTTGCTAGAAATTACAGAAGTCGCTATGGTCCCTGTCTATTTTCCTGGGTAGTTGGTTTGCCCTTGCTAAATTGACAGACTGTTTGTTTACCACCGCCGCAAGCAATCTACAAATTGTGTTGACTTACCTTAGTAATGAAGTTATTGTCTCTTCTTGTGGATGTGAACTAGTTCCTGTTTATAGAGGCGGCCACCTTGTGGCCTTCTCATACATGCTACCCATGGTAAAACATTGGTAATTTGCATATGTAATTGGAGAAAAATCTTCGACAAGTCATTCTTACATACCCTATGTTGCTCATATGTAGTCTACATTTCCCCAAGATTTCAATCCTTAATGAAGATTATCATTATAACACTCGATCCTCTCTCAAATGGTACAAATACAAAAGCTTTTTTTTGATCTTCTTGATTTAGATAGTTGTCTTATGGTTGTAAGTCCAGTTGCTAGTGAGATAGAAGTTGTCGCTAGTTGATGAGTGAGTTCATTTGTTGGGTTCATGTGAAATGATGTTGCTGCTGAGATGCCTTCCACATTTGTGTTGATAATCTTGGTCCGATGGATGAAGCTTTAATTACCATCCACGTTTTCTAGCAGGTTTCATCCATCTGTGCATACGTCTTGCATAGCAAGAATGTCCAGCAGCTGTAGGGGTTGTCGGTGGTGAGCTGAAGAAGCCTTGTCCTCCTTGCAGTGGAGGGGTGAGCATATGATGATGGTGTTCCTAGCTGCTCACTGTGGTGATCAAGCCACGCATCTGAGACCCTGATGGCTGTCGTTCTGGCTGTGGTTCATCTGCCGGAGAATTGTTCATTGCATGTTGTGTGCCCAGAAATTACGAAGACCAACTTGTATAAAAGATCAGTAGTGTATTTTCTTCTAGTTCTGCTTGAGAATTCTGCTGGGTGTCAGTTGATACTACGAACTACATATATATTTTACTTCTTTTAAAATCTGCTCTTTTACAGAAATGAAGATGAACTTGTGTATAATATTTGGAAATAAATAGATGTTGAATGGGATGCTTGTTGTACGATGATCACTGACAAACAGAAAACCATGTGAGCTTTTGTAATTGTGAAGTAGTACGAGATTAATGCACTCTTAGTTTGTCACATGTGGAATATCTTGTCTAATTGCTATTTGCAGCAACCCACGTACAAGGTCATTAGTTGAAGAAATATGAGCTAAATGCATTTTGTTCATAGAATTTCCTATGTTATAGCAGCGGAAGGCTGCAACTCGCAAGACGTTGAACATATTGGCAGCGAGTCTCTCTGGGTTCTGATTGTGTGATTCTAGCGGGCAAACAAATCTTCTTTATCATGTTTTATCTGGAACCCTGACTCCTAAAATCGATTCTTTGTACTGTGTAACTAAGTGAACCGGTCCCATATGTAAAAAAGATAAAAGAACCACCAAATTTTGGGGAACTAATCACTGGATTACACGAAACGGAATTGCTGAATGGAAATGCAGATTGTTAAAGGAAAACAAATGAGCCCTCTCCATGTATCTCCTGGAACCCCCTGCGGCCTGCCTTCTTCCATTGCAAGGACCCCTAAAATCAATGATGCTTCGTATGATTGTAAAAAAAAGGAAACTAGCAGTCTCCTTCTTAAAAAGAAGAAAAGAAACCGACCACCAAATATTGGGAAACTAATCACCGGGTTATACGAAACGGAATAACTGAACCAAACACAAATTGATGTATTAAAGGAAAACAAATGATCCCTGATCCCTCTCCCTCTCCCTCTCGCATTTTACGCCTTAATTACCTCACCTTAATTACCTCATGCCTCCTCGTTATGCCAATCACCATTAACTACGGCTGCTAGCATGCGATTTGTTTGCAGAAAATCAAAGATCCTCCCCCTCTCCATGTCAGCGATCCATGGGACGTCGCCTCCCGGCCGTCCATCTTTAACAAGGAGAAAACATAATAGAGGACTAGGATTACATCTTGTTCCCGCCCTGCTACCATCTCTTTCTCTAAATTGAAACCCGGTTGCCCAAGTCTTCTATAAGTAGAGTCACATAGTCACCCACCGCGTGCGGTTTTCGCGTGTGACTATGACTTAGACTTTGACTTTGTCAAGGAGAGGAGAGGAGAGTGAGCGCTATGGCGTCGCCGAGGAGGAGGCGTGGTCTCAGCTCGCCGCAATCTACTGCATCGATGGATCCAACAGGTAACCAATCATTCGTTCATTCTTGTCTTTTTCTCAGGATCTGTGTTTCTTTTCTTTTCTTGGTTCTATGTCGTACGGGGGACTGAGTGGAGATGCTCTCAGTGGAGGAGAGGTGAGGAGAGTGGGCGCTATGGCGCCGTATGTGAGGAGGAGGAGGTAGCGATCGACGGAGCTGTGTGGATCGTGGAGGGAAACGCGCGCAGCCGGCCGGTGCGTGTTTATATGCTTTGGCGCGTCAGGTTCCTTTCTTTTCTCTCGTTTTCATGGAAAATATGGAGTAATTAAACCGACGAAGTGTGGTTCCTAATTTCGTTTGTCTTCTTCTTTTCTGGGGATTTTCATCAGGTGAAAACATGCATGGAGAAAGTAGATCGATTGATCATGCCGGGCGCAGATGGAGGAGGCGGCGTACGTGCGAGCTGATTATACTTTCGTGTTGTCTTGTACTGTATTATTATATTTCTGGTCCTGCTGTAGCTGAATTGGTATGAACTGAATGCAAAAACGGTGTTTGCCTCTTTTCCACATGTAAATCTAGTTATGCAGTATTTTTCGATTTGCATAAGTCCAGTCATTTGTTCTGGTATAAGCTATTTTAGGTCTTTGTGATACCACAATTGTATTTGCCAGAATTCTAAATCTAAATATCAATATGGTGTTAGCTGCCGTTGCCTTTCTAACCAGGATGTAGTAAATTTAGGGAACAATCATCTGCGACGCGACTGGTATGAAAATCGATGCAGCAAATCATGGTTGTCGCGATCTGATAGGTACGATTCTTCTCAGGTTAGCATATGTTTTGGTTGGTTGAAGACCATGACCCAAGATCTGGATCACTATCAAATTCCTTCGGCTTGTCTTCTCAGAGACGAGTTAGGTTGTCTCCTGGATTCTTGAGCGGCGGCTCCTTATGGTGGACACGGTGGAGCCTGGTGGCGGGTGCCGGGTGCTGTGTGGCTGCTCCTTGGTAGTCTCGGTTGTGTGGGCAGCGGGATGTGCTGCGTGGGAGGCATTCACGGTGTTGGAGTCCTCATGCTCCTGCCCAGATCTTGGCGTGTCGCCTACCCCGATCTGTTTCGGTTTCACCTCTCCTCTGTGCCTGGTGTTGTGTCCGGGGATTCAATGGACGGTGGTCTCTATTTGGGCGAAAGCTTTTGTCGGTGCCGGTGACGTCGACGCTCTCGAGCGCCGCCGGTGGGATTCGAGCATGGCGAGGTTGCCGAACTCGATGGTGAGTTGATCCTATCGAGCCGCTTCCTACGGGCCATTTTCCTCGGCCCAATGCATTTCTCCCTACGCACTCTCACTCTCTTTCCCCTTTTTATGGCCCATGGAGTACCCAAGGCGGAGGAGTGCGGCAAGGCAGCCTCCCCGCATGAGCGCGATGGGGCGCATGGGCAGCAAGGCAGGGGCTCCACCTAGACGCACGTCTTTAACCGGCTGTCCAGCTCTGCCTCCGTTCCTTTCCATGCCTCCTCTTTCGTTGGCTATGCGCAGTCGGACGGAGCCGGAATGTTGTCGTGCCTCGTGCTCGTGTGGAGCTGCAAAGAAAGAGCACTGATGCTGCAAATGGTAGGCATCGAAACTATAAAATGTCAGCAGAGGTGCTGCAGTCTGTTAGCGGTGGTGTTGCAAAAGATCAGCGGGTGTGCTGCAAATGCTGACTGACAGCGCTACCAACAATCAGTGGCAGTGCTGCAAGAAGCAAGCGACAATGCTGCAAGCTAGAGTAGGGATGTTGTCGGCGGTGCGCCGATGAGTAGTTGACAATGCTACGATAGTATATTTTGTTTGCTGCAAATGTTCTACTGTTCTGCTACTTTAGTACCAAGTTTTTGCTACAAGGTGCCCAACGAGGTTGATTTAGCTTCAATAGCACAACTTTTTTGCTATGAAGTCTCCAATGAGGTTCTGGCAAGTCTATTTTTATTTTTGATCGAACCGTTTTTTGCTTCAATGAAGAAAAAGTGAAAACATGTTTTGCTGCTATGAAGCAAAGTTTAGAGACTTGAGGTCAAAGTAGACACATATCACGCATGCAAGCAGGAAGCTGGGAGAGTCCTAGCCTCCGGAGAATTTCTAGCACTGTCCTATTTCTAAGTAAGGCTTTTCCCGTCCTAGCCTGTCCCACGAGAGAACCAACGGCGAGCAGATCTGACATATAATGTCTCTGAAACAGGATAGTACTCCGTATATCAAACTGCATTTATTTAATCAATATTTTCCTTGGATTGAACTTTTATTGTAAAGAAGGATGTTTCACGCCAAAAAAAAATCCGAGTTGTATTTGGTCCGGAATACAACTCTCTCTCGTCAGAATTACACTCCGTACGTACAAATAGTATCCTTTTCATACTGTGTTCTTTTTTTTTTTGAACAAAGGGACTGGTCTGGAAGACCCGAGAGGACTGCATTAAATAAAACGTGGCAGGTACATATTACAAGAAGGCCCCTTAAACAACACTCGCACTAAGAACCTATTATTTGAAGAAAGGGCCCTCGATATTACAAAAAGCACCCTGGAACAAAAAGATAAAACGCAATCGGGTCCCTGGGTACCTCCGCCACGAATCGTCGGTGACCTCAAGGCGTCGCCGCCGAGGTCTGAGAGCAGTGCGCTCGGAAACTCCGCTCCGGCGATGAACCAAAGCTGCAGGCCACCACGATACCACCGGGGACAAACCACTTGATGGCGTCGCAGCGTCGAGCTCCTGCAACCGATTCGAGAAGAGGCCTCCTAGCTGGAGGTTGAAGACGGGCCGCCCTTCCGGCCGATGATCACGACGCCAAGCTTGGGCGCCATGTGCTCCGCACGAAGAAAGCTGCCTGCAGTAGCAGCAAAGCACCTCTGGGGCAAGATGCCGCCGGAAAACGTCGGAGTCCTCTTTTGGTAACCACCGCGGCAACCAGAACAGAGGGAGACCGGCGTATCCAGCCGCATCCCAGGCTTATTCTGAAGAGGATCAGAGGAAGAGACGCCCGCCATCAACGGCCCCAAGCTCCAGAGCACGATGGCCAGCAGCCCCCACCTCCACCACCGCTGACGGCGGCCTGAGCGCCCAGCCGGTGAAACTCCCCAAGGCATGAAGCCAGACGGCACTAAGGCACAAAGAAACCTAGACTACAACCTATCTACTGCTATACACGGGGGAGGGACCCTCGCCCAGACTCAACGCCGGCCTCCGCCGGAGAAGAGGAGGGGAGGGGCCTGCCGGCCCGGAGCGGATAAGACCAGGAAGAGGAGAGGTGGGAGACGAGAGGTGGGATATGCCGACCCGTCCTTGGTTTTCTGCTGGATGGGTCTGGTTTTCATACTGTGTTCCGAATTCCCATACATCTCGTCCTCTCGTACCTCTTGCACAACAAAAACAGGCTTTCTTTGGGAGACAATCCAACATCCTATTTAACTCACCAAATCTCTTCCCTGCCAAAGCACTAATCCAAAACCAAGTTACGGCCAAAACATCGAACACCCAATCGACCCAGGGGAGGACGACCATAATGCCGAGATCAGGGGAGCCGTTCAACATCTGCGAGGAATTGGGGAAAGGTTTACTCTTTACCAGCGTACTCGCGCCCCCGTACCTCTTCGTTAGGGGCGGCATGCAAGCCGTCTGCGCGCTCACGCCATTGGCGACTTGCGTTGGCGCGGGGTGGTGGGGCTGCTACTCAGCCATTGAGCACGCACGACGGAAAGAGGAGACGCCGGCCTTGACCCAGGTCCTCGCGATGGCCGGCGCCAACGGAATCGTTTCCTTGCCCCTGGGTGTCCGCGCCGCCGTCCGTTCTTCTCTTGTCGGGGGCGCCATGGCTACGGCTGTGTGTGGCAGCCTCAAGCTCCTGCTGGGAGATCCGCCCCGGGCTATCTAGCCGCGACAAGCGGATCGATCGATGATCCGGCGCATGCTGCTTAGCCAACAACGCCTACCAAAGCGGGTGTTTTTTTCTTTCTTTTTTGCCAACAAACACGTTATGTTTTTGATCATGTTACAGTTCTTCCTTACGGTATGCATGGTTTTCTGAGCTCTAATTCTCAAACTATATATGTCTAATGTAGGCTTGGGTTTCGTTATGATATTTCAGTCGCTAAACTCTGCTTGCTACAGCTAGTTCTCAACTCATAATTTTGGTGATCCTGCAAATTCCTAGCTTATATAAGTTTAGGAATATCAGGACCTATGACGGGATCAAATTGTACTGAAAACAAATAAAGGAAAAATATATAAAATAAAGGAGCATTGTCCCACACACCGACGTGGCCAACCTTTTTTTTGCGAGAAATCCACCGATCTATTAATAATCATCAACAGTAGTACAAATAAGCCAAAAAGTAAAAAAAAATTACAAATTGGTACTCGGACCACCTAGCGACGACTACAAACACTAGCACGAGCCGAAGGCGCGCCGCTGTCCTCGCCCCTCCATCGCCGGAGTCGGGCAAAGCTTGTCGTAGTAGAGCTTGTTGTAGTAGACAGACGGGAAGTCGTCATGCTAAGATCCCAAAGGACCAGCGCACAAGAGCAGCAACCATCGCCAATGATGACAACCGTAGATCGGAAGAAACTATCATGAAACCACACCAATAAACATGAAAACCGACCGGATCCCAGGAGATCCGATGGGCACACAACTCCACGCGCCCTCCGTCAGCGCTAGATGCACCACCGGAGCGAGGATAGGGCGGGGAGGACCTTATTCTGACTTCAGGATGTAGCCGCCGCCTCACCATCCCAAAAGAGAGACTGAAAAGCAAACTAAATTAAGAACGGAAACTCCCCGTCGGCGAGGGACCGTGGTCCGCCACACCTCCAAGGCCCCAAGGTGACGTGGCCAACCTCCAAGCCCCCGGAAGCTGTCGCTGGTGACGCCATATCCACTGCAGCCACCAACGGTGCCTCCACGGAAGAACGATGGTGCCCGCCTTCGTTGATCTGACAGAGTTAACACTCAACACTCACATATTCAGGAACATATTCAGGAACACATGAAGTCTACACACACTAAGAAGGCAGCAATATGGAGATTACCATTTGGCGCAGGCGACGGTTATGGTCCTCCAAGATGTGCACCTACGATCAACCATTCACGACCATAAATCATATCAACAAATTCCTGAGACATTTATCGGTTTATGCTTACTTCACCCAACAGATCACAATTGCAATTACCTTGCGCCGTGATTCGTCCAGCTGCTGGTTCAGTAGCTCATCCTACATCAGCACACAAGAAAAGATGATGCACAGTTACATGACCATTTTTTTCTCTCACACTGACATGTAACGGTGAATTCCATGTAGAGCGTGTACATACTTTCCTGTCACGGACTTTGCCTAGTGTAGACTCGAGCTGCTTCTGCAGATTGTCAAGCTCATCGGTATTGGCGGATGCAAGGTCTTCTCCGGTCTGCCTCCTTATGTTGGCCTTGAGTTGGTCACACTCACGCCTCAGCCTTGCGATCTCCACAGACATTTGCTGCGTGGCAAGAATCACAGATGCATTAAGAATCGCATATACTCCGTAGGTCAATAAGTTGTACAAAGTATGTGTATCTGTTAGTTAACCTGATCATCATCATGATTTGTCTCCTGGTGCTGGGCGTTGCTGATGGCCTCGTAACGCTTAATTAGCTCACTCCAGCTTAACAAATCAAAAGTGAATACGTCACTATTACTGTACGTACACAGGAATACATGATAGATTTAAGTAATTAACTTTTAGTCATTTTGTATTGTTTAATTATGCCTGGATTTAACTCCCTCTCGCAAATAGTCTTTGATAGGATAAAACTTGAGGCGAGGTTGTGGGTTTTGGCGGGTGCCTAGCGCTTGGGTGATTTGATGTTGGGAGAGTAAAACTTTGTAATGACTCCGCTTTTACAGTCTCGTAAACTTCAAACTCCGCCTTAATTAATCGATTGGGGCAAAATCTTTTTTGCCCCCGTTTTTTTTTTTAAATATGCCAGGATTATGAATATGCAGCTGCAAGTGGAATGCCGGAGTACAGAGTACTTGTTGAACTTTTCAGGCTGAGCTCAGGAAACGTCTATAGCTAAGTGCATCTGATTCTGACCATGAATCCTAATCGAAAGATGCCACATGATTAGAATAGGGATGAATTTAGACATCATTAGATAACTTTAGAGAACGTTCTACGCGGCTAGTGCCATCCATTTGGCAAGCTTAATACCAAAATTTATTGAAGAAAATGCAGATTCAAGAATCGCGATGAACGTGCTATGCGGTGAATAAACTGAAGGAACATGCCTGGTAAGTGGGCTGCAGTATTCGAAGAGCTTGCCACGGGCGGAGAAGACGATGACGCCGACGTGCGCGTCGCAGAGCACGGCAAGCTCGTGCGCCTTCTTCAGCAGCCCACCGCGACGCTTGCTGAAGGTCACCTGCCGGTTCACCTTGTTCTCGATCCTCTTCACCACCACCTTCCCACGCCCCATCTTCTGGGAGAAGAAGATAGCTGAGAGCAGGAAATGCTGAGGAAACTGGTCTGCTCAGCAGTGGCGGTTTCCCGCAACCAAGTACTAGTACCAACCAGAAGAGCCTTGAAACAGAAGGCAAGCACTGTTGTAGCACTGCCGATTTGTTTTACCTTGTATTGTAATTTTCACCTCGTGTCGATCGATCGTATATTCGTATAGCAGTGGAGCTGCAAGATGGAGAGACGAGGTAACTTCTCCTTGTTCCTTCGGGGTTAAGTTGTCCGAAACTGTAGTAGTCAAGGAGCGACAAAATAGGCATGTGTACATTTGGAGGAGCCGCGCGCGTCGCAGTCACCTCCTCCGGAGCGGCACACATGGGCGCGGTGTGGCGGCAGGGGCACACGCGAGCGACTCGCTCCTCACAAGCGCCACAAAGTCCTGGGCCGCGGCGGCCGTATTCACCACGCTCGACTGCTGCGCCGTGTCCACGCAGCCAGGAGTGCCTGCACGTTCCGCCGCACGGAGATTTTTAACGCGAGCGCACGGCTGAATCCACCTGAATTTGGAGCTCCCTCTGTTCTGTTGCTCTTCCATCGGGACATACGCACCGCCGCTGGACGTTGACTAATCCACTTTTCTCTCCAAAAAATAGCGACGCGAATTAATACTAGCTGTCTCCGCTCCACTCTTATCAGCTGGTGGAACGATTACCTCTTTTTCTGCCTCGGGTTTATTAATTGTGTCGCTCGTACCCATCTCCTTCCATGCATCTGCCTTCACTTTGTTTCTTTTCTTCAATTCAAAACAAATGATCATGCGACCTGACCTGTTCAGCTTAGATTATTTCCCTTTCGATCTCTACCTATATGCATGCTTCACCCGATCGACATGCACAGCTACATCGCACGTATGTGTTGGTCCTCACTACATGGGGACGTGACATGCATGCGTGCCGCAACACGAAACTTTGATCGAGTTGCTCGTCCCAAAGCGCCTCTTCTTTCGTTGTCTCCCTGTGTGAACGAATCATCAACCTTAATAAAAGGACGCGGCACCTCTTTTGGTTGGTTCCCTCGATTTCAATTCATTTGGGGTTGCGCGCGCCAATTATCAACCGATTTTCAAGGAGCCTGCAGTGGCTCAATCGATCGCTTGGTCTTCAACGCCTGGCCGTGACCATGGAGATTCTCTTTGTTTGTGACTAATCGATCCATCAGCACCTGACCAAGAGCGCTTTTTCAGTTCCATCCTTCATTTTAATTTCCGTCTAGCTCTAATCTTTATCCACAAAATAGTAGAAGTAGGATGTGTGTGGGAGTAAGTTATGTACGTATGTGTGATCATCTACTGTGTTTCAGAAGAAAAAAAACGTCAGGCCAGCCCTCCAGGTCGTTCTCTCTCTCTCTCTCCCTTCTTTTTTTTCCCTACTTCGAATTTGAACGACACTAGCTTGGCTATCTCTGCAGCAAATGTTAGCACGATGAACCACATCTGTCTCTTAACACTAGTAGCTGGTTAGACATTAATTTCTCCAAGTTTAAAAAAAAAAAAAGACACTACTTTCTCTAAAATGACCATACCCTAATTCCTCTCCGAAGGGGAAGTATCTCTACTACTTAAAAAGACTAAACTGGTTCCTTATTCTGCCTAAGGAGCAATACGTTAAACTTTCGTCGTCCTTCGTCGCACGTCGCTACCGCCCAGATGGGCCAGCCAAGCCCAACAAATCCGATTCCCAAGCAACACTACCTCGCCTCCTCTGTTTCCGAGAACCTCGTCCGCCGCCGCTCGCTAGAACCTCACGCGCCGCCGCTCGACCATGTCGATTACCACCTGTCCGCCGTCACTTGCTAGGACCTCGCCCGCCGCCGCTCGCCAGGATCTCGCCCGCCGCCCCTCTACCTGCCCCGCCTCTGCTCGACCTTGGCCAGGACATGAGATCGCCCCGACCGGCCGCAGTTTGGCGAGGTCAGGCTCGCCCAAGCCTGCCTCCTCTCGCATGGAGAGATGACCACGGAACCACACGCTCAAGGACCCGCATCCCCGCCCTCATCGTCCTCCTTCGTCCTGCCACGCTCCAGCATCACCTCCTCCTCCAGCTTTGTCGCGGAGGTCGGCGAGGACGGGATCGGCCGATGCGGCATCAAGGCCTTCAGGGCGACAACGACAACGCGCTAGATCTTTGGTCGCAGTCGTCTTTCTCCTCCAACGACGATGGTCGGCCTCCTCCCGCTTCTCCCCACCTCCGACGAGTTACTCCGGATCTTGCAGCGCCTACTCGAGTTCGTTCAGCAAGCTCAGGACGCCTCCTCGAGTTCGTTCACCAACTCAGGAT
Source organism: Lolium perenne (assembly GCF_019359855.2). Taxonomy (NCBI): domain Eukaryota; kingdom Viridiplantae; phylum Streptophyta; class Magnoliopsida; order Poales; family Poaceae; genus Lolium; species Lolium perenne. The sequence goes on along the minus strand of NC_067250.2, from coordinate 303,925,381 downwards.
CTTGCAGCACCTCCTCGAGTTCGTTCAGCCAGCTCCGGATCTTGCAGCGCCTCCTCAAGTTCGTTCAGGTAGTCAGCTTTGTTCAGGTAGTAATTTTCCCATATTGTATAAGCGTTGTTTACTGAATTTTCCGTGTATGTTCTGGCACAAGTTTGGAATGGAGGTGCCTCACTATTTTCCATTACATGGAATTGCGTTGTCCCATTCTGAAATTCAGAGATGCAAGTTAACTTTTGGTAGCAAGAACTGAAATGTACGTTTGTAGTGTTTGGCAAAGAGATGACGTTTATTTAGGTCTCTACTACTTAAAAAGACTAAACTGGTTCCTTATTCTGCCTAAGGAGCAATACGTTAAACTTTCGTCGTCCTTCGTCGCACGTCGCTACCGCCCAGATGGGCCAGCCAAGCCCAACAAATCCAATTCCCAAGCAACACTACCTCGCCTCCTCTGTTTCCGAGAACCTCGTCCGCCGCCGCTCGCTAGAACCTCACGCGCCGCCGCTCGACTATGTCGATTACCACCTGTCCGCCGTCACTTGCTAGGACCTCGCCCGCCGCCGCTCGCCAGGATCTCGCCCGCCGCCCCTCTACCTGCCCCGCCTCTGCTCGACCTTGGCCAGGACATGAGATCGCCCCGACCGGCCGCAGTTTGGCGAGGTCAGGCTCGCCCAAGCCTGCCTCCTCTCGCATGGAGAGATGACCACGGAACCACACGCTCAAGGACCCGCATCCCCGCCCTCATCGTCCTCCTTCGTCCTGCCACGCTCCAGCATCACCTCCTCCTCCAGCTTTGTCGCGGAGGTCGGCGAGGACGGGATCGGCCGATGCGGCATCAAGGCCTTCAGGGCGACAACGACAACGCGCTAGACCTTTGGTCGCAGTCGTCTTTCTCCTCCAACGACGATGGTCGGCCTCCTCCCGCTTCTCCCCACCTCCGACGAGTTACTCCGGATCTTGCAGCGCCTACTCGAGTTCGTTCAGCAAGCTCAGGGCGCCTCCTCGAGTTCGTTCACCAACTCAGGATCTTGCAGCACCTCCTCGAGTTCGTTCAGCCAGCTCCGGATCTTGCAGCGCCTCCTCAAGTTCGTTCAGGTAGTCAGCTTTGTTCAGGTAGTAATTTTCCCATATTGTATAAGCCTTGTTTACTGAATTTTCCGTGTATGTTCTGGCACAAGTTTGGAATGGAGGTGCCTCACTATTTTCCATTACATGGAATTGCGTTGTCCCATTCTGAAATTCAGAGATGCAAGTTAACTTTTGGTAGCAAGAACTGAAATGTACGTTTGTAGTGTTTGGCAAAGAGATGACGTTTATTTAGGTTGTAATAACTTGGATAAGTAAGACGATAAAAATGTTTTCAAAATGCTGTTTATCTTCTCATTCAAGTGCTCTTTTGTTTTGTTTGTAAAATGTCATGCCATGCCTGTCAATGATATTCCATCAGAGGGAGTTATATTGTCCCATTTGGTTCTCATGGTGTTTGCTTACGAACTAGCTATTATCTTATTCTTGTATTTGTATGATTATTTTCAAACCGAGCCTTTATTTTGTATTTTTGCATCTTCTGGATTTCACATTATAAAATTCATGACTTTTAGGTTCTTAGCTACCGATGAGAGTGTAGTGTGACCTTTTCTCCGGTGTGTACTCCCAGAGCACATCGCCTAGAAGCTGTACTCCCTCTGATCTGTACTCTGCCTTGAAGCTTTCTCCGCTCCGGCGACGACGAGAGTGGTCCGGTGAGCAAGGTGCATCGTCAGCCTTTCTTACTGTGAAGGTGACCTGCCTTATTGTTGGTTTCAGTTTTAAACTTGTATATATTCATGAATGATAGAAGGAAAATTGTATTGGTACCTGATGTTACTATATGATCCAAGTTCTTATGATAAGTACCTGGTGTTACTTCTGTATACTAATCATACTTGGTGCTAGGAAAGTTGTATTCTCTTTCTCTTGTTATATTGTACCCCTCTTGTTCCCTTGACCATATCCTACAAAAATATTCATGCTATAAAGAATATACAACAGAAAAACAAATGCAACAATGCTATAAAGAAAATGATTATGCCAACAAAAAAAAAACATGATCTTGTTTTACTTTTTGGAGCCACAGTATATGAATTTCTGAATTTGTTAAATGATAGTTACAATATATGAATTTCTGAATTTGCTATCCTAGGATCAAGAAAAGGCATTATAAATCTGTAGCAGTCTAATGTTTGCATTTGCTAATTTGTTCGGAAACATGAGTACACGAACTAATGTTTGCATTTGCTTTTCTATTCCAAACAGTAGTACCAATGTCGGCTGGACATAACCTGGAAGCTATCACATCTGGAAATGAAACCATCTCTTGATGTTGATGATGCAGAACATATGCAGTGGATATATTCAGAGGTTTGCTCTATTGTGGTGACAAGTAATTTAGATAGTAGCCTTTCGTGTCTAATTTGCCATTTACACCAATACAGGCTTTAAAGAGAGCAAAACTTTTTGGTATTTCTGGAGTTACATATTCTTCGATTCAGCTATGTTGTCTTCTCCGTTTATTATCTAGCCCTAACATGTAATTTTATTCTTCGATTCAGCTATGTTGTCTTCTCCGTTTCTTACTTTGTGGCCTTGCCTGTTGGTAGCTACTGGTGGGATTATTAAAATTTAATGGTTATGTAGTGTCGTTGGTTCGAACTCCTCTTATCTTACTATAAAATAATATAGAGTATATTTGATGTACGCTCGCTTAGTGGACCGCATTAGCAGTTTTTCAGGATTAAAAAATGGTTGCCTGCTTTAGTTTATTTTCATCTGCGTAGCTACAGATGGTAAACTCATAGCATAGAGAAAAACATGTTGCCTTTTGATTTGATGTTCATAACATTTGTTGGAAGTATTTTGTCCAATTCAAATTTTCATTACAGATCCATTAAATCTGTCATACGATGAGTGATCTTTGCAAGATAACTGGACCAGAAGCTTTGGGATAGCAGTCATTCTGTTTTACTGAAACAACTTCCTGAAGTAGTGTTACATCAGATGGACAGAGGTAATCAGTTTTCAAACCTTTTTAGGTACTTCTATATTGAATATGATGGAGATTGTTTTGTATAGCAGCAGCCACCAACATGAATGATGGCAGCGATATTCTCCACTCCGTGACTTCTGCTTTCTCGACTAACAAGCAGGTCAAACCTTGGAATCTGATACCTTTGAATTTTAGTTTGCATTATTATCAGCCAGTTTCACCGCTTAGAAACCGCTAGGTTTATTCCTCGATCGATATTATGTTGTTTGTCATGCTAAAACCTACCTTTACTAGGTGCGCTAAACATAATAGGTATCTGATACTTATCTACAACACTTTCAGTACTGATTTACAGATCACAATGGAACAAGTCAGTTTAAGAAAGCTAGACATCTTACTGATTTACATGTTCAGCGTGATTAGCATTTCTATGGCTTGTTGACTATTTCGCTGTGAAACTTCCATATTGCAGGATGCTCAGAAACTTTTAAAGATCCCTAGAAGAATAATGCTTGATGAAATGCTGAAGCAACTTGGATTTACAGAGGCTCAGTATCAACACATGATTTATGAAGACCACAAAGTCTCTGTGACTGTTATTTTCCAAACATCGAAACTGTCCTGTCAAGGTTCCCTTGTCCCTATGACTATCTGGAGTCAAGTCCATGGATGGCATCTTAGCGGAACACGACGTTGTTGTAGCGGCTATTACTTACATGGAGAGTGAAGCTAATACAATGATCAAAGATTTAAACTATGACCGGTTAAAGCAGTTAGAAGAGAACAAATCCCGCAGGATTCAGCTTAGGAAGGCTGACACTAAGGGTAAAAAACTTGCATGAGGTTGGTTTCTATCTGCGAGGCATAGGTGCTCCTTTTCATCCCAGTCTAATAATTTGACATTTTTCAGCACCGTTCATATATCCAACTGTTGTAAGGTAATACGAGGCCTGTTCACTATTTACCCATATAGTATCTTTTCTGCAGCTGGAGAAAAGGTCGTTGCAATTTATATAGATGTTCTACATCATAGAGCACAAGGTTCTTGTGGAATTTGATTTTTTTAGTTCAGTTTACTGATCTTTAGCTTGCATTCCTTTCTTTCTGCTGTCATGGTGGCTTTCTGTGCTTCACTTTCCTTTGTTGTTGTTGTGATGCTCGAGTGCATCTTGTTTTGGCTAATCTGGGAAGGGTCAACAGTACATTATAGTTGAGCTGACTGTTGAGAAAGTGTTTATTTGCAGCTGCTCGTATTCCCTAATATTTATGTTTCCCTTTGTTACCATATAGTTTAGCTAGGAAAACTAAAGAAAGTAATACTAAAGAGACTCCCCAAAAATTAGTACTGTAAAGAGAAACTCAATTCAGAATGTAAATTGCTATATCCTTTTCAAGAATTTGATTACGGCACTACTTTTGTTCATGTAAGTTTATCTATTGCACTGTCATTGATTCACCTATCATAAAGTGATTTATGAGTTTCTTTACTTCAAAGCATTGTATCTATTTTTTTCAGTCGATGGTGCAAATGAATACTACTATACAGTGTCACCTCCAAGGTAGTTCACAACACCTTGGACGGATCATCTTCCTGTTTCCATCCCTGGTTCCTGTGCAACTTCCTAAAATTTGGGCTTTTGTGAAGTCCTATTTTAAGATTCTATAGAATTTTGTCAAAGTGTTTGTGCCCCTGATGAAGAAAGTGACAGATGTGGTCAGTAATCTGAAAGAAGGAATGCACAATGCCGCTCAATTACAGTTAGTTTACCCAGGCCGAGGATTTATAATCTTAACGCATGATAATTTTTCAGATTGCTGCCCAATCAAAGCTGATTGTTCCGATAATTGTTTCCCATTTGGATTTTAACTAGGTCATGAGTAATGATGTTACCTTTCAATGATGGAGTATATATGTACAAATATTTCCTGAAAGTATTTATCCTAAGGTGTTTATATTATATATGTTTGGTGATGTATTTATGATGAGATTATTTGTTCTCTGCGTGTTCACCTTCTCAGCCTGCTCACTTCTTCTCTACTTCTCAGTGCACCACCGTCAAAGCTGATTGTTCGCCAGATACATCAAGGTATGCTCAAGCTCTCCAACACTCGCTTGCTCCCTTGTGCTCTATACGAGTAAGTTTTTTTTTTAGCTTTTAGTTGGAACATATGTAAACATTAATGCTGGAAAGCTTTAACTGAAGAAATATCCTAACCAAATATGTAATTTCGGGTTTGAATCCCTAATTTGGTGCAAATAGCTAAAATTAATGGATATTATTTGGTGTGGCGCTCTAGCTGATCAATTTTATTCCACTTAGCAGGGGACGCCAACTGATGTGTATGACTGTGAGTGCTCTTCTTATTTTCAAAGAAAATGCAGAATGCTTGGGACAATTACTGATATTTTTGACTGCCAGTGATCTCCTTATTTTCAGAGAAGAGGCAGAAAGCTTCCATATTTTTCTGTTGAGCAGGTGCTCTCCTTTTTTTTATAGAACATGCCTTGCATTCCTCCCAGAACCTGAGCTTTCAAATGGATCATGTATCACACGAGTACCAAATTGTGCTAAATATCCATGATCTCTAGCCCTTCCATTTATTGATTCACTACAGAATTTCTTGTGAAGTTTCAGCTTCATTAACGAATGGGTACTTTGATGGATTCTTATGAATGATGCTCAACATAAATGTGCCATCACGTGTTTGATGCATGATCAAAACAAATATGCACTGACATCAAGGTCCTACATTGTTATTCTTGTTGTTCTGGGGTTATACTGCCAATTATTTCTTGTCCGAAAATATTTATCTATGGCTAACCAGGTCCTTTAACTTTTGAAGGGACAGTAATATGTCATAGATCTGCTAGCTTGTAAAATGAATGAGTGAAAGAGACACACTCTGGGTACTTAAGGGGTTGAAAAATCTGTCGTCTAGCACTGGATGCCACAATTTATTTTGGTTAACGTAACCGTGTGATACTCTTTTGGAGAGATTTTTTAGCACTCTTTGTTTATTGCGAAGCACAATTTTTTTGGTTAACGTACTTCTGAAATTTAATATACAATTAGTGCCTCTATTTGCAACAAAAATGTTGAAATAGCAGCCCACAAAAAAAACTGTAGTTCTCGTTCAAAGCTAATAATTGTAATTCTAGATCAGTACTTTCGTCTTTATAAAATGGGTGGTTTCACGTGTATATTTCTAGCCCAGACATTATTGAAGATTTGCTAGCCCTTTTGTATTTTTGACACAAAAGGCTACGACCCAAGATATTCTCTGAATATTTATGAATATCAAAATATTGTTTGGACTAATTAGAAAAGAATTATTCCTTTAGTTGTACTTGTGTTTGTAGCACTCATGTTTTGTGAGACAATAATACATCCAAAAGGATAGATTGTTGGGTTGAAAGTTATGACGGCCTAGAACATAGACGTCGGGTTTACCGCTGAAGAGTAACAAGAAGACCTAGAACTTAAAATCACGCAGATGCATAACAATGTTGTCTTGTTATATTGCTGTTATGTATTATAATGTTGTAGTCCATTATGATATCCTTGATTTATTTTGATATTTTATAGTGAATTTCGAATTATATATGTGCATTGAGAAATGAAATTCGAGAACCCGTAGCAACGCACGGGCATTTATACTAGTACTAACAAACAATACAAGCCACGAAATTGTTAACGTACCAACTAAACTGGGGCCACCCAACTTAAATTTTGATCCAACACAAGCGTTAAAATTGATTTATACTTGCAGACAACACTACTGCTACAACTTACAGTCTGAATATTGTTACTATTATCATCGCAAGACCTGAATCATTATATTACATAATCACATCACCACACCGCCACAACTGCCGACATTGGGCAAGTGCTCGTCTCGCTATGCCCATACCAGAACATGCAACACCACCGCCACCGCTACAAATCAACAGCAGCAGCAGCCACTACCATCTCGCACTTCAACTTCCCTGGAGAGGTACATGGCAAAGCTAAAGATCAGGCATAGTACAGCAAAATAACAATCTTAATTTGGCCAGCAGCAAAAGTTGACAGCACAACTACTCTACTTCGGATCAAGAAATTATTGGTATATCAAGAAATAGATGGAATTGCTAACTGTCGCCCATGTGCACAGCAGAGTACCTGAAACGGTGTTACATAAACAGATCACCACCACCAAAGCCAGAATTAAGAAGCCAGATAGGCAGCGAGGGACACGGCCAGCCCTCGGCTCCTCTAGAAAGCTGCAGCTTCGCCATCTCCCACTTCCCTGGACAAGTAAATAGGAAACTCAACATTAGGATAATACAGCAAACCAACCATCTTAATCTGGCCAAGCAAATGCTGACAGCAAACCAACTTCCATACTGAATATTATTATTACAAGACCTGAATCAGTGTTCATCTTGCAGTTGCACTTCCCTAGACAGGCAGATGGCGAAGCTCAAGATGAGGATACTACAGCAAACAAACCAGCTTAATTTGGCCAACCAAATGCTGACAGCAAAAACAACTACTTCAACTCAAGAAATTGTATCAAAAATATATGGCAGCAGACTTTGAAAACAAACGCTACAGTTTCTTTCATGCATCATTAGTTCATTACTCATTGTATAGCACTACGCCTAGTTGATAATCGACATTGACCACTCAAGCCGTTTAGCACATGGAAAATATTGAAATTCAGTCAACATGGAATATGCATGAGCTCAAACAAATTAGCCAGCTACAAGTTTAATTCAACAGAAATGATGCAAAGGAAGTTGTTACCGACTGAATATTATAACAAGACCTTAAACAGTATTACATAATCACATCAGCACCTCCACTGCCGCCGGTGGCCTAGTGCTCGTCTCGCAATGCCGTTGCCGGAAAAAAAAAATGCACCAGCCAGAACAAAAACGCGGCGACGGACATGGACTCCTCTAGAAAGCAGCGACAACAGCTTTACCATCTCACACTTCCCTGGACAGGAAAATGGGAAAGCTCAACATCAGGATAATACAGCGAACTAACCATCTTAATTTGGCCAAGTAAAAAATGCTGACAGCAATACAGCTACTTCAACTCAACAAATTATAATAGCTACCACAATGATGAACAAGATAGAACATGCTTAGATGAATATACAAGTTTCAAGACACACACAACAATTACTAGGGTAGGCCAAGCAATGTCAGTCTACGTAGCAAACTGAGGATGATCAACGTAGCATCTGAGCATGCACTACAGGTGCCCAACTCAATCTGAACTCAGTATTGAAATAACTATGCACCACTAATTTGTTGTTTTACATCAGACCAAAACTTCGTTACTGTGCATAAGTGTCCTGAAATTTCGTTTACAGGTGTATTTAATTTCAGAAACCAAAGCTGCAACCACGCCTCTAGCTGCTCAAGAAAATTTCGTTTTTTGTCAAATAGGAGAGAATAGGATTGGGGGCAGGGGTTTGGGCACATCATACCATCAGCCGCTGGAGACGGGCGACGGGCAAGGCGGGCGGTGCCGTCGCGACCTGCTGCCACGCCGGCGTGCAGCAACCGCCCTCGGACACACGCGCGACGCAGGCAGCGAGTTCGGCGGAGCGCCGCGCACCGTCCTAACGGTACACGCGCGCGCCGGCGAACAAGCAGCCGCGACGCCGTGGCTCCTGGCCGGCAGCGCATCTCGAATCGGCGAGGATGGGGCTCCGGCGTCGATCTGATGTGGAAGGCGAGGATGGAAGGAACTGGGGACGGAGACAGGAAGGGGAGGAGGAGGCGATGGTGTGGGAGACGAGGTAGCGGCGGAGGTGAAATTCCGGCGGCCGGCGCCGGAGGGGACAAGGCGGGATATTGGGCTGCTAGGGTTTGTGGTGGGGCAGCGATTGAGCGGTTCCACGGCGTGCAATAGAGAGAGGAGGATGATCTGGTGCCGATGCGGTGGTTGGCTCGCCGGAGCAGGACGGCGACGGAGGAGGCGCAAATGGGGTCAGGAGGAGAGGGAGGTGCTGATGGTGTGCCCAAATTTCTCCCCTTTTTTTCACGACGATGGTCTCTTTATTTCAGGGAAACGAGAATGTTGGACTAAACAATCAATTTCCGTCAGCGTGTCAAAATTTTGTTGGGATTGGCACCTGTTGTATGGGCTGTAGTACGTATGGATGTGCTAACTCAGTATGTGTACGTACATGCTGTTGTACAACCATATAGCACGTGACGAAAAAATTACACACATGTACATAGGTATATGCACGTCACTGCACTTGTCACGGTCGGGTTTCTTCCCAAATGATTTTTTTCAGATAAGTTCTGTCAAAATAATTTCGACTGAGGCACTACAATTTCGGAGATAACATGGATTATAGGGTAGGCGCGGACAACTTGAGGGAAGCAACCTGGCCCAAGGATGATGGAGGACCTACGGAGTTGAGACCTGCACCGCATGCATTGGTGTGATGTCCAAGTCGCTCGCAAAAAGGGTACAACCAAAAGCGACGAACCGAGAAGACACCTCGGAAACCACAAGCCAAATTGCTAGACTCTAGGAACTCAGCTGAGAACACCGAAGACTATAAGACCATCCAAAGTTTAACATAGGGGAATATTCATATGCATACCAAAAACACAGAGGAGTGTCTTAAGAATGTCAAAAAGGGATTCGATTGCCGACACGACGGGGCAACACCAGAGTGCTATCAACATAGCCAGAATATAACATATGACTTAGACTGTGTGGCACCGAAGTGTTGTCATCATGCATGATTGAAACACAACACGTTGTCAACGCCTCCCTCGAGCGCCAAGATAGCTATGCATGGCACCAACACAAAATAGCTCCTCTAGGACCAAAGGCCAAGAACTAAAGAGACATAATAAGGCAAAGATATATGATGCCTTGAAGACTCACATCATAAAAGCCCGAGTATATATGATCAGGTCCGTGTGTCATCCCAAGGGCCATGTTAGTGGAAATACAAATACAACTAATGGATGAGATGACACATTAGTGGTGACACAACCAAAAGCACTTGATAACTAGAAGGTGTACACTTTTTAGCATAACTCCTAATGAGCTTTCCAACGAAGATGTCACGGACATAACAACCCTAATGGCACATGGAATTGTAGGTGATAACCATCCCGAAGCATCAAATAACAACCCTAACAATGCATGAATACTAATGACATGAAATGATAGATAATAATTACTCCTAGGATAAAACAAAAGATGATGGTGATGACGATGGGCGGCAGATCTGACACCTCCTTCATGATTTACTAGACAATCCGTCAAAGAAGTTGCTGGACGTGGAATCGAAATCTCCCATTGTTTAACCGAACCAAATTTTGTAACAACTTGGCCCCTATTTAAAGCAAGTATTGGCCATGTGACCTATTTGCTACTATAAAACAATAAATTGAGATAAAATCATCACTTCGGGTGAAAATTTAATAAATTTTCTAGGTGGAGTGCTAATATGTGTATATAAGGTCAACTTAGAGGAAAAGTCCATCCACAACTTCGAAGTTTCTCATGCTTTAGAAATAGGACTATCTCGCAATAAGTTTTTGGACTTATATTTGAAAAATCACACTTTGAAGCAATATAACCAACTTGCTAAGAACATGGCATATTATATCACAAATAACATAGAAATTCACATAAAATTACCTATTTGTGGTGAAAAGCTAGAGTGTTTCCTTCCCTTGGTCGTATAATAGAGGGAAACATGAGATCACACTAATAAATCCTCGTAAACCCTAGATTTATGGAGTTGAGTCCTAAGATGGGTATATACAGGAGATTGGTGTAGGGGCGGGGCGATGATGTGCCGAGTATTCGGACAAGAGTTCGGCAGTGGGCACACATTCGCATGCCGACAAGGACTCTGCGGGAGGATGGCAAGACGATAACCCTAGAGTGTGGTGCTCTCGCTGACACGTGAATGAGTTGGTGATTGATTCCTGACGGGGGTTGCCACCGACTAGGTTGCGGCAATGCGTGGAGCCGGATGGTGGATGACCCCATGGAGTACTAACCCAAAAATCATCTAGCTCGATGTAGTGCTAGCTCGGTGGACACAACTCATCCATTGCATGTGAACTCATTGGGCCACATATATGCGAAAACTACTGCCTAGGATCAATTGGAGAGTTTAGTGGTGTTTTCTTTTGGAAAGAAACTTTTTTTTGAACTGTTTGGAAAGAAACTTGATACTACACATAAGGGAGCTGCTCATCCAATCAGATCCCAAGAATCGCAATCCCGCGGATCACCCTAGAAAGCAGCATCTGAACCGTCCAACGCCTCTCCTAATCTCCATCCAACGGCCATCGCGAAAACACAGAATTAGCGCAGAGTCAATTCCTGCTCCCGATACCCGAAGCATCTCTCCTTAATTTCGGCCTAGCTAGTTCCTCGCAGCAGCCACCGCCTCCTTGATTCCTCACCCAATCAATTCTCTCTCGCTCCCCATCTACCGCCCCGAGATTTCGATCCCAAATTGTGCGCCGCCGCCATCCCTCTGCTCACCATAGCTGCCGCCATGGCAGCTCACATCGCGGTTCTCCCCGTACAACCCCGGGCGACCTGGGCTCCCGCCGCCTCCCGGCTCGATGCAGATCCATACGGCGACGGTCGAGGCTGAAGCCGGCGGTGGTGATGGAGGACCAACTCCACGGTCACTGCCATGCCCTAGAGACTCGCCTGTGTACCGCCGCCGTTGCAGTCAGAGCGTGGACCGGCTGCAGCAACGACGATGCACAAACCGAGGAGGGAGGCGACCTGTACATGCCCGACCAGGAGGAGCTCGTCCACAACCACCACGGCGCCCACCAAAAGGTCCGTTTTCCCCTCTACCACTGTGCTCTAGCCGCCGTTGACCAGGCTGCAAATTGGCTTTGTCTATTAGGATTTTGCTGAGTCCGTTGCAGATTTCTTTTGGTTCAAACCGTGCCAAGTTATTAGGATTTCTTTCTTACCTGATCTACCTTCTCCGAGATTCTATTTTCAAGGAGATGCGAGTTAGTCTGACGATTGATAAGTTCTCCTGGCTAAGTGCGTTGCATATACTAGTCTGAAGATTGATTGACTTCTGAAAATAGTAGCGTTCTGAAAACTCTCCTTGGTTTACTTGGGGCAGTCAGCTCAACGCATTTTCACCTTTTCAGTACATTTGTTCTCCTGGCAGTAGTAAACATCTATTGACCTTGGTTTACTTGTCGGCTCGTTGCTTTGTATTTTGGTGAATTGTTGATTTCTAACTTAACTGCATTTAGGGGAGGGTCATCATAATTACTGTACACAGTCATTCATGTAATGCAATCAGAGGTACAAAAGATTGCAGGTGTGTTTGGTTTGAGCCCAAGATTTTTCCCTATTAAATTGAAGAAATAGGTTGGAGAGGCTAGGAAAATTGATACCTTTTTAAAAAAAAATCAAAGTGAAAAAAAAGAAGTATTTCTCATCTGTTTGAGAGTATATGTTCATGTGACCCGCGCCATTCTTTACATGGATAACCCTTTGTGGGAGGCATCTTTTCCAACATGATCGGACATATATCTTTAGCATTTTTTTCTTGGATACTCTCAAAATATGGATCATTATAAAATAATTAGTTCCATTGACAAAATTATAATTATTTATAACTATCTCACAACTGCACTGACATAAGTCCTACTTGTCTCTGTACATATTTTCTATCGGCGATGTCCTGAGGATTAGCCCATCAGTTGTAATACAAGATTGTGACGAGATAAAGTGAAATGAGACAGTGTTAGAATATCAAGTATATTGTGATACAAATCTCTGTAGGTTATAGGCTGTGTTGCTTCTGTACTCCGTCCATTGTACGCACTGAGGAATTTGTAAGTGAGCTCGCATTACATGGTTTCGGCTGCATGGGTACTAATATTCGTCATTAGTGAATCAGTTCAGAACTCTAGAATAGTATGGATCATGAATTATTACTTTTTTATAAGAATCCATCTGGAAAAACTGAATCTTTAGCAAAATAGTCTAACGTGAATGGGTACCAGATTTTTGCCCATCTCAAGTATCAAGACAGGACTTGAAACCAAAATTCAATTCCTGATAATTAATTTTAATTTTTCTCCTTACCCTCAGGTCAATCACATGATCCCTTGCATTGACAAAGGCTTTGATGCACTGCACCACATAGTTCGCTTGACGAATGAAGGCCTACTAGTCAGGCCAAACAATTTTCGAGACATGAGAATTCTTGGCCAATTATTGTTCTAATGTACTTTATGCGTGGTCTACTCCTTCAATCTCAAGCTAATAGTATGGAGACGCGCTGCACTGGGCCAAGACAGCCCTTGGCGGAGATGAAGCTGTAACAGCATGGCGGGTACGGAGGATCGCTGCCATCCCACGAACTGATGAATTTCAATTTTAACTTGGAGTACTTCTGGTCTTTTATTTTTCCTCCATTTCTTACCCTAATGAGAATCACCGATTCCCGCAGATATATTTCACGGCATGATGCTACATAACCCCTTCAAAGGTTCATTGTAGAGTCTGTAATAGGTAGACTTTGTTAATTTTCGAAGATAAGATACATTCATATATATAATACAATCAAATATGATTGTTGAACACATATAAAATATAAATATTTTGTACTTTGCATACTACTAATCTCTGGGCCATCATGAATAATCAACCCAGTCTACTTGTCTAAATTTTCTGATCAACTCTCAAGTAGTCAAGCTAAAGGAACAAATGAGTCTTGCAAGATTGCACACCATTATTTTTCGACTTGCGTTTTCCTTGTTTTTGCATCACATTAAAGTGAATACTCAAGATGTTCATTGGCAGATAAGTGACCAATGAGAACCACCTTCCCGCCTAAGGATCATGTTGGATCCCAACTCAGCAAACAATTGTAGCCTCACAACGAGTTCAGCCTCCACTCCAAGGCCACCATCGGCGTTGAGTTTCAGACCAAGACACTACAGATCGACTTAGGTGTTGGCACAAGGACCAGTCAAGAACTTGGTTGAACATTTTCCCCTTATTTTGGACAATCAAATCGGGGATGAACTCAACCTAAGTGGATCTTGGCATTCGATTCACATTTCATTTTGCGTGTTTAACTCATAAATTAACCTATGTTTTGCTTACAGTGCTGCACCTGGCCATCACTATGATCCCTGACAACAATGGGGCTTTATATGGTAAGTTCCAATCATGTTGATTACCCTGCATATGTTGTCTTTTTAAAAATCCTTCTATATCGCACTGTCAAAAAAATGCTTAGTGTGACATCAAACGTATGTGTGAAACCGATTTAGGGTTAATACAATGTCTATGAAGAATTAATTTCATGTGGACTGGAACTAGAGAGATTCGTAAGGTTCAATGATCTATATCTCAGTTGCAGGTAAACTACATTCCTGGGCCGGCAGCCGCCAGAAGTGCCTACAATCTGAGGAGCACAAGATGCCGTGCTGGTTACGGAGCACACAATGCACCTGGTTTAGGAACACCACGCGCGCTCTGTTGATGATGTATCTGGATGGCGTGGTGGCCACGGTGGGGGCCGGTGGGCGAGGCAGAGCGGGCAGCAAGGGAGCTGCTAGATGCGGGGAACGGCCGGCGGGGGAGCTTGCGGGGAACGACCGGCAGGGGAGCTCGCCTCTGCTCCCTAGAGGCCCCGCCTCCTCTGGTCCTGGAGCGGTTGCGGATGGGCCGGCAGGGTGCGGGCTCCCGTCTACGTCGAGCGCGCGTGCCCAGCTCCGTTGCGGCGCCGGACAGGGACGGAGCTCCGGCACGGGATGTGGACGTCGGGATCAAGATGGACTTTTGTTTGAGGACCACAGCTGAGAAGAATAGAACTCGCGAGGGGGTTTTCACAAAATGATAGTTGTGTAGGTGTCGAGTCATCTAAATCGGGCCAGAGGGAGTACCTTTTCATACTTATTGTTGTTGTAGAAGAAGCACATGGCATATTTTATTTTATTAGCAGATTTTCTTTACGTTTGTCTTGTTACACCAATCGCATGAAATAGATTTCCATGCTGTAATGAAATATCTTGTGAGATAGTTAATTTGCATTCTATATCACCTCATGGAAGAAATAAATGTTTGTACGAAATTTTGTTTGATTTGCATGCCTTCATAGTTTTCCTTTTCTTGCACTTGCTATGAAATTATAACTTTCTATGCTTTGGGTGTACAAATGAACTATGCAATCCATTGGTATATTAACTTCAAATGTTGGATAGTCAGATGTATGTATGCATTCTACTGTTGGTATGCATGGATTGCACTTCTCCTAGAGGCATCAAATGTACTTTAGTTTACTGCATAGTCCCCCTTTTATTTATTGTCCTTTTTTTTTACTTTTGCTAGAAATTACAGAAGTCGCTATGGTCCCTGTCTATTTTCCTGGGTAGTTGGTTTGCCCTTGCTAAATTGACAGACTGTTTGTTTACCACCGCCGCAAGCAATCTACAAATTGTGTTGACTTACCTTAGTAATGAAGTTATTGTCTCTTCTTGTGGATGTGAACTAGTTCCTGTTTATAGAGGCGGCCACCTTGTGGCCTTCTCATACATGCTACCCATGGTAAAACATTGGTAATTTGCATATGTAATTGGAGAAAAATCTTCGACAAGTCATTCTTACATACCCTATGTTGCTCATATGTAGTCTACATTTCCCCAAGATTTCAATCCTTAATGAAGATTATCATTATAACACTCGATCCTCTCTCAAATGGTACAAATACAAAAGCTTTTTTTTGATCTTCTTGATTTAGATAGTTGTCTTATGGTTGTAAGTCCAGTTGCTAGTGAGATAGAAGTTGTCGCTAGTTGATGAGTGAGTTCATTTGTTGGGTTCATGTGAAATGATGTTGCTGCTGAGATGCCTTCCACATTTGTGTTGATAATCTTGGTCCGATGGATGAAGCTTTAATTACCATCCACGTTTTCTAGCAGGTTTCATCCATCTGTGCATACGTCTTGCATAGCAAGAATGTCCAGCAGCTGTAGGGGTTGTCGGTGGTGAGCTGAAGAAGCCTTGTCCTCCTTGCAGTGGAGGGGTGAGCATATGATGATGGTGTTCCTAGCTGCTCACTGTGGTGATCAAGCCACGCATCTGAGACCCTGATGGCTGTCGTTCTGGCTGTGGTTCATCTGCCGGAGAATTGTTCATTGCATGTTGTGTGCCCAGAAATTACGAAGACCAACTTGTATAAAAGATCAGTAGTGTATTTTCTTCTAGTTCTGCTTGAGAATTCTGCTGGGTGTCAGTTGATACTACGAACTACATATATATTTTACTTCTTTTAAAATCTGCTCTTTTACAGAAATGAAGATGAACTTGTGTATAATATTTGGAAATAAATAGATGTTGAATGGGATGCTTGTTGTACGATGATCACTGACAAACAGAAAACCATGTGAGCTTTTGTAATTGTGAAGTAGTACGAGATTAATGCACTCTTAGTTTGTCACATGTGGAATATCTTGTCTAATTGCTATTTGCAGCAACCCACGTACAAGGTCATTAGTTGAAGAAATATGAGCTAAATGCATTTTGTTCATAGAATTTCCTATGTTATAGCAGCGGAAGGCTGCAACTCGCAAGACGTTGAACATATTGGCAGCGAGTCTCTCTGGGTTCTGATTGTGTGATTCTAGCGGGCAAACAAATCTTCTTTATCATGTTTTATCTGGAACCCTGACTCCTAAAATCGATTCTTTGTACTGTGTAACTAAGTGAACCGGTCCCATATGTAAAAAAGATAAAAGAACCACCAAATTTTGGGGAACTAATCACTGGATTACACGAAACGGAATTGCTGAATGGAAATGCAGATTGTTAAAGGAAAACAAATGAGCCCTCTCCATGTATCTCCTGGAACCCCCTGCGGCCTGCCTTCTTCCATTGCAAGGACCCCTAAAATCAATGATGCTTCGTATGATTGTAAAAAAAAGGAAACTAGCAGTCTCCTTCTTAAAAAGAAGAAAAGAAACCGACCACCAAATATTGGGAAACTAATCACCGGGTTATACGAAACGGAATAACTGAACCAAACACAAATTGATGTATTAAAGGAAAACAAATGATCCCTGATCCCTCTCCCTCTCCCTCTCGCATTTTACGCCTTAATTACCTCACCTTAATTACCTCATGCCTCCTCGTTATGCCAATCACCATTAACTACGGCTGCTAGCATGCGATTTGTTTGCAGAAAATCAAAGATCCTCCCCCTCTCCATGTCAGCGATCCATGGGACGTCGCCTCCCGGCCGTCCATCTTTAACAAGGAGAAAACATAATAGAGGACTAGGATTACATCTTGTTCCCGCCCTGCTACCATCTCTTTCTCTAAATTGAAACCCGGTTGCCCAAGTCTTCTATAAGTAGAGTCACATAGTCACCCACCGCGTGCGGTTTTCGCGTGTGACTATGACTTAGACTTTGACTTTGTCAAGGAGAGGAGAGGAGAGTGAGCGCTATGGCGTCGCCGAGGAGGAGGCGTGGTCTCAGCTCGCCGCAATCTACTGCATCGATGGATCCAACAGGTAACCAATCATTCGTTCATTCTTGTCTTTTTCTCAGGATCTGTGTTTCTTTTCTTTTCTTGGTTCTATGTCGTACGGGGGACTGAGTGGAGATGCTCTCAGTGGAGGAGAGGTGAGGAGAGTGGGCGCTATGGCGCCGTATGTGAGGAGGAGGAGGTAGCGATCGACGGAGCTGTGTGGATCGTGGAGGGAAACGCGCGCAGCCGGCCGGTGCGTGTTTATATGCTTTGGCGCGTCAGGTTCCTTTCTTTTCTCTCGTTTTCATGGAAAATATGGAGTAATTAAACCGACGAAGTGTGGTTCCTAATTTCGTTTGTCTTCTTCTTTTCTGGGGATTTTCATCAGGTGAAAACATGCATGGAGAAAGTAGATCGATTGATCATGCCGGGCGCAGATGGAGGAGGCGGCGTACGTGCGAGCTGATTATACTTTCGTGTTGTCTTGTACTGTATTATTATATTTCTGGTCCTGCTGTAGCTGAATTGGTATGAACTGAATGCAAAAACGGTGTTTGCCTCTTTTCCACATGTAAATCTAGTTATGCAGTATTTTTCGATTTGCATAAGTCCAGTCATTTGTTCTGGTATAAGCTATTTTAGGTCTTTGTGATACCACAATTGTATTTGCCAGAATTCTAAATCTAAATATCAATATGGTGTTAGCTGCCGTTGCCTTTCTAACCAGGATGTAGTAAATTTAGGGAACAATCATCTGCGACGCGACTGGTATGAAAATCGATGCAGCAAATCATGGTTGTCGCGATCTGATAGGTACGATTCTTCTCAGGTTAGCATATGTTTTGGTTGGTTGAAGACCATGACCCAAGATCTGGATCACTATCAAATTCCTTCGGCTTGTCTTCTCAGAGACGAGTTAGGTTGTCTCCTGGATTCTTGAGCGGCGGCTCCTTATGGTGGACACGGTGGAGCCTGGTGGCGGGTGCCGGGTGCTGTGTGGCTGCTCCTTGGTAGTCTCGGTTGTGTGGGCAGCGGGATGTGCTGCGTGGGAGGCATTCACGGTGTTGGAGTCCTCATGCTCCTGCCCAGATCTTGGCGTGTCGCCTACCCCGATCTGTTTCGGTTTCACCTCTCCTCTGTGCCTGGTGTTGTGTCCGGGGATTCAATGGACGGTGGTCTCTATTTGGGCGAAAGCTTTTGTCGGTGCCGGTGACGTCGACGCTCTCGAGCGCCGCTTCCCTCCTTGGAGGCGTCATTGTGAATCAAACCCCTCCACCATTGGCTCTGGCTGAAAACTCACGTCCGGTCTGTCGGTCGGGGCAGTGGTGGTGTCTTTGGTGTTGCTCCCTTCTGGAAGGCGCTGCCTTGGTAGCCTTTGGTCCTATTCAGCTACTCGTCGTGGGTGCGGTACTTGGGCGGCGATAGTGTGGCTTTCGGAGTGGCAGGCTTCCCCATGGCGGGTGTGCTCGGATTCTCGTCTTCTTTGATGGTCTTGCTTTCATTTGCATTTTGAGCTCTCGGGTCAGTGCTCCATCATCTGTCGGTTTGGCGCCCTCGATTCTGGGCGAGAGGGCAGGGTAGGGGGGCTCTTTGACGATGGACGGGATGCGCTGTGAAGCAGTCTATGTATGCTTGATGGTGATGAAGGCCTTCCTCCGATGGTGTGGCGTCTTCCTCCTCCGCTTCCTCCAGCAAATGTTTTGGTGGATGAAGATCCAAGCGTTTGCAGGCTATGCGTCGCTCCATCATCCCCCATTCCAAACCCAATACTTTGCCTCTGGTGATGGCATTTTGATATGCAAGCGAGCTTCTGTTTCTATGATCTGTTTGCTTGTGGTTTCGTGTCATCTTGTATTATTATATTTCTGGTCCTGCTGTAGCTGAATTGGTATGAACTAAATGCAAAAACGGTGTTCTGCAGAACTACAGTTGATCTGTAATTAGGTTGAAGCTTGACATGCAAACTCATTGCTTAACGTGTTGTCCTGTACAGAACTTCTGAACCTGTTGCGGGTGATTTCTTGGTAACTGAATGAACGTGTATTAGTGCTTAGCAAAACTAGAATTGACAGATCATCTAGCTGGATTTTGGAGAGTACCTGAATGTGTATAGGGCAGTGGTGTTGTAGAACACTGTAGCTTTTCTTGACGAGATGGAGAAGCTTTATTTCCCATCGGTCTTTGGCAACGTAGTCAAAAGGGCTCGGCATATTTGGCATCAAAACCGTATGAAACCTCGGATCCTCTTGTCTTGCACCTAAACTGAATGCGTGTGCGTGTTTTGCAAGACTACTACAGCTGATCGGTACTTGTTCAGTATATATGTTTGACAGGTAGGTAACTCAATGCACATGGTGTTGTAGAGGAGCATTCGTGAGGATGGGAGGAAAGCTTTATTTCCCATCGGCGGACTGATTCGCGTAGCCAAAAGGGTGTCAAAGCCGTCTTCATCCACGCCCGCTATCTGAAGCCTTGTGAATACTGTCTGCTCGTTCCGATCAAAAAGAGCTCTGATTCAGTACAGGCTTCTGAATGTAACCCCCAACCCGAAAACGGGGACGCCGGTGTAAAAAACCCGTCCCAGCTGCTTCTCCCAAATAACATTTCACGGCGTGCGGGTGGGTTTCATCCAGCGCGTCCAGACCGAACACAATCTGCAGGGAGGTTACCGGGAACACCGGATGACATTTAAAGTGAGCACGGGACAGCCTTGTCGGCTCCACGGTCGAGGTTTCCCACCAAAATAATTTCCCTCCCGCCATTTTGACGCCAACATGACCCCGTTCCCCTCTCATGCCGCCCAATTCCGCCATTTTCTCCCAACCAAACCAGACGCCCTCTCCCGCGCCACAGTCCCGCAATGCCGCCGAAGAAGTACGCCCCTCCCAGACCGCGGCGGGGGATGGCCCCATGAAGAAGGGGGGGGGGGGGGGGGGGGGGCGAGAAGGAGCGGCCGGAAGGGATGGCCAACGCTGAGTGGGTTTGACATGCAACTAGCACCGTTTGGTGGAGAACGTGAGCCGCCAACAAAGGGAGACGAAGGCAGAGGCAAAGCAAGCAGCCATGATCGAGAGGGCCGCTGTCATGGTGGGGATGGCACCGCCACCTCCGCCTCCGCTACAGTTATTCCCGCCGCGTGGAGCAGGAGCCAAGGCAGAGTCAACCGCGTCGCCAGTGCTCCAGGATAGCCAAGGTAACGACACGCCCTATCTGTCTTGGTTCCCGTCAGGTTGCAATGACTTGGACCCGCTCGGTGGGTTCAACCCTAACGCCTTCACCACTGGCGACCTCCACATGCTCGTCTATTCGCCTGAGCTCCGCCGCACTCTCTTCAATGGTGTTGGGACTTCTCCTCAACCCGGCTACTAACAGTTCGCCACGAGCAGCAGCGAGCAGGGCGCGCACGAGACGTTCGGCGGAATGCCGAATGCCGAACGAGATCTATGTGCAAGGAGCGGGGACCTCGTGTTGGTTTCTTACTTTCGGGCGGTTCCACTTGTCGGTGCCAAGGTTCGTTCGAGGATTCAAGGGATGGACGAAACAGGTGAGCGAAACATAGCCCAGGGCGGAGGACGGAACACTCTCGTATTTTTTAAATAGAAGAGATAGAGATTGTACTATTCTAGATCTAGGTAGCTTGCACTATTCAGACTTTAATCCACCCCGCTAACGGAGCCGCTTTGCAGCCATAATGTGGACACATCTAGACTTGAAATTTGCATTCCGTATGCTAAACAGTACTACTACTTCAGTGGATTAGAAGAGAATGTAGACTAAAAGAGAATGAAGGGAGTACATACTATGTTTTCATCGTACCATCTATGCTAGATAAATAACAATTATTAGAGTGTAATGATCGACCCTCTTTATTAGTTCGGACTTTTAAAATAATTGGCTAGTGCAGCAATTTTTATGGTAGGAGAGCCCAGAGAAGACCCTGCTCACGCAGTATTAAAAAAACAAAGAAAAAAATTATATGACCTACAACAAACCCACGCTAAAAACTATAATAACCTAGACGTGAGATGAGTGTTGAATATAAATATACTGCATAACTTTCACCCATCAGTTCGGACTGATGGGTGAATTAGTTAGGTGCATACAACTTAGAATCAGAGGTTGAGGGTTCAAAACTCAACAAAAGCATGAAAAAATTATTGCGGCATGCTCCATTCCTGCCGCGAACGTCAAGACTCCAAAAAAGAGCATAGATATGAGGGAGAATTTTTTAGTGTAATGACCGATCCTCTCTCTCTCAGTTCGAACCTTTAAAATACTTTGAACTTCCAGCGTACGAAAAACAGGGAATTGCCATCACTCACACAAACTCCAAAAAAGAGCATAGATATGAGGGAGAATTTTCGAGTGTAATGACCGATCCTCTCTCTCTCAGTTCGAACCTTTAAAATAATTGACTAGTCCAACAATCTTTCAAGAAGAACTTTGAACTTCCAGCGTACGAAAAACAGGGAATTGCCATCACGCGCACAAAAAACAGAGAATTGCCACCATTCAAAAGCGACGATTGTAGCCTCATGTTTTTGTTCGTTTACTACCACTTGAACTTGCCGGACTTCTTCTTCTTGTCGTACTTGCCGGCCTTGAATTTGCCCTCGGACAGCGCGGCTCCAAGCAATGCACCCGCCACAACAGCGCCGCCGGCGAGAATTGAGCCAAAACCAGAGCCACCACTCTTACCTGCAAAACATGGTAGTATTTCATTGCAGGGCTTTACATGTATTGCAAAATGATAGTTTTCCCTACGTTGTCTAACCGAGTACCAATATTAATGATCCAGAAAAAACATAGCACCTTGTTTTGGAGCTTTCTTAGATGAACCATGGACGGCGTAGCCAGCTTGTGGGTATCCAGGCTGTTGGGGATACCCCGCCGGAGGGTATCCACCTTGCGTCGGCGGGTACCCTCCATGTTGAGGATGCCCGCCAGGAGGCGGATACTGCGGAGCTGCGGCAAATGCGCTTGGTGGGACAGGGTAACCGGGCCATCCCGCCGGAGGAGGGTATCCACCGGGGTAGAAAGCCTGGATCGGTTGGTGAGGATGCGAACCGGGACCTTGCATGCCTTCTCTCCTGGGTGCCTGTTTGGATCCGATAATTCGCAAGGACGAAGCTATGATTTGTGTAACTTGAAATGCTAAAACATATGTATGGATTATTTGCAAGAGAGAATAGGATGGTACCGGTGGCCAATACGGGGAGAACTCCGGGAAAATGGCCCGAGCAGATTGCAAAATGGAATTGGGAATTACTTGGAACTTGTGAGAGAGACGGGTGATCTCAAATGGGTATGTTAGTGCGTCCGCTTCTTTTGCTCATGCCATGGATACAGCAGGGGGTTGTTGCGACTTGCAAGCATGGTTCAGAGCAAAACCAGGGCCAGTTGTTATCTTTAGAAATTCTACTACCTATTCATGCGCCTGCACATCAAGATAGGAAGTTCCCTCTTGACTTTTCTCACTGCCTTTTCCCGAACAGGATCCAAGGCGCGGCTTTTAACTTGCAGCTATTGCTTATGCATGTCAGCATGAATAACTTAATCGAGGCTCTAGCCAGCGACGGACGGAAACTAAAATTAGAACACTTCAGTTTCGGAAATAAAATTAGTTGGGAAAAAGGTGTTCCAATTTGATGATCTGGTCTGAAATCGCAATACCGGGGGCACCCTCATTTTTCAATACAACCATTGTGTTAAGCTTCATGCACTAGTCACTTGATCCAAAAGTCCGAACTGATGGAAAGAGCTAGGCAATCTACTTGTATACGTCAACACCCCCTCTCACGTGTGAGGCTGCGGGGGAATTTAGAATAAATTGTGTATGCCAGGATTTGAACTCGAGACCTGGGGCTCTGATACCATGTTAAGCTTCATGCACTAGCCACTTGAACCAAAAGTCCAAACTGATGGAAAGGGCTAGGCAATCTACTTGTACACGTCAACACATTGCGTGTTTTTCTTAGCATTCGAAATCAAAAATTCATGTTGGCTATTTTGTTTTCATCATATGTTTGAAGGTTTGCCCTCCAAGAAAATTGCCAATTATTTTATTACTATGATGAACGGAGTTTGAAACAGAGTGACCTGAATATATTCCAACCCAGTTTATCAACTGTTTTCCTTAGCATTTTATCAACTGTTTCAACAAAAAATATCAATAAGTTTCAATTTTTTAATTTCAAATATTGCCTAAATATATTCAATATTAGACTTGTTTTGAAGCTCTTCTAGTTAGGAACACAAATATTCAAACGCTTCGCATATTAACTTGTGGTTCAAAGGCTATGGAAGATTGAAATTTTAAAGTTATATCTCATAAAATATAGGTGAAGTGAGAAGTGGGCTACATAAGATATTCCAAAATGTGGAGCAGAGAGACCATGCACAAATGTGGGAGGCTATTTTAACCAATAGAAATGGGTTTATTCCATGTGGGACATCCCGTACATGGCCCACTTTCTCTCTTTTCTATTTATATATTTTCTATCATCGATTCCCTCTCTTTACACATTATTACATCTAGATTTAAAACTTGAAATTTCTGTAACTTTTGAACCATATTTTGTGAACCGTTTGAATATTTGAGTTTCTAGTAAAATGAGCTACACTAGTGGAAAACGGGGCTATAGGCCCGGTCCATTTGGGCCTTCAGTCCCTGTTTCCAAACCGGGACCAATTAGGCGGGACTAAAGGGTCCCCCCTTTAGTCCCGGTTCAAAGTTGCACCGGGCCTAAAGGCGGCGCCACGTGGTGCGGCCAGGGAGCTCGCGGTGGATGGCCTTTGGTCCCGGTTCGTGGTACGAACCGGGCCTGGGGTTCTCTGCCGCGGCAGAGAATTGCTATTTCTCTGTCGCGGCACAGGTTTAGGCTGTAGCAGCGTTTCTCTGCCGCGGCAGAGAAACAGGACGTTTCTCTGCCGCGGTAGAGTTTCAGCAATGCATATATATCATTCAAGAAACCACAAAATATCGTCGTGAATATATATAGACATCATCAACAGTACACGTAATGCATGCATATTTACAATATAAAGTCGGATCTCTTTACTAAATCTATTAGCTTCTACGAAGTTGCTCAACACATAGCTACGACCTTCGCATAGTGCTCTCCACCTGGGGTAATGACCTCGGTAAGAAAGAATCCCGCGATTTCCTCTTGAATTGCTCGTATTTGATCCTCCATTATGAGAGTGTCCCGCAGGCGTATCATCTATATTTAAAAAAGAAGATCAATATATATATATATATATGTGAATGGAAATCAATACAATAGATGGTACTAATTAAGATTAATTGTGAAAATTTGTTATCGTACACGAGTTTGGTGTATACGGGCATCCCCACCCTTGGGACAGGACATGTCACGAATGAAGGTGCAGACGTAGTATCCACATAAGTTATTCCCGGGTTTCTGCCTCATACACTTTACGAAAAAATAGTTCGATCATACTAATAATCAAGCATCGTATTGAAAGTAAATATCATATATAGAGTTTCACGGACATAGCTATATATATATAGTACTACTTACAGGGTAATCTTTAAATGTAAGCTCCAGTTTCCATTTACCCGGAACAGTATTGATGAACCGTTTCCAAGCCCTGCCCGGGAAAAAATAATGAGTAAATGAGTTATTGATTAGTTGATGATATCGTCGAATTAGAACAGATGAAGATGCCAATACGAAATTGATATTGAAATTACCTCTGGAGGATGGCAGCCATGTCCGCCCATTCCGTTATTTGGGCCTTCATTCATTATTGCATCAAATCGGACACCACTGTTTTGGTTGGTGCTCTTTTTATCTTGAGCGATCGTGTAAAATGTATTCCCATTTATCTCGTACCCTTGGAACGTAACTACAGTCGAAGATGGTGTCTGGGCCAGCAAGTACAGCTGATCTTCAATATCTTTGTTATTCAGGAGATGTTTTTGCAACCAACCGCCGAAAGTCGACATGTGTTCACGTCTAATCCAATCGTTCGACTGCCCCCGGTTCTGGGAGCGTAGAAAGGTCTTGTGGTCACCGATATATGGAGCCACCAAGGTGGAACTTTGTAGAACTGTGTAGTGTGCTTGAGTCAAAGAAATCCCGTCCCTACATATCATTGATTTCCTTTCTAGCGTGCCTTTTCCACTTAGTCTCCCTTCATGCCGCGATTCAGGAACACCAATCGGCTTAAGGTCAGGAATAAAGTCAACACAGAATTCAATGACCTCCTCTGTTCCATAGCCCTTGGAGATGCTTCCTTCTGGCCTAGCACGGTTATGAACATATTTCTTTAAGACTCCCATGAACCACTCGAAGGGGAACATATTGTGTAGAAATACAGGACCGAGAATGGAAATCTCATCGACCAGGTGAACGAGAAGATGTGTCATAATATTAAAGAAGGATGGTGGGAACACCAGCTCAAAACTAACGAGACATTGGACCACATCATTCTGCAACCTCGGTAGAATTTCTGGATTTATTACCTTCTGAGAAATTGCATTGAGGAATGCACATAGCTTCAGAATGGGCAGTCGAACATTTTCCGGTAGAAGCCCCCTCAATGCAATCGGAAGCAACTGTGTCATTATCACGTGACAGTCATGAGACTTCAGGTTCTGGAATGTTTTCTTCTCCATATTTATTATGCCCTTTATATTGGAGGAGAAGCCAGATGGGATCTTGATACTGCTCAGACATTCAAAAAATATTTCCTCTCTGCTTTTGTAAGAGCGTAGCTGGAGAAATGACGTCCTTTAACTCTCATGCAGCTTTTTGGGGTCTTTCCAACGTTGCTGGTCCTCCCGTGCTTCTGGTGTATCTTTTGTCTTCCCGTACACGCCCAGAAAGCCTAGCAGTTTCACGCAAAGATTCTTCGTCATGTGCATCACATCGATTGAAGAGCGGACCTCTAAGACTTTCCAATATTCTAGCTCCCAAAAAATAGATTTCTTCTTCCACATGGGCGCGTGTCCGGCATCGTCATTCGGAACAGACCGTCCGCCAGGACCCTTTCCAAATATTACATCTAGATCCTTGACCATACCAAATATATCAACACCATCACGATTGGGAGGCTTCCTCCGGTGATCAGCCTCACCGTTGTAATGCTTGCCTTTCTTTCTTACGGGATGGGTAGTCCTAAGAAATCGACGATGCCCTAGGTACACGACCTTCTGACCTTTTTCCAAATAATCACCTTCGAGCTCATGTAAACAGTGCGTGCATGCATTGTATCCCTTGTTTGACTGTCCTGAAATGTTACCAAGAGCAGGCCAGTCATTGATGGTTACGAAAAGCAGCGCTCTTAGGTCAAATTCCTCCTGCTTGTGCTCGTCCCACACACGTACACCTGCTAGGGACCACAGCTGTAGAAGTTCTTCGACTAATGGCTTCAGGTACACATCAATGTCGTTCCCGGGTTGCTTCGAGCCTTGTATGAGCACTGGCATCATAATGAACTTCCGCTTCATGCACAACCAAGGAGGAAGGTTATATATACAAAGAGTCACATGCCAGGTGCTATGGCTGCAGCTCTGCTCTCCAAAAGGATTCATGCCATCTGCACTTAGACCAAACCTTAAGTTCCTTGCATCCTGTGCAAAGTTTGGGAACTCTCTATCGATTTTTCTCCATTGGGAGCCATCAGCAGGGTGCCTCAACATCACGTCTTTCTTACGGTCTTCTTTGTGCCATCGCAACAACCTAGCATGCTCTTTATTTCTGAACAAGCGTTTCAGCCGTGGTATTATAGGAGCATACCACATAACCTTGGCAGGAACCCTCTTCCTGGGGCGCTCGCCCTCAACATCACCAGGATCATCTCGTCTGATCTTATACCGCAATGCAGTGCACACCGGACATGCATCCAAATTCTCGTACTCACCGCGGTAGAGGATGCAGTCATTAATGCATGCATGTATCTTTTGCACATCTAATCCTAGAGGGCAGACAATCTTCTTCGCTTCGTACGTACTGGCGGGCAATTCGTTACCCCTTGGAAGCTTCCTCTTAATTATTGTCAGCAACTTTCCAAATCCTGAGTCAGTGACACCGTTCTCTGCCTTCCATTTCAACAATTCCAGTGTGCTGCCTAGCTTTTTATGGTCATCTTCGCAAGTTGGGCAAGGTTATATAGCCAGATTGGGGACTTTGTCCCGATTTGTAATACAAACCGGGTCCAGAGGGGGTGCCTTTGGACCCGGTTTGTAATACAAACCGGGACTAAAGGTTCCCCACGCCTGACACGGCCTGTCGCGCCCTGCCGTGGACCCTTTAGTCCCGGTTTGTATTACAAACCGGGTCCAAAGGCCACTACCGGACAGGCTCTGAGCTAGTGGGGTCGCCCTGGGCAAAACGAACCGGGACCAATGCCCCCCATTGGTCCCGGTTTGGTTCTGCACTGGGACATTTGCTTGGGACCAAAGGCCTCTTCTCCACTAGTGCTACAAAAAAGACAAATATTGAATATACTTTTTTGCAGGGCATTGAATATACTTTGTTAATTTTATAAAATGACTTCGGAAACTTGGTGATATTTTTTCTTATAAACAATTTACTTCATCATATCTCACACTTGGTTCATCGGACTTAGGAAATATTTGGCAATTATCTTACAGTTCAATTTAGCCATACAATTTTTTGTATCAGGTTTTATCGAGTTTTATTGTGCATCTTCATGTTTGAATATGTTTTACAATTCAAATTTTGATTAAAAAAAACTTTTTAGGGTCTTTTAAAATATATCACCAAAAATAAATACACGGATTTAACATATTGTTGATCTGATATATATATTATAATAAATATGAGTTTTCAAATTGTACGGTAAAAAATAAATTCATGTATAAAAATAAGTAAGTACTAGTCTGGGGTAGGCTGCATACAAATATTTCATTAAAGTGCCAATCTTAGAGCAAACATAAAAGAATAGACGGTAGATGCATGATCCGGACATCCGTTTACGGAACAAACAAGGCACTCATTCTAGCGCACTGTATGATAGAAATGAAATCATTTTTGGGCTCCCTATGCCATTTCTCTTTCTTTTGATAAACAATTTAGTGAAGAATAAAAATTCATTCATGTACTAACATTTTATTAATAACTAGGGAGGAGTTTGCCACTCATGGATCTGACACATTTAACAGCAAAAATAAAGGAAATGAAACAACAAAAAAGGTGAAGATATTTTTCGCGAAAACGCAAAAGGTTTGCGTTTCGATTCATTGATAGAAAGGAAGTTTACATTACAAGTCTAAGAAAGGGCCGAACACCCACAGTACACACCCGACACTCAAACTAGACTACGACAAAAAGGCCGAAATCCGTCGAGTGCTCCTCCGGGACACTACAGAGTGAGCTCCTCCGCAAGACAGAACCCTTGCCGATGAAAGTCGCACTGCTCGCGCGTCGTCGAAATTACCAAGAACCTGCCAGCTGCAGCCAAGACGCGTACCACCTGAATCCCGCGAGCCCACCACGGCTCAGTTGGGAGCATTGCTGCTCCGGCCTCGACCCAAATCCGAGGAACGCCGTCGGCGCAGCGGCTAGCTCCCGGCAACCTCGACAGACGTGCAAGCGTGCAGTCTTCAGCAGCCCGCCAACAAACACAGAGGCCAGCCCACCACTGCTCATCCAGAGGCGTGCTCGCGCTGATCGAGGAAGATCCTCATCGCGCAAGCCACCGCGATACTACTCGAGAGGCTGGCGCGCTACCTGCATCGCAAGACACCTCCCATGTGGTCAGCGCTGAGATCCACGAGGAAGACCTACGGCCCGAACTCAAGTTCCCAAGACGACGCCTCCAAGGAGGGTACGACGTCCAAGACGCCGTCGTCGCCCGATTTGGCTAGCCAAATCCGAGGTTTTCACCCGAAACATGAGACCCTAGGCAAGGGAGGTGCCGAAACTCCTCGGTGACGCCACAAGAGGAAAACGGCGCCCTCAGGCGTCGCCGTCACCGGCCCCGAAAGGCAGGGCTTTCGCCCAGAGCATGGTTCCTCACCACTGCAGGCACTATCATCCTTCACCAAGACCTCCTGCGCTGACCCTTCTCTCTCAAAGCGCTAGCCTTGGTAGCGCAACCCGCCGGCAGCACGTCCAGCGCGCCAGGTCGGGGGCAGCCATGCCCACAAAGGGACAGGCTGCCTAAGAGGGGCACCACTGAGCCGCAAGCGGCGCAGGTGCCACCATGGGGTGGGTCGCTGCGGGACTGCGGGACTGCACACATCCACCTCAGAGAGCATCGCCGGCCACCCAGCATCGTCCACCTTGTCACCAGCGCCGCGCGGACGCCACGAGCCGCCACGCCAAGATGGCGTAGGGTTCCGCCCAACCCGGCCAGAGCAGCAGCACATGCGCTCGGAGCCAAGAAGGACGGACAAGGAGGAGGTGCCTGGCCGCACCCAGGCGCTGGAGGGCAGGACGGTCGGGGCCCGCCAAACCCAGATCGGGCCCAAAGGGCCCAGATCCGAGCCAGCAAGCCCGCGCCGCCATGATGTCAACTCCGGCCGCCCAGCACCCCTACAGCTTGGCCGCGCCGCCCGCCGGACTTGGTGGCCGCCCGAGGGCAGCCGCCGCCTCCAGCACGGGGTCGCCGCCACGCCACGAAGCCGCCACGCCGCTGCTAAGGCAGCCGCGCCGCCGCGCCCTCGTCGAGCGCGCCGCCCTCACCGGCCGCGTCGGCCCGCGCCAAGGCTTCCGCGCGAGGGGGAGAGGAATCCCCGCCGCCGCCAGCGCCCGGGCTTTGCCCAGCGACGCCCTCCGACGGCGGCGAGGGGAGGGAGGAGCAGGGGGAGGGGTCTGGGCCGGTGGCGGCTAGGGTTCCCTCCCGTCGCCCACGGGAGCGACGAGGGGGGATGAGGGACTCAAAAAAAGATGATCCCCTACTACTGATATCCAAGGTGAAGATATTGAACACACAACACATGGCTTGGTTTAGTGAATACGGTACTCAAGGATCTAGCTCCTCCAAATGTACGTACAAGATAGTACTACTAGAATGTAACTACTCCCAAGTCCTTTTTTTTTTTTTTGCGAAACACAGTACAATCAAAGACGCTCATACATACGCGCACACACTCACTCCTATGAACGCACACACGCACACCCTACCCCTATGAGCACCTCCAAGAGACTGCGTTGAAGAACTGATCCGGCGGGTCTTGAGATTGACGAAGTCACCACAGGCGCCTCGCTGTCGACGGGAACGTCGCCTCCCACTGAAGAATATTCCGCCTTTATGAGACACCAAAGTGTCAAATCTGGGATTTGAACTCTGGTGGGCTGGGGGTGCCACTGCCCTCCTAACCATCCAACCACAGGTTGGTTCTCACTACTCCCAAGTCCTAATTAGAGCAAGTATATCTACAACGGATGAACGGAAGCTCAATCAGTAGTTATACTCGACCAGAGATAATCCTAAACGTGCAAATTCGTAATATCAGCGTGGATTAGCCAAGTGTACACCAGGTAAGCAGGGGGGGTTGCAAACTTGCAATTGCAATATGCAACGTGCTGGGAGCTCCATCACCATCCCTTCCGATTCCGAGTGGCTCGTCCTTTCCGGCCGACGTCGGTAGGGCTCTTGGTCGTGCTGCCGGAGCTCTTGCATACGAAGTACACCACCACGGGCGCCACCAGCCCTGCCACCACCGCGATCCACAGCGCCGCCGCCATCGCCAACCCGGCGGCCACCCGGAGCCAGACTCCCAGGCCCATCCTGTTGTCCACCACCAGCACCCCGAATCCGAGCTGCGTGGCCACGGCGTAGAAGTCGAGCGTGGTGAACACGGCGGCCGCGGCCCAGAACTTTCTGGCGCGTGTGAGGAGCTCGTCGCTCGCGTGCAAGGCGCGGAAGCCCCCGGCGCCATCCTCCTCCAGCACCGACAGCATGCACGCGACGCGCCACACCGCGCCGATGTACGCAGCCCCGGCGAGGTACGCGGTGCCGCCCACCAGCAGCAGCGCCGCGCGTGGCAGGTGCATGAGCACGGCGGCAGCGCCGAAGAGGGCGGTGTAGCCGAGGAGGAGGAGGAAGCCGTCGCGGACGGTGGCGTTGAAACGCGCCTCCGCGCCGGTGCGGGCGAGGCGAGCCATCAGGCGGGCGTTGGCGGGGAAGACGGAGACGAAGTTCTTGGCTTCGGACCTGGGTAGTCCGGAGAGGTCGCGCGCGACGGACCGGGCGTCGCGGTCTGCGTCGGCGGAATAGAGGGGGACGACGGAGAAGACGCAGAAGGTCACGGAGGTGTCATGGAAGAAGTGAATAACCCAGAGGAGGATAGCCTCCGCTAGAAGGAAAGGGATCCAGTGGGAGGCGAGGCGGACAAAGCCGGCACCGGTGGTGTCGGAGGCGGCGGCGGCAACCGTGTGGGAGAAGAGGACACGGGAGACCGCGACGTGCGCGAGCAAGGACAGAGAGAGTGCGATCACCATGACGCACAAGCAATTGAAGCATGGGGGACAGGAGCGCATGACGCGGAGAGTCTCGCGGCAGATGCCGGCGAGCCCAAGAGACCCGAGAGTGGCCTTCTCTGGGGCCTCTTCCATTGATGACCAGCTGTTGCTCTCGAGAAGAGCACAACTACTGGAGGCTGGAGCGTTCCTAAGAGAAAATTCGCAGGAGGCTAGAGCAAATGGAAGAGGCACAACACTTTTATATATGCACATTTCTTTATTCCAGCTGTCTGATTTCTGATTTCTTGCGTAATCTCAGTACCTAATTTTTCTCGAAATAGGCTTTCGTCCCGCTATATTAATATAGCAACCACTCGATATAACTGTTCGGGCCACAGCACAAGCAAGTCCAAACGAAAAAGAAGAGAAAAAAAAAAGAGAAAACAATGATGGCCTAGGCCCTCAACCGTTGGGCCCTCCGACGAAGTTTCACCACGCTCCTAGACCTCCGAAACATCGCGGACCAAGCAGTACCTGCAAGAAGGAATGCCACGACGACGACGTTGTTGCCTGGACAGGTCCTATGATTCCCCCAGTACGTGAGGGTGGGTGGGAAGAGGGTACACCTGACGCCCTTCAAGAATGAATGATGGCACCCTCAGGAGTCACCGTGACAGGGTTGGAAGACCGACATAGATTTCTTCCGCCCCCAAAGAACCACCACACCGAATGAATCGTAGTCTTCCACCCATCGACGTCACCCACCAACACGCGCCACTATGGTCTTGTCGCCACCATTTTTGTCTCACTATGAACCGGCGCGAGACCTAGAGGATAGAGCACGGAGGGCCACGAGCTAAGGACGGCAGTGCCGCAGTCGCGCGAGAGGGAACTTATATTTACAGAATTACACTCAT
Organism: Lolium perenne; assembly: GCF_019359855.2. Lineage (NCBI taxonomy): Eukaryota > Viridiplantae > Streptophyta > Magnoliopsida > Poales > Poaceae > Lolium > Lolium perenne. The sequence continues at coordinate 303,892,524 of NC_067250.2, read as the reverse complement.
TAGAGTCCGATGGACAGGAGGCGATGAAGTTGGTGATTGGCAAGATTCATGTTCTAGAGAACACTGCCAAGGATGCTCCGGCCTAGGAGCCTCCAACTATGTTGCATGTATCCTAGTTTGCTAGGTGCAGTCTTGCGTTGGGGGCAGATTGGTGTCTTATGTGATGGTATTCTTAACTTCTTGCGAAGCTCATTTGGGATCTTGGATCCAAGTGTTGTAGCCGTTGAATATTTTTTATGACTTTATACTGGTGATGGGTTCATTAATTTAAAACAAGAATTTACTCAAGCCTTCCGTCCAAAGAAAGTAGAGGCACATTCTTTTTGAGAGCAATCACATGTTTCATTAATAGAAAATGAAATTATATGAACCAAAAAGGTGAAAACTAACCGACAGAGTAGGAGAAAATAGTAGTCCTAAAAACTTTGCAGAAAAATCCTAAAGGGTAGAAAAAGAACATAACCATCCAAACGATTTTTGGTGATATATAAAACGAAAATTACTTTTGTAGTTAGACGCATGAGTGCGAGTGTTTCTGTCGGTGTTCGTTTTGCTTTGACATTCAGCTATAAGGAGGAGAGAGATGGATTATTTTTGTACTCGGACGGAAATTACTTTTGTACTTAGACTGAAATTACTTTTTCCATTTACCACGGCAAGCGGAAATCAGGAGGTAAAGATCAACGGTTCAAAACATACCCACACCCATACGTGCGTACAAAATACATTCTTGATAAAACTTGTATTTCAAATGTGCAATTGTTGACCGAGACATATATAACCCGGTGTGAGATATGGCATTATTCGAGAAACCCTAGATGTTGTTGCAGTGCATTTTGGTCCGTCTGAGTTCGACATCCAATTTTGACGATCGTTAAAATGTAGCTTGTTAGAGCACGTCAGACCCCTTAAAAGGGCCAAACCCCTTATGATAACCGCCGAAATACGGGGTTGGGCTCTACCCAGCCGTCTAGCAGGCCCCGTAAAAATGGCTCCCGCGTCGATTTTTCCCTGTTTCAATTATAGGCGGGTCTTCGCCCCCTACTTGTGCGGGGTGGAAGCGGGAATAGAGGGCCAAACCAGTATCCTCCCCTCCACTGCACGCGAAGGGTTTCAGCGAAACCCAACCGCCGCGGCCGCCGCCCGATCTCCTCCGCCCCGCCCTTACCGGCAATGATGCGGCCGGATCTCGCTGCCATGGATCCTCCGCAAGGCCCGCCGATCGCCGGCGGTGCACCACCTTCAGCCGCGGTGGTTGATGTCCCCGTCGGAGGTCCGCCAAACGCCGGCGACGTGTCGGCCATGATCTCCGCCACCATCCCGTCGAAGAGGAAGAGGTTTCCGAAGCAATTCTTCGAAGCCCCTGCGCCGGCCGTAGCTCCGCCGGCTGCCAAGAGGGGGAGCAGGATGAAGACGAAGGCGGCTGGGCCGAGGGGTGCCTCGCAGTCCAAGGTGAAGACAAAGTCAGTCAGCCGCATCGGCCTCGCGCCTCCACCGTCATCCAAGGCCACGGCCCCTCCTCGCTATGTTCCGTCCGCGGTGACGCCCGCGCCGCCGCCACCCTCCATGGATGTAGACAAGGTGTTCGATGTTGAGTCCACAACATTGTACATGGACATGCTCAACGATTCCGCGGTGGGCTTGGACACCGACATCGATGCGTTCGATGAGGAGGACAATGTCGAAGGGATTGATGATGAGGATGTGTATGAGGGTGACGAGGAGGTGGTTGAGGATGATTCGGTTGCCGCCGGTTCTTCCTCGACGCCGAAGCCACGCACGGTGAACTACAGCGAGATCGAAGACGCGATCTTGGTCCGTGCTTGGAGCAAGGTGGGGATAGATGCGTGCACCAGAGTGGACCAAGGCGGCAAGCGCTATTGGCAGCACATCGAGGATCTCTACCACCAGCTGAAGCCTCGCACCAAGAGCATGGCCGACAGATCCTACCGCTCCCTTGAAGGCCGATCGAACATCATCAAACCAGCTTGTTCTCATTGGAGTGCTGCCATGGACCAAGTGGCCGACAACCCCCCTAGTGGATGCGTGTCGGAGGACTATGTAAGTTTTCCGAGTTTGTTGCTATCCATAGTATGTGTTGATGATGTGCAAACATCACATTAATATTGTTGTTGTGCAGCCCAAGTATGCTCAACAGATGTACAAAGACATGGTCGGCTCCAAGAACGTTCCAACATTGATTTTCCATTCTTCAACATCTTCCTAAGTGGAAGTTGAGGGATAGCGAACCAAAGTGCAAGAAGGAAGCACTGCTCACCATGGATGATGAAGCGGAAGACATGAGTGCGAGAAACTCCGGCAAGCCCGAGGGCAACAAGAAAGCCAAAGAGAGGGTGAAGGTAGAAGGTGAAGCAGCTAGCTTCCGGGAGAAGTTGGATCAACTCATGAAGTCCAAGGAGGCATTGGAGCCCAACCTCCGTTCACCGAGAAGAAGAAGAAGGAGGTGAAGCTTGCCAAGGTGGAAGCAAGGCGGGAAGATGCCAAGATGAAGGCCGAGCTGGACTTGAAGATGATCGCAATCAAAGAAGCCAAGGCCATGAAGGAGCTTTTGGCCGAGGAGAGGGAAATCATGATGATGCGCACCGACGACATGGAGAGGATCAGCTGGCGTGGTGGAAGGAGACCAAGGCGGACATCATTGCGAGGAAGAAGGTTGCCCGTGAAGCTCGTGCTGCAAGTGCTCTTGGCTCGTCGACTCCTCGAGGTGAGGCTCCGACGAGTGGTGACGCCGCTGGCGATGAACTCGTTGATGGTTGATCACATTTGGGAACTTCCGTGGCTTGAACATAGGCTATGATCGCGTTGTGATGTTAAAAACTATGAATTATGCATCACATATTTTTGATGTGCTATGTTTGATCTGAAATTGTTGTGCAAATTGTTGTCTAAAACCCTGTTTTAAGGGGTAGGCAACTCGTCCGAGCTAGCAGAACCCGTATCCCCACCCCATAAAACAGAATACGAGTTTTCGGCCGGTGAAAACTAAATATAGGGCCCTTTACTCGCGTTTAAGGGGCAGAAAAATACGGAGCCTGTTAGACATGCTCTTATAAAAAATAAATAATTAAGACTTTTTTTAAAGTTTTGTGGACACACCTATATATACACGGCGTTCATTCGAGGGAGGAGCAATCTGAATCCAAACTGTCTACAAACAATGGTTGCCGGTCTCGGCAAGCCCTCCGCTGGACCACGCCCCGGCTCACTGGCTTTGGCCGCGGATTCGTTGCCGTTTGCAGCACACACAGGACACGATATATCGCATGTCACCGGCGTTTGCTCAGCCACGGCAATATATGTCAAGTCAGTGAGTCACCGAACAAACAGAGAAAGGCACAGCACGCCGGCTGCGCAAACCGCGTTGCCGCTCCGCGGCGTGCTTTGATACGACCAGGGAGGCCTGTCCGGCCTGAATAAAACGTACCCCTCGTCATCTAGTATTACGTATTAACTCTGGCTAGTAGCAATGCTATCGCTACGTGTAAATTTCCTTGGAATGAACCATCCTGATTGGATCACGTACGTACTTCTCAGGATGCACTATATATGATGAACGATGTCACACATGCCAGTGGCCGGATGCCCATGTGTAAACGTTGTGATGCCTTTGTGCATTGAATTAATTACTTTTAAGCTTAAGCTAGATGATCTGCCAACTGTGTGTTTTTCGTTTTAAAACACGAACCAAAAGCTTTACAACTTACTAATTATGAAGAAATTGAACATTTGGTTCCGTTTCGTGCATGCTGTTCTCATAAATCTAGCTCCTCCAAATGCACACTCAAACGTAGTACTACTTCGTATAAAGCAACTAGTATCTATCAATACATCGCAAGCTCTATTACTGGTACTAGTCATAACCGATCGCATATAATTATAAGCATGCAAATTTCAAGCGAGTATAAATTAGCTTAATACTGTACTACCGTCGATTAACCAAATTAGAGTATTAGACGACACTAGCTCCGCAGTTGCAGTGTGGTGTCTGCTGCGCGCTCCGTCACCGTCGCTTCCCGGTCCGAGAGGTTGGTCCTTTCCGGCCGACGTCGGCGAGGCCCTTCTCCGCTGTGCCGTCGGGGTTCTCGCAGCACCTCTTGCACGCGAAGTACACGACCACCTGCGCCACCAGCCCTGCCATCACCGCCGCCCACAGCACCGCCGCCAACGCCACCCCCAGGGCGACCCGGCCCCACACGCCGAGGCCCATCGCGTCGTCCACCACCAGCGCCCCGAAGGCCAGCTGCGCGGCCACGGCGCATCCGTCGAGCGTCGTGAACACGGCCGCCGCAGCCCAGAACTTGCCGGCGCTTCCGAGCAGCTCGTCGCTCCCGTGGATGGCGCGGAAGCCCCTGGCGCCGTCCTCCATCGCCGACAGCACGCACGCCACGCGCCACACCGCGCCGATGTGCGCCGCCCCGGCGAGGAACGCGGTGCCGCCCACCACCAGCAGCGCCGGCCGCGGCAGCTGCGTCTGCGTGAGCGCGGCGGCGACGGCGGCCAGGATGGCGGTGTAGCCGAGGACGAGCGGGAGGGCGACGCAGGAGGTGACCGCGACGCGCGCGGCGACGCTGGGCCCCGTGCGGATGAGGCGCGCGGCGAGGCGGGAGTCGCCGCGGAACACGGAGACGAGGAACCTGGGCACTTGGCGGAGGTCGCGCGCGACGGCGCGGGCGTCGCGCTCCGCGTCGGCGGGGGCGAAGCCGGAGTACCCGGCCGCGACGGAGAGGACGCTGAAGGTTGTGGAGACGAGCGACTGGAGGACGATGACGCACAGGATGGCGGCCTCCGCGAGGATGAAGGGTGCCCAGTTGGCGGCGAGGCGGACGAAGCCGGCGCCGGTCGTGTCGGAGGCGACGGCGTCGGAGAAGAGGGCGCGGGAGGCGGCGACGTGGGCGAGCAAGGAGAGGGAGAGCGTGATCACCACGCCGAACAAGAAAGGGAACCCCGGCGGGCGGGTGCGGATGACGCGGAGGGTCTCGCCGGCGAGCCCAAGAGCCCCGAGAGCAGCATCCTCTGCGGCCCGCTCCATGGATGATCAGCAGTTGCTCTTGCTGAGCTGAACAGGGGAGCTCAGCTGGTAAAGCAAGGCAGATGAAGCTGGGGGCTTTTGGGCACGGATTTGTCTGACTTGAGTGCCCAAAAATTCTGGACCGGTTCGGTCCGGGCCGGGCTTGGGCCTAATTTATAAGCCTTACAGTCGGACCGGGCCAGGCTTGGCTTGACTTTGTAGCTTCGGGCTTTTTCGGGCTTTTTCGGGCTTGGCCCGAAACTCGGCCCTTCCCGAGTTTTGCCCAGGTGTACCTCTACGCCACAACCGTACCGCGCTGTTGTATCCTGCCACAACCTCGACATTGTCGGTATCTTCTAACTTGTCTGCTATTCGCCGGAGGCCAGTCATCTTGCTCGCATCCATGCGGACACTTGCCGCCGTTTTGACATGTCCACTTTGTTGTATGTTACCTCGGACCCGCCAACTAACAGCGGCGTCCAAGACCTATTCAGCTATTTGCCTGACCGTAAATTGATGTATAAAACTTGGTCTATCAATCATTTTCGACGGCATATATATACATATTGACTTCTAACAAATATATGACCATTTGTCTCATGTTCTACGTAGACAGACCACAGACCCAGTAGCTTGATCAAATATTTCAACAAAAACATCGTCCACACATCGACAACCTACTACTTCAACTGTGATACTGAATCAATGTTGCTCGCAGCAGCCCTCATCCATGAGCACAACTCAAGAGCCACAGTTAAGAGGCTCGACGGGGCCACGCATGATCAATATCAAGCGTAATCGAGAAACTAGCCAGAATCGTCTCTTTAGAGACACCTTCACTCCTACAAATCCAACCTACGAGAGCACATATTCTGGTGCCTTTTTTGGATGCAAGAAAGTTGTTCATTCTTCTCGAAGGCCGAGACAACTCCTCAAAGGGTAGTTTTGAAATAACACGGGGGACAGTAGTATGAATTCGAACGGCCGGACGTCGGCGGCCAGGCCCTCCGTATTGCAAATACGCAATCGACATGGTGGTCACGGGATGCAGGGTAGGAAGGTTCGTGTGACACCGCCGATCAATTTCCTCTGCCCAAACACCGGTGCGCGACGCCGTACGGAGCGGCGGAGCCCCCAGGTGGCTCCCATACGTTGCCGATCTCGGCCCCTGGACCGCGCCCCATGCCGTGGAAATCGTTGCCGTTTTGCAGCCAAAGCCTCACTGCACACATGTGATGGAGATCATTCACCCGTCGCTCGGCCACGGCAATGTCAGATCACTCGCTCGCAAGAACAAACAGAGCAAGGCGCGTCACGGTGACTGCACACTCCGCGTTGCCAATCTGGGCTCTGGCAAGTAGCAACGCACCATGTAAATTTGGCTTGGAATGAGAGTCACATGGCCGGGAATACTCGCCTGGAGCTGGGATCCCACATGGCATGGCCATGGCCGGCCAGCGGAGATGGACGGCCACCATGCATGTTATTCACAAAACGGAACCGACCGGCTTCAGATAGCGGACGTGGATGGCGACGGCTTTGACGCCAAAAATGCCACACCACGCCCCACCCTTTTGACTACGTGCATCAGTCAAAAGCTTTCCTCCACCCTCAAGAAAAGTTGTGATCACCAGAGGCAAACTTTTGGATGATTTGGAATGGAATGGCATGGTAAAGTTTTAACCACCTAATAGTATCCAAATCATAATCCTTCAATAACAACACCACGACAGAAACAAAACATCCATGGAGGAACTCGTTCTCAGTCTCACCTAATGCGATCCACCATGTTCAAGTTCAACCAATAAATAACGATCATATAAGCTAACGCGGAACTTAATGAAAATATTTAGTTGTACAGACCAAACTGAAGTTTTCTGAATCTGGAGACAACTTCAGCCTTTAGGGCACCACATCTCACTACCTCAGCCACTTTCATCAAAAGATTGCTGCTCAGCAGGAGGCCCTTGCTGCTGTTCCTGAGGATCCTGATACGCATAAGTCACTGGCTGGCCCTGCCCACCATACACCATTGGTGCACCATGCACCTGCTGCTGAGCCTCCTGCGCGAAGTAATACTGGCATGCCTCGGCCAGAGCCGGCTGTCCTGCCCCCCGAAGCCCCACTACCTCCTCCTTCATCTCATCCCTGGGAATTATGTCAACCAGGAAGTCGTAGATGTCGGTCCTAGCTATAGCAGCAGATATATCATTCTTCTGCAAGGTCCGGCGCTTGTTCTCCTCGGCGTGCATCCACGACCGCAGCGTCAGCTCCAGCACGAACATCTCGCAGAGTTTCGAGAAGACCAGCTCAACATCGTCGGGGATGATGCAGACATCCTCGTCAGCCTTCATGATTTCCTTGATACTGGCGAGTGGCATGGTGTGGTTCACGAAGTCACTGTCCTGCTCAATCTCCGACAAACGTTTCGCCCAGACCTGCTGGAGCTGTTGCTGAAATTGCTGCGATTTCTCGTAGAGAAGCTGGTTCTCAGCACTGACCTGAGCTGGATTAGAAGGGAGTGGTGGTGCTGTTGGATGTGAACCGGCTGGAGTGACACCAGGAGCTACTGTTGCTGCAGGTGGATAGGCTGAAGCAGGATACACTTGTGATCCACCAGCAACATCACCCATTGTAGGCTGAGGCTGTTCCATGTCCACTGCTTGTCCAGAAATCTAAGGTCTTTCCGACACTGTAAAAATAAGAATGTATTCTATAATCAGCTAAATCTTAGACAATCTTAACAACGGTTAGTTAGCGCTAGCCACATAGGTTACAAAATAAATTTTATGTGCAATGTCTGTAGGTCAGGTGTGATCATTTGTGCTTCTCTTTCAAGAACAGTTTCAAACACCAAGTCTATTTCCTTGTTACGATCCTCCAAAAACTATATGAAAACAAATTATCTGCTACATCAAAAAATATAATAAGTTCAAAGTAAGAAAACCAGAGCAGAGAATTGCATAGTTTATATATTGAAAATACACATGTACGATCTTATATGCACCAGAAAAAATGAACAAACAAAATGGTTGACATAAATCAACAGAATAAATCTGGCTAAATTTTACAGCCATTCCAAGCCACCAAAAAAAATGTAGTTCCCCAAACAGAATGACATCTGGACATCTAAACTAAATTACACACAACGAGAATTGTCCTGATTATTTGAAAGGCACTGAACTATCTATAAGATATAACATATAAATAGGGATGTCACCCGCAGGGTATGGGTACGAGTAGAGTCATCCCATATCCGTACCCATCGCCTTCAATCTTACCCGTCACCCGTACCTATACTCGTCAATGGGTATAAGATTTTCTCGTACACGTCACCTTGCAGGGTAAATGGGTACTCGCAGGTAAAAATACATGTGCTTACAACACATCAAATTGATCAAAAAATATGACAGAAGATGAAGTAATCCTAAATAGGGGTATAATCCTCACTAACCTACCAGCAATTGTAAGAAGGAAAATCGTGAGATCCAATCTAGCAACGTGAAGATGTGTTTAGGGGAAAACTTAAGTAGTTTAGAATATTACAATGGCCAACTTGTCAAATTTATATTCTACTCGATGGGTATGATAGCGTGAGAACGGATTACAGGAAGGCCCCACAGATCCTCCATAAAGCTCATATAGCTAGATAGTGGACAGCTCAGTTGAATATTCGCCACCAGATGGTTTCAAAAAAAGAGAAAAGAACAGAAGATAGTGACAAAGTTGGGAACAGATCAAATGCGGCCCGATAGTAGAAATACTATATCCACATCAGATACATATCAAAAAGATGATGAATATGTTTATTCTGAAATGAGATATTAATACTCGAAGCAGACATGAATATATAGAATAGAAAGGGAAAAAAATCTGAATCATGGATAACCTTTCAAATTATATTTCATAATACTTTCATAAATATCATGATGCTTATTTCGATATCACCATCGCACTCATATCACCTTCAGAGATTGCATCTTTCACAAGAGGTTGCCAAAACCTCCACTCCTTAATCAATTTACTAGATCCATTGGGTCTTGGGACCGTTTCAATCTATAGTTCAGTGGTAAGAGTAAAATCGAATTTGATACTGATCCAGATCTTGGTTCATGTTCTTTAACCAACCAAACCATATGCTTTGGTGCATCGATTCCATACCTTGTCGTGTCGTGGATGATTGTTTGCTAAATTTACTACATCCTCATTAGATAGGTAGCAACAACTAACACCATATTGATATTTAGATATAGAATTCTAAAGAATACTAACTGTTGGATCACAAAGATCTAAAATACCTTATACCACAGCAAATGACTAGACTTATGCAAATCCAAAAATAATGCATAACTATATTGACAAGTGGAAAAAAGGGGAAACACGATTTATTACCCACCTAATAATACATACCATCAGAATATAAATTTCTTACCCACCTAATAATTCTTGCTTCAATTTGCACAAACCTTGGCGAAGAAAATGGTAGATATATATATACCCTGATGGCATGAGCCACAAGATTGCACAGATGTAGGAAATGCATGATTTCTACATACTAACATGGAAATCAATTAAAGATATAGGATATCTTTCTATTTTTGACAACTTCTAGAAGTTTCCGAAAATTATAGTTTTGTACATTTTAATAGCATGGATTTGCCTCCATGATACAAACTATTGTGTGTGTGGGGGGTGGGGGGGGGGGGGTGGGGGGTGCACAAAATTATTTATCTCTGACTAATCAACCACTTCCTATGGATCGGGAGTGATACGATCGATCAACCACTCCCGGTGGTCGCAGATCCAATCAACCACATCCAGTGGCCGCATATCGAATCAACCATGAATCGGGAGTGATACGATGGATCAACCACTTCCGTGGCCGCAGATCCAATCAACCACTTCCGGTGGCCGCAGATCCAATCAACCATGGATCGGGAGTGATATGATCGATCAACCAAGTCCGGTAGTCGTAGATCCAATCAACCACTTCCGGTGGCTGCAGATCCAATCAACCATAGATCGGGAGTGATACGATCGATCAAGCTATTACGTCCTAGGGGAATTACTAATAGATCCATGGATCCACTCATTGAGCAAGGCATGAATGGTTGGTTACCCGTTGAATTGTCGATCGAGTAGATTGCGGCCGGCCCAGACCACGCCTCCTCCTCTTCCTCCTTGCCGACGCCAAAGCCCAAAGTCACATGTCACACGCTGACCGCACGCGGCCCGTGACTCTGGGCGTCTACTTATAGAGCGAGATTTGAAAGTTTTTCGAAGCGGTTTGAATTCTCGGAGAGGGAAAAATATGACCTACGGGCAGGAACAAGGTGAAATTTCGCTTCTCTCTCAGAAGCTTCTTCCGTGTCGTAGCTAAGGCATGGGCTTTCGATAGGCATGTTAATTAATACCAGATTTCTATGAAGTAAATAAATCCTATAAAAAGTGGTTTCGGTATTAAACAGACACCCCAGGGAATCACTCCCTCCTAGTTTCAACACTTCTTCGTCAAGGAAAGGATCCAACTGGACTCAGGCGGCATGTTTCTCGTACCATGCATATGTTTTCTGGAACACGATTATTCATGTGCTGTGAACACCGAAAAGACTTGCCTCGTGTACACTTCACTACCCGTAGACCCTTTGACTAAATTCTCTTTATCAAAATGAACTCTAGCATCACATAACTATGTAGTTTTCCTCTAGTACTTTATTCTTGTAATCTGTAAATATGGAGGATATAGGAAGGTGGTCTTTCCTGATAAAATTACTAACCAGCATGATAAGCACAACTTCTCAAACCAAGATTCCTCAATACTTATCATGTTGCCAAAGATTTCATTGTGTGCCATGTTCATGATAAGGGCCAACACTCTGTTAAACAGGCTTATAAACTGTTTTTCCAAACTGATATAAACACTGAATACATGTACCAAGAACCTTTAGAAACAGATATGGTATTTTCCATGTCCAAACAAGATCAAAACTTTCACAGGGCGGATTCCACATAACTCCATAGCTGAGAGAATAAATCTCAAAATGCGAGATTTGAACAGATAATCCAATCCATCACAAGTTTTTCTTTTGACACATATCAATCTATCACAGGTTTAAATAAAGAGAAATGCAAGTTTGTCGATGGATGCCAAAAAGAGATGCATGAACATCAAGACATCCCATTACTCGCTTGCTACAACACATCTCAGCTGAAGAATGAAAGCAAAAAAAAAAAAAAAACTACAGCCGGAGCCGGCGGCCACGCCTCGCTCCTTCCTTGCAAGCCACCACTAGCTCCACTTCTTTTCTACCTTGTTGTTGTTGCTGCTGCCGCTACATCAGGGCATGTCCTCCCCTTTGTGAGCACCAACCACGGCAGTCTGTCCGCTGCTCCGCCCACCGGAATTCCAGCGTTGTACCCCAGCCGGCTACCACACACCGGTCCAAGAAGAAGAAGAAGGCTCAGCGGGCAAGTCCATCCATCACCAGCATGCACGACAACACAACGAGTGAGAAAGAGGTTCAGCTCCACGCACATATGGCACAACGAACTGTCTAGACATATTGCTCGAGGGCACGCAGACTACACACTAGTAGAAAACATGTCTTTTGTTTGAAGATGTCTGAAGCATTAGTTCCAGCCATGTTTGAAACCCGGACTAATGTGAGTATTAGTCGCACGGTTTTAGTCGTCTCGTGTCAAACAGAACCTTTAGTCCCTCTTGATGAGGCAGGCCCCATCGGTGCAAGCCTTTTTAGTCTCGGTTGGTGTCTCCAACCAGAACTAAAAGTCTATATTTTAGTCACGGTTGGAGACACCAACCTAGAATAAAGGTTAATTTCAAAAAAAAAACCTAGACTAAAGGTTTTTTGGGTTTTTTGGACTCCACACCCCCCTTATATATCATCTTTTTTATCTTTCTAAAATACAAAAGAAAAGGATAGAAAATTCAAAATTCAAAATCCTCTTAGATGTAGGTAGGTTAGGTGATCTAGTTATTATGAAAAATAAAAAATACGAATTTTTACTTTTTTGCAAAAAAAAACTGTATTTTTGGTAAAATGGAAATATCTTTTGCATATGAACTAAAAAAATGTTTAATATATGAAAATTTATTCACGCGAAATGTTACATCCGATTTCACTGGGCATAGCCCGGTTAGATAATTTTTAGATTCTGAAACTACCAAAGAGAAATATGAAAAAAATCAGATTTTAGGTTCTGCAAAAAAATTTAAAAACTATTGCTATTTATTTATAATTCAAATAATAAAGAAGTGTGACATCGTGACCAACATGTTAATAGGATTGATATGATTCTAATATCAATAATGTGTGCGCAAAGTACTTGGAAGCGGGATGGAAGGAACTCATAAATTAAGCGTGCTAGTGCTGGAGTAGTTTAAGGATGGTAATGCTCGATGGATGCGCCGCGGCCGCGCAGCTGGTTTTCGGGGCGCTGGTGGTGGACGACGTGATGGGCCTCGGCGTGTGGGGCCGGGTCGCCCTGGGGGTGGCGTTGGCGGCGGTGCTGTGGGCGGCGGTGATGGCAGGGCTGGTGGCGCAGGTGGTGGTGTACTTCGTGTGCACGAGCTACGGCGGCCGCCGCCGCGAGAGCCCCGACGACACCGTGGCGAAGAGCCTCACCGATCTTGGCCGGAAAGGAGCAAGCTCCCGGAACGTCTGCTGGATTTCGCCATTGGTGGGACAGAACCAGGACGCCCAGCAGCGGCAATGATTCCCTGCTGGCACTTGACAGCGAGGAGGAATGGCTGGGCGTGGAGGAGGACGCGGAGGAGGAAGGGTCAGAGGAGGCGGCGGCGGCGGCCCGTGCGAAGGCGGAGGCGGACGCGAAGGCCAAGGACAATGCCAAGGCGCAGCCGGCGAGCACCGGCGACGAGGAGGAGGACACTAGTTCCTCCGACGAGTCGGCCGACACCGCCTCTTCGGAAGAGGTGACGAGCAGGAAGCGTCACCTTGATGACGACGCTGAGGCGGGGCCATCATCGAAGAAGAAGACGAAGTAGTTTAAAATAATTTATATGTAATTTAATTTTTTTTTTCGAAGTTTTATATGTAATTTGTTCATGTTGAACCGATTTGAATATTAGTAAAGAGTTTTTTTATATCTATTTAAATTATTTTTAATGTTTGGAGGTGGCGTTTGCGGGACGCGACTGGGTAGCGACATCCCCCAAACGCGGCATGAACAAAACACGTCCCTCAAACATTCGATCCGGCGTGATTTGAGGAACCTTTAGGAGATGCGACTAGAGATGCTCTGAAGATGTCTCTGGCTAGCTTCTCGATTACGCTTGATATGGATCATGCGTGGCCCCGTGGAGCCTCTTTAGTGTGGCTCTTGTTGTGCTCATGGATGAGGGCTGCTGCGAGCAACATCGATTCAGTAGCACAGTTGAAGTCATCGTTTGTCGATGTGTGGACGGTGTTTTTGTTGAAATACTCGATCGAACTACTAGGTCTGTGGTCTGTCTACGTAGAACATGAGACAAATGTCATATAATTGTTAGCAGTCAATATGTATATATATGCTGTCGAAAATGACTAATAGACCAAGTTTTATACATCAATTTACGATCGGACAAATGGCTGAACAGGTCTTGGACGCCGCTGTTAGTTGGCGGGTCCGAGGTAACATACAACAAAGTGGACATGTCAAAACGGTGGCAAGTGCCCGCATGGATGCGAGCAAGAGGAGTGGCCTCCGGCGAATAGAAGACAAATTAGACGGTACCGACAATGTCGAGTGGGTGGGGTAGGATACATCGGCGCGGTAGGGTTGTGGCGTAGAGGTACACCTGGGCAAAACTCGGGATGGGCCAAGTTTCGGGCCAAGCCCGAAAAAGCCCGAAGCTACAAAGTCAAGCCAAGCCTAGCCCGGTCCGACTGTCGGGCTTATAAATTAGGCCCAAGCCCGGCCCGGACCGAACCGATCCAGAATTTTTGGGCCGGGCCTGGTCGGGTCGTCTAGGCCGGGCTGCCTATGTACAGCTGAACGTAGAGGGAGGTACAAATTTTTGGTGTCGAGTGGCTTTTGTGCCACTGGTGGGTGGCCCCAGGGAGAACAAGAGAAGGACGTGTGGACGTGGACGTGGACGTGGGCGCTATCCGCGCATGCATATTCGAAGCCCAAATTTCGGGTTAGGAATGAGTCAGTCTGTGCTTCTTAGCTCCTCTGCGTCGTGCAGCTGGGATGGTATTTTCATGTCTCCTGTCTGCACGTACCAAAATGGACAACCTTGGTCACTTTGCGTCGGCAACATGTAATATGGGTCTATTTGAGGGTATATTATTTATTACATCTCACAGAAAAATATTGCTCCCTCCGTCCAATAAAGGGTATCGAAGATTTGTTAAAATTTGAATAAACCAATATGCTAAAAATAGTTTAGATACATCTAAATTTAAATAAAGTTAGACACCCTTTTATAGATGGAGCTAGTATTTTAAAGAGAATTAATATATGATGGGTTTTCTTTCATTCTACTTGGACACTCGAGGCCTCGTATCACATTCTTGTCCCCTTCCTTGGGCAGTTGAGCTCCTTGCTCAACTCTGAGGAATCTTAGACCGGTCGATATCCATATTTTAGGAGGGACCTTTCTAATCAACTCAAACTATTAGTTTTGATATAATTTCTTTGTGATTTTTGAAAATTACTTTGATTTACATAAATAATTTGCCACGCTAAAATTTTCTTCTAGATTGACTTCCTTAATCCTTAGTACTCTCTCCGTTCTAAAATAAAAGACCGTCGAAGGATTACTCAAAAGTAAATACTTTCTAAGTTTTATCAAGTTTATACAGAATAATATGAATAATTACAATACCGAACCGATGGATTCACCATAAAGTATATGTTTTAACGTCTTTGTTTAATATTGTACATATAGATTTTTTTTTCCGAAACTGTACATGTAGATATTTTGTCTTAAATAATCAAAATTAATAAAATTTGACTTTTGCCTAATCTTTGAACGACTTACATTTTGAAACGAAGGGACTACAAGTTTACACTCATTTGTGACTAAGAATAATTTTACTAAACAAGGAAACTGCAAATTAGCACAAATGTGTGTATGTAATAGTAATGCCTAGGCGAGCTCTTCAATTCCATTGGGCCGTCAGGTCAGACAGATCCGTGCCCAAAAGCCCCCAGCTTCATCTGCCTTGCTTTACCAGCTGGCTGAGCTCCTCTGTTCAGCTCAGCAAGAGCAAGATCATCCATGGAGCACCCACCAGAGGAGGCTGCTCTCGGGGCTCTTGGGCTCGCCGGCGAGACCCTCCGCGTCATCCGCACCCGCCCCCCGGGGTTCCCTTTCTTGTTCGGCGTGGTGATCACGCTCTCCCTCTCCTTGCTCGCCCACGTCGCTGCCTCCCGCGCGCTCTTCTTCGACGCCGTCGCCTCCAACATGACCGGCGCCGGCTTCGTCCGCCTCGCCGCCAACTGGGCACCCTTCATCCTCGCGGAGGCCGCCATCCTGTCCGCCCTCGTCCTCCAGTCGCTTGTCTCCACAACCTTCAGCGTCCTCTCCGTCGCCGCCGTGTACTCCGGCTTCGCCGCCGACGCCGAGCGCGACGCCCGCGCCGTCGCGCGCGACCTCCGCCAAGTGCCCAGGTTCTTCTCCAGGTTCCTCGTCTCCGTCTTCCGCGGCGACTCCCGCCTCGCCGCGCGCCTCATCCGCACGGGGCCCAGCGACGCCGCGCGCGTCGCGGTCACCTCCTGCGTCGCCCTCCCGCTCCTCCTCGGCTACGCCGCCATCCTCGCCGCCGTCGCCGCGCTCGTGCGCCTGCCGCGGCCGGCGCTGCTGCTGGTGGGCGGCACCGCGTTCCTCGCCGGGGCGGCGCATGTCGGCGCGGTGTGGCGCGTGGCGTGCGTGCTGTCGGTGCTGGAGGACGGCGCCAGGGGCTTCCACGCCATCCACGGGAGCGACGAGCTGCTCGGAAGCGCCGGCAAGTTCTGGGCTGCGGCGGCCGTGTTCACGACGCTCGACGGATGCGCCGCGGCCGCGCAGCTGGCTTTCGGGGCGCTGGTGGTGGACGACGCGATGGGCCTCGGCGTGTGGGGCCGGGTCGCCCTGGGGGTGGCGTTGGCGGCGGTGCTGTGGGCGGCGGTGATGGCAGGGCTGGTGGCGCAGGTGGTCGTGTACTTCGCGTGCAAGAGGTGCTGCGAGAACCCCGACGGCACAGCGGAGAAGGGCCTCGCCGACGTCGGCCGGAAAGGACCAACCTCTCGGACCGGGAAGCGACGGTGACGGAGCGCGCAGCAGACACCACACTGCAACTGCGGAGCTAGTGTCGTCTAATACTCTAATTTGGTTAATCGACGGTAGTACAGTATTAAGCTAATTTATACTCGCTTGAAATTTGCATGCTTATAATTATATGCGATCGGTTATGACTAGTACCAGTAATAGAGCTTGCGATGTATTGATAGATACTAGTTGCTTTATACGAAGTAGTACTACGTTTGAGTGTGCATTTGGAGGAGCTAGATTTATGAGAACAGCATGCACGAAACGGAACCAAATGTTCAATTTCTTCATAATTAGTAAGTTGTAAAGCTTTTGGTTCGTGTTTTAAAACAGTTGGCAGATCATCTAGCTTAAGCTTAAAAGTAATTAATTCAATGCACAAAGGCATCACAACGTTTACACATGGGCATCCGGCCACTGGCATGTGTGACATCGTTCATCATCGTGTATATATCCTGAGAAGTACGTACGTGATCCAATCAGGATGGTTCATTCCAAGGAAATTTACACGTAGCGATAGCATTGCTACTAGCCAGAGTTAATATATACGTAATACTAGATGACGAGGGGTACGTTTTATTCAGGCCGGACAGGCCTCCCTGGTCGTATCAAAGCACGCCGCGGAGCGGCAACGCGGTTTGCGCAGCCGGCGTGCTGTGCCTTTCTCTGTTTGTTCGGTGACTCACTGACTTGACATATATTGCCGTGGCTGAGCAAACGCCGGTGACATGCGATATATCGTGTCCTGTGTGTGCTGCAAACGGCAACGAATCCGCGGCCAAAGCCAGTGAGCCAGTGGACCAGCGGAGGGCTTGCCGAGACAGTTTGGATTCAGATTGCTCCTCCCTCGAATGAACGCCGTGTATATATAGGTGTGTCCACAAAACTTTAAAAAAAGTCTTAATTATTTATTTTCTATAAGAGCATGTCTAACAGGCTCCGTATTTTTCTGCCCCTTAAAACGCGAGTAAAGGGCCCTGTATTTAGTTTTCACCGGCCGAAAACTCGTATTCTGTTTTATGGGGTGGGGATACGGGTTCTGCTAGCTCGGACGAGTTGCCAACCCCTTAAAACAGGGTTTTAGACAACAATTTGCACAACAATTTCAGATCAAACATAGCACATCAAAAATATGTGATGCATAATTCATAGTTTTTAACATCACAACGCGATCATAGCCTATGTTCAAGCCACGGAACTTCCCAAATGTGATCAACCATCAACGAGTTCATCGCCAGCCAAGAGCACTTGCAGCACGAGCTTCACGGGCAACCTTCTTCCTCGCAATGATGTCCGCCTTGGTCTCCTTCCACCACGCCAGCTGATCCTCTCCATGTCGTCGGTGCGCATCATCATGATTTCCCTCTCCTCGGCCAAAAGCTCCTTCATGGCCTTGGCTTCTTTGATTGCGATCATCTTCAAGTCTAGCTCGGCCTTCATCTTGGCATCTTCCCGCCTTGCTTCCACCTTGGCAAGCTTCACCTCCTTCTTCTTCTCGGTGAACGGAGGTTGGGCTCCAATGTCTTCGTCGTCAATGCCTCTTTGGACTTCATGAGTTGATCCAACTTCTCCCGAAAGCTAGCTGCTTCACCTTTACCTTCACCCTCTCCTTGGCTTTCTTGTTGCCCTCGGGCTTGACGGAGTTTCTCGCACTCATGTCTTCCGCTTCATCATCCATGGTGAGCAGTGCTTCCTTCTTGCACTTTGGTTCGCTATCCCTCAACTTTCACTTAGGAAGATGTTGAAGAATGGAAAATCAATGTTGGAACGTTCTTGGAGCCGACCATGTCTTTGTACATCTGTTGAGCATACTTGGGCTGCACAACAACAATATTAATGTGATGTTTGCACATCATCAACACATACTATGGATAGCAACAAACTCGGAAAACTTACATAGTCCTCCGACACGCATCCACTAGGGGGGTTGTCGGCCACTTGGTCCATGGCAGCACTCCAATGAGAACAAGCTGGTTTGATGATGTTCGATCGGCCTTCAAGGGAGCGGTAGGATCTGTCGGCCATGCTCTTGGTGCGAGGCTTCAGCTGGTGGTAGAGATCCTCGATGTGCTGCCAATAGCGCTTGCCGCCTTGGTCCACTCTGGTGCACGCATCTATCCCCACCTTGCTCCAAGCACGGACCAAGATCGCGTCTTCGATCTCGCTGTAGTTCGCCGTGCGTGGCTTCGGCGTCGAGGAAGAACCGGCGGCAACCGAATCATCCTCAACCACCTCCTCGTCACCCTCATACTCATCCTCATCATCAATCCCTTCGACATTGTCCTCCTCATCGAACGCATCGATGTCGGTGTCCAAGTCCACCGCGGAATCGTTGAGCATGTCCATGTACAATGTTGTGGACTCAACATCGAACACCTTGTCTACGTCCATGGAGGGTGGCGGCGGCGCGGGCGTCACCGCGGACGGAACGGAGCGAGGAGGGGCCGTGGCCTTGGATGACGGTGGAGGCGCGAGGCCGATGCGGCTGACTGCCTTTGTCTTCACCTTGGATTGCGGGGCACCCCTCGGCCCAGCCGCCTTCGTCTTCATCCTGCCCCCCCTCTTGGCAGCCGGCGGAGCTACGGCCGGCGTAGGGGCTTCGAAGAATTGCTTCGGAAACCTCTTCCTCTTCGACGGGATGGTGGCAGAGATCATGGCCGACACGTCGCCGGCGTTTGGCGGACCTCCGACGGGGACATCAACCACCGCGGCTGAAGGTGGTGCACCGCCGGCGGTCGGCGGGCCTTGCGGAGGATCCATGGCAGCGAGATCCGGCCGCGTCATTGCCGGTAAGGGCGGGGCGGAGGAGATCGGGCGGCGGCCGCGGCGGTTGGGTTTCGCTGAAACCCTTCGCGCGCAGTGGAGGGGAGGATACTGGTTTGGCCCTCTATTCCCGCTTCCACCCCGCACAAGTAGGGGGCAAAAACCGGCCTGTAATCGAAACTGGGAAAAATCGACGCGGGAGCCATATTTACGGGGCCTGCTAGACGGCTGGGTAGAGCCCAACCCCGTATTTCAGCGGTTATCATAAGGGTTTGGCCCTTTTAAGGGGTCTGTTAGACGTGCTCTAACAAGCTACATTTTAACGATCGTCAAAATTGGATGTCAAACTCAGACGGACCAAAATGCACTGCAACAACATCTAGGGTTTCTCGAATAATGCCATATCTCACACCGGGTTATGCCTCGGTCAATAATTGCACATTTGAAATACAAGTTTTATCAAGAATGTATTTTGTACGCACGTATGGGTGTGGGTATGTTTTGAACCGTTGATCTTTACCTCCTGATTTCCGCTTGCTGTGGTAAATGGAAAAAGTAATTTCAGTCTAAGTACAAAAGTAATTTCCGTCCGAGTACAAAAATAATCCATCTCTCTCCTCCTTATAGCTGAATGTCAAAGCAAAACGAACACTGACAGAAACACTCGCACTCATACGTCTAACTACAAAAGTAATTTCCGTTTTATATATCACCAAAAATCCTATGGATGGTTATGTTCTTTTTCTACCCTTTAGGGTTTTTCTGCAACGTTTTTAGGACTACTATTTTCTCCTACTCTGTCGGTTAGTTTTCACCTTTTTGGTTCATATAATTTCAATTTCTATTAATGAAACATGTGATTGCTCTCAAAAAGAATGTGCCTCTACTTTCTTTGGACGGAAGGCTTGAGTAAATTCTTGTTTTAAATTAATGAACCCATCACCAGTATAAAGTCATAAAAAATATTCAACGGCTACAACACTTGGATCCAAGATCCCAAATGAGCTTCGCAAGAAGTTAAGAATACCATCACATAAGACACCAATCTGCCCCCAACGCAAGACTGCACCTAGCAAACTAGAATACATGCAACATAGTTGGAGGCTCCTAGGCCGGAGCATCCTTGGCAGTGTTCTCTAGAACATGAATCTTGCCAATCACCAACCTCATCGCCTCCTGTCCATCGGACTCTAATGAGTGTAATTCTGTAAATATAAGTTCCCTCCCGCGCGACTGTGGCACTGCCGTCCTTAGCTCGTGGCCCTCCGTGCTCTATCCTCTAGGTCTCGCGCCGGTTCATAGTGAGACAAAAATGGTGGCGACAAGACCATAGTGGCGCGTGTTGGTGGGTGACGTCGATGGGTGTAAGACTACGATTCATTCGGTGTGGTGGTTCTTTGGGGGCGGAAGAAATCTCTGTCGGTCTTCCAACCCTGTCACGGTGACGCCTGAGGGTGCCATCATTCATTCTTGAAGGGCGTCAGGTGTACCCTCTTCCCACCCACCCTCACGTGCTGGGGGAATCCTAGGACCTGTCCGGGCAACAACGTCGTCGTCGTGGCATTCCTTCTTGCAGGTACTGCTTGGTCCGCGATGTTTCGGAGGTCTAGGAGCGTGGTGAAACTTCGTCAGAGGGCCCAACGGTTGAGGGCCTGGGCCATCATTGTTTTCTCTTTTTTTTTCTCTTCTTTTTCGTTTGGACTTGCTTGTGCTGTGGCCCGAACAGTTATATCGAGTGGTTGCTATATTAATATAGCGGGACGAAAGCCTATTTCGAGAAAAATTAGGTACTGAGATTACGCAAGAAATCAGAAATCAGACAGCTGGAATAAAGAAATGTGCATATATAAAAGTGTTGTGCCTCTTCCATTTGCTCTAGCCTCCTGCGAATTTTCTCTTAGGAACGCTCCAGCCTCCAGTAGTTGTGCTCTTCTCGAGAGCAACAGCTGGTCATCAATGGAAGAGGCCCCAGAGAAGGCCACTCTCGGGTCTCTTGGGCTCGCCGGCATCTGCCGCGAGACTCTCCGCGTCATGCGCTCCTGTCCCACAGGCTTCAATTGCGTGTGCGTCATGGTGATCACGCTCGCGCTGTCCTTGCTCGCGCACGTCGCGGTCTCCCGTGTCCTCTTCTCCCACGCGGTCGCCGCCGCCGCCTCCGACGCCACCGGCGCCGGCTTTGTCCGCCTCGCCTCCCACTGGGTCCCTTTCCTTGTAGCGGAGGCTATCCTCCTCTGGGTTATTCACTTCCTCCATGACACCTCCGTGACCTTCTGCGTCTTCTCCGTCGTCCCCCTCTACTCCGGCGACCCAGACCGCGACGCCCGGTCCGTCGTGCGCGACCTCTCCGGACTACCCAGGTCCGAAGCCAAGAACTTCGTCTCCGTCTTCCCCGCCAACGCCCGCCTGATGGCTCGCCTCGCCCGCACCGGCGCGGAGGCGCGTTTCAACGCCACCGTCCGCGACGGCTTCCTCCTCCTCCTCGGCTACACCGCCCTCTTCGGCGCTGCCGCCGTGCTCATGCACCTGCCACGCGCGGCGCTGCTGCTGGTGGGCGGCACCGCGTACCTCGCCGGGGCTGTGTACATCGGCGTGGTGTGGCGCGTGTTAGCTGTTTTAATCTAGACGTTGGATACAGTTAGCTGTTTAGCAGTAGTTTCAGTTAAATTCAGTTTCGTCAGTCAATAGGCTGCAGATAAACCACGATCTCGCGTGTGTTAGAGCGGGTCGTGCGCAAACTTAGTGGCCGCTTTGATCTGAGCTCGTGGGATGGCACGAGCAGATAGTTCGGATCATGGCGGAAAGGTAGGATCTCTACCAGCCACCTCTTTCCCGTTTTTCGAATAAAAGGAAGAGAAAGAACGACAGAAAAGTTGCTACGTTTTCAGCAACGCAAAACCCCTGTGTCTCCCTGGTCTCTGTGTTCTTCGTGAGAGAGAGAGATCAAAGTTCCTGGCCACCGCTAACAAGTGGTATCAGAGCCTCGTTCGCGAGGTTCCTCGATAGCCATGGCCGGGAGCAAGGACAGGGACGAAGCTGGGAAGAAGAAGGATACGAGCGGGTCGCCCGCACGAGCGACCTCACGATCGCCCGCGGACACGTCGGCGTCGCGAGAGCGGGGACGTAGCATCGCCAGGCGTGGCGGCAACGACATCGTCGTCCACGAGCGGGTGATCCAGCCCGCTGGCGGCGGCGGCAGCATTGTCTACCCCACGCTAACGGCGACGAACTACATCGAGTGGGCCCTGGTGATGAAAATCAACCTGCGGGCCCAAGGTCTCTGGGAGGCCGTGTCCGGCATGGGCGAGCCGGGCGAGCGCGAGGACATGGCGGCGCTGGCCGCACTCATCCGAGCGGCGCCTCCGGAGATGGTGCCGGTCCTTGCCGTCAAGGAATCGGCGAACGAGGCGTGGGAGGCAATCAAGATGATGCGCATGGGCGTCGATCGGGTGCGCGAGGCGACGGCGCAGCGCCTGCGGAGGGAGTTCGAACAGATCTCCTTCAGGAACGGCGAATCCCTCGATTCGTTCGGCATGCGCATCACGGGGATCGTCAACAACCTCCGCACCCTGGGTGATGACGTGCAAGAGGTACGTGTTGTGCAGAAAATCCTGCGGGAGGTGCCGAGCGACTACAAGCAGATCGTCGTCTCAATCGAGACGATGCTCGACATCACCAAGATGCCCGTCGAGGAGCTCATCGGCAGACTACGGTCTGCCATGGAGCGATGCGGCAACGACACCTCGAACGCCGCTGGAGGACAAGTGCTCCTCACGGAGGAGGAGTGGATCGCACGATCCAAACGACGCGAGCAGGGGCAAGGCTCGGGCTCTGGTGGCGCCAAGGGCAAGCCAAAGGGCAAGGCAACGACCACGAACCGCGACGGCGGAAAGCCCAACGGTGAGCGCGACATGAGCAAGGTGAAGTGCTACAACTGTAACAAGTATGCAAATCACTTCTCCAAGAACTGCCCCGAGCCTCGTCGCGAGCGCAAGGAACGTCTAAACCTGGCGCAGGAGGAGGAGTCGAGTGAGGCCACACTGCTTCTCGCCAGCGTGTGTGCGCTCACCATCACGGCGGAGCAAGACGTGCACCGCGTCCTGCTCAATGAGGAGCGCTCCCAGGCGCGCGCCGCACTGACGGACACGGAGTGCGACACCTCCTGGTTCCTGGACACGGGAGCCAGCAACCACATGTCGGGGCGCAGGGATATCTTCTCCGAGCTCGACACCGGAGTCAGAGGCGCTGTGAAGCTCGGCGACGGCTCCGCGGTGCAGATCGAGGGGCGCGGGACGATCCTCTTCGCGTGTCGCACCGGTGAGCATCTGGTGCTCACTGACGTCTATTACATTCCCCGCCTGCAGAGCAACATTGTGAGCATCGGACAGCTCGACGAGATCGGGTACGACACGAGGATCAGGCACGGCGCGCTGCATCTCCGCGATCCAGCAGGACGGCTGCTAGCGCGGGTGCCACGAACGCAAGGGCGACTGTACGTCCTGCGGCTGAACCTCTCGCGGCCAGTGTGCCTCGCCCTACACGACGGCAACGACGCCTGGCGCTGGCACGCGCGCTACGGGCACATCGGGTTCCAGGCTCTACGACAACTTGCCAGGGACCAGATGGTGCATGGACTGCCGCTCGTCGACGAGGTGGACCGTGTGTGCGAGGCATGCCTCGCAGGCAAGCACCGGCGCACTTCGTTCCCTCGCCAAGCGATCCGCCGCGCCGGCAACGTCCTCGAGCTCGTCCACGCCGATCTGTGTGGGCCGATCTCACCGCCCACGCCGGGAGGAAAACGCTATTTCCTCCTGCTCGTCGACGACAAGAGCCGCTTCATGTGGCTGCGCCTGATCACCTCCAAGGACGAGGCGCAAGACGAGCTGAAGAAATTTCAGGCCGCGACGGAGCTGGAATCTGGCCAGCGGCTCAAAGCCCTGCGCACGGATCGCGGTGGGGAGTTCAACTCCGCGAGCCTCGGCGAGTACTACGCGAGCCAGGGGGTGCAGCGCCAAACCACGGCACCCTACTCGCCACAGCAGAACGGGGTCGTCGAGCGACGGAACCAGACCATCCTCGGGATGGCACGGAGCTTGATGAAGGCGAAAGGCGTGCCTGCTCGATTCTGGGGAGAAGCCGTCACCACGGCCGTGTATCTCCTGAACCGATCGACGACCAAGAGCGTGGTGAAAATGACCCCGCACGAGGCCTGGTCCGGCAAGCGCCCGAGCGTCAGTCACCTGCGCACCTTCGGGTGCGTTGCCCATGTCAAAGTGACGCGCCCGGACGTGAAGAAGCTGGATGATAGGAGCATTCCGATGGTGCTCCTGGGCTACGAACCAGGGTCCGCGGCGTATCGCGTGTACCATCCTCCCACCGGGCGCATCCACGTCTCCAGGGACGTCGTCTTCGACGAAGGAGCGGCATGGGACTGGAGCACCGACAGCGCGCCAGGCGAGGAGCCCCTTGCCTACGAGTACTTCACGGTGGAGCAAGGGTTCTGGCCAAGCACCACCAGCTCCAACAAGGACGACGCGACGGCGTCAACGTCAAGCCCCACGCCAGCGGACTCACCATACGCGACGGTGACCACGCCTGCGCCATCAACACCAAGTTCACGCGTACAGGTGGAGTACGTCACTCCACCAACAGGCGCCTCACTTCCATCTCCTGGAGAGGAGGCGCCGCGCCGATACCGGCTCCTGGAGGATCTCCTGGACACCACGGTGGAGGTGCAGGCGAGCCACGACGACCTCTGTCTCTTCTCCGGAGAGGAACCTGGCTCCTTCACTGAAGCTGAAGGGGAACGAGGGTGGTGCAGGGCGATGGACGAAGAGATGAAGAGCATCATCGACAACAAAACCTGGGAGCTGTGCCAGCTCCCACCTGGGCACCGCGCGATCGGGCTCAAATGGGTCTACAAACTGAAGAAAGACGCTCAGGGCGCAGTGGTGAAGCGCAAGGCAAGGCTGGTGGCGAAGGGCTATGTCCAGCGGCAGGGCGTGGACTTTGACGACGTGTTCGCCCCAGTCGCACGGATGGACTCGGTGCGCCTTCTTCTCGCGCTAGCTGCTCACCATGATTGGCAGGTCCACCATATGGACGTGAAATCCGCGTTCCTCAACGGAGACCTGCGCGAGGAGGTGTACGTGCAGCAGCCGCCGGGATACGTCAAGGAAGGCGAGGAGAACAAGGTCTTCCGTCTTCGCAAAGCCCTCTATGGACTACGCCAAGCACCCAGGGCTTGGAACGCCAAGCTCGACGAGAGCCTGACCTCGCTTGGCTTCGCTAGATGCCCATCGGAGCATGCTGTTTATCGCCGCGGCGCCGGTGATAAATTGCTGCTCGTGGGTGTCTACGTGGACGACCTCATCATCACCGGCACGGACTTGAAGGAGATTGCCCACTTCAAGCTGCAGATGACGAAGCTTTTCAGCATGAGCGACCTTGGGAAGCTGAGCTTCTACCTCGGCATTGAGGTCTCGCAGGGGCGCGATCGGACCACGCTCCGTCAGACAGCATACGCAAGGAAGCTGCTGGAGCGCATGGGCCTGGATGACTGCAACTCTTGCAGTACCCCGATGGAGGCACGACTCAAGTTGAGCAAGCAAGGTGGAGGAGATGCTGTCGACAAGACACTGTACCGGAGCGTGATCGGCGGACTACGGTACCTGACGCACACAAGGCCGGACATTGCCTTTGCTGTTGGGTACCTGAGCAGGTTCATGGAGAATCCGTCTTCAGACCATTACGCCGCCGTGAAGCATCTGCTGAGGTACATTGCAGGGACTTTGGAGCATGGCTGCGCACTCACGCGCGGCAACGGAGCTCTGGAGCTGATCGGGTTCAGCGACTCGGACCACGCCGGAGACATTGACGATCGGAAGAGCACCACTGGGGTCATCTTCTTCCTCGGGACGAGTCCGGTGAGCTGGCTGTCACAGAAACAACGGGTGGTGGCGATCTCCTCATGTGAAGCGGAGTACATGGCGTCCACTGCTGCTGCTTGCCAGGGCGTCTGGCTTGCACGACTCCTCGGCGAAATGCTGAACGAGGAACCTGTGAAGCCGAAGCTGTTCATCGACAACAAGTCAGCAATCTCTCTGGCAAAGAACCCTGTGTTCCACGATCGGAGCAAACACATTGATATCAGGTATCATTTCATTCGAGAATGTGTGGAACAGGGACGCATCGACATCAACTACATCAGGACCAACGATCAGCTTGCTGATGTTCTGACAAAGGCACTTGGGCGTCTCATGTTCCAGGAGCTGAGAAGGAGGATCGGTATGACTGAATTAACCTGCCAACGTCAAGATTAAGGGGGGTGAATTGTTAGCTGTTTTAATCTAGACGTTGGATACAGTTAGCTGTTTAGCAGTAGTTTCAGTTAAATTCAGTTTCGTCAGTCAATAGGCTGCAGATAAACCACGATCTCGCGTGTGTTAGAGCGGGTCGTGCGCAAACTTAGTGGCCGCTTTGATCTGAGCTCGTGGGATGGCACGA
The DNA here is from genome assembly GCF_019359855.2 of Lolium perenne. Taxonomy (NCBI): domain Eukaryota; kingdom Viridiplantae; phylum Streptophyta; class Magnoliopsida; order Poales; family Poaceae; genus Lolium; species Lolium perenne. The sequence goes on along the minus strand of NC_067250.2, from coordinate 303,865,954 downwards.
GCAGATAGTTCGGATCATGGCGGAAAGGTAGGATCTCTACCAGCCACCTCTTTCCCGTTTTTCGAATAAAAGGAAGAGAAAGAACGACAGAAAAGTTGCTACGTTTTCAGCAACGCAAAACCCCTGTGTCTCCCTGGTCTCTGTGTTCTTCGTGAGAGAGAGAGATCAAAGTTCCTGGCCACCGCTAACAGCGCGTCGCGTGCATGCTGTCGGTGCTGGAGGAGGATGGTGCCGGGGGCTTCCGCGCCTTGCACGCGAGCGACGAGCTCCTCACACGCGCCAGAAAGTTCTGGGCCGCGGCCGCCGTGTTCACCACGCTCGACTTCTACGCCGTGGCCACGCAGCTCGGATTCGGGGTGCTGGTGGTGGACAACAGGATGGGCCTGGGAGTCTGGCTCCGGGTGGCCGCCGGGTTGGCGATGGCGGCGGCGCTGTGGATCGCGGTGGTGGCAGGGCTGGTGGCGCCGGTGGTGGTGTACTTCGTATGCAAGAGCTCCGGCAGCATGACCAAGAGCCCTACCGACGTCGGCCGGAAAGGACGAGCCACTCGGAATCGGAAGGGATGGTGATGGAGCTCCCAGCACGTTGCATATTGCAATTGCAAGTTTGCAAACCCCCTGCTTACCTGGTGTACACTTGGCTAATCCACGCTGATATTACGAATTTGCACGTTTAGGATTATCTCTGGTCGAGTATAACTACTGATTGAGCTTCCGTTCATCCGTTGTAGATATACTTGCTCTAATTAGGACTTGGGAGTACTTACATTCTAGTAGTACTATCTTGTACGTACATTTGGAGGAGCTAGATCCTTGAGTACCGTATTCACTAAACCAAGCCATGTGTTGTGTGTTCAATATCTTCACCTTTTTTGTTGTTTCATTTCCTTTATTTTTGCTGTTAAATGTGTCAGATCCATGAGTGGCAAACTCCTCCCTAGTTATTAATAAAATGTTAGTACATGAATGAATTTTTATTCTTCACTAAATTGTTTCTCAAAAGGAAGAGAAATGGCCAAAAATGATTTCATTTCTATCATACAGTGCGCTAGAATGAGAGCCTTGTTTGTTCCGTAAACAGATGTCCGGAGCATGCACCTACCGTCTATTCTTTAATGTTTGCTCTAAGATTGGCACTTTAATGAAATATTTGTATGCAGCCTACCCCAGACTAGTACTTACTTATTTTTTTACATGAATTTATTTTTTACTGTACAATTTGTCTTTTTTGTAGCTCATTTTACTAGAAACTCAAATATTCAAACGGTTCACAAAATATGGTTCAAAAGTTACAGAAATTTCAAGTTTTAAATCTAGATGTAATAATGTGTAAAGAGAGGGAATCGATGATAGAAAATATAATAAATAGAAAAGAGAGAAAGTGGGCCATGTACGGGATGTCCCATCATGGAATAAACCCATTTCTATTGGTTAAAATAGCCTCCCACATTTGTGCATGGTCTCTCTGCTCCACATTTTGGAATATCTTATGTAGCCCACTTCTCACTTCACTATATTTTATGAGATATAACTTTAAAATTTCAATCTTCCATAGCCTTTGAACCACAAGTTAATATGTGAAGCGTTTGAATATTTGTGTTCCTAACTAGAAGAGCTTCAAAACAAGTCTAATATTGAATATATTTAGGCAATATTTGAAATTAAAAATTGAAACTTATTGATATTTTTTGTTGAAACAGTTGATAAAATGCTAAGGAAAACAGTTGATAAACTGGGTTGGAATATATTCAGGTCACTCTGTTTCAAACTTCGTTCATCATAGTAATAAAATAATTGGCAATTTTCTTGGAGGTCAAACCTTCAAACATACGATGAAAACAAAATAGCCAACATGAATTTTTGAGTTCGAATGCTAAGAAAAACACGCAATGGTTGTATTGAAAAATGAGGGTGCCCCCGGTATTGCGATTTCAGACCAGACCATCAAATTGGAACACCTTTTTCCCTACTAATTTTATTTTCGAAACAGGACGACGTGGGCTTAGCCCAGTGGTTGGAGTCGCAGTGGCGCACCCTAACGACCGGAGTTCGATTCCTATCAGGGACGAATTTCGGAATTGTCACGCCAAGTCCCGCTTCTACTATATCAAAAAGTGTCTAGTTCCTCCTAGACACGGTTTTATTTTTTTTATTTATTTCCGAAACTGAAGTGTTCTAATTTTAGTTTCCGTCCGTCGCTGGCTAGAGCCTCGATCAAGTTATTCATGCTGACATGCATAAGTAATAGCTGCAAGTTAAAAGCAGCGCCTTGGATCCTGTTCGGGAAAAGGCAGTGAGAAAAGTCAAGAGGGGCCTCCCTATCTTGATGTGCAGGCGCATGAATAGGTAGTAGAATTTCTAAAGATAACGACTGGCCCTGGTTTTGCTCTGAACCATGCTTGCAAGTCGCAACAACCCCTGCTGTATCCATGGCATGAGCAAAAGAAGCGGACGCACTAACATAGCCATTTGAGATCACCCGTCTCTCTCACAAGTTCCAAGTAATTCCCAATTCCATTTTGCAATCTGCTCGGGCCAATTTCCCGGAGTTCTCCCCGTATTGGCCACCGGTACCATCCTATTCTCTCTTGCAAATAATCCATACATATGTTTTAGCATTTCAAGTTACACAAATCATAGCTTCGTCCTTGCAAATTATCGGATCCAAACAGGTACCCAAGAGAGAAGGCATGCAAGTTCCCGGATCGCATCCTCACCAACCGATCCAGGCTTTCTACCCCGGTGGATACCCTCCTCCGGCAGGATGGCCCGGTTACCCTGTCCCACCAAGCGCATTTGCCGCAGCTCCGCAGTATCCGCCTCCTGGCGGGCATCCTCAACATGGAGGGTACCCGCCGGCGCAAGGTGGATACCCTCCGGCGGGGTATCCCCAACAGCCTGGATACCCACAAGCTGGCTACGCCGTCCATGGTTCATCTAAGAAAGCTCCAAAACAAGGTATGTTATACTGTATATGATATGCTTTTTCTGGATCATTAATGTTGGTACTCGGTTAGACAACATAGGGAAAACTATCATTTTGCAATACATGTAAAGCCGTGCAATGAAATACTACCATGTTTGCAGGTAAGAGTGGTGGCTCTGGCTTTGGCTCAATTCTCGCCGGTGGCGCTGTCGTGGCAGGTGCATTGCTTGGAGCCGCGCTGTCCGAGGGAAAATTCAAGGCCGGCAAGTACGACAAGAAGAAGAAGTCCGGCAAGTTCAAGTGGTAGTAAACGAATAAAAACATGAGGCTACGATCGTCCCTTTTGAATGGTGGCAATTCCCTGTTTTTTGTACGCTGGAAATTCAAAGTTTTTCTTGAAAGATTGTTGGACTAGCCAATTATTTGAAAGGTTTCAACTGAGAGAGACGGTCATTACACTCGAAAATTCTCCCTTATATATATGCTCTTTTTTGAAGTCTTAACGTGCGCAGCAGGAATGGGGCATGCCGCAATATTTTTTTTCTGCTTTTGTTGGGTTTTGAACCCTCAACCTCTGATTTTAAGTTGTATGCACCTAAATAATTCACCCATCGGTCCGAACTGATGGGTGGAAATTATGCAGTATATTTATATTTAACACTCATCTCACGTCTAGAATATTATAATTTTGAGCGTGGATTCGGTGTAGGCCATATAAATTTTTTCTTTGTTTTTTTAATACTGCGTGAGGATCTTCTCTTGGCTCTCCTACCATAAAAATTGCTGCACTAGCCAATTATCTTAAAAGTCCGAACTAATAAAAAGGGTTGATCATTACACTCTAACAATTGTTATTTATCTAGCATAGATGGTACGATGAACATAGTACGTACTCCCTTTATTCTCTTTTAGTCTACATTCTCTTCTAATCCACTGAGGTACTGTTTAGCATACGGAATGCAAATTTCAAGTCTAGATGTGTCCACATTATGGCTGCAAAGCGGCTCCGTTAGCGGGGTGGATTAAAGTCTGAATAGTGCAAGCTACCTAGATTTAGAATAGTACAATCTCTATCTCTTCTATTTAAAAAATACGAGTGTTCCATCCTCCGCCCTGGGCTATGTTTCGCTCACCTGTTTCGTCCATCCCTTGAAGCCTCGAACGAACCTTGGCACCGACAAGTGGAACCGCCCGAAAGTAAGAAACCAACACGAAATCCCCGCTCCTTGCACATAGATCTCTCGTCCGCGAACAAATTCCTGCTGCGTGTGGGATAGCTGCCCGTTGGTGCCGTCGTTGATGATGTCAGCCATAGAGTCGTTCGGCATTCCGCCGAACGTCTCGCTGCTGCTCGCGGCGAACTGTTGGTAGCCGGATTGAGGAGAAGTCCCAACACCGTTGAAGAGAGTGCGGGGAGCTCATGCGAGGAGACGAGCATGTGGAGGTCGCCAGTGGTGAAGGCTTAGGGTTGAACCCACCGAGAGGGTCTAAGTCATTGCAACCTGACGGGAACCAAGACAGATGGGGCGTGTCGTTATCTTGGCTATCCTAGAGCACCGGCGACACGGTTGACTCTGCCTTGGCTCCTGCTCCACGCGGCGGGAATTATTGTAGCGGAGGCGGCGGCGCCATCCCCACCATGATAGCGGCCCTCTCGATCATGGCTGCTTGCTTTCCTCCGCCTTCGCCTCCCTTTGTTGGCGGCTCACGTTCTCCACCAAACGGCGCGGCATGTCAAGCCAACTCCGCGTTGGCCATCCCCTCCGGCCACTCCTTCTCGCCCCCTTCTTCGTGGGGCCATCCCCTACCGCGGCCGGGGAGCGGCGTACTTCTTCGGCGGCATGGCGGGACGGTGGCGCGGGAGAGGGCGTCTGGTTTGGTTGGGAGAAAATGGCGGGATTGGGCGGCGCGGGAGAGGGGAACGGGGGTCATGTTGGTGTCAAAGTAGCGGGAGGGAAATTATTTTGGTGGGAAACCTCGACCGTCGAGCCGACAAGGCTGTCCCGTGCTCACTTTAAATGTCATCCGGTGTTCCCGGTAACGTCCCTACAGATTGTGTTCGGCCTGGACGCGCCGGATAAAACCCACAAGCACGCTGGCGCGAAATGTTATTTGGGAGAAGCAGCTGGGGCGGGTATTTTTACATTAGCGTCCCCGTTTCCGGGTTGGGGATTACATGGGGACGAGTGGAGATGCTCTAACTCTCCCGAAACTTCACACAACTTTGCTTTGTGCCATTGCTGAAACTCTGCCCAGATTTTGCGACACACTTCGGCCGGCGTGGTTGTGAACCTGTCGAAGACCCTGTTGTTCCGTTCTAGCCAAAGGCATCGATGGACGTGGTGGTGAAGGGATAGGGATGCAGGGCAGGAAGTTTCGTGGCACGTACTGGAGGCGGCCAATTTGCTCTGCCCAATCACGAGTAACGAGAGACACCGCGTTCGTGGTGGCTCCCATCGGTTGCCGATCTCGGCAAGGCCCTCCCCTCCGCTCAGGCCGTGGAATCGTTGCCGTTTGCGGCGAACGACACGAGAGACGAGACACGGCCGTGGAATCGATCCATGGCAATGTCTGTCAGATCACTCTCTCTCTCTCGCGTAGGAACAAACAGAGAAAGGCGCGTCACGGTGACTTGCACATACTTTGTACGATGATGGAGCGAGCAGGCCAGCGACATTCAGATTTCAGAAGCCTGTACTGAATCAGAGCTCTTTTTGATCGGAACGAGCAGACAGTATTCACAAGGCTTCAGATAGCGGACGTCGATGGAGACGCCTTTCACACCCTTTTGGCTACGCGAATCAGCCTGCCGATGGGAAATAAAGCATTCCTCCATCCTCACGAATGCTCCTCTACAACATGTGCATTGAGTTACCTACCTATCAAGCTTTTACTGAACAAGTACCGATCAGCTGTAGTAGTCTTGCAAAACACGCACACGCATTCAGTTTAGGTGCAAGAGGATCGGAGGTTTCATACAGTACAAGACAACACGGACCAGTAGCAACCCAGATCACATAAACTCAGGCAATATGCCCACTCAACACAACCGTCTCCATATGGAAAGGCCATAACCAACACAAGGGCAACCGGCCTATGGTAAAAATTTAACCATCTAGTTTCAAAATCCCTAATCAGAACCTGATCGAATCTCTCCATGGAGGAACTCCTGAATCTCTCCTAATCAGAACCTCCCGATAAGCAACGATCATATAAGCTAACGTGAAACCCCAAGATTTTATTTTTACATGTTCAGGCTAAAATGAGTATTCTGAAACCAGTGACAGGGCATCACAACACCTTACACCCATCCAGTCACCTGTCAAGCTTTAACTGAGTTACCGACCAACTCTAGCTTTTCACAACACCCTTGCGCATTCAGTTCATACTAATTTAGGCTGCAAAATAGCAAGAAATGTCATACAGCAGCGGCTTGATGGCGACGGTTTTGATGCCAAATATGCCGAGCCCTTTTGACTACGCTGCCAAAGACCGATGGGAAATAAAGCTTCTCCATCTCGTCAAGAAAAGCTACAGTGTTCTACAACACCACTGCCCCATACACATTCAGGTACTCTCCAAGTTCCAGCTAGATGATCTGTCAATTCTAGTTTTGCTAAGCACTAATATACGTTCATTCAGTTACCAAGAAATCAGCCGCAACAGGATAAGAAATTTCGTACAGGACAACACGTTAAGCAATGAGTTTGCATGTCAAGCTTCAACCTAATTACAGATCAACTCTAGTTCTGCAGAACACCATTTTGCATTCCAATTCAGCTGCAGCAGGACCAGAAATATAATAATACAAGACAAACATGAAACCACAAGCAAACATATCATATAAACAGAAGCAGCATGCCACTCAACGCTTGCATATCAAAATGCCATCACCAGAGGCAAAGTTTTGGGTTTGGAATGGAACGGCATGGTAAAGTTTTAACCAACTAGTAGTATCCAAATCATAATCCTTCAATAACGACACCACGACAGAAACAAAACATCCATGGAGGAACTCCTCAGTCTCACCTAATCAGAACCACCAGGTTCAATCAATAAATAACCATCATATAAGCTAACGCGAAACTTTAAGGAAAAATTTAGATGTCCAGACCAAAATGAGGTTTCTGAATCTGGAGACAGCTTCAGCCTTCGGGGCATCACATCTCGCTACCTCAGCCACTTTCATCACAAGATTGCTGCTCTGTTCCTGAGGATCCTGATACACGCAAGTCACCGGCTGCCACTTCTGCCCACCATACACCATTGGTGCACCTGGCACCTGCTACTGAGCCTGCTGTGTGTGGTAATACTGGTATGCGTCGGCCGAAGCCGGCTGTCCGGCCCTCGGAAGCCCCACTCCCTCCTCCTTCATCTCATCCCTGGGAATGTTGTCCACCAAGAAGTCATAGATGTCAGTCCTGGCGATAGCAGCCGCGATGTCATTCTTCTGCAATGTCCGGCGCCTGTTCTCCTCACTGTGCATCCACTACCGCAGCGTCAGCTCCAGCACGAACATCTCACAGGCTTTCGCGAAGATCACCGGAGCATCAGCAGAAACCATGCCGACATCCTCGTCGGCCTTAATGATCTTGTTCCTGGCGAGCGGCAGGGTGTGGTTCTTGAAGTCAGTGGCCTGCTCGATCCCCGATAGACGTTCCACCCAGAACTGCTGGAGCTGCTGCGATTGCTTGTATAGAAGCTGGTTCTCAGCACTGACGTGAGCTGGATTAGAAGGGAGTGGTGGTGGTGTTTGCTGTGAACCGGCTGGAGTGACACCAGGGGATACTGTTGCTGCAGGCGGGTAGGCTGAACCAGGATACACTTGTGATCCACCAGCAACAACACCCATTGCAGGCTGAGGCTGTTCCATGTCCACTGCTTGATCTTGATTGTCCAGAAATCTGCGGTCTTTCCGGCACCGCGAAAATAAGAATGAAAAGTATAATCAGCTCAATCTTAGACAATCTTAACAACGGTTAGTTAGCGCTAGCCACATAGGTTACAAATTTCTGTGCAATGTCTTTAGATGAGGTGTGATCATTTGTGCTTCTCTTTCAAGACCAGTTTCAAATACCAAGTATAGTTCCTTGTTACGATCCTCCAAAAACTATATGAAAACTAATTATCTGCTACTTCAGAAAATAAGATAAGTTCAAAGTAAAAGAGCTAGAGCAGAAAATTGCATAGTTGAAATACTGAAAATATGCATGTACAATCTAATATGCACTAGAAAAAACGAACAAACTAAATGGTTGACAGAAATCCGCAGAATAAATCTGGCTAAATTTCACAGCCATTCCAAGCCACCAAACAGAATGACATCTGGACATCTAAACTAAATTACACTCAGCGAGAATTGTCTTGATTATTTGAAACACACTGAACAATCTATAAGGCTTAGCATATAAACGGCTAATATTATACTGGCAGACAATTGTGGCAATGGCGGTTTCTAACTACAGGAAGGCCCCATAGGTCCTCTGTAAAGCACATATAGCAAGAGAGTGGTAGCTTTGTTGAATATTTCCCACCAGATGGTTTCAAAAAAAGAACAAAGAACAGAAGATGGTGACAAGGGTGGGAACGGATCAAATGCAGCGCGGTAGTAGAAATACTATATTTTTTTTTTTTTTTTTTTTGAGGGGTGGGAACTCTTCATTACTCAATAATAGTGTTTACAACATCTTGCATAGCAAGTTCTGCAATAAAATCTGGCACTACACCAAACCAGTGATTACAGATACCAGACTGTCTAGCAAGATGGGCTAAGCCATGAGCCAGTCCATTGAGTTTTCTCCTAGTGAAAGACATAAGACATACAGGAATACCACACTTGGCTTCTTCAATATCCTTGAAAGTGCTCCACTGTCGTGACTTGTTTAGAGTCTTGTTTGTAGCTGCTCCAACAGCCACCTGAGAATCAGACTCCAGGACCAGACTCTGCACCTGAAGCTCTAATCCAAGTCTAAGACCCGCCAGAATGGCTTCAGCTTCAGCGTCCACCACATCCTGGCAAGTACCGATGGGTTTACTGACCGCTGCAATGACGATACCTTGACTGTTCCGTGCAACAGCTCCAATTGATGAAGCCCCGGATTTGGGACAGAAGGCAGCATCAACATTAATCTTCACAGTTCCCTCCTTCGGTGGTACCCAAGAACTTGGATTCCTGCATATATCTCCAAAGGGGGAATACGAGCAAGAGACAGTAGTAGGAGTGCAAATCTGATGTACAGGAGTTTTACCTTTGTCATCTCTCTGAACCGGGACATGATCGACCAAAGCTGAAGCATAGGCCAAGAGAAAGTTTACAGAATTTTTTATAGTTTCTTTACCTTTCTCATATATAGCATCACACCTGATATGCCAGGCGCGCCAGAGAACAAGCAAAACCTGAGCTCTTTGATTCTTGCTGCAACAATCAAGAAGAATTAGAAGCCAGTCCTTTCCAGTGTACTGGAACATTTTCTCTGGTGGTAGATCCCAGTAGTCCCTCATTTTTTCCCTCAGCGCTCTTGCTTTGGTACAGGAAACAGTGGCATGGAAACTATTCTCCTCGGTCATACCGCACAATTTGCATGTGCTCAAAGTCTCCAGGGTTCTTCTCTGCTTGTTCCTTGTTGTAGGAAGGTTATCGCGTGCAGTTCTCCAGCCAAAGATGCGCACCTTGGCCGGAACTTTGGCACTCCAAATGACACTCCAGATTTTCCTTGCGTTGTTCTGTGCTCCGCTCCCTCCAGCGATCCACCTGGTACCATTGTTAAGATTGTAAGCCAACTTATAAGCGCTTTTAACAGAAAAGTTACCATTTCTTTCATAGTGCCACGCCATGATATCTTCACTGGACTGGTCTGGGAGCCTCATGTTAAGGATACAGGCAGCATCCTCAGCATAGAAAATTCTTCTCACGATGTCCTGATTCCATTCGTTGGATCCGTTGGTTAGTAATTGGCTAACCCGTCGAACTCTAGTATTACTTTTACCAGCTCTTGGTTTCAGATTGTAGTCTCTTGGCAGCCAATTGTCCCGCCATATGTTGATTCCTTTTCCGTTCCCAACTCTCCGGATTAGTCCCTCCTTGAGCAGCTCTAGCCCGTGCTCGATGCCACGCCAAGAGGGAGATGCATCCTGTCTAAACACAGTATCCAGGAAGTCTCCATTAGGGTAGTAAATGGATTTTAGTAGCCTTGCACAAAGGCTATTCGGATTTGAGACGATCCTCCAACACTGCCTAGCTAGCATAGCCTGGTTTAGGATCTTCATATCTCTGAAACCCACTCCTCCAAATTCTTTTGGTCTGGTAAGCACGTCCCACGATTCCCAATGCACTTTCCTCTTCTTTTCATCCTCTCCCCACCAAAAGTTCCTTACCATGCGGGTATAGTCGTCGTGGAACCCCGCTGGAAGTTTGAACACGCTCATGACATAGTTGTTCATTGTTTGAGCCACTGACTTGATGAGTTCATCTTTTGCACCCATTGACATAAACCTCTCAGCCCAGTTCGAGAGCTTTTTACCCAGTCGATCCTTTTGTGGTTGAAATTTACCCTTCTTCATGCGACCTTCTGGGGTAGGCAGTCCGAGGTATTTGTCCTCAAAGTCTTGCCGTTCCACCTCCAGGATGCTTCTAACCTCATTTTGCTTCTGGAGGGGGCAACTGTCACCAAACATAATAGAACACTTGTTAGCGCTTAAAATCTGCCCTGAACCCTTTTCAAAAGTTGTGATGGCTGATTTTATAATAGTTGCTTGCTGGTGATCCGCTTTGAAGAAAAGTATGCAGTCATCTGCGAACATTAGGTGGGAAACCCCTGGCGATGTTCTACAGATTTTCAGCTCCTTGAGGTGTTGATCAAGGATTGCTCTATGAATCCTTTTTGACAAGGAATCAGCCACAAAGAGGAATAGATAAGGGGACAGGGGATCCCCCTGTCTCAGGCCTCTAGTTGGGACGATTTCTTCAGTGAGGTTGCCGTTAACTTGGACGCAGAACTTAACCGTGGTAACACAGGTCATGATCCAGCTCACCCACTTTTCATTGAAACCTAGCTTTAGAAGCAGCTCTTTAAGAAAGGTCCAGTCGACCCTGTCATATGCCTTGGATAAATCCATTTTGTAAGCACAGAAAGACTCACTTGGTTTCCTATTTCTTTGAATTGCATGGAAACATTCAAACGCTATTAGAGCGTTATCTGAGATGAGTCTTCCCGGGATAATGAATATGTTTATTCTGAAATGAGATGCGAATACCAGCAGCAGACATGAATATATATAGAGAGAGCAGAAAGGGATACAAAATCTGAATCATGGATAACCTTTCAAAATATATTTCACCATATTGAAAGATAATTTGATATCACCATCGCACTCATATCCCCTTCAAAGTTTGCATCTTTCATAAGAGGATGCCAAAACCCCAACTTTTAAACATAAGGCATTACACCAAGCTTTAAATTAATAAAGCTAGTTCGGTAAGAGTTACAAAACGTTGACCAACGGGGGAATGATCCCTCCCTTGGCTATACGTTGTTAGGTAGGATGAGACTCTCCCCGCGGATGGACGCGGATGGATGATAACCCGGTTTATTCGCCCCTCCTGCGAAATTACCGCGGATGGGGATTCGAACCCGGGTGGGCTGGCTGCGCACTCGCTTGCCTTGCCACTGAGCTAGAACTCAGTTCTCAAGATGCGACAAACACAGCTACAAAGATCACCCATACAACAGGCACACAACAGAATACAACACGACGCATAGCCTGCAAACACTTGGATCTTCGTCCACCAAAACATTTGCTGATTGAGGAAGAGCGGAAGCGGAGGAGGAAGACGCCACACCATCGGAGGAAGGCCTTCATCACCATCAAGCATAGATAGACTGCTTCACAGTGCATCCCATCCATCGTCAAAGAGGCCCCCATCCCTGCCCTCTCGCCCAGAATCGAGGGCACCAAACTGACAGATGATGGAGCATTGACTCGAGAGCTCAAAATGCAAATGAAAGCAAGACCATCAAAGAAGAGGAGAATCCGAGCACACCCGCCATGGGGAAGCCTGCCACTCCGAAAGCCACACTGTCGCCGCCCAAGCACCGCACCCACGACGAGTAGCTGAATAGGACGAAAGGCTACCAAGGCAGCGCCTTCCAGAAGGGAGCAACACCAAGACACCACCACTGCCCCGACCGACAGACCGGACGTGAGTTTTCAACCGGAGCCAATGGTGGAGGCGTTTGATTCACAATGACGCCTCCAAGGAGGGAAGCGGCGCTCGAGAGCGTCGACGTCACCGGCACCGACCAAAGCTTTCGCCCGAATAGAGACCACCGTCCATGGAATCCCCAGACACAACACCTCGCACATAGGAGAGGTGAAACCAAAGCAGATCGGGGTAGGCGACGCGCCAAGATCTGAGCAGGAGCACGAGGACTCCAACACCGTGAATGCCTCCCACGCAGCACATCCCACAGCCCACACACACTACTAGGGAAAAGCCTATAGGTGGAGGCAAGTGGTGCCGGCGCACCACCATAGGCATGCGCCGGTGGAACTTGTTGCCGGCGCACCAGAAAACCGCCGCGCCGGCGATGCCTTCCCACTGCCGGCGCACCAGCCGACACGACGCGCCGGCGCTATTTCCTGGCAACACCTCCCCCCAACTCGGCCAGGCCCACGAAGCATTGCCGGCGCACCAGCCCAGGAGCGCGCCGGCGGTAATTTTCTATTGCCGGCGCGCTCTTGGGCTGGTGCGCCGGCAATGCTTCGTGGGCCTGGTCCGGAGCAGATATAGCCGGATGGGCTATACACTGCCGGCGCACCCAGGTCCTGGTGCGCCGGCAGTAACCTGGGACTTATTACAGCCACCAACCAGCACTCACAAGCCACTACACTCACTCCTCATCCACACAACCCGACCCTTCTCCCAACCCACCTAATTTTTGCCCATTTCTACCCCAACTTTAGCCAATTTGACCAAACAAAATCATATTTTTTGAGCAAATCTTCCCTTCCTACATGCATCTCCCACATCCCTATGTAGATCTAGATCTATCTATCACGCATTGACCGCTCAATCTAGATCTAGATCTAGTTCTAGATCTAGAAAGTCGGCTTCCATACGCCGTGGTAGCGGCGCGACGTCTCGATCTCGTTGACGAATATATCCTACCTTTACCTCCTCAAGAAACGAAACTTCAGCGGCATGAAGTCTCATGACTGTCACGTGATGATGACGCAGATTCTTCCGGTTGCAATCCGAGGTATAATGGATGACCATGTCCGTGCAACGCTGACTGGGCTCTGTAACTTCTTCGACGTCATAACTCGGAAGTCGATAAGCGTGAAGAAACTCGCAAGGCTCCAGGAAGAGATCGTGGTGATCCTATGTGAGCTTGAGATGTACTTCCCGCCTGCATTCTTTGACGTGATGGTCCATCTGTTGGTCCATATCATGGATGATATCGTCAGTCTAGGGCCGGCATTCTTACACAACATGATGCCGTTTGAAAGAATGAATGGGGTCATTAAAGGATACGTTCGTAACAGGTCACATCCGGATGGAAGCATCGTCCAGGGCTGGCTCACCGAAGAGTGCATCTCTTTCTGCACGAATTATCTAGACATCGAGGACCCTGTTGGTTTGCCTCAAAACAAGCACCTCCTTAGGTTCGAGGGAGTAGGCCACAAAAATGGAAGGAAGGAACTGCACGTGCACATGTCTGGTCGGACTTCCGACTTTGACAGGGCCAACTTAGTAGCGCTACAACACATTGACTTGATCGATCCTTGGTTGAAAGAGCACAAAACCATGATAGAGAACAGTGGCAAGCCGATGATGACAGAAGCAGAAATATACAGAGAGCACAACTCCTCTTTCGCGCGCTGGTTCAAACTAGTATTGGCCTTGTCACATGGCCCCGCGCCCAACATCATGACTTACCAAGCGTACGATATCAACGGGTACACATTCTACACGGAAGAAAAAGACAAGAACAGTGTTTACCAGAACTCAGGGGTAACGATGGATTCCTGGACGGGTGACGTAAAGACTAGATACTACGGAAGAATCGAGGAAATCTGGGAGCTTAGCTACGCTGGGGAGAAAGTGCCGATGTTCCGTATCAGATGGGCTAAGAGCGTCACAAAAGAAGACCGGTTTTTCACCACCATGTTTCTGTAGGATAACGTTGCATAGAAAACAAAAATTTTCCTACCGCGAACACGCAATCCAAGCCAAGATGCAATCTAGAAGACGGTAGCAACGAGGGGGTATCGAGTCTCACCCTTGAAGAGATTCCAAAGCCTACAAGATGAGGCTCTTGTTGCTACGGTAGACGATCACTTGCCGCTTGCAAAAGCGCGTAGAAGATCTTGATCACGATCGGTTCCGGCGCCACGAACGGGCAGCACCTCCGTACTCGGTCACACGTTCGGTTGTTGATGAAGACGACGTCCACCTCCCCGTTCCAGCGGGCAGCGGAAGTAGTAGCTCCTCTTGAATCCGACAGCACGACGGCGTGGTGTCGGTGGTGGTGTAGAAGTCCGGCGGAGCTTCGCTAAGCTATGCGGGCAATATGGAGTGGAGGAGCAAAGCTAGGGTTTGGGAGGGGGTGGCCGGCCACTCAAGGGGGGGCGGCCAGCTTATGGTCTTGGGGTGGCCGGCCCCCTCCCTTGGCCCCTCATTATATAGGTGGATCCCAAGTGTTGGTGTCCAAGTCTTCGAATAAGACCCGAAACCAAAACCTTCTATAGGAGGGGGCAAACCTAGCCCAACTAGGACTCCCACCCAAAGGTGGGATTCCCACCTCCCATGTGGGGGGTGGCCGGCCCCCTATGGTGGAGTCCACTTGGGACTCCACCCCCACTAGGGCTGGCCGGCCATGGAGGTGGAGTCCCTTGTGGACTCCACCTTCCTTGGTGGTTTCTTCCGGACTTTTCTAGAACCTTCTAGAACCTTCCATAGAACCTTCCGTGACATTTTATTTCACATAAAATGACATCCTATATATGAATCTTATTCTCCTGGACCATTCCGGAACTCCTCGTGATGTCCGGGATCTCATCCGGGACTCCGAACAAATATTCGAACTCCATTCCATAATTCAAGTGCTACCATTTCAACATCCAACTTTAAGTGTGTCACCCTACGGTTCGAGAACTATGCGGACATGGTTGAGTACTCACTCCGACCAATAACCAATAGCGGTATATGGAGATCCATAATGGCTCCCACATATTCAACGATGACTTTAGTGATCGAATGAACCATTCACATAAATTACCAATTCCCTTTGTCTCACGATATTTTACTTGTCCGAGGTTTGATCTTCGGTATCACTCTATACCTTGTTCAACCTCGTCTCCTGACAAGTACTCTTTACTAAATACCGTGGTATGTGGTCTCTTATGAACTCTTTCATATGCTTGCAAGACATTAGACGACATTCCACCGAGAGGGCCAGAGTATATCTATCCGTCATCGGGATGGACAAATCCCACTTTGTTGATCCATATGCCTCAACTCATACTTTCCGGATACTTAATCCCACCTTTATAGCCACCCATTTACGCAGTGGTGTTTGGTGTAATCAAAGTACCTTTCCGGTATAAGTGATTTACATGATCTCATGGTCATAAGGACTAGGTAACTATGTATCGAAAGCTTATAGCAAATAACTTAATGACGAGATCTTATGCTACGCTTAATTGGGTGTATCCATTATATCATTCACACAATGACATAACCTTGTTATTAATAACATCCAATGTTCATGATTATGAAACTAATCATCCATTAATCAACAAGCTAGTTTAAGAGGCATACTAGGGACTTCTTGTTTGTCTACATATCACACATGTACTAATGTTTCGGTTAATACAATTCTAGCATGATATATAAACATTTATCATAAACATAAAGATATAAATAATAACCACTTTATTATTGCCTCTAGGGCATATCTCCTTGAGTCTCCCACTTGCACTAGAGTCAATAATCTAGTTTACATTTGTAAAGATATAACACCTTGGCCTTATGGTGCTTTATCATGTATTGCTCACGGGAGAGGTTTTTAGTCAACGGATCGACACGCTCGAAAACGTATGTATTTTGTAATTCATTTGCGTCTCAACGCATCACTCATTTCCAAATGAGTTGGCATTAAATATGTTTGATCTTATGGTGGAACCTTAATTCCGCGGTCTGAAATAAGTCACTAATATTGTCACATACAATATAGCTTCAAAATTACGACACTATCGGAACTACACCAAGTTCTCAAAGAACTTCTTGACTCAACATCCTCAGTCATTTGTCAAAACAAATGACATACTCTACTGCTCGTTTTGCAGAATCCATCACAATATTTAGAACTCTTCTAAATCTAACATAGACAACTTCTAGTTCATTGTGCTACCTTTAAAACAACACTTAGTCTAATTTGAGATTGAAATTCTATTTTGATATGTGACAAAATAAATATCGGTGTAACACCTTACAGCGATTTGTTTGTCATTTCTTCATACAAAAATATATATGTATATCCTTAGTTCTTCTAAAGTACTCAAGGATATTCTTACTGTTGTCCAATGATCATCATATGAATCATTCTGGTATATGCTCATAACACTTTATAGCACATGATATCTGATTGTGTACATATTATTCGTGATCTATAATCACTTATGTGTTTTTACTCATTGAGTGTCAGATACACTCAAGTCTTGTTAAACCTTCACATGACAAGAACATTTTCTTAATATTTCTATATTGAACTTCTTCAATATCCATCATATGTACTTTGACTTAAACTTATTTATGTGTTTCAATCTATCTTCATAGATCTTGACACTAAATTTGTTTCGATCCATATCCTTTCATTGAAGTTAATTCTCAATGAAACCTTTTTAATCAAGTATATAATTACATCATTTATAACCAACTATATGTCACCTACATAAAGTATTATAAATGTGTCTTAGCGCTCCCACTTAATTTCTTGCAAATGCAAGCTTCTTCATCGTCTCTGATGAAATCAAAAACTCTTTGACTATTTCATCTGGTGAAGATTCCAACTCCGTGATACTTACTTCATCCAATTGAAGCTTGTATACCTATCTAGTATTCCACGGACCAGCAAAACTCTTGGTTGTATCTTGTATACATACTTCTGTTAAGTAGTGTATTTTGCCATCCTACTAGCATATCTCATAAAAGAAATATGTAGTGATTACTAGAATAATCCACATAGATTATAAGCATTGCTACGGAAGATCTAATCTTATCGTATTCAACTCTTTGAACTTTGTCGTAAACAATTTTTCGATAAGTCAAGCTTTCTTCAAGGATATTTCATCCAAGTCTATCAATTTCATAGATCCATTTACTTTCATAAAGTATTCATCTATCTTGGATTTCATGGCGCATGGCCATTTTAATGGAGTCAGGGCCCATCATAACTTCTTTGTTTTGTAGTTGGTTTATCATTGATCAAAATCAATCCTTTGTCCACAAATCATTTATTTGATCACAAAGTAAACCATACCTACAAGGTTCAATATGTACTTCGATCTCCATGGCTAAAACACTTTGTAGTCATGGGAGCCATGATCGTCGTGGCCGCTTCCGAAACCAATTCCGATGCTGCGCTACTCTGATCATTATGCTCAGGTTCATAAACCTTATCAAATTATATTGTCCTCCCACTCAAATACTTCATTAGAAACAATTTCTCGGAAATAAGAAACATTGACAAACACTTTTGTCTTTGTCTTGTGAGAAGAATTCCCAATCAATTCTCTGGGATAACCAACAAAGACATTCATCCGATTTTGGTTGTAAACTCTTAGACCAAAATTTAAAGAAAGGACTTTTAAGGTTTATACCCATGCCATAACTCGTATGGTGTCATTTCAACGGATCATGATGATGCTCTATTTAGTGTAAAAGCGGTAGTCACTAAAGCATAATCCACAAAAATATAATGGCATCAATATTTTATCTCATCATTGATCCAACAAAGTTTGGATATATCTCTTGGATACTTCATCATCACTATGATACTCCAAGAAACATAAGTTGTAGAACAATTTCACAACTCTCTTAGATGTTCGCTAAAACTCGTAATTCAAATATTTCCACCATGATCCAATCATAGATATTTGATTTCTATTACGATGATTTCCACTTCATGCTGAATTTTATTTGAATCCTATTCAAATGTTTCAAACTTTTCCTTATTGAATATATCCACATATATACTCAATTCATTGTTTGAAAGTTTTCATGAAGTAGAAGAATCTTCCGCACACAACTATGCCCAGTGAACCACATATATCATTATGTATGTTTTCACTAAGTTAGTTGCCCGTTCAACTCTTCGGCCTATGAACGGTATTTCAGTCATTACCTTTTAGAAAAGATTTTGCAAGTGCCAAACGATTCAACAAATCGAATGACTCCAAAAATCCATTTGCATGGAGTTCCTTCATGCGATCCTTTCTAACATGACCTAAATTGCGGTTCCACAAATAAGTGGAATTCAAATCATTTGCCTTATGGCATTTTTTAGCGTCAGTGTTATGTATGTGTGTTTCACCATTTAAGATTTATAATAACTTATCCATCATTCATGGAGTAATGTCATAATTTGAACAACTCATTGTTTTCATTTGACCAGAGCAAAATAACAATTTATTAAGCTCTTTATTATAAATTCTAAGGGCTAGATAGAATGCCAACGACGAACATAATAACACTTTATTTTTGTTCCAAAGTGAACATTCTTATCATATTCCTTGTCAGTCACTTAGGCCATTGTATTCTTGAATTGCGTTGTTTTGTATGACACTTCATACCAACCAATATGGTATTAATACCCAAGAATTTCATTGTGTGACTTAACTAGGAATACAACCATAACATGTATATCATTTATATACACACTGAGCTAGACTTTCTAGTCTTTTCTTTTACATTGACAAAATATCTTTTGCAGTTTCTCTTTTAGCTTTCCTCATTATTCAGAAAAACATTTCAACATCAATAACTTCTAGGTTTGTTGGTCAAATACCAATAACCTTGAGGTTCTTACTTTGAAGTTGATCATCATATGACAAGTGTTCTAGATTTCACATATTAGTAACTATGATGAACAATTTCACTCATAATTTTATCCATCAATTCATGACAACTTTTTGAGACCATGTCTGTACATGCTAGGCTCATAAAGTTTAACCTTAGTATTCGCATGTGCAAATCAGGCTTGCACCCATTGTAAGCACACGTAGAATCTATAACACCCGATCATCACGTGATGCTTCGAAACGACGAGTCTTAGCAACGGTGCATACTAAGGATGATAACTTCATGGATATGCGAATATCATTAGTGCCCCAATAGCTGGAGGATTGTGACGTCTTGCGTCTTCAACCTTCATACATTCCCATAAAACTTATGAGTTTATGTAGTCTCACCAAATTATATTCTATCATCTTGCAATAAGGTCTTAGATATCACATATATCTCATACCTTGATTATTTCTGAAAACTAAATTTTCAGCTCCTTAATTTTCAAACATATTTGAACTTTCAAGTTTCATGGAGACAAGATAACTTTAGGTACTAATTGAAACCATAGCTCTTTGAATCAACAATGTGAGGTTTACTAAAAGTTTGCAATAGGACTTAATCAATTCTTGATTCTTTAACAATACGGTACCAATCCGTAAAGTTTCTTGTCGATTTTAACGATTTCTATCTCAATAACAAGACTAGCGCATAGTAGTAAACGGATGCCAATACTACAAAATTAATTCAAAATACTACTCAGACTATGTTTATGATAATTAGTTCATGTTTTAATCTAATTACTAATGAACTCCCACTTAATACAACATCCCTCATAGTTGTTAAGTGGTACACGATCCAAATCCACTACACCAAAACCGATCATCACGTGAGATGATGTAGCTTCAATGGTGAACATCAACATGTTGATCATATCATCCATATGACTCGTGTTCAACCTTTCGGTTTCCGTTGTCCCGAGGCCATGTCTATACATGCTAGGCTCGTCAAGCAAACCCAAGTATTCCGCGTGTGCAACATGGCTTACACCGTTGTATGTCAAGTTTATCACACCCGATCATCACGAGATGCTTCAAAACGTCGAACAATGCAACGGTGCATACGAGGGAAGAACACTTTATTATCTTGATATTAATGTGAGGGATCATCTTATAATGCTACCGTCGCGATCTAAGCAAAATAAGATGCATAAAAGGATTAACATCACATGCAGTTCATATGTGATATGATATGGCCCTTTTGTCTTTGCGCCTTTGATCTTCATCTCCAAAGCACGGATATGATCTCCATCATCTTCGGGCATGATCTCCATCATCGTCAGCGTAGCGTCAAGGTTCATGGCGCCGTCTTCATGGTTGTTCACCTCATGTAGCAACTATAACAACTACTTTGAAATACTACTCAACATGAAAATTAAAGACAACCATAAGGCTCCTGCCGGTTGCCACAATACAATAATGATCATCTCATACATATTCATCATCATATCATGGCCATATCACATCACCAAACCCTGCAAAAACAAGTTAGACGCCTCTAATTTGGTTTGCATATTTTACGTGGTTTAGGGTTTTCGAGAGAGATCTAATCTACCTACGAACATGAACCACAACGTTGATACTAATGTTTTCAATAGAAGAGTAAATTGAATCTTCACTATAGTAGGAGAGACAGACACCATAAAGCCTCTTATGCAATACAAGTTGCATGTCGAACGAGGAACAAGTCTCATGAACGCGGTCATGTAAAGTTAGTCCGAGCCGCTTCATCCCACTATGCCACAAAGATGCAAAGTACTCAAACTAAAGATAACAAGAGCATCAACGCCCACAAAACCATTGTGTTCTACTCGTGCAACCATCTATGCATAGACACGGCTCTGATACCACTGTAGGATAACGTTGCATAGAAAACAAAAATTTTCCTACCGCGAACACGCAATCCAAGCCAAGATGCAATCTAGAAGACGGTAGCAACGAGGGGGTATCGAGTCTCACCCTTGAAGAGATTCCAAAGCCTACAAGATGAGGCTCTTGTTGCTGCGGTAGACGATCACTTGCCGCTTGCAAAAGCGCGTAGAAGATCTTGATCACGATCGGTTCCGGCGCCACGAACGGGCAGCACCTCCGTACTCGGTCACACGTTCGGTTGTTGATGAAGACGACGTCCACCTCCCCGTTCCAGCGGGCAGCGGAAGTAGTAGCTCCTCTTGAATCCGACAGCACGACGGCGTGGTGTCGGTGGTGGTGTAGAAGTCGGCGGAGCTTCGCTAAGCTATGCGGGCAATATGGAGTGGAGGAGCAAAGCTAGGGTTTGGGAGGGTGGCCGGCCACTCAAGGGGGGGCGGCCAGCTTATGGTCTTGGGGTGGCCGGCCCCCTCCCTTGGCCCCTCATTATATAGGTGGATCCCAAGTGTTGGTGTCCAAGTCTTCGAATAAGACCCGAAACCAAAACCTTCTATAGGAGGGGGCAAACCTAGCCCAACTAGGACTCCCACCCAAAGGTGGGATTCCCACCTCCCATGTGGGGGTGGCCGGCCCCCTATGGTGGAGTCCACTTGGGACTCCACCCCCACTAGGGCTGGCCGGCCATGGAGGTGGAGTCCCTTGTGGACTCCACCTTCCTTGGTGGTTTCTTCCGGACTTTTCTAGAACCTTCTAGAACCTTCCATAGAACCTTCCGTGACATTTTATTTCACATAAAATGACATCCTATATATGAATCTTATTCTCCGGACCATTCCGGAACTCCTCGTGATGTCCGGGATCTCATCCGGGACTCCGAACAAATATTCGAACTCCATTCCATAATTCAAGTGCTACCATTTCAACATCCAACTTTAAGTGTGTCACCCTACGGTTCGAGAACTATGCGGACATGGTTGAGTACTCACTCCGACCAATAACCAATAGCGGGATCTGGAGATCCATAATGGCTCCCACATATTCAACGATGACTTTAGTGATCGAATGAACCATTCACATAAATTACCAATTCCCTTTGTCTCACGATATTTTACTTGTCAGAGGTTTGATCTTCGGTATCACTCTATACCTTGTTCAACCTCGTCTCTGACAAGTACTCTTTACTCAAATGCCGTGGTATGTGGTCTCTTATGAACTCTTTCATATGCTTGCAAGACATTAGACGACATTCCACCGAGAGGGCCCCAGAGTATATCTATCCGTCATCGGGATGGACAAATCCTTTGTTGATCCATATGCCTCAACTCATACTTTCCGGATACTTAATCCCACCTTTATAGCCACCCATTTACGCAGTGGTGTTTGGTGTAATCAAAGTACCTTTCCGGTATAAGTGATTTACATGATCTCATGGTCATAAGGACTAGGTAACTATGTATCGAAAGCTTATAGCAAATAACTTAATGACGAGATCTTATGCTACGCTTAATTGGGTGTATCCATTATATCATTCACACAATGACATAACCTTGTTATTAATAACATCCAATGTTCATGATTATGAAACTAATCATCCATTAATCAACAAGCTAGTTTAAGAGGCATACTAGGGACTTCTTGTTTGTCTACATATCACACATGTACTAATGTTTCGGTTAATACAATTCTAGCATGATATATAAACATTTATCATAAACATAAAGATATAAATAATAACCACTTTATTATTGCCTCTAGGGCATATCTCCTTCAGTTTCTACCCGAAGCCAACAAATCAAAGTCCACGAACGCCACCGCGCAGAATGAGCCATGGGTACTGGCGGAACACGTGCACCAATGCTTCTTCATAACCGACCCATCCAGGCCTAGCCGTGTTATCGTGAGGAGAGGCAAGAGGACCATCGTCGGAATGGATGGAGTCGCCAACGAGGAAGACTTCGAAGGACAAGTCGGAGACCCAATGATGGAAGAATCCGAGGACGAAGACACAACATACACCACAAGAAGAAGCATGACCACGCTACCGAGGTCAGGTCGACCCTTCAAAAGAAGAAGTCACGACACGGGGCTAAATTATTCAACGACGAGCAAGAAAAGCAAGAAGAAAGTGAAACACTCTTCTCAATCGAGGATGTAAAACTTTATTTGCAATCTATAACTCATATTTCTTTTGTAATGCATAATTAACTCATATTTGTTTGGTCAATATTATTGTGTTGGTCAATATTTTGTGTATGTATAACTCATATTTTTTTGTAATGCATAATTAACTCATATTGCTTGGTTATTATCTTGAAAAGAGAAGGAAATAAAATAGTATAGGATTTGTGGGAAAAGAAAAGAAACATAAAAGAAAGTGAAAAGAAATAAAGAAATGAAGAAAAATAAAATAAAATAGAAAAGGAAATGGCTAGCTAGGGCTGGGGGGACAAGTCCCAGGTATAGCCGGACCCATCTTATTGCCGGTGCACCACATGTTTGGTTCGCCGGGGGCATAGTTGTTGCCGGCGAACCAAACAGGTGGTGCGCCGGCAATAAGATGGGTTCGGCTATACTCCGGACTTAACCGCACGCACGACTCCTTCTTCCCCATTCAAACCAAGAACCCTAGCTAACCGCGCCGCATCCCTGCACCCGCCCCCGTGCCGCCGAGCCGCCGAGAGGAGGAGAACGCCGCCGCGAGGAGGAGCAGGGCGTCACCGCCGAGAGGAGGAGCAGTCGACACCATCGCCGAGAGGAGGAGGCGTCACGCGCGGGCCACCATTGCCGTCACCGAGAGGAGGAGGCGTTGCGCGTGGGCCACCGTCGCCGTCACCGAGAGGAGCAGGCGCCACCGTCACCGTCACCGTCGGTAAGACCTAGCCGGCCCGGCCATCTCCCCCTTCCCTCTCGCCTCCCCTGCCATCTCCCCCTCGCCCCTCTCCCTCCCCTCTGGATTTCCCCTTACTGAATCATGTGCATGGAATTATAGGAGTGATTACAGTAGGATTTTAGTTCATTATTGTTAGCTAGTTGATTTAGTTGCAGGTTGCAGTAGGAAAAAAGAAAATGAATAGAGGTTTGGTGCAAAATGCTCAGTTGTTTGGTTCAAAATGCTCATGCTCACTGGTTGTAAATAAATTTGGTTCAAAATGAAAATGCATCATTACCTACTGCCAAAAAAAGAAAATGAAATAGAGGTTTGGTTCAAAATGAAAATGCATCATTACCTACTGCCAAAAAAAGAAAATGAAATAGAAGTTTAAATGAAATGATGAAATTATGTTAGCAATTCTCTGGTTCATTTAGCTAAATTAGTTTTGTTGCAGTAGCTAAAATGAAAATTGGTTTACTTGCAGTAGCTAAAATAAAAATTGATTTAGTTGCAGTAGCTAGGCAGTAGGGTTTTTTTATGCTTGCAGTACCTAGAGAATGAATTGCTGGCAGTGTGGGTGTTGCATGCTCATGGTCATGCAAAAATGCTGAATTCCCCTCTCTGCAGTAGCAGTAGCAGTACATTCTCTGGTTCATTTAAAAAAATGATGAAAAAATGGTCATGCTACTCCTACTGGTTGATTTAGTTGGTTAATCAAATATGTATAGGAACAATCATGGCCAGAATATTTGTAGAAAAACAACCTGCTAGTTATTTACTTAGTGATTGTGTCAGGTGAATCAACATGAAGTAGGTACTGGTTGATATAGCAATAAGTAGTATTTCAAAATTGCTACTGCTTATTGGTGCTGCTGTGGGCATGCTGATGCTCATAACAATAATGAAATGCAAAAATGCTTGCTCATGCTCATGTTTGATTTTTGGGTGAGCTGGATGCTGCTTTATGAGTGACTAGTAATAAGTAAATGACTTGTTGTACACTGATTTATTCTCTGGTTCATGTAAATGCTGGCCAAATGGAGATGGTTATGGAGATGGTTATGGTTATGGAGTTGCTTTAATGAAATAAACTTGCAGTACCAAGGTAGCTAGGCAGTAGGGGTTTTTTATGCTATGGTTTATGATGAAAATGAAAATATTTGTAGTTTATAGTTGTTCCTAGTACTCCAACATAACCAGGATATTGTTCTCTGGTTTTGGTTCTCTGATTTAGTTGGTTCATCATGTGGGCTGGCTAAAATTCTGTAAATTATGTACAAATTCTGTAAATGCCAAGATATAGCAAAATGCCAAGGTCTAGCTAGCTCTCTGTAAGTGTGCTGGCTGGCTGAAAGGTAAAAAATAGGTATTGGGTATTCTGTGCAGTACCAATATTGAGTATTCATTTGCTTCTGTAATAGAAGCCACAAGGTGAACTAGTATTTCTTGGAAAATGCAATACTATAAGTTCCTATTTATTGTTTTGCACATGTTTATTTAAGTCTGCTATATAATCTGTGACCTATTTTTAAACTGGAGAGCATTGTACAATTTTGGGTGTTCTCATGTTGCTCTCTGGTTAAGAAAATGAAATTAAGCTCATGTTGCTCTCTTGCTGCTGGTTGGAAAAAAATGAAAATGAAGTTGCTGCTCTCTTGCTGCTGGTTGGAAAAGAAATGAAAATGAAGATACTGTATACATGTCTGTTACACAATTACATGTCTGTAAATATTTACATGTGTTGTCAAGATGCTTGCATTTCTGTTACAGGGATTGAGTTGCTATTGAGTGCCGGAATGTCGATTCATTTCCGTTCCGGCAATTCTAGCACTCGGCATGACCAATTTTTAGCAAAGGTCATGCCGAATTTTTCCGTCAATTCTAACTCTTTTTCATCTTCTATTAGTGCAAGCCACCATGGCGTCTCAAGAAGAATTAGAGGAGCACTACAATAGGCACTTCTTTAGGACGGAGGAGGATGCCGAGGCCGCTGGTGTTGGCGGCGACGAGGACCATGAGATGGAGGATGACGCTGGGGGTAGTGCCGACGAGCCAAGCGGCAACGAGGCAAGCGCCGCCGCCGGGGGTAGTACCTACGCGCCAAGCGGCGACGAGGCAACCGGCGCCGCCGGGGGTGGCAGCGAGACAAGCGGCGACGATCCTAGCGGCGCCGCCGGGAGTAGTGGCACCGGGACAAGTGGTTCCAAGAGGCCGCGGAAGGCAAGGCGCCAAAACACGGTCGGCACCGGCAGAGACACAGTCAAAGAGGTGGACCCCGCCAGTGGTTTGCCGGTGGAGCCTAAGGATGTTGCCAAGGGGTACGGCAACCAACTGGCATGTATCCTCCGAGAGGTCGTCAATCTCAACGAGACGGACCTCTGAGCTGAGAACAAAGCGCCTTTGCGAGCCCAGCTCATTGCGAGGTTGCACGCACGATACAAGTTCCTAGGCGACTACGCCTCCAGTCATCAAACCAACAACATTGTGAACTCACAAGCCCTCCTGAAGTTCACCAAACACCTCAGCAACTATAAGTACATGGTGCGGAAGCTGATTGCTGAGGGCAAAGGTTTCGAAGAGGTCCACTCCGCCTTTCCGCATGTCTCCCAGGCTGACTTTGATGCTTTTGTGGCCAATGAAGAGCTACAAGCAACCAAGAATCGCAAGTTGTGGGGGAAGGAAATGCGGGAGCTTAACATCGGCAACCACAACCTTGGGAGCCGTGGGTACGAGGGAAAGGAGCCCTATTGGGCGAAGGAGGACGAGGCGTATGTAAATGCCGGCATTGAGAACCCCTGGCTCAAGTACAAGGACCCGCTTGAAAGAAGATTCATCAGGTCCCGGTACCATAAGAAGAAACTAACCGGGGAACTTGTCACGGACCCGAAGGTCGTAACCGACATAATTTGGTTCACGAACGACAAGAAGGTCCTGGCGTTGGAGAAAAAACTGGTAAGCAATTTACCGGTTTAATTAGATCAAGTATCGTTCATATAATAGTAGCAACATTTCTAAATGGTTCGCGTTTCTTCCGCAGGAAGAAGAAAGATAAAGACTTTCTCAATGTGACGAAGGCTCCTCCTCCCAGGCGTCGACGGGCAGGGTAGCCTGGGACAAGCCTCTCGTACGGGTGCTAAACATCGTTAATGAGCATTCACCGACGAGAAGGCCGCATAGAGGCCGTGTGGCTGGCGCCGGTACAGGCTACAAGCATGGTCACTACGGCTTGTCGTCTGCGGCCGATAAAAATGCGCGCAGTGAGAGGAAGCATCGGGAGGCGGAGGAAATGAGGGAGTCAATTCTAGCCCAAGTCCAAGCTGGTTTGGTACCGTAACTGGTACCGCAACTCAAAGCTACGCTCGTACCTGAAGTCAAAGCTGAAGTCGCCGCTTCAGTCCAAGCAGATTTCGACCCTCTACACGCGTGGTATGAGGGTGGCAAACAAGGCCCCCCCCCGAAAATGCAAGTGGTTAGCTTCGACGGCAGCAACTCGATGGCGCCGCCGTCCGCCGGCAATGACAATGTTATAATGGAGACTCCTCCGGCCGCCGGCAATGTCGCTGGTGCTAGGGATTCACCGTCCATGCCGGGTAGCAGCCCCTCCGTCACTTGCACGCCCGCCGCCGCATGTGCCGGCCCGTCGACATTAGCCGAGCTCAACGCCCTCACGGTAATTAACTAATGTGTACATCAAGTTAATATATTAGTTTCGTCATCCTTGCCCTCTCTCTAACGCCATACACATGTTCTCGCAGGCGCTCTCAACGCCATGCACCTTCCTGATGAGAGTAAACGACGAACTCAAAGACGTCGCGAGGGGGTCCATCCTTCGGCCCCTGGATAAGAAGTGGCACACACGAGATATGGCGGATGATGTTTACCGGGTTGAAGTGGATCGGGCGTTACCGGGCTATGAGGATTTGTTTCCTCCTAATCAACCGCATGGTGCCGATGACGATAGCCCGTTGAATCTGGCCTCACTGAAGGGTTGGGTACTGCTATGGCCGAAGACCCTAATTCGGATCAACACCTACTCGGGGTCGACGGCAAGCAAAGACAAGCACCTTGCGGCGCCACATGTCAGCGTCCCTCCACGACAGCCAGCGGCGCCGGTGGTCATCGCCCCACCAGAACGGCCAGCTGCGCCAGAGGTCAGCGCCCCACCACAACAGCCAGCTGCGCCAGAGGCCGAGGAATACGAACGTGAGAACTTCCAATGGGATATTCCTACGTCTTCACAAGTTGTCCATGAGGATGCGCCGGCCTTGAAATATGTGTGCTCCAAGAAGCTGTTCGATTCTCAAGAAACGGCTGAGGAAAATCCTGAGGAGGTCGCCACCGCCGCCGTCAAAAATATGCTGAGCCCAAACACACTCCGTGCTACGGCCACTACGGCGATGGATGGTCCAGCACTACAACCCAAGAAGAGGAAGAGGGCAAATAAGAAGGACGTCAAAGACAAGGCGGCGGCCAAATCCAAGGACAAGGTCCCACTCCTTGACAAGTTGCCAAACAATTGGCGACCTCTGCATCACTTGGGTGAACCGATGCTGCCGGAGCATGTCCTGAAGAAACTCACCCCGGATATGAGGAGCTTGCATGAGGCCCATCGGGCATGTGGAGAACCTTCTTCTCAAATCAAAAGATCCTGGTTACCCTCTCTTCGTGGCGAAGGTGCCAACTGGCATGAACTTCGTCGAGAAGTACCCCGCGGACCTGTGCTTCATCCGGTTCAACGACATCTTCAGCATCTATCGCATGCAAGCGCTCCACTTTAGTGTGGTTCGCCTAGTTGCTCTTAGCTTGTCTTCCCAGATTGTTAAGGAGGGGACGCCGACCATCGCGATAATGGACCCCTTCTATATGCGGGAGAGCATCATCTGCAACGCTGGGAATCGCGCGATTGCCACCCAGCAGGTCGAGGATTTCATGCTGGCGAACATTAAGAAGGGCGCCATTCTCATCCCTTACTTCCCCGAGTAAGTAATCACTCGCTAGTCCCCCATCACCATTCTATCCTATATCTCCATTTGCATTTCCAAAGGTTAATCCGTGTGTTTTCCGCAGAGACAAGTTCTGCACCCTCATCATCGTGCACCCGCAACACTCGCATGCAGTCTATCTCGACTCGGGTAGGGACCGCAAGAAAGACTACACCCACATCAGGGCCCTTCTCAATGATGCTCTCACCGGCTTCGCCAACAAGGCAGGCCCCCTCAAAGTAGAGAGGAAATCCCGAGGAGGCTTGGTCTTAACCCACACAACCAACTTCCCCTGCCTCAGGCAGTCGACGCAAGACAATGGGATGGACGCGTGGTACGCCATCCTTCAGATGCAGGAGTACATAAAGTACGCAGATTACATGTTGCTGCCAGAGAATCTCAGAAACAGGTTTGCAAACATGGCGGATGTCCCTGATAGAGAGATTAGAAAGAACTGGGATCGCATCCAGCAGTTCATTTGCACAGTAATCCTGCAGGATGTCAACGCTAGGTCTGGCGAGTTCTTCTACGGCTACGGTCTACCACCTAATGACGAGATAGAACTCCGCTTGGAGATGTCGCGTGATGAGAGGCCGTTCAACTCGCTTGAGGGCTGTCGTCCATTCCCCCCTAGGCGTACAACCTGATCCTACGACGGGAACACTTGCTAAAGCTTGAACGATATGTCCTTGAACTTCCGTATTGTAATAATTGCTATATATTCCAATAGAATCGACTTGTTGCTTTTAGTTAGTTGTATGAATGTGCATGTGAACATGTGTCTATAGTTTCATTTACTTTGCTATATATTTTAAGATTATGGCGTAGATAGCTTAATAATTATTTGCATTACTTGCCTCGTATTTGGAGTTCGCCGATGATTAGAATGTTCGGTCACTCGTACACTCGGGGGTGGAGCCAGTGAGCCTTGGTGCGACGGCCACAAGTATCAATCTCTTGTGCATCCTACCTAGCCTCACTGACTCCATCCCTGGATGTTAATATTTGTTTCGACCGACAAAGTATGAGGCACGCTATTTAATTCGTACTACTTGTCTTTTATTTGAGTTCGCACTTCTTAATTGCATTGGCCGATGATTAAAATGTTCGGTCACTTGTACACTCCGGGGTGGGGCCAGTGAGGCTTGGTGTGATGGCCACAAATATCAATCTATTGTGCATCCTACCTAGCCTCGCTGACACCATCCCTGTATGTTATTATTTATTTCGACCAACAAAGTATGAGGCACATGCTATTTAGTTCGTACTACTTGTCTCTTATTTGAGTTGGCACTTGTTCATTGCATTGGTACTAACGTTTTACTTGTCTTGTGAATGGAGATGCCGACGACATATGTCGTGTACAAGGGGATGGTTCCTGGAGTCTACGACGACTGGGAGGACTGTCGGAGACAGGTGCACCGTTTCAGCGGCAACAGCTACAAGGGATACCCCACTAGGGTGGAGGCGGAAGGAAGATACGCCCGTTATGTAGCGGGAGAGATGAGGGACATGAGGAGGAACCGGATGAAGACCATGGCCTTCGTGATGATGGTCATCATGACCATGTTGGTCATGTTCTATGTGATTGTAGTTTAGGTAGGACCTACATTGTGAGGTGTATGACGATACTTATGACGACTATGTACCGAGACTTCTAACTTTGTGAAACTTCGTCGTTCGGTGTTGCATATGCACATGTGTTGTATGAATCAACGAGACTTGCGTATTTGTGTATTGATACCGAAATGAAACTTGGCTCTCTATGTGCTTCTCATATTGCATGTACTGCTGTCTAAATGTGAACTGTTATATACTGCTACATAAATATGCAAATATGAATTGTAATATGCTGGAAAAAAGGGCGAAAATTGAATTTTCGAATATTACTGCCGGCGCACCTCAATGCCCTTCTGCCGGCGCACATCGCACGCGCCAGTGCTGGAAGCCCTACTGCCGGCGCAGTGGCACGTGCGCCGGTGGAACAAGCCCTTTGCCGGCGAAGTAATGCTGGTGCGCCGGCAGTAGATGAACTTCCGCCGGCGCACAGGGTGGTGCGCCGGCAGTAGCCACTTATCACCGGCCCGTTCGCACCGGCGGGCTAGGGTGCGCCGGCGGTAGACCAAATAGGTGCGCCGGCAATAGGCCTTTTCCTTGTAGTGACAGCCGAGACTGCCAACGAGCACCCACACAGTGGCACCCGCCGCCAGGCTCCACCGTGTCCACCATAAGGAGCCGTCGCTCAAGAATCCAGGAGATAGCCTAACTCGTCTCCGAGAAGACAAGCCGCAGGAGTACATGGTAGGGGCTAGGGTTCTATCGGGTCTAGGGCGGAGGTTGTAAGGGTGGAAGTGAGGGCGGAGAGGCTGGAGGGCTCGGCGCCGGCGGCTGGGCGCCGTCGCGGAGGAAGAAGGCGGCGGCTAGGGTTGGGTGCGGCTGGGCGCAGGGGTTCTCCCGTCTCCCTTCAGGAGACGAGACAGTATGATACTGAATATTTGTCTGATTAATCACGAAGGGTACATGTGTTTATATAGGAGGACGGCCTCCTCTAAACCCTAATTTACTTGGGCTAAGCCCACAACTAGCCACTAGTGGGCTTCTTGCGTGTATAGGTCAGACCGACCATAACAGTACAACATGCCACCTCACTGCCGCACCAACGCACTTCCAGCCACAAAGAACCCAACCCAACGGCAACCACCGGTTGAGGAAGAAGACGACAAAAATCAGATCTGCGTGGACCAAAACTGGATCCACGCAACAGATCCGGCACAGAGGGCGCCGACCATGGCCACAGCCTGACCACCCTGGTCAGATCCGGTGGAGCACGGCACCGAAAGATCCATGCCAGCGCGGGGCACAGCCCCAGCCCGCAGCACTGGCGTCCATGGCCCCGACGCTCAGCGAGCACCTCGCTGAGGGAGTACGGCGTCTCCATGGCCAGAACATCCTCCACTGTTGCGACGCAGCCCAGATCTCCCCAATCAATTTACTAGATCCATTGGGCCTTGTGACCGCTTCGAGCTAAGAGTAAGATGGAATTTGATAGTGATCCAGATCTTAGGTCATGGTCTTCAACCAACCAAAACATATGCTAACCTGAGAAGAATCGTACCTATCAGATCACGACAACCATGATTTGCTGCATCGATTTCCATACCAGTCGCGTCGCAGATGATAGTTCCCTAAATTTACTACATCCTGGTTAGAAAGGCAACAGCAGCTAACACCATATTGATATTTAGATTTAGAATTCTGGCAAATAGAATTGTGGTATCACAAAGACCTAAAATAGCTTATACTATAACAAATGACTGGACTTATGCAAATCGAAAAATACTGCATAACTAGGTTTACATGTGGAAAAAAGGCAAACAAGCTTGTACATACCAGAAGAATATAGATTCCTTATGCACCTAATAATTCTCTCTTCAAGTTGCACAAACCTTGGCTAAGAAAACGGTACATATATACCCTGATGGCATGAGCTGCAAGATTGCACAGCCGTAGGATAAGCATGATTGCTACATATTAATATGGAAAGCAATTAAAGATATAGGCTGTCTTTCTATTTTTGACAATTTCTAGAAGTTTCCGGAAATTATAGTTTTGTACATTTCCCGAGATGGATTTGGCATTACTCGATAATTTAAAAAATTATGTGGGGTCCACAACCTTATTTGTTTCGACTAATTGTGCCAATTGGTGGTTTGCAAGGGACTCACACATTTCCATGATAAAAAATGCACTCAAACAATAAGGTCCGTTGTGCTAGACTAAAAGGTTGAGATTGAAGTAGTGGACCAGGCACAAGTACAGTAGAACACAATTTGCCGAATCAATCACCTCTTGACAAGGGTTTGGCCTGGCTAGTAGGCCTCCATTCTTCAGGCAACTATGTGGAGCAATGCATCAATGCCTTTGTCATGCAAACAAGGTGGTCATTCTCACTACTTTGTACAATATGGTCATTGTTGGTTATGTGTTGGGCCAACTTACGTTATTTGACTACATAATATTGTACATATATACAACCTAGTAACTCAGATTTAATCCTGATTGCATACAGCTGAAAAGAAACATGTTTGTTAGGGTGAAACCACCTATGACAATTGGCCGAATCAGTCACCTCTTGACAAGGGTTTGGCCTGGCTAGTAGGCCTTCATTCTTCAGGCAACTATGTGGAGCAGTGCATCAATGCCTTTGCCATGCAAACAAGGTGGTGATTCTCACTACTTTATACAATATGGTCATTGTTGGTGTTATGTTTTGGGCTAGCATATTTGGAAACTAGACAGAAGCATATGCTGATAGCTTACATTCTTTGACTAGATAATACCGTACATATATACAACCTAGTAACTCAGATTTAATCCTGATTGCGTACAGTTAAAAAAAACTATGTTTGTTAGATGAAACCACCTATGAACCTTATGCATGATTAATTGGACAAAATAATTCTGAAGTCTAATCTTCCAAATTGCTACGATAATCCATTGAAAGGTTGCATCATGTGAAAAACATGTGAATAGAATGTCATGACAAATGAAATTCTACCCGTAAACACATGAGTAACTCTATCCTAAACACATGAGCACTTGCCCCTGGAGAAAGCAACACTATTGTGATCCGACAACCGGAGGATCATCTTGGAGCCGAGGCGCACCACCGATACCACTCAATCGAGCTTGACAAGCCCCGAAGTAACCACACGGCGTATGCAATTCTGGGGATCCCGGCATCGGGAAGCTCCAGAATCCAAAATTTGAAATTTGAAAGAAAAATGAGCAAAATTTGGAGAAAATTTGACCAAGATTGTACCAAAAACTGCGAAAGAAATAAGGCAGAATCAAACTGAATAGCCACCCATGGATTACTTATGCACCCAGAAATCTTAATTTTCTTAAACTCCAATCAAGAATTTGATTTAGCACATTGCTTAAGACTAGCATATATAAACCCGAAAAAGGTCCAGTAGTAGCAATCGCACACTAGTTTACTACTGATCTTGCTCAGAGCTAGTACATCAACAACGCTGCACATGCACACCGACCTGCTATACAATACCAAATTATCTTACTGACTTTGCTAGCATCATCTTCCCAGGCCGCCACCCAATAAATGAAAAGCTGTCGCACTGAAACCAAAAATAACTCTGCATTGTTCAGACTATAATGGCCGAGTAGTGCTGGTGAGCAAACTGAATTCCTAAAATTGCACATTGATGGATTTTTCTCTAAAGACAGAGGTGGGTGGGTCTTCTGTATCAAGGATTATGCTGGTGAGTATGGGCAAGAAAATTGACCACCTGAAACCAAAAATATCTCTAAAAAGTTCAGAATTTTATTGCCGACCGGAAATTGTCTCTCTAAACAGCTGGTTTTAACGAGCTGCATTCCCTGAGACCCTGACCGATTGTATAGCACCATCACATCCACAACTAATGCTCTGTATGCAGAGGGAGTGAAATAAGAGAAGAATGCTAGGGATACCGACTGAGACTGAACATGGCCATTCCGAGCCTTGCATCCGACAAGATGGAGATGGACTTCGCGACAATTGCCAACATCTGATGTTCCACCTGCAGCACTGAGACAAATCAATGACCAAGTTGGTAAGGTTTGCGATCATTCTGTGTTCTTGCGGTGGTGTTACTACATTGCTTAATTATCAGCAACGTACGGACCTGAAGCAGACGAGCGATAACATGACAGCCAATGGGTCTGGAGTAGGTGTTTGGGTTGTGGATGAGCTTGCGCCACACCATGATCAGGATGAGCCGCGTGATCACGCTCGTTGGCGGCATCGTGGTCAGCCCTGCGGCCATTGCATTGCTGGGTCTACCGTCATGGTCTTCTGGTCGCCAGCCTCCGCGTCCACGTCTAGGGTGCCCCTGTTGCCGAAGCTGAAGTGGTCTCGCTCCACCAAGTCCTCCCCGTCGTCCTTAGCTCCGTCCACTGCACCCCAATAATAAACAGACAGAGAAAGAAACGCGTCCTGTGCAGCACCCCAGAGGGCTTTGGGGAGGACGCCGAGGGAGGCTCCTGGCTGACTATCTCTCAGGACGTTGGGCCGTCCCTGGCCCAGGTGGAGGGGGGGCCCAACCCGCCTGGCTCGGTGAGGCCCAGCCGACGGGAGGGGAGCCTCTTTAGGTGGCTTTGGCTGCCTAAGGGATGCACGATCCCAACCCTAGGGTTTCCTGCTCGTGCGAGTGAAGTTAGGCAGAGACTCAACGACCCGTTTGCGCCGCCGCATCGACTCCTTCGCAAAATCGCGCCACCGCCCCCTCTCTCTCGCTCCTTTGCTGCGGCGGTGATGGACAGAGGGTTCGAGGAAGGGCGGAAGAGGCGGCTGGAGGGGGAGGCGAGCCAGTGGCGGGCAGACGGCGGGGACTTTGACCACGGTGAGGGTCGCGGCTCCGGTGCGGGCCGTGGCGGACGGCTCGAGGGCGGCGGCAGGCTCGAGGGTGGTCACCATGGCGGTGAGTACCACTACCAGAGCGCTGACCACCGTTACCAGGGGCGTGGCCGGGAGGATTGGGGCCCACCGCCGCCTTGGTGGGAAGAGCAACAGCGTCGCGAGGCGGCACAACGGCGGGAGGAGGAGCAATGGCAGCGGCAACAAGAGGCGATGCGCGCCAGGGGTCAGGGTGACCGGGCGGCTGCCGCGGGTCAGGGAGACCGTGGTGGCGCGGGCGGCCATCGCCAGCATACCAACAAGGCAAAACCGTTCAAGAAGGCGCAGGGCGCGGCCGGAGGGGGGCAGCAACCCTTGGCGAAGGGGAAGAACAAGGCTGGTGCTTCCAAGGGTGGAACACCGGCCGGAGGAGAGTGCTTCAAGTGTGGCCGCGAGGGACATTTCCAATCGGAATGCACCTTCGAGCCCCTCTGTGTGATCTGCAGTGCAGAGGGACATTCCTCGGCGAACTGTCCGTCGAGGGGAAAGACTTTGAGGCTGCAATCCATGGGCCACGCGATCACCGGGGGCGGGTTCTATAACATTGATGTAGAGCCGCTGAGAGGTAGCCAGGCACCCGGGGAGGTGTTCGCGGCGATCATTAGCTTCAAGGGGAAGCCTCTTTCGGAGGAACAGCTGTCCGATGAACTCAAGCATCTGGTGGACGAGCTCTGGGACTGGCAAGTGCGCAAGCTCTCGGAGGTAGAGTTTTCCGTTGTCTTCCCGTCCCGCGAGACGCTCAAGCTGAGCACGGGCAGCGGAAAGCTGTTCCTCCCGCTGAGCAGGACTGACACGGCTATCCGGGAGGCATTTCTGGCTCCTAGACCCAGTGTGCTGCTGCCGTCGACGTGGGTTCGCCTGACCGGGGTCCCTGAGGATCTGGCGACAAAGGAGAGGCTCATGGCTGCTTTCGTGATGGTGGGAAGGCCGTTTGAGGTGGATGAGTTGTCGTTGAAGAAGAGGGACACGGAGCCGATCCGCATGCGCTTCCATTGTCGGTTCCCGGAAAGGATCAAGGGGTCGGTTCAAGTGTTCGTGAACGGGGAAGGGTTCACTGTGGGGGTGCAAGCTGAAGCGCCGCCGCGTGGGGGTGCTGGGGGATCAGGGGGTCCTCCCAAACCTCCGGCTCGACAGGACGACGAGGACGAGGAGTCTGACGGCTTCTCCTCGGACAGCGAGTGGAACAGACACCGGCGCAGGAAGAACAAGGACAGCGAGAAGGAGAAGGATGTGGTGCCGGAGAAGGACAAGCCGGTTTCGACGGGGACTACCGGCAAGACCGTCTTGGGGGCGGCTGCTGCGGGACAGGGGTCCCAGTCCGCTCCCCCGCCGGGGAAGGGGCCGGCGCCTGGTGGTCTGGCGCTGGATCAGTATGGGTCAAACCTTAAGGGGACGGCGAGCCCCTTCTCGTTCCCTTCCCTGGAGCTGTACGGGCCGGAGGGGCTGCAGGCGACGCCATTGGAGACTGAGGCAGGCAGGGCCGGCCTGGAGGGCTCCTCGCTCTCCACGGTGACGGACCCCCCCTCCTCGTGGTCGGTGGACAGCACAGACCCCTTGGGACCACCGGCCAAGGTGGCACGGCGGGAGGCCGGGGCTGGCATTTCGACGGTGGCGGAGGTGGTGTTGCTGGGCGAGGCGGTTGGTGAGGAGGCTGGTGCTGTGGGACAGGCGATGGTTCAGGACCTGCTGCAGGAGGCGAGGACGGCCACTCCGGTGGTGCGCGGCCCGCGGTCGGCGGCGATCCCCTACGCGCGGAAGACGGCGAGCAAGCCGGCCTCGGCGGTGCGCAAAAGCGCCCGTCACGGGAAGGGGACGGCGGCCTCGACAACGGTGATGGAGAAGGCGCAGCAGCTCGCGGCCGACAAGAACCTGGAGACGGCCGGCATCAACAACAAGAAGGCAGACAAAGGTACGGATTTCGCCATCCTTGACATCCTACCCGACTCCCATCTCTCTTCTGTAGTCAAGGATAGCTGCATAGTTTTCTCTCCTAGTTTGGGCTGCTCGGGGGAGGCTCTGTCCATTATTCGCGCTAAGGAACAAGTTCAGGCCGCGCTGGCGGCCACGGCTAGGAGGCTCCAGCTTGAGTCGGAAGCCCGCAAGGCGGCGGAAATGGCCAGCTCGGCTCCTGCGCACGAGCGGCAGGGTGCCCTCGAGGAGCAGGGCTCCGATTCTCGGGTGGGGCAGCCTCTTCGGGATGAAGAGGCGGCGTCCACCGCCTCCGAGGGGGAGGAGGACGACCAGGTGAACGGGACACACTTGGCCACGGCGGCAGGGCCGGACTTGGATGGGGCGAAGGGTCGCACCACCCAGGCTCCCAAGAGGAGGAGGAAGAAGTCCTCGCTCACGGTCAGGAAGAACTCTTCTAAACGCCGAGGGGCCTCATGAGGTTCCTTATCCAAAACATCCGAGGCTGGGGAGCACCGGGGCGGCGGACTCAGCTAAAGGACATCTTCAAGACTGAGCAAGTAGATATCATTGGCCTACAAGAGACTATTAAACAGGATTTCTCGGCACAAGAACTGCGTTGGCTTGAACACGGTGGCCAATTCAACTGGAATTGGGTGCCGGCGGCGGGGCACTCGGGTGGGCTCTTGCTAGGCTTCAGGGATGAATTCTTTGAGGTTGGCTTCTGGAGAAAGGGCTCCTTCTTTCTTAGCGCTGACATACTACAGAGGAATAACAATCTTAAATGGCGCTTCATGCTGGTGTATGGTCCAGCAGATCACTCGCGGACATCTGAGTTTCTGGGAGAGCTCGAGAGGGAGGTCTCCGATTGCCTACTTCCTATTGTGGTAGCAGGGGATTTCAACCTGGTCCGTCGAGCGGAGGATAAGAGCAATGGGGCGGTCAATTGGCCACGGGTGCGCCGATTTAATGACGTCCTTGCTAGCTTATCCCTGAGGGAAATCTGTCGGGCAGGGGCTCGCTTCACTTGGACTAATAACCAGGCTTCTCCGATTAGGTCGGTTCTGGACAGAGTCTTTGTGTCGCCATCCTGGGAGATGGTGTTCCCTCTTTCCTCCCTTGCGGCGGTCACAAGGATCGGTTCGGACCACTGTCCTCTGATCTTGGACAACGGGGAGAAAGGTCTTAAGCGATCACCACGGTTCTTCTTTCAGACGTGGTGGTTTGGGGTACCGGGCTTTGGGGAGCTGGTCCGGGGTAGGTTGGCATCTGCCATAGCGGCTGCAGGAACACAGAGGTCGAGTGTTGACCTTTGGCAGCACATCGCTCGAGGGCTTAGGCAATTCCTCAAAGGGTGGGGAGCGAATCTAGGGAGGGAGCGTCGGGTGGTCCGCGAGGACTTGGTCAAGCGGATCCAGGGGTTAGATGAGATGGCAGATGCTAATGGTTTGGATGAGGAGGGATGGGCCCTCCGTTACAGCTTGGAGGATCAGATCATTGTGATGGACAGCCTAGAGGAGGAATATTGGAAACAGAGGAGCAGAGTGCAGTGGACGCTTAAGGGGGACGCGTGCACGGCATATTTCCATGCCTTCGCCAACGGTAGACGCAGGAAATGCATGATTCCCCGCCTGATCACGGAAGCCGGGGAGATTTCCGTGCAACAGGACTTGGTAGATCACATATACGGTTTCTACCAGGGTCTTATGGGCTCGGTGGGGGAGGAGAAGGTGTTCTCCTTGGGCCCGGACCTCTGGCCGGTGGAGGAGCAGGTTTCTCAAGGGGAGAACGAAGAACTTGCTCTCACTTTTACGCCGGAGGAGATTGATGCGGTGCTCGCCGAGATGAAACCGGATTCGGCGCCTGGCCCTGACGGGCTACCGGTGGTGTTCTTTAAGAAGTTCTGGGAGATTCTTAAAGGACCCGTTCTCAACATCCTGAACGATTTTGCTCTAGGGAGAGTAGACATTGCACGCCTCAACTATGGTATCATCTCCTTGATCCCGAAGGTCAGAGGAGCGGAAGCGATTAGACAGTACAGGCCTATTGCGCTCATCAACGTGATCTTTAAATTTATAGCTAAGGCGTATGCGACTAGACTGACCCCGATTGCACATAGGACGATTGACAGGAGCCAGACGGCCTTCATTAGAGGCCGCTGCCTACACGAGGGAGTGTTGGCTATCCACGAGATTGCCCATGAGTTACGGGTTAAGAAGCTCAAGGGCATTCTGCTTAAGCTGGATTTTGAGAAAGCATATGATCGGGTGAACTGGGAGTTCCTCCGTGAAGTCCTACTGAGGAAGGGTTTCTCAGCAGGGGTTGTGCACAGATTGATGCAACTTGTCTCGGGTGGACAGACGGCGATCAACGTCAACGGTGAGATTGGCCAATATTTCCGCAATGCCCGGGGGGTACGGCAGGGGGATCCCCTATCCCCCATTCTTTTCGACTTCATGGTTGATGCCCTGGCGGCCATCCTAACCAGGGCTAAGGAGAGCGGCCACATCCAGGGGGTTGTGCCACACTTGATTCCAGGGGGAGTCACGCATCTCCAATATGCTGATGATACGTTGATCATGATTGAGCCTTCTGACATCGGGATTGCAAACCTCAAGCTCCTTTTGCTCTGTTTCGAGAATATGTCGGGGCTCAAGATCAACTTCACCAAGAGTGAGGCGCTTGTCACAGGGGTGGACGACGCGGAGCGGCGTAGGGTCGCCGACTTGCTTAATTGCAATCTCGGGAGCCTTCCC
The DNA here is from genome assembly GCF_019359855.2 of Lolium perenne. Classification (NCBI taxonomy): domain Eukaryota; kingdom Viridiplantae; phylum Streptophyta; class Magnoliopsida; order Poales; family Poaceae; genus Lolium; species Lolium perenne. The sequence goes on along the minus strand of NC_067250.2, from coordinate 303,826,060 downwards.
ATGTCTTATCTGGGCCTTCCGGTCTCGGATAAAACCCTCTCGGTTGCTGACTGGTACTTCCTGACGGAGAAAGTGGGCCATAGGGTTGACCCATGGCAGGGACTCTTTCTGGCCTCGGCGGGGAGACTGGAGCTGACCAACTCGTGCCTGTCGAGTCTGCCGATGTTCGCAATGGGGATCTATCTTCTCCACGAAGCGACACATGGGGATATGAATAAGTCCAGAGCCCGCTTCTTTTGGGAAGGAGCTGGGAATAAGAGGAAGTACCACATGGTCGATTGGGCGACGGTGTGCAAGCCACGGGAGCTTGGAGGATTGGGAATCCTTAACACAAAATTGATGAATATTGCGCTGATGCTGAAGTGGATTTGGAAACTTTACCAGGGGGCAGAGGGTCTATGGGCGGACCTGCTCAGAGCCAAATACCTTAGGGGGAACGATCTCTTCTCCCCGCTGGTGCCGACTAAGGGTTCCCAGTTTTGGAATGCAATACACAAAATCAAATGGTATTTCAAACTGGGCGCGAGGCACCGAGTTGCGAACGGGAGACGCACATATTTCTGGCTCGACTGGTGGACAGGGAAGGGTCCCTTGAGAGTGTTGTTCCCCCGCCTCTTTGAGTGCTGTGACAACCACTTTGCCACAGTTGCGGGAGTGCGGGATGCCAACGGGTGGCATTTTAGGTTCCGGAGGACCTTTGGGATGGCGGAGGTTGTGGAATGGGAAAACCTCTGCAGGATCTTCGACCTTCATCCTTTCTCAGAGGGCGAGGACGAAGTCTCGTGGGCTCTTGAACCTTCCGGGGTCTTCTCCACTAGGTCCATCTACGGATGTCTCTCGCAGGGGGCGGTTGTGACTCACTTTAGGGAGGTATGGAAGACGAGGGTGCCGCCTAGGATTAGGGTTTTCCTTTGGCAACTCATCAGGAGCCGCCTTCCATCGGGAGTACAAGTGGCGAAGAGGAACGGCCCAACTAATGGGGCATGTGCCTTCTGTGGGGAACAGGAGGATTGTAACCATATCTTTTTCTCATGCTATCTGGCCAAGTTGGCATGGGCAGGAGCTAGGGAGCTCCTACGGTGTGATTGGAACCCAGCAGGGGCTGGGGAGTTCATCGCTCTTGTCCAAAGTCTTTCGGGGTCACTTCGTAGGCTAGCCTGGTTCACCTTTGCGGCCCAATGTTGGGCGCTTTGGAACATTAGGAATAAACTAGCTATGGAAGGAAAGCTTATCAATAACCCTGCTGATGTCTTCTTCCACATACACTCATATATGCAGCGCTGGAGGGTTCTGGTCAGACCGAGGGACCGTGCGACTCTGGACGTGGTGATGGAAGGGGTTAGGAGGCTCCAGGCGACAACGCGCGCACAAGCTGGATGAAGCCATTTGCTATCTTTGTGGCGGTGTGTGTGTGCTTGTGTCTTGTACTCCTTTTGCTTTGGTACTTGATCGAACGTTTTATGATCTTGATGTGTGGGGCTGGGTGAGGCCAGGATTTGGTTTGTAAGCTATCATACTCTTGTGGTTGCCGTATGGCTTTATATATAAAGCCGGGCCTATGGCCTTATGTTTAAAAAAGAAACGCGTCAATTACTCCACGAAGTTAACACTAGCACTAGTTTCTTACCACAACGGTTGATTGTCTGAATGCTTAAGTTGACAGAAAATTAGACCAACTATGCGGGCAATAGCACAAGCACGCTATGTACAACACATCTAACCACCATTCAGTTTAGTCAAACACAGTAAGAAGTCCGGGGAGAGGCAGACGGGTTGGGTTGCCTACCTAGAGCTCGGGGATGGACACTATCTCCATGCGGACGGCGATTCGACGACGGTGCAGATGCCGCTTCAGCTCTTTGAGGCAACATGCAGTGGAAGTCGATGCGGCTTCAGCTCGTGGAGGCGACCACCAGTCCATCCTCCGCACATCGCCGTCTTCCTGCGCCGACTGCCCTCGTCGAGAGGCGCTAGAATTCCACCCGGCGGCACGATTGGAGGAGCGGGGTGGCTGCGTCGGGGGGCGCGGTCGACGGAGACCGCGACGGAGTTTCACCAGCGAGCGGCGGGGCCATCGGTGTGCGGGGGAGGTGCGGGCGAGGGGGACTGGGGTGGTCGGCGGCGTGGCCGCGCTGTCGCGTGAGAAATCGAGAGGGGAGTAGGAGGCTACGCGAGTCTACCCAAAAGGACGAGCGGAGCCGAGCAGCCCGCCGGGTTTGAAAAATAATTTTATTCCACAAATTTACCTTCGAGCTAACAGGTGGCATGTTAGCAGTTTAGATATAAAAAATCGATAATTAAGAATATTATGAACTCATCTAGATAATCAATGGGAGAGATTTACCCATGAATTTCTGATAATAAGACATTGATTGGATGAGAATTTTACTGATGCGAAGATTGTCCAACTCAAAAGGATGGAATTGGCGAAGAATCGGGGATTCTAGGTGATTAGGGTTGAGGTTTGAGAGAGAGAGAAAGAGAGGAAAAGAATGGCTGGTTTGGAGGTCCAAGCCAGCCAGCGTCGTTTTTGAGGGGCAACATACACGGTACAGGCGCATGGTATGGGCACATCCTTCTCGTATCGACGGTCGTAATTGTTGATACATTTGTTAGAGTTTGGAATCCATACTTGAGTCCGGTACGGGCTTGCGGTATGGGTGCATCCCTCCGTACCGACGGTCGTTAACCATACAGTAATCTGTCAATGTTTTTCGTCGAAGTTTGGTTGAGGTTTCTTGGAAGTTTGATAGAAGAAAAAAGAGAGGAAAGATAAAGGAATATGAGAAAAGAGGGAAAAGGGAAGAGAGATGTAATAGAAGGAAGAGAAAAGAGAGAAAATATGGCGCCGTCTGTGGGGTAGCGCTAGAAGAGGGCATTGTAGTCGAAGCTTCGTTGGCTTGAGTACTAGAGGACTAAATAGTGGCAACAAGAAGCTTGGAAAATTTCTTCGCGTTCTTGAGGAAGGGTATCAGTGATTTAGCTTGGCAAACTTCATCTTTGTTTGAAATCCATTCAGTTATATCCCAAGAAACGGATAATTTCGTTGGAACTTACAATCCAATGGGAGGTTCACAGTAAATTCGTTATACAATGCAATTATCCAACCTGACATTCCGACATTCCAGTTGATAAGAACAAAAAGATTTGGAAGATGAAAATACCGCTAAAAATTTAAAAATATGGATGGTATTTACGTCAAGGGGTAATCCTAATCAAAGATACTCTTCTGAAACGAAATTGGCGTGGGAGTACTAAGTGTGTATTATGTCATCACAATGAGACAATTAAGCACTTGTTCTTCCAGTGCCGCTTTGCCGGATCTATATGGGCATGCATCTAAGTAGCTTCGGATATGTATCCTCTAACCAGTGTAACCAATATCTTTGGGAATTGGCTTCATAGTATTGATCACAGGTTTAGAACGCTTATTAGGGTGGGAGTGCTTGCCGTTATATGATCGCTATGGCTATGCAGAATGACAAAGTTTTTAATGATATGAATTGTTCCTTTTTGCAGGTTATATACAGATTCACCTCTATTCTCTGTTCACGATCTGTGCTACAGAGAGTAGAGAACCGAGACCCATTTACGAAGGTTTATACACGGTTGGAGAATATGGCGAGCGATACTTTTTCCCTACATGGGTGGCAGCATAATTTACGGATTAGGCCTCCACCATCATCTTAGGTTCTACAATTACTCATGATTGATATGTATTTCGCTTATGTCGATTTTTCGTTTAAACTATTTGTGACTCCCGAACGGCTATGTGCATCCTGGTTATGCACATACTGAGTGTAATTGCTTGATCAAGTCGTCTATTTTCAAAAAAAGAAGAGTTGACCTTCTCCCAGTCGACATGCTCACCATATGCCATTACCAACGCCATCGCCAATTCAACTCCGGTCTTCATGGCCGCACGACGGTACTCGCACTGGGTCCTGCTCGACACTCAAGAGGCTGATGAGGTCGAGGAAGTCCTCGGGTACTTGCTGCCTAGGGGAAGAGATGCCTGTGAAGACGAAGGAAGGCTCTGTGTGAATGTGTCAGCAAGTTCCGGACCTGAACGTTGTTCCCCTCCAACGTAGTGAGAGAGTCCAGCACGGGGGCCATTAGCTGGTCCTTGTTCAGCTCCACATCAACTCCGGTTTTTTTCTTTTACAGGAAACAAAAAGTGTAATTCTGTGGCGCACGTCAATCCATGCACCACAGAAATAGTGAAACCAATGATTGGGCATATTTGGCGTGGGGTCCACCATATTTCTGTGGCGCATACGGCTTCGGTGCGCTACATAAATCATCTATTTTATTGGCGCATGTGGTCAGGTGCGCCACAGAAAAAATTTCTATGGCGCATGGGAATATGGTGCGCCACAGAAAGGCCTCTGACCTATAGCTAGTTTCCTACTAGCGACATGTCGGTGAAGTGGCTTCGCCTCGCCGGTGCTTGGCCGATGTTGGGGAAGAGGGTTGATGTAGTTATCGAAGTAGACTTGAATCTCATCGAGCGGCAGGGTTGCTTGATGATGATGGTATATGAACTTGGCGATATATATCTTGTAACTCCGGATGTGTGCATGGCCCCATGGAGGATTGATATGTTGTGGGTGTGCGACTCGACTAGAGTAATCGCTCAAGAGTGTCCATGCTATTACGGAAACCGGCTCAGAAAGTAGTAGATGCACAAGGTCCAAGAAATTTTTTTCCAACTGGAGTGTCAGCTGTTGTGACACCTCCGAAAAAAACTCGAAGTGTTACACAACTAGTGGCCAAACCCGCAGTTCCAAATGCCCATCCAGATGTCGCGGGTGAGATGGTAGCATCCGAAGGCCAGGGGTACATCTGCAAGGCCAGCCGCAAGATCCACAATGCGATCAGCAAGCGCCGCAAGGCCAACCGCAAGCTCCGGAATGCCAGCAGCAACCCCTGCAGGACAAGCACAACAGCAACCCCTGCAATCCAAGCAGCAACAACCCGTGCAAGCCAAGCAACAACAACCCCGGCATGGCTAGCATCAGTCTCCCTAGTTCCTGAAGCCAACGCCCAAGTTCAGCAGCCAACTCCACAATGCCAGCAGCAAGCTCCACAATGCTAACATCAACTCCTGCAAGCCAAGGAGCAGCAACCCCTGCAAGGCCAGCAAAATTCTCCCCATTGCATGAATCCAACCCCCCAAGTCAAGCATCCAGCTCCACAAGGCAAGCCGCTAGATCCCCAAAGCCTGAATCAAGCTTTCACAACCATGAAGCTAGCTCCCCAAGGACAGAAGAAGCTCCCTTTGACAAGTAGCAAGCTCCCGAGGAAAACAAACAAGCTCCCAAAGACAAGCAGCTACCTCCCCTATGCTAGAAGCTACCCCCAAAGCTCGAAGAAATCTCCCGTTGACAAGCAGCAAGCTCCCCAAGGCAAGAAGCAACCTTCCAAAGACAAACATCATCCTCCCAAAGACAAGCAGGTACCTCCCCAAGTCTAGAAGCAACCTCCCAATGACAAGCAGCAAGCTCGCACAGGAAAGCAGCCAGTTGTCCAAGGCCGAATCTAGCTCTCCAAGGCCAGAAGTGTAACATCCCAAATTTTTAAAACAAAGAAGAAAATGAATTTCACTTATTTCAAATTTTGAAGCCAACAAAAACTTTGTTTAAATCAATTTTTATGCATAGTGCTCATGCATTTTTGTGGTGATCCTTGCCATGATTGTTTGTTTGATATTTTTGAACATGACCCAAAACCAAAAACCCTACCCTATTCCAAAACCCAAAGAGGACAAAATAAAAAGAAAACAAAATAAGAGAAAAGGCATATGTGGGCATATAGCCATATTGGCAAATCTTGACCTATTCCCTTGTTACTTTACCCAATGGTTATGAACCATTGTTAAACCCAACCTAACACTAACTAAAACCCTAAGCCATGTTAATTTGAATCAAAGGGAGACAAAGAAAAAGGGAAGAAAATCCAAATAGCTTCACATATGAGGCTATGGCTATTTTTGCAAAACTTTAACCTAGGTAATTCTACCTTGTACCAATGATTGTAAAACCTTAATAAACCCTACCTAATACTCAACAAATCAAATCCAAGGTGAAACAAAAGAAAGTAAAAAGAAAATAAAAATATCCATAGAGGTATATGAGAGGAAATGGCAAAAATGCAAATTTGAGCCTAAGCCATCCTTTTTGGTTTGAAATGATGAAACAACATTCTACACTCAAATAGTACATAAGAACATAACACAACACCATTTGGTTCAAAGAAAATCAAAGAAAAATAAAAGGAAAATGAAAAACCCTAAGTGCATGTGATAATGGTCAAATCTGCCATTTTTAACATGAGACCTACTTTGAGCCCCTTTAGTTAACTTTTTCTAAACTAAACTTTCTAATATTTTTGCCCAGATCTATTGTACTCATAAAAGTGAACAAATTGGTCAAAGTCAACCTTGCTGATTCAAAGTCAAACTCCAAATATAAGCATGCAAAGTTGACACTTTGAAACAGATTCTAGATTCCCCCAATTTTTAGAAATTTCACAAAACCCTTCCAAAATTCAAACCAATGCCACCAATTTTTGCCCAACATTATTTAGAACATATACATGAAGAAAGTTGGCCAAAATAAAAAAAAGTGTGTCTAGTGCTTGTCACATATGTGGAGCACATAGTATAGATTAGAAGTACAACCACTATTTGCAATCATTGTACCACCTCACCTTTATCAATTTTGTCCTCCTCTCTAGTACACATGTACCCTAAAGTGCCCCAATGAAAGGACCTAGCAATGCCATGATCACCATGCCCAAGCAGGCCAACATCATTGCATGTGTCACATACACTTTTGACTTTGATCCAATGTGCACACCCTAGCCCTCTCCAACCTTGCTCACCATGTCAAACACACTTTTCTCACCACACTCAAACTTGCAGCACTCATAGACCAAGAAAATATTGCACAAAGGACCAATGCCATGCCATGCCATTGACGAGGGAATACCTCGGCAATGCCTACGGATTGTAGACTTGAGTTTCGGAAAAGAGCGACGATGGAGATTCTGGGAGCGAGATTAGGCACACGGCGTACCCAGCTTCGGGTCCCCTCGGTGGAGGATCCCTACGTGCTGCTAGCAATCCAGTATATGATCATAGATGTGTTACAGGGTGCCGCCGTAGGCGGAGCTATGTTGTCTATCTATTGTCTATCTGTTGGCCTCCTTATTTCGGGTGCCCTGGCTAGCTTTATATATGCAACCAGCCTAGAGTTTTACAAGAGTCCTAGTCGACTACTTCCTCGGGTTGCCTTGTTGGGCCTTCTCCATATTTGGTCTTCTCCATATTGGGCCGAGCCAGGTATACGAATAATGGGTACCCGAAGGGTATGCCCATGTCAGTAGCCCCCGAGTTTACAGGGAAGTCGAAGACTTGTGTAGAAACTCCAAGCATAACCATCTCCGAAGTCGAACAAACACAAGGCGAGGTCCATGTCGTAGATCATGTTTAGCGTAGATGATGTCGATGATTCTTGAAATTATCGGGCGCGCGACCAGCGCTCCCGATGGGAGTAGCCCCCGAGTCTATGGGCAAGTGCTTGCACTTGGGCATAGACTCAAGTTGTACTACTCGATGAAGAACTTCACTATATTTCTGGAGGACTTGATGAAATCCATGTGCTCCCGATGGGAGTAGGCTCCACTCGAGTCGTAGAATCGAGTTGAGTCTACAAACCTTGATTGTCATAGATGCTGTCGAAGTTATTTTCTATCGGGTGCGCGACCAGCGCTCCCGATGGGAGTAGCCCCCGAGGCTACAGCCAAGGACTTGTGCTTGGTTGTAGGCTCAACGCTTTATGCCGCTAAATTGTCATTCTTTCTTGAGATTTTCACATTTATCGGGCGCGCGACCAGCGCTCCCGATGGGAGTAGCCCCCGAGGCTACAGCCAAGTGTTTGCACTTGGGTGTAGGCTCAACTTGCTTTTAATCGACTCCACAATTTTTCTCTTTCTTGTATCTTATCGAGAGGGTAAACAATGCTCTCGATAAGAGTAGCCCCCGAGCCTATGATCAGGTGCTTGCACCTGGTGACAAGGTATTAACTTGTCAATGCCTACGGATCGTAGACTAGGGTTTTAGTTAGAAGTAGAGGGCAAGTAGATCTCGAAGGTTTCAGCCGAAAAGTACTCGACGATTGTAAAGCTAGGGTTTGGGAAAACAATGATTCGATCCTTTCTTCGTCCCTCGACTCCCCCTTATATAGGAGGCGGAGCCGAGGAATTCATGTTTGTACAAGTTACAGAGTCCGGGAAGGTTTCTAACTCATCCCGCAAGATTGCAAATAACACTTCCTATTACAACTCTAGCTTTCCTTAATTATATCTTGGGCTTCCGAATCTTCTTATTCTTCGGGTAGTGGGCCTTCAGTAAACCCCGGGTACTATCTTTGGCAGGCCCATTGGGGATGCCTATGTCAGTAGCCCCCGAGATTTTGCTTGAATCGTAGAGTCAGGGAAAATCTCCACTGTTTATTTTTATTTGACAACTTCAACTTCTCTATATTTCTTCACATAAATTTCTATATTGCACAGGGATAATGGTAGTTGGGGCTAGTTCATCTGACGGATCAGGTACTAGTTAACTACTCTAGTGGCAATCCGAAAAAACCTACTTCAAGATCACGTCCCTGGACATGATCTCGGGATACTGGTGTAAACTTCGACAGGTGCCGCTTAAGGTCTTACCATTCTGTCGAGTCCCAGTTAAATTTATCGGGTACCTAACGCGTCCGTTAGGATTTTTCTTCGTATCTGTTGATACGGATAAAAGTAGCAAACCGACATCAGAGACGGCGCCACGCCACACAGAACGGATCTGGGGTCTTACCTTCGCAAATTTGCGGCATTCAGAAATTGATCGCAACTTTTGGCGTTCTGAGAATATATTGTCGAGTGCTTATTCGGCTGTTGGAATGGCACATTTTATTGAGTCAAGGATGACTTATATTGCTCTCCCGATGGGAGTATATGCAGAGTTATTTATAACTCGAAATATACTCTTTTGCCCTGCTATCTTTCTTTTTCTCTCTTTCTTTTTTCTTCTTTATGATTTCATCGGGTACGCGAGCAGCGTTCCCGATGGGAGTAGCCCCCGAGGCTACAGCCAAGGACTTGTACTTGGTTGTAGGATCCACGCCTTATGCCACTATATACTTTTTTATATCTCCCGATACTTTCATAATTTCTTGGGTGCGCGAACAGCGCTCCCGATGGGAGTAGCCCCCGAGGCTACAGCCAAGAACTAGTGCTTGGTTGTAGGCTCAACACTTTAATGCATCGTGTCGCTATATTGTCATTCCTTCTCGAACTTTTATATCTATCGGGGGCGCGAACAGCGTTCCCGATGGGAGTAGCCCCCGAGGCTATGAACAAATGCTTGCGTTTGATCATAGGCTCCCGCCGTTTCTATATTGTCACACTCGAACTTTTTCTTTTCTTCAAAGTAGCCCCCGAGCATTTGGGAAAAAACTTGTATTTGATCAAATGCTCACCAATATATTTTTTATGTCGCCTTTTTATGAAGCTATTGAGGCGAATTTTTCTTCTGCCAAGGTGACGTTATTGCTGACGATAGCCACGATTTCGAGTCCGAAAATCGCGAGAAGTTTTCTTCCGCTGCCTTGCGGGCCCAAAGTAACCATTATCTTGACACGTCGTGCAGGTGGGGGACACACGTCCTCCGCTTTTCCTGGCGCACGTACCGTAACTTCTCAATGTTAAGATACTATTTTACCCTTGTCTCCACGTGGTTATCATCTGCCGCACACTTTTTCCATCCAACGGTCCGCCGCTTCACTGCACCTCTATATAAGATCTCCTTCTTCTTCCTCGGGCACTTCCGCTCGCGCCGTTCCCCTGCTTTCATCTGCGAAACTTCCTCCTGCGTCCTACAACTCCCAGAGCTCATCTCTTCCCAGCTGCACTCCTGCGCCATTGTTGATGCCACCGCGTCGCTTAACCAGGCACAGCACGCCGGAATCCTCCATGGCCGCTGTAGATCTCGGAAGCGCCGAGTGGGAAAGGTCTAAAATTTCCACCCAGGACGTCAATCTTTTGAAGAAACTGGGAATCGGCAAGAAGCTGAAGGCGCTGTGCTTTCCTAGTGAAGAAAGCTACCAAGCCCCTCCAATGGGGTATCGGGTAAGTTTTATCGACCATCTCATCCACGGTCTTTCCGCCCCCATTCATCCTTTCCTCCGTGGATTGCTTTTTGTTTATGGTCTTCAACTTCTCCACCTCACGCCCAACTCTATCCTCCATATCTCCATTTTCATCACCCTCTGTGAGGCCTTCCTTGGCGTCCAACCTAACTTGGCGCTATGGAAGCGCATTTTCTTTTGCCGCCGTAATGGCTCCCCCAATGTCGCCTATAATATAGGCGGCGTTGTAATTTCCGTTCGCCCCACAGTCGACTACTTCGACGTCAAACTCCCTGACTCAGTTCAAGGGTGGCGCAAGAAGTGGTTGTACATTCAGGAGGAGAACCATGGATGTCCTGAAGACAACATCCCTCCTTTTGATGGTGCCGAGAAAATTCTTCGCCGCCGCTCCTGGGACGCAGAGGCTACCGAAGAAGAAAAAATAGCGACAGAAGCCCTAATGACCCGCATCCATGAGTTGCAGAATACTCGCGGCAAAGAGTTATCAGGTATTCAAATCACGGCATATTTTCTCAGAACCAGAGTGCAACCGCTCCAGGCTCGCAAACATCCTCTCTGGGAATATGCTGGCGACAAGGACGCAGATCGGTTGTGAGCGGATTTAGAGGTCAAGGATTTAGAAAAACTTGTCCGAAAAATCTCGTCTCTCAGCAAAAAAGATTCTGTCCCTTCTTCTTGTCGTGTAAAACCATTCAGTGCCACCAATCCACTCCCCAAGGTAAACTTTGTCGCGTAATTTGCTATTGCTTTGCTATCTTTTTATTTCCCTGCTTTTTGACATCTTTCCCTGCTTTTCGTATAGGACCATCCAAATCCTGTCTCGCTTCCTCCGCTTCCTGAAGGTGGAGACGTCGAGGAAAGGGCCATTGTCACTGACGACAATCAAGATGCTCCTTCTTTTGTGAATGAACCCGTGGATTCTCTAAGATCTGCGGGATCTTCTGAAAAGGAAGCTGCCTCCGAAGGCGCTACATCGGCACAATCTCCTACTCCTGCTGTTTCTCCAAGGAACAAAAGGAAAAGGAATGGTGCCGAAGATTCCAGCACCTCCAAAGCCGAAGAAGTTGGTCCTTCACGTCAGAAGGCAACTTATGATCCATATCTTGAATCCCTCATCAGCTCGTAAGTCACCTCTAGTTCCCCTTATTTTGTACTCGAAGATTTTTGCCTGTCTTGCTTTTTATGCTGTCGTCTTTTAACCCAGTGATGATGAGGAAGAAATACCAACTCTTGATGTGGCTGCTCGAACGAGTACGTCACATACTTTAGTTGTTTCGGAGACGCCAGTTGAAGGAGAGGAATCCTCACCTCCTCAACTAAACGTTGGCGCTCCTACTCCTTCAAGCCCCCTTGTCCCTTTACCAAAAAGGACGAGGGTGGAAACGGTCGTGGAGCCTACCCTCCAATTGGGTGGCTCCTCCAATCCTCTCTTGGATGATGTAAGTTTTTAATTTGCTTGTTACTATCTTTACTTCCTCTGTTTTGCTTCTTTATGCCTTTATTTTTTTTCCCATACCGACGTTTTCTTTCTTTGTCCTTTGTCAGCCTATGATCCAAGAGCTTGTTCGTATCGGTGCCCAATTCGTTGGGTACCGTGAATATGCCAGCAAGACTGAAGGTAACAACCTTATAATGACTTGTTTTATAACTTCCTGCTCCTGTCTTGTCGCAATTTTGACGATTCTTTACTATCTTGACAGAGAAACTTGCAGAAGCCAACAAGCTTGTCGACACACTTGATCAGAAACTGGAGCAGAGTGAAACGGCTCGCAAGAAGGCTGAACTCGACGCTAGCCAAGCTAAAGCGGAGGCTGAAGAGGCCAAAGCGAAAGCCGCTGGCGTCGAAGATCTGCAGAGAAGACTTGATGACGTCGAAACTGCTTTGAACGAGCACAAGGCCGCCCAGGATACTCGTGAAAAGGCGATCATCAAGCGCTTGACCACACAGAATCGGCGCTTCCTTGGTAATTTTGTCGATCCCTTCTATCTTTTTTAGACTTGAATTTCCTCGCCTACTGTCGACCAACATATATTTTCTGCGATAGGTAAAACAAACCAAGATTTTGAGCTTGAAGATCCCGACAATGATCCTCTTCTTGACGCGCTCTCCTTCCTGGAGTTTCATGGAGTTGAAGTTCGTGAAGGCATGGAACATGCTGACGCAGGATTATCAAGGCTGTTCCCCTACTTCTTCCCGAAGAAAGAGGAGCCCAAGACTTTCCTTGCTCTTGCCAAGGACTTCAATCCACCCAAAGATCTTGGACTGAAGATGCGCCAGGAGAACATGAAGATTGCTGTCGAGAGCACTGTTGCCTTGGTCGCGGACAGCCAACAAACTGTTGACTGGATGAAAGTTGGCGACACCGACCAGATAGAGCAAGCGAAATGGCGATCCTTGATCAAGGCAGCTAAACCCAATACGAAGAAAATCCTGGCCTATCTCGGGATCAAGCCATCTTCAACTCCTAGCTCATCAAGGCCGGAGGTCTAGTTGAATGCCTCTTCTTTTTCTTTACTTGTTGTTTGTTTCTTTTGCTATTGTCGCCATGTTAGCTTTGGCGATAATTACTTAGTAATCCTTTTGGAGAACTCCTTCTGTAATATCTATGTAAATTTCTTGAAGATCAATGAAATTCTACCTTGCACCATCATTGATCCTGAGAATTTTTTTTCCAGTTAATATTTGATAACTACTCCACCAATCCTTGTTCTGCCGAAACTTCGCCTGCTTCTTCATTCTCGAAGAAAGCACTAGTCAGAGATAACCTCATCGAAGGTTCTTCAAGCGAACATTTGTCGCAAGATTTGCAAGAACTTCGACAACAACTTCAATCCATGAAAAAACAAACTTTGGCAATGATGGAACAATCTCGAAAAGCATCTGAAAGAGAGAAAATTGCTCTCCAACAAACCAAAGAGGCCATAGCTGCCAAGGACGATGCCGTTTCTGAAGCTAAAAAAGCAGCTTCTCGAGAAAATTCCATGCTTGAATTGATGAATGAGGCTGCTGTCGATATATCTGGTAATTTACTTCGAACCAGAGCTTCTTCTATGTGTCTGCTGTATCCTTTTTTTGAGATCTTCATGCTATCGTTAAATAGGTTCCTTTCTCGATGCTGCTGCCGAAGATGATAGGGTAAATACGAGGACCAACTTACTCGTCAATCTCTCCCTTGACCACGGCTGTTTGTTCTGGGCTACTCCAGAAAGGACCCGACAGATCGTCAGATTCCAAGACCGCGCCTGCCAGGTTCATGATTTCCTGGATTCCTGTACCAGAACCTTGTCATTGGTTTATAAAACATTGTTTCCTCGGAACAAAACACCCGATACTCTTCTTGGCTTGATGGAGAAGTTTAAAGATGCCCCGAGGATCCACGACTTTATTCGGGCACAGCTCTGTGCTGGTGCTAGGTTTGCTATGATCATGATCAAAATCTGCCACCCTAAGTTTGATATGAACCAAATTATCCCCAAGTGCTTGGCGAAGATGGTGAAAAAGAAAAGGGATGTTAGCAAACTTGACGATTATGTAACCCCTGTAGCCGAAGCTATGATGGACGAACTTCTTCGGAGAGATTCTGAGTTCTTCGTGAGAGGCAGCTATGCTGAGCATAGCACTCGTTCTTCAAATCGGATGTCCATAGATAACATACTAGGCCACCACTAACTTCTCTTCTTCGTTGAATTTTTCTTCAAGAATTGTTTCTTGTATATTGTCGTCATGTTCTATATTGTACAGTCGATAAACTATTTTTTCCTTGTTGAGACTCCAAGTGTCTTGGTATCGACTTTATTTATTGTATGCGCGAGGTTTTTAAACCAAAGCGTCTAAATTGTATTGAGCATACTATATTTGCGGGTATGAGCCCCCGTGCCTTATTTTTATTGATTGCAATCTTGTATTTTGGTCTTATTTTGCGAGGTGTTTGTGCACCATGGTGAAATATTGTCGGGAGTATGTCTTTGCAAGTCTAAGGCGTAAACCCCCGAGCCTGCCGAAGAAATGTATATCTCAACTATCTTTATTGATTGCGCTATGTTTGCGGGTATGAGCCCCCGTGTCTTGCTTGATCGCTATCTCGTATCTTGATTTGTTTCACGAGGTATTTTGTACCAAGGCGAAATATTTTCAAGATTATTTTAAATTGAAGGCATGAGCCCCCGAGCCTATCGAAGAAATATATATCTCAACTATCTTTACTATATTGCAGCACCGCGAGCCCGCCTCATTAAAAACCTTTTCCGGCCCCACTCGGTGCCCCGAAAAAGGAAAAGAGCGCGTCTGAAAACTCGCGGGCGTTTCAGTACATTGTATCTTTACAAGAAGGACTATATTTCGACACTAGGCGTAAAAACGACTTAGCTGTGCCACGTTCCAGGGGTTTTTCTCGGGAGCCCCTGACTTCTTGTCCTTGATTCTGTATGCTCCTCCTTCGATGACTTCCGTGACGACGTAAGGGCCAAGCCATGGTGACTCGAGTTTTTCAGTGCTTTGTTGATTAAGTCGTAGAACTAAATCTCTCACTTGAAAGGATCTTGGTCGTAAACGTCGGCTGTGGTAATTCTTCAGGTCCTGCTGATACTTGGCTACCCGTGAAAGTACTTCGTCTCGAGCTTCATCGAGTGTATCTACGTCGTCCTCTAGTGCTTTTCTCGACGCCTCTTCATCATATTCCGCGACTCGTGGAGAATCATGTTCTATTTCGATTGGCAACACCGCTTCCGCTCCATGGACCAAGAAAAACGGTGTTTCTTGTGTCGCTGTATTTGGTGTTGTTCGTATACTCCATAACACACTAGGCAGCTCCTCTGGCCAGGTGTGTCGTGCCTTCTCCAATGGTGCTAACAAGCGTTTCTTGATGCCGTTGCAGATGATGCCATTGGCTTTCTCGACTTGACCGTTAGTTTGCGGGTGTGCAACTGACGCAAAATGTAGCTTGATACCCACCTCTTCACAGTAATCCTTGAATTCATGAGATGTGAAGTTATTGCCGTTGTCCGTGACGATGCTGTGAGGCACTCCAAACCTGAAGACTATGTTTTTTATGAATTTAACAACAGATGCCCCATCTGGTGAATTTATTGGCTTTGCTTCTATCCATTTTGTGAATTTGTCGATAGCTACGAGCATATACTCCTTTCCACCTGGCCAAGACTTGTGTAGTTTCCCCACCATATCTAGGCCCCATTGAGCAAAGGGCCACGACAATGGTATTGGCATCAGCTCTGCTGCCGGGGAGTGCGGTTTTGCGGCAAATCTCTGACACGCATCGCAAGTTCTTACTATCTCCTTCGCATCCTCGATTGCTGTTAGCCAGTAAAATCCAGCCCGAAAGACCTTGGCTGCAATAGCTCGACTACTTGCGTGATGACCGCAAATTCCCTCGTGCACATCTTTCAAGATCATCCTGCCTTCCTCGGGTGTGACGCACCTTTGAAGTACTCCCGAAATACTTCGTTTGTACAACTCCCCTTTGACCACGGTGAAAGCTTTAGATCGTCTGATAACTCGCATTGCTTCAACTGGATCGTCGGGTATTTCTTTCTTTAGGATGTATGATATGTACACCTGCATCCATGGTATCTGTACCATCATAACCAAGTCCTGTTCCTCTTCTTCATCCTTTGGTGTTTCCTGAGCCCCCGAGGGTTTCTTGTCCTTCTCCTTCGTTTTTGATTTTGTCGACTTCGTAGACCTCTCCGCTATCTCTTCCCAAAATACACCTGGTGGAATTGCAAGGCATTGTGACCCGATGTTTGCGAGAACGTCGGCTTCATCATTGCTTAACCTGCTTATATGATTTACTTCGCACCCATCAAACAGCTTCTCGAGCTCATTGTAGACTTCCTTGTATGCTATCATGCTATCATTGACTGCATCGCATTGGTTCATGACTTGCTGAGCTACCAACTGCGAGTCGCCAAAGATTTTTAATCGAGTTGCGCCACAAGCTTTCGCCATCTTCATCCCGTGTATGAGGGCTTCGTATTCTGCCTCATTGTTGGATGCGTTTGGGAAAGTCATCCTCAAAACGTACTTCAGTTTGTCACCCTCAGGTGAGATTAGTATCACGCCTGCTCCAGCTCCTTCTAATCTCTTGGACCCGTCGAAGTTCATAGTCCAAGTTCTCGATAAATCTGGTGGTCCCGTGGTTTGTAACTCCATCCACTCTGCGATGAAGTCTGGTAGAATCTGTGACTTTATTGCCTTTCTTTTTTCATACGTGATGTCCCGAGGGGAAAGTTCTATTCCCCAAAGGGAGACACGACCTGTAGCTTCTGGATTGTTGAGTATATTGGACAAAGGTGCCTCGTTAACCACTATTATCGGGTGTGCCGAAAAATAATGTCGCAATTTCCTTGCTGTTGTGAGCACTCCATATGCTAGCTTTTGATACTGAGGATACCTCTGTTTTGAAGGCGATAAAACTTCACTGATGAAGTATACTGGCATCTGCACTCCATGGAGCTTTCCTTCTTCCTCTCTTTCCACGACAAGTACTGTACTTACCACCTGAGGTGTGGCCGCAATATACAGCAACAGAGGTTCTTTCTCCTTCGGCGCCACCAGAATTGGTGGTGTCGAAATTTTGCGCTTGAGATCCTCAAAGGCTCTGTCTGCTTTTTCGCTCCATTGGAACTTATCTCCCTGCTTGATCAAGGCGTAGAATGGTAGCGCCTTTTCTCCCAACCTGGCGACGAATCTGCTTAAAGCTGCGACTCGCCCGGTTAACTGTTGTATTTCTTTTAGCTTTGTTGGCTTCTTCATTGTTACGATGGCCTGGATTTTTTCGGGATTCGCTTCGATCCCTCTTGCTGAAACTAAGAACCCAAGAAGTTCTCCTGCAGGGACGCCGAAAGAACACTTTGTCGGGTTAAGCTTGAGACAGAACTTATCGAGATTGTCGAAAGTTTCCTTCAAATCCTCGATTAGTGTGTCCCCCTTCTTTGTTGTTATGACGACGTCATCGATGTATACTTGTACGTTCTTCCCAATCTGTGTTGCCAAGCACTTCTGCATCATCCGCTGATATGTTGCTCCCGCGTTTTTCAGACCGAAAGGCATTGTTCGATAGCAGAACACGCCGTACGGTGTGATGAATGATGTTTTGACCTCGTCTTCTTCTTTTAACCTGATCTGGTTATAACCAGAGTATGCGTCCAAAAAGGAAAGACGTTCACATCCTGCCGTGGAGTCGATAATTTGATCGATCCTTGGGAGGGGAAAGTGATCCTTTGGACAATGTTTGTTGAGACACGTGAAGTCGACGCACATGCGAAGGACTTTTGTGTTTTTCTTCGGCACCCGACCTTGGGTTAGCTACCCACGTGGCTTCTGTATGTAATTCCTTGATAAAACCAGCTTCTCTGAGTCTATCGATTTCCGACAGCATAGCCTTGCGGTTTGGTTCCGAAAAACGCCGCAGAGGTTGTTTGATTGGTTTTGCAATTGGATCCAAGTTTAGGTGGTGCTCGGCAAGTTCCCTGGGTACTCCTGGCATGTCGGCTGGACACCATGCGAAGATTTTCCAGTGCTCACGGAGGAACTTGACGAGCGCGCTTTCCTATGCGAGGTCCATGTTTGTTGCAATGGACGTCGTTTTCTTTGGGTCTGTCGGGTGGATCTGTACTTCCTTGGAATCCTTTGCAGTATTGAAAGCTGACTCTTTATTAGGCCTCCCTACATCTGGCAATACGTCGTAATCAGTTGTAAGCCTCGACTCCATGTATTCTGCTTGCATCCCGAAGGTTTCTGAGAGCCGATGAAAATCTTTATCACATTTATCGGCCAGCGCGAAGCTGCCTTTAATTGTGATTGGCCCCTTAGGTCCAGGCATCCTCCACAACAAGTATGTGTAATGCGGCACCGCCATGAACCTGGCGTATGCTGGGCGCCCTAGCAAGGCGTGGTATTGCGATGGGAAATCCACGACTTCAAACTCCAGCCTTTCTATCCTGTAGTTTTCTCGGGTACCAAATGATGTCTACGCCCCCTCCTTTTCCTGTAGACAGTGTTGGGCCTCCAAGAGCAGAGGTTTGTAGAACAGCAGCAAGTTTTCCCTTAAGTGGATCACCCAAGGTTTATCGAACTCAGGGAGGAAGAGGTCAAAGATATCCCTCTCATGCAACCCTGCAACCACAAAGCAAGAAGTCTCTTGTGTCCCCAACACACCTAATAGGTGCACTAGTTCGGCAAAGAGATAGTGAAATACAGGTGGTATGAATATATATGAGCAGTGGCAACGGGACCAGAAAAGTGCTTTGCCCAGGACAGTAAACAAGCAGTAGTAACGCAGTAAAACAGTAAACAAGCAGCGATAGCAGTATTTAGGAACAAGGCCTAGGGATCATACTTTCACTAGTGGACACTCTCAACTTTGATCACATAACAGAATAGATAAATGCATACTCTACACTCTCTTGTTGGATGATGAACACCACTAACTGTGTAGGATTACACGAACCCTCAATGCCGGAGTTAACAAGCTCCACAATATTCGATGTTCATATTTAAATAACCTTAGAGTGCATGACAGATCAACACAACTACACCAAGTACTAACATAGCATGCGCACTGTCACCTTCACGCTACGAAAGGAGGCATAGATCACATCAATACCATCATAGCAATAGTTAACTTCATAATCTACGAGAGATCATAATCATAGCCTATGCCAAGTACTAACACGGATGCACACACTGTCACCATTACACAGTGCAGGAGGAATAAAACTACTTTAATAACATCACTAGAGTAGCACATAGATAAATTGTGATACAAAACACATTGCAATCAAAAAGAGATATAAATAAGCACTTCACTATGCCATTCATAACAGTGAATAAGTATTCTGTGAAATATAGCCTAAGAGACCCACACGGTGCACACACTGTCACCTTTACACACGTGGGACAAGGAGTCTCCGGAGATCACATAAGTAAAATTCACTTGACTAGCATAACGACATCTAGATTACAAGCATCACCATATGAATCTCAATCATGTAAAGCAGCTCATGAGATTATTGTATTGAAGTACATAGGAGAGAGATGAACCACATAGCTACCGGTACAGCCCCGAGCCTCGATGGAGAACTACTCCCTCCTCATGGGAGACAGCAGCGTTGATGGAGATGGTGGTGGTGTCGATGGAGGAGCCTTCCGGGGGCACTTCCCCATCCCGGTGGCGTGCCGGAACAGAGACTCCTGTCCCCCAGATCTTGGCTTCGCGATGGCGGCGGCTCTGGAAGGTTTCTCGTACCGTGGCTTTTTCTGTATCGAGGTTTTAGGTCGAGGGGCTTTATATAGGCGAAGAGGCGGCGCCAGAAAGTCGAAGGGGCGCCGACACTATAGGGGGGCGCGGGCCCCCCCTTGGCCGCACCGGCCTAGGGTTTGGTGGGCCTGTGCCCCCTCTCTGGCGGCTCTCGGGTGTTCTGGATGCTTCCGGGCAAAATAGGAACCTGGGCGTTGATTTCGTCCAATTCCGAGAATATTTCGTTACTAGGATTTCTGAAACCAAAAACAGCAGAAAACATCAACTGGCCTTTCGGCATCTCGTCAATAGGTTAGTTCCAGAAAATGCACGAATATGACATAAAGTGTGCATAAAACATGTATATATCATCAATAATGTGGCATGGAACATAAGAAATTATCGATACGTCGGAGACGTATCAGCATCCCCAAGCTTAGTTCCTGCTCGTCGAAGCGAGGTAAACGATAACAAAGATAATTTCTGAAGTGACATGCCATCATAACCTTGATCATAATATTGTAAGCATATGTAATGAATGCAGCGATCAAAACAATGGTAATGACATGAGTAAACAACTGAATCATAAAGCAAAGACTTTTCATGAATAGTACTTTCAAGACAAGCATCAATAAGTCTTGCATAAGAGTTAACTCATAAAGCAATAATTCAAAGTAAAGGCATTGAAGCAACACAATGGAAGATTAAGTTTCAGCGGTTGCTTTCAACTTGTAACATGTATATCTCATGGATAATTGTCAATGCAAAGCAATATAACAAGTACAATATGCAAGTATGTAAGAATCAATGCACAGTTCACACAAGTGTTTGCTTCTTGAGGTGGAGAGAAATAGGTGAACTGACTCAACATAAAAGTAAAAGAAAGGCCCTTCGCAGAGGGAAGCAGGGATTAAATCATGTGCTAGAGCTTTTTAAGTTTTGAAATCATATAGAGCATAAAAGTAAAGTTTTGAGAGGTGTTTGTTGTTGTCAACGAATGGTAATGGGTACTCTAACTACCTCGCCAACCAGACTTTCAAGAGCGGCTCCCATGAAGAACGTTATCTCTACCAGCAAGGTAGATCATCCCTCTTCTCTTTTGTTTACACGTGTACTTTAGTTTTTATTATGAGTGACACTCCTCCCAACCTTTTGCTTACACAAGCCATGGCTAACCGAATCCTCGGGTGCCTTCCAACATTTACATACCATGAAGGAGTGTCTATTTACAAAATTAAGTTGCTTACTGATGAATCAGAGCAAAACATGTGAAGAGAATTATTAATGCAAGTTGTAATTAATTGGGGCTGGGAACCCCATTGCCAGCTCTTTTTGCAAAATTATTGGATAAGCGGATGAAGCCACTAGTCCATTGTGAAAGTCTGTCAAGAGTAAATGACAAGGTTGAAAGATAAACACCACATACTTCCTCATGAGCTATAAAACATTAACACAAATTGAGAAGCATTTTGAAGGTTTAAAGGTAGCACATGAAGTATTTACTTGGAATGGCAGAAAATACCATGTAGTAGGTAGGTATGGTGGACACAAATGGCATAGTGGTTGGCTCAAGGATTTTGGATGCATGAGAAGTATTCCCTCTCGATACAAGGTTTAGGCTAGCAAGGTTATTTGAAACAAACACAAGGATGAACCGGTGCAGCAAAACTCACATAAAAGACATATTGTAAACATTATAAGACTCTACACCGTCTTCCTTGTTGTTCAAACTCAATACTAGAAATTATCTAGACCTTAGAGAGACCAATTATGCAAACCAAATTTTAGCATGCTCTATGTATTTCTTCATTAATAGGTGCAAAGTATATGATGCAAGAGCTTAAACATGAGCACAACAATTGCCAAGTATCACATTATCCAAGATATTTTAGCAATTACTACATGTAGCATTTTCTGTTTCCAACCATATAATAATTTAACGAAGCAGTTTCAACCTTCGCCATGAAAATTAAAAGCTAAGAACACATGTGTTCATACGAACCAGCGGAGCGTGTCTCTCTCCCACACAAGCATTTATTCAAACAAAAATAAAAACAAAAGCACACAGACGCTCCAAGTAAAGTACATAAGATGTGACCGAATAAAAATATAGTTTCAGGGGAGGAACCTGATAATTTGTCGATGAAGAAGGGGATGCCTTGGGCATCCCCAAGCTTAGATGCTTGAGTCTTCTTGAAATATGCAGGGGTGAACCACCGGGGCATCCCCAAGCTTAGACTTTTCACTCTTCTTGATCATAGTATATCATCCTCCTCTCTTGACCCTTGAAAACTTCCTCCACACCAAACTTAGAACAACTCATTAGAGGGTTAGTGCACAATCAAAAACTCACATGTTCAGAGGTGACACAATCATTCTTAACACTTCTGGACATTGCCCAAAGCTACTGGAAGTCAATGGAACAAAGAAATCCATCCCACATAGCAAAAGAAGCAATGCGAAATAAAAGGCAGAATCTGTCAAAACAGAACAGTCCGTAAAGACGAATTTTATTGGGGCACCAGACTTGCTCAAATGAAAATGCTCAAATTGAATGAAAGTTGCGTACATATCTGAGGATCACTCACGTAAATTGGCATAATTTTCTGAGTTATCTACAGAGAATTTTTCCCAGATTCGTGACAGCAAAGAAATCTGTTTCTGCGCAGTAATCCAAATCTAGTATGAACTTTTCTATCAAAGACTTTACTTGGCACAACAAAACACAAAACTAAGATAAGGAGAGGTTGCTACAGTAGTAAACAACTTCCAAGACACAAATATAAAATAGAGGTACTGTAGCAAAATAAACACATGGGTTATCTCCCAAGAAGTTCTTTCTTTATAGCCATTAAGATGGGCTCAGCAGTTTTAATGATGCACTCGCAAGAAATTGTATTTGAAGCAAAAGAGAGCATCAAGAGGCAAATTAGAAACACATTTAAGTCTAACATGCTTCCTATGCATAGGAATCTTGTAAATAAACAAGTTCATTAAGAGCAAAGTAACAAGCATAGGAAGATAAAACAAGTGTAGCTTCAAAAATTTCAGCACATAGAGAGGTGTTTTAGTAACATGAAAATTTTTGCAACCATATTTTCCTCTCTCATAATAACTTTCAGTAGTGTCATGAGCAAACTCAACAATATAACTATCACATAAAGCATTCTTATCATGAGTCTCATGCATAAAATTATTACTCTCCACATAAGCATAATCAATTTTATTAGTTGTAGTGGGAGCAAATTCAACAAAGTAGCTATCATTATTATTATCATCAAATATAAGAGGCATATTGTAATCATAATCAAATTCACTCTCCATAGTAGGTGGCAACAAAAGACTACTATCATTATAATCATCATAAATAGGAGGCAAAGTATCATCAAAGAAAATTTTCTCCTCAATTCTTGGGGGACTAAAAAGATCATGCTCATCAAAGCCAGCTTCCCCAAGCTTAGAATTTTCCATAGCATTAGCAACAATAGTGTTCAAAGTATTCATAGTAATAACATTCCCATTAACATGCATATAAAGTTCCATGGGTTTTTTAATTCTCTCTTCAAACACATCATGTCCTAATTCAAGATAAAGTTCATAAAGATCTCTCATATTTTTGTTGTTTTCCATTATGCCTAACTAGTGTAAAACAAGAAACAAAATGTTGCAATTGCAGGATCTAAAGGAAATAGCTTCGAGCACAAACACAATGGCGCCAAAAAAGTACTTTACCTGGAACCGGAGTATGAGTGCCTTTTACCTTTCCTCCCCGGCAACGGCGCCAGAAAATAGCTTGATGTCTACGCCCCCTCCTTTTCCTGTAGACAGTGTTGGGCCTCCAAGAGCAGAGGTTTGTAGAACAGCAGCAAGTTTTCCCTTAAGTGGATCACCCAAGGTTTATCGAACTCAGGGAGGAAGAGGTCAAAGATATCCCTCTCATGCAACCCTGCAACCACAAAGCAAGAAGTCTCTTGTGTCCCCAACACACCTAATAGGTGCACTAGTTCGGCGAAGAGATAGTGAAATACAGGTGGTATGAATATATATGAGCAGTGGCAACGGCACCAGAAAAGTGCTTTGCCCAGGACAGTAAACAAGTAGTAGTAACGCAGTAAAACAGTAAACAAGCAGCGATAGCAGTATTTAGGAACAAGGCCTAGGGATCATACTTTCACTAGTGGACACTCTCAACTTTGATCACATAACAGAATAGATAAATGCATACTCTACACTCTCTTGTTGGATGATGAACACCACTAACTGTGTAGGATTACACGAATCCTCAATGCCGGAGTTAACAAGCTCCACAATATTCGATGTTCATATTTAAATAACCTTAGAGTGCATGACAGATCAACACAACTACACCAAGTACTAACATAGCATGCACACTGTCACCTTCACGCTACGAAAGGAGGCATAGATCACATCAATACCATCATAGCAATAGTTAACTTCATAATCTACGAGAGATCATAATCATAGCCTACGCCAAGTACTAACATGGATGCACACACTGTCACCATTACACCGTGCAGGAGGAATAAAACTACTTTAATAACATCACTAGAGTAGCACATAGATAAATTGTGATACAAAACACATTGCAATCATAAAGAGATATAAATAAGCACTTCACTATGCCATTCATAACAGTGAATAAGTATTCTGTGAAATATAGCCTAAGAGACCCACACGGTGCACACACTGTCACCTTTACACACGTGGGACAAGGAGTCTCCGGAGATCACATAAGTAAAATTCACTTGACTAGCATAACGACATCTAGATTACAAGCATCATCATATGAATCTCAATCATGTAAAGCAGCTCATGAGATTATTGTATTGAAGTACATAGGAGAGAGATGAACCACATAGCTACCGGTACAGCCCCGAGCCTCGATGGAGAACTACTCCCTCCTCATGGGAGACAGCAGCGTTGATGGAGATGGTGGTGGTGTCGATGGAGGAGCCTTCCGGGGGCACTTACCCGTCCCGGCGGCGTGCCGGAACAGAGACTCCTGTCCCCCAGATCTTGGCTTCGCGATGGCGGCGGCTCTGGAAGGTTTCTCGTACCGTGGCTTTTTCTGTAACGAGGTTTTAGGTCGAGGGGCTTTATATAGGCGAAGAGGCGGCGCCAGAAGGTCGAAGGGGCGCCGACACTATAGGGGGCGCGGGCCCCCCCTTGGCCGCGCCGGCCTAGGGTTTGGTGGGCCTGTGCCCCCTCTCTGGTGGCTCTCGGGTGTTCTGGATGCTTCCGGGCAAAATAGGAACCTGGGCGTTGATTTCGTCCAATTCCGAGAATATTTCGGTTCTAGGATTTCTGAAACCAAAAACAGCAGAAAACAGCAACTAGCCTTTCGGCATCTCGTCAATAGGTTAGTTCCAGAAAATGCACGAATATGACATAAAGTGTGCATAAAACATGTAGATATCATCAATAATGTGGCATGGAACATAAGAAATTATCGATACGTCGGAGACGTATCACCAAACTGAACGTCGAGATTGATCTTCCCCAATGGGTAACTTGGATTTTCTGGCGTGATGCCGTGAAAACGCGTATCCGTTGGCTTGAGGTTTGCCAGGGATATGTTCATCTTCCTTAGTGTATCTGCATACATAAGGTTTAGACTGCTTCCCCCGTCGATGAAAACTCGGGAAACATCGAATCCTACGATTACTGCTGGCAAAATAAGCGCTGATTGCCCTGGTCGAGGAACTTGCTGCGGGTGATCCGCAATTGTGAAGCCAATATCTTGTCCCGACCAATTGAGGTACTCGACTGTTGGTGGAGGCATCTTCTCTGCCATGAACACCTGTCGCGAGATTACTTTCTGAGCTCTGTTGGATGGTCTGCCTTTCTAAATCATCGACACCGCTCCATGAGAGTTAGGATCCACATAAGGGGGTGGTGCTGGTGCTGCCGCTATTCTAAGCTGATGTCGATTTTCATCTGTAATTGCGGGAGGAGGTGGTAGGTGGATCTCACTCCTAGGTCCCTGGGGATTGCGACTTGCTGCCTGGGCATTGGCTTGCCCAGCGAACCTCATCATTGCTTGAAAATTTCGGCAGTCCTTCTGCAAGTGTCCTGACTGCCTCTTCCCGTTATTGTCGACATAAAAATGCATCTGACACGGACCGTTCATCATATCCTCGGGGGACACGAAAGGCTTCTGGAACCTGGGCCCATTATTTGGCCTGTTATTTCGGGAATCATCTCTGTTGTCGCTTCGCTGCTCGCTGCTTTGTTGATAATTATCTCTGTTGCTTCCTCCAAAGTTTGTTCGAAACCCTGCCGAAATTTGGCCTGGTGGATCGTAACTCGAGAATCGAGAAAATCGTCGTCTATTTTGCAAATTTCGACTACGGTCCTCCTCAGGTGACCTGTGTCGTTTATTCTGCACAGCATCCTCGCCATCTGCCCATCTATTCGCTATCTCCATTAATGCTGATACTGTTCTTGGGTTAGTTCTTCCCAAGTCCTCCACAAAATCTTCTCGTCTAACTCCTGCCACAAACGCATCTATCGCTCTCTCATCCGATATGTTCTCTGCCGAGTTTTTGATGATGTTCCACCTTTGGATGTATTTCCTCATTGATTCATCATGTTTTTGTCGACATGACCTCAGTTCCTCGAGTGTCGCAGGCTTTTTGCAGGTAGACCGGAAGTTCTTGACGAATATGTCCTCGAAGTCCGTCCAGCTGTCGATGGAACCGGAAGGAAGCTTCTTTATCCAGGATCTTGCGGCTCCACTCAAGTGCACCTGAATACTTTGCTTCGCCGTTGCCCTTGTTCCGCCTATCAATTTTACTGTCTCGAGGTAATCTACCAGCCAATCCTCAGGATCTTGCAATCCGTCGAATTTTTTGAAATTATCGGGCAACTTGAACCCTGAAGGCACCCGAGTTTTTCGGACCCTCCTCGTAAAACATGGCAGCCCACACATGTCCTCTTCAGCTATCTCTGGAGAATATCGATGTTCCCTTCTATGTTGTCGTGCTCTGTCTACCCTTGCTTGGATTTCCGCGTCCCTTGCTTCACCTGTTCTTTCTGGAACTGCTTCTACGACAGCATGGCGTGGACTATTTTGCCTTGCTGATCCTTCGGGAGGTGAATTTACGAACGCCGCTCCCATGGCTCCAACTCCCGCCATGGCCATGTTGTACAGTGCCTCTCTAGGATCCCCGGCAGGTGGTTTGGACGCCAGGATGAAAGCTTGCGTCGCCATGTACCCCGCTTCTGGTGTTTTCGGGATAATGTTTCCCCTTGTATCTATCGTCATAAAGGACATGTCGAGATTTCGGACTAGGTTTTCCCTCTCTGCTTCAGGTATATTATTTAGTCGAGACCTTGCCTTGTTGCGAGCTTCTCTATGATTGCTTCCCGAAGTTCCTGATTGTCGACTTAGATCTGCCCTTCGCCTGCTTGACGCGGAAGCTGCCTCCCTTCTTCTGTTTACAGCGGCTGTCTGTTTTTCCAATTCCCTTCCAGCTCGAGCGAGTCTATATTGGTATGCCTACAATTCTTCAACCGTAGCAGTTGTCGCCATTGGTTCTGAACCATCCATGGCTCTTGCGGCTCTGTCCCACGCTGCTTGTGGCAGTTGAACTCTCACATGTGGTGTAGGCCCGACGTACTTGGTGCCTAAACCTCGCCTTAGGTCAGAGGGATCGACGTATGGATTTCCCAAATCGTCGAAAGCCTCCGATGTTTCCTCCTGATCGCGACTTGCTTCTCCAATGGCGTAGATTTGATGATATTTTGAATTCTGCGCCTTGCTGGATTCGGTGACACCATCATAGAGATTGGTGAAGACCTTTCCAATGGTGATGGACTTGTCGATGAAGTCGAAGCTATCAACACTCTCAGAATCGCTGCTTATATAGGAGTCCGCAGACGACTCGAAAGACATGTCGCTGAAGATCTTGGCGAGTTTTTCGCTTGCCCTGGTGCTGATGAAGCGTGGCGAAGAGGTTTCTTCGTCGCCAGACTCGATCGATGATGCCGAGCTTGAAGATTCAGTATGTTCCACAGAAAACCTCGAGAAGGTCGGAATTTCGAGACGATACGTTCCTTCCTTCCCGACGCGATAGTGGAACCTTCCGAACGTCATCTCCATGGGCTCCTCCAGATACGTATATGCATCCACACGGGAGGGCGGGTGAGGTATAAAATCAACGAGACCAGTTTCGATCTGTTTACCTTTGTCCATGATGTTGCTTGCTGTCGATGAAGTCGACGATCCTGAACGTGACATCGAGATCAGCTCCTTGTCGCCTCTAATCCCCACGGACGGCGCCAATTGACAAGGTATTAACTTGTCAATGCCTACGGATCCTAGACTAGGGTTTTAGTTAGAAGTAGAGGGCAAGTAGATCTCGAAGGTTTCAGCCGAAAAGTACTCGACGATTGTAAAGCTAGGGTTTGGGAAAACAATGATTCGATCTTTCTTCGTCCCTCGACTCCCCCTTATATAGGAGGCGGAGCCGAGGGATTCATGTTTGTACAAGTTACAGAGTCCGGGAAGGTTTCTAACTCATCCCGCAAGATTACAAATAACACTTCCTATTACAACTCTAGCTTTCCTTAATTATATCTTGGGCTTCCGAATCTTCTTATTCTTCGGGTAGTGGGCCTTTAGTAAACCCCGGGTACTATCTTTGGCAGGCCCATTGGGGATGCCTATGTCACCTGGCATAGGCTCAAGTTGTACTACTCAATAAAGAACTTGGCGCAGCCCCTCTTTTTATCGACTCCAGGCTGTTGCTATTTTTATTTGACATCCATATCTATATTGTACAGGGATAATGGTAATTGGGGCTAGTTCATCTGACGGATCAGGTACTAGTTAACTGCTCTAGTGGCAATCCGCAAAAACCTACTTCAAGATCACGTCCCTGGACATGATCCCGGGATAATGGTGTTAACTCGACTGGTGCTGCTTAAGGTCTTACCATTCTGTCGAGTCCCAGTCATGTTTTATCGGGTACCTAACGCGTCCATTAGGATTTTTCTTCGTATCTGTTGATACGGATAAAAGTAGCAAACCGACGTCAGAGACGGTGCCACGCCGCTCAGAACGGATCTGGGGTCTTACCTTCGCAGAGTTTTGCGGCATTCAGAGATTGTTCGCGACTTTGGCGCTCTGAGAATATATTGTCAAGTGCCTTGTTCGGCTGATGCAATGACCCTTTTTGCGGGTTCTTCTATATTTTTCTCGGGCGTGATGAGACAGCCGAATATATTGGGTTCTTCTATATTGTCTTCAGGCACATCGCCAATGCTCTTGCTCAGAACAAATGACGAGTCAATGGACCCGAAGATTTGTCTATCCTGTTCTTTTTTCTTTCCCTTTTTTTTTGGTTCCTCCTTGATGATAATTTCGTCGAGTTCCTCCTTCAGGAAAATATTTCCTCGG
Source organism: Lolium perenne (assembly GCF_019359855.2). Classification (NCBI taxonomy): domain Eukaryota; kingdom Viridiplantae; phylum Streptophyta; class Magnoliopsida; order Poales; family Poaceae; genus Lolium; species Lolium perenne. The sequence continues at coordinate 303,797,174 of NC_067250.2, read as the reverse complement.
GTCCTCCTTGAGGACAATTCTTCGGGTCCTCCCTGAGGATAATTTTCCGGGACCTCCTTGAGGATAATTTCGGGACCTTCTTGAAGATAATTCTTCGTGACCTTCTTGAAGATAATTTTTCGGGACCTTCTAGAAGACAATTCTTTGGGACCTTCTTGAAAATAATTTTTCGGGACCTTCTTGAAGAAAATACTTCGGGTTCCTCCTTCAGGAAATTTTTTCGGACTCTACTTGAGGAAAATTCTTCGGGTTCCTCCTTCAGAAAAATACTTCGGGTTCCTCCTTCAGGAAAAATTTCGTCGGGTCATGTCCTCTCTTGAAGACAATTTCGTCGGGTTCTCCTTGAAGAAGATTTCGTCGAGTTCTCTCTTATATACTTTGAATTTTGCTTTCTCCTGCACAAATAAACAAACTTTTTCTATCTTTTCATTGACTCTCTTTTTCGCATGTGGTGTCAGATGCTCAGATTCGATGATATGTAAAGTGAATATATGCTGTGCAGCCCCCGAGTGTCGAGTGCGGTGAAAGTAAACGATAATCAACTTTGTGCAAAATAAAAGAACACTTAGCTTTTAGGACACGATAAAGTCGATGCGCGATGAGGTCTTCGAGTGCAGCGAAAAAGTCGAGCCGAAGTAGAAACCATAAAATAATGAAAGTAGATGTCGCCAAATTATTGATGGAGAAATAGCCGAGCCCCCGAGCGTTGCTGAGGTGATGTCATGATTGTTGTGTCGCAGTCGTGACCCGAGGCGAAATCGTTGTCGAGCCTCCGATCGTTAGGCGTGACGTCGAAATAAGTTGATGGAGTCGCGGCGTCATATTTGGTGAAGCCATTTAGGATGAAGCCATAGACAATAATATACGAAGATGAATTTGAGATGAATCCATATTGAAGATGCCATTAAATATAGAGTATATATTGAAGATAAATCCATCGATATAGTAGAGGATGAATCCATTGGCCCGAAGAATCCAGTAATAAACATAAAAGATGAATCCGTTGATATCATAGAGGATGAATCCATTGACCCGAAGAATCCAGTAATAACCATAGAAGGTGAATCCGTTGATATTATAGAGGATGAATCCATTGACCCGAAGAAAATAGTTCCAGTAATAACCATAGAAGATGAATCCATTGACCCGGAAACGCATCGGGTAATATTGTATAAGTGAACCAATTATTAACCAAAGAAAACCAATCCAGTAATCCGAAGAAATTGAATCCACTTAGCCGAGGAAAATAGAGCCACCAAGTCGAAGAAAATAATTCCACTGAGCCGAAGAAAATAATTTCACTGAGCCGGAAAAGATATATCCAGAGCCGAAGAAAAGAAATTCACCAAGTAACCGAGTATATTTGTGGTAACGAAGTAATGGCGCAGCCCCGGATATCGGGTGAATTTACTGTAAAATTGCAATGACACAGCCCCCGAGTATTCTAGTATAGCGAAAGTAAATAAATAATCGAATCTTGGAAAAATAACACTTAGCTTTATATCGGGTGCGACGGAGTCGTCGCTGAAGCAGGTCGTGCAACCGACACAGTCGATATACACGCGCGGCGTCTGGCTAAGAGTAGTCGATATAGTAGCGCAGCACCTGGCCTGCATGGTTGATGTAGTCGCGCGGCGCCTAACCGGCATGGTCGACAAAGATGACACAGTCGAAGTAATTGTGCGACCTAATATTTCTTGTATCGCTGTCCGCTTCCTTCTTTTTTGTCGGAGATAATGTATATGCATGCCATCAGCTAGCTAGGAATCAATCTCTCTTTTTTTTCTCTCTTATGTGCAGTAGTGCTGCATAGGCAATTGCCCCGGGACTTGGTCCGTGATGGATGCCACTTCTGTTAGCTTTTTTGTTTTCTTCCAATGATGTAGAGGCTAACGTTGATTAGACAGCCTGGAAACCGCCGATGAATCCGTCAACCTGGATGCTGGTTCTACGGCTTCATATGGTATATCGATTCTTAGGAGGGTATCGCGACCGGAAACTCCGCGGAATCCACCTAACTCGGCGATAAAATCTGTGCGGCATCCATACTGCTTTGCCTGACAGAGAACGATGGAGTTGCCGCTAATGTTGACAAAGCCTTCGCGCGCGTAGCTTATCGGACTAGACCAAAAATTTCCGATTTTCCGATCTCATTGATGTATCGGACTAGACCAAAAATTTCCGATTTTCCGATCTCATTGATGAAGCAGCGAATGAACTCGAAATTTCGAGAGTTGTTGATGATGAAAGGATCCCGCCCGGATAACTAAATCCAGTCGTCGCGATTCCCACAGACGGCGCCAATTGACGAGGGAATACCTCGGCAATGCCTACGGATTGTAGACTTGAGTTTCGGGAAAGAGCGACGATGGAGATTCCGGGAGCGAGATTAGGCACACGACGTACCCAGCTTCGGGTCCCCTCGGCGGAGGATCCCTACGTGCTGCTAGCAATCCAGTATATGATCATAGATGTGTTACAGGGTGCCGCCGTAGGCGAAGCTATGTTGTCTATCTATTGTCTATCTGTTGGCCTCCTTATTTCGGGTGCCCTGGCTAGCTTTATATATGCAACCAGCCTAGAGTTTTACAAGAGTCCTAGTCGACTACTTCTTCGGGTTGCCTTGTTGGGCCTTCTCCATATTTGGTCTTCTCCATATTGGGCCGAGTCAGGTATACTAATAATGGGTACCCGAAGGGTATGCCCATGTCAGCCATTGATATAGACAACACCATGCCAACCCATGTCATCCTACCCCTCTAGTCACCCTCACCTTGTCAAGTTGACTCACCTCACTCCACTTTTCCTGTGCTCATCAATAGTGGTCATTGTACTCTAAAAACTCCCAAATGACATCCCCTTGCCTTGCCATACCCACCATGGCCAAAGTGTCTCCCTATGTCATTGCATATGTCACACACTTTGGCCATGATCTTTTGTGCATGCTCTACCCCTCCCTAGCCTTGCCAACCATGTCACACACACTAGCCTCACCTCACTTGAGATAGCATTGCCCTCCTAGATCAAGAAGAATGCATGGAAGATCCCTAGCCATGCCCATGTCAACCCTCATGACCTCACCATGCCAACTCTCACCATGGCCCTCTCCTCTCCCTCCTTGAACCTATAAATAGAGCACTCCCTAACACAATCTCTTCACACCATTCACTTCCCCTCTCATCCCTGAGCCTCCTCGAGCAATCCCTCTATCCAATTTTGCTCGTAGCCTCTCAATCGATCGCCGGAGTCCGCGGAGCCATCGCAGACGAAGCCGACGATTGGAGCCACCCCAGGAGACGCCGCAAGTACCTGGAGCTTCGCCGTCATCCACAACGTCGCTGCACCACCTCGCCGATGATCCCCGGACCTCCGGTGAGTCACCAACCCCCTAGGCTCGCCGCAGCCAGGGTTCGCTCTCGTCGTTGACGACGACGACCCTTGTCTGTTGGATCTGATTCTAATCGTGCGGCTCGTTTTAAAACATACCGCTTCGGGTTGGATTAGTCGCTGACATGCGGGTCCCGTTGCCAGGCCGCCCGCGTGTGTGAAACTCACTGCTGGGCTGGCCCGTTCGCTCTCTCTCTGGCCCAAGCTCGTTTCCCGCCTAAAGCCCAATGTTTGAATTCCGTTTAATTCGTTTTAATCAAAATCCAATACTGGTGTTTTGCTAAAATTTGAATAAAACCAAATCTACAAATCCAAATGGAGTGATTCCAATTTTTTGTGAAAGTAGATGAAAATATCTATCCAACCCCACTGGTTTCAACCCTAGATTCATTATAGATCACTTGCAATAAAAATAACAAGGCAGTACCTTTTCAAATTTCAAACAATTATTACAAATCAACCATAAATGATTTTGAGTTGATTCCAACTCTCATAAATCTCATTTCATATTGTCTAATTGATTAGTAAAAATATGACATGGTTGCTTCATATGATCATGAGCCAGAATTCAAATAAAGGCTATGTAGTCATTTCTAGCTCATTTAAATCATTTCAAATTTTGAATTTCAAATCTATGAGATGTAGCATCTCATTTAACACATCTTCCCAAGTAAGTTTAAGTAATGTGATGACCTTAGGTTGCATGGTCTCATACTTGCTTACTTGAGGATATTAAATCAAAGTAGTATTTAAATTGTATGAGAGGTAGTGTCTCATTTAAATCATTTTCCCAAACGGATAAATGTGAAGTGGTGACTTTGGTCAACATGATCTCATTATTATCATTTGAGGAAATTAAATCTTATCAATGTTCAAGGAGATGAGATTACTATCATAGGAAATAAATGAAAACCCTAGTGGGTATTAAACCTTGTAATTATCAAATAGTAGAATTAAATTAGTAAAAACTAATTAAAGAAAACCCTAGTATGATGTTGAGTGATGATTGTGATGATGCTAGATCATCTTGAGTGAGCCATTAAGGCTACTTAGTCTCATTAAGTATTGTTTGGTGATTGTATCCTCGTATTCGTTTATAGACGCTAGTACCGGAGACTACGAGGAAGAAGAGGTCTTCTACGAAGAAGAAGAAGAAGAGGACCACTTTGACAACTATACCAACCAAGGCAAGCTAATTTTACCATGAGCAAGCTATACTCTTGCAAGTTACCCATGTGCAAGCTCTACTTGAGCAGGGCACCAATACCATACTACTTTGTGTTTTACTTTCCAAGTCCCAGTTTTTATCTTACATAGCTTTTACTTTGATTACCACGGTTTACTTTTATAGTTAACTTGAGTCTAGATATGTAGTAGTAAAAGAACATCAAAGTTAGCCTAAATAGCTACAAGCTAGTTAGCACCCCTCATGACTAGTTGCTAGTGCTAAAACTAAAGTTGACTACTTCAGATGGGAACATGAGAATCAAATGACTTTGAAAACCTTAGAATGATGAGTCATTATATCGAAAGTTTTGAAGGTGAATGTGACTTGTGAATGACATGGTGAATTTTACAAACACTGATGGTTGGGTTCGGATGCGATACCATTCCAATTTTTAAGTACCCCCACAATACCTGAATCTGGGTAGGGCTTAACTGGAAACTTATGTATTTTAGTATGGGTTCCCTCTGGACAAGCGTCATAGGGGTTATGCCGAGGCTGCCTCCGTTGAAAGTGAAATGACGTGAAATGAGGTGAATGTCCGGCCCAAGCCCTGTGCAGTTCCCAGGTTGGCGGTTTGCCCTCACTGGGAGGCCAAGCTCATGGGGAGAGGTGCCTATACTAGGGTATGTAAATGAAAGGTTATGTTGGTAGTCCGCGCACTAAGTGTGATAAATCAGGGCCAGTTACCCCTGACGGATTATTGCAATTATTGTGGCACAAGTGTACGACCTCTGCAGAGTGTAGAACTAGTCTAATAGCCGCGTCCGCGGTCATGGATAGTTAAAAAGGCCATACTGTTCCGTCATCAGAACTTTTCAAAAATGTGACTGGTGACTTGTGACTTGAACTGGAAATGGTGAATTTGACTTGATCACAACAGGGTTGTGGGAATGACACTAATGTTCCCACTTGAGTTAGTTAGGCAAATGAAGAGTCTTTGTTTACTAAATGTTTATGAAATAAAACTGGCTTTATGCAAATGAACCTAGAGCTTAGAACTACATCGATATAGTTGTTAGTGTTTACACTAGTATTAGTTTGCGAGTACTTTAAAGTACTCATGGTTTTGTCCCTGGCTATTCAAATGGCCAGACTATGAAGAGGAGTATCAGAACCATGAATATGGATAGCGGGACGTCTACGATAACTAGGACCACTCCTGACGTCAACAGTTGCCTGTGGAACAGATGGACCACAACCGCTACTTCGCTTCCGCTATGTGTTTTGTAATTGGATCTCTAGATCCACTATGTTGTAAGACTGGATCATGTGATCCCTTGGTGTAAGACAATTATGGTTTGTGATGAATGATGTTCTGTGATATCAATCTATTATGTCTCGCAAAAATAATATTCCTGGGATTGCGATGTATGGCATAATAGACATCTGGACTTAAAAATCCGGGTGTTGACAAGAAGCAAGCTTTCCAAGGTCAGGAGAAACTTCCCATCCCTTTGTAGCCAGTTCGAGCTGCACTCTCCTTGCACCCAAATCAAGTCACCAGCCATCCGAAGCCAGCAACTCTAGAACTTAAGCTACCCCCTCCCCGCAGTATGCCGACACCCACCCAAAACGAGGTGCCAACTTCCCAAGGCCGGCTCCCAATTCCACAAGTTAAGATGTCTCCTCCAGACCATACACAAGAAACTCCATGAAGCGAGTGGTCTGGTACCCATTACCAACATCCACTTCTCGAGAGCGAGCTGCCCGGCCCTCCAAGCCAAGAGTCGGTTACCTAGGAGGCATAACATTTTGGTGATCCATGGCACGATGACGGGCATGACTAGAGTTGGATGTGTAATGTGCTAAACAAATTTCTTGCTCAACAATAATCCATTTACATTGCATTCTCCTCTTGTGGAACACTAACACACTGTATTTGTTTACTTGTAGATGAGGAAGGGAATGATTGTGAAGACATTGTTGTGGACACTGACCGTCGCATGGTGGTGAGAGGAAGGAACATGTGGAAGGGTCTGGACAAAATGTCTATATAGAGGAGGGAGGCTCCCCCTTGTGTACATGTTTTTTGTTCCTGTACATGCTTTCTGATCTTCATGTACATGTTTTTTTGTTTTAATCTACCTGTACATGCATGTCACCATGTTTCATACTTCTGTCTCTATCATTCCATACTTTTCAATTGGCTTTCATGTGCATTCTTTTTGATATTGATCTTATTTAATTCATCATCTGTTAGTAATTTTACTGCAACTTTTCTAAAAGAAATCTTGTATCCCTAAACTGCAAGGCCCTCATGCAAGCAAAAATTTCCCTAGTTCCTTCTGAGGATGGCAGTATGGATGAACCCTTGTCTTGCATCGAGGTTGTGCATCAAGTGCTCTCTGAGAACAATAGGAAGCCTACATTCCTCAAGAACATTAGCATCCGCACGACGTCTACTTCAAAAGTGCCCAAGTCCCAGCTTCAAGTCCAACTGGAAGCTGAGAAAGAAGGAAACCAAAAACTCCTCTCTATCATCGAAGAGTTGCAGAAGTCCAGAGAAACTGCCAAGGCTGAGAGGCTGAAGTACGACGAAGACATGCAGGAGATGCGCCTCAATGAAGAAGAAATGGAGAAGGAGCAAGATGATTCAAATGCATTGCTCAAGCAACTATTGGAACAGTTGAGGTAGCAGCAACAGCTGACGTATGTTGATGGTGGTGATTCTTTGTCCACCTTGATGAGAACTTCCGTGATTCAGTGAACCTGGAGGTGAGCCTTTGGCCACCTTGCTGAACACTTTTGGCTATTATGTGAGCCTGGTGGTGAGCACTTGGTCACACCTTTTAGAACCATGAGTTGAAAACTTTGATCAACCTGCTTTTGAGAACCTATATGTATATATGTTCTGGAGATGCAAATTTGTTTGAACATCTATGTTTGATCTGAAGATCAGATTGGTTGTGCGTTTCTGTAATTTATGGATTGTGCCGTTGGAAATGGTAACATTAGATGTGAAAATATCGCCGCCATAGATGGTAGGCAACAACTGGCCATCGTGCATGACGTAAAATACAGAACGTCACAGTTAAAAACATCGCCGACAGAAATCCAGGCGGCACACAACCATTGGCCAGCATCCTTGACGAACAATAAAGAACATCAAGGTGATAACGTCACCAGAAGAAATCCACGTGGCAGACAACCATTTCCCTGCTTCCATGATGAAATAACGAATGTCACGAAGAAAACGTCGCAGACCGGAAGACACGTGTTTCATAATCATTGGTCCCTAGCGGTGACGAAAAAATATATGGCGCGGGCAAACTACACGAACAAGGGACACATGTCCACCATTCATTGGTTGGCGTCCGTGATGAAAATTTAAACATCACAAGGTAACATGGTTGATTTTTTGACACGCGACACGTTTGTAACGGTCATACTCTGTGACGAAAGCAAAACGTCACCAATGAAATTTCATGGCAGGAGGGCATGTGCCACTTTTCATTGGGCCACGTGTTCATTTCTGATTTGACCAAGTGGGGTTGCTTAAGTGGTCAACGTGCCCTCTTTTGAGTGGCACACGTGCTTTAAGCTTGTTGGTCCACGTGTCAGCTGATGACCTCATCCTGTTGGCGACGTTTTGGAAGACGTCACAAGAAGGATGACCTCGGTAACAGTACATGTGACATTAGCAGATACCATTAACGGTTGTCGTGATGCTGTCTGCCAGATGGCGCATCCGCGTGATGTTTTCGATGACGGAAAAAAAGTCGCGGGCAGCCAGGTCTAGGTCGGGCTGGCCCAATTTGGCGCAACGAAAATGTGAAACGTCATGAACATTCTCGAAGTTTCCCGTTGCCCATAACGTCATAAGCTCGTCCTGACGATCGGTCCATGATATTTTCTTTCGTAGAAGAAAACTTTATAAGCTGCAGCTCGTGACGTCTCTGGTCTCACCCGTGACATATGGGAAACGTCATGGGCCACCATTTTCTTGTAGTGGTGATGACTTCTTGTCCATCTACTAAAACAAGATCTACTTCGACAAGTTTTGCCCGGCTTCGGCTGGCGCTAGTGCTCATATTCTTCGTAAGGTTCTCCAAAGGTCTACCGTTGTTGATGATTAATAGATCGGCGGTCTTTCGAAAAAAAAAGCATTTGTCAGTGTTAGCCCATCCCTTGTCTTTGCCTTATTGCATCCATGTGAGCCTACTGTATTTATGTTGTTTATTATATCGTTTACATTATTTATTAAATAAGAGTTTTATTGAACTTATTTTATCAATTGTTTTATATCTTTGCCTTATTGAACTTAAATACTGAGCTTTACATTATTTACCGGTTACATGGTTTGCGACCTACTCATGTGTGTAGATATACAATTAATTTTGTTTCTGAATCCGCTCTGTTGTCGTTCCAAATACGTGGTCTCCTGTTTTTTTTATTCAAATTCACACTTCTGTATTTCTATTCTAATTTGCAACCGGTTATTATTCATTTCGTTTTAATTTGTTGAGAAAATATGGTACATATATGATACAAAAAAATCCATCCATCCCGATCCAATCCGATCGACTGCATCCCTGGCCTAGCTGGTCGCTGCTGCCGGGAGCAAATTAAGTGGTCAAAGCTAGCCGTGTATAAAGAATTCATGGTCATGGCAGCTGCATTGCATGTTGTCAGTAATGAGGCGCGTGGCCATGGACTTGCCGGAGGAGACCATGCCGCCACCAAGCTAGATGCTGATGCTCCCTAGCTACATATGCAGCCTCTGCCTATTTTGTCGCTCCTTGACTACAGTTTCGGACAACTTAACCCCGAAGGAACAAGGAGAAGTTACCTCGTCTCTCCATCTTGCAGCTCCACTGCTATACGAATATACGATCGACACGAGGTGAAAATTACAATACAAGGTAAAACAAATCGGCAGTGCTACAACAGTGCTTGCCTTCTGTTTCAAGGCTCTTCTGGTTGGTACTAGTACTCTTCTGTTTCAGCAGACCAGTTTCCTCAGCATTTCCTGCTCTCAGCTATCTTCTTCTCCCAGAAGATGGGGCGTGGGAAGGTGGTGGTGAAGAGGATCGAGAACAAGGTGAACCGGCAGGTGACCTTCAGCAAGCGTCGCGGTGGGCTGCTGAAGAAGGCGCACGAGCTTGCCGTGCTCTGCGACGCGCACGTCGGCGTCATCGTCTTCTCCGCCAGTGGCAAGCTCTTCGAATACTGCAGCCCACTTACCAGGCATGTGTTGGCTCAGACCCGGCAGTACTCTCGCCGATCTGATACCAAACACAGCCCCTGCCATCGAGTACTTTCCGACGACTGACGATGAAGTGATTTCCGACGAGACGTCACGCACGTACGATAGCCAGTACTTCCGCCGTGAGGTACGACCCAGCTAGCCAAGCTCCTGCTTGATCGATCTTGTGATCTGCTAGCTAGTACTACTCACGCGCACAACACAGAAGCGATTAGCCACAGGTGCATATCGCACCTTGGTGTTTTTCCTTGTATTGATTCAACTCACGGTGTTGTTACAAGCCTAGCTATTACATAGATTATATAATACCTAGACTAGCTAACCGACTCGGTGCACAACTCCTAGAGCCATACACATGTTGGATAATTAGGCACAATTTCCATGATTAATTCCAGAATATTAAGCATGACGACAGTAACTACTAACATGTGAAACTCAAACATACTAGATGTAGTGATCAACATGAACAGTAGCAGAGCAAACAGTACAACATCCATCGCTAAACAGATCGAGATATGTCGCACGTACCGATCTGGTGGAGGTGGCGGTGGAGGTGTAGCAGATGATGTCGCAGCAGTAACGTTGTTGATGACAACGTTGTTGACGACAGGGACGACGGGTCGAAGTAGATGGCGTTGAAGACGACGGTAGGCAGCACCGCCCGACTTGGACGGAAGGCGACCCGTGATGAAGAGCTTGAGCAGTCGCGCAGAGCGCTTCCCAAAAACCTAATTCGCCCTCTCCCGTACAGGATCGCAAGGACGAGCGGTTCCGGAGACCTGCTCTCCCGTTCGCCGATGCACGTCGGCTCGCGGGATGGAGTAGGCTACGATGGCGGCGCAAGCAGAGAGAGGTGCAAACCCTAACTCGTGTATTGGATATGTTTCTGCGGTAGCCGGACAGGAGATTATATAGGCTCGGGAAACCCTAGGCAACGTGGGCCACGCCCACGTCGCACGAACGTTTCGAGTCGGTTACAGATAGCCCACGATCCGTGAGCGACCCGAACCGACTAACTGCCGTTTTGCAGACCCTAGGCAACGTGGGCCACGCCCACGTCACACGAACGTTTCGAGTCGGTTACAGATAGCCCACGATCCGGGAGCGACCCGAACCGACTAACTGCCGTTTTCCTGAGCTGCAAAAAGTAAGGAAAGTCTCGGCTCAATCCACTCACCACGAGCGCGGCGCGCGTCGTGACGTGACGTGACGTGTCGTGTCGAGTCGAGTCGAGACGAGCGAGGAGGAGGAGCGCGCGTGTAGCACTCCTATTCTTACTCACTTACTAGTGGTGGAACAACCCACCTTATAAGGTGGTCTAACTTCCTCCCAACTTTCCATGTGGGACTAAACTTCCCACATCTTGCCACTCCCTAGTGAGCTGCCACCAACTTGGGCTCAAACTCACAAGGCTGCCACTATGTGGGCTTTGAGATTTATAGGAAAAACTGAAATCTAATTTGGGCCACTAAAAGTGGGCCCAATATTTCAACAACACATACGTATACTACTCGTACACGTGAGCACACCGTGTTGTTTTCATATCGGAGTGCTTATTCCTAACAATCACCCCCTAAGCACGACGTGTGCTTCACTTCGACCTGGGTCCCAAATGCGCCAGCTGCTTCTCGCGGGCGTCTTCCTCGGCATTGCTTTTGCCGCTCCTCGTGGCACCCATGTCACCGACTTTACCTTCGTCGGTTCCTTCATGGCTTCACGCCGATAGTTCTCCTTGTCCGCGTCTTCAGTCTTCACCGGTACCTTGATGAACAAACATTTCTTTTTGCATTCCATCTTCACCGGATTATTCACTGTCCGAAATTCCTTCTTCGGATAGTAGTCCAACACGCGTCGCATGCGTGCTCTTGTCGGTCGTAGTCGTCTCGTCTCCAGTACAGTCGGAGAAGGCACGACGTACTCTTCAGCGTCCGACGTCGCATTTGTTTCTTCAATTGAGGGTCCTTCATTTGTTGGTTGATGACCCACGTCGCTCTCTCGCGACTCGCCAATGTGATCTCGCCGAAGTTCTTTCTCGCCAAGATTCACACGAACTTGCATGCTGCAGCTACTAGCAACGCTAGCTAGCCCCTTGCCTGATGGGTGCAACTCAAGCCGATTCTTTTGGCCATCATGTACCCACGTACGAGGCAACTCACATGTAGCTAGATCAATTAGCTGGAGACATGCATAATGTGGCTGCTTATTTCTTGCTAGGATGTTAACTTCCATCCCGTCTGGTGCAACCTGAGCTAGGCTCCTCTTTTCTTCTGGCCCGGTCAGCAACACGGCTGCCCTCATCCGGCCTTGTTTCTGGGCTAGTGAGCCCTTCTTTACTTCCTAGACCTCCTGACGAATCCCTATCGTCTGTCGCAGAATCTGGGATGTGCTCCCCTGAACCTTTCTCTAGTTCGTACGTGGAACCTCCACGAGGCCCTTTTACTTGGCTGGGCAAGTGCACACCAAGAATAAGCCTCCTGGTTCCCAACGTGGACACCATGCTTGTGAGCTTCCACGCCTGCTTGGTGGGCTCCCGTATGCACCTCCTGCCGGCCTGCTAGCCTCGCTAGGAGTGGTCCGAACTGAGAGCATCTCCAGTCGCGTCCCCCAAACCGTCCCCCAAAGGGATTTGGGGCGCGCCGGACAAAAAAAGCGTTCCAGCCGCGTCCGCCAAAGCCCATTTTTGTCCGGCGCGGCCCCATACGGTGTCCGGCGCCCCGAGCCCGTCCCCGTCCCACAGGGGACGCTCCGGGGACGCCGGACACAACGAAATGAGAGGCGAGGAGGCGCGGGGCCGACGCGTCAGCGGCACAGGGAAAATTCGTCTCACACTCCCGCCAAATCCCGCCGCTCCCGCCAAATCGCGCCTATACCGCCGCGCACAGGCCTCCCAAAACACATCCCGCCGCCGATTCATTTCTCCTATCCCGCCGATTTCTTTCTCCCTCCCGCCGTCCACCCGCCGCCGCTACCCTCTCCCCATTCCATGGCGCCGCCGACAGCCCCCAAAAAGATGGCGAAGAAAGCGGCCAAGAAGCCGCCGGGCAATGCGACGATAGGGGCGAAAGCGCCGTTCGCGAAGCCGCGGAAGGCGCCGGCTGCGAAGAAGAAGCCTGAAGGAATGACCGACGATGAATGGCAGCAAGATTGCCTGCGCCGGAAGCTATCGACGGCGGAGCGGAAAGGACGGAGGGCGGTGGAGCTGGAGAAGAAGGCTCAGGCGGCGCGCCAGCACCAGCACGTAATGGCCGGGTGTATCGCCGCCACCAACGCGAGCCCATGGAGTACGTCCATGCCGGTGTACGTTCCCGGAGTGATCTCTCCGTCGCAAGCCGCCTTCTACAACGACGGCCCCTCCGCCACTCCCGGGTGCGTGACGCCTAACTTGTCGCCGCACTACCAGGATGCGCTGCCGCACGGCGGCTTCAACCCCAACAACCTCTACTCCCCGCCGTACGAGCAGCGCGAGCCAGGCCCCGGTCCGGACGGCGACCCTTTCACCGGCCGCAGGGGTCCGCTCGAATACGACGGCGCCGGTGCTGAGGAGGACGACGGGGTTGAGGAGGACGACGAGGAAGAGGAGGGGGTGGAGGACGACGAGGAGGACGACGATGAGGACGAAGAGGGCGGCGACGAAGAGGACGACGAGGGTGCCGGTGACGATGATCTCGTGGAGGTAGACGCGGACGGCGTGAGGACGAAGAAGAAGAAGAAGAAGAAGAAGGAGGCGTCGGGCACACGAGGCCCGAAGTGGACGCCTCTGGAAGATCTTTGCCTGTGCGAGTCGTGGGCGACGGTGAGCCATGACTCCATCATCGGCGCCAACCAAAAAGGCGGGAAGTATTGGGCGAGGATCAAGCCATGACTCCATCATCGATCGCCGCTACTCTGATCGCGACGAATCGGCGGGAACGATCTCTTTTGAATGCATCTATTTGAATTTCTGATTGGGGCCGGCGTTTGGGGGACGCGGCTGGGGAGCGACGTCCCCCAAACGCGGCACGAACAAAACACGTCCCCCAAACGCTCGATCCGGCGCCCTTTGGGGGACGGTTTTGGGGACGCGACTGGAGATGCTCTGAGCTCCCGTGGAGCTCCACTGCTGAGCCTCCTGGCGCACTGCTGCCTAGATTGTCTGCCCAAGCGCGCGAGCTGCTGCTCGCTCTGGGGCTCCCACGCGGAGAGACACCTCCAGGTGTAGCGCCTGGAACTTCACCGCTGGATTCGCTCGGCTCATCTCCAGGTCGAGCGCGAGACACTAGCGAGCGTGCTGCTGCACCAACGCTTGTGTCTGGCCAAACTTGATCATCTGCATGCCTACAATCACTGTGTCCAACAGTGAAAATCTCTTCCGGTTCCGTGGAGTTCCAAATCCATGATAAGTCTTCCTCGAAGACTATGTCACACGCGACAATCACCTTGTTGGTCGAGGGATTGCTCAAACGGTACGCTTTCGAGCCTTCTTCATAACCAGTCATGATCATTGGACTACTCCGATCCGCCAAGCTTCTTTTATGGCCGGACACCGTCTTGACATGCGCCACACACCCGAAAGTGCGAAGATGATCAACCGAGGGCTTTCTTCCATACCATGCTTCGTACGGAGTCCCAACCATACTCCTAGTTGGCGCCCTGTTCAGCAAGTAGATAGCCGTGTTGACTGCCTCACCCCAGAACTTTCCTGGCAAGCCTTTGCTCTCCATCATGCTCCGTGCCATGGCCACCACTTTATGCTTCAATTCACCACCCCGATCTATGCGTAGGGACTTCTTCGCCCTCGCCTTGACCTCTCCAGCTTCCTTGATCTTCTCGAATGCTTGTAGACCTTGATCCTTACTTTTCAGCAACACAATCCACATGTATTGGCTGTGATCATCTACCACAAGCATGAAGTACTCATTGCCGGACGGGGTTGCGGGTGAAATTGGACCGCATATATCGCCATGAGCAAGCTCCAAAGCTTGACTTGCCTGATCCGTGGTTTCACGTGGGTACGGGGCACTCCGTAGCTTCTCGACGACACCTTCGTCGCATAGCTTGTCCACGTGATCCACACACGGTAGACCGTGATACATCACAATCTCCGTAGCCGGTGATGGAGGAGGTAGCTCCTCCTCGTCCTTCTGCTCGCATACTTCGAGCATCAGCATCATCGGTCCATCATCTCCTTCCTGGGCGATGAGATCCCTTTCCTTCGGCTTCTTTTATGGCCGGACACCGTCTTGACATGCGCCACACACCCGAAAGTGCGAAGATGATCAACCGAGGGCTTTCTTCCATACCATGCTTCGTACGGAGTCCCAACCATACTCCTAGTTGGCGCCCTGTTCAGCAAGTAGATAGCCGTGTTGACTGCCTCACCCCAGAACTTTCCTGGCAAGCCTTTGCTCTCCATCATGCTCCGTGCCATGGCCACCACTTTATGCTTCAATTCACCACCCCGATCTATGCGTAGGGACTTCTTCGCCCTCGCCTTGACCTCTCCAGCTTCCTTGATCTTCTCGAATGCTTGTAGACCTTGATCCTTACTTTTCAGCAACACAATCCACATGTATTGGCTGTGATCATCTACCACAAGCATGAAGTACTCATTGCCGGACGGGGTTGCGGGTGAAATTGGACCGCATATATCGCCATGAGCAAGCTCCAAAGCTTGACTTGCCTGATCCGTGGTTTCACGTGGGTATGGGGCACTCCGTAGCTTCTCGACGACACCTTCGTCGCATAGCTTGTCCACGTGATCCACACACGGTAGACCGTGATACATCACAATCTCCGTAGCCGGTGATGGAGGAGGTAGCTCCTCCTCGTCCTTCTGCTCGCATACTTCGAGCATCAGCATCATCGGTCCATCATCTCCTTCCTGGGCGATGAGATCCCTTTCCTTCGGCTTCGGTGGTTTCCGGCAATCTACCTTGAAGTGACCGAGCTCGCCGCAGTTATGGCATCTTACTTTCTTGATGTCAAACTTCCTCCTCGGCGGAGCGTCGTCCTCGTTCTCCCCTGCGATGTACTTTTTCGCTGGGCGAGAAGCTTCTTCATCACTTCTTTTGTCATATGCCTTATCGCCCTTCTCTTTGGCGACCACCGCCTGCCACTGGGCACGGGTAAGCATAACGTGCTCTTCCGGTACCGCATCACCGTAGGTGATCTTCATCCGCTCATCATGAGCCTTGAACCGTCCAACTAGATCATCCATCGTGAGAGTCTTGAGATCAACGCACTGCTCGATCGCCGAAACAACGGACAAGTAACGCGGCGGCGCCGCGCGAAGGAAACGCCTTACGATCGAGATCTCCTCGAGCTTCTCGTCGAGCGCGCGAATCCCATTGACCAATGTAGCGACCCTCGAAGCGAAGGCGTCCACCGTCTCATCTTCTCCCATCTCCAGATTCTCGTACTTCTTCTGCAAGGATTGTAGGGCCGCCTCGCGGACGCGCTCGTGACCAAGATTTAGCGTCTTGATCGTCTCCCACGCCTCCTTTGCAGATTTCTTCGAGATCAGGTGCTGCTTCACGTCCATCGGCATCACCGAGCAGATGGCCGTGAGTGCGTGTCGGTCCTTGCGATACTTCGACGCGCCCTTCTTGAACTCGTCGCCGCCTGGATCAACAGCCTCCCAGATTTCGTTGGACTCGAGCGCCCACATCATCGTGGTCGCCCATACCGTGTAGTTGTCGCGGATGTACTGCGGGTACTGCGTCGACACCGGCGCCGCGACGCCGGAAAACTCGCCCATCTCCTTCGTCATGACCTCCCGTTACTAGAAGATCCTCCACGAGGCTCTGATACCAATTGTTGGCCCAGACCCGGCAGTACTCTCGCCGATCTGATACCAAACACAGCCCCTGCCGTCGAGTACTTTCCGACGACTGACGATGAAGTGATTTCCGACGAGACGTCACGCACGTACGATAGCCAGTACTTCCGCCGTGAGGTACGACCCAGCTAGCCAAGCTCCTGCTTGATCGATCTTGTGATCT
Organism: Lolium perenne; assembly: GCF_019359855.2. Classification (NCBI taxonomy): domain Eukaryota; kingdom Viridiplantae; phylum Streptophyta; class Magnoliopsida; order Poales; family Poaceae; genus Lolium; species Lolium perenne. The sequence goes on along the minus strand of NC_067250.2, from coordinate 303,780,373 downwards.
GCTAGCTAGTACTACTCACGCGCACAACACAAAAGCGATTAGCCACAGGTGCATATCGCACCTTGGTGTTTTTCCTTGTATCACTACGGGAAAAACAGGCTTTGCCGTGCAACTATTTGCACGGCAAAGAGCCCTATTTGCACGGCAAAGGCTTTGCCGTGCGACCCCGCACGGTAAAGATCGCACGGCAATGTTATCGACGGCAAAGGCTTCTTTGCCGTGTGACTCGCCAACGTTGCACGGCAAAGGCTTTGCCGTGTGACGCCGCACGGCAAAGGTCGCTTCTTTGCCGTGTGCCTAACATGTTTTATCTAAAAAAAGGCCCCAAACTGGCTGGTCTGGGAATCGAACCTAGGACACAGAGTAGGGAAAGCGTACAACCTTGCCACTGAGCTATGTGTTCGTTTGTTGATAACTATACCATGCCATGCCTTTTGAGATGAGAAAAAATCCAGTTTCTACATCTTTGCCGTGCGCTTACACTAGGCAAAGGCTTCTTTGCCGTGCGTTTTTTCAAAAACACTAGGCAAAGGCTGCTTTGCCGTGCAACCCAGCTGCGCGCACGGCAAAGGATGAGGCACGGCAATGCCCAACGCCTTTGCCGTGCACCAAGTCTTTGCCGTGCGGTGTGTTGGACCATTGCCGTGCACCTTTCTTTGCCATGCGGCCTCTTCCATCTTTGCCGTGAGTCGTATCTTTGCCGTGCGCTTGTGTCTATCTTTCCCGTGACCAAGGTCTTTGCCGTGCGTTTTTATCTGTGCGCACGGCAAAGATTTCTTTGCCGTGCGGGGACACACGGCAAAGAAATGCTGCACGGCGACGCATATTTTTCCCGTAGTGTATTGATTCAACTCACGGTGTTGTTACAAGCCTAGCTATTACATAGATTATATAATACCTAGACTAGCTAACCGACTCGGTGCACAACTCCTAGAGCCATACACATACGTATACTACTCGTACACGTAAGCACACCGTGTTGTCTTCATATCGGAGTGCTTATTCCTAACAGCATGTTCCTTCAGTTTATTCACCGCATAGCACGTTCATCGCGATTCTTGAATCTGCATTTTCTTCAATAAATTTTGGTATTAAGCTTGCCAAATGGTTGGCCCTAGCCACGCGTAGAACGTTCTCCATGTGTTTCACGATCACATTAATCATTGTTCAAATGGTGTCTAAATTTATCTCTGGTTCTAATCATGTGGCATCTTCCGATTAGGATTTATGGTCAGATTCAGATGCAATTAGCTATAGACGTTTCCTGAGCTCAACCTTAAAAGTTCAACAAGTACTATAGTCGCCGGCATTCCACTTGTAGCTTCAAATGCATAATCCTGGCATAGTTAAACAATATACAGAATGAGTGAAAGTTAGTTACTTAAATTTATCATGTGTTTGTACAGTAAGTGACATATTCACTTTTGATTTCTTAAGCTGGAGTGAGCTAATTCAACGTTACGACAGCATGAGCAATGCCCAGCACCAGGAGACAAATCATGATGATGATCAGGTTAACTAATAAACAAGCATACTGTGTACAGCTTACTGATCTATGGAGTATATGCGATTCTTAATGCATTTGCGAGTCTTGTTGTGCAGCAAATGTCTGTGGAGATCGCAAGGCTGAGGCGTGAGTGTGACCAACTCAAGGCCAACATAAGGAGGCAGACCGGAGAAGACCTTGCATCCGTCAATACCGATGAGCTTGACAATCTGCAGAAGCAGCTCGAGTCTGCACTAGGCAAAGTCCGTGACAGGAAAGTATGTACACGCTCTACATGCATGGAATTCACCGTTTACATGTCAGTGTGAGAGAAAAAAATGGTCATGTAACTGTGCATCATCTTTTCTTGTGAGCTGATGTAGGATGAGCTACTGAACCAGCAGCTGGACGAATCACGGCGCAAGGTAATTGCAATTGTGATCTGTTGGGTGAAGTAAGCATAAACCGATAAATGTCTCAGGAATTTGTTGATATGATTTATGGTCGTGAATGGTTGATCGTAGGTGCACATCTTGGAGGACCATAACCGTCGCCTGCGCCAAATGGTAATCTCCATATTGCTGCCTGCTTAGTGTGTGTAGACTTCATGTGTTCCTGAATATGTGAGTGTTGAGTGTTAACTCTGTCAGATCAACGAAGGCGGGCACCATCGTTCTTCCGTGGAGGCACCGTTGGTGGCTGCAGTGGATATGGCGTCACCAGCGACAGCTTTCGGGGGCTTCTTCCCGGAGGTAGAGGAGTTCTCGACCTCACTGCAGCTGCAGCTGTGGCCACAGCAGCTTCCCACCGTGCAAGGCTTCAGCCTACAGGACCATAGCTTACGGCAGTGGTAACTAAGACCGACGTGCGTTATGCACACACACTGACACAAAACTATTACTGATCAGGCTTAATCTGTGTTCTGACTGTTTTCGCAAAATTCTGTTGTTTTGCAGATCGAGGAAAACTATATATAAAGTGATGATAGACTGACGGAATGGGCCGGAAGTTAATTACTCCAGAGTAGTTGTTACACCTGGCCAAGATTTATTAGTAGCAGCGTATTAGTTAGTTGAGGTGGAACGAGCTAAGTTCAGAAGTTTATGAAATTGCCAAGTACCAATTATATGAAACTCACCACAGGCACCGTTTTGCAGCACATATATAATTTTGGCATGAGTTTCATAGAGGGACAATATATAGAAGCTTCTTTTCAGAATCAGGCATCATTTTGGCGGGTGAATGACCCATTGTGTCTTCGTGTAACGGGTTCAAGGAGGACAAGTTTTCACATTTCGAAAGTACGCATGGGACAAGGTTGGCCACGTCGGTGCGTGGGACAATGCTCCTTTATTTTATCTTTCTTTTTTCCTTTATTTGTTTTCAGTACAATTTGATCCCGTTATAGATCCTGATATTCCTAGCTTATATAAGCTAGGAATATGCAGGATCGCCAAAATTATGAGTTGAGAACTAGCTGTAGCAAGCTGAGTTTAGCGACTGAAATATCATAACGAAACCCAAGCCTACATGAGACATATATAGTTTGAGAATTAGAGCTAAGAAAACTGCAACATGATCAAAAACATAACGTGTGTTTGTTGGCAAAAAAGAAAAAAAAATCGCCCGCTTTAGTAGGCGTTGTTGGGCAAGCAGCAGGCGCCGGATCATCGATCGACCCGCTTGTGGCAGCTAGATAGCCCGGGGCGGATCTCCTAGCAGGAGCTTGAGGCCGCCACACACAGCCGTAGCCATGGCGCCCCCGACAAGAGAAGAACGGACGGCGGCGCGGACACCCAGGGGCAAGGAAACGATTCCGTTGGCGCCGGCCATCGCGAGGACCGGGGTCAAGGCCGGCGTCTCCTCTTTCCGTCGTGCGTGCTCAATGGCTGAGTAGCAGCCCCACCACCCCGCGCCAACGCAAGTCGCCAATGGCGTGAGCGCGCAGACGGCTTGCATGCCGCACCTAACGAAGAGGTACGGGGGCGCGAGTACGCTGGTAAAGAGTAAACCTTTCCCCAACTCCTCGCAGATGTTGAACGGCTCCCTTGATCTCGGCATTATGGTCGTCCTCCCCTGGGTCGATTGGGTGTTCGGCAGGGGAGATGTTTTGGCCGTAACTTGGTTTTGGATTAGTGCTTTCGCAGGAAGAGATTTGGTGAGTTAAATAGGAAAGCCTGTTTTTGTTGTGCAAGAGGTACGAGAGGACGAGATGTATGGGAATTCGGAACACAGTATGAAAAGGATACTATTTGTACGGAGTGTAATTCTGACGAGAAAGAGTTGTATTCCGGACCAAATACAACTCGGAATTTCTTTTGGCGTGAAACATACTGCTTTACAATAAAAGTTCAATCCAAGGAAAATATTGATTAAATAATTGCAGTTTGATATACGGAGTAGTATCCTGTTTCAGAGACACTATATGTCGGATCTGCTCGCTGTTGGTTCACTCGTGGGACAGGCTAGGACGGGAAAAGCCTTACTTAGAAAAAGGACACTGCTAGAAATTCTCCAGAGGCCAGGACTCTCCCAGCTTCGTGCTTGCATGCGTGACATGTGTCTACTTTGATCTCAAGTCTCTAAACTTTGGTTCATCTCAGAAAAACATGTTTTCACTTTTTCTTTATTGAAGCAAAAAAACGGATTGATCAAAAATAAAAATAGACTTGCCGGAAACCTCGCCGGAGACTTCATAGCAAAAAAATTGTGCTATTGAAGCTAAATCAACCTTGTTGGACATCTTGTAGAAAAACTTGGTACTAACGTAGCCGAACAGTAGAACATTTGCAGCAAACAAAATATACTATCATAGCATTGTCAACTACTCATCGGCGCACCACCGACAACATCCCTACTCCAGCTTGCAGCATTGTCGCTTGCTTCTTGCAGCACTGCCACTGATTGTTGGTAGCACTATCAGTGAGCATTTGCAGCACACCCGCTGATCTTTTGCAAAACCACCGCTAGTAGACTGCAGCACCTCTGCTGACATTTTATAGTTTCGATGCCTACCATTTGCAGCATCGGTGCTCTTTCTTTGCAGCTCCGCACGACAACATTTCTAGCGGAAGAGGAGGCATGGAAAGGAATGGAGGCGGAGCTGGACGGCCGGTTAAAGACGTGCGTCTAGGTGGAGCCCCTGCCTTGCTGCCCATGCGCCCCATCGCGCTAGTGCGGGGAGGCTCCCTCGCTGCACTCCTCCGCCTCGGCCCCTCGGCAGCTCCATGGGGCATAAAAAAGGGAAAGAGAGTGAGAGTGCGTAGGGAGAAATGCATCGGTCCGAGGACAACAGACCGTAGGAAGCGGCTCGACAGGACCAACTCACCATCGAGTTCATCAACCTCGCCATGCTCGAATCCGACCGGCGGCGCGGTGAGGCCCATATTGTCGGGGGGAAGACCCCGGGTAGGGCAATGGACGCGGAGCAGCCGGCTGACCACCGGCCGGCTCGCGGCAAAGGCCGGCTGAGGAGCAGCCGGCTGGAGCCGTGGCCGGCTGGTCCGGAAGCCGGCTGGCTCTAGGTCCTAGTCGGCCTGGCTACGGCCACCAATGCTGTAGCTGGGCCGGCTTCTACAAGCCATATCCGACTGGGGGTTTGTACCTCAGACCGACTCGAGGCTGGCGAGTCTTGCACTAGAAGGAACCGGGTAGGTGGTCTGGGTTCGCAAGTCCACGCTGACTTCATCTCCCGTAAAGCGCGGGGCACTGTGGAGCAATAGTGCCACGCGCCGGACAAGCCATCATGGTGTACGTCGATCCGTACCGGCTAGAGTGCATGATGGCGACAGAGACGCTTCCTCTCCATACCGCTGACTCAGGCAGCCGGATGGGACAGGCCATGAGGCCTCAACGGCTACTGACGTCAGTACCTCGGGAAGGAGCGGAAGCCGGAGCCGGCCAAGTCGGCCAGTAGACTATAGGGTCTTTTATGTAAAGTGCCGGTGCCTATATAAGCCACACTACCCCCTCTCGTGCAGGGGATCGATCATTCTTACTCCACTTCCACCCTTAGCGTTGCCCTGTGAGAGAGACCATCGTCTCCCTTAGCCTCCCAGGAGCAGCCGGACACAGCTCTAGGAGCATCATTGTATTGTGTGATCATCTTATACACTCATAGCAGGAGTAGAGGTGTTACCTCCATCGGAGGACCTCGAACCTGGGTACGTCGCCGTGTCGCTCGTCCCCATACCCGCATCCGGATACCGCCGTGAGATCATCTAGGAACCACCTTCTTTAGCCACCCTATGGCATATGTCGTGACGATACCACGACATTTGGCGCCCACCGTGGGGCCTTTAGCATCCTCGGCCGGTGTCTTCATCCGGACGGGCCTCACCATCACCACCGGCGAGCGAGTCGCTTCAGGATTGACCTGGAGATTCGGCTCCCTCGACTGCGTCAGCAACAACGCTGGCTGCTTCGCCGACCGGCCCTTCCCTGCCGGCGGCAACGTCATCTCCTTCGGCGGCCACGATGTCTACGTCGCCACCGTCGCACCGCCGCGCTACCCGCGGCAGGTGCTGCGCTGCGCAAGCCCTCCTCCGCGAGCCGGCTCCTGCAGCGCTCCCGCCAGCCCCGCCATAGTGCAAGTCATGATGGCTGGCGAGGAGCCCCCCGTCAAGTCCACGCGCATCCGCGGCCCCAACTTGGAGCGCAACGTCGACCCCAACGCATCCGGCTCGGGCCCGAAGGCGCCACCGCCACCATCCCGGCTGGACGAAGTCCGGGCGAAGCTGAGCTCTCCGCTCACCGCAGGCGGCGATGCCACCACCGTCGAGGCGGACCTGGAGGCGCATCGCCAGCTCCTCCTCCAGCAGGCTGACGAGCTGGCTACTGCCAAACGCCAGCTGGCCATCACCCAGCGCGAGTACGACCACGCCCATGGCTTCACGCCAGGCGGCAACAACCCCAGCCGAGCCGGCATGATCCGCCGGTGAGGAGGCGGCCTAGGCGCTGAGATCGAACGCGACGGCGCGGAAGCGCCGGCTCCATCCGCGGAGCTACCCATCTACAACACCCCCGACAAAAACATCCTTGCAGCCGAAGCCGCTGCGAAGGAGCTAGCCCTCCTCGAAGGAGAAGAGCTGCGCCGCCAGACGCAGCGCGTAGCTGACCTGTGCCGGGCTGCAGCCGAGTAGACCAAGGACCCCAGGTATGGTGCTCCCAAAGCTCCTCCCGTCCGCGCTGCTGCAGGAAACAGCAAGGACCCCCACAGGGACACGGCCGAGTCCTCCTCGCCCACGCCAAGCCGACGCAGAGACTCCCGCGCCACGCACGCAGGTTCAAGCCGAACAAGCCGGCTGGACAGCGGCCACAGCGGCCGCAGCCGGCCACCACCAAGCCGGAACCAGGAGCATGACTCCGAGCAGGCGGCGCCAAGGCGCCAGCACAGGCCGGCTCCAGAGCCAACCGGCACTCGCCAGCCGGCACGTTCCCGGCTGGGCCCCCGCATCGAGTCCACCGACGCCAGAGATCGCCTCGACCGGCTGGTCGAATCCCGCATCGCGTAAGAAGAGGGGCCGGCTTGCCCCAAGTGCTTCGGGCCCCGCATCGCCAACGAGCCCATGCTCGACGGCTTCCAGCTCCCCCGCGACACGCCCAAGTACGACAACACCGCCAAGCCGGAGGACTGGCTGCTGGACTACTCCACCGTAGTCGGCATCTCCAAAGGCAACAAGCGCTGGGCGGTGCGATACTCCCCCCTGATGCTAGTCGGCTCCGCCCGCACCTGGCTCAACAACCTGCCAACCGGCAGCATCAACGGCTGGCTTGATTTCGAGGAGTCCTTCACCAGCAACTTCACCGGCACCTACCGCCGGCCGGGTCGCCCCCAGCAGCTAGAGATGTGCAAGCAGGGCCCGGACGAGACGGATCGCACGTACCTGACGCGCTGGTGCAAAATGCGCAACTCCTGCGAGGGCGTGCACGAGATCCAGGCCATCAGCTTCTTCATGGCCGGCTGCCGGCCCAACACCATGCTGTGGCACAAGCTGCACCGCAGCGAGCCCAAGTCCATGGCCTCCCTCATGGCCATCGCCGACAAGTACGCGCTGGCTGAGGAAGCCGGCAAGGCGCCGGCTGAACCAACGCCGGCTCCCTCCAGAAGGGATCACCACAAGTCGGCCGAGCACAAGCCGGCAGACGGCACCTCTCATGGCAGCCGGCGGGACAACTACCGCGGCAAGCGTCACAGCGACCAGCCGGACCGCCGGTACGGCTCTGCCCACGTGGCAGCCGTGTCAGACAACGCGGCAGGCGGCAGCCGCCGCCGGAAGCAAGACCGGCAATGGAAGCCGAAGTACACCTTCGAGCAGATGCTCGACTCGCCGTGCAAGTACCACAGCGGCAAGAACCCCTCCAACCACACCACCCGCGACTGCCACTTCATGAAGAGGCTGACAAGCGGTGAACCTCTCCCGCCTCCACCAGCCGGCGGGCCGGGTGGCCAAGCCGGCGCAGAGAGCGCCAACCTCGAGCACCACGAGGCTAACCAAGTGCACCATGGCCGATATCTGGCCGAAGATGCTACCTACATCATCTTCACCTCCGAGCCCGAGGACAAGACGAGCCAGCAGAGCCGTTCCCTCGAGGTCAACGCGGTCATACCGCCGGTCCCCCAGTACCTAAACTGGTCAGAGCAGGCCATCACCTTTGATCCCCGTGACACACCGGCTGTCCTGCCGAAGCCGGGCAGCTACGCCATGGTCCTCGACCCCACCATTGGCACGACCCGGCGCAGCGTGCGCTTCTCGCGCGTCCTCATCGACGGCGGCAGCAGCATCAACATCCTCTACCGCGACACCGCCCGCAAGCTAGGCATCCAAGAAGCCGAGCTGCGTCCCACCCCCACCGTCTTCCATGGCATCGTATCGGGCCACTGCTGCCAGCCGATCGGCCGGATCACGCTGGAGGTGATGTTCGGGAAGCCGGATCACATCCGCACCGAGAGAATCGAGTTCGAGGTGGTGGACCTCGTCAGTCCCTACCACGCGCTCCTCGGCAGGCCAGTCCTAACCAAGTTCATGGCGGTGCCCCATTACGGGTACCTAAAGATGAAGCTGCCTGGCCCTAAAGGGGTCATCACCATAGCCGGCGACTACCGCCGCTCCATGGACTGCGCCACGTAGAGCTCCAAGATGGCCCAGACGATGGTCATCGCCACCGAGAAGCAGCTCATCCACGACGCTGTCGCCTTAGCCAAGGCAGCGCAGACGGACATGCCGGTTGCAGGCAACCCGGCTGGGACGACTCACTTCCAGCCGGCCGACAACACCAAGAAGATCCTGCTGGACCCGGCGCAGCCGGACAAGTACGTCACCATCGGTGCCGGCTTGAGCAAGAAATAGGAAAGCGAGCTCACCAGCTTCCTCCGTGAGAATCGGGACATCTTCGCATGGACTCCAAGAGACATGCCGGGTGTGCCGAGGGAGTTGGCTGAGCACCACCTCCACATCCGGCCTGAAGCCAAGCCGGTGAAGCAGCCTCTCAGGCGCTTCGCCGAAGAAAGAAGGAAGGCCATCGCTGAAGAAATCGCCCGGCTGCTGGCAGCCGGCTTCATCATGGAAGTGCTGCACCCGGACTGGTTGGCGAACCCGGTCCTGGTTTTGAAGAAGAACGGCTCCTGGCGCATGTGTATCGACTACACCAGCCTGAACAAGGCGTGCCCGAAGGATCCCTTCCCCCTGCCGCGCATAGATCAAGTCATAGACTCGACTGCCGGCTGTGAACTGTTGTCTTTTCTAGACGCCTATTCAGGCTACCACCAGATTCCTTTGAATCCGGATGATCAAATAAAGACTTCGTTCATTACCCCGTATGGGGCTTATTGCTACACGACTATGCCGTTCGGCTTGAAAAATGCAGGCGCCACCTGTCAAAGGTGCATGCAAAAATGCTTGCACGATCAAATCGGCAGAAACGTTCACGCATATGTGGATGATGTCGTTGTAAAGACCAAGGAGACGACTACCCTCCTTGATGACCTGAGAGAAACCTTCACCAATCTGAGAAGATTTCGGATGAAGCTCAACCCGACCAAGTGCACATTCGGTGTGCTGTATGGCCAGCTCCTTGGCTACCTCGTCTCTCAGCGAGGGATCGAAGCCAACCCGGAGAAGATCAGTGCCCTGGAGAAGATGGAACTGCCGTAGTGCCTCAAGGACGTCCAGAAGTTCACTGGCTGCCTGGCCTCCTTGAGCCGCTTCGTCAGCCGGCTGGGGGAGAAGGCACCGCCCGTACCGATTCTTTGAAGAAGTCGGACAAGTTCATCTGGTCACCACAGGCGGATGAAGCCTTTCGTGACTTGAAGCGCGTGCTCTCAACCGCGCCAATCCTCGCAATGCCGGCTTCAATGGAGCCGATGCTGTTGTACATCGCAGCCACCAATCGAGTGGTTAGCGTTGTCCTGGTGGTGGAGCGCAAAGAAGACGGCAGGGAGCAGCTGGTTCAGCGCCCAGTCTACTACCTCAGCGAAGTGCTCTCCCAGTCGAAACAAAACTACCCCCACTACCAGAAGGTCACCTACGGCGTGTACATGGCGGCCAAGAAGCTCAAGCACTACTTCCAAGAGCACCCCATCAAGGTGGTTGCCACGGCGCCCTTGGCGGAAATCATTGGCAGCAAGGACACCAACGGCCGGGTGGCCAAGTGGGCTCTGGAGCTAGCCGCCCACACCATCCTCTACGAAGCACGCACGGCCATCAAGTCGGAGATCCTCGCGGACTTCTTCGTCGACTGGGCCGAGATGCAATACTTGCCGCCTGTACCGGATTCCACACATTGGAAGCTGCACTTTGACGGCTCGAAGATGCGCAACGGCTTGGGAGCTGGCATCGTCATCACCTCTCCCAAGGGAGACCGGCTGGACTACGTCCTGCAGATCCACTTCGCCGCATCCAACAATGTGGCGGAGTATGAAGCGCTCATCCATGGGCTGAAGCTGGCCAAGGAGATCAGCGTGCGTCGCATACTTTGCTTCGGCGACTCCGACTTGGTTATACAGCAAGCATCTGGCGACTGGGACGCGAAGGACGCCAACATGGCCTCGTACCGCTTCCACGTCCAGCAGCTATCCGGCTTCTTCGACGGCTGCGAATTCCACCATGTGCCACGAGCAAACAACGAGGCGGCTGACGCCTTGTCCAAGATTGGCTCAACCCGGCAAGCCATTCCGCTGGGTGTCGCCTTGGCGGTTCTCAAGAAGCCATCCATCACACCGTCACCGGACTCGGATTCAATATTCGTGCCGGCTGACCCGGGGGCTGCTCAGCCGAACCCGGGGGCTTCATCGCCCAAGTCGGGGGCTAACAAGCCAAACCCGCCGGCTTCCATGCCGAACCCGGGGACTTCTCAGTCCAACCCGGGGGCTTCCTCGCCAAACTCGGGGGCTAGCAAGCCGAACCCGCCGGCTAGCAAGCCGAACCCGGCGACCATGCAGTCGAATCCGGAAGCTCCCACGCAGGAGGCCTTGTTGGTTAGCGTATTCGAGATAAGATGCGTACCTTCATGGGCACAAGAATTCCTCTCCTACCTCACCGATGGTGTGCTGCCTGATGATAGAGTCCAGGCCAGGCAGATTGAGAGAAGGGCCAAGGCCTATACAATCATCAACCACCAGCTGTACAAACGCAGCGTAAGTGGGGTGTTCCAGCAGTGCGTCGAGCCGGCTGAAGGGATTGAACTCCTACGGGAAATCCATCAAGGAGAGTGCGGCCATCACGCCTCATCCAGAGCCATAGTGGCCAAAGCTTTCAGGCACGGTTTTTACTGGCCGACTGCGCTCAGAGACGCAGAAGAACTGGTGAAGAAGTGCAATGGCTGCCAGCGCTTCGCAAAAAAGAGGCACTCGCCAGCTTCCGCCTTGAAAACCATCCGCATCAAATGGCCGTTTGCCGTATGGGGCTTGGACATGGTGGGCCCGTTCAGAACGGCGCGAGGCGGCATGACACATCTCTTGGTGATGATTGATAAATTCACCAAGTGGATCGAAGCCAAGCCAATCAAGAAGCTGGACGGCTCCACAGCCGTCACATTCCTCAAGGAAATCATCGTAAGATACGGCTACCCCCACAACATCATCACCGACAACGGCAGCAACTTCTCCCAAGGCATCTTCTCTCGCTATTGCGGGGAAATGGGGATCCGGATGGCCCTAGGTTCTGTGGCGCACCCGGAGTCTAACGGACAAGTGGAGAAGGCTAACGGCCTGGTCCTAGCCGGCATCCGGCCCCGGCTGGTGGAGCCGCTCGAGCGAGCAGCCAGCTGCTGGATTGAAGAGCTGCCCAATGTGCTGTGGAGCCTGCGAACAACTACAAACCGCTCAGTCGGCTTCACACCATTCTTCCTCGTATACGGGGCTGAAGCCGTCCTGCCGACTGATATCGAGCACGACGCGCCAAGGATCAAGCTCTACACAGAAGCTGAAGCCAAAGAAGCTCGCGAAGATGGAGTCGACTTGGTCGAAGAGGCCCGGCTGCTGGCCGCGTCCAGATCTACTATTTACCAGCAGAGCCTCCGACGCTATCACAGCCGGAAGGTCCAGCCCTTAGCATTCCGAGAAGGAGACCTAGTGCTCCGGCTGATCCAGCGGACAGCCGGATGATAACCCACAAGTATAGGGGATCGCGATAGTCTTCGAGGGTAGTATAACCCAAATTTATTGATTCGACACAAGGGGAGGTAAAGAATACTTATAAGCCTTAACAACTGAGTTGTCAATTCAGCTGCACCTGGAAAAGCACTAGTAACAGGGGTGATGTGAAAGTAGCAGTAATATGAGAGCAGTAGTAATAGTAACACAAAGAAAGGTAATAGTAATATGAGAGCGATGGCACGAGAAGATAGTTGATACCACTTCCAATGACATGTAGAACAGGTATATTATGATGAGAGATGGACCGGGGTTCCCAGCGATCTACACTAGTGGTAACTCTCCAATAACAAATGTTGGGTGAACAAATTACAGTTGGGCAATTGATAGGAATCAAAGGCATTAAGAAAGAATATCAGGCTTATTAATTATGTAGGCATGTTTTCCGTATATAGTCGTACGTGCTCGCAATGAGAAACTTGCACAACATCTTTTGTCCTACCAGCCGGTGGCAGCCGGGCCTCAAGGGAAACTACTGGATATTAAGGTACTCCTTTTAATAGAGTACCGGAGCAAAGCATTAACACACCGTGAAAACATGTGATCCTCACATCACTACCATCCCCTCCGGTTGTCCCGATTTCTGTCACTTCGGGGCCATTGGTTCCGGACAGTGACATGTGCATACAACTTGTAGATACAATCTAAGCAACAATATAGAGCTTAAATCTAAGATCATGCCACTCGGGCCCTAGTGACAAGCATTAAGAATAACAAGATTGCAGCAACAATAACTTCACAAACTTTATAGATAGACTAATCATAATGTATCATCCATCGGATCCCAACAAACACAACACCGATTACATCAGATGAATCTCAATCATGTAAGGCAGCTCATGAGACCATTGTATTGAAGTACATGGGGGAGAGTATACCGACATAGCTACTGCTAGAACCCATAGTCCATGGGGGAACTACTCACGGAGCATGGTGGAGGCGGTGGCGTTGATGGAGATGGCTTCCGGGGGCACTTCCCCGTTCCGGCAGGGTGCCGAACAGCAGTTCTGTCCCCGAATTGGAGTTTCGCGATGGCGGCGGCGCCCCTGGAGTCTTTCTGGAGTTTCGTCAATTGGTACGGTGTTTTTAGGTCGAAAGGGGTTTTATAGGCGAAGAGGCGGCGCAGGGGGGCACCTGGGGGCGCCACACCATAGGGTGGCGCGGGCCCAGGCCAGGCCGCGCCGCCCTATGGTCTGGTGGCCCTCTGGCCCCTCTCCGACTCTTCTTCGGTGTTCTGGAGCCTTCCGGGAAAAATAGGAGGTTTGGCGTTGATTTCGTCCAATTCCGAGAATATTGCCCGAACAGCCTTTCTGGAACCAAAAACAGCAGAAAACAGGAACTGGCACTGTGGCATCTTGTTAATAGGTTAGTTCCGGAAAACGCATGAAATCATCATAAAGTGGAAGCAAAACATGTAAGTATTGTCATAAAACAAGCATGGAACATCAGAAATTATGGATACGTCGGGGACGTATCAGCATCCCCAAGCTTAGTTCCTGCTCGTCCCGAGCAGGTAAACGATAAAAAGAATAATTTCTGTAGTGACATGCTACTTACATAACCTTGATCATACTATTACAAAGCATATGAAATGAATGAAGTGACTCAAGGCAATGATCTATAGTTGCTAACAAGTAGATAACATATAGCAAAACTTTTCATGGAGAGTACTTTCAAGACAAGCATCAAAAGATTGCACAAGAGTTAACTCATAAAGCAATAGATTCAAAGTAAAGGCATCGAAGCAACACAAAGGAAGATATAAGTTTCAGCGGTTGCTTTCAACTTTCAACATGCATATCTCATGGATAATTGTCAACACAAAGTAATATGATGAATGCAAATATGCAAGTATGTAAGAATCAATGCACAGTTGACACAAGTGTTTGCTTCTAAGATGGAAGGAAGTAGGTATACTGACTCAACATAAAGTAAAAGAATGGTCCTTCAAAGAGGAAAGCATCGATTGCTATATTTGTGCTAGAGCTTTGGTTTTGAAAACATATAGAGAGCATAAAAAGTAAAATTTTGAGAGGTGTTTGTTGTTGTCAACGAATGGTAATGGGTACACTAACTACCTCGCCAACCGGACTTTTAAGAGCGGCTCCCATTTTATTTTATTTTTGGGTGGCACTCCTTCCAACCTTTCTTTCACAAACCATGGCTAACCGAATCCTCGGGTGCCTGCCAACAATCTCATACCATGAAGGAGTGCCTTTTTATTTTAGTTTTATTATGATGATGACACTCCTCCCAACCTTTGCTTACACAAGCCATGGCTAACCGAATCCTTCGGGTGCCTTCCAACAATCACATACCATGGAGGAGTGTCTATTTTTGTTAATTAATTCGGGACTGGGAATCCCATTGCCAGCTCTTTTTGCAAAATTATTGGATAAGCGGATGTGCCACTAGTCCATATGAGAGTCCGTCAAAAGTAAATGACAAGGTTGAAAGCTAAACACCACATACTTCCTCATGAGCTATAAAACATTAACACAAATTGAGAAGCATTTTGAATTATTTAAAGGTAGCACTCAAGCAATTTACTTTGGAATGGCAGGAAATACCACATAGTAGGTAGGTATGGTGGACACAATTGGCATAGTGGTTGGCTCAAGGATTTGGATGCATGAGAAGTATTCCCTCTCGATACAAGGCTTAGGCTAGCAAGGTTGTTTGAAGCAAACACAAGTATGAACCGGTACAGCAAAACTTACATAAGAACATATCGCAAGCATTATAATACTCTACACTGTCTTCCTTGTTGCTCAAACACTTTTACCAGAAAATATCTAGACCTTAAGAGAGATCAATTATGCAAACCAATTTTAACAAGCTTTACGGTAGTTCTCCACTAATAGGTTTAAACTACATGCAAAAACTTATGATCCACTTGAGAGCTCAAAACAATTGCCAAATATCAAATTATCAAAGACATATGATGCATTTTTCTTTTTCCAACCAAACAATAAGTATTGTAGCTTCCAACTTTTATCATTGAACATTAAAAGTAAAACGAAGAACAAGTGTTCATATGAAAAAGCGGAGCGTGTATCTCTCCCAATCAAGGATTGCTAGGATCCGATCTTATTCAAACAAAACAAAAATAAAACATACAGACGCTCCAAGTAAAACACATATGATGTGACTGAATAAAAATATAGTTTCAGGGGAGGAACCTGATAAGTTGATGAAGAAGGGGATGCCTTGGGCATCCCCAAGCTTAGACGCTTGAGTCTTCTTGAAATATGCAGGGATGAACCACGGGGGCATCCCCAAGCTTAGACTTTTCACTCTTCTTGATCATATATCATCCTCCTCTCTTGACCCTTGAAAACTTCCTTCACACCAAACTTCTCATAAACTTCATTAGAGGGGTTAGTACTCAAAAAATTTGAATCCACCTTGGTCCTGTAGTGGCACATTGCAAGAACTCAATAAAACATTAGCTACAGCTCTCTACGTCTAGAAAAGCTCGCTTAAAGTCCACAAGAGACAATGCAAAAAAACAGAGACAGAATCTGCCAAAACAGAACAGCCAGTAAAGACGAATTTTAATAAAATACTTCCGTTGCTCAAATCAGAAAACTCAAAACTAATGAAAGTTGCGTACATATCTGAGAAACACGCACGTAAATTGGCATATTTTTCTGATTTTTCTACAGAGGAAACAGCCCAGATTCGTGACAGATAGAAATCTGTTTCTGCGCAGAAATCCAAATCTAGTATCAACCTTCGATTAGAGGCTTCACTTGGCACAACAAAACACAAAACTAAGATAAGGAGAGGTTGCTACAGTAGTAAACAACTTCCAAGACACAAATATAAAATAAAGTACTGTAGCAAAATAACACATGGGTTATCTCCGAAGAAGTTGCTTTCTTTATAGCCGTTAAGATGGGCTCAGCAGTTTTAATGATGCACTCGCAAGAAATAGTATTTGAAGCAAAAGAGAGCATCAAGAGGCAAATCCAAAACACATTTAAGCCTAACATGCTTCCTATGTAAAGGAATCTTGTAAATAAACAAGTTCATGAAAAGTAAAGTAACAAGCATAGGAAGATAGAACAAGTGCAACTTCAAAATTTTGAACACATAGAGAGGTGTTTTAGTACCATGCAAATTTCTACAACCATATTTTCCTCTCTCATAATAATTTTCAGTAGCTTCATGAACAAACTCAACAATATAACTATCACATGCAGCATACTTTTCATGATCCACAAACATATAATTTTTATCAAGTTCAAGAATAGTGGAATTAAAACTTTCAAACTTACTTTTATTAATAATATAACAAGGTAGTTGATCAATCTCAAGAGATATGGGACACATAGATAAAGTCAATAACTCTCCAATCCCATTTTCATTAGTAGTACAATTAATATTATCAAGTAACATAGGACCATCATCTAGAGCTTTATCATAAACATTTGCTAAGCAAAATTCTTTAGTATCATGCATTTCGACATCAGGCACAAACAAAGCATTATCATAAGATTTATCAAAGTAGCATGGATTATCATAAATAACAGTAGCATAATTATTCTCACAAGTTTTACTTATAGGTACTATTTCAAGAGAATCCACAGGAACATAACATTCAACCTCTTTCGGTAAGCATGGAGGACAATCAAATAGTGTAAGAGATAAAGAGTTACTCTCATTAGAAGGTTGGCATGGGTAGCTAATCCATTCTTCCTCCTTTTGTTCGTCGCTCTCCTCTTCTTTTTCATCCAATGAGCTTTCTGGTTCATCAATTTCCTCCTCTTTTTCATCCAATGCGCTTTCAGGTTCATCTATTTCTTCTTCCACGGGTTCCTGCAAATTGTGAGTGCATTCTTGTGCATTAATGAGTCTCTCTTTATAATCAATGATATAAGGATTATTACCGAAGCATTCTATGCAACAATTAAGGATAGAAGAGACATAATCTTTAAGGTCCTTACAAACAACACAAGTTTCATAATTCTCAACCATGAAGGATTCGATCTCAGAGGCTCCCATAAACACGACAAATTGTTCTACCTCTTCGAACCCATAATGAATATAGCAATTCCGATTATAGTTCTTAATTAAAAATTCCTCACTAAAGCCACATTGAAATTTAAGATGTTTAGTATCCTGTTGAGAGCAACAGTTTATATCATGGCGTTTAAGCAAGATTTTAGCAATTGTATTCACTTTTTCTATCATAGCACTCATTATTTCACCAGCTCTTGATTTCCTATAATTATTATAACATTCTATGAGCTCCAAGTAGGTTGTTGGTTCTCCCATAACAGCAGTTTTTAATTTTTCGGTTTTTCAAATTTTTATGGATTTTTGGGTATATGAGACAAATAAAACAAGACAAAAATAAACTAAGCAAAAGTAAACTACGCAAACTAATACTAGACAGAAATAAACTAAGCACAAATAAACTAGACAAAAGTAAACTAAGCAAAACAAAATAAAATAAAACAGAGAGAGAGGTAAAGTGTACTCCCCAGGTGAACTTATGAGTAGAGCTATGCCTCCCCGGCAACGGCGCCAGAAAACAGTCTTGATAACCCACAAGTATAGGGGATCGCGATAGTCTTCGAGGGTAGTATAACCCAAATTTATTGATTCGACACAAGGGGAGGTAAAGAATACTTATAAGCCTTAACAACTGAGTTGTCAATTCAGCTGCACCTGGAAAAGCACTAGTAACAGGGGTGATGTGAAAGTAGCAGTAATATGAGAGCAGTAGTAATAGTAACACAGCAGCAGTAATAGTAATATGAGAGCGATGGCACGAGAAGATAGTTGATACCACTTCCAATGACATGTAGAACAGGTATATTATGATGAGAGATGGACCGGGGTTCCCAGCGATCTACACTAGTGGTAACTCTCCAATAACAAATGTTGGGTGAACAAATTACAGTTGGGCAATTGATAGGAATCAAAGGCATTAAGAAAGAATATCAGGCTTATTAATTATGTAGGCATGTTTTCCGTATATAGTCGTACGTGCTCGCAATGAGAAACTTGCACAACATCTTTTGTCCTACCAGCCGGTGGCAGCCGGGCCTCAAGGGAAACTACTGGATATTAAGGTACTCCTTTTAATAGAGTACCGGAGCAAAGCATTAACACACCGTGAAAACATGTGATCCTCACATCACTACCATCCCCTCCGGTTGTCCCGATTTCTGTCACTTCGGGGCCATTGGTTCCGGACAGTGACATGTGCATACAACTTGTAGATACAATCTAAGCAACAATATAGAGCTTAAATCTAAGATCATGCCACTCGGGCCCTAGTGACAAGCATTAAGAATAACAAGATTGCAGCAACAATAACTTCACAAACTTTATAGATAGACTAATCATAATGTATCATCCATCGGATCCCAACAAACACAACACCGATTACATCAGATGAATCTCAATCATGTAAGGCAGCTCATGAGACCATTGTATTGAAGTACATGGGGGAGAGTATACCGACATAGCTACTGCTAGAACCCGTAGTCCATGGGGGAACTACTCACGGAGCATGGTGGAGGCGGTGGCGTTGATGGAGATGGCTTCCGGGGGCACTTCCCCGTTCCGGCAGGGTGCCGGAACAGAGTTCTGTCCCCCGAATTGGAGTTTCGCGATGGCGGCGGCGCCCCTGGAGTCTTTCTGGAGTTTCGTCAATTGGTACGGTGTTTTTAGGTCGAAAGGGGTTTTATAGGCGAAGAGGCGGCGCAGGGGGGCACCTGGGGGCGCCACACCATAGGGTGGCGCGGGCCCAGGCCAGGCCGCGCCGCCCTATGGTCTGGTGGCCCTCTGGCCCCTCTCCGACTCTTCTTCGGTGTTCTGGAGCCTTCCGGGAAAAATAGGAGGTTTGGCGTTGATTTCGTCCAATTCCGAGAATATTGCCCGAACAGCCTTTCTGGAACCAAAAACAGCAGAAAACATGAACTGGCACTGTGGCATCTTGTTAATAGGTTAGTTCCGAAAAACGCATGAAATCATCATAAAGTGCAAGCAAAACATGTAAGTATTGTCATAAAACAAGCATGGAACATCAGAAATTATGGATACGTCGGGGACGTATCACCGGACAGCATAAACTGTCATCCCCATGGGAGGGTCCCTTCGTCGTGAGCAAGGCAGTAGGCAATGATTCCTACTATCTCATAAATGCCCAAGAGGCTAGAAAAAACAAGCCGGACAAGGCTGACGAGGAGACTAAACGTCCCTGGAATGTCAACTTGCTCCGCCCATTTTACACTTGAGAGCAGGAATGTATGTATCCCTTGTACCCCTTTTGTAAGCTATGAAAAAGCATGCGCCAAGAGCGCCGTTTCCGACAATTATTTCGCGTACTCTACTTTGTTTCGCCAGTTGGCTTACACCCTCTCACGCGGCCGGCTAAGTAACGTGATCCGGTTTCCGACAGCCGGCTTCCGATCCAGCTACAGACCGCAACCCGGCTGTCCGGCTGGCGGGAGTAAGGCCTAGGGAGCCGGCACGCGAAAGACGACTAAGGGAAAGAGTGAAAGCGAATGGACTTATAACTTTTCATAAAAGTGCCGGATTGCCGAACTCGGCTCGTTCGACTGAAATACTGTCTGCCTCACCCAGCGGCCCGCTCTTGATCCGGCGACGGATCGCAAGCCGGACGTACGATCGGCAAGAGCAAAGCCAAAGAGTGGGGCGGATGGGAAAAAGCGAACAGGTCGAAAGAAAGCAAGCCGGCACACAAATGATTAACAAACACATTAAAGTGTGACATAATAAAAGGATAATAATATTCATACATATGCACCCGGCATTCCGGGGATTTAACGAGTTGTTCTTCAAAAGCAACACCTAAAGACAGGTACATCTAAGCACCGGCTGGATTAGGACCAGCCGGGGGAGCATCAGCGGAGCCGGCTGCCGGGTCATCCTCAGGCACGTCCTCCGCCTCCTGGTCTTCCATCTCCTCGTCCTCGTCTTCAGACGACGGGTTCGGGTCCGGGATGAAGAGGCCCTTGTCGACGAAGTCGGCAATGGCGCAGGCTCGGGCAAGCCGGGCTGTCTTGATCTCAGCCGGGAGAGCGTCCTCCACGCCGGCCCGCCGATACTCAAGCTGCCCAAGATCCACCTCGCTGTACCAGGAGAGCACAAAGGACAGCGCCATGTCGGCTCCAGCGCGCGTGGCAGACTCCTTCCAGTCGAGGAAGCGATCGGGCGCTCGCTCCAGCCAGGCGATGAGGTTAGAGAGATCCTGCGGCAACGTCTCCGCTGGCCACAGCAGCTGGATCAGCTCCTCAGCCGCCTTCCGGAGCTCCCAGCCGAGCTTGGTGATGGGCTCGACGCGGGCGGCCATGGATGCCATGTAATCTTCCATGGTGAAGTACTCCGCGCTGCCCTCGCCAGTCGCCCGCCTCCTAGCATCGCGTGCAGCACCAACGGCTGCTAGCGCCACATCCTGCGCTTCCGGGAAGGCCGCTGCAAAGAAGAGATGTGTTAGAAATCTTTCAAAGCCGAAAAAAGCTGAAAATGCAAATTTTTGAAGTCCTAAAGTAGGCCTGGCGGCAGCCGGCACGAACCGACTGCCCCCAGCCCGAGATGGAGATTCCGAAGCTCTAAAGTAAGACTGGCGGCAGCCGGCACGAGCCGACTGCCCCCAGCCCGAAGATGGGGATTTCGAAGAAGAAAAAGCCTGGCGGCAGCCGGCACGAGCCGACTGCCCCCAGCCCGAAGATGGCGATTTCGAAGAAGAAAAAGCCTGGCGGCAGCCGGCACGAACCGACTGCCCCCAGCCCGAAGATGGAGATAGCGAAAAAACCAAAGTTTCCGCTGCCGGCCGCCTGCCCAAGCCGGCAGCCGACAGCCGAAAGGCGGCAAAGGGGAAAGAAAGAGAAAAATAAAAAGGCCTACCTGCCAAGCCGCGATCAAGCGAGCCAATCTCCTCCACCCAGCGTTGGCGGTGGCCGATAGCTCCGCGGACTTGGCTGTCACCTCCTGGTGAAGCGCAAGCCGCTGCTCCTCAACCTCCTTCAGTCGCTTGCTCAGACTGTCCACCTTCTCCTCCTCAGTCGTCCTGAGGAGGGCAAGCTCCTTGAGGTGGTTCTCCTCAAGCCGGCGCAGCCGCCCCAGCTCCCCATCGGCCACCTTGAGTTTCGCGGTAGCAGCCCAGCCCGCCTCCTCGCTCTCGGCGCATTGAGCGCGGGCGGCCCGGAGGTCCGCCTCCAGCTGCGGGACCCTGGCGGTTTCAGCTGTAAGACAGCCGGAAAAGGCGTCAGCCAAGATCAAAGAAAAAAGAAATCAAGTCGGAAGGAAAAAGACCTTACCCTTGACGGCCTCCAGCTCGCGAGCCAAGTCGGCCCGCTCAAGCTTGGCCTTGTGGTAGCGGGTCACGACGCGGTTGTACAAGACAGTACACCGCTCCGTAACCGCCTAAGGAAAAAGAGAATCAGTCAACCAGACGAAACCTGGACCGGCTCCAAGCAGCCGGCCCACGCCTCGGAGGGCTACCAGGATAATAACCAAATTGCAAAAAAGACGAAGTACTTACCTTGCTGGCTTCCTCCAGCTTGGTGAGGTTGGCTGCGGTCTCAGCAGCCCTGGCCTTGAGGTTGGTGCAGAAGCCGGAGAAGAACATCTTCGCCGACGCCACGCCTGGGTTCCCCTCCCGGCTGGTCACCTCGTAGGAGTCCGCGCTGAGCCACGCCTTCTCCATAGTGCCAGCCGAGCCAAGGCTGGAGTCGGAGGCGGATGCCACATGCAGAAGCCGGGCACCCTTGGCCACGTGAAGGCCCTCCGGCGGCGTTGACGGGCCCTCCATCCTCACCAACGCCCGCGAGCCGGTGTCCCCCGTGTGCGCCGGCTCGTCCCTTGTCGGCTCCTGCCTGGCCGGCTCCTCCCTTGTCGGCTCCGAAGATGGAGGCGCCTCGGTCGAACCAGTCGGCCCGGTCGGGGCAGTCGGCTCCGACGCCTGAGGTGCCCCCTCCGGGCTCTCCTCCAACACCACTACGCTGGGCGCGCCACCACCGATCCTAGTCGAAGGCGGCGCAGCCCCGCTGGCTCCGGCTCCGGTCGCAGGCGGCATGCCCCTGCCGGCTCCAGCCGCTGGGTCCAGAAGACGGGCGCAGCGCGGGAACATATCGTCCAGAGTCGGCTGGCACGCCGGCTCACCCCGTGCGCCGCGGCCAGGCACTGATGCCAGAGGCACAGCGAAAGAAGGCGCCCCTGCGGGAGGCGGAGTACCCGCAGGCGGCACAACGACCGGCGGCGGCATCGGCGCGCACGCCGAAGGCTGTGGCGTCGACTCCCTTCTTTGTCGCGGAGGCGGCGACATGACACGGGGAGCCTGCCGGGAGCCGCCGCCCTGGGTGAACTTGATAGGGGCCCTAGCCTAACAAATAAGAGAAAGATGAATATAAAGAGAAAGGAAAGAAAAGGAATCAAACAAGAAGAGAAGAAAAACTCACCCGGCCTGCTCCGGAACCTTCTTCGGCTGCAGCCGGTGCTGCTTCTTCACCTTCGCCTTCAAGGCGGCGGTGGAGCGGTCGCCGACCCGCTTCTTCCCCTTGGGCGCCGAAGTCGTCGTGGTGCTAGGCGGCCTCGCGCACAGAGGCACCGCAGGGATCGGCCCCGTGGTGGACGTCGCCGGCTCGTCGTCCTCCTGCTGCTCTGGCGAAGGATGCGGATTGTGCTCCCCTTGGCCGCCTTGATCAGGCGCCTGCGGCAGGTCATGGTCGCCAGCCTAGTCGTCGGCTTGGTCAGCCGGATCGGCGTGATCCGGCGTCCACCTCCTTGTTGCCAGGTCGCCGTCCTCAACGTTCTGGCGGTCGAAGAGCTAGAAGACAGAAGAAATATAAGTAAGCCACAAGACGAAAGTCGGCGAAGAGCGAAGTCGGCCACGCAGCCGCAAGCCGGAAGTCGGCCAAAACAACGCAAACTTACCAGCTCAGGTGGCGAATCCCGGCTGCGGGGCACCAGCCCATAGTTCCAGGCGTTCGGCATGTTGGCCTTGGTGATGTTGTTCACCCGGCGGGCCACCTGGGCCTTGGAGAGCTCCGCCTTGGACGTCCGAGTCGGATCGAACTGGCCGGACATGTGCCCAATCTTGTGGGTGCGCAGCTAGAGCGGCAGCACCCGGCGCTCAGCGACGATGCAGAGGAGGTCCTCGGCAGTCAGCCCGCCCGCGACGGCGGCCCCCAGGAAGTCCCAGAGCTGGCTCACCTCCGCGTCCGGGTCCGTCGTTCGGGCATTGTAGCCCCAGTTGATCCGGCCGACTGGAGGAGCCGGATTGTACTCCGGCAGGTTGATCCGGTCGAAGCCCGGATTCTCGTTGCGCACGTAGAAGAACGACATCTGCCAGTTCTTCACCGAGTCGACAGTCGGAATTTTGGGGAAAGGCGTACTCGGCCGGGAGTAGATCGAGGCGGTGCCGCAGGTCCGCAGATGGCCATCGGTCGTTTGCGCCTTGATGAAGAAGAGGCGGCTCCAGAAGTCGATGTCCGGCCACAAGCCGGCATACGCCTCCATGAAAGCCACGTAGCAGCTGAGGAGGACGCAGGCGTTGGCCGGAAGGTGGTGCGGCTGCAGGCCGAAGTTGTCGAGGAACTGGCGGAAGAAGTTGGACGCCGGCAGGCCCAACCCGGGGTCGAAATGCGCGCCGAAGACAACGTGCTCGCCGGGCTCCGGCCTGGGCTCCACCTCCGCGCCGGGCGCCCTCGTGATCACCGTCGACGGGATCCGGCGGAGGCGCACCAAGTGCTCAATGTCGTCCTCCCTCATGTAGGACCCCCTCCAAGATCCACTCGTGCCGGCCATCGATGAAGAGGAGGAGGAAGAAGACCAAGAGAGGTGAAAGGGGGGAAAAGAACCTCGCAACGGCGGCGATTGCGGCGGCGGAGGACGCACTGTCGAAACGCGAGGCCCCGTGGTGCCGGATTGTTGAAGCAGCAGCGGCGGAGCGGCAGAGAAGTGCTCGCCGGAGTTCGCCAGTGAGAGGATGTCCACCGGAGCAGCAAAGAGCTCGAGTGCGAGGGAGAAAACGCGAGGAGCAGGAGCGCGAGGAAGATGAAGTGAGGGCAGTGGCCGCCTCGGTGCCCTCACCCGCGGCATTTATAGCCGCCCGCGGCGGGCGGTTGGCCTCCAAGTGGCGATCGTGGCCATGTCCCCGGATTTATTGCGCCGTAACGCTCCCCCACGACCGCTGCAGTTACCGGAAACCGCCACACCACGTCCCCCACGACCGCACCGGATCCGGAGGAGACAATGATGTGACTAGACGAACCGGCAGCAGCAGTCTGACATCAGACCAGTCAAGTCGGGCGCAGGACCCAAGGCAGCGGAGACTCTGGCGCACTCAAGCCGGAGCCGGACATTAACTTCGATCCGGCCCCAAACTTTCCTAGCAAGGCGGAGACATCACCAAAACTTGTGAAAAAGCAAAAGCTGCAGAAGTAAAAATAGCGTCCGGCTAGGAGCAGCCGGCCGAAACAAGCCGGATGAGGGCGCAGCCGGCTGAATGGAAATTCTCAGTCAGCCCCTCCGAGTGCCGTCAAGTATATTCAAGAGATCAAAAAGCCAGGAAAACCTTCCTAGGTCCCTCTAAACGCAGGACCTTGCCAGCTTCGGGGGCTAATGTCGGGGGGAAGACCCCGGGTAGGGCAATGGACGCGGAGCAGCCGGCTGACCACCGGCCGGCTCGCGGCAAAGGCCGGCTGAGGAGCAGCCGGCTGGAGCCGTGGCCGGCTGGTCCGGAAGCCGGCTGGCTCTAGGTCCTAGTCGGCCTGGCTACGGCCACCAATGCTGTAGCTGCGCCGTCTTCTACAAGCCATATCCGACTGGGGGTTTGTACCTCAGACCGACTCGAGGCTGGCGAGTCTTGCACTAGAAGGAACCGGGTAGGTGGTCCGGGTTCGCAAGTCCACGCTGACTTCATCTCCCGTAAAGCGCGGGGCACTGTGGAGCAATAGTCCACGCGCCGGACAAGCCATCATGGTGTACGTCGATCCGTACCGGCTACAGTGCATGATGGCGACAGAGACGCTTCCTCTCCATACCGCTGACTCAGGCAGCCGGATGGGACAGGCCATGAGGCCTCAACGGCTACTGACGTCAGTACCTCGGGAAGGAGCGGAAGCCGGAGCCGGCCAAGCCGGCCAGTAGACTATAGGGTCTTTTATGTAAAGTGCCGGTGCCTATATAAGCCGCACTACCCCCTCTCGTGCAGGGGATCGATCATTCTTACTCCACTTCCACCCTTAGCGCTGCCCTGTGAGAGAGACCATCGTCTCCCTTAGCCTCCCAGGAGCAGTCGGACACAGCTCTAGGAGCATCATTGTATTGTGCGATCATCTTATACACTCATAGCAGGAGTAGAGGTGTTACCTCCATCAGAGGGCCTCGAACCTGGGTACGTCGCCGTGTCGCTCGTCCCCATACCCGCATCCGGATACCGCTGTGAGATCATCTAGGAACCACCTTCTTTAGCCACCCTATGGCATATGCCGTGACGATACCACGACACATATGAATGCTTATCAAACACATGTTGAAGTTCCACCAATATTATGTCTTTGATGAGTTGTGTTGGGGGGATGACCCCCGGTATGCCAAAGGCATGCCAAACCGGATGGTTTGAGACATCGAGATACCGGTTTAATATTCTTACCGGAACACAAAGGAAAGAGTTTGGGCTAAGTGAAGCTAAGCCGGTATCCCCAAGGGGGTATGCCGGAACCCGGTAAAGAAGATACCGGAGAGAAGGGCCTGTCGGCGGGACTGGTCAAAGATTCTCTTCAGAGCAAGAAGACAAGGATGAGCTAAGCAAAGCGGCTTTAATCAGAGCCCTGGCGCCAAAGAGAGAGATGACGCTGAAAGAAGCCGGAGGACGTCAGCGTCCCTGATTAAAGAAGACTCCGGCGTCATCTATGATTAAAGTAGCTTTGTAAAGTAGTTTGTCCAGTCAAAGATGCCATTAGGGTTTCTTGTTCTGTAAGCCACCCTCTCCCCTATATAAGGAGAGGGGGTACTGCCTCTTACAGGCGCGTGTCCACAGAGGAGATTAGACGATAGAACTTGTATCCAAGCACTTGTAATCAGGTTGAGATCAATGAAGCAAGCGATCTAGTAAAGAGTTCTTCCTCTTGTCTCTCTTCTTGCATACCGGCCTTTTGTTGTGTTCTTGAGGAAAGGATCCGGAAGTTCATCCCATCTGATCGCAAACCCTCCCCCGAATCCTCTAGCGTCCATTCGGCCCCAATTTAAGCCATCCTATGGCATCTGTCTGTTCACCACGACGACAGTTGGCGCCCACCGTGGGGCATGAAGTGGCGCTTGCAGGAGTTCACATTCGGGCGGGCATCCTCGAGGTCGCCGGCGAGCGTACGGTGTCCGCGCTTGTGCAGCGCATCTACGACATGGACTTCATCAACGACAAAGCGCGCTGCTTCGCCAACGGCGGCATCTTCCCCAAGAACGGCCGCACCATCGAGTTCGGCAGCCACCGCGTCTACTTCGGCACCATCCCTGTGCGCCAGCGCCTCTCGCAGGTGCTGGTGGCACCGGACCCGCCAAGATGGCTCTGTACTGGCCGCGCCGCCAGCAGCGTCGAGGTAATGATGACTGGCGTGGTTGGTGCAGGAAAAGAAGCTGTGGATGAAGGTGCTGGTCGTGCGGCTTCGACCCGTGCGGCCAAGCCACCGCTGGAGCGCGACGCTGGCGCTGCGGGAGCATCTTCCGCACCACCGGCAACACCACTCCAAGCGGCGATGAACATGCTGGCAATGCCCATCGCGCAGAACATCGACCCGGCAGCGGCTCAGGCGGAGCTGGAGGCACAACGCCAGAAGCTGCTCGCAAACGGCGCCAACATCATCCGGGCGCAGCGCGAGCTGAACCTAACCCTACGTGAGTATAACGCTGCCCATGGCTTTGCTTCTGTTAGCGCTCATGCTGCTAGGATACCGGAGAACCGGCTAAAAGCTCGCAACCTAGATCAGGATTTGCGCAAAGAAGTTCTTGCCGGCAAAAGTACCTCTGCATCTATTAGCATCGTGGAAAAACCTAAGTACAGTAGCCCGGATAAAACTATAAAAGCTGCTAAAGCTGCAGTAGAGCTATGTGAATCGCTTTCCGGAGATGCTTTGGCAAAACAGCAAGAGCGTGTTAGAGAGCTGCTGGAAACTATTGAGCAGCAGAATGCTGAGCAACTGGCTAAGCTGAACAAGGCCGCGGCCTCAAAATCCACGTGTTCAACAAAGAATGCCGGAAGTAAGTCCCATGGGCAGGCATCGTCCCCCCATCCGGACAGAAGAAGAGAAAAAGAGATGAACGCACAGCAGATGACTGTGTACGATCCGGTTCTTGCCGGAAAACAACAAGCCGGGCAACACGATGCCGGTAAAAAAAGCCAAGGGGCAGGTCGAGGCTACGCCAGAGGAGGCTATGCCGGAAACAATCATGCCGGTAGATATGAAACCGGGCAAAATTACCGAGCTGCAAGGGCAGCGTATGAGGAGATGCCACCACCAAGGTACCGGCAGGCAAGAGCCGCGGAACCGGAAAGATACGAAGAGGGAGATTCCGAAGTAGAGCGAACAAGAGTCTACCGGAACCCCTTGGGGGATCGCCTGGGGGAGAGATGTTTGCCAGACCAGGATGCGAGGCACAGGCTGGACAGGGTACATCTTTCTGAAATGATCGAGTCTGAGGGTCCTCCTGGCCCGAAATGTTTTGGCCCACGGATCATGGGAGAAGAGCCACCGGTACGCAATTTCCAGTTGCCCCGGGACACAAAAACGTATGATGGCACGACCAAGCCGGAAGATTGGCTGGCGGACTATGTCACAGCTGTTTATGTAGCTGGTGGTGGAGTAAACCGGCGTTGGGCGGTGAGAATCATACCGTCCTACCTGGTAGGCCCTGCACGGATTTGGCTTAACAACTTGCCGGCAGGAAGCATTAACGGATGGCTGGACTTTGAGGAAGCCTTCGTGAACAACTTTAGTAGCACTTACAAGAGGCCAAACCGGCCCCAACAGCTCGCTTTATGCCAGCAACGTACCGGTGAGACAGACAGGGATTATCTTACCCGATGGAACTCAACAAGAAACACGTGTGAAGGAGTGATTGAAGCACAAGTAATTGCTTGGTTCAGTCAAGGATGCCGGAGAGGATTACCGCTGTGGCAAAAGCTGCAGAGAAGCATGCTAGCAACCTTGGCAGAGATGATACGTGTGGCGGATAGCTATGCATTGGGAGACCCATTGCAACCAGCAGTACAAGCTGAGCCTGAGCAGCGACAGGAACAATACCGGGACAACCGGAACAACAAGAGAAGGGAAGATTTCCCGGATCGAAGGTACGCTCCGCAGCACGTTGCTGCCGTGCAAGAAAATTATGATGCCAGCGGCAGCCAAAGGCAAAAAACCGGATCGCAGCCATGGGCGGGTCCAAAAAAGCAGTGGGTCGAAAAGAAACCCTGGGGCCAGAAAAAGAATTGGCAGGAACCCGTAAAATACACCATGGAAGCCGCCATGGATCAACCTTGCCGGTGGCACACGCCGAACCCGGATCACCCATCAAATCACCTGACGAAGGATTGTTCTTGGACCAAGTACTTGATGCAAAAGGGAGCAGTAAAGGACGCGCAAGCACAAGGGTGCTCCACAGTGTTGCCGCCATCGCAAGATATGCTGCGTCAGCAACAACTACCACCACCACCTCCACTCACCGGAGCAAATGCTTTACCGGTACAGCCTCAGCCAAACAGGCAGCAATATCAGCAAGTTAACCGGGTAGAGCAAAATAATGATCAACCACCTCCACCGGCACCTTTAGGCCGGAATGTTTACGAGGGCCCGCATCTATGCTGTGTTGTCTTTGTCACTGAGCCGACAGACAGGCAAAGTGTGCATCGCCGCTCCATGGAGGTAAACGCCGTGATGCCGGCAGTTCCCAGATACATGCTGTGGTCAGATCAGGAAATTACCTGGTCATTTAAGGATCACCCCAAAATCATGCCGAATCTGGGTGGATATGCTCTTGTTGTGGACCCAATCATGAAAGGGCCGCAAACCCGAGTAAAATTCAGCAAGGTGCTGATAGACAACGGCAGCAGCATAAACATCATGTACAAGCATACCATGCATACGCTGGGCATAACAGAAAACATGCTTCAGCCAACGCGTACAACGTTCCACGGAATCGTTCCGGGCTTGTCCTGTGCTCCGGTAGGAAAAGTTCGGGTGGACGTAGCGTTTGGAGGACGTGACAATTGCCGGGTTGAAAATGTTGAGTTTGAGGTGGTGGACCTAGACAGTCCTTACCATGCATTGTTGGGGAGACCAGCATTGGCAGCTTTCATGGCTACGACTCATACAGCTTACCTCAAGATGAAAATGCCGGCACCTCATGGACCCTTAACTGTGGTGGGGAACTATAAGGTCTCACTAGAAACTGCATCTGCCGGATCAAACCTAGCGGAATCGCTGGTGATCGCGGAGGAAAAAAGAAGAATGCAGACTGCGGTTGCGCTGGCTCAGTCCTCACAGTTGAGTTTAGCGGCAATGAGTGGAAGCTTGGGCTCACCGGCATTCAAGCCGACAAATGAAATAAAGGACATTATGCTGGATCCGGCTTACCCAGAGCGCACCGTTCGCATCGGTGCCGGACTCGATCAAGCATAGGAAAACGCGCTCGTCAGCTTCCTCCGTGAGAATCGGAATATCTTTGCCTGGTCAACTGACGACTTGGTGGGTGTTCCGAGGGAGCTGGCTGAGCACTCTTTAAATGTCCGGAAAGACGCCAAGCCGGTGCGGCAACCCTCGCGCCGGTTCGCTGAAGATAGGAGGAAGATTATTGGAGAAGAAGTGACCAAACTGCTTGTTGCCGGATTGTGGAGGTCATGCACACAGAGTGGCTGGCCAATCCGGTAATGGTCGAAAAGAAAAAAGATGAGAACCTGGAGGCAAAAGCTCCAAAGGTATGGCGCATGTGCATCGACTACACCAACCTAAACAAGGCTTGCCCAAGAGATCCTTTCCCTTTGCCACGGATCGATCAAGTGATTGATTCAACTGCTGGGTGTGAGTTGTTGTCCTTCCTGGATGCGTATTCCGGTTTCCACCAAATTCCCTTGAAAAAGGAAGATCAAATAAAAACTGCGTTCATTACCCCGCATGGGGCTTATTGCTATGTCACTATGCCCTTTGGTTTGCGCAACGCTGGTGCAACGTACCAGCGCTGTATGCAAAAATGCTTGTTTGATCAAATCGGAAAGAATGTGCAAGTCTATGTAGACGACATTGTGATAAAAACTAAGGTAAAGAACACCTTAATCGATGACATCCGGCAAACATTCGATAACCTAAGACGGTTCCGGATGAAGCTTAATCCGGCAAAATGCACTTTCGGTGTCCCTGCCGGCAAACTGCTCGGTTTCCTTGTGTCAAGCCGGGGCATTGAAGTCAATCCGGTAAAAATCCGGGCAATAGAAAGAATGACTATCCCACGAGAACTAAAGGACGTGCAAAAGTTTACCGGTAGCTTGGCATCGCTAAGCCGGTTCATAAGCAGGTTGGGAGAAAAAGCTCTGCCACTCTATGCTCTCATGAAAAAATCTGACACGTTCGTCTGGACCCCTCAGGCAGACGCAGCGTTTAAAGAACTAAAAACAATGCTGGCCACAGCACCTATACTGGCTTCACCTCTAGAAAGAGAGCCTATGCTATTATACATAGCAGCAACAAACCGGGTTGTGAGCGTAGTGGTTGTGGTTGAAAGAGAAGAGGAAGGAAAAACCGTCCAGAGGCCGGTATACTACCTGAGCGAGGTGCTCTCCCTCTCAAAACAAAACTACCCTCACTTCCAAAAGATGACTTATGGCGTGTACATGGCCGCCACAAAACTCAAGCATTACTTTGAAGAACATCCTATGAAGGTGGTGAGTGAAGCACCAATCTCCGATATCATGTGCAACAAGGACACTAGCGGAAGGATTGCAAAGTGGGCAATCCAGATATCACCATATGTACCAGCGTACGAAAGAAGAGATGCCATAAAATCACAGGCTTTGGCTGATTTCCTCGTCGATTGGGCGGAGATGCAATACAAACCGCCAGACCAGAGGATAGAATACTGGAAAATGCACTTTGATGGATCCAAACTCAAAGAGGGTCTAGGTGCCGGTGTGGTGCTCACCTCACCAAAAGGAGATCATCTTCGGTATGTTTTGCAAGTACATTTCAGGGCATCAAACAATGTCGCTGAATACAAAGCTTTGATCCATGGGCTTAAGGTCGCAAAGGAAATCGGTGCGCACCGGATCATTTGCTACGGAGATTCAGATCTTGTGGTACAGCAGTGTTCCGGGGATTGGGATGCAAAAGATGCCAACATGGCCTCGTACCGGTTTCACGTGCAAAAGATTGCCGGATTCTTCGAAGGGTGTGAGTTTCACCATGTGCCGCGCGCAGAAAATGAAGCCGCGGATGCTTTGTCCAAGCTGGGCTCATCCAGGCAAGAAATTCCTCCCGGAATAGCTTTAGCTCACTTAAGAGTACCATCGATCAAACCAAGCCCGGAATCGGAATCAATTTTCGTACCGGAGTCGCATGTAGTACCCATGGATATCGATGAAGGAAACTCGGGGACTGCTGCAGCCATACCGGAAGAAACGATGCTGGTAGATAGCATGGAGATAGATGCACCGGTGTTTTTGGTTAGAGAGACACCGTCATGGGTTAAACCTATTAAGGAATTCCTGATCAACGGCACCTTGCCGGACGACGAAAATGAATCAAGGAGAATCCAAAGAAGGTCCAAAGCATATACATTCATCAATGGTGAGGTGTACAAGAGAAGCGTTACCGGTGTCCTTCAAAGATGTGTGGAACCGGAAGAAGGGAAAGAAATGCTTGAGGAGATTCACCAAGGAGAATGTGGCCATCATGCTTCATCAAGTGCGCTGGTAGCAAAAGTATTCCGGCATGGGTTTTATTGGCCCGCTGCTTTGGAAAAAGCTGAGGATTTAGTAAGAAAATGCAACGGGTGCCAAAGGTATGCCAAGCAAAATCATACCCCAGCATCCGGTTTAAAAACAATACCATTAACATGGCCTTTTGCCGTTTGGTGCCTCGATATGGTCGGCCCATTCAAAACTACAAGGAGCAGCATGACTCACATCTTGGTTATGGTGGATAAATTCACCAAATGGCTAGAAGTGAAACCTATCGCAAAATGTGATGGGCATACAGCGGTGAAGTTCTTAAAAGATGTCATTTTGCGGTATGGATACCCGCACAGCATCATCACTGACAATGGAACCAACTTTGCTCAAGGTGAGTTCAAAAGGTTTTGTGAGGACAACAACATCCGGTTGGATTTGTGCTCAGTGGCACACCCACAAGGCAATGGCCAAGTGGAAAGAATGAATGCTTTGGTACTTTCCGGTATCAAACCAAGGCTCGTTGAGGCGGTAGAAAAGTCACCGGGGTGTTGGCTTGATGAGCTACCATCAGTGTTGTGGAGCATAAGAACAACTCCAAACCGGTCCACTGGGTACACTCCATTCTTCATGGTATACGGAGCAGAAGC
Organism: Lolium perenne; assembly: GCF_019359855.2. Classification (NCBI taxonomy): domain Eukaryota; kingdom Viridiplantae; phylum Streptophyta; class Magnoliopsida; order Poales; family Poaceae; genus Lolium; species Lolium perenne. The sequence goes on along the minus strand of NC_067250.2, from coordinate 303,747,671 downwards.
AGTCATACCAACTGACATCATTCATGATTCACCAAGGGTACAGCTCTATACTGAGCAAGAGGTCAAAGAGGCCAGAGAAAATGATGTGGACTTGCTAGAAGAAGCAAGAGAGCTGGCTTTGGCAAGAACAGCCATTTACCAGCAAAACCTCAGACGCTATCATAGCCGGAAGGTTAACCCGAGAGTTTTCCGGGAAGGAGATCTGGTGCTACGCCTAGTGCAGCGCACTGAAGGCCGGCATAAGCTCTCACCACCATGGGAAGGTCCCTTCATTGTAAGCAAAGTGCTTCACAATGATGCATACTACTTGATCGATGCACAGGAGTGGAAAAAAGGAAAGGCGGACAGGTCCGGAGAGGAGAGCAAGCGTCCATGGAACGTAGCTCTATTGCGTCCTTTCTACTCTTGAAGTTGTGGAGTAAGAAGTTCCTTTTTGTACCTTACATTCTATGAATAAAAGATGTTGGAACCTCAAATGAATCTCGGGGACTACCCCAACCTAAGTTGCATGCAACATGTTTATTTTTTCAGTTCACCGGCTGCTTGGTGAACATTTTTTCTTTTCGGTTTATTAGCGTGCTAAACCTACCGGAGTCTTCGACTCTGCTGTTGTCCGCAAACCGGCTTCATGGCAAGCAAGATAAACCGGTAGCAACTAAGCACGCGAACCGCGAAGAGAGAGAGTGGGAACAAACAATCCGGAAAAATTTAACTAACCCCGGTTAAACCGGTTTTTTGCAAAATTTCGAAGTTATTTCTAAGTTCAAGAAAATGCTTGTTTGGTGAAAGAACCTTGCGCTCATACGCCAAAGAACGCCCAGATAAGGCAGGCAGAGCCAAGGCAAAAGAACCAAGTGTGCATCGAATTGGATGCGGAAACAATTTGGAAATCTTTGCAGTGCAGGATAAAAGCAAAACCAAGAGCAAATATGCTAAGGCAAACTTAAGATAATTGACTACCGGTATAACTTACCGGCATAAACTGTTGTACGGCAACCAAAATCGAACTTAGAGTTTTACATCATAAACCCCGGCATACCGGGGTAGAATTTAACGGGACATTATTTTGAGATAAGCAGGACCAAAGAGCATAACATAGGTAAATTTTCAAGCAAGTGGATGGTCAGGCAGCGGGGGCTTCAGGAGGGGCATCGCCAGCACCGGCATCGCCCAGAGGTTCCTCCTCGGCTTCATCCTCCTCCTCGTCGAGATAATCTTGGACGTCAGGAGGGGGAGGGATGAAGGTGCGCATGTCAGCGTACTCCGCGATGTGGTACGCGCGATCCAGCCGCTTAGCGGTAAGAATCGGGTCCAGATCGGTTTCCGCGCCTTCGCGCACTCCGGTGAGGGCATCCAAGTTCAGCTCTGGATACCATGAGCAAGCAACGCGGAGGGCAGAGTCTGCTCCAGCGCGGGCAGCAGAGCACTGCCACTCGCGGATCCTCTTGCCGGCGCCCTTAAGGCGGTCGCTGATCAGTGAGAAAGTATCCGGCACCTCCTCGCCAGGCCACAGAGTCCTGAAGAGATGGGTAGCTACATCAGGAATGTCAGACAGGTTGCGATCTATGGCGCGCATATGAGACACCCGCGCGCTCAGCGCGACTAGATGGTCATAGGGGGTCCATGGCACGCCAAGATTCTCTTGGCCCTGGGCAGTGCGGTGCTCGTCAACCTTCTTGACAGCAAACCTCTGAGAGTCCGGGAAGAGGCCTGTGCAAAGAAAGAAAAAGGCTAAGGAAAGGAATCCGGAAGAAAATGCAACCGGAAGGAAAGATAACGAAAAGAAAATGCGATCGGAAGAAAAAAGGCTTGTGGGTAGTAGTCAGAAAGTGCAAAAGGAAAGGACTTACGGTAGGCATGTGTGTCAGTTTGCACGACCAGCCGGTTGCACTCCTTCTGCTCCGCCTCCAGCCGTGCAGCTTTCTCCTCGGCAGCCTTCCGGGCTTTGGCCAGCTCCTCCAGCTCAGCTTGCAACACCATGTTGGCGTTGCCGACATCTTCAAGAGCCTCATCCATCTTGGCCGCTGCATCAGCTTCAGCAGCTTTGAAAGCCTTGGCATGATCAAGCCCCAGCTGGATGAACTGGGACTTGAGCTCCTGGTAGCTGGTCTTTTGGGCGCTCAGCTCCTCCTGATGCTGCCGGATGAGCTGGTCCTTCTCCCCTGTAACCCGGAAAAGAAGGTGTTAACAAAATTGTGCTGGTTAAGATGAAAAGAAAACCAAGCTAACAGGAAAGAGGGAAAATTGTACGTTGGGCGGCGGCGAGCTGCTCCTTGAGAGCCTCAATGAAAGCTTCCGGGATCAGTGTTAAGCAAAAATTATAAATGTTAGGAGGAAAAAAGGTTTCTGGTAAGAAGATGCCGGTGGTACAAAAACTTACCTTGGCACTTATCATGTGCCTCAGCGAGGTCCCGATGTTCCCACAGAAGCTCCTCAAAGAGGACCTTCCGAGCGTCAGCCGTGAGCTGTTCAAGAAAAAGAGATTAGCTAAGTTTTGCGCTAAGAACAAGGTTCTTAACCCGAAACTCGGGGACTGGCAGTGCTAGTTTCGCGCGTTTTAACTAAGTTTTGCGCTAAGAACAAGGTTCTTAACCCGAAACTCGGGGACTGGCAGTGCTAGTTTCGCGCATTTTAACCTAAGTTTTGCGCTAAGAACAAGGTTCTTAACCCGAAACTCGGGGACTGGCAGTACCGGTTTCACGCTAAGGTTTTAGGTTAAAGTTTTGTGCTAAAAGCTGCGCTCTCACCACAAAACTCGGGGACTGGGAAGATAGACAAGAGAGGAACCAGCATGAAACTAAAGAAAAGATAGAAAAAATCCGGAAGCAAGGAAACCGGTAAAAGTTGAAAAGAGTTAGTAAAGCGTACCATCAAGTTGTTCGTGGCATCATACCACGCGCTGTCGAGCTCCTTCACGGCGCAGCGAAGCCGCATGAAGTGCTCCTCGAAGACCGGTCCCCAACAGGGTCAGGTGCCGGCAGCCTGTCCTTGCCCATACCGCGGGTCGCCGGAGTCATATCTGCGGCGTTCCACTTCTGGGCGTAGGGCAGCAGATGCCCCAGCTCCCGGCCCCTGCGCTGGAACTCAGTGATACGGCCAAGGAGGCCGGTGGCCTTCTTGCTAGCAGCACTGGCGGCCTTGGAGACGTGCAGCACCAGGGGCTGCTGGCTGCCGGAAGGGGCGTTGGAGGCCGTCGCCTTCCCCTTGATAAGCTTGGAGATCTTGGGCGGCGGCGCAGTTGGAGCAGCCCCGGATGGCTTGAAGCGAGGAGCATCTGGCGGTGGCATTAGAGCAGTTCATGGAGAAAGGGGAGCGCTAGGCGCGTCACCCAGGTTGGAACTTTCCGGCGCGGAAGTTCCCTGCGCGGAAGTTGTCTTCTTTTCAAGGACGGGAGGAGCCGAAGGCTCCGCCCGCCCGACAGCTTCTTCCTCGGCGCCGATGTTGCTGGCGCCGGTATCCTGGTTCTCTAGAAGGAAGGAAAGATCCTCCTCCGTGCGGTGTTCTGGCGATGTAGGGGCCGCACGCCCCAAACTTGTTGTGCCCCCCAGAGGGGAGGTAGAGGTGTTGCCGGCACCAGATGGTGCCAGGCTTGAGCGAGGAGGAGGGGTTGAGGTCCTTGCGGAACCTTCAGAGCCCACTGGCCTTGAGCCAAGCTTGAGTGCAGGGCTGAGAAAAAGAAAGAAAAACAGTTGGAGAAAAGCAACCAGAAAAAGAACTTGGCAAAGAGAGGCAAGCAAGAAAACAAGAAACTTACCCGGAGGCAGTCGGCATTTGCTTGCACCCGTAGCGACACATGCCCACTTCCTTCTCCCCCAAGGGTTCAGTCCGGAAGCGCTTGGAGGGAGGGGCCTGACTGGAACCGGCATCAGATGCCGGCATCTTGTTCTTTTGGCCCTGGGCCATGAGTTTGTCCACAAACTCGGAGCAGGCCTCGGCGCGCAAGGGCGGCACGTGCTCGTGGACCTATGAGTTAAAAATGGCTAAGAAGCAATTCGCGAAAAAGCAACAATGAAAGAAGAAGAAGAAACCAGAAAAGAAAAATACCTCAAGCATGGTCAGATCATCCGAAGAACCGGTTGGCTCCGGCGGAGACCTGCCAAGGCACGAGGCTGGGGTCTTGCCCATCTTCAGATCTTTCCAAAAAATGTAGGGATCTGGGTCGACGGAGTCAAGGGCGCGCTTCACGCAGATCCCACGCCGCTCTGCTTGAATGAGGGGGAAGCGGTCCTTGGCCTGAAACACGAAAAAAGAGGGTTAACAAGAGCAAAAAAGTTACCGGCAAAACCAACCCTAATTGCGTAATCTCTTACTTCTTGGGTCGGAGGGTTAGTAGTGCTGAGGGGAAGGAGGCCCCATTCCCAGTCAAACGGCATGGCAGTTTGGCAGATCTGCCTAGCCTTGCGGACGACGTCCTTCTTGCTAAGGGGACGGCCTGTGATCTTGGTGGGATCGCCAGGACCGTACATCTCGCTCATCCTATGCACCCGGCGCATCAGAGGAAGCACCCGGCGCGAAATAAAAGTGCGAATGATATCATCCGAGCAGATGTTGGTCTCCTTCTTCAAAGTGGCCATGAAGCGTACCACCCGGTTGGTTTCGGTGTGATCCGTCTTCGGGTTATAGCTCCAGTTGGCTCTACTGGGAGGCCCCACTTTGAACGGCGGAAGATCAATGAGATTCGCGTGGCCGTTGTTCTTCACGTAGAAGAAAGTTCCTTGCCAGGCGCGACAGGACTCGAGGCCGGTGAACTTAAAGAAAGGACTCCCGTGGCGGGAGCCAACGATGCAGGACCCGCACTCCACAGGCGGCTTGGGCTTAGGAATTTCGTTGCCCTAAACGAAATTGATCCGCAGAGAAAAGAAGCGGGCAAACGTCTCACGAGTGGGACGAATGCCGATGTAGGCCTCCATGAAGGTGGCATAGCAGGAAAGGTAAAAGATGGCATTGCCAGGAAGGTGATGAGGTTGGAGTTCATAGAAATCTAAGAACTCCCGGAAAAAAAGGCGAGGCAGGAAGGCCGAAGCCACGCTCAAAATGAGCAAGGAAAACAACATGTTCACCGGGCTGGGGCTCCGGTTCAATTTCGTCACCGGGAAGCCGACAGGTTACTCCTTCCAGAATCCTGCGGGACCGGTATAGCCAATCGATCTCGTATTCGGTAACATTGGAGCCCATCCAGGCTCCACGAGTGATGGGGGAAGGCTCTACGCCGGATGCTTCGCTAGAGCTACCGGATTCTAGGTGGCTACCGGATTCTTGGCGGCTACCGGATCCCTGCTGGTTGCCGGAATCGGTATCCATCGGATCTGAAGCCGTAGATCCGCCGGAAGATTGTCTACGCTGGCTACCGGAGGAGGAAGAAGAAGAAGCAGAGGAAGATTCCTCGCCGGACATTGGTTTGGAGGCGAAAAAACAGAAATCCCACAGTTGAACCCCGCGCGAAGATCTACGAGTAAGAAGAAAATCAAAGAAAAAGAGGAAATAAGAACACTATCGACCCAAGATCTAGAAAACAAGCAAATGGCAAGCAATGTGAGATTGGCACTAACCTCGAGCGGCGCAGTCGCTGGGGAAGACGTTCGCCGGTGAAGGAGCGGACCTACTGTCGCCGACGAGCACCGTCGACGGCGAAGCGGAGAAGGACGCGAAGAAGCAAGAATGCTGCGGGCGCGACGGAGGTGCTGCGGAAGATTTCCGCACGGCGAGGTCCGGCGGAAACGCGGCGTGAGTTCGCCGGGCGACAGAGCTCAAGCGAACGACGGCGGACGAAGAGCGGCGAAGGCGCAGAGGCGAGGAGTACTGTGCGCGAAGGTTGGGGAATGCAAGAAGAGGAAGAAGAAAGGGCAGTTCTCCTTATAAAGAAGAGAGAAGGTGGGCCGAAAACCGCCGGGCCGCGGCGGTTCGCCTCACGGCCCGCGACGGTTCGCACCACGGGCCGCCACGTGGCGAGGAAGTACACGCGAAAAAATAAGAAGCCACACGGAGGCACACACGAGATCTGAAGTGGCTAGTGGGATCCGCAGTGGTGCATTTAATGAACGCGCGGGAGTCGAAGCGAAGTGACAACTGACACTGGCGCGCCAGTTAACAGTGCGCATGTCACTGACAGGCGCGGAGCCCGAGATATTCGCGACTTCGCCGAGGGAGGAGTAAATGCGAATGATACCGGAGAAAAGAGATGCCAGGGGATGCCTTACAAAGAGAGAAAGGACAAATAAGGGCAAAGATGCCAGATCCAAGTTCGAAGCCGGAGAGATTAAACCGGTATCCTAAAAAGATAAAAACCTGGCATGGTCTGCAGGATAGAATCCGCCAGACTATACCAGCTTCGGGGACTAATGTTGGGGGGATGACCCCCGGTATGCCAAAGGCATGCCAAACCGGATGGTTTGAGACATCGAGATACCGGTTTAATATTCTTACCGGAACACAAAGGAAAGAGTTTGGGCTAAGTGAAGCTAAGCCGGTATCCCCAAGGGGGTATGCCGGAACCCGGTAAAGGAGATACCGGAGAGAAGGGCCTGTCGGCGGGACTGGTCAAAGATTCTCTTCAGAGCAAGAAGACAAGGATGAGCTAAGCAAAGCGGCTTTAATCAGAGCCCTGGCACCAAAGAGAGAGATGACGCTGAAAGAAGCCGGAGGACGTCAGCGTCCCTGATTAAAGAAGACTCCGGCGTCATCTATGATTAAAGTAGCTTTGTAAAGTAGTTTGTCCACTCAAAGATGCCATTAGGGTTTCTTGTTCTGTAAGCCACCCTCTCCCCTATATAAGGAGAGGGGGTACTGCCTCTTACAGGCGCGTGTCCACAGAGGAGATTAGACGATAGAACTTGTATCCAAGCACTTGTAATCAGGTTGAGATCAATGAAGCAAGCGATCTAGTAAAGAGTTCTTCCTCTTGTCTCTCTTCTTGCATACCGGCCTTTGGTTGTGTTCTTGAGGAAAGCATCCGGAAGTTCATCCCATCTGATCGCAAACCCTCCCCCGAATCCTCTAGCGTCCATTCGGCCCCAATTTAAGCCATCCTATGGCATCTGTCTGTTCACCACGACGACAAGTTGTTTGTTTCCACTACAACTTAAAAAGAGAGTAGACAATTGAACCTATAAATCCATTTAAATCATTAGAAACACCTTTCCAACACTATTACTACAATTTACATTTACTGCTATTTATTATTCCGAAAATACCAAAAATACTTTCTCCACATACTCACTCAATAAACCCAAAAACCATTAGATTATCATTTAGCTTGCTTAGTTTATTTATATTTTATAGTTTACTTTTATTTTACTTTGCTTTCCATATTACTAATACGAAACCATGTGCTTGACAACCACACGGTGGAGTTGGGGACACAAGGTAAAAAAATTTACTTTGCAAGTTGCTAGAAGATGAGAGGAAGAATTCAACTTCTAAGCCAATTCCCCGAGAGTTCAATATAAACTCTCATGTCACCCTTGTGCGGAAAGGACGCTTGCTACAACACTCTGCACTTGGAGTTCCAGTGAGTTCGTACACATTGAGTTGTTGCCATCACTTGTGTCCACTCGTTGCACAAGCGGCAGACAGACAAGGCCACACTGTGGGGCATTGGGATCGTGATCCACTCAAGCGGTGCATGCTCGAAAACATGGTGGCACGACGAGCATGTGGAGGTTGTCCGTGCTTAGCTGCACTTGGAACCACCACGACATCATCGCCCTAGCGAGGTGCCCCAGCTTAGGCTAGCAGTCCACGGTGGGAGGTTGCATAAGCACAGCCTCCACCCTGCCAATCACCTCCGGCTTCAGTGCCCTCGTTCCGCGGTTCAGGACGATGTGGTCCTGGTAGCTGGCTGGAGGGAAGAACCTCTTTTCCATCGTGTTAGACTCCAACTTTACAACCTAATCAGATAAGCAATTGGGTGTCATGCTATGATGAATACATAGACATGATGGCAACATATATAGTGGCAAGATTAATGAATTGCCATTCGCAACACAGTGGCAAGACCATGCTAGTGTGTTGACAATGGCATGCTCTTAAACCAATCTTGACCATTCCCCTATCTTGCTACTTCATGGCATTGCATTACCAAATTCTATACACATTTGAAATACACATTACCCTTGTCCATAACACACACGTGCTTCAAGGTCAATTTTCCAATTTGGGAAGTGCAATGATTTGATAGGTCGACATTTGCACGACTCAAATTGGGAAATCTAGAATCCTAATGTACCAGCTCGAGAATCTAACCTACATGCACATGCATTTCAGCCCTAACGAACTTCGGACGCTCGTTGGAGAAAGCTCAATCAATGGTGGCTACCGCCAATACCAAACGCTAACCGCTAACAAAATCTAGGAGAGATTGGAGATTTAACGTGGAGAAAGCGGGCGCTCCTGTTGGCAGAGGAATGCTCCGAGACCTGGAACGAGCTTTCGGATTCTGGGAAGAAGAGGCACAAGCATTGGAGGCGGCCGCCAAAGGGGGCGAAAAAACCCAAATCGAATCGGTGAGGGTAGGAATTCCACCCCAGCGCCCGGGGTATCATCTGGTTTCGATAGTGCTAACAGCCAGGCTGCATGGCTGTCTGCTGTGCTTAGTGTCTGTGACTCCGTGCCTTCATGAATACTAGGAAAACGTATACATTGGTTTTTTATGAAATGGAGGCAAAAGTTTTGCCTCATCTATTAATTAAGAAGAGAGTGCCCGGTTTTTAGGAGAAAACCGTGCAAAAACCAACAACAACAACATTGTCAAGATCACACAAAGAACATACCTACAAAACAAGTGGACTACTACCAAAGAAAGCAACACCTACAACAACAAACTTTCAGACAAAGAGATGAGAATCATCCATCAATCAGCTTCGGGCCTCTTTCTAGTGCCACCATTTTCTTGCTTCTACTCCTGAGATACTCTTTCACCTTTTGGATTTTGCACGTCAAAGTCTTCTCCGCTAGGAGGTGAGGAACCTCCTTGCTAGTTCCAGGACTAGTCGCCTCCAATCTGACAAGAAGGTCAGAAAGCTCTCTAGCAAAAAGCACATCAAAATTAGGCGCCAAAGCACCTGGCTCGATGACCTTGTCGCCACCATGGCTTGGCTCCACCGGCGGTGGTGCGGAAGCAACCACCGATGTCACAAGCGAGTCCGCCCACAGATGAACCATCGATAAAGGAAGATAGGGGTCCTCACACAACTCATGCAGATCGGGCATGATCTGGAACACCGACATGATCCCATCGATGCCCTCGTACTCAGAGGCAACGGGCACAACGTGTTGCGGCTAAGGGTACGCATGAGGGGAGAAACAACCAAAGAAACTTTCCTCCGCAACCACATCCAACTCCCTAGGGGCCTTGTCAACAACGGCTTCATCACTAGCTTTGGACGCCATCATAGCGATTGTCTCATCATCAACAACCACAGAGGACTGACAAGAAACAGTCAACACCGCACGCTCCCCAGAATCAGTAACACGTGCAAACAAAAGCTTAAAATTTTCCATCTCCCTATGCAGGGGACGGGCTACTTGTTCAATGCGGTCAGCGACAAGAAGAAGGAGCTCTGTACGCAACAGGGCAAACTGCGACTGCAAAGCAGAGTTCAAGCTGATGCATGCATTGGAAGCTTTGCAATACCCGGAGAGGGAGCTAGGCGGCTCCACCACAAGTGGCGACGAGTGACCCATAACTTCAGCCCAACTACGGGTCGGTGCAGGTTGATAAGGTTGGACATACGGGGAGCAGCTCCTCTTGCAAGGAGAGCGGGTGATCGGAGAGCGAGCGACCGGAGAGAGAGCACGATAAAACCTTTCTCGATGCCCAGGGTGACGACAACGAATGCATCTTAAATAGTCACGACATGCGTTGACCTGGTGGCCACGCTCGAGGCAGCGAAAGCACCTTCCACGAGCCCAATGCTTGAAGGCGAGGCTACGCTCGACACCTTCCCTCAACGACTCAGGGGAAGCTCCCTGGCTGAAGTGGCACCCCCGACCCAAATGCTCCCATCCTTCCTCTCCTTCAATCAAGGCAGCAGTAGCAGAGAGGCCTCCGCAATCTGGCGCTGAAGGACCAAGCAGTCAAGTTTCCATCTTCTGAAGTGTCATTTTTTATATTAATATATTTCCTTTATCTAAAAAAAATCTCCTTGACTCGCAGATTATCGGTACCTGCCATCTTCTCTGTTGTCTTCTCCCCATCGTGCACATCGTCGAAGCATTGGGTATCACCGGAGACATCGCCATCCATGACGGGAAACGACAGTGAGACAGATTGGGGAATCTCCTCAAGCGGCAGCAATAAGGACCCGAGTCCCTCAACCAACGCAACAGTGTCACGTAGCTCTCCGCATGAAGGTCCAGAAGCAGCCACACACCCCAATGCCGCCTTGCAGGAGCGATGAGCATGGCACATCTGCCCACCAGCGGCTGGGGGAGGTGACGAATCCACACCTTTAGAATAGGAGGGACGCACCAGGTTGACTTTGCACCCATCAACAACAGAGGACGCATCATGCCTGACACAACTCGTCAAGCCGGTCTCATCTTCAAGGCAACGGGAAGCAGCAGTCGGTGTTCTCGACCTTGAGGCTAGCTTGGAAGTAGACTCACACAGCGCGGACATGCATGACACTGGGATGAGCTCCACCGACGTGGGAATAGAGGCGCAATGGCACGACTGCGACATTGGATCCTGAGCTGCTGGGGCCGATGTTGGAGCTGGCAGGAGAAGCGATGACCCTGCAGTAGAGCGGGAGCTAGCAGTCGGGGCCAGCTCGGCCGCAGGAGCTTGGGGTCACCATCGACGCCCCAGGGCAGGCGCGAGCTGGAACCCGATCCATGCGACCCCTATTGGATGAGTCAGACCTCCGGCGGGCGAGAGCAGCCGCTCCAAGCTTGTCAGCGGGGGCACGAGCGGCGGGAGGAGGAGCCAGAGAGGACGCCACACCGCAGCTTCCAACTTCAGGAGGTCGCAACGGGCCATCGTCCATCCCTGGGAGACGCCACACCGCAACGGAGCGGAGAACACAACCACCGCAACCCCGACAATGCATGCGGGCTACAGGGTGGACGGAGCGAGAGCACGGAGGAGATTCCGGATCTGGTGTCGGAGCTGGAAAGCATGGACGGAGAAGGGAGATCACGACGGCGGCGAGGGCACACAGTCCATCGCAGCCATGGCCGTGAGAGCGCCCCGTGTTTTCGCAGCGAGTGAAAAAAAGCGGACTATACATGGGAAATACAAAGGAGCTCTCGGGTGCAACACACCCCTATACATGGAAAAATAAAAATAAATATTAAAAAGTTATAAAAATAAACTTTTTTGGGAATCAAAGATGATCATGTATTGTATTTGAAACAAAATATTTTTCTAGGAAATTACTTTTATTGTATCCTGGGTAAAAAAACAAACTCGAAACGCCCCATGACAAGGTACTATGCACTTTATATTCGTCATAATTTTGTCTTTTTTGCACTAGAGTCGAGGGGAATCATTTCGTGTCCAAACATTTTTTTACGAGTACAAACTTGATCATTCTTGGTTTCCATGAAGATTCAATTTTTTTTGACTTTTTCCAAATACTATAATTTTTTTTGTCTATGTGGGTGTGTTGCACCCGAGAGCCACAAGTCCGTTTTATACTATAAATTGGTTTTCATGTTCAGGTATTCTTTCATTAAAGAAGTAGTCCTTCGGTACGTGTTTATTAATGAATAGTTGTTGACATGACCATATTGAAGGCAATAATAGTTGTATTGATTCTAGATTGATACTGCGTGATTACATTGAGAGCCCCTTGGACTGATTATATAGTAGTTGAAGACTTGGGGACTAAGAAGCCTACTAGAGATAGAATCCTAAACTACCAAATATAGCAAACCGTGTCCTACTCTAATACCTAATTGTGGTGTACTCTAACACACACACACCCCCCCCCCCCCCCCGTCGGATCGGTAGTGACGCGAATACAACAAGAGCGACGGTCCGACTGGAGCATAAGCCGAAGGCGCCGACTGGAGAGGGGGCCGTTGGATGATAGCCCTTGAAGCCGATGTCGATGTAGCCGGTAGCCAGGGTGGTGTAGTCGCGGTCAATGGAGTGGGTGTGTGATTTAATCACCATTGATGAAGTTGTTGATGTTGATGTTGTTGTGGTCGGTGTCGTCTTGAGCCCGGGGGAAGTCACCATAGTGATAAAATAAAAGGCGGTTGCAGCGGTAGTCAACTTGAGGTAGACGTAGCTGGATTTGTGGTTGAGGTAGGCGACACGCCGCGCCGAACTTGCCGGGCTCGGGAGCGCGCCGGGAACGAAGACACGCGCCGGTGTTGCCGGTACCGGGCGTGCGAAGATAGGGACCACCATGAGCCATGCGTGCCAGAGTTGGATGGAGTAGCAGAGAAGGCCTTCGTGTACGGTTGGTTGCGCGCCGTATGCGCCGGAGTAGACAAAGTGGTTGCAGGAAGAAAATTGAGCACATGCGGTGCAAACAAAAAATTAGACTGCAACTCTGGCGATATGGTCATTGTGGACGAAGATGACGAGGTGGTTGTCGATGGCGATTGAACTGTAGCGGTAGTAGATGTCGGGGATCGAACCCGTTTTATTTATCTACATGCAGGAGCGCGGCGACGCAAAACCCGTTGGTGTTGACGAAGACCTTGATTGGTGATGATGACGATGATGCAGTACGTGCGGCAGAGTTGTTGGTGTAGATGGTGGTCGGCGATGATGACCAACGACGATGATGCGGCCCTTTGTTGATGGCGAGACGCATACTTGGGACGGGTGTCCCGGTTGGTGTTGGTGAAGATGATCCGACATGGTGGCGGTGTGCGGTCGGAGAAGTCGGCGACGGCGCATGAAGGCGTCCCTTAGGACGCCGCGTGGAGTCTCCTTGGCACGGTCATTGCCGGGGATTTTCCGGAGATGAGTCAACGCTAAGGTTGGAGTAGAGGCGCGCGATGACAACATGGCGAGCAGACTATTTGGTGGCTAAAAAAAATAGAGAAAGAAATAGATCTGAAACAAAATTTGCGAAACTACGAAACTAATCTAAAGAAAAACTTAGCAACGAGATCGGATGCCCCCGGCGGAGATCATGGAGATCGATCTCCCCGGGGGCGGCGGAAGCGGTGGGTGGCTAAACCCTAGGTCACAGAAAGAACCGCTCTGATACCATGAAGGAAATAATAGTTGTATTGATTCTAGATTGATACTACGTGATTACATTGAGAGCCCCTTGGACTGATTATATAGTAGTAGAAGACTTGGGGACTAAGAAGCCTACTAGAGATAGAATCCTAAACTACCAAATATAGCAAACCGTGTCGTACTCTAATACCTAATTGTGGTATACTCTAACACATATAAAGAAGGAGGAATTCGAAGCCATTATCCCAAAATATAAGCAACGCTAGATATAAACTTGGTGTGATGGCTCCACATGAAAATCAGCTCAACTTTATTATTCATGTATTTGACTTTTATCAGATGATGTCATACATATCCATGACTAGAGCATAGTTCTAGGTACAAACTACACATACGCAATAGTTGCCAGTACATGAAGCTTGCTTGATGTTCTTTCCTGGGTATGTAATTGCGCAGCCTCCCTCACATGCACCCGCAGAGCAACCGAACAGCCAAAAGCGGTGTGATTCACAATTCTCTGTAAGTAGGAAAATATAGGTAGATTATTGCGGACAGAGATTTGGTGCACATGAGCTCCACTGATCCCTTTTCAAAAAAGTAATTAAAAATCATATTTTTAAGTTTTAGAAAAATCTGAAAATAAATCATGATGTAGTCAGTATTGTAGCCCACAAACGTGTAAATTTTCAACTAGAAATAATGTGTATTTTGGGCTGCACAAAAATAACAAATATGTGGATCTAAGTATAGTGATTCAAATCTCCAAAAAAATTCAAACTTTATCATTTTTGTGTAGCTCAGAAAACAAAACATTTGTAATTGAGATTTTATACGTTAGTGGAATACATCATTGGCTACTTTTAGAATTTTTCTACATAATTTTTTGAAATATATAAATATAATTTTCGAATTTTTTAATACACAGAGATCACTGGTGCCCATGATCCAAAAGAACTTTTCGGATTATTGCTTGTTTGTCTAAGTCTCACATGATGTTATTATATGATTGCATAGAAGAACCAAGTGTAGAAATAAAATAAAACCACAAGAAGGAACACAACTTGCTAAATACTCAATTATACTCTAAGAAAATAAATAAATTCATGCCTTGAATAAAAAACAACTATATTGCTTTTCTTCTAACATGTGGCCAGTTAGCTACTACATAGTATTATGTTTGTTGTGAAAACAGAAAGTTAACATGAACAGGGATGGAGGAGGTGCGAGTGTACCTGCAGATGTGAAATTTCCTAGTAACACAAGCACCGTGAGGAAACAAAGTACAGTTTTCTCCATCGTTTGAGAGAACAAACACTAAATTCTTTTTCTGCGCTCTCTTTGTTTTGTGTTTTTCTTTTAGTTCGTGCAAACGATCTTTATAGCCATCTGAGACCATAGATTGTCAACATTTTCATTAATTTGAAGATCAAAGATGAAATTTATTATATGAATATATATTTTTTACTACAAAGTAGAGATCTTGTCCAGATTGATATCTAGCCATTCAATTGAGCACATTAATGTATAGCCTATTATTAGTATTATCTTTACTATTAAATTGCAATAGGTGGCTGCCTGGTGTCACAAACGGGCCAGCAAATTATTTCTATAGGCCCAGCGCGCTGTTAGCGTTAAACACTCCGACGCTAAGATGCATCGTGCGCCATTGTATACCGCTCGGTATACGACTTGTGTGTGTTCGGGTAGGAGTAGTACGCGAATCACACTAGGAGTTATCTAACTAGATTGAGTCGGTTTAGCTAGATAGTAGATACATATCAATCTAAGGCACCACCGTGAGTTGAATCAATAAATAAACACCAAGAACCCACAAGGCCCTTTGGCGATACATCGATTGTTGTGTGCGTTACGTGAGAGCTGCTAGCTTGTTTGCTGTATACGCGTGCAACTCGCGACGGAAAGTATTCGAGTAAGTGCGTGAGGTTTGGCCAGAAATTACTTCATCGTCAATCGTCGGAAAGCACCGTGAGTTGAATCAGTAGCCATATTTTTGTACGGTGTCCTTAATCTGGCGCAAATTGATTCTCACATGTACCTGCCCTCGGCTGCAGGCTCTTAGGCCAACCCCGCCGATCGACAAGAACCTATGGTAGTCTCGTTCAAATCGTGCATCCTGGAAGATGGAGGTTACGCCGAGCGATGCGGCCCGATCAAAAACAGATGTAGGAACAACAAAGTCTGGCATCCGCGTGACGAAATCGCCTACAGAGCATGCAGTCACATCGGGCAAGCCCTAGCTCGCCGCAGACCGGGCGCTTCCTATCCGCCTTTCCCGGTGATCGGCCTGGCCCCGCAACCGACCTGGTTGCGACTTATGTATCAGAGTTAAACACCTCCTCTGGTCCCTTCATTTTCTACGATGCTCTTCGCCTCCAGAATCGAATGCTGGCCAACACGCAGCAAGTAATCAAAGAAGACTACAAGATCCTCGGTTCTACCTCCTGCAGGTCTTCGGTGGAAAGTAAACATCCTGGAGCATAAACAATCAATCCAGGTAGCTCGCTAGCTTATTACATCACACATTTCTTCATAAGTACATTTTATTCTACTTTCTTCAGGTCAATAGGTTGCACAAGTTTCTAATCTTATGTTGTCTTCTCGATCCTTCAGCTATTATGGGCAGCTTGTTACTGCTGGGGTTGATTCCTTCCCAAAACATTAGCTTCTTATTGATGCGAGGTGCGCAGATGCCTATAAAAACTCTAGAATCAACTTACCATTGTCTTTTTTTCCATGCTAGATTGATTTACTTTCCCCTGTCCCTCCATGAGATTTGTTTCATGTTTATACAGATGAGTGATTTCTCGTTTGGTTGTTGGACTGCTGATACGAGGACCGACGTGTCATATTCAGTAGCCATATATATAATTCTTCAGTCACATGGGGGTAGGCAGTGGCAGCACCCGTGGTGTTGCTATACCTTGTTGGAGGCGCTGCTGTGAAGCCCCCACCTACCCTACCGTGAGGTCGTGGGTGCTTCGGGTGAAAACCCAAGCTCCGGATCCATCGGAGCGAGCAACGACGACGTTCCCTCGCCGCTTCCTCCTTGGAGGCGTTGCCTTGAACACCCGATCTCCTGTTGCGGTTGAGGCTCACACGCATATGTGGTTCCTTTTGCTTTTGGGTTGGTGGACACCGGGGCAGCGGCCCCGGGCGGTGGTTGTGCGTCGAGGCGGCGGCCTCGGGTTCCATTGCGGGCAGAAGCTTCATGGGGAGGAGCAGTTGCTTGCAACGCTTGGGTGACAATCTTGAGTCGCCAGGGCGGCGAGGTTGTCGGCTCAGTCGACGTGCCTCAGAGGAGGCGGTTTGACGTTTATGTCGGGACGGCGGCCGGATGTTGGTGCGGTGGCTGTGGTCTGCGAGCGGTGTGCTCTGTGCAGCTTGGGCTGCGGGTTGCCGAGTCGTGCGGCATCGTGGCTCCGAGTGCGAGCGGCGGTATATCGGGATGGCGGTCCCGGAAGGTGGTGTTGGTGGTCTCTGCGCCGAGCGTGGTGGGTTAGTGGGATGTCGGGGCGGCGGCCCCAAGAGCTTGACAGTGTTGAGGACATCAACCTTGTGTCGCGAGGGCGACAAGGTCGTTATGGCGCAGTTCTCTGAGAGGTTCGTCTTCAGCTATGTTGGAGTGTCCCGTGTCTGCTCCTCTCATAGTAGGCACGGCGTCTTCTCTCCGGCTTGGTTTGAAGGCAAGCAGGTCTTGGCGAGTGTGTCGTCTGCTTGTATTAGTGGTGGTTTGTGTAGGCTTGGCCCCGTGGTGTCTTGTTGTATGGTTTTCGCCCGGTTTTCTCCTAAAAACTGTGCACTTTCTGCTTAATTAATAGATGAGGCAAAGCTTTTGCCTCCGTTTCAAAAAAAAAAGAAAATTCTAATGCAATACCTACAGAACTTTCAAGCCTTTCTTTTTCTAAAAATATTAATCATATAAGACCTAAAAAAATACTTGGCTTGAAGAATTAAGTCAATTTGTTGATGTTTAATCTTTCAAGCTTTGTTTTTAGAACCATAGCATGTCCTGGTGTCCTAGCTTGGACATGTCGTGACTGAAGCATGTTGGTATCCATGTAAACATATTGCCGATATGAGTATTTGTTAAGTTTATATTTTCGTTGTTTAGCAGCAACGCGCGGGCATAGTGCTAGTTATTAGTAAATCCTAAAAGCAATATATATATATATGTATTTAATAGAGATACCACGTTAATCACATATATAATTTAAATTATTAAGATTAAATCAGAGTTTTAGATGAAGTAACATGTTAGACTTTTTTTTTAAACAACAAGTAACATGTTAGACTTGATAGGCCACGCACCATTTATATTATTTAACCCTCAGATTAATTATTTTGCTATGATTTAATTAAAGTCTAAGATTACGTAACATGTTAGACGTGATAGGACAGGCACCCTTTAAATTATTTAACGCTCAGATTAATTATTTGGCTACGATTTAATTAGATACTTAGATTACGTAACATGTGTTATGCGTGATAGGCTGGTCACTGTTCATCCGTGTCAAGAACAAACGATAACAAGAAGCCGTACATGTAACTCAGGCAGGCATTTATTTTTCACTTTTCCTAAACAACAGCTAGCTGTTTTACAATTGGTGAACAGTCACTTTTTCGACCGTCAGATCTCATTGTTCAGTCACCAATCTCCGCGCTGTCTCATCCCATCTCATTTCTTTTTTGCGCTCATGTGGCCTGTCTTATTTTCTTAATTTCATTTCCAGTGTCATTGTTGCTTCGAAGAGGAGGGGCAGAGGCTGGCATGGCAGAGAGGTCTGCACTGACCCCGCAGCCGGCGCCGCCGGCGACAGAGGGAGCATCGCTTCGGCCTTCGCGTGCGGGCGCCACCGTCGACAAAGTAGCAGTGACCCCGCAACCAGTGCGAGCGGCGTGGGAGAGATCCGTCGAGCACGAGCCTGCTCGACCTGCGGCAGAGAGACCGGCGATTCGCCTGCGTGGAAGGCATGGTCGCTGTTTCTATGAAGGGTACCCCCTGCCTTCTTCCTCTGTCCCTGATGTGCTCTGATTCCATTTTGTGTTAGCTCGTTTGCCTTTGTTCTGGTTCTGGCGTTTTCCGTGTTGGAGCTGTTGCCGTGAGTCCGTGACTGGCGTGCAAATTGTTCTTCTCCTTCGTGCCCCATATTAGAATTAGAGGGCTTTTCTGCAACATCAAGCAGGAACTCATCAATGTTGCCATGAAGCATCCAAATCTTAGTGTTCAGTGTGATTTTAGGTTCACATGATTATCTAGGGCTCATACTAATTTGTTCTTATTTTTGGTATCCCATCATAATTCCATGCTTCGATCTCATGGTCCTGTGGGGAACCATTGTCTAGCTAGGCTGGAAGGTAGGTTGGGAGAAGAGGATCAGTTGTAGTCTTGCCACTCCCAGACTCCAGGTCGAGCTGGAAGTCTCCCTTAAGTGCTTGTAGATGGTTGAGAGGCTCAATGTTTGCATAGAATCCCTGACACCAAATAATATCAGTCCTTTGGAAATAGAATACATGTCTGAACTTGCAGCAACAAGATCTAGTTTTTATCTCAGTGCAGTCTTCTTCATTTTAAAATAATTCCCTAGTCTTATTTCTTCAGTTGTATGTCATATTTTTAGAGTTATCTCAGTTTATGAGAATTACATTAGCTCCATACTTCATCAGTGAGTCAACTAATTGGTCATTCTTTAGTTAATTATTTCTTTTAGTCTCGTTTATTCATTCTTTTTTAGTCATCTTAGTGTGTACATGTTCTTAAGTTCTTGTTTATCCCGAGTCCTTCTTAGTATCTTTTGATTTCATTCAATTATTTTTCGGATGTCTCATTTTCTTCTCTTATTATTATGATCTTCAGGCTTTATTGGTCTCTTTTGTTTCCAGTCTCGGTATTACTATTTATTTAGTATTTCGTTCAGTCTTCAGTAAACATGACTAAAGAACATGAATTACTCCTTATTTGTTCAGTGTTATGTATCTCTTTGTCTCTTCTTCTCAATATTATTTGCTTATTCCTCTCTATCTCTTAGTTTTGCTTTCCACTTCTCTTCTCTTGTTGTGATCAACAAGTTAAGACAGTGGCGGATGTTTGGGATGGTGTTGTATGGGGTTTAACTTTTAGGAGATCCCTTAATCAGGCCGAGGTTGAGGAATGGCAAAGTTTGGGTGCTGTTCTGGATGGGGTTAGCCTAAATAATGATGAGGATGTTGATGTATGGCAGAGTAAGAAGAAATTTTCAACTAGCTCCTTGTACAGGTTTATTCTGAATCCTGGGACAAGAGACATGAGGATGACGGATATGTGGCAAACTAATTGCCCCCTTAAACATAAAATCTTTTTGTGGATGTGTTTTAGGGGGCAAATTCAATCTACCTCGCAGCTTACGATAGAGGATCGCAAGGTGATGTGCCGTGTGTCTGTTGTGGTGTGCCTGAAGATGTTGATCATATCATCTTCAGGTGCAGCTTTTGTATGGCGTGTGCTTAGGGAGGCTTTTTGCTACAAATCGTAGTCCAGGATGTAGAGAAGATTTTTTTGAAATTTTCCTTCAGCCTGGGGGTAGAAAAAATAATTATGTTTGGTGGTATGTTGCTGCTGCCCTGTTCTGGTCATTATGGTTGACCAGAAATGAAAGAATTTTTCAGCATAAAGTACCCTTTACCCCTTTTCAACCTATCTACAAGGCATACTCTTTGATGTTGCAGTGGAAGCCGCTTCTGGGTAGTAAGAAGTTGCCGGCAGTCGAAGCATCTATGCAAAAGCTAGATGAGAACATTAAGGCGTTAAATTCTAGGGGAAGGACAAGGGCGTGAGGAATGATCAGGGACCTAGTGTCTCCGGTGCGAATTTTTTTGTTTCCTTTATTTCTTTTCGTTGCTGGTAGTGCCTAGTGATGTTTGAGATATTTGTAGGAGTTGTGTTCTCCTCACCAACTCGGTTCTGCTTTGCGTTGTCTTCCTATCTTGTTGCAGCAGAGGGCGTTCCGTTATATTTTTCCGCTGTAAGAACTACTGAAAGATTTCAATATAAGCTGGGCCGATGAGGTCTTTGATCTAAAAAATCTCTTAGTTTTGCTCATTCATATTTGTTCCTCAGCTCCATGTTCCATCGGTTCTTTATATTGATTTTTTGGTTCATCTTAATTGCTAGTTTAAATTGCTCAGTTCACCTTATTTGTTACTAAGTTCTTCTCAGTACTACATTTGCTTAGTCATATTTTCCCAGTCTTCTCTGTTTCTATCTTCTTGTTTTCTCATTCGTATTTGTTATTCAGTTCATGTTCTCATTATATCAGCCACTTTGATTCCATGTATCTAATTTTTTCAGTCACATCTTCTATGTTTAGCCAATTCTTCCTTAGTCTTATTTGCTCAGTTTTATTTTTATGATTTCTTCAGTATTCAATCTTTCCATCACTAATTAGCTTATGTTCTTCAGTCTTCTTCTCTATCGCTGTATAGTCTTTCAGTTTTCATATTCATTTGTTATGTATAAAATCATTCTCTTGCATTACCGATTTCTTATTCTTTCAGTCTTTCATTCTCTCACGTTTTCTATTTAAGTATTGAGTTTGTTTCTTCATGACTTCAGTCTTTGTTCGCTGCCTTCATTTATCAGTCTCCATTAATTTTGTGATTCTATGTCAATTATTTCTGTTTTGATATGTATTCGTCTTCGGTCTATCTGCATTCATTAGTAATTTAGTAGGGTGATAAATCTGCCCAGCCGAAAAGTTGGAAGGCCTAATTTTTGTCCTTCATCATGTTTTTGCTCACTAGCAGTATTCAGTCCGTCATTATCTCTTCTCTGTCTAAGTGTTATTGCTCATTCTCATTTTCTTTTTTCATTCCCTTTTATTAAGTCTTCAGTTTATGTTTCATTAGCATGGAAAAATATAGCGCGCTATTTTGGCGCTAATAGCACGCTATAGAGTTTCTAGACATCCCACGCTACATCATTCCGGCGCTATAGCGTGCTATAGTGCGCTATTAGCGCGCTATAGCACGCTAATAGCGTATTTTTCGGCCGACGCTATTTTGTTATAGCGCGCTATTTTTTTCCTTGTTCATTAGTCCTTAGTCCTCACTAGCTTGTATGTTGTGCTGTTTATTTTCTTACGAGCCTTGTGACTTGTTTAGTCCTTGGTCCCGCCTTCATCCTCTCTTTTTGATTTTCTCTCTTTTAGATCTCCCAGTCATATTCCCCATTCTCATTTTCTTTCTTCATTATCTATTTGACTCATTTTATATCTTGAGTGCATCTTTCATCGGTCCTTATCCCTCACTGACACTTACATTGGTCTGGTAAATTTTTGGATATATATATGTTGCAACAAGTCATCAAATGATCATGGCAAAAGTTCAAGTCCAATTTCTTTCAGATTCTCAGTTATATTTTTCTAAATTCAAGTTTCTGTCCTCTGAATTTCCCTTCGGTGTTATTGTTACTTGCAGGACTTGTCATAACCATTAGAAGCCGACACTCATACACAAAATTCTAGGTATGTGAATCTTCTCGTGCAAAAATCTGAGATCAAACGATAATTTTGTTGTCCTTTGTCATAGGCACAAACAAATGATGCGTGGAACATAGCACTATGCAACCAGACCAGCTGGCTGCATCTAGCGCAAGGCAGGTTGTAAGGAGTTTGTTCTAAGTGCCAGCCTCGATAGGAATGTACATGCTTATGGCGTATCACTATAACAGCCAAGGAAGTGCAATGGATTGTGTTTGATGCTCTCTAGCCTCCATTGAGAACTTTCGTGCTTGCATATGCCCTACTTCTAGTCCTTTAGCCACTTTCAGTCTGACACTGATTTGGAACATTTCAATCAGTTTATTTCACTATTCAGTGTGTGAGGAAAGAATATTTTTTCTGTATTTGTATGACTGCTGCAAATCGTTTGACCCCTTTTATGTAAGTCTGTGAACTCCACTAAGACTATCAGCTTGGATATCTACCAAGACTATAAGTAGGTACATCTATGTTTGTCTGATTGGTTTCAATTATATAGATTCAGTTCAAGATTCTTAGCCCTGATAAGTTTTTCGAACTCCCGGTGTGTATGCTCCAACCGCTGTTTGTTGTTGCCAGTTTTTTATTTTGCTTTGCTCTGAAGTCACTAGTACCTTACTTGGCGAGTTGAGACAAATCAAGGTTCTTATTGCTCAGAGAAAAAGAGAGAGGAACCGTGGAAAGGCCTAGCACAACCTGGCGCATGAGCAACAGAAATGAACGGTGGAAGAAAAGCCTAACAATACTTGGTGCACGGGCGCGAAAAACCTAGCAATACAAACTGAAGCCCGCTAGAGGTGTAGGTGCTTCGGCCTGTGCAACTTTTGCGGGACGGGGGAGGCATGCAATTTGCGCTGATATATATCAGTAGGAGGAAAAATGTGACTGTTCCCTAATTTAAAAACAGCTAGCTGTTAGATAGGCACTCCCTTATTTTTTCCGGGAAAGATCTAAATTTATTCTATGATTTTACAAGTATAAAGCATCCTAAAAATAATTCGAGGTAATTGGACCACCTAGAGACCATTATTGCCGCTAGAGTGAGCCACTGACGCGCCGCCCTCCTCAACCTGATCGGCGAGATCACCGTCGACGAGGTGGACGAGGAGACGGGTATAACTTATTTTTGTCCCGGACAACACCTCCATAGCCATCATAATGATGATGCCGGTTGACCAAACTCTAATTTTAGAGACCCTTCTACAGCGCCGAGCACATATCCAAGGTCCCTACCCCCTCCCGCCGCGGGAGCGGCTAGCAGAGGAGACGGGGACCGGTCGATTCCCAATCATAGACGAGCTAGGCAAGGCGGATGGCTGCGGCTGCTAGAGTTTCTACCCTAGTAAGAGAAAACAGAAAACTAATAAAGGGAGAAAAACTAGAGGGTGCGATATGTACCTTTGGCAATAAATTTTGCGTTGACGTATTGATGCCGTGAGCGTATTCCAACAAAGAATTCCTATGGCGACATAAGCATTAGATCAGGGCTTTTGCAAACGATGAGAGGGTTCACTGTTTCCGTCGTCATGTCCGGCCGTAAACGGGCTGGAAAAGAATTTCCATCTTCTATTGCTAGATTGACAAACGAAGACTAGAACAACAACAATTAAACAACCCTTTAACAA
This sequence comes from Lolium perenne, assembly GCF_019359855.2. Lineage (NCBI taxonomy): Eukaryota > Viridiplantae > Streptophyta > Magnoliopsida > Poales > Poaceae > Lolium > Lolium perenne. The sequence goes on along the minus strand of NC_067250.2, from coordinate 303,724,365 downwards.
AGTAATGAAAAAAAGTTTGTCGCAGCTGAGCATGTTCTATAAGAGGTATTCATTCCGAATATGAAGCGGTTCCAATCGCCATAGCCAAGAGTATCATAGAAAGTGAAAAAAAATACAACATGTTTTTGTCAAAGAAATTATTGATCCGCCTGTAGCGATGAGAGATTCTCAGGCCACGGATCTCCTTGCAACAGCTTGAGCCCGCCGAACAGAGCGTCAGAGCCACACCGGCGTCGGCTGCGATGAGAGCGGAGCGAGCGGCAGCAGGTATCCACTTGAGCAAGGAAGTGATTCCGCATGCGCCGGCCAGCATGAGGGCACGGAATTATTCCGCAGTCCCCTGGAGCATGCAGTGTACCGGCGAGACGATGAGGACAACTACCTGTTGGTGAGGGTGTACATGGATGATTTGATCATCACATGCACCTACATCGACGAGATCATGTTGTTCAAGCCCGAGATGCACTGTCTCTTAAAGATGAGCGATCTCGGATTGATTTCGTACCACCTAGGGATCGTTGATCAAGCAGGAGCACGGCGAGATCCCATTTTACATTTAAAATTTAATGCAATCTAGCTTTCAGTTATGTCGATGAATTTTTGCAATGGATATTTTAAATTTTTTTTATGAAGGATACATCTTAAGTAGCTCTAAGAGGAGCCAAACCTCCAACTCAACCATCATGCTATGTGGTCTTGTTAGAATTGAAGCATATATCTGGATGAGAGTTTTATTGATGGCTTATTTAAGCTTGGAATTTGCGGCAGCCACTACGGCACAACAGAGCTTTACCGTGCAGCCGAAACGCACGGCAAAGGTCAAAATCAGCTCGGCAACGCCTTTGCCGTGCGGGCGTGCACGGCAAAGATTGCACGGCAACGACCCGCCCGGCAAAGACGGCTTTGCCGTGCGTCGCGGGCAAGTGGCACGGCAAAGGCCTTTGCCGTGCAACCCTGCTTTGCCGTGCACTGGGCACCCTTTGTCGTGCGCCTTTCTTTGCCGTGCGGCTGGAAAGGTTGCCGTGCGGAGGCCTTTGCCGTGCGCTCCGCCTCCACGCCGCATGGCAAAGGGTGGGCTTTGCCGTGCGCTTCGGCCTCACCCTGCACGGCAAAGAGTTCACCAGGTGGCAGCTGTGTGCAGCTGGGCACCCTTTGCCGTGTGTACGTGCACGGCAAAGGGCGCTGGAAGCACACGGCAAAGAGCCCTGCACGGCACTGGCCTTTTTTCCCGTAGTGAGCGCCAAAGCTATGAGAACTATCTGTATCACTGTATGAGAGTGTGGTGACTAAAACTTAAAACAGAACACGATAATTTAACACGAGCCTACGTTATACATAGTCTGAGAATAGCTAAGAGAACCATAGAAACGGAACGAAACTGTGTACTTATTGACAAAGGGATGTCAGTTAATCCAGCTTGTCAGTGTTTAAATTCAGTTAGCAGCGTCGATAGTTCAGTTAGTTCAGTTAGCCAGTCAGCTATTCTCTAGGCTTTGGATAGGCATAGCTGACTTAGTCATAAGCACGATCGGGTGTGCTGTTACTCGATGAGTTCGGACGTGGGATGGCACGTTCACCATGAGCTCCGTGAGGATAGACACGATCGTTTTTCTTCCATGTAATAAGAGGAAGAGAATAGAACCAGAAAAGCTGCAAGGTTTTTGCACGCAGCACAAAAGCTTCCTGTCTCTGTTCATCGTTCATAGTTTCGATTGAGCGAGAGCCAGGCCACAAGTGGTATCAGAGCCATGGCAGGTTCCACGCCGCCGCCACCGAAGAAGCCCACGGACAAGGCGTCCGGGTCGGGCTCAAGATCCCGAGGGCGCGTTCCGCCGTCCCTCCGCATCCCCAACTCGCCGTGGTCGCAGCCAGCATCATGGGCGCGAGTTGGTGGTGAGGGAGAGGGTCGCACGGGAGGTTACCGGGGCTCGCAGTGGCCGACCCTGACGCGTACGAACTACGCAGATTGGTCAGTAATCATGCGCGTGCAGCTGCAGGTAAACGGCCTCTGGGAAGCGGTGAGCGAGGGCGACGTCGACGATCACGGGGATCGGGCGGCGCTGGCAGCCCTCCTCCGCGCTGTACCTCCGGAGCTCGTCCGCACCCTCGCCGCTAAGGACAACGCCAAGGTGGCGTGGGACACACTGAAGACCCTGCGCGTCGGGGCCAAGCGCGTCCGCGACGCCAAGGCCCAGACCCGCAGGCGCGACTACGATCGCCTCACCTTCAAGGATGGAGAGAAGGTGGAGGATTTCGCGCTGCGTCTCTCCACGATCCTCAGCGATCTGGAGATGCTTGGCGATCCAGAAGACGAAGGAAAAGCCGTCAGAAAATTCCTGCGCTTCCTGCCCTGTAAGTTTCGTCACATGGCTTCGTCGATTGAATCTTTACTTGATATCAAGACGATGTCGATCGAGGAGCTGTCCGGTAGCCTCCTCGTCGTGGAGGAGAACGAGGCGATCGACGGTACGGAGGACTCCGGCGGAAGGCTGCTCCTCACGGAGGTGGAGTGGCGTGCGCGCCAGAAGCGTGTCGCACACGACGGCAGCAGCGGCAGCAACGGCAGTGATCACCGTCAGACCAAGAACCACGGCAAGGACCGCGACGATCGGTGACCGTCCGGGGAGGGATCCAAAACCTCCGGCGGCTCGAAGAAAGATGACGCCTGCCACTACTGCGGCAAAAAGGGTCATTGGGCCCGCGAGTGAAGGAAGAAGAAGCGCGTGGAGGAAGCTCACCTGGCAGAGCGGGAGGACGACGACGCCGACCCTGCACTGCTCCTTGGCGTCGTCGAGCTTGATGCGCCCGCTGCACCAGCGGCGGCAACTTCCCCACCAACCGAGCCAAACGCTCTCGTGATGCTGAACGAGGAGCGTGCCAAGGTGGTGCCCGCAAGCAACCGCGAGCCGAGGGACGCCCCGTGGTACCTCGACACCGGTGCCTCCAACCACATGACGGGCGACCGCTCCGTCTTTGCGGAACTCGACGAGGCGATCACCGGCAGTGTTTGCTTCGGCGACGGCTCCGTCGTGGATATCAAGGGCCAGGGCACAATCGTGTTCAGCATCGACGGCGGGGTGCAACGCGCATTCACGGAGGTCTACTACATCCCTCGCTTGAAGAGCAGCTTTGTCAGCCTGGGCCAGCTGGACGAGCGCCACTGCGACATCCGCATCCGGCGTGGGCTGCTCACCATCCGCGACCGCCGGGAAAATCTCTTGCTCGAGGTAAAACGCGCCCCCAATCGCCTGTACAAGCTGACGATGCATCCAGTACAGCCTGCGTGCCTCGCCATGCGCCACGATATAGACTCGTGGCGGTGGCACGCACGTTTCGGACACCTCCACTTCGAAGCTTTGCAGCAGATGGCGCGCGCCGGCATGGTTCGAGGACTGCCAAGCATCGAGCACACAGGGGAGCTCTGCTAGACGTGCCTGGCAGGGAAGCCGCGTCGAGCTCCATTCCCACAGCAGGCGAAGTTCCGAGCGGAGGAGCCGCTCGAACTCGTCCACGCGGACCTCTGCGGCGGGATCACCCCACCGACGCCTGGAGGGCGCCGCTTCTTCCTCCTGCTCATCGACGACCACAGTCGCTTCATGTGGCTCATCCTGCTCACGTCCAAGGACGAGGCAGCCACGGCGCTGAGGCGATTCCAAGCTGAGGCACAAACTGAATCGCGCCACAAGCTCCGCACGCTCCGCACCGACAGAGGCGGAGAATTCACCTCCCACGCCCTCGCCGCCCACTTCGCCGACACTGGAGTGAAGCGCCACCTGACGGCGCCATACTCACCGCAGCAGAATGGCGTCGTTGAGCGGCGGAACCAGACGGTGGTCGGGATGGCACGGTGCATGCTCAAAGCGAAGGGCATGCAAAGCTGTTTTTGGGGGGAGGCAGTGACCACGGCGGTGTATGTGCTCAACCGAGCGCACACGCGCAGCATCGACGGCAAAACCCCCTATGAAGCATGGTACGGGAAGAGGCTGGCGGTCGAGCATCTGCGCGTCTTCGGTTGCGTCGCCCACGTCAAGTCAGCACGTCCGTTCCTGCGCAAGCTGGACGACAGAAGCACCCCGATGGTCTTCATCGGCTATGAGCCCGGCTCCAAGGCGTACAGGGTCTACGACCTAGCGACGCGACGCATCCATGTCTCCCGCGACGTCGTCTTCGATGAAGCGGCGGCCTGGGACTGGGAGAAGGACGTACCTGCGGCAGAAAGGAGCGAGGAGCTGGTGGTTGAGTACACCACACTGGCGGTGCCGACAGCGGCTGGACGCACACCCTGTACGACACCAGGGCCCTCGGCTTCCTCGGGATTGGAGGCCGCCACACCGTTCGTCAGCGCCTCGCCAACGCCGCACGAAGCAGCGACACCTCCAACTCCGGACCAGGACGACGCACACGTCGTGCAGTTCGCCACGCCTCCCACACCACCAGATGCAGCTCTGTTCGACGAGGACGACGACCCTGACGAGCTGCACAGGTATCGGCGCGTCGCTGACCTGTACGGTTAGGACGCCGAGGCCCCAAACTTGGCCGAGCGTCTGTTCCTGTCTTCTACGGAGGAACCTGCGAGCGTGGAGGAGGCACGTAGGGAGGCGTGCTGGAACAGGGCCATGATCGAGGAGATGAACTCGATCGAAGAAAACTCCACCTGGGACCTTGTTGATCTCCCCCGTGGACACAGGCCAATCGGCCTCAAATGGGTGTACAAGGTGAAACGCGACGAGCTGGGCGCCATCGTCAAGCACAAGGCCCGGCTCGTCGCAAAAGGCTACGTCCAGCGCGCAGGAGTTGACTTCGAGGAGGTTTTCGCGCCAGTTGCGCAGCTGGATTCCGTACGCCTCATGCTCGCCATCGCCGCGCAGGAGATGTGGGAGGTACATCACCTCGACGTCAAATCGGTGTTCCTCAACGGCGAGCTGGCCGAGGAGGTCTACGTCAGGCAACCTCCTGGCTTCGTCAGGAATGGGGAGGAGAGCAAGGTGCTGCGCCTGAAGAAGGCACTGTATGGTCTCCGCCAAGCTCCCCAAGCATGGTACGCCAAACTCGACGGGAGCCTCGCCACGCTCGGCTTCGTCAAATGCACGTCAGAACATGCAGTCTACACACGCATCAAGGATGGAGCACGCCTACTGCTGGGTGTGTACGTCGATGACATGATCGTCACCGGCACCACGGCAACAGCGATCACCGCGTTCAAGCGAGAGATGATGTCGCTGTTCCAAATGAGTGACCTGGGGTTGTTGAGCTACTACCTTGGGATCGAGGTGGCCCAGAAACCTGGGCACATTGTCCTTGGACAAGCAGCGTACGCCGAGAAGCTTCTGGAACGCGAGGGCTTGTCCACCTGCAACCCCACGGCCGTGCCCATGGAACCTCGACTGAAGCTGAGCAAGCACGGAGGAGGCAACGCCGTCGACACCACGCAATACAGGAGCGTTGTCGGCGGGCTGTGGTACCTCGTACATACGAGGCTAGACATTTGCTTTGCCGTGGGCTACCTCAGCAGGTTCATGGAGGCTCCCACCAGCGAGCATTGGAATGCTGTGAAGCACCTTCTGCGGTACATCGCCGGCACGAAGGACATTGGCTGCTGCTACACACGCAAGGAGGGAGGCGCAGCACTCGTCGGATACAGCGATTCCGATCACGCTGGCGACATCGATCATCGGAAGAGCACCGGCGGCGTCCTGTTCTTCTACGGCCAAAGCCTTGTCGCATGGCAATCGACGAAGCAGAAAGTTGTTGCCCTGTCGACATGCGAATCGGAGTACATCGCCGCGACAGCAGCGGCATGCCAGGGCGTCTGGCTCCGTCGCCTCTACAGCGAACTCATGGGATGCAAGATCGGCGCCACAGAGCTACGCATCGACAACAAATCAGCGATTGCGCTGATGAAGAACCCGGTCTTTCATGATCGGAGCAAACACATCGACACTCGGTACCACTACATTCGTCGGTGCGTCGAGAACGGCAGCATCGACGCCCAGTTCGTGCGTACCGAAGATCAACTCTCTGACATCTTGATGAAGGCACTTGTTCGTGTGCGGTTCCAGGAGCTGCGACGACGGATTGTCATCATCAAGGTGAAGGACAACTAGATTAGGGGGAGTTTGTCAGTTAATCTAGCTTGTCAGTGTTTAAATTCAGTTAGCAGTGTCGATAGTTCAGTTAGTTCAGTTAGCCAGTCAACTATTCTCTAGGCTTTGGATAGGCATAGCTGACTTAGTCATAAGCACGATCGGGTGTGCTCTTACTCGATGAGTTCGGACGTGGGATGGCACGTTCACCATGAGCTCCGTGAGGATAGACACGATCGTTTTTCTTCCATGTAATAAGAGGAAGGGAATAGAACCAGAAAAGCTGCAAGGTTTTTGCACGCAGCACAAAAGCTTCCTGTTTCTGTTCATCGTTCATAGCTTCGATTGAGCGAGAGCCAGGCCACAAGGGAAACTAGCCGCTTGAGGCAATTGTTGGGCAAGCATTGGACGCATGATCATCGATCCGCATATTGCGGCCAGAGAGTCCGGGCGCATCTCCTATAGATAGGAGCAGCTTGAGACCGCCCCATATAACCATACCCATGATGACACGAGCATTACACCAGCACAGGGCTGCTGCAAACGAGGAAAGGCCTCGTTGTTTCCGTCGCCATGTCCTGCCATAGACGGGGTGGAAAAGAATTCCCATCTGATATATGCATAGACAAGTGATACGTCCAATTTGCATCACTATTTTATATCATAATTTGCTGTTATTCATTAATATATTTCATATTGGGACACAATACTTATGTTATTTCATCTATTTTGCATGTTTCATCATTATTGGAGGATCAAGCACCGGAGCCAGGATTCTGCTGGAAAAAGCACCGTCAGAACGCAATATTTCGGAAGATCAACTGTGGAAGGAAATTATACCAAAAATCCTATTTTTCAAGATGACGAAGGAAGCCAGAAGGAGGAGCCAGCTGGACCCAAGGTGGGCCCACACCATAGGGCGGCGCGGCCCATGGCCTGGCCGCGCCACCATGTGGTGTGGGGGCCCCACAGCCCCTTTCGCCTCCTTTTCTTCGCGAAACCCTTCGTCCCGAAGACCTAAACCACAGAGGGTACCTCGCGAAGAGTTACAGCCGCCTCTGCGGGGCGGAGAACACCAGAGAGAAAAGAGCTCTCCGGCGGACAGGAATCCGCCGGGGAAATTCCCTCCCGGAGGGGGAAATCGACGCCATCGTCACCGTCATCGAGCTGGACATCATCTCCATAACCATCATCATCATCTCCACCATCATCACCGCCGTCTCCACCGCTGGACACCGTCACCGCCGTAGCAATTTGGGTTTGATCTTGATTGTTTGATAGGGGAAACTCTCCCGGTATCGATCTCTACTTGTTGTTGATGCTATTGAGTGAAACCATTGAACCAAGTTTATGTTCAGATTGTTATTCATCATCATATCACCTCTGATCATGTTCCATATGATGTCTCGTGAGTAGTTCGTTTAGTTCTTGAGGACATGGGTGAAGTCTAAATGTTAGTAGTGAACTATGGTTGAGTAATATTCAATGGTATGATATTTAAGTTATGGTGTTATTCTTCTAGTGGTGTCATGTGAACATCGACTACATGACACTTCACCATTTATGGGCCTAGGGGAATGCATCTTGTACTCGTTTGCCAATTGCGGGGTTGCCGGAGTGACAGAAACCTAAACCCCCGTTGGTATATCGATGCAGAAGGGATAGCAGGATCTCAGAGTTTAAGGCTGTGGTTAGATTTATTCTTAATTACTTTCTTGTAGTTGCGGATGCTTGCAAGGGGTATAATCACAAGTATGTATTAGTCCTAGGAAGGGCGGTACATTAGCATAGGTTCACCCACACAACACTTATCATAACAATGAAGATTATTTAGCCGTATGTAGCGAAAGCACTAGACTAAAATCCCGTGTGTCCTCGAGAACGTTTGGTCATTATAAGTAAACAAACCGGCTTGTCCTTTGTGCTAAAAAGGATTGGGCCACTCGCTGCAATTGTTACTCTCGCACTTTACTTACTCGTACTTTATTCAACTGTTACATCAAAACCCCCTGAATACTTGTCTGTGAGCATTTACAGTGAATCCTTCATCGAAACTGCTTGTTAACACCTTCTGCTCCTCGTTGGGATCGACATTCTTACTTATCGGAAATACTACGATACACCCCCTATACTTGTGGGTCATCAAGACTATTTTCTGGCGCCGTTGCCGGGGAGTGAAGCGCTATTGGTAAGTGGAATTGGTAAGGAAAACCTTTACTGTTTGTGCTGATTTTATTTTTGCCTGCTGCTATAAGTTATTATGGAGAGATCTTCTCTTCAATTTTTATTTGGGAAATCTACTACTACTGCAACGGTAGTGGATGAGGCGCCAGGTGAGGAAGTGATACCATATAAAATACCTATGAAAATTATTGAACGTGTTATGGATAACCGCTATGAAGGGGATGGAACTGTCCATCCTGGTGATCATTTACTGTTTTTGCATGAATTATGCGGGTTATTCAAATGTGCAGGTATTGCTATGAATGAAGTGAGGAAGAAACTATTCTCTTTATCGCTGTCTGGTAAGGCGGCGCATTGGTATAAATTACTGGATAATGGGGAATCTCTTGAATGGAATGATATTGTGCCCCGGTTTTATTCTAAGTTCTATCCTCCAAGTGAAATTCACAAGGATCGGAATCGCATATATAATTTTTGGCCTCATGATGGAGAGAGTATTGCCCAAGCTTGGGGGAGATTGAAGTCTTTAATGCTCAAATGCCCCATTCATGAGCTTCCTGGTAATGTTATTATTGATAATTTCTATGCAAGACTTTCTTTTCAAGACAAGACCTTGCTGGATACTTCTTGTTCTGGATCATTTACACGCAACAAAGAAGAGTTTAAAAAGGACCTTCTTGATCGGATCCAAGAAAATACTGAAGGTTGGGAGAACGACAAGGACAGAGAATCAGGTATAATTTATGATTATAAATGCATTAAAGCTTTTATGGATACTGATAAATTTCGTAATATGAGTGCTACATATGGTCTTGATTCTCAAGTTGCTGCAAATCTTTATAAAGCTTTTGCCTCTCATTATGAATTGCCTAAGAAGAATTTTGATAAGTATCTTGAACCGTATAAAGATAAAATTGATTCATCTATTAATAAATGCGTTGTAGTTGAAACTGCTGATCATGTTATTCCTGAAGCTTATATTGAAAAAACTCCTTTCCCTGCTAAAATGAAGGAGTACTCTGTTATAAATAGTGCGGTTCATAAAAGTGAAAAGAAACCTGTAGAACCTGAAGAACAAATAAAAGTTGAACCTGCTGTTGCAATAGTTAAAGATCTTGTGACTGGAAATGTGGAGGATAGTCATATTATTTTCTGTGAAGATGCTTCTAATATTGTTTCACATCCTAATAAACCCAAACAAGCTAGTGTTCCTATGCTATCTATTAGAATTGGTGATCATTGCTATTATGGATTGTGTGATATTGGTGCAAGTGTTAGTGCTATTCCTTATGAGCTTTACACGGAGATTATGCACGAAATTGATTCTTGTGAACTTGAAGATATTGATGTGGTTATTCAGCTGGCTAATAGAGAAACTATTTCTCCAATTGGTATTGTTCGAGATGTGGAAGTTTTATGCGGTAAGATTAAATATCCTGCTGACTTTTTGGTACTTGGTTCTGCTGCTAGTGATTATTGTCCTATTATTTTTGGTAGACCTTTTCTAAATACTTGTGGAGCTATTATAGATTGCAAGAAAGAGAAAATTTTGACTAAATTTGCTGGTGAATCTTATGAGTTTAACTTCTCTAAATTTACCAAAACTCCTTATAAAGCTGATTTGCCTAGTGATGATTTTAAAATGGAGCAGTGTGCATCTATTGTTCTTGTTCCTAATAATCCTTTGCAGCAACATTTGGAGGATAGCGAGAGTGAAGTTTTTAGGAAAGAAAGAGATGAGCTTGAGGAAATTTTTCTTCGCCAACCTATTCTCAAGCATGATTTACCGGTGGAAGATTTGGGTACAACACCGCCACCAAAGGAAGATCCTGTTTTTGAATTAAAACCTTTGCCTGATAATCTTAAATATGCTCATATTGATGATAAGAAAATATATCCTGTTATTATTAGTTCTAAGCTTTCAGAGATTGAGGAAGAAAGGTTATTGGAAATATTGAAGAAGCACCGAGGAGCTATTGGCTATACTCTTGATGATTTGAAGGGGATTTCTCCTTCTATTTGCCAACATGCTATTAATATGGAAGAAGATGCAAAGCCTGTTGTTGAACATCAGCGTCGTCTAATTCCGAAGATGAAGGAAGTGGTAAGGAATGAGGTATTAAGACTTCTTGAAGCTGGTATTATATATCCTATTGCTGATAGTAGATGGGTTAGTCCTGTGCATTGCGTTCCCAAGAAAGGAGGAATGACTGTTGTGCCTAATGATAATGATGAGTTCATCCCTCAAAGAGTAGTTGTAGGGTATAGAATGTGCATTGATTTTCGAAAAGTTAATAAAGTTACTAAGAAAGATCATTACCCTTTACCATTTATTGATCAAATGCTAGAAAGGTTGTCTAAAAATACTCATTTTTGCTTTCTTGATGGTTATTCTGGATTTTCACAAATTGCTGTTAAAGCTAAAGATCAAGAGAAAACCACTTTTACTTGTTCCTATGGAACTTATGCTTATAGACGCATGCCTTTTGGTTTATGTAATGCTCCTGCTACTTTTCAAAGATGCATGTCTGCTATTTTTCATGGTTTTTGCGAGAGTATTGTAGAGGTATTCATGGATGATTTTTCTGTCTATGGGAATTCTTTTGATAGTTGCTTGCGAAACCTTGATAAAGTTTTGCAGAGATGTGAAGAAACTAACCTTGTTCTTAATTGGGAGAAATGCCACTTTATGGTTAATGAAGGAATTGTATTGGGACATAAAATTTTCGAGAGAGGTATTGAAATTGATAGAGCTAAAGTTGAAGCAATTGAGAAGATGCCCTATCCGAGGTATGTTAAAGGTATTCGTAGTGTTCTTGGTCATGCTGGGTTTTATAGGAGATTTATTAAAGATTTCTCCAAGATTTCAAAGCCTCTTACTAATCTTCTTCAAAAAGATGTACCTTTTGTTTTTGATGACGATTGTAAGGAAGCTTTTGAAACTCTTAAGAAAGCCTTAACAACTGCTCCTATAGTTGAACCTCCTGATTGGAATTTACCATTTGAAATTATGTGTGATGCTAGTGATTTTGCTGTAGGCGCTGTTCTTGGACAGCGAGTAGATAAAAAACTGAATCTAATTCATTATGCTAGTAAAACTCTTGATGCTGCTCAAAGAAATTATGCTACAACTGAAAAAGAATTATTAGCTGTAGTCTTTGCTTGTGATAAATTTAGATCTTATATTGTTGATTCAAAAGTTACTATTCATACTGATCATGCTGCAATTAGATACCTTATGACAAAGAAAGATGCTAAGCCGAGGCTTATTAGATGGGTGCTTCTTTTGCAAGAATTTGATTTACATATTGTAGATAGGAAAGGTGCTGATAATCCTGTTGCTGATAATTTGTCTAGATTGGAAAATATTGCTTATGATCCTGTTCCTGTTAATGATAGTTTTCCAAATGAACAATTGGCTGTAATAAAGGTGAGCTCGCGAGATAGTCCTTGGTATGCTGATTATGCTAACTTTATTGTTTCCAAGTACTTGCCTCCAACCTTTTCAGCTCAGCAAAGGAGGAAATTCTTTTATGACTTAAGGCATTATTTCTGGGATGACCCACACTTATATAAAGAAGGAGTGGATGGTATTATGCGAAGATGTGTTCCCGAATATGAACAACAGGAGATATTGAGTAAATGTCATGGTAGTGCTTATGGAGGACATCACGCCGGAGAAAGAACCGCGCAAAAGGTTCTACAATCAGGTTTTTATTGGCCAACTCTCTTCAAAGATGCGAGAAAGTTTATTTTATCTTGTGATGAATGCCAAAGGGTTGGTAATATCTCCAGACGTAATGAAATGCCTATGAATTATACTCTTGTTATTGAACCGTTTGATTGTTGGGGATTTGACTTCATGGGACCTTTTCCCTCTTCAGAAGGTAACACTCATATACTTGTTGCTGTTGATTATGTTACTAAATGGGTGGAAGCCATACCTACAAAAAGTGCTGATGGTGAAACCTCTTTAAGAATGCTTTTAGACATTATTTTTCCTAGATTTGGAGTGCCTAGATATATTATGACTGATGGAGGTTCTCATTTTATTCATGGAGGTTTTAGAAAAACTCTTGCTAGGTATGGTATTAATCATAGAATTGCTTCCGCTTATCATCCTCAAACTAGTGGTCAAGTAGAATTATCAAATAGAGAGATTAAATCTATTTTGGGAAAGACTGTTAATAAAACTAGAAAGAATTGGGCTAGTAAATTGAAGGATGCACTATGGGCTTATAGAACTGCTTATAAAAATCCCATGGGAATGTCACCTTACAAAATGGCTTATGGGAAAGCTTGTCATTTACCTTTAGAACTAGAGCACAAAGCTTATTGGGCTGTTAGAGAATTAAATAAAGATCCTAAACTTGCCGGTGATAAGAGGTTGTTGCAATTGAGTTCTCTAGATGAATGGAGAAGTGAGGCTTATGAAAATGCTAAACTCTTTAAAGAGAAAGTTAAAAAATGGCATGATAGAAGGATTATCAAAAGAGAATTTAATATTGGGGATAAAGTCCTATTGTATCGGTCTCGTCTCAGATTCCTTGCAGGGAAATTACTCTCGAAATGGGAAGGACCATATGTTGTCGAGGAGGTGTATCGTTCAGGAGCAATCAAAATTAGCTCTCTCCAAGGCAATGCTACGCAAGTGGTGAATGGACAAAGACTCAAGCATTATATCTCGGGTGATTCTTATAATGTTGATGTTGATATTATTCAAGTGGAAACACCGGAGGCTTTCATCAAAGGGCAAATTGACGATCCGCGAACTCGACTTTGAATAGGTATGATCGGTAATGAAAAGTACGCAATTTACTTTCCGAACAATATTTTTGCTGTTTTTGGAAAATATGAAAAATTACGAGTTCGAAACGGAGTGGAAAGGACGCACGAGGGCGTGCCACCATAGGCCGGCGCGGCCTAGCCTGGGCCCGCGCCGCCCTATGGTTTGGTCGCCTCGTCGCCCCTTTCCGACTCTGGTTCGATCTGGTACTTTCCGTTTGTCGTGAAAAATTTTGCTATATAATCCCCCGGACCCCTGGAGGTCCGTATATCATTTTCTCGACGTGTTTTGTTTCGAGCTGTTTCTGCCAGGATCTGTTTTCAGTCTAGAAGCACCATGGCCTCCAACAACAAGGGCAAGGGGCTTTCGGAGGAAGAAGTGAAGAGGGTGCCATCAAGACAAGAGCAGCAAGCCGTTGGGAGCAAGCAAATCTTGGTGGGATCTGTTGACACTCGACGTTCTTTTTCTCATAACTTGCAGGGACCTTTACCACCCGCTCTTAGCCTCAACTCCTTCCCTGTGTTGGAAGAAGTTCTACGAACTACCGATGAGTTTTGTGATCAGTATCGGGCTCTAAGAAGAGAAGTGGAGATACTCCAGGAGGAGAATTGCCGCCTCCGAAGAATGCTGGAATACCACTCGATTCACATCACAAGGTCATCATCGCCAACTTCAGATAACAATGAATCTCTTCGAGTCTTAGTGCAGAATTGCCAAGCTGAGAAACTGAAGTTGAAGGAGTTCTGTAAGAAGCGCGGGAGGAGTTCATCACCATCATCGCCAAAGGAGTAATTCATCATCGGTATTGGCATCCCCTTGGTTTGTTCCAAGCTTGGGGGAGTGCCGCGGTATCACATCATCACTATCTTTTATTTTTTATTGTCAAGTAGTGTCATATCATGAGTAGGGAAGTTATCATATAAGATGGGTTGCAGTTTGGAAGTATCTCTCCTTTAGTTGGTTGTCTATGTATCCCTTGGTGTGAGTTATCGTTATGGAATATTAATGAGAAGTCTTATCATTTACATATTGCACATCTTATTTTAGTTTGCAATCTCTATTATATGATTTATCTTGTCATTAGTATTGGTATCACTTTGGGAGCATTGAATAAATCTATTTGGTTTTGGCAAACTTAGCATTGGTCAATAGCAACAACACTTTGAGGTTTAAGTAGAAAAGAGAAATACATGTAGTTGTTTCATAGTCTTTCTTTCTTGTTAGCTCACAGCTTATTATTCTGAAGTTAAAATTGTTTGTGCTTACAAGGAAGATGCATGATTGTTTCTATCACATGTATATTTGTTTGTTTCCCTCAACTCTTATGCTTGCTAATTAACCTTGCTAGCCAAAAACCTGTACTGAGAGGGAATACTTCTCGTGCATCCAAATCTTAGCCCAAACCTATGTCATTTGTGTCCACCATACCTACCTACTACATGGTATTTTCTGCCATTCCAAGTAAATACTTCATGTGCTACCTTTAAACAATTCAAAACTTAGTATCTCTTATTTGTGTCAATGTTTTATAGTTCATGGGGAAGTATGTGGTGTTTTATCTTTCAATCTTGTTGGGCAACTTTCACCAATGGACTAGTGGCTTCATCCGCTTATCCAATAATTTTGCAAAAAGAGCTGGCAATGGGATTCCCAGTCCCAAATTAACTAAACTAAATAGACACTCCTCCATGGTATGTGATTGATGGACGGCATCCGAGGATTCGGTTAGCCATGGCTTGTGTAAGCAAAGGTTGGGGGGAGTGTCATCATCATGATAAAACCAAAATAAAAAGGCACTCCTTCATGGTATGAGATTGTTGGCAGGCACCCGAGGATTCGGTTAGCCATGGTTTGTGAAAGAAAGGTTGGAAGGAGTGCCACATAAAATGAAAATAATATGGGAGCCGCTCTTAGGAGGTTGTCTGGCAAGGGGGTTAGAGTACCCGCTACCAGTCGTTGACAACAACAAACACTTCTCAAAATGTTACTTTTATTATCTCTATATGATTTCAAAACTGAAAAAGCTCTAGCACATGATTTAATCCCTTGTTCCCTCTGCGAAGGGCCTGTCTTTTACTTTATGTTGAGTCAGTAAACCTATTTCCCTCCATCTCAAGTAAGCATTTGAGTAGTTGTGATCAAACCATTATATTCTGATTTACTTCATCATGTCTTTTATTCTTCCTTGTTTAGTACAAGTCTTATCTGAATGAATATAGTTTTGCAAGTTATCAATGATCATGAGGAGACCATTATGATTGAGTATGCAAGTTGTGCCATATAAACTTTAATATGAGAGTGCTGCTCAATGAGATAAGTATAATCTGTTAATTGTTCTCTGACCAAGAACGAAGTTTGCCATCACCAACTATGATTTCTTATGCACCTTTATTTGTGATTACCTTATACTTGTTTCAAGTTGAGTTATATGAGGAAGTTTCTTACTATAATGTCTTGTGTGAATGAATATGATGCTTCTTGTCCGTATTTTATTTATCGACTCTTCACTCCATAAACATGTGGTCCTGTTTACCGAGCTCAGTTTCGCTTGGGGACAAGCGAAGTCTAAGCTTGGGGGGAGTTGATACGTCCAATTTGCATCACTATTTTATATCATAATTTGCTGTTATTCATTGATATATTTCATATTGGGACACAATACTTATGTTATTTCATCTATTTTGCATGTTTCATCATTATTGGAGGATCAAGCACCGGAGCCAGGATTCTGCTGGAAAAAGCACCGTCAGAACGCAATATTTCGGAAGATCAACTGTGGAAGGAAATTATACCAAAAATCCTATTTTTCAAGATGACGAAGGAAGCCAGAAGGAGGAGCCAGCTGGACCCAAGGTGGGCCCACACCATAGGGCGGCGCGGCCCATGGCCTGGCCGCGCCACCATGTGGTGTGGGGGCCCCACAGCCCCTTTCGCCTCCTTTTCTTCGCGAAACCCTTCGTCTCGAAGACCTA
This sequence comes from Lolium perenne, assembly GCF_019359855.2. Classification (NCBI taxonomy): domain Eukaryota; kingdom Viridiplantae; phylum Streptophyta; class Magnoliopsida; order Poales; family Poaceae; genus Lolium; species Lolium perenne. Next base: position 303,708,340 of record NC_067250.2, on the reverse strand, counting down.
AGCCACAGAGGGTACCTCGCGAAGAGTTACAGCCGCCTCTGCGGGGCGGAGAACACCAGAGAGAAAAGAGCTCTCCGGCGGGCAGGAATCCGTCGGGGAAATTCCCTCCCGGAGGGGGAAATCGACGCCATCGTCACCGTCATCGAGCTGGACATCATCTCCATCACCATCATCATCATCTCCACCATCATCACCGCCGTCTCCACCGCTGGACACCGTCACCGCCGTAGCAATTTGGGTTTGATCTTGATTGTTTGATAGGGGAAACTCTCCCGGTATCGATCTCTACTTGTTGTTGATGCTATTGAGTGAAACCATTGAACCAAGTTTATGTTCAGATTGTTATTCATCATCATATCACCTCTGATCATGTTCCATATGATGTCTCGTGAGTAGTTCGTTTAGTTCTTGAGGACATGGGTGAAGTCTAAATGTTAGTAGTGAACTATGGTTGAGTAATATTCAATGGTATGATATTTAAGTTGTGGTGTTATTCTTCTAGTGGTGTCATGTGAACGTCGACTACATGACACTTCACCATTTATGGGCCTAGGGGAATGCATCTTGTACTCGTTTGCCAATTGCGGGGTTGCCGGTGTGACAGAAACCTAAACCCCCGTTGGTATATCGATGCAGGAGGGATAGCAGGATCTCAGAGTTTAAGGCTGTGGTTAGATTTATTCTTAATTACTTTCTTGTAGTTGCGGATGCTTGCAAGGGGTATAATCACAAGTATGTATTAGTCCTAGGAAGGGCGGTACATTAGCATAGGTTCACCCACACAACACTTATCATAACAATGAAGATTATTTAGCCGTATGTAGCGAAAGCACTAGACTAAAATCCCGTGTGTCCTCGAGAACGTTTGGTCATTATAAGTAAACAAACCGGCTTGTCCTTTGTGCTAAAAAGGATTGGGCCACTCGCTGCAATTGTTACTCTCGCACTTTACTTACTCGTACTTTATTCAACTGTTACATCAAAACCCCCTGAATACTTGTCTGTGAGCATTTACAGTGAATCCTTCATCGAAACTGCTTGTCAACACCTTCTGCTCCTCGTTGGGATCGACATTCTTACTTATCGGAAATACTACGATACACCCCCTATACTTGTGGGTCATCAAGACTATTTTCTGGCGCCGTTGCCGGGGAGTGAAGCGCTATTGGTAAGTGGAATTGGTAAGGAAAACCTTTACTGTTTGTGCTGATTTTATTTCTGCCTGTTGCTATAAGAAAAACATAAAGGTGCGGTCTCTTTTTATTAAAAAAACATGTCAACGTGAAGAAGGACCCAGTACGGGGAAAAATAGCTCAAGGACAAATCTTCAAATTGGTACAGGGTCCATCCATGGCACCATTAGAGACGCTTTCGACTAATATGATTCAGATTTACAAGTTCTTGCACTCCGGTTTCCCATTTTGCAACTTATTGTACCAATTTGCACATGAGGTGCAAGTTGTTATACCTAGGATGTAATTAGCTCCCCAATAGACGACTTCGTACAGATTGTCTCTTTAGCTATCCGTGAAAATCTGAAACTCGTAACTGCTTAGAGCTAATAATACTCTGCGATAGAACAATAAGTGGACCAGATTTCTTTTGGGGCCACCTCTAACAGACACAATCGATACAATGGGACCGCAGGCGTCGCTAAGCACCGTGTTTAGCAGAAATCGACCATCTGCAAGAATACCGATGACCTATTTATCTCTCCTCCTTCTCTTTCCTCTAACCAACCAAAAATCAGACGTGGCACATGTTATAGACTGTTGAATGGATGCTATTGTACATGCCCTAAAACGTATGGCAAAATTGGCTCCCAAACCTTGAATATAAAGTTCTCTAGCGATGGGTTCAAGATGGCTTGTAAAAAAATTACGGATCAGCCGAGTTTTATTGAATCTATTATGAACCACTTTACGACTGAAACCTTCTAATCGACTTTACCATTTTTACGAAATCTGCTAGAGATTCTCTAACCTGTACAGTCAATATGGGAAAACTCTTTTTTTAGGGACACGCTGTGGACTTTGTTTAGTATTAAAAACACTTACATCATCAATTAATAAAGATATAATAAAACTTGGTAGATCCTGAAACCAAACACCTGGTTGAGTACCGTACTCTTTAGCTAGACTATGCACACGTTACGGAATTCACTTACGGAGGGACGTGGAGAAATTCAGTTGGACTACAACCCACAAATCAAGGAAGGTGAGAGGATTAGCACCAATTGAGTAGCTGCACGTAATCCTGTAAGTCTTTTTCCGTAACCATTTGCCTGTAGGTTTAGCATTAAAAGAAGCGGCTACAACTCTAGGAAAACTCTTCTAATTGTAGCGCCACGCACGACACGAAGGAAAAAGATTCTCGCTTCCGAAAACAATGCCGTAAAACCACCCCGTAACATAAATCCCGTAGGTGTAGGATTATCGCGCGCAAAACAATTGTCCAATCTCCACGCGTTCTAGATATTATCTCGTGCGTCCGTTGCGCGATCAGTTACGCTCGTAGTATACATGCGCATGATCACGGCGCGTCTCACGCAACTCCGCGCGTATCTATCTCGTCGTCCATACGTCGTATGTTTAGGATTTCTGATAAGATCTCATTTCTGGTAGGCAGCCGCGCGCTCTCCATGGCTTCGTCACGCCGATGCCCGGTCCTCCCCGACGAGATCATCTCCGACGAGATCTTCGCGCGGCTGCCGGCCAAGTCCGTGCTCGCGTTCCGCTGCCTCTCCCGTGCCTGGGCGGCCAAGCTCTCCTCCGACGACCTCATCGACTGCTACCACGCCCACCATGGCGGGCGTCTCAAGATCTTCCGCATCCAGGACGAATCCCACGGCGACGTCGACGAAGAAGCAAAGTCGAGCGCACCGCCACCCATGGGCGTCGCTGTCACGGCCGACTGGTTCCCGCGATGCGTCACGGCGTTCTGGGACAAGACTCCGGAGCCCGGGTCCACGGACCCGAGCCTCGCCGCGACGCGCTGTCGCGGCCTCGTCCTCCTCGAGCTGATCCCCACGGGGATCCACTTCGTGTGCAACCCGTCCACAGGGCAGACGAGAGTGCTCCCGGAGGGCCGGACCACGGGCTGCCGGAGTCCCAACGAGCTTTGGCATAAGTACGCGAGCCTAGGGCTCGGCTACGACGCGCCCACCAGGAGACACAAGGTCGTGCGCATCTACTACCGCGGCAGCGACAGCGAGGGGCGCCCCGCTTCCATGGGATGCGAGGTCTACGTGGTGAACGCCCGCGATGAGGAAGACTCCGCCGTCGGTTCGTGGCGTCCGGTGACTTCCAGGCCAGCGGGTTGGGTGGAACCGTACAGACCGAGCGTGTTTGCGCAAGGGCACGTATACTGGCTAGGTTACCGGAAACGCGACCCCCGCAGAGGCTACGGCAGACGTGAGGAGAAGATCATGATCGTCTCGTTCTCCATGAGCCAAGAGACCTTCGGGACCGTGTTGCCGCCGCCGGGCATTGACGACAAGGCTCTACGGAAGAGATGTCTGACAGAGCTTGGCGGCGAGCTGTGCTTCTTCTCAGGGGGCTCTCCCGGGCACGAGCATCGTTACGATGTCTGGTTGCTGCATAGGACCACCTGGGATCTGTACTGCCGAATCGAGGCAAGCATGGCATCGCCGGAGGTCAATATGGTCATGAGAAGCCAGCGCAACATTTACGACATCAACACCCTTCCACTCGCTATTACCGACAATGGCCGTCGCATCCTCCTGGCGCGAAATGCCTTTCCAGAGGATATATGGGCGTACACCCCATTAACTGGGGACATTGAGAAGCTCCTCGACTTGAACCGCGTGGTCGACAGGAGGAATCGGCTATTAGAGGTTGCGGTGTACGAGGAAAATATTGCCAGTCCTGGAAGACAACTACCAAGGGACATAGTCTTGACGTCCTCCCTGTCTACGCAAGCCTTGTCCTTGGTGCTAAGACTCTTGCCGGAACGCACACTCAGAAGGCTTATGTGTGTTTGCCGGAGCTGGTGCACCATGATAGCAATTCACCTATGGTTAGTACGCTGACCGCCTCTCGCATTCAGGGGTGTGGCTAGAATGATGCAAAAAACCAAGTGTAGAGAGGCGTTTATCCAAATGAAAATCTTACTCGATCTGTATTTATTTGAAGTCACCGAATTGTGATATTACTATTTTACTATTTTGTTATTTGATGTCACCATTGAGAATTATTACCTATATTAAACCTGCAGCTCTTGCTGAAACTATAACTATGCCACATAGAGAGCAATGATTCAAATTCTTGAAACATAAAGAAACTCATTGATGTTGTTTTGCACGAATCTTAGAGCACTAGACTACATGGAATGAATGGAGGGGATGTGCACGGCACCTCCCGTGTGCACGGTATCAAGGCATTTCACATGCCACATATGCATTTTTCACTGTACATCCACCTTTTTCTGGCCGTTTATTTCAGTTTATCGCCCATTTCCCGGTTCCTCCTTCTTATCTATACGGTCCCTCCAAGCCGTACCATTTGGCTTCTTTCCTAGTGGTCGCATATGATGAGCTCCTGGCACCCAATTGTCATGCCAAACCAATACCGACACTACTAGGGAAAGTCTTATAGGCCCAGAACTATCACCGGCGCACCAAAAAAGCAGTTCCCAGCGCTAAATTACCGCCGGCCCAACTCTATTTTATGGGCGCGTGTGGTGCCCAAGTACCGCCGGCGCAGCGAAGACTTGACGCGCCGGGGATAAGGGTCGACCCTTACCACCGGCGCAAGGGAAAAAAGCGGAGCCTCCCTAACCATCGTCGCAAAATCATGGTGGTGCTCCGGCGGTAAGGTAGACTTCGATTTTTTCCTCCACCCCAACCCCACACCTGTGGACCGCCTTTTCAGTTTTCGAAAAACAGAAGCAAATGATAGAATTTTTTTTAAAAAAATATCTCGAGTTGCCCATATGTTATGTCATCTGGTTTTAAGAAAAATTAAAAACATAAATTTCGATATATTATGCAAAATGGTGTCATGTTTCACTAAATCTGCTTTTTTTGATTGCATACGACCTCCAATGAAAATGTTTTTTATATCAAAATATTACATCCGATTTCAACTGCCTATGGCCGTTTAGAAATATTTTAGATTCTTCAAAATCAAAAAGCAAAATAGGAGTTTTCGGAGATTACCCCCGGCGCAACCATATTTGGTGTGTCAGTGATGACGTTAGGAATCCAAGTGCAGAGGGTTGTGTCAGCAAAGTATTTTCCCCACAAGGGTGATTTGAGGGTTTATATCGAACTCTTGGGAAATTGGGAAAGACTCCACTCCTTTCCTCTTCTTCTAGCAATCCTGGAAAGTAAGGTAATGTCTTCTGTCCCCAACTCCACCGTGTGGTTATCAAGCACAATATTTTGTATTAGTAATAGTAAATAAAAGGTATAACACAAGTAAAATAAACTAGAGAAATAAAGTAAACTAAGTAAAAATGGTAAATGGATAGTTATTTTGGGGTTTTGTGCGTAATTAAGTGAATTAAATATTTTTATATTTTCGGATTAAAATAGTGCTGCAAATAGAAAGTATGATAAATGCAATGGAAATATGTTTCTTATGATTAAAATTGGACCAAGGTTCATGGGTTCACTTTTCTACTCTCTTTTTGAAGTTGTAGCGGATGATAGCAATTCATCACTGAGATAATATTGGTGGAACTTCAATATATGTTTGATAAGAATTTTTATGGGCATCATGTCCTAACATAGAGATGATGCAACACATATCTCTTATACTCCATAAGAAAGGGAAAACTCCGTGAATTCTTGTATTAAAAATTAACATAACATAGCCATAGGTACTTTGAAATGATGTTTGAATATCAAATATGTTACCTTGAACATACAAGATCATCACTTTTGTCATGTGATGAACATAGCACATATATTCACTTTATCCCTAATGAGGCAGCAAAAGAAAAGGCGAAGCCATAATAGATCATGAATTTGTTGTCACTATCCAATCATTAAAACCATGCTACTCCATCGAACACACACAACTCTCCACACATGTTCTTGCATACAAGTTGGATCAGAACCAATACTTAAGAATAGGAAATATAATATGCATCTATCGATACATCTTAGAAATAATAGATTCCAGTCTCATATCACAATATCATTGAATAAATATCAACTACATAGTAATTACATATATGACCACAATCATGTTGGCAGCTCATTTGGTACCAAGATATATGAAGAACAAGAGAGAAATAGATCAAGTTACTGCCACAAACCCATATCTAGAGGTGGACCGCTCCCCTTGATCATTGTGTTAATGAGGAAGACGTTGGAGAAGGTGGAGATCCCTCCTGTGGAGGGTCCGATGGAGTTTCCCCCTCCGATCTTCGCTGCCGCAACCTCTGTTTTCGTGTTTCTGTGGCGCTCTGTGGCGGAAACCTTTGGGGCTCATATATAGGGGCTTTTAGGGAAAAAGAAGTCAGTTCACGAAATCCTAGCTCAATTTGACTCCGCACAGGTCTCTGAAAGTAAAAAAAATATACACAAGTTTTTCATGTTATGTAGAGTTATAACCCAAATAAAGGGTATCACTGGTAAATCCCCACAAATAAATATAAAACATGGAAGTAACATCATATATGTTGCAGATATGTGGAATATGTGTTAATAAATTACAAAGTTCATGTATGCATTTTACATGCATCAGTCGGTGGTAACCTTACTATAAGGAATCGCCGGTCGCACCTTCTCCATTCTTACTTTCCTCTCCCTCTCCTCTCCCCCCTCGATCTCTTTCCCTTCTCCTCCTCAATCCTCATCCTCCTCCTCCTCCTCTTCCACTTCCTAACTTCTCCCCCTCTTGCTTCCTCTCCCTCCCCATGATCCATGCTCTCCGACGACCAACTCATTCCTGCTCCCCAGCGACCAACTCCTCCATGCACCGACCATGGGCTCACACGAGTTACCCAGCTCCAGACCTCGCAACGGCGGCGAGATCCTTCATGCTGTAATAATTCACTATAAGGAAACAAGTGCACGATTACAGTGAGTTGTTGTGTCTTCCCCAAGGGATCCTAGGATTCATCTTATAAAGGCTCCGCATCTAGGGTTACGAGGAGTAGAGATCCTACCGGATATGGCTAAGTCTAGATTATTCCTTGTCGCATACTCCTTAGATCCGATTGACCTAAACCTTCGGCTAGATCTGATAACTTGTTTCCAGGCCGGATCCTTCCTTGTGCTTTCTCCAACAACTGGGCCGCCTGGTGGGTTGTATGCCACACCACCATCTATGGGCCACCCCGTCCGGAATTTTGACCCCGTCGTGGTTAGTTTTCATATCCCCAACATCGTGTTAATTTGATTGGAACAAAATTAAATGGGTGTTCAAGAACAAGCTAGACGGGAATGGAGTCATCACAAGAAATAAAGCAAGGATAGTGAAGGGTTTACCCAAACAGAAGGTATCGACTATGATGACACCTTTGTGCTCATCGTTTTCCTTGAAGATATTGGTCTATGCTTGCATATGCATCTTTCATAGGTGCTAGGACATTTTGACAAGGGAGGATACTCGTCTTTGCTTGCGTATGCATCATCTCTGTTCTAGGACATGTGCACTTACCCTTTCTACATGATACATTCGATCCAGATTATGGATTGTAGTATTGTAATCTTTTTCCCTAGAAGATCTAGGTTTAATATATCCTTGGGAAACACTGCTAAAAGGAATTTAAGGAAACTTCTACAAGACTTGCTATTTAGTTTTATCTTACGTTTACCGAACCTTTCCAGTTTACTTTGTTTGCTATTGTGTTCAATGGATGGAAATAGGCTAGGGTGAAGGGTTCTCCTGCAGCTATGCATACATATGGGATTAGGATAAACATAAAGCACAATAATGTATAGGAGATAAAATAGTGAGCCATCACATATGTAAATACTATTTACCTAAAAACAGAGGTGACAATAGCCTCTTGATCCAACCATTGTACCCACAACAGCGAGTTACAACCGTTACTAAGTAAAACAGACCAAATCATTAAAATTGATGGTGTGGCTGTTTATCCCAAGCGAATCACTAAGAGAATACCATTACTTTCCCTTTTTTGTCACTAGGGTTTCAAAGTAAAACATTGTGCTCCACTTATCTCACTGATAACTGCAAGAACACATATCAATTGTAGCTAGTTTCAAAATAAGAGTATCGAACCACGAGGAGCTACTGGTTAGGGTCTTAATGCCCCTTGTTACTATTATCTAGGGGTACTTGTAAGTTACTCTAACTCCAAGATAAAGTATATAAAAGTTGTTTTGTGTTGATAGCTAAAGTAAGTAAGAAAAAAGATATAAACTAATGTAACCAAGAGCTAGAGAGTGTTGAGAGTATGTTTGTGGTATGGTTGAGGGGTTCTCATGGAGTGTAGGTTCCTGATGTCTACGCACGCTTCTATTCCTGTAGACAGTGTTGGGCCTCCAAGAGCAGAGGTTTGTAGAACAGCAGCAAGTTTCCCTTAAGTGAATCACCCAAGGTTTATCGAACTTAGGGAGGTAGAGGTCAAAGATATCCCTCTCAAGCAACCCTGCAATTACGATACAAGAAGTCTCTTGTGTCCCCAACACACCTAATACACTTTTCAGATGTATAGGTGCACTAGTTCGGCGAAGAGATAGTAAGATGCAAGTGATATGGATAAATATGAGTGGTAATAACAATCTGAAATAAATATGGCAGCAAGTAAACATGCAGTAGAACAGTAAATAAACGGTGATTCGATATTTGGAAACAAGGCCTAGGGATCATACTTTCACTAGTGGACATTCTCAACAATGTTATCATAAAGGAATATAAATATAAGCACTTCATTATGCTATTCTGAATTACTCTCTGGCAAGATAACGAACACTAATTCATCATGTAGGGCTGCAAAAGCAAACCTCAAAGATGTATTCCCAAGTATTAATAAACACCCCTCGCTGTCACTGTGAGCATTCATAGGAGGTACTAACACACCACAATTTCATAGAGACATCCAACTCAAATCATAACCCAGTGAACAAGTATTCTGTGAAATATAGCCTAAGAGACCCACACAGTGCACACACTGTCACCTTTACACACGTGGGACAAGGAGTCTCTGGAGATCACATAAGTAAAATCCACTTGAATAGCATAACGACATCTAGATTACAAAGCTCATCATATGGATCTCAATCATGTAAGGCAGCTCATGAGATCATTGTATTGAAGTACATGGGAGAGAGAGAGATGAACCACATAGCTACCGGTAGAGCCCTTAGCCTCGGGGGAGAACTACTCCCTCCTCATCATAGGAGACAACAGCGGCGATGAAGATGGCAGTGGTGTCGATGGAGATACCTTCCGGGGGCAATTCCCTGTCCCGGCGGCGTGCCGGAACAGAGACTTCTTTCCCCCAAATCTTGGCTTCGCGATGGCGGCGGCTCTGGAACTTTTTCCGTATCGTGGCTTATTGTTTTACGGTTTTCGCGACGGAGGCCTTAAGTAGGCGGAAGGGCAGCCTCGGAGGGGTCCTGGGGGACCCACACACTAGGGGGCGCCCCCCTTGGCCGCGCCGCCATGTGGGGTGGGGCCCCCTTGGCTCCCCTCTGGCCCCTCTTCGGTGCTCTGGAAGCTTCCGTGAAAAATAAGATCGTGGGCCTTAATTTCGTCCAATTCCGAGAATATTTCCTTTGTAGGATTTCTGAAACCAAAAACAGCACAAAACAGGAACTGGCACTTCGGCATCTCGTTAATAGGTTAGTTCCGGAAAATGCATATAAATGATGTAAAGTGTGTATAAAACATGTGAGTATCATCATAAAAGTAGCATGGAACATAAGAAATTATAGATACGTTTGAGACGTATCAAGCATCCCCAAGCTTAGTTCCTACTCGCCCTCGAGTAGGTAAACGATAACAAGGATAATTTCTGAAGTGACATGCTACTAACATAATCTTGATCAATACTATTGTAAAGCATATGAGATGAATGAAGTGATTCAAAGCAATGGTAAAGATAATGACTAAACAACTGAATCATATAGCAAAGACTTTTCATGAATAGTACTTTCAAGACAAGCATCAATAAGTCTTGCATAAGAGTTAACCCATAAAGCAATAGATTCTTAGTAGAAAGCTTTGAAACAACACAAAAGAAGATATAAGTTTCAGCGGTTGCTTTCAACTTCAACATATATATCTCATGGATAGTTGTCATCATAAAGCAATATAACAAGTGCAATAGGTAAACATGTAAGAATCAATACACACAGTTGACACAAGTGTTTGCTTCTAAGATAGAAGATGTAGGTAAACTGACTCAACATAAAGTAAAACAAAGGCCCTTCGTAGAGGGAAGCATGGATTACTATTTTTGTGCTAGAGCTTTTATTTTGAAAACATAGAAACAATTTTGTCAACGGTAGTAATAAAACATATGTGTTATGCATAAGACATCTTATAAGTTGCAAGCCTCATGCATAGATTACCAATAGTGCTCGCACCTTGTCCTAATTAGCTTGGATTTACATGGATTATCATTGCATAACATATGTTTCAACCAAGTGTCACAAAGGGGTACATCTATGCCGCATGTACAAAGGTCCAAGGAGATAGATCGCATTTGATTTCTCGTTTTTGATAGATCTCAACTAAGAACATCCATACCGGGACAACATAGAAAACAGATAATGGACTCCTCTTTAATGCATAAGCATTCAACAACAAGTAATATTCTCATAAGAGATTGAGGATTAATGTCCAAACTGAAACTTCCACCATGATACATGGCTTTAGTTAGCGGCCCAATGTTCTTCTCTAACAATATGCATACTCAAACCATTTGATCATGGTAAATCACCCTTACTTCAGACAAGACGAACATGCATAGCAACTCACATGATATTCAACAAAGGTGTAATAGTTGATGGTGTCCCCAGAAACATGGTTACCGCTCAACAAGCAACTTATAAGAAATAGGATACATAAGTACATATTCAATACCACAATATTTTTTAAGCTATTTTCCCATGAGCTATATATTGCAAAGACAAAGAATGGAATTTTAAAGGTAGCACTCAAGTAATTTACTTTGGAATGGCGGAGAAATACCACATAGTAGGTAGGTATGGTGGACACAAATGGCATAGTTTTTGGCTCAAGGATTTGGATGCATGATACGTCTCAAACGTATCTATAATTTATGATGTTACATGCTTGTTTTATGACAATACCTACATGTTTTGTTCACACTTTATATCGTTTTGATGCATTTTCCGGAACTAACCTATTGACGAGATGCCGAAGTGCCAGTTCCTGTTTTCTGCTGTTTTTGGTTTCAGAAATCCTAGTAAGGAAATACTCTCGGAATTGGACGAAATCAACGCCCAGAACCTTATTTTTCCCGGAAACTTCCAGAGAGCCAGAGAGGGACCAGAGGGGAGCCCTGGGGGCCCCACACATGGTGGCGGCGCGACCATAGGGGGGCGCCCTTCCGACTCCGACTCTTCGCCTATATAAGCCTCCCTGACCTAAATCTTCGATACGGATTGACGAAACTCCAGAAAACCTTCTAGAGCCGTCGCCATCGCGAAACTCCAATTCGGGGGACAGAAGTCTCTGTTCCGGCACCCTGCCGGGACGGGGAATTGCCCCCGGAGTCATCTCCATCGACATCACCGCCATCTTCATCGCCATCGCTGTCTCCCATGATGTGGAGGGAGTAGTTCTCCCTCGAGGCTAAGGGCTGTACCGGTAGCTATGTGGTTCATCTCTCTCTTTGTGATCTAGTTGAATATCATCTATGTGCTACTCTAGTGATGTTATTAAAGTACTCTATTCCTCCTCCATGATGTAATGTTGACAGTGTGTGCATCATGTAGTACTTGGCATAGGTTATGATTGTGATCTCTTGTAGATTATGAAGTTAACTATTACTATGATAGTATTGATGTGATCTATTCCTCCTTTCATAGTCTGTCGGTGATGGTGTGCATGCTATGTTAGTACTCGGTATAAATGCGTTGGTCTATCATGCACTCTAAGGTTACTTAAATACGAACATCGAATGTTGTGGAGCTTGTTAACTCCGGCATTGAGGTGCTCTTGTAGCCCTACACAATGAATGTTGTTTGTCATCCAACAAGAGAGTGTAGAGTGATTTTATTATGTGATCAATGTTGAGAGTGTCCACTAGTGAAAGTATGATCCCTAGGCCTTGTTTCCAAACATCAAATCTCCATTTATTTACTGTTCTGTTGCATGTTTACTCGCTGCCATATTTATTTCAGATTGTTATTACCACTCATATTCATCCATATTACTTGTATTTCACTATCTCTTCGCCGAACTAGTGCACCTATATATCTGACAAGTGTATTAGGTGTGTTGGGGACACAAGAGACTTCTTGTATCGTGATTGCAGGGTTGCTTGAGAGGGATATCTTTGACCTCTACCTCCCTGAGTTCGATAAACCTTGGGTGATTCACTTAAGGGAAACATGCTGCTGTTCTACAAACCTCTGCTCTTGGAGGCCCAACACTGTCTACAGGAATAGAAGCGTGCGTAGACATCAAGCTATTTTCTGGCGCCATTGCCGGGGAGGAAAGGTAAAAGGCACTCACACTCCGGTCCCCGACAACTAAGCTATTTTCTGGCGCCGTTGCCGGGGAGGTAAGGTAAAAGGTATTCACATCCTCCGACTACTAAGCTATTTCCTAGCACTGTTGCCGGTGTGTGAGTGCTCGAAGCTATTCCCTTTATATCCTGCAATTGCATCTTTTTGTTTCTTGTTTATCACTAGTTGGGCATAATGGAAAATAACAGTGAGCTTTTTAAACTATTTCCTGAGTTAAGACATTGATTGTTTGATGCGAAAATTAAAAAACCTATGGAACCTTATTTGCATGCTAGTAGCAATGATATTAGTATGAACGCTTTGAACAGCATTGTTGCTAATGATATAGAAAGTTATAAGCTTGGGGAAGCTGGTTTTGATGAGCATGATATTTTTAGTCCCCCAAGCATTGAGGAGAAAATTTTCTTTGATAATACTTTGCCTCCAATTTATGATGATTATAATGATAGTGGTCTTTTGGTGCCGCCTACTATGGAGGATAAATTTAATTATGATTACAATATGCCTCCTATATTTGATGATAGCTACTTTGTTGAATTTGCTCCCACTACAATTAATAAGAATGACTATGCTTATGTTGGGAGTAGTAATAATTTTATGCATGTAGCTCATGATAAGAATGTTTCATGTGATAGTTATATTGTTGAGTTTGTTCATGATGCTACTGAAAGCTATTAAGAGAGAGGTAAACATGGTTATATGAATCTTAATAATATTAAGTTTCCCCTCTTTATGTTGAGAATCTTGAAGTTACTCATGTTTTATCTTCCTAATCTTGTCACTTTGCTCCTCATAAATTTATTTGTGTACAAGATTCCTTTTCATAGGAAGTGGGTTAGGCTTAAATTTGTTTTGAATTTTCCTTTTGATGCTCTCTTTTGCTTCAACTCTCATCCTTTTATGAGAGCATCATCATTAAAATTGCTGAGCCCATCTTAATAGCTATAAAGAAAGCACTTCTTGGGAGATAACCCATGCTTTTTATTTTACTACTGTTTTTTTGTGTCTTGGAAGTTGTTACTACTGTAGCAACCTCTCCTTATCTTTATTTTATTGCATTGTTGTGCCAAGTGAAGTCTCTAATAGAAGGTTGATACTAGATTTGGATTTCTGCGCAGAAATAGATTTCTTGCTGTCACGAATTTGGGCAGGATTCTCTGTAGGTAACTCAGAAAAATCTGCCAATTTACGTGAGTGATCCTCAGATATGTATGCAACTTTCATTAGTTTTGAGTTTTCTCATCTGAGCAAGTTAAGTGCCCCAGAAAAATTCGTCTTTACGGACTGTTCTGTTTTGACAGATTCTGCCTTTTATTTCGCATTGCCTGTTTTGCTATGTTTGATGGATTTCTTTGTTCCATTAACTTCCAGTAGCTTTGTGCAATGTCCAGAAGTGTTAAGAATGATTATGTCACCTCTGAACATGTGAATTTTTGATTACGCACTAACCCTCTAATGAGTTTGTTTCGAGTTTGGTGTGGAGGAAGTTTTCAAGGGTCAAGAGAGGAGGATGATACAATATGATCAAGGAGAGTGAAAGCTCTAAGCTTGGGGATGCCCCCATGGTTCATCCCTGCATATTTCAAGAAGACTCAAGCGTCTAAGCTTGGGGATGCCCAAGGCATCCCCTTCTTCATCGGCAAAATTATCAGGTCACCTCTAGTGAAACTATATTTTTATTCCATCACATCTTATGTGCTTTGCTTGGAGCGTCTTTATGTTCTTGTTTTTGTTTTGTTTGAATAAAATTGGATCCTAGCATTCATTGTGTGGGAGAGAGACACGCTCCGCTGTTGCATATGAACATATATGTTCTTAGCTTTATTCTTAATGTTCATGTCGAAGGTTGAAACTGCTTCGTTAATTGTTATATGGTTGGAAACGGAAAATGCTACATGTGGTAAATGGTATAATGTCTTGAATAATTTGATACTTGGCAATTGTTGTGCTCATATAGATCATGTTTAAGCTCTTGCATCATATACTTTGCACCTATTAATGAAGAACTACATAGAGCTTGTTAAAATTTGGTTTGCATGATTGGTCTCTCTAGAGTCTAGATACTTTCTGGTGAGGTGTTTGAACAACAAGGAAGACAGTGTAGAGTCTTATAATGCTTGCAATATGTTCTTATGTAAGTTTTGCTGTACCGGTTCATACTTGTGTTTGCTTCAAACAACCTTGCTAGCCTAAGCCTTGTATTGAGAGGGAATACTTCTCGTGCATCCAAATCGTTGAGCCAAAAACTATGCCATTTGTGTCCACCATACCTACCTACTACATGGTATTTCTCCGCCATTCCAAAGTAAATTACTTGAGTGCTAACTTTAAAATTCTATTCTTTGTCTTTGCAATATATAGCTCATGGGAAAATAGCTTAAAAACTATTGTGGTATTGAATATGTACTTATGTATCTTATTTCTTAATAAGTTGCTTGTTGAGCGGTAACCATGTTTCTGGGGACGCCATCAACTATTAAACCTTTGTTGAATATCATGTGAGTTGCTATGCATGTTCGTCTTGTCTGAAGTAAGGGTGATTTATCATGATTCAATGGTTTGAGTATGCAAATTGTTAGAGAAGAACATTGGGCCGCTAACTAAAGCCATGAACCATGGTGGAAGTTTCAGTTTGGACACTAATCCTCAATCTCTTATGAGAATATTATTTGTTGTTGAATGCTTAATCATGAAAGAGGAGTCCACTATCTGTTGTCTATGTTGTCCCGGTATGGATGTCTAAGTTGAGAATAATCAAAAGCGAGAAATCCAATGCGAGCTTTCTCCTTAGACCTTTGTACAGGCGGCAGAGAGGTACCCCTTTGTGACACTTGGTTGAAACATATGTTATGCAATGATAATCCATGTGAATCCAAGCTAATTAGGACAAGGTGCGGGCACTATTGGTAATCTATGCATGAGGCTTGCACCTTATAGGATATCTTATACATAACACATATGCTTTATTACTACCGTTGACAAAATTGTTTCTATGTTTTCAAAATAAAAGCTCTAGCACAAATATAGTAATCCATGCTTCCCTCTGCGAAGGGCCTTTCTTCTACTTTATGTTGAGTCAGTTTACCTACTTACTTCCATCTTAGAAGCAAACACTTGTGTCAACTGTGCATTGATTCTTACATATTTGCTTATTTGCATTCATCATATTACTTTATGTTGACAATTATCCATGAGAAATGTATGTTGAAAGTTGAAAGCAACTGCTGAAACTTAAATCTTCCTTTGTGTTGCTTCAATGCCTTTACTTTGAATTTATTTCTTTATGGGTTAACTCTTATGCAAGACTTATTGATGCTTGTCTTGAAAGTACTATTTATGAAAAGTCTTTGCTATGTGATTCAGTTGTTTAATCATTATCTTTACCATTGCTTTGAATCACTTTATTCATCTCATATGCTTTACAATAGTATGATCAAGATTATGTAAGTAGCATGTCACTTCAGAAATTATCTTTGTTATCGTTTACCTACTCGAGGACAAGTAGGAACTAAGCTTGGGGATGCTGATACGTCTCAAACGTATCTATAATTTCTGATGTTCCATGCTTGTTTTATGACAATACCTACATGTTTTGTTCACACTTTATATCGTTTTGATGCATTTTCCGGAAGTAACCTATTGACGAGATGCCGAAGTGCCAGTTCCTGTTTTCTGCTGTTTTTGGTTTCAGAAATCCTAGTAAGGAAATACTCTCGAAATTGGACGAAATCAACGCCCAGAACCTTATTTTTCCCGGAAGCTTCCAGAGAGCCAGAGAGGGACCAGAGGGGAGCCCTGGGGGCCCCACACATGGTGGCGGCGCGACCATAGGGGGGGCGCCCCCCTACTGTGAGGGGGCTCCGTGGCCCTTCCGACTCCGACTCTTCGCCTATATAAGCCTCCCTGACCTAAATCTTCGATACAGATTGACGAAACTCCAAAAACTCTTCCAGAGCCGCCATCGCGAAACTCCAATTCGAGGGACAGAAGTCTCTGTTCCGGCACCCTGTCGGGACGGGGAATTGCCCCCGGAGTCATCTCCATCGACATCACCGCCATCTTCATCGCCATCGCTGTCTCCCATGATGAGGAGGGAGTAGTTCTCCCCCGAGGCTGAGGGCTCTACCGTAGCTATGTGGTTCATCTCTCTCTTTGTGATCTAGTTGAATATCATCTATGTGCTACTCTAGTGATGTTATTAAAGTAGACTATTCCTCCTCCATGATGTAATGTTGACAGTCTGTGCATCATGTAGTACTTGGCATAGGTTATGATTGTGATCTCTTGTAGATTATGAAGTTAACTATTACTATGATAGTATTGATGTGATCTATTCCCCTTTCATAGTCTGTCGGTGACGGTGTGCATGCTATGTTAGTACTCGGTATAATTGCATTGGTCTATCATGCACTCTAAGGTTACTTAAATATGAACATCGAATGTTGTGGAGCTTGTTAACTCCGGCATTGAGGTGCTCTTGTAGCCCTACACAATGAATGGTGTTTGTCATCCAACAAGAGAGTGTAGAGTGGTTTTATTATGTGATCAATGTTGAGAGTGTCCACTAGTGAAAGTATGATCCCTAGTCCTTGTTTCCAAACATCAAATCTTCGTTTATTTACTGTTCTGTTGCATGTTTACTCGCTGCCATATTTATTTCAGATTGTTATTACCACTCATATTCATCCATATTACTTGTATTTCACTATCTCTTCGCCGAACTAGTGCACCTATACATCTGACAAGTGTATTAGGTGTGTTGGGGACACAAGAGACTTCTTGTATCGTGATTGCAGGGTTGCTTGAGAGGGATATCTTTGACCTCTACCTCCCTGAGTTCGATAAACCTTGGGTAATTCACTTAAGGGAAACTTGCTGCTGTTCTACAAACTTCTGCTCTTGGAGGCCCAACACTGTCTACAGGAATAGAAGCGGGCGTAGAAAATATCTAGACTCTAGAGAGACCAATCATGCAAACCAAATTTTAACAAGCTCTATGTAGTTCTTCATTAATAGGTGCAAAGTACATGATGCAAGAGCTTAAACATGATCTATTTGAGCACAACAATTTACAAGTATCAAATTATTCAAGACATTATACCAATTACCACATGAAGAATTTTCTGTTTCCAACCATATAACAATGAACGAAGCAGTTTCAACCTTCGCCATGAACATTAAGAATAAAGCTAAGAACACCAGTGTTCATATGAACAAGCGGAGCGTGTCTCTCTCCCACACAAGCATGAATTTATTCAGAGAACTAAGATAACAAAACAAAAATAAAAGCACACAGACGCTCCAAGTAAAGCACATAAGATGTAACGGAATAAAAATATAGTTTCAATAGAAGAAACCTGATAAATTGTTGATGAAGAAGGGGATGCCTTGGGCATCCCCAAGCTTAGACGCTTGAGTCTTCTTGAAATATGCAGGGATGAACTACAGGGGCATCCCCAAGCTTAGACTTTTCACTCTTCTTAATCATATATCATCCTCCTCTCTTGACCCTTGAAAACTTCCTCCACACCAAACTCAAAACAAACTCATTAGAGGGTTAGTGCATAATCAAAAATTCACACGTTCAGAGGTGACATAATCATTCTTAACACTTCTGGACATTGCACAAAGTTACTGAAAGTTAATGGAATAAATAAATCCATCAAACATAGCAAAACAGGCAATGCGAAATAAAAGGCAGAATCTGTCAAAACAGAACAGTCCGTAAAGACGAATTTTTCTGGGGCACTTAACTTGCTCAGATGAAAATGCTCAAATTTAATGAAAGTTGCGTACATATCTGAGGATCACTCACGTAAATTGGCAGATTTTTCTAAGTTACCTACAGAGAACCCTGCCCAAATTTGTGACAGCAAGAAATCTTATTCTGCGCAGTAATCCAAATCTAGTATCATCTTTACTATCAAAGACTTTACTTGGCACAACAATGCAATAAAATAAAGATAAGGAGAGGAAGCTACAGTAGTAACAACTTCCAAGACACAACAAAACAGTAGCAAAATAAAGACACGGGTTATCTCCCAAGAAGTTCTTTCTTTATAGCCATTAAGATGGGCTCAGCAATTTTAATGATGCACTCGCAAGAAATAAGAGTTGAAGCAAAAGAGAGCATCAAGAAGCAAATTCAAAACAAATTTAAGCCTAACCCACTTCCTATGAAAAGGAATCTTGTAAATAAACAAGTCATGTAGGCATAATGCAATAAGCATAGGAAAACTAGACAAGCACAACTTCAAGATTTTCAGCATGTAGAGAGGTGTTTTAGTAACATGAAAATTTCTACAACCATATTTTCCTCTCTCATAAAGATTTTCAGTAGCATCATGAACAAACTCAACAATATAACCATCAAATGAAACATTCTTATCATGAGTCTCATGCATAAAATTATTACTACTCCCAACATAAGCATAGTCATTCTTATTAATTGTAGTGGGAGCAAATTCAACAAAGTAGCTATCATCAAATATAGGAGGCATATTGTAATCATAATTAAATTTATCCTCCATAGTAGGCGGCACCAAAAACCACTATCATTATAATCATCATAAATAGGAGGCAAAGTATCATCAAAGAAAATTTTCTCCTCAATGCTTGGGGGACTAAAAATATCATGCTCATCAAAACCTGCTTCCCCAAGCTTAGAATTTTCCATAGCATTAGCAACAATGGTGTTCAAAGCGTTCATACTAATATCATTGCTACTAGCATGCAAATAAGGTTCCATAGGTTTCTTAATTTTCGCATCAAACAATCCATGTCTTAACCCAGAAAATAGATTAAAAAGCTCACAGTTGTTTTCCATTATGCCAAACTAGTGAAAAACAAGAAATAAAAAGATGCAATTGCAGGATCTAAAGGAAATAGCTTCGAGCACTCACACACCGGCAACAGTGCTAGGAAATAGCTTAGTAGTCGGAGGATGTGAATACCTTTTACCTTACCTCCCCGGCAACGGCGCCAGAAAATAGCTTGATGTCTACGCACGCTTCTATTCATGTAGACAGTGTTGGGCCTCCAAGAGCAGAGGTTTGTAGAACAACAGCAAGTTTCCCTTAAGTGAATCACCCAAGGTTTATCGAACTCAGGGAGGTAGAGGTCAAAGATATCCCTCTCAAGCAACCCTGCAATTACGATACAAGAAGTCTCTTGTGTCCCCAACACACCTAATACACTTGTCAGATGTATAGGTGCACTAGTTGGGCGAAGAGATAGTAAGATGCAAGTGATATGGATGAATATGAGTGGTAATAACAATCTGAAATAAATATGGCAGCAAGTAAACATGCAGTAGAACAGTAAATAAACGGTGATTCGATATTTGGAAACAAGGCCTAGGGATCATACTTTCACTAGTGGACACTCTCAACAATGTTATCATAAAGGAATATAAATATAAGCACTTCACTATGCTATTCTGAATTACTCTCTGGCAATATAACGAACACTAATTCATCATGTAGGGCTGCAAAAGCAAACCTTAAAGATGTATTCCCAAGTACTAATAAACACCCCACGCTGTCACTGTGAGCATTCATAGGAGGTACTAACACACCACAATTTCATAGAGACATCCAACTCAAATCATAACCCAGTGAACAAGTATTCTGTGAAATATAGCCTAAGAGACCCACACGGTGCACACACTGTCACCTTTACACACGTGGGACAAGGAGTCTCCGGAGATCACATAAGTAAAATCCACTTGAATAGCATAACGACATCTAGATTACAAAGCTCATCATATGGATCTCAATCATGTAAGGCAGCTCATGAGATCATTGTATTGAAGTACATGGGAGAGAGAGATGAACCACATAGCTACTGGTAGAGCCCTTAGCCTCGGGTGAGAACTACTCCCTCCTCATCATAGGAGATAGCAGCGGCGATGAAGATGGCGGTGGTGTCGATGGAGATGCCTTCCGGGGGCAATTCCCCGTCCCGGCGGCGTGCCGGAACAGAGACTTCTGTCCCCCGAATCTTGGCTTCGCGATGGCGGCGGCTCTGGAACTTTTCTCGTATCGTGGCTTATTGTTTTAGGGTTTTCGCGACGGAGGCCTTAAGTAGGCGGAAGGGCAGCCTCGGAGGGGTCCTGGGGGACCCACACACTAGGGGGGCGCCCCCCCCCCCTTGGCCGCGCCGCCATGTGGGGCAGGGCCCCCTTGGCTCCCCTCTGGTCCCTCTTCGGTGCTCTGGAAGCTTCCGTGAAAAATAAGATCGTGGGCCTTGATTTCGTCCAATTTCGAGAATATTTCCTTTGTATGATTTCTGAAACCAAAAACAGCACAAAACAGGAACTGGCACTTCGGCATCTCGTTAATAGGTTAGTTCCGGAAAATGCATATAAATGATGTAAAGTGTGTATAAAACATGTGAGTATCATCATAAAAGTAGCATGGAACATAAGAAATTATAGATACGTTTGAGACGTATCAGTTCCACAACTAGTATTGCTATTATTTATGATTAGAATGGACTATATATTTGCCAAGCTATGTGTGGGAAGAGCTCCATAATAAGATGCGCCTAGAAATCCATCGGTCATCACATCTCTAAATAACCACGATAGCTATTCTTCTGCAAGCCACATATTGACTATTGCTATTAAGGGTTTTACCCCATGGTTACCGATATGATCTTAGTGAATCCCTTCTTATTCCCCTCATCCATGTGTTAGAGCGCAGATACGGTAATGTCACTTCCCGACGTTCACTCTACCACACTTCAAAGGGTAGTTCCCTCCTTGTCCATAGGGCAAATATTATGTGGTGCAGTTCACATAACATCAAGAAGAGAACTAACACACATTCATAGATCAAAGGTATAGAACATCATTATTTCACATCATAATATTACTAGGGTTTCTCCATAACTCCCCAAGAACAAAGGGACTACTCATACATGAAGGGGATCAACATCATGGCAATATGAATATGAAGGTACAATTGCATACAAGTGTAAATCCTAATAAAGTTCGGATCACAACCAAGTAGAAAAAGGAAATCGGTGATGGAGAAGGTTGATGATAATGATGGAGATCGATGTGTTGGTCTTCAAGATCCTAGCCTCCTCCTCCTCTTCTGTGTTGGTGGAGATGGTGACGGAGGTGGTGGCTATGGAGACGACGGCGGCAGAGCAGTAGGGCTCCGCCCCTAGGGCATGGATGATAAAGTGGTGCCTCTCCTTGCCTCCTTCCCTCTTATATAGGCGCTGGAGGTCGGTTTCGCGAACCGACGGAGCCTGGGGGTGAATATACCCATCAGGCATTCACAAATATTGTTCTGTTTGATGAAATGAACCCAATGGAGCCCCGTACGGGCGGACGGTACGGGCGGGGTTTGCCTGTACCGATGGTCGTTGAACTTGCATATGCTTTCGTATTTTGCTAGCCATTTCTTCATCTGGACTCCGATTGGGGTGTTCTTCGGCTCGTTGAACTCGTATCGACGAGGGGTACAACAAAATGGACTTAGAACTTAAATACAAGATGCTGCAAAAATATCACTTTTCCTACACCTTATAGGGCTAAGTCTGGTGCCTATAATTCTCCCATCTTGTACCCTTTGGTCCCTTTTGCTCCCTTTTTCATGATCACCAATAACACCTAAACACATATCAAAGACAAGGTAAACATAAAAAAATCCAACTAAACTACTAAATATGCGAAGCTCGTGTGAAAATGAACAAGAACTCGTAAGTATGCAAAATAGGCATAAGTGTATCTAACTGGAGTGTAACACCCTAACT
The DNA here is from genome assembly GCF_019359855.2 of Lolium perenne. NCBI lineage: Eukaryota > Viridiplantae > Streptophyta > Magnoliopsida > Poales > Poaceae > Lolium > Lolium perenne. Next base: position 303,685,905 of record NC_067250.2, on the reverse strand, counting down.
TTTGCAACGTTGTTTTAGTGTCACGAATACAAAAATCAGGGGGAATAAAAAATAGGTTTTGCTTCTATTGTAATGTGTTTGATTAAAATGTTGTCTAACTTTGATTGTTGAGTGATGTTTCTTGAGTAGTGCTAGTGGAGTATCTCAACCCTCATCTTCAAGATGATAAAAAGCACTTAAGCTATGTCCACTCTTGTATTACCTTAACCTTCTCTCTTCAAAAGTAGTTGAACCTTTTGACAAGATACAAACCTCTTTATTTTGCTCTATGACTCAAACTTTTATTTCAAAAGATGTTGCGAAAACTCTTTTCTTTTAATTGGCTATGGTCACCTCATATCATAGTATCACAAAAAGGGTTTCTAAAGTTAATTTATTTCTACACAAAGTATTTTCCAAATGCCCTACCTTACCTTGTGTGACTTTAGAGTTTCATAAAAACTATTATATATATATGCTTTTGGTTTCCAAAAATAAAATGGAATGATCCATATTTTATTCTACTTCAACTATGGATCCTTCTACTCTTCTAAAAAACCCTCTCTCATTTTTAAATACTTCAAATGAGCTTATTTATCTATTTTGGATCAAGTAAAGGCCATAGACACCAAAGCTAAATCTAAGGACTATTTGATGTATGATCAAATATCCATGGCATTGTCTTCGCCATTAATACATCTCAGTGACCCATCTTTCAGCCTCAATACTCCATATTAGCATGCATGATCTTGGTAACATATCATTTGTCCAACAAATGATTAATCTCAATTTTTATCTTTATCTCTCCAAGGCTTCCAACTCTTCTAAAAAATTGTTCTTGTCCTAACCATCTTATGTCTTGATCACCTTCTCAAAATCATCTTGTCTAGACCCTACTCTTAGAAACTTATCCTCAAGAATTTAGGTGCGGATCCACCTACCAAAAATTTCGTATGGATCTAGCTACAAAAATATAGGTGCGGATCCGACTACCAAAAATAGGTATGGATCCGGCTATCAAAATATAGGTGCGGATCCGACTACCAAAAATAGGTATGGATCTGGCAACCAAATATATAGGTGCGGATCCGATTACCAAAAATATAGGCGTGGATCCGGCTACCAAAAATAGGTGCGGACCCGACTACCAAAACCAGGATTTGAAATTTTCAGATATAAGGCGGAGTCTTCCTTAGGAAGGTCCAGCAACTCAGATCGAATCTTTGCGGCTGCGTCCAGCTCCACGGCGGTCGTAGCTGTAGTACTTACCAGTGTGTTTCCGTCGGAATCGACGGTCTCGCCGATGAAGATGTGTATCCCGCCTATTGGGATGATGGAGAGCTTGATAGGGTTGGTCCTAGCCGGAATCCAGAAGTCGTCTGGAGGGACGATCGGAAAGTTTCCGGCGTACAAGACACGCCCCACAACGATGGATTCGTTGTAGCTTCCCATGGCAGAACCCTCCCGGTTCCAGCCTCCTGACGCCGCTGGCCCCACGGTGGGCGCCAACTGTCGTTGCCTACTTGACGGTACCTTGGAGGAGGGATCCTCACGAGGGGGAAAAGAATTAGGGGCCATAGGGAGGAGAGCTCTCAGGACGGTGGTACGCAATTTACCCAGCTTCGGAACATCTGCTCGAAGACAGGGCCTACTTCTACTTGTCTGGAATTATCTGGGCGCTTTCGCGTTGTTACAATGAGTTGTGGTTGTCTCGTTTCTAGCTCGAGATCTTCCCTAAGGGCTCCCAGGATCCGGCTTATATAAGCGTCCGGATCTAATGTTTCTATGGAGAGTCCTACCCGGAAAACAAGTTGCCTAACTACGGAATATTACATTGTCGTATACGTCAAGGATTCACCTATGCCTAACTTGTTGTCATGGATACGGCTTCCTTCATGGGCCTTCACGGATCTGACTCCTGGCATAGACCTTCAAGGATCCGGATACCTCCATGGGCCTCCATGGATCCGGCTACCTCAGTAGGTCGGTTCGGATCCGGCTACCTCAGTAGGTCAGTTCGGATCTGGCTCCTTGTTCTTGGGCTGGACACCTTCTATCTTGATCAACAACAACTGGGCCGCCCGATGGGCCATATGTCATCACCACCATTTGTGGGCCACCCGGACTTGCTGAAATTGGACCATGTTGATGGTATACCTATGAAGTATATTCACAACATGGATGTTAGAGCTTCTCTACACCGCTCTCTTACTCCTAGACACCCTCTAGAACCCACCCTCTCACGGAACCGCGCCACAGACCCCCCCTCCCCAATGAATGTCGCGCGCGTCGTCTCGGCCACGTCCACGTCGACTACCTCACGACGCACCCAGAGCTCAAAAATCGTTGCGCGGTGGACAAGGATAGAGTGCAACCCTCTCACCAACGCACGGGCAGACGCTTCACTACACGGCCTTGCCCGCACATGACATAGCCCTGCCGTTGTCATTTCCTCGAATAGGACACACACAGACGGGACACCTCGATGCATGTTGTTTTCCTCGCAGCCCCAAAACTCACCTCGCTCCAAAACGGTCTGCATGGTCTGGAGACACTCTAGCGCCACCCCTTGCCACCCCTCTTGCCCAGTCACGAGCTGCCGCACCATCCCCATGTCCCGCGTGCTCCTAGATCACCATGGACGCGTCGCAGTGGATATAAAATCCCAGACCCTCTTGAGAGCTCCCCCTTCAGCATCAGACTCCCCTCCCACTACTCAGATCACGACCTGGCGGAAAGAGGCCAGCTCTCTCCATGCTGCTCATACTCGCCGGTGAGCAAACCCCGCGGCATGGTGAAGGTTGTCGTCGCACTCGTTGCCTATTTCTCTCCCCTCTGCATCGTCCTCGCGTTGTTCTCATCGTCTCTACCACCGTCACGGTAAGTAGCCGACCTTCTGCGTCACCGGTTTTGTCCGAGCGGCCTGTCTTGATGTCGCTCTCGCTCGCGTCCGCGCCGACGCTTGAGAACTCGACGCCGGCCTCTCCTTCCATCCTCCCTTGCTGTTTAGGAGCTCCTCACCCTACGCTCTATTTTTCCCAGGGAGCTCTGCAGCAACAATTTCCAGCGACCACCAGAGATGGAACTCGACCCCACGCTCGGCCTCGATCGCGATGCTGCCTTGGATTCCTGCGAGCAAGTCTGAGCCCGACCTAGGCGCTCCGGCGAGTTTCCTCTCGACCATCGTCGTCCTTGCGTCGCCTCAGCGTCAGCGCCAAACCCTAGGGTGAGCCCGCTCTCTTTCGTCGCGAGGAACTCAGCCGCACCTCCTGTCCATCGTCGTCGCTAAAGAAACGATCGGGGGCCGATGGATCGTCATCCAAAGGCCGCATGCAGCCAAGCCATGCATGCCTGCAGGCCGGCGGGCCCCGCTCTAGGCCATTTGAAAACCAAGGACTCTCGCGCGCCGCGGCGGCATTTGGGCCGGCCCGTGGCGGATCCGCTGGATCTGGCCTAATCGGCATGTTTCCCTTCTTTTCATTTCCTATGAAATAATTCTGCTACCATATCCCCCTTAGGTTTAAATCGATTAAAAACTCATTTTAGATTCAAGCAGCATGATTCAAATTGCCACGCGTCTCTAAACAAACTAGATGATTTCCCCGCGCGTTGCTGCGGGGATCTATGCAATACAAAAGAGTGTACTAATCATCATCGGAAAACAAATTAAAGCAGTATATGAGTTATGTAAATTTTCATTTGAAAAAGGCCAATTTTGGTTTTTAAAAAGCCGAAGCCGTTGCGGCCCTGCTTTCGTTGAAGAAGGCTTGGGTAGACGGTGACACGGTCCTTGCACGGTTCAGCGAAGTGGTGCTACCTTGGTAACTGCCGGGAGCCGGTATACCTTCGCTTATGTCATGATTTTTTACTGCTTCCTTCTTGATGCTCACCTTGACGCCCTGCTGTTGGTGTTGCACCGTGGAGTACTTCCGTCTAGTGAGGATGGCACCCCACTCTTATTCCGACATCCTGTCGGCTTCGTATTTGGCAGTGTTTGTTTGTGTGGCTTGACGAAGGCACCTTTCCCCCATTCACCGCCTTCGTCGCCTTGAGAGCTTTCAGTGGCATGGCGGCGATCCAGACCGTCTTGCATTGGCAGCGACAGCGTGGGCGGGAGAAAAAAAAAGAATGGAAGAGTACAGGTATAGCATGAGAAATAAAATGAGAAGAGGGAAGTGCAAGTCAAGATAATTGGAATGTGTCAATGACAGGGGTGGCCCGCCTCTCGCTACCTGTCTTGCCGCTTATGCCCGAAGCGCCCACTACACACTGTGATCGAGAATGGGGTAAGAACGACAGACAGCATATTGAACCACACCAGGCCGAAATTCATTTGAAAAGATGGTGTATGGGCGCTAATTTCTATTAACGCTCCCAATATTCCTTTTTGAGGGGGCGCTGATTGTGGAACCCAACCAAAGTGGTATCCCAAGATTAGTACTCCCTCCATTCCAATGAATAATGCGTTATCGTTTTACGTATTTTTCCTTTGACTAAAAGTTATTCTAAATATATATAAAAAAATCTTGCTAAAAAAATATCATCATTCTATACGAGTCGAAGATACTAATTAATTATGTACAATATAATCAAGATTTGGTTAAATTTAATCAAAATTTATTTTGAAATACGCATGCGTCTCCAGAAAGCAAGTCCAGAAATTGCGAGTTGTGTATCTTGGTCAAACGGTCAATGGTACATCGCTGCCTCTGGCAAAAGAAAATCGTCGCATATCGCTAAGGGCACACAGTTTCATCTCCACCCGGCTCCAACACACAGCTGCTACCCACACACGCTCTCCTTTCCACGCACGCAATGGCCGCTGCCGCCGCTGCGGAAGAGGACCTCCGCCGCTGGGTCGCCTGCGCCGTCACGCTCGGAGTGACAGCCGCTGCGAGCCTGGGCCGTCGTAGGCACAGTTAAGGTCCAAGCGGGGTTGGTGGTGGTCGGAGGTGCTCTGGGAAAACACGACATTGGGGTTGAATCTGCCATACTCAATGCTATCGGTATAGTGGGGGAAGAACCTCGTTGCGGCCCTGCTTTTGTTGAAGAAGGCTTGGGTAGACGGTGACACGGTCCTTGCACGGTTCAGCGAAGTGGTGCTACCTTGGTAACCGCCGGGAGCCGGTATACCTTCGCTTATGTCATGGTTTTTTACTGCTTCCTTCTTGATGCTCACCTTGACGCCCTGTTGTTGGTGTTGCACCGTGGAGTAATTCCGTCTAGTGAGGATGGAACCCCACTCTTATTCCGACATTCCGCCGGCTTTGTATTTGGCAGTGTTTGTCTGTGTGGCTTGACGAAGGCACCTTTCCCCCATTCACCGCCTTCGTCGCCTTCAGAGCTTTCAGTGGCATGGAAGCGATCCAGACCATCTTGCATTGGCAGCGACAGCATGGGCGGGAGAAAAAAAAGAAGGGAAGAGTATAAGTATAGCATGAGAAATAAAATGAGAAGAGGGAAGTGCAAGTCAAGATAATTGGAATGTGTTAATGACAGAGGTGGCCTGCCTCTCGCTACCTGTCTTGCCGCTTATGCCCGAAGCGACAGACAACCTATTGAACTGCACCAGGCAGAAATTCATTTCAAAAGACGTGTATGGGCGCTAATTTCTATCGACACGCCCATCCCTTTTTGAGGGGGCGCTGATTGTGGAACGCAACCAAATTGGTATCGCAAGATTAGTACTCCCTCCATTCCAATGAACAATGCGTTGTCGTTTTATGTATTTTTCCTTTGACTAAAAGTTATTCTAAATATATATAAAAGAATCTTGCGAAAAAATTATCAGCATTAGAAAGTGTTTTTCTATACAAGTCGAAGATACTAATTAATTATGTACAATATAATCAAGATTTGGTTAAATTTAATCAAAATTTATTTTGAAATACGCATGCGTCTCCAGAAAGCAAGTCCAGAAATTGCGAGTTTTGTATCTTGGTCAAACGGTCAATGGTACTACATCCCTGCCTCTGGCAAAAGAGAATCGTCGCATATCGCTAAGGGCACACAGTTTCATCTCCACCCGGCTCCAACACACAGCTGCTACCCACACACGCTCTCCTTTCCACGCAATGGCCGCCGCCGCCGCCGCCGCGGAAGAGGACCACCGCCGCTGGGTCGCCTGCGCCGTCGCGCTCGACCGCCTGCCGGCTGTGGGCTCGGAGGTCTACTACTTCGCTCAAGGGCACGCGGAGCAGTGGCCTTCTATCGCCGCTCCGCAGGCTGCCAACCCCATGCTTCCTTGCAGGGTCACCTCCATCCAGCGCTTCACCGCCGGCGAAGAGCCCTACGCCCGCATCTCCCTCGTCCCGGCCGACCACGGCATCCATCCCGCCGCCGACCCGCGCCCCAACCCCGACTCGTTCCTCTTCTTCCCAAAACCGCTCCAGCAGGCGGACATTCAAAGATCGTACTTGGCCGTACCAAAGGTCTGCGTCAACGCCTTGTTCCCGGAGATCCAGGTCGGGAGCGACATTCAAGCGATTCAGATGTCCGGGCTGGATGGTGACACCTACCAATTCCAGCACAAGGTTCTCGGCCGGAAGAATCATCTGAAGGGCGCTTGGGACAAGTTCATCGCCAACAAGAGGCCGGACATCGGTGACACGGTGCTGTTCGTCCGGCGCAGCGACCTGAGCTTTTTGATCGAAGTACGTCGCCAGAACCCGGTCGTCGACCATGGTGTGCAGCAGCCCGTCCAGGAACTGGAGCAATCGTCGCAGTTGGCCGCCCAAAGAGATGCATTTACCGTCACCTACTACCCGGGGAGGGGTTCAGACTCGCCATTCGTGGTACCTAGAGGAGCTGTCGATGAAGCGATGGGCAAGCAGTGGGAGTCAGACATGGAGGTGCGCGTGCGGCCAAGGGACCTGGTGCTGCTCGCCGATGAACCCCACGGCGCGGCATTCCCCACGACAGGAACCATCAGGGCGGTGACTCCCGACCAAGTGTGGCGCAACCTCCAGGTTTGTCTGTATCTCTTGGTCCACGGGATGCGTTGATATTCTTGTCTGTTGTGTTTGTCTTGGTGGAATGCCGTAGCTTTCAGTCTTTCACAGCAATTTGCCTAAAAATAAAACTGTGCAGATTGATCTTGATGGGTCATCCTCGTCTTCGGCATCCGCCACCAAGAACATGTGGGAGGTCGAAGCTGTCCGTGCCCATCCACCTCTTCCAAAAAGGACCAAGACCGGTCGTGATCCACAGCTCTCGCGTGATGATCAGTCTGAAGAACCTGTGAGCAAGATCAGATTGATGGGCTTCGACATCAAAGCCAAAGACATTGGCACATCATGATGGTGAGCCCTCTTCATCATCTACACATGTTGCTGTCTATGTTTTCAATGGAGCTGCAATCTATTTAGAGACAAAAACAAAGCTACTAGGTAGTAGATAAAGAAATAATGTGCAGAACAGACTAGATGTAGTGGAATACCATTGGCAGAAAATATAAATGGAAGGCAATGAGCCTAGCATTCCTGCCCCCTGTTTACTGTAAACAGCATGGTTATTCTGACGGGCGTCCATATTTGGACCAGGCTCCCAGTCTGCATGGAAACTGATGTACATGCAACCTGCTTCATTAGCTAGAATTATTTGGTTGTACAGACTAGTAGAATGCATATCAACCTGCTTCATTAGCTAGAAATATTTTATTGTACAGACTTGACAAAATGCATATGTTATTGTCAACTTGTTTACTCATTTATCACATGCACTCTGCAGATGGTCGATTCTCCTCCTTCAGGCACTTGGTTCTGTTTTTTTGGCTGTAATGGAAGGATTGCGACATCATGGAGAGTTTGGGTGTTTAAGCCCGGAAATGCTATTTGGCTCCCGGGTCTATTTGCTCTCGGGTCTTGGACCAACCAGCTTCCACCAGTTGGAAACCCATGCGTGTATACTGACATGTATTGTTCTCTGTATCTGGGTTATTGAACAGTCTCGCATGGCCCACTAGCCACCACATTCAGCCGTTTCCGTACCAACGGTACAGATGGTGGGCCGACAACTTGGACCAACACCGATCTCTGCAACTGAACTTCACACCCAGGATTTTATTTTTATGACTGGACTTTACACCCAGGATTTTAGTTACAGCAAATCCATCAGGCACATTATCATATCTGACTGTACCGGAAACGTAAACCTAATGGTGCCGGAGTCTAACCTTAGACAACATAAACACATAAACTGATTGTCTTGGTTTCCCGCAAACCTGCTCGTCAGCTAGCTTCACAGCCCGGGGTCGGAGACGATGGGTAGTAGAACGCGCCAACACATAGCATCGTGGCTGCATTGAAGCTGCTCCTTACGGTAATCCCTCTCGGCTTCTCCACGGTAGCAGCGGACACCGCACCGGCCGCCTGCCAGTGCGCCAACAGCCAGTTTGATGTCGCCAGCATCGAGCGAATGCCGCCAGCACACACGGCTGCCTCCTCATTGCTTGCATTCGAAGCATCACGGTCGGCGACACCACCTGACAAGCTCAAAGACGAAACTGGTTAGCTATATTTGATACCATCAAGCGCATCCAACACCATCTGAACAAAGATGTGCATCAATGGCAACAACATACAGATGCAAACTAAGAGATTCACGAACAAAAACTCACGCGGTAGCTAGCAGATTCAAGGCTCCGCCTCCAGATCCGGCCAGGTTTGTGTAACTCCTTCCGCTTGCCTCCCTTAGCGAATCGAAAGTTGTACCAAGGCAAGGATCCAAGCTTCTCTACATACCCATGTATGTAGTTCTCAAGGGCACTCGGTCTCGAAGGACGTGGTGCCATGTCAGGCGGTGCTTGAGCCACCCTTACCCTGAATCAGTTCACAACAAGTGCCAAGTTTTAATTCTGGCTTGTTATTCTTCAAAGGGAGGGACTGCAATAACTCTTTCATCATTTTAACTATTGCAGCGGACTCTAATATATCATAGTGTTTTCAATAAGCTAGCCAGCAATGGAAATTCATACCCACATGTTTTGTGTGCATTGGTCATAATCCTTGCTCATATTTTCTGCAACAAGTTTACCAAATAACTGAATATTTCGGTCTTTATACATGAATACATGATTCGGCGGATCACAACCTGTCTGGCAGTCCAGCAATTCAACACACCATGAATGAATTACAAGGACTATCCTTTTTTTGGCCACTAACTTGACAGGCACGCATCATTTATACAAATAATTTTTGATCTACAAAGCATGATCATGGGTTTCACTAACTCCCTAGGTCTGCAAGCTGCAACTAATTTCTGCTTCCCCAGTTTTCCCATGTGCCGGTAATATCAGGCCTATCAAATTCAGATCACAGCATAGCTCTATATTAGGGATGTTACTTTCGTAGCTGTCGCAATGCAAATTTGTACCACATCAATTGGGCAGCACGTTTACCTCTTGGTCCAGTCCGTGTTTAAACTCTGAACTTCTGATTCGCAGTACACTTTGCGGAATCAGCCTGCTTGTCACCATCTCCGTTGCCGGCACCAGCTACTGCTTGTAGGATGCCCGCCACGGAGGGATCCGCCTCCACTGACCCGACATGGTTGCACACATGTCTTCCACCGCTACATCACCATTTGCGGCAGCACCAGCTCGCCCTCATAGATTGCCAGGCTGCAATGCCAGACAGAAATCCTCCCACTCATAATCCGAGACAAAATTGCCAACCACAGTTTAGAATCGGGCAAAATAGCACCTGCTTACCTTCTTGCTGGTTCCAAAGGGAACACCATGGCCGTCGCCGATGAAGTTGCAGTTTACCGTCGCCGACGTAATTGCCGCTAACTCGCACCTAGCCGCCTGAATTGCTCCCGCGCCGCCTTCCGTGCGCAGCCGCCAGCAAGTCCGCGGAATCAACAAATTGGAGAACAATCGACATGATTCTAGAGTGCAATGGCCTCACCCTGCCCTTTCAACCAGCAGATCCCTAATTCAAGTGCCAGCAGATGCCTATCAGTTTTTTTGTACCACGGTCCAGGTAACCCACATCGACTTGTTCTGCGGGTCCAGGTCGTCATTATCCGCCAGTCTAGGCTGTCTCGCCGTTGCCCGCTCATTAATGTGTTGTAGGCCACGGGTACGACGTATGCTGGTCCAGCAAAGTATCCCTGATTTCTTGCTGCCTGTATGCCAGAGTATTGATCCTGGGACGTGAATCTTCAAGCTCAATTCAACATTCCAGATATCAGGATCAGATGCACCCGGGAGCCAAATCTCCACTCCCTGTTTAAGCCCCATTGCCTAGTATACTTCAGTACTAATCTGGCCAACAACTGGTCTTAACTGTTTGGCCAGGTTATTCTTGTCAGCATAACCTGTTAATGAGATGGACGTCGGTGGTGCTTCTGAACACCTACTGCTGCAAAGATTTTTGATAATGCTTTTTGATTTCGTGGCACTATATGATTGGTGTGTGACAACCTTTTGCATGCTGTTCTGGCTTGAGACCGCTACAAAAGATACCTAGAGAATAATAATAGCTATTAATGCGGTGTACTATTTATTTCTGTCAAAACTCTTTCCCGAAACAGAACAGAGGAATGCTATCATTTTTTTTTCCCGGGAAGAGTACTATCATTCTAGATTACTACCAGATTACACCTCGGCACATATAGAACTAGTGGATTAAAAAAACTACATTCAATTGCTGCATAGTTTATTTTTTGCATATGCAAGTATTTTAACATATCCCTCATCTAGTTTTTTTATGTCAACAAAATTACTGAATGCACAAGTACAAAGAAGATAAACTGGTGTGCATATAATCCTAAAAACCGTTTAATATATATGTGTCATTTGTTAGAATACGGATTAAGCTCTTTATTACTCTCATCTAATAAGATAAACTAATATGTTTCAAAAAATAAATTAATTTGAGGTTTCATTATTCTCTTAGATATCTATGCAGCAGCCTTTCACTCGCTTTAAACACTGCTCTCAGACCGTCCTGCTGATGGGGAAAAAAATGGCATGGACTTAAATATCTATGTCTCAAGTAAGCTGATGCTACTTGTTGTTATGTCAACTAGTATTAGCTAGTTAAAAATGACGTGGTGTTTGTTACTGTATTGTGTGTGTATCTGTTTTACTCTCTCTTGATAACTTGAGACATGATATTTTCTCTTAAGTATATGATCTGGTGTTTGTTTATTCTGTACTTGTCTCCATCACCATTTTTTCTCCATTTTTCGATAAAGGGCACTTTATTACTCAAATAAATTAAGCATTACATCCAGTCTCTGCATAACTAGGATGCACACAACCGTTCAAAGATCCAAAAAGTTCGACAACGTAAATCCTATTAGAAAGATAAAAACAGGTGACGATCTCAGCTCAGCTGGAGACTAGTTCAAGAGGGCGGGAATATGACCGTTGAGGGGCAGTCTGGCGACGTTGGGGGCGATCACGCTGCCGGCGGCGATCTCACCTCCCTCACGGCGCCGAAGACACCGGTTCCTTCGCCGACACCGTCGTGGAAACCATGGGCGGCTCAGGTAAGTTCGCCGGAGTTCACCGGGAGCCGTTTCTGGGCATTGCAGGCGGTCGATGCGGAGGACTCTGATCTCGAAGATGGGGTAGAGGAAGAAGGGGGTGATGAGGTCTCGGCTGCAGGAAGTGAAGACAGGTCGGCGATCTATCTGTGCCACACTCCGGCGCAGGTAAGGGACGCGGATCTCGTCGAAACTTCGTCTGAGCTGAACCGGCGTCAGGCGAAACGGCTTAGGAGGAGAAATGGGCAGCGCCTGGCGACTCGATCGGCGTTCTTCTTCTCCGATCGCGTAGGTATGAACACGTCTTTCTCGTTGCCTTTGGGCAGTTTGAAGAAATCGGCGGTTGCCATGAATCCGATACTGGAACCTACTGTTTTTGTGGATGAAAGCATGCATGGTTGGACAGTAGTTCGTCGGCGACGTTGGTCGCCGGCGTCCAACGACAACATACGGGATCCGAATATGATGCATAATTCAAACGTTCGTGATGCGGGCCAAGCTGGGTTGCGGGCTTTGGTCGACAGCACGGTTCGTTCGTCTGGCCCAAATCTTTTTCGACAAGGAAACTCTGTCGATCAGTCGAGGATTTTGCGGAGTCCAAGGATTGCAAAAGTCGGAAACAATAATGCGGGATTTGCTTTTCGGAAATTTCTAGGGCTAGCCTGGAAGAAGGTCGAGGCGGCGGCACCGGTTGTCAGACGGCGCCGTGTCGAGGTGGTGATGAACGGGGATGGAGGCCGGGGTGGCTTCAATCCAGGCCGCGGCGGTTTCAACCGCGGGAGAGGAGGATTCGGTGGTGGCCGCGGGGATGTTGGCACTAGCGGTGGCCGAGGTGCCTACGGCAATGGTGGCGGCCGGGCTGGTGGACACGGTGGCTTTGGCGCTGATAGGGGTGGCTATGGTGCTGATCGTGGCGGTTATGGTCATCCTCGTGGCGGCTTTGCACAGCGGGGTCGCCACCAAGGTCCTGGTCGTGGAAATTCTGGGTATAGCGCTGGCAGGGGATATCAGAACAACTTCGGTGGTTTTGGTGGAAACAGGAACTTCGTCCAGGGGGAATCGAGTAATTCTGCTAGGTCAGATTTCAATGGGAATTGGGGAAATACTAGTGGTGTAAATCAGAGGGGAGGAAACTTTGTTAGCAGCAACAATGCCTTTGGAGGTAATCATCAGCGATGGAATTCAGGCCGGGGTGGGTCTTATGTCAATCGGAATAGGGGACTTGAGTCCGAGGGTGCTATGCGGAACGGCATCGATGCGGACCTCTTACAACAAATGGTGCAGGCAGTGGTGGCGGCTGTTACAGCGGCTACTAAGGTTTCTGAAGCACCGGTGGCTCCTGTCCCCGTGGCTGTTGCTGGGCATGCTCCAGTACCGGCCTCCATTGATGGTCAGAGTGGGGAGGTACCGGCTGCGGTGCCAAATCCCACGGCTGCACGGCATGAGGGGGTTGCCCAGAGTCTACCAGATGGGTCTGAGATGATAGCAACTGACAAGGAGAATGAAGTTCAGGGAGCTTCGAAGAAGAAGAAGGAAGATAAAGCTGGTTGTTTTAGGTGTAAGAAGCCTGGGCACTATATTGATGATTGCCCCACACCGTACTGTGATATCTGTGAGTCCATCCATCACGTCACATCCGCTTGTCATCTGCTTAATGCCCCAAAACCAACTGCTATTCTTCATGGTTACGCTAATGAGGCACTGATGTTTTTTGAGCTTGCATGTGGTGTGTTTAACCCCAAGGCAGAAAATCCCAAATTGGCGAAGGTGACAGTTGAGGGGGATATTCTGACTATACCTGAGATCATTGATCAACTCAAGAAGATTGTACCATCAGAGAAATTTATTTGGGAGGTCTTTCATCTCAAAGAGAATATCTATAGAGTCAAACTCCCTAGTAAGTTAGAGGTCCAGCGTTTGAAGAACTTTGGCACATATATCTGTATTGACAGGGAGTCTCGTTTGACTTTTGATGCCTGGTCTTCTGTGGAGGAGCCTCTTTATAGGTTGCAGGAGGTATGGGTTCGTGTGTCTGGTTTGCCATCAGATGTTAGATCAGATTACCTGGCCTTATGGGGAGTTGGAACTTTATTTGGGAAGACGTTGGAGGTGGATATGGCGTATACGCGAAAACATAAAGTGCTCCGGACAAAGATTGGTTGTCTAGATCACAGGCTCATTCCAGCAGATAGTGATATGTTTATCAGAAGGGGGTTTTATAAACTGCGTTTTGAGGTAGAACTTGAGGATAAGTTGCAAGAGGTCAATATGGTAGATGCAGGAAATGATTTTGATGGAGATAATGGGGCTAACCAAGAGGAGGGGAAGAAGTGAAATGATCCTGATATAGATATGGAGAACAAAGAAAATGATTTGACGGAGAGCTCCAAAAATATTGTTAATGATGGTTCAAGTAAGAATAATGGGGTGGATGGTATGCAAGAGCATTGTGCTCTTCTAGAGGCTATTCAGTTTGGATCGATGGATGTAAAACTAGCCTCTCCAGGTAACCTTTATGCTGCAAAAAATTTGGACCAAAATGACTTTGTTTTCTCTCCCATATCTCATGTTCAGATTCCTCCAATAGATGACAATTTTTTCACGGATTCTCATGCAGATTCGGCTCACAGAGGAGCAGCCTCGGGATCGGTGGGCAGCAGTAGGGGCAGCACTGGGCGGCGGCCTGTCATTGGACAGCAGTCACCTGATGCTATGCTAGCACAACATTCAGCCAATGAGCAGCTGCATGCTGGCCGACAGGCCCCGCCTGCGCCTCTGCTGTCGCTGAATGCAGGCTGTCTGACCCCGCCTGCACCTGCTGTTTCTGGCCCTGCTTCGATGCCACGCGCTGCTGGGCAGAATGCAGCAGCCAGTCAGATGCTGGTGCAAGTGGAGGAGCGCGCTGGCGAGGCCGGATCTTCTGTGCAGCGGAAGGTCTCCCTGCCGCGGGTGACGGAGCAGTCTGAGCCGCAGAAGATCAAGACGCCTGTCGCTGGACAGGCAGACTCGCATGCGCCTATGATTTGCAAGATGCCACTGCTGCAGGCCGGATCGGATGTGGAGGGGAATGGTGAGGCTGGAGGTGTGTTTTCTTTTGATTATGATGCTAATTTTGATTATGTTACTCATTTGGGGAATTCTCAGCAAGATGGCTTAATTTCCCTTTCTCAAACTGATGATGAGTATGATAATGCAGGGGTGGGTTTGGAGGCATATGTGTCTATTTCTGGTGGTTTGTCGAATGGTAGCATTTCAAATAAGGTGGTGCTATCTACAAGAGGGGATGTTCCTCACATGGGTATTCAGGATGCGGTGAGGGCTGCCCCATCGCCTATATCTATTGGTATGACCTTAGGTAACTCATGTACCCCTATTTTGGCTGCAAAGAACAAAGTGGGTTTATCCTTAATAGAAGTTTCTTCTGAAAATTTGGCAGTTCGGCCTACTATGGACGAGGTGATTGCCTTTGGCGGCATCCCAAAGCCCTCCTTAACTGCGAGGACTAGTGCTAGACTGGGTGGCCGGCCTGGTGAGGATGTGCCTATTATGGAGAAGGCTATGATGAATGCACAGATGAGAGATGTTTCTTCTAGTGCAGGTAAGTCGTTGCCCTTTAAATTTTCTATTGTCAATATTCCTGATTCCGAGATTAGTAATAAAGCTGGACGGTTGGGTATTTCTTTAGGACAATCTGAAGGTGAGGTAGTGAAATCTATTAGGGGTATTAAAATGCTTGAAGAAGAACGGATTTTAACTATTTTACAAAAAAATGTGGATGAGTATGTGAATAAGGAGGAAGATCCCTCCACCCTTGTCATGTCTAAAGTCTCCACCCTATGTGAGGATTTGGTTGAGGATGATTGCATCCCACTGGATTTTGATGATCATTTGGAACATCTGAACCCGGTAGTTAAGGTAAAGAAGACTAGGGTGAGGAAAATATATGATACTAATAATATTCGTAAAAGTACTAGGAGAAGAATTAAAAAACAATTTTCATGATGCAGAATCTAAAAGGTATGAATTGGAATCCGGGTGGTTTTGGGGATACCGCTAAGCACTTGTTTGTAAAAGAGGCAATTAGGGAACACAAATTAGATTTTGTAGCCTTATTGGAGACTGGAAGATCTAATTTCTCTATTCCTTTTTTAAATCAATTAGCAGCGGGATATAGCTTTTCCTGGTTTTGTTTACCGCCTCATGGTCGATCAGGAGGCATTTTGGTTGGTATAAATTCGGACACACTCGAAGTGCTCAAAGTGAGCACTGGAGATTTTTGTGTCAAGCTTCATATTAAATGTAAAAGGGATGGTTTTGAATGGATTCTTGTGCCAGTTTATGGGGCTGCCCAAGACGCACATAAAGCGGAATTCTTAGCAGAATTAGTCAGAATATGTGAGACTGAAACATTACCTATGTTGGTAGGTGGTGATTTCAATATCATTCGAAAGCGTGAAGAAAAAAATAATGATAATTTTAGAGCTCGTTGGCCTTTTGTTTTTAATGCCATTATTGAACATTTGAATTTGCGTGAAATTGCTCTATCTGGGAGACAATTTACGTGGGCAAGTCGTAGGGACATTCCAACTTATGAGAAGCTAGATCGAGTGTTAGCCTCCATTTCTTGGGAGCAAAAGTTTCCTTTGGTCACTGTGCGTGCATTGACAAGGGCGGATTCTGACCATACACCGATTCTTATCGATTCAGGGGTGAAAGCACATTTGGGTAATAAGCCAAAGTTTTCCTTTGAGTTGCATTGGTTGCGACAAGAAGGTTTTTTTGATATGATTGAAAAGGAATGGAATTCAGTGTTAGTGGGTTTGAATCCGATGGATGTGTGGTTGAATAAATTAAGGCATATCAGACAATTTCTTAAAGGTTGGGCAAAAAATCAAAGTGGGCAATACAAGATAGAAAAGGATAGGTTATTGGGTATTATTGAAAGGTTAGATGTGAAAGCTGAAACAACTAGCTTGTCGGCATCGGAGAGAGAAATGCTTAAAAATGCTAGTGATAAGCTAAATAAATTAAGAAGAGAGGAGGAATCGAAATGGGCGCAACGAGCTAAAGTTAAGCATATCCAAGAAGGGGGAAGTAACACAAGATACTTCCATTTGATTGCAAATGGGAAACATAGAAGAAAGAAAATATTTCAATTAGAACAACAAGAAGGAACTATTGTTGGGGAAGACAATTTGAAAGTCTACATTACTGAGTTCTATAAAAAACTATTTGGGGCACCAGTATCAAATAACATCTCTTTGATGGAGGAGGTGGTACAAGATATTCCCCAGATATCGACTATTGAGAATGAGATCTTGACATCTCCTTTTTCTGAGGAGGAAGTCCATGATGCTCTTTTTCAGATGGAGCGTAATAAGGCGCCGGGGCCTGATGGTTTCCCGGCCGAGTTTTTCCAAAAAATTTGGGTGGTAATAAAAGATGACTTGATGGCGCTATTTAATCAGTTCAGTACTGGGGAATTGCCTCTATACAAATTGAATTTTGGCGTCATTACATTATTACCAAAGAAAGAGGATGTGGTGCAAATACAACAATATAGACCAATTTGTTTACTAAATGTGTGTTTTAAAATATTTACCAAGGCCGGTACAAATCGCATAACAGGGATTGCCCCAAGAGTTATAAAGCCAACACAATCAGCCTTTATGCCCGGAAGGAATATTTTAGAAGGGGTGGTCATTCTTCATGAAACTATTCATGAGTTACATAATAAGAAGATGGATGGGGTTTTATTTAAGATAGATTTTGAAAAGGCATATGATAAAGTGAAATGGCCATTCTTACAACAGACTTTGCGAATGAAGGGGTTTGCTCCTGAATGGTGCAGGATGATCCAACAATATGTCCAAGGGGGAAGTGTTGGTGTCAAGGTAAATGATGACATTGGTCATTATTTCCAAACAAAAAAAGGATTGAGACAAGGTGATCCGTTGTCTCCGATTCTTTTTAATATCGTGGTGGATATGCTTGCCATCATAATTGAGAGAGCAAAAAATGATGGTCAAGTAGGGGGACTTATTCCTCATCTTGTTGAGGGAGGAATCTCTATTTTACAATATGCAGACGATACTATCCTTTTCTTGGAACATGACCTTGAGAAAGCTGTGAATATGAAGCTAATTCTATGTCTTTTTGAAGAACTATCAGGGCTTAAAATTAATTTCCACAAGAGTGAGATTTTTTGTTTTGGTAAGGCAAATGATGAGGTGGACCTATATAAACAGATTTTTGGATGTGATGCGGGTTCTTTACCGTTTAAATATTTAGGCATTCCTATTCATTTTAGAAAGCTTCGAAATTCTGATTGGTACCCAGTGGAGACCCGATTTGAAAGCAAATTGGGATGCTGGAAAGGAAAATTATTGTCCTATGGGGATAGACTTGTTCTTATCAATTCAGTTTTAACAAGCCTACTGATACGTCTCCGACGTATCGATAATTTCTTATGTTCCATGCCACATTATTGATGTTATCTACATGTTTTATGCACACTTTATGTCATATTCGTGCATTTTCTGGAACTAACTTATTAACAAGATGCCGAAGTGCCAGTTGCTGTTTTCTGCTGTTTTTGGTTTCAGAAATCCTAGTAAGGAAATATTCTCGGAATTGGACGAAATCAAAGCCCAGGGGCCTATTTTCTCACGAAGCTTCCAGAAGTCCGAAGGAGAGACGAAGAGGGGCCACGGAGGGGCCACACCATAGGGCGGCGCGGCCCCCCCCCTTGGCCGCGCTGGCCTGTAGTGTGGGGCCCCCGTGCCGCCTCTTGACCTGCCCTTCCACCTATAAAAAGTCTCCGTGACGAAACCCCCAGTACCGAGAGCCACGATACGGAAAACCTTCCGAGACGCCGCCGCCGCCGATCCCATCTCGGGGATCCAGAGATCGCCTCCGGCACTCGCCGGAGAGGGGAATCATCTCCCGGGGACTCTACGCCGCCATGGTCGCCTCCGGTGTGATGTGTGAGTAGTCTACCCCTGGACTATGGGTCCATAGCAGTAGCTAGATGGTTGTCTTCTCCCCATTGTGCTATCATTGTCGGATCTTGTGAGCTGCCTAACATGATCAAGATCGTCTATCTGTAATTCTATATGTTGCGTTTGTTGGGATCCGATGAATAGAGAATACTTGTTATGTTGATTATCAAAGTTATGCTATGTGTTGTTTATGATCTTGCATGCTCTCCGTTACTAGTAGATGCTCTGGCCAAGTAGATGCTTGTAACTCCAAGAGGGAGTACTTATGCTCGATAGTGGGTTCATGCCTGCATTGACACAGGGACGATGTGAGAGAAAGTTCTAAGGTTGTGTTGTGCTGTTGCCAGTAGGGATAAAACATTAGTGCTATGTTCAAGGATGTAGTCACTAGTTACATTACGCACCATACTTAATGCAATTGTCTGTTGTTTGCAACTTAATACGGGAGGGGGTTCGGATGATAACCTGAAGGTGGACTTTTTAGGCATAGATGCAGTTGGATGACGGTCTATGTACTTTGTCGTAATGCCCAATTAAATCTCACTATACTCATCATGATATGTATGTGCATGGTCATGCTCTCTTTATTTGTCAATTGCCCAACTGTAATTTGTTCACCCAACATGCTGTTCGTCTTATGGGAGAGACACCTCTAGTGAACTGTGGACCCCGGTCCAATTCTCTTTACTGAAATACAATCTACTGCAATACTTGTTCTACTGTTTTCTGCAAACAATCATCTTCCACACAATACGGTTAACTCTTTGTTACAGCAAGCCGGTGAGATTGACAACCTCACTGTTTCGTTGGGGCAAAGTACTTTGGTTGTGTTGTGCAGGTTCCACG
This sequence comes from Lolium perenne, assembly GCF_019359855.2. Lineage (NCBI taxonomy): Eukaryota > Viridiplantae > Streptophyta > Magnoliopsida > Poales > Poaceae > Lolium > Lolium perenne. The sequence continues at coordinate 303,666,583 of NC_067250.2, read as the reverse complement.
TTGGCGCCGGAATCCCTGGTGTTGCGCCGCACTACATCCCGCCGCCATCAACCTTCAACGTGCTTCTTGGCTCCTCCTGGTTCGATAAACCTTGGTTTCTTTCTGAGGGAAAACTTGCTGCTGTGCGCATCATACCTTCCTCTTGGGGTTGCCCAACGAACGTGTGAAATACACGCCATCAAGCTAAATTTCTAGCGCCGTTGCCGGGGAGATCAAGACACGCTGCAAGGGGAGTCTCCACTTCTCAATCTCTTTACTCTGTTTTTGTCTTGCTTAGTTTTATTTACAACTTTGTTTGCTGCACTAAATCAAAATACAAAAAAAAATTAGTTGCTAGTTTTACTTTATTTGCTATCTTGTTTGCTATATCGAAAACACAAAAAATTTAGTTTACTTGCATTTACTTTATCTAGTTTGCTTTATTTACTACTACTAAAATGAGTAATCCTGAAGTTGAAGTTCGCACGTTTAAGCAACGAGGGGGAGAATGTTTGAGAGATGCTTGGTATAGAATTGACGATGCTCATAATAGATGCACTAAGAAGCACTCCACCATTATTTTACTCAGGAATTTTTATGTTGGTATCTCTAGCTGGAATAGATATGTTCTTGATAGTCTCGCAAAAGGTGACTTCCTAAGTACTCCTGCATTAGAAGCTAGTTGCATTATTGAGAGCTTATTTGGAATACCACCTGTTGATAAAGTTAAAACTGAAATCTCTCTTGAAGATGTTATGAAAAAATTGGAAACCATAGAGAAAAATTTTCCAAGTATTGAAGCTAAATTGGAAATATTACTTGATAAAACTGATGAACTTGATAAATCCTTAGGAGGAATTGATGAAAGAATTAGTGTCCTAGGAACTAATGCTGTCCATGATGATCAAATCAATAGGATTGACGAACTTGAAAAAGCTATGGGAACCTTGGGTTCAACATTTTCTTCTCTTAAATATAAGGAGAAAGCTTATGTGGGTAAGGAGCAAAAGTTTATGTATGTCTCTAAAGTGCCTAGACCAAAGAAGTATTATTATAGGCCTAAAATTGACAAAGCCCTTAGTACCACTATGGATGGGGGAGCTCATGATAACAATGCACCATCTCTTGATAATACTTGATACACACTTTCTGCGCCTAGCTGAAAGGCGTTAAAGAAAAGCGCTTATGGGAGACAACCCATGTTTTACCTACAGTACTTTGTTTTATATTTATGTCTTGGAAGTTGTTTACTACTGTAGCAACCTCTCCTTATCTTAGTTTTGTGTTTTGTTGTGCCAAGTTAAGCCGTTGATAGAAAAGTAAGTACTAGATTTGGATTACTGCACAGTTCCAGATTTCTTTGCTGTCACGAATCTGAGTCCACCTCCCTGTAGGTAGCTCAGAAAATTAAGCCAATTTACGTGCATGATCCTCAGATATGTACGCAACTTTCATTCAATTTGAGCATTTTAATTTGAGCAAGTCTGGTGCCATTTTAAAATTCGTCAATACGAACTGTTCTGTTTTGACAGATTCTGCCTTTTATTTCGCATTGCCTCTTTCGCTATGTTGGATGAATTTCTTTGATCCACTAATGTCCAGTAGCATTATGCAATGTCCAGAAGTGTTAAGAATGATTGTGTCACCTCTGAATATGTTAATTTATATTGTGCACTAACCCTCTAATGAGTTGTTTCGAGTTTGGTGTGGAGGAAGTTTTCAAGGATCAAGAGAGGAGTATGATGCAACATGATCAAGGAGAGTGAAAGCTCTAAGCTTGGGGATGCACCCGGTGGTTCACCCCTGCATATATCAAGAAGACTCAAGCGTCTAAGCTTGGGGATGCCCAAGGCATCCCCTTCTTCATCGACAACATTATCAGGTTCCTCCCCTGAAACTATATTTTTATTCCATCACATCTTATGTGCTTTTTCTTGGAGCGTCGGTTTGTTTTTGTTTTTTGTTTTGTTTGAATAAAATGGATCCTAGCATTCACTTTATGGGAGAGAAACACGCTCCGCTGTAGCATATGGACAAGTATGTCCTTGGTTTCTACTCATAGTATTCATGGCGAAGTTTCTCCTTCGTTAAATTGTTATATGGTTGGAATTGGAAAATGATACATGTAGTAATTGCTATAAATGTCTTGGGTAATGTGATACTTGGCAATTGTTGTGCTCATGATTAAGCTCTTGCATCATATGCTTTGCACCCATTAATGAAGAAATACATAGAGCATGCTAAAATTTGGTTTGCATATTTGGTTTCTCTAAGGTCTAGATAATTTCTAGTATTGAGTTTAAACAACAAGGAAGACGGTGTAGAGTCTTATAATGTTTTCAATATGTCTTTTATGTGAGTTTTGCTGCACCGGTTCATCCTTGTGTTTGTTTCAAATAAGCCTTGCTAGCCTAAACCTTGTATCGAGAGGGAATACTTCTCATGCATCCAAAATACTTGAGCCAATCACTATGCCATTTGTGTCCACCATACCTACCTACTACATGGTATTTTCCGCCATTCCAAAGTAAATTGCTTGAGTGCTACCTTTAAAATTCCATCATTCACCTTTGCAATATATAGCTCATGGGACAAATAGCTTAAAAACTATTGTGGTATTGAATATGTAATTATGCACTTTATCTCTTATTAAGTTGCTTGTTGTGCGATAACCATGTTCACTGGGACGCCATCAACTATTCATTGTTGAATTTCATGTGAGTTGCTATGCATGTCCGTCTTGTCTGAAGTAAGAGAGATCTACCACCTTATGGTTAAGCATGCATATGTTAGAGAAGAACATTGGGCCGCTAACTAAAGCCATGCTCCATGGTGGAAGTTTCGATTTTGGACAACAATCCTCAAATCTCAAATGAGAAAATTATTAATTGTTGTTATATGCTTATGCATAAAAGAGGAGTCCATCATCTGTTGTCTATGTTGTCCCGGTATGGATGTCTAAGTTGAAGAATAATCAATAGCGAGAAATCCAATGCGAGCTTTCTCCTTAGACCTTTGTACAAAGGCGGCATAGAGGTACCCCTTTGTGACACTTGGTAAAAACAATGCATTGTGATGACCCGGTAGTCCAAGCTAATTAGGACAAGGTGCGGGCACTATTAGTACGCTATGCATGAGGCTTGCAACTTATAAGATATAATTTACATGATGCATATGCTTTATTACTACCGTTGACAAAATTGTTTCATGTTTTCAAAATCAAAGCTCTAGCACAAATATAGCAATCGATGCTTTTCCTCTATGGAGGACTATTCTTTTACTTTCAATGTTGAGTCAGTTCACCTATCTCTCTCCACCTCAAGAAGCAAACACTTGTGTGAACTGTGCATTGATTCCTACATACTTGCTTATTGCACTTATTATATTACTCTATGTTGACAATATCCATGAGATATACATGTTACAAGTTGAAAGCAACCGCTGAAACTTAATCTTCTTTTGTGTTGCTTCAATATCTCTACTTTGAATTGTTGCTTTATGAGTTAACTCTTATGCAAGACTTATTGATGCTTGTCTTGAAGTGCTATTCATGAAAAGTCTTTGCTATATGATTCACTTGTTTACTCATGTCATATACATTGTTTCGATCGCTGCATTCACTACATATGCTTTACAAATAGTATGATCAAGATTATGATGGCATGTCACTCCAGAAATTATCTGTGTTATCGTTTTACCTGCTCGGGACGAGCAGAACTAAGCTTGGGGATGCTGATACGTCTCCGACGTATCGATAATTTCTTATGTTCCATGCCACATTATTGATGTTATCTACATGTTTTATGCACACTTTATGTCATATTCGTGCATTTTCTGGAACTAACCTATTAACAAGATGCCGAAGTGCCGATTCTGTTTTCGCTGTTTTTGGTTTCAGAAATCCTAGTAAGGAAATATTCTCGGAATTGGACGAAATCAAAGCCCAGGGGCCTATTTTCTCACGAAGCTTCCAGAAGTCCGAAGGAGAGACGAAGAGGGGCCACGGAGGGGCCACACCATAGGGCGGCGCGGCCCCCCCTTGGCCGCGCCGGCCTGTAGTGTGGGGCCCCCGTGCCGCCTCTTGACCTGCCCTTCCGCCTATAAAAAGTCTCCGTGACGAAACCCCCGCACCGAGAGCCACGATACGGAAAACCTTCCCGGAGACGCCGCCGCCGCCGATCCCATCTCGGGGATCCAGGAGATCGCCTCCGGCACCCTGCCGGAGAGGGGAATCATCTCCCGGGGACTCTACGCCGCCATGGTCGCCTCCGGTGTGATGTGTGAGTAGTCTACCCTGGACTATGGGTCCATAGCAGTAGCTAGATGGTTGTCTTCTCCCCATTGTGCTATCATTGTCGGATCTTGTGAGCTGCCTAACATGATCAAGATCGTCTATCTGTAATTCTATATGTTGCGTTTGTTGGGATCCGATGAATAGAGAATACTTGTTATGTTGATTATCAAAGTTATGCTATGTGTTGTTTATGATCTTGCATGCTCTCCGTTACTAGTAGATGCTCTGGCCAAGTAGATGCTTGTAACTCCAAGAGGGAGTACTTATGCTCGATAGTGGGTTCATGCCTGCATTGACACAGGACAAAGGATGAAAGTTCTAAGGTTGTGTTGTCTTGTTGCCACTAGGGATAAAACATTAGTGCTATGTTCAAGGATGTAGTCACTAGTTACATTACGCACCATACTTAATGCAATTGTCTGTTGTTTGCAACTTAATACTGGAGGGGGTTCGGATGATAACCTGAAGGTGGACTTTTTAGGCATAGATGCAGTTGGATGACGGTCTATGTACTTTGTCGTAATGCCCAATTAAATCTCACTATACTCATCATGATATGTATGTGCATGGTCATGCTCTCTTTATTTGTCAATTGCCCAACTGTAATTTGTTCACCCAACATGCTGTTCGTCTTATGGGAGAGACACCTCTAGTGAACTGTGGACCCCGGTCCAATTCTCTTTACTGAAATACAATCTACTGCAATACTTGTTCTACTGTTTTCTGCAAACAATCATCTTCCACACAATACAGTTAACTCTTTGTTACAGCAAGCCGGTGAGATTGATAACCTCACTGTTTCGTTGGGGCAAAGTACTTTGGTTGTGTTGTGCAGGTTCCACGTTGGCGCCGGAATCCCTGGTGTTGCGCCGCACTACATCCCGCCGCCATCAACCTTCAACGTGCTTCTTGGCTCCTCCTGGTTCGATAAACCTTGGTTTCTTTCTGAGGGAAAACTTGCTGCTGTGCGCATCATACCTTCCTCTTGGGGTTGCCCAACGAACGTGTGAAATACACGCCATCACCTACCCATGTTTATGCTAGCTTTTCTAGAGATACCTGTTGGGGTAAGGAAAAGATTGGATTTTTATAGATCTAGATTTTTTTGGCAATCTGAGGAAAATAAAAAGAAATATAGACTTACCAAATGGAATATCGTTTGCAGACCCAAGGATCAAGGGGGTCTTGGTATTGAGGTCCTTGAAATAAAAAATAGATGTTTATTAAGTAAGTGGCTTTTTAAACTTCTTAACGAACAAGGGGTGTGGCAGGAGTTGCTGCAGAACAAATACCTAAGACAAAAAACCCTATCCGAGGTACAAGCTAAACCAACAGACTCTCCCTTTTGGAAGGGATTGATGAGGGTTAAGGACGATTTTTTTAGTAGAGGATTTTTCCAGGTGGGAAATGGAGCAAGTACCCGGTTTTGGGAAGATACTTGGTTAAGTAAGATACCTTTAGCCCAACAATATCCTTCTTTATACAATATTGTGAATCACAAGAATGTAACAGTAGCTCATGTGTTATCTCAAACGCCTATAAATATCAGTTTCAGAAGACTGTTGGTGGGGAACAAATGGACTCTCTGGTTACAATTATGCCGAAAGCTTATGAGGTTTAATTTATCTGATGAAAATGATCGGTTTGTTTGGAATTTGTCAACAAACGGTCTGTTTACAGTAAAATCGATGTATGAGGATCTTTTGAATGACCATACCCCCTTTTTGCGAAAATATCTTTGGAAAGTTAAAGTTCCCCTAAAAATAAAAATATTTATGTGGTTCTTGAGCAATAAGGTGTTGCTTACTAAGGACAATCTTGTTAAAAGAAGATGGCAGGGATGTACGAAGTGTGTTTTTTGTGGTGAACAAGAGACTATTGAGCATTTGTTCATCACCTGTCCGTTAGCTAAGATACTTTGGCGTACGATTAATTTTACTTTTGCTCTCCAACCTCCAACCAATATTACTAATATGTTTGGTAATTGGCTAAATGGAGTTGATAGACAATCTAAGACATTCATCCGTATTGGGGTTTCTGCCTTATGTTGGTCTATATGGAGGGTGAGGAATGATATTATTTTTAACAAAAAACTTTCTTTCCATTTTTTGCAGGTTATCCATATGGTGGCACATTGGGTCCAGTTGTGGGCTCTCCTGTCACCAGTGGGACAGCGGGATGCTATGGCTACTGGATGCACACGGCTCCAGATGGTCGCTCAGGATATCTTGTGCTAGGCTGGTTGGCGACACGATAGACGGATACTATGATGTGTGCTCTTTCTTTTTTTGTTTTATTTCGCTGGTTGATTTTTGTATCAACTCTGGGCGATGCCTGAGATGTTATAACTTTGTACTTTTAACCGTTTAATAAAAGGCCGTGTGCATCATCATGATGCAGAAGCCGGGGTTTTCACTCCCCATTTCGAAAAAATCTCAGCTCAGCTTCATTTGCTTCAATTTGCCTATTATGCTGCCACCCATGTTGGGAAATAAACTCCTTCGCCATGTTTTCCAATCGTGTAGACACCTCCGTAAAGAGGTCACGATCCTCCAAGCGTTGGAGTGGCGATCATTTTTTTCTCTATTATGTTCAGAGTTCAGAGGATTAAGTGACTTTTGTCAGTGCATGTCGCTTTGCAATTCATGTTCCTACCTAAGTTTTCCTCCAGCTGTTATATATCTCTATTATTTTGCCTGTAAATAGATCTGCTTGCATGGTCTCATGATTGAACAGGGTTAGGTAGCATGGCATGGTAATGGTTTTTGTATATTTTTGTCATATCACCCGATGATGCACTCTTCTTGGCCTGTAGATACAACCTAAAATTATGCGTTTGATGTTCTGTGTATAGGGCTTCCCTGATCTTTGATTGATAAATTGGAATCCACAGTGCCAACATCTCATCATGTTATGCATAATCTGGATGTCAATAATCTGTCAAAGCTTGTTTTACAAACAAGTTTATTTTTGGTTTCATAATTTTCAGTAGCACGAGACTGCAGAAATGTTAAAGTTAAACTATATTTCAGTGGGTGTTGTTCTTTTAGTTCTAGCAGTCCTGATGGATTGGCTGTGTCAGATTATATTATTTGTATAGTGCTTGTATGATTTTTGGTTGATAAATTAGAATCCACAAGGCCAACTTCTCATGCATACGCTGCTTGTCAATCATTTTTCAAGGTTGGGTTGCCAAACTTACTGCGCTATTAATTTTTGGTATACCATTTCTGTTTTATGAGCGAATATGGTGTGATTTATAGAATGCAAAGCATTGCATGAAAAGAAAATGAATGAGCAGCTATTCCTTTGCTTTTCAATCATGTAATGGTATCGCTCATTACATTAAGCAGTCTGTTCGAGTACGGAAAGTGAAGTAGGAATATTTTGTGTGTGTTCATTGTCCTGATTTTGTGAACTCTACTATTACAGACATTGGCATGTATACATGAACTCGTCTAAATATTACTCACCATGAAAAGAGAATAATGTTTTGTTTTGCCCTCATGAATGGTCATGGGTTCTTCTCAGAATTTCAGTTTGATGACATCAACATAGAGCTGTTAGGAATTTTGGACCTATCAGAAATTGTCACATGAAGACCTGTATCAAATTACATGATCTTTTAACCTCCATGTGGACGTTAATTAGATATATTATTTATGGTATTATAAGTCAAATTTGTATGGATTATGATGTTCCAAGTAAAAAAAAAAACGTATCAGGTTATAGTTTCTTCACACCAAGGACTCACAAAATGCATTTTTAGGAGCATCATATTCTATTGCTGTTCAGGTCATTTTGAAAACTGTCTTTTGCACACATTGGCAAAAAATATTTGCATATTTGAGATGATAAGCTTTGCATTCAGAATTTCAAATATCTTCGCTGTCACTTGTGCTGGTGGAGGAATAGTGATAACTTCCAGTACTATCACTTTCAGTTTTTTTTTCTTTTTGAACAAGGGAGGGCGCTGGAGGCGCCAAATTTTCATTCAGCTCATAAACAGTTTACATCATGCCATACAATACCCTGAGGTTGAAAGATAGAAAGAGAGGAAGCTACGGGACAAGTATCACTTTCAGTTTGATTACAACATGTATTATGCCTAGAACCCCCTCCCAGGCCACAGTTTCCGACGCCAAAAAACCCCTCCCAAGCCGATCGCGCGGGCGGTTTCGGATGGCACCTCCCCCAGGCCAAAAACCCTAGATCCTCGAGCTCCCCTCGCGGCTGCCGCCACCGGCGCCCGGCTGCGAAAGGCGGAGGGCAGGTGGGCGGGCTCCTCCCGTCTCCTCTTCGCGCGGACAGATGGCGGTGCGGAGGTTCGCGGTGGTGCAGTGGGCCTCGGCGATGGAGGCGGCTAGCCGGGAGTTGGCGCGGTGGGAGTTTGCACTGCAGCGGGGGGGGGGGGGGGGGCGTCGCCGAGCCGGTCTACGGGGGGCGGCTATGGCTGGCGGCGCACGGGCTGCTTGGGCCCGATCTGGGCCAGGAGGGCCGCAGCTGCTCCTTCTCGCCTCGGCAAGGACGACGGCGGTTGCAGCCGGCGATTACACGGGTGGCGCTGCTGCCGTGTGTTTCCTTTGTAGGTCTGCCTCTACCCGCTGCTCGTTGCCCCGCAACCGTTGCCGGATTCCGTGCTTGTTCGTCTTCTCCGCGGCCGGCTAGTGGCGTGGGGGCTGCTGGTCAGGCATGAATAAAGGTGGCGGTCCTAGGGTCCTTCTTGTGCGAAGATGGAGACCTTCCTGAGGCCAGTCCCTCTTGATCTAGCCGGAGTGGTGTGTTTCAGAAGTATCTGCCGGCGAATGTAACAACGCTTTTTATGCCTGGAGTTTGCTGGACCGGTTATTCGGTCGGGTGCACCCATGCTTTTATTCCGGTCGTTTGGTTCTGGAGGGAGTGCCGCGAAGCTTCTTTATTGACATATGGAAACATTTGGTCCATGGAGATTTAGAGGCGGAGAATACCATGAAGGCCGGATTAGAGGACTAGCAAAGGAGGTTCAAGTTTTTTACGTTGTTGAGAGACTTGCTTGGTATTCTGGGTTTCACAGCAGCAGTATTCAAGAGGCGGCGGCAATACAGGTGAAATTCAAAGTCTTACCTTTCAGGATGCAAATTCAAGGTCTGGCTTAATTGGTTGTGCCTGGCAATGACCTTGTTGGAGGCATTGTTTTGATAGCGAAGACTATCTTCAGGGTGAAAACGTAAAATCCTTTGATCGGACGAAGACGGTGCTTGTGCACTGTTACCTTCTTGGACGCGTCACTTTTAGAGATTCTAAAATTTAGGTATTGTCTTGGTGGTGGATGTACTGCTACGGCTAGGGCTGGAATACCGTATCGGGACTTTTCTTTTTATGTAATTATTCTTTCTTTTTTGTTGTGTGCATCCATAATACCATAAGAATATTGCGTTGTTGTAAAGGCTGAATGTATTTGGTATCTTTTGATATTAATATATACTCCTTATCAAAAATATACCTAGAATCCTGGCGTCCAGTTTCTACAAATTGTATTTGTAACCAGCAAAGCCATTTTGAGTTTTTTTTAAGAAACACAGTACAAACGCAGACGCTCACATACACGCGTATACACTCACCCATATGAACGCACACAAGCACACCCTACCCCTATGAGCACCTCCAGAAGACTGAGTCGGCAGATTGGATCTTGAAATTGACGAAGTCACCACAGGCGCCTCGCTGTCGACGGGAGCGTCGCCTCCCACTGAATAAATACTCCGCCTTTATAAGACACACAGATATCAAACCTAGGGTTTGAACTCTAGTGGACTGGGGATACAACCATCCTCCTAACCACCCAACCTCAGGTTGATTCTCAAAGGCATTTTGAGTTTTGATCTCTATGTTACCGATAGTTCTAGTATGACTTCATGTGACCTTGTATCTTGTGTAATTCTAGTTCAATATTTCCCCTTTTTTCTTGTCAACGAAGGCAATTCATTGTGTCAGCAATGAAAATTTGACTTATGCCTGTGTGCACTCGAAGTGGTTTTGGTTTGTCCGTCGATGCAGTAGCTGCAGTTCTATGAGAGCAACTCCAGAAGACCCCATCTAGTCCGAAACCGGAAAATAACGGCTAGTATGCGGCAACGGATGTAAACCGCGGCCCCACAGCCCCAGGAGATACCGGAAAAATGGGGGATGACAAATTTTTTTCCTGCAGCAATACCCATCGCGGCGCGTGATGCTCCATATAAGAGGATTTTGGGCCGCGCATTCCAATTCGCTGCATCGCATTGATAGGGTCGGCGCGCGGACATTTTAGCTTCCCCACTTTGAAGACCACGTCCCGCTGCTGCCACCGGTCTGCACGCCCCGGCCGGATTAGCCGTTCCCGCGCCCTATGCCGGCCGTGATGAACTCCGACGTGACCCCGAAGCCCACCGGACCCGCCGCGCAGCACCAATTGTTGCAGCCGTTTGTCCCCCCCGGCCCCGCCGTGCCCGCCATCGACCATGTCTCTGTTGCCGTGGCGGCTCCGGTTAAGCGGAAGTGGAAGAGCCCGCCTGCTGCACAAGGAGACCCCGGCGATGCCTCCTCCACGCCACCGGCCAAGGCGGTTGGCCGGGTGCGGCGAAAATCGAAAGCAGGAGGCCCCGCCGTCGCGGCAAAGCAGAAGCGGAAAAAATCAATCACCCGCGGCCACCCTCCTCCACGACGAGCAGGTACTGGCGAAGAGGGAGAAGGTTCGCCAACATCAACAGCTGTTGTTGCCGCTCGGCTGTGGCATTGGCTTCCTCCTCCATGAACAACTACACCATCATCTTGTCATCGCTATCCATCGCGGCAATATGCCGAACACCTCGTGGGCAGTGGGCGCCGGAGTAGGAGTCGGGGGAGACGGTTGGTTCGGCAACCTGGTAGTGCGGGATGGCGGATGTGTCAGCGTTGGCTACGGTGACGGTTTCGCAGGGTGGGGGGCAAAGGTCAGGCATGGGGGAGGAGGCGGCGATGGCAGCGATGGCGATTCGGAGGGGTGGGAGGCGGATCGGGAGGGGGCAGAGCAGATGGAGAATGACGGTTTTGGCTGACAAAAGAGTCCCACGGGGCGTAATCCTACGTCGACAATTGCTCATGGAGGCAAAAATATGAAGGCACAGCGAGGCAAAACAGAGAAAGGATAGACAATAACAGAAAAATTAAGGACTTACATCATCCAAAAGAGGACTAGAGGAGCTACCCAACTGGAGGGCAGGCTCCGTGATTGTTTCAACTCTTGTCCTTTTTGGTGAAGGGACAAGAGGGCTTGAAGGAGGAGTAGGAGCGTCAAGATTTTGTTGAGAAGGCGAAGATTCTTCTCCTTCAACTGGCGTCTCAGACACAACTAGAGTATGCGACGTACTCGTTCGAGCAGCCACATCAAAAGCTGGTATTTCTTCCTCATCACCACTGCGATTAAATGTCGGCAGCATAAAAAGCAAGTTAGACAAAAAAAATCGAGTACAAAAATAAAGGGAAATAAAAAGTGACTTACGAGCTGATGAGGGCCTCAAGGTATGGATCATAAGCTGCCTTCTGACGTGAAGGAGCAGTTTCTTCGGCTTTGGAGGTGCCGGAATCTTCGACATCAGCCCTTTTCCTTTTGTTCCTTGGAGAAACAGCAGGAGCAGGAGACTGTGCCGATGTAGTAGCTTCAGAGGCAGCCTCCTTTTCAGAAGATCCCGCAGATTTTTGAGATTTTGCGGGTTCATTCTCAAGAGAAGGGGCACCTTGGTTGTCGTCAGTGACAACAGCCCGTTCGTCGACTTCTCCACCTTCAGGAAGGGGAGGAAGCGAGACAAGATTTGGATGGTTCTATACAAAAAACAGGGGGAGGTGTCAATAAAAGAGTTACGAAAAAGATGGCAAGGCAGTAGCAAATCAATTGGCAAAGGTTACCTTGGGAAGCGCATTGGTGGCGCTGTATGGTTTTACGCGGCAAGAAGAAGGGTCAGGATCTTTTTTGCTGAGGGAGGAGATTTTTCAGACAAGTTTCTCTAAGTCCTTGACCTCTAAATCCGCCGACAACCGATCTGCGTCCTTGTCGCCAGCATACTTCCAGAGAGGGTATTTGCGAGTCTGAAGAGGCTGCACTCTGGTTCTAAGAAAGTAAGAGAGGGTGCTGGCGCGCCCGTTTGGCACTCTAGTTCATCTTTCCCATTCCAAATTGACGAAATGTGCTATTTTGAGTGGATGGATGAGTATATTGAGAAGATTTGACTAGAGGGTGCAATGATTTGAAGGAATCCGGGGAGCTCAATTTTCCATCGCCGATGGAAAATATTAGGGTGTGACATTGTTGCTCCCATGGGGATGAGAAAGTGAAGGCAGAATTGAAGAAGCTGAACAAGAACTTAAAGAAAATTATCGATCTGAAGAAGTAGGCAACTGTTATGGCTGCAGTTTTGTATGTTTGTGTAATTGCTATCGGGTTTGTATGTTTGATAATCATTAGTCGTTAGACATTATAAGTTGTGTTTGTGTCCCCAAGCTTTGTAGTAACAATAATGACATGGATGATCGTTTTGGTTTGTTTTTTAGTTTGTCAGTGTTAAGTAAGTACAAAACAGTGGTTGTTGTTGGGCCCAAATAGAAATAGCGTGTGTAATAAAAGGCCAAATTATAAATAAAGCCCTCTTTAGCTGCTGCAATCGTATGCTGCGCAAATTGCTACGCATACCTCCCATTTTCAGCTGAGCGCTCACAAGACCCATTGTTCCTTGTAATAGAAAAAATGTGCACACGATGGATCGATGGAGAAGGAAACCCAAGGCGGTGTCAATGAAATGATTTGTGAGCCTGTTTCTTTTCTTGTCCAATGTTTCCTTTCTCTTCTAAAAATAATACCTTATGTTTTTTTCACTATTTTTGAGCTTTGTTTATTTCCTTGTGTAGTATCTTTTTGCCTATATGTACGGAGTGGGATTTGAATGAACGGTTTTGAACGGTTTGGAATCTTTTGCGATACTTGTGTAATTTTGATCTTGTGAAAGTTACACTTGTGTAATTCAACACTGAGAGACTACTTTGGGTGGGGGGGGGGGGGGGGGGAGGTCTTTCTTGATGCACATTTTTGTGTAGTTTCCATTTGCCTATGTGACATGTAGTGTTAATATGGGACAGATAACATTTTGCAAGAACAACCACATAGATAAGTTAGATAAGCACCATTAGATGAATATCACCCTTAGATAATATAGACAATAGTTCACGACATGGCACGGCAGAGTTAAAAATGATGAAAAACTAATAAAAATGACACCATCTTCACTACTCCTCCTCCTCGTTGGCGTTGCTTTACCACCATCTTCTCGGGCACCACCATATTCAGTTTATCACTACCACTCCTCCTCTGCATCGACGTTGTTGGGGTAGGTAAGGGTATGCATGCGTTTTTGGGAGGGGAAGATGCATTCCAAGTCCGTGAAGATGTTGTAGGCGGTGAACGCGACGAACTCCAAGCTGCGCACCATTAGACTTGCTCGAGGAGGTGGAAGGCGTCGAAAGGGTTGGTGAAGTGAAACATGAGGGCGATGAAGAACTCGGTACGTTCATAGACCTCCTGGTAGTGGTACATCACATGCGTTCCCCGTGGGAGGTGGCAAAACCAGCTCGAAGGAACCAGCGGGTGAGCTCGCTCGCACCCATCAACTTCGAGTTTTCCTAGACCCATAGGGTGTTATCGACTAGTACACCGTGGGGATAGAGAGCCTCCAGCCTGGTGGGCGATCGATGGAATGTCGGGCTAGTGTACTCCATCTTGCGTTGAAAAAGCTTGGAAATATACCTGGTTGGGTGGTTTTGGTGAAGAAGGAAGGGGCCGGATAGAACTGGATGTGGTGCTTCGAGTAGAGAGGAAGATCACGTTTAAATAGATGGGATACGACCCTTGATCTGGATTTGGTGCGAATATCATGCCAACATTTCAGCTAGTCAAGTTTTGATGGACCTCGTGGGTTTCACACTGCATCTTTGTTTAAATAACACGTCATCATCTTTTACACGGTAAATATGACTCGAGGGTGCCTTAAATTGCCTTGGTGTGATAACTCTGAATGCCTCGGAAACAATACTACCACGTTGGGGTGAGCTTGCATGGCATCTCTTCGCGGCGGCGCATGCATGCATCGCAGACCTGAGGCAAAGCAATTTATTTAATATTATCGAAGCCCGTCACAATGGCTAAAACCAGGACGGCCCAATGGTCTGCAAACCACCTACGTCCAAAAACTGACTCTAGCCAATCAGAGTGCAGAGTGAGCCTCTAGCGGATTTCCTTGTGCACAACCGATCACCAACCGTCCTAGCTATCCAACGGCTCAGAGCTATCTGCTCACAGCTACAACCAACGATCCAATGGCTGCCATTGGGCTCTAGGTTTAGATCCAACGGTCAACATCTCGTGTTGGGGGATAGGAGTGGGTCTAAGGGGTTATACCGCGGTTTTGAGGGATTTTGAGGCTGTCAACGGGGTTATTCAAGGTTTGACCAACATTCCTCTGACCACTACTACTTCAAAAAAATCAGAAAAAATACAAAACCTATGCACATCATGTTCTTATGGGACTAAGTTACGCAAAATAAAAAACATGGTTTTTGGATATCTTCACGAAAGAGCCTTCACACAAGTGAGCTATCTCGATCGAGGCTGCGTGGATTTCATGGGAGATGAACTAGGGTTTAGGGTTTTGATAATTAAATGTGTCAAAAACTTGACCCAAGCTTCATTTTGGAGTGACAAAGAAGGATCTTAACCTATGCTATCTTTTTCAAAAATTTGAACCTATTTTTAGTGGTATTTTATTTAACCATGCGTATTCAAATAATATAAATAATAATAATAAGATTAATTCAATAAATAGTGAGACTTTGAATTGACACTATATAGGTAGAAAAAATATTAAGGAAAAATATTTTGCTCATTTAGAAAAGGTTGGAAAAAACTTGCTTAGAAATGTGGTTTTTTACCCTAGGCTATGGAGGCATTTGGAGCACATTTCTTGTGACTATGAGTTTTACTGCAAAGGACAAGGTTAATCAAATCACATGTATAATATTTGAGAAAACATTGGAACATCAAACTACGGACAAAATTACAAATATCAAGTAGTAAGTGGCATTTGAAGTTTGGATCATATTTGGCACCAAATTATAAGTTGCATTATTGCACCTCACAAGTTTTGACAAATCAAAGTACAAATAACATTACACCATCACACAAATTTTGACTTCTTCTTCTTCTTACCACTCGATTTATTCCTCGTCATCTTACAATTGCTTGTTTTTTATTCTACACAAAGAATATCAGTCATGCGTTTGGTTCTCTTCGCTTCACTCATTAGGCCTTGCAAGAGCACATCCCAGAATAACTCCAGTTTGCACATCCTCATCCAAAACATCTCCAGTTTGCACAACTTCATCCAGTTTGCACAACTTTATCCACCACTGCTTCAGGTGGCACCTCAATACCTTCAGTTTACAGAAAAACATCCAAAACTAGTTCAGCTTGTACTGTAACATCCGGTGCATCCTCTTTTTTTTCGAGGTTGACGGGGGGGCAAAAACCCCACCGCTTGTTGCATTCCATCGAAAGTAGCCTGGCAGGCCCATGATCTTACAATCAGATTAGAGATATTACAGGGGGATACAAGAGAGAAGAAGACAATTAAAAGACAGAAAAGGAAAACAACTAGAAACAGGGAAAACACAAAGGGAAGGGGAGGTTAGCATTCGAAGCCAACCGAACCCCCCGGATGACAGCATCTCAAGGAGCGACCACCACGACTTGGCAAGGCGAGCGACGGGCGAGGACCTGCAAAACCGAGACCAGCACAGTCGAAGGGCGTCGGATAGCCGAGACTGGGGCGACGACACCGGTGTGCCGACCCCGTGGTCGAAGGGCGATGCAGAAACGAGTCCACCACCACAAGGCACGACCAAAAGCAAAGTCGCAACCAGAACACCACCTTGAGTACCTCAAGACGACAGCCGAGGAGGATCTCCGGTGAGAACCTCAACACCAAAGGCAAGTAGCCCCAGGAATAGGTAGTGGAATACGTGGAGACCGGACAAGAGCACACCAAGAATTGTCATCGGCACGATCGAAGGGCGTCGGATAGCCGAGTCCGTGCGACGACACCGGTGTGCCGTCGGCGAAGCCGAGGGGCGTTGCGCCGCCGAGACCAAACACAGTGGAAGGGCATCGGATAGCCGAGACTGGGGCGACGACACCGGTGTGCCGCCCCCGTAGTCGAAGGGCAGCGCAAGCCGAGGCCACCCCGGGACGTCTAGGCAGCACCGCCTGAGCCACCATGACCACAGCTTCATCCTGCAAGGAAACGAACCGAGGGCCGGCGAGAAGACAAGAGGCGATGCCGCCCGACACAGGTCAGGCTCCAAGACGAAGCTCCAAACAACGCCATCGCCTGACCCAGAGAAGTCCAGGTCTGGGATTTCTCCCGGAGCACTGACATGAGGAGCACAGATGGTGCTTCCCACTCCGCATCGGAACAGGCCGTCCTCACCACCTCAACATCACCAAAGTCGCGAAGTAGAGGGCCCTTCCCGAGGCTGAAGGGCAGCCGGCCGGCCCAATCCCGCAAGACGCCCCCGGGGCCAGATCTTCCGCGCGAGATCTTCCGCAGCCGGAGGAGTCCGACAAGGACAAGGAGCCAACCGTCAGCGCACCGGCCAGGGCGAGGAGCAGCGGCCACCGGCGCCGAAGCGACCAGCCGTCGCGAGGAAGAGGCGCCGCACGGGAGCGGAGCTCGAGACGCAGGGGAGGAGGTCGGCGAGGACGAACCGAGGGGCGAGAGCGCCGAGCCGCCGCCGACGATTCACGGACGCGAGGAGCAACCCGGCCGCCAAAGCAGAACAAGGGACGGGAGGTCTCGTTTTTGGATTGTTTGGGGGAAACAGAGAGATGCTCCCCGCCGCCGCCGTCCGCCGTGGGGCGGCCTCCTCCGGCGGTGGCGGGGGCTGCGGGCGAGGTAGGTGGGGGAGGCTGTGGCGGCGGCGCGGGGGGTCGCCTCAGAATCGCCCAGGGGCGACCCGGAGGCGGGTTAGGGTTTTTCGCGAAAGCATTTTCCGGTGCATCCTCTTTTGACAGCACAACATCCAGAACTGGATCAATTTCCACTACAACATCCTGAACTGCTTTAGTTTCCTCGGAAACATTCAAAATTGTCTCTTTTTGCACTGTTTCGTCACTACTCCAACAGATCTATACACTACCCTTTTTTCTACATCCACCAAGTCTTGACTTTCTTCGTTGGCCAGCAATCTTCAACAAACAAGGGGCCGATGAACTGCACATTTTCTCCAAACAAAGCATGTTTAGTTAGTAAGTGGAAAATTTAACAACAAAACTCATTAACAATACAAACATGGTCTTACTTTGGCCTTTTAGGAGCTTTTTAGGGACATTTGTGAGATCCCACTCGATGTCCAAGTTACTGGCAAAGCTTGCATCTGTTTTTTCCTTTTGGGGATGACGTGGGCATAACCCTTCGAGTACTTGACATTGCTATACCCGGTGAAGATTATCAAGATGGACCAGCACAAGGACTCGACAAGCTGGGCCTGCAAGTGTTAACAACTTGGACTACAAGGAAAGAAAGCTCCAATATGAATCCTACTAGGACTCTTGTAAACCCTAACTTGACTGATATATAAAGCCAGGTAGGGGCACCCCTTAAGGACACGCATAATCAGAAACATAATCATAGAGGCGACACGCCTGGTCATCACAACACACAGATTAGAACTAGACTCGATCCAACAACTCCGCCTATGGCGGCCCCCTGTACACATATATTCATATAGTGGATTGTAGCGATCCTCCACCGTGGGGACGTGAACCTGGGTACGTCGTGTACCGCCTCGCTCCCGAAACTTCCATCGTCGACTTTCTCTAAAACCCAAGCCCCTCATAGTGGGCATTGCCGAGCAACCGCCTCGTCAATTGGCGCCGTCTGTAGGAAGTGCAACGGCTGGATTTTGTAATCCGGACGGGATCATCATCTTCAACGTGCAGATCACATCTGGTCTTCAGTGACAACAATAATAGTTTCAATTCACGGTGGCTTGGTCTCGGCCGCGGGATCTATTCTTCGGTCATCTACATCAACTCGGCAGTAACAATTTGCGCAGCTTGATACCTGAGCATGCTAGTGCGGCAATTGTTCGTCGGCTTCACGGTGCACGAACTAACCGGCGAGTGCATCCTCGTCGTAGAGTTAGTCTCGACGTCTCAAAACATCTGCAAATTGTTTTGTATGAAATTCAGCCATTACAGCTGGCCACCGGATCAAGTTCCGAAAACAAAAACGACAAGCCAAGGACAGCAGCAGGCGTGCCGTATGCATGCAAGTCATATGACTCAGCCATCAAGTACCAAAAAGAAGAAGCGGAATCAATCCCGGAATCAATCAAAGCTCCTAGGTTGGGTCAAACCTCCTAGTTTGAGTCACCACGCTGGATCCGCTCAAGCAGTCAAATCAACCTGTGTGCAAGTAAACACAAAGGAAAAGAAGTTTAGGCTAGTACATGGGATCAGCAAGGAAAGCGATGGATCAAGCATTGGATCAAGCATCAGTTGGGAGAAATCAAAAAAGGAAACATACAAAGAGTTCAAGTCTATTTCCAAATAAAGTCTATGCAGTACAAGCAAGTAACAAGTACATCCGGTTTAGATCACGGTCGACCCGGTCAGCGCAGATTCACCATGGCGACAACCCAATTTCATCCGACACAATTATCATCAGTTTTTGCGTCGCAATATACCTGCAGATTGAAACAAAGCTTCAAGTTGACCGCGCCTACCGTCACGCACTCGTCATACTGGGGCTCGTCTGTCGTGAGCACGACATTGTGGATTGGATATATACGGATGCTCACCCGCCGCGGATCGACCATATCAACTGCGTCCTCTTCATCGGCCAAGTCAGTTAGCCGCCGGCATGGATTATCTCAGATAGCGCAATTATTTTGGCTGCGCCCGCCGCATGGATTATCTTTGGATGGCGCAATTATTTTGGCTGCGCCCGCCGCATGGATTATCTTTGGATGGTGCAATTATTTTGGCTGCGTCCGCCGCATGGATTATCTTTGGATGGCGCAATTATTTCGGCTGCGCCCGCCGCATGAATTATCTTGGACGGCGCAACTATTTCGGCTGCGCCCGCCGCATGAATTATATTGGACGGCACAACTATTTCGGCTGCGCCCGCCGCATAAATTATCTTGGATGGCGCAATTATTTCGGCTGCGCCCGCCGCATGGACTATCTTTGGTGGCGCAACTATTTCGGCTGCGCCCGCCGCCTGGATTATCTTTGAATTATTGAGCGCTGGAATTGAAAGAAATATGAAGACTCCTTACACTATTACTTCCATCGGGAGCGCCGGTGTGCTGGAATTATTGTAGGATAACGTTGCATAGAAAACAAAAAATTTCCTACCGCGAACACGCAATCCAAGCCAAGATGCAATCTAGAAGACGGTAGCAACGAGGGGATATCGAGTCTCACCCTTGAAGAGATTTCAAAGCCTACAAGATGAGGCTCTTGTTGCTGCGGTAGACGTTCACTTGCCGCTTGCAAAAGCGCGTAGAAGATCTTGATCACGATCGCTTCCGGCGCCACGAACGGGCAGCACCTCCGTACTCGGTCACACGTTCGGTTGTTGATGAAGACGACGTCCACCTCCCCGTTCCAGCGGGCAGCGGAAGTAGTAGCTCCTCTTGAATCCGACAGCACGACGGCGTGGTGTTGGTGGTGGTGGAGAAGTCCGGCGGAGCTTCGCTAAGCGTGCGGGACGTGGTGGAGGAGAGAGGCCGCTAGGGTTTGGGAGAGGGGGGCGCCGGCCACTAAGGGGTGCGGCCACCTTGGTGGTTCTTGGGGTGGCCGGCCCCCTCCCCTTGGTCTCTCATTATATAGGTGGAACCCCAAGTGTTGGTCTCCAAGTCTTCGAATAAGACCCGAACCAAAAACCTTCCATATGGTGGGGAAACCTACCCAAGCTAGGACTCCCACTAGAGGTGGGAGTTCCACCTCCCATATGGGGGGTGGCCGGCCCCCTAAGGGGGAGTCCACTGGGGACTCCACCTCCACTAGGGTTGGCCGGCCATGGAGGTGGAGTCCCATGTGGACTCCACCTTCCTGGGTGGTTTCTTCCGGACTTTTCTAGAACCTTCTAGAACCTTCCATAGAACCTTCCGCGTCATTTTAATTCACATAATTAAAATGACATCCTATATATGAATCTTATTCTCCGGACCATTCCGGAACTCCTCGTGATGTCCGGGATCTCATCCGGGACTCCGAACAAATATTCGAACTCCATTCCTTATTCAAGTTCTACCATTTCAACATCCAACTTTAAGTGTGTCACCCTACGGTTCGTGAACTATGCGGACATGGTTGAGTACTCACTCCGACCAATAACCAATAGCGGGATCTGGAGATCCATAATGGCTCCCACATATTCAACGATGACTTTAGTGATCGAATGAACCATTCACATACGATACCAATTCCCTCTGTCACGCGATATTTTACTTGTCCGAGGTTTAATCTTCGGTATCACTCTATACCTTGTTCAACCTCGTCTCCTGACAAGTACTCTTTACTCGTACCGTGGTATGTGGTCTCTTATGAACTTATTCATATGCTTGCAAGACATTAGACGACATTCCACCGAGAGGGCCCAGAGTATATCTATCCATCATCGGGATGGACAAATCCCACTGTTGATCCATATGCCTCAACTCATACTTTCCGGATACTTAATCCCACCTTTATAACCACCCATTTACGCAGTGGCGTTTGGTGTAATCAAAGTACCTTTCCGGTATAAGTGATTTACATGATCTCATGGTCATAAGGACTAGGTAACTATGTATCGAAAGCTTATAGCAAATAACTTAATGACGAGATCTTATGCTACGCTTAATTGGGTGTGTCCATTACATCATTCATACAATGACATAACCTTGTTATTAATAACATCCAATGTTCATGATTATGAAACTAATCATCCATTAATCAACAAGCTAGTTTAAGAGGCATACTAGGGACTTCTTGTTGTCTACATATCACACATGTACTAATGTTTCGGTTAATACAATTATAGCATGATATATAAACATTTATCATAAATATAAAGATATAAATAATAACCACTTTATTATTGCCTCTAGGGCATATCTCCTTCAGTCTCCCACTTGCACTAGAGTCAATAATCTAGATTACATTGTAATATACCTAACACCCATGGCATTCTGGTGTTGGTCATGCTTTGCCCTAGGGAGAGCTTTAGTCAACGGATCTGCTACATTCAGATCAGTGTGTACTTTTCAAATCTTTACTTCTCCATCTTCGATGTACTCGCGAATCGAGTGGTAACGCAGCTTGATATGCTTCAGCCTCTTGTGTGACCTTGGCTCTTGTGCATTGGCGATGGCACCCATGTTATCACAGTAAATGTTTAATGGGTCCAATGCACTAGGAACCACACCGAGCTCTACAATGAACCTCTTCATCCATACTGCTTCTGATGAAGCCTCTGAAGCCGCTATGTACTCTGATTCTGTTGAAGACTTCGCCACCGTGCACTGCTTCGAGCTTGACTAGCTTACTGCAGCACCATTCAATATAAACACGTACGCAGACTGTGACTTAGAGTCATCAGGATCAGTGTTCCAACTTGCATCGGTGTAACCGTTTACAACGAGCTCTTGGTCACCTCCATAACAAAGAAACATATCCTTAGTTCTTTTCAAGTACTTCAGGATATTCTTGACCGCTGTCCAGTGTTCCATTCCTAGATCACTTTGATATCTGCTAGTCAAACTAACAGCATGTGCTATATCCGGTCTAGTACATAGCATGGCATACATGATAGATCCTACTGCCGAGGCATAGGGGATATTACTCATCCTTTCTCTTTCTTCTGCCGTAGCCGGTCCTTGAGTCTTACTCAAGACCTTGCCTGGTAACATAGGTAAGAACCCTTTCTTACTTTCGTCCATTCTAAACTTTTTTAGAATCTTGTCCAGATATGTACTCTGTGATAGCCCTATTAGGCGTCTTGATCTATCTCTATAAATCTTGATGCCTAATATATACGATGCTTCACCAAGGTCTTTCATTGAAAAACTATTATTTAAATAACCTTTAACACTGCTTAATAGTTCTATATCATTCCCGATCAATAATATGTCATCTACATATAATATCAGGAATGCTACAGAGCTCCCACTCATTTTCTTGTAAATACAGGCCTCTCCATGACACTGTATAGACCCGAAGTCTTTGATCACTTTATCAAAGCGTCGGTTCCAACTTCTCGATGCTTGCTTCAGTCCATAGATTGAACGCTGAAGTTTGCACACTTTGTCAGCATTTTTAGGATCGACAAAACCTTTGGGTTGTACCATATACAACTCTTCCTCAATGTCTCCATTAAGGAACGCCGTTTTGACATCCATCTGCCAAATCTCATAATCGAAAAATGCAGCTATTGCTAACAAAATCCTCACAGATTTTAGCTTTGCTACAGGTGAGAAAGTCTCATCGTAGTCAACTCCTTGAATTTATCGGAAACCCTTTGCGACAAGTCGAGCTTTATAGACAGTAATATTACCATCAGCTGTTCGACGTGATTTTGTACCTAGCAAATGAAAATCACGTGGCATTTTGGGTGTGCAATACACGTATAAATACACATGACAGGGCGGCCGTACAAACTACCTATGGCTGCTTATGCTGCTCTCTTATTTAAATGTGTTGGCTATACATTCACATCGATCAATCCCTTGCTAGCTCTCTATGCATGCAGGGCTTCGCATGGGTCAGGTATGCAGGTACATGTACATGAACGGGTACAGCTTATGTATCCTGGCTAGGCTGAAGAAACGGACGGGTTTTGATCGCCCGGTGCAGCACGTCCTTGCGCCAGGTTCGAGTCAATCGCATCCGCGTCTCCGCAACGATCGGCACCCAGCTAGCTGATAAGGATGCTCTCAGCCGAGCCGCAAATGGAGCAACGGCACAACAACTTGAGAACGACGCCCGCGCAGTGCGTCCCATTCGGTTCGGCCTGGGCGCTCGTCTATAAAAGGGACGCAACAACAGCTGAGGAAGGCGAGGAGAAAACAGACGGCAGCGGACGACGCGCCTAACAAGAGACTTGGGGCACCGGACACGCGCCACACAAGCTGAAGATGAAGGTTGCCCATCACCGGAGGGCCGTCGCGGACGTTCGCAACACGGTGTGTCCGGCAGCGACACGACGCCGCGCCATGATGCACATCAAGCGTCAAGGGTAGCCGTCAGGCTACCCGCAACACTGACGAGGCAAGCCATCACGTCGACCATGGCCGTGAACGCCCTGCTCCTTCACGCCACCACAGTCCGCGGCGAACAAGATCGACTCTGTCGACGAGGATGTCGCAGCTGGAGCTTCTTATATGTAGCCCATCGGCGTGCACTTGTGATGCCGGCGGCCGTAGAAATGGAGGCCGCGCCACCGGAATGAGATATTTCCTCCTTCCTAATAACCATTTTAGCAGTACTGAGCCGCAGGTACGTACAAGGCGCAGTCCACCAAGAAGGAGAAGAAATGAAGGCAGCGGCTGACGCGGCCACGGAGCCAGAGCAGCAGACGCGCTCCGGGGAATTTGAAGACGTACGGAGGTGTTGCCGATCACCGGCGAACAAGGACGTCGGCGATCAAGGACGTCGGCGACACGGTGTCCGGCAGCGACACGACGCTGCGCCATGAGCACATTAAGCGGAGCTCTCCGCAGCGTTGACATGGCAAGCTAGCCATGGCGCCACCGACACCGACCATGGCCGTGGAAGCCCTGCTACACCACGTCACCCACAGAGTCCATGGTGAACAAGATCATCTCCATCGTCAAGGATGCCGCCACCGGGGATTCCCATACGGCACCCGTGCATCGGTGATGCCAGCCGTTGCAGAAATGCACGCCGTGCCGCCGAGATGCAACACCAGCAAGACCACTGGCAGCGAACGACGCGCCAAGTTGGTATACGACGGCGGCGAACTATACACACGCGCCCAAACGGCGGCAGCTGCGCCACTCATATCCGAAGGCCGGAGGCGGCGGATGATGCGTCGAGCACACGCCCTGGAGCCATGACGCAGAGATCTGGTGCAGGAGAACGGACGCCCAACTTGAAGACGGAGGTTGCCGATCGGCAGATGTCAAGGACGACATCGGCGACATGGCGTGTCTGGCAGCGAACCGACACCACGCTGTGAAAGCTAGCCATCGCGCCGACCGTGGCCGTGGAGGCCCTGGCCCTTCACGCGACCACAGTCCGTGGCGAACAAGATCGTCTCCGTCAAGGAGAAGGTCGCCGCTGGAGCTTCCCATATGCAGCCCGTCGGCGCGCACCGATGATGCTGGCATCTGTCGAAACGCAGGCCGTGTCACCGGGATGAGATTCGTTTCCTCCATTACCGAAACACCATTGTGGCTGTATCAAATTGCAGATGACGCGCCGAACACGTAGCGGAGGCGGCGCCGAAGTACACAAGCGCCCAACGGCGGTAGCTGAGCACCACGTACCCGGAGGCGGCGGATGACACGCCGAACACACGCCATGGAGCCACGATGCAGAGCGCGCCCCACAACATGAAGACGGAGGTCGCCGATCATCAGTTGCCGAGGATGTCGGCGACACGGCATGACCGGCAGCTGCTCGACGCCGCGCCATGGTGCACGCCAAGCGGGAAGGGCGGCCGATGGAGCTCCCTTCGACGCTGACGAAGCAAACCATCCCACCGCCGACGCGGACCATGGCCGTGGAGGCCCTGCTCCTCCACGCCACCAGAGTTCGTGGCAACAAGATCGCCCCCATCAATGAGGATGCGCGCCGGCGAGTCGTGACGCAGAGCACGCCCCTGAACTTGAAGACGGAGGTGGCAAGCACATGCACTCCAGCTCTCGGACGCTGTCGCCGGACGGTCCTAACGCTGCGCCGGAATGCAAACCTGGAAAAACGGCCCCGCTGGAGCTGCATATACGTAGCCCGTCGGCGTACACCGCTCAGCATATTCTGGTGCTCCAAGGCCCATGGTGGCGAACAAGATCGGCTCCGTCGACAAGGATAGCCCCGCCGGAGCTGCCTATACGTAGCCCGTCGGTGTGCACCGCTCAACATATTCCGGTGTTTCAAGGGCCATGCACGCGTACCCCATGTGTGTCCATCGGGAGCTACGCGAGCATCACCAGCACGATATGCCGGAGCCACGCCGTCAACATGAACTAGGCCAGGCCAGTGCGGAGGGCAGCTGCCCACCATGTGGCATGTGCCCATGTTGGTCAGCACCTAACACTCGTCGAGCATCAGAGGAAGAGAAGCAAGGCATTTCATTAGCTGGAAATGCTCACTTACACGTTTGAAGGAGCTTCCAGCCAACGGTGCTTTGGTCCATCTAATGAAGCTGGGTTTTCGTAGGACGACGCATACACATCCACGCATCGGTCCCCTTCAACGGAGCTTCCGCCAAGGACTACATCAACATCTATAGCTCGTATTCAACCAGACGAGACATCACTATGCGGCCGACCGACCAGCATCGGCCGATAACTACATCAACAAATCAGCACACTCTTCGTCGACTTCTTTCAGCGAGAACTACATCGGCATGCAGCTACTCGCCTACGTCAACCGACTACTCTAGTCGAGTCACACGACCACGACACACCAAGCCTCCATGGACCCATGCACATCTCCGACATCACAGGATCTACATCGCCAAGTTCATACATCATCGTCGTCAAGCCAAGCTGCCACGCGACAACGTTTAAGTCTACTCCGACAACCAGATCGACCATCTTCCCCAACATCGGCCTAGCACCGACGAGGCGAAGCCACTCCATCTTCTTGTCTTTTCTTCGATGAAGCGAACTATTTCTTGCCGGGCACCGACGAGGCGAAGGCAAGACATCAAGTCCGACACCGACGAGGCGGACACCACCAGGCCTGGCACCGACGAGGCGAAGGCCGCCCATCTGTCTGAGCTGACGAGGCCAGACATCTTCATCATCGGACATCGACAAGCCGGAGAGTATGGCTAAGCATCGCCGGGGCGACGGACGTACCGTCCCGCTTTCCACTTCACCATCACATCATCATCGTCTACGCCAAGTGCATGGAGAGGACGAGACTTGAAGACAACGACCATTGCAGCAGCTTAATCGGAGGTGGTCCGCGGCGTTGACTCGTGGACGTAATTAATCGGGAGCCTTCCGAGGCCCCGTGAACCAGAACACACAATCTCCCAAGTCATATCGGCCGCGCTAGCAGGCCACGGAGCGTATATGTAAAGGGATCTTGTAATTTCGTTTCTCCATTGAGAGATTAATAAAAATACATGTTTCCCTATATTTTATTTGTGTACTTATGTACACTGGCACGCCCGCACATTTATTTTCCCCTGACGCGCAGAGAGATAATATTTAGTCCACCTTTTTATTATTTCTCGTGTCAAACAAAATAGCACGCCCGGTGGGACATGGTTCTCCTCCCATCTTTGCTGCGCAACAATGGTCGTCAAATTCGTCTTCATGATCTTCCCCATAATACAAGGCGGTGTGTGAAGTTATTTATCTTGGGGTATTCTAGCCGGGGCCTTATCTTGCAAAATGGCCCGGATAACTCCCTCACAATTCAAGACCCAACTGTGATCACTTTTTCTGGTGGGAATCCACGGGTGCATGTCCAACATGCCTTGATACATGGGTTCTGTCCGAATTACGGCGGCCAGTTAATAAGGCGCCATGCATTATATAAGGGGTCTAAGATGTTTTACTCTCCCCAAGACTTTCTTTGGTGGACCATGTCATCGTTCACCTTTTATGGAAGGCTTCGCCGATCTCCGAATCACGCCCAGTTCTACTTGGGGCAGTTTCGTGAAGCGGGAATTTATCTTGTTCCAGGCAAAAACAAGTTTCGTCAATCTTAACTTGAAGCCTAGTACACCGGCGACTGAACCTATCCTAGGTCGCCCCATGAAGACGACGGCTCTAATTGATGGAAGGGTGGCATACTCCTTTGATGAAGAAGCGAATGGCCCGTCTTCTCCGACCTACTGGGCTCGGATGCGAGGGCGATGTGCTGAGCGGATATCTTCACCAAGCGCAGGTTCTACCGGAAGAGCTATGGCATCTATAGCCTTCACATGTTGTGCTTGGTTTTTGCACCACATGCATCACACTATTCCACCTTTTCGCATGATCTGAGGCAATTACTAACTATAAATAATGGTTTTTCCTACAAATATCCCCTAGTGTTTGAAGAATTGGCTACCTTGGGACTTGTCGGAGGGCGTCAAAACATGCCGTGGTGCAGCGGAGCTGCTCTCACATTCATAATGCACGACACATGGCAATTGCATGCTTCTGGAGGCGGTGAAGAAGAATATTTGGGCACTTCTGACACTGAGACTCCATGCTCATCATTCTTCCTGGCGTTTCTCAGGTTTATGGAGGCTCGCGTCCCGGGGAAGACTATAGGAAAAGATCAAGAAAATGCTGCCCGGCCCAACACAAGTTGAGGTTCGGTGCGTAGCCCCTTGGCAACCCCGGGGCGTGCCACCATAAGCTCCAGATAAAGTGCCAGAGGGTTTTCTTAGTCTACCAAGGTGAATGACTGTTTTCCAAGTTCTCAAGGTGGGTCCCTGTCCAAAATAGAAGAATACTCCCGAAGAGGTTCCAGCAATCCTGAGAAGAACAAAGAAAATCTCCAGAAGTTCAAGTAATCTTATAAAGTCCACGGCTGTACAAATAGCTCGTGCAAAGCAATTCTCACAAGAGTAAATATCTTCAAGAGTTCAAAGAAGCAAGTCAAGCAATCATGGGCAGTAAGGGAACCACTCGAAAGGAGGCGGGAGCAGTCATTCACCACCCCTCAATCAAGGCATGGATTATTTTCGGCCATTTTTCCCAAACCCATTTACCCCAATTGACCTCACCTAAGTCTTTGTGTTCTTGAGGCTCAGTCCGGGGGCATGTTTGAGTTGTGGGGTTCCACTCGGTACGATGATGGGCTAGAATATGATTTTTTGCTGCCTCTCGAAAGCATCCATGAAGCATGTCGTCTCCACACACACACACACTCTAAAGGAAACTCAATATTGAGTTGCGACGGTCATGGTCCTCTGACTTTTCCCAATGACGAGTCCTTTGGTAGCCTTTTCCGATTACACCACTATGCCTCATGGTTTAAAGAATTTTTTTTAAACATGTTACAAAATATACTTGCTTGCATATTCTTTGCATTCACACTTGGTGCAGCTATAATCATCATGGCGCACACGTTGAACCTGCGCTAAGAAGATGGCTACAGGACCACCATATCAGTGTGTCCATGATACCGCCTATGACCTCACGACGTCTAGTGGCTTACGCCAACATCGAATAAACATTGGCGGCTGGGGCAGGCGACATCCATGCTCAGAAGGTGGCCTGATGGCTCCCTGTCATCCGTATATCTACATCAACCTACATCATGGTACTAGGGAAGCAACTCCTGTGCGCCATGACATCGCCAACGACTTGTCGGCGCTCAATCTTCTACGTCGACCTACGTCATGGTGCTAGGGCAGCAACTTCCATGCGCCGTGACATCGCCGACGACTTCTCGGCGCTCGATCTTCTACGTCGACCTACGTCATGGTGCTGGGGCAGCAACTTCCGTGCGCCGTGACATCGCCGGCGACTTCTCGACGCTCCATCTTCTACATCGACCTACGTCATGGTGTTGGGGCAGCAACTTCCATGCGCCGTGACATCGCCGGCGACTTCTCGGCGCTCCATCTTCTACATCGACCTACGTCATGGTACTGGGGCAGTAACGCCCATGCGCCATGACATCGCCGTCTTCTTCTCGGCGTCGGACCTTCTGCATTGACCTACATCATGGCGCTGGGGCCAATAACACCCGTGCACCATGACATCGCCAACGACTTATCGGCGCTTGATCTTCTACATCGACCTACATCATGGCGCTGGGGGCAATAACGCCCATGCACCGTGACATCGCCAACGACTTGTCGGCGCTTGATCTTCTACATCGACCTACATCACGGCACTGGGGGCAGTAACGTCCATGCGCCATGACGCCGCCGCCGACTTCTCGGTGCTCGATCATCCACACCAACCTACACCACGGCACTTGGGGCAGCAACTTCCATGCACCATGACATCGCCGGCGACTTCTCGGCGCTCCATCTTCTACCCCGACCCACATCGTGGACCGGGCAGTAACGTACATACGCCATGACATCGCCGACGACTTCTCGGCGCTCGGTCATCGACACCAATCTACGTATCGGCACTGGGGCAGCAATGCCCATGCGCCGTGACATCTCCGACGACTTCACGGCACCTTTATAATCTACATCAACGATATCATGAGCACATGGGTTGGCAACACCTGTATTTCTATGACGCTGATGGCGCCCCAGCGCCTAGTCTACAATTACAATAATGCCAGGGGCAACACCGCCCCTCGGTCATCAACATAGCCGATGGCTACCCCGGCATACTACTGTTCACTTAAATGTGAGCGGTCGATGGCTTTCCGATGCTTCTTCCTTGCATAGGACCACGACAAGGCGGAGGGCTTCTACCGATTTGTTCGTGCGTCTCTACCAAGTTTATGGGAGCAGTGTAGCGCGCCAGTGCGGCCAGCGTGAATCTGTGAAACCCTTCGACCTAGTTGGCTGGCACTGCAATTGCTAAGCGGTCGCGCCGTCGAATGAAGGCAATGTGAGATTGTCTTATTGCCTAGCACCGTGACTGTTTCATGGTCGCAACAAGCCTCCTCACGTCCAATGCAAGTGCGGATGAACTTACCTGCACTAGACTTTAACGGTCTCTTCTCAAGGAAAATTCACACTATTGATGTACCTATTGATGTTATTCAATACAAGATGTTTATGCGGCTGCGCATGGAGACCTGCGGTCATAACCACGTCGTTACGGCTATGGAGCCCGCGCCGGTCAGCAGGTAGATCACCCGCTGCACGACCCTAAAATTTCCTTGCGGCGTTTTGGCTTGCGAAGTTGCGCCCAAAGCCTTAATAAACTGGGCGTGTGGAATTCTCATCTTTATATAAAAATGCTTATGAGCAAATGGATAAAAATGATAGGCGCATGTATAGAGATGCCCTGTATTGCGGGTAGTGCGTCATCTGGACGTCTGCTTCTTTTATTATTTGCACTTATTGTTCAAAGCATGCAGCGTGAAGGAAGATTAAAAGAAAGCCATGGATTGCCTACATGGTATTGATATGGATGGTATCTCTGGGCGGGCGACTTAGAATCTCGTCGACCGTGTTCAGATTGAATCGTATTTATCTGTTGTACGGTTCTCGCCTTTGATGCTGAAACGAGTAGCAGGAAGTACAAAATAATGTCAAACACCACAGCAGTGCTTACGGCTGATCGATTACTTGATCGTCGGACAGCACGCTTATGGAATTTATGAGTATATAAACTCACAGATTTTCCTCGCCTTTGCTCTTCACATTGGAGCAGACTAAAAAAATGAGTTTGCCCGATGGAGCTATGACCGAGCTGCTGTTGCTTGTAGCACCAAGCTCAACAGCGAAGGAACAACCCTGTATGAACACTGGAAATATCTCGGCACCCGTCGTCCAGGGCGCCACCGTGCTCGATGACGAGGCAAAGCTGATCATTCAGATATCAAGACTCAAGCAGAGCAATTATAATATGATGGATCACATACAATTCATCAACACAATTGATCCGAAACTCAATATGATTGATTCGAAACTCAATATGGTTGAGGTCGCCAGGGTAAAATAAAGAAGTGTGATATTCTCTAAACAAACAGCAGGGATTGGAAGGCTGCAAAGAAAATGCGCCGCTTAATATTGTTTTCTCACCAAGTCGAGTTTGATCTGCTTCGCGCTCGAACTCAACTTGCCGAGGGAGCATTTGTTCGACGTGATTTTGTACCTAGCAAATGAAAATCACGTGGCATTTTGGGTGTGCAATACACGTATAAATACACATGACAGGGCGGCCGTACAAACTACCTATGGCTGCTTATGCTGCTCTCTTATTTAAATGTGTTGGCTATACATTCACATCGATCAATCCCTTGCTAGCTCTCTATGCATGCAGGGCTTCGCATGGGTCAGGTATGCAGGTACATGTACATGAACGGGTACAGCTTATGTATCCTGGCTAGGCTGAAGAAACGGACGGGTTTTGATCGCCCGGTGCAGCACGTCCTTGCGCCAGGTTCGAGTCAATCGCATCCGCGTCTCCGCAACGATCGGCACCCAGCTAGCTGATAAGGATGCTCTCAGCCGAGCCGCAAATGGAGCAACGGCACAACAACTTGAGAACGACGCCCGCGCAGTGCGTCCCATTCGGTTCGGCCTGGGCGCTCGTCTATAAAAGGGACGCAACAACAGCTGAGGAAGGCGAGGAGAAAACAGACGGCAGCGGACGACGCGCCTAACAAGAGACTTGGGGCACCGGACACGCGCCACACAAGCTGAAGATGAAGGTTGCCCATCACCGGAGGGCCGTCGCGGACGTTCGCAACACGGTGTGTCCGGCAGCGACACGACGCCGCGCCATGATGCACATCAAGCGTCAAGGGTAGCCGTCAGGCTACCCGCAACACTGACGAGGCAAGCCATCACGTCGACCATGGCCGTGAACGCCCTGCTCCTTCACGCCACCACAGTCCGCGGCGAACAAGATCGACTCTGTCGACGAGGATGTCGCAGCTGGAGCTTCTTATATGTAGCCCATCGGCGTGCACTTGTGATGCCGGCGGCCGTAGAAATGGAGGCCGCGCCACCGGAATGAGATATTTCCTCCTTCCTAATAACCATTTTAGCAGTACTGAGCCGCAGGTACGTACAAGGCGCAGTCCACCAAGAAGGAGAAGAAATGAAGGCAGCGGCTGACGCGGCCACGGAGCCAGAGCAGCAGACGCGCTCCGGGGAATTTGAAGACGTACGGAGGTGTTGCCGATCACCGGCGAACAAGGACGTCGGCGATCAAGGACGTCGGCGACACGGTGTCCGGCAGCGACACGACGCTGCGCCATGAGCACATTAAGCGGAGCTCTCCGCAGCGTTGACATGGCAAGCTAGCCATGGCGCCACCGACACCGACCATGGCCGTGGAAGCCCTGCTACACCACGTCACCCACAGAGTCCATGGTGAACAAGATCATCTCCATCGTCAAGGATGCCGCCACCGGGGATTCCCATACGGCACCCGTGCATCGGTGATGCCAGCCGTTGCAGAAATGCACGCCGTGCCGCCGAGATGCAACACCAGCAAGACCACTGGCAGCGAACGACGCGCCAAGTTGGTATACGACGGCGGCGAACTATACACACGCGCCCAAACGGCGGCAGCTGCGCCACTCATATCCGAAGGCCGGAGGCGGCGGATGATGCGTCGAGCACACGCCCTGGAGCCATGACGCAGAGATCTGGTGCAGGAGAACGGACGCCCAACTTGAAGACGGAGGTTGCCGATCGGCAGATGTCAAGGACGACATCGGCGACATGGCGTGTCTGGCAGCGACCCGACACCACGCTGTGATGCATATCAAGCGAAGCTCTCCGCGACGCTGACAAGGCAAGCTAGCCATCGCGCCGACCGTGGCCGTGGAGGCCCTGGCCCTTCACGCGACCACAGTCCGTGGCGAACAAGATCGTCTCCGTCAAGGAGAAGGTCGCCGCTGGAGCTTCCCATATGCAGCCCGTCGGCGCGCACCGATGATGCTGGCATCTGTCGAAACGCAGGCCGTGTCACCGGGATGAGATTCGTTTCCTCCATTACCGAAACACCATTGTGGCTGTATCAAATTGCAGATGACGCGCCGAACACGTAGCGGAGGCGGCGCCGAAGTACACAAGCGCCCAACGGCGGTAGCTGAGCACCACGTACCCGGAGGCGGCGGATGACACGCCGAACACACGCCATGGAGCCACGATGCAGAGCGCGCCCCACAACATGAAGACGGCGGTCGCCGATCATCAGTTGCCGAGGATGTCGGCGACACGGCATGACCGGCAGCTGCTCGACGCCGCGCCATGGTGCACGCCAAGCGGGAAGGGCGGCCGATGGAGCTCCCTGCGACGCTGACGAAGCAAACCATCCCGCCGCCGACGCGGACCATGGCCGTGGAGGCCCTGCTCCTCCACGCCACCAGAGTTCGTGGCAACAAGATCGCCCCCATCAATGAGGATGCGCGCCGGCGAGTCGTGACGCAGAGCACGCCCCTGAACTTGAAGACGGAGGTGGCAAGCACATGCACTCCAGCTCTCGGACGCTGTCGCCGGACGGTCCTAACGCTGCGCCGGAATGCAAACCTGGAAAAACGGCCCCGCTGGAGCTGCATATACGTAGCCCGTCGGCGTACACCGCTCAGCATATTCTGGTGCTCCAAGGCCCATGGTGGCGAACAAGATCGGCTCCGTCGACAAGGATAGCCCCGCCGGAGCTGCCTATACGTAGCCCGTCGGTGTGCACCGCTCAACATATTCCGGTGTTTCAAGGGCCATGCACGCGTACCCCATGTGTGTCCATCGGGAGCTACGCGAGCATCACCAGCACGATATGCCGGAGCCACGCCGTCAACATGAACTAGGCCAGGCCAGTGCGGAGGGCAGCTGCCCACCATGTGGCATGTGCCCATGTTGGTCAGCACCTTACACTCGTCGAGCATCAGAGGAAGAGAAGCAAGGCATTTCATTAGCTGGAAATGCTCACTTACACGTTTGAAGGAGCTTCCAGCCAACGGTGCTTTGGTCCATCTAATGAAGCTGGGTTTTCGTAGGACGACGCATACACATCCACGCATCGGTCCCCTTCAACGGAGCTTCCGCCAAGGACTACATCAACATCTATAGCTCGTATTCAACCAGACGAGACATCACTATGCGGCCGACCGACCAGCATCGGCCGATAACTACATCAACAAATCAGCACACTCTTCACTAGTGGAAAACGGGGCAATAGGCCCGGTCCATTTGGGCCTTTAGACCCGGTTCCTGAACCGGGACCAACTAGGCGGGACTAAAGGGGGTACCCTTTAGTCCCGGTTCAAAGATAAACCGGGCCTAAAGGCCTCAACACGTGGTGCGACCAGGGAGCTCGCGCTGGAAGGGCTTTGGTCCCGGTTCGTGGTACGAACCGGGCCTATGTTTCTCTGCCGCGGCAGAGAATTGCTATTTCTCTGCCGCGGCACAGATTTGGGCTGTACCAGCGTTTCTCTGCCGCGGCAGAGAAACAGTCTGTTTCCCTTGCCGCGGCAGAGTTTCAGCAATGCATATATATATCATTCAAGAAACCACAAAAAATCGTCATGAATATATATAGACATCGTCAACAGTACACGACATAGTCAACACAGTACACGTAATGCATGCATATTTACAATACAACTTTTCCTGAACGAATATCCTCCGCCGTCACGTGCTCTCCACCTGGGGTAAGGACCTCGGTAATAAAGAATCCCGCGATCTCCTCTTGAATTGCTTTTATTTGATCCGCTGTTATGAGAGTGTCCCGCAGGCGTGTCATCTATATTTAAAAAAGGAGAACAATATATGAATGGAACTCAATACAATAGATGGTACTAATTAAGATTAATTGTGAAAATTTGTTATCGTACACGAGTGTGGTGTATTTGGGCATCCCCACCCTTGGGACAGGACATGTCACGCATGAAGGTGCAGACGTAGTATCCACATAAGTTATTCCCTTTTTCCTGCCTCATACACTTTACGAAAAAATAGTTCGATCAAACTAATAATCAAGCATCGTATTGAAAGTAAATATCATATATAAAGTTTCACGGACATAGCTATATATATAGTACTACTTACAGGGTAATCTCTAAATGTAAGCTCCGGTTTCCATTCACCCGGAACAGTATTGATGAACCGTTTCCAAGCCCTGCCCGGCAAAAAATAATGAGTAAATGAGTAATTGATTAGTTGATGATATCTTCGAATTAGAGCAGATGAAGATACCAATACGAAATTGATTGAAACTACCTCTGGAGGATGGCAGCCATGTCCGCCCATTCCGCATATTCTGTACGTTTCGAGTCCATGACGTTTACGACTCCAAGGTGAAGATCAATGATTAGGAGAATAAAATGGAAACTGCACAAGCATAGCTCAATGATTACGAGAATAAAGTGGAAGGTGCACAAGCATAATGTATGTTATATATAACACTCACTTGAAGTTGTAGGGAAAGAATATATCCTCTTTGTCTGCTTGCTTCTCTAAAAACATTACGATGTTGTCCTCTGTGTCCTTGGCGAAGTCTCGAACCGTAACTTCATGAACTGTGTTTGGGTCTATGAACCCCAGCGGTAGGAGCTTGCCTCTTTTGTATTCCAGCTTCTTCATTCTGCATAATTAAATGTATAGCGTACACAAAGAATATAATGAGGATAATTGTTAGTGCAAATGAATGAGCTACAAACTTAATTACACAAATAAATCACTTACAGGCAGTAGCAACTGATGACAGCTTTGTCGAGGGCGTCTTGATTGAATAACTGAAACAGTTCTTCTAACTCAATGTTTATCTCGTCTTCCCCCCGGAAGTAATGCTCATCTCTAAGATACACCGTGATGTAGGTTTCACATCTTCGACAGGCTTTCAGGTACCAGTCATGCAACCTTCGCATCTGAGTCCCTAGACGCGCGAGCTCGCCAGGTTTGACGAGATCAGATCCGTATCTATACTTGTTTACCACTTGAGCCGTTGGATAGTAATCTTCGTACTCAACTGATGCTCCCTGAGCTCTAGCCGCCCGTTCGATCATCGATGCCGTCTCTGGATCATGATATGGCTCCACGATGAAGTGGGGTGCGGCCTGAATGTCCTGCTGTCCAAGCTGGGCGACTTTTTTTGCTTCTTTCATCGCTCTAGAGGACTGTCCAAGAGAGCGGTCATAATCAGCTCTCAGCTCAGGTCCTAGAGGGCGCCGACCGGGTCCTGAGCCGCGCTGGGTGTGCCCCCAAAGCCACGGAACAACAACGGGAGCATAGCTAACATGAGATCCCCGCATAACGCTCCATCCGGTCCTATACATGTTGTCTAACGCGTACATGTAACGGCGAACATGCTGGTCCTCCGCTTCAATGCGCTGAGCTACCTCCTCCGGCGGGGCCAGCTCCCTCTGAAACGACCGTGGCCCATAAGACCTCCACCAAAGAATATCCGGGTCGACAACGGGACCCGGATTCCGCACCAAGGTGCGCGACCCGGAAGCTAAGACCTCCCAGTGCCACCCCGGCGGAGCCCAGTCCCGGACCTCCCCCATCTGCTCCATCTCCTCGGTGAGAGTCAGACCACGGCCCGCCGGCTGTCGCTGTCGCGGCATCGTAGCTACGAAAACAAATCATATATGTATACTAATATAAATAAAAAACATGATATTGTGCTAAATAAAAAACTTCACTACTTTTGTACTAACGCCGCGTTCCACGACCCCGGATCGATCGATCCGGATCGGGGGTCGGGAACGACAGCGGGAGCGGTAGAGGGAATTGAACGACCGTATTTTGGGGGCGCCGGCAGGGGCGTCGACACTACCGGCACCGCCACGGACTCGGCGCTCCTCCTCTCGCTCTTCTCTCTATTTTGCGACCCTAGTACTATGTCGCGGTGGCACCGGCAGGGGCGCCGGCACTACCGGAGATGGTGGCGGTCGGCCGGTGGTGGCACTATAACATAGGGGTATGGTGGCGGCTGCTCGTAAAATATATCCATCTTATTTTGATCATAAAATCCTATGTTCCCTAAAAAAAAACCTATCTAATACACTATGTCTAATACACTATGTCCAATTATCTAATACACTATGTCTAATACACTATGTCTAATACACTATGTCCAATTATCTAATACACTATGTCTAAAAAAAAACCTATCTAATACACTATGTCTAATACAAATAAAAGTATCTAATTTCGGGATACATACAAATTATCTAATACACTATGTCCAATTTGATAATTATAAGAAACAAAAAAAAATAGAAAAATAAGGGTGGCCGGGGGCGCTCTCACCTTGCCGGCGGCGGTGGAGGAGGGGCGCGGCGGTGGAGCGCGGGCGACGGCGGTGGAGCGCGGGCGGCGGCGGCGGTGGAGCGCGGGCGCTCTCACCTTCACGGCGGCGAGCGCGGCGGCGGCGCGGCGGCGAGCGCGGCGGCGCGCGCGGAGAGACGGCCGGCACGCGCGCGGCCGTCGGGAGAGAGGAGAGAGGCGGCGCACGGCGGCAGCGGTGGCGGTGCGCGAGGCGGAGGGCGGCGGCGGTGGTGCGAGCGGCGGAGGCGGTGGCGATTCGCGGCGCGGCAGCCTGGCGGCGCTGTGGTGTCTCCTCCTCGCGCGATTGATTTGCGCGAGGAAGGAGACGAGCAGTTATAGTGCCCCCCCCCCTTTGGACCCCGTGCGTTTTACAAACCCGGTCCAAAGGCCCCCCATTTGTCCCCGTTTGTAATACAAACCGGGTCAAAAGGCCATTTTTGCTGCGTTTTCGCTGCGCGCGCAAAAAAGGCCTTTAGTCCCGGTTTGTAATACAAACCGGGTCCAAAGGCCAAATTTTTTTAAAAAATTTCATTCCCGCCTTATTTCAAATGAAAAAAAGCCACCGCACTGCCACACGTGTCCACCGCCGTGTAGTGGCCACTGTCGCCACCGCCACCGCCTGGCCACCACCGTCACCGCCATGTACGGGCCACCGCCGTGTACTGCCCACCACCGCCACCGCCATGTACTGGCCACCACCGCCACCGCCACACGTGTCCCTTCCCCGTGCCACGTGTCGCCGCCGCTTCCACGTGCCTCGCCCCGCCGTCACCGCCATGTACGGGCCACCGCCGTGTACTGCCCACCACCGCCACCGCCGTGTACTGCCCACCATCGGCACCGCCGTGTACTGCCCACCACCGCCACCGCCACCGCCTGGCCACCACCGTCACCGCCATGTACGGGCCACCGCCGTGTATCGCCCTTCCCGTGCCACGATGTCACCGCCGCTTCCACCTGCCTCGCACCTCCGTCACCGCCATGTACGGGCCACCGCCGTGTACTGCCCACCACCGCCACCGCCCGTGTCTTGGCCACCGTCGGCACCGCCGTGTACTGCCCACCACCGCCACCGCCACCGCCTGGCCACCACCGTCACCGCCATGTACGGGCCACCGCCGTGTACTGCCCACCACCGCCACCGCCACACGTGTCCCTTCCCCGTGCCACGTGTCGCCGCCGCTTCCACGTGCCTCGCCCCGCCGCCACCGCCGTGCGACGTGTAGATCCCGCTTCCACGTGCCACGCCCCGCCGCCTCCCCGCGCCACCTGTCGCCGCCGCTTCCACGTGCCACGCCCCGCCGCTTCCCCGCGCCACCTGTCGCCAAACTTGCCGCGCCGATGTGCTATAAAGCGCCGCGTGCGCGCGGAACCACACGTCGTCATCGCCTCCGTTCATTCGTCACCGGGATGCCGCCGCGCCGTCGCGGCTCGTCCGGTTTCCGTGGCGTCCGAGCGCGGCCGAACGGTAGGTTCTACGCCGAGATGCGTGCCGGTGGCTTCCGGCTCACCCTCGGCACGTACAACACCCCGGAGCTGGCGGCGCGCGCTTACGACGCGGCCGCATGGCGATTGCGGCGGCCACGGTGCGACATGAACTTCCCAGACGTCGAATCGCTAGAGGAGGCGGAGTTCCTCGCGCCGACGCCGTGCCTCGTCGA
The DNA here is from genome assembly GCF_019359855.2 of Lolium perenne. Classification (NCBI taxonomy): domain Eukaryota; kingdom Viridiplantae; phylum Streptophyta; class Magnoliopsida; order Poales; family Poaceae; genus Lolium; species Lolium perenne. The sequence goes on along the minus strand of NC_067250.2, from coordinate 303,627,494 downwards.
CGACGAGGACCGTCGCCGCCACCGCCAGGTGCAGCGCCGGATCGCAATCGCCGAGCACGACGAGGAGTTGATGCGCCAGTGGAGGGCGCAGTTCCCCAACGACGTCGACAACACCGCCGCGTTCTTCGCTGACCTCCGGGCACAACGCAGGTCCAACAGGCGCCATCGTCGGGCCGTCGCCGTGTTCGAGCTCGATAACCCGAATACAACTTGGGCCGACAACGACCCTCGGTGGGACGACATTTGGACCGAGACAACCTCCGACGACGAGTAGATCGACTAGACTAGTTGTTTATCTATTTTATTGTATTTTCAATAAAGTCGTTGTGGCAGACGATGATGATGAAAAGTGTCCCGCCAGATTACATGTGGAATTAAAGTACAGAACGCAACTGAAAATTAATTAAGATACATGGCCAGATAGTACTCGTGCCTAGCCCTATAGTACTCGTGCCTAGCTCAACTGAAAATTAATTAAGATACATGGCCAGATTCGACTGTTCGAGTCATTCAGTCATACTCGTGCCTAGCCCTATAGTACTCGCCACTGTAGTCGTCGTAGTCGCCGTCATCATCGTCGCTGGCATCGGGGTCGCGGTAGTCAAACCTCGGCGGGAGAGCACGCGTGGGCTGGGACTGAGGGTAGCGCAGGCGGGGGCCACGGTGGGCCATGACGCCCTGGAGAGTTCGGTCGCGCCACCACAGCCGACGGCCGGCCTCGTTGAAGTTCGAAGGAGGCGGGCCGCCCTCCTCGTGCCTGGCGAGCGCCCTCTCACGCCGATTGATGAAGAAGCTCTCCCAAGTCGGGCTGTAGTCGGGATGCCACTGGGGATTCCTCCGCTGCTCGGCGTGAGCTCGAAGTAGTAGTGGTTCGTGATGGCCATCTCGCGCGCCACACCTAGAGGGACGGGAGGGACCGGTACCCCTCGGCAGCTCGGCAACCAGCCGGTAGGGACGCGGTAGCCCGGCGGGCAGGGGTAGTTCGACGCGCAGCGCCTCCGCCTCCCGGAGGGTGAGAGATACGATGGAAGCCCTGTGACCTGGTGATGCGGTTTGCAGAGATGAGGCTAGATGTGTTCTGTAAAGGGTGGCGGAGCCAAGTGCTATATAGTGAAACAATGGCGGGCGGAGGGAGGCGGGAAGCGGTGGAAAGCGCGGGAAGAAAAATAGGCGGGAACGCGGTGGCGCCAAAAAGCTGTCGGTGGGATAAGGACGTGTGGGTAACCTTTAGTCCCGGCTGGTGGGTACAACCGGGACTAAAGATCCTTTTTTGTGTCATCTAACAAAACTGTCGGTGGGATAAGGACGTGTGGGTAACCTTTAGTCCCGGCTGGTGGGTACAACCGGGACTAAAGATGTCGGCAGGATAAGAACGCATGGGTGGACGCACTGCTCGATGAGATAAAGCATGTAGCGCACGACGCCCTGTCGAAGGAACAAGACAAAGTAGAAGAGGTGCCGTGCCTATAAAAGGAGCATCGATACGCCTTGCCAAGCCCACGAACGACTACATCTCATCTAACGGTGTTGGGGAAAGGGTTGGGAAATCTCCCGTGGCGCATCTCCACTTTTAATATCTTACATACGATTACATGATTACACAAAAATAAATGGGAAATTGATTGCCATGTTGAGATACTCATTTGTGCCATGAACATTCTTCAATTAACTTGATGATGGAGCATCTTCATCATTTAATTAATCTTCTTCGGCCGTAACCATGGAGCATCTTCATCATTTAACTTGATGCTTGGATCAATGTTCACTCTGAAGGGTGGAATTTCATCAAACTGATTATAATCTTCGGACATGTCTGTCTTGTCCTCCACTCCCACGATGTTTCTTTTTCCAGAAAGAACTATGTGGCGCTTTGGCTCATCGTTTGATGTATTTGTTTCCTTATGTTTCCTTTTTCTTGGTTTGGTAGACATATCCTTCACATAGAAAACCTGGGCCACATCCTTGGCTAGGACGAATGGTTCGTCTCTATACCCAAGATTGTTGAGATCCTTGTTGTCATTCCATACAACTTGTCTACCTGAACCCCGCCTCTGTTTTGTTGACCCATTTGCACCTAAACAAAGGGACCTTAAAAGAAGGTCCATACTCAAGTTCCCATATATCCTCTATGTAACCATAATATGTGTCATTTGGGCCTTCATTCATTATTGCATCAAAGCGGACACCACTGTTTTGGTTGGTGCTCTTTTTATCTTGGGCGATCGTGTAAAATGTATTCCCATTTATCTCGTACCCTTGGAAAGTCACTACGATCGAAGATGGTGTACGGGCCAGCAAGTACAACTGATCTTCAATATGTTTGTTATTCAGGAGATGTTTTTGCAACCAACCGCCGAAAGTCGACATGTGTTCACGTCTAATCCAATCGTTCGGCTGCCCCGGGTTACGGGAGCGTAGAAAGTTCTTGTGGTCACCGATATACGGAGCCACCAAGGTGGAACTTTGTAGGACTGTGTAGTGTGCTTGAGTCAAAGAAATCCCGTCCCTACATATCATTGATTTCCTTCCTAGCGTGCCTTTTCCACTTAGTCTCCCTTCATGCCGCGATTCGGGAACACCAATCGGCTTAAGGTCGGGAATAAAGTCAACACGAGAATTCAATGACCTCCTCTGTTCCATAGCCCTTGGAGATGCTTCCTTACGGCCTAGCACGGTTATGAACATATTTCTTCAAGACTCCCATGAACCTCTCGAAGGGGAACATATTGTGTAGAAACACGGGACCGAGAATGGAAATCTCATCGACCAGGTGAACGAGGAGATTTTTCAAAATATTGAAGAAGGATGTTGGGAACACCAGGTCAAAACTAACTAGAGATTGGACCACATCATTACGCAACCTCGGTAGAATTTCTGGATTTATTACCTTCGAGAAATTGCATTGAGGAATGCACATAGCTTCACAATGGGCAGTCGAACATTTTCCGGTAGAAGCCCCCTCAATGCAATCGGAAGCAAGCTGTGTCATTATCACGTGACAGTCATGAGACTTCAAGTTACGGAATGTTTTCTTCTCCATATTTATTATTCCCTTTATATTGGAGGAGAAGCCAGACGGGACCTTGATCTTGCTAAGACATTCAAAAAATATTTCCTTCTCTGCTTTTGTAAGAGCGTAGCTGGATAAATGACGTCCTTTAACTCTCTCATGCAGCTTTTTGGGGTCTTTCCAACGTTGCTGGTCCTCCCGTGCTTACGGTGTATCTTTTGTCTTCCCGTACACACCCGAAAGCCTAGCAGGTTCACGCAAAGATTCTTCGTCACGTGCATCACATCGATTGAAGAGCGGACCTCTAAGACTTCCCAATAGGGTAGATCCCAAAATATAGATTTCTTCTTCCACATGGGCGCGTATCCGGCATCGTCATTCGGAACAGACCGCCCGCCAGGACCCTTTCCAAATATTACATCTAGATCCTTGACCATACCAAATATATCAACACCATCACGATGGGGAGGCTTCCTCCGGTGATCAGCCTCACCGTTGTAATGCTTGCCTTTCTTTCTTACGGGATGGGTAAGCCTAAGAAATCGACGATGCCCCAGGTACACGACCTTCTGACCTTTTTCCAAATAATCACCTTCGAGCTCATGTAAACAGTGTGTGCATGCATTGTATCCCTTGTTTGACTGTCCTGAAATGTTACCAAGAGCAGGCCAGTCATTGATGGTTACGAAAAGCATCGCTCTTAGGTCAAATTCCTCCTGCTTGTGCTCGTCCCACACACGTACACCTGCTAGGGACCACAGCTGTAGAAGTTCTTCGACTAATGGCTTCAGGTACACATCAATGTCGTTCCCGGGTTGCTTCGGGCCTTGTATGAGCACTGGCATCATAATGAACTTCCGCTTCATGCACAACCAAGGAGGAAGGTTATATATACAAAGAGTCACAGGCCAGGTGCTATGGCTGCAGCTCTGCTCTCCAAAAGGATTCATGCCATCTCGTCTTGAGACCAAACCGTAAGTTCCTTGCATCCTGTGCAAAGTTTGGGAACTCTCTATCGATTTTTCTCCATTGGGAGCCATCAGCAGGGTGCCTCAACATCACGTCTTTCTTACGGTCTTCTTTGTGCCATCGCAACAACCTAGCATGCTCTTTATTTACGAACAAGCGTTTCAGCCGTGGTATTATAGGAGCATACCACATAACCTTGGCGGGAACCCTCTTCTGGGGGCGCTCGCCCTCAACATCACCAGGGTCATCTCGTCGATCTTATACCGCAATGCAGTGCACACCGGACATGCATCCAAATTCTCGTACTCATCGCGGTAGAGGATGCAGTCATTAATGCATGCATGTATCTTTTGCACATCTAATCCTAGAGGGCAGACAATCTTCTTCGCTTCGTACGTACTGGCGGGCAATTCGTTACCCCTTGGAAGCTTCCTCTTAATTATTGTCAGCAACTTTCCAAATCCTGAGTCAGTGACACCGTTCTCTGCCTTCCATTGCAACAATTCCAGTGTCGCCTAGCTTTTTATGGCCATCTTCGCAAGTTGGGTATAACAATTTGTTGTGATCTTCTATCATCTTGTCAAAGGCCAACCTTTCCTTTTCAGTTTCACATTCTCTCCTTGCATCAGCAATGGCCCGGCCAAGATCATCATCGGCGGGCTCATACGGGTGCCTCTTGATCTTCTACTTCATTGTCTTCATTGCCTTCTGCGGTATCATCGTATTCGGGAAATTGGGATAACCGTCATCATCCTCTTCCTCTTCGTCATTGTCTTCCATCATAACCCCTCTTTCTCCGTGCTTGGTCCAACAATAGTAGCTTGGGCATGAAACCGGATCGCAGAAGGTGGCTGTGAATGAGACTCGAGCGAGCGTAATTTACGGTATTCTTGCAGTCCACACATGGACAATACATGAAGCCACCATGTTTGTTTGCCTCCGCCACGGCCATAAAATTATCCAGGCCCGCAGTGAACTCGTCAAACCGTCGGTCAATGTACATCCATTGCTGATTCATCTGCATGATATAATTAAGCTGATCAAAACCATTACAGAACATCACGATGTATATATACACATGCATTTTATCAATTGCAGATGAAAAGGATAAAGTTGTTAACCTCGATGAAGAAGAAAAAAGCAAGTTAAGTGTGGCTTGATTTGTGTAAACTCAAGTGGCAAATCCTCTTAAGCATTTCATCAAACACCTCTTGTGCATGTGAAAAAGAGAGGAGAGCAATACACCCTCTTGTCACGATAGTGAAATAATGGCTAGGTGTGCCTAACACTTGGGCGGGGGCAAGGTTATATAGCCGAGAGGGGGCCTTTGGACCCGGTTTGTCATACAAACCGGGACTAAAGGGTTCCCCAGGCTGACACGGCCTGCCGCGCCCTGCGGGTGGACCCTTTGGTCCCGGTTTGTATGACAAACCGGGTCCAAAGGCCGCTACAGGACAGGCGCCAGCGGGTGGGGTCGTCCTGGGCAGAAACGAACCGGGTCCAATGGGGGCATTGGACCCGGTTTGGTTCAGCAGTGGGTCATTTGCTTGGGACCAAAGGCCTCTTCTCCACTAGTGCTTCGTCGACTTCTTTCAGCGAGAACTACATCGGCATGCAGCTACTCGCCTACGTCAACCGACTACTCTAGTCGAGTCACACGACCACGACACACCAAGCCTCCATGGACCCATGCACATCTCCGACATCACAGGATCTACATCGCCAAGTTCATACATCATCGTCGTCAAGCCAAGCTGCCACGCGACAACGTTTAAGTCTACTCCGACAACCAGATCGACCATCTTCCCCAACATCGGCCTAGCACCGACGAGGCGAAGCCACTCCATCGTCTTGTCTTTTCTTCGATGAAGCGAACTATTTCTTGCCGGGCACCGACGAGGCGAAGGCAAGACATCAAGTCCGACACCGACGAGGCGGACACCACCAGGCCTGGCACCGACGAGGCGAAGGCCGCCCATCTGTCTGAGCTGACGAGGCCAGACATCTTCATCATCGGACATCGACAAGCCGGAGAGTATGGCTAAGCATCGCCGGGGCGACGGACGTACCGTCCCGCTTTCCACTTCACCATCACATCATCATCGTCTACGCCAAGTGCATGGAGAGGACGAGACTTGAAGACAACGACCATTGCAGCAGCTTAATCGGAGGTGGTCCGCGGCGTTGACTCGTGGACGTAATTAATCGGGAGCCTTCCGAGGCCCCGTGAACCAGAACACACAATCTCCCAAGTCATATCGGCCGCGCTAGCAGGCCACGGAGCGCATATGTAAAGGGATCTTGTAATTTCGTTTCTCCATTGAGAGATTAATAAAAATACATGTTTCCCTATATTTTATTTGTGTACTTATGTACACTGGCACGCCCGCACATTTATTTTCCCCTGACGCGCAGAGAGATAATATTTAGTCCACCTTTTTATTATTTCTCGTGTCAAACATCAGCATCTGTTTTTCTCTTGAAGATCCATTTATTTTCGACAGCCTTTCGGCTATCAGGTAAGTCTACCAAAGTCCATACTTTGTTATCATACTTGGATCCCATTTCGGATTTCATGGCTTCTTGCCATTTGTTGGAATCTGGGCTCATCATCGCTTCTTCATACGTCGCAGGGTCCTCATCATTGTTATCCACAATCAAAACATTTAGACAAGGATCATACCAATCAGGAGTGGTACGTTCCCTTGTCGATCTGCGAGGTTCAGTAGTTTCCTCGTTCGAAGTTTCATGATCATTATCATTAGCTTCCTCTGTTGCCGGTGTATGCGGTACAGGTACAATTTCCGATACTGCGCTACTCTGATCAACGAGTATAGATTCATCAATCTCATCGAGTTCTACTTTTCTTCCAGTCACTTCTTTAGTGAGAAATTCTTTCTCAAGAAAGGTTCCGTTCTTAGCAACAAAGATTTTGCCTTCGGATCTGTGATAGAAAGTGTACCCTATAGTTTCCTTAGGGTATCCTATGAAGACGCATTTCTCTGCTTTGGGTTCTAGCTTGTCCGGTTGTAACTTCTTTACATAGGCTTCGCAACCCCAAACTTTCGAGCAACGACTTAGGTTTCTTATTAAACCATAGTTCATACGGTGTCGTTTCTACGGATTTTTATGGTGCTCTATTTAAAGTGAATGCGGCTGTCTCTAATGCATAACTCCAAAATGATAACGGCAAATCAGTAAGAGACATCATAGAACGAACCATATCTAAGAGAGTTCGATTACGACGTTCGGACACACCGTTACGTTGAGGTGTTCCCGGCGGTGTCAATTGTGAAAGTATTCCGCGTTTCTTTAAATGCATGCCAAACTCATAACTCAGATATTCACCTCCACGATCAGATCGTAGAAATTTAATCTTCTTGTTACGTTGATTTTCTACTTCACTTTGAAATTCCTTAAACTTCTCGAAAGTTTCGGATTTATGTTTCATGAAATAGATATACCCATATCTACTCAGATCATCTGTGAAGGTTAGAACATAACGATAACCACCGCGCGATGCTACGCTCATTGGTCTGCATACATCGGTATGTATGATTTCCAATAAGTCAGTATCTCGCTCCATCATACCAGAAAATGGAGTTTTAGTCATTTTTTCCATTAGACATGCTTCGCATCTATCAAGTGACTCAAAGTCAAGTGATTCAAGTAATCCATCAGTATGTAGTTTCTTCATGCGTTTCACTCCAATATGACCAAGACGACAGTGCCACATATAAGTAGAATTATCATTCAATTTAATTCGCTTAGCATTAACGTTATGTATATGCGTATCACTACTATCGAGATCAAACAGAAATAAGCCATTCTTTTGTGGTGCTCGACCATAAAAGATATTATTCATAAAAATAGAACAACCATTATTCTCAGACTTGAATGAATAACCGTCTTGCATTAAACAAGATCCAGATATAATGTTCATGCTCAACGCAGGTACATAATACCAATTATTTAGGCTTAAAACTAATCCCGAAGGTAGATGTAGAGGAAGTGTGCCGACTGCGATCACATTGACCTTGGATCCGTTTCCAACGTGCATCGTCACTTCATCTTTCAGCAGTTGTCGTTTATTCTTTAGTTCCTGTTTCGAGTTACAAATGTGAGCAACCGAACCAGTATCAAATACCCAGGTACTAGAACGAGAACCAGTGAAATGAACATCTATAATATGTATATCAGATATACCTTCTTTCTTCTTCTTGACAAGGCCGCTCTTCAGATCAGCCAGATACTTGGAGCAATTACGTTTCCAGTGTCCCTTCTCCTTGCAGTAATAGCACTCAGCATCAGGCTTAGGGCCGTTCTTAGGTTTCACAGGAGGCGTGGCAGCTTTCTTGCCACCCTTCTTGAATTTTCCCTTAGACTTGCCCTGTTTCTTGAAACTGGTGGTCTTGTTGACCATCAACACTTGGTGCTCTTTCTTGATCTCAATCTCAGCAGCTTTTAGCATGCCAAAGAGTTCAGGTAACTCCTTGTTCATGTTCTGCATATTGTAGTTCATCACGAAGTTCTTGTAACTTGGTGGCAGTGATTGAAGGACACGATTGATCCCCAGTCTGTTAGGAATCACTATTCCCAAGTCACTGAGTTTCTTCGCATGCCCGGTCATGGCGAGCATGTGCTCACTAACGGAGCTGCCTTCTTCCATCATGCAGCTGAAGAATTGTTTCGATGCTTCATAGCATTCCACGACGCATGAGTCTCAAAAATAGCTTTCAGCTCTTTCATCAACTCATGAGGATCGTGGTGCTCAAAACGTTTTTGAAGATCGGATTCAGGCTGCACGGGATGACACACGAACTTGAGAGTACCGAATTTCCCGAGTCTCGTAAACAGCTTTTACTTCATCGGTTTCGGTTTACTGCGGGAGGGTCACCTAGCGGTGCATCAAGCACATATTGCAGATTTCCGCCGAGAGGAAGATCCTCACATGACGGAACCGATCGGTGAAGTTGCTACCGTTGCTCTTAAGTTTCTCTTTCTCTAGGAACTGATTAAAATTGATTGGGGACGCCATCTCTACAACATATATTTGCAAAAGTTTAGACTAAGTTTATGACAAATTGAGTTCAAATTTTAATTCAACATAATTAAAAATCTAGGTGAACTCCCACTCAAAACAATATCCCTCGCATTGTCTTAGTGATCACACGAACCAAATCCACCACACCTAAACCCGATCATCACGAGAAAAGGTGTGATTTCAATGGCGAACACTCAAAGTGTTCATCATATCAACCATATGATTCATGCTCTACCTTTTGGTATCACGTGTTCCGAGACCATGTCTGTACATGCTAGGCTCGTCAAGGCCACCTTAGTATTCGCATGTGCAAAACTGTCTTGCACCCGTTGTATGTACTTATTGATTCTATCACACCCGATCATCACGAGATGCTTCGAAACGACAAGACTTGGTAACGGTGCTACTAAGGATGAACACTTTATTATCTTGAGATTTTAGTGAGGGATCATCTTATAATGCTACCGTCGCGATCTAAGGAAAATAAGATGCATAAAAGGATTAACATCACATGCAGTTCATCTGTGATATGATATGGCCCTTTTGTCTTTGCGCCTTTGATCTTCATCTCCAAAGCACGGACATGATCTCCATCATCTTCGGGCATGATCTCCATCATCGTCGGCGTAGCGTCAAGGTCAATGGCGCCGTCTTCATGATTGTCCTCCATGTAGCAACTATTACAACTACTTTGAAATACTACTCAACATGAAATTTAAAGACAACCATAAGGCTCCTGCCGGTTGTCACAATACAATAATGATCATCTCATACATATTCATCATCACATTATGGCCATATCACATCACCAAACCCTGCAAAAACAAGTTAGACGTCTCTAATTTGGTTTGCATATTTTACGTGGTTTAGGGTTTTCGAGAGAGATCTAATCTACCTACGAACATGAACCACAACGTTGATACTAATGTTTTCAATAGAAGAGTAAATTGAATCTTCACTATAGTAGGAGAGACAGACACCCGCAAAGCCTCTTATGCAATACAAGTTGCATGTCGAACGAGGAACAAGTCTCATGAATGCGGTCATGTAAAGTTAGTCCGAGCCGCTTCATCCCACTATGCCACAAAGATGCAAAGTACTCAAACTAAAGATAACAAGAGCATCAACGCCCACAAAACCATTGTGTTCTACTCGTGCAACCATCTATGCATAGACACGGCTCTGATACCACTGTAGGATAACGTTGCATAGAAAACAAAAAAAATTCTACCGCGAACACGCAATCCAAGCCAAGATGCAATCTAGAAGACGGTAGCAACGAGGGGATATCGAGTCTCACCCTTGAAGAGATTCCAAAGCCTACAAGATGAGGCTCTTGTTGCTGCGGTAGACGTTCACTTGCCGCTTGCAAAAGCGCGTAGAAGATCTTGATCACGATCGCTTCCGGCGCCACGAACGGGCAGCACCTCCGTACTCGGTCACACGTTCGGTTGTTGATGAAGACGACGTCCACCTCCCCGTTCCAGCGGGCAGCAGAAGTAGTAGCTCCTCTTGAATCCGAAAGCACGACGGCGTGGTGTCGGTGGTGGTGGAGAAGTCCGGCGGAGCTTCGCTAAGCGTGCGGGACGTGGTGGAGGAGAGAGGCCGCTAGGGTTTGGGAGAGGGGGGCGCCGGCCACTAAGGGGTGCGGCCACCTTGGTGGTTCTTGGGGTGGCCGGCCCCCTCCCCTTGGCCCCTCATTATATAGGTGGAACCCCAAGTGTTGGTCTCCAAGTCTTCGAATAAGACCCGAACCAAAAACCTTTCATATGGTGGGGAAACCTACCCAAGCTAGGACTCCCACTAGAGGTGGGAGTTCCACCTCCCATATGGGGTGGTGGCCGGCCCCCTAAGGGGGGGTCCACTTGGGACTCCACCCCCACTAGGGTTGGCCGGCCATGGAGGTGGAGTCCCATGTGGACTCCACCTTCCTGGGTGGTTTCTTCCGGACTTTTCTAGAACCTTCTAGAACCTTCCATAGAACCTTCCGCGTCATTTTAATTCACATAAAATGACATCCTATATATGAATCTTATTCTCCGGACCATTTCGGAACTCCTCGTGATGTCCGAGATCTCATCCGGGACTCCGAACAAATATTCGAACTCCATTCCTTATTCAAGTTCTACCATTTCAATATCCAACTTTAAGTGTGTCACCCTACGGTTCGTGAACTATGCGGACATGGTTGAGTACTCACTCCGACCAATAACCAATAGCGGGATCTGGAGATCCATAATGGCTCCCACATATTCAACGATGACTTTAGTGATCGAATGAACCATTCACATACGATACCAATTCCCTTTGTCACGCGATATTTTACTTGTCCGAGGTTTGATCTTCGGTATCACTCTATACCTTGTTCAACCTCGTCTCCTGACAAGTACTCTTTACTCGTACCGTGGTATGTGGTCTCTTATGAACTTATTCATATGCTTGCAAGACATTAGACGACATTCCACCGAGAGGGCCCAGAGTATATCTATCCGTCATCGGGATGGACAAATCCCACTATTGATCCATATGCCTCAACTCATACTTTCCGGATACTTAATCCCGCCTTTATAACCACCCATTTACGCAGTGGCGTTTGGTGTAATCAAAGTACCTTTCCGGTATAAGTGATTTACATGATCTCATGGTCATAAGGACTAGGTAACTATGTATCGAAAGCTTATAGCAAATAACTTAATGACGAGATCTTATGCTACGCTTAATTGGGTGTGTCCATTACATCATTCATACAATGACATAACCTTGTTATTAATAACATCCAATGTTCATGATTATGAAACTAATCATCCATTAATCAACAAGCTAGTTTAAGAGGCATACTAGGGACTTCTTGTTGTCTACATATCACACATGTACTAATGTTTCGGTTAATACAATTATAGCATGATATATAAACATTTATCATAAACATAAAGATATAAATAATAACGACTTTATTATTGCCTCTAGGGCATATCTCCTTCAATTATTACTCCCATCGGGAGCGCCGGTGTGCTGGAATTACTTGGGGACTCTTTAAAGATCGCCGGTGCGCTGGTTCGCTGGAATTCAAGCAAGATTTGAAGACTCTTTATAGCCGAAGTTATCATCTAAAAGCCTCTGAAAATACGAGTGCTGCAATGGATGGTAAACAATGGGGACCTTTCTCTTTTCCTTTGCTATAGATGCCTCAAAGAGTGCCGCAGATAGCAAGGATCATGAGAAAGCCTCTGAAATTACGAGTGCTATGATGCAAAATCAACGGGGACCTTGCTCTTTTATTTTGCTATAGATGCCTCAAAGAGTGCCGCAGATATCAAGGATCATGAAACAACGGGGACCTTGCTCTTTTCCTTTGCTATAGATGCCTCAAAGAGTGCCGCAGATAGCAAGGATCATGAAGCAACGGGGACCTTGCTTTTTTCCTTTGCTATAGATGCCTCAAAGAGTGCCGCAGATAGCAAGGATCATGAGAAAGCCTCTGAAATTACGAGTGCTATGATGCAAAATCAACGGGGACCTTGCTCTTTTATTTTGCTATAGATGCATCAAAGAGTGCCGCAGATAGCAAGGATCATGAAAAAGCCTCTGAAATTACGAGTGCTATGGTGCGAAGTCGACGGGACCTTGCTCTTTTCCTTTGCTATAGATGCCTCAAAGAGTGCCGCAGATAGCAAGGATCATGAAACACGTACATAAACGACCCACGCTCGATACTTTACATTACAGAAGTATCAAAGAGCGACGGAGTAATCAGAAGATCTAGTGCCACCGATCTATTCGGGAGCTGCTGTCAATTCATGCATCGGTTGAAAGCAAAGTTGCACATACAACGGGTTTAGCAAGACCCGCAACACGAGCTGATCACTCAAATAATTTGCTGGCGATAAACTTACAAACAATGGCATCAACGATGCTCAAGGTGCATTAAGAATTGCCCCTTGAAATAAACAACAATGTGTCAACGGCACCTGAAGAAAACTATAAACATCGGGTTGTTCGACTTGAGTCTACTCACGGTTTCAAGCATCAGTGCCCAGACTTGGGGGCTAGTTCCATTGGGAGCGCTGGACGTGCACCCGATAAAATCATCGGCTCCTCCTGGGTATCATCTGAATCATCGGCTCCTTCTGGGTATCATCCGAATCATCGGCTCCTCCAAGATATCACCCAAATCATCGGCTCCTCCTGGGTATCATCTGAATTATCGGCTCCTCCAGGATATCACCCAAATCATTGACTCCTCCAGGATATCATCCAAATCATCGGCTCCTCCTGGATATCATCTTCCAAATCATCAATTCCTCTATCTATGATATCATCAGAGTCATCAGCATCGTGTTCTCGGAACTCGAAGACATGTACGGTATTTGACTCAGCATTTTTTACACCCTGTACATAACTATTTTCATATTTATTTACAGGCTCGGGGGCTACTGAAGGAGATATGCCCTAGAGGCAATAATAAAGTGGTTATTATTTATATCTTTATGTTTATGATAAATGTTTATATATCATGCTATAATTGTATTAACCGAAACATTAGTACATGTGTGATATGTAGACAACAAGAAGTCCCTAGTATGCCTCTTAAACTAGCTTGTTGATTAATGGATGATTAGTTTCATAATCATGAACATTGGATGTTATTAATAACAAGGTTATATCATTATATGAATGATGTAATGGACACACCCAATTAAGCGTAGCATAAGATCTCGTCATTAAGTTATTTGCTATAAGCTTTCGATACATAGTTACCTAGTCCTTATGACCATGAGATCATGTAAATCACATATACCGGAAAGGTACTTTGATTACACCAAACACCACTGCATAAATGGGTGGCTATAAAGGTGGGATTAAGTATCCGGAAAGTATGAGTTGATGCATATGGATCAACAGTGGGATTTGTCCATCCCGATGACGGATAGATATACTCTGGGCCCTCTCGGTGGAATGTTGTCTAATGTCTTGCAAGCATATGAATGAGTTCATAAGAGACCACATACCACGGTACGAGTAAAGAGTACTTGTCAGGAGACGAGGTTGAACAAGGTATAGAGTGATATCAAAGATCAAACCTCGGACAAGTAAAATATCGCGTGACAAAGGGAATTGGTATTGTATGTGAATGGTTCATTCGATCACTAAAGTCATCGTTGAATATGTGGGAGCCATTATGGATCTCCAGATCCCGCTATTGGTTATTGGTCGGAGTGAGTACTCAACCATGTCCGCATAGTTCACGAACCGTAGGGTGACACACTTAAAGTTGGATGTTGAAATAGTAGTACTTGAATATCGAATGGAGTTCGAATATTTGTTCGGAGTCCCGGATGAGATCCCGGACATCACGAGGAGTTCCGGAGTAGTCCGGAGAATAAGATTCATATATAGGATGTCATTTTATGTGAATTAAAATGTCGCGGAAGGTTCTATGGAAGGTTCTAGAAGGTTCTAGAAAAGTCCGGAAGAAACCACCAAGGAAGGTGGAGTCCACATGGGACTCCACCCCCATGGCCGCCAACCCTAGTGGGGGAGGAGTCCCAAGTGGACTCCCCCTTAGGGGGCCGGCCACCCCCCCATATGGGAGGTGGAACTCCCACCTCTAGTGGGAGTCCTAGCTTGGCTAGGTTTCCCCTCCATATGGAAGGTTTTTGGTTCGGGTCTTATTCGAAGACTTGGAGACCAACTCTTGGGGATCCACCTATATAATGAGGGGCCAAGGGAGGGGGCCGGCCACCCCAAGACCACAAGCTGGCCGCCCCCCTTGAAGTGGCCGGCCACCCCCTCCCAAACCCTAGCCGCCCCCTCTCCTCCATATCTCCCGTGTAGCTTTAGCGAAGCTCCGCCGGAGTTCTCCACCGCCACCGACACCACGCCGTCGTGCTGTCGGATTCAAGAGGAGCTACTACTTCCGCTGCCCGCTGGAACGGGAGGTGGACGTCGTCTTCATCAACAACCGAACGTGTGACCGAGTACAGAGGTGCTGCCCGTTCGTGGCGCCGGAACCGATCGTGATCAAGATCTTCTACGCGCTTTTGCAAGCGGCAAGTGAACGTCTACCGCAGCAACAAGAGCCTCCTCTTGTAGGCTTTGGAATCTCTTCAAGGGTGAGACTCGATAAACCCCTCGTTGCTACTGTCTTCTAGATTGCATCTTGGCTTGGATTGCGTGTTCGCGGTAGGAAAATTTTTGTTTTCTATGCAACGTTGTCCTACAGTGGTATCAGAGCCGTGTCTATGCATAGATGGTTGCACGAGTAGAACACAATGGTTTTGTGGGCGTTGATGCTCTTGTTATCTTTAGTTTGAGTACTTTGCATCTTTGTGGCATAGTGGGATGAAGCGGCTCAGACTAACTTTACATGACCGCGTTCATGAGACTTGTTCCTCGTTCGACATGCAACTTGTATTGCATAAGAGGCTTTGCGGGTGTCTGTCTCTCCTACTATAGTGAAGATTCAATTTACTCTTCTATTGAAAACATTAGTATCAACGTTGTGGTTCATGTTCGTAGGTAGATTAGATCTCTCTCGAAAACCCTAAACCACGTAAAATATGCAAACCAAATTAAAGAAGTCTAACTTTTTTTTGCAGGGTTTGGTGATGTGATATGGCCATAATGTGATGATGAATATGTATGAGATGATCATTATTGTATTGTGACAACCGGCAGGAGCCTTATGGTTGTCTTTAAAATTCATGTTGAGTAGTATTTCAAAGTAGTTGTAATAGTTGCTACATGGAGGACAATCATGAAGACGGCGCAATTGACCTTGACGCTACACCGACGATGATGGAGATCATGCCCGAAGATGATGGAGATCATGTCCGTGCTTTGGAGATGAAGATCAAAGGCGCAAAGACAAAAGGGCCATATCATATCACATATGAACTGCATGTGATGTTAATCCTTTTATGCATCTTATTTTGCTTAGATCGCGACGGTAGCATTATAAGATGATCCCTCACTAAAATCTCAAGATAATAAAGTGTTCATCCTTAGTAGCACCGTTACCAAGTCTTGTCGTTTCGAAGCATCTCGTGATGATCGGGTGTGATAGAATCAATAAGTACATACAACGGGTGCAAGACAGTTTTGCACATGCGGATACTAAGGTGGCCTTGACGAGCCTAGCATGTACAGACATGGTCTCGGAACACGTGATACCGAAAGGTAGAGCATAAATCATATGGTTGATATGATGAACACTTTGAGTGTTCGCCATTGAAATCACACCTTTTCTCGTGATGATCGGGTTTAGGTGCGGTGGATTTGGTTCGTGTGATCACTAAGACAATGCGAGGGATATTGTTTTGAGTGGGAGTTCACTTAGTTTTTTAATTATGTTGAATTAAAATTTGAACTCAATTTGTCATAAACTTAGTCTAAACTTTTGCAAATATATGTTGTAGAGATGGCGTCCCCAATCAATTTTAATCAGTTCCTAGAGAAAGAGAAACTTAAGAGCAACGGTAGCAACTTCACCGACTGGTTCCGTCATGTGAGGATCTTCCTCTCCGGCGGAAATCTGCAATATGTGCTTGATGCACCGCTAGGTGACCCTCCTGCAGAAACTGAAACCGATGAAGTAAAAGCTGTTTACGAGACTCGGAAAATACGGTACTCTCAAGTTCAGTGTGCCATCCTATGCGATCTGAATCCGATCTTCAAAAATGTTTTGAGCACCACGATCCTCATGAGTTGATGAAAGAGCTGAAAGCTATTTTTGAGACTCATGCGGCGTGGAATGCTATGAAGCATCGAAACAATTCTTCACTGCATGATGGAAGAAGGCAGCTCCGTTAGTGAGCACATGCTCGCCATGACCGACATGCGAAGAAACTCAGTGACTTGGGAATAGTGATTCCTAACAGCTGGGATTAATCATGTCCTTCAATCATTGCCACCAAGTTACAAGAACTTTGTGATGAACTACAATATGCAGAACATGAACAAGGAGTTACCTGAACTCTTTGGCATGCTAAAAGCTGCTGAGATTGAGATCAAGAAAGAGCACCAAGTGTTGATGGTCAACAAGACCACCAGTTTCAAGAAACAGGGCAAGTCTAAGGGAAAATTCAAGAAGGGTGGCAAGAAAGCTGCCACACCTCCTGTGAAACCTAAGAACGGCCCTAAGCCTGATGCTGAGTGCTATTCTTGCAAGGAGAAGGGACACCGGAAGCGTAATTGCTCCAAGTATCTGGCTGATCTGAAGAGCGGCCTTGTCAAGAAGAAGAAAGAAGGTATATCTGATATTCATGTTATAGATGTTCATTTCACTGGTTCTCGTTCTAGTACCTGGGTATTTGATACTGGTTCGGTTGCTCATATTTGTAACTCAAAACAGGAACTAAAGAATAAACGACAACTGCTGAAAGATGAAGTGACGATGCGCGTTGGAAACGGATCCAAGGTCAATGTGATCGCAGTCGGCACACTTCCTCTACATCTACCTTCGGGATTAGTTTTAAGCCTAAATAATTGCTATTATGTACCTGCGTTGAGCATGAACATTATATCTGGACCTTGTTTAATGCAAGACGGTTATTCATTCAAGTCTGAGAATAATGGTTGTTCTATTTTTATGAATAATATCTTTTATGGTCGAGCACCACAAAAGAATGGCTTATTACTGTTAGATCTCGATAGTAGTGATACGCATATACATAACATTGATGCTAAGCGAATTAAATTGAATGATAATTCTACTTATATGTGGCACTGTCGTCTTTGTCATATTGGAGTGAAACGCATGAAGAAACTCCATACTGATGGATTACTTGAATCACTTGACTTTGAGTCACTTGATAGATGCGAAGCATGTCTAATGGGAAAAATGACAAAGACTCCATTTTCTGGTATGATGGAGCGAGCTACTGACTTATTGGAAATCATACATACCGATGTGTGTGGACCAATGAGCGTAGCATCGCGCGGTGGTTATCGTTATGTTCTAACCTTCACAGATGATCTGAGTAGATATGGGTATATCTATTTCATGAAACATAAATCCGAAACTTTCGAGAAGTTTAAGGAATTTCAAAGTGAAGTAGAAAATCAACGTAACAAGAAGATTAAATTTCTACGATCTGATCGTGGAGGTGAATATCTGAGTTATGAGTTTGGCATGCATTTAAAGAAATGCGGAATACTTTCACAATTGACACCGCTGAACACCTCAACGAAACGGTGTGTCCGAACGTCGTAATCGAACTCTCTTAGATATGGTTCGTTCTATGATGTCTCTTACTGATTTGCCGTTATCATTTTGGAGTTATGCATTAGAGACAGCCGCATTCACTTTAAATAGAGCACCATCAAAATCCGTAGAAACGACACCGTATGAATTATGGTTTAATAAGAAACCTAAGCTGTCGTTCCTGAAAGTTTGGGGTTGCGAAGCCTATGTAAATAAGTTACAACCGGACAAGCTAGAACCCAAAGCGGAGAAATGCGTCTTCATAGGATACCCTAAGGAAACTATAGGGTACACTTTCTATCACAGATCCGAAGGCAAAATCTTTGTTGCTAAGAACGGAACCTTTCTTGAGAAAGAATTTCTCACTAAAGAAGTGACTGGAAGAAAAGTAGAACTCGATGAGATTGATGAATCTATACTCGTTGATCGAGTAGCGCAAAGATCGGAAGTTGTACCAGTACCGCCTACACCGGCAACAGAGGAAGCTAATGATAATGATCATGAAACTTCGAACGAGGAAACTACTGAACCTCGCAGATCGACAAGGGAACGTACCACTCCTGATTGGTATGATCCTTGTCTAAATGCCATGATTGTGGATAACAATGATGAGGACCCTGCGACGTATGAAGAAGCGATGATGAGC
Source organism: Lolium perenne (assembly GCF_019359855.2). Taxonomy (NCBI): domain Eukaryota; kingdom Viridiplantae; phylum Streptophyta; class Magnoliopsida; order Poales; family Poaceae; genus Lolium; species Lolium perenne. The sequence goes on along the minus strand of NC_067250.2, from coordinate 303,608,620 downwards.
CCAGATTCCAACAAATGGCAAGAAGCCATGAAATACGAAATGGGATCCATGTATGATAACAAAGTATGGACTTTGGTAGACTTACCTGATAGCCGAAAGGCTGTCGAAAATAAATGGATCTTCAAGAGAAAAATAGATGCTGATGGTAATATTACTGTCTATAAAGCTCGACTTGTCACAAAGGGTTTCCGACAAATTCAAGGAGTTGACTACGATGAGACTTTCTCACCTGTAGCGAAGCTAAAATCTGTGAGGTTTTTGTTAGCAATAGCTGCATTTTTCGATTATGAGATTTGGCAGATGGATGTCAAAACGGCATTCCTTAATGGAGACATTGAGGAAGAGTTGTATATGGTACAACCCAAAGGTTTTGTCGATCCTAAAAATGCTGACAAAGTATGCAAACTTCAGCGTTCAATCTATGGACTGAAGCAAGCATCGAGAAGTTGGAACCGATGCTTTGATAAGGTGATCAAAGACTTCGGGTTTATGCAGTGTCATGGAGAGGCCTGTATTTACAAGAAAGTGAGTGGGAGCTCTGTAGCATTCCTGATATTATATGTAGATGACATATTATTGATCGGGAATGATATAGAACTATTAAGCAGTGTTAAAGGTTATTTGAATAATAGTTTTTCAATGAAAGACCTTGGTGAAGTATCATATATATTAGGCATCAAGATCTATAGAGATAGATCAAGACGCCTAATAGGGCTATCACAGAGTACATATCTGGACAAGATTCTAAAGAAGTTTAGAATGGACAAAAGTAAGAAAGGGTTCTTACCTATGTTACCAGGCAAAGTCTTGAGTAAGACTCAAGGACCGGCTACGGCAGAAGAAAGAGAAAGGATGAGTAAAATCCCCTATGCCTCGGCAGTAGGATCTATCATGTATGCCATGCTATGTACTAGACCGGATATAGCACATGCTGTTAGTTTGACTAGAAGATATCAAAGTGATCCAGGAATGGAACACTGGACAGCGGTCAAGAATATCCTGAAGTACTTGAAAAGAACTAAGGATATGTTTCTTTGTTATGGAGATGACCAAGAGCTCGTTGTAAATGGTTACACCGATGCAAGTTGGAACACTGATCCTGATGACTCTAAGTCACAATGCAGGTACGTGTTTATATTGAATGGTGCTGCGAAGCTGGGCAAGCTCGAAGCGGTGCACGGTGGCGAAGTCTTCAACAGAATCAGAGTACATAGCAGCTTCAGAGGCTTCATCAGAAGCGGTATGGATGAAGAGGTTCATTGTAGAGCTCGGTGTGGTTCCTAGTGCATTGGACCCATTAATCATTTACTGTGATAACATGGGTGCCATCGCTAATGCACAAGAGCCAAGGTCACACAAGAGGCTGAAGCATATCAAGCTGCGTTACCACTCGATTCGCGAGTACATCGAAGATGGAGAAGTAAAGATTTGCAAAGTACACACTGATCTGAATGTAGCAGATCCGTTGACTAAAGCTCTCCCTAGGGCAAAGCATGACCAACACCAGAATGCCATGGGTGTTAGGTATATTACAATGTAATCTAGATTATTGACTCTAGTGCAAGTGGGAGACTGAAGGAGATATGCCCTAGAGGCAATAATAAAGTGGTTATTATTTATATCTTTATGTTTATGATAAATGTTTATATATCATGCTATAATTGTATTAACCGAAACATTAGTACATGTGTGATATGTAGACAACAAGAAGTCCCTAGTATGCCTCTTAAACTAGCTTGTTGATTAATGGATGATTAGTTTCATAATCATGAACATTGGATGTTATTAATAACAAGGTTATATCATTATATGAATGATGTAATGGACACACCCAATTAAGAGTAGCATAAGATCTCGTCATTAAGTTATTTGCTATAAGCTTTCGATACATAGTTACCTAGTCCTTATGACCATGAGATCATGTAAATCACTTATACCGGAAAGGTACTTTGATTACACCAAACACCACTGCGTAAATGGGTGGCTATAAAGGTGGGATTAAGTATCCGGAAAGTATGAGTTGAGGCATATGGATCAACAGTGGGATTTGTCCATCCCGATGACGGATAGATATACTCTGGGCCCTCTCGGTGGAATGTCGTCTAATGTCTTGCAAGCATATGAATGAGTTCATAAGAGACCACATACCACGGTACGAGTAAAGAGTACTTGTCAGGAGACGAGGTTGAACAAGGTATAGAGTGATACCAAAGATCAAACCTCGGACAAGTAAAATATCGCGTGACAAAGGGAATTGGTATTGTATGTGAATGGTTCATTCGATCACTAAAGTCATCGTTGAATATGTGGGAGCCATTATGGATCTCCAGATCCCGCTATTGGTTATTGGTCGGAGTGAGTACTCAACCATGTCCGCATAGTTCACGAACCGTAGGGTGACACACTTAAAGTTGGATGTTGAAATGGTAGTACTTGAATATGGAATGGAGTTCGAATATTTGTTCGGAGTCCCGGATGAGATCGCGGACATCATGAGGAGTTCCGGAATAGTCCGGAGAATAAGATTCATATATAGGATGTCATTTTATGTGAATTAAAATGTCGCGGAAGGTTCTATGGAAGGTTCTAGAAGGTTCTAGAAAAGTCCGGAAGAAACCACCAAGGAAGGTGGAGTCCACATGGGACTCCACCTCCATGGCCGGCCAACCCTTGTGGGGGAGGAGTCCCAAGTGGACTCCCCCTTAGGGGGCCGGCCACCCCCCCATATGGGAGGTGGAACTCCCACCTCTAGTGGGAGTCCTAGCTTGGCTAGGTTTCCCCTCCATATGGAAGGTTTTTGGTTCGGGTCTTATTCGAAGACTTGGAGACCAACTCTTGGGGATCCACCTATATAATGAGGGGCCAAGGGAGGGGGCCGGCCACCCCAAGACCACAAGCTGGCCGCCCCCCTTGAAGTGGCCGGCCACCCCCTCCCAAACCCTAGCCGCCCCCTCTCCTCCATATCTCCCGTGTAGCTTTAGCGAAGCTCCGCCGGAGTTCTCCACCGCCACCGACACCACGCCGTCGTGCTGTCGGATTCAAGAGGAGCTACTACTTCCGCTGCCCGCTGGAACGGGAGGTGGACGTCATCTTCATCAACAACCGAACGTGTGACCGAGTACGGAGGTGCTGCCCGTTCGTGGCGCCGGAACCGATCGTGATCAAGATCTTCTACGCGCTTTTGCAAGCGGCAAGTGAACGTCTACCACAGCAACAAGAGCCTCCTCTTGTAGGCTTTGGAATCTCTTCAAGGGTGAGACTCGATAAACCCCTCGTTGCTACCGTCTTCTAGATTGCATCTTGGCTTGGATTGCGTGTTCGCGGTAGGAAATTTTTTGTTTTCTATGCAACGTTGTCCTACAGCTACTCCCATCGGGAGCGATGGTCGCGCACCCGAGAAAAATATGGCAACCTCGCCAACAAAGAAGAATAAAGTTGAAGACGTCGGCATCAACAATCAATATCTTCGAGTAATACAACTTGAGTCTATGCGTGGCTGCAAGCATCCGCTCATAGACTCGGGGGCTACTTCCATCGAGAGCGCTTCGCGCACCCGACAGAAAGCAACTTTGACTCTACATCAAGCACAAGATTCAACAGATGATCAAGAAATTCGGCGAAGACAACTTTAGTCCCTGCCCGAAGCTTCACTTCGGCCAGACACTCGGGGGCTACTGACGTGGGCATAACCCTTCGGGTACTTGACATTGCCATACCCGGTGCACATTATCAAGATGGACCAGCACAAGGACTCGACAAGCTGGGCCTGCAAGCGTTAACAACTTGGACTACAAGGAAAGAAAGCTCCAATATGAATCCTACTAGGACTCTTGTAAACCCTAGCTTGGCTGATATATAAAGCTAGGTAGGGGCACCCCTTAGGGACACGCATAATCAGAAACATAATCATAGAGGCGACACGCCTGGTCATCGCAACCCAGAGATTAGAACTAGACTAGATCCAACAACTACGCCTATGGCGGCCCCCTGTACACATATATTCATATAGTGGATTGCTAGCAGGACGTAGCGATCCTCCACCGTGGGGACGTGAACCTGGGTACGTCGTGTACCGCCTCGCTCCCGGAACTTCCATCGTCGCCTTTCTCTAAAACCCAAGCCCCTCATAGTGGGCATTGCCGAGGAACCGCCTCGTCAGGGGACCTTTTGTGTTTATCATTTCCCCCTTCTTACTACTCCCACCTTTCTTAAGCAATGCCTTGAATGTACTTTGTTAGGCAGACCAACTTTTCTTTTTGTCAATGGAGGACATAAGGAAAATTCAATTGCCACTTCATGCCACTAAGACTGCTCTATAAGTGGTGGAATTGGAGTTTCATATGCATCCTTGAATTTCACTATAGAGTATATTCATGCAAATTGGGTGCATATTTAACTTTGATTTGGAGGCCAAGAAAATAATAGCATGCTCACATGGCTTCCTAGTGTGTTGACACTCAAGGCGAGTGCATTCTGTTTAGGATTTAGGGTTTAGGGTTTAGGGTATCTGCTCCAGTCTTGGTATCTCTAACTTCAACACCCCACAATAAATAATTCTCAATAGAAAAATGTGCAAGATTTCTGCTCATGTTCACAACATGTTGTACACTACAAGCAGCTCACCAATCCTTCTTCTCAATTCCCACAAACGCATGATAAATATACTGATTTGGTCAACCATGTCATGAACATGCAAGTCTTTTAAATCCTTCACCTTGTTGTTAAAACTTTCTTCCAAGTTATTATTGATATGAGCACACTTGATGGAAGTATTAAATCCTGACGTGTATCATAACAGAGAATGGTAGGTTTGCAGCCATGTACCAAAATCATTCTTATTACATGTTGTCATTATCTTACCTAGATGATATAAATGTGTCTAGGTAGTGTAACATCTTACTGCTGGCCACATGCGCCAATTTTTTTGATCAAATTCATCCATATATGGCCGAAGAACTCTCTCTTCTCAGCATGCGGAAACACAATCTTTACTGCATTTTCTAGCCCTTTGCATGCATCTATGTGGACTTCCAAAGGTGACTGATGGCGTGTATTTCACACGTTCGTTGGGCAACCCCAAGAGGAAGGTATGATGCGCACAGCAGCAAGTTTTCCCTCAGAAAGAAACCAAGGTTTATCGAACCAGGAGGAGCCAAGAAGCACGTTGAAGGTTGATGGCGGCGGGATGTAGTGCGGCGCAACACCAGGGATTCCGGCGCCAACGTGGAACCTGCACAACACAACCAAAGTACTTTGCCCCAACGAAACAGTGAGGTTGTCAATCTCACCGGCTTGCTGTAACAAAGAGTTAACCGTATTGTGTGGAAGATGATTGTTTGCAGAAAACAGTAGAACAAGTATTGCAGTAGATTGTATTTCAGTAAAGAGAATTGGACTGGGGTCCACAGTTCACTAGAGGTGTCTCTCCCATAAGACGAACAGCATGTTGGGTGAACAAATTACAGTTGGGCAATTGACAAATAAAGAGAGCATGACCATGCACATACATATCATGATGAGTATAGTGAGATTTAATTGGGCATTACGACAAAGTACATAGACCGTCATCCAACTGCATCTATGCCTAAAAAGTCCACCTTCAGGTTATCATCCGAACCCCCTCCAGTATTAAGTTGCAAACAACGGACAATTGCATTAAGTATGGTGCGTAATGTAACTAGTGACTACATCCTTGAACATAGCACTAATGTTTTATCCCTAGTGGCAACAGCACAACACAACCTTAGAACTTTCATCACTGTCCCGGTGTCAATGCAGGCATGAACCCACTATCGAGCATAAGTACTCCCTCTTGGAGTTACAAGCATCTACTTGGCCAGAGCATCTACTAGTAACGGAGAGCATGCAAGATCATAAACAACACATAGCATAACTTTGATAATCAACATAACAAGTATTCTCTATTCATCGGATCCCAACAAACGTAACATATAGAATTACAGATAGATGATCTTGATCATGTTAGGCAGCTCACAAGATCCGACAATGATAGCACAATGGGGAGAAGACAACCATCTAGCTACTGCTATGGACCCATAGTCCAGGGGTAGACTACTCACACATCACAGCGGAGGCGACCATGGCGGCGTAGAGTCCTCCGGGAGATGATTCCCCTCTCCGGCAGGGTGCCGGCGGCGATCTCTGGATCCCCCGAGATGGGATCGGCGGCGGCGTCTCTGGAAGGTTTTCCGTATCGTGGCTCTCGGTACTGGGGGTTTCGTCACGGAGACTTTTTATAGGCGGAAGGGCAGGTCAAGAGGCGGCACGGGGGCCCCACACTACAGGCCGGCGCGGCCAAGGGGGGCGCCGCGCCGCCCTATAGTGTGGCCCCTCCGTGGCCCCTCTTCGTCTCTCCTTCGGACTTCTGGAAGCTTCGTGAGAAAATAGGCCCCTGGGCTTTGATTTCGTCCAATTCCGAGAATATTTCCTTACTAGGATTTCTGAAACCAAAAACAGCAGAAAACTTGACAGCGGCACTTCGGCATCTTGTTAATAGGTTAGTTCCAGAAAATGCACGAATATGACATAAAGTGTGCATAAAACATGTAGATAACATCAATAATGTGGCATGGAACATAAGAAATTATCGATACGTCGGAGACGTATCAGCATCCCCAAGCTTAGTTCTGCTCATCCCGAGCAGGTAAAACGATAACACAGATAATTTCTGGAGTGGCATGCCATCATAATCTTGATCATACTATTTGTAAAGCATATGTAGTGAATGCAGCGATCGAAACAATGTATATGACATGAGTAAACAAGTGAATCATATAGCAAAGACTTTTCATGAATAGCACTTCAAGACAAGCATCAATAAGTCTTGCATAAGAGTTAACTCATAAAGCAACAATTCAAAGTAGAGATATTGAAGCAACACAAAAGAAGATTAAGTTTCAGCGGTTGCTTTCAACTTGTAACATGTATATCTCATGGATATTGTCAACATAGAGTAATATAATAAGTGCAATAAGCAAATATGTAGGAATCAATGCACAGTTCACACAAGTGTTTGCTTCTTGAGGTGGAGAGAGATAGGTGAACTGACTCATCATTGAAAGTAAAAGAATAGTCCTCCATAGAGGAAAAGCATCGATTGCTATATTTGTGCTAGAGCTTTGATTTTGAAAACATGAAACAATTTTGTCAACGGTAGTAATAAAGCATATGCATCATGTAAATTATATCTTATAAGTTGCAAGCCTCATGCATAGTGTACTAATAGTGCCCGCACCTTGTCCTAATTAGCTTGGACTACCGGGTCATCACAATGCATTGTTTTTACCAAGTGTCACAAAGGGGTACCTCTATGTGTAGGATAACGTTGCATAGAAAACAAAAATTTTCCTACCGCGAACACGCAATCCAAGCCAAGATGCAATCTAGAAGACGGTAGCAACGAGGGGGTATCGAGTCTCACCCTTGAAGAGATTCCAAAGCCTACAAGATGAGGCTCTTGTTGCTGCGGTAGACGATCACTTGCCGCTTGCAAAAGCGCGTAGAAGATCTTGATCACGATCGGTTCCGGCGCCACGAACGGGCAGCACCTCCGTACTCGGTCACACGTTCGGTTGTTGATGAAGACGACGTCCACCTCCCCGTTCCAGCGGGCAGCGGAAGTAGTAGCTCCTCTTGAATCCGACAGCACGACGGCGTGGTGTCGATGGTGGTGTAGAAGTCCGGCGGAGCTTCGCTAAGCTATGCGGGCAATATGGAGTGGAGGAGCAAAGCTAGGGTTTGGGAGGGGGTGGCCGGCCACTCAAGGGGGGGCGGCCAGCTTATGGTCTTGGGGTGGCCGGCCCCCTCCCTTGGCCCCTCATTATATAGGTGGATCCCAAGTGTTGGTGTCCAAGTCTTCGAATAAGACCCGAAACCAAAACCTTCTATAGGAGGGGGCAAACCTAGCCCAACTAGGACTCCCACCCAAAGGTGGGATTCCCACCTCCCATGTGGGGGGTGGCCGGCCCCCTATGGTGGAGTCCACTTGGGACTCCACCCCCACTAGGGATGGCCGGCCATGGAGGTGGAGTCCCTTGTGGACTCCACCTTCCTTGGTGGTTTCTTCCGGACTTTTCTAGAACCTTCTAGAACCTTCCATAGAACCTTCCGTGACATTTTATTTCACATAAAATGACATCCTATATATGAATCTTATTCTCCGGACCATTCCGGAACTCCTCGTGATGTCCGGGATCTCATCCGGGACTCCGAACAAATATTCGAACTCCATTCCATAATTCAAGTGCTACCATTTCAACATCCAACTTTAAGTGTGTCACCCTACGGTTCGAGAACTATGCGGACATGGTTGAGTACTCACTCCGACCAATAACCAATAGCGGGATCTGGAGATCCATAATGGCTCCCACATATTCAACGATGACTTTAGTGATCGAATGAACCATTCACATAAATTACCAATTCCCTTTGTCTCACGATATTTTACTTGTCCGAGGTTTGATCTTCGGTATCACTCTATACCTTGTTCAACCTCGTCTCTGACAAGTACTCTTTACTAAATACCGTGGTATGTGGTCTCTTATGAACTCTTTCATATGCTTGCAAGACATTAGACGACATTCCACCGAGAGGGCCCAGAGTATATCTATCCGTCATCGGGATGGACAAATCCCTTTGTTGATCCATATGCCTCAACTCATACTTTAGGATACTTAATCCCACCTTTATAGCCACCCATTTACGCAGTGGTGTTTGGTGTAATCAAAGTACCTTTCCGGTATAAGTGATTTACATGATCTCATGGTCATAAGGACTAGGTAACTATGTATCGAAAGCTTATAGCAAATAACTTAATGACGAGATCTTATGCTACGCTTAATTGGGTGTATCCATTATATCATTCACACAATGACATAACCTTGTTATTAATAACATCCAATGTTCATGATTATGAAACTAATCATCCATTAATCAACAAGCTAGTTTAAGAGGCATACTAGGGACTTCTTGTTTGTCTACATATCACACATGTACTAATGTTTCGGTTAATACAATTCTAGCATGATATATAAACATTTATCATAAACATAAAGATATAAATAATAACCACTTTATTATTGCCTCTAGGGCATATCTCCTTCAGTCTCCCACTTGCACTAGAGTCAATAATCTAGTTTACATTTGTAAAGATATAACACCTTGGCCTTATGGTGCTTTATCATGTATTGCTCACGGGAGAGGTTTTTAGTCAACGGATCTGACACGCTCGTAAACGTATGTATTTTGTAATTCATTTGCGTCTCAACGCATCACTCATTTCCAAATGAGTTGGCATTAAATATGTTTGATCTTATGGTGGAACCTTAATTCCGCGGTCTGAAATAAGTCACTAATATTGTCACATACAATATAGCTTCAAAATTCTGACACTATCGGAACTACACCAAGTTCTCAAAGAACTTCTTGACTCAACATCCTCAGTCATTTGTCAAAACAAATGACATACTCTGCCTTCGTTTTGCAGAATCCATCACAATATTTAGAACTCTTCTAAATCTAACATAGACAACTTCTAGTTCATTGTGCTACCTTTAAAACAACACTTAGTCTAATTTGAGATTGAAATTCTATTTTGATATGTGACAAAATAAATATCGGTGTAACACCTTACAGCGATTTGTTTGTCATTTCTTCATACAAAAATATATATGTATATCCTTAGTTCTTCTAAAGTACTCAAGGATATTCTTACTGTTGTCCAATGATCATCATATGAATCATTCTGGTATATGCTCATAACACTTTATAGCACATGATATCTGATTGTGTACATATTATTCGTGATCTATAATCACTTATGTGTTTTTACTCATTGAGTGTCAGATACACTCAAGTCTTGTTAAACCTTCACATGACAAGAACATTTTCTTAATATTTCTATATTGAACTTCTTCAATATCCATCATATGTACTTTGACTTAAACTTATTTATGTGTTTCAATCTATCTTCATAGATCTTGACACTAAATTTGTTTCAGTCCATATCCTTTCATTGAAGTTAATTCTCAATGAAACCTTTTTAATCAAGTATATAATTACATCATTTATAACCAACTATATGTCACCTACATAAAGTATTATAAATGTGTCTTAGCGCTCCCACTTAATTTCTTGCAAATGCAAGCTTCTTCATCGTCTCTGATGAAATCAAAAACTCTTTGACTATTTCATCTGGTGAAGATTCCAACTCCGTGATACTTACTTCATCCAATTGAAGCTTGTATACCTATCTAGTATTCCACGGACCAGCAAAACTCTTGGTTGTATCTTGTATACATACTTCTGTTAAGTAGTGTATTTTGCCATCCTACTAGCATATCTCATAAAAGAAATATGTAGTGATTACTAGAATAATCCACATAGATTATAAGCATTGCTACGGAAGATCTAATCTTATCGTATTCAACTCTTTGAACTTTGTCGTAAACAATTTTTCGATAAGTCAAGCTTTCTTCAAGGATATTTCATCCAAGTCTATCAATTTCATAGATCCATTTACTTTCATAAAGTATTCATCTATCTTGGATTTCATGGCGCATGGCCATTTTAATGGAGTCAGGGCCCATCATAACTTCTTTGTTTTGTAGTTGGTTTATCATTGATCAAAATCAATCCTTTGTCCACAAATCATTTATTTGATCACAAAGTAAACCATACCTACAAGGTTCAATATGTACTTCGATCTCCATGGCTAAAACACTTTGTAGTCATGGGAGCCATGATCGTCGTGGCCGCTTCCGAAACCAATTCCGATGCTGCGCTACTCTGATCATTATGCTCAGGTTCATAAACCTTATCAAATTATATTGTCCTCCCACTCAAATACTTCATTAGAAACAATTTCTCGGAAATAAGAAACATTGACAAACACTTTTGTCTTTGTCTTGTGAGAAGAATTCCCAATCAATTCTCTGGGATAACCAACAAAGACATTCATCCGATTTTGGTTGTAAACTCTTAGACCAAAATTTAAAGAAAGGACTTTTAAGGTTTATACCCATGCCATAACTCGTATGGTGTCATTTCAACGGATCATGATGATGCTCTATTTAGTGTAAAAGCGGTAGTCACTAAAGCATAATCCACAAAAATATAATGGCATCAATATTTTATCTCATCATTGATCCAACAAAGTTTGGATATATCTCTTGGATACTTCATCATCACTATGATACTCCAAGAAACATAAGTTGTAGAACAATTTCACAACTCTCTTAGATGTTCGCTAAAACTCGTAATTCAAATATTTCCACCATGATCCAATCATAGATATTTGATTTCTATTACGATGATTTCCACTTCATGCTGAAATTTATTTGAATCCTATTCAAATGTTTCAAACTTTTCCTTATTGAATATATCCACATATATACTCAATTCATTGTTTGAAAGTTTTCATGAAGTAGAAGAATCTTCCGCACACAACTATGCCCAGTGAACCACATATATCATTATGTATGTTTTCACTAAGTTAGTTGCCCGTTCAACTCTTCGGCCTATGAACGGTATTTCAGTCATTACCTTTTAGAAAAGATTTTGCAAGTGCCAAACGATTCAACAAATCGAATGACTCCAAAAATCCATTTGCATGGAGTTCCTTCATGCGATCCTTTCTAACATGACCTAAATTGCGGTTCCACAAATAAGTGGAATTCAAATCATTTGCCTTATGGAATTTTTTAGCGTCAGTGTTATGTATGTGTGTTTCACCATTTAAGATTTATAATAACTTATCCATCATTCATGGAGTAATGTCATAATTTGAACAACTCATTGTTTTCATTTGACCAGAGCAAAATAACAATTTATTAAGCTCTTTATTATAAATTCTAAGGGCTAGATAGAATGCCAACGACGAACATAATAACACTTTATTTTTGTTCCAGGCGAACATTCTTATCATATTCCTTGTCAGTCACTTAGGCCATTGTATTCTTGAATTGCGTTGTTTTGTATGACACTTCATACCAACCAATATGGTATTAATACCCAAGAATTTCATTGTGTGACTTAACTAGGAATACAACCATAACATGTATATCATTTATATACACCTGAGCTAGACTTTCTAGTCTTTTCTTTTCTGTTGCCAAAATATCTTTTGCAGTTTCTCTTTTAGCTTTCCTCATTATTCAGAAAAACATTTCAACATCAATAACTTCTAGGTTTGTTGGTCAAATACCAATAACCTTGAGGTTCTTACTTTGAAGTTGATCATCATATGACAAGTGTTCTAGATTTCACATATTAGTAACTATGATGAACAATTTCACTCATAATTTTATCCATCAATTCATGACAACTTTTTGAGACCATGTCTGTACATGCTAGGCTCATAAAGTTTAACCTTAGTATTCGCATGTGCAAATCAGGCTTGCACCCATTGTAAGCACACGTAGAATCTATAACACCCGATCATCACGTGATGCTTCGAAACGACGAGTCTTAGCAACGGTGCATACTAAGGATGATAACTTCATGGATATGCGAATATCATTAGTGCCCCAATAGCTGGAGGATTGTGACGTCTTGCGTCTTCAACCTTCATACATTCCCATAAAACTTATGAGTTTATGTAGTCTCACCAAATTATATTCTATCATCTTGCAATAAGGTCTTAGATATCACATATATCTCATACCTTGATTATTTCTGAAAACTAAATTTTCAGCTCCTTAATTTTCAAACATATTTGAACTTTCAAGTTTCATGGAGACAAGATAACTTTAGGTACTAATTGAAACCATAGCTCTTTGAATCAACAATGTGAGGTTTACTAAAAGTTTGCAATAGGACTTAATCAATTCTTGATTCTTTAACAATACGGTACCAATCCGTAAAGTTTCTTGTCAGATTTTAACAGTATTTCTATCTCAATAACAAGACTAGCGCATAGTAGTAAACGGATGCCAATACTACAAAATTAATTCAAAATACTACTCAGACTATGTTTATGATAATTAGTTCATGTTTTAATCTAATTACTAATGAACTCCCACTTAATACAACATCCCTCATAGTTGTTAAGTGGTACACGATCCAAATCCACTACACCAAAACCGATCATCACGTGAGATGATGTAGCTTCAATGGTGAACATCAACATGTTGATCATATCATCCATATGACTCGTGTTCAACCTTTCGGTTTCCGTTGTCCCGAGGCCATGTCTATACATGCTAGGCTCGTCAAGCAAACCCAAGTATTCCGCGTGTGCAACATGGCTTACACCCGTTGTATGTCAAGTTTATCACACCCGATCATCACGAGATGCTTCAAAACGTCGAACAATGCAACGGTGCATACGAGGGAAGAACACTTTATTATCTTGATATTAATGTGAGGGATCATCTTATAATGCTACCGTCGCGATCTAAGCAAAATAAGATGCATAAAAGGATTAACATCACATGCAGTTCATATGTGATATGATATGGCCCTTTTGTCTTTGCGCCTTTGATCTTCATCTCCAAAGCACGGATATGATCTCCATCATCTTCGGGCATGATCTCCATCATCGTCAGCGTAGCGTCAAGGTTCATGGCGCCGTCTTCATGGTTGTTCACCTCATGTAGCAACTATAACAACTACTTTGAAATACTACTCAACATGAAAATTAAAGACAACCATAAGGCTCCTGCCGGTTGCCACAATACAATAATGATCATCTCATACATATTCATCATCATATCATGGCCATATCACATCACCAAACCCTGCAAAAACAAGTTAGACGCCTCTAATTTGGTTTGCATATTTTACGTGGTTTAGGGTTTTCGAGAGAGATCTAATCTACCTACGAACATGAACCACAACGTTGATACTAATGTTTTCAATAGAAGAGTAAATTGAATCTTCACTATAGTAGGAGAGACAGACACCCGCAAAGCCTCTTATGCAATACAAGTTGCATGTCGAACGAGGAACAAGTCTCATGAACGCGGTCATGTAAAGTTAGTCCGAGCCGCTTCATCCCACTATGCCACAAAGATGCAAAGTACTCAAACTAAAGATAACAAGAGCATCAACGCCCACAAAACCATTGTGTTCTACTCGTGCAACCATCTATGCATAGACACGGCTCTGATACCACTGTAGGATAACGTTGCATAGAAAACAAAAATTTTCCTACCGCGAACACGCAATCCAAGCCAAGATGCAATCTAGAAGACGGTAGCAACGAGGGGGTATCGAGTCTCACCCTTGAAGAGATTCCAAAGCCTACAAGATGAGGCTCTTGTTCTTATGATGAACGATCACTTGCCGCTTGCAAAAGCGCGTAGAAGATCTTGATCACGATCGGTTCCGGCGCCACGAACGGGCAGCACCTCCGTACTCGGTCACACGTTCGGTTGTTGATGAAGACGACGTCCACCTCCCCGTTCCAGCGGGCAGCGGAAGTAGTAGCTCCTCTTGAATCCGACAGCACGACGGCGTGGTGTCGGTGGTGGTGTAGAAGTCCGGCGGAGCTTCGCTAAGCTATGCGGGCAATATGGAGTGGAGGAGCAAAGCTAGGGTTTGGGAGGGGGTGGCCGGCCACTCAAGGGGGGGCGGCCAGCTTATGGTCTTGGGGTGGCCGGCCCCCTCCCTTGGCCCCTCATTATATAGGTGGATCCCAAGTGTTGGTGTCCAAGTCTTCGAATAAGACCCGAAACCAAAACCTTCTATAGGAGGGGGCAAACCTAGCCCAACTAGGACTCCCACCCAAAGGTGGGATTCCCACCTCCCATGTGGGGGGTGGCCGGCCCCCTATGGTGGAGTCCACTTGGGACTCCACCCCCACTAGGGCTGGCCGGCCATGGAGGTGGAGTCCCTTGTGGACTCCACCTTCCTTGGTGGTTTCTTCCGGACTTTTCTAGAACCTTCTAGAACCTTCCATAGAACCTTCCGTGACATTTTATTTCACATAAAATGACATCCTATATATGAATCTTATTCTCCGGACCATTCCGGAACTCCTCGTGATGTCCGGGATCTCATCCGGGACTCCGAACAAATATTCGAACTCCATTCCATAATTCAAGTGCTACCATTTCAACATCCAACTTTAAGTGTGTCACCCTACGGTTCGAGAACTATGCGGACATGGTTGAGTACTCACTCCGACCAATAACCAATAGCGGGATCTGGAGATCCATAATGGCTCCCACATATTCAACGATGACTTTAGTGATCGAATGAACCATTCACATAAATTACCAATTCCCTTTGTCTCACGATATTTTACTTGTCCGAGGTTTGATCTTCGGTATCACTCTATACCTTGTTCAACCTCGTCTCCTGACAAGTACTCTTTACTCGTACCGTGGTATGTGGTCTCTTATGAACTCTTTCATATGCTTGCAAGACATTAGACGACATTCCACCGAGAGGGCCCAGAGTATATCTATCCGTCATCGGGATGGACAAATCCCACTGTTGATCCATATGCCTCAACTCATACTTTCCGGATACTTAATCCCACCTTTATAGCCACCCATTTACGCAGTGGTGTTTGGTGTAATCAAAGTACCTTTCCGGTATAAGTGATTTACATGATCTCATGGTCATAAGGACTAGGTAACTATGTATCGAAAGCTTATAGCAAATAACTTAATGACGAGATCTTATGCTACGCTTAATTGGGTGTATCCATTATATCATTCACACAATGACATAACCTTGTTATTAATAACATCCAATGTTCATGATTATGAAACTAATCATCCATTAATCAACAAGCTAGTTTAAGAGGCATACTAGGGACTTCTTGTTTGTCTACATATCACACATGTACTAATGTTTCGGTTAATACAATTCTAGCATGATATATAAACATTTATCATAAACATAAAGATATAAATAATAACCACTTTATTATTGCCTCTAGGGCATATCTCCTTCACTATGCCGCCTGTACAAAGGTCTAAGGAGAAAGCTCGCATTGGATTTCTCGCTATTGATTATTCTTCAACTTAGACATCCATACCGGGACAACATAGACAACAGATGATGGACTCCTCTTTTATGCATAAGCATATAACAACAATTAATAATTTTCTCATTTGAGATTTGAGGATTGTTGTCCAAAACTGAAACTTCCACCATGGATCATGGCTTTAGTTAGCGGCCCAATGTTCTTCTCTAACATATGCATGCTTAACCATAAGGTGGTAGATCTCTCTTACTTCAGACAAGACGGACATGCATAGCAACTCACATGAAATTCAACAATGAATAGTTGATGGCGTCCCCAGTGAACATGGTTATCGCACAACAAGCAACTTAATAAGAGATAAAGTGCATAATTACATATTCAATGCCACAATAGTTTTTAAGCTATTTGTCCCATGAGCTATATATTGCAAAGGTGAATGATGGAATTTTAAAGGTAGCACTCAAGCAATTTACTTTGGAATGGCGGGAAAATACCATGTAGTATAGGTAGGTATGGTGGACACAAATGGCATAATGGTTGGCTCAAGTATTTTGGATGCATGAGAAGTATTCCCTCTCGATACAAGGTTTAGGCTAGCAAGGTTTATTTGAAACAAACACAAGGATGAACCGGTGCAGCAAAACTCACATAAAAGATATATTGAAAACATTATAAGACTCTACACCGTCTTCCTTGTTGTTCAAACTCAAAACTAGAAATTATCTAGACCTTAGAGAAACCAAATATGCAAACCAAATTTTAGCATGCTCTATGTATTTCTTCATTAATGGGTGCAAAGCATATGATGCAAGAGCTTAATCATGAGCACAACAATTGCCAAGTATCACATTACCCTAGACATTTATAGCAATTACTACATGTATCATTTTCCAATTCCAACCATATAACAATTTAACGAAGGAGAAACTTCGCCATGAATACTATGAGTAGAAACCAAGGACATACTTGTCCATATGCTACAGCGGAGCGTGTCTCTCTCCCATAAAGTGAATGCTAGGATCCATTTTATTCAAACAAAACAAAAAACAAAAACAAACCGACGCTCCAAGAAAAAGCACATAAGATGTGATGGAATAAAAATATAGTTTCAGGGGAGGAACCTGATAATGTTGTCGATGAAGAAGGGGATGCCTTGGGCATCCCCAAGCTTAGACGCTTGAGTCTTCTTGATATATGCAGGGGTGAACCACCGGGGCATCCCCAAGCTTAGAGCTTTCACTCTCCTTGATCATGTTGCATCATACTCCTCTCTTGATCCTTGAAAACTTCCTCCACACCAAACTCGAAACAACTCATTAGAGGGTTAGTGCACAATATAAATTAACATATTCAGAGGTGACACAATCATTCTTAACACTTCTGGACATTGCATAATGCTACTGGACATTAGTGGATCAAAGAAATTCATCCAACATAGCGAAAGAGGCAATGCGAAATAAAAGGCAGAATCTGTCAAAACAGAACAGTTCGTATTGACGAATTTTAAAATGGCACCAGACTTGCTCAAATGAAAATGCTCAAATTGAATGAAAGTTGCGTACATATCTGAGGATCATGCACGTAAATTGGCTTAATTTTCTGAGTTACCTACCGGGAGGTGGACTCAGATTCGTGACAGCAAAGAAATCTGGAACTGTGCAGTAATCCAAATCTAGTACTTACTTTTCTATCAACGGCTTAACTTGGCACAACAAAACACAAAACTAAGATAAGGAGAGGTTGCTACAGTAGTAAACAACTTCCAAGACACAAATATAAAACAAAGTACTGTAGGTAAAAACATGGGTTGTCTCCCATAAGCGCTTTTCTTTAACGCCTTTCAGCTAGGCGCAGAAAGTGTATATCAAGTATTATCAAGAGACAAAGTGTCAACATCATAATTTGTTCTCATAATAGAATCAAAAGGTACCTTCATTCTCTTTCTAGGGAAGTGTTCCATACCTTTCTTGAGAGGAAATTGATATTTTATATTACCTTCCTTCATATCAATAATAGCACCAACAGTTCGTAGAAAAGGTCTTCCCAATATAATGGGACAAGATGCATTGCATTCAATATCCAAGACAACAAAATCAACAGGAACAAGGTTATTGTTAACGGTAATGCGAACATTATCAACTTTACCCAAAGGTTTCTTTGTAGAATGATCAGCAAGATTAACATCCAAATAACAATTTTTCAAATGGTGGCAAGTCAAGCATATTATAAATTTTCTTAGGCATAACAGAAATACTTGCACCAAGATCACATAAAGCATTGCAATCAAAATCTTTAATCTTCATCTTAATGATGGGCTCCCAACCATCCTCTAGCTTTTTAGGAATAGAGGCTTCGCGCTCTAGTTTCTCTTCTCTAGCTTTTATAAGAGCATTTGTAATATGATGTGTAAAAGCCAAATTTATAGCACTAGCATTAGGACTTTTAGCAAGTTTTTGCAAGAACTTTATAACTTCAGAGATGTGGCAATCATCAAAATTCAAACCATTATAATCTAAAGCAATGGGATCATCATCCCCAATGTTGGAAAAAATTTCAGCGACTTTATCACGAGTTTCAGCAGTTTTAGCAGTTTCAGGCAGTTTTTCGCGCTTTGCATTAGAAGTGGAAACATTGCTAACACCAATTCTTTTATTAGTATGAGTAGGAGGTGCAGCAACATGTGTAGCATTAGCATTACTAGTGGTGGTAATAGTCCAAACTTTAGCTATATTCTTTTCTTTAGCTAGTTTTTCATTTTCTTCTCTATCCCACCTAGCACGCAGTTCAGCCATTAATCTTATATTCTCATTAATTCTAACTTGGATGGCATTTGCTGTAGTAGTAATTTTATTATGATGATTCTCATTAGGCAAAACTTTTGATTTCAAAAGATCAACATCATGACAAGACTATCGACTTTAGAAGCAAGTATATCAATTTTCCCAAGCTTTTCTTCAACAGATTTGTTAAAAGAAGTTTGTGTACTAATAAATTCTTTAAGCATGGCTTCAAGTCCAGGGGTGAACTCCTATTATTGTTGTAAGAATTCCCATAAGAATTACCATAGCCGTTGCCATTATTATAAGGATATGGCCTATAGTTGTTACTAGAATTGTTCCGGTAAGCATTGTTGTTGAAATTATTATTTTTAATGAAGTTTACATCAACATGTTCTTCTTGTGCAACCAATGAAGCTAATGGAACATTATTAGGATCAATATTAGTCCTATCATTCACAAGCATAGACATAATAGCATCAATCTTATCACTCAAGGAAGAGGTTTCTTCGATGAATTTACCTTCTTACCTTGTGGAGCTCTTTCCGTGTGCCATTCAGAGTAGTTGATCATCATATTATCAAGAAGCTTTGTTGCTTCACCAAGAGTGATGGACATAAAGGTACCTCCAGCAGCTGAATCCAATAAATTCCGTGAAGAAAAATTTAGTCCTGCATAGAAGGTTTGGATGATCATCCAAGTAGTCGATCCATGGGTTGGGCAATTTTTAACCAGAGATTTCATTCTTTCCCAAGCTTGAGCAACATGTTCAGTATCTAATTGTTTAAAATTCATTATGCTACTCCTCAAAGATATAATTTTAGCAGGGGGATAATATCTACCAATAAAAGCATCCTTGCATTTAGTCCATGAATCAATACTATTCTTAGGCGAGAGATAGCAACCAATCTTTAGCTCTTCCTCTTAATGAGAAAGGGAACAATATTAGTTTCATAATATCACAATCAACATCTTTATATTTTTGCATTTCACATAAGTCAACAAAATTATTAAGAGGGGCCGCAGCATCATCAGAACTAACACTGAGAAAATTGCTCTCGCATAACAAGATTCAGTAAAGCATGTTTAATTTCAAAGAATTCTGCTGTAGTAGCAGGTGGAGCAATAGGTGTGCATAAGAAATCATTATTATTTGTGGTTGTGAAGTCACACAACTTAGTATTTTCAGCGTTGGCCATTTTAGCAACAGTAAATAAAGCAAACTAGATAAAGTAAATGCAAGTAAACTAATTTTTTTGTATTTTTGATATAGCAAACAAGATAGCAAATAAAGTAAAACTAGCAACTAATTTTTTTGTATTTTGATTTAGTGCAGCAAACAAAGTAGTAAATAAAACTAAGCAAGACAAAAACAAAGTAAAGAGATTGAGAAGTGGAGACTCCTTGCAGCGTGTCTTGATCTCCCCGGCAACGGCGCCAGAAATTTAGCTTGATGGCGTGTATTTCACACGTTCGTTGGGCAACCCCAAGAGGAAGGTATGATGCGCACAGCAGCAAGTTTTCCCTCAGAAAGAAACCAAGGTTTATCGAACCAGGAGGAGCCAAGAAGCACGTTGAAGGTTGATGGCGGCGGGATGTAGTGCGGCGCAACACCAGGGATTCCGGCGCCAACGTGGAACCTGCACAACACAACCAAAGTACTTTGCCCCAACGAAACAGTGAGGTTGTCAATCTCACCGGCTTGCTGTAACAAAGAGTTAACCGTATTGTGTGGAAGATGATTGTTTGCAGAAAACAGTAGAACAAGTATTGCAGTAGATTGTATTTCAGTAAAGAGAATTGGACCGGGGTCCACAGTTCACTAGAGGTGTCTCTCCCATAAGACGAACAGCATGTTGGGTGAACAAATTACAGTTGGGCAATTGACAAATAAAGAGAGCATGACCATGCACATACATATCATGATGAGTATAGTGAGATTTAATTGGGCATTACGACAAAGTACATAGACCGTCATCCAACTGCATCTATGCCTAAAAAGTCCACCTTCAGGTTATCATCCGAACCCCCTCCAGTATTAAGTTGCAAACAACAGACAATTGTATTAAGTATGGTGCGTAATGTAACTAGTGACTACATCCTTGAACATAGCACTAATGTTTTATCCCTAGTGGCAACAGCACAACACAACCTTAGAACTTTCTGTCACTGTCCCAGGTGTCAATGCAGGCATGAACCCACTATCGAGCATAAGTACTCCCTCTTGGAGTTACAAGCATCTACTTGGCCAGAGCATCTACTAGCAACGGAGAGCATGCAAGATCATAAACAACACATAGCATAACTTTGATAATCAACATAACAAGTATTCTCTATTCATCGGATCCCAACAAACGCAACATATAGAATTACAGATAGATGATCTTGATCATGTTAGGCAGCTCACAAGATCCGACAATGATAGCACAATGGGGAGAAGACAACCATCTAGCTACTGCTATGGACCCATAGTCCAGGGGTAGACTACTCACACATCACACCGGAGGCGACCATGGCGGCGTAGAGTCCTCCGGGAGATGATTCCCCTCTCCGGCAGGGTGCCGGAGGCGATCTCCTGGATCCCCCGAGATGGGATCAGCGGCGGCGGCGTCTCTGGAAGGTTTTCCGTATCGTGGCTCTCGGTACTGGGGGTTTCGTCACGGAGACTTTTTATAGGCGGAAGGGCAGGTCAAGAGGCGGCACGGGGGCCCCACACTACAGGCCGGCGCGGCCAAGGGGGCCGCGCCGCCTATAGTGTGGCCCCTCCGTGGCCCCTCTTCGTCTCTCCTTCGGACTTCCGGAAGCTTCGTGAGAAAATAGGCCCCCGGGCTTTGATTTCGTCCAATTCCGAGAATATTTCCTTACTAGGATTTCTGAAACCAAAAACAGCAAAAACAGAATCGGCACTTCGGCATCTTGTTAATAGGTTAGTTCCAGAAAATGCACGAATATGACATAAAGTGTGCATAAAACATGTAGATAACATCAATAATGTGGCATGGAACATAAGAAATTATCGATACGTCGGAGACGTATCAGTGACACTGGCCCAAAGCCTTTTTTCAATTGCATCATAAACCATGGTCATGAAGCATGTTTCTCTGATTGAAATATTCCAATAGCAACAGGAAATATCCAGTTATGTTCATCTAGAGCATTGCATGTTGCCAACTGACAATTCCACTTTCTAGTCAAAAATGAGGAGTCTATTGGACGACATCCTGCTTTGAAGCCATTGATGCAAGGCTTTAAAGCCACCTTTCTATCACTTGTTACCTCAGTATCTATCTTCGCAACACTACCTGGTGACCTCTCCTCCACCTCTGCTTTGAATCTATACAACACCCTAAAAGTATTTGCCCAATCACCATATAATTCTTTCATTACCCTTTTTTTTTACTTCTACACTATGGTATAATTCACCTTGATTGAGAAGTCCTTTTTTCAAGTCTTTTTTAGCTTGTTTGTAGTAGTGTTTTGTGTCTTGCCTAAATTGGAGTGATTTTTTCTGCAATCCAAAATTTTGATGTCGTTGTTGATAATCTCCGTGAACTAGTAATGCAAGTATGTTTAAAATGGATTTGATTAACCCTAATGGTACTTCCATCAGGTTAGCATCTAGCAAAAATGTTCCACTTACAAGGCTTCGCACCCCCATTAAAACCTCTAAACCTATTATAGAACTTCTTTTGATTAGTCCACTTGATATCTTCATCAAACTCCTTTTTATTGCATAAGTATTGAAACACATCCTAAACTCACACATGTTAATTTAGAAACAGCTTCCCGACTACAATAATAGAGTTTTCCTTGTTACACAGTTACCATCTCATCATAATGTGCATTATCTGCAACATTTTGTATCAACTCCCTATCCACATTTTCAAAAAAAATGTAAGTTAACATCATCAGCCTAATTAGCTTCATCAATCTCCTTCTTATCTCTATCATCTACTGGAATGCCAAAATTTTTTAATCCATTTTAGCGTCTGCCATTGGTGCTATAACAAAATCAGTAGGTTCATCTAACTCTACTAAATTCCAATTAACACAAATGCAAGCTAGCATCACCATCAACCCCATCTATTAATACTATCACACTTCAGTACGTATAAAAACAATCTTCCTCTTTAAAGCCCATCTGACAGTTGCAAAGCCAAAAATTTGAGGGCACATATCCAACCTTGAAATCATATTTCATATCAACGAGCTCTCCATGAAAAGTAACCCCTTTGCTGGTCCAGTGATCTCACCGATCAACTTCATGAACTTTATCTTCTCCATTCTCAATTCTTAAATACCCGCCCTTCCAATTTTGAAACCGTAACAATGCAACTTCTTGCTTTGGACCACAAAGAAGATTCTGCCCAATTTTTTTCACCACATTCTTCATGACTTGCTCTTTTATTTTCTCAGCTCTTGTTGGCCGATCTCTGCAAATACAACCTCCCAACTCATAAATGTACCACTCTCGATGTTATGCACGCTACCATCATCTAGTTTCGCTTGAGATGGAAAGAACTTGACATTGAATTGAAAATTTTGCTGCTCAGCATCACACCTGTTTTGAAAGGCCGTGACAGTGTGAGCTAGCGGAATCTAATTAGAATCATTTAGTCAAAAAAGATGCATTTGCCTATTGGAAGTACTCTTTGGCAGATCCATCTCGTAGCCCCTTGTTCATCCCACCCGCCCACGGCAATTTGGGTCACAAATCGGCGGAGGCAACAAGCTCACAAATCGAGACTCACCAACGAGAGGGTTGATGCCGAGGATGGAAGGATGAACTGGACGGTGCTGCCGTCGGAGAAGAATAAGGGACGGTGGCCGGGCACGAGCAAAAGTTATGGTGATGAATTCCGCAGAAAATGAGTGGGACCCAAGTAAAAGGGCTGCCTTAATCTAACCTAACATTTTATTAAAAACCATCACACCAAAGCATTAAGACGGCTTAATGACACATTCGTGTTTGGGCTATTTTGTCCGCGAGAGTCGTCGCTCGAGAGAAATTTCGCCCAACGACGTTGCGTTTTTCCCACTTTCGGTAAAAAAAAAAGAACATCGTATATAAGCTATTCACCTGATGAGAGAGGATTTAGTGATCATGTGTATAGGTGTGCACGAACTCTCTATCATTCGATTTACTTTCAGATTCTCACCGCGGAGCTGAGATGCTTACAGCAATAAAACAGCGTCGAATCTACCTCTTCTGCATGTTGTCCACTTTTCTGGACCATGCGGGATGAGCTAGCAATGAAACAAACTACTCTAAGCCAAAACCCATCGACTCATCGAGGCCTGTCTATAACCATGGTACTAGCTGTTTGCTCTTTCACGTTTGTTGTTTGCTGTTTGCTACTAGAACCTATGGTACACCCTGAAGCAAAACCAAATCGCATGGCCAGCCAAGAGAGGAAAAAAAAACGCTGACGTCTGCTGTTTACTGTTTGCATGGTTAAATGTTCGCTGTTTGCTGCTTTGGTACTTCACGTGAGCACTGTACGCTTGGAATTTAGCTTCCCTCCATCGACACGTGGTGAGCAATAAACTACTTCAAGACTGAATATACAGTGTACGAGCCAGCGCAGAGACACCCGGGGTCGCTCAGTTTAACATCTTACCTAAAGGGGTTAGACACGTATTGGATATATAATGTGTGCTCACATATACATCTGATCACCGAGGTTTATCCTTTCACCTGATACTAAACACACATCAAAATTCTCTCTCTGGTATATTTTAGATAATGTGTTTTTGCATAGAACTACTAAAATATTATTGTATTAGAATCGTTATAAAGTATAATTCATACTATCTATATTTGGTATTATGGATTTTGATATTCTTACTTCTATTTTGATTAAAGTTTGCGAAAATTGACTATGACAAATCGTACGACGCAAATTAAATGGAAACAAAGGGAGTATAAAATTGACCTGCCGGAAGAGCTTGCTCGTCGACGTGTCCAGGATGTCGTAGAAATTTTAATTCATACCCTTTTTTGAAGAGCATATCTAGCAGATCTCTCGTAAAATTGGGCCCTTAAAACGTCTATAAGGACGTTGTAAACGTTTTGTACGATCAAGTAACAAAAATTAGATACGCTCAAAAAAAAGTAACAAAAATTAGACTACAAAAGGTATTTTTATTTTTCTTTCTCTCTTTTTTCCTCACTCCTTTTCTTCCCCTCACCTCACCCCCGCCCCCCGAAACCTCTATAGCGATGGGTTCAAGGTGGCCTTTAAAAATATTACGGATCAACCAAGTTTTATTGAATCTGTTATGAACCACTTTTCGAACGAAACCTTTTAAGCGGTTACCATTTTTACAAAAGCTGCTAGAGATGCTCTAACTTGTACTGAACCATTAATCAGTAGTAATTGAGCATAGTACATTCCGTCTAGGTTTAGGTCACGTTTCTCTAGCTAGGTTGTAAACATGTATCATTAAAAAATTAAGATGTGTTACTTTCTAATGATATTATTCGCATGTTGTATATTTAATATTAGGGAGCAACTGGGTAACAGTTGACTGAGATTTTAGTTTGTCTCAGTCGACGCCCTATCATCATCAGGCCACTTCACAATTGACGGACATGCAGAGATGGAGCATGCACAACAGCATGTGCACGCATCTTGTGCTAGCTAGCTAGCTGCAAATTAAACAATATCCATTTTAAATTTATACAAAGGTAATTAACAATAGTTTAGATTTCACTTAGCCTAGTACTACTGCTGCTCCTTAAGATATTAAATGAACTTCATCAAAAATAATAAAAGTAAATGTGCTTTAGACCTTTTCACAAATTTAATTGAAGATAGTCAGCCATTTAAAATCTAAGAAAGAGCAAAAGTGGACAAAACTATGAAAACAAAAAAAATATGCTAGTTACACATTTCTTGAGAAAAGTGCAACTCATATTAAAAATCGGTTGCTAGTTGCACATTTCTTGAGAAAAGTACAACTCATATAAAAAAACTTCTAGTTATACATTTCTTTAGAAAAGTGTAACTCGCATTAATACCTGGTAGCTAGTTGCATATTTTTTGAGAAAAATATAACTCATATTAAAACTAGATGGAGTTGTACATTTTTTCGAAAAGTGCAACTCACATTGAACATAGGCTGCCAGTTGCATATTTCTTGAGAAAAAGTGCAACTCATATTAAAAATAGGTTTCTAATTGCACAATTATTGAGAAAAGTGCAACTCATATAAAAAAAGCTTGTAGTTGCACATTTTTGTTAGAAAAGTGCAACTCATATCAATAACGGTAGCTAATTGCACATTTCCGGAGAAAAAATGCAACTTGTGTTAAAATCAGATGGAGTTGCATATTTCTTCGAAAAATGCAACTCACATTGAATATAGACTGCTAGTTGCATATTTCTTGAGAAAAAGTGCAACTCATATTAAAAATAGGTTTCTAGTTGCACATTTTTTGAGGAAAATGCAACTCATATTAAAAAAAACATGTAATTACATATTTATTTAGAAAAGGTAACTAGTATCAATAATTGGTTGCTAGTTGCACATTTCTTGAGAAAAAGTGTAACTCATATTAAAAACCCGATGGAATCTATATAATTTTTTTAAAAAATAGGAAAATACAACCAACATAAAAAATAAAACTATAAAATACATAGTATAGTTTGCACTTTTATTCATGAATATCAAATAAAAATGGACAAATAATATAAATAATCAGAAAGAAGGCATAAGAAAATATTATAAGCATAGATGCCGTCTACTTTGCTATTTGTACAAAATGAAACAAAATAAGTGTAGTGGACGATATATATGTGTATTAGCGAGTATGTATCATATTGTACTGTTGTCGCGTCCCCTTATAATATTTTCTGTTACCGTCCACAGATTGCACGAATCTCAGAGACAGATCCAATGGTTCTCGGGTCAACTGAGACATAGGAAAATCTCAGCAAAATTGATGATCTAGAAATACACAGAGAGACCCTATATAGTCAACATAAGGAAAACTTTTATAATCCTAACGCCGCACGACACGAAAGAAAAAAACGAAAAAGATTCGAGCTTCCCAAAACAAATGTCCAAATCTCTCCACGCGTTCTAGAACATGCGCATGATCACGGCGCGTCCCACGCAACTGCTCAGGTATCTATCTCGCCGTCCATACGTCGTAGGTTTAGGATTTCTGGTAAGATCTCATTTCTGGTAGGCAGCCGCGCGCTCTGCATGGCTTCCACACGCCGATGCCCGCTCCTCCCCGACGAGATCATCTCCGACGAGATCTTGCCCCGGCTACCGGCCAAGTCCGTGCTCGGGCTCCGCTGCCTCTCCCGTGCCTGGGCGGCCACGCTCTCCTCCGACCACTACATCGACCGCTACCACGCCCTCCACGGCGGGCGTCCCAAGATCTTCCGCATCCAGAACGAATCCCACGGCGAGGTCGACGAAGAAGCGAAGTCGTGCGCGCCGCCGCCCATTGCCGTCTTCCCTATGGCCGTCACGATCGACTGGTTCCCGCGATGCGTCACGGTGTTCTGGGACGAGACTACGCCTCCGGCGCCCGGGCCCGAGCACCCGAGCCTCGCCGCGACGCGCTGTCGCGGCCTCGTCCTCCTCGAGCTGGTGCCCACGGGGATCCACTTCGTGTGCAACCCGTCCACAGGGAAGACGAGAGCGCTCCCGGAGGGCCGGACCACGGGCTGCCGGAGTCCCCGCGAGCTTTCGCATAAGTACGCGAGCCTAGGGCTCGGCTACGACGCGCCCACCAGGAGACACAAGGTCGTGCGCGTCTACTACCGCGGCAGCGACAGCGAGGGGCGCCCCGCTTCCATGGGATGCGAGGTCTACGTGGTGAACGCCCGCGATGAGGACGACTCCGCCGCCGGTTCGTGGCGACCGGTGACTTCCAGGCCGGCGGGTTGGGTGGAACCGTGCAGACCGAGCGTGTTTGCGCAAGGGCAGGTATACTGGCTAGGCTACCGGAAACACGACCTCCGCAGAGGCTACTTCCGACGTCAGGAGAAGATCATGATCATCTCGTTCTCCATGAGCCAAGAGACCTTCGGGACAGTGTCGCCGCCGGCAGCCATGGATGACGAGGCTCTGCGGATGAGATGTCTGACAGAGCTTGGCGGGGAGCTGTGCCTCTTCTCAGGGGGATCTTCCGGGCATGAGCATCGTTACGATGTCTGGCTGCTGCATAGCACCACCTGGGATCTCTACTGCCGAATCGAGGCAGGCATGGCATCGCCGGAGGTCAATAGGGTAATGAGAAGTCATCGCAACATTTACAACATCAACATCCTTCCACTCGCTATTACCGACAATGGCCGTCGCATCCTCCTGGCGCGAAATGACTCGCCAAAGGATGTATGGGTATACACCCCATTAACGGGTGACATCCAGAAACACCTCGACTTGGACAGTGTGGTCGACCGCAAGAATTGGCTCTTAGAGGTAGCGGTGTACGAGGAAAATGTTGCGTCTCCCGGAAGACAACTATCAAGGGATATAGTCTTGACCTCCTCGTTGTCTACACAAGCTTTATCCTTGGTGCTACGGCTCTTGCCAGAACGCACCCTCAGAAGGCTTATGTGCGTCTGTCGGAGCTGGTGCACAATGATAGCAATACATCTATGGTACGTTGGACAGGGGGACCTAGAATGATGCAAAAACTGGTAGAGATGGATAGTCACTTTCCATTATTTGATTGTGGTTGAGAGTTAGTTTGGCTCTGCCTAATTCATTTTAATTTGTTCCATAGGGGTTTACTTTTCGCATTTTTGCGTGGGTGTGCATGTTTTCTCATGTTCAGTTATTCTGAAGTTCAGATATGATCTGACTGTTCTTTGAACATTATGGAGTAGAAAGTACTCTGAAGATTTGTGATTAAGAAGAGGTAATTATTGGTATCAATGCATCAGTACAGATTCAGATAAAGTGTGTTTGTTTGAGCTGCATGCTTACAGTTAAAGATAATAGCCAATTTGTGCTATGTATTTGAGTACAGCTAAGGTGTGTTCTGTAGTGTGATCCATAAAGCAATTGACACTCTTCGCTACTGTATCTTTAATTCGATTTTGAAAAAATAATCTTGAGCACAACTCAAGAAAAACTTGAAAACAACCACTGTTTCGGTTATTGCATTGTTAATTGTTGATGTGGAGTATATACACATGCACCACTGATCAGAAAATTGAGTACTGAAATCAAAGTTTCCTGCATTACAGTGTGATCTTCAACTTAAAGGATGACTTATGATCTTGTCATGACCGTTTCTCATTGTTGGGTCTGGATCCAGCTTCTCCTTGTCGACCTGGGCAACACTCTGTCTCCGTCAGTCCGTCTCCAGCGCCTTCAGACTCCTGCCCGGGCTGGCCCGACGCCCGTTGCTCCTTCGACCAAACCCGCAGCAGGAGGGCTGCTACCACAAGGAGGCGCTCATGGTGTTTTAATATCCTGAGCTGTTGTCTCCTCTCTGTAGCATAAACTGTTAGAATACTTGTGCTTGCTCTGAACTTGCTCTAAGCATAGGGCACCTTGTTTTCAACTAACCTGAGTGCTTTTACCATCAGCACTTAGACTTGGAGTAAATTGCAGTACATAAAATTCAATAACCTACTGAACAAATACAAATACAGTAGTTAAATTGCAGTACTTGGGTGTCATGGTCATGTCACTACGGGAACCTTTGCCGTGTGCCAAGAGCCTCGGAACACGGCAATTACTAGCTTTGCCGTGTTCCAAGGAGAAAGAACACGGCAAAGATTTAAAACACGGCAACATCTCAAAAAGAACACGGCAAAAAAAGAACCACGGTAAAGGTCCGAAAAAGAACACGGCAAAGAGTTGAACACGGCGAACTTCGGCCAGGACACACGGCAAAGGTTGGCGGCACGGCAAAGGCTGCGCCACGTGTCCCGATGGAGTTCTCAAGACGACGCCGTCATAACGATGTGCCTTTGCCGTGTGTCCCTAACGGACACACGGCAAAGATCCTTCTCCTGCGCACACCCCTCCCCTCCCGCCAACTTTTCCCGCGCGAAGTAGTATGTCGGCGGTATTTTGGCGCGAAACCTTCGCCGTGTGCAAAAGAGGAAGGAACACGGCAAAGGTGTCTTTGCCGTGTGCCAGATCAAAAAGAACACGGCAAAGATGGCACACGGCGAATGTTTGAATATTTTCCGTGTTCTCTATTTGGATGCACACGGCAAAAACCATCTGACGTGGCGCCGTATGTTAAGTTGAGATTCCGTCAACTGTATCTTCTTTTGATTAGTCCACTTGATATCTTCATCAAACTCCTTTTTATTGCATAAGTATTGAAACACATCCTAAACTCACACATGTTAATTTAGAAACAGCTTCCCGACTACAATAATAGAGTTTTCCTTGTTACACAGTTACCATCTCATCATAATGTGCATTATCTGCAACATTTTGTATCAACTCCCTATCCACATTTTCAAAAAAAATGTAAGTTAACATCATCAGCCTAATTAGCTTCATCAATCTCCTTCTTATCTCTATCATCTACTGGAATGCCAAAATTTTTTAATCCATTTTAGCGTCTGCCATTGGTGCTATAACAAAATCAGTAGGTTCATCTAACTCTACTAAATTCCAATTAACACAAATGCAAGCTAGCATCACCATCAACCCCATCTATTAATACTATCACACTTCAGTACGTATAAAAACAATCTTCCTCTTTAAAGCCCATCTGACAGTTGCAAAGCCAAAAATTTGAGGGCACATATCCAACCTTGAAATCATATTTCATATCAACGAGCTCTCCATGAAAAGTAACCCCTTTGCTGGTCCAGTGATCTCACCGATCAACTTCATGAACTTTATCTTCTCCATTCTCAATTCTTAAATACCCGCCCTTCCAATTTTGAAACCGTAACAATGCAACTTCTTGCTTTGGACCACAAAGAAGATTCTGCCCAATTTTTTTCACCACATTCTTCATGACTTGCTCTTTTATTTTCTCAGCTCTTGTTGGCCGATCTCTGCAAATACAACCTCCCAACTCATAAATGTACCACTCTCGATGTTATGCACGCTACCATCATCTAGTTTCGCTTGAGATGGAAAGAACTTGACATTGAATTGAAAATTTTGCTGCTCAGCATCACACCTGTTTTGAAAGGCCGTGACAGTGTGAGCTAGCGGAATCTAATTAGAATCATTTAGTCAAAAAAGATGCATTTGCCTATTGGAAGTACTCTTTGGCAGATCCATCTCGTAGCCCCTTGTTCATCCCACCCGCCCACGGCAATTTGGGTCACAAATCGGCGGAGGCAACAAGCTCACAAATCGAGACTCACCAACGAGAGGGTTGATGCCGAGGATGGAAGGATGAACTGGACGGTGCTGCCGTCGGAGAAGAATAAGGGACGGTGGCCGGGCACGAGCAAAAGTTATGGTGATGAATTCCGCAGAAAATGAGTGGGACCCAAGTAAAAGGGCTGCCTTAATCTAACCTAACATTTTATTAAAAACCATCACACCAAAGCATTAAGACGGCTTAATGACACATTCGTGTTTGGGCTATTTTGTCCGCGAGAGTCGTCGCTCGAGAGAAATTTCGCCCAACGACGTTGCGTTTTTCCCACTTTCGGTAAAAAAAAAGAACATCGTATATAAGCTATTCACCTGATGAGAGAGGATTTAGTGATCATGTGTATAGGTGTGCACGAACTCTCTATCATTCGATTTACTTTCAGATTCTCACCGCGGAGCTGAGATGCTTACAGCAATAAAACAGCGTCGAATCTACCTCTTCTGCATGTTGTCCACTTTTCTGGACCATGCGGGATGAGCTAGCAATGAAACAAACTACTCTAAGCCAAAACCCATCGACTCATCGAGGCCTGTCTATAACCATGGTACTAGCTGTTTGCTCTTTCACGTTTGTTGTTTGCTGTTTGCTACTAGAACCTATGGTACACCCTGAAGCAAAACCAAATCGCATGGCCAGCCAAGAGAGGAAAAAAAAACGCTGACGTCTGCTGTTTACTGTTTGCATGGTTAAATGTTCGCTGTTTGCTGCTTTGGTACTTCACGTGAGCACTGTACGCTTGGAATTTAGCTTCCCTCCATCGACACGTGGTGAGCAATAAACTACTTCAAGACTGAATATACAGTGTACGAGCCAGCGCAGAGACACCCGGGGTCGCTCAGTTTAACATCTTACCTAAAGGGGTTAGACACGTATTGGATATATAATGTGTGCTCACATATACATCTGATCACCGAGGTTTATCCTTTCACCTGATACTAAACACACATCAAAATTCTCTCTCTGGTATATTTTAGATAATGTGTTTTTGCATAGAACTACTAAAATATTATTGTATTAGAATCGTTATAAAGTATAATTCATACTATCTATATTTGGTATTATGGATTTTGATATTCTTACTTCTATTTTGATTAAAGTTTGCGAAAATTGACTATGACAAATCGTACGACGCAAATTAAATGGAAACAAAGGGAGTATAAAATTGACCTGCCGGAAGAGCTTGCTCGTCGACGTGTCCAGGATGTCGTAGAAATTTTAATTCATACCCTTTTTTGAAGAGCATATCTAGCAGATCTCTCGTAAAATTGGGCCCTTAAAACGTCTATAAGGACGTTGTAAACGTTTGTACGATCAAGTAACAAAAATTAGATACGCTCAAAAAAAAGTAACAAAAATTAGACTACAAAAGGTATTTTTATTTTTCTTTCTCTCTTTTTTCCTCACTCCTTTTCTTCCCCTCACCTCACCCCCGCCCCCCGAAACCTCTATAGCGATGGGTTCAAGGTGGCCTTTAAAAATATTACGGATCAACCAAGTTTTATTGAATCTGTTATGAACCACTTTTCGAACGAAACCTTTTAAGCGGTTACCATTTTTACAAAAGCTGCTAGAGATGCTCTAACTTGTACTGAACCATTAATCAGTAGTAATTGAGCATAGTACATTCCGTCTAGGTTTAGGTCACGTTTCTCTAGCTAGGTTGTAAACATGTATCATTAAAAAATTAAGATGTGTTACTTTCTAATGATATTATTCGCATGTTGTATATTTAATATTAGGGAGCAACTGGGTAACAGTTGACTGAGATTTTAGTTTGTCTCAGTCGACGCCCTATCATCATCAGGCCACTTCACAATTGACGGACATGCAGAGATGGAGCATGCACAACAGCATGTGCACGCATCTTGTGCTAGCTAGCTAGCTGCAAATTAAACAATATCCATTTTAAATTTATACAAAGGTAATTAACAATAGTTTAGATTTCACTTAGCCTAGTACTACTGCTGCTCCTTAAGATATTAAATGAACTTCATCAAAAATAATAAAAGTAAATGTGCTTTAGACCTTTTCACAAATTTAATTGAAGATAGTCAGCCATTTAAAATCTAAGAAAGAGCAAAAGTGGACAAAACTATGAAAACAAAAAAATATGCTAGTTACACATTTCTTGAGAAAAGTGCAACTCATATTAAAAATCGGTTGCTAGTTGCACATTTCTTGAGAAAAGTACAACTCATATAAAAAAACTTCTAGTTATACATTTCTTTAGAAAAGTGTAACTCGCATTAATACCTGGTAGCTAGTTGCATATTTTTTGAGAAAAATATAACTCATATTAAAACTAGATGGAGTTGTACATTTTTTCGAAAAGTGCAACTCACATTGAACATAGGCTGCCAGTTGCATATTTCTTGAGAAAAAGTGCAACTCATATTAAAAATAGGTTTCTAATTGCACAATTATTGAGAAAAGTGCAACTCATATAAAAAAAGCTTGTAGTTGCACATTTTTGTTAGAAAAGTGCAACTCATATCAATAACGGTAGCTAATTGCACATTTCCGGAGAAAAAATGCAACTTGTGTTAAAATCAGATGGAGTTGCATATTTCTTCGAAAAATGCAACTCACATTGAATATAGACTGCTAGTTGCATATTTCTTGAGAAAAAGTGCAACTCATATTAAAAATAGGTTTCTAGTTGCACATTTTTTGAGGAAAATGCAACTCATATTAAAAAAAACATGTAATTACATATTTATTTAGAAAAGGTAACTAGTATCAATAATTGGTTGCTAGTTGCACATTTCTTGAGAAAAAGTGTAACTCATATTAAAAACCCGATGGAATCTATATAATTTTTTTAAAAAATAGGAAAATACAACCAACATAAAAAATAAAACTATAAAATACATAGTATAGTTTGCACTTTTATTCATGAATATCAAATAAAAATGGACAAATAATATAAATAATCAGAAAGAAGGCATAAGAAAATATTATAAGCATAGATGCCGTCTACTTTGCTATTTGTACAAAATGAAACAAAATAAGTGTAGTGGACGATATATATGTGTATTAGCGAGTATGTATCATATTGTACTGTTGTCGCGTCCCCTTATAATATTTTCTGTTACCGTCCACAGATTGCACGAATCTCAGAGACAGATCCAATGGTTCTCGGGTCAACTGAGACATAGGAAAATCTCAGCAAAATTGATGATCTAGAAATACACAGAGAGACCCTATATAGTCAACATAAGGAAAACTTTTATAATCCTAACGCCGCACGACACGAAAGAAAAAAACGAAAAAGATTCGAGCTTCCCAAAACAAATGTCCAAATCTCTCCACGCGTTCTAGAACATGCGCATGATCACGGCGCGTCCCACGCAACTGCTCAGGTATCTATCTCGCCGTCCATACGTCGTAGGTTTAGGATTTCTGGTAAGATCTCATTTCTGGTAGGCAGCCGCGCGCTCTGCATGGCTTCCACACGCCGATGCCCGCTCCTCCCCGACGAGATCATCTCCGACGAGATCTTGCCCCGGCTACCGGCCAAGTCCGTGCTCGGGCTCCGCTGCCTCTCCCGTGCCTGGGCGGCCACGCTCTCCTCCGACCACTACATCGACCGCTACCACGCCCTCCACGGCGGGCGTCCCAAGATCTTCCGCATCCAGAACGAATCCCACGGCGAGGTCGACGAAGAAGCGAAGTCGTGCGCGCCGCCGCCCATTGCCGTCTTCCCTATGGCCGTCACGATCGACTGGTTCCCGCGATGCGTCACGGTGTTCTGGGACGAGACTACGCCTCCGGCGCCCGGGCCCGAGCACCCGAGCCTCGCCGCGACGCGCTGTCGCGGCCTCGTCCTCCTCGAGCTGGTGCCCACGGGGATCCACTTCGTGTGCAACCCGTCCACAGGGAAGACGAGAGCGCTCCCGGAGGGCCGGACCACGGGCTGCCGGAGTCCCCGCGAGCTTTCGCATAAGTACGCGAGCCTAGGGCTCGGCTACGACGCGCCCACCAGGAGACACAAGGTCGTGCGCGTCTACTACCGCGGCAGCGACAGCGAGGGGCGCCCCGCTTCCATGGGATGCGAGGTCTACGTGGTGAACGCCCGCGATGAGGACGACTCCGCCGCCGGTTCGTGGCGACCGGTGACTTCCAGGCCGGCGGGTTGGGTGGAACCGTGCAGACCGAGCGTGTTTGCGCAAGGGCAGGTATACTGGCTAGGCTACCGGAAACACGACCTCCGCAGAGGCTACTTCCGACGTCAGGAGAAGATCATGATCATCTCGTTCTCCATGAGCCAAGAGACCTTCGGGACAGTGTCGCCGCCGGCAGCCATGGATGACGAGGCTCTGCGGATGAGATGTCTGAGAGAGCTTGGCGGGGAGCTGTGCCTCTTCTCAGGGGGATCTTCCGGGCATGAGCATCGTTACGATGTCTGGCTGCTGCATAGCACCACCTGGGATCTCTACTGCCGAATCGAGGCAGGCATGGCATCGCCGGAGGTCAATAGGGTAATGAGAAGTCATCGCAACATTTACAACATCAACATCCTTCCACTCGCTATTACCGACAATGGCCGTCGCATCCTCCTGGCGCGAAATGACTCGCCAAAGGATGTATGGGTATACACCCCATTAACGGGTGACATCCAGAAACACCTCGACTTGGACAGTGTGGTCGACCGCAAGAATTGGCTCTTAGAGGTAGCGGTGTACGAGGAAAATGTTGCGTCTCCCGGAAGACAACTATCAAGGGATATAGTCTTGACCTCCTCGTTGTCTACACAAGCTTTATCCTTGGTGCTACGGCTCTTGCCAGAACGCACCCTCAGAAGGCTTATGTGCGTCTGTCGGAGCTGGTGCACAATGATAGCAATACATCTATGGTACGTTGGACAGGGGGACCTAGAATGATGCAAAAACTGGTAGAGATGGATAGTCACTTTCCATTATTTGATTGTGGTTGAGAGTTAGTTCGGCTCTGCCTAATTCATTTTAATTTGTTCCATAGGGGTTTACTTTTCGCATTTTTGCGTGGGTGTGCATGTTTTCTCATGTTCAGTTATTCTGAAGTTCAGATATGATCTGACTGTTCTTTGAACATTATGGAGTAGAAAGTACTCTGAAGATTTGTGATTAAGAAGAGGTAATTATTGGTATCAATGCATCAGTACAGATTCAGATAAAGTGTGTTTGTTTGAGCTGCATGCTTACAGTTAAAGATAATAGCCAATTTGTGCTATGTATTTGAGTACAGCTAAGGTGTGTTCTGTAGTGTGATCCATAAAGCAATTGACACTCTTCGCTACTGTATCTTTAATTCGATTTTGAAAAAATAATCTTGAGCACAACTCAAGAAAAACTTGAAAACAACCACTGTTTCGGTTATTGCATTGTTAATTGTTGATGTGGAGTATATACACATGCACCACTGATCAGAAAATTGAGTACTGAAATCAAAGTTTCCTGCATTACAGTGTGATCTTCAACTTAAAGGATGACTTATGATCTTGTCATGACCGTTTCTCATTGTTGGGTCTGGATCCAGCTTCTCCTTGTCGACCTGGGCAACACTCTGTCTCCGTCAGTCCGTCTCCAGCGCCTTCAGACTCCTGCCCGGGCTGGCCCGACGCCCGTTGCTCCTTCGACCAAACCCGCAGCAGGAGGGCTGCTACCACAAGGAGGCGCTCATGGTGTTTTAATATCCTGAGCTGTTGTCTCCTCTCTGTAGCATAAACTGTTAGAATACTTGTGCTTGCTCTGAACTTGCTCTAAGCATAGGGCACCTTGTTTTCAACTAACCTGAGTGCTTTTACCATCAGCACTTAGACTTGGAGTAAATTGCAGTACATAAAATTCAATAACCTACTGAACAAATACAAATACAGTAGTTAAATTGCAGTACTTGGGTGTCATGGTCATGTCACTACGGGAACCTTTGCCGTGTGCCAAGAGCCTCGGAACACGGCAATTACTAGCTTTGCCGTGTTCCAAGGAGAAAGAACACGGCAAAGATTTAAAACACGGCAACATCTCAAAAAGAACACGGCAAAAAAAGAACCACGGTAAAGGTCCGAAAAAGAACACGGCAAAGAGTTGAACACGGCGAACTTCGGCCAGGACACACGGCAAAGGTTGGCGGCACGGCAAAGGCTGCGCCACGTGTCCCGATGGAGTTCTCAAGACGACGCCGTCATAACGATGTGCCTTTGCCGTGTGTCCCTAACGGACACACGGCAAAGATCCTTCTCCTGCGCACACCCCTCCCCTCCCGCCAACTTTTCCCGCGCGAAGTAGTATGTCGGCGGTATTTTGGCGCGAAACCTTCGCCGTGTGCAAAAGAGGAAGGAACACGGCAAAGGTGTCTTTGCCGTGTGCCAGATCAAAAAGAACACGGCAAAGATGGCACACGGCGAATGTTTGAATATTTTCCGTGTTCTCTATTTGGATGCACACGGCAAAAACCATCTGACGTGGCGCCGTATGTTAAGTTGAGATTCCGTCAACTGTATTTTTGCCGTGCTCCTGGGTGGAAGGCACACGGCAAAGGCTTTGCCGTGTTCCGCGCAGAAAGGCACACGGCAAAGATCCTTTGCCGTGCTGTTTTTCGCCGTGTGGCGTGTTCCGCCACACGGCAAGAGCTTTGCCGTGTTCCGAATGGGCTTTGCCGTGTATTTGGTCAACACGGCAAAGCCGTGTTTTCCCGTAGTGTGTGTTGTTCATGCTAGGAAAAAAATGTGTGATCAATTAATCTTGTTTATCTTTGGAGTACTATCTGTAGGCTTGTGTTATTTGTGTAGGACATGCTCGTTTTGGCCTATACTTGGGGACTGACGTTGAATTCTGGTCCTTGCACTAGTATAGCAGATGATGTGACACTAAGTACGTGTCCTATAATTGGAGTAATTTTTCTGGATTGTGTTGTGTTTTCTGCTGTCACTGTCATGTGTTTTGTATCAGAATATTCAGAGTGGCACTACTGAAGTTCAATACTGCACATTTGAGTTTTTCTCATGAATTATTCAGACATGCTTGTGTAAGACATCCATTAGCAGCAATACATGCTTATGCAGGACGTGCTTGCTTGTTCATGCTTCTGTGTTGATTATGGAATCTTTATCCAATCTGTAAATGTGAATCTTTATCTAACTTGTGTTCACTGCAGTTAATCAACACATAACAGTAGCAGTTAACTGAACTAATGCGGAGGATGTTGTAGTGCTCGATTTTATCAAAGTGCCAACATTTATAATGCTTCATTCATTCCTTTCATCGAAATGCCAACATATATATCCTGCAACAAAAGAAAAGATTTTCATGCATTAGATTCAGCGATGAAGTATATTTTTTTTCATTCAGCATCCCGTAGGCATTCCCGTATAGTCTCAATCTTTAAGTCTGCATTCCTCTTATTTCCTCAGTTTCTTAGTTTATCTTTTTTAGTTATTCGTATTTACAGATTTCAGTCTTTAGTTCATAGTCTTCAAGTCTTAGCGTTTAGTATTCATCTTAGTTTTTCGTGTTTCTCAGTATCTTTTTCAGTATTTGTTTTCATTATTAATGTTTGTTATCTTATTATTCTTAATTATTATCAGAAAAACATGTTATATCGGCACCTCAGTTTTCATTTATAGTTCTTCATTGATCAGATTT
Source organism: Lolium perenne (assembly GCF_019359855.2). Classification (NCBI taxonomy): domain Eukaryota; kingdom Viridiplantae; phylum Streptophyta; class Magnoliopsida; order Poales; family Poaceae; genus Lolium; species Lolium perenne. The sequence continues at coordinate 303,569,926 of NC_067250.2, read as the reverse complement.
TCTTCCTTCTTTCATTCTGTCAATCCCTCATTATTCATTGGCGGGCGGGTCCCTCTGTATTCGTCTCTGACTTAATCCACTTCAAGTTGAGTCTTGATCTTGTTCTTCTGATCTTGCTCAGATTTTCTTCGGTCTCTCAGTTTGTTCAGTCATTCATTGATATCTGTTTCTCTGTTGTTCACTCAGTTTTTTCTCATCATTTCCTCATTCCCATTTCATCATTTCCTCATTTTTCAGTCATCTTTGTTCATTTTTTCAGTCATGTTTCATTCCTAAGTGCTTCAGTTTTGATCTAAGTCTTGTTCTTGTTCTTCTGATCTTCCTCATTATTTCTCCTTATTTATTATTTTCTGTTGGTTTGGGGGGGGGGGGGGGGGGGGGGGAGGGTTAAACTCCGCCTACCATTCATTTTGGTAGCCGGTTCCAAGCCCGGATAAAGGAGTAGGGTCCCTTCCGTTTTCAGAAGTGTCTCAGTTTTGTAAGGAAGTTTCTTTACTGTCTCAGTCTCTCTCTCAGTTTTTTCTTATTTTTTAAGTTTATTTGTTTCTTCAGTCCTAGTCTCCAGTAAGTATTTTATCATTGACGCATTTCTTAAGTTTTTCGGTCATAGTCCTCTCTAAATTTCTTCATTGTTTTTCAGTTTGTTTATTATTCAGCACTCTTCATTTCATATTAGTTATTCAGTCTTCTTAATTCCTCACCTTGCAGTTCAGTTTATAATTTTTTATTCTTTCTTCATTCCCAGTTATTATTCCTTCTTCAGTTTCTTTAGTCATTCAGTTTGCCCGTTCTTTAGTATTTTTATTTTTTATCAAGCTTCTCTGTCTTTTCTTCTCAGTATCTTAAGTCATTCTAGACTGCAGTATTTGTGTGGCAGGCTTGTTTTACATGCTCTCATTTTTTACCGTCGCTTTTACTAAACCTGGCTATTTTTTCCCACGGTGCACGAGGAAGCACGGTAGTGGGATCAGTTGACGGGAAAGAGGAAAGGGGAAATAGCGACAGAGTGGCAGAGCTGCAGATGCCTTCATCGACTGTGAGGTCTCTATCCCATTTAAAATTATTTTCTGGTTTTTGTTTAGCGCATATGTTAACTTTCTTCATACGCGGTGTGCAACAGATTTGGAGTTCGGAGAGTTGGAGAGGCGGAGTCTACCTGAAATTTGGTCTATGCGTGGAGGACTTGTTCTTTTTCCTCCTTGAGCTTTCAATTTTCAGTGTTAAGGTTTCACCCTCTTACAAGTTTTTGCAGATAGTTTGTCACTGTTTTTCTAATAATTTGTTAAGTCTCATATATCTTGTTCTTATTTTTGTGTTTCTCATTTCACAGGGTGGCGGAGAAGGAAAACGACAATTGCAAGCATGGAAATTATTGTCTTCAATGATACATTCCAATGTTGATGCAGGTTAGTGATCTGTATATATTCAGATCAAAAAATATCTACCATGACTAGGCTTTTTTCTGTCTACATAATGCTTCTGCAAAAATAAATATAACCAGTTTTTCGTCTCTGGGTTGAACACAACCAATTACTTTCAGTCATTTAGAACATTTTGTGCGCTCAATTACAATAATTATTTCTAAAGCAGAGACAATGCCCCATATCTTTCTCTGTTTGTCAAGTGCCCTACTTTTATGCAGACCATGTTTCGCTGGTATGGTTTTGCGATTTTTACTCCCTCAGTATGTCAGCAGCAGTTCACATTTCCTGAGCTTTTCAACTTGTCAGTTGAATGGATCGTAGCGAACAAGAGGGGGAGGGGGTGAATGGGCGCTACACAATTTTTAGTCTTTTTCAATTTTTAGTGCAACGGAAGATAAAGGTGATAGCTTTAGTGGTGGTGATGTTCCTAGTATGATCCTAGGCTAGTGCAGCAAGTAAAGAAACAAAATACAAATAACAAAGATGAGGAACGGGACAACCGGAGGGCGCGGAGTCGAGGCAAGGATTTGTTTCCCGCAGTTCCTCCCACAAGAGGGAGTACCTCTGCGTTGAGGAGGTGCTAGTTTCACACAAGATACTAGACGGCCACACCACGAAGGAAGACCTCACAAAGGGGCTCCCTTTTCTCCACTAAGGCACCGGTCGAGGCGGTGGTTCCTTCACAAGGTTGGGGCGAGCTCCACAACACTAGGAGGCTCCTAACACCCTATGGGGCTAGCACAACTCCAAGCTAGCCACCATAGGAGCACTTCTTTCAAGATCCCACCATAGGAACCCTACCAACAAGATCCACTAAGGACTAGCACGAATCGGTGAAAACTCTCTAGGTAGATCGATAGATCGGGGTCTCCTCCACCACTCCTCAAAGTATGAGCAAGATTGATTGGGTAGGTAGGGAGATCCACTAGGTTTGATCTCAGCAACAATGGAGGAGAGAGAGAGAGAAGAGCTAAAAACGAGCTGGGGAAAAAGGGCCCTTTAAATAGGCCTCCTCAAATCCAATCGTTATGTGCAGTTTCTGCCTAAGCGATACTACCGCTTTGGGAAGCGGTACTACCGCTCTGGATTCGAAATCCCCACAGAACGTGTCCACGTGGACACAAAGCGGTACTACCGCTTGCAGTACCGCTCGAGGTACCGCAATGGTCTCCAGAGCTTACTGGATACCAAGCGATACCGAAGCGGTACCACATCGATACTGCCGTAACTCAATTTACGGTACTTAAGCGGTACCGGGGCGGTACTACCGCTCTCAAGCGGTACTACCGCTCAAGGTACCGCAAAGGTACCGCACCTTGTTCTGTGAGGCATTTTCAGTGCAAATCTCCAGAGCGGTACTGCAGGGCGGTACCAGTAGGGTAGCTACTGGTACCGCCCTGTAGTACCGCCTTGGCTGAAACTGCTTTTCCTCTTTACCTCTCCAACCATGTCACCTCGCGACACACACACAAAATGATAAAACCTAAGAACTACGCTTCAGTCCTCCGATCATAATGTGTTCAGCGAGGGCACCATACGTTTGCAAATCTATCAATGACAAACTTTGCGCACGGTTAAATTCATTCAAGTGTTGTCATCAAACACACAAAACATGGAATATGGATTTTGCTCTTTCAATCTCCACATTTTTGGTGTTTGATGACAACACAAGAATTTGCAACATAGCATAAGATATTATGATTAGGTTCTTGATTTGCAAAAGTAGACGGAGCTCCCCCTAGATGTGTGCATATTTGGAATATGCATTTGTATACAAATGCACACATCCTAGAGGAACAACTCCCCCTAGATTCTACAAACCATGCACATATGCCACAAGGATATTTGACAAGATTATAAAGTATATGTACAAGATGGAGGCCACACATGATCATACAAAGAGCTTTGGGTGGATTTGTCATACCTTTGCCTTGAGAAAACTCAAGCTCACACTAAGTGCCTGCATGGAATTTAGAATTTGTGTAGCCAATCATGTGATAAATAATGAAGACCAATATGGGCTACCAACTAATAAGTCTTAATACAAACTGGGGGATCGGGAGATCCACAAATAGAGTAGCAAACATATATACGAATAAAGTTCCAAATAACTAGGGGAAAGATATGATGCCAGGGCCGAAAAACCAAAATGAAGCACCAAGCCCTTGGCATCCCTGCCACGGTGCCGGGGAGGTACATACTCCATAGGGTAGGACCTCGTGTTAAGTTGAATGGGCGAAGGGCTATGACTAGTTATCCGAGACTCGCATACTTTCGTATGACGAACCGGGGATGATCCCGGCGGATTTATTAGTTCTTGTGGGGAAAGTGCGCACACTCTGCAGAGTTAAAACTATTTGAATAGCCGCGTCCGCGGTCATGGACAGTTGGGATGGTCGTTGCTTAGCTGTGTTGAGTTTTGTTTTAATAAGGTTTTACAAAGAAAATGAAAGTGTTTACGGAGTACCGGGATGGTACTGGTGGTGACCATGTGAGGATGGTCGGAAAGGAAACAAAAATGGGTGTACCCTTCCTAGTGTTTTATGTTGTAGTTCCTCTTGGAGATGTTTCTTCCATAGAAATGTCTTAGATAAACTCCTAAGTGGCCCCTCCGACCATGGAGTAGGGATGCTTTCTCCACCAAAGAAAACATCTTCTCTTCCCATTTTCTCTTCCACATAAGAGACTTGACTTACATTTTTCCCCCGAAACTCTTTAGTTAAGTTCTGTTGAAACTTGCTTAATGGTCATGCGAGTACAATTTCAATGTACTCACGGCTTTGTCCCTGGCTATTTACTTGGCCAGACTATGAGGAGGATTTCGAAGATGATGGAGGTTATCAGGACGACTATGCGACTTAGGACGTTTCCCGGTCAGCTGCCTGTAGGGTTTAAGGCAATGACTTGGGCCCGATGCTGTTGATTTGTATCCGCTGCAAGTGTGTTTGAATTCAGCCCGAAGTGGCAATTTATGTAAGACTTGGTTAGGTGACCGTTTGTAAGACTACTTATTATTCGGTACTATGTAATGGATGATGTAACTTTGTTTATAAAGTTCAGTTATGTGCTCATGTTACACTGATCATGGGATCATGAGTGAATGCATAACGGGTATTTCGGATATTTAATCCGGGGTTCCACAATGCTATACTCGAAAGACCAGCTTATGCCAAGTTCATGGTTGTGCCACATTATGCGTATCTCAAGCTCAAGATGCCCGACAACAATGGAGCCAATATCATAGTCCATGGAAGTTTTTCTCGCTCAGATAACTGTGATCGCGAGTTTCAGAAGATTGCTGCTAAGTTTGGAACAAAACATGAAGATATCGAATTCCCTTCTAAAACAGTGACCTCTCGAGATAAAGAGGATGACAGTATCAAGAAGTCAAAAAAGAACCTAGATGACCCTGCATTGGGAGTTTCAGTGGTTGGGCCTTCGACATCTGATAATAAGGCCTCAGCCGAAGACGTTAATACTCTGGCGCTTGTCGCAAGTACTCATGATGAAATCATCGGCACCTCTAGAGCCACCGACTCCCTAGACAAGACCCAAGATAAGAAGCACCCTCCTCTTGCTTAAAGAAGACGAGCGGCGTTATGCATCTTTAATTTTTTCTTCTTAGAAGTTTTCTTTCAATAAGGCTTTTTTAGCCACATCGTTCTTTTTTTATCTTAATAATAAAGACTCAAGTTTCATGTATCTGAGTATCGAATTAATTCGGGACACCCGAATAAGTTCATCAAGACTTTTTTGCATACTACCACGAACATCGATTTCAACCCATAAACTCGATAAATAAGTTTGAGAGTCGTTTTCAAAGACTATGCCCGAAATTACCGTCTAAAGCCTCTGAAAAATACGATTGTTGCAATAGAAGGTAAAATAAACGGGACTTATAACAATGCACAATTATCCTTTTCTAAAGCCTCAAGACTACGCGAGTGCTGCAGACAGCAAGGATAAAAACTATATACTTCCAAACAAGACCCATGTTGGTACTTTAAACTACAGAGGTACTAAAGAGCGATGGAGTCGACGGCAGGCATAGTTCCCTCAATTCGCTCGGGGGCTATCGCCAGAGCATACATCGTCGGTTGAAAGCATAGTTGCAATTACAATAGGTTCATGCAACGTGAGCTGATCACTCAAACAGTTTGCTGACAACTTTCATACATAGGCATCATAATACAAATGCCAAAGTATTAACGAGCATTAAGATTTGCTCTCTCAATAAAAAAAATCTGTCAACGGCTTCTGAAGAAACAATTGAAGAAAAAGTTATATCTAACCAAAAAGGGAGGGTACATATAACATCTTCTATGGATTCAAAGTTATACATATAAATCTAGTGCACCCGAACAATCGGCTACAATAAATATCGAGTTCATAAATATCATCACTACAACAGGAGTATAAATGGTATCAGGACTGTTCTTCTGGTTTTTTTGCTTCGTCATCTACTTTTGAACTATCTTCCAGCCTCTCAATTGCAAAGACAGCAGGAATTTTCACCACAACGAAAAGACGTCCTACATTACCATCGGCATTTGCAATCACCATCAAATCCGCGGAGGGATGTTTCGACTCCAGCGATAAGTTGTGCACAAATTAGACTCTGGATCTTCTTGACATTGCTGAACTTTGACATCAAAGTTAACAAAGTCGGAGGAGTTTCATTCAAGGGAAACATCGTCTTCCTTATCATCTTCAAACCAGTGTAACATTTGTCAAAGAATCGGTGCAGTTGTTGCACCCGATCTTGAAATTTTGCAACAGTGGCAGCCTTTGATTGGTTCCTCTAGAAGACTTCATCTAAGCATGCTAGATTGGTCAAAGAATTTACACGTTCATGCACGCGTTGGTTTTTTTCCGACAAGTTCAGAGCTATGAATATCAAAAGCAAAGAGAGAGATGACATCAGAAATATATCCTTGGCAGTATCAAAGAATCTAAGGAAGAGGAAAATACTTAGAGTTCAAGCTTTTTGTTGCTTTCTGAAACTCGGTAAGAGCGTATCGTTTTGCGTCAGTAGCTAGCTCGCCTTTCTTCTTTATAATGGCAGCCATGGTGTGAATACCACGCATATGTTTGTCCATCTGGAGAATACGGGATTTCATACGTTGGGGCCGATCATTTTCAGAATCATCAACCGAAGAACCTCCGGTAAAGGAAGGTACGGGAGCCACCTGCAAGATACATCATTAAGTATGTTATGGAATATGAGTAACTTCAATTGATCTTACTCCCATCAGGAGCGTACATTCAAAACACCAAGAGCATTGCAATTAAAAAAGGTGGTACTGGCGACATTGCCAGTACAGGATTCGTTACAATATAAAGACCTTTTGAAAAGGTATTGTTTGAATAAAACGGAGAAGATTATAATTTGACAAAAATAAGTCAAGGAGCCTGGGTTTGGGTCGATAAACTTGGGCTAGCGGATGACTTGTTCGCTGAAACTGGTTCAAGAAGTTGCAGCGCACACTTGCGTGCTGATGATTTGTAAAGGCTCAAGTCAATAATTTGCCCATCTTGGTCCTTCGGCAGCTCCTTTGTCATCCGTTCCATATCGGTTTTAAAGCCATATCCCATCATAAGCTAGAAAGCAAGGACAACGCCATTGGTACGCGAGGTGCATTTGAATACCTCGATAATGTCGTTGGAAAGCATCAGTTAGCTGTTCCAGAGTCTTCTCTTGGTTGGCCTTTGGGAAGATCATGGCATGCATCCTCGACATGACTCCTTTGTTCTTCTTAAGAAGGGCTTGAATAAGCTTGATGGACTCGATTGTCATAGACAGAGCATCGGTGGGAGAATCATCCGGGAGCTTGTCCAAAGGACCAACAGGAATATTGACAGCTTCTATAAAATAAAAATAGTAAAATTTGAGTTACAATGGAATTAAGAAAGGGAAATTCAAAGGCTAAGATGATGAAGATTACTAAGCAGGGCCAAAGTGGATTGGCGAAGAAGGCTGTCCTTCTCGTTCCTTTGGGCTTCGGCTTCATTCCTCAGTGTTTCCTCATCCTTCAGCTTTTTCTTCAGCCGATCAAGCTCCTCCTTCAAAGAATCTGCATTCTGGCAAGCTTCGGCAGCCATTTTCACTACATTGTTAAGCTTTGAAGAAGTAGATTCAACTTCCTTTTGAAGTCAAATTTTATCGGCTTCAAGCAAAGTGAATTAAGAGGCAAAACCCTTCAAGGCAGTGATGACCGTTTGGAAGTCCTATAAAAAGAAGAAGAAGACGAAGTTAGCACCTGCTAAAACAATGGTATATTTTTCCAAAGTCCACATTCAACTGTGAGCAGTCGAATATAAACTCGGAGGCTATTAGAAGCAGGTACATCATCAAAGAAAACAGAAAAACTTACAGGCTTTTCGGTGGGAGGAGGAGAAGCTGCAGCAGCATCTGTCGAAGGAATCTCCTTCCCTTTAGAAAGGGAAGAAGCTGTTGAAAGTTGGGCTGCCGCTCGAGCTGAAGCTTCAGAAGCTGCATGAGTTAGCTTGCTGGAGCTTGTCTTTGCCTTCTTCGAAGGAGGCTCTATGAAACCCTCGTCGCTGTAAAGCATATAAACCAATCAAAATGAGTACTGGAATGCAAAGGAGTTCTTGGAGAAGTAGAAGAAACTTACAAAACAAACAAATCATCCTCGTCTGCAAAGCCGCCAGACGGTCTCTTTGAAGTTTGGGTGTTGGACTTCTCCGGAGCTGCATCAACAAAGGCAGCATGATCAGCATCATTGTCATGATTTTACTCCGCCATATCACTTATGTCATTAGCAAATGCAAAAGATCTATGGTCTGTAGAAAGAGCTTCAAGATTTGTAGGATCGTTGTCTTCATCTTCAAAGTCTTCATTTTCCTCGGCACGGGACTCCATAGGGACAGAGGAATCTCCCTCCTCAAGGTTTTCATCCGATATATTTTGAAAACATTCGGCAGTTAACAGGACCTATCGAAACAAGTAAAGGTTTTTTACAAAAGTAAAAGAGCACATCCCGAATACAAAAGTTATTGTAAGTACGAGAAAGGAGTTACCTCATTCGGTTGGTGGTCAGAATCGAAGGGTGCTTGAGGAGCTAGAAGCGGGATTGAGTCCTCCTAACTGAAATGAGTCAGGCGCCTAAGTTCATCTAATAATTCCTTCTCAGATAATTCAGCAACATTTACTCAGGTTTCATCCATGGGAGCCGAATATAACCACATTGGGTGGGCTCTAGACATGAATGGTTGGATTCTGCGTTTTAAGAAAACAACCACTATTTCCATGCCCATCATAGTCAGACCATCAGACTCTTTGATCCGAAGAATTTGTCAAACAATATATCGACTGCAGGCTTTTCTTCGGGTGACAGTATATTCTTCCAAGATTTTTTGGCACAGCTTCAAGAACATCAACAAACTTCGGCATACACATTTCGGCTACTGATGAGTCTTTGATGTAGAACCACTTCAGCCTCCATCCTTGAACTGATTCTTTCATTGGGAAATTGAAGTAATTCGCTTCCTTGCGAACAACAAATCCAACTCCACCAGTGACGAAAGAGCCGCTACTACAGTTATAGCGTTTGACAAAGAAGATCTTTTTCCACAAACCCCAGTGAGGCTCGGTGCCCAGAAAGGCCTCACAAAGGGTAATGAAAATAGCAAGTTGAAGGATCGAATTGGGAGTCAATTGCCATAACTGGATCTCATACACATGAAGAATACACCGGAGAAACTCATGGGAAGGAAGCGAAAGTCCACGGTACAAGAATGAGATGAACATCACAGTAAAACCGGCGGGAGGATTGGGACGTGAAGCCAAACCTGGAAGGATGATGTTCCCCTCGTCGGCGAAAATCAGACCAAGGCTACGAGCTTTCTTCTCGTCACGCTTGGTCTTCGTAGAAGCAGGAAAATCACCGGGCGCAGTCGCCGCGGTGGAAACCTCCGGCATGGGCGTCGCTGCGGGGACTTCCGATGCGCCCCTCTTTGGCGCCCCAGATGTGACCTTGGCAGTGACGCCACTGGTTGCGGTGCCGGCGGCAATCGTGGGGTTCTTCTTCTTCACCATCTTCGAGAATTGCTAGGGAATCGGAGGAAGATTAAAAAACGGCGGCGGCGCGGTAGCTTTGAGGAAGAAGGGCGAACGAGGAAGAAAGACTGTGAAAATGGAGAGTGGAAAGGGTAAATTTCTTCCTTCTCATTTATAAAACAAAGGTTATCAAAGGAGATCTACGATTAGGTCACCACGTGTCGTTGCATCTATCGAGCCAAAGGACATTTTCTCCACTACGCGCGGAAAACGAGGAGTCACCTCGGTCAATGCACAAGGACTAGACATTTCCTAACTGACCGTGCAGAAGTAGGTGGGCCTGTCAGGTCACGTCCTGTCAATCGAACTGCCTCAGTAACAATGTCATTGATGATGTCATTAAAAGTATCGACTCGACAAGAAGCATCCGAAGAAAATCGAAACATCGAGTTGCCTGACTTGAGTCTACACACAGTTGCAAGCATCCGTGCCTAGACTCGGGGGCTACTCCCATCGGGAGCGCTAGACGCGCACACGATAAAAACTATGGACTCGAAGATTTCATACGATCTAGGATCACGCCCGGGGACTTGATTCTGAGTAGAGTAACGTTGTTTTTCCATCGGCAGTTAACCATCATCGATTTATCAAGTGAAACTGGTACGTTACTCATAATCCTTTACATACTATCAACAGGCATGACCTTACTCGAAGATATTGAAGACCCGATATAAAAAGGTATCGGATGACCACGACAGCTTGCAGAAAACATCGACAGCATAAAAACATTCGAGTAGTACAACTTGAGTCTACACACGGTTGCAAGCATCCGTGCCTAGACTCCGGGGCTACTCCTATCGGGAGCACTGGACGCGCACCCGATAAAAAAGTCATTTCTATTTCAAAGAAGTCAAGATCTTCTGGCAATTATGAACGTTCGACATAAGACAATTTTAGTCCCTGCCCGAAGCTTCTTCGGTCAGTCACTCGGGGGCTACTGATGTGGGCATTGCCCTTCAGGTAACTAGTATTACGCTACCTCTTACGGCCCAACCAGGGGCCCATGAAGAACATCCACCAACCAAGGTGGGCCTTTATGTCGGTTCCAAAGAAGGATTCTTGAGAAACAAGGCAAGAAGACGAAGAGGTAAGTGAAGTTTAGATGTAGGACTCTTTGTAAGAGCATCTCTAATAGAGCCCGTAATAAGTGGAACCGAGAAATACGAGTTCGGTGCACCGAACTCGTGTTTACGGGCCGGAAAATGACAGGCGCAGAACAGAGCCCGTAAAGAAAACTGAAAAACAGAATATTCTGTTTTTCAGTTTGGGTTTACGGGCTCTGTTCTGCGCCTGGGGCTTCCGAACCCGTAAAAACAAGGTTTATGAAATTGATTTGCATATGATCGATCAAAGCTGAACGTTTAAAACACAAACAAATCATGCATAGTTCATAGTGCAGACATCAAATGACACAACCAAATGACACAGTTCATAGTTCACCATCAGATCTAACCGCCGGCATCAAACATAGGCAGTATCGCCATCAGCACCATCGGCAGCTCCTGGAGTCACATCGGCACCACCTCCTGGAGGCACATCGGCAGCAGCAGTTGCCTGTTGACGAGCAGCTCTTCGCCTCGCCGTGATCTCCGCCGAGGTCTCCTTCCACCACTCCAGTTGAACCTCATTCATTTCCTTCATGTTCATCATCATGATTTCCCTCTCTTCGGCCAATAGTAGCTTCGTTGCTTTGGCCTTCTTCACATCGATCCTCATCTCCTCCAACTTGGCTTTGGCCTTTGCTTCCTCTTGGCTGGCTTCAAGCTTTGCAAGGCTCACCTCCTTCTTCGTCTCGATGATGTCACGCTTGGTCTCCAAAGTCTTGGTCGCTATCACCTCCTTCGACTTCATCATTTGATCAAACTTGTCCCTCAACAATGCAGCCTCCCCCTCGAGCCTCATCCTTTCCTTCGCTTTCTTGTTCCCCTCTGGCTTGTCGGCGTTCCTGCCATCCTTCTCGTCCTCGGTGTCGTCGAGCGCAAACATCGCAGCCTTCTTCGGAGCGACCTCTTCATCCCTCAACTTCCACTTGGGAAGGTGTTGGACCACATCAAAACAATGACGCATGGTGAAGCTCTTGCCCTTGCTGCCGGCCATGTCTCTGTAGCTAGCATCGGCAATGCAATCCTACATATGCAAAAGGAACCAACAAATCGTCAATATCTCGCCGACGCTAAAACAAGAATTAACTTTCTGAAATATGCACTCACATATTCGTCGACAGTTGCGCCGCTAGGAGGATTGGACACCACTTGGTCCATTGCTGCTGCCCACCGGCTACACGCTGGTTTGATCGCGTCCCAACGACCTTGGAGGGATCGGTAGGTGCGATCGATAGGATGGCGAACGCGCGGCATAAGTTTGTGGAACTTGTCCTCAATGCGCTGCCAGTAGCGCTTGCCTGTTTGATCCGTGCCGGAGACAGCATCCATCCCCACGGAGGCCCAAGCTCGGCACAAGGTGGCGTCTTCAACCTCCGTGTAGTTGTTGGCCCGCCTCTTCTTCCGATTTCCATCGGCCGTGACCTCCACCACACCGTCGTCCTCTTCCTCGTCCCCCTCGTCCCCTTCTTCCCCTTCTTCCCCTTCTTCCGCGCAGTAGTTCTCGTTGCCGAATGGTGGGAGTGGGTTAATGTTCACCTCCCCCAACATCTCCGTGTACGTGGTGGAATCATTCCTAATTTGACGAGGCCTCAGTACGGGTTTGCAATGGAAAAAACGGAGGAAAGTTCATGTGTACCTTGCTGCGCCATCGTCGAGCACGGGATGGCGGCAGCCGCGGTGGCTTCCGGAGGCGGCGGCGGCAGCGTAGGTGGAGATGGGCAGGGAGGTGCGGGGCCACGGCCAGTCGCCGCCTTCACTTTGGTCCTTTTCGGACCCGAACTCTTCGGTCTCGCACGGACGGCCTTCAGCTTCACCGCCAACCCACCACCGGGGACCGCCCCTGCACCGGCTTGCGGGAGCAGATGCGTTCCCGTGCGCCGTGATACGTCCAAAATGTATCTACTTTCCCGAACAATTTTGCTATTGTTTTGCCTCTAATTTGTGTATTTTCGATACAACTAACACGGACTAATGCTGTTTTCAGCAGAATTGCTCTGGTGTCTCGTTTTTGTGCAGAAATCCAACTTTCAGGAAAATCCCCGGAATTTATGTCGAAGGTCTTATTTTTCAGAAGAATTACGGAGCCAGAAGGGCAAGCCAGGTGGAGGCCCGAGGCCCCCACACACTAGGCCGGCGCGGCCCAGGAGGGGGGCGCGCCACCCTAGCGTGTGGCCCCCTCGGCTGGCCTCCGACGCCCTCCTCTGGACTACTTAAAGGTTTTGATCTAAAAACGCGAGACGAGAAGTCGAAGTCGCCAGAAACCATCCAGCACGCCGCCACCGTCGCGAAACTCCGTCTCGGGACCAGAAACTCCGTTGTCATGCAAATTGCTAATAACTTGGGTTTTACTTCCCGTGATATCATGCAAATTGCTAATAACTTGGGTTTTACTTCCCGTGAAGACTGTTGCGATCCCCTATACTTGTGGGTCATCAAGACTATTTTCTGGCGCCGTTGCCGGGGAGCATAGCTTTATTTGGAAGTTCACTTGGATTGATATTGTTCGCTGCAAATTCTCCATCATGGGTAAATCTCGCGATCCTGAAGTCGCCATATTACCATCCACTACAAGAAAAGGTACAACTCTGAGTACCTCTGCTATTCTTGATTCACCATCTGTGATAAGTCAACTTGTTTCACCGCCGCAAGCTTCACTTGCTGGTACTTCTGCTGAATCTGAAAATTCTTATAATATTGATAATGTTTCTGTTGTGCTTGATGATAGTGGTTCATTGGGATCTTTTCTAGATGCTACAATTGCTAGGTCTAGACAAACTGAAAATACTGAAACTCCTAATGCTGCTACACCTGTTAATTCACCTGAGTCTGTTGATTATTCTAGTGATGATCCTGATGAGGATTATGTGGAGCTTAATGATGATTTTATTGATAAATGCAATGCTATTACTCATGCAAGAAAAATTAAAAAGTTTCTCGCACAACATACTGTTAGATATAAGTTGTCTCCTGATCCTAAATTTGCCACATCTCCTATAAACATTAAGGATAAAGATTATGATTTTTCTCTTGATCTATCTCATATAGCTATTGTTGAGAAAACACCCTTTTGTGGTACTGAAAAAGAAAGTGCTGTAGAATATATGAATGAACTTTCTTCTATGAGTAGCTTGTTTTCTGATGATGTCAAGATGCGTACTTATTTTGTTGCTAAAAATTTTCCTTTCTCATTAAAGGATGATGCTAAAACTTGGTATAATAATTTGCCTCCTAGTTCTATTAATAGTCCAGGTGATTTGCTTAATGTTTTCTTTCGGAAATACTTTCCTGCTAGTGCTCAACATGCTGCTTTACAGAAAATTTATAGCTTTGACCAGGAAGATGGAGAGAAATTGCCTGAAGCTTGGGCAAGATTTTGTTCTCTTATCAGAGCTCGACCTGGACATGATTTGGAAAAGCATGATTTACTTGATATATTCTATAGTGGACTAACCGTTGTGTCTAGAGCATATTTGGATAGTTGTGCTGGTTGTGTTTTCAGGAAAAGAACTCCAGACGAAGCTGAAGAATTATTGGCTAAAATAGGCCGGAATCATGATGATTGGACTACACCTGAACCAACTCCGACGCTGATATTGAAGAAGAGGGGTTTGATTAAATTAAATGATGAAGATATGAGGGAAGCCAAGAAATCTCTTAAGGAGAAAGGTATTAAATCCGAAGATGTGAAGAACTTACCTCCCATAGAAGATTTATGCGAGATAATTCCCCCTTCATCCATGATTGAGGTAAACTCCCTTCAACGCTTTACTAGGGAAGATATTCCGTATTCAAAACCTCCTGCTCAATGCTTAGATGAGTTTGATAATTATATTGTTAAGCAAGAAAATTTTAATATGAGAGTAGAGAATCAATGGAAAATTCTCAAGCTATTAGCAATTTGCATGATATTGTGGAGAGAACCTCCAATGATGTTAAGATGCTTGTTAAACATTTTCATATGGTTCAAACTCAAATTGATCAACTCACTAAAGTTCAAAATGACTTATTAAAAAATAATTCTAAAGAGAAACATGCTTATGAAGTAACAACTAGAGGCGGTGTTTCTACTCAGGATCCTCTATATCCTGAAGGGCATCCCAAAAGAGTTGAACAAGATTCTCAACGAATTGAACCTAGTGCTCCTTCTAAGAAAAAGAAGAAGAAACATAAAAATGTTGTAGAATCCTCTGAACCTGTTAATGATCCTAATAGTATTTCTATTTCTGATGCTGAAACTGAAAGTGGTAATGAACATGATAATGATAATGATAAGAATGATGCTTCTGATAAAGAAGAGGTTGAAGATGAACCTGAAAAGCATGCTAAAAATAAAAAGTATACTAAAGAAGATTTTATTGCTAAGAAACATGGTAATGAAAGGGAACCTTGGGTGCAAAAGCAAATGCCCTTTCCAGCTAAGAAACTAAAATCAAAGGAAGAAGAACATTATAATAAATTTTGCGATTGGATGAAACCTTTATTCTTGCAAATCCCTTTGACTGATGCTATTAAATTGCCTCCTTATTCAAAGTATATGAAAGATATTGTCTCTAACAAAAGGAAAATTCCTAATGAGGAAATTTCCACTATGCTTGCTAATTACTCTTTCAATGGCAAAGTTCCAAAGAAGTTTGGCGACCCAGGTATACCGACTATTCCTTGTTCTATTACGAATAATTATGTAAGAACTGCTCTATGTGATTTGGGAGCCGGTGTTAGTGTTATGCCTTTTTCTCTTTACAAGAGACTTTATTTAGATAAGTTGATACCGACTGATATATCTTTGCAAATGGCTGATAAATCTACTGCTATTCCTGTTGGTATATGTGAGGATGTTCCTGTTCAAGTTACTAATAACTGCTTGATATTAACTGATTTTGTTGTGTTGGAAATGCCTGAAGATGATAATATGTCTATTATTCTTGGGAGACCTTTTCTTAACACCGCAGGGGCTGTTATTGATTGCAATAAAGGAAAAGTTACTTTCAATGTTGATGACAAGGAGCATACCGTTTATTTTCCCAAGAGGATTGATAAAGTATGTGGAGTTAATACCATTTCTAATGTGAGAACTATCAAAGTGGGAACTATTCATTGTCCTATATATGAGCCTAAAGAAGGATATCAAAATATTATGATTGGATCCATATCAATACAATTCAAGGTAACATGATTGATTTGAGGTTTATTTCTTCTTATGCTATGTAAAATTTATTTGGTGGCAAGACTTGATCAACCTTGTTAACAAATACTTCTTATATGCATAGAGGAGCTAAACAACATCTCTTTCTTCCTCCACTTGTTCTACTTGCTGTAGCATTTTTGTTTTGCAAAGTTCTTTAGTCAATTAGAGATTTCAAAATCTTTTTCTGTCCAGTAATAATAAATTTAATACCCAGAAATGTGCATTTTTCAAAGTTTTCAAAAATTCACAAAAATTATACCGTTGGTCTTATTTTTCGAAGACGCACCTGGGAACACCTGGGGATGACCAGTGGGGCACTCCAGGGTGGCACCCCACAGGCCGGCGCGGCCTAGAAGGGGGGCGCGCCACCCTGGCGTGTGGGTCCCCCTTTGCCCCACTTTTTCATCTCTTCCTCCCACTCTCTTCTCTCTCCCGAAAAAACTCGCACCAGCTTTCTCTCACTAGTGTTTCTGCTCAAGAGCTCAAGATTTCTCGATCTCTTTGCTCAGCCCAGATTCTGTCTGAAATTTGGCACATTTGCTCTCCGGTATGTGACTCCTCCGATTATCCAAGTAGAATTTTGTTTGGTTGAGTATATCTTGAATATTTTGTTGCTGTAGGTAACATCTTTAGTGAGCTTGCATGCTTGTTCTAAGTTGTAAAAACTAGTTTTGATGCATGATTAGTACTCTAGCAAGTTCCTATAGTAGTTTCCCTCAGTTATATGTCACCAAATCAAATTTTATATTGTTTGTTGAAAAATTTCAGAAAAGGAAGATGGATAATTGTAACTTTGGAGAAGTGTTTGAGAGAGAGAGACGACAAGCACGGGAAGGCCCTCTAGAACCGCCACCCGATTCAAGCGATCCTATAATGAGGATGTCATCGCGCCAAGCTTCGAGCCCGAAGAGGACAATGGAGTCCCTAACGCTTCATCTTTCCCATGTTATGACTTTTTGAGTAATGCAGGGTTGCTGAATGATTTCTTGACCCTCGTTGATAAGGCGGGCTTAACCGCTTATATGGGAGATGAAAGGGAGCAATACCTCATGCTCACTAAAATCTTTGTTGAGAGCTTCAAGTTCGACAACAAGCACTATCACCCGACAGTTGCATTCAAGATCTATGGTAATCCTGTTACTATGAAATTGAAAGATTTTTGTGTTGCATTGGAAATTGCCTCTGTAGGTACAACGAAGAGGATTGAGGACAATCCCAGGGCCTTTCTTGAGCTCTATCGAGAGATCACCAATGATGACTGCCGCACCATTCAGCGTGGCAAGATAAGAAACATCCAACTCCCTTCCATTAAGTATTTTGCTTATTACCTTGCTACTAGCATTCTTGGTAGGGAGAACACTAGCAATATTTCTAGCTATCATCTTACTTTCTTAATTGCTGCACTTACTGGAGAGACACCTTATCATCTTGGTGCTCTTATTGCTCGCCGCTTGTCTAACAGGGGGCCTATTTTTGGAGGAATTATTGCATCACGCATTTTAGCATATCTAGAACTTCCTCTTGACCCTACTGATGTGAAACTAACTCCTATAAGGCTTGACATTGCTGCTATGAAGAGTCATCAATTCGTTACAGATGACTCTAGTTCAGATAATATGGTCTATAGAATGTTGTTTGCTGACGGGGATGAGAGGGAAATCCCTTTGCCGCAGCCAAATTTGTTCAGTGTTGACAGGAAACCATGGTCGTGCTCTAAGGAGGAGGTGGATGAGAAAATGAAGATACAAGGTTTCCACCAGAAGCATGACTCTGAGGACGCCGAGCCCTCCTACGACTACACCGTCACGTATCCGGGTGCTTCTTCCAACACATACCCGGAATATGATCCATCTTCGTCGTACTACGGAGGTGCCACTTCATGGGCACCATGGGATTGATCTCCACTTAGGCCAAAAGCCTAAGCTTGGGGAGAGGTATACCGGCATCACTCATTCTTTGCATATTATGGTTGCTGGATACTTGTATATACTTGTTTAGTTTCTTTAATTGGTTTTCTAATAAGAGGGAGATGATATTTGGGGAAGGGCTGATTGAAAACAGATTCTGGACTGTTACTAAAAAAATTCTCAAAAATAGCCAGAACGTTATTTTGCGAAGCCAATTTTTGTGCATGTTCCCGAGGTTGTTATCTACTTTCATTAGTTGAACACTTTTCGATTTGAGCAGCGGAAGAATTTCTTAAAAATCGATTACTGTACTGCTATCAAGTTTGACAAATTCCTGCTGCTTTGTGTTTATGTGACTTTTCTAGTTTTCATTTTCTTGTTTTTGCTTTGTTTCTTTCCTAAAACACAAAAATACCAAAAATATTTCTGTTGTTTCTCTTCACCATTTGTTTATTTTGGTTTCATGCATTTATTTTGCTTATTTGCTATCGTTGGTTTGCTATAAGAAACTCCAAAAAGATTTTGCTTTGTTTGCTTGTTTCCTTTTGTTCTTGTTTCCAATTCGAAAACACCAAAAATATTTGCTGTTCTTATTTCGTTTTGTAAAGTTTATTATGAGTTCAATGGTCTTCGGTGGCTGGAGCGTGGTTTTCATTTCATATTATCCAAGCTACACAAGTGAAAGGCAATAATGACGATCTACAACAATCCAACTGTGGTGAGAGGCTGCTATGAACTCTATTTGTTTTCATTTTTGTACATATACTCATCTATGTGAGCATGCTTAGTTGGTTCATGTGAGGTATATGTCATTTAAGAAAGTCTAGTAGTTCACGATCTCTCATGTTTAGCTCCAATTTATTAATATGAGTAGCATGTCATGGATGTTTGCTTGCATTATTTTATTCATAAATAGGTATGACATTGTGGTATCCTCTTCTGAATAATTCATTCGAATCGACTTGGCACATGCTCACGCATGCATATGACTGAACAAAAGTCAATTAAGCCTCGATGATTTACTTTGCTTCTGAGTTCTTGTATCACTTTTATGCCTCCGTTAATTTATTTTGCCGCAAGCATGATTATGACAGTGACTGCTCTCTTGATTTGTCGCTCCCCAGTCTATTGCTAGCCTTCACTTGTACTGAGCGGGAACGCTGCTCGTGCTTCCAAACCCCTGAAAACCAAGTTGTTCCAAAGTGTCCACCATAAATACCTATGCATGGCGTTTCAAACCATTCCAAGTAAATTCTCATGCGCTACCTTTAAACCTTCAAAATGCTTCTAAATTTGTGTTAATGTTTTATAGCTCATGAGGAAGTATGTGGTGTTTATCTTTCAACCCTGTCATTTACTTTTGACAGACTTTCATAATAAGAGCTGGCAACGGGGTGCCCAGCCCCAACTAATAACTTCATTAATAATTCTCTTCACATGTTTTGCCCTGATTCGTCAGTAACCAACTTAATTTTGCAAATAGACACTCCTCCATGGTATGAGATTGATGGTAGGCACCCGAGGATTTGGTTAGCCATGGCTTGTGTAAGCAAAGGTTGGGGGGAGTGTCACTCATAATAAAAACTAAAGTACATGTGTAAACAAAAGAGAAGAGGGATGATCTACCTTGCTGGTAGAAATAACGTCCTTCATGGGAGCCGCTCTTGAAATTCTGGTTGGCAAGGTAGTTAGTGTACCCATTACCATTCGTTGACAACAACAAAACACCTCTCAAAATAATTTAACTCCTGTTTTAAAAATGAAAAGCTCTAGCGCATGCTAATCCCTGCTTCCCTCTGCGAAGGGTCAATCTTTTACTTTCATGTTGTGTCACCACCCTTTCTTTGAGCACTTTCTTGAGAGCACAACTATCATTATTAGTATAATATGCTTGTCCCAAAATGTGATTGACTGTGGTATAACTTTGATGCTTTTATCTTTGACAATCTTTATTTCTAGTCTTTCTATGAACTTCAGAGGTGCCTGAGCATTTATGTTTTGCTGATCAAATACGGGCAAGAGAGATACCACTTTATCATACTCTTTTTTGAACATTGCAATCCTGCTGATAGACATGATTCATGATGCTTGTTATTAATTTGTTGGTGCCTTTCCATGATTGACATAGCTATTAGATGATCTTATTTGCATGTATCTTATTATGAATTGCCTAAGTACTTGTCCAAATCATGAGAATATTTACATCATATGAACAAATGTGTTCGTGAAAGTTCTTTTATCGCACTCAGTTGTTAACTGAATTGCTTGAGGACAAGCAATAAGCTAAGCTTGGGGGTGATACGTTATTCATTGATATATTTCATATTTGGACATAATACTTATGTTATTTCATCTATTTTGCATGTTTCATGATTATTGGAGGATCGCGCACCGGAGCCAGGATTCTGCTGGAAAAAGCGCCGTCAGAATGCAATATTTAGGAAGATCAACAGTTGATGGAAATTATATCAAAAATCCTATTTTTCCAGATGACGAAGTGAGCCAGAAGGGGGAGCTGAGGGGACCCGAGGTGGGCCCACCCCATAGGCCGGCGCGGCCCAAGGCCTGGCCGCGCCGCCCTGTGAGGAGGGGGCCCACATCCCCCTCTCGCCTCCTTTTCTTCGCGAACTCCTTCGTCCCGAAGACCTAAGCTCCAGAGGATACCTCACGAAGAGTTACAGCCGCCTCTGCGGGGCGGAGAACACCAGAGAGAAAAGAGCTCTCCGGCGGGCTGAGATCCGCCAGGGAAATTCCCTCCCGGAGGGGGAAATCGACGCCATCGTCACCGCCATCAAGTTGGACATCATCTCCACCACCATCATCATCTTCTTCATCAGCATCACCGCCGTCTCCACCGCTGCACATCGTCACCGCCGTAGCAATTTGGGTTTGATCTTGATTGTTTGATAGGGGAAACTCTCCCGGTATTGATTTCTACTTGTTATTGATGCTATTGAGTGAAACCGTTGAACCAAGGTTTATGTTCAGATTGTTATTCATCATCATATCACCTCTGATCATGTTCCATATGATGTCTCATGAGTAGTTCGTTTAGTTCTTGAGGACATGGGTGAAGTCTAAATGTTAGTAGTGAAGTATGGTTGAGTAATATTCAATGTTATGATATTTAAGTTGTGGTGTTATTCTTCTAGTGGTGTCGTGTGAACGTCGACTACACGACACTTCACCTTTATGGTCCTAGGGGAATGCATCTTGTACTCGTTTGCCAATTGCGGGGTTGCCGGAGTGACAGAATCCTAAGCCCCCGTTGGTATATCGATGCAGGAGGGAAAGCAGAATCTCAGAGTTTAAGGCTGTGGTTAGATTTATCTTAATTACTTTCTTGTAGTTGCGGATGCTTGCAAGGGGTATAATCACAAGTATGTATTAGTCCTAGGAAGGGCGGTACATTAGCACAGGTTCACCCACACAACACTTATCAAAACAATGAAGATTAATTAGCCGTATGTAGCGAAAGCACTAGACTAAAATCCCGTGTGTCCTCGAGAACATTTGGTCATTATAAGTAAACAAACCGGCTTGTCCTTTGTGCTAAAAAGGATTGTGCCACTCGCTGCAATTGTTACTCTCGCACTTTACTTACTCGTACTTTATTCACCTGTTACATCAAAACTCCCTGAATACTTGTCTGTGAGCATTTACAGTGAATCATTCATCGAAATTGCTTGTCAACACCTTCTGCTCCTCGTTGGGATCGACATTCTTACTTATCGAAGATACTACGATACACCCCCTATACTTGTGGGTCATCAAGACTATTTTCTGGCGCCGTTGCCGGGGAGTGAAGCGCTATTGGTAAGTGGAATTGGTAAGGGAAACTTCTACTGTTTGTGCTGATTTTATTTCTGCCTGCTGCCATAATTCATTATGGAGAGATCTTCTCTCGAGTGTTTATTTGGGAAATCTGCTACTACTGCAAAGGTAGTGGATGAGGCGCCAGGTGAGGAAGAGATACCATACAAAATACCTATGAAAATTATTGAACGTGTAGTGGATAACCGTTATAAAGGGGATGGAACTGTCCACCCTGGAGATCATTTACTGTTCTTGCATGAATTATGCGGTTTATTCAAGTGTGCAGGTATTGCTATGGATGAAGTGAGGAAGAAACTATTCTCTATATCGCTGTCTGGTAAAGCGGCGCATTGGTATAAATTACTGGATAATGGGGATTCTCTTGAATGGAATGATATTGTGCCCCGGTTTTATTCTAAGTTCTATCCTCCAAGTGAAATTCACAAGGATCGGAATCGCATATATAATTTTTGGCCTCATGATGGATGATGGCGTGTAACTCACACGTTCGTTGGGAACCCCAAGAGGAAGGTATGATGCGCACAGCAGCAAGTTTTCCCTCAGAAAGAAACCAAGGTTTATCGAACCAGGAGGAGCCAAGAAGCACGTTGAAGGTTGATGGCGGCGGGACGTAGTGCGGCGCAACACCAGGGATTCCGACGCCAACGTGGAACCTGCACAACACAACCAAAGTACTTTGCCCCAACGAAATAGTGAGGTTGTCAATCTCACCGGCTTGCTGTAACAAAGGATTAACCGTATTGTGTGGAAGATGATTGTTTGCAGAAAACAGTAGAACAAGTATTACAGTAGATTGTATTTCAGTATAGAGAATTGGATCGGGGTCCACAGTTCACTAGAGGTGTCTCTCCCATAAGATAAACAGCATGTTGGGTGAACAAATTACAGTTGGGCAATTGACAAATAAAGAGGGCATGACCATGCACATACATATTATGATGAGTATAGTGAGATTTAATTGGGCATTACGACAAAGTACATAGACCGCCATCCAGCATGCATCTATGCCTAAAAAGTCCACCTTCAGGTTATCATCCGAACCCCCTCCAGTATTAAGTTGCTAACAACAGACAATTGCATTAAGTATTGCACGTAATGTAACTAGTAACTACATCCTTGAACATAGCACTAATGTTTTATCCCTAGTGGCAACAGCACATCCACAACCTTAGAACTTTCTCATCACGTCCCGTATATCAATGGAGGCATGAACCCACTATCGAGCATAAATACTCCCTCTTGGAGTTACAAGCATCTACTTGGCCAGAGCATCTACTAGTAACGGAGAGCATGCAAGATCATAAACAACACATAGACATAACTTTGATAATCAACATAACAAGTATTCTCTATTCATCGGATCCCAACAAATGCAACATATAGAATTACAGATAGATGATCTTGATCATGTTAGGCAGCTCACAAGATCCGACAATGAAGCACAATGGGGAGAAGACAACCATCTAGCTACTGCTATGGACCCATAGTCCAGGGGTAGACTACTCACACATCACTCCGGAGGCGACCATGGCGGCGTAGAGTCCTCCGGGAGATGATTCCCCTCTCCGGCAGGGTGCCGGAGGCGATCTCCGGATCCCCGAGATGGGATCGGCGGCGGCGGCGTCTCTGGAAGGTTTTCCGTATCGTGGCTCTCGGTACTGGGGGTTTCGCGACGGAGGCTTTAAGTAGGCGGAAGGGCAGGTCAGGAGGCGGCACGAGGGCCCCACACCATAGGGCCGCGCGGCCAAGGGGCCGCCGCCCTAGGGTGTGGCCACCTCGTGGCCCCACTTCGTCTCCTCTTCGGACTTCTAGAAGCTTCGTGGCAAAATAGGACCCTGGGCGTTGATTTCGTCCAATTCCGAGAATATTTCGTTACTAGGATTTCTGAAACCAAAAACAGCAGAAAACAAAGAATCGGCACTTCGGCATCTTGTTAATAGGTTAGTTCCAGAAAATGCACGAATATGACATAAAGTGTGCATAAAACATGTAGATAACATCAATAATGTGGCATGGAACATAAGAAATTATCGATACGTTGGAGATGTATCAGCATCCCCAAGCTTAGTTCTGCTCGTCCAGCGAGGTATAACGATAACACAGATAATTTCTGGAGTGACATGCCATCATAACCTTGATCATACTATTTGTAAAGCATATGTAGTGAATGCAGCGATCAAAACAATGTATATGACATGAGTAAACAAGTGAATCATAAAGCAAAGACTTCTCATGAATAGCACTTCAAGACAAGCATCAATAAGTCTTGCATAAGAGTTAACTCATAAAGCAATAATTCATAGTAAAAGCATTGAAGCAACACAAAGGAAGATTAAGTTTCAGCGGTTGCTTTCAACTTGTAACATGTATATCTCATGGATATTGTCAACATAGAGTAATATAATAAGTGCAATATGGAAGTATGTAGGAATCAATGCACAGTTCACACAAGTGTTTGCTTCTTGAGGTGGAGAGAAATAGGTGAACTGACTCAACATTGAAAGTAAAAGAATGGTCCTCCATAGAGGAAAAGCATCGATTGCTATATTTGTGCTAGAGCTTTGATTTTGAAAACATGAAACAATTTTGTCAACGGTAGTAATAAAGCATATGTATCATGTAAATTATATCTTACAAGTTGCAAGCCTCATGCATAGTGTACTAATAGTGCCCGCACCTTGTCCTAATTAGCTTGGACTACCGGATCATCGCAATGCACATGTTTTAACCAAGTGTCACAAAGGGTTACCTCTATGCCGCCTGTACAAAGGTCTAAGGAGAAAGCTCACATTGGATTTCTCGCTATTGATTATTCTCAACTTAGACATCCATACCGGGACAACATAGACAACAGATAATGGACTCCTCTTTTATGCATAAGCATGTAACAACAATTAATAATTTTCTCATATGAGATTGAGGATATTTGTCCAAAACTGAAACTTCCACCATGGATCATGGCTTTAGTTAGCGGCCCAATGTTCTTCTCTAACAATATGCATGCTTAACCATAAGGTGGTAGATCTCTCTTACTTCAGACAAGACGAACATGCATAGCAACTCACATGAAATTCAACAAAGAGTAGTTGATGGCGTCCCCAGTAAACATGGTTATCGCACAACAAGCAACTTAATAAGAGATAAAGTGCATAATTACATATTCAATACCACAATAGTTTTTAAGCTATTTGTCCCATGAGCTATATATTGCAAAGGTGAATGATGGAATTTTAAAGGTAGCACTCAAGCAATTTACTTTGGAATGGCGGAAAATACCATGTAGTAGGTAGGTATGGTGGACACGAATGGCATAGTGGTTGGCTCAAGTATTTTGGATGCATGAGAAGTATTCCCTCTCGATACAAGGTTTAGGCTAACAAGGCTTATTTGAAACAAACACAAGGATGAACCGGTGCAGCAAAACTCACATAAAAGACATATTGAAAACATTATAAGACTCTACACCGTCTTCCTTGTTGTTCAAACTCAATACTAGATATTATCTAGACCTTAGAGAAACCAAATATGCAAACCAAATTTTAGCATGCTCTATGTATTTCTTCATTAATGGGTGCAAAGCATATGATGCAAGAGCTTAAACATGAGCACAACAATTGCCAAGTATCACATTACCCAAGACATTAATAGCAATTACTACATGTATCATTTTCCAATTCCAACCATATAACAATTTAACGAAGGAGAAACTTCGCCATGAATACTATGAGTAGAAACTAAGGACATACTTGTCCATATGCTACAGCGGAGCGTGTCTCTCTCCCATAAAGTGAATGCTAGGATCCATTTTATTCAAACAAAACAAAAACAAAAACAAACCGACGCTCCAAGAAAAGCACATAAGATGTGATAGAATAAAAATATAGTTTCAGGGGAGGAACCTGATAATGTTGTCGATGAAGAAGGGGATGCCTTGGGCATCCCCAAGCTTAGACACTTGAGTCTTCTTAATATATGCAGGGGTGAACCACCGGGGCATCCCCAAGCTTAGAGCTTTCACTCTCCTTGATCATGTTGCATCATACTCCTCTCTTGATCCTTGAAAACTTCCTCCACACCAAACTTAGAACAACTCATTAGAGGGTTAGTGACAATAAAAATTAACATGTTCAGAGGTGACACAATCATTTTTAACACTTCTGGACATTGCATAAAGCTACTGGACATTAATGGATCAAAGAAATTCATCCAACATAGCAAAAGAGGCAATGCGAAATAAAAGGCAGAATCTGTCAAAACAGAACAGTTCGTATTGACGAATTTTATCGAGGCACCAGACTTGCTCAAATGAAAATGCTCAAATTGAATGAAAGTTGCGTACATATCTGAGGATCACTCACGTAAATTGGCATAATTTTCTGAGTTACCTACAGGGAAAACAGCCCAGATTCGTGACAGCAAAGAAATCTGTTTCTGCGCAGTAATCCAAATCTAGTATGAACTTTTCTATCAACGACTTACTTGGCACAATAAAACACTAAACTAAGATAAGGAGAGGTTGCTACAGTAGTAAACAACTTCCAAGACACAAAATAAAAACAAAGTACTGTAGTAAAAACATGGGTTGTCACCCATAAGCGCTTTTCTTTAACGCCTTTCAGCTAGGCGCAGAAAGTGTGTATGAAGTATTATCAAGAGAAGAAGTGTCAACATCATAATTTGTTCTCATAATAGAATCAAAAGGTAACTTCATTCTCTTTCTAGGGAAGTGTTTCATACCTTTCTTGAGAGGAAATTGATATTTTATATTACCTTCCTTCATATCAATGATAGCACCAACAGTTCGAAGAAAAGGTCTTCCCAATATAATGGGACAAGATGCATTGCATTCAATATCCAAGACAACAAAATCAACGGGGACAAGGTTATTGTTAACGGTAATGCGAACATTATCAACTTTCCCCAAAGGTTTCGTTGTAGAATGATCAGCAAGATTAACATCCAAATAACAATTTTTCAGCGGTGGCAAGTCAAGCATATTATAAATTTTCTCAGGCATAACAGAAATACTTGCACCAAGATCACATAAAGCATTACAATCAAAATCTTTAACCTTTATCTTAATGATGGGCTCCCAACCATCCTCTAGCTTTTTAGGAATAGAGGCTTCGCGCTCTAGTTTCTCTTCTCTAGCTTTTATTAGAGCATTTGTAATATGTTGCGTGAAAGCCAAATTTATAGCACTAGCATTAGGACTTTTAGCAAGTTTTTGCAAGAACTTTATAACTTCAGAGATGTGGCAATCATCAAAATTCAAACCATTATAATCTAAAGCAATGGGATCATCATCCCCAATGTTGGAAAAAATTTCAGCAGTTTTATCACAGCGAGTTTCAGATTTTAGCAGTTTCAGGCAGTTTCTCGCGCTTTGCATTAGAAGTGGAAACATTGCTAACACCAATTCTTTTATTATTAATAGTAGGAGGTGCAGAAACATGTGTAGCATTAGCATTACAAGTGGTGGTAATAGTCCAAACTTTAGCTACATTCTTCTCTTTAGCTAGTTTTTCATTTTCTTCTCTATCCCACCAAGCACGCAGTTCAGCCATTAATCTTATATTCTCATTAATTCTAACTTGGATGGCATTTGCTGTAGTAACAATTTTATTATGATGATTTTCATTAGGCATAACTTTCGTTTTCAAAAGATCAACATCAGCAGCAAGACTATCAACTTTAGAAGCAAGTATATCAATTTTCTCAAGCTTTTCTTCAACAGATTTGTTAAAAGCAGTTTGTGTACTAATAAATTCTTTAAGCATAGCTTCAAGTCCAGGGGGTGAACTCCTATTATTGTTGTAAGAATTCCCATAAGAATTACCATAGCCGTTGCCATTATTATAAGGATATGGCCTATAGTTATTACTAGAATTGTTCCGGTAAGCATTGTTGTTGAAATTATTATTTTTAATGAAGTTTACATCAACATGTTCTTCTTGTGCAACCAATGAAGCTAACGGAACATTATTAGGATCAATATTAGTCCTATCATTCACAAGCATAGACATAATAGCATCAATCTTATCACTCAAGGAAGAGGTTTCTTCGACAGAATTTACCTTCTTACCTTGTGGAGCTCTTTCCGTGTGCCATTCAGAGTAGTTGATCATCATATTATCAAGAAGCTTTGTTGCTTCACCAAGAGTGATGGACATAAAGGTACCTCCAGCAGCTGAATCCAATAAATTCCACGAAGAAAAATTTAGTCCTGCATAGAAGGTTTGGATGATCATCCAAGTAGTCAGTCCATGGGTTGGGCAATTTTTAACCAGAGATTTCATTCTTTCCCATGCTTGTGCAACATGTTCAGTATCTAATTGTTTAAAATTCATTATGCTACTCCTCAAAGATATAATTTTAGCAGGGGGATAATATCTACCAATAAAAGCATCCTTGCATTTAGTCCATGAATCAATACTATTCTTAGGCAGAGATAGCAACCAATCTTTAGCTCTTCCTCTTAATGAGAAAGGGAACAATTTTAATTTTATAATGTCACCATCTACATCTTTATACTTTTGCATTTCACATAGTTCAACAAAATTATTAAGATGGGCAGCAGCATCATCGTAACTAACACCAGAAAATTGCTCTCGCATAACAAGATTCAGTAAAGCAGGTTTAATTTCAAAGAATTCTGCTGTAGTAGCAGGTGGAGCAATAGGTGTGCATAAGAAATCATTATTATTTGTGGTTGTGAAGTCACGCAACTTAGTATTTTCAGGGTTGGCCATTTTAGCAACAGTAAATAAAGCAAACTAGATAAAGTAAATGCAAGTAACTAATTTTTTTGTGTTTTTGATATAGCAAACAAGATAGCAAATAAAGTAAAACTAGCAACTAATTTTTTTGTATTTTGATTTAGTGCAGCAAACAAAGTAGTAAATAAAACTAAGCAAGACAAAAACAAAGTAAAGAGATTGGGAAGTGGAGACTCCCCTTGCAGCGTGTCTTGATCTCCCCGGCAACGGCGCCAGAAAAAGAGCTTGATGGCGTGTAACTCACACGTTCGTTGGGAACCCCAAGAGGAAGGTATGATGCGCACAGCAGCAAGTTTTCCTCGAAAGAAACCAAGGTTTATCGAACCAGGAGGAGCCAAGAAGCACGTTGAAGGTTGACGGCGGCGGGATGTAGTGCGGCGCAACACCAGGGATTCCGGCGCCAACGTGGAACCTGCACAACACAACCAAAGTACTTTGCCCCAACGAAACAGTGAGGTTGTCAATCTCACCGGCTTGCTGTAACAAAGGATTAACCGTATTTTGTGGAAGATGATTGTTTGCAGAAAACAGTAGAACAAGTATTGCAGTAGATTGTATTTCAGTATAGAGAATTGGACCGGGGTCCACAGTTCACTAAAGGTGTCTCTCCCATAAGATAAACAGCATGTTGGGTGAACAAATTACAGTTGGGCAATTGACAAATAAAGAGGGCATGACCATGCACATACATATTATGATGAGTATAGTGAGATTTAATTGGGCATTACGACAAAGTACATAGACCGCCATCCAGCATGCATCTATGCCTAAAAAGTCCACCTTCAAAGTTATCATCCGAACCCCTCCGGTATTAAGTTGCTAACAACAGACAATTGCATTAAGTATTGCGCGTAATGTAACTAGTAACTACATCCTTGAACATAGCACTAATGTTTTATCCCTAGTGGCAACAGCACATCCACAACCTTAGAACTTTCTCACACATCGTCCCAGAGATATCAATGGAGGCATGAACCCACTATCGAGCATAAATACTCCCTCTTGGAGTTACAAGCATCTACTTGGCCAGAGCATCTACTAGTAACGGAGAGCATGCAAGATCATAAACAACACATAGACATAACTTTGATAATCAACATAACAAGTATTCTCTATTCATCGGATCCCAACAAACGCAACATATAGAATTACAGATAGATGATCTTGATCATGTTAGGCAGCTCACAAGATCCGACAATGAAGCACAATGGGGAGAAGACAACCATCTAGCTACTGCTATGGACCCATAGTCCAGGGGTAGACTACTCACACATCACTCCGGAGGCGACCATGGCGGCGTAGAGTCCTCCGGGAGATGATTCCCCTCTCCGGCAGGGTGCCGGAGGCGATCTCCTGGATCCCCCGAGATGGGATCGGCGGCGGCGGCGTCTCTGGAAGGTTTTCCGTATCGTGGCTCTCGGTACTGGGGGTTTCGCGACGGAGGCTTTAAGTAGGCGGAAGGGCAGGTCAGGAGGCGGCACGAGGGCCCCACACCACAGGGCCGCACGGCCAAGGGGGGGGCCGCGCCGCCCTAGGGTGTGGCCACCTCGTGGCCCCACTTCGTCTCCTCTTCGGACTTCTGGAAGCTTCGTGGCAAAATAGGACCCTGGGCGTTGATTTCGTCCAATTCCGAGAATATTTCGTTACTAGGATTTCTGAAATCAAAAACAGCAGAAAACAAAGAATCGGCACTTCGGCATCTTGTTAATAGGTTAGTTCCAGAAAATGCACGAATATGACATAAAGTGTGCATAAAACATGTAGATAACATCAATAATGTGGCATGGAACATAAGAAATTATCGATACGTCGGAGACGTATCAATGGAGAGAGTATTGCCCAAGCGTGGGGGAGATTGAAGTCTATAATGCTCAAATGCCCCATTCATGAGCTTCCTGGTAATGTTATTATTGATAATTTCTATGCAAGACTTTCTTTTGAAGACAAGACCTTGCTGGATACTTCTTGTTCTGGATCATTCACGCGCAACGAGGAAGAGTTTAAAAGGGACCTTCTCAATCGGATCCGGGAAAATACTGAAGGATGGGAGATCGACAAAGATAGAGAATCAGGTATAAATTATGATTATAAATGCATTGAAGCTTTTATGGATACTGATAAATTTCGTAATATGAGTGCTACTTATGGTCTTGATTCTCAAGTTGCTGCAAATCTTTATAAAGCTTTTGCCTCTCATTATGAATTGCCTAAGAAGAATTTTGATAAGTATCATGAACCGTATAAAGATAAAATTGATTCATCTATCAATAAATGCGTTGTAGTTGAAACTGTTGATCATGTTATTCCTGAAGCTTATATTGAAAAAACTCCTTTCCCTGCTAAAATGAAGGAGTACTCTGTTATAAATAGTGCGGTTCATAAAAGTGAAAAGAAACCTATAGAACCTGAAGAACAAATAAAAGTTGAACCTGCTGTTGCAATAGTTAAAGATCTTGTGACTGAAAATGTGGAGGATGGTCATATTATTTTCTGTGAAGATGCTTCTAATATTGTTTCACATCCTAATAAGTCTAAGCAAGCTAGTGTTCCTATGCTATCTGTTAGAATTGGAGATCATTGTTATTATGGTTTATGTGATATTGGTGCAAGTATTAGTGCTATTCCTTATGAGCTTTACACGGAGATTATGCACGAAATTGGTTCTTGTGAACTTGAAGTTATTGATGTGGTTATTCGGCAGGCTAATAGAGAAACTATCTCTCCAATTGGTATTGTTCGAGATGTGGAAGTTCTATGCGGTAAGATTAAATATCCTGCTGACTTTTTGGTACTTGGTTCTGCTACTAGTAAATATTGTCCTATCATTTTTGGTAGACCTTTTCTAAATACTTGTGGAGCTATTATAGATTGCAAGAAAGAGAAAATTTTGACCAAATTTGCTGGTGAATCTTATGAGTTTATCTTCTCTAAATTTACCAAAACTCCTTATAAAATTGATCCGCCTAATAATGATTTTAAAGTTGAACAGTGCGCATCTATTGTTCTTGCTCCTAATAATCCCTTGCAGCAACATTTGGAGAATACTGAGAGTGAAGTTTTTAGGGAAGAAAGAGATGAGCTTGATGAAATTTTTCTTCGCCAACCTATTCTTAAGCATGATTTGCCGGTGGAAGATCTGGGTACCACTACAAGAAAAGTTCTGATAGACAACGTCTCAAAATCGTCCGCTAAGGGGTATTTTTCGTCGCCTATGGGCCTAACCCGACGATATGGGTTCTGTTGTGGAAACTGCGTCAGGCAAAGTCCTACGACGATTTTTTCGGTCCGTCGCGCTTGGGCGCCCTTCCGCCACGGAAAATCGGACCGTTGCCCAAGTGTTTCCGGGAGCCCGTTGACTGCTGACGTCATGCAAACTGACACGTGGCAGACGCCGTTAACTGGCAGTTAACGGCGTTAACCGGCTGAAACCCCGTGGTAGATGGTAGGCCCACACGAGGCCTGCCACGTCTTAAGCGGGCCGGCCCATTAAGTTTGCGGGCCGGGCCAGCTGACTTAGTTTGACCGGTCAACTATATAGCTGGGCTGGTCAATTAGTTACGTGGGCCGGGCCTAACCTCTAAGGTTGACTGGTCAAAACTTTAAAGGGCCGGCCCACTAAGTATATGGGCCGGGCCGAATGCACTCGTTTGACCGGTCACCAGGCAAAAGGGCCAGCCCACAAGACATGTGGGACCCACTTTCCTGGTATCGGGCCGGCCCATTTACAAAGTGGGGTCCACATTAAAGCAACTGGGCCGGCCCAAGAAGTTATTGGGCCGGCCCAATAAGCATGTGGGTCCCACTTTCCTGCTATCGGGCCGGCCCATTTAGTACGTGGGGTCCACATTTGATCAAATGGGCTGGCCCAACAAGCCAGTGGGCCGGGCCAAAAGCACCGGTGGGTCCCACTTTCCTGTTAAAGGGCCAGCCCATTTAGTATGTGGGGTCCACCATATAGCAAGTGGGCCAGCCCAACAAGATAGTGGGCCGGGCCAAAAAACACAGGTGGGTCCCACTTTCCAGTTAAAGGGCTGGCCCATTTAGTTTGTGGGGTCCACCATATAGCAAGTGGGCCGGCCCAACAAGATAGTGGGCCGGGCCAAAACACTGGTGGGTCCCACTTTCCTGTTAAAGGGCCGGCCCATTTAGTATGTGGGGTCCACCATATAGCAAGTGGGCCGGCCCAACACGCTAGTGGGCCGGCCCAACACGCTAGTGGGCCGGGCCAAAAACACAGGTGGGTCCCACTTTCCAGTTAAAGGGCCGGCCCATTTAGTATGTGGGGTCCACCATATAGCAAGTGGGCCGGCCCAACAAGATAGTGGGCCGGGCCAAAAACACAGGTGGGTCCCACTTTCGTCTTAAAGGGCCGGCCCATTTAGTATGTGGGGGCCACCACAAAAGCAATTGGGCTGGCCCAACTAGTTAGTGGGCCGGCCCAGTAGTGGGTGGGGTCCACCTTAAAGCAAGTGGGCCGGCCCAATAAAAGTGTGGGGTCCACAGTAAATCAAGTGGGCTGGCCCAATAAGTAAGTGGGCCAGCCCGTTTAGTTGCTGTTTATATGCCGGCGTAATAGGCGCTTTAGGATTTTGCGGGCCGGCACATATGTGATTTCGCTTAATTGGGCCGTTTAAGGGATGGGAATTCGTGATTTAGATATTGAGAATATTTACGCAGCATTGATTTCTGTCGGATAGCCTCACTTACCACAAGCACCAAAGAAAAAATGCGCGAAAGAACTATAAAAACTAACTAAATATTACATCAGCTGCAAGGCATTGAAAAAATATTACAGAACCCAGAGAAATTGAATGGTAATTAAACCTAGCAATACAATGAAGGGATCCGGCAATCTTTTAAGTTGTCCATGCAGCACCTATATCCGAAACAAAGACATTACAAGTTAAGACAGCAACAATGGAAAGGCAAAGACACTACAATATTGTTTGCCAAAGAATTTGGAACTCATCATTTCGTCGTTATAACAAGATCATTGTAATGCGCACAATAAGCAAACAAAGAGTGCATGCCGCATACCAACAGCCAATATAACGCAAAGCATGTTAGAATGAAACAAATAGACTTACTACCGTCGAGTCCCATGCAAACGAACATGTTCAGGGAGAACAAAATTGGCATGAACAACATAGTAGCAGGCTACAAATTTTGTAACAACGAAACAGCACGATGAAGTTATGATCGCTACATCTACAGAAAGCAGGAATGTAAACCAAAAATAGAAATTACGATGGCAAAAGCTAAAGAGGAGGGAATGTGAACCAACATGTGCCAAGTGCAATTACTTCATTTTGGCCGTGAACTAAATAATACTCCTGAACTTATAGTGAAGGGGATGCAAATCAAGATGTTTCGGGATATAAACTTGTAATGAGCAACACATAGAGGATAGTTAATGCTGGAGCTTAGGATGGACCAGATACAGAATATAGTGGGATCACCTGTGAACTTGTATAAGAGGGAATGCAAACCAATATGTTCAGCTTTCCATATGTGAGCGTCATGCCAAGTCAGAGAAACAAGTCAATAATGCAGCTTTTGAAGAACAAGATGGCACGCAAAATTATTATCTAGTAGTATGACAAGTTTATTTGTACTACAGGCTAGATAGCAGAGTGATAGCATGCCAAACTAAGTCCTTACTTTGTTAGCTTACAATGAACTAGATACAAAACAATGGCATCACCTGTAGTACAGGGAATGCAAGCCAACATGTTCATGGAGTAAAAAATTGGCACAAACAACATAGTAGCAGGCCATAATTTTTGTAACAACGACTGAGTAAGATAAAGTTATGATGGCTAGATCTACAGAGCAGGGAATGTAAACCAAATATAGAAGTTACGATGCCAAAAGCTATAGAGCAGGGAATGCGAACCAACATGTGCAATTACTTAAAATTGGACGTGAACTAAATAATAGCAGGATGTTACTACAATACCTATAATTTTTGTAACAACGACTGAGCAAGATAGAAGTTATGATGGCTACATCTACAGAGCAGGGAATGCAAACCAAAATGTTCAATCGCTTAAAGTTAGCAATGAAGTAGAAAATAGCAACGTGTTACAGTCATAGCTAGGAATGAACTAAAAGAGCTTCAGACAAACAAGCATCTGAACCCAGAACATGGCGCTAAAACAAGGGACTTACATTAGGAGAAGCACTCTGTGGGAGTCACAGCAGATCTTCCTGGGGTTGATAGATCCGGTGATGAAGTACGCTACATGTGCTACTTGGGGTTGGAGAGACGGCCATTACACTTCATGGTTACTCATCTCATCTGCAAAAACGTAACGGCGCGTCGTTAGCACAAACAGGTTCCCCCAAGATTAAGAGTTTAGATCATGCACGGCGCCGGTGAAGCAGATCCGGTTCATGCACAACGGTGTCGGTGAGCAAGATATGATGCGGTGGACGACGGATCCGGCGAAGCGGCTCCGGTGGGGTGGACGATACCGCAGCTGAAGCGACTGCGGTAGACTGCTGGATGAGCATATGGTTTCGAGGTTCGGCGGGGATGATCCGGTCCGGTTGATGACGGCGTCGATGAAGCGGCTCCGGCAGGCAGCCGGATGACGAGGATCGCGAGGGCTCGGGTAGGCCAGGGAAGTCCGGCGGGGATGTTCCGGTGCGGTGGTCGTGGAGGTGGGAGAGAGGGACTTGGGAAGTTCCGGTGGGTGGTCTGAAGGAAATGTATTTTTTTTGGGAGGGTTTCCGGGCTAGGGAGGTGGTGATCCAAAAAATGACGGGCAGACCCCCCCACCAACCGACTTTGCTGCCATCTCCACAGGGGTAGAATGGGAATTTGGAAGCGTGTGAAATTTTTGTATTTTGTGGGCGGGAAGTTTTGCCGCTATGAGATTTTGAATTTGGCCACCGTCCAAGTATAATGATAAAAAATTGTGAGACCGTACTAGTACCTCTGTTCAAGGCCGAGTGCAAATCAAATCATCATCACGTTGAATATAGGTCACTACCATGATCATGATCTATCTTCTGGACAGAGATCCAGTGCCCCCACGTTCACAGGGCACAACGTGACCTGAGGCTTCCCATCCACCATTCGTTTCAATCCAACGGCAAGGAAAGCAACAGCGTGACCCGATTAATTTCTGCTGAGCTGAAGAGCTGCTGTGTTCTCTCGAACCTGAAGAAATAGAGAAGGGAACAGAAGATGATTTCGGTTCCGAGCGCATCTGTCCGGGCCAAAAATGTCTCTGGTACAAACTCCAGCGGGACGACGCATAGTGACTGGGCCGTTCGCAGCGACGCAAACATGCCCAAATATGTGTCTCGGATCCGTCGCGCGGACGCTGCGTGGACGCGTAAAGTGTCCGCTCGCGTCTGGAGAACGTTTCGTCGGGCCCGCTTGGCAGTGACCCAGCGTCGATGCGTCTTCTCAGCGGCGCCGCTTCGGCAGTCTGCGGTCGCGTAAAATGGCGATGCCTCGGGTGGCACGCGTCGTCACCTACCTCTGCGAATGGCGATGCCACGCGTGCAGCGGCCATCGCGTGCCTCCGACCTATATAAACAGGAGCGTACGCATATCAT
Source organism: Lolium perenne (assembly GCF_019359855.2). NCBI lineage: Eukaryota > Viridiplantae > Streptophyta > Magnoliopsida > Poales > Poaceae > Lolium > Lolium perenne. Next base: position 303,534,039 of record NC_067250.2, on the reverse strand, counting down.
CTCCTCCCACACTAAACCCTAGCCGCTGCCGCTCAACCTCCTACTGGGTTTTGTATAGAACTAGAACGCATAATTTAATCTCAAGTTTGATGTGCCCTGTGAACGTGGGGGCACTGGATCTATGTCCCTATCTTCTTAATCCCAATCAAAAATGCGTTTGAAATATTTCAGGATTGGTGGGAGATTTTGCCGCCCGACTGAGATTAAATTAAACCACGCGTTCGACAATTCAAACTTGAGACCAAGGCTATGATACCATTTAAGTTCGAACTGATTGAAAAAAGCTATGCAATTAATTTATATAACATCCACAGGAACAACTACCAAGTTGATCCCAACCGCAGATAAATGCATCCACCAACAATAGTAGGAACAGTGCCTTATTCTAAGGAAACATTTCACAAGACCAATGTACTCACTATGTAGTGTTCATCTCCAATTATCTATGGCATTTTCTAAGTCTTTGGAAGATTATAACGAACTTGATTGGCCTCGTGCAATAGGGCATCACATGCTTCTAATCTCGATCTCAACATGGTAACTTTTGTTCTTAGCATAGCTGTTGCAACTCGTTCTACTTGGAGTTGTTCCTCCAAAACTTGAGCAGAGAAAGACTTGGACTTGGGCTTCAAAACCCAGCATTTCGCAGGAAAGAGATATCTTTATCTTTCCCATGTTTTGCCATCTCGAATTTCATATTAGCATGACAAGTTTTGAGTTGTGTAAAAAGAAAAGTTATTACAAAGAAAAATGCAGATGGTAGATTTAATGTGTACGAACTACTTTTAATCATACAAGTTGGCATGCCTGACTATAATAAGGACCGTCTATCTTGCTAGCAGGCATAATTATTAAGGTATTATTAATGGGCTACCATGTTCATAGTCTTCAAAGAACAGCCTTTATTGCATTACGAGCAGAAAACAGTTCACACGTGCGCTCAGATTCAAATTTTCAGCATGCAGCCGATTTATGGTTTAATTGAAGTACACATCATTATATTATTTCACACAAAATACAGCAGCCACATGGAACATATCTAATTTTAGTACAACAACAAAATTTGCAATTATTACAGACCAGGAAATTTTGAACGAAATTTTGAGCAGTAATTAATTACAGCATTGGCATCAGCAGTCCACTTGACTGAACAACAGAATCAAAGTTTATTTAGACACCTTCAATTCCCAGACACATCACAACTGGCTTACCATGACAAGTGCATAGGAGATTCTTTAGAACATTTTCTGTCAAAGTTTGCCTATTTTTCAATTCATGTATCTCTTGGCGTGTGTTGGCAATTATTTCATCAGCATCTTTGTTTTCCCGCCCAAATATATCAACTGCCTCTTGGAGTGCATCCCCCAAATCTCTTTGTGCCGGATTAAGTTGAGCAATAGATACCATGGGCCTATGCGAGCAATATGCACTCTCACTGCTGCTTTGTGAAACATCAATACTTGAGGCATTGGCCCTTGCTTCTGGCTTTGTAGCTTTATTTGAAGCCTGAAATTTAGATAAAACAAGTTACAACATCATATGATGCAATAAAAGACCTCCAATTTCAAGAGCATCATTGAGCTGATATAACATAGCAAGCAATCCAAAATAGAGCCTCGTACATCTATTTCTTCTGGAACGGTTGGTGTCTTGGACTCGGTGGACCAATGAGAGCACGTGCCATCACATCGTTGCTCTGTGAAATGACCGCAACACTTGATAAATGGGTTGTCCCTACTGACATTACAGCTTTGTTTGCAGGCTAAAACTAAGACAAAACAAGTTAAAATGCAATACAATACACGGCAAACAAATAGCACTGTTGACATAATTTTGAAAGAACCATGGGCAGATATAACAAAGAAACCAGTTAAGCCACATGCCTCTTAGAACAAACCAAACTAGATCATGGCGATGATGTATACAATGAACCAAGCAACTAGACATCATGTGCCCAATAACGAAGCCAGGTCACTGCACAGAAGAAATCTAGCAAATAGCCAAATACAGTCAAAACGTGCTACTTACTAGTAGATTACTAGAAAATGAATGAAGCAATTGAACATGGAGCGTATTATATAAACAGCCAGATCTTTTGAATATGGATATACCACATCATGTCAATGGGACTCAGAAAAACAAAGCTAGACATTTAAACAAGTAATATAACTATTTTTTCACAATGTTTCAAGTAGAATAGGAAGCTAGGTTAGGAATAAAGCAATCATGTTTTAAGTAGAATAGGAAGCTAGGTTAGGAATAAAGCAATCATGTTTCAAGTAGAATAGGAAGCTAGGTTAGGAATAAAGCAATAAAAAAACACGAAGTGCATCATTTCAGCTAGGATCATTTCTATCAAACTTCATGCACTAGCCATGGAACAACAGGCAAACTCAATGAAGCAACAGGCAAAAAATTAACATAATAGAATTTTAGGACTTGTTTAACATAGCCAAATCATGTAACTTATACCCAGGCATGCCGGATGCCAGATGGGTCAAAGGCAGTGTGCAATGTTCCATATGGTCATTGTTTATATTTTATTAGATTCCATTAGGCAACTTAGGTAGTGCAACATACAGAAAATGATGCAATTGAACTACGCACAGGAGGTAAATTAACATTCCAAAAAAAAACAGGGAACTTACGTGAGCTTTTTTTTGAGTCACACGGACCTCATCAGGTACTTGGGCAGAAGAACCTGGTGCCACACTGTTTCTCCTCTGCATGAAGGAGAGGCCAATTGTAAACAGAAACAGGATCCAAGATATAGAAGTTTGCATTAAGCAATATACAAAAAACAACAGGTACTTACATGATTATAGGCGAGCTTTACTCTACGTTTCTGAGTGTAAGATGTGCACCGCTGCACATGTAATAACAACAAACAGTTACGAGTCAAGGATTTGCTATAATTAAATTGACACCAAATAGTAGTAGAAACATTATGACGTGCATAAACATGTAATACAGGATCGCAGAAAGATATCAAACATGATGTAACTAGAGCAGTAGCCTACGGCCAAATAGTGAGAAATTGTAATCGTGTCAATGGTGGACTTGTATAGCCTACCCCAACTTGTTTGGGAATAAAGCTTTGTTGTTGGTGGTGTTGTTGTTGTTGTCAATCGTGGACATGTAGATCATTCAACGGCTCATGATTGGTGGCTCATATTTTGTAGAGTTTCAGCGAATGTGTGGGTTAGGTCACTCAGACCACGACACTCTGTATTTATATCATCTGAGTTAGGGTTACAATACCACTGGACATGGGCCTCTATGGGCCTCACACTGGATACAATATTACTACAGCGCTACTACTAAACTCACTCATGGTCCAACACACCCCCTCAAGATGATCATGGGTAAACAACCATGGCCATCTTGCAACAACATGACACATATGACAACTACAAGTAATGAACTTTCAGCATAACTCCTAGGATACATGACAGCATTGCACTTTCCATCATCTTGTCATCTCGATTCATCTCTTCATCAGCAGCGAAGACATCCAGCTTCAACCATCTGGGATACGCACAACTCCTAACCATACACATCCTCAACAACCCCGGCTGCCTCACCACACAAGTTCCGCAGAACCATCCACACTCACCTCAATGTCCTCAGCCTCTCTTCTCCACTCTGCCCGGCCACTGACCTCTTCCGTCTCTCCCACAAACCCCCAGCCAACTCCTGCCTCAACCATCCACTCCTCAAGCACCCATGCCTATCCCCCGGTCAGGCCTCAACCAGTCTCACCTCAGGCACGCATGCCTTTCCCCTGGACATATCCACAACCATCACCATCACCACTAAACCGCAGCCTCATCAACTCCATCACGACTCAATCGCAGCCTCATCAACTCCATCACAACATATCCTCACAGCCTCACATCTCCATTTTCTCCTCACTTCCACTCGGATGGCGCCTCGTCTGCGCGCCCTGGCCAACCTGGCAGACCGCACCTGGCCACATCGACCGGCTCGCGCTGGTCAACGTCCAGCACCAACCTCCGGCTCCGCCCTGTGCTCAAAGGCTCGGCCCACTCCGCACGCCTCCAACATCTCCCCCTCGCACGGATCCAGATCTCTGTGCCACGGATTCACTTCCTCTTCTCTCCTTTCTAAACCGAAACGATCTTGACCCTCTTCTTTGTCCCCGCGCGAGCAGCCGCCGATCTCACACAACTCGCATCGCTGTGTGTGATAGCCGCAACCCACGCAGAGCACCTGATGCGGCCTCCCGCCGCCTGGATTTGTACATCTCAACGGTGGTTTTTGTGGTCAAAGGAAGAACTTGTATGGTACTGTTTGGGGCGGCTAGCACTAGCAGGAAGGAAACCTAGGCTCTGATACCATGTAGAGTTTCAGCAAATGGGTGGGTTAGGTCACGGAAAAAAATACTTATGCGTCGTGTTTAAATCTAAAGGATGAGGTGGTTACAAACGAAAGCACTTGTAAGTTAAAAATATACTAGCACGAATTCAGAAATGCAGTCAGCTGCAATACTCCTAACAGAACAAAACGCGCAGGGATGTCTGGTTACCTATTTCTGGGCGGCGTTTAGACGTGTTCCGCGTTCTTACGGGTGACGTGGAGGTCGGCGAGGGGACTGCTGTTGCGGTGGGTGCCGGGGAAGCAGATCTTGGGGGGTCGGAGAAGGACATGCTGGGCGGTCGATGAAGTGTTCAGCGCGCCGGCCGAAGTAGAAGGTCGGTGAAGCAGATGATGTGCAGTGCACGGGGACGTCGGTGTCGGCGAAGCTGGTCAGGTGCGGTGGTCGATAGAGTCGGCGAACGAGATACGGTGCGGTGGACGCCGGAGTAGGTGCAGATCAAGCAGATAGGGCAGCCTCGAGGTTTGAAGCCGTGGCAGCTTGAACGGCGAAGTGCGGCGGTGATTTTCCGGTGCGGCGGCCGTGAAGGTGGGAGGTAGGTAAGAGGAGCGGTTTCTCTGAGGGCTTGCGGCCGAAACTAGGGCGAAGCTGGGCGATAGAGGAGAAAAAGGGAATTTCGCAGTCCTTCTTTTGAGGGAAAAAAATATTCGCAGATCTGAAACTTTGCGGCGCGAGATATTTGGGCGTTGGCGGGGAATTTTACCGCTCGATGAGATTAAATTTTGCCTGCAGTAGGTAATAATAATAAATAGTAGGCCCTACTAGTAATACTGTAAGTCTGTTCAGTAATCCAAGGGGGTCGAGGTAGAGGAATCCATTATGTGAATCCACATTTCAAAGTGTCCAAAAATTCTAAACTGAAATTTTACATGTATATCTAGACATTTTATGTTGGTACATAAGTTTTTTCTAAAAAATATGTGGCTCCTGTAAAAAAAGACAAATTTTGATGCTGTAACACGACTACGTACATTTTTTGCCTTTTTTGTACACACCACACAAAATGTTGTTTTTCCACGAAAACTTATGAACGAACATAGGATGTCACAATGTATACCAAAAAATTTATATCAGATTTTTTTAACATTTATATAATTGTTTTTTTTATTATTTCCAATAATCGGTGCATATGCACGTGTGTGCCAAAACGCCACCTCCAGGGGCTAGGAGTTTCTAAACTTCTTATGGCACATCAAATAAAATGTTGTTCAATCAATAATAATAATGTGCTTATGATTGTTACTCCCTTCCACCATTAATAAAGTCCACATCGGTCTCGTGTCAAACTTTGACTCGAGATTTAGGTACCCACATGATAGTGCTAGTATCATAGCTAGTATCATACACATTGGTCCCACAAAACTGCTGATGTGGCAGCTAATTAAGTAGGAGAGAGGAGATTAGTATAACATAGGTAGATATTGTATCATAGCGCAAACAACGAGATACATGCTTAGGGTTAGGGGTAGATACATGATTTTTCTGGTTTGAATATGTCTAGACCTTATTTATCAACTTAATTGAATGCTTACTATATAACATAAGAAGACCTTGTTTTTTATTTTGTTTTTTAATTTTTATACGGATTTGAATCTTGGTCAAATCCTAGGTTTCACCAAGATTTGAATAAGTTTAAAACATGAATATGAAAAAGTAAGCATGCATGTATGCTTCATAATTAATCACTTCAAAATGAAGCTCTTGGGAGGGTTTTTGAAATTTCCATGTTTGAAACCAAAAACCACATATCATCATGCTTGACTTCATGAGACAGAGTTTAGGTTAGGGGGTAGATACATGATTTCTCTGGTTTGAATATGTCTAGACCTTGTTTATCAACTTAATTGAATGCTTACAATATAACATAAGAAGACTATGTGCCTTGGTTTTTCATTTTTTGTTTTTTTTAAATTATGCCCATTTGAATCTTGGTCAAATCCTAGGTTTGACCATGATTTAAACAAGTTTAAAACATGAATATGAAAAAGTAAGCATGTATCCTTCGTAGTCACTCCAAAATGAAGCTCGATCTTGAGAGGGTTTTTGAAATTTCCATGTTTGAAACCAAAAAAACACATACTTATCTTCATGCTTGACTTCATAAGACAGAGTTAATTAGGGGTTAGGGGTAGCTTGATACATGATTTTTCTGGTTTGAATATGTCTAGACCTTATTTATCAACTTAATTGAATGCTTACTATATGACATAAGAAGACCTTGGTTTTCATTTTTTATACCCATTTGAATCTTGGTCAAATCATAGGTTTGACCAAGATTTGAACAAGTTAAAAACATGAATATGAAAAAGTAAGCACGTACGTATGCTTCTTAGTCACTCCAAAATGAAGCTCTTGGGAGGGTTTTTGAAATTTCCATGCTTGAAACCAAAAACCACTTCTCTTCATGCATGCTTGACTTCATAAGACAGAGTTAGGGTTAGGGGGTAGATACATGATTTCTCTCGTTTGAATATGTCTAGACCTTGTTTATCAACTTAATTGAATGCTTACTATATGACATAAGAAGACTATGTGCCTTGATTTTTTTTTAAAATTTTGCCCATTTGAATCTTGGCCAAATCCTAGGTTTGACCATGATTTAAACAAGTTTAAAACATGAATATGAAAAATTAAGCATGTATCCTTCGTAGTCACTCCAAAATGGAAGCTCTTGAGAGGATTTTTGAAATTTCCATGTTTGAAACCAAAAAACCGCGTACTTCTCTTCATGCTTGACTTCATAAGACAAAGTTTAGGGTTAGGGGTAGATACATGATTTTTCTGGTTTGAATATGTCTAGACCTTATTTATCAACTTAATTGAATGCTTACTATATAACATAAGAAGACCTTGTTTTTTTATTTTGTTTTTTAATTTTTATACGGATTTGAATCTTGGTCAAATCCTAGGTTTCACCAAGATTTGAATAAGTTTAAAACATGAATATGAAAAAGTAAGCATGCATGTATGCTTCATAATTAATCACTTCAAAATGAAGCTCTTGGGAGGGTTTTTGAAATTTCCATGTTTGAAACCAAAAAACCACAAATCATCATGCTTGACTTCATGAGACAGAGTTTAGGTTAGGGGGTAGATACATGATTTCTCTGGTTTGAATATGTCTAGACCATGTTTATCAACTTAATTGAATGCTTACAATATAACATAAGAAGACTATGTGCCTTGGTTTTTCATTTTTTGTTTTTTTTATATTATGCCCATTTGAATCTTTGTCAAATCCTAGGTTTGACCATGATTTAAACAAGTTTAAAACATGAATATGAAAAAGTAAGCATGTATCCTTCGTAGTCACTCCAAAATGAAGCTCGGTCTTGAGAGGGTTTTTGAAATTTCCATGTTTGAAACCAAAAAACCACATACTTATCTTCATGCTTGACTTCATAAGACAGAGTTAATTAGGGGTTAGGGGTAGCTTGATACATGATTTTTCTGGTTTGAATATGTCTAGACCTTATTTATCAACTTAATTGAATGCTTACTATATGACATAAGAAGACCTTGGTTTTCATTTTTTATACCCATTTGAATCTTGGTCAAATCATAGGTTTGACCAAGATTTGAACAAGTTTAAAACATGAATATGAAAAAGTAAGCACGTACGTATGCTTCTTAGTCACTCCAAAATGAAGCTCTTGGGAGGGTTTTTGAAATTTCCATGCTTGAAACCAAAAACCACTTCTCTTCATGCATGCTTGACTTCATAAGACAGAGTTTAGGGTTAGGGGTAGATACATAATTTCCTGGTTTGAATATGTGTAGACCTTGTTTATCAAATTAATTGAATGCTTACTATATAACATAAGAAGACCTTGTTTTTTTTTGAATTTTTATACCCATTTGAATCTTGGTCAAATCCTTGGTTCCACGAAGATTTGAATAAGTTAAAAACATGAATATGAAAAAGTAAGCATGTATGCTTCTTAGTCACTTCAAAATGAAGCTCTTGGGAGGGTTTTTGAATTTCCATGTTCGAAACCAAAAACCACATATCTTCATGCTTGACTTCATGAAACAGAGTTTAGGGTTAGGGGTAGATACATGCATGATTTTTCTTGTTTGAATATGTCTAGACCTTGTTTATCAACTTAATTGAATGCCTACTATATAACATAAGAAGACCTTTTTTTTTTTTTTTTGAATTTTTATACCCATTTGAATCTTGGTCAAATCCTAGGTTTCACCAAGATTTGAATAAGTTTAAAACATGACTATGAAAAAGTAACCATGCATGTATGCTTCTTAATTAATCACTTCGAAATGAAGCTCTTGGGAGGGTTTTTGAAATTTCCATGTTTGAAACCAAAAACCACATATCTTCATGCATGCGCTTGACTTCATGAGACAGAGTTTAGGGTTAGGGGGTAGATACATGATTTCTCTCGTTTGAATATGTCTAGACCTTGTTTATCAACTTAATTGAATGATGCTTACTATATGACATAAGAAGACTATGTGCCTTGATTTTTTTTAAATTTTGCCCATTTGAATCTTGGCCAAATCCTAGGTTTGACCATGATTTAAACAAGTTTAAAACATGAATATGAAAAATTAAGCATGTATCCTTCGTAGTCACTCCAAAATGGAAGCTCTTGAGAGCGTTTTTTAAATTTCCATGATTGAAACCAAAAACCACTTCTCTTCATGCATGCTTGACTTCATAAGACAGAGTTTAGGGTTAGGGGTAGATACATGATTTTCCTGGTTTGAATATGTGTAGACCTTGTTTATCAAATTAATTGAATGCTTACTATATAACATAAGAAGACCTTGTTTTTTTTGAATTTTTATACCCATTTGAATCTTGGTCAAATCCTTGGTTCCACCAAGATTTGAATAAGTTAAAAACATGAATATGAAAAAGTAAGCATGTATGCTTCTTAGTCACTTCAAAATGAAGCTCTTGGGAGGGTTTTTGAATTTCCATGTTCGAAACCAAAAACCACATATCTTCATGCTTGACTTCATGAAACATAGTTTAGGGTTAGGGGTAGATACATGCATGATTTTTCTGGTTTGAATATGTCTAGACCTTGTTTATCAACTTAATTGAAATTTCCATGTTTGAAACCAAAAAAACCACGTACTTCTCTTCATGCTTGACTTCATAAGACAGAGTTTGGGGATAGGGGTAGCTTGATACATGAATTTTCTGGTTTGAATATGTCTAGACCTTGTTTATCAACTTAATTGAATGCTTACTAGATGACATAAGATGACTATGTGCATTGGTTTTTCATTTTATTGTTTTTTTTGAATTTTTATGCCCATTTGAATCTTGGTCAAATCCTAGGTTTGACCATGATTTAAACAAGTTTAAAACATGAATATGAAAAATTAAGCATGTATCCTTCGTAGTCACTCCAAAATGAAGCTCGATCTTGAGAGGGTTTTTGAAATTTCCATGTTTGAAACCAAAAAAACACGTACTTCTCTTCATGCTAGACTTCATAAGACAAAGTTTGGGGTTAGGGGTAGCTTGATACATAAACTTTCTGGTTTGAATATGTCTAGACATTATTTATCAACTTAATTGATGAATGCTTACTAGATGACATAAGAGTTTTTGAAATTTCCATGCTTGAAAACCAAAAACCACTTCTCTTCATGCATGCTTGACTTCATAAGATAGAGTTTGGGTTAGGGGGTAGATACATGATTTTCCTGCTAGTTTGAATATGTCTAGACCTTGTTTATCAATTTAATTGAATGCTCACTATATGACATGAGCAGACCTTGGTTTTAATTTTTTTATACACATTTGATTCTTCGTCAAATCCTAGGTTTGTTGACCAAGATTTGAACAAGTTTAAAACATTAATATGAAAAGGTAAGCATGTATGCTTCTTAATTAGTCACTCCAAAATGAAGCTCTTGGGAGGGTTTTTGAAATTTCCATGATTGAAACCAAAAACCACTTCTCTTCATGCTTGAATTCATAAGTCAGGGTTTAGGGATATATAGGGGGTAGATACATGATTTTTCTGGTTTGAATATGTCTAGAGCTTGTTTTTCAACTTGAATGCTTACTATATGACATACGGAGACTATTTGCTAACGGAGGGAGTAAGCACTCTAGCTATGAAAAGTACCAAACGATGCATACCAAAATGATTTTTTAGAGGAATACTAGTTCGGATTATATAATTTTATATTAGCAGGCCAAAATCGAACCCCGTAGTTGGATTTTCAGAAATTGATCCGTAGTACTGGGCAAAACCCTAGTTTAGCTTATTTAATAATAGATTCGTAGGTCGATTTTTTTACGTTATTATTATTATTACTAGGCAGCACATGTGTTTGCCCGTCCAGTGAAACTCTTTCATTTCATTTTTCTTTTCCGCAAGGTCGGGAGTCGGAGGAAGAGGGATCACACGGGAGGAGACGAAGGGAGAGCAGTCACGGGGCCCCACTTATTTATGGTGTCTGTCCTTTTTCTGGTGATGTTGACTGTTGTGCAGGGTTGTCAGTGCGCAGGGGGGTGCGAGCGAGCGAGAAAGGCCGAGAATGAGAGAGATGTTTTTTTTAGAGGGACAACCGAACGATCCTGAAGGACCCAGATTTCCAATACGCATCAGAGCGGAGTTTATAGCAGGACACAAAATAAACAGGAAATTACGTCTAAATCCCTAAGATTTACATGGTAGACCCCATGCTGAAAGCAAGAAATGCGATCGGGTCCTTAATAGGCACCGTCCGGATTGATCCTCGTCGGAGCCGGGGACGAACCACTTGGCGCGACCAAATCGCCATGGCTACAGAGCCTGCACACCATGGCCTACGAGCTGAGCTAGAAACGACCTGCCAAAACCGGCAGCCAACGGAGGTGGATAATTGGAGAGAGAGAGAGAGAGAGAGAGAGAGAGAGAGAGAGAGTGTGTGTGTGTGTGTTGATGCCTCTCTCTTGACAAAGAAGATGGCCGGGAGTTTGCCTACCTAGCGTACGTGACTTGTGCTCACTGAAGTGTGGGACCTCACGCATGGGAACCACACGTAAGTGACAGACTTGTTGCTCTAATAACTCGGGTGATCATTATACTGTATTAGTACATAGTTTCCTATGGATCCTTCTTAGTCACTCCAAAATGAAGCTCTTTGGGAGGGTTTTTGAAATTTCCATGTTTGAAACCAAAAATAAGAAGACTATGTGCCTTGATTTTTCATTTTTTAAAATTTTGCCCATTTGAATCTTGGTTAAATCCTAGGTTTGACCATGATTTAAACAAGTTTAAAACATGAATATGAAAAATTAAGCATCTATCCTTCTTAGTCACTCCAATATGTAGCTCTTGGGAGGGTTTTTGAAATTTCCATGCTTGAAACCAAAAACCACTTCTCTTCATGCATGCTTCACTTCTTCATAAGACAGAGTTTAGGGTTAGGGGGTAGATACATGATTTTCCTGGTTTGAATATGTGTAGACCTTGTTTATCAAATTAATTGAATGCTTACTATATAACATATAAGAAGACCTTGTTTTTTTTTGAACTTTTATACCCATTTGAATCTTGGTCAAATCCTTGGTTCCACCAAGATTTGAATAAGTTAAAAACATGAATATGAAAAAGTAAGCATGTATGCTTCTTAGTCACTTCAAAATGAAGCTCTTGGGAGGGTTTTTGAAATTTCCATGCTTGAAAACCAAAAACCACTTTTCTTCATGCATGCTTGACTTCATAAGACATAGTTTAGGGTTAGGGGTAGATACATGATTTTCCTACTAGTTTGAATATGTCTAGACCTTGTTTATCAATTTAATTGAATGCTTACTATATGACATGAGCAGACCTTGGTTTTAATTTTTTTATACCCATTTGAATCTTCATCAAATCGTAGCTAGGTTTGTTGACCAAGATTTGAACAAGTTTAAAACATGAATATGAAAAAGTAAGCATGTATGCGTCTTAACTAGTCACTCCAAAATGAAGCTCTTGGGAGGATTTTTGAAATTTCCATGTTTGAAACCAAAAACCACTTCTTCTCTTCATGCTTGACTTCATAAGTCAGGGTTTAGGGATATATAGGGGGTAGATACATGATTTTTCTGGTTTGATATGTCTAGACCTTGTTTATCAACTTAATTGAATGCTTACTATATGACATAAGAAGACTACGTGACTTGTGCTCACTGAAGTGTGGGACCTCACGCATGGGAACCACACGTAAGTGACAGACTTGTTGCTCTAATAACTCGGGTGATCATTATACTGTATTAGTACATAGTTTCCTATGGATCCTTCTTAGTCACTCCAAAATGAAGCTCTTTGAGAGGGTTTTTGAAATTTCCATGTTTGTAACCCAAAACAACTTCTCTTCATGCTTGAATTCATAAGACAGAGTTTAGGGTTAGGGGTAGATACATGATTTGTCTGGTTTGAATACGTCTAGACCTTGTTTATCAACTTTAATGCTTACTATATGACATAAGAAGACTATGTGCTTTGGTTTTTCATTTTTCTGATTTTTTTTATTTTTGATGCCCATTTGAATCTTGGTCAGATCCTAGGTTTTACCAAGATTTAAACAAGTTTAAACATGAAAATGAAAAGGGAAGCATTTATCCTTCTTAGTCACTCTAAATGAAGTTTTTGGGAGGTTTTTGAAATTTCCATGTTTGAAACCCAAAACCACTTCTTTTCATGCTTGACTTCATAAGACATAGTTTAGGGTTAGGGGTACATACATGATTTGTATGTTTTGAATATGTCTAGACCTTGTTTATCAACTTGAATGCTTACTATATGACATAAGAAAACTACGTATGTGCTTTGGTTTTTCATTTTTCTGTTTTTTTTGAATTTTCCGCCCATTTGAATCTCTGTCAAATCCTAGGTTTGACCAAGATTTAAACAAGTTTAACACGTGAAAACGAAAAGGTAAGCATGGATCCTTCTTAGTCACTCCAAAATGTACCAATTGATAGATGTGTTAACTTTGCTTCATGGAAAAAATAATGTCATGTAAATGAGTTAACTTGGATTTCCTACCCTTGAATCCATAGGAAACTTTGTTCTAATGCACTATAATAATCAACCGAGTTTTTACACCAACAGGTCTGTCACTTACATGTGGTGCCCATGCGTGAGGTCCCACACTTCAGTGAGCACAAGTCACGTGCAATAGGTACGCAAACTCCCAGCCATTTTCTTTGTCAAGAGAAGACGCATCAGGATGCGTATTGGAAGTCTCTGGGTCCTTCAGGATCCTTCGGTTGTCCCTCTCACAAAAAAAAACAAATCTCTCTCATTCTCGGCCTCGCTCGACTCGCTCGCTCGCTCGCTCACTCGCACCTCCTGCTCGCTGACAAACCCTGCACAACAGTCAACATCATCACCCGAAAAAGGGGAGACACCATAATGCTCTCCCTCCTTCTTCTCTCCTTCCGAGTGATCCCTCTTCCTCCGAGTTTCACTCGACGGGCAAACACATATGTGCTGCATAGTAGAGTAATACTAATAAAAAGGAACGTAGAAAAATCGACCTACGAATCTATAATTAAATAGGTTAAACTAGGGTTTTGCCCAGTACTACAGATCAAGGTTCAAAAAAATCCAACTACGGGGTTCGAACAACCCCATTTCTAATCAAAGAATTTTTTCGACGTCATCCAAATGGCCTCAAACTATAGCATGGGCGGATCCAGACTATAGCATGGGCGGACCAAGATAATTTAAACAAGTTTAAAACATGAAAATGAAAAGGGAAGCTTGTATCCTTCTTAGTCACTCTAAAATGAAGTTTGGGGAGGTTTTTGAAATTTCCATGCTTGAAACCAAAAACCACTTCTCTTCATGCTTGACTTCATAAGACAAAGTTTAGGGTTAGGGGGTAGATACATGATTTTTCTGGTTTGAATATGTCTAGACCTTGTTATCAACTTAATTGAATGCTTACTATATATATGACATAAGAAGATCGACTATGTGCATTGGTTTTTCATTTTATTGTTTTTTTTAATTTATGCCCATTTGAATCTTGGTCAAATCCTAAGTTTGACCATGATTTAAACAAGTTGAAAACATGAATATGAAAAATTAAGCATATGTCCTTCTTAGTCACTCCAAAATGAAGCTCTTGGGAGGGTTTTTGAAATTTCCATGTTTGAAACCAAAAACCATGACTTCTCTTCATGCATGCTTGACTTCATAAGACAGAGTTTAGGGCTAGGGGTAGCTAGATACATGATGTTTCTGGTTTGAATATGTCTAGACCTTATTTATCAACTTAATTGAATGCTTACTATATGACATAAGAAGACTACGTGCCTTGGTTTTTCATTTATTTTCATTTATTTTGAATTTTTATGTGCATTTGAATCTTGGTCAAATCCTAGGTTTGACCATGATTTAAACTAGTTTAAAACATAAATATGAAAAATTAAGCATCTATCCTTCTTAGCCACTCCAAAATGAAGCTCTTCGGAGGGTTTTGGAAATTTCCATGATTGAAACCAAAAACCACTTCTCTTCATGCTTGACTTCATAAGTCAGGGTTTAGGGATATATAGGGGGTAGATACATGATTTTTCTGGTTTGAATATGTCTAGAACTTGTTTTCCAACTTGAGCTTGTCTAGAGCTTGTTTTTAATTTTTTTATACCCATTTGATTCTCCGTCAAATCCTAGGTTTGTTGACCTAGATTTGAACAAGTTTAAAACATGAATATGAAAAGGTAATCATGTATGCTTCTTAATTAGTCACTCCAAAATGAAGCTCTTGGGAGGGTTTTTGAAATTTCCATGATTGAAACCAAAAACCACTTCTCTTCATGCTTGACTTCATAAGTCAGGGTTTAGGGATATATAGGGGGTAGATACATCATGATTTTTCTGGTTTGAATATGTCTAGAGCTTGTTTATCAACTTAATTGAATGCTTACTATATGATATAAGAAGACTATGTGCCTAGATTTTTCATTTTTTTAAATTATGCCCATTTGAATCTTGGTCAAATCCTAGGTTTGACCAAGATTTAAACAAGATTAAAACATGAAAATGAAAAATTAAGCCTTGATCCTTCTTATTCACTCCAAAATGAAGCTTTTGGGAGGTTTTTTGAAATATCCAGGTTTGAAACCCAAAACCACTTCTCTTCATGCATAGTTTAGGGTTAGGGGTAGATACATGAATTTTTGGTTTATAGTAAGCATTCAAGTTGATAAACAAGGTATAGACATATTCAAACTAGAAAAATCATGTATATACCCCCTAAGGCTAAACTCTGTCATATATATGAAGTCAAGCATACAAGAGGAATGGTTTTGGGTTTCAAACATGGAAAATTCAAAAACCCTCCCAAAAGCTTCATTTTTTGAGTGAATAAGAAGGATCCATGCTTACTTTTTCATTTTCATGTTACTGACTTGTTTAATTCTTGGTCAAACCTAGGATTTGACCAAGATTCAAATGGGCATAAAAATTCAATAAAGAATTCAAAAAATGAAAAACCAAAGCACATAAGCTTCTTAAGTTATAGTAAGCATTCATGTTGATCAATGGAGTCTAGACATATTTAAACATTAAAAATCATGTATATACCCCAAACCCTAAACTCTGTCTAATGAAGTCAAGCACGAAGAGAAGTGGTTTTCGGTTTAATTTTTTTTTGAATTGTTATGCCCATTTGAATCTTGGTCAAATCCTAGCAGGTTTGACCAATATTTAAACAAGTTTAAAACATGAAAATGAAAAGTAAGTTTGGATCCTTCTTATTATTCACTCCAAAATGAAGCTTTTGGGAGGATTTTTTTTAATTTTCCAGGTTCGAAACCCAAAATGATATCTCTCCGTGCTTTACTTCATAAGACAAAGTTTAGGGGTAGGGGTAGATACATGATTTTTCTGGTTTGAATATGTCTAGACCTTGTTTATCAACTTGAATGCTTATTATGTGACATCAAAAGACTATGTGTTTGGTTTTTTTTGAATTTGTTATGCCCATTTGAATCTTGGTCAAATCCTAGGTTTGACCAAGATTTAAACCAGTTTAAAACATGAAAATGAAAAGTAAGCCTGGATTCTTCTTAGTCACTCCAAAATGAAGCTTTTGGGAGGTTTTTTAAATTTCCATGTTTGAAACCCAAAACCACTTCTCTTAATGCTTGACTTCATAAGACAGAGTTTAGGGTTAGGGGCCAAGTATATACATGATTTTTCTTGTTTAAATATGTCTAGACTTTGTTTATCAACTTGAATGCTTACTATATGACATCAAAAGACTATGTGTTTGGTTTTGATTTTTTTGAATTTGTTATGTCCATTTGAATCTTGGTCAAATCCTAGGTTTGACCAAGATTTAAACCAGTTTAAAACATGAAAATGAAAATGTAAGCCTGGATTCTTCTTAGTCACTCCAAAATGAAGCTTTTGGGAGTTTTTTCAATTTCCAATGTTTGAAACCCAATACCACTTTTCTTCATGCTTGACTTCATAAGACAGAGTTTAGGGTTAGGGGTATATACATGATTTTTCTGGTTTGAATATGTCTAGACTCGTTGATCAACTGTAATGCTTACTATATGACATAAGAAGCTTATGTGCTTTGGTTTTTTTTATTTCTTTTTTGAATTTTTATGCCCATTTGAATCCTGGTCAAATCCTTTGTTTGACCAAGATTTAAACAAGTTAAAACATGAAAATGAAAAAGTAAGCCTGGCTCCTTCTTAGTCATGAAAATGAGTTAACTTGGCTTTCCAACCCTTGAATCCATAGGAAACTTTGTACTAATGCAGTATAATAATCACCCGAGTTTTTACACCAACAGGTCTGTCACTTACGTGTGGTGCCCATGCGTGAGGTCCCAAACTTCAGTGAGCACAAGTCACATGCGGTAGGCAGGCAAAATACCCGATCAATCCGGGCGGTGGCTGTTAAGGACCCGATCGCATTTCTTGCTTTCAGACTGGGGTCTACCATGTAAAAGTTTGTTCCTTTTGGATGCATCACTCGTATTTGCAAGTTTTTTGGGGGTCCCGCAAATTCAGGGTAGCATCATGCCCCCCTTCCCACGCCAACACAAACAGAGTTCAACACAACCTAATTAAGCAAGGTTCAACACAGACATAGTTCAACAACCCCTAATTAAGCTAATAGGTTCACCACAAACGCTGCTGAGCAGCAAACATAAACAGAGTTCAACAAAAGATGCTGCTTTTGAAGCAGTAGGAGAGACAAACATGCACAACAGTTACGGAGTATATTTACCATCTTCTTCCTGTCGCCTCCTCCCGGTCCCGCTTCTTCTGCTTCTTGCTGCCCATACCTTTAATCTTTGGTGGCTTGGGGTTGGGAGGAGGCACACGACCGGTCTCGATAGCTTGGTTCAATTTCTTCCTTAGGAATAGCCCATAGGCCATGTGGTTGGCTATGAAGCCGGATCGGTTAACAGTTTCCCCAACTTTGAGACAGCCGGACCCACCGGCTTCGGCATGCTGCAGGACGCTTCGAAAGTCAACCTTTATGCTCTTTGTGCAGAAGGGGCAGCTTATCCTGGCACCAGTCCAGGGTTCACTCCTATACTTGTCGAACTTCCCCGCCTTAAGCTTGTTGAGAGTGGCCCTGGCCTTCCTATGACGCGACTCGACATCGCTGTCAACCTCATCAGTAGCAACCTGATACATGCCAAATAAACAGGTGAAGCAAATATGTAGCAGTTGCAACTAATAATGAATATGAATCTAAAAAGATTCTGACGCTAATTCAAAACCCTATAGCGCAAAAAAAAGAGGGAGAGACCATAGAGCAAATCGATACAGGGCTATGTTGAATAAGGGAGAGAGGTGAATCGGATGTGAAGCAAATATGTAGCAGTTGCAACTAATACTGAATATGAATCTAAAAAGATTCTGACGCTAATTCAAAACGCTATAGCGCAAAAAAAGAGGGAGAGACCATAGCGCAAATCGATACAGGGCTATGTTGAATAAGGGAGAGAGGTGAATCGGAACATACTTCCTCCCCCTCGTCGACGATATTCTCGTCGAAGGTCGGCGGCGGCGGTTCAAAGATGAGTTCAACCTTGTCCTCGTCATCTAGGGGATGCTTCCCAAGAGAGTGGACCCATCTACCAACAGCATCAGATGCCGATGAGCGACCGATGGCCCGACCTTCGACAATGGCCTCCGCTTTGTCTTTGGCATCCGCTGCGGCGATGATCGCCGCCGTTGCGGCCATGCGTGCTGCGGTCGCGGCTCTAGACGCCTCCTCTGCGGCTAAGGCCAGCCACGCGGCTTTCGCTTTCGCTGCGTTGACGGCGTCGGTTGGGCTCTCCATCGGTGGAATGGGAAGGGGAAGTGAAGAGAGGGTTTTTTCCTAGTCCGTGGAGAGAGGGAGAAGTGTGGACGTGAAATGGATAACTGATGATATTTCAAGATTTGGGAGACATAGCACGAACGGGCAGATGACAGCGCGTGGGTGCATTACCTCATACTGCCTCTGTCCTAGAAAGAGCGTACGTGTGGGTTTTCAAGGCATATTAAGGATTTTATTATTACCCACACACATTTATTTTGTACTTCTCTACAGTGTTGACCGTGCTACTACTATTTGTGTTAGTGCGCCAAAAACAAAATGTTATTTTCTAAGTGCCAAATTAATCTAGGGCGTTGGTTGTGAACCGGTGAACAAAAAAGAGATAGCCCAAAAGAGGAACACACCAAGGTACAAAAACTAGCATATATGCATGTTTCTATTTACATATATATATGACCCTGGGTTTGTAGATAAAAAACATTCATATATGCGCTTACTATTAATATACATAAGTTTATGCTGATTCTCTTGGTTTAGGTATATATATGGTTAGGCATCACTACTAATTCAGAAAAAACAAAAATGTAACCCTTCAAGTGAAGTCATTTTAAGTGACCTAACAACTAATATTCATATATAGGATTTGTATAGGAATTATGTAGGATTTAGATCACATGTGAATTTTCCCCACACTAGTTGTTTGATTCATAGGAACATATCCTATAGGAATCTTGCAGTGCAAATCCTATAAGAATAAAACATTAGGTCATACCTCATGGAAAATTTCCTTTGGCACAATCAAACACAACTCATCTTCCTATATGATTCAACTAGCCATTAAATCTCAATCCTATGTTTTTCATATTTCTATGGTTTTCCCATCCTATGAATCAAAGGAGCCTTAGGGCTTATATCTTTTTTTAGAAAGGCAAACTATGTTAAGATTGGCCAAGTTTTACGAAAAACCTTTAACATGCAAAATACAAAGTTGAGTCATTTCGTTTGAATCGGAGGGAGTACATTTGACGTTATGGTACTATTTGACAGCTGCTTGGCACTGTATTTTTTTCGAACCAAACTTCCCCCTTCATGAAGCTTTTATTTTAGCTTCAGTGACTTGATACATCCATATATCTAGACAAAGTTGAGTCAATTCATTTGAATCAGAGGGAGTACATTTGACTATATGGGTATTGTTTGACAACTGCTTGGCACTGTCTTCTTTTTTGAACCAAACTGCCCCTTCACGAAGCTTTTATTTTGGGATAGAGCTTCACTGACTTGATACTTCCAAGTCTCACAGTGACTTGGTGCCACCATCCACCATCCATCTCAGATCCAATGTATGCGATCGACTTAGAATTTAAACTAAATAATTATTATAATTGCTCAGAAATATTTCAAGAACTTCCAGTTAATCGTGCATATTTCAATTTATATTTTGGTGAAGTTTCATTCGATTTGAATCAAAGGTTTGTGAGCAAATATATACTCCCTCCGGTTCATATTAATTGACTCTAATATGGATGTACTAGACACATTTTAGTTCTAGATACATCCATATTGAAGTCAATTAATATGAATCAGAGGGAGTATTTAGTTTAAACTAGTGCTCGTATACGTAAAAAGCTCTTTAATCACAAACTAATCGTCCGAGTGGGATGAAATATTCACAGATTTTAGAACAAGGCATCTACATTTTACTGGATTTTTTTCATAATTTTTGTTTTTAGGTTCGAAATAAGAGATAGTTTGGAACGTTGGATCTCAAATGGTTGGTAGATGGTGGCACCAAGTCACAATGAGATTTGGAGACTTCAAGTCACTGCAGCTCTGTCCTTTTATTTTGACAAACTGCAGAGCCGCTGGTGCATCTATGGTTGCATACGGCCGACGCCGTTTCTTAGCAAGGAAGTTCTTCCTATAAGTAGTAGTATCCATACTCCACTCCAAGGCATGTATAAAAAAAAGAACCCATCCCGTTCTCGTTTTCCCGATCACTCTTCTCTGAAGATGGAGGAGGCCCTCTTGTTGTGCCCCCTCTGCCTGCTGCCCTTCAAACCCCCCATATCCAAGGTCGCTCCCTTCCGATTTCATTCTTAGGTTCACCTGTGAGAAATGTCAATGACAACTGATGCCACGTACGTTGTTCCGTGCAGTGCAAGGGCGGTCATATGGGCTGTCGGCGCTGCGTCGGCGAGCTTGCGCCGAACCCGTGCAAGAAGTGCGAGCAGCCGGCGAGGTTGCCGCCGTCAAATCGATCTGGGGTAAGATTGCCGCCGTCGAATCGATCTGGGGCAATGGTCAAGTGCGTCGGCTGCCAGAGCTTGGTCGCCTCCACGGAGTCCTACAAGCACTATATCGCGTGCCCGCATGGTCCGTGCGGCTGCACAGAGGCCATCAATACCGGCTGCAGCTTCACCGGCCCGCCGCGGGAGCTCCTGGTACACCTCCAAGCATCCCACTCCAT
This sequence comes from Lolium perenne, assembly GCF_019359855.2. Classification (NCBI taxonomy): domain Eukaryota; kingdom Viridiplantae; phylum Streptophyta; class Magnoliopsida; order Poales; family Poaceae; genus Lolium; species Lolium perenne. The sequence continues at coordinate 303,512,903 of NC_067250.2, read as the reverse complement.
CCCAGTGTTTACGTTCCAGTATGGCATACCCGCCTGGTGCATAGTTCGTGTTCCGGTACAACCGCGGGGACACCTGTTCATCGGCAGTGGGGAAGAAGACGGTAGCGTGTTCGCCATCACCGTTGGCGCGCTCGGCCCGACCACCATTGTGTCCTGTGTGTGCATCAGGTCGGCCGCGTGCTTGTTTCCGATGTACAAGGCGCAGCTGCTGGTGATTGGTCCGCCGGCGCCGGCGACGGCTGGGACCAGTGACCTCTCGACGGACACCTTGATGGCGGTAATCGAGCCGACGAGCTCCCCGACGCCTAGCTCGATCATGTTGCAGCAGCTCACTTCTTTCCTGGCGGTGCCGCCCCGTTACGCGAAGCAGAATGGAGGGCAGCGTGTGTTGCCTATCTGCGTTTGCATCAACAAGAAGGTTATACAATAATCTTCGTTTAGTCATACTGCAATGTAGTTACTCGAAGATCGGAGGGAGTAGTTTAGTTCGAAGTAGGGTTCGTTCGGATGTATTTTGGACTTGTATAGTAGTACTACTACTCCAGAACTATTAGCTAGCTAGTTGGAGTGCTAGAATGCAGCTCGGAGTATTATAGTATTTTGGCAGTATTACTAGTATATGTATGTGACTGCAAATTCAAACTAAAATGGAGTATTTCTTGCTAATGTTGTTCTTTTGGAGTCATCATTTTTTTCTGAACGTGTTAACTATGCTATTGTCTAAGGATTCGTCTAGATTTCTTTGGTTGAATTCATATTTCGTCTCTTCCTAATTTGGCAAAACTGCACTGTCATGGGCATTCTTACAAGGTCGCTGAAGTTTCGAAGTTTCTTAATGTATATTGCGTAGGGTGTACCCCCTTAACATGGATCTGTTGCATTTTTGGGTTGTATTTTTTTTGGCAATTTTCAGGACCATAAAATAGCACGCCTTCAGTTGAAATTTGAATTAGTGGCCGATACTAGCATGGAGTAGCCACGGAGTCGTAGTTGATGGCGAGAAGGTTGATGCCTTGCTAGGTTGGTGTACGTTGCAAAAAGAACAAGGTTGGTGTGTATTTGTTTTATTTGTTCACCATAATACTGACATGGCCATCGATTTGATTAGACAACACAAGCCTGGGATGTTTCACTTATTTATTGTAGGAAGCACGATTAATGTTCTGTAATGATGGGGCTACTCCTATAGTCCGTCTGCTCCTACTCGGGTGTCGGGTCACAGTCACACTCTCCTCTTTTTTTGAACACATTCACACTCTCCTCGAAACTGCAGTAGGCAGGAGTAGCGTCTCGGTTCACCTCCGTCGTCTATCCCCACTCCGCCCAGCTTCCATAGCACGCGCCTGCGTCTCCGCCATGGCGCTTTCGCATCCTATCCAGCAGTGCCCAGTTTGAGAGCCTCTGTTCTCCAACTCAAACCCCCACCTGCCGCCATTGATCGCCATCTCTCTCCCAAAGTTCGAATCAGTAGATCTCCCAAGAAAATACCAACCCCATTGTACCACCTGCCTCATTGCGATGGCGAAATCGAGCAGGGTCTGTGGATCTGGGCTGTTTCACAAGGTGTTTACGGAAGGCCCCCTTGAAGTGCTCATCAGCCAGTGCGACGCCATCACCGCCGCGTCCCTAGTCGGTTCCTCCAAAAGTATTCTTCAGTCAGCCAAATACAGTGCCACTCTGCCTGCTTCTCAGCCGTTTGGCCTTCCGTGTGTTCTCTGTTGTGACCCGGCGGATAAACCATGGGTGTTCAAGGAGGATTTGCCGGTGCACAGCAAGTGCAAACTACTGCCGCTGGACAGGTTCTCCTATGATGGCCTAATGCCACACGGTAAGGATGAGGAGCGGGCAGGCGCCAATGGAGATTGGATCGCCATGGTTGGCCCCGAAGGCAAGTGGAACCTCCTCAATGTCTACACTCATCGCAAGATTAAGCTTCCATCTTTGAGGAAGAAGTTGGAAACCACACGCAATCCACTTATATTCGAGTATCAGCGTTCTGCTATTCAACTGCAGAAGATAGCTATTTGCCAAGTTCCTACAGCTGCTAGGGGGTATAAAGATTTCTCCCTTGTCGCAATCTTCGACTTTGCAATTGCCTACCTCCATGGCGAATATCCTCGTACATGGATATTTCTTGAAAACCAGTTTCAGTACGGCGCCATATACTGCGATGCAATTATACATAACGGACTTGTGTTCGCCGTTACTGAGCTTGGAAATGTTTATGCATGGGATCCTAATCAATTTGGTAACATTTCCTCCCTATCTTTTTTATATACGTAACTTATATCACCTCTTATTTGTTGAACTGTCTTGGCATCTTTTGGCTTAAAGGAATTCCATAGGCGCACACCATAACCCTCTTGTGGTATGGACATATTTAGAATTTAACATATATAGGAATTTTAGTATGGTCTAATGTGCATGTTGTTCCTTAGGAAAAAGGCCCCCTAGTAATTAAGTTTCTTTATTATTACTCCCTAGAAAATTTAAGGTAGAGTAGAAATAGAATCAATAAAGCTGCCATGCAATATTGGTAAAGACTTTCATTTGTTTATATTCCCCCGGTTCTAGAGAATAAGGAGTACTATATTCAAACCATCTAAAATTTGGACCAATATTTTGGGGAACATGTTTTTAATCCATATGAAGTTTTACCAAGATGTTCGAAATATATTTCAAACCATCTTATGTTCGACCATTATTTTTTAAAATACTAGTATTGGCATCCCAATATCAAATCAATATCACTAGTAGATAAATCATGAAATATATTTTCATGTGACGTGTTCTTTCCTTTTTCAAGGTCCTATAGTGCTCCCTGCTCCATTCATTCCGTGGACGGCTGGATTTGATATCGATGATGATTTTGACTTTAATAGTCGTACGTGGTGGCTGGCAAGATCTCAAGATCGTTCTAGACTTCTCCTGGTCTATGCACGTGGCGCAATGGATTTTGACGCTGACGGTGCTCCAACTTATTATGATAGTATCCCTTCTGTCCATTGCGGTCGCGCTGTTCACAGCTATTCGGGGTATACCTGCATGGTATTCTCGAATGACACTAGTCGGTTACTTCCAGCCAACCCGTGGGAAAGCGTTACTAATCTTGGAGACTATTCTATGTTCCTTGGGTTGAACTATCCGATTTTCATGCCAGTGGGTGGTGCAACATTTCCCCCAGGATATTTGCCAAGAAGAAACTGCATCTACACCACGCCTCAGACCATTGGCTCTCAGTTTGACACATCACATCAAGAAATTTTCCGCTTCAGTCTAAATGGCGAAGACCACCAAAGCATCTCTTTCTCAAGCAGCGGTCCAGGGGCCAACTGGCATACGGGGTTTTGGTTCATCCCAAGCTACACCAACGCGCTGGACTGGAACAAAGACAATCAGAGTTAGGGATATTTATGTAATAGTAGGATCATACTACTAGCTAGCTCAGTTGGTCTTGACTCCTATTTAACTATTTATAGCTAATGGACTTAGGTGATTAACTGATGCTATTTGCATGAACCGAGGTGCTTCTTTTAATTTGATCAAATACGGTCTATGCACATGCATGGTTGTTTGGCTGTTTCAGTGTCCCTAGAGGCATACATATATACCGTTATTTAGCAATCGTTATTACGAAAGTACAAAGGTCTTAACCTCATGGTTCACGTAAAATATAAACGTAGATCAACCATCTAAACATAGAAGACATTCTAGTGTATGATTCTTACATATACACATCAACATCCTATCGAGAAAATCTTAATGTGAATTGTACTGGCTGTACAAACCCGTGCATCATTCTCTAGCCGGTTGCACCCAAAAACCAAATCGTGGTACTTCATAGTTGACTGTATGTAGGACAATATACAGATCCAATGCGAAGCCATGGGTATCACCTGCATGACAGAACCATATTTCACATGGTTGGAGGTACTCCATATGGCATTTAAAATCATTCCTTGTCCTTCATATGGCCCTAAAAATAGTACAGTTGGATTTGTAGGTTTTAATTTTTTATTAACACACTCAATTGATTGCCCAAACATTGATTAATAATATTATTAAGGGGTGTGATGTTGAAAGCCATAAGAACAATGTGCCAAAAAATCTTTGCTAGCAGCATTTGCAAATGTATACCCATCAGAAATAATCAGCAGACGTGCATGTTTCTTTGGTCAGAATAACTGCTGCACCATCTTAAAAGTAAATGGCATGACCATTTATTTGATTTGATAGCGTGCAGCTAGATGGCGTACATTACTATCTCTACTTCCTTGGGTCGCCCAAATCTGGAGTACTAAAAGCAAATCCTGGTGATTCATTTGACAAGACAACACAGATGCGTCCAAATTTCTCCACCCATATTATTATAGTAATATACGAAATCTGGAGTGCGTTGCCTCGTTGCCTTCCAAGAGAAGCTGCATTCCTTGCCAAAAAAGAGAGAGAGGCTGTATTTATAACTACCTCACCGGCCGCCACTAGTACAAACCATCACTCCCTCTCCACCTCCACCTCCATCTCTTCCCTAGTAGCTCCACCTCCATATCGGCGACGGACCACAATCGCGCGGCTTCGACTTCCTCTTCGACGGCGGCGGCGACAGAGGCGTGAGGCACCTTCTCCGCGGCGCATCACTCATCCTCGTCCCGCGGCAACAATGGCTGTATGTGAAATCACCATACCCTTGTGTATGGTAGAGATGATGATGTGCGGATAAAATTTTATTGGCGGTTGCTCATCCTTGTTTGAATATTTGGTGTAGATTCACATCTAGGGCAGGGTGTCAAGCGGGGTGGGTAGCGGGCTAGCTAGTTTCATGCGAGTGCTTTAAATCTGCTCTAATCTCAACCACTATTTGCTCTAATTTTCTGCTTTGCGGGACAATTCGCGGGACGCCGCTTGCAACCCTAATCTAGGGTATTGATCCTAGTTTAGTAGACTACTAGGATTTACATGCCAATTTGTTTTTAGACTAGATCCGGATATTTGTCAATACTACTACGTACTTCTTCCGTTCGTATTTAATTGACTCTAGTTGAAAGCATTGACAGTTCATTTTCTTCTCTCTCGCGTCGACTAATTAAAACCGAACAGAGGGAGTATTAGGAATCCATGTGCATCCGTACTACCGTAAGGTATTGCGTTGTTGCAGAGGCTCAGTGTAATCAATATCTTTCGATATTAATATACTCACTTTATCAGAAAATAAATTAGTAATCCATGTTCAAACTTGCTAGTTTGATCGACGTTTGATGATGATTTGTGAGGCCATGTATGGGCCTAGTTTGTTTTGCTCCGGTGGTCAGTAGGCTGATGATTTATTTTTTTGCTTGGTCGATCTGTGGTCGTTCCATGGCCACTGCTGATTAAGCATTACTAGAATCAACAATTTTTTGCTTGTCTGGTGATTGGAAGTGTATGCGCTAGCACCATCGCACGATGATTAGTCTTAATGGAGATGCAGATGTCGATCAAGAGGGAGAAACATATCTTGATCATGCATTTCTCACGAGATTACTTGGTGATTGGAAGTAGAATCCACAATTTGTTGTGCAAACTTCTCAACATATGCATATATTCAATGAATTGGCTTTATGTGATCAATAGTACTTCTTATTGCAGATGGATGGAGGGGAAAGAGCGAAAAAACCGATACTTAGTGAGATGACTTCTCATTCTCGTGACTTCGATATCCCGTATAACAAGGTAAATATATAGAACGACGATTCGTAGGTGATAAAAGCAGAATCCACGATTTGCCGTGCAAACTTCTCAACATATGCATATATTTGATTAATTAGTTTTATGTGATCAATAGTATTACTTATTCCAGATGGATGTAGGGGAAGGAACGAAAAAGCGGATGCTATGTGAAATGACTTCTAAATCTGTGTGTTCTGATATCCCAGATGACAAGGTAAACATATGGACCGACGCTTGTTTTGCCGCTGCCCCTGTTAGATGGCTATATGCTCTGGTCTACAGTCTGTTCATGTGCTTATCATTCCAGTTACATAGATTTGAAGAAAACTCTATATTCTCTGATTACAAAGGTGAACTGGCATTCCACTATTTTAAACCTCCGACGCCACCTTGTTTACGGTCTATTGAGACCGATGTACTGGACCTGGTACTGATGAGCCTATACCTGGCATCATCGTGCCACATGAAGAAGGTTGTGGATTGGGTTTACCCCCTGCTGTAGAAACTGGTGGTGCAGCTGGAGCTGCTAGTGTAGAGCCTCTAGTGAACGGTGTCGCGCCACGGGAATTCTCTGAACTGGAGCAAAACGGTTTACCTATATTGTCAAGACCGATTTAACTGGTGCTGATGCTGGAGTTGCTACTGATGATCCTGCACCCGAAGGAGGTTTTGTATTGGTAGAACCCGTCATGACTATGCCCACAGTACTGACTGGTGGTGGACCTGGAGCTGGTAGGGTAGAGCCTCTAGCGAAAGGTGTCGTGCCACGAGAATCCTCTGAAGTGGATATTGGTGGTTTACCCTCTGTAGAGACTAGTGGTCTACCTGGAGCTGGTATTGTAGAGATTTCAGCAAACGGTGATGTCCCCCCCGACTCCTATGAACTGGAGCATGTACCTGATGTGCCTTCTGTAGAACCTGACGCACCTGTAAGTAGTGGTGATGATTCCGCTGAATCTGATCAAGAAGGATCTGCATCTCTAGGACAAGATGTCAGCTGTCATTCACCTGAACCTGAGCTGAAGTCAGCAACGGTAGCTTATATAGCACGGACTGTCCTTCAAGCTCTAAAGATCCAGTTGGGTGGTTCACAGGACCAGCTACTCCAAGCCATTGTCACTACAAAAGACCAGCCAGCATGCTTCGTCATCTCCTGCATACTGTTTGACAAGCTGAAGCACTGCAACTGGCGCATTGTTCAATCCCATCAGCATGGAGAGAGGAGCTATGTTTATGTCAAGATGATTCATGCTGATTTGGTAAGGTTCCATGATAAGATGTATGGGTGGGGTGAGGCAAGAGCCACATTTTGCAGCATTCACACAGTCTTCGCTCTTGAGCCAGACCCCATGGATGCTTACCCAGTGGTGCAGCTATCCTGACTTGATATATGTTTTATGATCAGTATGCTGCTGTCATGGAACTGTGATGTGGAGCTACCTTTCTTATGGTTTCTAGGCTTTTGGTTTCAACATGTATTATGGAGCTTACCTTAGGACTTTCGCATGCGTTTGGCTGTTGACCTGTAATGTTTGTGGTTGGTTGTCTAATCTACTTGGCACAATCACATTGCAAAGGCAAATGTTCCTTTTCTCTTTAATTGTTATTATGACTTATGTGTTATAACCAGGCAAGAATATGCAATCTTGGTTCTCTGACCGATATATATGTACACACAACTTTTGTTCACATAATAACACTTACACGGGAAAAGAGTAGCTTTCTCTGTTGGACAAACACCAAACCACAAAAGGGTAACAACACAATATCCAAACTAGGTACGGCACCTGTTGAGCATACATGACTTTTGGCGTAAAATCACATTAACCAACACTAGCATCATCTTGTTCTTTGCAAGGTGCTATGCTTATCAGTCTAATCCCAATACACCACCTACTTCAGGTGGCACGATGATGTCAAGTGTAGGCTCACCAGTACCAACTCTCTTGCATCAGTCTCCATTGAATGTACGCCACTGCTGCAGTAGACACCATTAGCAATGCAAGCTGAAGGTGTTTTTATCCTCATATCAGGATCACATAATACAGGTGTCAAGCTTCATGCACTAGCCAACACAATAAAAAGTCCGAACTAGGATAGCTAGGAAAAAAACATGAAGATCTTTTTTTCGAATCCCACGCTGAACATCTTTTTTTTAACTAATTAGGTAAGCTCCTGCTGACAAACATATTACAGCAACTCCAGCAGTGGCTCTATATTTTGGCGCTGTGGGCTGAATGGCTGATGCTACGCATGGAGCCGGCAATAGCTTCACCGGAAGCTGCAAACTGTGGCGGCCAAATGCGGGGCTGAAACAGCGTATTTTCAGAGGCGCTATAAATGCAGCGCCAAAAACAGAATATAATGAAAAATAGAGTGCAGTAAAACAGAAGATCAAACAAAGAATAGAAATAGACATAAAATAGGATAAAATTAGCTTGATAGATACTCCGTAGTTCATATTTTTACAAAGTAGTGCGATAAAACTAAACTAAAACTCGACATCTGACGAGTCCGGTGTCGTGCCCGACACCGGATCCGACGAGAAGAGGTCAATCCAACGGGGGTCGTCCTCGCCAATGGTGGTTGGCCCGGCGAGCTGCGCTTCGATGAAGGCCTGCTTCGTCGCCTTCTCCGCCCTCCGTCGTGCGCGGTCCTCCTTCTTCGCTGCCCGCCTCGTCGCCTTCTCCGCCCTCCGTCTGCGGAAGTGCTCGTTCTCGGCGGCAACGTCCTCGGGGAAGCGGGCCGCCCACTCGCGCGCCGCGCGCTCGTCCCGCTCGGCGATGCGCAAACGGTGCTCCGTCTCGCGGCGGCGGTGCTGTTCCTCCTGTCTAACGATGTACGGCGGCGGCGCGAGATCCGCGGCCTGCTGGCGCGTCCACACGTCATGGAAATTCATCGACGATCGCGGGCGCCCGAGCCGCCACGCCACGGCGTCGTACGCGCGCGCGGCCTCGTGCGCGGTCTCGTAGGTGCCGAGGCCGATGCGCTCGCCGCCGTCACGTATCTCCGCGTAATACGTACCTTTGGGGCGCGCGCGGACGCCGCGGTACCCCGTGCCCGAGACGCGGCAGTACCGCGAGCTCGACGCGAGACGAGGCATGGCAGCGGCGGCGGAAGCGGAGCCGCGGCGGCGATATTAGGCGCAGATGGGCAAATTTCAGCAACACTTGTACATCTTTTTATTTTTTTTTTTGGCAGGATTACGACATGTACAACCTTCCAATTAGTAAATAGTACTGTTCAGCCTTCCCCGTTGGGCCCAATATTTCACTTTGGGTTGCCAACGGCCATCTACATGGTAATTGCTCTCGGCCTACTTGCTCCGGCTGTCGAAGCCCAATAACTGCAAATGGGCCTTTCTGCTCATGCAATTTCGGCCCTTTTCTAATGAAACACAGATCCTATGAATGGCAAAAGAAAAAAACGCGGAGATTCTACATAAAAGTTGTTTTTATTTATTTTGAATTATTGGGTTCCAATTTTTGAAACTGCTCATGCCCAATATGAAAATCCTTGTTCGCTCCATACCCACATGGATAACGGTATTTTTAATAATTCATAAAGTGGATTTGAAATTTAAAACATATCCAAATAATTCCATGATTTAATCTATCAACTTGCAAGATCTTGGAGAGAAAAAGCTTGTATTAGTCTGCAGAATCCTCACCGTTTCAAAGGCGGCAGTGGATCAAAAGAAAAAAGGAAGTAGCCAGAAATTAGGGGTCAAAAATAACTCCAAGAAATGTAACTTTTATTGTTCGTAGAGGATGACATGCGGGACCCATGAGCCAGCAGCTTACTCAACGTTTCAAAGGCGGCATGAGATCGGAACAAAAAGGCAAGTGACCAAATATCAGGAGCCAAAAATAATCCAAGAAATGAAACTTATTGTACATAAAGGATGACATGCGGGTCCCATTTTGCAGCAGCGGTTTCAGCGTTTCAAATGCGGTTTGAGATCAAAAGAAAAAGAAAGTAGCCAGAAATTAGGGGGTAAAAAAACTCCAAAAAAAGAAAGTTGATTGTACATAGAGGATGACATGCGGGTCCCATGAGTCAGCAGCTTACTCAACGTTTCCAAGGCGGCAGGTGATCAAAAGAAAAAGGAAATAGCCAAAAATCAGAGGTGAAAAAAAAACCAAGAAAAGAAATTTTATAGTACATAGAGGATGACATGCGGGTCCCATGAGCCAGCAGGTTCCTCAACGTTTTCAAAGGCCGGTGGGGATCAAAAGAAAAAGGCAAATAGCCAGAAATTAGGGGTAAACAATAAATCCAACAAAGGAAAGGTTTATTGTTCATAGATGCTGACATGTGGGACCCATGAGCCAGCAGCGTCAAGGCAAGTGACCAAAAATCAGGGGTAAAAAAATCCAAGAAAAGGAACTTTATTGTACATAGAGGATAACATGTGGGTCCCATGAGCCAGCACCTTACTCAACGTTTCAGAGGCGGCTTGAGATCGAAAGAAAAAGGAAAGTGACCGAATATCAAGAGCTAAAAATAATCCAAGAAAGGAAACTTTTATTGTACATAGAGGTTGACATATGGGTCCCACTAATACAAGCTCTTTCGCTCGAAGATCTTGCAAGTTGATTGTACATAGAGGATGACATGCGGGCCCCATGTGTCAGCAGCTTACTCAATGTTTCCAAGGCGGCAGTGGATCAAAAGAAAAAGGAAATAGCCAAAATCAGAGGGTGAAAAATAAATCCAACAAAGGAGAGGTTTATTGTCCATGGAGGCTGACATCTGGGACCCACGAGCCAGCAGCGTCCTCTACGTTTAGAAGGCGACTGGGGATCGAAAGAAAAAAGGCAAATAGCCAGAAATTAGGGGTACAAAATAACTCCAAGAAAGGAAGTGTTTATTGTTCATAGAGGCTGACATGTGGGACCCATGAGCCAGCAAAGTCTTCAACGTTTCAAAGGCGGCAGGGGATCAAAAGAAAAAGGCAAATATCCAGAAATTAGGGGTACAAAATAACTCCAAGAAAGGAAGTGTTTATTGTTCATAGAGTATGACAAGCGGGACCAATTTAGCAGAAGAGGTCTCAACGTTTCCAAGGCGGCACGGGATCAAAAGAAAAAGGAAGTAGCCAGAAATTAGGGTTCAAAAATAACTCCAAGAAAGGAAACTTTTATTGTTCGTAGAGGATGACATGCGGGACCCATGAGCCAGCAGCTTACTCAACGTTTCAAAGGCGGCATGAGATCGAAAGAAAAAGGCAAGTGACAAAATATCAGGAGACAAAGATAATCCAAGAAAAGAAAACTTTATTGTACATAGAGGATGACATGCGGGTCCCATTTAGCAAGAATGTCTCAACGTTTATAATGCGGCTTGAGATCAAAAGAAAAAGAAAGTAGCCAGAAATTAGGGGGTAAAAAAAACTCCAAGAAAGGAAAGTTTTATCGATGAGCCAGCAGAGTCCTCAACGTTTCAAAGGCAGCAGGGGATCAAAAGAAAAAGGAAATAGCCGAAAATCAGAGGGTGAAAAAAAAACCAAGAAAATGAACTTTTATAGTACATAGAGGATGACATGCGGGTCCCATGAGCCAGCAGGTTTTTCAATGTTTCAAACGTGGCATGAGATCGAAAGAAAAAGGCAAGTGACCAAATATCAGGATCCAAAAATAATTCGAGAAAAGAAACTTGATTGTACATAGAGTATGGCATGCGGGTCCCATTTAGCAGCAGCGGTATCACCGTTTGAGAGGCTGCACGGGATCGAAAGAAAAAGGCAAGTGACCAAATATCAGGAGCCAAAAATAATCTAAGAAAAGAAATTTTACTGTACATAGAGAATGACATGCGGGTCCCATTTTGCAGCAGCGGTCTCAACGTTTCCAAGGCGGCACAGGACCAAAAGAAAAATGAAGTAGCCAGAAATCAGGGGGTGAAAAAATTCCAAAAAAAGAACGATTTCAATTGGGCTGCATGTGGACATCTGGGCATTCGAACTATCCTGCTGGGCCTTTTGACTCGTACAATTTCAGCCCACTCCAAAACAGGATAGTTCGGATTTTTCTAAAAAAATAGGAAAGTCCTATGCTTCGCAAAAACAAAAACAAGGAGATTCAGCATATAAATTTGTTTATGTAAAAATAAATATTTAATTTATCCATTGAAATAGCTCAGAGCGCAATACACTGTTTATTGTCTGCAAAATAATCAAGATATCACATGTTTCTTGTACGGGGAGGCTGACATCGGGGACCCATGAGCCAGCAGCGTCGTTTTAAAGGCGGCAGGGGATGGAAAGAAAAAATAAACCAAAAATCTGTTGGTAAAAAATCCAAGAAAAGAAACATTTTCGTTCTGAGAGGATGACATGCGGGACCCATGAGGCAGCAACATCCTCAGCGTTTATTGTTCATAGAGGCTGACATGTGGGACCCGTGAGCCAGCAGCGTCCTCAACGTTTTAAAGGCGGCAGGATATCGAAAGAAAAAATAAGCCAAAAATCATTTGGTAAATAATATCCAAGAAAAGAAACATTTACTGTTCTGAGAGGATGACATGCGGGTACCATGAGGCAGCAGCATCCTCAATGATTCCAAGGCGGCAGGGGATCAAAGAAAAAAAAAGGAAATATCTAGAAATTAATTAGGGGTTCAAAAAAAATCCATCAAAGGAAACTTTTATTGTTCATAGAGGATGACTTGTGGGACCGACCTGCCAACAGCGTCCTCATCGTTTCAAAGGGGCAGGAGATCAAAAGAAAAAGGCAAATAGCCAGAAATTAGGGGTCAAAAATAACTCCAAGAAAGGAAACTTTTATTGTTCGTAGAGGATGACATGCGGGACCCATGAGCCAGCAGCTTACTCAATCTTTCAAAGGCGGATGAGATCGAAAGAAAAAGGCAAGTGACAAAATATCAGGAGCAAAAGATAATCCAAGAAAAGAAACTTTATTGTACATAGAGGATGACATGTGGGTCCCATTTAGCAGCAGCGGTATCACCGTTTGAGAGGCGGCAGGGGTTCAAAAGAAAAAAGAAATTGCCAAAAATCAGAGGGTGAAAAAAACCAAAAAAATGAACTTTTATAGTACATAGAGGATGACATGCGGGTCCCATGAGCCTGCAGGTTCCTCAACGTTTCAAACGTGGCATGAGATCGAAAGAAAAAGGCAAGTGAAGAAATATGAGGAGCCAAAAATAATTCAAGAAAAGAAAGTTTTATAGTACATAGAGGATGACATGCGGGTCCCATTTAGCAGCAGCGGTATCACCGTTTGAGAGGCGGCAGGGGTTCAAAAGAAAAAAGAAATTGCCAAAAATAAGAGGGTGAAAAAAACAAAGAAAATGAACTTTAATTTATAGCACATAGAGGATGAAATGCGGGTCCCATGAGCCTGCAGGTGAAAAAATCCAAGAAAAGAAAGATTTCAATTGGGCTGTATCTGGACATCTGGGCCTTCGAACTATCCTGCTGGGCCTTTTGACTCGTACAATTTCAGCCCACTCCAAAACAGGAAAGGTCGGATTTTTCTCAAAAAAAAAACAGGAAAGTCCTATGCTTCGCAAAAACAAAAAACAAGGAGATTCAACATATAAGTTTGTTTATGTAGATATAAAGATTTAATTTATCCGTTTGCAATAGCTCAGAGCGAAATACAACATTTATTGTCTGCAAAATAAAATATCACATGTTTCTTGTACGGGGAGGCTGACATCGGGGACCCATGAGCCAGCAGCGTCGTCAACGTTTCAAAGGCGGCAGGGGACCGAAAATAAAAAAAAGCCAAAAATCAGTTGGTAAAAAAATACAAGAAAAGAAAACATTTATCGTTCTGAGAGGATGACATGCGGGACCCATGAGGCAGCAGCATCCTCAACGTTTCAAAGTCGGCATGAGATCGAAAGAAAAAGCCAAGTGACATAATATCAGGAGCCAAAAATAATCCAAGAAAAGAAACTTTATTGTACATAGAGGATGACATGCGGGTCCCATTTTGTAGCAGCGGTCTCAACGTTTCCAAGGCGGCACAGGACCAAAAGAAAAATGAGGCAGCAACATTCTCAACAATTCCAAGGCGGCAGGGGATCAAAAGAAAAAAAGGAAATAGCCAGAAATTTATTAGGGGTCAAAAATAAATCCACCAAAGGAAACTTTTACTGTTCATAGAGGATGACATGTGGGACCGACCTGCCAACAGCGTCCTCATCGTTTCAAAGGGGGAAGGGGATCAAAAGAAAAAGGCAAATAGCCAGAAATTAGGGGTCAAAAATAACTCCAAGAAAGGAAACTTTTATTGTTCGTAGAGGATGACATGTGGGACCCATGAGCCAGCAGCTTACTCAACGTTTCAAAGGTGGCATGAGATCGAAAGAAAAAGGCAAGTGACCAAATATCAGGAGCCAAAAATAATCCAAGATTTATTGTACATAGAGGATGACATGTGGGTCCCATTTTGCAGCAGCGGTCTCAATGTTTGTAATGCGGCTTGAGATCAAATGAAAAAGAAAGTAGCTAGTAATTAGGGGGTGAAAAAAAATCCAAGAAAAGAAAGTTGATGGACATAGAGGATGACATGCGGGTCCCTTGAGCCAACAGCTTACTCAACATTTCAAAGGGGGCAGGGGATCAAAATAAAAAGGCAAGCCAAAAATTAGAGGGTGAAAAAAAATCCAACAAAGGAAACTTTTATAGCACATAGAGGATGACATGCGGGTCCCATGAGCCAGCAGGTTCCTCAACGTTTCAAACGTGGCATGAGATCGAAAGAAAAAGGCAAGTGAAAAAATATGAGGAGCCAAAAATAATTCAAGAAAAGAAACTTTTATAGCACATAGAGGATGACATGCGGGTCCCATGAGCCAGCAGGTTCCTCAACGTTTCAAACGTGGCATGAGATCGAAAGGAAAAGGCAAGTGCCCAAATATGAGGTGCCAAAAAAAACTCCAAGAAAAGAAAGTTGATTGCTCATAGAGGATGACATGTGGGTCCCATTTAGCAGCAGCGGTCTCAATGTTTGTAATGCGGCTTGAGATCAAAAGAAAAAGAAAGTAGCTAGTAATTAGGGGGTGAAAAAAAATCCAAGAAAAGAAAGTTGATGGACATAGAGGATGACATGCGGGTCCCTTGAGCCAACAGCTTACTCAACGTTTCAAAGGGGGCAGGGGATCAAAAGAAAAAGGCAAGCCAAAAATCAGAGGGTGAAAAAAAATCCAACAAAGGAAACTTTTATAGCACATAGAGGATGACATGCGGGTCCCATGAGCCAGCAGGTTCCTCAACGTTTCAAACGTGGCATGAGATCGAAAGAAAAAGGCAAGTGACCAAATATGAGGAGCCAAAAATAATTCAAGAAAAGAAAGTTTTATAGTACATAGAGGATGACATGCGGGTCCCATTTAGCAGCAGCGGTATCACCGTTTGAGAGGCGGCAGGGGTTCAAAAGAAAAAAGAAATTGCCAAAAATCAGAGGGTGAAAAAAACCAAGAAAATGAACTTTTATAGCACATAGAGGATGACATGCGGGTCCCATGAGCCTGCAGGTTCCTCAACGTTTCAAACGTGGCATGAGATCGAAAGAAAAAGGCAAGTGCCCAAATATGAGGTGCCAAAAAAAACTCCAAGAAAAGAAAGTTGATTGCTCATAGAGGATGACATGCGGGTCCCATTTAGCTGCAGCGGTCTCACTGTTTGAGAGGCGGCAGGGGATCGAAAGAAAAAGGCAAGTGACCAAATATCAGGAGCCAAAAATAATTCAAGAAAAGAAAGTTTTATAGTCCATAGAGGATGACATGCGGGTCCCATTTAGCAGCAGCGGTATCACCGTTTGAGAGGCGGCAGGGGATCGAAAGAAAAAGGCAAGTGACCAAATATGAGGAGCCAAAAATAAATCCAAGAAAAGAAAGTTTTATAGTACATAGAGGATGACATGCGGGTCCCATTTAGCAGCAGCGGTATCACCGTTTGAGAGGCGGCAGGGGATCGAAAGAAAAAGGCAAGTGACCAAATATGAGGTGCCAAAAAAATCCAAGAAAAGAAAGTTTTATAGTACATAGAGGATGACATGCGGGTCCCATTTAGCAGCAGCGGTATCACCGTTTGAGAGGCGGCAGGGGATCGAAAAAAAAAAGGCAAGTGACCAAATATGAGGTGCCAAAAAAAACTCCAAGAAAAGAAAGTTGATTGCACATAGAGGATGACATGCAGGTCCCATTTAGCAGCAGCGGTCTCAACGTTTCCAAGGCGGCAAGGGATCAAAAGAAAAAGGAAGTAGCCAGAAATCAGGGGGTCAAAAAAAATCCAAGAATAGATAGAATTTTGGTTCATAGAGGATGACATGCGGGACCCATGATCCTGCATCGTAAACGGCTCGATCGGAAAACGTTGAACGAGATGGCGCGATCGAGAAAAAAAAACAATGCCAGAGAGGCTGCCATCTGGGCCCTACATCCCTCGGCGGTGCGGATTTGCGTTGACTCGGCCGGCGAACCCGAGATTTCGAGATGCACCACGTCCCGGGCCACCATACGCGACGTTTTGGCCGCTTTCGTCGGGCTAGGTGGCCTCAAAAACGAGAAAAAAAAAGTTTTGACATGCACCACGGAGGGACCCAAAATCGTCGGCCATGGTACACCAGCAACCACGGCGCGACTTCAACTTCGTCGGCCATGGCAACTTTTCTTGTAGTGTACAACACCACCACCAAAGGAAGATCCTGTCTTTGATTTAAAACCATTGCCTGATAATCTTAAATATGCTCATATTGATGATAAGAAAATATATCCCATTATTATTAGTTCTAAGCTTTCAGAGTTTGAAGAAGAAAGGTTATTGGAAATACTGAAGAAGCACCGAGGAGCTATTGGCTACACACTTGATGACTTGAAGGGGATTTCTCCCTCTATTTGCCAACACGCCATTAATATGGAAGATGATGCGAAGCCTGTTGTTGAACCTCAGCGTCGTCTAATTCCCAAGATGAAGGATGTGGTAAGAAATGATGTATTAAGACTTCTTGAAGCTGGTATTATATATCCTATTGCTGATAGTAGATGGGTTAGTCCTGTGCATTGTGTTCCTAAGAAAGGAGGAATGACTGTTGTGCCTAATGATAATGATGAGCTCATACCTCAAAGAGTAGTTGTAGGGTATAGAATGTGCATTGATTATCGAAAAGTTAATAAGGTTACTAAAAAAGATCATTACCCTTTGCCTTTTATTGATCAAATGTTAGAAAGGTTATCTAAGAATACTCACTTTTGCTTTCTTGATGGTTATTCTAGGTTTTCACAAATTGTTGTTAAAACTAAGGATCAAGAGAAAACCACTTTCACTTGTTCCTATGGAACTTATGCTTATAGACGTATGCCTTTTGGTTTATGTAATGCTCCTACTACTTTCCAAAGATGCATGTCTGCTATTTTTCATGGCTTTTGCGAGAGTATTGTAGAGGTATTCATGGACGATTTTTTTGTCTATGGGAATTCCTTTGATAATTGCTTGCGGAACCTTGATAAAGTTTTGCAGAGATGTGAAGAAACTAACCTTGTTCTTAATTGGGAGAAATGCCACTTTATGGTTAATGAAGGAATTGTATTGGGACATAAAATTTCCGAGAGAGGTATTGAAGTTGATAGAGCTAAAGTTGAATCAATTTAGAAGATGCCCTATCCAAGGGATGTTAAAGGTATTCGTAGTGTTCTTGGTCATGCTGGGTTTTATAGGAGGTTTATTAAAGATTTCTCCAAGATTTCAAAGCCTCTTACTAATCTTCTTCAAAAAGATGTACCTTTTGTTTTTGATGATGATTGTAAGGAAGCTTTTGAAACTCTAAAGAAAGCCTTAACAACTGCTCCTATAGTTGAACCTCCTGATTGGAACTTACCATTTGAAATTATGTGTGATGCTAGTGATTTTGCTGTAGGCGTTGTTCTTGGACAGCGAGTAAACAAAAAATTGAATGTTATTCATTATGCTAGTAAAACTCTTGATGCTGCTCAAAGAAATTATGCTACTACTGAAAAGGAATTGTTCGCTGTAGTCTTTGCTTGTGATAAGTTTAGATCTTATATTGTTGATTCAAAAGTTACTATTCATACTGATCATGCTTCAATCAGATACCTTATGCAAAAGAAAGATGCTAAGCCAAGGCTTATTAGATGGGGACTTCTGTTGCAAGAATTTGATTTACATATTGTAGATAGGAAAGGTGCTGATAATCCTGTTGCTGATAATTTGTCTAGATTGGAAAATATTGCTTATGATCCTGTTCCTGTTAACGATAGTTTTCCAAATGAACAATTGGCTGTAATAAAGGTGAGCTCACGAGACAGTCCTTGGTATGCTGATTATGCTAACTTTATTGTTTCCAAGTACTTGCCTCCAACCTTTTCAGCTCAGCAAAGGAGGGAATTCTTTTATGACTTGAGGCATTATTTCTGGGATGACCCACACTTATATAAAGAAGGAGTGGATGGTATTCTGTAAAGATGTGTTCCCGAATATGAACAACAAGAGATATTGAGTAAATGGCATGGTAGTGCTTATGGAGGACATCACGCCGGAGATAGAACCGCGCAAAAGGTTCTACAATCAGGTTTTTATTGGCCGAGTCTCTTCAAAGATGCGAGAAAGTTTATTTTATCTTGTGATGAATGTCAAAGGGTTGGTAATATCTCCAGACGCAATGAAATGCCTATGAATTATACTCTTGTTATTGAACCGTTCGATTGTTGGGGATTTGACTTCATGGGACCTTTTCCCTCTTCAGAAGGTAACACTCATATACTTATTGCTGTTGATTATGTTACTAAATGGGTGGAAGCCATACCTACAAAAAGTGTTGATGGTGAGACCTCTTTAAGAATGCTTTTAGATATTATTTTTCCTAGATTTGGAGTTCCTAGATATATTATGACTGATGGAGGTTCTCATTTTATTCATGGTGGTTTTAGAAAAACTCTTGCTAAATATGGTATTAATCATAGAATTGCTTCCGCTTATCATCCTCAAACTAGCGGACAAGTAGAATTATCAAATAGAGAGATTAAATCTATCTTGGAAAAGACTGTTAATAAAACTAGAAAGAATTGGGCTAGTAAATTGAAGGATGCACTATGGGCTTATAGAACTTCTTATAAAAACCCCATGGGAATGTCACCTTATAAAATGGTTTATGGGAAAGCTTGTCATTTACCTTTAGAACTAGAGCACAAAGCTTA
This sequence comes from Lolium perenne, assembly GCF_019359855.2. Lineage (NCBI taxonomy): Eukaryota > Viridiplantae > Streptophyta > Magnoliopsida > Poales > Poaceae > Lolium > Lolium perenne. The sequence goes on along the minus strand of NC_067250.2, from coordinate 303,494,010 downwards.
TTGGGCAGTTAGAGAATTAAATAAAGATCCTAAACTTGTCGGTAATAAGAGGTTGTTGCAATTGAGTTCTCTAGATGAATGGAGAAGTGAAGCTTATGAAAATGCTAAACTCTTTAAAGAGAAAGTTAAAAAATGGCATGATAGAAGGATTATCAAAAGAGAATTTAATATTGGGGATAAAGTCCTATTGTATCGGTCTCGTCTCAGATTCTTTGCAGGGAAATTACTCTCGAAGTGGGAAGGACCATATGTTGTTGAGGAGGTGTATCGTTCAGGAGCAATTAAAATTAGCTCTCTCCAAGGCAATGCCACACAAGTGGTGAATGGGCAAAGACTCAAGCATTATATCTCAGGTGATTCTTACAATATAGATGTTGATGTTATTCGAGTGGAAACACTGACAGTCCGCCAGAACTCGACTTTGAATAGGTAACAGTACTGGTAATAAAAAGTTCGCAATTTACTTTCCGAACAATGTTTTTGCTATTTTTGGAAAATATGAAAAATTACGAGATCGAAACGGAGTGGAGGAGACGCACGAGGGCGTGCCCCCATAGGCCGGCGCGGCCTGTCCTTGGCCCGCGCCGCCCTATGAGCTGGCCGCCTCGTCGCCTCTTTCCGACTCTGGTTCGACCTGGTACTTTCCTTTTGTCGTAAAAATTTATGCTATATAATCCCCCGGACCCCTGGAGGTCCGTATATCGTTTTCTCGACGTGTTTTGTTTCGAGCTGTTTCTGCCACGATTTGTTTTCAATCTAGGAGCACCATGGCCTCCAACAACAAGGGCAAGGGGCTTTCGGAGGAAGAAGGGAAAAGGGTGTCATCAAAACAAGAGCAGCAAGCCGTTGGGAGTAAGAAAATCTTGGTGGGATCTGTTGACACTCGACGTTCTTTTTCTCATAACTTGCAGGGACCCTTACCACCCGCTCTTAGACTCGACTCTTTCCCCGTGTTGGAAGAAGCTCTACGGACTACCGATGAGTTTTTTGATCAATACCGGACTCTAAGAAGAGAAGTGGAGATACTCCAGGAGGAGAATTACCGTCTCCGTAGAATGCTGGAATATTACTCGATTCCCATCACAAGGTCGCCACCGCCAACTTTGGATAACAATGAATCTCTTTGAGTCTTAGTGCAGAATTGCCAAACTGAGAAACTGAAGCTGAAGGAGATCTGTAAGAAGCGCGGGAATTCATCACCACCATCGCCGAATGAGTAATTCATCATCGGTATTGGCATCCCCTTGGTTTGTTCCAAGCTTGGGGGAGTGCCGCGGTATCACATCATCACTATCTTTTACTTTTTACTGTCAAGTAGTGTCATATCATGAGTAGGGAAGTTATCATATAAGATGGGTTGCAGTTTGGAAGTATCTCTCCTTTAGTTGGTTGTCTATGTATCCCTTGGTGTGAGTTATCGTTATGGAATATTAATGAGAAGTCTTATCATTTACATATTGCACATCTTATTTTAGTTTGCAATCTCTATTATATGATTGATCTTGATTTTAGTACTGGTATCACTTTGGGAGCATTGAATAAATCTATTTGGTTTTGGCAAACTTAGCATTGGTCAATAGCAACAACACTTTGAGGTTTAAGTAGAAAAGAGGAATACATGTAGTTGTTTCATTGTCTTTCTTTCTTGTTAGCTCATAGCTTATTATTCTGAAGTTAAAACTGTTTGTGCTTACAAGGAAGATGCATGATTATTTCTATCACACGTATATTTGTTTGTTTCCCTCGACTCTTATGCTTGCTAATTAACCTTGCTAGCCAAAGACCTGTACTGAGAGGGAATACTTCTCGTGCATCCATACCTAAACCCAAACCTATGCCCTTTGTGTCCACCATAACTACCTACTACATGGTATTTTCTGCCATAAATACTTCGTGTGCTACCTTTAAACAATTCAAAATTTACTATCTCTTATTTGTGTCAATGTTTTATAGCTCATGAGGAAGTATGTGGTGTTTTATCTTTCAATCTTGTTGGGCAACTTTCACCAATGGACTAGTGGCTTCATCCGCTTATCCAATAATTTTGCAAAAAGAGCTGGCAATGGGATTCCCAGTCCCAAATTAATTAATCTAAATAGACACTCCTCCATGGTATGTGATTGATGGACGGCACCCGAAGGATTCGGTTAGCCATGGCTTGTGTAAGCAAAGGTTGGGGGGAGTGTCATCATAATAAAACTAAAATAAAAAGGCACTCCTTCATGGTATGAGATTGTTGGCAGGCACCCGAGAATTCGGTTAGCCATGGTTTGTGAAAGAAAGGTTGGAAGGAGTGCCACACAAAATAAAAATAAAATGGGAGCCACTCTTTGAAGGTTTGTCTGGCAAGGGGGCTAGAGTACCCGCTACCAGTCGTTGACAACAACAAACACCTCTCAAAATGTTACTTTCATTCTCTTTATATGATTTCAAAATTGAAAAAGCTCTAGCACATGATTTAATCCCTGCTTCCCTCTGCGAAGGGCCTGTCTTTTACTTTATGTTGAGTCAGTAAACCTATTTCCCTCCATCTTAAGCAAGCATTTGAGTTGTTGTGATCAAACCATTATGTTGTGATTTGCTTCATCATGTCTTTTACTCTTCCTTGTTTAGTACAAGTTTTATCTAAATGAATATAGCTTTGTAAGTTATCAATGATCATGAGTAGACTACTATGATTGAGTATGCAAGTTGTGCCATATAAATTTTAACATGAGAGCGCTGCTCAATAAGATAAGTATAATTTGTTAATTGTTCTCTGACCAAGAACGAAGTTTGCCATCACCAACTATGATTTCTTATGCACCTTTATTTGTGATTACCTTATACTTGTTTCAAGTTGAGTTATATGAGGAAGTTGTTTACTAGAATGTCTTGTGTGAATGAATATGATGCTTCTTGTCCGTATTTTATTTATCGACTCTTCACTCCATAAACATGTGGTCCTGTTTACCGAGTTCAGTTTCGCTTGGGGACAAGCGAAGTCTAAGCTTGGGGGGAGTTGATACGTCCAATTTGCATCACTATTTTATATCATAATTTGCTGTTATTCATTGATATATTTCATATTTGGACATAATACTTATGTTATTTCATCTATTTTGCATGTTTCATGATTATTGGAGGATCGCGCACCGGAGCCAGGATTCTGCTGGAAAAAGCGCCGTTAGAATGCAATATTTAGGAAGATCAACAGTTGATGGAAATTATATCAAAAATCCTATTTTTCCAGATGACGAAGTGAGACAAAAGGGGGAGCTGAGGGGACCCGAGGTGGGCCCACCCCATAGGCCAGCGCGGCCCAAGGCCTGGCCGCGCCGCCCTGTGAGGAGGGGGCCCACAGCCCCCTCTCGCCTCCTTTTCTTCGCGAACTCCTTCGTCCCGAAGACCTAAGCTCCAGAGGATACCTCGCGAAGAGTTACAGCCGCCTCTGCGGGGCGGAGAACACCAGAGAGAAAAGAGCTCTCCGGCGGGCTGAGATCCGCCGGGGAAATTCCCTCCTGGAGGGGGAAATCGACGCCATCATCACCGCCATCAAGTTGGACATCATCTCCATCACCATCATCATCATCTTCATCAGTATCACCGCCGTCTCCACCGCTACACATCGTCACCGCCGTAGCAATTTGGGTTTGATCTTGATTGTTTGATAGGGGAAACTCTCCCGGTATTGATTTCTACTTGTTATTGATGCTATTGAGTGAAACCGTTGAACCAAGGTTTATGTTCAGATTGTTATTCATCATCATATCACCTCTGATCATGTTCCATATGATGTCTCGTGAGTAGTTCGTTTAGTTCTTGAGGACATGGGTGAAGTCTAAATGTTAGTAGTGAAGTATGGTTGAGTAATATTCAATGTTATGATATTTAAGTTGTGGTGTTATTCTTCTAGTAGTGTCGTGTGAACGTCGACTACACGACACTTCACCTTTATGGGCCTAGGGGAATGCATCTTGTACTCGTTTGCCAATTGCGGGGTTGCCGGAGTGACAGAAACCTAAGCCCCCGTTGGTATATCGATGCAGGAGGGAAAGCAGGATCTCAGAGTTTAAGGCTGTGGTTAGATTTATCTTAATTACTTTCTTGTAGTTGCGGATGCTTGCAAGGGGTATAATCACAAGTATGTATTAGTCCTAGGAAGGGTGGTACATTAGCACAGGTTCACCCACAGAACACTTATCAAAACAATGAAGATTAATTAGCCATATGTAGCGAAAGCACTAGACTAAAATCCCGTGTGTCCTCGAGAACGTTTGGTCATTATAAGTAAACAAACCGGCTTGTCCTTTGTGCTAAAAAGGATTGGGCCACTCGCTGCAATTGTTACTCTCGCACTTTACTTACTCGTACTTTATTCACCTGTTACATCAAAACTCCCTGAATACTTGTCTGTGAGCATTTACAGTGAATCCTTCATCGAAATTGCTTGTCAACACCTTCTGCTCCTCGTTGGGATCGACATTCTTACTTATCGAAGATACTACGATACACCCCCTATACTTGTGGGTCATCAGGGGGGGTTGATACGTCCAAAACGTATCTACTTTCCCGAACACTTTTGCTATTGTTTTGCCTCTAATTTGTGTATTTTGGATACAACTAACACGGACTAACGCTCTTTTCAGCAGAATTGCTCTGGTGTCTCGTTTTTGTGCAAAAATCCAACTTTCAGGAAAATCCCGGAATTTATGTCGAAGGTCTTACTTTTCCAGAAGAATTACGGAGCCAGAAGGGCAAGCCAGGTGGAGGCCCGAGGCCCCCACACACTAGGCCGGCACGACCCAGGAGGGGGGCACGCCGCCCTAGCGTGTGGCCCCCTCGGCTGGCCTCCGACGCCCTCCTCTGGACTACTTAAAGGTTTCGATCTAAAAACGCGAGACGAGAAGTCGAAGTCGCCAGAAACCATCCAGTACGCCGCCACCGTCGCGAAACTCCGTCTCGAGACAAGAAACTCCGTTCTGGCACTCTGCCGGGACGGGGAATTGGAGGAGATCATCGCCATCATCACCACCGACGCCTCTCCATCGACCAGCAATGTTTCCCCCCATCCATGTGTGAGTAATTCCCCCGCTGTAGGCTGAAGGGGGTGGTAGGGATTGGATGAGATTGGTCATGTAATAGCATAAGATTTTTAGGGCATAGTGCCTAGTGTCCGTAATTGGTACTTTGATGATATTGTTGCAACTTGTTATGCTTAATGCTTGTCACTAGGGCCCGAGTGCCATGATCTCAGATCTGAACATGTTATTGTTTCATCATGACATGCATTGTTTTATGATCTTACCTGCAAGTTGTATACACATGTCGCTGTCCGGAACCCGAGGCCCCGAAGTGACAAAAATCGGGACAACCGGAGGGGAAGGCGGTGATGTGAGGATCACATGTGTTCACGGAGTGTTAATGCTTTGCTCCGGTACTCTATTAAAAGGAGTACCTTAATTTCCAGTAGATTCCCTAGAGGCCCGGCTGCCACCGGCTGGTAGGACAAAAGATGTTGTGCAAGTTTCTCATTGCGAGCACGTACGACTATATACGGAACACATGCCTATGGATTGCTTTGTACTTGGACACCGTTTTATTATTATCTGCAAATGCCCTGCTTTGATTGTTACATGAGTTTCTCTCATCCATGCAACGCCCGTCATCCATCCCTGTGCCTACAGTATTTTAATCCTGCTGTTTACTATAATCACTACTCCTGTCTTTGTTACTCTGCTGCTGCTATTTCACCACTGCTACTGCTATAAAACTGTTACTACTGATAAACTCTTGCGAGCAAGTCTGTTTCCAGGTGCAACTGAATTGACAACTCCGTTGTTAAGGCTTTCAAGTATTCTTTGTCTCCCCTTGTGTCGAATCAATAAATTGGGTTTTACTTCCCGCGAAGACTGTTGCGATCCCCTATACTTGTGGGTCATCACGCTGCCTCTTCGCCGCAGTCGTCGATGAGACCGCGGGGGTCACAGGGGTCGGAGCGGTGGCCGGGATTGTTGGTGGAGCGGCGGAAGAGGAGGTGACCACGGGAGACGGTGCCGGCGCCGGCGGGGTAGCAACGGAGGCCGGCGGGGTAGCAACGGAGGCCGGCGGGGTAGCAACGGCGGCCGGCGGGGTAGCAACGGCCGCCGGCGGGGTCGATTCGAGACTCATCGGGGACAAATCGGAGGTTGGCGGCGCAGAGGAAGCGAGGGCGCACAGATCGGCTGGGGCGGCGGCGGTTGGGACGAGCTGAAGGTTCCCTCACGCGGAAATTAGGGATTGTGTTCGGGCTGCGTTCGGTTCGCTCCGTCGGCCCCTACAAATACAGGCCGATGGAGCGAACCGAACGCAGCCTGAAAACATATTTTCGGTTTTGGGCCTTTTTCGGTCACTAATCGGCGCCGTTTTTCGCCCCGAACCCATAAAACGGTGGTTATTTTTCGGTTTTGGGCCTTTTACGGGCTCTGCTAGAGACGCTCTAACCTAGTCGAACCCGGATAGAACTCTCGAGACCTGGACTGCAATATAAGGGCCAGGAGAGGGTATGCCGAGGGACACACAATCACTGTAGCCATAACCACCGCAAGTCTAGAGCTAGGTCATCAGAAATCTTAGTCTCTCGACAGATCATAGTCGAAGCCTTCGGCTACCCTATTGTAACCCGATAGTTTCAATAATCAAGATCAGACAAGAAGGAAGTAAGGGTTACCTCATCGAGGGCCTCGAACCTGGGTAAATCTCTCTCCCCGTTTGTTTGGTATCCGATGTCTCGTGTCAGCCCGCATGTCAGGTGCCGACACGACCCACCTGCGTGGGGCCGCCCGTTCCGACAGCCTCCCAGCATGCAAAGTGGCCCAGAACTGGCAGTACCACCAACATGGGTTCCACATGTCACTTGCCATGCCAAAAAAAATCCGTACGTGCCAACACAAGTGTCTGCCTGCCGCCAATTTTGTACGCCTGGCCCCGCAGGTCAGAGCCTGCTGGGACCCTTCTCTGAGAGTTTTGGTGGGTCCGGCATACCAGAGATCTGAGGGAGCCGCATGTCAGAGCCTACTGGGACCCTTCTCTGAGAGTTTGGTGGGTCCGGCATGCCAGAGATCTGAGGGGCCCACATGTCAGAGCCTGGTGGGACCCTTCTCTGACAGTTTTGGTAGGTCCGGCATGATAAAGATCTATGGGGGACTCATGTCAGAGCCTGCTGGGACCCTTCTCTGATAGTTTTGGTGGGTCCGGCATGACAGAAATTTGTGGGGGGCGCATGTCAGATCCTACTAGGACCCATCTCTGAGAGTTTTGGTGGGACCGGCATGACAGAAAAACATGTGGGGCCGCGTGTCAACCTAGTGGGACCCACGTATGACAGCTTTGGTGGGTTCAGCATGCCAGAGATCTGTGGGGTCCGCATGTCAGAGGCTGGTGGGTCCTAGCATGCCCGAGCTTGGTGGGCCCAACATTCCAGAGTGTGGACCCAACATGTCATAACTTGTGGGGCATGTATGTCAGAGCTTGGTGGCTCCCTGCTCCCAACCCCGCCGAGCCCACATGCAGCTGTGGGACCTACTGGATTCACTATGTGTCCCACCTGTCAGTTATGCGTCGTGGTGTCCTTGGGCCAGATTGGATGATGATATGTCCCAAACGTATCTATAATTTTTGATGCTCCATGCTTGTTTTGTTACAATTCCTATATGTTTTATGTGCACTTTCCCGCACTTTCTAGCATTTCCTGGGACTAACCTATTAACGCAGTGCCGCAGTGCCAGTTCCTGTTTTCTACTGTTTTTTGTGTTTCAGAAAAGTTGTACATGAAAGTTTATCAGAATTGGACGAAACAAAAGCCCAGAGTCTTATTTTTCCAGGACGAAGACGGAGCTAGAAGGACACGCGCAGGAGAGCTGCCACGTGGCAGTACATAGGACAGGCGCGGCCCCACCCTTGGTCCTGCCTGGCCCATGTACTGGCGCCTCATCATCTCATTTGCTCCGCCCTTCTGCCTATTTATTCCTTGTATCGGGAAAACCCCAGGGACGATAGCATCCATCCATGAAAAGTTTCGATGCCACCGTCAACCGAAACCCTAGTTCGGGAGGGTTCTGCAGTCCATCCCAGCACCCTGCCGGAGAGGGAAATCACCGCCGGAGGCCTCTACATCGCCATGTCCTCATCCGAGGTGATGCATGAGTAGTCCTCCACTGGACCATGGGTCCATAGCAGTAGCTAGATGGTTGTCCTCTCCTTGTTGTGCTTCATGTATAGATCTTGTGAGCTGCCTAACATGATCAAGACCATCTATTTGTAATTGCTACATGTTGGTTTGATGTAGATCTGATTTATAGAGAGATTGTTTTGGTTGAGGTTATGTATTATGTTATTATGATCTTGCATGCTCTCCGTTTCTAGTAGATGCTCTGGCCAAGTAGATGCTAGCGACTCCAAGAGGGAGTATTTATGCTCGATAGTGGGTTCATGCCTCTATTTAACCATGAGAAGTGACCTTGTGCTCTACGGTTATAGATGTGTTGTTGCTACTAGGGAGAAAACAACGGTGTTCTATTCAAGGGTAGTTTCATCGTTTACTTTACACACATTGCTTAAAGCGATAGTCCATTGCTTGCAACTTAATACTGGAGGGTGTCACGGATGCAATCCTGAAGGTGGATTATTAGTCATAGATGCAGTTGGATTACGGTCTATGTATATTGTTGTAATGCCCGCATACTTTCATAGCATGTATTCTGCACCAACCATTAGCATAGAATCTATGTTTGTCAATTGCCCATCTGTAATTTGTTTACCCAGCATATTTATTTTATTGGGGAGGCTCCTCTAGTGAACTGTGGACCCCGGTCTTTCTTCTTTTAATTGCAATCTTCTACAGCATTTTCCTGTTCTGTTCTCTGCAAACGATTCTTTTTCCACACGGTTCGTTTAATCCTTTGTTTTCAGCAAAACCAGTGAGCTTGACAACCTCGCTGAAAGTTCGGGACAAAGTACTTGGTTGTTTGTGTGCAGGTCTCCACGTTGCTGCTGACGCCGACAGTGCGCCCTGCCACGAGTTCGTTCGCAACACCTCGGAAGAGAACGTTTTTCTCCTACTAGTCGATAAACCTTGGTTTCTTACTGGGTGAAAACTTCTTGTTGTGCTCATCATACCTTCCTCTTGGGGTTCCACTCAACGTTGTGCATAAATTCTCCTTCATCAACTCCGCACTCAGTAGATGACTAAAGGCCCAATGCCAATTTATTCAGGTCGAAACAAGACATGCAGAGGAAATTAATCGGCCTATGGTGGCCCGTCTATGATCGCATCTTCACGGCCACAGCCTATACTGGCGATGTATTTGTGTGGGAACCACGTTCATACGGTTAGTTCGATATATATATATATATACCACTACCAATGCGCAGTTCGTCGTTCTGGTAATGTGATACTAAAACCATCTAACTTCATATTATTCTTTGGCTTTGTTGTGTGGTTTGGGCAGGATGGGCAGCTAATCCACTGGTATTGGGGCCCAGTAATAAATGACGATGGAGACGCTGACGGCCAACTCAATGGCCGCCTGGATTATCGTCGCTGGTTCCTGGCTTTGGAATTTCTTGACCATAATCACCATCCATCACTGATATGGATACATATCCGGGGCTCTCTAGCCAATGCGAAAGATGATACTCTTTATTTCCCTCGCCGTAGATTGACATTGTATCCATCTCTTCGGTGCTATGTTTTCCGAATGCCAGATTTGGACGAAGAATTCCATGGGCCTGACCAGTCGTCAGGGTGGGTTCAGGTAGAGTACCTCGGAGCTGATTCTATCTTCCTGGGTTTGAACCACCCCTTAACGGGCAATATTTCTAAAGATTTGGATTTGGTGGGGAAGTCAAGCTATGTCTACATTTTGGATGATCGGGTAACTCTCAGAAGACGTGCAAAAGTGGATTGGATCCGGCTGTATATTTCTAATGTACGACAACATGTGGGAGGGTTCTTCAAGTACAACATGCAGACATGGGGAAGCACACAGACGCCGATGTGGGTCGTGCCTCGTGTGGCGATGAAGAATCGAATAGGATGATGTTTGCTAATAAGGTTCCACTTGTTCCAGTGTAGTAATTTCTCTTCTTAGTTAGTGGCATGTTCTATCTGGTTGGAAAACTTGTGTTAGTAATTTTCATTTTGTATTGGGTACTCCTATTGTAAATATTTCGCACTACCTGGTGTTTGACACCTGAACTGAAGATATGTTGTTTGAAGTCCCTGCGTGGACGTAGTCTTGTAGTGTTGCAGTTAACTGATGCTGTAGTTTTCATTTCACATCTTATGGCCGAACTGGTATTATGTCTGGTCTAATCAGACATGTTGCATTCAGAAAAAAGCAGGGCCATTGAGGGTCTTCTATCAAAAATAATAAACCTGAATCAGGAGACTTCGAATAAAGCTCCTGGCCAAGCTGCAAGATCGTCCACTTTAAACGTTCGACGAAATGCAGCTTTCTTTTCCACGCAGTTCTGTTGATCAGACATTCAGACTCTGTGTGGCCTCACCTGGCTATCTTTAGAATAAAAAACACAAGTAAAAGATGTACAACCATCTCATGGGCTAGGTCCTTCCACATAGAGGTAGCCCAACTTCAGCCCATGAGGTCCAACCCACTTGTACAGTAGATTGCCTTATTGAGACAACTAGCGGAGGCGGACCCACCTGTCTGAAATGTCTCCAAATATAGCATTCATATTGGCGGGGTGCTAGAAATTTTGAAACTGAGGAAATGTCCCTTCTACCTGTGAGTCCCACAGTTCTAACATCTGAACCTGGTATCTGAGGACAAGGGTACTCTAGGACTTGTTACCCAATGCGACCATAACCTGCGCCTAGGTGAAATGTACAAAGTTTTCCCCCAATCGAATGATGAACGAAACCTAGATCGGCCTCCGCCTCCCCCCTCCGGCTATATCCACCATCGCCCTTAGCCTACCTCTCTGTCCCTCTCGCCGTACACATCGTTGTTGCGATGTTGTTACATGTGGCCGTCCATTGTCCCGGCAACACCCGCTAGTGCAGTTCATGTCCATCTCTGATAGGAGATCTATGCGCACCGACAGTCCAGCAATGGTGATACTATATTTTTTGGCTCCGAGTTTTTTCTATTGTTTTTGGATGTTAGCGGTTGTTTTGCCAATTTGCTATGGACTAGCTAGTTGGTTGTTCAACTTTGCTTATATAGAAGCTTCGAGTAGTTAGTTTGTTATGGCAGGCACCATTTTAGCCTACCTGCTGACTGTCTGATGTAATTTTTTTTGTTTCTCTACGAGTAGCGTCGTCTCAGTCTGCTTCAGTGAATAGATCGAGAGGAATACCCTCCTTTCTTAGCTGCGAGAGGAATCTCTGTGAGCAGCGTTTATATGTTCCCTTTTGTGTTCTATAAAACTAGGGATAAAACTATTGGAAATTGATATTAGGGGCTTGTTTTATTTGTAGGAATTACATACGATTCTCAAAGGATTTTATTCCTATGGGTTTTTTGTTCCCTAAAATGCCATTTGATTTGTAGGAATAGAGCATGTAGGATCATTTCCTACCAACTTGTCCTAGCCTATTCCTTTAGGAAACTTTTCATTAGGTGAGAGCTCTTGAAAACATTTATACGCTAGCTGAGTGAGTAACTGCTAGTTTTTTAAATATCCAACTTGAAGTACTAATATTATTATTATTGATAGTTCCTCTGTTTTTTCTAGGCTGCTATCAAACAACAACTCCTACAAGTTCATATAGGATTTAATGGGACATGCCATACCAATAATAATTTTTTTCCCATCCCTCTATTTTTCCTACCCTATTAATCAAAAAAGCCCTAAGTTGTGCCGAAACAGTCTTTTTCACTGAAAGAACTACCTGGTAGATCATGATTTAGTTGATTTGTAGTCCCAAACACGAGTGTTTCTGCTTGATTTCTTCCTTTTGTCGTTACTCATAATATAGGTTTCAAGAAAGCTTCCCATAGAAACAACTAGTACAAGGGGACTCTCATTAACGAAGGGCAGCAAGAGAATAGTGGAATCTCAGACACCTGAAGGTGATAATGATCTTGCACTCTCGTCAGAAGATGTGCCCAAGGCCTTCGCTGCTCTCTCGACAACTAAGGTGTAGTTCCTCCATTTTCACTTGCCTTGTCATATCTGTATTTGATTGCGGAAGACAATTAATTGTTGTCCTGCTCGCTTCAAATTGACCGATGTTGTGCTTCTTACTAGGGGACGAAGAAACCTACTGCCAGCAACAATAGTAGGGCTAACCAGAGGCCTCCAGATGGAATCTCGATCAAGCCTGGAACGAAAAGACCATCAGCTTTGCAATCACCGGCTGGATCTGAAACAAGTAGTTACGGAAGTGCTAAATCAGGATCTAAACGGTGTAAAACAGGTCAGAGCCCAGAGCCGCACACATCCTCACTTCAGGAACATTCTCTTGTTGAAGGTATTTCCGTAAGCTTACTGCATTTACCAAGTTGTACTGTCAAGTGCTTTACATATGGTTTAGGATAGCTTTGGTTGCATGATGGCCCCACACAGACTTCCTCCCTAACACATGTAATGCTGATACAGGAGAAGCCCTTACTACTGAACTCAGTGATGAGTCAACTAAGATTCACAATGCTGCTGAAGGCATTTTTCCTGTATTTAGTCTGTTACTTCCAGGTGTACCACCATAATGTACGAAATATTTGTTTTTATATATTGATCTAGACCCCAAAGAAGATGATCTCGTTGGACAGGGACACAACATGGAGAAAGGACCCAAAAGGATGTCCCGACCTCTGCATGGCAAACTCCCAGTCGTCATTCCAAAAGGGAAGACTATGCTTGAGTCAGCTTTCATCGCTGCAAAGTTTGCGAGAGAATGCAACAACGTAGTCAGGAATCATGTGCATGTGCGTTCACATTGGAATCACTACAAAGATGATACTGGGCTTCTCGCTGACTATTACGGTGAAGTTGCGGTATGTACATACTGATGCCCTTTTCTCCCTTGTAATGTTTAAATTAAGGGCTCCTTTGATTCATATGAATAGTGTAGGAATTGTATAGGATTTAGATCCTATAGTTTTTTTTCAACACTAGTTGTTTGATTCATAGGAATATATCCTATAGGAATAGTCCTATAGGAATTTTGTAGTGCAAATCCTATAGGAAATAAACATGCGGTCATACCTCATGAAAAATTCCTTCCGCACAATTAAAGATTGCTCATCTTCTAGGATCAACTAGGCATGACATAGCAATCGTATGTTTTCTCTATCCCTATGATTTTCCTATCCTATGAATCAAAGGAGCCCTAAGATTCTAATTTTTGGAGATATCACTCTTATATTCATGTTCTTTCATGTCACTTGTCCAAGTTTGTTGTGGACATAATTGTGTCAGCGGTAAAAATGACTTGTAAAAAGCTTCTTCAGAAAGGCCTTCGGTAATGTAGGTACCTCCTAAAAAAGGAGTACTTTTACAACATGGATCGTCCCACCCCGGAAGAAAGCCCCGTTGCATCGATGAGTAACGATGAATGGAAAGCGCTTGTGGACCACTGGGATAAACCCCAAACGAAGGTCAATTCCTTTTCTACAACCAATTCTTTGCCTTGCACATGATTATGTCTACAGTTACTAGTTCTACCATTCGTGCAGAAGATATGTGCTAACAACAAAAAAAATCGTGCAATGGTCCAGTTTCATCAAGCAACTGAGTCGAGCAGCTATGCGGTGCATTTACAGAATTTGGTAAGCCAAAACCTGTCTGAACGGAATACTGTGATGGATGTTTCAAGTTTGCATTGCTGGATAATTCTACGTTGATCACATTCATTGCGCTACAATGTAATTTACAATTCTGTGATGTCGTATGATATCAAGCTTTTTGTACCATTTCCATTACATGATGTTTTTGCCAGCTTCATGTGGTTTCTGTTTAATTATTTCATGCATAGCTGCAGGCCGATTGAACTAAAATCATGTGTGATCTTTTGTGCACATTGTACCCTTGTACCAGGTCCACGTAGAACTGATAACCCACAAGTATAGGGGATCGCAGCAATCTTCGTGGGAAGTAAATCCCAATTTATTGATTCGACACAAGGGGAGACAAAGAATACTTGAAAGCCTTAACAGCGGAGTTGTCAATTCAGCTGCACCTGGAAACAGACTTGCTCGCAATAGTTTATCAGTAGTAACAGTTTTATAGCAGTAGCAGTAGTGAAATAACAGCAGCAGAGTAACAGAGACAGCAGTAGTGATTATAGTAAACAGCGGGATTAAAATACTGTAGGCACGGGGACGGATAACGGGCGTTGCATGGATGAGAGAAACTCATGTAACAATCATAGTAGGGCATTTGCAGATAATAATAAAACGGTGTCCAAGTACAAAGCAATCAATAGGCATGTGTTCCATATATAGTCGTACGTGCTCGCAATGAGAAACTTGCACAACATCTTTTGTCCTACCAGCCGGTGGCAGCCGGGCCTCAAGGGAATCTACTGGATATTAAGGTACTCCTTTTAATAGAGTACCGGAGCAAAGCATTAACACTCCGTGAACACATGTGATCCTCACATCACTACCATCCCCTCCGGTTGTCCCGATTTCTGTCACTTCGGGGCCATTGGTTCCGGACAGTGATACGCGTACATCACGCGTCCGTTGGGAACCCCAAGAGGAAGGTGTGATGCGTACAGCGGCAAGTTTTCCCTCAGTAAGAAACCAAGGTTTATCGAACCAGTAGGAGCCAAGAAGCACGTTGAAGGTTGATGGCGGCGAGATGTAGTGCGGCGCAACACCAGGGATTCCGGCACCAACGTGGAACCTGCACAACACAACCAAAGTACTTTGCCCCAACGAAACAGTGAGGTTGTCAATCTCACCGGCTTGCTGTAACAAAGTATTAGATGTATAGTGTGGATGATGATTGTTTGCAGAGAACAGTAGAACAAGTATTGCAGTAGATTGTATTCGATGTAAAAGAATGGACCGGGGTCCACAGTTCACTAGAGGTGTCTCTCCCATAAGATAAATAGCATGTTGGGTGAACAAATTACAGTTGGGCAATTGACAAATAGAGAGGGCATGACAATGCACATACATGATATGATGAGTATTGTGAGATTTAATTGGGCATTATGACAAAGTACATAGACCGCTATCCAGCATGCATCTATGCCTAAAAAGTCCACCTTCAGGTTATCATCCAAACCCCTTCCAGTATTAAGTTGCAAACAACAGACAATTGCATTAAGTATGGTGCGTAATGTAATCAATAACTACATCCTCGGACATAGCATCAATGTTTTATCCCTAGTGGCAACAGCACATCCATAACCTTAGGGGTTTCTGTCACTCCCCCAGATTCACGGAGACATGAACCCACTATCGAGCATAAATACTCCCTCTTGGAGTTACAAGCATCAACTTGGCCAAAGCATCTACTAGTAACGGAGAGCATGCAAGATCATAAACAACACATAGATTGATAATCAACATAACATAGTATTCTCTATCCATCGGATCCCAACAAACACAACATATAGCATTACAGATAGATGATCTTGATCATGTTAGGCAGCTCACAAGATCCGACAATGAAGCATAATGAGGAGAAGACAACCATCTAGCTACTGCTATGGACCCATAGTCCAGGGGTGAACTACTCACTCATCACTCCGGAGGCGACCATGGCGGTGTAGAGTCCTCCGGGAGATGATTCCCCTCTCCGGCAGGGTGCCGGAGGCGATCTCCTGAATCCCCCGAGATGGGATTGGCGGCGGCGGCGTCTCTGGAAGGTTTTCCGTATCGTGGCTTGATAACCCACAAGTATAGGGGATCGCGATAGTCTTCGAGGGTAGTATAACCCAAATTTATTGATTCGACACAAGGGGAGGTAAAGAATACTTATAAGCCTTAACAACTGAGTTGTCAATTCAGCTGCACCTGGAAAAGCACTAGCAACAGGGGGTGATGTGAAAGTAAGATAATATGAGAGCAGTAGTAACAAGAATAACAGCAGCAGTAATAGCAATATGAGAGCGATGGCACGAGAAGATAGTTGATACCACTTCCAATGACATGTAGAACAGGTATATTATGATGAGAGATGGACCGGGGTTCCCAGCGATCTACACTAGTGGTAACTCTCCAATAACAAATGTTGGGTGAACAAATTACAGTTGGGCAATTGATAGGAATCAAAGGCATTAAGAAAGAATATCAGGCTTATTAATTATGTAGGCATGTTTTCCGTATATAGTCGTACGTGCTCGCAATGAGAAACTTGCACAACATCTTTTGTCCTACCAGCCGGTGGCAGCCGGGCCTCAAGGGAAACTACTGGATATTAAGGTACTCCTTTTAATAGAGTACCGGAGCAAAGCATTAACACTCCGTGAAAACATGTGATCCTCACATCACTACCATCCCCTCCGGTTGTCCCGATTTCTGTCACTTCGGGGCCATTGGTTCCGGACAGTGACATGTGCATACAACTTGTAGATACAATCTAAGCAATTCATATAGAGCTCAAATCTAAGATCATGCCACTCGGGCCCTAGTGACAAGCATTAAGAATAACAAGATTGCAGCAACAATAACTTCACAAACTTTATAGATAGACTAATCATAATGTATCATCCATCGGATCCAAACAAACACAACACCGATTACATCAGATGAATCTCAATCATGTAAGGCAGCTCATGAGACCATTGTATTGAAGTACATGGGGGAGAGTATACCGACATAGCTACTGCTAGAACCCGTAGTCCATGGGGGAACTACTCACGGAGCATGGTGGAGGCGGTGGCGTTGATGGAGATGGCTTCCGGGGGACACTTCCCCGTTCCGGCAGGGTGCCGGAACAGAGTTCTGTCCCCCGAATTGGAGTTTCGCGATGGCGGCGGCGCCCCTGGAGTCTTTATGGAGTTTCGTCAATTGGTACTGTGTTTTTAGGTCGAAAGGGATTTTATAGGCGAAGAGGCGGCGCAGGGGGGTCGACAGGGTGGCCTCACCCTAGGCCGGCGCGGCCAGGGCCTGGCCCACGCGGCTAGGTGGTGTGGGGCCCCCCTGGCTCTCCTCCGACTCTTCTTCGGTGTTCTGGAGCCTTCCGGGAAAAATAGGAGGTTTGGCGTTGATTTCGTCCAATTCCGAGAATATTGCCCGAACAGCCTTTCTGGAACCAAAAACAGCAGAAAACAGGAACTGGCACTGTGGCATCTCGTTAATAGGTTAGTTCCGGAAAACGCATAAAAACATCATAAAGTGCAAGCAAAACATGTAAGTATTGTCATAAAACAAGCATGGAACGACAGAAATTATGGATACGTCGGGGACGTATCAGCATCCCCAAGCTTAGTTCCTGCTCGTCCCGAGCAGGTAAACGATAAAAAGAATAATTTCTGTAGTGACATGCTACTTACATAACCTTCATCATACTATTACAAAGCATATGAAATGAATGAAGTGACTCAAGGCAATGATCTATAGTTGCTAACAAGTAGATAACATATAGCAAAACTTTTCATAAAGAGTACTTTCAAGACAAGCATCAAAAGATTGCACAAGAGTTAACTCATAAAGCAATAAGTTCATAGTAAAGGCATCGAAGCAACACAAAGGAGGATATAAGTTTCAGCGGTTGCTTTCAACTTTCAACATGTATATCTCATGGATATTGTCAACACAAAGTAATATGATGAATGCAAATATGCAAGTATGTAAGAATCAATGCACAGTTGACACAAGTGTTTGCTTCTAAGGTGGAAGGAAGTAGGTGAACTGACTCAACATTAAAAGTAAAAGAATGGTCCTTCAAAGAGGAAAGCATCGATTGCTATATTTGTGCTAGAGCTTTGGTTTTGAAAACATATAGAGAGCATAAAAAGTAAAATTTTGAGAGGTGTTTGTTGTTGTCAACGAATGGTAATGGGTACACTAACTACCTCGCCAACCGGACTTTCAAGAGCGGCTCCCATGAATTATTGCATATTTATTTTTGGGTGGCACTCCTTCCAACCTTTCTTTCACAAACCATGGCTAACCGAATCCTCGGGTGCCTGCCAACAATCTCATACCATGAAGGAGTGCCTTTTTATTTTAGTTTTATTATGATGACACTCCTCCCCACCTTTGCTTTCTCAAGCCATGGCTAACCGAATCCTTCGGGTGCCGTCCAACAATCACATACCATGGAGGAGTGTCTATTTAAGTTAATTAATTTGGGACTGGGAATCCCATTGCCAGCTCTTTTTGCAAAATTATTGGATAAGCGGATGTGCCACTAGTCCATATGAGAGTCCGTCAAAAGTAAATGACAAGGTTGAAAGCTAAACACCACATACTTCCTCATGAGCTATAAAATATTGACACAAATCAGAGGTGATAAATTTTGAATTGTTTAAAGGTAGCACTCAAGCAATTTACTTTGGAATGGCAGGAAATACCACATAGTAGGTAGGTATGGTGGACACAATTGGCATAGTGGTTGGCTCAAGGATTTTGGATGCATGAGAAGTATTCCCTCTCGATACAAGGCTTAGGCTAGCAAGGTTGTTTGAAACAAACACAAGTATGAACCGGTACAGCAAAACTTACATAAGAACATATTGCAAGCATTATAATACTCTGCACTGTCTTCCTTGTTGCTCAAACACTTTTACCAGAAAATATCTAGACCTTAAGAGAGATCAATTATGCAAACCAATTTTAACAAGCTTTACGGTAGTTCTCCACTAATAGGTTTAAACTACATGCAAAAACTTATGATCTACTTGAGAGCTCAAAACAATTGCCAAGTATCAAATTATCCAAGACATATGAGGCATTTTCTTTTCCCAACCAAATAAAGGTAAATATTGTAGCTTCCAACTTTTATTCATTGAACATTAAAAGTAAAACGAAGAACAAGTGTTCATATGAAAAAGCGGAGCGTGTATCTCTCCCAATCAAGGATTGCTAGGATCCATCTTATTCAAACAAAAACAAAACGAAAATAAACACACAGACGCTCCAAGTAAAGCACATATGATGTGACTGAATAAAAATATAGTTTCAGGAGAGGAACCTGATAAGTTGATGAAGAAGGGGATGCCTTGGGCATCCCCAAGCTTAGACGCTTGAGTCTTCTTGAAATATGCAGGGATGAACCACGGGGGCATCCCCAAGCTTAGACTTTTCACTCTTCTTGATCATATATCATCCTCCTCTCTTGACCCTTGAAAACTTCCTTCACAACAAACTTCTCATAAACTTCATTAGAGGGGTTAGTACTCAAAAAAAATTTGAATCCACCTTGGTCCTGTAGTGGCACATTGCAAGAACTCAATAAAACATTAGCTACAGCTCTCTACGTCTAGAAAAGCTCGCTTAAAGTCCGCAAGAGACAATGCAAAAAACAGAGACAGAATCTGCCAAAACAGAACAGCCAGTAAAGACGAATTTTAATAAAATACTTCCGTTGCTCAAATCAGAAAACTCAAAACTAATGAAAGTTGCGTACATATCTGAGGAACACGCACGTAAATTGGCATGTTTTTCTGATTTTTCTACAGAGAAAACAGCCCAGATTCGTGATAGATAGAAATCTGTTTCTGCGCAGAAATCCAAATCTAGTATCAACCTTCGATTAGAGGCTTCACTTGGTACAACAAAACACAAAACTAAGATAAGGAGAGGTTGCTACAGTAGTAAACAACTTCGAAGACACAAATATAAAACAAAGTACTGTAGCAAAATAACACATGGGTTATCTCCCAAGAAGTTCTTTCTTTATAGCCATTAAGATGGGCTCAGCAGTTTTAATGATGCACTCGCAAGAAATAGTATTTGAAGCAAAAGAGAGCATCAAGAGGCAAATCCAAAACACATTTAAGCCTAACATGCTTCCTATGCATAGGAATCTTGTAAATAAACAAGTTCATGAAAAGCAAAGTAACAAGCATAGGAAGATAGAACAAGTGCAACTTCAAAATTTTGAACACATAGAGAGGTGTTTTAGTACCATGCAAATTTCTACAACCATATTTTCCTCTCTCATAATAATTTTCAGTAGCTTCATGAACAAACTCAACAATATAACTATCACATGCAGCATACTTTTCATGATCCACAAACATATAATTTTTATCAAGTTCAAGAATAGTGGAATTAAAACTTTCAAACTTACTTTTATTAATAATATAACAAGGTAGTTGATCAATCTCAAGAGATATGGGACACATAGATAAAGTCAATAACTCTCCAATCCCATTTTCATTAGTAGTACAATTAATATTATCAAGTAACATAGGACCATCATCTAGAGCTTTATCATAGACATTTGCCAAACAAAATTCTTTAGTACCATGCATTTCGACATCAGGCACAAACAAAGCATTATCATAAGATTTATCAAAGTAGCATGGATTATCATATATAACAGTAGCATAATTATTCTCACAAGTTTTACTTATAGGTACTATTTCAAGAGAATCCACATGAACATAACATTCAACCTCTTTCGGTAAGCATGGAGGACAATCAAATAGTGTAAGAGATAAAGAGTTACTCTCATTAGGAGGTTGGCATGGGTAGCTAATCCATTCTTCCTCCTTTTGTTCGTCACTCTCCTCTTCTTTTTCATCCAATGAGCTTTCAGGTTCATCAATTTCCTCCTCTTTTTCATCCAATGAGCTTTCAGGTTTATCAATTTCTTCTTCCACCGGTTCCTGCAAATTGTGAGTGCATTCTTGTGCATTAATGTGTCTCTCTTTATAATCAATGATATAAGGATTATTACCGAAGCATTCTATGCAACAATTAAGGATAGAAGAGACATAATCTTTAAGGTCCTTACAAACAACACAAGTTTCATAATTCTCAACCATGAAGGATTCGATCTCAGAGGCTCCCATAAACACGACAAATTGTTCTACCTCTTCGAACCCATAATGAATATAGCAATTCCGATTATAGTTCTTAATTAAAAATTCCTCACTAAAGCCACATTGAAATTTAAGATGTTTAGTATCCTGTTGAGAGCAACAGTTTATATCATGGCGTTTAAGCAAGATTTTAGCAATTGTATTCACTTTTTCTATCATAGCACTCATTATTTCACCAGCTCTTGATTTCCTATAATTATTATAACATTCTATGAGCTCCAAGTAGGTTGTTGGTTCTCCCATAACAGTAGTTTTTAATTTTTTTGGTTTTTCAAATTTTTATGGATTTTTGGGTATATGAGACAAATAAAACAAGACAAAAATAAACTAAGCAAAAGTAAACTACGCAAACTAATACTAGACAGAAATAAACTAAGCACAAATAAACTAGACAAAAGTAAACTAAGCAAAACAAAATAAAATAAAACAGAGAGAGAGGTAAAGTGTACTCCCCAGGTGAACTTATGAGTAGAGCTATGCCTCCCCGGCAACGGCGCCAGAAAACAGTCTTGATAACCCACAAGTATAGGGGATCGCGATAGTCTTCGAGGGTAGTATAACCCAAATTTATTGATTCGACACAAGGGGAGGTAAAGAATACTTATAAGCCTTAACAACTGAGTTGTCAATTCAGCTGCACCTGGAAAAGCACTAGCAACAGGGGTGATGTGAAAGTAACAAGAATATGAGAGCAGTAGTAACAAAGAACACAGCAGTAATAGCAATATGAGAGCGATGGCACGAGAAGATAGTTGATACCACTTCCAATGACATGTAGAACAGGTATATTATGATGAGAGATGGACCGGGGTTCCCAGCGATCTACACTAGTGGTAACTCTCCAATAACAAATATTGGGTGAACAAATTACAGTTGGGCAATTGATAGGAATCAAAGGCATTAAGAAAGAATATCAGGCTTATTAATTATGTAGGCATGTTTTCCGTATATAGTCGTACGTGCTCGCAATGAGAAACTTGCACAACATCTTTTGTCCTACCAGCCGGTGGCAGCCGGGCCTCAAGGGAAACTACTGGATATTAAGGTACTCCTTTTAATAGAGTACCGGAGCAAAGCATTAACACTCCGTGAAAACATGTGATCCTCACATCACTACCATCCCCTCCGGTTGTCCCGATTTCTGTCACTTCGGGGCCATTGGTTCCGGACAGTGACATGTGCATACAACTTGTAGATACAATCTAAGCAATTCATATAGAGCTCAAATCTAAGATCATGCCACTCGGGCCCTAGTGACAAGCATTAAGAATAACAAGATTGCAGCAACAATAACTTCACAAACTTTATAGATAGACTAATCATAATGTATCATCCATCGGATCCCAACAAACACAACACCGATTACATCAGATGAATCTCAATCATGTAAGGCAGCTCATGAGACCATTGTATTGAAGTACATGGGGGAGAGTATACCGACATAGCTACTGCTAGAACCCGTAGTCCATGGGGGAACTACTCACGGAGCATGGTGGAGGCGGTGGCGTTGATGGAGATGGCTTCCGGGGGCACTTCCCCGTTCCGGCAGGGTGCCGGAACAGAGTTCTGTCCCCCGAATTGGAGTTTCGCGATGGCGGCGGCGCCCCTGGAGTCTTTCTGGAGTTTCGTCAATTGGTACTGTGTTTTTAGGTCGAAAGGGATTTTATAGGCGAAGAGGCGGCGCAGGGGGGTCGACAGGGTGGCCTCACCCTAGGCCAGCGCGGCCAGGGCCTGGCCCGCGCGGCTAGGTGGTGTGGGGCCCCCCTGGCTCTCCTCCGACTCTTCTTCGGTGTTCTGGAGCCTTCCGGGAAAAATAGGAGGTTTGGCGTTGATTTCGTCCAATTCCGAGAATATTGCCCGAACAGCCTTTCTGGAACCAAAAACAGCAGAAAACAGGAACTGGCACTGTGGCATCTCGTTAATAGGTTAGTTCCGGAAAACGCATAAAAACATCATAAAGTGCAAGCAAAACATGTAAGTATTGTCATAAAACAAGCATGGAACGACAGAAATTATGGATACGTCGGGGACGTATCATGGCTCTCGGTACTGGGGGTTTCGCGACGAAGACTATATGTAGGCGGAAGGGCAGGTCAGGGGGCCACACGGGGGCCCCACACGCTAGGGCCACGCGGGCCCCCCTTGGGCCGCGCCGCCCTAGTGTGGCGGCGCCCCGTCGCCCCACTTCGTCTTCCCTTCGGTCTTCTGGAAGCTTCGTGTGAAAATAGGCCCCTGGGCGTTGATTTCGTCCAATTCCGAGAATATTTCCTTACTAGGATTTCTGAAACCAAAAACAGCAGAAAACAACAACTGGCTCTTCGGCATCTCGTTAATAGGTTAGTGCCGGAAAATGCATAAATATGACATAAAGTATGCATAAAACATGTAGATATCATCAATAATGTGGCATGGAACATAAGAAATTATCGATACGTCGGAGACGTATCAGCATCCCCAAGCTTAGTTTCTGCTCGTCCCGAGCAGGTAAACGATAACAAAGATAATTTCTGGAGTGACATGCCATCATAACCTTGATCATACTATTGTAAGCATATGTAATGAATGCAGCGATCCAAACAATGTAAATGACATGAGTAAACAAATGAATCATAAAGCAAAGACTTTTCATGAATAGTACTTCAAGACAAGCATCAATAAGTCTTGCATAAGAGTTAACTCATAAAGCAATAATTCAAAGTAAAGACATTGAAGCAACACAAAGGAAGATGAAGTTTCAGCGGTTGCTTTCAACTTATAACATGTATATCTCATGAATATTTGTCAATGTAAAGTAATATAACAAGTGCAATATGCAAGTATGTAGGAATCAATGCACAGTTCACACAAGTGTTTGCTTCTTGAGGTGGAGAGAGATAGGTGAGCTGACTCAACAATAAAAGTAAAAGAAAGGCCCTTCGCAGAGGGAAGCATCGATTGCTATATTTGTGCTAGAGCTTTGATTTTGAAAACAAGAAACAATTTTGTCAACGGTAGTAATAAAGCATATGTGTTATGTAAGTTATATCTTACAAGTTGCAAGTCTCATGCATAGTATACTAATAGTGCCCGCACCTTGTCCTAATTAGCTCGGATTACCTGGATTATCATTGCAATGCACATGTTTTAACCAAGTGTCACAAAGGGGTACCTCTATGCCGTCTGTACAAAGGTCTAAGGAGAAAGCTCGCATCGGATTTCTCGCTATTGATTATTCTCAACTTAGACATC
The DNA here is from genome assembly GCF_019359855.2 of Lolium perenne. Classification (NCBI taxonomy): domain Eukaryota; kingdom Viridiplantae; phylum Streptophyta; class Magnoliopsida; order Poales; family Poaceae; genus Lolium; species Lolium perenne. The sequence goes on along the minus strand of NC_067250.2, from coordinate 303,469,844 downwards.
CATACCGGGACAACATAGACAACAGATAATGGACTCCTCTTTTATGCATAAGCATGTAGCAACAATTAATTTTCTCATATGAGATTGAGGATATTTGTCCAAAATTGAAACTTCTACCATGGATCATGGCTTTAGTTAGCGGCCCAATGTTCTTCTCTAACATTATGCATGCTCTAACCATTTTAGTGGTAAATCTCCCTTACTTCAGACAAGACGGACATGCATAGCAACTCACATGATATTCAACAAAGAGTAGTTGATGGCGTCCCTAGGAACATGGTTATCGCACAACAAGCAACTTAATAAGAGATAAAGTGCATAAGTACATATTCAATACCACAATAGTTTTTAGGCTATTTGTCCCATGAGCTATATATTGCAAAGGTGAAGAATGGAAATTTTAAAGGTAGCACTCAAGCAATTTACTTTGGAGTGGCGGAGAAATACCATGTAGTAGGTAGGTATGGTGGACACAAATGGCATAGTGGTTGGCTCAAGGATTTTGGATGCATGAGAAGTATTCCCTCTCGATACAAGGTTTAGGCTAGCAAGGTTTATTTGAAACAAACACAAGGATGAACCGGTGCAGCAAAACTCACATAAAAGACATATTGTAAACATTATAAGACTCTACACCGTCTTCCTTGTTGTTCAAACTCAATACTAGAAATTATCTAGACCTTAGAGAGACCAATTATGCAAACCAAATTTTAGCAAGCTCTATGTATTTCTTCATTAATGGGTGCAAAGTATATGATGCAAGAGCTTAGACATGAGCACAACAATTGCCAAGTATCACATTATCCAAGACATTATAGCAATTACTACATGTATCATTTCCCAATTCCAACCATATAACAATTTAACGAAGAAGAAACTTTCGCCATGAATACTATGAGTAAAGCCTAAGGAAATACTTGTCCATATGCAACAGCGGAGCGTGTCTCTCTCCCACACAATGAATGCTAGGATCCATTTATTCAAACAAAACAAAAACAAAAACAAACCAACGCTCCAAGCAAAGTACATAAGATGTGATGGACTAAAAATATAGTTTCACTAGAGGAACCTGATAATATTGTCGATGAAGAAGGGGATGCCTTGGGCATCCCCAAGCTTAGACGCTTGAGTCTTCTTGATATATGCAGGGGTGAACCACCGGGGCATCCCCAAGCTTAGAGCTTTCACTCTTCTTGATCATATTGTATCATCTCCCTCTCTTGATCCTTGAAAACTTCCTCCACACCAAACTCAAAACAACTCATTAGAGGGTTAGTGCACAATTAAAATTCACATGTTCAGAGGTGACATGATCATTCTTAACATTTCTGGACATTGCACAAAGCTACTGAAAGTTAATGGAATCGAAAAATCCATCAAGCATAGCAAAACAGGCAATGCGAAATAAAAGGCAGAATCTGTCAAAACAGAACAGTTCGTAAAGACGAATTTTATTGAGGCACCAGACTTGCTCAAAAGAAAATTCTCAAATTTAATGAAAGTTTAGTACATATCTGAGGATCATTCACGTAAATTGGCATAATTTTCTGAGTTACCTACAGAGAATTAGACCCAGATTCGTGACAGCAAAGAAATCTGTTTCTGCGCAGTAATCCAAATCTAGTATGAACCTTACTATCAACGACTTTACTTGGCACAACAATGCACAAAACTAAGATAAGGAGAGGTTGCTACAGTATTAACAACTTCCAAGACTCAAATATAAAATAAAGGTACTGTAGTAAAAACATGGGTTGTCTCCCATAAGCGCTTTTCTTTAACGCCTTTCAGCTAGGCGCAGAAAGTGTGTATCAAGTATTATCAAGAGACGAAGTGTCAACATCATAATTTGTTCTAATAATAGAATCAAAATGTAACTTCATTCTCTTTCTAGGAAAGTGTTCCATACCTTTCTTGAGAGGAAATTTATATTTAATATTACCTTCCTTCATATCAATGATAGCACCAACAGTTCGAAGAAAAGGTCTTCCCAATATAATGGGACAAGATGCATTGGATTCAATATCCAAGACAACAAAATCAATGGGGACAAGGTTATTGTTAACGGTAATGCGAACATTATCAACTCTCCCCAAAGGTTTCTTTGTAGAATTATCAGCAAGATTAACATCCAAATAACAATTTTTCAATGGTGGCAAGTCAAGCATATTATAGATTTTCTTAGGCATAACGGAAATACTTGCACCAAGATCACATAAAGCATTACAATCAAAGTCATTGACCTTCATCTTAATGATGGGCTCCCAACCATCCTCTAGCTTCCTAGGAATAGAAGTTTCGCGTTCTAGTTTCTCTTCTCTAGCTTTTATGAGAGCATTTGTAATATGTTTCGTGAAAGCCAAATTTATAGCACTAGCATTAGGACTCTTAGCAAGTTTTTGTAAGAACTTTATAACTTCAGAGATGTGACAATCATCAAAATCTAAACCATTATAATCTAAAGCAATGGGATCATTATCCCCAATGTTGGAAAAAATTTCAGTAGTTTTATCACAGGCAGTTTCAGCAGTTTTAGCAGTTTCAGGCAGTTTTTCATGCTTTGCATTAGAAGTGGAAACATTACCAACACCAATTATTTTACCATTAATAGTAGGAGGTGCAGCAACATGTGTAGCATTAGCATTACTAGCGGTGGTAATAGTCCAAACTTTAGCTATATTATCTTCTTTCTCATTTTCTTCTTTTTCCCACCTAGCACGCAATTCGGCCATCAATCTTATATTCTCATTAATTCTAACTTGGATGGCATTTGCTGTAGTAACAATTTTATTATCAATATCCTCAAGTTTAGCAGCCATTTTATTAATTAAAGAAGATTGTGACGCAGACATGTATGAGATTCGGTTTTCAGCATTTGCAAGTTTAGTTTGCAACCCAGAGATCTCCATATTCAAATTTTCAAGTTGATTTCCTATATTCTTCAACAAGGTAGATTGTTCATTCATAGTTTTAGTAAACAATTTATTTTGCTCATATTGTGATTGCATAAAGTTCTTGGTGGATCTTTCAATTTCTAACATCTTTTCCTCATTAGGTGAAGCATATCTACCATAAGAGTTACCATTAGCAGGATATGGCCTAGAATTATTATAATTATTATTTTTAATGAAATTCACATCAACATATTCTTTTTGAGCAACCAATGAAGCTAACGGAACATTATTAGGATCAATATTTGTCCTATCATTCACAAGCATAGACATAATAGCATCAATCTTATCACTCAAGGAAGAGGTTTCTTCGACAGAATTTATCTTCTTACCTTGTGGAGCTCTTTCCGTGTGCCATTCAGAGTAATTAATCATCATATTATCAAGAAGCTTTGTTGCTTCACCAAGAGTGATGGACATAAAGGTACCTCCAGCAGCTGAATCCAATAGGTTCCGCGAAGAAAAATTCAGTCTTGCATAAAAGGTTTGGATGATCATCCAAGTAGTCAGTCCATGGGTTGGGCAATTTTTAACCAAAGATTTCATTCTTTCCCATGCTTGTGCAACATGCTCAGTATCCAATTGTTTAAAATTCATTATGCTACTCCTCAAAGATATAATTTTAGCAGGGGGATAATATCTACCAATAAAAGCATCCTTGCATTTAGTCCATGAATCAATACTATTCAAGGCAGAGATAGCAACCAATCTTTAGCTCTTCCTCTTAATGAGAAAGGAAACAATTTTAACTTTATAATGTCACCATCTACATCCTTATACTTTTGCATTTCACATAATTCAACAAAATTATTGAGATGGGCAGCAGCATCATCAGAACTAACACCAGAAAATTGCTCTCGTATAACAAGATTCAGTAAAGCAGGTTTAATTTCAAAGAATTCTGCTGTAGTAGCAGGTGGAGCAATAGGTGTGCATAAGAAATCATTATTATTTGTGGTTGTGAAGTCACACAACTTAGTATTTTCAGGAGTACCCATTTTAGCAATAGTAAATAAAGCAAACTAGATAAAGTAAATGCAAGTAACTAATTTTTTTGTGTTTTTGATATAGCAAACAAGATAGCAAGTAAAGTAAAGCTAGCAACTAATTTTTTTGTATTTTGATATAATGCAGCAAACAAAGTAGTAAATAAAATAAAGCAAGACAAAAACAAAGTAAAGAGATTGGGATGTGGAGACTCCCCTTGCAGCGTGTCTTGATCTCCCCGGCAACGGCGCCAGAAAAAGAGCTTGATACGCGTACAGCACACGTCCGTTGGGAACCCCAAGAGGAAGGTGTGATGCGTACAGCGGCAAGTTTTCCCTCAGTAAGAAACCAAGGTTTATCGAACCAGTAGGAGCCAAGAAGCACGTTGAAGGTTGATGGCGGCGAGATGTAGTGCGGCGCAACACCAGGGATTCCGGCGCCAACGTGGAACCTGCACAACACAACCAAAGTACTTTGCCCCAACGGAGACATGAACCCACTATCGAGCATAAATACTCCCTCTTGGAGTTACAAGCATCAACTTGGCCAAAGCATCTACTAGTAACGGAGAGCATGCAAGATCATAAACAACACATAGATTGATAATCAACATAACATAGTATTCTCTATCCATCGGATCCCAACAAACACAACATATAGCATTACAGATAGATGATCTTGATCATGTTAGGCAGCTCACAAGATCCGACAATGAAGCATAATGAGAAGAAGACAACCATCTAGCTACTGCTATGGACCCATAGTCCAGGGGTGAACTACTCACTCATCACTCCGGAGGCGACCATGGCGGTGTAGAGTCCTCCGGGAGATGATTCCCCTCTCCGGCAGGGTGCTGGAGGCGATCTCCTGAATCCCCCGAGATGGGATTGGCGGCGGCGGCGTCTCTGGAAGGTTTTCCGTATCGTGGCTCTCGGTACTGGGGGTTTCGCGACGAAGACTATATGTAGGGGGAAGGGCAGGTCAGGGGGCCACACGGGGGCCCCACACGCTAGGGCCGCGCGGGCCCCCCTTGGGCCGCGCCGCCCTAGTGTGGCGGCGCCCCGTGGCCCCACTTCGTCTTCCCTTTGGTCTTCTGGAAGCTTCGTGTGAAAATAGGCCCCTGGGCGTTGATTGCGTCCAATTCCGAGAATATTTCCTTACTAGGATTTCTGAAACCAAAAACAGCAGAAAACAGCAACTGGCTCTTCGGCATCTCGTTAATAGGTTAGTGCCGGAAAATGCATAAATATGACATAAAGTATGCATAAAACATGTAGATATCATCAATAATGTGGCATGGAACATAAGAAATTATCGATACATCGGAGACGTATCAGACAGCGACATGTGTATACAACTTGCAGTTAAGATCATAAAACAATAAATATCATGATGAAACAATAGCATGTTCAGATCTGAGATCATGGCACTCGGGCCCTAGTGACAAGCATTAAGCATAACAAGTTGCAACAATATCATCAAAGTACCAATTACGGACACTAGGCACTATGCCCTAACAATCTTATGCTATTACATGACCAATCTCATCCAATCCCTACCATCCCCTTCGGCCTACAGCGGGGGAATTACTCACACATGGATGGGGGAAACATGGCTGGTTGATGAAGAGGCGTCGGTGGTGATGATGGCGATGATCTCCTCCAATTCCCCGTCCCGGCGGAGTGCCAGAACGGAGACTTCTGGCTCCCGAGACGGAGTTTCGCGATGTGGCGGCGTTCTGGAGGGTTTCTGGCGACTTCGACTTCTTGGTCGCGATTTTTTAGATCGAACCCTTTAAGTAGTCCAGAGGAGGGCGTCGGAGGCCGGCCGAGGGGGCCACACGCTAGGGCCGCGCGCCCCCCTCCTGGGCCGCGCCGCCCTAGGGTGTGGGGCCCTCGGGCCTCCACCTGACTTGCCCTTCTGGCTCCGTGAGTCTTCTGGAAAAATAGGACCTTTCGCATAAATTCCGAGGATTTTCCTGAAAGTTGGATTTCTGCACAAAAACGAGACACCAGAACAGTTCTGCTGAAAACAGCGTTAGTCCGTGTTAGTTGCATCCAAAATACACAAATTAGGGGCAAAACAATAGCAAAATTGTTCGGGAAAGTAGATACGTTTTGGACGTATCAACTCCCCCCAAGCTTAGCTTATTGCTTGTCCTCAAGCAATTCAGTTAACAACTGATGCGATAAAAGAACTTTCACGAACACATTTGTTCATATGATGTAAATATCCTCATGATATGGCTAACACTTAGGCAGTTCATAATAAGATGCATGCAAATAAGATCATCTAACAGCTATGTCAATCATGGAGAGGTACCAACAATTAATAATAAGCATCATGAATCATGTCTATAAGCAGGATTGCAATGTTCATAAAAGAGTATGATAAAGTGGTATCTCGCTTGCCCATATTTGATCAGCAAAACATAAATGCCCAGGCACCTCTGAAGTTCATAGAAAGACTAGAAATAGTGATTGTCAAAGATAAAAGCATCAAAGTTATACCGCAATCAATCATATTTTGGGACAAGCATATTATACTAAGAATGACAGTTGTGCTCTCAAGATAGTGCTCAAAGAAAGAATGGAGACACAACATAAAAGTAAAAGATTGACCCTTCGCAGAGGGAAGCAGGGATTAACATGCGCTAGAGCTTTTCATTTTTAAAACAGGAGTAAAATTATTTTGAGAGGTGTTTGTTGTTGTCAACGAATGGTAATGGGTACACCAACTACCTCGCCAACCGGACTTCCAAGAGCGGCTCCCATGAATTATTTTTGTGTTTATGTGGCACTCCTTCCAACCTTTCTTTCACAAACCATGGCTAACCGAATCCTCGGGTTCCTGCCAACAATCTCATACCCTGAAGGAGTGCCTTTTTATTTTAGTTTTATTATGATGACACTCCCCCCAACCTTTGCTTACACAAGCCATGGCTAACCGAATCCTTCGGGTGCCGTCCAACAATCACATACCATGGAGGAGTGTCTATTTAGGTTAATTAATTTGGGACTGGGAATCCCATTGCCAGCTCTTTTTGCAAAATTATCGGATAAGCGGATGTGCCACTAGTCCATAATGAAAGTCCGTCAAGAGTAAATGACAAGGTTGAAAGTTAAACACCACATACTTCCTCATGAGCTATGAAACTTTAACACAAATTGAGAAGCATTTTGAAGGTTTTAAAGGTAGCGCATGAGAATTTACTTGGAATGGTTTGAAATGCCATGCATAGGTATTTATGGTGGACACTTTGGAACAACTTGGTTTTCAGGTGTTTGGAGGCACGAGCAGCGTTCCCGCTCAGTACAAGTGAAGGCTAGCAATAGACTAGGGAGCGACAAATCAAGAGAGCAGTCACTGTCATAATCATGCTTGCGGCAAAATAAATTAACGGAGGCATAAAAGTGATACAAGAACTCTGAAGCAATGTAAATCATCAAGGCTTAATTGACTTTTGTTCAGTCATATGCATGCGTGAGCATGTGCCACGTCGATATAAATGAATTATTCAGAGGAGGATACCACAATGTCATACCTACTAATGAATAAAACAATGCAAGCAAACATCCATGACATGCTACTCATATTAATAAATTGGAGCTAAACATGAGAGATCATGAACTACTAGACTTTCTTAAATGACATATACCTCACATGAACCAACTAAGCATGCTCACATGGATGAGTATATATACAAAAATGAAAACAAATAGAGTTCATACCAGCCTCTCACCACAATCCAATTGTCGTAGATCATCATTATTGCCTTTCACTTGTGTAGCTTGGATAATATGAAATGAAAACCACGCTCCAGCCACCGAAGACCATTGAACTCATAATGAACTTTACAAACCAAAGAAGAACAGCAAATATTTTTGGAGTTTTCGAATTGGAAACAAGAACAAAAGGAAACAAGCAAACAAAGCAAAATCTTTTTGGATTTTCTTATAGCAAACCAACGATAGCAAATAAAGCAAAATAAATGCAAGAAACCAAGACAAACACATGGTGAAGAGAAACAACAGAAATATTTTTGGTCTTTTTGTGTTTTAGGAAAGAAACAAAGCAAAAATAAGAAATGGCAAACTAGAAAAGTCACATAAACACAAAGCAGCAGAAATTCGTCAAACTTGACAGCAGTACAGTACTCGATTTTTAAGAAATTCTTCCACTGCTCAAATCGAAAAGTGTTAAACTAATGAAAGTTAGACAACAATCTGGGGAACATGCACAAAAATTGGCTTTGCAAAATATTGTTCTGGCTATTTTTGAGAATGTTTTTGGTAACAGTCCAGAATCTGTTTTCAGGCAGCACTTCCCCAAATATCATCTCCCTCTCATTAGAAAACCACTCAAACAAACTAAACAAGTATATACAAGTATCCAGCAACCATAATATGCAAAGAATGAGTGATGCCGGTATACCTCCCCCCAAGCTTAGGCTTTTGGCCTAAGTGGAGTTCAACCCCAGCGAGGGTCGCTGTTCCTTGCCGGTGGATAATGCATTGCGTAGTCATAGTAAGGTCCTTGTGCAGAAGAAAAGCGCGGAGGCTCCACATGTCCAAAATGTTGATGCGAAGAACTTGCTGCATCGGATGACGAGTCGAGGTGTTCCTCGGCCTCCTCCATGTTGTCTCTTGCATGATAGCCTCCTCCCTCTATGTGTGCATTCAGTGCACCTTCGGTGACTGACCAATCCTCCCTGGAATCAAGGTTAAATAGAACAAGCGCAGGCAATCTTACTAGTTTTTCAGTTTTCTTAGTTGTTCTCCAAGACTTCTTGTAAAATGTTATCTTGTAAGATAGGTTACTCCAGTTAGATGAATCAGAAACAAATTCATGTTTAATCATGGAGACTATGTCAAGTCTTTCTACGGAAAGTCGAATATCAAGATGGTGAGGTTCTACACCATGCAAAGCTAGTAAACGAGAGGCGATGAGACCTCCACAGATTCCGCCCTTCTCACGGTTAGTAGCAAGTCCATAAGCTATCAATGCCCCCAAATTATAAGTCTTACTACCTTGCAGTGCAGCAGCTAGAAAAGCTAAATCCTGGATAGATAGTTTACTACCATTCTTTCTAGCAAGAACGCATTTAGTAATGAAATAAACAAAGTAGCGAATAGCTGGGAGTTGAATGCTAGTGATTTTACCACCATCCTCTGAGAAACTCCTTCCATGACAAATCATCTCGAAGAGGCTTAAGAGTTCTCGCGGCGATCCCCTTATCTTCTCGCATGATCCCCATTGCGGTACTCTAATTGCTGTACAAAAATCATTGAATGGCAAGTTGACAGTTTTATTATAAATCTTGTACTGAACCATGGGGTTAGATTGCAACCAATTGAACTTAAAATCCTGCACAACAAACATAGTCAATTTTGCATATTGGCATGGTTCTCCATCAACAAAATCATTCAACCCTGCACGAGAAATTAGATTCTGAACATCTTCCAATATTCCTGCACTTCTCATGAAATCTGTGCACGGGTAGTAAGAGGGGTATACTCCCTCTTCGCGGTTCACTCTCATGACTTGCTGCACCTCCAATTCTTGTTGGTTTAGCTGATATCTATTCCACTCCATTTTCTGAAATTTTTCAACAAACAATATAAAATTTGATTTGGTGACATATAATTGAGGGGAACTACTATAGGAACTTGCTAGAGTACTAATCATGCATCAAAACTAGTTTATACATCTTAGAACAAGCATGCAAGCTCACTAAACATGTTACCTACAGCAGCAAAATATTCAAGATATACTCAACCAAACAAAATTCTACTTGGATAATCGGAGGAGTCACATACCGGAGAGCAAATGTGCCAAATTTCAGACAGAAATCTGGGCTGAGCAAAGAGATCGAAAAATCCTGAGCTCTTGAGAAAAAACGCGAGTGAGAGAAAGTTGGTGCTGATTTTTTCGGGAGAGAGAAGAGTGTGGGAGGAAGAGATGCTAAAGTGGGGCAAAGGGGGACCCACACACCAGGGTGGCGCGCCCCCCTTGCTGGCCGCGCCGGCCTGTGGGGTGCCACCCTGGGGTGTCCCACTGATCATCCCCAGGTGCTCCCAGGTGCATTTTCGAAAAATAGGACCAACGGTATAATTTTTGTGAATTTTTGAAAACTTTGAAAAATGCACATTTCTGGGTATTAAGTTTGTTATTACTGGACAGGAAAATTTTTGAAATCTCTAATTCACTAAGGAACTTTGTAAATCAAAAGTGCTACAGCAAGTAAAGCAAGTGGAGGAAGAAAGAAATGTTGTTTACCTCCTCTATGCATATAAAAAGTATTTGTTAACAAGGTTGATCAAGTCTTGCCACCAAATAAATTTTACATAGCATATGAAGAAATAAACCTCAAATCAATCATGTTACCTTGAATTGTATTGATATGGATCCAATCATAAGACTTTGATATCCTTCTTTAGGCTCATATATAGGACAATCGATAGTTCCAATTTTAATAGTTCTCACATTAGAAATAGTATTGACTCCACATACTTTATCAATCCTCTTGGGGAAATAGACGGTATGCTCCTTATCATCAACATTGAAAGTAACCTTTCCTTTATTGCAATCAATAACAGCCCCTGCGGTGTTAAGAAAAGGTCTCCCAAGAATAATAGACATATTATCATCTTCAGGCATTTCCAACACAACAAAATCATTTAATATCAAGCAGTTATTAGTAACTTGAATAGGAACATCCTCACATATACCAACAGGAATAGCAGTAGATTTATCAGCCATTTGCAAAGATATATCAGTAGGTATCAACTTATATAAATAAAGTCTCTTATAAAGAGAAAAAAGCATAACAATAACACCGGCTCCCAAGTCACATAGAGCAGTTTTAACATAATTATTCTTAATAGAACAAGGAATAGTAGGTATACCTGGGTCTCCCAACTTCTTTGGAACTTTGCCATTGAAAGAGTAATTAGCAAGCGTAGTGGAAATCTCCTCATTGGGGATTTTCCTTTTGTTAGTGACAATATCTTTCATGTACTTTGAATAAGGAGGCAATTTAATAGCATCAGTCAAAGGGATTTGCAAGAATAAAGGTTTCATCCAATCACAAAATTTATTATAGTGTTCTTCTTCCTTTGATTTTAGTTTCTTAGCAGGAAAAGGCATTTGCTTTTGCACCCAAGGTTCCCTTTCATTACCATGTTTCTTAGCAATAAAATCTTCTTTAGTATACTTTTTATTTTTAGCATGCTTTTCAGGTTCATCTTCAACTTCTTCTTTATCAGAAGCATCATTCTTATCATTATCATTATTGTTATCATGTTCATTACCACTTTCGGTTTCAGCGTCGGAAATAGAAATACTATTAGGATCATTAACAGGTTCAGAGGATTCTACAACATTTTTATGTTTCTTCTTCTTTTTCTTAGAAGGGGCACTAGGTTCAATGCGTTGAGAATCTTGTTCAACTCTTTTGGGATGCCCTTCAGGATATAGAGGATCCTGGGTAGAGACACCACCTCTAGTTGTTACTTCATAAGCATGTTTCTCTTTAGAATTATTTTTTAACAAGTCATTTTGCGCTTTAGTGAGTTGATCAATTTGAGTTTGAACCATTTGAAAATGTTTAATAAGCATCTTAACATCATTGGAGGTTCTCTACACAATATCATGCAAATTGCTAATAGCTTGAGAATTTTCCATTAGATGATTCTCTACTCTCATATTAAAATTTTCTTGCTTAACAATATAATTATCAAACTCATCTAAGCATTGAGCAGGAGGTTTCGAATACGGAATATCTTCCCTAGTAAAGCGTTGAAGGGAGTTTACCTCAATCATGGATGAAGGGGGAATTATCTCACATATATCTTCTATGGGAGGTAGATTCTTCACATCTTCGGATTTAATACCTTTCTCCTTGAGAGACTTCTTGGCTTCCCTCATATCTTCATCATTCAATTTAATTAAACCCTCTTCTACAATATTGGCGTTGGAGTTGGTTCAGGTGTAGTCCAATCATCATGATTATAGCCTATTTTAGCCAATAATTCTTCAGCTTCGTCTGGAGTTCTTTTCCTGAAAACACAACCAGCACAACTATCCAAATATGCTCTAGACTCCACGGTTAGTCCACTATAAAATATATCAAGTAAATCATGCTTTTCCAAATCATGTCCAGGTCGAGCTCTGATAAGTGAGCAAAATCTTGCCCAAGCTTCTGGCAATTTCTCTCCATCTTCCTGCTCAAAGCTATAAATTTTCTGTAGAGCAGCATGTTGAGCACTATCAGGAAAGTATTTTCGAAAGAAAACATCACGCAAATCAGTTGGACTTTTAATAGAACCAGGAGGCAAATTATTATACCAAGTTTTAGCATCATCCTTTAATGAGAAAGGAAAAATTTTAGCGACAAAGTAAGTACGCATCTTGACATCATCAGAAAACAAGCTACTCATAGAAGAAAGTTCAATCATGTGTTCTACAGCACTTTGTTTTTCAGTACCACAAAAGGGTGCTTTCTCTACAATAGCTATATGAGGTAGATCAAGAGAAAAATCATAATCTTTATCCTTAATGCATATAGGAGATGTGGCAAATTTAGGATCAGGAGATAACTTATGTCTAACAGTATATTGTGTGAGAAACTTTTTAATTTTTCTTGCATCAGCAGTAGCATTGCATCTATTAATAAAATCATCATTAAGCTCCACATAATCTTCATCAGGATCATCACTAGAATAATCAAGTTCAGGTGAATTAACAGGTGTAGCAGCATTTTCATTAGGAGTTTCAGCATTTTCAATTTGTCTAGACCTAGCAATTGTAGCATCTAGAAAGGATCCCAATGAACCACTATCATCAAGCATAGCAGAAACATTATCAATATTATGAGAATTTTCAGATTCAGCAGAAGTACCAGCAAGTGAAGTTTGCGGCGGTGAAACAAGTTGACTTATCACAGATGGTGAATCAAGAGTAGCAGAGGTACTCAGAGTTGTACCTTTTCTTGTAGTGGATGGTAATATGGCGACTTTAGGATCGCGAGTTTTACCCATGATGGAGAATTTGCAGCGAACAATATCAATCCATGTGAACTTCCAAATAAAGCTATGCTCCCCGGCAACGGTGCCGTAAAAACAGTCTTGATAACCCACAAGTATAGGGGATCGCAGCAGTCTTCGGGAAGTAAATCCCAATTTATTGATTCGACACAAGGGGAGACAAAGAATACTTGAAAGCCTTAACGGCGGAGTTGTCAATTCAGCTGCACACAGAAACAGACTTGCTCGCAAGAGTTTATCAGTAGTAACAGTTTTATAGCAGTAGCAGTAGTGAAATAACAGCAGTAGAGTAACAGAGACAGCAGTAGTGATTATAGTAAACAGCAGGATTAAAATACTGTAGGCACGGGGACGGATAACGGGTGTTGCATGGATGAGAGAAACTCATGTAACAATCATAGCAGGGCATTTGCAGATAATAATAAAACGGTGTCCAAGTACAAAGCAATCAATAGGCATGTGTTCCATATATAGTCGTACGTGCTCGCAATGAGAAACTTGCACAACATCTTTTGTCCTACCAGCCGGTGGCAGCCGGGCCTCAAGGGAATCTACTGGATATTAAGGTACTCCTTTTAATAGAGTACCGGAGCAAAGCATTAACACTCCGTGAACACATGTGATCCTCACATCACTACCATCCCCTCCGGTTGTCCCGATTTCTGTCACTTCGGGGCCATTGGTTCCGGACAGCGACATGTGTATACAACTTGCAGGTAAGATCATAAAACAATAAATATCATGATGAAACAATAGCATGTTCAGATCTGAGATCATGGCACTCGGGCCCTAGTGACAAGCATTAAGCATAACAAGTTGCAACAATATCATCAAAGTACCAATTACGGACACTAGGCACTATGCCCTAACAATCTTATGCTATTACATGACCAATCTCATCCAATCCCTACCATCCCCTTCGGCCTACAGCGGGGGAATTACTCACACATGGATGGGGGAAACATGGCTGGTTGATGAAGAGGCGTCGGTGGTGATGATGGCGATGATCTCCTCCAATTCCCCGTCCCGGCGGAGTGCCAGAACGGAGACTTCTGGCTCCCGAGACGGAGTTTCGCGATGTGGCGGCGTTCTGGAGGGTTTCCGGCGACTTCGACTTCTTGGTCGCGATTTTTAGATCGAACCCTTTAAGTAGTCCAGAGGAGGGCGTCGGAGTCCGGCCGAGGGGGCCACACGCTAGGGCCACGCCGCCCTAGGGTGTGGGGCCCTCGGGCCTCCACCTAACTTGCCCTTCTGGCTCCGTGAGTCTTCTGGAAAAATAGGACCTTTCGCATAAATTCCGAGGATTTTCCTGAAAGTTGGATTTCTGCACAAAAATGAGACACCAGAACAGTTCTGCTGAAAACAGCGTTAGTCCGTGTTAGTTGCATCCAAAATACACAAATTAGAGGCAAAACAATAGCAAAAGTGTTCGGGAAAGTAGATACGTTTTGGACGTATCAAGAACCTGCAAGCTTGCTTCATGTATATCTATTATTTCAGGGAGACACAGACAATAATAAAGAGCCCACTCCTTTGGAAATATTCAAGGAGTGCCACTTCAGCCGGAAAAATGGCTTCTCCACCACAGTACAAGATGCAATTGTAAGTATGCTTTTGCCTCCATGTAAGTTGAATGATGTATCCTGCTGCTTTTGATAACCTTTGATTTTCTTTATTGCAAACCAAGGCTGAAATGGAAAAGCAGCTCTCTGAACCTACAACAGATGGAGGACAAAAGAGTGAGGCCCAGGTTGTATCCGAGGTCCTCTGAAGGAATAGAACCAAACCTAGTTTTCTTTGAAATGCAAGGCTCGTGTGTTCCTCTGGATCAAAGATTAGCAACCTGGTTGTAGGTTTGGAGATAGAGAAGAGGAGAAGCGCATAGCTGCTGGATATTGTGAGCGGACAACGTGATCAAATGGATGAGCTTAGTAGCAAGGTAGAAGAAGGAGAAAAGAATCGTGTCATCATGGAGGATTGAGCAGTTAAGCCAGATAATGCTCACGCAAAGTTAGAAATTCTAACCAAGGTAACGTGGTGACCTGGTGGTGCAGTGTTCGACGGTTGAACTATTTGGTGATGCGGTGGTGCTAACTGAACTGTCGTTCCGATGCTGCTCATTAGACAAAGATTGTACTATATTATAGATACATTGCGAATTTTACCTGTAATAATATGTAGGCGCCTGTATTTTTATCCTATAGCGTTCTGTTCTGCAGGTTTGTACGAGCCACTATTGGGCCCGAATGTTTATCAGCCGGTTTGTTCTACCCAGGTGGGCCGCTAGAGACATTATTAACATGTTGTAATAATTAGTTGGGCCGAATTTTGTAAAGTTGCCTTCTTTGTCTGGGTTTTTCTGTATATCCTAAATGGGCCGCCGTAGCCCATAACAGTGTAAACGAAATGGCCTACCATCCTCCTATGGGCAATAATCAATTTTTATTGACGCCGGATGACTGGGCCTACTATATGGACCTTACTTTCTGTACAATTGGGCTTCTGTTCATGGGCTGCAGTAAGTCAAAATGGGCCGTTCGTGATCACTGAGCGAAGGCCCAACGCAAGGGAAGTACAACATGGGCTGTAGTTTCTGCAAAATGGGCCAAACTAGATAGTGCAAACGGCCCAAATCAACTTCCACGTGTCCGTTTTGGATTGGCCAACGTGTCGACATCAAATCAAAACGTGGCATGAGTGGCCATTCGACACGTCTCGAGCTAAAACATGGCACACGTAGACAGTACGTGTCGGTTGCTTATTGGTCGGCATGGAAAGTACAAAGTTGCCATCTGTCCTTATGTAATTGGCAAACTACTGCCAAAAAAGTTGTCCCATATGGCAAATAGAAATTGGCTACGTGTGTGATGACATCACGCGACAAGACTGGCACCTTAATCATTGGCGCGACAACATAATCATTGGTCTGACACAGTCGACACCATGGTCTCCGCCAGGGTGTACCGCCCCTATGACGGATATCCTTCGTCACGACTATGCGGGCCGGCTGGGCTTTGGGCTTGGGAAGGTCGTCATGGATCCGTGACGGGAAAATCTAACCGTCAGTATGGCCATCTGTGACGCGAGATCCACCACGGTCCTGCAAACCGTCAGAAAGACCTCTCTGTGAAGGATTTTGAACATTCGCTGACGAACTAAAATCGTTATAGAAGACCCATATGTTACTAGTGTTTGGATCACGTCGCTCTCTGGTCGGGTCCGGCCGCCGTTCTTCTCCGTTCTCAATGCCTTGAACTTCCACTTCACCTCACGTTCGGATCGCTTCTCGCTGTGGGAACCGGAGCCTGGCATCTTCTCCACTTCGGTAGCCTGTACCAGCATCGCCGCCGCAGTGCTCCACTGCGGCCGCTTCAACTACGACGGCCTGGCTATGCTCTCCATCCCTCTGTTGACCTTGCTAGGCGTCATCTTCATTTTCAAATCCCAGCGTTTCTCTTCAAATCGATGATGTTGATGTCAACACACAAGGTGCATCTTTATCTTCATGATGTCAACACGCAAGGTTCGAATCGATGATGGTGATGTCAACACGCAAGGTGCAAGGCCCATGCTGCCCTGCAACATCGTCTCCATCGTCCGCTTCACCGCCGTCCTAGAGCCATACGCCCGCATCGAGCTCGTCCCGGTCAACCACACCGACCAGCCCGCCGCCGACACGCGCCCCGACCGCGACTCCTTCCGGTACTACTCCAAGCCTCTCTCCCAAAGCTATTTCGGGAGGTCCTACCTCGTCGTCACCAACATCTGCGAGCAGTCCATGTTCCCCGCATTTGAGGCTAGGAACAACAGGTAGGCGCTGCACATGCTGGTCCTGGACAGCGTGCATTACAATGTCGAGCACACGGCCGCCACAAGGCACAACCTGGGCGGTGACTGGGGAGGAAAATTCGTTCCCCTGAAGAGGATGGGTGTGGGTGACAACATGGTGTTCATCCGTGGCGGCAGCGACTGATACGTCTCAAACGTATCTATAATTTTTGATGCTCCATGCTTGTTTACACCAATTCATATATGTTTTGCTAATACTTCGTTGCACTTTTATACATTTTCTGGCACTAACCTATTAACAAGATGCCAAAGTGCCAGTTCCTTGTTTTCTGTTGTTTTGTATTTCAGAAAAGTTGTACAGGAAATATTCTCATAATTGGACGAAACAAAAGCCGAAGTCAATATTTTTCCGTAATGAAGACAGAGTCCAGAGGGGGGGTCGAAGAGAGGCAGCAGGGCGATCACGCAAGCCCTAGGCGCGGCCTAGCCCTGGCCCACGCCTAGGGGTGGTGTGGGCCACCCTGGCCTCCACCTACATCGCCCGTCCGCCTATTTTCTCACGATCTCGGGAAAACCCTGAATACCCGAGCCTCCATACACGAAAAGTTCCGTCACGGCCGCCATTGCAGAACCCATCTCGGGAGGGTTCTGAAGCTCTTCCCGGCACCCTTCCGGAGGGGGAAATCATCACTGGAGGCATCTACATTGCCATGTCCGCCTTCGAAGTGATGCGTGAGTAGTTCATCCCTTGAGTATGGGTCCATAGAATTAGCTAGATGGTTGTATTCTCCATTGTGTGCCTCATGTTTAGATCTTGTGAGCTGCCCTACATGAGCAAGATCATCCTTATGTAATGTTCCATGTTGTGTTTGCTGGGATCCGATGAATATTGTATACTACTATGTTGAGGTCGATTATATATTCATGTCATATGTTATTTGTGATCTTGCATGCTCTCCGTTGCTAGTACATACTCTGGCCAAGTAGATGCTTGTGACTCCAAGAGGGGGTACTTATGCTCGATAGTAGGTTCATGCCTCTAGTTTTCTAGAAGAGTGACAATAACTTCTAAGATTGTAGATGTGATGTTGCTACTGGGGAAAAAAACAACAATGTTTTATCCGAGGGTATTTCTATTGTTTACTTTACACACATTTCTTAATGCGATAATCTATTTCTTGTAACTTAATACTGAAAGGGATTCGGACGATAACCGAAAGGTGGATTATTAGTCATAGACGCAGTTGGATTAGCTCTATGTATTATGTTGTAATGCCCAAACGAACCTCATAGTAATCATCTTGTCATGTATGGTCGATATTCTGTCAATTGCCCAGCTGTAATTTGTTCACCCAACATGTTATTTATCTTTATGGAGAAACACCTCTAGTGAACTATCTACCCCGGTCCTTTCCTTTACACTGATAAATTCAATCACTACAATCATGTTCTGTTTACTTACTGTAAGCTATGTTCTCTTTAATTACTGCAAACATCTATTTCCACTCGATACGTCTAATCCTTTGTGTTCAGCAAATCGGTGAGATTGACAACCTCACTGTAAGTTGGGGCAAATTATTTTGGTTGTGTTGTGTGTAGGTTCCATGTTGTTGCTGACGTCAGTAGTGCGCCCTGCCACTAGTCAACCAACAACACCTTCAGAAGTCACACCTTTCTCCTACTGGTCGATTAAACCTTGGTTTCTTACCGAGGGAAAACTTGTTGTTATGCTCATCACACCTTCCTCTTGGGGTTTCCCAACCGCTTCCACAACAACCACCACCAAGATTGTCTGGCGCCATCACCGGAGCACCATCAGCGACTAGAGTCTGATGATCGACCCCGACAGCCGCCTGCTAACCTGTGGGTGCAGGAGCCGCTTGAGGAACTGACTGAATCATTGGAGCTTGCCACTCTAGTCCGGGTTCCATTGACGGTCACATTCTTGGCGAGCCGAGGCAACACGTGTCGTCATGCCCGTATATGGAGGCGTATCGGACATGGGCCCAAAACGAGTTGGACGCGCGCGCCTTGCCGAGTTGGGCGCCACCGCGACGGAAATTGACCTCCTCCTCAGCTCCTGAAGTCGTCGTGCCCTCATCGCTGGCCGTCCCCCGGAGCGCCGCTGGCCATCCCCTATGGTGGTGGTGATGCGGAGCCCCATCTCCAGGACGAGCCCCACCAATTCCATTCTTGCCACCAAGTCAGGCACAACCACCGCGTGATGCGGCAAATGCTGGCCAATTTTGCAACCCTCGGTGGTCGAGTCTGCTGCTGATGTTGTTTGGCGTTGCTACCAGTGGGGGTCGGAGATGGTAGACTTTTTTGCTACACCTGTTCTGCAATGTTGCTAACAAGGGATAAATATTTTGCTACAAGATTTTCCGGCGAGGTCTCTGTTGATATCTCCGACAAGGTATCCGTTATGCAGATTTGCAACCTAGGAATAAATATTTTGCTACAACATTTTTACGATTTTGCTACAATTGCAAAATATGTTTGCTACTGGGTCTCCGGCGACATCTCCGGTGAGTTCTCCGACGAGTTCCCAGTCCCGACGATATCCACTTTTGCTATAATAGCACAATTTTTTGCTACACGCTCTCCGGCGAGGCTCCGGTGGTTTGTTCGGCGGACTCAACGTTTTTTTTATTTCGTGGGTGAATCATTTTTTGCTACACTGAAGCAAAAAAAAAACACGTGTCAGCAAGGAAAAGGAGGACTGGAAAATCAAATCCCCTGAATTCCTAGCACTGTCTTTTGTGAATTCGAAAACCATGCATTTTCCCCCACAAATAAACTAGTACTGTGGTAAACAGCTGTCGATAAGAAACGTACAGTCCCGGTAAACGTATACCTCTGACAAAAGAAAACTGACTCCCGAAATTGCTAAGCCCACGCCGTGTTTCCACCCCATTTCCCACAGCAAGAGAGAGAAGAGAAGAGAAACAATGGCCGCCGCCGCCGGCGCCGCACAGGAGGACCTCCAGCGCTGGGTCGCCCGCGCCGTCGCGCTCACCCGCCTACCGGCGGTGGGATCCGAAGTGTACTACTTCCATCAAGGCCACGCCGAGCAGTTCTCTCTCCCTCATCCGCAGCCTGACCAGCCCATGGTGCCCTGCACCGTCGCCTCCATCGTCCGCTTCACCGCCGTCCAAGAGCCATACGCCCGCATCGAGCTCGTCCCGGTCAACCACAGCGACCAGCCCGCCGCCGACACGCGCCCCGACCCCGACTCCTTCCGGTACTACTCCAAGCCTCTCTCCGAGAGCGATTTACGGAGGTCCTACCTCCTCGTCCCCAAGCCGTGCGTGCAGTCCATGTTCCCCGCGCTTCAGCCCGGGAACGACAGGCAGCCGCTGCACATGCTGGACCTGAACGGCGAGCATTACGATTTCGAGCACACGGCCGCCGCGAGGGACAACCTGGTGTTAGAGTTGTATCCGTATACGAATCTGTATACGTATTGTAAACCGTACTTTTGTTCATATATATATATCAGAACCCTACCCGATGAGGCACATCGGGGTAGGCTGCATATTTCTCTTTTCTTCGTTAGTTTTCATGGTAACAGAGCCACCGTTCCTGACCTAGGTCGAGCGCTCGTCCAAGTCTTCCGCTGCTGCCGCCGGCGTTCTCCGCGCCGCCGTCGATCTCCACAGGCCGCGATGGCCTCGCCTTCATCTGAGTCCACGCCCGCGACGGTTTCTGTTACGCCGCCGGGTGTTTCCCCGATCGGGAGCACGGCCCCTCCGCCTGCTCCGATCGTGAGCGCGGCCTCGCTGTTTCCGGCTTCGCCGGTGAATTCCGCCGGCGCCCTGCAGCTTCCGGCTGCGTCTTCAGGTGCCGACGGCGCCCCGCAGCTTCCGGCTGCGTCTCCAGGTGCTGCCATGGCCGGCGCCCCGTCTACTGCAGAGTCCACCATCACCAACGCGACAGCACCGCTGCCGGTGATCCCGCCTTCGATCTACACCAACGCTGCACTCCTTGCCGCCTCTCTTGGTCACGGATCCGGGCAGGGACACGGGGTGAACTTCCCTGGCTACCCTGGGTACTACCCTGGCTACCCTGGGTATGCAATGATGGCGCCAGGTAGCTATGCGCCAGGTGGCTATGCGCTTCCGCCCATGGCGCCGGGCAGCTATGCGCCCCCGCCCGTGGCATCACCCTCGCTAGGGTTTGGCTCACCGGCGCCAACAACGGCGCTAGCTCTGCCCTATGGCTCTACTCCACCACCGCCACCGGGCCCTGCTGCACCATCCATGCCAGTGCCGCCGATGCATCACCAGCCGTTCCCAGCACACGGTCTGCCACCGGTGGTCACCATTGCCTCGTCCATCACCATCAGACTGACGAGCGAAAATTATTTGTTCTGGCGTGCACAAGTCGGTCCTCTTCTTCGCAGCCACATGCTCATGGGATATGTTGATGGCTCTCTTCCGTGTCCTAGTCCTCATGTTGATGTTTCTCATGCCGGTGCCATGCATCATGCACCTAACCCGGCTCATCAACATTGGACTCAGCAGGACCAGGCTATTCTCTCTGGGTTCGTCTCCTCGATGACTGAAGGCGTCCTAGGCATGATCATGTTCTCGGGTACCTCTCGCGAGGCTTGGGAGACCCTTAGTGGAGCTTTTGCCTCCACCTCCATTGCTCGGTCCTCTGCTATTCGACAGGAGATGGCTGAACTGAAGAAAGGGAACAAGACCGTCAATACTTATTTCCATCAGATGAAGGCCCTCTCAGATTCCCTCACCAGCATTGGCGAGCCCTTGCGTGATGCGGAGTTTGTCTCATACATACTTGCTGGACTTGATGAGGAGTATGATGCCCTGTATCAAGTGGTTACGAATCGTACCACTCCTATACAAATTCGTGACTTGTTCTCGCAACTTCAGGCTACAGAACAACGCAAATTGGCTCAGCGTCGCTCGAGTAGCTCCTCGCATTTTCCTGCTGCACATATTGCTGCACCTCCTGCAGCCTATGGGGCCGGCCGTGGTGGACCCCGTCCCCCAACACCATCCGCCAAGACCGCACCTACAGCCACGCCCAAGCAGAATGGTGGGCGTACTCCTGTTGTCTGTCAGCTGTGTGGGACTCCGCGCCATGTGGCATCTCGGTGTTACAAGAGGTTCAACCGTGATTTTCTTGGCCTTGGCAATGATGGGAGCGTTACAGAGAAGCAACTTGCTATGGCGATGTCTGCCTCTCATGGCTCTCAGGGTGCTTCACAGTCCGTAGACCCGGCGTGGTATGCGGACTCCGGTGCCACTCACCACATTACTAGCGAGCTTGACAAGCTCACTTCGCGCGAGCCCTACCACGGCACTGATCAGGTCCATACAGCTAATGGCACAGGTATGCACATTCATAATGTTGGTCAAGCTATTTTATCCACTCCGTCTTCTAGGTCTCTCGCTCTAAATAATGTCCTTCATGTTCCTAAAGCCACTCGAAATTTGTTATCCATGAGTAAACTTTCCCATGATAATAATGTGTTCATTGAACTTCATCCTCATGATCTTTTTGTAAAGGACCTGGACACGAGAGCACCCATCCTTAGAGGTCGTTGCAGTGGAGGTCTCTATGAGATTAAAGCACCTGTCATCAAGCAAGCCCTTTCCAGTGTCAAGGTGTCGCGTGATATGTGGCATCATCGTCTAGGACATCCAGCGTTACAAGTCGTTCAGCATGTTCTTCGTAGTCATGAGTTACCATCTACACGTGAGTCCAATAAAATTGAGTCTGTTTGTGATGCTTGTCAGCAAGGGAAGAGCCATCAGTTGCCCTTTTCCTTGTCTACTCGTGTAACACAGTTTCCATTAGAGATTATTTATTCTGATGTTTGGGGTCCTGCTCAAACCTCTGTTAGCGGACATCGTTTTTATGTGAGTTTTGTTGATGCTTATAGTCGTTTCACTTGGCTCTATTTACTCAAACATAAATCTGATGTCTATGATGTGTTTCTCCAGTTTCAAAAACATGTTGAACGTCTCTTGAATCGCAAAATTATTCATGTCCAAACTGATTGGGGTGGGGAGTATGAGAAACTTCATCCCTTCTTTCATAATCTGGGTGTCTCACATCGTGTGTCTTGTCCTCACACACATCAACAAAATGGCACCGTTGAGCGTAAGCATCGTCACATTGTTGAAACCGGTCTTACTTTACTGGCACATGCATCGGTTCCCTTATGTTATTGGAATGATGCTTTCTCTACAGCTTGTTTCCTCATTAACAGGCTTCCTAGTCGCACCATTGCGATGAAAACACCTCTTCAGAGACTTCTTAACGAAACACCTGACTATACCTTTTTTAAGGTGTTTGGGTGTGCTTGTTGGCCACACCTTCGACCATATAACAATCATAAACTTGATTTTCGTTCGAAGAAGTGTGTGTTTCTGGGCTATAGCTCTCTTCATAAAGGATACAAATGTCTTCATGTTCCGTCTAATCGTGTCTACATATCCAGGGACGTTATTTTTGACGAGAACGTTTTTCCCTTTGCCAACATGCCCAACTCTCAGGATCTACCCCCTGTGTCGGAGTCTTCTTTACTTTCAGCTGACCGCTTTATGGATGTTGCACATGCCTTGCCTTTGCTTTCTGACCATGGTGCAGGTATCGGACGCGGGAGTCGGCTCGACGTTTTTACTCCATCGGACGTTTACGTCGATCATGGTCTGCATGGGAGTGCCCCTGGCTGCGTGCAGCCATGCACAGCTCCTGCCACTGAGCTAGGCTCTGCCTTGGGCTCTGTGCAAGCCGAGCCGGGAGATATCACGTCTGGCTGTTGCCCCGCCTCGGGCTCCGCGCCCACGCCCAGCTCCAGCTCCGCGCCCACGCCCAGCTCCAGCTCGGTCTCCCGCCCAGCTCCACGTGAGCAGCATGGCTTGCTGCATGCTGGCTCGCTGCATGCCCAGGAGCAGCTGCTATCGCATGACGAGCAGCACATGCGTGTGTCTGCTCCATTCACTGGCCCACTGCATGGCTCCACAGATACAGCACCAGCAGGAGTGGTCACGGAATCTGCACCTGACATGGATCCTTCGTCCGCAGCGCCTGGTCGGCCGGCCGATTCTTCCTCAATTATTTCCGTGTCAGCTCCACTTTGCTCCAATGCAGATTCTACTTGCTCCACAGATACAAAGAACGCCCGGTGGTCACATCACCGCCTCCTGCCCCGCCCGCTGGACCTATGACACGTCGGCGACACGGTATACATCAGCCTAAAAAGCGCACTGATGGCACAGTTGCCTGGACTTGTGTACTTACAGCTCATGCGGCACTGAAGCACACTCTTGAACCTCGTGATTACAAAGAGGCGCTTCGCACCTCACACTGGCGTGATGCTATGGAGACGGAATTTTCTGCTCTTCAGGCAAATCAGACTTGGCGCTTGGTTCCTCCTGTTTCTGGTGTGAATTTAATTGACTCTCGATGGGTGTTCAAGGTGAAGCTTCATGCAGATGGTTCTATTGAGAGGTACAAGGCGCGTCTTGTTGCAAAGGGGTACAAGCAGCGTTATGGTCTAGACTATGATGAGACTTTCAGTCCTGTGGTCAAGCCAGCTACTATTCGCCTATTGCTAGCCATGGCTCTCTCTCACAGATGGCACCTTCGTCAGCTTGATATTCAGAACGCCTTTCTCAATGGTTATTTGGATGAAGTGGTATATATGCGTCAGCCACCTGGTTTTGTTGACCCTGATAAGCCCGATCACTACTGCAAGCTCATTAGGTCACTATATGGACTGAAGCAAGCTCCTCGTGCATGGCATGCACGTCTCAGCTCTGTGCTTGGGTCATTGGGATTCTCTCCTTCTGTGACTGATACGTCGTTGTTTGTTCTTCAGCGTTCTGGTATTACAGTCTATCTGTTGATTTATGTTGATGATATTATCGTTCTCAGTTCTACAGCTGCTGCTATTCCTAAGTTGATCAGTCAGCTTCGCTCTGAGTTCTCTGTCAAGGATCTGGGAGTTCTACATTATTTTTTGGGGATTGAGGTGTCCTCACCTTCCTCTGGCAGTCTTCTCCTTCGACAGCGTAAGTACGCGCTTGAGCTTCTTGCTCGTGCTGGCATGTTGAAGTGCGCTCCTGTGACCACACCCATGGCATCTTCTGATCGTCTTTGCAGTACTGATGGTGATTTGCTCTCTTCTGAGGAGGCTACTCAGTACCGCAGTCTTGTTGGTGGCCTTCAGTACCTGACTATGACACGACCTGATTTATCTTTTGTGGTGAACAAGGTGTGTCAGTATCTTCATGAGCCTCGTACATCACATTGGTCGGCTGTTAAGCGTATTCTTCGCTATGTTCGTTACACAGTTGATACTGGCCTGTTGTTTCGGTCATCCTCCTCTACACTGCTTTCAGCCTTTTCAGATGCAGATTGGGCTGGCAATATGGATGACAGGCGATCAACGGGAGGGTATGCTATCTTCTATGGCGGTAATTTGATCGCCTGGAGTGCTCGCAAGCAGTCTACTGTCTCTCGGTCTAGTACAGAGTCCGAATACAAGGCTCTTGGTAATGCTACAGCTGAGCTAATTTGGGTACAGTCATTACTGAAGGAGCTTGGTGTTGCTCAAATTCAGCCTCCGATACTCTGGTGTGACAATATTGGTGCTACTTATTTGTCATCTAATCCAGTCTTTCATGCAAGGACAAAGCACATTGAAGTTGACTTTCATTTTGTCCGTGAGCGTGTGTCTCGGAAGCAACTGCAGATTCGGTTCATCTCATCGAAAGATCAAGTTGCTGATATTTTTACTAAGCCTCTCCCGTTACCTTTGTATGAGCATTGTAAGCGCAATCTCAATCTTTCCCTAGTTGAGATTGAGGGAGGGTGTTAGAGTTGTATCCGTATACGAATCTGTATACGTATTGTAAACCGTACTTTTGTTCATATATATATATCAGAACCCTACCCGATGAGGCACATCGGGGTAGGCTGCATATTTCTCTTTTCTTCGTTAGTTTTCACCTGGGCGGTGACTGGGGGGAAAAATTCGTTCCCCTCAAGAGGATGGGTGTGGGTGACAGCGTGGTGTTCATCCGTGGCGGCGGCGACCAGAGTCTGATGATCGAGTCTCGTCCCCAGCAGCCGCCTGCTAACCTGTGGGTGCAGCAGCCGCATGACGAACTGACCGAATCATCGGAGCTTGCCAGTCTAGGGGTTACATTCAGGGTCACGTACTACCCAGGGAGGCGTTCTTGCTCACCGTTCGTCGTGCCTCGAGGGGCTGTCGATGAAGCCATGCGCAAGCAATGGGAGCCAGACATGCAGGTGCGCATGCGGCCAAGTGATCTGGTGCTACGCGCCGGGGACACCCACGGCGCCGCGACCATGGAAGACACAAAAGGGACCATCAAGGCGGTGATCACCGTCCCCGTGTGGCGGAACCTCCAGGTATACTGTGACTGTTATGTATGTCTTGGTCGACTGGATACATTGATCTGCATGTGTCTTGGTAGAATGTCGTAGCTTTCACCCTTACTTTATGTGTCTTGATGTTGACTTACATGTACAGTTGTGTCAATTTGGCTAAAAATGAAACTGTCGTTGCAGATTGATCTTGATGGATCATCGTCGAATTCGCCTCCCGTCACCAAGAACATGTGGGAGGTCGAATCTCTCCATCCCCAACCTCCTGTTGCCAAGAGGACCAAGAAAGCTACTGACCCAGGGCCCTCGCGTGACGATGAGTCGAAAGAACCTGTGACGGCGCTGAGGTTGGGAATACATTGACACAACATGCTAGTGAGTCCTCTTCACTATTTACACTTGTTCATGTCTATGCACAGACTGTGTTTTTCAATAAAGCTCCAATCTATTTAAAGACAAAAACGAAGCTACTATGTTAAATAATGTGCAGAATATACTAGATGGAGTAGAATATAGGATGTTTTCACTAATCACTTACTCAGATGGGAGTGGAATACCGTTGGCACTAAATATAAATGGATGGCAAGGAGCCTAGCATTCCTGTCCGGCTGTCCCCTGTCTATTGTAAACAGCATGGTTATTCTGATGCACCTCAATACTTGTCCCAGGCTACCAGTTTGCATGGAAACTGGATGTCCATGCAACCTGCTTCGTTATCTAGAAATATCATGTTGTACGGACTAGATAAAATGCATATTAACCTCCTTCATTAGCTAGACATATTTTTTCGTACAGACTAGATAGAATGCCTATATTATCATCACCTGTTTACTCATTTATCTTTGCACTTACGTGCATTCTGCAGATGGTTGACTCTCTTCGTTCAGGCACTTGGTTCTGGTTTTTTGGCTGTAGTCAGAGGATGGCGACATGATTGAGAGTTTGGGTGATTCAGCCCCATTGCCTAGTTTACTTTAGTTCTAATCTCGTGAACCACTGGTCTCAACTCTTTGGCCAAGTTTTTCTTGTCAGCATAACCTGTTAATGAGATGATGTCAGTGCTGCTTCTGGACACCTACTGCTGCAATGGTTTTTGATAATCCTTTTGATTTCGTCGCACTTTATAATTGGTGTGTGACAACCTTAATTTGCATGCTGTTCTGGCTTGAGACCGCTTAAAAAAGATACCTAGAGAATAATAATTGCTATTAGTATGTTTTAATATTTATTTCTGTCAAAACTCTTTCCCAAAACAAAACGGAGGAAGGCTACTTTTTTTCTTCCCTGGGAGGTGTGCTATCGTTCTGGATTAATACCATTTTTTACCTCAGCATATATAGAACTAGTGGATTTGAAAACTACATTCAATTGCTGCACAGTTTCTTTTTTGCATATGCAAGTATTTTAAAATGCCCATAATCTAGTTTTTTGCTGAATGTCAACAAACTTACTGAATGCACAAGTACAAAGAAAATAAACGGGT
The DNA here is from genome assembly GCF_019359855.2 of Lolium perenne. Taxonomy (NCBI): domain Eukaryota; kingdom Viridiplantae; phylum Streptophyta; class Magnoliopsida; order Poales; family Poaceae; genus Lolium; species Lolium perenne. Next base: position 303,442,194 of record NC_067250.2, on the reverse strand, counting down.
GTGCGTAATCCTAAGCAACGTTAAATATCTATGTCTGATTTGTTAGAATACAGAGTAATCTCTTTATTACTCTCATCTAATAACATAAACTAATAAGTTTTGAACACTAAATTCATTTGAGGTTTTCATTATTCTCTTAGACATCTATGTGGCAGCCTTTCACTCGCTTTAAACCCTGCTCTCACACCGTCCTGCTGATGGGGAAAAAAATGGCATGGACGTTAAATATCTGTCTCAAGTAAGCTGATGCTACTAGTTGTTATGTCAACTAGTATTAGCTAGTTAAAAATGGCATGGTGTTTGTTACTGTATTGTTTGTGTATCTGTTTTACTCTCTCTTGATAACTTGACACATGATATTTTCTGTTAAGTATATGATCTGGTGTTTGTTTATCTGTAATTGTCGCCATCACCATTTTTTCTCTATTATGTTCAGAGTTTAGAGGATCCAGTGACTTTTGTCAGTGCGTGTCACTTTGCAATTCATGTTCCTACCTAAGTTTTCCTCGAGCTGTTACATATCTCTATTATTTTGCCTGCAACTAGATCTGCTTGCTTGGTTGGTCTCATTATTGAATAGGGTTAGGTAGCATGGCCTGGTAATTGGTCTTTGTATATTTTTGTCATATCACCCGATGATGCACTCTTCTTGGCATGTAGATACCACCTAAAATGATGCATATGATGTTCTATGCATAGGTCTTCCGTGATCTCCGATTGATAAATTGGAATCCACACTGCCAACATCTCATCATGTTATGCATACGCTGGATGGCAATAATCTGTCTTTTTATTTTGGGTTTCATAATTTTCGGTAGCACGAGACTGCAGAAATGTTAAAGTTAAACTATGCTTCAGTGGGTGTTGTTCTTTTAGTTCTAGCTGTCCTGATGGATTGGCTGTGTCAGATTATATTCTTTTGTATAGTGCTTCTATGATTTTCGGTTGATAATTTAGACTCCACAAGGCCAACTTCTCATGCATACTCCGCTTGTCAATAATTTTTTAAGCCTGGGTTGCCAAACATACTGCGCTACTAATTTACAATTTTGTTTTATTAGCGAATATGGTGTGATTTATAGAATGCAAAGCATTGCCTAAAAAGAAAATGAATGAGCAGCTATTCCTTGGCTTGTCAATCATGTAACGGTATCGCTCATTAGATGGCAGCATACGGAAAGTGAAGTAGTAATTTTTGTGTGTTTATCGTCTTGATTTTGTGAACTCTACTATTACAGACATTGGCATGTATACATGAACTCGTCTAAATATTACTCACCATGAAAACAGAATAATGTTTTGTTTTGCCCTCAATGAATGGTCATGGGTTCTTCTCAGAATTTCAGTTTGATGACATCATCGCTTCATAGAGCTGTTAGGAATTTTGGACCTATCAGAAATTGTCACATGAAGACCTGTATCAGATTACATGATCTTTTAACCTCCTTGTGGACATTAATTAGATATATTCTTTACGGTATTAGAAGTCCATTTTTTTTTGGATTGAACGTAATTAACTTATCTGCATATTTCAAAACGGAAAGGCTATAGTTTCTTCACACCAAGGGCTCACAAAATGCATTTTGAGGAGCATCACATTCTATAGTTGTTCAGGTCATTTTCAAAAATGTCTTTTGCACACGTCGGCAACAAAATCATTTGCATATTTGGGATGATAAGCTTTGCATTCAGAATTTGAAATATCTTCGCTAACCACTTATGCTGGTGGAGGTACAGTGATAACTTCCAGTGCTATCACTTTGAGTGTTATTAGAACCTGCATTATGCCTAGAAATTCATGGCGTCCAGTTTCTGCAAATTGTAATTTGTAACCAGCAATGCTATTTTGAGTTTTGACATCTATGTTACCGATAGTTCCAGTATGACTTCATGCGACCTTGTATCTTGGGTAATTCTAGTTCAATGTTCCCCTTTTTTCTTGCCAATGAAGGCAATTTCATTGTGTCAGCATAACCTGTTAATGAGATGGATGTCAGTGCTGCTTCTGGACACCTACTGCTGCAATGGTTTTTGATAATCCTTTTGATTTCGTCGCACTTTATAATTGGTGTGTGACAACCTTAATTTGCATGCTGTTCTGGCTTGAGACCGCTTACAAAAGATACCTAGAGAATAATAATAGCTATTAGTATGTCTTACTATTTATTTTTGTCAAAACTCTTTCCCAAAACAAAACAGAGGAAGGCTATCACATTTTTTTTCTGGGAGGCGTGCTATCATTCTGAATTAATACCAGGTTTCACCTCAGCATATATAGAACTAGTGGATTTGAAAAGTACATTCAATTGCTACGCAGTTTCTTTTTTGCATATGCAAGTATTTTAAAATGCCCATCATCTAGTTTTTTTACTGAATGTCAACAAACTTACTGAATGCACAAGTACAAAGAAAATAAACGGGTGTGCGTAATCCTAAGCAATGTTAAATATCTATGTCTCATTTGTTAGAATACAGAGTAATCTCTTTATTACTCTCATCTAATAACATAAACTAATATGTTTTGAACACTAAATTTATTTGAGGTTTCATTATTCTCTTAGATATCTATGTGGCAGCCTCTCACTCGCTTTAAACACTGCTCTCACACCGTCTTGCTGATGGGGAAGAAAAAAGGCAGGACGTTAAATATCTATGTCTCAAGTAAGCTGATGCTACTAGTTGTTATGTCAACTAATTAGCTAGTAAAAAATGACATGGTGTTTGTTACTGTATTGTGTGTGTATCTGTTTTACTCTATCTTGATAACTTGACACATGATATTTTTTGTTAAGTATACGATCTGGTGTTTGTTTGTTCTGTACTTGTCTCCATCACCATTTTTTCTCTATTATGTTCAGAGTTCAGAGGATTTAGTGACTTTTGTCAGTGCATGTGGCTTTGCAATTCATGTTCCTACGCAAGTTTTCCTCAGGCTGTTACATATCTCTATTATTTTGCCTGCAACTAGATCTGCTTGCTTTCTTGGTCTTTTTTTTTTTTTTGCGCATAAAGGAAGATGATATTAGATCAGCAAGTTACAGAAAGGTCCACGAAGAAAAACAAAAATACAGCCCAGTCCTTCTGCAACACGAACACGCCGGCGTCCAGGAGCTGTCGGTGGCGCGCCGTCGCTGCTTCTCCCCTTCTTGCCTTGGATCGAGAGAAGTCCCCTCGCGAGCGGGAAGTCACCAATCACCGGAACCCATGGCCCTACCCCGAAGGCCGCCGTCGTCGTCGCGCCAATCTTCAACATCCTCCTCCGCAGGAACTTTATTCGCCGGATCCGCCGTCCCACGGACGCCGGCACGGGGAAGAGAAGACGTGCCCCTCCGCTCCGAAGAGCACCGAGCACGGAGATGACGGCAGCTCCGCGGCCAAGCTCCACCGGGGCCCCGCCATCGGAGGAGAGAACCGCCGCCCTCAAAAGCCCATCCAGCACCGCCGCCCTCTCCACAGCGCCGCCGGCGGGATCCCTACTCAAACCTACGCTATATACACGCCGGATCCGGGGATCCCCCGTCCTCCCGCCGCCGGAGCGGCCGCCGGAGGGCGAGGAATCCACCGAATCGGCGGCGGTGAGGTGGCTCGACCGGGAAGGTTGCACAAATCGCCTCTCAGCACTGTAGACGGGGAGAGGAAAGGCCAAGGTCCTTGCTTGCTTTCTTGGTCTTATTATTGAACAGGGTTAGGTAGCATACTAGCCTGGTAATTGGTTTTTGTATATTTGTGTCATATCACAAAATTGGTAATTAGTTATGATGCACTCTTCTTGGCCTGTAGATACCACCTAAAATTATGCATATGATCTGTGCATAGGGCTTCCCTGATCTTCGATTGATAAATTTGAATCCACAGTGGCGACATCTCATCATGTTATGCATCATTTTACAAACAAGTTTATGATTGGTTTCATAATTTTCGATAGCATGAGACTGTTGCTGTTCTTTTAGTTCTAGCAGCCCTGATGGATTGGCTGTGTCAGATACTCAGATTATGTTCTTTGTATAGTGCTTCTATAATTTTCGGTTGATAAATTAGAATCCACTAGGCCAACTTCTCATGCGCACGCCACTTGTCAATAATTTTTCAAACTTGGGTTGCCAAACTTGGTGTGATTTATATAATGCAAATCATTGCATGAATAGAAAAGAGCAGCTATTTCTTGGCTTGTCAATCATGTAACGGTGTCGCTCATTAGATGTCAGCGTGTTCGAGTACGGACATTGAAGTGGGAATATTCGTTTTGTGTTTATTGTCTTGATTTTGTGAACTCCACTAGTATCTTTTTTTTTTGGATTGAAGGTAATTAACTTATCTGCATATTTTAAAAAGGAAAGGTTATATAGTTTCTTCACACCAAGGGCTCACAAAATGCATTTCGAGGAGCATCATATTCTATAGCTGTTCTGGTCATTTTCAAAAATATCTGTAGCACACGTTGGCCACAAATCATTTGCATATTTGACATGATAAGCTTTGCATCCAGAATTTCAAATATCTTCGCTAACTGCTTATGCTGGTGGAGGAATAGTGATAACCTCCAGTGCTATTACTTTCAGTTTGATTACAACCTGCATTATGCCTAGAAAATCATGGCGTCCAGTTTCTGCAAATTGTAATTTGTAACCAGCAATGCCATTTTGAGTTTTGACCTCTGTGTTACCGATAGTTCCTGTACGACGTCATGCGACCTTGTACCCTGTGTAATTCTAGTTCAATTCGCCGACCTGCTGCCGCCATCAGGTTGGGGGAGGAGGAGAGTAGGAGTGGATTCGGGGAGGAGGCGAGGCGGCGAGGGACGACGCGGGGGATTGGAGGAGCGGCGTGAGGCGAGGGGATTGGAGGAGACGAGACGGGGGATTGGGGCGCTAGGTTTTCACCGGTGCATCACATGGATAGGAGAAGACCGACGGGAATGAGCTGCCTCCGCTATCTCTGCCTGAAGGTCCCGCACGCGCTCTGGCCCAGTTGCCATGCACCAAGAACCTGAAGCAACTGGTGAAAAAACATTTACCGTATTGAACGGTTGAGGTGAAAAGCGGGGAACCAAAATTACTGGCGCAGGTGGAACGAACGGTGCTGATCCATTTGCCCCTTTCAGACCTCTGGATGGCCGGGTAGTCTAGGGACATTTATAGAAGAAATGTTCTCCCTTTTTTTTTCCTGTCAATGAAGGCAATTCACTGTGTCAGCAATTCTTTGTGACTTGTGCCTGTGTCCAGGCGAAGTGATTTTGGCTTGTCCGTCGATGCAGTAGCTGCAGTTCTATGATGAGATGCTTGATCGATGTTGTATCTGCATATGTACACTGGCGACTAGTCTTTCATTCCCAACACCACTGTCATATTCTGTACAGTATAAGCCTGAAACAAGTGTCATATTCGATTTCGACATCCTCTATGAATTTAAGGTTTGTTCCATACTTTGCTCTTTTTGATTTATGCTTCCAACACAGAAGGTTTTGCACCGCAAGCACGAAGGTAGGCGTCTCTGATGAGGTGCATCTCGGCGGCGGCCTCCTTCATGGTCATCCGCTCGTACGGCGCTCGCCGGCAGCAGTTGAGCCCGACCGTGACGGCGGAGACCAGGCAGTCCCGCGCCGTGACACGCACCTCGCTGTCCTCGGACAACGACGACACAGTCGACACGGTCGAGATTGAAATTGCAACGTCGTCAGGATCCTCGATCGGCAGCAGCGCCGGGTCAAGGACCTGCTCGATTCTCTCCGGGAACGCCGCCGTGACGAACTCCGGCAGCGTCCGGCCTTCTCCGAGCCCGCCGTCCGTCGGCGCCTTGCCAACGAGGATCTCTAGGAGAGTGATCCCAAAGCTGTACGTGTCGCCGGCGGCGGACACGTTCCCTGTCGTGCCATACTCTGCACATCACAACACAAGAGTTTCAGACACGATCGACAGGTGATGGTGGCATTCCACGTCCGTGGCGAAGAAAAGAAGCAGTTGGCAATTAAACCTGGCGCGACGTAGCCGATGGTGCCCCGGATGCCGATGGTGCTCTCCGTGTTTCCGGCAGCGGCGTCGAGGAGCAGCAGCTTCGCGAGGCCGAAGTCGCCGATGCGGGCCGTCATGTCGTCGTCGAGGAGGACGTTGCCCGGCTTCAGGTCGCAGTGCACGATCGGCGGGTCGCAGCTGCCGTGGAGGTAGCTCAGCCCATCGGCGATGTCCACCGCGATGCCGAGCCTCTGGGCCAAGCTCAGGCCGCCACGCTTGCGCAGGTCCGCAGGCCCCGGGTGCAGCCACCGGTCGAGGCTGGCGTTGGGCATGAAGTCGAAGACGAGGGCCCTGAACTCGCCGCCGGCCGCGTCCACGCTGGAGCAGCAGGTGACGATGCTGATCAGGTTCCGGTGCCGCGCGCTCCGCAGCGTCTCGCACTCCGACAGGAACGTCTTGGACGCGCCCACCTGCCGGAGGTCGAACACCTTCACCGCCACGGCGACGGCCTCGTGTGCCGCCGCCGGCTTCTTTTTCGCCTTGTTGAGGAAGAGCGTGCCGCGGTACACGGAGCCGAACTTCCCGGCGCCGACGAGGTTGGCCTCCGCGAAGCCGTCGGTGGCTTTGGCCAGCTCGGCGTAGGAGACCCTCGGGTAGAAGTTGCCGTCGACCACGCTGCGGATGCATGCCGATGTGGTCTCTGTACTGGACTTTGTTCCCTTTTGCCGCCGCCATAGGACGGTGAGCAGTATCGCCAAGCCTAGAGCGGCACCGATGATGGGTAGCGCGATCTTGAGTAGCAGTTTGGTGCCGCGGTTGGAACCGGAATCCGCTGGTGACCGGCACGGCGGAAGGCTGAGCTGCGGAGCGCCGCCACAGAGTGCACTGTTGCCGGCCATGTTGAACCCTGTTTTGTTCGCGAACACGCCGTGCAGCGGTACCTGGCTGTCGAGGTTGTTGTCGGACACATCGAGCTCGATCAGGGAGGTCATGTTCTCCAGGCCCGCTGGTACGCCGCCCGACAGGTCGTTCCGCGAGAGGTCTAGCTCCTGCAGCCCTGACATCTGACTGACCTCCGGCGGGATGGCACCGGTCAACCTGTTGCTCGACAGGTTGAGACTCCTGAGCCCCTTCAACCTGCTAAAAGACGGCGGGATACTTCCGGTGAAGAGGTTGCCGTCCAACTCGAGGAACTCCAAGCTCTGGCAGCTCCCGAGCTCTGCTGGTACGTCGCCAACGAAGCGGTTCCCGGAGAGCACCATGCGCGCGAGCTTCACGAGCTGTCCTACCTCTCGCGGCAGAACACCGTCCAGCTGGTTACCGGACAGGTCAATCGCCGAAGAAAGTGACGAGAGGCCGCTGAACAGTTCTGTGGGAACGTGGCCGGCGAGCCCGTTGCCGGAGAGGTTGAGCAGCGTCAGTCGCTGCAGGTTGCCGAGGCTGGGAGGAATCGATCCGTTCAACGAGTTGCCACTGAGGTCGAGCCTAAGGAGGCTGGTGAGGTTGCCCATGCCGTACGGCACAGGACCGGTGAGCTTGTTCCCCTGCAACTGCAACTCTTGGAGGCCCTTGAGCTTCCCGATCCCGTCCGGGATCACGCCGGTGAGGAGGTTATACTGAATGTCGAGTGTCTGAAGCCCGACGACGTTGGCGATGCCCGGCGGTATCACGCCGGAGATGCGATTTCCCGCGAGACTCAGCGTCCGGAACTGCGGCGAGAGGCGCGCGATGGAGCTTGGCAGGGCGCCGGAGAGATTGTTGTCGTCAAGGATGATCTCGTACAGGGCGTTGCAGTTCGTCAGGTTGTCCAGGAACTCCCAGCCGCCTGCGTCGCTGGCCGTGAGCTTGTTGCCGGACAGCTGCAGCGAGTAGAGGCAAAGCCTGCCGATCTCCTGCGGCACCTGCCCGGTGAAGTTGTTGTTTGCGAGGCTGAGGACCTGAAGCTGGGTAGCGTTGGCGAGCGACGCCGGGATGGGCCCCGAGAGTTGGTTGCCGCCGAGGTAGAGGTACATGAGGTTCGGCGAGCGCGTTCCGGCGTCCGGCGGCAGCTCGCCGTGGAACGCGTTTTTTGCAATGGAGAAAGCCCGCAGCGACGACATGTTGAAGAACCCCCGCGGGATCTCGCCGCTGAGACGGTTTCCGTAGACGTTAAATAGGTGGAGCTGTGGGAGGCGGGTTAGGACGTCGGGGATGGCCCCTTCGAGGAAGTTCTCGTCGAGCCGGAGCATCTGGATCGTGGTGAGGTTGGCGAGCTCCAGCGGGATGGTGCCTGTGAGCGCATTCTGGTTGAGCGTCAGATAGACGAGCATCGGCATCGCGCCGAGCCAGGCAGGGACGCCGCCGGTGAGGCGGTTTCCGTTGAGGTAGAGCACGGTGAGGTTCTCTGCACCGCCTAGCGCGCCGGGGATCTCGCCGGAGAACACGTTGTCGCAGAGGCTGAGGAACTCGAGACGCTTCAGACGGCCGAGGCTGGCCGGGATGGGGCCGGAGAGGACGTTGTCGGTGAGGTTGAGGAAGTCGAGGTACTCAAGGTCGCCGATGGCCGGGGAGAGCGTCCCCTTGATGCCGCGGGATGACACGTCGAGGGACCTGACACGGCCCGCCGAGCTGCAGTTGACGCCGGCCCACCGGCAGACGTTCGCCGCTGCGCCTGTGTCGTTCGTCCACGACCGCAGCGCGCCCGTCGGGTCCGACGTCACGGCGGCCTTGAACGCCAGCAGCGCGTCCCGGTCCGTGCCCTCCGCCGCTAGGCAGAACAGCGCGAGCAACACCACTGTCGCGACCACCGGCGTAGCCATGGCCGCGTCACTCAAAGGTTGTCGATCCACTACTTGGCTGTCCTACTCCTACGTTACGTGTGCGTCGTCGATCAGCTTTTCATGGATGGACACACGGACTAAATGGAGACCGATGGAGCTCCACTGGCCAGGTGTGCGGCCATTACGGCGGCGGTGCCGTGGTTGACCACAACGATCAAGTCGACGAAGAAGAAAGCGTCGCACGAGGGTATATTATCCAATCGGGCAATCCATTTTTTCTGCTTACGACGAAGAAGCTTCTTCTGACGCTGACAGAACCAAGCTAAAACTGGAAATTAGTCGATCTTGCTTGTTGACTCCACACTGACACTGACGCGAACCAATTCATCAACCGTCTATTGTGGAAGCAACCAGGACTAGTACTACTCATGACAGCATGAGTACTGTGCACGTACACTAATACGAGAGCTGTCTGATGAAGACTGCCTGAAAAGTCCATTGTTGGTGCACTGACTTTCTATTCAGGATACTGAATCGTAACAGCCGGATAGAGACTTTTATGTCCATTCTGTTGTGCCGGTCAACTAGTTGGACCTGGTATGGATGTGACGGGACATCGTGTCTCACCTTTTTTTTTTTACTTTGTTGTGATAGATTGTGTGCACATGCATCCATGATTGCCAGCGCAAGCACGTCGCTGGCATGAGTTTTGTGGAAATTATGTTCGACTTTAACAGTTGGAAGACACTTCACCGTTGCAATTGTCCATCATGCGTATTACCATTTATGGATTTATAGTTAATCGCAAAAGAAGAAGATAAGGGGTGAACTAGCATCCTCACTTCTTAAAGCAGCTCTAGCCGATCCCATAAAACAAGGATCGGTTTTTAGGTTTCGTCAACGAAGTGTCACCGCCATAAAAACTTGCGACCCGTTTTAAAATTTTATCACTAGTAGAAAACATGCCTATTATCTCAGTTCTAGAGAGACTTTACTCCTGGTTGCTCAACCAGAACTGCCAAAACGGGACTAAATCCCCTCTAATCCCAATTGGGTTATAAATCGAGACTCAACACAATTGATGGTAAAAAAAAGTGTGAATATTGTTAACGTACAAGAAGGAAATTATGCCCGCGTCAGTCACTGGTACTCATGCGGATGTACTCACAAACGTATGCACATAAATTAGACCCCCGAGCCTGCTTCAACCACTTTACGAGAATAGGATTCAATCAAATATTAGGAAAGCATGATAATAGTATTGAAACTAGAATTAAATAGATGCGCGGATCTAGTACTACTTACATTCTTATTTATAAAATGCAGCTTTGGTTTTCATTCACCGTGAACCTTTTTGATGGACCTTTTCCAAACCCTGCGATAATGCCGAGAAAATGAGAAAATGAGCGAAAGTGGCCAATATGGTGCGATAATGATTGAAATTACCTCAGGAGCATATCCTGTAAGTTCTTGTACAACTCAGTATCTTTGTCTAATGGGTCCATGATATCAACTTGTCCATCATCAACTTGAATGCTTAGCAGAATCCAGTGAAAGCTGCGCACGTTTACATACGCATGCATGCATAACTCGTCAATTACAGTACTAAAAATCGAGTAATTAAGCAAAATAGAATGTGTGCAAAACATTAACACTCATGAGAAGTTGTAAGGAAATATTATTTCCAAACATTCATTTTGTTTGACTAAAAACCTTAGCAAGTTATTCTTTGTGTCGTTCGGGTGGATTTCTACCGTAAGCCAATGATTATTATATGAGTCAATGAACCAAATGATATAGATTCTCCGTCTTCTGCATTCTTGAATCTTCATTTTACATAAATAGCCTACAAAATATATAGTGAGGATAATTTCATGCAATGAACGAGCTGGGCTAGGAATGTAGTTACAGAAATAAATCACTTACAGACAATAGCAATTGGCGATAGATTTGTCAACGGCGTCTTGATTGTATAACTGAAAAAAGTTCTTAAAGATCAATACACATATCGTTGTCACGAATGTAATGCTATTATGTAACTTTCACGATGAGCATGGTTCTTCCTTCCTTTATGATTTCCATATACTAGTCATGTAATATTCATATTTGTGTTGGTAGATGGTCGACTTGCTCAGGTCTGACGAGAGACTTCCCAGTGGCATATTTATATGCTAGTTTAGCCTTAGGAAAATCTGCCTCGTTTAGCATTTCATCAATAGTCATAGCAAGTTTACTAGCTAATCCCTCGTAATCTTCTGTTGAGGCCTCGTTTAGCGGGGGGAAGGATTGGTATTGCTAGTTCTTCATTGGAAAACACATTGAGCGGGGCAACTTTGTTTTTTTTTTGTTCTCCGAGCTGGGCAACTTTTTTCGCATGCTTCCTTGCCACAAACTTCATAAGAGAGCAGACATAGTCTGGTGTTGGACTTCCTAGTGGTCTCCCAAGGTTGTCCACAAACTTATTTACGACTTCTGGATCTAGTACCTCCTTTGGTGGTGGCTTTTTCGGTGCAAAATGGGTTTTCACTTGGGCAGCCACGATCACTGTGTTTTCCTCATCAGTATTATGATCGAGATGGACTCGTGCTGGGGTCCCTCTCGAACCCAGGATCTTGCTGCTGGAGAGGTGGACTTGGAGGCATTGGATGGTGACTCGATGGACTTGGAGGTGCCAGAGGAGACGGTGGCCTTGGAACCCAGCATGGAAAAATGATGTGTTTCTTTGGCCATAGAATGATACCACCCGCGACTTCTCCTAATGTCGACTCCCCTTCAACTTCATGGATGTGAAGCTGTAGTGACTCACATACCCTTACAACTTCACCCACCCGACATGATCATAGCCAGCTTGAATCTCACCGCCATCCCAGCATGCTCCATGTTCACAAGCTAAAGCAAAGTCGGCCAGCACCCTCATTGATATGTTCTTCATTGGCTGATGTAGCTCATAATTTGTCTTCTCCCTGATATCATCCATGTGGTAGCGATCCATCGGTGCATCATCAATGCATCATCAGGCTGAGCTCCCATGCAAGCCACACTGCTTTTTAGCTGAGATGGGTCGCCGGCACTATCGAACACAGGATCTCCCTGCAGCTGAATAATTTTCCCTTGCTGACACATGTGATGTTGTAACTCCTTTACCATGTCATACATTTCCCAGTTATCCCTTTCTAACTTGTGCAACCGGTCTGCCTGTTGCTTCTTTAATCTCGAATGGATTCTATAAGTGTCATCTTACCCGGAAAACCCGGTCTTCCACGGAACAGAAGGTCCAAAGCCTCGTGTTCGTCCTGGGTGTTCCTTATTCTTTAGGGCCTTTGTCAACTCGTCGTTCTCTCTCTAGGGATGGAACGACCCCTCCTAAACCTCTTTGATTGCTTCAACAAGGGTTTTTTTAGGATAAAACAATTGTTTCATTATTATGTATAAGATGCCCTGTTTTCGGGTCATACAATGGCCCATGCGCAAGTAGAAAATTTCTTAACCTCTCGAACCAACCATCTATAGCTGGATTGCCCTTTAACGCGCATGGTAGCCTCAACTCCATCCCAATTAGGAATGTCAGTCTTATAGCCACATGTCCCTAGCTTATGGTGAAGTATCTTTTTCGCAACATTTTTCTTATTCTTTGCCGACCTATCCTTAGTTTCTCTGATTCCTTGTACTTCAAAAATACGTCCCAGTGACCCCGTTGCTTCTCTAGTGGTCCAGTGAATTCTGAAATTTTTTCTTTGACATAATCTTATATAATCTTTTCTTGAAGGTCTGGAATTGGGTGGCCATCTTCATAAGAGCCCACTCCTTGACTTTCAACCTCATGGCTTCTGTGAGCGCTTCAGTCTCGAAGACTGATAGGGTGAAATGTGACGTTAGCGATTCCCAAAGGTCTTCTTTGGATCTGTCGTGTACAAAACTAAATACATCTTCCTTTGCTGGCTTATTCCATTCTCGAATAGTGATCGAGATCTTGTCCCTAACAATAACTCCACATTGACTTACAAATGCATTTGCGGTCGCGGTGGGAAGCAACGGTTCAATAAGTAGAGAGACTAATTCAATTCAAAGATGCACATTATCGGCTATCCCTTTGGCTGCACCTCGTTTCTTTCTAGAAGATAGGCTCGATGTGGAGGTCTAAAAGAAGAAACATTCGTTAATACATACAAATCAAGAAATGCACCTAGATTGAGCTAGATCACCAGAGGCTTCATATACCTCACCATACTTTGTTAAGGGTCCAACATTATGTGAGTCGTCTCTTGCTTCTATCTCCATTCCCTCACCGACAACATTTAAAAATTATGAGCCGTCTTCTGCTCCAATGTCGTCTCCTCCACAGTCGTCTATTCCAATGTTGTCTCCTCCACTGTCATGTGCTTCACCCCCGTGAATGATATCGAATAGTTCTGCTCCACAGTCTCTGCCACTGTCCATAGCTCAATTAATACAAAATAAATATAAAATAATTTAGTTGCAAAACTTATTATACACAAGGAGCAATAATAACATAGCATTTTCTATTTCAATGTCCAAAGAACAAAACCCTAACATATCATTCTCCTAACACAATATTTTCTATTTCTATTTTTATTTCTATCAAAATCCTAACTTATCATTCTCTATTTATAACAAAATCATGGCATAACAATAATAGTACTTCTACTTTCTATTTTCAAAGAAAATCCTACCATAAAAAATCCTAACATAATATTTGTATTTCTAACAAAATGCTAACATATTATTTCTAACAATAATCCGAACATAATATTTCTATTCCATTTATACTAACAAAATCCTAACATAATATTTCTATTCTATTTATCCTAACAATAATCCTAAAATAATATTTCTATTCTATTTATCCTAACAAAATCGTAACATAATATTTCTATTATATTTGTCCTAACAATAATCCTAACATAATATCTATATTCTATTTATCGTAACAATAATCCTAAAATAATATTTCTATTCTATTTATCCTGACATAATATTTCTATTCTATTTATCCTAACAGTAATCCTAACATAATATTTCTATTCTATTTATCCTAAAAATATTCCTAATAAAATATTTTTATTCTATTTATGATCCTCACAATAATCCTAACATAATATTTCTATTCTATTTATATTTTGTAACAAAATCCAATTTTCTAAGAAATAATCCTAAATAATCCTATTTCTATTTTATTATTTATAGGAAATACAAAAAAAACGCCGGTGGTCAAAGCCGGTGGTACACATCGGCGACCTCACAGTGGCGGTGCTACTCCCGCTACTGCGCAGAAGGTTGCGTCGAACGCGCTCGAGAATGGCGAGCGTCTTGGTGGCGGTGCCACCATTTAGTGGCCACCGGAGTGACGATGACCACGACGTCCGACGGCGGCGGTCCACGGCGCGGGGGCAGTCCAGGGCAAGAGAGGGAAGGAGGAAGGTTCCAGGAGGACCAGGGGCTCAACAGGATGGCGGGGGAAGGCTGGAATCACCGACGACCATGATGACCAGAGGCAGGGACGACGGTCCCGATTCGTCGATTTCGACGAATGATTCTTATTTGTACTCAAGATTGTTGAGATCCAGTGTTGTCATTCTGTACAGCTGTCTGCCTGAACCCCGCCTCTTGTCAGCTTGACCCATTTACACAGAAACAAAGGGACCTTAAAAGAGTGTCCATAGTCAAGTTCTCATATCTCCTCTATGTATCTGTAATACATGTCCTTTTGACCATTGTCGATTGTTGCATCCATGCGAACACCACTGTTTAATTTGGTTGGTGCTCTTTTTATCTTGGGCAATCGTGTAAAATGTTTTTCCATTTATCTCGTACCCTTGAAAATTCAATATAGTCGAAGATGGTGTCCTAGCCAACATGTACAACTGATCTCCAACAGTGCTATCATTCTTGAGATGTGCTTGCAACCAACCAGCGAAATTCGACATAGGTTCACGTATAATCCAATCGTTAAACTGGCCCGGGTTTTCGGAGCGTACAATATCCTTGTGTTCCTTGATATACGGAGCCACCAATGTGGAACTTTGTAGAACTATTTAGTGCTTGACTGAAAGAATGTATGTCCATACTTATCATTGATTTCTTTCCTAGCGTGCCTTTTCCACTCAGTCTGCCCTCATGTCGCAATTCAGAAAAACCAATCGGCTTAAGGTCAGGAATAAAGTCAACAAAGAACTCAATGACCTCCTTTGTTCCATAGCCCTTGGAGGTTGTTCCTTATGTACTAGCACGGTTATGAACATATTTCTTTAAAACTCTCATGAACCTCTCGAAAGGGAACATATTGTGTAAAAATACAGGACCAAGAACTTTAATATCTTCGACTAGGTGAACCAGGAGGTGCATCATCATATTGAAGAAGGATGGTGGGAACACCAGCTCGAAACTGACAAGACATTGGACCACATCATTCTGTAACCTTGGTAGACTTTCTGGATCGATTACCTTATGAAAAATTGCATTGAGGAATGCACATAACTTGGGTACTCGAACAATTTTTCCGGTAGAAGCCCCCTCAATGCAACCAGAAGCAATTACGTCATAATCACGTCGCAGTCATGAGACTTTAGGTTTTGGAACTTTTTCTCTGCCATATTTATTGTTTCCTTTATATTCGCTGAGAAGCCAGACAAGACCTTGATACTGCTAGGGCATTCAAAAAATATTTCCTTCTATGCTTTGGTAAGAGTGTTGGTGGAGTAATGAAGTCCTTTATCCACATTGTTCTCCGGATGCATGCCGTCTTGTGGTTTCATACATTGTCGGTCTTGTCGTGCTTCCGGTGTATATTTTGTCTTCCCATACACGTCTAGGAAGCCTAGCAGGCTCATGCAAAGATTTTTCATCACATGCATCACGTCGATTGAAGAGCAGACCTCTAGTACTTTCCAATAGGGTAGCTCCCAAAATATAGATTTCTTCTTTCAATGGGCACATGTCCAGCAGCGTCATTCGTAACAGATTGTCCGCCATAACCTTTTCCAAAGATTACTTCTAGATCCTTAACCATACAAAATACATCATCACCAATACAACGGATAGGCTTGTTCCACTGATCTACCTCACCTTTGAAATGCTTGCCTTTCTTTCTTACGACATGATTCTTCGGAAGAAGTCGACGATGCCCAAGGTATACAACCTTTTTAGATTTATCCAAATATATACTATTAGTCTCATCTAAATTGTAGGGATTCGTAGCATAGAAAACAAAAAATTTCCTACCGCGAGAACGCAATCCAAGCCAAGATGCAATCTAGAAGACGGTAGCAACGAGAGGATGAACGAGACTAACCCTTGAAGATTTCCAAAGCCTACAAGAGGAGGCTCTCGTTGCTGCGGTAGACGATCACTTGCCGCTTTCAAAAGCGCGTAGAAGATCTTGACGGTGCCACAATCGGGCAGCACCTCCGTACTCGGTCACACGTTCGGTGTTGATGAAGACGACGTCCTTCTCCCCGTTCCAGCGGGCAGCGGAAGTAGTAGATCCTCCTCGGAATCCCGGCAGCATGACAGCGTGGTGGCGGTGGTGGTGGAGATCTCCGACAGAGCTTCGCCTAAGCTATGTGGGAGAGAGAGGGAGGAGGGAACCGCTAGGGTTTCTAGGGAGAGGGGGCTCTTGGGGGGTGCGGCCATGGTGGTCTTGGTGTGGCCGGCCAGCCCCTCCCCTCCCCTCTTTATATAGGTGGAAGCCCCAAGGATTAGGTCAAAAGTCTCCGAATAAGACCCCAACATAAACCTTCCATATGACCAAACCTAGGGGAAGTGGGACTCCCCCCTTTCCTTTGGTGGGGTGGCCGGCCACCATGGGGTGGAGTCCACTTGGGACTCCTCCTCCCTTAGGCTGGCCGGCCAAGGTGGGTGGAGTCCCTCTGGGACTCCACCTTCCATGCTAATTTCTTCCGGACTCTTCTAGAACCTTCCAGAAAAAAATACCGGATCATTTTCAAACCTAGAAAATGACTTCCTATATATGAATCTTATTCTCCGGACCTTTTCGGAACTCCTCGTGATGTCTGGGATCCCATCCGAGACTCCGAACAAAACTTCGAACTCCATTCCATATTCAATATCTACTAATATGACATCAAACCTTAAGTGTGTCACCCTACGATTCACGAACTATGTGGACATGGTTGAGACCTCTCTCCGACCAATAACCAATAGCAGGATCTGGAGATCCATAATGGCTCCCACATATTCAACGATGACTTAGTGATCGAATGAACCATTCACATACGATACCAATTCCCTTTGTCACGCGATATTTTACTTGTCCGAGGTTTGATCATCGGTATCTCTATACCTTGTTCAACCTCATCTCCTGACAAGTACTCTTTACTCGTACCATGGTATGTGGTCTCTTATGAACCATTCATATGCTTGCAAGCTATTTAGACGACATTCCACCGAGAGGGCCCAGAGTATATCTATCCGTCATCGGGATGGACAAATCCCACTGTTGATCCATATGCCTCAACTCATACTTTCCGGATACTTAATCCCACCTTTATAACCACCCATTTACGCAGTGGCGTTTGATGTAATCAAAGTACCTTTCCGGTATAAGTGATTTACATGATCTCATGGTCGAAAGGACTAGGTAAATATGTATCGAAAAGCTTATAGCAAATAACTTAATGACGTGATCTTATGCTACGCTTAATTGGGTGTGTCCATTACATCATTCACATAATGACATAACCTTGTTATTAATAACATCCAATGTTCATGATCATGAAACTATGATCATCTATTTAATCAACAAGGTAGTTATACAAGAGGCTTACTAGAGACTCCTCGTTGTTCACATAACACACATGTATCAATGTTTCGGTTAATACAATTATAGCATGGTATGTAAACATTATCATAAACACAAAGATATATTATAATAACCATTTTATTATTGCCTCTTGGGCATATCTCCAACAGTCTCCCACTTGCACTAGAGTCAATAATCTAGTTTACATATGTAAAGATATAACACCTTGGCCTTCCGGTGCTTTATCATGTTTTGCTCACGGGAGAAGTTTTAGTCAACGGATCTGACATGCTCAGAAACGTATGTATTTTGCAATTCATTTGCGTCTCAACGCATCACTCATTTTCTAAATGAGTCGGCATTAAATATGTTTGGTCTTCTGGTGGAACCTTAATTCCGCGGTCTGAAATATGTCACTAATATTGTCATACACAATATAGCTTCAAAGTTCTGACACTATCAGAACTACACTTAGCTAGCCTAATTTGAGATTGAAATTTTATTTTTATATGTGACCAAACTAATATCGGTGCAACACCTTACAACGATTTGTTTGTCATTACTCATACAAAACTATATATCCTTGGTTCTTCTAAAGCACTCAAGGATATTCTTACTGTTTATCCAATGATCATCACATGAATCATTCTGGTATATGCTCCTAACCATTTAGAGCATAGGACATCTGATATTGTACATATTATTCGTGATCTAAAATCACTCATGTGTTTTTTTACTCATTGAGTGTCAGATACACTCAAGTCTTGTAAACCTTCACATGAAAAGAACACCTTCTTTATATTGAACTACTTCAATATTCATTCTATGTACTTTTTAACTTAAACTTTTATGTGTTTCAATCCATCTTCATAGATCTTGACACTTAAATATGTTTCAGTTCATATCCTTTCATTGATGTTTAATTCTCAATGAAACCTTTTTAATCAATTATATAATTACATTATTTATAATCAATGATATGTCATCTACATAAAGTATTACAAATATGTCTCAGCGCTCCCACTTAATTTCTTGCAAATGCAAGCCTCTTCATCGTCTCTGATGAAATCATAACTCTTTGATCATTTCATCCGGTGAAGATTCCAACTTCGCGATACTTACTTCATTCAATTGAAGTTCGTATTCCTATCTGGTATTTCACGGACTAGCAAAACTCTTGGTTGTATCTTGTATACACCTTTAATACACACTTCTGTTAAGTAATGTATGTTGCCATCCAACTATCATATCTCATAAAAGAAATATGTAGTGATTACTAGAATAATCCACATAGACTATAAGCATCACTACGGAAGATCTAATCTTATCGTAGTCAATTCTTTGAACTTTGTCGTAAACTACTTTTCGACAAGTCGAGCTTCTTCAATGATATTCCATCCAAGTCCATCAATTTTATAGATCCATTTACTTTCAAAAAGTATTCATCTATCTTGGATTTCATGGCGTACAGCCATTTTAACGGAGTCAGGGCCCATCATAACTTCTTTGTTTGTAGTTGGTTTATCATTGTTCAAAATCAATCCTTTGTCTACAAATCATTTATTTGATCACAAAGTAAACCATACCTACAAGGTTAATAAGTACTTCAATCTCCATGGCTAAAACACTTTGTAGTCATGGAAGCCATGATCGTTGTGGCCGCTTCCGGAATCAATTTCCGATGCTGCGCTATTCTGATCATTATGCTCAGGTTCATAAACCTTATCAAGTTCTATTGTCCTCCCACTCAAATACTTCGCTAGAAAACAATTTCTTGGAAATAAGCAAGTAACATTAACAAACACTTTTGTCTTTTACTTCATAGTGGAAAGAATTCCCAATTAATTCTTTGGGATAACCAACAAAGACATTCATCCGATTTTGGTTGTAAACTTATTTATCTTATGCTATGCATACCAAAATTTAAGAAAAGGCTATTAGGGTTCATACCCAACTCGTATGGTGTCATTTCAACGGATCATGATGATGCTGTATTCAGTGTAAAAGCGGTAGTCTCTAAAGCATAATCCACAAAAATATAATGGTTTCATTTTATTTTATCTCATCATTAATCCAACAAGGTTTGGATACGTCTCTCGGATACTTCATCATCACTATGATACTCCAAGAAACGTGAGTTGTAGAACAACTTCATAACTCTCTTAGATGTTCGCTAAAACTCGTAATTCAATTATTTCCACTATGATCTAATCATAGATATTTGACTTTTCTATTACGATGATTTCCACTTCATGCTGAAATTTATTTGAATCTATTCAAATGTTTCAAACTTCTTCCTTATCGAATATATCCACATATATATACTCAATTCATTGTTGGAAGTTTTCATGAAGTAGAAGAATCTCCTGCACACAACTATGCCCAGTGAACCACATATATCATCATGTATGTTTCCACTAAGTTAGTTGCTCGTTCAACTCTTGGCCTATGAACGGTATTTCAGTCATTCTCTTTAGAAAAGATTTGCAAGCGCCAAACGATTCAAAAATCGAATGACTCCAAAATTCCATTTGCATGGAGTTCCTTCATGCGTTCCTTTCTAACATGACCTAAATGGCGGTTCCACAAATAAGTGGAATTCAAATCATTTGCCTTATGGAATTTTAGCGTCAGTGTTATGTATGTGTGTTTCACCATTAAGATTTATAATAACTTATCCATCGTACATGGAGTAATGTCATAATTTGAACAACTCATTGTTTTTATTTGACCAGAGCAAAATAACAATTATTAAGTTCTTTATTATAAATTCTAAGGGCTAGATAGAATGCCAACGACGAACATAATAACACTTTATTTTTGTTCCAGACGTGCATTCCTATCATATTCCTTGTCAGTCACTTAGGTCGTTGTAATCTTGTATTGCGTTGTTTTGTATGACACTTCATACCAACCAATATGGTACAAATACCTAAGAATTTCATTGTGTGACCAAACAAGGAATACATCCATAACATGTATATCATTTATATACACCTGAGCTAGACTTTCTAGTCTTTTCTTTTCTTTCTGCCAAAATATCTTTTGTTGTTTCTCTTTTACCTTTCCTCATTCTCAGAAAAACACTTCACCTTCAATAACTTCTAGGTTTGTTGGTCAAATACCAATAACCTTGAGGTTCTTACTTTGAAGTTGATCATCATATGACAAGTGTTCCGAATTTCACTATTACTAACCTTGTAATATGATGAACAATTTCACTCATAATTTTATCCATTGTTTCATGATGACTTACCGAGACCATGTCTGTACATGCTAGGCTCGTTTAAAGTTTAACCTCAGTATTCGCATGTGCAAATCTAACTTGCACCCGTTGCATGCACTCGTAGAATCTATAACACCCGATCATCACGAGATGCTTCGAAACAACGAGTCTTAGCAACGGTGCATACTAAGGATGATCATTTTATAGATATGCGAATATCTTTATTGTCCAACTTAGTTGGAAGATTGGGACGCCGGGCGTCTTCAACCTTCGTACATTCCCATAAAACTTATGAGTTTATGTAGTCTCACTAGATTATATTCTATCATCTTGCAATAAGGTCTTAGATATCACATATATCTCATACCTTGCTTATTTCTGAAAACTAAATTTTCGGCTCCTTACTTTTTCAAACAGATTTGAACTTCAAGTTTCATGGAGACAAGATAACTTTAGGTACTAATTGAAATCATAGCTCTTTGAATCAACAATGTGAGGTTTACTAAAATTTTGCAATAGGACTTAAATAATTCTTGATTCTTGAACAATACGGTACCAGTCCGTAAAGTTTCTTGTCAGATTTTAACAGTATTTCTAACTTAATTACAAGACTAGCGCATGGTAGAAAAACGGATGCCAATGCTACAAAATTAATTCAAAATACTACTCAGACTATGTTTATGATAATTAGTTCATGTTTTAATCTAATTACTAATGAACTCCCACTTAATACAACATCCCTCATAGTTGTTAAGTGGTACACGATCCACATCCACTACACCAAAACCGATCATCACGTGAGATGATATAGCTTCAATGGTGAACATCAACATGTTGATCATATCATCCATATGACTCGTGTTCAACCTTTTGGTTTCCGTTGTCCCGAGGCCATGTCTGTACATGCTAGGCTCGTCAAGCAAACCCAAGTATTCTGCGTGTGCAAACATGGCTTACACCCGTTGTTTATGAACGTAGAATCTATCACATCCGATCATCACGAGATGCTTCGAAACGACGAACTGTTGCAACGGTGCATACGAGGGGGGAGAACACTTTATTATCTTGATATTAATGTGAGGGATCATCTTATAATGCTACCGTCGCCTTCTAAGCAAAATAAGATGCATAAAGGATTAACATCACATGCAATTCATATGTGATATGATATGGCCCTTTAGTCTTTGTGCCTTCGATCTTCATCTCCAAAGCACGGACATGATCTCCATCATCAACTGGCATGATCTCCATCATCGTCGGCGTAGCGTCAAGGTCCATGGCGCCGTCTTCATGGTTGTTCACCTCATGTAGCCACTATTACAACTACTTTGAAATACTACTCAACATGAAATTTAAAGACACCCATAAGGCTCCTGCCGGTTGCCACAATACAATAATGATCATCTTATACATATTCATCATCACATTATGGCCATATCACATCACCAAACCCTGCAAAAACAAGTTAGACGTCTCTAATTTGGTTTGCATATTTTACGTGGTTTAGGGTTTTCGAGTGAGATCTAATCTACCTACGAACATGAACCACAACGGTGATACTAGTGTTGTCAATAGAAAGAGTAAATTGAATCTTCACTATGGTGGGATAGACATACACCCGCAAAGCCACTTATACAATACAAGTTGCATGTCAAACGTGGAGCAAGTCTCATGAACGCGGTCATGTAAAGTTAGCCCGAGCCGCTTCATCCCACCATGCCACAAAGATGCAAAGTACTCGAACTAAAGACAACAAAGCATCAATGCCCACAAACAATTGTGTTCTACTCGTGCAACCATCTATGCATAGACACGGCTCTGATACCACTGTAGGGATTCGTAGCATAGAAAACAAAAAATTTCCTACCGCGAGAACGCAATCCAAGCCAAGATGCAATCTAGAAGACGGTAGCAACGAGAGGATGAACGAGACTAACCCTTGAAGATTTCCAAAGCCTACAAGAGGAGGCTCTCGTTGCTGCGGTAGACGGTCACTTGCCGCTTTCAAAAGTGCGTAGAAGATCTTGACGGTGCCACAATCGGGCAGCACCTCCGTACTCGGTCACACGTTCGGTGTTGATGAAGACGACGTCCTTCTCCCCGTTCCAGCGGGCAGCGGAAGTAGTAGATCCTCCTCGGAATCCCGGCAGCACGACGGCGTGGTGGCGGTGGTGGTGGAGATCTCCGACAGAGCTTCGCCTAAGCTATGTGGGAGAGAGAGGGAGGAGGGAACCGCTAGGGTTTCTAGGGAGAGGGGGCTCTTGGGGGGTGCGGCCATGGTGGTCTTGGTGTGGCCGGCCAGCCCCTCCCCTCCCCTCTTTATATAGGTGGAAGCCCCAAGGATTAGGTCAAAAGTCTCTGAATAATACCCCAACATAAACCTTCCATATGACCAAACCTAGGGGAAGTGGGACTCCCCCCTTTCCTTTGGTAGGGTGGCCGGCCACCATGGGGAGGAGTCCACTTGGGACTCCTCCTCCCTTAGGCTGGCCGGCCAAGGTGGGTGGAGTCCCTCTGGGACTCCACCTTCCATGCTAATTTCTTCCGGACTCTTCTAGAACCTTCTAGAACCTTCTAGAAAAAATACCGGATCATTTTTAGACCTAGAAAATGACTTCCTATATATGAATCTTATTCTCCGGACCTTTCCGGAACTCCTCGTGATGTCTGGGATCCCATCCGAGACTCCGAACAAAACTTCGAACTCCATTCCATATTCAATATCTACTAATACGACATCAAACCTTAAGTGTGTCACCCTACGGTTCGCGAACTATGTGGACATGGTTGAGACCTCTCTCCGACCAATAACCAATAGCGGGATCTGGAGATCCATAATGGCTCCCACATATTCAACGATGACTTAGTGATCGAATGAACCATTCACATACAATACCAATTCCCTTTGTCACGCGATATTTTACTTGTCCGAGGTTTGATCATCGGTATCTCTATACCTTGTTCAACCTCGTCTCCTGACAAGTACTCTTTACTCGTACTGTGGTATGTGGTCTCTTATGAACCATTCATATGCTTGCAAGCTATTTAGACGACATTCCACCGAGAGGGCCCAGAGTATATCTATCCGTCATCGGGATGGACAAATCCCACTGTTGATCCATATGCCTCAACTCATACTTTCTGGATACTTAATCCCACCTTTATAACCACCCATTTACGCAGTGGCGTTTGATGTAATCAAAGTACCTTTCCGGTATAAGTGATTTACATGATCTCATGGTCGAAAGGACTAGGTAACTATGTATCGAAAAGCTTATAGCAAATAACTTAATGACGTGATCTTACGCTACGCTTAATTGGGTGTGTCCATTACATCATTCACATAATGACATAACCTTGTTATTAATAACATCCAATGTTCATGATCATGAAACTATGATCATCTATTTAATCAACAAACTAGTTATACAAGAGGCTTACTAGAGACTCCTCGTTGTTCACATAACACACATGTATCAATGTTTCGGTTAATACAATTATAGCATGGTATGTAAACACTATCATAAACACAAATATATATTATAATAACCATTTTATTATTGCCTCTTGGGCATATCTCCAACATACATAGTGTATGCATGCACTGTATTCCATGTTTGTCCATTGATACATCTCAAACGTATCTATAATTTCTTATGTTCCATGCTACTTTTATGATGATACTCACATGTTTTATACACACTTTATGTCATTATTATGCATTTTCCGGCACTAACCTATTGACGAGATGCCGAAGAGCCAGTTGCTGTTTTCTGCTGTTTTTGGTTTCAGAAATCCTACAAAGGAAATATTCTCGGAATTGGACGAAATCAACGCCCAGGGTCTTAATTTTCCACGGAGCTTCTAGAAGACCGAAGGGGATACGAAGTGGGGCGACGAGGCGCCGACACCACAGGGCCGCGTGGCCGCGCGACCTGGGTGGGGCCCGCGCCGCCCTATGGTGTGGGCCCCTCGTCAGCCCTCCAACCCTACCCTTCCGCCTACTTATAGCCTTCGTCGCGAAAACCCCTGTACCGAGAGCCACGATACGGAAAACCTTCCAGAGACGCCGCCGCCGCCAATCCCATCTCGGGGGATTCAGGAGATCGCCTCCGGCACCTGACGGAGAGGGGAAACATCTCCCGGAGGACTCTTCATCACCATGATCGCCTCCGGATTGATGTGTAAGTAGTTCATCCCTGAACTATGGGTCCATAGCAGTAGCTAGATGGTTGTCTTCTCCTCATTGTGCTATCATGTTAGATCTTGTGAGCTGCCTATCATGATCAAGACCATCTATTTGTAATGCTACATATTGTGTTTGTTGGGATCCGATGAATATGGAATACTATGTCAAGTTGATTATCAATCATATATGTGTTGTTTATGTTCTTGCATGCTCTCCGTTGCTAGTAGAGGCTCTGGCCAAGTTGATACTTGTAACTCCAAGAGGGAGTATTTATGCTCGATAGTGGGTTCATGCCTCCATTGAATCTGGGACAGTGACAGAAAGTTCTAAGGTTGTGGATGTGCTGTTGCCACTATGGATAAAACATCAATGCTTTGTCTAAGGATATTTGTGTTGATTACATTACGCACCATACTTAATGCAATTGTCTATTGTTTGCAACTTAATACTGGAAGGGGTGCGGATGCTAACCCGAAGGTGGACTTTTTAGGCATAGATGCATGCTGGATAGCGGTCTATGTACTTTGTCGTAATGCCCTGATTAAATCTCATAGTAGTCATCGTGATATGTATGTGCATTGTTATGCCCTCTCTATTTGTCAATTGCCCAACTGTAATTTGTTCACCCAACATGCTATTTATCTTATGGGAGAGACACCACTAGTAAACTGTGGACCCCGGTCCATTGTTTTACATCTGAAATACAATCTACTGCAAACTCTGTTCTTTACTATTCTTCGCAAACAAACATCATTTTCCACACCATACGTTTAATCCTTTGTTTACAGCAAGCCGGTGAGATTGACAACCTCACTGTTAAGTTGGGGCAAAGTATTTTGATTGTGTTGTGCAGGTTCCACGTTGGCGCCGGAATCCCTGGTGTTGTGCCGCACTACACTCCTCCGCCAACAACCTTCACGTGGCCTTCATCTCCTACTGGTTCGATAACCTTGGTTTCTGACTGAGGGAAAACTTGCTGCTGTACGCATCACACCTTCCTCTTGGGGTTCCCAACGGACGTGTGCTTCACGCGTCAGCAAGGATTTTTTCTGGCGCCGTTGCCGGGGAGATCAAGACACGCTGCAAGGGGAGTCTCCCACATCCAATCTCTTTACTTTGTTTTTGTCTTGCTTTACTTTATTTTATTTACTGCTTTGTTTGTTCTCTATATCAAAAATACAAAAAAATTAGTTACTAGTTTTACTTTATTTACTGTCTTGTTTGCGTTCTCTATATTAAAAACACAAAAAATTAGTTACTTGCATTTACTTTATTTAGTTTGCTTTATTTACTACTGCTAAAATGGGTACTCCTGAGAATACTAAGTTGTGTGACTTCACTAGCACAAATAATAATGATTTCCTATGCACACCTATTGCTCCACCTGCTACTACAACAGAATTTTTTGAAATTAAACCTGCCTTACTAAATCTTGTTATGAGAGAGCAATTTTCTGGTGTTAGTTCTGATGATGCTGCTGCCCATCTTAATAATTTTGTTGAACTTTGTGAAATGCAAAAGTATAAGGATGTAGATGGTGACATTATAAAATTGAAATTGTTTCCTTTCTCCTTAAGAGGAAGAACTAAAGATTGGTTGCTATCTTTGCCTAAGAATAGTATTGATTCATGGACTAAATGTAAAGATGCTTTCATTGGTAGATATTATCCTCCTGCTAAAATTATATCTTTGAGAAGTAGCATAATGAATTTTAAGCAATTGGATAATGAACATGTTGCTCAAGCATGGGAAAGAATGAAATCTTTGGTAAAGAATTGCCCTACCCATGGACTAACTATTTGGATGATCATCCAAACCTTCTATGCAGGATTAAATTTTTCTTCGCGGAACCTATTGGATTCAGCTGCTGGAGGTACCTTTATGTCCATCACCTTGGGGGCGGCAACAAAGCTTCTTGATAATATGATGATCAACTACTCTGAATGGCACACTGAGAGGGCTCCACAAGGTAAGAAGGTAAATTCTGTTGAAGAAACCTCCTCCTTGAGTGATAAGATTGACGCTATTATGTCTATGCTTGTGAATGGTAGATCTAATGTTGATCCTAATAATGTTCCTTTAGCTTCATTGGTTGCTCAAGAAGAACATGTTGATGTGAACTTCATTAATTTCAACAACAATGCTTATAGGAATAATTCTGGTAACAACTATAGGCCATATCCTGCTAGTGGTAATCCTTATGGTAATTCTTATGGTAGAGCTGTTTTGCCTAATGAGGAAAAGATGCTAGAAATTGAAAGAGCTACTAAGAGCTTTATGCAATCACAATATGAGCAAAATCAATTGTTTACTAAAACTATGAATGAACAATCTGCCCTGTTGAAAAATATAGGAAATCAACTTGAAAATTTGAATATGGAGATTTCTGGTTTGCAAACTAAGCTTTCAAATGCTGAAAACCGAATCTCATACATGTCTGAGTCACAATCTTCTTTAATTAATAAAATGGCTGCTAAACCTGAGGATAATGATAACAAAATTGCTACTACAGCAAACTCTATCCAAGTTCGAATTAATGAAAATATTAGATTGATAGCTGAATTGCATGCTAGGTGGGAAAGAGAAGAAAACAGAAAACTTGCTAAAGAGAATAATGTAGCTAAAGTTTGGACTATTACCACCACTAGTAATGTTGATGCTTCACATGTTGCTAAATCTCCTACTATCAATGGTAAAATAATTGGTGTTGGCAATGTTTCTACTCCTAGTGCAAAGCGTGCAAAACTGCCTGAAACTGCTGAAACTGCTTGTGATAAATCTGCTGAAATTTTTCAAAATACTGGGGATAATGATCCCATTGCTGTAGGTCATAATGGTTTAGATTTTGATGATTGTCATATCTCTGAAGTTATAAATTTCTTACAAAAACTTGCTAGAAGTCCCAATGCTAGTGCTATAAATTTGGCCTTTACAAAACATATTACGAATGCTCTCATAAAAGCTAGAGAAGATAAACTAAAACTTGAAACTTCTATTCCTAGGAAGTTAGAAAATGGTTGGGAGCCCATCATTAAAATGAAGGTCAATGATTTTGATTGTAATGCTTTATGTGATCTTGGTGCAAGTATTTCTGTTATGCCTAAGAAAATCTATGATATGCTTGACTTGCCACCATTGAAAAATTGTTATTTGGATGTTAATCTTTTTGATAATGCTATAAAGAAACCTTTGGGGAGGATTGATAATGTTCACATTACGGTTAACAATAACCTTGTCCCCGTTGATTTTGTTGTCTTGGATATTGAATGCAATGCATCTTGTCCCATTATATTGGGAAGACCTTTTCTTCGAACTGTTGGTCCTACTATTGATATGAAGGAAGGTAATATTAAGTATCAATTTCCTCTCAAGAAAGGTATGGAACACTTCCCTAGAAAGAGAATGAAGTTACCTTATGATT
The DNA here is from genome assembly GCF_019359855.2 of Lolium perenne. Classification (NCBI taxonomy): domain Eukaryota; kingdom Viridiplantae; phylum Streptophyta; class Magnoliopsida; order Poales; family Poaceae; genus Lolium; species Lolium perenne. The sequence continues at coordinate 303,413,872 of NC_067250.2, read as the reverse complement.
CTATTATTAGAACAAATTATGATGTTGATGCTTCATCTCTTGATGTTACTTGATTCACACTTTCTGCGCCTAGCTGAAAGGCGTTAAAGAAAAGCGCTTATGGGAGACAACCCATTATTTTACTACAGCACTTTTGTTTTATATTTGAGTCTTGGAAGTTGTTATTACTGTAGCAACCTCTCCTTATATTTATTTTATTGCATTGTTGTGCCAAGTAAAGTCTTTGATAGTAGGGTTGATACTAGATTTGGATTACTGCGCAGAAACAGATTTCTTACTGTCACGAAATTTAGCAGCCCCGTCTGTAGGTAACTCATAAAATTCTGCCAATTTACGTGCGTGATCCTCAGATATGTACGAAACTTTCATTCAATTTGAGCTTTTTCATCTGAGCAAGTTAAGTGCCCCAGAAAAATTTGTCTTTACGGACTGTTCTGTTTTGATAGATTCTGCCTTTTATTTCGCATTGCCTGTTTTGCTATGTTTGATGGATTTCATTGTTGCATTAACTTTCAGTAGCTTTGTGCAATGTCCAGAAGTGTTAAGAATGATTATGTCACCTCTGAATATATGAATTTTCAATTATGCACTAACCCTCTAATGAGTTTGTTTTGAGTTTGGTGTGGAGGAAGTTTTCAAGGGTCAAGAGAGGAGGATGATACAATATGATCAAGAAGAGTGAAAAGTCTAAGCTTGGGGATGCCCCCTTGGTTCATCCCTGCATATTTCAAGAAGACTTAAGCATCTAAGCTTGGGGATGCCCAAGGCATCCCCTTCTTCATCGACAACTTATCAGGTCACCTCTAGTGAAACTATATTTTTATTCAGTCACATCTTATGTGCTTTACTTGGAGCGTCTATTTGTTTTTATTTTTGTTTGAATAAACTCGGATCCTAGCATTCTTTGTATGGGAGAGAGACACGCTCCGCTGTTTCATATGAACACATGTGTTCTTAGTGTTACTTTTAATGTTCGTGGCGAAGGTTGAAACTGCTTCGTTCATTGTTATATGGTTGGAAACAGAAAATGCTTCATGTGGTAATTGGTATAATGTCTTGAATAATTTGATACTTGGCAATTGTTGTGCTCAAATAGATCATGTTTAAGCTCTTGCATCATGTACTTTGCACCTATTAATGAAGAACTACATAGAGCTTGTTAAAATTTGGTTTGCATGATTAGTCTCTCTGAGTCTAGGTATTTTCTGGTTAAGGTGTTTGAACAACAAGGAAGACAGTGTAGAGTCTTATAATACTTGCAATATGTTCTTATGTAAGTTTTGCTGTACCGGTTTATACTTGAGTTTGCTTCAAACAACCTTGCTAGCCTAAGCCTTGTATTGAGAGGGATTACTTCTCGTGCATCCAAATCCTTGAGCCAAAAACAATGCCATTTGTGTCCACAATACCTACCTACTACATGGTATTTCTCTGCCATTCCAAAGTACATTACTTGAGTGCTACCTTTAAAATTCTATTCTTTGTCTTTGCAATATATAGCTCATGGGAAAATAGCCTTAAAAACTATTGTGGTAAAGAATATGTAGCTTATGTATCTTATTTCTTATAAGTTGCTTGTTGAGCGGTAACCATGTTTCTGGGGACGTCATCAACTTTTACACCTTTGTTGAATATCATGTGAGTTGCTATGCATGTTCGTCTTGTCTGAAGTAAGGGCGATTTTCATGATCAAATGGTTTGAGTATGCATATTGTTAGAGAAGAACATTGGGCCGCTAACTAAAGCCATGGATCATGGTGGAAGTTTCAGTTTGGACACTAATCCTCAATCTCTTATGAGAATATTATCTGTTGTTGAATGCTTAAGCATTAAAAGAGGAGTCCATTATCTGTTTTCTATGTTGTCCCGGTATGGATGTCTAAGTTGAGAATAATCAAAAGCGAGAAATCCAATGCAAACTTTCTCCTTAGACCTTTGTACAGGCGACATAGAGGTACCCCTTTGTGACACTTGGTTGAAACATATGTTATGCAATGATAATCCGTGTTAATCCAAGCTAATTAGGACAAGGTGCGAGCACTTATTAATCCAAGCTAATTAGGACCTTGGTATTCTATGCATGAGGCTTGCAACTTATAGGATGTCTTATACATAACACATATGATTTATTACTACCGTTGACAAAATTGTTTCTATGTTTTCAAAACGAAAAGCTCTAGCACAAAAATAGTAATCCATGCTTCCCTCTGCGAAGGGCCATTCTTCTACTTTATGTTGAGTCAGTTTACCTACTTCCTTCTATCTTAGAAGCAAACACTTGTGTCAACTGTGTGCATTAATTCTTACATGTTTACCTATTGCACTTGTTATATTGCTTTATGTTGACAATTATCCATGAGATATACATGTTGAAGTTGAAAGCAACCGCTGAAACTTATATCTTCCTTTGTGTTGCTTCAAAGCTTTCTACTAAGAATTTATTGCTTTATGAGTTAACTCTTATGCAAGTCTTATTGATGCTTGTCTTGAAAGTACTATTCATGAAAAGTCTTTGCTATATGATTCAGTTGTTTAATCATTGTCTTTACCATTGCTTTGAATCACTGCATTCATCTCATATGCTTTACAATAGTATTGATCAAGATTATGATAGCATGTCACTTCAGAAATTATCCTTGTTATCGTTTACCTACTCGAGGGCGAGTAGGAACTAAGCTTGGGGATCCTTGATACGTCTCAAACGTATCTATAATTTCTTATGTTCCATGCTACTTTTATGATGATACTCACATGTTTTATACACACTTTATGTCATTATTATGCATTTTCCGGCACTAACCTATTGACGAGATGCCGAAGAGCCAGTTGCTGTTTTCTGCTGTTTTTGGTTTCAGAAATCTTACAAAGGAAATATTCTCGGAATTGGACGAAATCAACGCCCAGGGTCTTAATTTTCCACGGAGCTTCCAGAAGACCGAAGTGGATACGAAGTGGGGCGACGAGGCGCCGACACCACAGGGCCGCGAGGCCTGGGTGGGGCCCGCGCCGCCCTATGGTGTGGGCCCCTCGTCAGCCCTCCAACCCTACCCTTCCGCCTACTTATAGCCTTCGTCGCGAAAATCCCTGTACCGAGAGCCACGATACGGAAAACCTTCCAGAGACGCCGCCGCCGCCAATCCCATCTCGGGGGATTCAGGAGATCGCCTCCGGCACCCTGCCGGAGAGGGGAATCATCTCCCGGAGGACTCTTCATCACCATGATCGCCTCCGGATTGATGTGTGAGTAGTTCATCCCTGGACTATGGGTCCATAGCAGTAGCTAGATGGTTGTCTTCTCCTCATTGTGCTATCATATTAGATCGTGTGAGCTGCCTATCATGATCAAGATCATCTATTTGTAATGCTACATGTTGTGTTTGTTGGGATCCGATGAATATGGAATACTATGTCAAGTTGATTATCAATCATATATGTGTTGTTTATGTTCTTGCATGCTCTCCGTTGCTAGTAGAGGCTCTGGCCAAGTTGATACTTGTAACTCCAAGAGGAAGTATTTATGCTCGATAGTGGGTTCATGCCTCCATTGAATCTGGGACAGTGACATAAAGTTCTAAGGTTGTGGATGTGCTGTTGCCACTAGGGATAAAACATCAATGCTTTGTCTAAGGATATTTATGTTGATTACATTACGCACCATACTTAATGCAATTGTCTGTTGTTTGCAACTTAATACTGGAAGGGGTGCGGATGCTAACCCGAAGGTGGACTTTTTAGGCATAGATGCATGCTGGATAGCGGTCTATGTACTTTGTCGTAATGCCCTGATTAAATCTCATAGTAGTCATCGTGATATGTATGTGCATTGTTATGCCCTCTCTATTTGTCAATTGCCCAACTGTAATTTGTTCACCCAACATGCTATTTATCTTATGGGAGAGACACCACTAGTGAACTGTGGACCCCGATCCATTGTTTTACATCTGAAATACAATCTACTGCAAACTCTGTTCTTTACTGTTCTTCGCAAACAAACATCATTTTCCACACCATACGTTTAATCCTTTGTTTACAGCAAGCCGGTGAGATTGACAACCTCACTGTTAAGTTGGGGCAAAGTATTTTGATTGTGTTGTGCAGGTTCCACGTTGGCGCCGGAATCCCTGGTGTTGCGCCGCACTACACTCCTCCGCCAACAACCTTCACGTGGCCTTCATCTCCTACTGGTTCGATAACCTTGGTTTCTTACTGAGGGAAAACTTGCTGCTGTACGCATCACACCTTCCTCTTGGGGTTCCCAACAGACGTGTGCTTCACGCGTCAGCATCCATCCTGAAAGGTTGCTAAGATCAGACTAATCATTGATGGTTACGAAAAGCAATGCTCGTAGGTCAAATGGCTCATGTTTATGCTCATCCCACACACGTACACCTTTTTTCCCCACACCTATAAAATTTCTTCAACCAATGGTCATAGGTACACATCAATACCGTTGCCAGGTTGCTTTGGGCCTTAGATGAGCACTGGCATCATAATGAACTTCCGCTTCATGCACAACCAAGAAAGATTATAGGTACATAGAGTTAGAGGTCACGTGCTATGGCTGTAGCTTTGCTCCCCGAAAAGATTCATTCCATCTATAATTAGACCAAACCTTAAGTTCCTTGCGTCATCTGCAAAGTCCGGGAACACTCCCTCGATTTTTCTCCACTGTGACCTATCAGCGGGGTGTCTCAACATCTCGTCTTTCTTACGGTCTTCTCTGCGCCATCGCAACAACTTCGCATGATCTTTGTTTCTGAATAAACGATTCAAATGTGGTATTATAGGAGCATACCACATCACCTTGACAGGAACCCTCTTCCTTGGGCGCTCGCCCTCAACATCACCAGGTTCATCTCATCTGATCTTATACCGTAATGCAGTGTATACTGGGCACGCATCCAAATGCTCGTACTCCTCACTGCGGTAGAGGCTGCAGTTATTAATGCATGCATGTATCTTCTCCGCGTCTAATCCTAGAGGGTACACAACCTTCTTCTCTTCATACGTACTGGTGGGAAATTATTTTCCCCTTGGAAGTTGCCTTTTCATTATTTTCAACAACTTTTCAAATTCCGAGTCAGTCACACCGTTCTTTGCCTTCCATTGCAACAATTCCAGTGTGCAACCTAGCTTTTTCTGGCCATGTTCGCAAGTTGGGTACAACAATTTGTTGTGATCCTCTAACGTCTGCTCAAACTTCAACCTCTCCTTTTCAGTTTCGTAGTCTCTCTTTGCTTCAGTAATGTCCCGACCAAGATCATCAACAGACTCATCTGATGCCTCATGATCTTCTGCTTCCCCGTTTGCAGTATCACTGTATTCAGGGAACTACGCTAGGTGTCATCATCCTCTTCTTCTTCATTTTCTTCTATCATAACCCCTCTTTCTCCGTGCTTGGTCCAACAATTATAGTTGGGCATGAAACCCGACTGAAGCAGGTGGGTGTGAAGGGCGTACAAGGAAGAGTAATTCTTCTTATTCTGATAGACAACACGTGGACAACACATAAAACCTTCCCGTTTGTTTTTCAAGGCCACACGGAGAAAAAATTTCAGGCCCTTAATGAACTCGTCAAGGCATCGGTCAACGTACATCCATTACCGGCTCATCTGCATTTTATAATTAAGTACATCAAAAACCATTACATAACATCATGAATAGTGAAGCGATGTACATCGACACATGTATTTTATCAATGACGGATGAAAGGATAAAGTTGTTAACTTCGATCGAGAAGGAAAAAAAGGAGGAGAAAGCTTACCTGTGGCTCGGTCACTTCATATCATATTTGTTTCGTGTGAACTCAAGTGGTAACATGCTTTGAGCCATTTCATCGAACATCTCTCCTGCATATAGGAAAAAATCAAAGGGTGCCTGACAAGCTTGGGCAGGGCTGAGGTATATATAAAGATGAACCTTTAGTCCCGGTTGATGAGTCCAACCGAGACTAAAGGTGTTCGCGGCCTGCCGCACCTGCCGCAGCTCCATTAGTCCCGGTTGGTATCATCAACCGGGACTAAAGGTCCCGATCGAACTGGGACTAGAGGTGGCCGCACGTCCTAGCCGTTATAACCAGGACTAGCGCTAACAATGGTCCCGATTCAAATCATGGCCGAGACTGATGCTCCTTGCGGCCCAAATAAAAGACCCGTTTTCTACTTGTGTATAGGGGGCCTTAAAAATCACGCCGACCTCTAAATTCGATGGCTGGGTGGCCAAACCGAGTACGGTATATACTCCGGATCGAGTTTTCGTGGGACGGAAGTTTCAGCTCACACCAACGAGCATTGCGCCTAGATTGCCGTAGTCTGGCCAAATTCCGGCCGTAGGCACATCTGCCGTGGACCTCCCCAAGGTCGAGCAGGGGCAGGACTGACGCCACCTGCCGGAGCGCCTCCTCTGCTTAATTCCCCGTCGTATCCCTCAGCCAAGAACGGGCAGGTCAAGCACCCGCAGTCGGGCGCCGGCGCGTCCAGGTCCGGGCAGGTTGGATGGAGGGGCGGCCGGCGAGTGAAAGGCGGTTTAGAAGACTTGCCGAAAAATCTCGTCTACCCGTTTCCGAAGAAGCCAAGAAATCCAAATTATGCTCCCAGACACAATCAACAAAATGTAAGTGTTTAGGCCAAATCACAAAAACCTCTGCTGCTATTCGGAAACATGCAAATAGTTTGGAAAAAATAGCCTTTTTACTAGGCATGAAAATCTTTTTAATTGAGGAAGCATTAGATTTTCGGCTGGACGCTTTAAAGTCGTAAACACACCTTAGTTCTTTTCTTCCTTTTCTCTCTGCACGTATAGATTGGAGCAATATTTGTACATAGAAAAATAAACCACAATAATGAGAAGCCATGACATTATAGTGATTTCAGATTATGTGACTATGTTGAGTTGCCGGCCTGACAAATTTGGCTATACTCCATCATGTTCTCTTTTGCCTGATCACCAAGACAGTTTAGTGACATGTTGCTTTGTCGGTTGATTCTTGGGTTTCTAAAACTATTGCAATGCCTTCGATCTGTAAGCCTGTGATGCCGAACAGCTTGTGATGTCGATCTGTATGGTACCGGTTCGTTTACCAATCATAGGAAAAGACCGTCTTTGATTTCTGTTTCTGTTACCATACGAGATATCTTTCAACGGCAAACCACCGTACATTCTCTTTCCAAATTGGGGAAACATAGTTTGGAATCAGAATTCTTTTCAGGGTCTGCTCCGTTGTGGCCAGCTCTATATGCTTAAATATGGAGCAGATGCCATATGATGCTTTGGCCAATGCCAAAGCAATATTTCTCTTTCCCCCCCTCTCAGAAACATGAAGGTTTTTGCTCAATAAATAGCGAGCAGATGCTACACGATCTATGCTATGCATGACCAATGTCAAAGCAATATTTCTCTTTCTCCTCCTCCTCTCTGAAACTTGCAGGTGAAGCAATGGTTTCTGCTACCATCGCATCGGGGACCATGCTGCCGTCTTTGCCAGACGATGTCATCTTCGAAATACTCTCATGGATGCTGGTGAAGCCTGCGTGCAGACTCCGCTGCGTGTCCAGAGGGTGGCGCGCTCTCATCTCCAGCCCGGCGTTCCTCACCACGCACAAAAGCCGCGTGGAACCGCTACTCCTGTCAGTCACCACCTCCTCGCCCCCTGAAGTCAACAGCACCTTGCGGTTGATGGACATAGACGGCAACATCGTAAGAGTGATTGAGAAGCCAGGTCTTTGGACGATCAAGTACAGCTTAAACGGCCCTGTCTGCGTTTGCATCGCCGACTACGATGTCAGTGTGATAGATCTGGCCACTTTAAATGTGGTGAGGACCTCTGTAGAGTTGAACCATGAATTGTTCTGCAGCCTCAACGTCGGTTGTGCCGTTCCATCTCGCAAGTACAAGGTAGTCTGCCTCATGAACAAATATGATCCTTGTAAGGTTCTCACATTAGAAGATGGCGCCAAGTGGAGGCAGGTGAAATCTCCTCCAACTCCCCCTCGACCCACTAACGGCTATAATCTTGGCTCCGCGGTCACAGTCAACGGTGTCATGCACTTCTTATATGAGGTCGCGATACCGCGGGTGGACGAGGACTATGTGCTCGGTTTTGATCTTGAAAGTGAAGAATGGAAGGTTTGCATCAAAGGTCCAACGATAATATCTGGTGACAAACTACATGAGTATAAATGTATGGTCAGTCTCAATGACGCCCTATGCATGGTTCGGCGGAGCTCAATAAACCAATGCCTCATATGGACCCTCACTGATTCGTCCAAAGGCACCTGGGTCAATGTGTACACGATACCTATGGATCCAATTTTCGATTTTTTTAGGCCATTGACGGTCATGCGTGATGGTAGAAAGTCGTGCAATAGGGTCAATGCAACTCCGACACTACAAGTCTACGATCCACTCACCGGGACATGCACTCACCTCACGAAGTTCGCGAGTAATCTATTGGGCAACGCTGGTCTTTGTGTATTGCACTTGGAAAGTTTTGTTTCACCTAAGATCTTGCCGATTTCTTCGCCAAGCGTGTTGTCTCGGTTAACATCTTGCCATTGGCTGCGCCGACAGAATCACCGTATGGATGAAATGATGATGTTTGACATTATTTCTGGAAGCTTTTATTTCCTTGCCTTGTGCCATCTTTTTGGTGGGATGTTTCGAGCAATCAGAAGATGGAGATAACAGAGCTAGAGATGACAAATTCCGAAAATTTTGGTGTATTTTTTTTTACCAGAAAACATTAGCATTTTCTACATGTATTTATATTTTTTTTCATGCACCTCAACTTTTTTCAGACACTTAATTGGTTAAGTAATGTAAACTGATTCATGCACTGTCCAGTAACCTGAAGCGATTGCGCCGGTGTTGTTTCATGTCACATAAATCGTTGAAGGCGTAGGTTTGCGCAAAAATCAATCTTTCAGAAAACAAAGTGAAGAAAAGCATTTTTAATAGATGATCCATATGCAGCGACAACTGTCTGGAGTCGTTTCTATAAAGAAAAAACTGGTGAAGTCTGAACTCGGAACATATCATTGCCATATCTCTCCTCCTGCGGCATCTGGCCATCCTCGAAGGTGACCTCTGTCATGCTGCTCATCTCTGTTGATTCTTGGTTCCTAAACCCCAAAAATGAGGTCCCTAAAAAATTACAATGACGTGCAAGTATGTGGGCCTGTGATGCCGAGAGCAGATCCCTTGGTCACAAAATTTATCAGTCTTGCACTCGAGTCTACCGCTCCCGATTTTACCGATCAATAGAAAAAGCCCGTCTACATATTTGATTTCAGTTGAGACAACCTGCGACCCTACAGTCTGTTTCAATTGTGGAGAACAAATTGGGTACGGTTTATGACTATTTTTTTTATAAAGGGAATATTTATAATTAAAAGATAACAATTACGTTCACCTCTGCAACAACACAACACCCTAATAGCAGTAGGAATGCACACAACCAAAAAAAGGTAAAAGAAAAATCCTGCTAAATATAGTATCCCATGCATAGCATCTCCCGCCATGATCTAGGTGAAGTAGCCGAAGGACACCGCCACCAGACCCACCGTCCACTGTCGCCGCCCCTGGAGGACCCCGCCTCCGCGCGAAGGGGAGTCCATGGACGCGCCACCTCCGTCCCTTGCCTTTGGCAGCCGGACGCGGCTGCCACCACCGACCCCAACAGCGGCAGCGGCCAAGAGAAGGAAGGTGGGCCACCTCTTCTTGGGTTACATGAGAGGCTTTAACCGTTCACAAAGATAAAGCCATGACGAGAGGGTGCTCAAGGAGAGCATCCTTTCACAGATCCAAGCCTTGGATACTCTGGCTGATGGTCAAGGTCTCGATGATGATGGTTGGGCTCTTAGGTACCATCTGGAGAGCTAACTCACCCACTTGGCTAGAGTGGAGGAGGCCTACTGGAAGCAACATAGCAGGCAAAACTGGCTCCTCAAAGGCGATGCCAACACGGCTTACTTCCACGCCATGGCCAATGGACGCAAGCATAAATGCCTTATCACTAGATTGGTGCATGAGGGGGAAACTATCTCCGACCCGGCTCTCCTCCAGCAGCATGTGCTCGGGTTCTACCAGGGCCTTATGGGAGCTGCAGGGGAGCCTAGGCCGTTTAGGCTATCTCCGGCGGTGTGGCACACGCAGGGGCGGGTGTCACATGCCGAGTATGATGGGTTTTTGCTGACATTCACCCCATAGGATTTGGACGCGGTTCTTGCCAGTATGAAGGTCGACACTGCCCCCGGTCCGAACGGGTTACCGGTGATTTTCTTCAAGAAATTCTGGACCTTAACTAAACCCTACATCCTAGCCATTCTTAATGACTATACTCTTGGAAGAGTGGATGTAGTGAGGCTTAACTTTGGGATCCTCACTCTCATCCTGAAGGTCCATGGTGCGGAAGACATTCGCCAGTTCAGCCCGATAGCCCTGATTAATGTGATTTTTAAATTTATTGCGAAACCCTACGCTACTCGGCTCTCCCCCATCGCTCACCGTACTATTAGCAGAGCGGAGTCGGCATTCATTAGAGGTAGGAATATCCACGATGGTGTGGTGTCGCTCCAAGAGATCATCCATGAAACCAAGGCTAAGAGACTTCAGGGAGTCTTTCTTAAGCTTGATATCAAGAAAGCCTACAATCGTGTGGATTGCGCCTTTCTTCGGGAAGTGCTTACCCAGAAGGGCTTTCATCCAGGTTGGGTCCAACGTGCCCTTGGTTTGGTATCGGGGGGGGGGGGGGGGGGGCAAACAGCTATTGCCCTAAACAGGGAAGTGGGCAATTTTTTGGAATGGGAGAGGTGTGCGGCAGGGTGACCCCCCTCTCTCCCGTCCTGTTTGACTTCGCGGTGGACGCCTTAGACACCATGCTTTCGGCGGCCAAGGCGGCGGCCCACATTCAGAGGGTCGTGCCACACCTTATCCCGGGGGGGGGGGGGGTGTCACTGCTGCAATATGCGGACAACACTATCATAATGATCCAACCGGAGGCGTTGGCGATTGCCAACCTCAAATTTCTCCTCTTATGTTTTGAGTGCATGTCGGGGATACGCATCAACTTTCAAGAGTGAGGTGATGACCGTTGGGGTACCTCTGGAGGAGCAACAACTGATCGCGAATATGCTCAACTACAAACTCGGATCCTTCCCCTTCACATACCTTGGTCTTCCCATCAGCAATTGGGCCCTAGTGGCAGTGATTGGGAACCTCTTGGCCTAAAAGTCGGCAAGAGAGCGGATCCTTGGTTGGGCAAGCTCCTTTCCTCGGCGGCTAGGCTGATACTCACCAGTGCCTGCTTGTCAAGCCTCCCCATGCATGCCATGGTATTTTGCCTACTTGGTGATGGGGTGCACCAGGTTTTAACAAACACAGATCGTGCTTCTACTGGAAGGGCTCCGGTACGAAGTGCAAATACCACTGGGTGCGTTGGCACGAGGTGTGTAAACCCAAATCCTTGGGAGGACTTGGGATCGTTGACACCACACTTATGAACATCTGCCTTATGGCGAAGTAGATCTGGAGGCTGTATGCTGGTGAGCAGGGGCTATGGGCAGACATCCTCCACAGTAAGTATCTGCAAACTAAGGACCTTCTGGTCAACTCGCATCAGAGCGGTTCCCAATTTTGGAACGCTATCCAGAAAATTAAACCATTGTTTAGTTGAGAGAATTCCTTATTTGGCCCTAGCAGAAGTTTGCGTTCCTTTCTTGACCCTGGCAAAAAAATTCTTCCTTTCTTGACACACAAAGTTTGGATGGTTCCTTATTTGGCCCTCTAGTGCAATTTAAGCACTAACGGTGTTAAGTAGATGTCTAAGATGACATTTTTGCCCCTCCTGCAACATTTGATCAGATTTTCAAAATTTTGATCAGATTTTAAAAAATTCAAAAATTTGACAGAACCTCCCCTGTAACTAGATGTCATGCACAGTTCATATATATAGAATGCTTAATACAACATGTAACAGTTCCAGAAATATAGAAATGCATAGATATCACAACCAGGGGACACATACGCCACTCCATGGTCACATACTCTTTCTTTTTCTCCTTTGCCCCAACCTTCACAGGAACATTTGTTTGTTCGTTGGGCATAGAAGTCTCGATGGAAAGTGCCACAAGTTGTAGTCTGAGTCAATAATCTCCTCAAAACGAAAACAACTGACTTCTTTTCTAGCTTTTTTGAGGTTGCCAAGCAATCTTATTATCAAACAAAAACTAGAATTCGGATCCATCCTGTAAATGAAACATGCATCCATCAGCACTGACTTCTTTGGCAGCGTGGCCATTCCAGGTTATCTTGGATGATATTTTTGGTACGTGCATGCTTGTACGATTGTGCAATTTTAACTGATACATAGGGTTGGGCACTGATGCATCCATATTTCTCTGGAGTACGTATGTTCATAGAGCACAGCTGGGTGCTTCTGCTGTTGGATTCTACGACCTGGTGAACTATTCTAGCGATCTAGCAAACGAACGGCCAATGCGCGGCGCGCGGCCAATCTACATACACGGCGCGCGCGGCGCCGCAAAAACGCGTAGCTCATACGCAGCTCCTCCGCGGTATGCTGCGTAACCACTAAATACGGCGAGTAAGCGGGCTTCTGTGGAGCGTCCCGCTTGCAGCGTGAGTCGGGGGCGCTCGGGTTTGGTCCAGGATTTTTTTCCTTTTCCTTACTTTTTATCTTTTCTCATTTATCAGTTAGGGGTATAAAAGTCCAGTAAAATTTTGTTTGACTGGAGGCACTAACAGAATTGACGGCTGGGTCAAATAAGGAACTATCCAAACTTTGTGTGTCAAGAAAGTAAGCAATTTTTTGCCAGGGCCAAGAAAGGAAGGCAAACTTCAACCAGGGCCAAATAAGGAATTCTCTCTTGTTTAGTTTGGGAGCTCGTCATCAGGTCCGCAGCGGTACCTCCACCGGGCTTTGGGTAGACTGGTGGCAGGGGAGGGGACCCCTCAAGGACTGTTTCCCGACACTCTATTCTCTGTCCCTAAACCCGGCGGTCTTGGTGGCTAGGGCATATAGGAGCGGAGTTTTCCATATCCCTTCCGTCAAGCGTTGGGGCGACGCGAGTGTTCGGAGTAGGTCGACCTCTCCAGGGCTTCAGGTGCCCCCGACCTATCTCATGACTGGATATCATATCCTAGGCGCTGCTACCCTCGAGGAGGTTTACGGTCCGGTCCCTCTATAGGAGACTTTGTCAGGGGACACCGCGCAAGTAGTTTAGAGAACTTTGGAAAGTCTCCGTGCCACTGAAGATTAGGGTTTTCTTGTGGCAGCTGGTCAGAAAGTGACTACCTTCTTGTGATAATATTTCCTCTTGAAAGGGTCCATCCACGGGCAGATGTGCCCTGTGTGATGAGTGGGAGGATACACACCATATCTTCTTCACTTTCTGGCTGGCGAGCTTTGCCGATATCTTTAGATTCCTCGACGGGTGTGTCGGTCAGACTAGACGAGTGTTCCCGACTTGTTATGCGGTGTTGATGTGGTCTTTATGGAATATGCAGAACAAGTTCTCCATTGAGGGCAAGTTCCCTTCGCAGCCGGCTAATGTTCTTTATAAAATGTCTATGTACCTACATGTGTGGAAGCAAGTGGCTAGGAGGCAGGATCGCGAGGAGCTGGAGATGACTATTGGGCGGATCCGCTGCCTTCATGCCGCGGTACGGGAGGAGCCGATGCCGGCCTGAGTCTTCTTCTACATTTGTATCGTCAGTTCTTCGAGTCTCAGCTTGGGCGCTTGTGACTCTTGGTTAGTAGCTCCTTCTAGTTGTTCATGTGTTTGGTTTTAGATGGGTCTGCGACCCCTGGACCTGTTATGTTTTATGTGTCTATGTGAACTTCTTATGGTTGTATCGGTCTTTTACTCTACCGTGTGTGGCTTTATTAAGTTAAAGCAGGGCTAGTCTAGAGCATACCGTCTAAATAAAGATAAAGCCATACTTCTATTTCTCTCGCTGTCAGAAACTTGACGCTGTTTCTGGTACCATCGCGTCGCTGAGGTCCGAGGATGCTTACATCGTTACCTGACGATGTGATCTCCAAAATACTGTCATGGGTGCCGGTGAAGATGGCGTGCAGATTCCTGTGCGTGTATAGAGGATGGCGCTCACTCATCACCAGCTGGCCGTTCCTTGCCGCGCACAAAAGTCACGCAGACCCATTACTCCTATCCGCCACCACCTCAGTCCTCCATAAAGCCGGCAGCGTCTGGCGGTTGATGGACATAGATGGCAATATGTAATATCCTAGGATTCGAGATGATTGCGGGGTAGAATTACAAAAGGGTTGTGCATGGCATCGCAAAACTAGGGAAAATTTCGTGCTTAATTGCATAAAACCTAAGAGGGAACAAGTTTCTCTCTCGACGCCAATTAGGGTTAGGGTTTTGAGAGTGCGACAAACTTGGACATGATATTTTCTGAAATTAGGGTTTTGATAAGAAAGGGGAACATTTGAAATTCATGTATTAAGTTGCATGGTTGAATTTGGAATGAGTTGAGTTGAAACTCAAACTCCAACAAAACCAAGATAATTCATAATTCAAATAATTCTTTATTCAAACAATTAATAATTCAAATAAGAATATTATAATATGATAATACAAATAAGAAAAGAATACAAATTTATCACAAATAGCTCAGTAGATAAAACTTGAGCTTTATTGATCATCACACATAGTTACATTGTCTTTACAATATTCAAATGAATTAAATATTACATAACACATTTCAGAAATTCAAAAATGAGAAAGAAAAGGAAAATTACAATTATAAGAATGAGCTAAACTACACTAAATGATCATCTTGAACTTCTTGATCATCTTGATGGTCCCTGCAAAAACAAACACCAAAACAGAAAACACATTAGGCCAACTTGGCAGGTAAGTAAAGAAACTTGAATTGGAGGGATAATATCAACCCAGGCCGAGCTGATCCACAACACAAAAGTATCAACCATGAGCAGTACAAGCAGCTCACAAGGTGAGGTGCATGCTCACCAGCACACTCACACGGGGGGAGTCACCACACACACATCACCTTGCTGTCGAGCAAGGAACTCACCAGAGGACAGTATATAAACTTTTCAGTCACCAAACCCTAGAAGCCATCGACATAAGCTTTAGCAGGGTAAGAACAACAAGAACTGCTAGAACAAGAAGAACACTAAATAGCCAAAGCCACCCAACATCAATTCCACCAAGAACTGATTGCTGTTGATCAAGAACATGGAATAGGAGCTCACAGTGATCACAAGCCAGAGGAGGAGAAGGACAAACACATCACCAAGATCACACAAAACCTCTACAACAACACAAATTCTAGGAGCTAGAGTGAGGTATACCCAAATCCATGAGCAAACATTGGTTTTGCTCATAACACAAGCATATGCATAACACACACACAAGCCGGAGGGGATGATTACCCTGTTTGAATCATCGGTGTTAAACCATTTGATGCTGGCAAAATAGGGAATAGGTGATACGTCCCCGACGTATCCATAATTTCTGTTGTTCCATGCTTGTTTTATGACAATACTTACATGTTTTGCTTGCACTTTATGATGATTTCATGCATTTTCCGGAACTAACCTATTAACAAGATGCCACAGTGCCAGTTCCTGTTTTCTGCTGTTTTTGGTTCCAGAAAGGCTGTTCGGGCAATATTCTCGGAATTGGACGAAATCAACGCCAAACCTCCTATTTTTCCCGGAAGGCTCCAGAACACCGAAGAAGAGTCGGAGAGGGGCCAGAGGGCCACCAGACCATAGGGCGGCGCGGCCTGGCCTGGGCCCGCGCCACCCTATGGTGTGGAGCCCCCAGGTGCCCCCCTGCGCCGCCTCTTCGCCTATAAAATCCCTTTCGACCTAAAAACGCGAGACCAATTGACGAAACTCCAGAAAGACTCCAGGGGCGCCGCTGCCATCGCGAAACTCCAATTCGGGGGACAGAACTCTGTTCCGGCACCCTGCCGGAATGGGGAAGTGCCCCCGGAAGCCATCTCCATCAACGCCACCGCCTCCGGCATGCTCCGTGAGTAGTTCCCCCATGGACTACGGGTTCTAGCAGTAGCTATGTCGGTATACTCTCCCCCATGTACTTCAATACAATGGTCTCATGAGCTGCCTTACATGATTGAGATTCATCTGATGTAATCGGTGTTGTGTTTGTTGGGATCCGATGGATGATACATTATGATTAGTCTATCTATAAAGTTTGTGAAGTTATTGTTGCTGCAATCTTGTTATGCTTAATGCTTGTCACTAGGGCCCGAGTGGCATGATCTTAGATTTAAGCTCTATATTGTTGCTTAGATTGTATCTACAAGTTGTATGCACATGTCACTGTCCGGAACCAATGGCCCCGAAGTGACAGAAATCGGGACAACCGGAGGGGATGGTAGTGATGTGAGGATCACATGTTTTCACGGTGTGTTAATGCTTTGCTCCGGTACTCTATTAAAAGGAGTACCTTAATATCCAGTAGTTTCCCTTGAGGCCCGGCTGCCACCGGCTGGTAGGACAAAAGATGTTGTGCAAGTTTCTCATTGTGAGCGCGTACGACTATAATTGGAAAACATGCCTACATAATTAATAATCTGGATGTTCTGTCTTAATGCTTTGATTCCTATCAATTGCCCAACTGTAATTTGTTCACCCAACACTTGTCACTTATTGGAGAGTTACCACTAGTGTAGATCGCTGGGAACCCCGGTCCATCTCTCATCATAATATACTTGTTCTACATGTCATTGGAAGTAGTATCAACTATCTTCTGGTGCCATCGCTCTCATATTGCTATTACTGCTGCTGTGTTACTGTTACTATTGCTCTCATATTACTGCTACTTTCACATCACCCCTGTTGCTAGTGCTTTTCCAGGTGCAGCTGAATTGACAACTCAGTTGTTAAGGCTTATAAGTATTCTTTACCTCCCCTTGTGTCGAATCAATAAATTTGGGTTATACTACCCTCGAAGACTATCGCGATCCCCTATACTTGTGGGTTATCAAGACTATTTTCTGGCGCCGTTGCCGGGGAGGCATAGCTCTACTCATAAGTTCACCTGGGGAGTACACTCTACCTCTCTCTCTGTTTTATTTTATTTTGTTTTGCTTAGTTTACTTTTGTCTAGTTTATTTGTGCTTAGTTTATTTCTGTCTAGTATTAGTTTGCGTAGTTTACTTTTGCTTAGTTTATTTTTGTCTTGTTTTATTTGTCTCATATACCCAAAAATCCATAAAAATTTGAAAAACCGAAAAATTAAAAACTGCTGTTATGGGAGAACCAACAACCTACTTGGAGCTCATAGAATGTTATAATAATTATAGGAAATCAAGAGCTGGTGAAGTAATGAGTGCTATGATAGAAAAAGTGAATACAATTGCTAAAATCTTGCTTAAACGCCATGATATAAACTGTTGCTCTCAACAGGATACTAAACATCTTAAATTTCAATGTGGCTTTAGTGAGGAATTTTTAATTAAGAACTATAATCGGAATTGCTATATTCATTATGGGTTCGAAGAGGTAGAACAATTTGTCGTGTTTATGGGATCCTCTGAGATCGAATCCTTCATGGTTGAGAATTATGAAACTTGTGTTGTTTGTAAGGACCTTAAAGATTATGTCTCTTCTATCCTTAATTGTTGCATAGAATGCTTCGGTAATAATCCTTATATCATTGATTATAAAGAGAGACTCATTAATGCACAAGAATGCACTCACAATTTGCAGGAACCCGTGGAAGAAGAAACCGATGAACTCGAAAGCTCATTGGATGAAAAAGAGGAGGAAATTAATGAACCTGAAAGCTCATTGGATGAAAAAGAAGAGGAGAGCGGCGAACAAAAGGAGGAAGAATGGATTAGCTACCCATGCCAACCTCCTAATGAGAGTAACTCTTTATCTCTTACATTATTTGATTGTCCTCCATGCTTACCGAAAGAGGTTGAATGTTATGTTCCTGTGGATTCTCTTGAAATATTCCCTATGAGTAAAACTTCTCAGAATAATTATGCTACTGTTATATATGATAATCCATGCTACTTTGATAAATCTTATGATAATGCTTTGTTTGTGTCTGATGTCGAAATGCATGGTACTAAAGAATTTTGCTTAGCAAATGTTTATGATAAAGCTTTAGATGATGGTCCTATGTTACTTGATAATATTAATTGTACTACTAATGAAAATGGGATTGGAGAGTTCATGACTTTATCTAGGAGTCCCATATCTCTTGAGATTGATCAACTACCTTGTTATATTATTAATAAAAGTAAGTTTGAAAGTTTTAATTCCACTATTCTTGAACTTGATAAAAATTATGTGTTTGGAAATCATGGAAAGTATGATGCATGTGATAGTTATATTGTTGAGTTTGTTCATGAAGCTACTGAAAATTATTATGAGAGAGGAAAATATGGTTGTAGAAATTTGTATGGTACTAAAACACCTCTCTATGTGCTGAAATTTTTGAAGTTACACTTGTTCTATCTTCCTATGCTTGTTACTTTGCTTTTCATGAACTTGTTTATTTACAAGATTCCTATGCATAGGAAGCATGTTAGACTTAAATGTGTTTTGAATTTGCTTCTTGATGCTCTCTTTTGCTTCCAATACTATTTCTTGCGAGTGCATCATCAAAGCTGAGCCCATCTTAATGGCTATAAAGAAAGTAACTTCTTGGGAGATAACCCATGTGTTATTTTGCTACAGTACTTTGTTTTATATTTGTGTCTTGGAAGTTGTTTACTACTGTAGCAACCTCTCCGTATCTTAGTTTTATGTTTTGTTGTGCCAAGTGAAGCCTCTAATCGAAGGTTGATACTAGATTTGGATTTCTGCGCAGAAACAGATTTCTATCTGTCACGAATCTGGGCTGTTTTCTCTGTAGGAAAATCAGAAAAATATGCCAATTTACGTGCGTGTTCCTCAGATATGTACGCAACTTTCATTAGTTTTGAGTTTTCTGATTTGAGCAACGGAAGTATTTTATTAAAATTCGTCTTTACTGGCTGTTCTGTTTTGGTAGATTCTGTCTCTGTTTTTTGTATTGTCTCTTGTGGACTTTAAGCGAGCTTTTCTAGACGTAGAGGGCTGTAGCTAATGTTTTATTGAGTTCTTGCAATGTGCCACTACAGGACCAAGGTGGATTCAAATTTTTTGAGTACTAACCCCTCTAATGAAGTTTATGAGAAGTTTGGTGTGAAGGAAGTTTTCAAGGGTCAAGAGAGGAGGATGATATATGATCAAGAAGAGTGAAAAGTCTAAGCTTGGGGATGCCCCCGTGGTTCATCCCTGCATATTTCAAGAAGACTCAAGCGTCTAAGCTTGGGGATGCCCAAGGCATCCCCTTGTTCATCAACTTATCAGGTTCCTCCCCTGAAACTATATTTTTATTCAGTCACATCATATGTGTTTTACTTGGAGCGTCTGTGTGTTTTTATTTTTGTTTTTTGTTTGAATAAGATCGGATCCTAGCAATCCTTGATTGGGAGAGAGACACGCTCCGCTTTTTCATATGAACACTTGTTCTTCGTTTTACTTTTAATGTTCAATGATAAAAGTTGGAAGCTACATCACTTATTGGTTATTTGGTTGGGAAAAGAAAATGCCTCATATGTTGTGGATAATTTGACACTTGGCAATTGTTTTGAGCTCTCAAGTGGATCATTAAGTTTTTGCATGTAGTTTAAACCTATTAGTGGAGAACTACCGTAAAGCTTGTTAAAATTGGTTTGCATAATTGATCTCTCTTAAGGTCTAGATATTTTCTGGTAAAGTGTTTGAGCAACAAGGAAGACAGTGTAGAGTATCATAATGCTTGCGATATGTTCTTATGTAAGTTTTCTTTGTCTTGGTTCATACTTGTGTTTGCTTCAAACAACCTTGCTAGCCTAAGCCTTGTATCGAGAGGGAATACTTCTCATGCATCCAAAATCCTTGAGCCAACCACTATGCCAATTGTGTCCACCATACCTACCTACTATTTGGTATTTCCTGCCATTCCAAAGTAAATTGCTTGAGTGCTACCTTTAAACAATTCAAAATTTATCACCTCTGATTTGTGTCAATGTTTTATAGCTCATGAGGAAGTATGTGGTGTTTAGCTTTCAACCTTGTCATTTACTTTTGACGGACTCTCATATGGACTAGTGGCACATCCGCTTATCCAATAATTTTGCAAAAAGAGCTGGCAATGGGATTCCCAGTCCCAAATTAATTAACAAAAAAATAGACACTCCTCCATGGTATGTGATTGTTGGACGGCACCCGAAGGATTCGGTTAGCCATGGCTTGTGTAAGCAAAGGTTGGGAGGAGTGTCATCATAATAAAACTAAAATAAAAAGGCACTCCTTCATGGTATGAGATTGTTGGCAGGCACCCGAGGATTCGGTTAGCCATGGTTTGTGAAAGAAAGGTTGGAAGGAGTGCCGCATAAACATAAAAATAATTCATGGGAGCCGCTCTTGGAAGTCCGGTTGGCGAGGTAGTTAGTGTACCCATTACCATTCGTTGACAACAACAAACACCTCTCAAAACTTTACTTTTTATGCTCTCTACATGTTTTCAAAACCAAAGCTCTAGCACAAATATAGCAATCGATGCTTTCCTCTTTGAAGGACCATTCTTTTACTTTTATGTTGAGTCAGTTCACCTATCTCCTTCCATCTTAGAAGCAAACACTTGTGTCAACTGTGCATTGATTCTTACATACTTGCATATTTGCATTCATCATATTACTCTATGTTGACAATATCCATGAGATATACATGTTGAAAGTTGAAAGCAACCGCTGAAACTTATATCTTCCTTTGTGTTGCTTCGATGCCTTTACTTTGAATCTATTGCTTTATGAGTTAACTTTTGTGCGATCTTTTGATGCTTGTCTTGAAAGTACTATTCATGAAAAGTTTTGCTATATGTTATCTATTTGTTAGCAACTATAGATCATTGCCTTGAGTCACTTCATTCATTTCACATGCTTTGTAATAGTATGATCAAGGTTATGTAAGTAGCATGTCACTACAGAAATTATTCTTTTTATCATTTACCTGCTCGGGACGAGCAGGAACTAAGCTTGGGGATGCTGATACGTCCCCGACGTATCCATAATTTCTGTTGTTCCATGCTTGTTTTATGACAATACTTACATGTTTTGCTTGCACTTTATGATGATTTCATGCATTTTCTGGAACTAACCTATTAACAAGATGCCACAGTGCCAGTTCCTGTTTTCTGCTGTTTTTGGTTCCAGAAAGGCTGTTCGGGCAATATTCTCGGAATTGGACGAAATCAACGCCAAACCTCCTATTTTTCCCGGAAGGCTCCAGAACACCGAAGAAGAGTCGGAGAGGGGCCAGAGGGCCACCAGACCATAGGGCGGCGCGGCCTGGCCTGGGCCCGCGCCACCCTATGGTGTGGAGCCCCCAGGTGCCCCCCTGCGCCGCCTCTTCGCCTATAAAATCTCTTTCGACCTAAAAACGCGAGACCAATTGACGAAACTCCAGAAAGACTCCAGGGGCGCCGCCGCCATCGCGAAACTCCAATTCGGGGGACAGAACTCTGTTCCGGCACCCTGCCGGAACGGGGAAGTGCCCCCGGAAGCCATCTCCATCAACGCCACCGCCTCCGCCATGCTCCGTGAGTAGTTCCCCCATGGACTACGGGTTCTAGCAGTAGCTATGTCAGTATACTCTCCCCCATGTACTTCAATACAATGGTCTCATGAGCTGCCTTACATGATTGAGATTCATCTGATGTAATCGGTGTTGTGTTTGTTGGGATCCGATGGATGATACATTATGATTAGTCTATCTATAAAGTTTGTGAAGTTATTGTTGCTGCAATCTTGTTATGCTTAATGCTTGTCACTAGGGCCCGAGTGGCATGATCTTAGATTTAAGCTCTATATTGTTGCTTAGATTGTATCTACAAGTTGTATGCACATGTCACTGTCCGGAACCAATGGCCCCAAGTGACGTAAATCGGGACAACCGGAGGGGATTGTAGTGAAGTGAGGATAACATGTTTTCACGGTGTGTTAATGCTTTGCTCCGGTACTCTATTAAAAGGAGTACCTTAATATCCAGTAGTTTCCCTTGAGGCCCGGCTGCCATTTGGTAGGACAAAAGATGTTGTGCAAGTTTCTCATTGTGAGCGCGTACGACTATAATTGGAAAACATGCCTACATAATTAATAATCTGGATGTTCTGTCTTAATGCTTTGATTCCTATCAATTGCCCAACTGTAATTTGTTCACCCAACACTTGTCACTTATTGGAGAGTTACCACTAGTGTAGATCGCTGGGAACCCCGGTCCATCTCTCATCATAATATACTTGTTCTACATGTCATTGGAAGTAGTATCAACTATCTTCTGGTGCCATCGCTCTCATATTGCTATTACTGCTGCTGTGTTACTGTTACTATTGCTCTCATATTACTGCTACTTTCACATCACCCCTGTTGCTAGTGCTTTTCCAGGTGCAGCTGAATTGACAACTCAGTTGTTAAGGCTTATAAGTATTCTTTACCTCCCCTTGTGTCGACTCAATAAATTTGGGTTATACTACCCTCGAAGACTATCGCGATCCCCTATACTTGTGGGTTATCAATAGGCCAGTAGAGATTAAACCTAGGGAAGAATTGGTCAAGCCAAGTGTATCACCACTACAACAAACCAAATAATCCAGCAAGGATTTGATCCATAGTTAGCCTAGCCCAACTCACCTAGCACTAAATGGTTCACTAAACCATCAGATATAAAGACAAATTATTGTCTATTTAATTTTCAACATCAAAGGTTGCTGGCAATCCAAAAAATGAACTCCCAGCAAACATCTATCAATCCACAGTAAGTCACAGAGAGGGGAGCTACCCAAAAACAGCAGATGATTACTCCTAGGGTCACCTCAACCACAAAAACGATCAAGCCAAGCACTTGTATCATCAGCCAGATGGGTTCAAAGAGGAGCTAGGGTCCCCAACAATTGTTGCCATCCCTCTAGCTCAATCAAATTAATTATAAGATTCATCACTGCAACCAGTTCATCTCATTTATCCAATAAATCATGACAAGCTATACAGATAAATGAAATTCACAAGTAACCAGTAACTGAAATCCTTGCAATTGATCCAGTTGATCACTGCAAGAAAAATCCTATGCTTTATTAAGCATTAGCAATCACCAGCACATGGTGAGGTGCTACACAGATATAGAGAGCATTACCAACAAGGCAGAGACAGAAGCACAACAGGCAACCATCAAGCAGCTGATGATCATATGATCATCAGAGCTTGCTAGAGCATGCTAGCGCCAAGCATAGCATCATGAACTTAGCCGGTTACTGAATAAATACACCCAAGCCATAATTGATTAAACAGAAACTAGAAATATGACTTTATAATTGTATCCAGAAGCACATCAAGAAAATGATGTACCACTGGATCAAGTTACACAAGAATAACACCCAACACACACCACTGGCCCTTGCTCAAGCAAGGATTGCTCAAGGAAATCAAGCCAGGGAGGAATTATATGAACACACATGAGTAGGCAGTAGCACAGCAGCAGCTGGAGCAACATGGCAATGCCGTGAGCATCACAACATGCTCATGAGCAGGAGCATAAGCATCACCGCAAGCAATTGAGCAACCATTAGCATAGGCAGTAGCAAGGAAGAAATAGCAGCAGTAGCTCATGACATCCAAAGCATACAACAAGCAATAGCAAAGCATTAGGACATGGCAATTAGGGCAGAGCAACCACCAGTAGCACAGCAGCATGCCAAGCCTTAGCGCAAGCACATCAGCAGCAGCACGGCATGGCCTGCATCTCCAAGAGGGGGAGCAGAGCCAGTAGCTAGAGCTAGACGAAGAGAAGGAGGAGTGAAGGAAGAAGAGCAGGGGTACTAACCTGGAGCAGAGTACCACGACGTCACTATGGCGGAACGGCGGCACAACCTGGCCACGGCAACGCCAAGCCGCAGCCAGGCCAGGTGTCGCCGAGCGCAGATGCTCCTGCACAACCCCAGCGAGGCACACGGCATCACCACAGCGACCAGGAGCGCCGACGTATGGCGAATCGCCGCGGGCACCGTGCAACTCTAGTTGCAGTAGGGTTGGGGGCGAGCGGAGGAGGGCCGCCAATCACGGATCTACGCGGACCAACGGGTGCACCGTCGAACGGCGAAGCGATAGCGCCCGATCTCATCGCCGAAGACTGCCGGAGACGGCCGGGATATTTCGGCGATGGCGCAGGCGACCACGGCGTCGCGTGAGCGGAGAGGGCTAGGGTTAGGCGCGAGGGAGAGGAAGGAGTGGTGTGCGACCAAGCGGGCCGGACCAGGCTGAGCTGGTCCGACCTAACCCGTTGGATTCACCCTGACAGGTGGGCTCAGGGGTAATTTGGTCATTTCACAATTTTATTTAAACATGAACTTTGACAAATATCCATAAATTATTAATAACTCTAAAAAATAGAGAAAATTAGGTAAACCACTTAAAATTTTATTCTCTATCTCTACTACTTATAAATGCACGAAGTTGCGTTAGAAAATAAGATCTCAGCCCTATATCCACGTACATCTAACGCTCCAGATTTATTTGTTCTCCCCACGCGTGTTGTCCCTCTCGCACCTTCCTCCCGAAAATCCCGTCCCCTTCCTTCCCGCACGCAGCGCACGCCCGAGCGCTTCCGTCTCTTCGATGGTTTCCTCCCCCACCCACACACGCACTTTTCTCTCCCAAACCCTAGCCGCACAGCGTCACGTCCTCTGCTCTCAATGCCGCCACAAGATCGCGCCGCCTCCATCCCAATATCGTGTCGCCGCTCCTCGAATGCATAGTGTCGTCCTTCTCGCTGCCCAACACACTTTCCCCGGCATCGAGCGCTCCACCTCGCGTCCTCTTCTTTTCTCATCTCGGTGAACTCCATTCCCGCCGCCCATCAGAGAGATGGACAGGGTGGGACGGGCACTGCAAACTCAGTCAGATGCAAAGATGTGGAGAACCACGTTGTGCCGCCACATTTGGAGAGAGAGCAGAGAGGGAGGGGCAGGGGCGCGATGGGTGTGGCTGCCTTGGGGGATGTGCATCACAGGTGAGCGGGCTGAGGAGGCGTGGCCGCGTAGTTGTGCAGGTGTTTGAGCCATGGTGGAGCTTCTTCTCATCTTCAATTTGGCTGTTGTTGGCTGCTACTTCCAATTTGGTGATCTTGTTCTCAGATTCAGAAACGATGATCTTGTTCTCAGATTCAGAAACGAGTGCGCTGCCACTTCAATTATATCAGAATCTGTTGCGAGTTTATACTGATTGAGAGTGTGCAGAAAACAACCATTCGCTAATGATTCCTGCTGTTGCTACTGTGATGTTTGTTCGTACTGATTTTAATCTAAATGTTACTCGAGTTAATTTTGTACATATGAAGTCGGCTTGGACTCAGATAGTTTAGAAGTTGACAACAAAACCTCCCCTGGCTCTGCTACGTTTGAATGGCAGATCGTAAGAGACTGGTTCCATTTCTTTCTTGTTCTCTATTTTCGTCTAGCTTGTTTGCTGATCTCCAGTGTTTGCAACACGATCGAGTGTCATATCTACTAAATTAGCTTCAACCCATTGCTATCAGAATGAGTAGCATGAATCCTTGAATGTTACTAGATTTTTTCTTGCATGTGAATGATGCATCAGGTGTTTTCAAATCTTTGCAAATTTGACATGGACCTCCGGTTTATGGTTGAACCATTGATTATGTCCATGTTGGTGCGACAATCTGACATTGTTATTAGTGCATATGGGTTAGTAGTATGTCCTGTATGCAATTAGTTGTTTTTGAGTTCTAACTATTTTGTAATCACGTAGGTCAATGATATTAGTTGTTTCTGAGGTCTTACTATTTTGTAAGTCTACAATTGAAGACTGGTTCGATGTATCTTTTTATATTTAGCTACATGTGATCTGGAGGGCCTGCAATGCTTATATATCATAATAGGTTTTATTATTATTGCTATAACTGAAATTATACTCACACGGATCAAGAGGTGCCACATGCTCTTTTCATGATCTATTTGTTTGTCAAGTGTTGTTTTCAGGCGAGTCAGAATACGGTGCAAACAGTGCATTCATCCGACAGGTTTTCGGTCTGATGCTAAGTGTAAGCTGTTTATGATTTGCTGATGGTATGAAAAATATTAAACCTGGACCTTCTTAGATTCTTTACTCTATTCATTCATGTCAAACCAAATTATATACCTGAAAGAAAACTTGATATTTAGGAAAAAGTGATACCAAGAATAATAAAGCTCATAGGACAAAGTAATAAGGGTGACATGCTTGAGCAATGGTGTATGCTCAACATGTTGATGATCAGTTCAGCGCCTCCTTCTCAGAAGCCTTTGGAGTCACTCCTCGGACAGGCTTTCGGTCGGTGGAAGGCAGAGAGAAGGCGGCCAACGGTAGACTGACGAGCGCAAGGATCTGGGAATCTACCCGACGATGCTGAGAGGTCTCGCTAGAAGAGACAATGGTCATTCATATTGGTCATACGATGTCTCGTGAGCTTCCTGGCATCTTGACATTATGTACAGGCAAGTTATCCTCCCTGCATTCCATGAGATTTGTCTCATTCCAGTGAAGTAAATTTGTGCAAAGCTCGGCTTTTGAAACTTAATGCTGAATTCTGAACCAAAGTAAACACAATCTGAAGGTCTAATGGTCTTCTAACTCTTTTTTACCAGAAAACAGTAGGGGGGACGTTGAGGACTTTTTTTTTGCCAAAAAACAGTAGGGGGGCGTTGAGAACTTCCATTAGTCTTGATTTTAGTTACAAGGTTCATCATTCTGACTGCCTGCTTTTTGTTGCAAAGAAGAGAAATAGTTTTCAGTTGAAAATATCATTGTTGCATAGTTGTAAGGATGGGGCTGCTCAATTCATTTATGTTTACTAGATGACCCGCTGCGCTATCGCGCAGGCATAATGAAGTCAGAATTTAAACCATAAGGATCAGCTTATTGTAGGCTCGGAGCGGAGCTCTGCCCCTATCGCCGCCTCTATGGTGAAGGGAGGGCCGCTGGGTTGGCTGGCCATCATGGCTAAGCTCCATTACAATCCAACGGCATGGTCTTTATATATCTAATTAGGGTTTGCATCACCATGAACCAATACTAAATTAGGAGTTAAACGAAAGAGACAACAAAAGTAGAAGACTAATTCATGTTAAATGCAATAAAGTTGCACTCATGTACCTTGGTGACGAATTTGATAGAAATAATCCTTTTTCATCTTCTCCATTTTTTCCAGGACGGCACCCGCATAATTAAGCCTAAATCCTATGTCTTTAAAGTTAAGAAGATTGTTCCAAATTTTGTTAACGTGGTCTTGTCCACCAAAGTGGTTAAGATAAACGATATGAATCACTTATCCCGTGAAGCTTCAGCCCTTGTTTATTTTGTATAAGGACGATAAAAAATAAGTGCTAATTTGATAATTCATTTCTTAGGCTTTACAAAACGATGTCGCTAAGATGAAACTTGGATGAAGCACAAGATAGGGATAACAACATTTACACAATCTGTCTCTGGACATTGTCGCAACATGGTCTTCAGAGGCTACGACTCAAAGGAACCGTGGATGTAATATGTGCTTTCACCACCAAAAATGAAACACAGCTACAAAGGAAACGTGGTGGTAATAGGTGCTCGCACCATAAAAATGTCGCCATAAATGAGAAGATAAATTAATAAGCCGGTAAAAGCGAGGCGGATGAAATAAATTTTATGAAAATGTACCTCAGTCGTAGATTCTTCTTATATGCGAAACAATGACAACTCACGTGGAAAATCCGTTAACTATGAAAAGGCAAACTTAATAAACAAAAGTTAGCTGTAATCAGTTTAGAATATATGGAAATATGGTTTTTTTTTCATTCCGAGACAAAGGAAACCAAGATGATCATGAACGACGGGTATGGTTTCTCTATTGGACATTTTTTTGGCATTTCAAGAATGAAGGAACTAAAGCATTCAACAAAGACATCTAAACATTCTTATGAATAATTGGACAACGCCACCGACCCAAAATTTACAAATGTCTGTCTCCTAGGCTAGGCATGAGTCTACTAAAAGCTAGCTGCACACGGACAATACCCGCACAACTCAACAAAAGTAACACAATAATCTGCACAGGACATGGCAACATAGGAGAAACATCCAGGAAGAATCGGATAGCACAAAGACCGAATTTCCTATAAAATCAGAGGTATATCATGTTATTATTGTGTTATCCAAGAACAAACGAAGCATAAATTGTGTAAATAAATATTTATATGATACTACTACCATATTAAGAGGCCTACATCAGATACTATTGTAGAAAATAAGACATGAGCATTTGCATTTCAAATGGGTGGTAAAGCATATTGTCAATTGTCATTAGTACACTACTGATAATTTATTATGTTTAAAGAGTCCAGTACCAAGAAAAAGTTCGTAAGCATATCATGCATGCACATTCAAAATAAAAATAAGACTAACATAAAACATGAATGAGAACCTGACTTAGTCGGACAACTTTCAAGAATTTAATAGGACTCATATATGGCTACAGCCTAAGTGGAGAAGTGTAGTTCATGTCAATTTCAACATTGTAGCCAAGTAAATATCATTTTGCATCAGCATCTTGCAAATATATTTCATATTTCAACTGAGAAAGGACCAAAAAAGCTATCAAATAGGAATGCTTATATGTTTCGCTGCAACAATACCATTGCGGTCTGCTAGTTTCTTGAGTTCTGATCAGCCTAGGACAGAAGGTTGCATCCAGTTCTACCATCCTGATATATCTGAAAATTGTACTTGTATTACAAAATTGACATTTTCTCAATGAACATATCTGTGTAGAATGGTAGACTTAGTTTAACCGTGCAAATTTGAGAAGCAAAAACATAGACTTGGAGTAAAAAATGCAGACAGATCCAAAAAGGGTGTAATGACATTTTCTCAAGGAACATATCTGTGTAGAACGGTAGACTTAGCTTAACTATGCAAATTCGAGAAGCAAAGGCATACACTTGGAGTAAAAAATGCAGACAGATCTAAAAAGGGTGTAATGACATTTTTCAAATTCGAGAAGCAAAGGCATACACTTACAGTAAAATACACAGACCGGTCTAAAAGGGTGTTAGATGATTTTTCAAATGCTAGACCTGCATCGAAAGTACTGATAAGTCCCCACACATGGATACTCATGGTTCGCCTAATTCTGTAGCTAATTCTCTTTTTGGAGAATTCTTTCACTAAATTTCGAGTGGCACAGGGAGCAGAGAAGTGCATATACATTTTTCTTTTGCTCTCTCTGATTTACTTCATGCAGTTCTACCATGCCATATTTTCTGGTACACTCAACATCTCTATGGAAGGGAATTTGATCACAGACCTTCTAAAAATCATCAATTGGTAATTGCAAACCACCAATCCACCAAGTAGAGAATAACCCGTGAAGTCAATTGGTATATTCAGTAAGGCGTGAAAAATTGCTGATAATAAACAGAACTAAAATGATAATAACTTCATCAAACCATGAAGTAAAATCAAAGCAAAATAATGCAAGAAATATACACACACACCCCCTTGTCATTTGCTAAACTATTGAATTGTACGCTCAGGCTGTAGCTAACCTTATCATTCAACTAAACATATATTAGCACCATGAGGCAGTTCTAATGTACCTGAAGATGAACTTTGGAATAGCGAAAAGAGATTTTATACCTGCAAAATTAAGAAAGAATATGAGCTGCAGAGAAGTTTTCATCAGCTCCAACAATATATGGAGAAACAAAGGGTGAACAGAACACCCAGCACCTGTGTTTCATCAAATGGCAGTGGGCATTAGAAATGTCCCTCTGCTACTGGTCCCTTTTCATCGAAAAAAAAATCCGCTGCGAAATTTTGCACCAAGGTAAATAACTTTCAATGTAAAACTAACTCAAATAGTCACAGAACCCGTCCTAATAACATACTTTATTTTATAATGATAAATCTTCTTCTGGTAATCGTTTCACAAAAATAGAATGCAGAAAAAACTTGAATAGAACAGAACCATCTCTCTTTCTTTGGTTAGTTAGTAGTAACCTCACCCTGAATACTGAAGTAATACATCTAGAATGCACGAATAACACAGTGAGAAGGACTGGAAACATGCATAGCTCAATTTTGGATCATCGTGGGGAAAATAATTCGTTACGCATATTATATATATAAGAAGGTTCCCTTTTTTCTCTAGCCGAAATTGTGTCACTTATACACTAACCACGATTTATTCATCTCCTGTGAAAGTCTACATTTATTTAGTTCCCTAGATCTATCTCAAAGTCTCACATTAACATAACACTACCTACTGCCACGGTCTGATGACACTATAACTGAAACTGTGTGAGCTCATATGCCCAAAATCTGAGAAGAGCATGAACAATTGTCCATGAACACCTGATGAAAAATGATACTTGGACTAATAACTCCATTTCCTCATTCACAGCACAAGGCAAATATATAATAGCAAAAATAGTCCATTCCTCACTGGACTCTTTTGGCTGCATGAAAGTCGCATACAAGAACTACATTAGTAACTCTATACAGAACTCGTACATAATCTAGAAGGCTACACTATTATGAGTAAACAGAGGAACCAACTATGAGAAAATATGATCCATGGTTATCCAAGAACATACACATGGTTATCCAAGAAAACGAACCTCGGAGAAAATATGAAGGATGCACTTTAGTGCTCAAAGGGTAACCAATTTAGAGTAAAGCTGTGGACAGTAATGCACATGACGATCTGTTAATCATCTCAAGGAAGAAACGCTCGATGCTTCATCCAACCTCTGCATGGCAGTAAGGTGAAATTAATATTGATGTCATGATAAAGCTTTCCAAAATATTTGAGCATAAAAAATAGTTGCAAGATTATATAAGCAATATTTGAGACCGAAATTAAACCAGCCAGGAAATGTTATGACGAAGAGGCATGTGGTGAACAAAAATCTAAACTAAACATGCTGAAAATATCAATGGCCAGAAACTCACAGAAATATTTTTACTCACAAATATAACAGCAGCAAGCTTGACACTGAATTCTGTTATACCAATTCTTCGAGCGCTGATAACCTTAGAAAGCAACATTTGAAGACAAAACTATAATTTATATGTAACAACCGCAAGCCTGACATACGCAGCCACGTTCTGGAACTTATTATCATATCCAAAGCCTGAATAGACCCTTAAACAGTAGCACCCATCAAGCTGAAGAAATTGCTGCAAATGTCAGCTTAAGCATTAGCAAGAGAGCCATACGGAGAACACCCTGAGAAACTTCCTGAAACCGAGTCTGGGAAGAACATAGATATTGTGGTAATGAAATTTGTTAAGGGATAATCACCATAGTACAGTATAACATAATTTAATCTTGCTGATCCAGTGACAGAACATTTGGGGTGAAATTAAGATACTAATCTTGAAACCTTCGTGGCACCATAGCACATTGCATATCTAAAATACTGATCTTGAAACCAACCAGGGAAATAACATTTTGGGTGAGGCACACATCCAGTCACTAACTCGTTAATGTTCGAGCAATAATTTTTCGAATGCTAGCAAAGTTACGTATTCCAGTAGAAAATGTATCTTGGAACAGCGCAAGCTGAAATTATCCAACATAGAAAGTGTCAATTAGGATCAAAGGCATAATACATTTCTTATGAGATCCATACAAGAAATCTATCCTAGAATCCTCTTAAAAGGACTAAATTTAAGCTACCAATCCAGAACTGAAGTCATGCATGTGCTCACGTTATGTGTACCAACAAAATAGAGCAGTTCAGATGTCCTCAATAGATGTTTATTTTGGCAAACATGCATGAAATCAAC
The DNA here is from genome assembly GCF_019359855.2 of Lolium perenne. NCBI lineage: Eukaryota > Viridiplantae > Streptophyta > Magnoliopsida > Poales > Poaceae > Lolium > Lolium perenne. The sequence goes on along the minus strand of NC_067250.2, from coordinate 303,381,931 downwards.
ATCAAATGACCCTTTTAACACGACCAGCAAAGTACCTATGATTTGGCACTAAAGCAAATGATTGCCACCATCAGAAGCCTTAGAAACCCATGCTTGTTAAGCAAAGCAAAATCCAAAAGTTGATCTGAAAATACCTTACATAGCACATTCTTTATAACTGGGCGAATTTTATTTCCGCAGACACTAAATTGATTAATAAATAATTCAGGAATTGTACAATGATAGGGACAACAATATGCCACTAAGATCAGTTCAACGTGTTGGGCTGACTAAAATAATGAAAATAGAGAGAGGAATGAAGCAGGTCTGCAGTGGCTACTATTAAAAGAACCTAAGAGGCATAAATGAATTGAGCATGATAAATTTATACAACAATGATGTATCTCAGCTTTCATTGGAATGGAATACTACTGATTCAATAAGTTCAGAATAGTTGTGCGTAGAAATAGTACGATTAGTATTACTACTAACCAATTAATGTACAAAAAAACAAATGCATCAAGTAAAATATATGCTCATCTTCTGTAACAATTTTATTCCCCTCTAAGTATGGTTAGATCCCGTGGCCCTTTCGTGTGCTTAAATTATGCCATCTAAGAGACTAATCGAAAACAAGAATACTGGAAATCCATCTTTCCACACCCTTCCACAAAGATAAAAGATATAAGGTCGGCAGCGCATATAGCATTTGTTTCTAGATGTGCTTCAACCATCCATTATATGGTATGCTAATAAATTATACAAAATCGAACCTATTAACCGAGGTGCAGTGCAGAACCACTATCCATCAAGAACCTTCTATATATGCATTGAGTACAAACAAGAGCTTAGTATCATTATCCAGTAACTCCACTTCCATATCAGCCTATAGTAAACAATAAGCTTAAGAAATTAGCACTCTCATTTCAAGATGACAGATAGTTATGACCATTGGTCAATGGTCAGCGAACAAATACATTATGCCATTACAGAAATGTACATCAATGATATTTGGACTGTTGCAATAAATGCACTACATATAAGCAGCTCAAGTAATATCAGCCAACACAAAGAAAACCACATCGAGGTCAAGTTTTTCAATTAAGCAGAGGGCTGGAAAATTTCTACTTGGTAACAACACTGAATAAAAGGTAACTCAAAAAAGCAGGAGTCCAACAGAGGTGGACTGGATCAACACACTCAGTCAATCCATATATCATTTGTTGGCTGAACCATATAACTCAACATACTTCTTGTTGGCTGAAACATATAACTTTTGTCAAAACGGTTTAAAATATACCTTTAAACTAAGATATTTTTTTATGTCGAGGTTTTATCTGTCGACATTTCTCAATGGTAATTCTGATTGTCTGGCTTACAGACATAGTGACAATGTGTGAAAATAGATCTTTGTTTCACAAGCCATCCAAAAATATGGCAGAAGAAAAGAGCGATGCCTTCAGATTATTTAGTGTGTATAGCAATAACATAGATTGAAGAACTTCTCGAAGCAAACGTAATGGAAAACAACCAGGTCAAGTGCTTTTAAACAAAGGGGCACATATTACTATGGTCACATAGGATATATTATGTTCATAGATAATTAAGAATGATTCTGACACTTCCGAGATAGTCTGATAATTCTACCAATTCATAAGCACTATCACTTAAATATCAAATTATGCTTACTGCAATGAATAAAACAAATATTATCTGTTAATTTTCGAAGTCATTTGAATTTTCCCAATAGAAACTCAGAGAATTATACTGGTACAACAAGACTAAACAGACATATATGTTCACTTCCAAAAGAAAGAGAGGAGTCATACATACAGTGGGATCCATGCCCTCGTCGGTGGCCGCCCCACAGGCCGTGGCTGTAGACGCCTTGAGCCGACGTTCCTGTTGTCACCTCATGGCGCTGCACGCAGAAGTAGCCAGCTGCGAACCAAGCAACAAAATTAGTCAGGCTCAATATCCTTAATAGAAACAAGTGATGAGATTTTTATAAGGCCCGTAGATTCACGATCTGAAAACGCCCATAGATCCACAGTTTGCAAGGATGCATAAATGTCTATTCCATTAATTAAGCAACCATGAATAACCGTGATTCACAATCTGAAAAACCATGACTATGGTATTTTTTCTCGAGAAAACGCAAAGGACTCTTTGTGTTTCATTCATTGAAAAGATAGGGTACACTTTGTCGGCTCCGCATCGGTTGCCTTACCAGGTTCAGCGGCTGCAGCGTCATTTGAGTGTACACTTTGTCGGTCTCCGCATCAGCCTCAAAACAAAATCAGCAACTCAAGCCAGCACCTAGGCCTGAAAACAGAAAGGGCAGTTCTTAGATAAGAATGTGTGGCTAGATGTCTTACAAGATGAGTCCAAAACAACAGGTTTTACATCTCAGCAAAAGAAGCTATATTTATCAATTATTATAGATAAGTTAGCTAGCTCATCAACACATTGGTGCAAAATGAATTCATGAATGACCCAACTGTGAATACCTCTCTATGGCTAAACCAAAACTTGAACAATAAAATGAAACTTAAGAGGATTCCTTTATATTACATATTTCTGAAGTATGTATATATCCAGAATGTGCAAAAAACAAATATGAAAAGGGTAAAAAAATATAATAAAAACTTCCCAAGAAACGACTCAGCAAGAACACATCTGGTGGGGAAAATATAAAACTGATGTTCTCTACTCCATTGCTACAAAAACAACCTCTGAGGCACAGTGATAATGCGAGAACTTGATAAGTGACAAACTTAAATATGAGGAGCACAGGAATATTAGAGGTGCACATTTTATTCTAATACACTAGTAGAAAAAGAGGCTTCCGTCCACCCCCATTAGTCCCGGAAATATTCGAACCGCAACTAAAGGGGGCTTTAGTCGTGGTTCGGGAGGCGACCCGCGACTAATGCTCCATCCGCGACGAAAGGGTACCCCTTTAGTCGCGGTTGGTGTCCCCAACCGCGACTAAAGGTTTTTCCGAGTTTTTTTACTCCCACGCACCTCCACGAGTCCTGCTCTGATACCAAGTCTGTAAGCCCCAGGAGTAGGAAAACCCAGAGCGCGCATGTAAGAGGGGTTTATGTGCATGAGGTCACTACAAAGGACCGTGAGGTCGCCTCGCATTCCCAAGCATATGGGTAGGCCAAGCAACCGCTCGACACGCCCATGCACACAACACCCACCTCAAAGGCTCACGATAGGCTTTCCAGGCCTGAGTGCTTCACCTTCCTGTGCACTTCACACATACACACACGGTGCACAGGATACAAGGGTAGAATACAGCTTGAATATCACAACATGACTATGTACGACACAAAAGATGGAAATAAAGGTTCATATATATAGCAACGCTCTAATGAGCAAGATCCAAATGACACTCAATAGGGAAACATATCCCATCAGTACATCATACATAAGATAGCTAAATAGTCTGGGTACAGACAAGATCCAAATTGGACTAAGAGTCATGCAGATAATCAAGCGTTGTTCCCATAACCAACAAGCCACAGGCTGCTGCCTTAGGAACGATCCTGCTACGCAACGAAGTCGTCGTCCGTGAACTCGACAAAGTAGCCACCTGCGTACTGCTCATCATCTGTCGCACCTGTTTGTCGAAAAGCGTGTTCCGGAAAAAGAGGGAGAAAAACGAGGGTAAGTACCGTTGGCACGTACTTGCGAGACAAGACCAGCTATGCTTGCTGGTGGGCGGTGTAAACTTCGCCCGGCTATATGGTGGAGTTTAGCGGCAGCAAAGCACTATCCAAAAGAGACACGCTACAACATCCGTCTAATAGAGAAGGTGAGAGAGCGCATAATCTAGCAGTTCTATACTCTGCAGACAACAACCCAGCCAGTGCGATCCCCCTTAGCCAAGAGGTACTAACAAGGCACTCACACAGTTAACAATTTTATATCCATTCCATTATAATAGGGCTAACTTACTACGCAAGTAATTAGCAAGTTATTAGCGACAACTTTAGGTGTAAGTTGTTCTATGATCGAGTTAAACAGCTCCAAGTCGTCCATAACCGCGGACACGGCTTATCGATAAGATTTACCCTGCAGGGGTGCACCAATGTTACCATACACGCATGCTCGACCCCGCATAGTCAAGTGCGGAGTCTCACAACAAGACCGTTCCCAGATCTGCAAGAATGCCTAGGGGGGCCACCCAACTAAGCTACCCGTGACGAAGTTCGGCCGTACTCCGAGACGGACCCAGAGGTTGCGTAGGCGTCTAGGCGGGCACTAACGGCCAAGAACTAGATAAGTCGTCTAGCAATTATGCAGTACAGTACAGAAATAAACCACCCGAAGGCAACAGGAAGTAAACACCCGAAGGCAACAGTAATAAATATGCGTGCACCAAATAAAACCAAGGTTGTGGCCCCCTTTTCAACAGACTTGAGAAAAGGTAATGGGTGATGGGGGGTCCCGATAAATCCTCCCACGTGTGGTTAGCGCGCTCAGTCTTAGAAACAGATAACAAGAACTCGGGTCCTAGGGGACATTAGCAAGTCAAAGTTCCGATGCTTTCGCAAAGGGGCTCACAGATGCCTCTGCAATATTATTATCCCTTAGCAATTTTAGTTGTAGCAAAAGTTATCCACTTCATTTTCGAAAAGGTAGTACATGTGTCAACATCCCAACAAGATATCCCGATCAATTCGAGATATCAACAAAAAATCCTAAACTCGCCTACGACTCGCAAAGCTGGCAAGCAACAAACAAAGGGTGGGGCGAGGAGGTGTATCTCGGAGATATAGGTAACAGGTGGATAGGACACGTGACACAACAGCATCGCAACATAAGGATAGCAATAGATCAAAAGAGCATGTAAAATGTAAAATAGGTGAAGGGGTGGGCTCGCTTTGTCGGATCGCAGGTAGAAGCACCGACACGATCCTCCGTAGGGAACTCGTACTCCTGCTCGCATCGCTTTCTGCGTCGGCGTCTACTCGAGAAGAACCAAATAGCACATACAAGGAAAGTATAGCACAAATCAAATACAAATAAATGCAATGCGCAATATGATGCATGATGACATGGCAAGATGATTTGTGCAAGTCGAAATTAAGTGGGCTGCTCATAATTCACAAGAAATGATAAACACCCACACATACATTCTTAATGCAGGTTGCAAATTTTAGTTTGGTCAATTTAGAGATGATGCCCATGATGCATGACAGTATGATATTCGAATTCGTCATGTTTTTCTGATACAAAAAGATTTAAAACATGTTGAATTTGGAATTAGGGTTTAGTAGATATGAACATTTCAAGTTTTAGCCATTTTAACCCATTTCAAAACGTTGTCAATTTTATATTGTTCAAAATTCACAACAGAGTTTACATTCATGTAACTACTGCTTTGCTGATGTTCCAGGATATAAGGTTTGTAACATGTTGAATTTGGAATTAGGGTTTAGTAGATATGAACATTTCAAGTTTTAGCCATTTTAACCCATTTCAAAACGTTGTCAATTTTATATTGTTCAAAATTCACAACAGAGTTTACATTCATGTAACTACTGCTTTGCTGATGTTCCAGGATATAAGGTTTGTATGAAAAGGAGTCCAAAAACCTGTTTTACAAACAAAGCAAAAAGGTGCTGTGAGTGTAAGCAAATAAACAGAGCTCCAGGAAAAGGAATATGCACAGCGTGTAAGATTCGAAAAGATGGTTTGGTGCGCCTGCCAGGATTTGAACCGTGAACGCGCTGCTGTGAGATCAGGGGCACAGCCAGTGTGCTATGTGACAAGTTTTGAAACTATACGAGTAGCATACAAGGTAAGCTGTAGCAACGGGTTAACTGAATTTTGGACAACTGCAAACTGAAAACTGTGACAGTGCAGACTGAAGACGTGACACTTGCAGGAGTTTCGTGCACGACTTTTAAAGTGGCGAGATCTAAGAAACTGGGAAAACTTTGGTGGAGATTTCGACGGGTTGAGAAGGAGGGAGGTGCCAGGGTTTGTTTGGAGGTGGTATGGTCCGAAGAGGAACACGGTGGTGGCTGCGGTGAACTTGGAAAAACGTGACAGCGTCACAGACGAAGAACAGTGAAAACAGAAGCCTGTTTCCTGGACCGAAATTTGCTTGATGATGGCGTCGTGTACAGGCTTCGAAACTAGATGACTCCAAAACAAAAGTTGTAGATCTGTGTCCCAGCTTTGTAACGGTGCCAAGATCTCGCGCAGCGGTGGAGTGGTTCGCCGGCGGGACTCGTCGGAAGTCAGTACCGTGAAACAGCAAAACTGGAACTTCGTTTTTTTTGGTTCGATCTCGCTCAGATCTTCGCACATGTGATGGAGCAGCGACATAGAGACATGCAGGGGAGATGTAGGAAGGAAGGCTGCTCACCCTGGGCTCGTTGTAGAGGAAGGGCAGCAGTAGGGGTCGCCGGAGATGATGAAGAAGAAGGAGGCCGGGGCAGGAGTTGAGGAAGTGGGCGTTCTCGAGCAGATCTTGGCGATCCAGGTTCCGTGAAGTAGCTCAGGAGGACGACGGTGGCACATTGATGCGATTCCCGGGCTCAGGTGAGGTCGACGGCGACCATGGCGTCGACGGCGAGGTGTAGATGGTGGCGGTAGTTTTCTCTCGGTGGGATTTTGGAGGAGACAGGGATGGTGGCGGCGCTGCTTGTGGGATGGAGGACGGGCTAGGGTTTCCGGCTGGGGTTAGCTGGTTGGTGCTGGCCTTAAGAGGGAAGGAGGAGGGCCGGTGGATGGAAAGGAAGAGGTGGCGTGGAGCTCACAGGGAGCTATTACCAGATATGGTGCAAGGTCCTCACGTGTAAAGGTAAGGTGGGGTGGTGTTGCATGCTATTTTTGGTGAAGAGAAGGTTGGGCCGGGTTGGATTAGATAGGTGGGTTAGTTTTAGGCTTGTTAGCTTTTCTTGGAACATCACAAGAGGAAGGGGATGAACCAAGAAAGAGGAAGAGGAAGAACAACAAGCAAACCAAAGCAACCCAAGAATCAAATGCAATTTTTATAAAAGCCAAAGGTGATAATATGCATGAGTGCAACATGATGGTATGACAATAATGCAAGAAAAGTAAAAAGGATCTATGTATTACTCTTGGGATGTTACAAACGCCCCCCCTTGAAGGAATCGCGCCCCGAGATTCTCAGGAGGTAGAGAAAAAGGACGGGTACTCGGAACGGAGTTGATCTTCCCGCTCCCAAGTTGCTTCTTTATCGGAATGGTGCGACCACTGCACCTTGAGGAACTTGACAGAGTTGTTGCGAGTTCGACGTTCAGCTTCATCAAGAATCCGAACGGGATGCTCTTTGTAGGAGAGGTCTTCTTGGAGGTCGATGGACTCGTGATCAACTGCACGGCCTGGATCTTTGAAGCACTTCTTGAGCTGTGACACGTGGAAGACATCGTGCACTTTGGAGAGCTTCTTAGGAAGTTCAAGGAGGTAAGCGACTTCACCACGCTTTGCCAGAACTTTGAAAGGACCAATGTATCTTGGCGCCAGCTTGCCTTTGATACCGAAGCGATGAGTGCCCCTCATAGGAGTAACACGAAGGTAGGCTTGATCACCAGGCTGATATAACATATCACGGTGCTTGCTATCATAATAGCTTTTCTGCCGAGATTGTGCTATCTTCAGATTATCACGAATGATTCGCACCTTTTCTTCAGCCTCGTTGATGACATCGGGGCCAAAGATTTGCCTTTCACCAGTTTCAGACCAGTTCAGAGGTGTTCTGCATTTGCGACCATAGAGAGCTTCGAAGGGTGCCATGCCCAAGCTGGCTTGATAGCTGTTGTTGTAAGAGAACTCGGCGAATGGAAGGCATTCTTCCCATTTCATGCCGAAGGAGATAACACAGGCACGGAGCATGTCCTCGAGAATCTGATTGACTCTTTCGACTTGCCCACTCGTTTGCGGATGATAAGCTGTGCTGAAGAGCAGATTAGTTCCCATAGCTTTCTGAAAGCTTGCCCAAAACTTGGAAGTGAAGATACTTCCGCGATCAGAGCTTATTTCCAAGGGAACACCATAAAGAGAAACAATCTTTGCAGTGTAGAGCTCAGCCAACTGACTAGCAGATATTGTTTCTTTGACAGGAAGGAAGTGAGCAACTTTTGAAAGACGGTCGATCACCACGAAGATAGCATCATTGCCTTTTCGAGACTTTGGAAAACCAGTCACAAAGTCCATCTCAATCTTATCCCATTTCCACTCAGGAATCTTCAGGGGTTGGAGAACACCGGCAGGTCTCTGATGTTCTACTTTGACACGGCGACAGACATCACATTCTGAGACATAGCGAGCAACATCCCTTTTCATCCTAGTCCACCAATAGGTAGACTTGATGTCGAGATACATCTTTGTGCTGCCAGGATGGATAGAAAGAGGAGTGTCGTGAGCTTCTTTGAGAATGAGGTTTCTCAGGTCTGGATCATTCGGAACAACAAAACGACCTTGGAAGAAGAGAGTTCCTTGATCGTCGAGAGAGAAAGACTTGTACTTGGGCTTGTGCATATTCTCTTTGATATTCTTGCTGCAATTATCTCGCAGCTGTCCTTTTCGGATCTTATCTTCAAGAGTTTGCGTGATCACCAAGTTTGCAAGGTAGCCTTGGGGAACAAGCTCAAGATTCAATTTCCTGAATTCTTCATAAAGAGCAGGTTGACTTTCTTGAATCATGAGGTTGTTGCAATAGGACTTGCGACTAAGGGCGTCAGCCATGACATTAGCTTTGCCTGGAGTGTAGCTGATAGACAGATCAAAGTCCTTGATGGTTTCCATCCATCTCGTTTGACGGAGGTTCAAGTTGGGTTGTGTGAAGATGTATTTGAGACTCTTGTGGTCGGTGAAGATCTCACATTTGTTGCCCAACAAGTATTGGCGCCATGTTATTAAAGCATGTAACACGGCTGCAAGCTCAAGATCATGTGTGGGATAGTTGAGTTCATGCTTTTTCAACTGACGAGAAGCATACGCCACAACTTGACGTTCTTGCATGAGGACAGCACCTAGACCATGGAGAGAGGCATCACAGAATATCTGGAAAGGTTTAGAAGTATCTGGAAGAACAAGGACAGGTGTGGAAGTGAGCTTCTGCTTGAGGAGATCAAAGCTTTCTTGACATTGAGGAGACCAAAGGAACTTCTTGTCTTTCTTCAGGAGATCGGTAAGAGGCTTGGCGATCTTGGAGAAATTCTCAACGAAGCGGCGGCAGTAACTTGCCAAACCGAGGAAACTTCTCACTTGCTTGACATTCTTCGGAGGAAGCCATTCAACGATCGCCTTGACGGTTTCAGGATTGACAGCAATGCCTTTTCCCGAAATGACATGGCCAAGATAGACGACTTGAGGAAGCCAAAATTCACACTTGGAGAACTTGGCATAGAGACGGTGTTCACGAAGCTTCATGAGGATGAGGCGAAGATGCTCTTCATGCTCCTCATTGGACTTGGAGTAGACAAGGATATCATCGAGATAGACTACCACAAACTTGTCGAGGTACTCCATGAAAATGTAGTTCATCAACCGAGAGAAAGTGGCAGGAGCATTAGTGAGGCCAAAGGACATGACGGTGTATTCGTAGAGACCATAACGAGTTTTGAAGGCTGTTTTGGGTACATCCTCCTTGCGGATTTTGATTTGGTGATAACCACTTCTCAAATCCATCTTAGAGAACACAGTTGCACCCGCAAGCTGATCAAAGAGCTCATTGATGCGAGGAAGAGGATATGTATTCTTGATCGTTTTCTCATTGAGAGGACGGTAGTCAACCACCAATCGATCAGTTTTATCCTTTTTCTTCACGAAGATGGTAGGACATCCCCATGGAGAAGTGCTTGGCTGAATGAAACCAAGTTTTTGCAACTCGTCAAGCTGCTTCTTGAGTTCAGCCAACTCATTGGGACCCATTTTGTATGGCCGCTTTGAGATAGGAGCTGTTCCAGGCTCTAGTTCAATGACGAACTCAACAGCCCTGTCAGGTGGCATACCTGGAAGTTCTTCAGGAAAGACATCAGGAAAGTCGCAAACCACCGGTATAGACTCAAGCTCCGGAAGAGAACTAGGATTCAAAGCAAAGAGATGAACGGAAGGTGTCTGAGAAGGTGTATAGGTCAAGGATCCTGTCGCCGTAGGAAGGGAAACTGAATGCTTGGCGCAATCAATGACAACTTTGTTGGCCTTCAACCAATCCATGCCAAGAATGACGTCGATACCAGAAGATCTTAGCTCGATGAGGGATGCAAGGAACACATGGTTTCCAATCTGAATTTCATTGCCATGACTTATTCTTAGCGCTTCCAACATTCCTCCGGGAGAAACAACCGTGAAAGATTTGGACAAGTACTCAACCGGTAACTCGTTCTTTTGAGAGAACGGAAGCGACACAAAAGAAAGTGAAGCTCCCGTATCAAACAGAACTTTTGCAGGGATAGAGTTAACAAGCAAAGTACCAAGCACGACGTCGGTAGCTTGTTCAGCCTGCTCGATGTTGAGGTTGTTGACGCGAGCAGCCCTCGGACCTTGCCTGGTGTTGTTGTTGAAGGCACGGCCCTGAACTGGTGCACGAACCATCGGGGTCGTAGTAGAGCGAGGCGGTGGTGGAGGCAGCTTCTGAGGGCAGAAGGTAGAGATGTGCCCAACCTGACCACACTTGTAGCATGTGGGGTCGGCACGTGGACCCATCGGCCTTGGTCCACCATATGCAGGCCTTGGCGGAGGTTGGTAGGTCCTCTCGTCGAAGCCGTGGGGTGGGAGGCGGGAGCATACCCAGCGTGTGCTGCGCGGGGAGCATACCCAGCTTGTGTAGCTTGGCCTGGCGGTGCGGGATAAGGAACCCACAACCTTCGCTTCTGAGGCGGCACTGAAGAAGGAGCACCAACCTCTCGAGTATGCTTGCGTGACTCGTCGAACACAAGCCTACCCGACTCTTCCTTGATAGCAGTGTTGACCAGCTTGTCAAAGGTGTCCATCGAGACATGAGTGAGCGCGTACTTGAGTGCCGGGTTGAGGCCATTACGGAACCTCTTCTGCTTCTTGGCATCAGTAGACACTTCTTCGCCACCATAGCGAGCTAGCTTGGAGAACTCGATGCTGTATGTCATCACATCTTTGTTGCCCTGGACAAGACTGAGGAATTTCTCCTTCATCCTGTCCATTAGCCCTTCAGGAATGTGGTGGCTTCTGAAAGCTTCCCTGAATTCTTCCCATGTGACATCAGGAGCATTGGCGGGACGCATCTCGAGGAAGTTCTCCCACCATGCGGCGGACCCTCCTTTCAGTAGGTGAGTCGCAAACCGCACTTTGTCTTCTAGGGCAACTCCCGCTGTGTTGAGCATGCGGTTGACATCGCGCACCCAATCATCTGCATCCAGCGGTTCAGGAGTAGAGTCGAACGATCGCGGGTTCAACTGCAAGAAGTCCCGGATCATCACTCGGCCATTGTCATGACGAGCTTGATCGAAGTTGTGCTGGGTTTGCTGCATTTGACCCAACAGTTGAGTCATTTGCAACAGGGCTGGTCCCAGCGGAGGAGGTGGCGGTGGTCTAACCATCCTGTTGAAGGAAAACATAAGACGGTTGAAACAACAGATAAGAACAAAGCTTAGAACAAGGATTTAAGACCAGATAACACAACGATCCATAGAATTCATCAAGGTACACCATACAAGGTTCAAGTACACATGAGATCCATACGACCTCAAACAAGGATAGAAAAACTAAAACAACCACTGGACACGCAGGACAGTGGAGTAAACGGTAGATCCATGAGGATAACGAAAAGTAAGCAGGCTCCGGAACAAAGAAGTGGTCGAGATAGCATCGGATCAAAGGAGAATAACATGTTAGTATGAAAATACCAACATGTCAAAGGAATAGATTATATGTGGAGATTGACAAAGGATGATAATGAAGCAACCATAGTACAGAAAATTTTCAAAACACTTTTCCCTATGTCACTATGGTTTCCCACAAACACGTCCAAGCCTAGATGAAACAAGATAAGAATAGAGTAAAACCGTTGCACGTCCTTACCAGAGGGAGGGTGGGTAGGGTAAGAAATAAAAGCAGAATTCCTACTCTCGCGCACAATTTTTCCTATGTAGCTACTAAAATATAAGTTTCTAAACTCAACTTCGTCCGCTGCAAGGGGCTCCTAAAGGCAGTCCTGCTCTGATACCAAGTCTGTAAGCCCCAGGAGTAGGAAAACCCAGAGCGCGCATGTAAGAGGGGTTTATGTGCATGAGGTCACTACAAAGGACCGTGAGGTCGCCTCGCATTCCCAAGCATATGGGTAGGCCAAGCAACCGCTCGACACGCCCATGCACACAACACCCACCTCAAAGGCTCACGATAGGCTTTCCAGGCCTGAGTGCTTCACCTTCCTGTGCACTTCACACATACACACACGGTGCACAGGATACAAGGGTAGAATACAGCTTGAATATCACAACATGACTATGTACGACACAAAAGATGGAAATAAAGGTTCATATATATAGCAACGCTCTAATGAGCAAGATCCAAATGACACTCAATAGGGAAACATATCCCATCAGTACATCATACATAAGATAGCTAAATAGTCTGGGTACAGACAAGATCCAAATTGGACTAAGAGTCATGCAGATAATCAAGCGTTGTTCCCATAACCAACAAGCCACAGGCTGCTGCCTTAGGAACGATCCTGCTACGCAACGAAGTCGTCGTCCGTGAACTCGACAAAGTAGCCACCTGCGTACTGCTCATCATCTGTCGCACCTGTTTGTCGAAAAGCGTGTTCCGGAAAAAGAGGGAGAAAAACGAGGGTAAGTACCGTTGGCACGTACTTGCGAGACAAGACCAGCTATGCTTGCTGGTGGGCGGTGTAAACTTCGCCCGGCTATATGGTGGAGTTTAGCGGCAGCAAAGCACTATCCAAAAGAGACACGCTACAACATCCGTCTAATAGAGAAGGTGAGAGAGCGCATAATCTAGCAGTTCTATACTCTGCAGACAACAACCCAGCCAGTGCGATCCCCCTTAGCCAAGAGGTACTAACAAGGCACTCACACAGTTAACAATTTTATATCCATTCCATTATAATAGGGCTAACTTACTACGCAAGTAATTAGCAAGTTATTAGCGACAACTTTAGGTGTAAGTTGTTCTATGATCGAGTTAAACAGCTCCAAGTCGTCCATAACCGCGGACACGGCTTATCGATAAGATTTACCCTGCAGGGGTGCACCAATGTTACCATACACGCATGCTCGACCCCGCATAGTCAAGTGCGGAGTCTCACAACAAGACCGTTCCCAGATCTGCAAGAATGCCTAGGGGGGCCACCCAACTAAGCTACCCGTGACGAAGTTCGGCCGTACTCCGAGACGGACCCAGAGGTTGCGTAGGCGTCTAGGCGGGCACTAACGGCCAAGAACTAGATAAGTCGTCTAGCAATTATGCAGTACAGTACAGAAATAAACCACCCGAAGGCAACAGGAAGTAAACACCCGAAGGCAACAGTAATAAATATGCGTGCACCAAATAAAACCAAGGTTGTGGCCCCCTTTTCAACAGACTTGAGAAAAGGTAATGGGTGATGGGGGGTCCCGATAAATCCTCCCACGTGTGGTTAGCGCGCTCAGTCTTAGAAACAGATAACAAGAACTCGGGTCCTAGGGGACATTAGCAAGTCAAAGTTCCGATGCTTTCGCAAAGGGGCTCACAGATGCCTCTGCAATATTATTATCCCTTAGCAATTTTAGTTGTAGCAAAAGTTATCCACTTCATTTTCGAAAAGGTAGTACATGTGTCAACATCCCAACAAGATATCCCGATCAATTCGAGATATCAACAAAAAATCCTAAACTCGCCTACGACTCGCAAAGCTGGCAAGCAACAAACAAAGGGTGGGGCGAGGAGGTGTATCTCGGAGATATAGGTAACAGGTGGATAGGACACGTGACACAACAGCATCGCAACATAAGGATAGCAATAGATCAAAAGAGCATGTAAAATGTAAAATAGGTGAAGGGGTGGGCTCGCCTGTCAGATCAGAGGTAGAAGCACCGACACGATCCTCCAGAGGGAACTCGTACTCCTGCTCGTACTGCTCTGCGTCGGCGTCTACTCGAGAAGAACCAAATAGCACATACAAGGAAAGTATAGCACAAATCAAATACAAATAAATGCAATGCGCAATATGATGCATGATGACATGGCAAGATGATTTGTGCAAGTCGAAATTAAGTGGGCTGCTCATAATTCACAAGAAATGATAAACACCCACACATACATTCTTAATGCAGGTTGCAAATTTTAGTTTGGTCAATTTAGAGATGATGCCCATGATGCATGACAGTATGATATTCGAATTCGTCATGTTTTTCTGATACAAAAAGATTTAAAACATGTTGAATTTGGAATTAGGGTTTAGTAGATATGAACATTTCAAGTTTTAGCCATTTTAACCCATTTCAAAACGTTGTCAATTTTATATTGTTCAAAATTCACAACAGAGTTTACATTCATGTAACTACTGCTTTGCTGATGTTCCAGGATATAAGGTTTGTAACATGTTGAATTTGGAATTAGGGTTTAGTAGATATGAACATTTCAAGTTTTAGCCATTTTAACCCATTTCAAAACGTTGTCAATTTTATATTGTTCAAAATTCACAACAGAGTTTACATTCATGTAACTACTGCTTTGCTGATGTTCCAGGATATAAGGTTTGTATGAAAAGGAGTCCAAAAACCTGTTTTACAAACAAAGCAAAAAGGTGCTGTGAGTGTAAGCAAATAAACAGAGCTCCAGGAAAAGGAATATGCACAGCGTGTAAGATTCGAAAAGATGGTTTGGTGCGCCTGCCAGGATTTGAACCGTGAACGCGCTGCTGTGAGATCAGGGGCACAGCCAGTGTGCTATGTGACAAGTTTTGAAACTATACGAGTAGCATACAAGGTAAGCTGTAGCAACGGGTTAACTGAATTTTGGACAACTGCAAACTGAAAACTGTGACAGTGCAGACTGAAGACGTGACACTTGCAGGAGTTTCGTGCACGACTTTTAAAGTGGCGAGATCTAAGAAACTGGGAAAACTTTGGTGGAGATTTCGACGGGTTGAGAAGGAGGGAGGTGCCAGGGTTTGTTTGGAGGTGGTATGGTCCGAAGAGGAACACGGTGGTGGCTGCGGTGAACTTGGAAAAACGTGACAGCGTCACAGACGAAGAACAGTGAAAACAGAAGCCTGTTTCCTGGACCGAAATTTGCTTGATGATGGCGTCGTGTACAGGCTTCGAAACTAGATGACTCCAAAACAAAAGTTGTAGATCTGTGTCCCAGCTTTGTAACGGTGCCAAGATCTCGCGCAGCGGTGGAGTGGTTCGCCGGCGGGACTCGTCGGAAGTCAGTACCGTGAAACAGCAAAACTGGAACTTCGTTTTTTTTGGTTCGATCTCGCTCAGATCTTCGCGCATGTGATGGAGCAGCGACATAGAGACATGCAGGGGAGATGTAGGAAGGAAGGCTGCTCACCCTGGGCTCGTTGTAGAGGAAGGGCAGCAGTAGGGGTCGCCGGAGATGATGAAGAAGAAGGAGGCCGGGGCAGGAGTTGAGGAAGTGGGCGTTCTCGAGCAGATCTTGGCGATCCAGGTTCCGTGAAGTAGCTCAGGAGGACGACGGTGGCACATTGATGCGATTCCCGGGCTCAGGTGAGGTCGACGGCGACCATGGCGTCGACGGCGAGGTGTAGATGGTGGCGGTAGTTTTCTCTCGGTGGGATTTTGGAGGAGACAGGGATGGTGGCGGCGCTGCTTGTGGGATGGAGGACGGGCTAGGGTTTCCGGCTGGGGTTAGCTGGTTGGTGCTGGCCTTAAGAGGGAAGGAGGAGGGCCGGTGGATGGAAAGGAAGAGGTGGCGTGGAGCTCACAGGGAGCTATTACCAGATATGGTGCAAGGTCCTCACGTGTAAAGGTAAGGTGGGGTGGTGTTGCATGCTATTTTTGGTGAAGAGAAGGTTGGGCCGGGTTGGATTAGATAGGTGGGTTAGTTTTAGGCTTGTTAGCTTTTCTTGGAACATCACAAGAGGAAGGGGATGAACCAAGAAAGAGGAAGAGGAAGAACAACAAGCAAACCAAAGCAACCCAAGAATCAAATGCAATTTTTATAAAAGCCAAAGGTGATAATATGCATGAGTGCAACATGATGGTATGACAATAATGCAAGAAAAGTAAAAAGGATCTATGTATTACTCTTGGGATGTTACAAAGAACACGTTCGGTATCCTCGCCTGCCGCATCACGGCGTCGACATCCTCTCCTCAACGCAACAGTCTCCGTTCTCCCTGTCCCTCATCCACCCTTCGCTTCCTGCAACCATCGGCAACACACATACCCTTGATCAGTCAAGGGACACTGACCAATTCCAGATACAACACCACTGCCTAATCAGATCTCGGGGGAGAGGCGGCACACCGCTGGACACCATCGCGTGCACCCACCATCGGGCCCACTTCCAAGCAGCACCACACGCTCGTACCGCCTCCGCTCCACATTGACCATCGGCCACTCCACCCTGTGCCGCCACGGCCAACCACCAGACTGCTCCCGCTCATGATCGCTGCCGCACCACCTCGCACCGTCATGCCCTACAGAAACAGCATGTGGGATCGGAAGTAAATTAACTTCCATTTCCATGAAGACATGCCAAGAGGTTAATTAGAAAAGTTAGCACACTTTTTACAGGCATATACATTATTAAGCTATTCTGCGTCACAAAAATAAAGACGGCCTTAACTTAAGACAACTCCAATCCTTATTTTTCTTTGAAAAGCACCTAATGATATAAGATTAATGTCAGTAAAGAATTGAAAGAGCATGAATACATGATATCAATGGCCTATGCTTACTTTTAATTACAAAACAAGAAGGTTTGTGCTTTTTTCTCATCATGGGAGATTGGGGATATGCAAAGAGGCAGAGAGAAAGGAGCAGCCCATGAGGTAGTAACATATAACAGCGGCAATAGATAAAGCAATAGCAGCGCAGTGCATCGAGAGCTGGCAGCACGTGGATCGCAAAGGTAGAAGCGGCAGCATCCACACAGAGATAAAAGAGCAAGTTTGCACTAACGACAAATCTAGGGTGTTAATCCAGAGTGTTAAAGTAGCACATAAGAAATTGCATAAATAAATCCAGAATACAAAGGATTGGGAGGAGGGGAGAGGAACGGGAGCTGGGATCGTGCCTCTCATGGCTGCATCTACTCCTCTACTTCTAGGCTAGCGTTGCCCCAAGCGCCTCCTCAACCCATCGCCGCCCCCAGCCGGCCCAGAGCCACCAATTGCTGCTCCTCCACCTCTAGCCCCAGCCCCAGATCCGACCAGCGCTGCACGTCGACCCCCCTCCCTACTACTCCACCACCAGAACCACCTCCCTCTCCCACTTCTCCAACCCCGCCTTGACCAAAAAAACGAGGCTGATAGGCACGAACATGGTCATCCGGGATGGATTCTTGCAGTTCCTCCTCCCTCCCGCCACCACTGCCGCCCCCATCCGCCTCTGTCCCGTCCATGGCACCAGATGGCGACCGGGACGATGACGAGGGAGTCCATCGCACCAGATCGGAGTTACTGTTGTTGCGGAGAGAGGGATGCCGCCCAGCGCCGCCGGTGGCCTTTGAAGAGGCGACCAGGACCAGCACCGGTCGATTTGCCTGCCTCCGTCCCCGCTTCCCTCATCCTCATGGTCGCCACCCACCTCCGTCCCTTGATGTCGTGCTGCCTCCACCAGAGCTCCCTGCACCCAGCGCCACCCAAGCCGCCGCGCCACCTCCGTCCCAGCGCCACTACTCACTGCTCCTCCACCACCGTACCAGCGCCGATCCTCGCTGCTCCTCCACCTCCGGTGCTAGGTAGGTCGAGGGAGAGACGCGCGACAACGGCGGCTCGGGTTCGTCGAGGAGGAGGCGCGAGGCGGCGAGGCAACGCGCCACGCCGACGCTGGGTAGGTCGAGGGGGGAGGCGCGACTGCGGCGGCTCCGGGCTGCCGTCCGCTGGCGACATGAGAGAGCTCAACCATCGCCGCCGTGGATCCGCCCGCGCCGGCCCGGTTACGCCGCGCCCGTCGCCTCTCGGTCGTCGCCGCTCGGATCCGCCCCGCGCCGGCCCGTCTCCGGCCGCGCCCGTCGCGCCTCCGGTCGTCGCCGCCATGGATCCGCCCGCGCTGGGCCATCTCCGGCCACGCCAGCCTCCGGCCATCGCCACCGCGTCTCCGCCCGCGCCGGCCCGTCTCCTGCCTCGCTCGGCGCATCTGGTCGCCGCGGCTGCTCCCGGGGATTGGGGAGGAGAGGATGGACGTGGATTGGGGAGTGAATCCACGACTCGCGACCTAGGTTTTCACCAACCCCCGCGGCTGGAGACCGAAGGCGACACGAACGAGCACTCGTGGCTGTCTCTGACCGTCGGGCCTCGCAATTACCTAGGCCCATGCGTCACAGAATCCACGGGAAGCTGAGCGAGTGAGAAAAAAAATACCAATCGGACGGCTGTGGTGAAAAGTGGGATTGGAGAATCACTGCAGCAAGCCAATCCAACGGTGGACGAACGTTTGCCCCTTTTGGATGCCCTCTCTGGCCGGGTAGTGTTCTAACATTTATAGGAGAAATATGGCGCTATTTTTGTAACCTGCTTTCTGACTAATGTAACTTGAGATGACATCCTTACATAAACCCCACCAAATTGGCATCTGAGATTGATATTTTAGCTTAGATATTACCAAAATTTCCAGGGTTTTAAAAATATTACACAAACGTAGTTTCCAGTATTATTTGTTATTACGCTTATCATTGACAGAGGACTAACTTTGTGGGTATATATTTTTATTGCGTCATATGTCATTGCACAAATTAGGTAAAGAGAAGGTGGAAAATTGACATGTGGATGTAATGAAATTGAACAGTGTGAGAAATGAGAGCAATTGTCCCAGAGATCCTTTGTTTCTGAAGATACACAGGCAGGCTCTGTCAGATGGAAACAGGCTCATCATTTTCAGAATGATGTGCGTGATCAGAACATTGAATTAGTATTTGAGATGCTCCGTTGTACTATTGTTGATATATGTAATGCTCCTAGGCATTATGCGGCTATTGTATTTTACAAGGAAAAATTTGCCACGGGACACCATTATTTTTCGGTCTTTGCCATGGCCGAAAAATAACGGGCAGGGACCTTTAGTTTGTGCTGACTTGATATACTCCTTCCGTCCCACCAAAAATGTCTCAACTTTATCAAAATTTGGATGTATCTACCTACTCGATAGTGTCTAGATACATCCAAATTTTTGTAAAGTTGAGACACTTTTGGTGAGGCGGAGGGAGTATATAACTGAGTTCTTGGAAGTTTTGATAAGGTTCTTTTATTCTGTTGTCAAATTTAATATATGTGTTAATGAAATTCTTGCACCTGTGATACAATTTACAACAGCTTAAACAGGCTTTGTGCTACTGCGCTGTGAACCTTAACGTTGTTGCATCATGTTTGTACCTGTATTTTCTCCATAACAACTCATTCTTCACTTGATTTTAGTCAACTAACTTGAGCCGGTTTATTTTGTTTATGATGAGATCCACACATGCTTGTCACTTGTGCACCCAATGGGTAGACAAGAGACGGGGAAATTATGGTTGTGATTCTAAGCTCATAGAAGCAACTTCAAATTCAGGATGAAAACTGGAAGTAAGTACCATCGTAGTTTACACATCCCTTCAAATGGCAATTTAGTACATTTTCATTATGGAAACGAGTACAAGAAATGAAATACTACCTCTGTTTCGAAATGTAATCGTTTTCATAAAGCTAATTATCTCTAACAAAAAGATCACATTTCAAATGGGAGGTAGTAGTATCTACAAGGTTCAATTATATATTTACTTGAGGAAGTTTGTCTAATTGTTTAATATTTGACTTCAAACAAAACATAGTGTTAGAATTAGACGTGCATTGCACGTGCACTCTTACTAGTCATAAATAAATATGGAATAGAATTTTTGAAACAAAGGAATATTAATCATTATTAAATTCAAAGAATAATGAATTCATAAAAATCATTAAAAATAACCCCATATTTTTAAGGGCTTTCTACTTCTGTGCCCTCGGGTCCTTAGTTGTGCTCAGTTTTTCCCAGCTCCTTAGTTTTTCCTTAGTTTTCCCCAAGACCTTGTCTGAAACCATCACAGGTGTTGTAATGGCCGGTTGCCCAACGGTTGACCGTTATCTTCTGACTAGTAGGGCCACGTAGAGCCCGCAAAGACACGTCAGACCATGCATCTTTGTTTGACCGTAAGCATCGTTGTATCCCTGACCAAAACGCGCACGAGTGGGGCTTCGGTATATCGAATAACAAGTGGGGCCATGACGCTGATACAAGGGGCAATACAAGGGTAGGATTTGATTTTTAAACGGAGCTCTACAGCGATGGCACGGAGGAGGTGGCCTGTGGGGTGCCGAGATGAGATCGACGTCCACAAAGAACTGCATGAGGCGAGACCAGACGCATTAGATAGATATGAACTAGACGCGTTTAACCATGCAAAGAAGAGAAGAAATGGTCGACGACATCGACGACTACCTCAAAACTTTGACTGACCGTGTCGGACACGAACGCGAGCAATGTAGAGAAAACTAGTGTCTCTCCTTTCTGGCGTGTATAGATGGGTGCTAGAAGAGTGTGGTGGTGAAGAGAAAGACCTCGCGGTGGTCTGTGGCGTCCAGCATAGCGGGGCGGCGTGGCCGTGCCCACAGCGGCGTGCATGCATGTTCGGCATTGGCATCATCATGTACGTTCGGCATTGGCCTCGGCGATTTCTCTGGTGTGTCAGTGATCGAATGAGGGAACGGGATTGAGGGTGCATCCCGACGGTGACCTAGCAGTGGCGGCGAGCATAGCCGTTCTGACCATGCCGATATCGGCATCGGCATCGTTTGGAGTCTGTGGTGCTCGAATCAAGGTGGGATTTGTTTCTTCTACGCCAAAATGAATTTGAAACAAGTTTCGTGTTGAAGGTTAGGTAACGAAAGTTTATAACTAAAAATTATACTAGCGCCATGGTGAGGTTCTTTTTGATAGAGCTATACGGTTGGGCAAACTTTTTTGACACTTTTTAGATAGGGTTCCTTGTTGTTACACGTATGGCATCATGTACGGCAAATTTGGGGTCATTTGGAGATGTTCGAAAAAATCACTTTGCTTAAACGCATGTCGTTTCGTCTCACTGAAACCAGCTTTTCTAACAAGGTGATTTTTTCTATCTTCTCTAAATGACCTCAAATTTCATACAGCTGATCTTCTATACATAGATAGATAGATTGTTTAGTTTTTACATTTTTGAACTTTTTATTTCCCTTTATAATACCCAATTGATTTTCAGGCCAAAACCTCGAAAAACAGCATCATGTATGGCATCATTTTCGCCCTAAATTTCAAATTTTGTGAAACTTTCCCTTTTAGATATTCCTTGTTGTTATAGGTATGGCATCATGTATGCCAAATTTGGTTAGGTCTCACTAAGACCAGCTTTTGTAACAAGTTAGGTTTTTTTGACCTTCTCAAAAGGGATTTTTTTCTACCTTCTCTAAATGACCTCAAAAATCATACAGACGATCTTCTATACAAAGATAGGTAGATTGCTTCGTTTTTACATTTACTTTTATTTCCCTTTATAATACCCATTTGATTTTCAGGTCAAAACCTCGAAAGTTAACATAAGTAGATGGTGAACCCTTCCAAACTTCAAATACAGAGATAGATAGATTGTTTCGTTTATCATTTTTACCGTGAATAGTAATGCCTACAAGAAATCAGTGATGGTTTATTATTTTTTGCGTGAAAAGTAATGGATACAACAAATCGGTGATAGTTTATCATTTTTTGAGTGAAAATTAATGGCTACAACAAATCGGTAATGGTTTATCGTTTTTTGCGTGAAAAGTAATGGCTACAACAAATCGGTGATGGTTTATCATTTGTTGCGTGAAAAAGAATGCCTAAAAGAGTTTATAATTTTTAGCGCGTGAAAAATAATACAGAAAATCGCCCTTTAGCATACTTAGAGAGTGGAAGCTAACCGCCGACAGAGAGAGGGGTTATCCTGCCCGTTAGATCATACGGTCAACGGTCGGCGGGCACGATCCGCGTGACATGGGCTAGACCAATCAGGGCAATGTTGCACGTCTGCGAGAATTTGTGGAGGGAGAGGGCAAAACTGAGTAGTATCAAGAAACCAAGGGCACCTGAGTAATAAATAGACTAAGGGATTCGAATATGAGATTTTAAAAATGGAAAATGCGTGTTTTGTACAATGAAACCCATCTTGGCCTACCTCAAACTATTTGCAATATAAATATACATGAGTGTGAGAATTGTGGCCTCATTTAGACAAAGTATGTTTTGGGAAAAGCTATTTTGGGAAGGGCTTATTGTGGAAAACCATGCACCTTCATAGCTACTAGGTGATTTGAGAAGTGACAATTTGTGGTAAAACTTGATTTATCTATGACTTATCTATGATTTGAGAAGTGGCAATTTGTGGTAAAGACTCCATGAGTAAGTGCCACTATTTTTCGGAATTTTTTGCTCATTAAATGACTCATTTAACTAGTTAATTCCATTTGTTCACTCTCTGTTGACCAGCCACTTGAGGGTAAAACTGGGCATATTGCACTAGTCGTATTAGCACTCAAGGGGAAAACTGAGCACACAAAAAATGTTAGTATAATACTCAAGAGTATACCTGAGTATATCTCAATTTCCAGGGTTAGACTCGAGGACGCGTGTTGAGATGCAGAAATGGAAGACGTGCAATTGTTGACACGTAGACGCGGGTCACGGTGCAGATGTCGAACAGTCGAAGACGTGCAATCGTGGACGCGTGTCGCGTTGCAGAAGTCCAAGACGTGCAGACGTGCAACGGTGGACGCGTAGGACACGGGTCGCATTAACCACCCCTTGCCTTTATAGACGCCTCCTCCCACCATCTCTGTCACTCTCACTCGCCCACGCAACGCCGCCTCTCTCACGTCCCATCATCTTCTCCAAAGCAAAAAACCCTCTCCTTCTCCCTCTCCTCTGCCGGCAAGATGGACAAGGAGAATGCCAATCCCATCGTCCACGACACCGTCGGCTCCAAGCGCGACGCCTCCCTCTTTGACGTCGTCCCCTCAACGTACGTCGCCGCCTCCTCCGCCGGTGCATCGGAGGCTGTTGCCGCCGGTGGCGGTCAGATCCCGCCGGGATATGACCCCTACGAGGAGGTGCCGTACGTCCCGCCCCCGAACCCCTACGACACCTCCATGGAGGACGCATGGAGCGAGGTAACTACGGTTTGCTTCCTTTTTGTTCCCCATTCCTTTTTGAACCCGGCCTACTTTTGCTGGTGTAGATGGATCTGTAGATGGATGAGTATTGGGCTAATATTTGCACCGATTTTATTCCAGTTTGTTTTGATTCCTTCTTGATTTTGTTTAAGATTTGGGGTTCGGCCGTACGGTTAATTTATGCAAGTAATAATGGGATCTCAATCAGTTAATTTATGCAAGTAATCATGGGATCTCAATCAGTTATTTTATGCACGAATCAAAAGATATCAACCGTTTAATTTTGCAAATAATCTGGAATGTGTTCAAGTTCAGATCTGGAATCTGTTTCTTTGCCTATGATGAATCGGTGGGCACAAATTTTTACAGGGAGGATTCAGCGAACCATTGCTGTGTACAAATCTATTGTGCATGAGATTTGGTTCGCTAACACCATCCCTGTAGACATATAATCGTGTCCACTCTAACTGAGGCTGCCTCTGTTTTTCCTAACTTTGTTATCATGCACGTTAGTCATCATTGCAAATCATTCACTAATAGTTGCCGTTTGATATGGATCAGCTGTCTGGCAGCAACGTCGGCAGCAACGACGAGCACCATGACACCAAGACTCGCCAGGTGCTGTGGAGGCTACCGGTCGGCCAGTACGTCTCCTCCTTCGCCAAGGGTGTCTACAGGTGCCCCTTCTGCACTAGGAGGCTCGGCGGCACTGACTTCAACTACCTCCTCACGCATGCCGAGAACATCGGCAACACCTTCCCCAAGGTCGGCACGACGGTGAACCCCCACTCCTTCCGCGCCAAGCACAAGGCGCTCGGCATGCACCTTCGCAGCTTCCAGCGGGTGGAGATCTCCGGCGGGTGCATGCCTCCGCTCAAGCCCAAGGCTCCCAAGGGGAGCAACAAGTGGGAGAGGCAGATGGGGTAGGCGGAGTCCTGGACGTGTGCTGCTGCTGCCTCCTATTTTGTTGTTAGCTAGGGATCCCTTGTTCTTATGTTGTTAGTATGATGGTGATATGAAGAACCTCGAACCTGTTACTATGTTTGGCTGCTGTATGCAGCTTATTATCTAGGGACGGATCCCTATTATCTATCCCTATTCTACTATATGACTGTGTGAATTTATCGTACATTCCCTGTAGATTTGCTTCTAGATTTAACTATATACATATGGACCAGATGGAGTACTAGATTTGCTGCCATATTGGGCAAACAACGAGGGCCAAAAGGCACAAATAATTGAAGAAAGACAGAAATGCAAGCTTCTCTAGATTTGATACTAATTAGGTGAAAAAAGACAGAGAGAAGGATGCGGAAAAGGTACTCTTAAAAGGGAAAATGCCAATTTGGGCCGGGAGAGACAAAACCCAGCTCCTGCTCACGTGCAACAAAATGCTATCTCATCCTGTCCCACGCGGTCCCTTTCTACCAGCCCCACGCGACGCGGGCCCACACGACGCAGCCCCACACGTCAGCATGGAACGATCAACTAAACGGGAATCCTGCCGTTTGAGCTCCTTCTGCGGGTTTCAAACAATGACTTGGGGAAAACTGAGGAAAAACTAAGGAGCTGGGAAAAACTGAGTACAACTAAGGACCCGAGGGCACGAGAATAGAAATCCCTATTTTTAATGATTAAACAAGTCCATAAATTATTTTGGACTTAAACAAATCTTGGGAATACTCCAAGAAATTATTTTCACTCTTAAGGAGTATTTTTAAATTGTTCTTATTCGCCACCTCCGACATTAAATAATTATGCATCGGGAAGGGGGAAAAGAAACCCTAAAATTCAAAAGCATGCATATTTGAATCTTTAAACATTGCCCTTATTGGACAATCGTGCTATCTTTCAGAAACGGAGGACCAGGGTCAGTCCAAACAATCCAACTGCACTACCTTGCAGTCACCAAGCAAGTTCATCGCTTGCTCATGTTACTTTGAGTATTTTTTATCAAATTACTTGCAAAGTACTACACTTATCACTCTTGCATGAAAAGCAAAGATGCTAATTTCATAAATATGAATATGACTATGTGGTGGGCAATGGAATCATGGCATGAGTATGTGGAGGTTCCATTGCAAGGGTTTGTATCCATCTAGGATTAACAACAAATGTCGTCCAGTGATTCTTGTGCCATAATACCGGTGTTAACCATAAGATCTGGAGTGGGACGGAGTAGTCAGTTGTGTTTCTTCCTCTCGTTCATCAACGGATGCGCTTACCGTAGTCAGTTGAATCCCGAGGGAAAACTGGAGTGGTTGGGGAGCCCTAAGTCCCCACGGTAATGCGGTCTATGATGGGTTGCAACGACCGGCGAAGGTATCATGGTCGAGGAACCGGATAGTTGTCGAGGTTGGAAGGTATCCAAGGGGTACGCTGACCGGCGAGGTCCCAAGGTCGGAATTGCAAAAAAGGGTGGGTGTTCGGGGTCACGGAGGAGCACAATGATTGGCTAGGACCTTATACCGGGCCTCACACCACAGAAGTGTGAACGGGAAAGCTGCCCGGTTGGCACCAAGATTGAGATCTCTTATGGGTAAAGCAACACACCTCTGCAGAGTGTAATGAATCGTGACCTGTCACCCCCTGTTCCGGGATTTGGAACTGCGACCGCTGCCAGAAAGGAACTCCATGAAGTTCTAGACACCCGGTGAAGGCTGACGGACATAGTTCTTCTGAATAAAAGAGACCATTTGAAGAAATGTTTATAAAAACATGCATTGGTATTAGACTTTCTGGTCTAGTGTCGTAGCTAGTGCATTAAACACCTCTTTCCTACAATGAACTTGTTGAGTACGCTCGTACTCATACCTCTTATAATCCCATGCTTAGATTGTCTGAATCACCTGGAGGAGGCCACTGAAGGACAGGATGGAGCAGATGGGATCTGCTATGAAGAACCAGACCTCTCTGGAGGAGTAGAGGGGGTTGACTATCTGATAGTGTACGGAACCGGGGAGGTTCCAGAAGAAGACCACGCTTAAGTGACAACAGTAGTAGTAGTAGTCGGGCAGCACTTACTTTATAGCATGTAGCTGCTCGAGTTGAATGGTGTTAAACCTCTTAAGACATATATTGTATAAGTTGAGTAGGGTTCACCGAGAACCTAGGAGTTATCCTCTATGGACCGAGGAGGAGCTCCAATGTGATGTATATATTTGGTTTGTAATATTATGTGACTGAAATAAAGACCAGCTATGCTTATGTTGTACTACTCTGAGGGATGTAATATTTGCGGATTGGTACTTCGCATATGTTATGTCAACGACTGGCATACTACAACATGTAGTGGTATGCAGGGTCACCACAGTTGGTATCAGAGCAAAAGCTTTGACCTTAGGTTGGAACCTAGTTAATGGGACAGACCTGTAGGAGTCAAATAAGAGTAGTAAAGAATTCTTTAAAAATATGGTGTCTATTCACTTGAGAATAATACATTCATATCTTTTAGTGCGATAAGTCTTTATTATAACTATTCATTCTTATCTACAGCCAACTATGGCCAGTTCACGTTTCAGACGCAACGTTACGGTGAAGGAATTAATCCACTTTGGATGACTATGACGGAGGACTTGCGGACATACTTCTTGCTATGTTACTCGAATTTTGGTGCGATCCCCAGACCCGAGTGATGAAGTACATGTACTACGATGGTACTGTACTGGCAAAGTGTAGAGTAGGAATCCAATTACCTGAAGCCTTAGGTATGAGCCCAGTTATGCCTGCAGGAGAGGAAAGAACAATTAGAACAGCATATCACATAGCTATCATGAAAGCTATCACTGAAATCCGCGAGCATACGACTAAAGATCTTATTGGCTCCGAATTTGCCCATATTCCACATATGGAGGAGGATGATGATTGATGGCGTGTAACTCACACGTTCATTGGGAACCCCAAGAGGAAGGTATGATGCGCACAGCAGCAAGTTTTCCCTCGGAAAGAAACCAAGGTTTATCGAACCAGGAGGAGCCAAGAAGCACGTTGAAGGTTGATGGCGGCGGGATGTAGTGCGGCGCAACACCAGAGATTCCGGCGCCAACGTGGAACCTGCACAACACAACCAAAGTACTTTGCCCCAACGAAACAGTGAGGTTGTCAATCTCACCGGCTTGCTGTAATAAAGGATTAACCGTATTGTGTGGAAGATGATTGTTTGCAGAAAACAGTAAAACAAGTATTGCAGTAGATTGTATGCGATGTAAAGAATAGGACCGGGGTCCATAGTTCACTAGAGGTGTCTCTCCCATAAGATAAAAGCATGTTGGGTGAACAAATTACAGTCGGGCAATTGACAAATAGAGAGGGCATAACAATGCACATACATGTCATGATAAATATAGTGAGATTTAATTGGGCATTACGACAAAGTACATAGACCGCTATCCAGCATGCATCTATGCCTAAAAAGTCCACCTTCAGGTTATCATCCGAACCCCTTCCAGTATTAAGTTGCAAAACAACAGACAATTGCATTAAGTATGGTGCGTAATGTAATCAATAACTACATCCTTAGACATAGCATCAATGTTTTATCCCTAGTGGCAACAGCATATCCACAACCTTAGAACTTTCTGTCACTGTCCCAGATTCAATGGAGGCATGAACCCACTATCGAGCATAAATACTCCCTCTTGGAGTTAAGAGCAAAAACTTGGCCAGAGCCTCTACTAATAACGGAGAGCATGCAAGATCATAAACAACACATAGGTAATAACTTGATAATTAACATAACATAGTATTCTCTATCCATCGGATCCCGACAAACACAACATATAGTATTACAGATAGATGATCTTGATCATGTTAGGCAGCTCACAAGATCCAACAATGAAGCACAATGAGGAGAAGACAACCATCTAGCTACTGCTATGGACCCATAGTCCAGGGGTGAACTACTCACTCATCACTTCGGAGGCGACCATGGCGGTGAAGAGTCCTCCGGGAGATGAATCCCCTCTCCGGCAGGGTGCCGGAGGAGATCTCCAGAATCCCCCGAGATGGGATTGGCGGCGGCGGCGTCTCAGTAAGGTTTTCCGTATCGTGGCTCTCGGTACTGGGGGTTTCGCGACGAAGGCTATTTGTAGGCGGAAGGGCAGGTCAGGGGGCCACACGAGGGGCCCACACTATAGGTCGGCGCGGCCAGGGCTTGGGCCGCGCCGCCCTATAGTCTGGCCACCTCGTGGCCCCACTTCGTCTCCTCTTCGGTCTTACGGAAGCTTCATGGCAAAATAGGACCACAGGCGTTGATTTCGTCCAATTCCGAGAATATTTCGTTACTAGGATTTCTGAAACCAAAAACAGCAGAAACAAAGAATCGGCACTTCGGCATCTTGTTAATAGGTTAGTTCCAGAAAATGCACGAATATGACATAAAGTGTGCATAAAACATGTAGATATCATCAATAATGTGGCATGGAACACAAGAAATTATCGATACGTCGGAGACGTATCAGCATCCCCAAGCTTAGTTCTGCTCGTCCCGAGCAGGTAAAACGATAACAAAGATAATTTCTGGAGTGACATGCCATCATAACCTTGATCATACTATTTGTAAACATATGTAATGAATGCAGCGATCAAAACAATGGAAATGACATGAGTAAACAAGTGAATCATAAAGCAAAGACTTTTCATGAATAGCACTTCAAGACAAGCATCAATAAGTCTTGCATAAGAGTTAACTCATAAAGCAATAAATCAAAGTAAAGGTATTGAAGCAACACAAAGGAAGATTAAGTTTCAGCGGTTGCTTTCAACTTATAACATGTATATCTCATGGATAATCGTCAACTTAGAGTAATATAATAAGTGCAATATGCAAGTATGTAAGAATCAATGCACAGTTGACACAAGTGTTTGCTTCTTGAGGTGGAGAGAGATAGGTGAACTGACTCAACATAAAAGTAAAGAGAATGGTCCTTCAAAGAGGAAAGCATCGATTGCTATATTTGTGCTAGAGCTTTTATTTTGAAAACATGAAACAATTTTGTCAACGGTAGTAATAAAGCATATGAGTTATGTAAATTATATCTTACAAGTTGCAAGCCTCATGCATAGTATACTAATAGTGCCCGCACCTTGTCCTAATTAGCTTGGACTACCGGATTATCGTAATACACATGTTTTAACCAAGTGTCACAATGGGGTGCCTCCATGCCGCCTGTACAAAGGTCTAAGGAGAAAGCTCGCATTTTGGATTTCTCGCTTTTGATTATTCTCAACTTAGACATCCATACCGGGACAACATGGACAACGGATAATGGACTCCTCTTTAATGCATAAGCATGTGGCAACAATTATTATTCTCATATGAGATTGAGGATATATGTCCAAAACTGAAACTTCCACCATGAATCATGGCTTTAGTTAGCGGCCCAATGTTCTTCTCTAACAATATGCATGCTCCAACCATTAAGGTGGTAGATCTCTCTTACTTCAGACAAGACGGACATGCATAGCAACTCACATGATATTCAACAAAGAATAGTTGATGGCGTCCCCAGAAACATGGTTATCGCACAACAAGCAACTTAATAAGAGATAAAGTGCATAAGTACATATTCAATACCACAATAGTTTTTAAGCTATTTGTCCCATGAGCTATATATTGCAAAGGTGAATGATGAAATTTTAAAGGTAGCACTCAAGCAATTTACTTTGGAATGGCGGAGAAATACCATGTAGTAGGTAGGTATGGTGGACACAAATGGCATAGTGGTTGGCTCAAGGATTTTGGATGCATGAGAAGTATTCCCTCTCGATACAAGGTTTAGGCTAGCAAGGTTATTTGAAACAAACACAAGGATGAACCGGTGCAGCAAAACTCACATAAAAGACATATTGTAAACATTATAAGAATCTACACCGTCTTCCTTGTTGTTCAAAACTCAATACTAGATATTATCTAGACTTTAGAGAGACCAAATATGCAAACCAAATTAAGCAAGCTCTAGGTGTTTCTTCATTAATGGGTGCAAAGTATATGATGCAAGAGCTTAAACATGAGCACAACAATTGCCAAGTATCACATTATCCAAGACATTTTAGAATTACTACATGTAGCATTTTCCAATTCCAACCATATAACAATTTAACGAAGAAGAAACTTCGCCATGAATACTATGAGTAAAGCCTAAGGACATACTTGTCCATATGCAACAGCGGAGCGTGTCTCTCTCCCATACAGTGAATGCTAGGATCCATTTTATTCAAGCAAAAACAAAAACAAAAACAAACCGACGCTCCAAGCAAAGCACATAAGATGTGACGGAATAAAAATGTAGTTTCAGGGGAGGAACCTGATAATGTTGTCGATGAAGAAGGGGATGCCTTGGGCATCCCCAAGCTTAGACGCTTGAGTCTTCTTAGAATTTGCAGGGGTGAACCACCGGGGCATCCCCAAGCTTAGAGCTTTCACTCTCCTTGATCATATTGCATCATACTCCTCTCTTGATCCTTGAAAACTTCCTCCACACCAAACTCGAAACAACTCATAAGAGGGTTAGTGCACAATAAAAATTAACATGTTCAGAGGTGACACAATCATTCTTAACACTTCTGGACATTGCATAAAGCTACTGGACATTAATGGATCAAAGAAATTCATCCAACATAGCAAAAGAGGCAATGCGAAATAAAAGGCAGAATCTGTCAAAACAGAACAGTTCGTAAAGACGAATTTTAAAATGGCACCAGACTTGCTCAAATGAAAATGCCCAAATTGAATGAAAGTTGCGTACATATCTGAGGATCACACACGTAAATTGGCTTAATTTTCTGAGCTACCTACAGGGAGGCAGGTCGAAATTCGTGACAGCAAAGAAATCTGAAACTGCGCAGTAATCCAAATCTAGTATGAACTTTACTATCAAAGACTTTACTTGGCACAACAAAACACTAAACTAAGATAAGGAGAGGTTGCTACAGTAGTAAACAACTTCCAAGACACAAAATAAAAACCAAGTACTGTAGTAAAAACATGGGTTGTCTCCCATAAGCGCTTTTCTTTAACGCCTTTCAGCTAGGCGCAGAAAGTGTAAATCAAGTATTATCAAGAGATGAAGCATCAACATCATAATTTGTTCTAATAATAGAATCATAAGGTAACTTCATTCTCTTTCTAGGGAAGTGTTCCATACCTTTCTTGAGAGGAAATTGATATTTAATATTACCTTCCTTCATATCAATAGTAGCACCAACGGTTCGAAGAAAAGGTCTTCCCAATACAATGGGGCAAGATGCATTGCATTCAATATCCAAGACAACAAAATCAACGGGGACAAGGTTATTGTTAACCATAATATGAACATTATCAACTCTCCCCAAAGGTTTCTTTTTAGCATTATCAGCGAGGTAACATCCAAATTACAATTTTTCAATGGTGGCAAGTCAAGCATATCATAGACTTTCTTAGGCATAACAGAAATACTTGCACCAAGATCACATAAAGCATTACAATCAAAATCATTGACCCTCATTTTAATGATGGGTTCCCAACCATCCTCTAGCTTTCTAGGAATAGAAGTTTCAAGTTTTAGTTTCTCTTCTCTAGCTTTTATGAGAGCAT
This sequence comes from Lolium perenne, assembly GCF_019359855.2. Taxonomy (NCBI): domain Eukaryota; kingdom Viridiplantae; phylum Streptophyta; class Magnoliopsida; order Poales; family Poaceae; genus Lolium; species Lolium perenne. The sequence continues at coordinate 303,350,015 of NC_067250.2, read as the reverse complement.
TTGTAATATGTTTTGTGAAAGCCAAGTTTACAGCGCTAGCATTGGGACTCTTAGCAAGTTTTTGTAAGAACTTTATAACTTCAGAGATGTGGCAATCATCAAAATCTAAATCATTATGAGCTACAGCAATGGGATCATCATCCCCAAGGTTGGAAAAAATTTCAGCAGCTTTATCACAAGCAATTTCAGCAGTTTTAGCAATTTCAGGCAGTTTTGTACGCTTTGCACTAGGAGTAGAAACATTGCCAACACCAATTATTTTACCATTAATAGTAGGAGGTGCAGCAGCATGTGAAGAATCAACATTACTTGTGGTGGTAATAGTCCAAACTTTAGCTACATTTTTCTCTTTAGCTAGTTTTTCATTTTCTTCTCTATCCCACCTAGCACGCAATTCCGCCATTAATCTTATATTCTCATTAATTCTAACTTGGATGGCATTTGCTGTAGTAACAATTTTATTTTCAATATCCCTATTAGGCATAACTTTCGATTTCAAAAGATCAACATCAGAGGCAAGACTATCAACCTTAGAAGCGAGAATATCAATTTTATTGAGTTTTTCCTCAACAGATTTGTTAAAGGCAGTTTGTGTACTAATAAATTCTTTAAGCATAGCTTCAAGACCAGGGGGTACACTCCTATTATTGTTGTAAGAATTCCCATAAGAATTACCATAACCATTACCATTAGCAGAAGGATATGGCCTATAGTTATTACTAGAATTGTTCCGATAAGCATTGTTGTTGAAATTATTATTTTTAATGAAGTTTACATCAACATGTTCTTCTTGGGCAACCAATGAAGCTAACGGAACATTATTAGGATCAACATTAGTCCTATCATTCACAAGCATAGACATAATAGCATCAATCTTATCATTCAAGGAAAAGGATTCTTCAACATAATTTACCTTCTTACCTTGTGGAGTTCTTTCCGTGTGCCATTCAGAGTAATTAATCATCATATTATCAAGGAGCTTTGTTGCTTCACCAAGAGTGATGGACATAAAGGTACCTCCAGCAGCTGAATCCAATAAATTCCGCGAAGAAAACTTTAGTCCTGCATAGAAGGTTTGGATGATCATCCAAGTAGTCAGTCCATGGGTTGGACAATTTTTAACCAAAGATTTCATTCTTTCCCATGCTTGTGCAACATGCTCAGTATCTAATTGTTTAAAATTCATTATGCTACTCCTCAAAGATATAATTTTAGCAGGTGGATAATATCTACCAATAAAAGCATCCTTGCATTTAGTCCAGGAATCAATACTATTCTTAGGCAGAGATAGCAACCAATCTTTAGCTCTTCCTCTTAATGAGAAAGGGAACAATTTTAATTTTATAATGTCACCATCTACATCCTTATACTTTTGCATTTCACATAGTTCAACAAAATTATTAAGATGGGCAGCAGCATCATCAGAACTAACACCAGAAAATTGCTCTCTCATAACAAGATTCAGTAAAGCAGGTTTAATTTCAAAGAATTCTGCTGTAGTAGCAGGTGGAGCAATAGGCGTGCATAGGAAATCATTATTACTTGTGGTTGTGAAGTCACACAACTTAGTATTTTCAGGAGTACCCATTTTAGCAGTAGTAAATAAAGCAAACTAGATAAAGTAAATGCAAATAATTAATTTTTTTTGTGTTTTTGATATAGAGAACAAGGCAGTAAATAAAGTAAAGCTAGCAACTAATTTTTTTTGTGTTTTGATATAATGCAGCAAACAAAGTAGTAAATAAAATAAAGCAAGACAAAAACAAAGTAAAGAGATTGAGAAGTGGAGACTCCCCTTGCAGCGTGTCTTGATCTCCCCGGCAACGGCGCCAGAAAAAGAGCTTGATGGCGTGTAACTCACACGTTCGTTGGGAACCCCAAGAGGAAGGTATGATGCGCACAGCAGCAAGTTTTCCCTCAGAAAGAAACCAAGGTTTATCGAACCAGGAGGAGCCAAGAAGCACGTTGAAGGTTGATGGCGGCGGGATGTAGTGCGGCGCAACACCAGAGATTCCGGCGCCAACGTGGAACCTGCACAACACAACCAAAGTACTTTGCCCCAATGAAACAGTGAGGTTGTCAATCTCACCGACTTGCTGTAACAAAGGATTAACCGTATTGTGTGGAAGATGATTGTTTGCAGAAAACAGTAAAACAAGTATTGCAGTAGATTGTATGCGATGTAAAGAATAGGACCGGGGTCCACAGTTCACTAGAGGTGTCTCTCCCATAAGATAAAAGCATGTTGGGTGAACAAATTACAGTCGGGCAATTGACAAATAGAGAGGGCATAACAATGCACATACATGTCATGATAAATGTAGTGAGATTTAATTGGGCATTACGACAAAGTACATAGACCGCTATCCAGCATGCATCTATGCCTAAAAAGTCCACCTTCAGGTTATCATCCGAACCCCTTCCAGTATTAAGTTGCAAAACAACAGACAATTGCATTAAGTATGGTGCGTAATGTAATCAATAACTCCCTCCTTAGACTTAGCATCAATGTTTTATCCCTAGTGGCAACAGCACATCCACAACCTTAGAACTTTCTCATCCTTGTCCGAGATTCAATGGAGGCATGAACCCACTATCGAGCATAAATACTCCCTCTTGGAGTTAAGAGCAAAAACTTGGCCAGAGCCTCTACTAATAACGGAGAGCATGCAAGATCATAAACAACACATAGGTAATAACTTGATAATTAACATAACATAGTATTCTCTATCCATCGGATCCCGACAAACACAACATATAGTATTACAGATAGATGATCTTGATCATGTTAGGCAGCTCACAAGATCCAACAATGAAGCACAATGAGGAGAAGACAACCATCTAGCTACTGCTATGGACCCATAGTCCAGGGGTGAACTACTCACTCATCACTCCGGAGGCGACCATGGCGGTGAAGAGTCCTCCGGGAGATGAATCCCCTCTCCGGCAGGGTGCCGGAGGAGATCTCCAGAATCCCCCGAGATGGGATTGGTGGCGGCGGCGTCTCAGTAAGGTTTTCCGTATCGTGGCTCTCGGTACTGGGGGTTTCGCGACGAAGGCTATTTGTAGGCGGAAGGGCAGGTCAGGGGGCCACACGAGGGGCCCACACTATAGGTCGGCGCGGCCAGGGCTTGGGCCGCGCCGCCCTATAGTCTGGCCACCTCGTGGCCCCACTTCGTCTCCTCTTCGGTCTTCTGGAAGCTTCGTGGCAAAATAGGACCCTGGGCGTTGATTTCGTCCAATTCCGAGAATATTTCGTTACTAGGATTTCTGAAACCAAAAACAGCAGAAAACAGCAACTGGCACTTCGGCATCTTGTTAATAGGTTAGTTCCAGAAAATGCACGAATATGACATAAAGTGTGCATAAAACATGTAGATATCATCAATAATGTGGCATGTAACACAAGAAATTATCGATACGTCGGAGACGTATCAATGATCCTAGCCTAAACCATTTCAAGTTTACCAAGAGGAAACCTGCAGAAGCCGCAAAATACATGGACAACTGTAGGAACCTTCTGACTTTGTTCTTTCAGTTGAATCGCCACTTGGCGGGAGCAATTGATACAATATTAGATGAGTTCACTGAGCCTAAAGATGAGTCAAAAGGTAAGGATCCTATGGAGAGCGAGCCACATACACCAATATACTCCACTGGTGACTACATAGACATAGATGCTCCTGAACCACAACCAACACCACCAACACCTAGGTACTTGCCTAGTAGTTCATATGCTGGATATGAGGGAGGAGAAGAATCGAGAAACACACGTCGCTCAGTTACCCCGATAGAGAACTCCACTAGATGGTGTACTGAGCCATTCATGGGTACTTATGCAGATCCAGTGAGATGTGACCCAGAGATGGATCAAGATGTTGTAGATCAATACCATAATTTTCACTATGGTATTGGAGATTACCAGGCGAACCCGATAGTGATCGAGTCAGATTCCGAAGGGGGGATAGCACGTAAGGTGGTCAAGGGGGAGTACACCCCAGGGGAGGACTATGCATCGTTAAATAATCATTTCTTGATGACAGATTTCTCCCTGGGATCATCCTCAGACTCGGACTACCAGCCTACTGGGAAGCCATATGTTCTAGACACTATCAGAAGGACGACACGTTCGACCGGATGGATGCCTGGAATGTACCAGGAATAAAGCAACGAGTAGTGACCACCAAAGGAGGCGAAGCTGCAATACTAATGTACCATATGTATTGTAGTGTGTACTAGTTGATAAGTTTGTAATTTTCATGCAATAAGTGAGTTTGCATACTCACACTACTTATGGGTATTGTAATAAACCGCTTATGTATGTGTGGTGACCCTGCATACCACTGCATGTTGTAGTATACCAGTCGTTGATATAACATTCGCGAAGTACCATTCCGCAAATATTACATCCCTCAGAGTAGTACAACAGAACATAGCAAGGTCCATAACTCATTCACATATTATTACAATCATCATACACAAGTCGTCTCGGAGCTCCTCTTGGGTCCTAAGAGGATAACTCCTGGGTTCGAGGTGAACCCAACTTAACTTACAATACCATTGTCTCATTAAACTAAACATTTATTTAATCGAGCAGCTCTGTAGTAAGAGTTTGTGCTGCTCGGCTACTACTACTCCTCCTGATATCCTTAGGCTTGTTCTCCTCCGGAAGCCTCCCCGGATCCGTAGACTATGATGTAGTCTACGCCTTCAACACCTCCTGAGAGGTCTGGTTCCTCGTAGCCGATGATCTCGGCTCCATCATTGCTGTCGTAGTCCTCCTCCTCCAGATGGTTCAGACAATCTAAGCATGGGGTTTAAGAGTGGTATGAGTACGAGCGTACTCAACAAGTTCATTATCGATAAGAGGTGTTTAATGCACTAGCTACGATATTAGACCAGAAAGTCTAACACCAATGCAAGTTTTGATAAACGTTTCTTCAAGAGATTGCTTTTATTTCAAAGAGCTATGTCCGTCAGCCTTCACCGGTTTACTAGAACTTCATGGAGCTCCTTTCCGGCCGCGTTCGCAGTTCCTCAATCCCGGAACAGGGAGTGACAGGTCACAGTTCTTACGCTCTGCAGAGGTGTGTTGCTTTACCCATAAGAGATCTTAACCTTGGTGCCAACCGGGCAGCTTTCCCGTCCACACTTCCTTAGGTGTGAGGCCCGGTATAAGGTCTAGCCAATCATGTTCCTCCGCTACCTCGAACACCCACCCTTTGTTGCATGCGCCGACCCTGGGTCCACGTCGGTCCCATTATTCCCGTAATTTCAGGGTGGACCCCGACCACGACAACAGTTTGGGACTCGTTAACCAAACTCCTTCGCCGGTAGCTGCAACCCATCATAGACCACTTACCGTGGGGAATTAGAATGGGATCCCCACCCCACCGCTTGCCCAACCTGGGTCAAGTGTCTACGGTAAGCGCATCCGTTGATGTACGAGAGGTGGAAACACTTTTGACTACTCCGTCCCACTCCAGATCTTATGGTTAACACGGGTATTACGGCACAAGAATCACTGGCGACATTTGTTGTTTAATCCTAGATGGATATAAACCCTTGCAATGGAACCTCCACCATATCAACACAATCCATGGTTCCATTGCCCACCACATAGTCATATTCATAGTTATGAAAGTAGTGGTTTTGATTTTTTATGCAATAGTGATAACCATAATACTTTGCAAGTAATTTGATAGAAATACTCAAATGACATGAGCAAGTGATGAACTTGCACAGAACACCGCAAAGTTCTGCAGTTGGTAGGTATGGACTGACCCTTGTCCTCTTGTTCTGAAAAATAGCATCATTGTCCGATAAGGGCAATGGTTAAAGAAGCAATTATGCATGATTCCATTTTTAGGGTTTGTTCCCCCCTTCCGATGTCGTTAATATTTCATGTAAGAGGTTAATACTAAGAACAATTTGGGGGTACATGAATTAAAGTAAAATACAACCTTGAAATTTTGTCAAGGTGTTTTTGAAGTCCCATTTCATTAATGGACTTATTTTATTATTGAAAATTTTTATGTGTGATTTAAATGATTATTAAAATCCTCAAGTAAAGACGTATTTTTAATTGTCTTCAAAAACTCTCTTTTGTATTTTATTATTATAGAGAATTTTATGCTGATCTATTTTCATATTTTTAATTATTTTTTTAGAGCTTTTATCAATGTTCTATTATTATTCAAAGTTTCAGCATTTTTATTTGTTTGTGAAAAGACAAAAACACCCCTGGGCCCACCTGTCGGTGCAACCCAGTGGGTTAGGTCGGACCGACCGGCTCGGTCCGGCTCGACCAGCCCCACTCCTCTCTCTTCTCCGCACGCGCGCTCGAACCCTAACCCTAATCTGCTCTGGCGACCTGCGTCGCCTCCGCCGTCGCCGCTCGATTCCGGCGAGGTTCGCCGGACTTGGCCCCCGCCGTGGTGCGCAATCAACGCGCCACACGATGGCGGTCATTCCTATCCGCGTCGATCTGACGCGGACGACCTGCCGCTCTCGGTCTCGTCCCCGTCTGGTGCTAGGGTTACGGGATCCGCTCGATCCCGCCGCTCCTGGCGCTCCTGGTGCTTGGACTCGCCACAGCTTCGCCGCCGTGGTCTTTGGCGGTGCCGTGGTGTCGCCATGGCCAGGCTTGGCTTGGCGCCGCCGCTCTGCGGCGTGTGCCGCCATGGTCGCCATGGCCGCGCCTATCTGCTCGACCAAGGTAGGTGTTCCGCCGCCCCTTTCTCTGTGTCTCTCTTCTTCTTCCTCCAGTATCCCTGGCCATGGCTTCCCTCCTTGTGGAGGTGCTGGCCTACTGATGTTGGTGCTCTGCTGTGCTTGACTTGCTGCTGCCGCCATAGATCTTAGCTTGCAGTGCTGTGCTGGTCTTGCTCAATTGCTCACTATGCTTCCTAGCTATCTCTGTTTATTGTAATCTTTAGCTGTGATCCTCCTGTGGTTGCTCATGAGCATCCGGTGATGCTCATGGCTTACTGGCATGCTCCTATTCTTTTTTTTACTGTCACTAAGGCATACTGTGTGTGCTTAATCTTGTCCCTGGCTTGATTGTGGTGGTTAATCCTTGCATACTTGCAAGTACCAGTGCCTCTGGCTAGTTCATTTTCTTCAGATTCATGATCATGCTCAATTGAATATTACTGTTGGCTTAGCAGTGTGATCCAGTGATGAATTGATATGTACTTTTCTTGTATGTTGTGATCCTTTGGTTCATCAAGCCTTTGATGTGCTTCTGGATACAATTATAAAGCCTGATGCTCCTTTCTGTGATGCAATTGTTCAGTTATTTAATTATCTGTTCATGTGTTAATTGCTTGGAATGGATTCTAGCATGCTTGATCAAGTCCTGATGATCTTCTGATCATCAGTTGCTTGGTGAATGGCTGCTGTTTCATCCTTGTGTCTAGCTGATGCTCTCCTGATGTCAGTGTAACACAGTGGCTTGTGTTTGCTCAAGCCCCTGCTACTATCTGCAATGATCCATTGGATCATCTGCATGGCCTGGTGCATAGCTTACTTCTCTGTTTCATTTATCTGTGTAGCTTTGATTCATTAAGTAGATAAATGATGTGAACTGCTCTGCAGTGATGATCTCATGGATGGAATAATGAGGCTAAAGGGATGCCAACCACTGGTTGGGTACCCTAGCTCATCCTGAACCCTAGTGGGTGATGATGTGATGCTTTGGTGATCTGTTGAAGTGGCTAGGTAGCTGATGTGACCCTAGCAGGCTTAATCTGCTAGAAATGGTTGCTCCTGCCTCTCTGTGACTTGCTATGGTTGGGTTTGCTTGCTGGAATGGAACAATTGCTCACTGGCTTGATCCAGTATTGGACTTCCAGTGGTCCTTTGATGTTGACAAAGAATATAGACAGGTAATTGTCTATAGTCTGATGGCCTAGCTAGCTGTAGGTGCTTAGTGAGGGGTTTAGGCTAACTATGGTTTCACTCTTAGCTGGATTCCTCTAGTTATGCATGGATTTGCATAACTGTTGTTCCCAAAGGATGTTAACCTATTGGTCTTACCCATCTGTGCTTGCACCAAATGGCTTGGTAGCCAAATGATGACACACACAGTGGTAATCTACCCTTTACGTGCTCCAGTTGATGCTTTGTATGCTTAATTATGAGCAAGATATGATCTTGCTCAGGCTTTTGTGTGGTATACCTCACTCCAGCTCCTAGATTTAATTGTTGTTGTAGAGGATTGCTTCTGTGATGCTTTGTTTGCTTGCCCTTCTCCTCCTAGCAAGCTTGAGATCTTGGTTTATTTTCTGGTGATTGTGAATAGATGAGACAGCTCTAGCTGTTCATCTGTTCTTGGTGTTCTTGGCTGTTCTTGGTGTTCTTACCACTGCTGCTGTCGATGGATGAGCAAATGACTAGGGTTTGAGCACTGAAAAGGTTATATATGTTGCTGCTGTACTCTCCCTGGTCGACACTTGGCTCTGGTCACTTTGGTGACTCACCGATGCCGTGTGTGTGTTGTGTCACATGCACGGGCGGTGCTGTGTGTTGAGCATGCACACACGATGTGTGTCTTTGCTTGTGTGCCTGTGTGAACCAGATCCTGTGCATCTGGCTTTGGCCTGGATCAGCTCGGCCACCTTGAGCTTATCTGCTCATTTTACCTTTCCATTTGATTTTCTAGCTGGCCAAGTGGCTTTGCCACTTGGCATAATTTCTCTTTGTTGTGTTTTTGTACAGGGATCAACAATGGCTCAAAATGGGCTTGGAATTCATCAAGTTCAAGATCAAATGAAGATGATCTTGTAGAACTTAGTTTAGAATCATTAATCTTGTAATTTTTCTTTATTTTGCTATTCTGCCCATTTATGTAATGTGTTGTAATATTCTTTTATTTCCCTTGTAAATATTGTAATGACATTGTAATGTGTGTGATGATCAATAAAGCTCAAAGTTTTCTCTAATGAGCTTGACTTTCATATTATTGTTTATCTTGATTATTATTGATTATATTCTTAATGAATTTCCTCATTTGAATTATTTAAAGTAATTATTTAATGTTTGAATTTGAAATTCAAATTCAACCTTGGTTTGAATTCAACCATGTCATATCATTTGGAATTCAATCAAGCAAACTCTCCTCTCTCATCTCAAAACCCTAACTAGTGAAGTGAGAAGCAAGTTTGTCGCACTCTCGAAACCCTAACCCTGTAAGGTGTCGAGAGAGAAACTTGTCCCCCTTCGATGCAGTTTTTGTTTAAAAGCGCGAAATTTCCCTAGAATTTACTATGCAATGCACATCCCTTTCTAAAATCTACCCCTCGATCGTCTCTAAACCTGGGACATTACAGCCTTTCCCCCTTAAAGAAAACTTCGTCCCGAAGTTGTGGTTGTAATACCTGAACAGCTCGGGGTATGTTTTCCTCAGGTCTTCCTCTTTTTCCCAGGTGGCTTCCCTCTCGGGGTGGTGCTTCCATTGTATCTTGCAATACTTGATCGCCTTATTTCTGAGTTGTTTCCAGCTTTCCTCGAGAATCTTGGCTGGCTTCTCGATGTATGTCAAGTCTGGTTGTAACTCGAGCTCCTCATGTGATATTGGTTCATCGGGGTCTTCAAACATTTCCGAAGTTGTGACACATGGAATACATTATGGACTTGAGCTAACCTTCCCGGTAGATCCAACTCAAAGGCTAAACCTCGATTCTGACTCAGTATCTTGAAAGGTCCTATATATCTAGGACTGAGTTTCCCTTTTACTCCAAACCTACGGAGTCCTTTCATCGGGCTTACCTTAAGATAAACCATGTCTCCAACTTGTGGCTCCCATGTCCTTCTCTTCGATCAGCATAACTCTTTTGCCGACTACGGGCTATCTTGAGCCTGTCTCGATAATGTCAATGATTTGTTGTTTTTCCTTGACATAATCAGGGTTGAACTCTTTGCTTGCTCCGGCTTCATACCAACATATTGGTGATCTGCATTTCCTTCCATACAGAGCTTCAAATGGTGCCATCTTGATCTTTGCTTTGATAACTATTATTGTATGAAAACTCGCTAAAGGTAGATGCTCCTCCCATGATCCTCCGAAGTCTAGGGCACAAGCCCTAAGCATATCTTCTAAGATCTGATTGGTTCTCTCGGTTTGTCCGCTTTGTTTGTGGGTGATACGCGGTACTATAATCCAACTTGGATCCTAAAGCTTCGTGAAGCTGCTTCGAGAATCTTGATGTGAACACGGATCCTCGATCCGATACGATCTTCTTTGGCACTCCATGCTTACTTACGATCTCTTTGATGTAAAGATCGATAAGTTTCTCTCCTTTATCCTGCTGGTTTACCGCTAAGAAATGTGCACTTTTCGTCAACCGGTCCACGATTACCCATATCATGTCCTTCTTTTTATTAGTCATGGGTAGTCCGGTGATGAAATCCATCCCAATTTCCTCCCATTTCCACTCTGGAATAGGTAGAGGTTGTAACTTCCCTGCGGGACTCTGATGTTCAGCCTTCACTCGCTGGCAGGTATGGCACTCTGCCACATATTGTGCTATCTCCCTCTTCATATTATTCCACCAGAATAGTTCCTTTAAGTCCATGTACATCTTTGTACTTCCTGGATGTATTGAATATGGTGTTTGATGAGCTTCCCGGAGTATTACTTCCTTGATTTCAGCAATATCCAGGAACGCAAATCCTCTTCTGGAACCACAAAGATCCAGATTCTCCACGGTGAAATTCTGATGGTCTTCCCTCATCTATTCTCCTCATCTCTTCTACAATGAATGGATCGTCCATCGACCCATCATTATCTCATTTTCAAGTTGACATTCAACTCATCGGCTACTTGCAACGCTGATAATCCTTCATGGGCTTCCTTCTCCCAAAGTTGAATTTGGGCTTGGCTTATTTCCTTCCTCAACTCCGGTGATATTTCTTGTTCCACTCCTCCGGTACTCTTCCTACTCAGGGCATCTGCTACAACATTAGCCTTCCCTGGTGTATAGTTGATCGTCAGATCATAATCCTTGATCAATTCTAGCCATCTTTTACGCCTCATGTTGAGTTCCTTCGAGTGAAGAAATATTTGAGGCTTTTATGATCTGTATAGAGCTCACACTTAGCTCCATAGAGAAAATGTCTCCAAGTTTTAAGTGCAAATACGACACCGCTAACTCCAAGTCATGTGTTGGATAATTTACTTCATGAGGTCTGAGTTGCCTCGATCCATAGGATATCACTTTCTGATCTTGCATGAGTACGCAACCCAATCCATGTTTGGATGCGTCACAGTACACGGTGTAATCCTTGCCAACTTCCGGAACTGCTAACACCGGTCTTTGTGGTGAGTTTCTCCTTCGTAGTTTGAAAACTCTTCTCACACTCCTCTGACCACACGAATGGTGTGTTCTTCCGTAGCAACTTTGTCATTGGTCCTGCGATCTTAGAGAATCCTTCAATGAATCTCCGATAATATCCTGCCATTCCAAGGAATCCTCGGATTTCCTTGACAGTCTTGGGTGCTTCCCATTCTAAAACTGCTGCTACCTTGCTCGGGTTGACAGCGATTCCATCTTTGCTAATGACATGACCAAGAAATTCCACTTGATCTAGCCAAAATTCACACTTGCTGAGTTTGGCATAAAGTTGGTGTTCCCTTAGTGTCTGCAACACTAACCTCAAATGTTCGGCATGTTCTGCCTTGTTCTTGGAATATATCAAGATATCATCGATGAATACGATGACAAACTTGTCAAGATATGGCATGAAAATCTTATTCATGAGATTCATGAATATTGCTGGGGCATTGGTTAGTCCAAAAGGTACTACAAGGTATTCATGGTGTCCATACCTTGAGACAAAGGCAGTTTTCGGAACGTCCTCCTTCTTGATCTTTATCTGGTGATAACCCGATCTCAGATCAATCTTGGAAAAGACTCCCGCTCCTCTAACCTGATCAAATAGATCTTGTATCCTTGGAAGTGGATACTTGTTCTTGATTGTGACGTTGTTCAGATTTCTGTAGTCTCCGCACATCCTTCTTCCTCCATCTCTTTTATCTACGAAGATCACAGGTGATCCCCATGGTGAAACACTCTCTTGAATGAATCCCTTTTGTTCCAAGTCATCCAATTGCTCCTTCAGTTCTTTCAATTCCTTAGGCCCCATTTTATATGGTGCTTTAGCAATCGGAGCTGTTCCTGGGATTAGGTCGATAGTGAATTCTATCTCCCTATCTGGTGGCATACCAGGTAATTCCGTAGGAAACACATCCTGGAATTCATTTACTACAGGTATATCTTCTAACTTCGCTTCCTTCATGCTATTCAGCTGTAGCTCAACTTCAATCTGAGTATGTTTGTCGCCTTGGTAGATCATTCTACTTCCATCGGGACTTTTTAGTGACACCGTCTTATTTACACAGTCGATCAATGCTCCATTAGCTTCCAACCAGTTCATACCAAGAATGACATCAATGTCCTTCATCGGTAAAATGAACAGGTCCGCGTCAAACACGCACTTATTGATCATAATGACTTGTTTTTGTTTGGCATGGGTTACTAATATTGTTCCCCCCGCAGAAAGTATGGTTATGGGTGTATCTAACTTAGTGCAACTAATCCCATGTTTGATGATGAATTGTTGAGAAATGAATGATGTAGTTGCACCAGTATCAAAAAGTACTTTGCCAGGATGAGTGAGTATCTGGAGCGTACCTATCACCGCCTGGTCAGAGTTGACCACCTCCTCCAGGCTGGTACAGTTCAGCTTGCCGAAGGGCCTCTTGTTCTTCCAGTTCCCTCCGGTGTTTCCTCGATTTCCTCCTCCTCCACTATTCTTCTTGGGGCAGTCCTTCAGCATGTGCCCCTCCTGACGACACCCAAAGCATATGATCTTGGGTTTCTTACAATCCTTCGCGACATGTCCTTTGAATCCACAGGAATGGCATGTAATCTGATTTGCAGACTGATATCCTTGGTTCCTCCTCGGGTTGCTGTTGTTGTTGTTGTTGTTGTTGTTATACCGTGGCTTGAAACTCAAGCTGGTGTTAGGCTTGTTACTAACAAACCTCTTCGGCTCATACTTGGCCTTCTTCCTCTTCTCTTCTTGCAGTTGTTTGAAGTCATCTTCAAGAGTGATGGCTGCATCCACCAACTCTTGGAATTCCGTTGCTCTCATCATTCGTAGCTGCACCTTAAACTGGGGACTTAACCCCCTCGTAAATCTCTTCTTCTTCTTGTCCTCGGTATTGACTTCCTCAACAGCATACCGGGACAGCTTTGAAAACTCACGACATAGGTCGGATTGCCTTATCCTTACTGCTCGAGACTCTCGAACTCTCGACGCTTCAGTTCCACGATACTTTCAGGGACATTGGATTCCCTGAACTTCCTTGCGAACTCCTCCCAGGTAAATACCTTACCTGCCAGATACACGGCTACAATGTTGTCCCACCATGATGCGGCAGGACCACATAGCAGATGGGTAGCATATCTAACCTTCTCTTGGTCATTGCATCCAACAGTGTTGAGCTTGCGCTCAGTATCCATCAGCCAATCTTCCGCGTCCATGGGCTCTGGCGCGTATGCGAAAGATATCGGCTTGGTGTTTTGGAAGTCTGCTAATGTGACTCCCTGGTTCTCAGGTCTCTCCACTCTATTCTCGCCGCATCGGATCTGAAGGAATTTGTTCTGCAGCTCCGGTGTTACACGCTGCCTCTCTTCCGCCGATTGCATGTCTTGGATAAAGTTCTCTGCGTCATGGGTGGTGGTGGTGGTGGAAATCGATCTCTGGCTGCACCCTCGGCCTCTTCCTTCTCTTTTGCTTCGCGCTCCATGCGCCGCGCTTCCGTCTCATTTCCTAACGTTCCCGACATATCCCCCTAGTTACGCAACACAAGATGATACTCATAATTACTCCATGCGCAAGTTTTACGAGCTCAACTTTGTGCACAGAACTAGTCACGCAATGGAAATCAAGAAGCAAAACCAAATCATACAAAACATATACCCTGTATATACATACATAAGTGGTCTTATTACAATACTCAAGTCGATGTGAGTATGCAACCTCACTTATTAAAGTATATATACAAATTTATACAAATATTACAAACTATAATACACGTGGTACTTGTGTATTATAGCCATGCCTCCCTTGGTGGACTTCTACTCGGTCTTCACTCCCGGTACATTCCAGGCTTCCATCCGGTCGAACGTGTCGTCCTCCTGATAGACCCTGGAACATAAGGTCTCCCCGTTGGCTTGTAGTCTGAATCCGATGATGACCCTAAGGAGAAATCAGTATTCACAACCGATCGTTGAGTGCATCATAGTCCACCCATCGGGTGTACTCTCTGTAGCCCCACCATAAGGGTTACCAAAACCCATACCCGACTCAACTTTGTGTCGGATATCCACGCATCCACTCCTTCATTACTAGGATAGCTACGGTTACGGGTTGTTGCATCATCATTCATCTCTCCATCATAATACTCAGTAGTACTATGGGTTCCAGTATCATTTCCCCAACGCCAACCCCTAGAATTCTCGATTGGAGTCTCGGAACGCTGGTTATTTCCGAATTCCTCGCCACCTTCGTATCCCCCATAGGAACTACCCAGAAAGTTCCCGGGTGTAACAGGTGTAGGTTCCCGTGCAAGTGGATCAAAGCTGATGTAGTCACCAGCTGAATAAACTGGTGTGTGCACTACATTCTCCATAGGTTCTTTCTCCCTACTCTCCTCCTTGGGTTCGGTAAATTCCTCTAGCATCGTATCAATAGCTCCTATCGATGATGGTTCAAATTTGAAAGAGTAATGATATGAAATTACGGCTATTATCCATATATTTTGCCGCTGCTATGGGTTTGCGTTTGGCGTATTTGTAGTGGTTGAGCAAAGGATCTTCCTCCTCCTGATTATGAGGAATATGGGAGAACTCGGAATCCATAAGCTCTTTTGTCTTATGTTCCCGTATGTCGGTTATGGCTCTCATAACAGCTATATGGTAGGCTGTGTTGGTTGTCCTAGCTTCTCCAGCTGGCATGACTACGCTCATTCCCAAGGATTCGGGAAGTCGCATGTCCTACTCGCACTTGGCTAACACCGGTCCATCATAGAACATGTACTTCTTTACCGGAATGCGGGATCACACCCAAACTCCAGCAACATGGATCGTAGGATATCAGCAAGTCCTCCTTGGCATTCGTTCAGTGTGGAATCCATAACTTTCACGTTTCTTCCCGGTCGTGCACTTGCCATGTTGGCTGTAGAAATAGAAAGATTATAAGATTAGTGATAATGCATCATAATAGAGATCATAAAGAATTATCGCACTAAAAGATATGATTGTTGTATTCTCAATTGAATATACACCATATTTTTAGAGAATTCTTTACTAATCCTATTTGACTCCTAACGTTTAGTCCCATTTACTAGGTTCCAACCTAAGGTCAAAGCTTTTGCTCTGATACCAACTGTGGTGACCACGCATACCACCGCATGTTGTAGTATACCGGTCGTTGATATAACATTCGCGAAGTACCATTCCGCAAATATTACATCCCTCGAGTAGTACAACGAGAACATAGCAAGGTCCATAACTCATTCACATATTATTACAATCATCATACACAAGTCGTCTCGGAGCTCCTCTTGGGTCCTAAGAGGATAACTCCTGGGTTCGAGGTGAACCCAACTTAACTTACAATACCATTGTCTCATTAAACTAAACATTTATTTAATCGAGCAGCTACGTAGTAAGAGTTTGTGCTGCTCGGCTACTACTACTCCTCCCGATATCCTTAGGCTTGTTCTCCTCAGGAAGCCTCCCGGATCCGTAGACTATGATGTAGTCTACGCCTTCAACACCTCCTGAGAGGTCTGGTTCCTCGTAGCCGATGATCTCGGCTCCATCATTGCTGTCGTAGTCCTCCTCCTCCAGATGGTTCAGACAATCTAAGCATGGGGTTTAAGAGTGGTATGAGTACGAGCGTACTCAACAAGTTCATTATAGATAAGAGGTGTTTAATGCACTAGCTACGATATTAGACCAGAAAGTCTAACACCAATGCAAGTTTTGATAAACGTTTCTTCAAGAGATTGCTTTTATTTCAAAGAGCTATGTCCGTCAGCCTTCACCGGTTTACTAGAACTTCATGGAGCTCCTTTCCGGCCGCGTTCGCAGTTCCTCAATCCCGGAACAGGGAGTGACAGGTCACAGTTCTTACGCTCTGCAGAGGTGTGTTGCTTTACCCATAAGAGATCTTAACCTTGGTGCCAACCGGGCAGCTTTCCCGTCCACACTTCCTTAGGTGTGAGGCCCGGTATAAGGTCTATCCAATCATGTTCCTCCGCTACCTCGAACACCCACCCTTTGTTGCATGCGCCGACCCTGGGTCCACGTCGGTCCCATTATTCCCGTAATTTCAGGGTGGACCCCGACCACGACAACAGTTTGGGACTCGTTAACCAAACTCCTTCGCCGGTAGCTGCAACCCATCATAGACCACTTACCGTGGGGAATTAGAATGGGATCCCCACCCCACCGCTTGCCCAACCTAGGTCAAGTGTCTACGGTAAGCGCATCCGTTAATGTACGAGAGGTGGAAACACTTTTGACTACTCCGTCCCACTCCAGATCTTATGGTTAACACGGGTATTACGGCACAAGAATCACTGGCGACATTTGTTGTTTAATCCTAGATGGATATAAACCCTTGCAATGGAACCTCCACCATATCAACACAATCCATGGTTCCATTGCCCACCACATAGTCATATTCATAGTTATGAAAGTAGTGGTTTTGATTTTTTATGCAATAGTGATAACCATAATACTTTGCAAGTAATTTGATAGAAATACTCAAATGACATGAGCAAGTGATGAACTTGCCTGAACACTGCAAAGTTCTGCAGTTGGTAGGTATGGACTGACCCTTGTCCTCTTGTTCTGAAAAATAGCATCATTGTCCGATAAGGGCAATGGTTAAAGAAGCAATTATGCATGATTCCATTTTTAGGGTTTGTTCCCCCCTTTCCGATGTCGTTAATATTTCATGTAAGAGGTTAATACTAAGAACAATTTGGGGGTACATGAATTAAAGTAAAATACAACCTTGAAATTTTGTCAAGGTGTTTTTGAAGTCCCATTTCATTAATGGACTTATTTTATTATTGAAAATTTTTATGTGTGATTTAAATGATTATTAAAATCCTCAAGTAAAGACGTATTTTTAATTGTCTTCAAAAACTCTCTTTTGTATTTTATTATTATAGAGAATTTTATGCTGATCTATTTTCATATTTTTAATTATTTTTTTAGAGCTTTTATCAATGTTCTATTATTATTCAAAGTTTCAGCATTTTTATTTGTTTGTGAAAAGACAAAAACACCCACAGGCCCAATTGTCGGTGCAACCCAGTGGGTTAGGTCGGACCGACCGGCTCGGTCCGGCTCGACCAGCCCCACTCCTCTCTCTTCTCCGCACGCGCGCTCGAACCCTAACCCTAATCTGCTCTGGCGACCTGCGTCGCCTCCGCCGTCACCGCTCGATTCCGGCGAGGTTCGCCGGACTTGGCCCCCGCCGTGGTGCGCAATCAACGCGCCACACGACGGCGGTCATTCCTATCCGCGTCGATCTGACGCGGACGACCTGCCGCTCTCGGTCTCGTCCCCGTCTGGTGCTAGGGTTACTGGATCCGCTCGATCCCGCCGCTCCTGGCGCTCCTGGTGCTTGGACTCCGCCCTGGCTTCGCCGCCGTGGTGCTGGCGGTGCCGTGGTGTCGCCATGGCCAGGCTTGGCTTGGCGCCGCCGCTCTCTGGCGTGTGCCGCCATGGTCGCCATGGCCGCGCCTATCTGCTCGACCAAGGTAGGTGTTCCGCCGCCCCCTTTCTCCTGTGTCTCTCTTCTTCTTCCTCCAGTATCCCTGGCCATGGCTTCCCTCCTTGTGGAGGTGCTGGCCTGCGATGTTGGTGCTCGCGTGCTTGACTTGCTGCTGCCGCCATAGATCTTAGCTTGCAGTGCTGTGCTGGTCTTGCTCAATTGCTCACTATGCTTCCTAGCTATCTCTGTTTATTGTAATCTTTAGCTGTGATCCTCCTGTGGTTGCTCATGAGCATCCGGTGATGCTCATGGCTTACTGGCATGCTCCTATTCTTTTTTTTACTGTCACTAAGGCATACTGTGTGTGCTTAATCTTGTCCATGGCTTGATTGTGGTGGTTAATCCTTGCATACTTGCAAGTACCAGTGCCTCTGGCTAGTTCATTTTGTTCAGATTCATGATCATGCTCAATTGAATATTACTGTTGGCTTAGCAGTGTGATCCAGTGATGAATTGATATGTACTTTTCTTGTATGTTGTGATCCTTTGGTTCATCAAGCCTTTGATGTGCTTACGGATACAATTATAAAGCCTGATGCTCCTTTCTGTGATGCAATTGTTCAGTTATTTAATTATCTGTTCATGTGTTAATTGCTTGGAATGGATTCTAGCATGCTTGATCAAGTCCTGATGATCTTCTGATCATCAGTTGCTTGGTGAATGGCTGCTGTTTCATCCTTGTGTCTAGCTGATGCTCTCCTGATGTCAGTGTAACACAGTGGCTTGTGTTTGCTCAAGCCCCTGCTACTATCTGCAATGATCCATTGGATCATCTGCATGGCCTGGTGCATAGCTTACTTCTCTGTTTCATTTATCTGTGTAGCTTTGATTCATTAAGTAGATAAATGATGTGAACTGCTCTGCAGTGATGATCTCATGGATGGAATAATGAGGCTAAAGGGATGCCAACCACTGGTTGGGTACCCTAGCTCATCCTGAACCCTAGTGGGTGATGATGTGATGCTTTGGTGATCTGTGGAAGTGGCTAGGTAGCTGATGTGACCCTAGCAGGCTTAATCTGCTAGAAATGGTTGCTCTGCCTCTACGTGACTTGCTATGGTTGGGTTTGCTTCTTTGGAATGGAACAATTGCTCACCGGCTTGATCCGGTATTGGACTTCCAGTGGTCCTTTGATGTTGACAAAGAATATAGACAGGTAATTGTCTATAGTCTGATGGCCTAGCTAGCTGTAGGTGCTTAGTGAGGGGTTTAGGCTAACTATGGTTTCACTCTTAGCTGGATTCCTCTAGTTATGCATGGATTTGCATAACTGTTGTTCCCAAAGGATGTTAACCTATTGGTCTTACCCATCTGTGCTTGCACCAAATGGCTTGGTAGCCAAATGATGACACACACAGGGTAATCTACCCTTTCTGTGCTCCAGTGATGCTTTGTATGCTTAATTATGAGCAAGATATGATCTTGCTCAGGCTTTTGTGTGGTATACCTCACTCCAGCTCCTAGATTTAATTGTTGTTGTAGAGGATTGCTTCTGTGATGCTTTGTTTGCTTGCCCTTCTCCTCCTAGCAAGCTTGAGATCTTGGTTTATTTTCTGGTGATTGTGAATAGATGAGACAGCTCTAGCTGTTCATCTGTTCTTGGTGTTCTTGGCTGTTCTTGGTGTTCTTACCACTGCTGCTGTCGATGGATGAGCAAATGACTAGGGTTTGAGCACTGAAAAGGTTATATATGTTGCTGCTGTACTCTCCCTGGTCGACAGCTTGGCTCTGGTCACTTTGGTGACTCACTGATGCTGTGTGTGTGTTGTGTCACATGCACAGGCAGTGCAGATCCTGTGCATCTGGCTTTGGCCTGGATCAGCTCGGCCACCTTGAGCTTATCTGCTCATTTTACCTTTCCATTTGATTTTCTAGCTGGCCAAGTGGCTTTGCCACTTGGCATAATTTCTCTTTGTTGTGTTTTTGTACAGGGATCAACAATGGCTCAAAATGGGCTTGGAATTCATCAAGTTCAAGATCAAATGAAGATGATCTTGTAGAACTTAGTTTAGAATCATTAATCTTGTAATTTTTCTTTATTTTGCTATTCTGCCCATTTATGTAATGTGTTGTAATATTCTTTTATTTCCCTTGTAAATATTGTAATGACATTGTAATGTGTGTGATGATCAATAAAGCTCAAAGTTTTCTCTAATGAGCTTGACTTTCATATTATTGTTTATCTTGATTATTATTGATTATATTCTTAATGAATTTCCTCATTTGAATTATTTAAAGTAATTATTTAATGTTTGAATTTGAAATTCAAATTCAACCTTGGTTTGAATTCAACCATGTCATATCATTTGGAATTCAATCAAGCAAACTCTCCTCTCTCATCTCAAAACCCTAACTAGTGAAGTGAGAAGCAAGTTTGTCGCACTCTCGAAACCCTAACCCTGTAAGGTGTCGAGAGAGAAACTTGTCCCCCTTCGATGCAGTTTTTGTTTAAAAGCGCGAAATTTCGCCAGAATTTACTATGCAATGCACATCCCTTTCTAAAATCTACCCCTCGATCGTCTCTAAACCTGGGACATTACAGTATGTATATACATGGTATATGTTTTGTATGATTTGGATTTGCTTCTTGAATTTCATTGCGTGGCTAGTTCTATGCACAAAGTTGAGCTCACAAACCTTGCGCATGAAATAACTATGAGTACCACTTTGTGTTATAGAGCTAGGGGTGATGTCGGGACCAACGGGAGAGGAGAGCGAAGCTCAGCGCCTCAAGCGGGAGGCCAAACAGAAGGAGGAAGCAGATGCAGCTGCAAGAAATCAGTTTCCACCACCACCACCTCCGATGACGCAACAGAACTTCCTTCAGTACATGCAAATGCTGGAGGAAAGGCAGCATGCAACAATGGAGTAGCAGGACAAATTCTTTCAAGAGTTGCTGCAGCAGAAGAGGATAGGGAGACCCGAAAATCAAGGGGTTACATTGTCAGACTTCCAGAACACCAAGCCTATATCCTTTCATACGCACCGGAGCCAATGAATGTGGATGATTGGCTGATGGACACTGAACGAAAGTTCAAGACCGTCGGATGCACAGATGAAGAGAAAGTAAGATACGCAACACATATGTTGTGTGGACCCGCCGCATCTTGGTGGGATAACATAGTAGCAGTACACCCAGCTGAAAAGGTATTCACCTGGGAGGAGTTCAAGCGAAAGTTCAGGGAATCCAATGTTCCCGAAAGTGTGATGGAGCTGAAACGCAGGGAGTTCGAGAATCCAGAACAGAAGGATAAAGCAACCCTGACCAATGTCCGGGAGTTTTCAGGATTATCCCGATATGCAGCAGAGGAAGTGAGTACCGAGGATAAGAGGAAGAAAAGATTCATGAGAGGATTGAATCCGTCTTACAAGGTGCAACTCAGGATGTTGAGGGCAACGGAATTCCAGGAGCTGGTTGATGCAACAATCACTCTGGAGCACGACTTTAAGCAAGTGCAACTGGAGAAGCGCAAGAAGGCAAAGTTTGAACCGAAGAAGTTTGTTAGCAACAAACCCAATACCAACTTGACCTTCAAGCCTAGATACAACCCCAATAACAACAGGAGGACCCCAGGATCCTAGTTCATGGCTCAGATCATTTGTCGTAACTGTGGAGGTAAAGGACACTACTCAAAGGATTGCGGAAGGCCAAAAGTGATTTGTTATGGTTGTCGCCAGGAAGGGCATATGCTGAAAGATTGCCCTAACAAAAACAATGGAGGAGAAAAGTCAGGAGGAGGAGGGAGTCGGAATAGAAACTCTGGAGAGAATTGGAAGAACAAGAAGCCCTTCAGAAAGCTGAACTGTACCAGTCTGGAGGAGGTGATTAACTCAGACAAGGCGATCATAGGTACGCTTCAGATACTTACTCATCCTGGCAAAGTACTTTTTGATACTGGTGCAACCACATCGTTCATTTCTCAGCAATTCATAATCAAACATGGGATAAATTGCACTAAGTTAGAAAAACCATTACCATATTATCTGCAGGGGGAACGATATTAGTTACCCACGTTAAGAAAGAACAGGTCATTATGATCCGCAAATGTGCGTTTGACGTAGACTTGTTTGTCCTACCCATGAAGGACATAAATGTCATTCTTGGTATGAACCAGTTAGAGGAGAATGGAGCCTTGATAGATTGTGCAAACAAGACAGTGTCTCTGAAAAGTCTAGATGGAGGAAGGATTATTTACCAAGGAGACAAGCATACCTAGATCGAGGTTGAGCTACAGCTTAACAGTATGAAGGAGGTGAATCTAGAGGACATACCAATAGTCAATGAATTCCAAGATGTCTTTCCAAAGGAGTTACCTGGAATGCCACCAGACAGAGAGATAGAGTTTACCATAGACTTAATTCTAGGAACAACCCCAATTGCCAAAGCACCATATAAGATGGGACCAAAGGAACTTAAGGAACTCAAAGATTAATTGGATGATTTGGAACATAAAGGATCATACAAGAAAGTATATGACCTTGGGGATCACCAGTGATATTTGTGGACAAAAGAGATGGAGGCCGTAGAATGTGCGGAGATTATCGAAACCTCAACAATGTTACTATCAAGAACAAGTATCCACTACCCAGAATCCAAGATTTGTTTTACCAAGTCAGAGGAGCTGGAGTATTTTCCAAAATAGATCTGAGATCGGTTTATCATCAGATCAAGATCAAGAAAGAAGATGTTCCAAAGACTGCCTTTGTTTCAAGGTATGGACATCATGAATACTTAGTAGTACCTTTTGGGTTGACAAATTCCCCAGCAATATTCATGAATCTCATGAATAAGATATTCATGCCCTATCTTGACAAGTTTGTCATCGTGTTCATTGATGATATCTTGATATATTCCAAGAATAAGGCTGAACATGCAGAGCATCTCAGGATAGTGTTACAAACACTAAGAGAACATCAGCTCTATGCCAAATTCAGCAACTGTGAGTTTTGGCTAGACCAAGTGGAATTTCTTGGACATGTGATTAGTAAGGATGGAATCGCAGTAAACCCAAGCAAAGTAGTAGCAGTTTTGGAGTGGGAAGCACCTAAGAATGTCAAGGAAATAAGAGGATTCTTAGGAATGGCAGGATATTACCGGAGATTCATTGAAGGATTCACCAAGATATTTGGACCAATGACCAAGTTGTTAAGGAAAAATACACCTTTTGTGTGGTCAGACGAGTGTGAACATAGTTTTCAGACTCTGAAGGAGAAGTTAACCACAACACCTATGTTAGCAGTACCAGAAACTGGCAAGGATTACACACTATATTTTGATGCATCCAAGCATGGATTGGGATGTGTACTTATGCAAGATCGAAAAGTGAAATCTTATGGATCAAGGCAACTAAGACCTCATGAAGTCAATTACCCCACACATGATTTAGAGTTAGCAGCCGTAGTGTTTGCACTGAAAAGTTGGAGGCATTTCGTTTATGGAGCCAAATGTGAACTTTATACAGATCATAAGAGCCTCAAATACTTCTTTACTCAGAATGAACTGAACATGAGACACAAAAGATGGCTTGAATTGATCAAAGATTTTAATTTGACTATCAATTATACACCAGGAAAGGCTAATGCTGTAGCCGATGCCTTCAGTCCGAAGAGTACCGAAGGAGTTGAACAAGAGCTACCAACAGAGTTGAAGAAGGAAATAAGCCAAGGACAGATACAACTTTGGGAGAAGGAAGCTCATGAGTGATTATCAGCATTACAAATTGCGGAAGAGTTGAACATAAACCTGAAAAATGAGATCATAATGGGTCAGTTGGATGATCCATTTATCGTGGAAGAGATATGAAGGATCGAAGAAGGAAGACCATTAGAGTTTAACCTGGGCGAGTCTAGATCCTTATGGTTTCAAAAGAGAATTTGTGTTCCAGATATCGCTAGAGTTAAGGAAGTAATTCTAAAAGAAAGCCCATGAAAAACCATATTCAATTCATCCGGGAAGTACGAAGATGTACATGGATTTAAAAGAGTTGTTTTGGTGGAATAACATGAAAAGGGAAATTGCCCAGTACGTGGCAGAGTGTCATACTTGTCAAAGAGTCAAAGCTGAACATCAAAGTCACGCAGGACCACTACAATCTCTACCAATTCCAGAATGGAAGTGGGAAGAATAGGAATGGATTTTATCACCGACTACCCATGACTACTAAAAAGAAGGATATGATATGGGTAATCGTGGACCGGTTAACTAAGAGTGCACATTTTCTAGCAGTAAATCAGAAGGATACAGGAGAGAAGCTCATAGATATCTATATCAAGGAGATTGTGAGAAAACACGGAGCTCCAAAGAAGATAGTGTCAGATCGAGGATCTGTGTTCACATCTGCCTTTTGGAAACAACTACATGAAGCTTTAGGATCCAGGCTAGACTATAGCACCGCTTATCACCCATAGACGGGAGGACAAACCGAGAGGACAAATCAGGTACTAGAGGACATGCTCAGAGCTTGTGCTTTAGATTTCAGAGCATCATGGGAGGAGCATTTACCTTTAGCAGAGTTTTCATATAACAATAGCTATCAAAGCAGTATCAAGATGGCACCATTTGAAGCCTTGTATGGAAGAAAGTGTAGATCGCCCATATGTTGGTATGAGGCAGGATCAAGCAAAGAGTTTAACCCAGACTATGTGAAGGAGAAACAACAGATCATTGATGTGATTAGGGATAGACTCAAGATAGCTCAAAGTCGACATAAAAGCTACGTAGATCAGAAGAGGAGGACATGGGAACCAAAATTTGGAGACATGGTATACCTAAAGTTTAGTCCTATGAAAGGTCTTCAGAGATTTGGATTTAAGGGGAAATTTAGTCCAAGATACATTGGACCTTTCAAGATATTGTCAGAACCGAGGATTAGCTTTTGAATTGGAACTACCGGGGAAGCTAGCCCTAGTACACAATGTGTTCCATGTTTCACAACTACGGAGATGTTTAAAGACACTAGATGAGCCAGTATCCCATGAAGACCAAGATCTTTAGCCAGATTTGACCTACATTGAGAAGCCAGCCAAGATTCTAGAAGAGAACTGGAAGCAACTCCGAAACAGAGCTATCAAATATTGCAAGATACAATGGAAACATCATCCTGAGAGGGAAGCCACCTGAGAGAAAGAAGAAGACTTAAGGAAAGAATATCCAGAACTATTCAGGTATTACCAACCACAACTTCAGGACGAATTTTCTTTAAGGGGGAAAGGCTGTAATATCCCAGGATTCGAGACGATTGCGGGGTAGAATTAGAAAAGGGATGTGCATTGCATCGCAAAACTAGGGAAAATTTCGCGCTTAATTGCATAAAACCTAAGAGGGAACAAGCTTCTCTCTCGACACCAATTAGGGTTAGGGTTTCGAGAGTGCGACAAACCTGGACATGATCTCTTCTGAATTAGTGTTTTGATAAGAAAGGGGAACATTTGCAATTCATGTATTAAGTTGCATGATTGAATTTGAAATGAGTTGAGTAGAAACTCAAACTCCAACAAAACCAAGATAATTCATAATTCAAATAATTGTTTATTCAAACAATTAATATTTAAAATAAGAATATTATAATATGATAATACAAATAAGAAAAGAATACAAATTCATCACAAATAGCCCAGTAGAGAATACTTGAGCTTTATTGATCATCACACATAATTACATTGTCTTTACAATATTCAAATGAATTAAATATTACATAACACATTTCAGAAATTGAAAAATGAGAAAGAAAAGGAAAATTACAATGTATAAGAATGAGCTAAACTACACTAAATGATCATCTTGAACTTCTTGATCAACAAGTTGAAGGAGAGATCCTTGATCATTTTGATGATCCCTGCAAAAACAAACACCAAAACAGAAAACACATTAGGCCAAGTGGCAAAGCCACTTGGCGGGTTAGTAAAGAAACTTGAATTGGAGGGATAATATCGACCCAGGCCAAGCTGATCCACATCACACAAGTACCAACCATGAGCAGTACAGGCAGCTCACAAGGTGAGGTACATGCTCACCAGCACACTCACACAAGGGGAGTCACCACACACACAACACCTTGCTGTCGAGCAAGGAAGAAGTGACCAGAGGCCAGTATATAAACTTTCAGTCACCAAACACTAGAAGCCATCGACATAAGCTTCAACAGGGTAACTACAGCAAGAACAACTAGAACGGGAAGAACACTAAATAGCCAAAGCCACCCATCAATCAATTCCACCAAGAACTGATAGTTGTTGATCAAGAACATGGAGTAGGAGCTCACAGTGATCACAAGCGAGAGGAGGAGAAGGACAAGCACATCACTAAGAGCACACAAAACCTCTACATCAACACAAATTCTAGGAGCTGGAGTGAGGTATACCCAAATTCATGAGCAAACATTGGTTTTGCTGATAACACAAGCATATGCATAACACACACAAGCTAGAGGGTATGATTACCCTATTTGCATCATCATTTGGTGTTAAACCATTTGATGTTGGCAAAATAGGGAATATGCCAGTAGAGATTAAACCTAGGGAAGAATTGGTAAAGCCAAGTATATCACCACTACAGCAAACCAAAGAATCCAGCAAGGAT
The DNA here is from genome assembly GCF_019359855.2 of Lolium perenne. Lineage (NCBI taxonomy): Eukaryota > Viridiplantae > Streptophyta > Magnoliopsida > Poales > Poaceae > Lolium > Lolium perenne. The sequence continues at coordinate 303,323,572 of NC_067250.2, read as the reverse complement.
TTGATCCACATTTAGCCTAGCCCAACTCACCTAGCACTAAATGGTTCACTAAACCATCAGATATAAAGACAAATTATTGTCTATTTAATTTTCAACATCAAAGGTCGCTGGCAATCCAAAAAAGGAACACCCAACAAACATCTATCAATCCACAGTAAGCCACAGAGAGGGGACCTACCCAAAAACAGCAGATGATTAATGCTAGGGTCACCTCAACCACAAAAACCATCATGCCAAGCACTTGTATCATCACCCAGATGGGTTCAAAGAGGAGCTAAGGTCCCCAAAAATTGTTGGCATCCCTCTAGCTCAATCAAATTTATTATAAGATTCATCACTGCAAGCAGTTCATCTCATTTATCCAATAAATCATGACAAGCTATACAGATAAATGAAATTCACAAGTAACCAGTAACTGAAATCCTTGTAATTGATCCAGTTGATCACTGCAAGCAAAAGCCTATTCTTTATTAAGCATTAGAAATCACCAGCACATGGTGAGGTGCTACACAGATACAGAGAGAATTACCAACAAGGCACAGACAGAAAAACATCAGGCAACCATCAAGCAGTTGATGATCATATGATCATCAGAGCTTGCTAAAGCTTGCTAGAGCATACTAGAGCCAAGCATAGTATTAGGAACTTAGCCAGTTACTGAATAAATACACCCAAGCCATAATTGATTAAACAGAAACTAGAAATATGACTTTATAATTGTATCCAGAAGCACATCAAGGAAATGATGTACCACTGGATCAAGTTACACAAGGATAGCACCCAACACACACCACTGACCCTTGCTCAAGGCAATCAAGCCAGGGAGGAATTGTATGAACACACATGAGTAGGCAGTAGCACAGCAGCAGCTGGAGCGACATGGCAATGCCATGAGCATCACAACATGCTCATGAGCAGGAGCATAAGCATCACAACAAGCAATTGAGCAGCCATTAGCATAGGCAGTAGCAAGGAAGGAATAGAAGCAGTAGCTCATGACATCCAAAGCATACAACAAGCAACAACAGAGCATTAGGACATGGCTATTAGAGTAGAGCAACCACCAGTAGCACAGCAGCATGCCAAGCCTTAGCACAAGCACAGTAGTAGCACGTCATGGCCTGCATCTGCAAGAGGGGGAGCAGAGCCAGTAGCTAGAGCTAGACGAAGAGTAGGAGGAGTCAAGGAAGAAGAGCAGGGGTACTAACCTAGAGCAGAGCACCACGGTGTCACCATTGCGGCACGGCGGCACAGCCTGGCCACGGCAACGCCAAGCCGCGGCCAAGCCAGACGTCGCCGAGAGCAAATACTCCAGCACAACCCCGGCGAGGCACACGACATCACCACAACGACCAGGAGCGCCGACGTATGGCGAAAAACCGCGAGCACCGGGCAACCCTAGTTGCAGTAGGGTTGGGGGCGAGCAGAGCAGGTCACCAATCACAGATCGACACGGACCAACGGGTGCACCGTCGAACGGCGAAGCGATAGCGCCCGATCTCGTCGCCGGAGACCGCTGGAGACGGCCGGGATATTTCAGCGACGGCGCAGGCGACCACGGTGTCTCGGGAGCGAAGAGGGCTAGGGTTAGGCGCGGGGAGAGGAAGGAGTGGTGTGCGACCGAGCGGGCCGGACCAGGCTGAGCTGGTCCGACCTAACCCGTTGGATTCACCCTGACAGGTGGGCCCAGGGGCAATTTGTCATTTCACAATTTTATTTAAACAGGAACTTTGACAAAAATCCATAAATGATTAATTACTCTAAAAAATAGAGAAAAATATGTAAACCACTTAAAATTTTATTCTCTATCATAAATAAACATGGAATAGATTGAAACAAAATAATATTAATCATTATTAAATTCAAAGAATAATGAATTCATAAAAATCATTAAAAATAACCTCATATTTTAATGATTAAACAAGTCCATAAATTATTTGGACTGAAACAAATCTTGGGAATATTCCAAGAAATTATTTTCACTCTTAAGGAGTATTATTAAATTGTTCTTATTCACCACCTCCGACATTAAATAATTAAGCATCGGGAAGGGGGAAAAGAAACCCTAAAATTCAAAAGCATGCATATTTGAATCTTTAAACATTACCCTTATTGGACAATGATGTTATCTTTCAGAAACAGAGGACCAAGGTCAGTCCAAACAATCCAACTGCACTACCTTGCAGTCACCAGGCAAGTTCATCGCTTGCTCATGTTACTTTGAGTATTTTTATCAAATTACTTGCAAAGTACTATACTTATCACTCTTCCATGAAAAGCAAACATGCTAATTTCATAACTATGAATATGACTATGTGTTGGGCAATGGAACCATGGCATGAGTATGGTGGAGGTTCCATTGCAAGGGTTTGTATCCATTTAGGATTAACAACAAATGTCGTCCAGTGATTCTTGTGCCGTAATACCCGTGTTAACCATAAGATCTGGAGTGGGACGGAGTAGTCAGTTGTGTTTCTTCCTCTCGTTCATCAACGGATGCGCTTACCATAGTCAGTTGAATCCTGAGGGACAACCGGAGTGGTTGGGGAGCCCTAAGTCCCCATGGTAATGCGGTCTATGATGGGTTGCAATGACCGGCGAAGGTATCATGGTCGAGGAACCTGATAGTTGTCAAGGTCGGAAGGTATCCAAGGGGTACGCTGACCGGCGAGGACCCAAGGTTGGAATTGCAACAAAGGGTGGGTGTTCGGGGTCGCGGAGGAGCACAATGATTGGCTAGGACCTTATATCGGGCCTCACACCACGAAAGTGTGAACGGGAAAGCTGCCCGGTTGGCACCAAGGTTAAGATCTCTTATGGGTAAAGAAACACACCTCTGCAGAGTATAATGAATCTGGACCTGTCACTCCCTGTTCCTGGATTTGGAATTGCGAACGCTGCCGGAAAGGAACTCCATGAAGTTCTAGACAACCGGTGAAGGCTGATAGACATAGTTCTTCTGAATAAAAACAACCATTTGAAGAATTTTTTATAAAAACATGCATTGGTATTAGAATTTCTGGTCTAGTGCCGTAGCTATTGCATTAAACACCTCTTTCCTACAATAAACTTGTTGAGTACGCTCGTACTCATACCTCTTATAATCCCATGCTTAGATTGTCTGAATCACTGATACGTCCAAAACGTATCTACTTTCCCGAACACTTTTGCTATTGTTTTGCCTCTGATTTTTATATTTTGGATGAAACTAACACGGACTAACGCTGTTTTCAGCAGAACTGCTCCGGTGTCTCGTTTTTGTGCAGAAATCCAACTTTCAGGAAAATCCTCGGAATTTATGCGAGAAGTCCTATTTTCCCAGAATATTGACGAAGCTAGAAGGGCAAGCCAGGTGGGGGCCCGAGGGCCCCACACACTAGGCCGGCGCGGCCCAGGAGGGGGGCGCGCCGCCCTATTGTGTGGCCGCCTCGGCTGGCCCCTGATGCCCTCCTTTAGACTACTTAACGCCTTCGACCTAAAAACGCACGGGGGATAGTCGAAGTCGCCAGAAACCATCCAGTACGCCGCCACCATCGCGAAACTCCGTCTCGGGACCAGAAACTCCGTTCTGGCACCTCGCCGGGACGGGGAATTGGAGGAGATCATCGCCATCATCATCACCGACGCCTCTCCATCAACCAGCCATGTTTCCCCCATCCATGTGTTAGTAATTCCCCCGCTGTAGGCTAAAGGGGATGGTAGGGATTGGATGAGATTGGTCATCTAATAGCATAAGATTGTTAGGGCATAGTGCCTAGTGTCCGTAATTGGTACTTTTGTGATATTGTTGCAACTTGTTATGCTTAATGCTTGTCACTAGGGCCCGAGTGCCATGATCTCAGATCTGAACATGTTATTGATTCATGAATATATTCGTTGTTTATGATCTTACCTGCAAGTTGTATACACGTATTGTTGTCCGGAACCCGAGGCCCCAAAGTGACAGAAATTGGGACAACCGAAGGGGAAGGCAGTGATATGAGGATCACATGTGTTCACGGAGTGTTAATGCTTTGCTCCGGTGCTCTATTAAAAGGAGTGCCTTAATTTCCAGTAGATTCCCTAGAGGCCCGGTTGCCACCGGCTGGTAGGACAAAAGATGTTGTGCAAGTTTCTCATTGCGAGCACGTACGACTAAATATGGAACACATGCCTATTGATTGATTAGTACTTGGATACCGTTTTATTATTATCTGCAAATGCCCTGCTTTGATTGTTACATGAGTTTCTCTCATCCATGCAACGCCCGTTGATGTCTACGCCCCCCTCCTTTTCCTGTAGACAGTGTTGGGCCTCCAAGATAAGAGGTTTGTAGGACAGCAGCAAGTTTCCCTTAAGTGGATCACCCAAGGTTTATCGAACTCAGGGAGGAAGAGGTCAAAGATATCCCTCTCATGCAACCCTGCAACCACAAAGCAAGAAGTCTCTTGTGTCCCCAACACACCTAATAGGTGCACTAGTTCGGCGAAGAGATAGTGAAATACAGGTGGTATGAATATATATGAGCAGTGGCAACGGCACCAGAAAAGTGCTTTGCCCAGGACAGTAAACAAGCAGTAGTAACGCAGCAGTAGTAACGCAGTAAAACAGTAAACAAGCAGCGATAGCAGTATTTAGGAACAAGGCCTAGGGATTAGACTTTCACTAGTGGACACTCTCAACTTTGATCACATAACAGAATAGATAAATGCATACTCTACACTCTTGTTGGATGATGAACACCATTGCGTAGGATTACACGAACCCTCAATGCCGGAGTTAACAAGCTCCACAATTTCAATGTTCATATTTAAATAACCTTAGAGTGCATGAAAGATCAACACGACTAAACCAACTACTAACATAGCATGCACACTGTCACCTTCACACTATGTAGGAGGAATAGATCACATCAATACCATCATAGCAATAGTTAACTTCATAATCTACAAGAGATCATAATCATAGCCTACGCCAAGTACTAACACGGATGCACACACTGTCACCATTACACCGTGCAGGAGGAGTAAAACTACTTTAATAACATCACTAGAGTAGCACATAGATAAATTGTGATACAAAACACATTGCAATCATAAAGAGATATAAATAAGCACTTCACTATGCCACTCATAACAGTGAATAAGTATTCGTGAAATATAGCCTAAGAGACCCACACGGTGCACACCTTGTCACCTTTACACACGTGGGACAAGGAGTCTCCGGAGATCACATAAGTAAAATTCACTTGACTAGCATAATGACATCTAGATTACAAGCATCATCATATGAATCTCAATCATGTAAGGCAGCTCATGAGATTATTGTATTGAAGCACATAGGAGAGAGATTAACCACATATCTACCGGTACAGCCCCGAGCCTCGATGGAGAACTACTCCCTCCTCATGGGAGATAGCAGCGGTGATGAAGATGGCGGTGGTGTCGATGGAGAAGCCTTCCGGGGGCACTTCCCCGTCCCGGCGGCATGCCAGAACAGAGAGTCCTGTCCCCCAGATCTTGGCTTCGCGATGGCGGCGGCTCTGGAAGGTTTCTCGTACCGTGGCTTTTCCATATCGAGGTTTTAGGTCCAGGGGCTTTATATAGGCGAAGAGGCGGCGTCAGAAGGTCGAAGGGGCGCCGACACTATAGGGGGGCGCGGGCCCCCCCTGGCCGCGCCGGCCTAGGGTTTGGTGGGCCTGTGCCCCCTCTCTGGCGGTTCTCGTGTGTTCTGGATGCTTCCGGGCAAAATAGGAACCTGGGCGTTGATTTCGTCCAATTCCGAGAATATTTCGTTACTAGGATTTCTGAAACCAAAAACAGCAGAAAACAGCAACTGGCACTTCGGCATCTTGTTAATAGGTTAGTTCCAGAAAATGCACGAATATGACATAAAATGTGCATATAACATGTAGATATCATCAATAATGTGGCATGGAACATAAGAAATTATCGATACGTCAGAGACGTATCAGCATCCCCAAGCTTAGTTTCTGCTCGTCCCGAGCAGGTAAACGATAAACAAAGATAATTTTTGGAGTGACATGCCATCATAAACTTGATCATATTGTAAACATATGTAATGAATGCAGCAATCCAAGACAATGGTAATGACATGAGTAAACAACTGAATCATAAAGCAAAGACTTTTCATGAATAGTACTTCGAGACAAGCATCAATAAGTCTTGCATAAAAGTTAACTCATAACGCAATAGTTCAAAGTAAAGGCATTGAAGCAACACAATGGAAGATTAAGTTTCAGCGGTTGCTTTCAACTTGTAACATGTATATCTCATGGATAATTGTCAATGCAAAGCAATATAACAAATGCAATATGCTAATATGTAGGAATCAATGCACAGTTCACACAAGTGTTTGCTTCTTGAGATGGAGAGAAATAGGTGAACTGACTCAACATAAAAGTAAAAGAATGGTCCTTCAAAGAGGAAAGCATCGATTGCTATATTTGTGCTAGAGCTTTGATTTTGAAAACAAGAAACAATTTTGTCAACGGTAGTAATAAAGCATATGTATCATGTAAATTATATCTTATAAGTTGCAAGCCTCATGCATAGTATACTAATAGTGCCCGCACCTTGTCCTAATTAGCTTGGACTACCGGATCATCGCAATGCACATGTTTTAACCAAGTGTCACAAAGGGGTACCTCTATGCCGCCTGTACAAAGGTCTAAGGAGAAAGCTCGCATTGGATTTCTCGCTATTGATTATTCTCAACTTAGACATCCATACCGGGACAACATAGACAACAGATAATGGACTCCTCTTTTATGCATAAGCATGTAACAACAATTAATTTTTCTCATTTGAGATTGAGGATATATGTCCAAAACTGAAACTTCCACCATGGATCATGGCTTTAGTTAGCGGCCCAATGTTCTTCTCTAACAATATGCATGCTCTAACCATAAGGTGGTAGATCGCTCTTACTTCAGACAAGACGAACATGCATAGCAACTCACATGAAATTCAACAAAAGGTAGTTGATGGCGTCCCCAGGAACATGGTTATCGCACAACGAGCAACTTAATAAGAGATAAAGTACATAAGTACATATTCAATACCACAATAGTTTTTAGGCTATTTGTCCCATGAGCTATATATTGTAAAGGTGAAGAATGGAAATTTAAAGGTAGCACTCAAGCAATTTACTTTGGAATGGCGGAGAAATACCATGTAGTGGGTAGGTATGGTGGACACAAATGGCATAGTGGTTGGCTCAAGTATTTGGATGCATGAGAAGTATTCCCTCTCGATACAAGTTTTAGGCTAGCAAGGTTATTTGAAACAAACACAAGGATGAACCGGTGCAGCAAAGCTCACATAAAAGACATATTGAAAACATTATAAGACTCTACACCGTCTTCCTTGTTGTTCAAACTCAATACTAGAAATTATCTAGACCTTAGAGAGACCAAATATGCAAACCAAATTTTAGCATGCTCTATGTATTTCTTCATTAATAGGTGCAAAGTATATGATGCAAGAGCTTAAACATGAGCACAACAATTTCCAAGTATCACATTACCCAAGACATTATAGCAATTACTACATGTATCATTTTCCAATTCCAACCATATAACAATTTAACGAAGAAGAAACTTCGCCATGAATACTATGAGTAGAAACTAAGGACATACTTGTCCATATGCAACAGCGGAGTGTGTCTCTCTCCCACACAATGAATGCTAGGATCCATTTTATTCAAACAAAACAAAAACTAAAACAAACCGACGCTCCAAGCAAAGCACATAAGATGTGATGGAATAAAAATATAGTTTCAGGGGAGGAACCTGATAATGTTGTCGATGAAGAAGGGGATGCCTTGGGCATCCCCAAGCTTAGATGCTTGAGTCTTCTTGATATATGCAGGGGTGAACCACCGGGGCATCCCCAAGCTTAGAGCTTTCACTCTCCTTGATCATAATATATCATCCTCCTCTCTTGACCCTTGAAAACTTCCTCCACACCAAACTCGAAACAAACTCATTAGAGGGTTAGTGCATAATCAAAAACTCACATGTTCAGAGGTGACACAATCATTCTTAACACTTCTGGACATTGCCCAAAGCTACTGGACATTAATGGATCAAAGAAATTCATCCAACATAGCAAAAGAGGCAATGCGAAATAAAAGGCAGAATCTGTCAAAACAGAACAGTCCGTAAAGACGAATTTTAAAGTGGCACCAGACTTGCTCAAATGAAAATGCCCAAATTGAATGAAAGTTGCGTACATATCTGAGGATCACGCACGTAAATTGGCATATTTTTCTGAGCTACCTACAGAGAGGCAGGTCGAAATTCGTGACAGCAAAGAAATCTGTAACTGCGCAGTAATCCAAATCTAGTATGAACCTTACTATCAAAGACTTTACTTGGCACAACAATGCAATAAAATAAGATAAGGAGAGGTTGCTACAGTAGTAAACAACTTCCAAGACACAAATATAAAACAAAGTACTGTAGCAAAATAACACATGGGTTATCTCCCAAGAAGTTCTTTCTTTATAGCCATTAAGATGGGCTCAGCAGTTTTAATGATGCACTCGCAAGAAATAGTATTTGAAGCAAAAGAGAGCATCAAGAAGCAAATTCAAAACATATTTAAGTCTAACATGCTTCCTATGAAAAGGAATCTTGTAAGTAAACAAGTTCATGAAGAGCAAAGTAACAAGCATAGGAAGATAAAACAAGCATAGCTTCAAAAATTTCAGCACATAGAGAGGTATTTTAGTAACATGAAAATTTCTACAACCATATTTTCCTCTCTCATAATAATATTCAGTAGCATCATGAGCAAACTCAACAATATAACTATCACATAAACCATTCTTATCATGAGTCTCGTGCATAAAATTATTACTCTCCACATAAGCACAATCAATTTTAGTTGTAGTGGGAGCAAATTCAACAAAGTAGCTATCATTATTATTCTCATCATCAAATATAGGAGGCATATTGTAATCATAATCAAATTTATCCTCCATAACAGGTGGCACCAAAAGACTACTATCATTATAATCATCATAAATAGGAGGCAAAGTATCATCAAAGTAAATTTTCTCCTCAATGCTTGCGGGACTAAAAAGATCATGCTCATCAAAGCCAGCCTCCCCAAGCTTAAAATTTTCCATAGCATTAGCAACAATAGTGTTCAAAGCATTCATATTAATAACATTCCCATTAGCATGCATTTGGGTTTTTTAATTCTCTCTTTAAACACATCATGTCCTAATTCAAGATAAAGTTCATAAAGATCTCTCATATTTTTGTTGTTTTCCATTATGCCTAACTAGTGTAAACAAGAAACAAAAAGTTGCAATTGCATGATCTAAAGGAAATAGCTTCGAGTACTTACGGCGCTGGAAAATAGCTTAGTAGCCGAGATCCGGAGTGTGAGTACCTTTTACCTTTCCTCCCCGGCAACGGCGCCAGAAAATAGCTTGATGTCTACGCCCCCCTCCTTTTCCTGTAGACAGTGTTGGGCCTCCAAGAGCAGAGGTTTGTAGGACAGCAGCAAGTTTCCCTTAAGTGGATCACCCAAGGTTTATCGAACTCAGGGAGGAAGAGGTCAAAGATATCCCTCTCATGCAACCCTGCAACCACAAAGCAAGAAGTCTCTTGTGTCCCCAACACACCTAATAGGTGCACTAGTTCGGCGAAGAGATAGTGAAATATAGGTGGTATGAATATATATGAGCAGTGGCAACGGCACCAGAAAAGTGCTTTGCCCAGGACAGTAAACAAGCAGTAGTAACGCAGCAGTAGTAACGCAGTAAAACAGTAAACAAGCAGCGATAGCAGTATTTAGGAACAAGGCCTAGGGATTAGACTTTCACTAGTGGACACTCTCAACTTTGATCACATAACAGAATAGATAAATGCATACTCTACACTCTTGTTGGATGATGAACACCATTGCGTAGGATTACACGAACCCTCAATGTCGGAGTTAACAAGCTCCACAATTTCAATGTTCATATTTAAATAACCTTAGAGTGCATGAAAGATCAACACGACTAAACCAAGTACTAACATAGCATGCACACTGTCACCTTCACACTATGTAGGAGGAATAGATCACATCAATACCATCATAGCAATAGTTAACTTCATAATCTACAAGATATCATAATCATAGCCTACGCCAAGTACTAACACGGATGCACACACTGTCACCATTACACCGTGCAGGAGGAGTAAAACTACTTTAATAACATCACTAGAGTAGCACATAGATAAATTGTGATACAAAACACATTGCAATCATAAAGAGATATAAATAAGCACTTCACTATGCCACTCATAACAGTGAATAAGTATTCTGTGAAATATAGCCTAAGAGACCCACACGGTGCACACACTGTCACCTTTACACACGTGGGACAAGGAGTCTCCGGAGATCACATAAGTAAAATTCACTTGACTAGCATAATGACATCTAGATTACAAGCATCATCATATGAATCTCAATCATGTAAGGCAGCTCATGAGATTATTGTATTGAAGCACATAGGAGAGAGATTAACCACATAGCTACCGGTACAGCCCCGAGCCTCGATGGAGAACTACTCCCTCCTCATGGGAGACAGCAGCGGTGATGAAGATGGTGGTGGTGTCGATGGAGAAGCCTTCCGAGGGCACTTCCCCATCCCGGCGGCGTGCCGGAACAGAGAGTCCTGTCCCCCAGATCTTGGCTTCGCGATGGCGGCGGCTCTGGAAGGTTTCTCGTACCGTGGCTTTTCTGTATCGAGGTTTTAGGTCCAGGGGCTTTATATAGGTGATGTCTACGTTCCCCCTCCTTTCCTGTAGACAGTGTTGGGCCTCCAAGAGCAGAGGTTTGTAGAACAGCAGCAAGTTTTCCCATAAGTGGATCACCCAAGGTTTATCGAACTCAGGGAGGAAGAGGTCAAAGATATCCCTCTCATGCAACCCTGCAACCACAAAGCAAGAAGTCTCTTGTGTCCCCAACACACCTAATAGGTGCACTAGTTCGGCGAAGAGATAGTGAAATACAGGTGGTATGAATATATATGAGCAGTAGCAACGGTGCCAGAAAATAACTTGCTGGCGTGTAGTTGATGGTGGTAGTATTGCAGCAGTAGTAACGCAGTAAAACAGTAAACAAGCAGCGATAGAAGTATTTAGGAACAAGGCCTAGGGATTACACTTTCACTAGTGGACACTCTCAACATTGATCGCATAATAAATAACTCTTTCTCATATGTGCTACATACACTCTTTTGTTGGATGATGAACACATTGCGTAGGATTACACGAACCCTCAATGCCGGAGTTAACAAGCTCCACAATAATGTTCATATTTAAATAACCTTAGAGCATAATAGATCATTGCAAAATAAACCAAGAACTAACATAGTGCACACACTGTCCACATTACACTATGAAGGAGGAATAGATCACATCAATACTATCATAATGATAATTAACTCCACAATCTACAAGAGATCATGATCATAGCCTATGACAAGAACCACATGGTGCACACACTAGTCACCTTTACACCATGCAGGAGGAATAGACTACTTTAATAACATCACATGAGTAGCACACAACTAGTAGCGATACAAAGCTCATCATATGGATCTCAATCATGTAAAGCAGCTCATGAGATCATTGTATTGAAGTACATAGGAGAGAGATTAACCACATAGCTACCGGTACAGCCCCGAGCCTCGATGGAGAACTACTCCCTCCTCATGGGAGCAGCAGCGGTGATGAAGATGGTGGTGGAGATGGCAGCGGTGTCGATGGAAAAGCCTTCCGGGGGCACTTCCCCATCCCGGCGGCATGCCGGAACAGAGACTCCTGTCCCCCAGATCTTGGCTTCGCGATGGTGGCGGCTCTGGAAGGTTTCTGTGGGTTTCGTCGATCGTATCAGGGTTTTCGCGACGGAGGCTTTAAATAGGCGAAGAGGCGGCGCAGGAGGGCTGAAGGGGTGGCCACACCATAGGGCGGCGCGGCCAGGGCCTGGGCCACGCCGGCCTATGGTCTGGGGGCCCAGTGCCCCCCCTCTGGTCCTTCTCGTGTGTTCTGGATGCTTCCGGTGAAAATAGGAACCTAGGCGTTGATTTCGTCCAATTCCGAGAATATTTCGTTACTAGGATTTCTGAAACCAAAAACAGCAGAAAACAGGAACTGGCACTTCGGCATCTTGTTAATAGGTTAGTTCCAGAAAATGCACGAATATGACATAAAGTGTGCATAAAACATGTAGATAACATCAATAATGTGGCATGGAACATAAGAAATTATCGATACGTCGGAGACGTATCAGCATCCCCAAGCTTAGTTCTGCTCGTCCCGGCGAGGTAAAACGATAACACGAGATAATTTCTGGAGTGACATGCCATCATAATCTTGATCATACTATTTGTAAAGCATATGTAGTGAATGCAGCGATCAAAACAATGTATATGACATGAGTAAACAAGTGAATCATAAAGCAAAGACTTTTCATGAATAGCACTTCAAGACAAGCATCAATAAGTCTTGCATAAGAGTTAACTCATAAAGCAATAATTCAAAATAAAGGTATTGAAGCAACACAAAAGAAGATTAAGTTTCAGCGGTTGCTTTCAACTTATAACATGTATATCTCATGGATATTGTCAACATAGAGTAATATAACAAGTGCAATATGCAAATATGTAGGAATCAATGCACAGTTCACACAAGTGTTTGTTTCTTGAGGTGGAGAGAAATAGGTGAACTGACTCAACAATAAAGTAAAAGAATGGTCCTCATAGAGGAAAAGCATCGATTGCTATATTTGTGCTAGAGCTTTGATTTTGAAAACATGAAACAATTTTGTCAACGGTAGTAATAAAGCATATGTGTCATGTAAATTATATCTTATAAGTTGCAAGCCTCATGCATAGTGTACTAATAGTGTCCGCACCTTGTCCTAATTAGCTTGGACTACCGGATCATCACAATGCACATGTTTTGACCAAGTGTCACAAAGGGGTACCTCTATGCCGCATGTACAAAGGTCTAAGGAGAAAGCTCGCATTGGATTTCTCGCTATTGAGTATTCTTCAACTTAGACATCCATACCGGGACAACATAGACAACAGATAATGGACTCCTCTTTTATACATAAGCATGTAACAACAATTAGTAATTTTCTCATTTGAGATTGAGGATATATGTCCAAAACTGAAACTTCCACCATGGATCATGGCTTTAGTTAGCGGCCCAATGTTCTTCTCTAACAATACGCATGCTTAACCATAAGGTGGTAGATCGCTCTTACTTCAGACAAGACGAACATGCATAGCAACTCACATGAAATTCAACAAAGAGTAGTTGATGGCGTCCCCAGTGAACATGGTTATCGCACAACAAGCAACTTAATAAGAGATAAAGTGCATAAGTACATATTCAATACCACAATAGTTTTTAAGCTATTTGTCCCATGAGCTATATATTGCAAAGGTGAATGATGGAATTTTAAAGGTAGCACTCAAGCAATTTACTTTGGAATGGCGGAGAAATACCATGTAGTAGGTAGGTATGGTGGACACAAATGGCATAGTGGTTGGCTCAAGTATTTTGGATGCATGAGAAGTATTCCCTCTCGATACAAGGTTTAGGCTAGCAAGGCTTATTTGAAACAAACACAAGGATGAAGCGGTGCAGCAAAACTCACATAAAAGACATATTGTAAACATTATAAGACTCTACACCGTCTTTCTTGTTGTTCAAACTCAATACTAGAAATTATCTAGACCTTAGAGAGACCAATTATGCAAACCAAATTTTTGCATGCTCTATGTATTTCTTCATTAATGGATGCAAAGCATATGATGCAAGAGCTTAAACATGAGCACAACAATTGCCAATTATCACATTACCCAAGACATTAGAGCAATTACTACATGTATCATTTTCCAATTCCAACCATATAACAATTTAACGAAGAAGAAACTTTGCCATGAATACTATGAGTAGAAACTAAGGACATACTTGTCCATATGCTACAGCGGAGCGTGTCTCTCTCCCACACAAGCATGATGTAATCCAATTTATTCAAACACAAACAAAAACAAAAACAAACAGACGCTCCAAGTAAAGTACATAAGATGTGATGGAATAAAAATATAGTTTCAGGGGAGGAACCTGATAATGTTGTCGATGAAGAAGGGGATGCCTTGGGCATCCCCAAGCTTAGACGCTTGAGTCTTCTTGATATATGCAGGGGTGAACCACCGGGGCATCCCCAAGCTTAGACTTTTCACTCTTCTTGATCATAGTATATCATCCTCCTCTCTTGACCCTTGAAAACTTCCTTCACACCAAACTCGAAACAAACTCATTAGAGGGTTAGTGCATAATCAAAAACTCACATGTTCAGAGGTGACACAATCATTCTTAACACTTCTGGACATTGCCCAAAGCTACTGGAAGGTAATGGAACAAAGAAATCCACCCAACACAGCGAAAGAAGCAATGCGAAATAAAAGGCAGAATCTATCAAAATAGAACAGTCCGTAAAGACGAATTTTAAAATGGCAACAGACTTGATCAGATGAAAATGCTCAAATTGAATGAAAGTTGCGTACATATCTGAGGATCACTCACGTAAATTGGCATAATTTTCTGAGTTACCTACAGAGAATTAGGCCCAGATTCGTGACAGTAAGAAAACAGTTTCTGCGCAGTAATCCAAATCTAGTATTGACTTTACTATCAAAGACTTTACTTGGCACAACAAAACACAAAACTAAGATAAGGAGAGGTTGCTACAGTAGTAAACAACTTCCAAGACACAAATATAAAACAAAGTACTGTAGCAAAATAACACATGGGTTATCTCCCAAGAAGTTCTTTCTTTATAGCCGTTAAGATGGGCTCAACAGTTTTAATGATGCACTCGCGAGAAATAGTATTTGAAGCAAAAGAGAGCATCAAGAGGCAAATTCAAAACACATTTAAGTCTAACATGCTTCCTATGCATAGGAATCTTGTAAATAAACAAGTTCATGAAAGGCAAAGTAACAAGCATAGGAAGATAAAACAAGTATAGCTTCAAAAATTTCAGCACATAGAGAGGTGTTTTAGTAACATGAAAATTTCTACAACCATATTTTCCTCTCTCATAATAACTTTCAGTAGTGTCATGAGCAAACTCAACAATATAACTATCACATAAAGCATTCTTATCATGAGTCTCATGCATAAAATTATTACTACTCCCAACATAAGCATAGTTATTCTTATTAATTGTAGTAGGAGCAAATTCGACAAAGTAGCTATCATTATTATTCTCATCAAGTGTAGGAGGCATAGTATTATCATCATAAAAATTACTCTCCATAGTAGGCGGCACTAAAAGACCAATATCATTATAATCATCATATATGGGAGGCAAAGTATCATCAAAGAAAATTTTCTCCTCAATGCTTGGGGGACTAAAAAGATCATGAAAACCAGCTTCCCCAAGCTTAGAACTTTCTATATCATTATCAACAATGGTGTTCAAAGCGTTCATACTAATATTACTACCAGCATGCAAATAAGATTCCATAGGTTTTTTAATTTTCGCATCAAACAATCCATGTTTTAAATCAGGAAATAGAATAAGAAGCTCATTCTTGTCCATTATGCCAAACTAGTGTAAACAAGAAACAAAAAGTTGCAATTGCAGGATCTAAAGGAAATAGCTTCGAGTACTTACAACGGCGAAAATAGCTTAGTAGCCGAGATCCGGAGTGTGAGTACCTTTTACCTTTCCTCCCCGGCAACGGCGCCAGAAAATAGCTTGATGTCTACGTTCCCCCTCCTTTCCTGTAGACAGTGTTGGGCCTCCAAGAGCAGAGGTTTGTAGAACAGCAGCAAGTTTTCCCTTAAGTGGATCACCCAAGGTTTATCGAACTCAGGGAGGAAGAGGTCAAAGATATCCCTCTCATGCAACCCTGCAACCACAAAGCAAGAAGTCTCTTGTGTCCCCAACACACCTAATAGGTGCACTAGTTCGGCGAAGAGATAGTGAAATACAGGTGGTATGAATATATATGAGCAGTAGCAACGGTGCCAGAAAATAACTTGCTGGCGTGTAGTTGATGGTGGTAGTATTGCAGCAGTAGTAACGCAGTAAAACAGTAAACAAGCAGCGATAGCAGTATTTAGGAACAAGGCCTAGGGATTACACTTTCACTAGTGGACACTCTCAACATTGATCGCATAATAAATAACTCTTTCTCATATGTGCTACATACACTCTTTTGTTGGATGATGAACACATTGCGTAGGATTACACGAACCCTCAATGCCGGAGTTAACAAGCTCCACAATAATGTTCATATTTAAATAACCTTAGAGCATAATAGATCATTGCAAAATAAACCAAGAACTAACATAGTGCACACACTGTCCACATTACACTATGAAGGAGGAATAGATCACATCAATACTATCATAATGATAATTAACTCCACAATCTACAAGAGATCATGATCATAGCCTATGACAAGAACCACATGGTGCACACACTAGTCACCTTTACACCATGCAGGAGGAATAGACTACTTTAATAACATCACATGAGCAGCACACAACTAGTAGCGATACAAAGCTCATCATATGGATCTCAATCATGTAAAGCAGCTCATGAGATCATTGTATTGAAGTACATAGGAGAGAGATTAACCACATAGCTACCGGTACAGCCCCGAGCCTCGATGGAGAACTACTCCCTCCTCATGGGAGCAGCAGCGGTGATGAAGATGGCGGTGGAGATGGCAGCGGTGTCGATGGAGAAGCCTTCCGGGGGCACTTCCCCGTCCCGGCGGCGTGCCGGAACAGAGACTCCTGTCCCCCAGATCTTGGCTTCGCGATGGCGGCAGCTCTGGAAGGTTTCTGTGGGTTTCGTCGATCGTATCAGGGTTTTCGCGACGGAGGCTTTAAATAGGCGAAGAGGCGGCGCAGGAGGGCTGAAGGGGTGGCCACACCATAGGGCGGCGCGGCCAGGGCCTAGGCCGCGCCGGCCTATGGTCTGGGGGGCCAGTGCCCCCCCTCTGGTCCTTCTCGTGTGTTCTGGATGCTTCCGTTGAAAATAGGAACCTGGGCGTTGATTTCGTCCAATTCCGAGAATATTTCGTTACTAGGATTTCTGAAACCAAAAACAGCAGAACAGAACGGCACTTCGGCATCTTGTTAATAGGTTAGTTCCAGAAAATGCACGAATATGACATAAAGTGTGCATAAAACATGTAGATAACATCAATAATGTGGCATGGAACATAAGAAATTATCGATACGTCGGAGACGTATCAATAGGCGAAGAGGCGGCGTCAGAAGGTCGAAGGGGCGCCGACACTATAGGGGGCGCGGCCCCCCCTGGCCGCGCCGGCCTAGGGTTTGGTGGGCCTATGCCCCCTCTCTGGCGGTTCTCGTGTGTTCTGGATGCTTCCGGGCAAAATAGGAACCTGGGCGTTGATTTCGTCCAATTCCGAGAATATTTCGTTACTAGGATTTCTGAAACCAAAAACAGCAGAAAACAGCAACTGGCACTTCGGCATCTTCTTAATAGGTTAGTTCCAGAAAATGCACGAATATGACATAAAATGTGCATATAACATGTAGATATCATCAATAATGTGGCATGGAACATAAGAAATTATCGATACGTCGGAGACGTATCACCCGTTCATCCATCCATGTGCCTACAGTATTTTAATCCTGTTGTTTACTATAATCACTACTGCTGTCTTTGCTACTCTGCTGCTGTTATTTCACTATTGTTACTGCTATAAAACTGTTACTACTGATAAACTCTTGCGAGCAAGTCTGTTTCCAGGTGCAGCTGAATTGACAACTCCGCTGTTAAGGCTTTCAAGTATTCTTTGTCTCCCCTTGTGTCGAATCAATAAATTGGGTTTTACTTCCCGCGAAGACTGTTGCGATCCCCTATACTTGTGGGTTATCAAGACTATTTTCTGGCGCCGTTGCCGGGGAGCATAGCTTTATTTGGAAGTTCACTTGGATTGATATAGTTCGCTGCAAATTCTCCATCATGGGTAAACCTCGCGACACTAAAGTCGCTATATTACCATCCACTACAAGAAAAGGTACAACTCTGAGTACCTCTGCTGCTCTTGATTCACCATCTGTGATAGATAAACTTGTTTCACCACCACAAGCTTCACATGCTGGTACTTCTGCTGAATCTGAAAATTCCTCTTATAATTTTGATGATGCTTCTGCTGTGCTTGATAATGATGGTTCGTTAGGATCTTTTCTAGATGCTACAATTGCTAGGTCTAGACAAATTGAAAATACTGAAACTCCTAATGAAAATGCTGCTACACCTGTTAATTCACCTGAGTCTGTTGAATACTCTAGTGAAGATCTTGATGAAGACTATGTGGAACTAGATGATGATTTTATTGATAAATGCAATGCTACTACTGATGCAAGAAAAATTAAAAAGTTGCTTGCACAACATACTGTTACATATAAACTGTCTCCTGATCCTAAATTTGCTACATCTCCTATAAACATTAAAGATAAGGATTATGATTTTTCTCTTGATCTATCTCATATAGCTATTGTTGAGAAAACACTTTTTTGTGGTACTGAAAAAGAAAGTGCTGTAGAACACATGATTGAGCTGTCCACTCTGAGTAGCTTGTTTTCTGATGATGTTAAGAAGCGTACTTATTTCGTTGCTAAAATTTTCCCTTTCTCATTAAAGGATGATGCTAAAACTTGGTATAATAGTTTGCCACCTGATTCTATTAATAGTCCAAAAGAATTGCTTGATCTTTTCTTCCAGAAATACTTTCCTGCTAGTGCTCAACATATTGCTTTGCAGAGAATTTATAATTTTGATCAGGAAGATGGAGAGAAATTGCCTGAGGCTTGGGCCAGATTTTGCTCTCTTATTAGAGCTCGGCCTGAACATAATTTGGAAAAGCATGATTTACTTGATATATTTTATAGTGGACTAACCATTGAGTCTAGGGCATACCTGGATAGTTGTGCTGGTTGTGTTTTCAGGAAAAGAACTCCAAACGACGCTGAGGAATTATTGGCGAGAATAGGCCGGAATCATGATGATTGGTCTACACCTGAACCAACCCCAACACCTATATTGAAGAAGAGGGGCTTGATTAAATTAAATGATGAAGATATGAGGGAAGCCAAGAAGTCTCTTAAGGAGAAAGGTATTAAATCCGAAGATGTGAAGAATTTACCTCCCATAGAAGATTTATGTAAGATAACTCCCCCTTCATCCATGATTGAGGTACACTCTCTTGAACGCTTTACTAGAGAAGATATTCCGTATTCAAAACCTCCTGCTCAATGCTTAGATGAGTTTGATAATTATATTGTTAAGCAAAATAATTTTAATATGAGAGTAGAGAATCATTTAATGGAAAATTCTCAAGCTATTAGTGAATTGCATGGTATTGTGGAGAGAACCTCCAATGATGTTAAGATGCTTGTTAAACATTTTCATATGGTTCAAACTCAAATTGATCAACTCACTAAAGTGCAAAATGACTTGTTAAAAAATAATTCTAAAGAAAAACATGCTTATGAAGTAACAACTAGAGGTGGTGTTTCTACTCAGGATCCTCTATATCCTGAGGGGCATCCCAAAAGAGTTGAACAAGATTCTCAACGAACTAAAACTAGTGCTCCATCTAAGAAAAAGAAGAAGAAACATAAAAATGTTGTAGAAACCTCTGAACCTGTTAATGATCCTAATAGTATTTCTATTTCTGATGCTGAAACTGAAAGTGGTAATGAACATGATAAAGATAATGATAAGAATGATGCTTCTGATAAAGAAGAGGTTGAAGATGAACCTGAAAAGCATGCTAAAAATAAAAAGTATACTAAAGAAGATTTTATTGCTAAGAAACATGGTAATGAAAGGGAACCTTGGGTTCAAAAGCAAATGCCTTTTCCTGCTAAGAAACTAAAATCAAAGGAAGAAGAACACTATAATAAATTTTGTGATTGGATGAAACCTTTATTCCTGCAAATCCCTTTGACTGATGCTATTAAATTGCCTCCTTATTCAAAGTATATGAAAGATATTGTCACTAACAAAAGAAAAATTCCTAATGAGGAGATTTCCACTATGCTTGCTAATTACTCTTTCAATGGCAAGGTTCCAACGAAGCTTGGCGACCCAGGTATACCGACTATTCCTTGTTCTATTAAGAATAATTATGTTAGAACTGCTCTATGTGATTTGGGAGCGGGTGTTAGTGTTATGCCTTTTTCTCTTTATAAGAGACTTTATTTAGATAAGTTGATACCGACTGATATATCTTTGCAAATGGCTGATAAATCTACTGCTATTCCTGTTGGTATATGTGAGGATGTTCCTGTTCAAGTTACTCAGAACTGCCTGATATTAACTGATTTTGTTGTGTTGGAAATGCCTGAAGATGATAATATGTCTATTATTCTTGAGAGACCTTTTCTTAACACCGCAGGGGCTGTTATTGATTGCAATAAAGGAAAAGTTACTTTCAATGTCGATGACAAGGAGCATACCATTTATTTTCCCAAGAGGATTGATAAAGTATGTGGAGTTAATACAATTTCTAATGTGAGAACTATCAAAGTGGGAACTATTGATTGTCCTATATATGAGCCTAAAGAAGAATATCAAACTCTTGTGATTGGATCCATATCAATACAATACAAGGTAACATGATTGATTTGAGGTTTAATTCTTCTTATGGTACGTAAAATTGATTTGGTGGCAAGACTTGATCAACTTTGTTAACAAATTCATTTTATATGCATAGAAGAGCTAAACAACATTTCTTTCTTCCTCCATTTGTTTTACTTGTTGTAGCACTTTTGTTTTGCAAAGTTCTTTAGTTAATTAGAGATTTCAAAATCTTTTTCTGCCCAGTAATAATAAATTTAACACCCAGAAATGTGCATTTTTCAAAGTTTTCAAAAATTCACAAAAATTATACCATTGGTCCTATTTTTCGACGAGGCACCTGGGAACACCTGGGGATGACCAGTGGGGCACCCCAGGGTGGCACCCCACAGGCCGGCGCGGCCAGCAAGGGGGGCGCGCCACCCTGTTGTGTGGGCCCCTCCTTGCCCCACTTCTTCATCTCTTTCACTCATTGCACTCTCTCTCCCGAAAAAACTCGTACTCATTTTCTCTCACTCGCGTTTCTGCTCAAGAGCTCAAGATTTCTCGATCTCTTTGCTCAGCCCAGATTTCTGTCTGAAATTTGGCACATTTGTTCTTCGGTATGTGACTCCTCCGATTATCCAAGTAGAATTTTGTTTGGTTGAGTATATCTTGAATATTTTGCTGCTGTAGGTAATATGTTTAGTGAGCTTGCATGCTTGTTCTAAGTTGTAGAAACTAGTTTTGATGCATGTTTAGTACTCTAACAAGTTCCTATGGTAGTTTCCCTCAAATATATGTCACCAAATCAAATTTTATAATGATTGTTGAAAAATTTCAGAAAATGGAAAGGAGTAGGCACCAACTCAACCAACAAGAATTGGAGGTGCAACAAGCTATGAGAGTTCACCGCGAAGAAGGAGTATACCCCTCTTACTACCCATGCGTTGATTTTATGAGAAGTGCAGGAATCTTGCGAGATGTTCAGAATCTAATTTCTCGTGCAGGGTTGGATGATTTTATTGTTGGTGAACCGTGCCAATATGCAAAATTGACTATGTCTGTAGTGCAGGATTTTGAATTCAATTGGTCGCAAACTAACCCCATGGTTCGGTACAAAATTTATAATAAAACTGTCAACTTGTCATTCAATGATTTTTGTGCAGCAATTAGAGTGCCGCAATGGGGATCATGCGAGAAGATAAGGGGATCGCCGCAAGAGCTCTTGAACCTCTTCAAGATGATTTGTCATGGAAGAAGCTTCTCAGAGGATGGTGGTAAAATCAGTAGCATTCAACTCCCAGCTATTCGCTACTTTGCTTATTTCATTACTAAGTGCGTTCTTGCTAGAAAGAATGCAAGTAAATTATGTATCCAGGACTTAGCTTTTCTAGCTGCTGCATTACAAAGTGATAGGACTAATAACTTGGGAGCTTTGATAGCCTATAGACTTGCTACTAACCGTGAGAGGGGAGGAATTTGCGGAGGTCTCATCGCCTCCGGTTTATTAGCTATGCATGGTGTAGAACCTCACCACCTTGATATACAGTTTACCGTAGAAAAACTTGATATAGTCTCCATGATTAAACATGAATTTGTTTCTGATTCGTCTAATTTGAGTAACCTGTCTTACAAGATAACATTTTATAAGAAAACTTGGAGAACAACTAAGAAAATTGAAAAACTAGTAGGATTGCCTGCACGTGTTCTGTTTAACCTTGATTCCAGGAAGGATTGGTCAGTCACAGAAGGTGAACTAAATGCATAGTTGGAGGGAGATGGCCATCGTGCGAGAGGCGGCACGGAGGAGGCCGAGGAACACCTCGACTCGTCATCCGATGCAGAGAGCTCCTCGCATCAACATTATGGTCATGTGGAGCCTCGACGCTATTCTTCTGCACAGGGACCTTATTATGATCACGCCATGTACGATTCGCCGGCGTGGAACCCTGACCCTCGCTGGGAATGAACTCCACTTAGGCCAAAAGCCTAAGCTTGGGGGGAGGTATACCGTCATCACTCATTCTTTGCATATTATGGTTGCTGGATACTTGTATATACTTGTTTAGTTTCTTTAAGTGGTTTTCTAATAAGAGGGGGATGATATTTGGGGAAGTGCTGCCTGAAAACAGATTTTGGACTGTTACTAAAAAAATTCGTGCGCACAGCCAGGACGTTATTTTGAGTTGCAAATTTTTGTGCATGTTCCCCAGGTTTTTATCTAACTTTCATTAGTTGAGGACTTTTCGAACTGAGCAACGGAAGATTTTTTTTAAAATCGATTTCTGTACTGCTGTCAGGTTTTGGCAGATTTCTGCCACCCTGCTTTTCTGTGTTTCTTCTAGTTTTCATTCTCTTGTTTTTGCTTTGTTTCTTTCCTAAAACACAAAAAGACCAAAAATATTTCTATTGTTTCTCTTTAACATTTTTTTACTTTGGTTTCTTGCTTTTATTTTGCTTTGTTTGCTATCGTTGGTTTGCTATAAGAAAACCCAAAAAGATTTTGCTTTGTTTGCTTGTTTCCTTTTGTTCTTGTTTCTAATTCGAAAACATCAAAAATATTTGTTGTTCTTATTTGGTTTTGTAAAGTTCATTATGAGTTCAATGGTCTTCGGTAGCTGGAGCGTGGTTTTCATTCTGTATTATTCAAGCTACACAAGTGAAAAGGCAATAATGACGATCTACGACAATCCGATTGTGGTGAGAGGCTGGTATGAACTCTATTTGTTTTCATTTTTGTACATATACTCATCCATGTGAGCATGCTTAGTTGGTTCATGTGAGGTATATGTCACTTAAGAAAGTCTAGTAGTTCATGGTCTCTCATGTTTAGTTCCAATTTATTAATATGAGTAGCATGTCATAAATATTTGCTTGCATTGTTTTATTCATAGATAGATATGACATTGTGGTATCCTCCTCTGAATAATTCATTTAAATCAACTTGGCACATGCTCACGCATGCATATGACTGAACAAAAGTCAATTAAGCCTCGATGATTTACTTACCTCAGAGTTCTTGTATCACTTTTATGCCTCCGTTAATTTATTTTGCCGCAAGCATGATTATGACAGTTACTGCTCTCTCGATTGTCGCTTCCCAGTCTATTGCTAGCCTTCACTTGTACTGAGCAGGAACGCTGCTCGTGCTTCCAAACCCCTGAAAACCAAGTTATTGCAGAGTGTCCACCATAAATACCTATGCATGGCATTTTAAACCATTCCAAGTAAATTCTCATGTGCTACCTTTAAAACCTTCAAAATGCTTCTCAATTTGTGTTTATGTTTTATAGCTCATGAGGAAGTATGTGGTGTTTATCTTTCAATCTTGTCATTTACTCCGGATAGACTTTCACCAATGGACTAGTGGCACATTCGCTTATCCAATAATTTTGCAAAAAGAGCTGGCAACGGGGTTCCCAGCCCCAATTAATTAACCTTCATAAATTTATAAATAGACACTCCTCCATGGTATGTGATTGTTGGTTGGCACCCGAGGATTCGGTTAGCCATGGCTTGAGAAAGCAAAGGTGGGGAGGAGTGTCATCTAAATAAAACTGAAATAAAAAGGCACTCCTTCATGGTATGAGATTGTTGGCAGGCACCCGAGGATTCGGTTAGCCATGGTTTGTGAAAGCAAGGTTGGAAGGAGTGCCACCCAAAAATAAATTTCATGGGAGCCGCTCTTGAAAGTCTGGTTGATGAGGTAGTTAGAGTACCCATTACCATTCGTTGACAACAACAAACACCTCTCAAAATAATTTTACTCTTGTTTTACAAATGAAAAGCTCTAGCACATGTTAATCCCTGCTTCCCTCTGCGAAGGGTCAATCTTTCTCTTTTACATTGAGTCTCCATCCTTTCTTTGAGTACTTTCTTGAGAGCACAACTGTCATTCTTAGTATAATATGCTTGTCCCAAAATGTGATTAATTGTGGTATAACTGTGATGCTTTTATCTTTGATAATCTCTACTTCCAGTCTTCCCATGAACTTCAAAGGTGCCCAAGCATTTATGTTTTGCTGTACAAACACGGGCAAGCGAGATACCACTTTATCATATCCTTTTATGAACATTGCAATCCTGCTTATAGACATGATTCGTGATGCTCATTATTAATTTGTTGGTACCTTTTCTATGATTGACATAGCTATTAGATGATTTTATTTGCATGTACTTTATTATGAATTGCTTAAGTACTTGCCATATCATGAGAATATTTACATCATATAAACAAATGTGTTCGTGAAAGTTCTTTTATCGCACTCAGTTGTTAACTGAATTGCTTGAGGACAAGCAATAAGCTAAGCTTGGGGGGAGTTGATACGTCCAAAACGTATCTACTTTCCCGAACACTTTTGCTATTGTTTTGCCTCTGATTTGTGTATTTTGGATGCAACTAATACGGACTAACGCTATTTTCAGCAGAACTGCTCTGGTGTCTCGTTTTTGTGCAGAAATCCAACTTTCAGGAAAATCCTCGGAATTTATGCGAGAAGTCCTGTTTTCCTAGAATATTGACGGAGCCAGAAGGGCAAGCCAGGTGGGGGCCCGAGGGCCCCACACACTAGGCCGGCGCGGCCCAGGAGGGGGGTGCGCCGCCCTATTGTGTGGCCGCCTCGGCTGGCCCCTGACGCCCTCCTTTGGACTACTTAACGCCTTCGACCTAAAAACGCACGGGGGATAGTCGAAGTCGCCAGAAACCATCCAGTACGCCGCCACCATCGCGAAACTCTGTCTCGGGACCAGAAACTCCGTTCTGGCACCTCGCCGGGACGGGGAATTGGAGGAGATCATCGCCATCATCATCACCGACGCCTCTCCATCAACCAGCCATGTTTCCCCATCCATGTGTGAGTAATTCCCCCGCTGTAGGCTAAAGGGGATGGTAGGGATTGGATGAGATTGGTCATGTAATAGCATAAGATTGTTAGGGCATAGTGCCTAGTGTCCGTAATTGGTACTTTTATGATATTGTTGCAACTTGTTATGCTTAATGCTTGTCACTAGGGCCCGAGTGCCATGATCTCAGATCTGAACATGTTATTGATTCATGAAGATATTCGTTGTTTATGATCTTACCTGCAAGTTGTATACACGTATTGTTGTCCGGAACCCGAGGCCCCAAAGTGACAGAAATTGGGACAACCGAAGGGGAAGGCAGTGATATGAGGATCACATGTGTTCACGGAGTGTTAATGCTTTGCTCCGGTGCTCTATTAAAAGGAGTGCCTTAATTTCCAGTAGATTCCCTAGAGGCCCGGCTGCCACCGGCTGGTAGGACAAAAGATGTTGTGCAAGTTTCTCATTGCGAGCACGTACGACTAAATATGGAACACATGCCTATTGATTGATTAGTACTTGGATACCGTTTTATTATTATCTGCAAATGCCCTGCTTTGATTGTTACATGAGTTTATCTCATCCATGCAACGCCCGTTCATCCATCCATGTGCCTACAGTATTTTAATCCTGCTGTTTAGTATAATCACTACTGCTGTCTTTGCTACTCTGCTGCTGTTATTTCACTCTTATTCTTGCTATAAAACTGTTACCTCTTGATAAACTCTTGCGAGCAAGTCTGTTTCCAGGTGCAGCTGAATTGACAACTCCGCTGTTAAGGCTTTCAAGTATTCTTTGTCTCCCCTTGTGTCGAATCAATAAATTGGGTTTACTTCCCGCGAAGACTGTTGCGATCCCCTATACTTGTGGGTTATCAATCACCTGGAGGAGGCAACTGAAGGACAGGATGGAGCAGATGGGATCTGCTATGAAGAAATCAGACCTCTCTAGAGGAGTAGAGGGGGTTGACTATCTGATAGTGTATGGAACCGGGGAGGTTCCAGAAGAAGACCACGCTTAAGTGACAACAGTAGTAGTAGTAGTAGTAGTCGGGCAGCACTTACTTTATAGCATATAGCTACTCGAGTTGAATGGTGTTAAACATCTAAAGACCTATATTGTACAAGTTGAGTAGGGTTCACCTAGAACCTAGGAGTTATCCTCTATGGACCCAGGAGGAGCTCCAATGTGATGTATATATTTGGTTTGTAATATTATGTGACTGAAATAAAGACCATCTATGCTTATGTTGTACTACTCTGAGGGATGTAATATTTGCGGATTGGTACTTCCCATATGTTATGTCAACGACTGGCATACTACAACATGCAGTGGTATGCAGGGTCACCACACAATACCGTCAGACTGATTCAAAAAGTAGGTCTTTGGAGGATCACTTAAAGATGCCCGTGATCTGGGGTGGAAAGCCTAGATCTCCAACAACCCCGTCCCCCTTCCCCCTTCCTCCCTGCCGCCACCGGCGTGCGCCACCGGGCAAAGCCCGCGTGGTGCCGGTGGGCCTTCCTTTCCCCGACGGAAGGAGATCCGGGCGGGTGGCGCTCTCCTTGGCGGCAGTGTGGCTCGGCGGTGGTCAGCGAGGCCTGGCGTGGCAACAGCCGGCGTGCTGCGTTAGGGGCAGCCTCCCGCAGGTGAAGGCGGCGGGTGGTGGTGCTCGCGGCTGCGGCCATCCATGGCGACGACGTTGGCCTGAGTCCACCTCTGCGGTTCTCGGGCTCGGCGGTGAAAGGGATGGGGTGCTCGACGTGTGAAGCTTCTCGGACGGGCTATACATGTTGCGGGCCAGATCTGGGCCAGGCGGGCCCGGTTCTAGTGGTGACGACGGTGGATGTCTACCCTTGGGGACGGTAGCCTAGGTTGGTGTTGGTTTGCGCCGGCGCCGCAGTGGTTCGAGAGGTGGCTGGTGGTTGCTTGCTTGGCGTTGGGGTACTCGGTCGTCGGTCGGCCAGATCTGGCCGGTCCGCGGGTCGACACTCGTCTACGAGTCGGGCGGGCGTGGGGGTGGTCGGACGACGGTGAGCCGGCGGCATCCTCGAGCGTGCGTGTCAGACCTGGGCCAGGCGGGCATAGGTCTAGGTGTTGCTTTGCGGGCCTATTGGGCCCGAGCTATACGAAGGCTGCGCCTGACCTGCTTGTCGCTCTACTGTTGTTGCGTCCTTCGGCCCATGCGCATGTGTGCTAGTGCTAGAACTGGTGGTTTGGGCCTGGCGGCGCCCTCGGGGATTCTTGGTCAAGATCCTATGGGTTTGGGTGTTGGAGGAACGGGAAGAAATCCCTGCTGGCGTATCCGGCACCGACGCGATAGCGCCCCTGGGTGTTGTACTTCCTCCTTTGAGGGTGTCGTAGTTTCCTTCCTCTCCATTCCCTGCCGAGTACCGGGGGAAACCCTAGGACTAGCTTGCTGGCCCGGGCAGTAGCGGCGTCATGACGTCGCCTCCCTTTTTGAAGGTGCTGCCTGATGTCTACGGGTGCTTCTATTCTTGTAGACAGTGTTGGGCCTCCAAGAGCAGAGGTTTGTGGAACAGCAGCAAGTTTCCCTCTCAAGGTTTATCTATTCTTGTAGACAGTGCTGCCTGATGTCTACGGGTGCTTCTATTAAGTGGATCACCCAAGGTTTATCGAACTCAGGGAGGAAGAGGTCAAAGATATCCCTCTCAAGCAACCCTGCAATCACGATACAAGAAGTCTCTTGTGTCCCCAACACACCTAATACACTTGTCAGATGTATAGGTGCACTAGTTTGGCGAAGAGATAGTGAAATACAAGTGGTATGAATGAATATGAGCAGTAGTAACGGCGCCAGAAAAGTGCTTGCTGGCGTGCAGTTTATGGTAGTAATATTGCAGGAAGTAAAGATGCAGTAAAACAGTAAACAAGCGATGATTGCAGTATTTGGAAACAAGGCCTAGGGATCATACTTTCACTAGTTGACACCTCAATATTGATCACGTAATAAATAAGTTCTCTTCCTTTGTGCTACATATACTCTTGTTTGATGATGAACACCATTCATTGTGTAGGGCTACAAGAGCACCTCAATGCCGGAGTTAACAAGCTCCACAACATTCGGCATTCATATTTAAGTAACCTTTAGAGCATAATAGATCTTTGCAATTTAAACCGAGTACTAACATAGCATACACACTGTCACCTTTACACTATGAAGGGGGAATAAATCACATCAATACTATCATAGTAATAATTAACTCCATAACCTATAAGAGATTATGATCATAACCTACGCCAAGTACTACACGATGCACACACTGTCACCATTACACCGTGAAGGAGGAATAGACTACTTTAATAACATCACAAGAGTAGCACATAGACTAATAGTGATACAAAGCTCATATGAGTCTCAATCATGTAAGGCAGCTCATGAGATCATTGTATTGAAGTACATGGGAGAGAGATTAACCACATAGCTACCGGTACAGCCCTTAGCCTCGATGGAGAACTACTCCCTCCTCATGGGAGACAGCAGCGTTGATGAAGATGGCGGTGGTGTCGATGGAGAAGCCTTCCGGGGGCACTTCCCCGTCCCGGCGGCGTGCCGGAACAGAGACTCCTGTCCCCCAGATCTTGGCTTCGCGATGGCGGCGGCTCTGGAAGGTTTCTCGTACCGTGGCTTTTCCGTATCGAAGATTTAGGTCAGGGACCTTTATATAGGCGAAGAGGCGGAGTCGGAGGGGGTACGGAGCCGCCACACAATAGGGGGGCGCGGGCCCTAGCCTGGCCGCGCCAGCCCCATGTGTGGCCCCCCTGTGGCTCTCCTCTGGTGGCTCTCGGGTGTTCTGGAAGCTTCGTGGAATTCTAAGATGCTGGGCGTTGATTTCGTCCGATTCCGAGAATATTTCCTTACTAGGATTTCTGAAACCAAAAACAGTAGAAAACAGGAACTGGCACTTCGGCGTCTCGTCAATAGGTTTGTTCCGGAAAACGCATCAAAATGATATAAAGTGTGTATAAAACATGTGTGTATCATCATAAAAGTAGCATGGAACATAAGAAATTATAGATACGTTTGAGACGTATCAAGCATCCCCAAGCTTAGTTCCTACTCGCCCTCGAGTAGGTAAACGATAACAAGGATAATTTCTGAAGTGACATGCTATCATAATCTTGATCAATACTATTGTAAAGCATATGAGATGAATGTAGCGATTCGAAGCAATGGTGAAGACAATGAGTGAACAAATGAATCATATAGCAAAGACTTTTCATGAATAGTACTTTCAAGACAAGCATCAATAAGACTTGCATAAGAGTTACTCATAAAGCAATAAATTCATAGTAGAAAGCTTTGAAGCAACACAAAGGAAGATATAAGTTTCAGCAATTGCTTTCAACTTCAACATATTTATCTCATGGATAATTGTCAACACAAAGTAATATAACAAGTGCAATAAGTAAACATGTAAGAATCAATGCACACAGTTGACACAAGCGTTTGCTTCTAAGATAGAAAGAAGTAGGTAAACTGACTCAACATAAAGTAAAAGAAAGGCCCTTCACAGAGGGAAGCAGGGATTAAATCATGTGCTAGAGCTTTTTAAGTTTCGAAATCATATAGAGAGCATACAAATAAAGTTTTGAGAGCTGTTTGTTGTTGTCAATGAATGGTAATGGGTACTCTAACTACCTTATCAACCAGACTTTCAAGAGCGGCTCCCATGAAGGACGTTATCTCTACCAGCAAGGTAGATCATCCCTCTTCTCGTTTGTTTACACATGTACTTTAGTTTCATTATTTATGGATGACACTCCTCCCAACCTTTTGCTTACACAAGCAATGGCTAACCGAATCCTCGGGTGCCTTCCAACATTCACATACCATGAAGGAGTGTCTATTTGCAAAATTAAGTTGCTTACTGATAGATCAGGGCAAAGCATGTGAAGAGAATTATTAATGAAAGTTAATTAATTGGGGCTGGGAACCCCATTGCCAGCTCTTTTTGCAAAATTATTGGATAAGCGGATATGCCACTAGTCCATTGGTGAAAGTCTGTCCGAAGTAAATGACAAGATCGAAAGATAAACACCACATACTTCCTCATGAGCTATAAAACATTGACACAAATAAGAGATAATAGATTTTGAATTGTTTAAAGGTAGCACATGAAGTATTTGCTTGGAATGGCAGAGAAATACCATGTAGTAGGTAGGTATGGTGGACACAAATGGCATAGTTTTTGGCTCAATGATTTGGATGCAAGAGAATAATTCCTCTCAATACAAGGCTAGGCTAGCAAGGTTGTTTGAAGCAAACTCAAGTATAAAACGGAGCAGCAAGACTCACATATGAACATATTGTAAGCATTATAAGACTTTACATCGTCTTCCTTGTTGTTCAAACACCTTAACCAGAAAATATCTAGACTCTAGAGACCAATCATGCAAACCAAATTTTAACAAGCTCTATGTAGTTCTTCATTAATAGGTGCAAAGTACATGATGCAAGAGCTTAAACATGATCTATATGAGCACAACAATTGCCAAGTATCAAATTATTCAAGACAATATACCAATTACCACATGCAGCATTTTCTGTTTCCAACCAAATAGCAATTAACGAAGCGGTTTCAACCTTCGCCATGAACATTAAGAGTAAAGCTAAGAACACATGTGTTCATACGCAATAGCGGAGCGTGTCTCTGTTGCCTGCCAAAACCCACCGGCGAGCAGCGGCGAGCAACACGAAGAGCCGGGAGGCTGCCAAGACTGCTGGTGGGCCCTAGACCCTCGACGTCGTCCCGCAATGCTCTGACACACATCCTGACGGTCGCAAGGGCGTGCCACCTGACCTATACCTGGTCAGGGAGGTGTTGGATTGCTTCGACTAGCTTCCTGCATGGTAGACACGTAAACATTAAATACGAGCCCGATCGGCTCTCAGGTTGCCCTGTGGATCGGCTCGAAGAGCCGATTGCCCCATGATTCACGTTGGATTTACAATGACATGGGGATCCTGCTTGATCAAAACAAAGCTAAACCAATCTACGACAGTTTAGGGTTTTCACCGCATAACCGGAACATCCTACGCGTAGTTGAGCCTAACAGATACGAAAGATGATGGAAAACTACTCCTAAAAGAGGCCTAAAAATCAACGTTAAGTCAATTCCCGGAACATCCCTTCTAGGAACGGCAAACCACACCTTACGCACTACCGGATCATCCAACCCCAGCGTAAGGCCTAACCATACGGATATCAAACTAATCCTTGAAGAACAAGGAGCAACTATAACAGATTGGATCTACTTAGTAAAGAACAAGCAAGGTGCTGCCCTTACACCTAAGATAGGTGCAAGGACAGCTAGATATCGAGGGACGGCATAGCTAAGCAAATATGTATAAGAAAAGCATCCATGCAAGCCCCAAAACATCTATGATAAGTAATGTTACTCGCCATCAACAAGGCTTCAGTACGAGCAACACAAGATAACGAATAAACCTATACTGCCTAGATCGCAAGATGCGATCTAGGCAGCATGATGCTTACCCGGAAGAAACCCTCGAAACAAGGGGTGGCGATGCGCCTAGATTGTGTTTGTTGTGAACGTGATTGTCCTCCTTTCTCAATAACCCTAGATACATATTTATAGTCCGTAGACTTTCTATCTTTGGAAATAAACCTAACCGTGTACGGGCTAAACTCTATTTCTTAATTCTAA
This sequence comes from Lolium perenne, assembly GCF_019359855.2. NCBI lineage: Eukaryota > Viridiplantae > Streptophyta > Magnoliopsida > Poales > Poaceae > Lolium > Lolium perenne. The sequence continues at coordinate 303,291,392 of NC_067250.2, read as the reverse complement.
ATGCGATCTACTATAATGTACAGATACACGGGCAATTTAGCCCAACTTCTCGTACAAGGCCGCTTCAGATACGCTCCACGTGTATATCCTCCAAGTCCATCTCCATCGCGGCCCATCTCCTGATTTGGCCAAAATCTGGTGATAACACATGCCCCCCCGGTTTTGGTAATGATAATTTCAAAACCACTCTGTTTTTCCTTCGTAGGGTCATGTCGTGGCAGAGCAGAACCGCTTCAGTATCTTTCCATCATGATACCCTGTCTTCTCAACTTCTGCATGATTGACAGTTTTGGCACCGCATCCTCGAAAACTGCTCAAGCATTAAATTTCCACTATATCCCCTTTTATTTAACCGCATTGAGCAGTTCATCTCCTCATTCCCCTGCTCCGTACTAGCCATCGGCAAAAAAGCCCTTCTCTGCATCTATGGCTTCCTCTTCCTCCTCTGCCTCTTCCGGCCTTTCCTTCGACTCCTCCTCCTCCAGCGAGCTAGAGCCGGAGGTCAACCTGATGGCAATCTACGAGGCCCTCACCCCCGAGTACTGGGACGCGAGAGATTGGGACTCCTCCATCGAGTCGGAGGATGACGAGCCCCTCACCGACGGGGAAGAAGACCTCCGGTTCCTCGTCGACGGGGAGCTGGAGGCTGCGAGCGATGATGACCTCTTCTCATGGGAGGCGGACCTCTCCTCCGACGAGGAGGACGAGGAGGCGGAGGAGACGGAGGAGGACTCCTCCTCCGCGGGGTACCCACCGGCCAAGCGCTTCCGCGCCAGGTCGGACGACGACGTCGACGACGACGACGAGGAGGATGAAGCCCCTGCCGGCGGCTTCATCAGCAGCGACGAGGAGCCCGCCGGCAGCAGCGCCGACGGCAGCTACGACGGTGACGACGAGGGCAGCGACGGCCCGTAGATTAGGAAATAGTGCAGGGCTAGTAGTGGTAGTGCATTAGGCATCAGATGATCCTTTTGAGAGCCATCGGCTCTTCCTTGTAAAAAACCCCCCTTCGAATCAATGTAAATTGTTCTTCCAATTTGATTCTTCAATTGTCCAATTTCAAATCTTCCGATTGTCAAAACAGGTCAACGCACCAAGAACCGATAGCAACGTATCGGTCTTTCACCATCAAACACCCATAAGGCCAAACTCAAATACCAAATTAGACAGATATCCGAGCAAACACTCCTCGAATTCAGACTGTATCTTGATATCTGACCATATTATTTTGTAACTCTAAAGTCGATGGCTGTGCATCGACTGTTTTGTTCTCAAGTCAATGTCCGTGCATCGGCTGTACTTAACATCCTGTTGCTTTGCACGTATATTTCTTTTTACCGGCCGATTTCATACATCGGCCCCCATATCCCACTGTTCATCATCCCTATACTTGGGAAGAAAATTGTTTTTTTTTACTGGCCGATTTGTGCATCGGCCTCCATATTTTACTGGTCATCATCCCACATACTTGGGAAATACTTCTTGAGATGTTGGCCATTTACAGCCACTGGGAACTTCACACCATCCAACTGCTCGAGCATGTATGCATTACCCTTCAAAACTTGGTCGACTTTGTATGGGCCGTGCCAATTTGGAGACCATTTACCATACACTTTATCCTTAGTCCCCAACGGCAGTATAGCTTCCCATACCAGATCACCAACTTGGAACTCCTTTGGTTTCACCTTCTTATTATATGCGCGAGCCACCTTGGCTTTATTCTCCTTGATTTTCTCAAGCAACCATAGCCTGAGTTCTGTTACATCCTCAATGCTGTCACTCATCAGGGCTGCATATTCTTCAGTAGTTAAATCATTCTGAAACGTAATCCGTCTCGACCCAGCCTTGATTTCCTAGGGCAGCACAGCTTCTTGTCCATAGACCAGATGATATGGCGAGGTTTTTATTGCTCCGAGACATGACATGCGATAAGCCCACAGCGCTTCTGACAATACCTCATGCCAACGTCTAGGATGCTCGTCGATTTTCCTCTTAATCAGCTTGATCAGACTCTTGTTGGATGCTTCAGCCTGCCCATTTGCTTGAGCATAGTATGGAGACGATCGGATCAGCTTGATTCCCATATCTTCGCAGAACTTTCTAAACTCCTTAGAAACGAAGATCGAACCTCCATCGGTCGTGATAGTCTGGGGAATCCCGAATCTATGAATGACATGCTCCAACACGAAACTGATGACATCTTTCGATGCTACCGACTTCATAGGGATGGCCTCCACCCATTTAGTGAAGTAATCTGTAATGGCCAGAACCCATTCATGGCCTTTGCTCGATGCAGGATGAATTTTGCCAATCATATCCATGCCCCAACCTCGGAATGGCCAAGGTTTGATGATGGGATTCATTGCTGATGCGGGTACCATCTGAATGCTCCCAAACTTCTGACATGCTTGACACCCTTTATAGTACTTGAAACAATCTTCAAGCATGGTGGGCCAATAAAATCCCGATCGCCTGATCAGCCATTTCATCTTATGAGCCGATTGGTGAGTTCCACAGGCACCTTCATGCACCTCATGCAAGAGCCGATTGGACTCGGCTGGTCCCAAACATTTGAGAAGTAACCCTTCCAAGGTCCTGTAGAACATGTCATCCCCAATCAGGACGTACTTCATGGCCTTGTATCTTATCCATTTAGGTGCCCCCCGAGCCGAATCTTTCAAGTAATTGAAAATATCGGCTCTCCAGTCATCTGGTTCCATGAACTGCACTTGAACATCGGTCCCATCTGCTACGTCCTGGTATCCTGATGCCATCTGTGCGAGATCGTTTGCCTCGGTATTTTGCGATCTTGGGATCCAATTGAAATTTATATACCTGAACTGTGCCATCAGCTCACGGCAGTGCATCCATAATGGGAAGAGCGACTCGCTCTCACATTTGTATTCCTCCGTGAGTTGAGAATTCACCAATTTGGAATCTCCAAAAATCTCTACTGCTTCTGCCCCGGCTTCCAATAGCAATTCCATTCCCTTGCAGATGGCTTCATATTCAGCAACATTGTTGGTGCAAGGGGTAGGTAGCCTGATGGAGAAGGAATATGTTGCCCCCCGAGGCGACACGAGTAGAACGCCGATGCCGCAACCATCATCACAGACCGATCCATCGAAGAACATGGCCCATGCACGCACAGACAGTGCTGCTACATCCGTGTTTATTCGTTCAGCAATAAGATCGGCCAACGCCTGTCCCTTGACTGCTTTCGCAAGCTGATATCGGATATCAAATTCCGATAGTGCAAACATCCACTTACCGAGTCGGCCTTTCAACACAGGAGCTGACAGCATATGCTTGATGACATCCGATTTGCATATGACGATAATTTCTGCTGACAGCAAGATGAGCTGAAGCTTGGTGCAGGTGAAAAACAAACAGAGGCACAACTTCTCGATCTCAGGGTACCTTGTTTCTGCATCCAACATCCTTCTGCTGAGGTAGAAAACCACTTTCTCCAGACCATCATAAACCTGCACCACCACTGACGCGATGGAGGTGTCAGCTACTGACAAGTAAATGTAGAATGGCCTGTCTTGCTGAGGCGGAACCAACATAGGTGGCTTCATTAGGTACTCCTTAATCTCGTCAAATGCTCGCTGTTGCTCTGCCCCCCAGCGAAACTCCTCATCAGACTTGATTTTGACCAATCCCATGAACGGCTCGATTCGTCCTGACAGGTTGGAGATAAACCTTCTGACGAAATTGATTTTGCCGATGAGACACTGGAATTCTTTCTTCGTGGTAGGTGGCTTCATCGTTTGCACTGCCTCCTGACTTTTCAGGCCGATCTCAATTCCACGTTCATGAACCAAGAAACCCAAGAATTGACCGGCCGTTACACCAAAAGCACACTTCTTTGGATTCATTCTTAGTCCGAACTTTCTAGTTCGGTCCAGGACGTCTCGCAAATCTTTCAAGTGTCCTTCCACTGAGACAGATTTGACCACCACGTCATCGATGTAAATCTCCACCAATTTGCCGATTAGATCATGAAAAATGTAATTCATGGCCCTTTGGTATGTTGCGCCGGCATTCTTCAGTCCAAATGTCATGACCACATATTCAAACAAGCCTACCGAGCCTGGTACTCCGAATGCAGTCTTGTGTATATCTTCTGGAGCCATGAAAATTTGGTTGTAGCCGGCATTGCCATCCATGAAACTTAAAACTTTATGACCAGCAGTTGCATTGATCAATGTCTCTGCTACTGGCATTGGGTATTCATCCTTTGGAGTGGCACTATTGAGATTCCGAAAATCTATGGCGACACGCCATAGGCCATCCTTTTTCTCCACAGGTACGACATTGGAAATCCACTCAGCATACCTGCATGGCCTGATGAACCCGGCGTTCAGCATTTTCTCGATCTCTTTTTTGACTTCTACTAAAATTTCGGCCTTCATCTGTCGTGCTCGCTACTGGAATGGCCGAAACCCTTTCTTCAGAGGGAGCCGATGCTCAATGATGCTCCTGTCTAACCCAGGCATCTCTGTATAATCCCACGCAAAACAATCTGGGTACTCTTTCAGCAAAGCTATCATCAGGCCCCTCAGATGCGGATCTAACTTTTTGCTGATAAATGTTGGTCGTGGCTTATCCCCAGGACCAATGTCAATCTCTTCTAGCTCATCAGCTGATGTAAACCCGTATCCTAGCTTTCCGTCGCCTGCTAGATCAATGCTGGACACAGGCAAAATGCATGTTGAGGATAATTTTGGCCGATTGCTGGAATCGGCCTCCTTTATCATTGTAATGCTCAATGAGGGTTTACAATTTATTGGTGCTCTACTATGACTACGTGACGTGCTTGAGGTAAGCTCATTGCTTTTTATTTTTTGGGGCCGATCGCAGGGATCGGCCTTGCCACGTACGTCCATTGACTTGGATCTTGCTACTCTGTCAGGACGGTGGATAAGACCAGCCTCACCCCGTTTTTTGAAGCTTCGATGCGCTCACAGCCGTCCAAACTGATTCCAGAGAGCGGCTCTTGGTCGTCTGCATCCCAAATATTCATGCCAGCTAGTGAGATCTCGATCGAGTCATCTGCATGAACGACCTCTACTTCATCTCCATCCCACTGTATGATGCATTGGTGCATTGTGGATGGGATGCAACAGTTAGCGTGAATCCAATCCCTTCCTAGCAGGACAGCGTAAGTGCTTTTGCTGTCGACGATGAAGAACGACGTAGGGATGGTTTTTCGGCCCACGGTTAAATCTACATTCAGAACACCTTGTGCTTCTGACGCTTGGCCGTTGAAATCGCTTAGTGTGACGTTGGTCTTGATCAGATCTTCGTTGGAGCGTCCCAAACGTCGCAGCATGGAGTATGGCATTATGTTGACTGCCGCTCCCGTGTCAACCAACATCTTGCTGACAGGCTGCCCATTGATATAACCTCTCAGGTACAGGGCCTTCAAATGCCTGTAGCTCCTCTCTCGTGGCTTCTCAAAGATGACTGGCCGTGGACCGCAGTCAAACTGTGCTACTGACACTTCCTCGTCCTTTGGAGCACAAAACTCTGACGGGAGTATGAACACCATGTTTGTATCAGCCGATGCCTCTGCATCGGCTTTGGTCTGCTTGGGGTGCCACACTTTCTTTGGCGGGCGCGTCTCCGTCTTCAACGTTTGCTGAATTTTTACGGCCAGATCGGGCCGTGCTTTCCTCAACGTGTACAGGTACTGCGCCTCGGCTTCTTCCAAGTTTCGTAGCCGCTGCACCCTACGTTTCTGGGAATGGCTGAGTCCATCAGGGCACCACCTTGGCCGGTGGTATCTATCTTCTTCTTCATCTTCTAACTCCTCGAAATCTTCATCTCGAGATGACTCAGCTCGTCTGCTCTGAGGTGGGAGGGGCCCTAGACGCTTGAACACTGAAACTTCATTTGTTCCCTTCCTCTGCTGTCTACATTCTGGGCAGTTGTCGATCGTAGGCAATCGGCTTATTCCTGAGTCCCAGCAGTGTTTAAAGAAAGGACAATCCCAGTGTCTGTCCACGTCTTCCTGCCCTCTTGACCTCCCCTTTGCGTGACGCTCGTATCCTTCGTCGTCACTATCATATCGACGATACTTCTTGTTGTCTGCATCAGACCGACGATTTCTCTCATCATCCATGTCATATCGCCGACGTCGGTTATACTGATGCTCATATTTGTTAAGGAGATGCGCGGAGAGTGGTCGTTGATACCGCACGCTTCTCACTTCTTCCTCGGTCAGGAACCGTCTATCATCATATTGGGGCCGGTCGCGTGGATCGGCCTCCTCTTTATCCTTGCCACGGGAGTGACTGCTTTCTGCTTTATCCTTGCCATGGCGGTTCACAAGCCCTGCCATGTTGATATCGAACGAGAAACCTGGCTGACGCTTCGTGGCATGGTTGAGCTCCACCATGTTGACGCCAGGAAACAGTTGCGTGTCCACTTTCATGGCAAACTGACCGAAGATTAATCGGCCTTGTTCTATCGCCATTTGAATCTGTCCGCGCAATACCTTGCAGTCGTTGGTGGCGTGGGTGAACGTGTGATGCCATTTGCAGTATGGTCTCCCGTTCAACTCTTGCGCCGTGGGGATTTTATGGCCTTCGGGTAACTTCAGCTGTTTTTCCTTCAGCAGCAAATCAAAAATCTGCTCAGTTTTGCTTATATCAAAGTCAAACCCTTTTGCAGGCCCTGGTGGCTTCACCCATTTGCAGGACACGGGTACTGCCACCCGAGTCCATTCAGCTACGGCGACTTCCTAATCTTCTGCAGAGTCTTCAACTTCTTCTGCCTCGACCAGGCCTATCGGGCGCTTGAACTTGTCTTGGTACAATTCTGGATGGCGCTGCTCATACGATGTCAGCTTCTGGACCATATGCGCCAGTGAATTGTACTCCACTTGGAAAGTCAGATCCTTGAGTGGCGCTGCGAGGCCTGCCACTGCCAGCTCGACTGCTTCTTTCTCAGATAAATGAACCGAATAACATCGGTTCTTGACGGTTCTGAAACGCTGAATGTATTCAGACACTGTCTCTCCCCGTCTTTGCCGCACCTGCGTCAGATCGGCAATGCCAGCTTCGGTAGCTTCTGAGTGATATTGTATGTGAAACTGCTCTTCCAGCTGCTTCCATGTCCGAACTGAATCTGGTGGCAACGAGGTGTACCACCCAAATGCCGGGCCCGTGAGAGATTGCGCAAAGAACCTTACACACAGCTGGTCTGATGCTGAAACCATGCCCAACTGTGCCAAATATCGGCTCACGTGCTCAATTGAGCTAGACCCTTCTGATCCACTGAATTTTGTGAAGTCAGGGAGCCGATACTTGGGCGGCAGCGGGATCAGGTCATACTCGTTGGGATACGGCTTGGAATAGCCGATTGTTCTCTTCTTCGGCAGGTTACCGAACTGGTCTCTCAAGATTGCACTGATTTGATCCACGGTATGAGCTGCAGGGGTTGAGCTATCATGACTCCAGAACTCCCTCCTGCTCCAGCAATCCCTCCTGCTGTAATCTGGTTCGTGTGCGCCCAGTTGTTGCAGTCCAGCATGTATGTGCACACGTATCCATGTGGGATCTCCTTGGGCGGCTCATACAGGAATTGGTAATCGCCAGGATCACCTCCAACCTTGTAGACGACGTATGCCGGTGAACCTTGTTGCTGTGGAGCTGCAAACGTGAATGGCAGTTGCGACTTGGTGTGGAACGGTATTTCTCCTTGGTGAGTCCCCAGGGCAGGTCCTGATGGAGAATACTGATGCTTCATGATCTCCTGAACCACGCGAAGCGCAACACACTCGAAGGCGTTCACCAGGCTCTCCGAATGACGATGTAGAGAATGAGCCACCATATAGTTAACTTCCTGGCGCAGGGCTCTGGTGCGTTCCTCCGAAGGGAGAGACAGATCTAGTCCCTCGAGCACGCCTTCGGGTGTGAATCCTTTGAACCTAATGCCATGTGAACGAGTTTTCTCGAAAGAGCCGATGAGATCGGCTTCGAAGACGGCCTTGAGCTCATCATACTTCTTCTTGTGCTCTCCAGGCAGATCTTCGTACTTGACTGGTTCGTCCGACATCGCAGCTGTAGATGTTGAGGTGGTTGTTGCAGATTGTCCCACTGGGCGTGCCAGAATGTGTTGCCTGCCAAAACCCACCGGCGAGCAGCGGCGAGCAACACGAAGAGCCGGGAGGCTGCCAAGACTGCTGGTGGGCCCTGGTCCCTCGACGTCGTCCCGCAATGCTCTGACACACGTCCTGACGGTCGCAAGGGCGTGCCACCTGACCTATACCTGGTCAGGGAGGTGTTGGATTACTTCGACTAGCTTCCTTCATGGTAGACACGTAAACATTAAATACAAGCCCGATCGGCTCTCAGGTTGCCCTGTGGATCGGCTCGAAGAGCCGATTGCCCCATGGTTCACGTTGGATTTACGATGATATGGGGATCCTGCTTGATCAAAACAAAGCTAAACCAATCTACGATAGTTTAGAGTTTTCACCGCATAACCGGAACATCCTACGCGTAGTTGAGCCAAACAGATACGAAAGATGATGGAAAACTACTCCTAAAAGAGGCCTAAAAATCAACGTTAAGTCAATTCCCGGAACATCCCTTCTAGGAACGGCAAACCACACCTTACGCACTACCGGATCATCCAACCCCAGCGTAAGGCCTAACCATACGGATATCAAACTAATCCTTGAAGAACAAGGAGCAACTATAACAGATTGGATCTACTAAGTAAAGAACAAGCAAGGTGCTGCCCTTACACCTAAGATAGGTGCAAGGACAGCTAGATATCGAGGGACGGCATAGCTAAGCAAATATGTATAAGAAAAGCATCCATGCAAGCCCCAAAACACCTATGATAAGTAGTGTTACTCGCCATCAACAAGGCTTCAGTACGAGCAACACAAGATAACGAATAAACCTATACTGCCTAGATCGCAAGAGGCAGCATGATGCTTACCCGGAAGAAACCCTCAAAACAAGGGGTGGCGATGCGCCTAGATTGTGTTTGTTGTGAACGTGATTGTCCTCCTTTCTCAATAACCCTAGATACATATTTATAGTCCATAGACTTTCTATCTTTGGAAATAAACCTAACCGTGTACGGGCTAAACTCTATTTCTTAATTCTAAATGCGATCTACTATAATGTACAGATACACGGGCAATTTAGCCCAACTTCTCGTACAAGGCCGCTTCAGATACGCTCCACGTGTATATCCTCCAAGTCCATCTCCATCGCGGCCCATCTCCTGATTTGGCCAAAATCTGGTGATAACAGTCTCTCTCCCACACAAGCATGAATTTATTTTCTGTCAAAAAAAAAGCATGAATTTATTCAGAGAATGAAAGTAACAAAACGAAAATAAAAGCACACAGACGGTCCAAGTAAAGTACATAAGATGTGACCGAATAAAAATATAGTTTCAAGAGAAGAAACCTGATAAATTGTTGATGAAGAAGGGGATGCCTTGGGCATCCCCAAGCTTAGATGCTTGGGTCTTCTTGAAATATGCAGGGATGAACCACGGGGGCATCCCCAAGCTTAGACTTTTCACTCTTCTTAATCATATATCATCCTCCTCTCTTGACCCTGGAAAACTTCCTCCACACCAAACTCGAAACAAACTCATTAGAGGGTTAGTGCATAATCAAAAAATCACATGTTCAGAGGTAACACAATCATTCTTAACACTTCTGGACATTGCCCAAAGCTACTGGAAGTCAATGGAACAAAGAAATCCATCCAACACAGCAAAAGAGGCAATGCGATATAAAAGGCAGAATCTGTCAAAAAAGAACAGTCCGTAAAGATGAATTTTTTAGAGGCACTGGACTTGCTCAGATGAAAATGCTCAAATTGAATGAAAGTTGCGTAAATATCTGAGGATCACGCACGTAAATTGGCAGATTTTTCTGAGTTACCTACAGAGAACCCTGCCCAAATTCATGACAGACAGAAATCTGTTTCTGCGCAATAATCCAAATCTAGTATCAACCCTACTATCAAAGACTTTACTTGGCACAACAATGCAATAAAATAAGATAAGGAGAGGTTGCTACAGTAGTAACAACTTCCAAGACACAACAAAACAGTAGCAAAATAAACACATGGGTTATCTCCCAAGAAGTTCTTTCTTTATAGCCATTAAGATGGACTCAGCAATTTTAATGATGCTCACATAAGAAATAGGAGTTGAAGCAAAAGAGAGCATCAAGAAGCAAATTCAAAACAAATTTAAGCCTAACCCACTTCCTATGAAAAGGAATCTTGTAAATAAACAAGTTCATGAAGCATAATGCAACAAGCATAGAAAGATAAAACCAGTGTAACTTCAAAAATTTCAGCATGTAGAGAGGTATTTTAGTAACATGAAAATTTCTACAACCATATTTTCCTCTCTCATAATAACTTTCAGTAGCATCATGAACAAACTCAACAATATAACTATCAAATGAAACATTCTTATCATGAGTCTCATGCATAAAATTATTACTACTCCCAACATAAGCATAATCAATTTTATTAGTTGTAGTGGGAGCAAATTCAACAAAGTAGCTATCATTATTATTCTCATCATCAAATATAGGAGGTATAGTATCATCATAATAAATTTTATCCTCCATAGTAGGCGGCACCAGAAGACCACTATCATTATAATCATCATATATGGGAGGCATATCATAATCAACATAAACTTTCTCATCAATACCCGGAGGGCTAAAGAGATCATTTTCATCAAAACCGACCTCCCCAAGCTTAGAATTTTCTATATCATTAGCAACAATGGTGTTCAAAGCGTTCATACTAATATTACTACTAGCATGCAAATAAGGTTCCATAGGTTTTTTAATTTTCGCATTAAACCATTCATGTCTTGACTCAGGAAATAGTTTAAAAAGCTCACAGATGTTTTCCATTATGCCTTACTAGTGTTTAACAAGAAACAAAAAGATGCAATTGCAGGATCTAAAGGAAATAGCTTCGAGCACACACACACAACGGCAACAGAAAAGTACTTAGTTACCTGGGACCGGAGTATGAGTGCCTTTTACCTTTCCTCCCCGGCAACGGCGCCAGAAAAGTGCTTGATGTCTACGGGTGCTTCTATTCTTGTAGACAGTGTTGGGCCTCCAAGAGCAGAGGTTTGTAGAACAGCAGCAAGTTTCCCTTAAGTGGATCACCCAAGGTTTATCGAACTCAGGGAGGAAGAGGTCAAAGATATCCCTCTCAAGCAACCCTGCAATCACGATACAAGAAGTCTCTTGTGTCCCCAACACACCTAATACACTTGTCAGATGTATAGGTGCACTAGTTCGGTGAAGAGATAGTGAAATACAAGTGGTATGAATGAATATGAGCAGTAGTAACAGCGCCAGAAAAGTGCTTGCTGGTGTGCAGTTGATGGTAGTAATATTGCAGGAAGTAAAGATGCAGTAAAACAGTAAACAAGCGATGATTGCAGTATTTGGAAACAAGGCCTAGGGATCATACTTTCACTAGTGGACACTCTCAACATTGATCACATAATAAATAAGTTATCTTCCTTTGTGCTACATATACTCTTGTTTGATGATGAACACCATTCGTTGTGTAGGGCTACAAGAGCACCTCAATGCCGGAGTTAACAAGCTCCACAACATTCGGCATTCATATTTAAGTAACCTTTAGAGCATAATAGATCTTTGCAATTTAAACCGAGTACTAACATAGCATACACACTGTCACCTTTACACTATGAAGGGGGAATAAATCACATCAATACTATCATAGTAATAATTAACTCCATAACCTACAAGAGATTATGATCATAACCTACGCCAAGTACTACACGATGCACACACTGTCACCATTACACCGTGAAGGAGGAATAGACTACTTTAATAACATCACAAGAGTAGCACATAGACTAATAGTGATACAAAGCTCATATGAATCTCAATCATGTAAGGCAGCTCATGAGATCATTGTATTGAAGTACATGGGAGAGAGATTAACCACATAGCTACCGGTACAGCCCTTAGCCTCGATGGAGAACTACTCCCTCCTCATGGGAGACAGCAGCGTTGATGAAGATGACGGTGGTGTCGATGGAGAAGCCTTCCGGGGGCACTTCCCCGTCCCGGCGGCGTGCCGGAACAGAGACTCCTGTCCCCCAGATCTTGGCTTCGCGATGGCGGCGGCTCTGGAAGGTTTCTCGTACCGTGGCTTTTCCGTATCGAAGATTTAGGTCAGGGACCTTTATATAGGCGAAGAGGCGGAGTCGGAGGGGGTACGGAGCCGCCACACAATAGGGGGGCGTGGGCCCTAGCTTGGCCGCGCCAGCCCCATGTGTGGGCCCCCTGTGGCTCTCATCTGGTGACTCTCGGGTGTTCTGGAAGCTTCGTGGAATTCTAAGATGCTGGGCGTTGATTTCGTCCGATTCCGAGAATATTTCCTTACTAGGATTTCTGAAACCAAAAACAGCAGAAAACAAGAACTGGCACTTCGGCATCTCGTCAATAGGTTAGTTCCGGAAAACGCATCAAAACGATATAAAGCGTGTATAAAACATGTGTGTATCATCATAAAAGTAGCATGGAACATAATAAATTATAGATACATTTGAGACGTATCACTGCCTTGGTGCTCGAGGATCTGTGGCTCAAGAAGTTGGTTGGTAGGGAAAGTTAGAGGGCTGCATGGTGGAGGGATGGAGTCTCGCTTCGTCGCTAGTCGATGTCTGTACTATCTTCGAGTTGTATCTCTTCTCTTTTTGTTGGGCATGTTTTTGCTGCTGCCCCAACACTTTTCGTGTGTGTGAACCCATGTATAATCATTGCTTTATTTATAAAGCGGGGCGAAATCCTATTTCGAGGAGGTCTTTGGAGGATCAACAAATGCTTGAACGGCCCGATCTGTGTTAGCGTGATAGATCTAGCCACTGGAAAAAAAGGTGAGGACCTCTACGGAGTTGAGCGATGCATTGATGTTCTACAACCTCAGTGTTGGTTGTTCCGTCCCGTCTAGCAAGTACAAGGTAGTCTATTGAGGCCATTATGATCCTTGGAAGGTTCTCACATTAGAAGATGGCGCCAAGTGGAGGCATTTGCAGTCTGCTCCAACTCTAGCATACCACTGCATGGTGTAGTACGCAAGTCGTTGACATAACACAAATGAAACACCGTTCCACTCATATTACATCTCTCAGAGTGGTTCAATAGAAACATATGCGGGTCCAAGGCATATCCATAGAAGGATATACGAACTGTTTATAGTGAGGTAAAACTGCAAATATAGCTTCAAAAGAACAACTCATAGTCTAATTTATTGCTAACTCTAGCTCTAGAGCTACTTAGCTTGCTATAGAACTCTAGCTAGTTAGGTGCTAGGATTAAGGAAATGGTTCCCTTCTACTACTAGTCTAAGTTTCCACTCTAGCTGATACAGAAGTTGACTCCATTGATTTCATTGATTGAGTTCTTCATCTTGTTTCAGTTGACTCCTTTGTCTTCGAGTTCCGCAGTAGTTTCTCCTTTGACGCCTCCATAACTAAGAAGGGATTGAAAGAGGGATGAGTACGAGCGTACTCAGCAAGTTCATTATAGGAAATAGGTGTATCATGCACTAGCTACAACCATAAACCAGAAAATCGTAGGCAAATGCAATTTTTCTTAATCATTTCTTCAAAAGGTTTATTTTATTCTGAAAAGCTATGTCCGTCAGTCTTCACAGGTTGACCAGAACTTCATGGAGTCCCTTTCCTGCCGCGTTCGTAGTTCCTTCCCGAAACAGGGAGTGACAAGTCACAATTCAATACACTCTGCAGATGTGTGTTACTTTACCCATAAGAGATCTTATCCTTGTTACCAGCCGGGCTTAAGACTCCGTCCGCACTCCCTTGGTGTGAGGCCAGGTGTAAGACCCAAGCCAATCACTGCCTTCTCCGCGACCCTACATACCCACCCTTTTGTCCATCCTTACATCCCCGGTAGACATCTCCCGATCATATGGCTTTACCCACGATGTATTATGGACAATTCATCATAGATGGTAGAGCGCACTCATCCTCAAGGATGGGGATTTAAAGGATTTGCCAACCGATGCAGTGTTCTCGCAACACCCAGCCAGGCCCTATCAAGTCCTTTGATATGCAGTAGGAAAAAGGTACAACTGACTTCCCCAGAGCCATTATAGATCTTATGGTTAACATGTAATATACGGTGTTGGAATCACTGGACGACATTGGCTATTAATCCTATGTGAATACTTTTCCAGTTGCAATGGAACCTCCACCATGATCTCAAACCATGGTTCCATTGCCCACCACATAGTCATATTTATAATTGTAAAATTAATCTTTTGCTTTTCAATGCAGGAGTGATAAGTATACTACTTTGCATATAGTTTGATAAAAATAATAAAATGGCATGAGGAAGAGATGAACTTTCCTTTCTTGACTGCAAGATTAAGCAGACAAGGACTTCGATACGATAACTCTAACTTCTGAACTAGCATCATTGTTTGGTAAGGATGATGTTTAAAGAACTGGCAAATATGTTGTAATGCATAGTATGTAATGCAATCTCCCTAAGCGTACCTAACCCCGATGATTTAGGATTGGTGAGTTGTAAAGTTTTCTTTAGGGTGTGTTGCACTTTTAGAGTGGTTTCTCAAACAAGGTTCTTATTAGGGTTTTGTTATCTTAGTATCTTAAACAAGTGATATAATGCATCATAACAATCATACACAGAAAGGAATTGCAGTTGAATAATATGTAAACAATGGTTGTCAGTTTTAAGTTCTACATGGCATGGTTGATGATTACTTCAAAAGAATAACTTTTGAAGAACATGTAACGTAAAAAAATAAGAAGTATTCAAGTAAGAACTATTTGGTTCTATGGTTTGCTTGATATTTACTTCAAAAGAATAACTTTTGAAGAACATGTTTAATAAAGAATAAGAACTAGTACAAATAGGAGCTATGTGCTTCTAGTGTTTACTATTGGATTCATTTAATTCACTAATTAGAGACTAGTTGGTTCCTAAGTAGAATAAGTTCATATGTACTATGGTTGATCCTAGTGGTGTTATGCTAATGAATGATGATCAATGATGTTAACATGAAAGTAACAAGTTAGGGTTTACCATGAGGTGATACTAGTTGATCATATAAGGTTCATTCAAAAAATGAAGACATGAAATGATGGCTTCATGTGAATTGGCCTTGGGTTATTTTAGTAGATTATGAGCATGCATCAATACTCTTAGGATGAATCTATGGGTAAGGGTGCAACTCATATGATCATATCTCATAAGTTCCTAGGGTTTCTAGAGGTGTGAACAACTTAGGGTTCTAACATAAAATAATAGGGGCAAGGGTTTTTACTCATATTGGAACTAGGTTTCTAAGTTATGATACAATTTTTAAAATAATAATTTGTAAGAGAGTTGATGTTATTAATAACTTTGAAATCGTTATGGACTTAACATTTTATTAATTTTAAAAGAGTTAATAAGTAAGATAAATGGTATTTAGAGTTTAATTCAGGAATTAGGATTCTATGGTTGTTATTAAATTTTAAAATAATAATAACTTGTTAACTAAAAAGGTCGAAGAAAATTAATAACTTTTGACTGCAAAATAATATTAGTTTTTAACAATTTCTTATTTTATTATTATTTAAAGAAAATGGTAAATGGTAAGTACAATTTAGGTTTTTAAAATACCACTAATATTTAAGTTAATGGTAATATAATAAAAGACAATTAATCTTAGTATTTTATTTACTTACTAAATAGTTATTATTCATTTTTGAAACTTAACTAATTATTAAATTTTAATTTTATTTTGGATAAAAGAAAAGGCATAATTAATAAAGGTTAAATAATTGAATTTTTATTTTAACACATATTTTCATATTATATTTTTATTGAATAAATTTTATTTTTGTGAGCATTTTGATATCTTATTTGTATTTTTTCTAAGTTGAAATTATTTATATATATTTTGGCAAATTTCAACATTTTTCTCGATTTCGAATTAAATTGAAATACTAAACGTACCGGTCTAAACCTAACTACTGCTACTGGCGAGTGGGGCCATTGACTAGGTCAGTTGCCACGATGGCAATGACCAGTCAACATGGCGCGGGACCCCACTGCCACGTCGGCTTCACCGACGGCTTGACGTCGGCGATCAGGCGAAGACGGTGCCGCCGCTACAGAGTACCCCTGGACCTGCCGTTGGTCTCATTAGGATGAGAAGAGGATGGGGAACCCTATGGTGGCGGCGGAATGGGCTATTGGTCGCCGGAACCATGTCGGAAACCATGTCCCGCGGCGGTGCACTCCGGCCAACTATCAATCACGAGCTACATATGATCTTAGGAAGGAATAGTGGGTTCAGGAGATGCCCAAACTCACCGTGAGAACGATGGTGTGATGGTGTGGTCGACAGAGGCAGTGGTGGCCGGAGTTGAGCGAATCGACGACTTCTCCGACAGCCACCGGTGAAAGGGAACGGCCAAATTCAATATGCTCCTAGCTCCCATTGATGCCTGCTTGCTCCCGGATGCTTCTCTCGACGAGGCGCGTCTCCTCGACCACTCGCCGGAGTCTAGGGTGGCTCCAATCGTGTGGTTCTTCCTCAACGCCGGCGGCAGATAATGGAGAAATATGGGAGCTAGGAAGGGTTGAAGAGGATGAGGTGAGGTGGTGAAGATTAGGGTTTCCACGGCGAATCTCCTCTCCTATTTATAGCTCCTGCGAGGTCCTTATCGGCGGTGAGCATCGACGACTTGCGGCCAGGATGCGGCGGTCTTGCGGTTTTGGGTTCCAGGCGCGAATCGTGACGCATTTGGATAGGCTCGGGCGCAAGAAGGATTGGGCGAGGTTCTAAGATGACTGAAGATGTCCGGTTCATGCTTATCGTTGACAAGAGACGTGACCGGCGATCTCTATCGCGTTGTCGACCATGGAGAAGACGACGACTTCACTTTTCTTCTATTTAAGCGAACAAGTACGTAGGCTGGGTCGGGCAGGTGTGTGAAGATGGTGCTGGGCTGCTCCTATGTTGCTGATGGGCTCCTGCGATGGACAGGTATGCACCTCTCTCTCTTTTCTATTTCTGTTTTATTTTCTATTTTATTTTCTGTTTTAAATTTTCAATCATTGTTATTTGAATTCTGGTTTGTTTTGTAGGTTTTTATGCTGGATTAATTTCCACTAAAACATCTCAGGTAAAAAGTACCTTGGTAGTTTATTTAATTTACTTTGTTGTAATATTTATATATATTCATTAACCATTATTAAGAATGAGAAGGAAATATTGTAGATAGGAATGATTTAATATTTTAAGTGTTCAATTTACTTTTCAGAGAATTTCTTTACTTACCAAGTTATATAATTGGTTTCATTTGGTATTTCCTGTGTAAAGAATTTATTTGCCAAGCTAATATTAACATTTGGTTTCTTAGTTGAGAATAGGATCTTATGAGCATGATTTCATGTACTTATGTTTTTCTAAGGCTTGGGATTTAGTTTATGGTTATACCATAATTAGGGATATGGTTTCCTTAAACCTTGATTTAAATTGTCTAGGTATATCATGTTATTCTCATGAGGTATGCCTTTTCTAAAATGGATAGTTCGTTTGTATGATACTTAGTAAATTTGGCCACCAAGATAGAAAAGGTAGGGCTTCTTATTAGTTTTACACTAATCACTTAAATGGCATTTAGACTCAGGGTATATATGGCTTGGGTTTATACTTGTGATCCATGATACACAAGTTAGGGAATATTATTTTATGTGGAGTTGATCCAATGTTGAATGGTTTAGGGTTTTTGCATAAGTTTATCTAATTAAAGCACGAGTGGACATGAGGTGTGGTAGGGCTCTACTTATGATCCCAAGTGATTCACAAACTAGGGTTGATGTATAGGCATAAGTTAGAGGTGTGAGTTGACACCATGTTTAATTGGCTAGGGTTGCTCTTTCTCACCTTTGATAGGATTCTTGGATCAAAACAATACTCGGGTTGTCTCAAGTACTTGTATAAGCAAGGTTTCAAGCGTAATGCCCTTACTTCTCTACTCAAGATATGAGGAATGATCTAGGTTTGACTACTAGTGATCTAGCTGTCATTTCATGTGATGAATAATATCTGCTTATCACATAGGTTTAGCTTATCATCTAAATCTACAAGACATGGTCATGCATTAGACATGGTCAACGTATTCCTCACTAATTTCTCTTTATTATTTCTCTCATCACACTCATCTAGATTCTTAGGATTTATGGTCATTACAAAGGTGTGATGATTATGGAATTGGTTTCCTAAGGTATTGCTATTGGAATATGCTTCTCACCTCCAAGATCAAATGTTGACTTGAACAACTAGGATTAGTACTTCTCTAGTATTCTTGTATGGACATGGATATGGTTAATATTATCACTTCTCTCACTTCTCAATACTTTGATACATCCTAGGGCTCTACTCAAAATATGATGATATGATCTTGTAAATATATGGTCTGCCTAGGAATTCTACGTACCTTGCTATCTTCTGTAGCCTGTTCTTCAGAAAATCTGATAAACCTGCATCTTGTGGTACGCCTCCACCTCCTAGCTTCTTCATCTTGATCCTAGCTAATGTATGGATGGTCTCAAGGTTTTGGTTTCCTTGTAGAATTGTACTAGATGATCAAATGAATGAAGGGTGTGGATCCTTTTATAGGCTTGGGCAAGCTCTGGTATCATGACACATATGTGGGTGGCTCTTGTTTTGGTTTGATGAGTAAGATGCTTGGTTGTCATGCCCTCATCCATAGCAATCCTTTGAGCATGAGGTGGCATAACTTAGGAGGCAAGCTATGTAGATATTTTCATCCTATGTGGCATGAGCATTATCCTCTCATATGATTTATTTTTGGGTAGCCAAGTGGCATTGGTTACTAAATGTCCTGTGGATGTTTTATTATTGTGGATGAGGCACTATATCATGTGTGAGTGTCTCCAAATTATAATTGTGTTTCAAATGATAAGATAAAGATTATGCCCCAATTTTTGGATGGTCATGTTTGATTTCACCAAGGCATGATCATATGAGTTTCAAAAATACTCATAGTTAATTTTATTCAAATAATTTGAACTATAATTCATAATGTAAACGAATTTAGTTTTGTGATATTCCATATATTTAATAAGTTATGATTTAAATAAGAATGTGTGGATTTTATGCAATTAAGACCTTGTGGTTTACTGTATTTGGTAATAAGTTTAGAAGTGAATTAAATTACACACAAAGGTAGTTGCCAACTTTTAAGTGTTAATAAATTAGAGTTTGATTCTTAAAGAATGTTTTGTTGTAAAAAATAACATGTTATGATCTTTTATAGGATTGGATATTTGATCCTCACTTAAAGTGTTGTGTAATAGTTGTGTAGTTCCATTTGATTCAGCATATGGATCAAATTATGTTTACCCAAAACAAGATTTTAGCAAAGGTCACATTGATGTTTATGGCGGTTGACTTGATGAGCTACTTCAATTCCATCAAATCAAGTAAAACTTCAATTATTGTGACAAGTTTTATTTGAGAGCGCGAAAAATTTCTGGATTTTCCATGCATGAATGCAATGCATATCACTCTATTCTCTCTTTTTATAGACTCTAAACATGGGATATTACAAGGTAAGACTATGAACTTCACCTGTACTGCCACCACACTTTCATACTGCTGCTGCAAAGGCCAAAACATCAAGCAAATCCCTCAACAACGCAGAGACTTGAACCTCCATTGCTAGTCCTCTAATTTGGCCTTCATGATATTCTCCGCCTCTGACTTCACCATGGTGCAAAATGTCAGCATATGAAAATACAGAGTAGAGCTTCGCGCCACTCCCTTCCGAACCAAACGGTCGGAATAAAAGTATGGATGTGCACGACCGAATAACACACGATCTAGCAAACTCCAGGCAATAGGTGCACTGTTACATTCATCGATGGAGCTTTCCGGAATACAACACTCCGTCCAGATCAAGAATGACAGGCCACATGCAAATCTTCATCTTCACACAAGAGAAACCGTAGGACCGAACACCTCCTTTATTTGCATGACTCGGAGGCCCCCACGCCGCTAGTCCCCAACCAGCAGGACGACACCAAAGGAGGGGGCAACACCGTGCACGGCTGCATTACGTCGACGTGACCAAGTCACCGCCAGTTGCTGCAACACCAGGCCTGATTGGAACTCCCTAGCCCATATCGAAGCCCAACGGCCGAGCGGCTCAGATCGCCCCGAAAACACCATTGTGGGCAACAGTGGCGGCGCAACATCGTCCAGTATGCCATAAACCATCGCTCCTTCGTGCCTAGAGATCCTCACTCGCGTCAGCAACATGCAATTCGGCATTGCTAGGCGAGATGTACTTGCAAAGTGGCAGGCTTGTTGATCTTCTCTGCATGCATGTCCTCAGACTTGGCACCCGCGTGCATGTGCGTGATCCAGTTAGAGCGGCATATATCCAGCCAAGCATGCACGCCTGCCTGATTGCTAGACTCACACAAGACGCGCGCGGGCGATTCCTTGAAGCGGCAGATCAGATCGGAATGCCGGCGATCTGCCACTTCGGGAGACGGGCAACGCCCAGATCACGAGGCAGTGGGCGGGGAGATCCACATGGGAACGCACGACTTGTAGCTGGGGGAGGTTTGCCGAGACTACGCCGGAAACCTGGCTTCTCGGCGACAACTACAACGTCCTCTCTCATTGCGCCAGATCGGGCTCCTGCAAGGCTGAGGAAAAGGACTCTAGGGCTAAGAAGAAAAAAAAAATGCGGACCACACCTCGCCGCCGCCGTCCATCGACGAACAGCCTCCTCCGGCGGCGGAGCGACCCAGGAGGTTACCGTCTCGTTTATACAAGTGATTTTGATATGGACAAAATAATGTTGTTTGACATTATGTTGAACGGAAGCTTTTTTCTACTTGTCCTATGAAGCCTTTCTGGTCAGATGTTTTGAGGTAAACAGAAGAAGCAAATAATGAAACTAGAGACGACAAATTCAGAGTTGGTGTAATTTTATTTCTTATGTGAGAAAATAGCATTATGTTGCATGTATTTATTTTTCTGTATTTTTACAAGTATACAAGAGGATTGTATAAACAGAAAGAAAAGAATAGGACACTTGCATGTCTTAATTATTCATTCCAGTAAGAAATGGTTGTCCTCATTTTTTGAGAAACTACAAAAGCAGATGCTCACATACATGCGCATACACTCACCTCTATGAACGCACATACGCACACCCTACTCTTATGAGCACCTCCAGAAGACTGGGCTGGTGGATTGGATCTTGAAATTGACGAAGTCACCACAGTCGTCTCGCTGTCGACGGGAACATCGCCTCCCACTGAAAGAATATTTTGCCTTTATAAAACACGCAGATGTCAAACCTAGAGTTTGAACTCTGGTGGGCTAGGTACAACAACCCTCCTCACCATCCAAACTCATATTGGTTCTCCGTTGTCCTCATTTTCTGCCGTACGATGTGTCCTTCATTAGGTTGCATTCTATTTACTAAGACTTATCAAATCTAACTAGTAAATCATTGGCTCATTACATATATCTTTGTGAGGGCATCTCCAACGGGGCGACGCAAACGGACACTGAGTGACCGTTTGCGTCCATTGGGCCGAAAAATTCGTCTGCTACCACCTCCAGCGGGGTTACGCAAAGTGACCGGGCAGTCCGCGGCGATGCAAACCTGGCCCAAATATGCGCCTCGGATGCGTCTATGCGGACGCTGCACGAACGCGCAAAGTGTCTGCTCGCGTCTGGCGGACATTTCGGCTGGCCCGCCTGGCAGTGACCCAGCGTCGATGCGTCTTCTCAACGGCGCCAGTACTAGCGCTGAGGCGTCGCTTCGACAGTCTGTGGCCGCGTAAATGGCGATGCCTCGGCTGCCGAGCGGCCGCCGCCCACCTCTGCGCACAAAGTAATGGTGATGCCACGCGTGTCGCGGCCGTCGCCCTGCCTCCGAACTATATAAACAGGGGCGCGAGCATCTAATCTCCTCCCCACTAAACCCTAGCCGCCGCACAACCTCAGCCTCCACCGGAGCCAGCATGAGCATCGTCGGCCGCGGCCAGGCTGTCGCGCCCCACCTCCACCTCCCACTCCACCTCCCCTGGCCTCGAGCTCCGACGAGGAGTTCGATGACGGCGGCAGCACCGATGACCTCCTCGACCAGGTCAGGGACGCCAAGGCCCTGGCTGAAGCGGAGAAGGAAGCAGAGGAAGAGTGGGCGGCCCATGCGACGTTCGACGCCGAGATGGAACGTTGCAGGGTGGCGGCCGCCACCGCCACAGAGGACGACGACTCCGACATCTCATGGTCTTCCGATGACCCCGATGCGCCTACGCCGGAGGAGAAGGTGGCGGAGCAGAGGGAGTTAGTCGAATCCTTCGAGACGCTCAAGGATGACGCCGCCAACGCGCGGCTGCGACAGTGCCTGCTAGAGGACGGGGCGCGCACCGAGCCCTAGCGGCCGCACGGTAGGCGGCAGAGAAGCAGACGAGGGAGGGATGCAACGACAGGGCTGGGCCGTCGGGTAGCAAGTAGTCTAGGTTTCTACAACTACTTTGTATAGTTTCTATGTAGTAATTTCTATGTTTTTTAAATATGTTGCAAATCTAAAAATGGATCGCCCGCTGGGAACACACCCAGACGCAAATGGACGCACAGACAAAATATGTCAGCGAGACGATGCAAACAGATGGTCGTAACCACTTTTGAGCGTCCGACATGTGTCGCCCCGTTGGAGATGCCTGACGAAGCCAAAGTAGTGCACCGGCTAATTTTTAGATTCACCCATTGACCTATTGATGTGGCCATGTGGTGAGGAACTACAAGAGAATAAATGTCTGGTCAAATTCAATGACGCCATATATGGGTCCTCAGTGATTCCGCCAAAGGCACATGGGTCAAGGTGTAGACAATACCAAAGGCTCCAACCGTCGATTGTTTGAGGCCTTGGCTGTCATGCATCATGGTGGAAAGTTGCTCTTCTACGCCTGCAATAGGCTGACGGCAATTCCGACAATACAAGTTTATGATCCACTCACCGGGACATGCACACACCTCAGGCAGTTTGCGAGAAATCTTTTGGGTAATTCTGGTCTTTGTGTATTGTATGAATGTTTTGTCTTACCTAAGAACTTCCGATGTGTGCGCTGAGCGTGTTGTCTCGGTTAATATCTTGCCAGTGGATGCACCGGCTGAATCCCATTCCTATCTTTTATAAGAGCATCTCAACAGACGCTGTAAACGGCGCGCGCGGCAAAAACACGCGCGGGCGCCCGCGCGAAGCTCCAGCAGACGCGGGAAAAGGGCGCGCGGTAAAAAAATTGCCGCGCCCGCGCGTTTGCGCCATCCCACGCGGGAAAGTTACCGCGTGCGCTGCGCCGCGCGCTATAAACGCGACACGCGCGAACGCGCCAACCGTCTGAATCTTCCGCGTGTCGCTCCGCCTCGCTCTCTCTCCCTACCGCTCTGCCTCGCTCTCTCTCCCCTGCCGCTCTGCCTCCGTGCCGACGCTCCGCCTCCGTCTCTGGCACCATGCCTCCGCGCCGCCGCTCCGCCTCCGTCTCCGGCACCATGCCTCCGCGCCGCCGTTCCGCCTCCGGCTACTTCGGCGTCCGGGCGCGGCCAGCGGCGGCGGCGCGCGGAGATCCGCTCCGGCGACGAGCGGATCCGCCTCGGGACATTCGACACGGCGCACGAGGCGGCGCGGGCGTACGACACCGTCGCCTGGCGCCTCGGCCGCTCCCGCCGGACGATGAACTTCCACGACGTCTGGACGCGGGAGCAGGCGGAGGCGCTCGCGCTGCCATCGCCGGCCATCACGCGCGAGCAGCAGCGCCGCCGGCGGGAGCTCGAGCAGCGGCTTCTCACCGCCGAGCGCGACGAACGCCTCCGCCTCGAGTGGGCGCAACAATTTCCCGAAGACGTCGCGGCGATGGAGGCGTTTTACAATCAGAAGGAGGAGGAGAAGGCGGCGCTCAAAGCGAAGAAGAAGGCGAGCCGCGAGAAGCGCCGGGCGGAGTCCGCGGCGAGGAAGGCGGCGAGGGCCGAGAAGGCGGCGAGGAAGGAGGAGGAGAGGAAAAAACGGCGCCGGGCCGTCCACCATCGTTCTCTCCTCCCCCTCCTCCTTCGAGTGGACTTCGACGCCGGTGTCCGAGACGACTCCGAGTTGCCACTCGTCCGACTTCACGTGGGATTCGGAGTAGGATAGACTAGTTTCAAATAAAATGTATTTCGTATCGTCGAACTTTTAATATATTTCATATTTTTAAATAAATTTTGTGTTTTATTTGAATTGTTTGAATTATTTTGAATTGAGAACGGTCGCAGTAGCCGTTCGTGCCGCGCCGCGCGCTGCAAAATGGCGCGCCCGGCGGAGGAGCACTTTTCCTGCCCGAGAACGCGCGGTAAAATGCCACTTCCGGCGGGGCACTTTTCACCGCTGCACGCGCTATGTGTTTACAGCGCGCTGAAACCGGCGTATAGTGCGCCGATTTTTCTAGCGCCTGTTGGAGATGCTCTAAGTGATTTCCTATGGCCCTAATAATGATGTATGCTATTATTTTCAACGGTAGATTTTGTCGCCTTGTCCTATGAGCCCTTTTTTGGTTCGATGTTTCAAGTAACCTAAAAATGCAAATAACATAGCTAGAGATTATTTTTCGTTTTTTTTCTTACAGTATACAAAAGAATTTTACAAGAGGATTAATTACATGTCTTGATTTATTCATTTCAGTAAGAACTTGGTAGTCCTTATTTGCTGCCGTATGGTGTGTCCTTCATTATGTTGCATTCTATTCTAGTATTTAGTTATTTACTAAGATTTGTCAAATCTAACAATGGCAATAAATCCTTGTTGGCAACGAGGGCTTTTGGGTCTGCTGCTGGAGTCGAACAGAGGAGGCCTCTCGGCTTGCAAAGTTGCAAGTGCAGAGAGTCAGCGTGCGGCAGGTGCGAAACGCATAGCCAAGGTTTAAAATCAAAGCTAACAACCCTAGTTTGGTTCAACAGCGCTCTCCATGTAGTCATTCATTATTCACGGTTACTTCACTGTCAAGCCATTGGTTGCCATCAGTCTCGCACCTCAAGTTTTCAGACTCTTCATTCAGGTGATCCGAATCTGATTCCTACACTGTCCAGTAACCTGGAGCGAATGGCACAGCTGACAGTTCATGTCAGTATGTCACATAATTCAGCTTTATTAAGAGCAAGCTCAACAAATGATCCATTTGGAGTGAAGCGTGGGTTGCATTACGATACAACTGTCCGAAGTCTTTTTTCTGAAGAAAAAACTGGGGAAAGTCTGAACTCTGAACAGACATACACTTACCGTACCATCTATCTCTCAGAAGAAGAAGAAAATAGCCAAGATTCAGGCGCTGAGACAAGCATCTCTGATCGTGCGCAGCTCGGCGGCCGCATCCCTCATGCTCATCCTCTCATACGGCGCTGCTCTGGTGCAGCTAAGCCCGACCCTGATGGCAGAAACCAAGCAATCCCGCACTGAAACACCGCTGTAATCACCATCGAATTCAGTGGTAACCAACATCGTCGTATCGAGGACCTCCTCAGTCCTGTCGGGGAACGCCGCGCCGACAAACCCCTGCAGTGTCTGGCCGTCCTCGAAGGAGTCCTCTGTCGGCGACTTCCCAGAGAAGATCTCCAGCAGTGTTATGCCGAAGCTGTATGTGTCTCCATTCGTAGAAACTTTACCAGTCGTGCCGTACTCTGCAGTTGTAAAGCAGTCAAGCCAGGAAATGTGAGCTATATGTAGTACAACATCAGAGCGTGTTAATCTGGTATTTAAATTACCTGGTGCGACATAGCCGATCGTGCCTCTGATTCCAATGGTGCTCTCAGAGCTGGCGATGTCTTGGATCCCTGGATCAAGAAGCAGCTTCGCGAGGCCAAAGTCACCGATGCAGGCTGTCATGTCCTCGCCGAGAAGAACATTGCTCGGCTTGAGATCGCAGTGGATGATAGGTGGTACGCAGCTGTGGTGGAGATAGTGCAGCGCGTCGGCAATGTCCACCACAATGTTGAGCCGCTGGATCGCGGTCAGCCTGCCAACATTCTTGAGCGCTTCAGGCGTCGGATGCAACCACCTGTCTAGGCTATAGTTGGGCATGAGCTCAAACACTAGAGCTCTGAACTCGTCGCCCCTTGGGGTGATGCTGGAGCAGCAAGTGATGATGCTAATCAGATTCCGGTGTCGTATGGTTCGCAATGCCTCACACTCTGACAGGAATGTCTTGGAGGCACCGACTTGCTGTAGATCGAACACCTTCACGGCCACGGTGCCGTGCTCGAACCCCTCCTTGACTTTCAGGGGCAGAGTCCCCTTGTAAACAGAGCCAAACTTTCCTGCACCTATCAGATTACTATCTGCAAAGCCGTCCGTGGCTTTTGCCAATTCGGCATAGGAGATCCTCTCGTAGTTCATGCCATCAAGTATGTCTGGCTGTGTCGTGCTTTCTCCATGTCTCGACTTTCTCTTGTAGCATAGGAAAATGGCGAGGAACATGCCCGAGAAGAGAGATATGCCGAAGATCGGTACCACGATAGGAAGACGCCAATCTGTATGTTGAGTGTGCCTTGCAACAGGACATCGCAGCAGATGGAGCTGCGGAACGCCACCACAGAGCTCGCTGTTCCCGGCGATGTTAAGCCCGGTCAGGTTTGCAAGCACGCCATGGAGCGGCACCTGACCTTCCAAATGGTTGTAGGAGACGTCCATCTTGATCAACGAGCTCGCGTTCCCCAGCTCATCAGGGATTACTCCTGTCAGGTTGTTCCATGAAAGGTACAGCTCCTGCAGCCCAGGCATGTCGCCGAGCTCTGACGGGATGCTACCTGACAATCTGTTGCTTGTCAGGTTCAGCCTCCGGAGCCCCTTCAGTTTGCTCAGCGACAGTGGGATGGTTCCGTTGAAGAGGTTGCTATCCAAATCGAGCAACTCTAAGCTCTGGCAACTATCGAGCTGCTCTGGTATCTCGCCGTTGAAGAAGTTTCTGGACAACTTCAGGAACGCGAGGTTCCCAAGGCGGATGACGTCGCGAGGAAGCGGGCCTTCGAGCCTGTTGTTCGACAAGTCCATTGCTTGGGATAGCGATGGAAGGTCGAAGAGCTGTGTCGGGACTTGGCCGGTAAGCTTGTTGGCAGAGAGATTGAGAAGAACCATTTCCTGCAGGTTACCGAGGGTTGGAGGGATGGATCCACTCAACACATTACTGCTCAGCACTAGCTTGAGCATCTTTGTCAGGCTGCCGATGGAAGATGGCACTGTCCCTGACAATTTGTTCTCCTGCAACCGTAACTCCATGAGGTTCTTGAGCTTCCCAATCCCGTCCGGAATGGTGCCGGTGAGGAGATTGGACTCAAGCCCCAACGTTTGCAGTGCAGTGAGGTTCCCAATGCTAGGTGGAATGGACCCTGACATGCGGTTGCCCCCGAGGTTTAATTCCAAAAGCTCCCTCGAGAGGCTGCTGATGGAGATTGGCATCCTCCCGCTGAAATTGTTGTTGTCGAGAGAAAGCCTACGTAGGCCGCTGCAGTTTGTCAAACGGTCCAAGAACTCCCACCCAACGCCATCAGTTGCAGCCAACTCATTGTTGGATATCTCCAGTGCATATAGGCACAACGTCCCTATCTCATGCGGCACCCGACCACTGAAGCCGTTGTCCGAGAGGCTGAGATATGTCATGCCGGACGCGTTTGCTAGTGTTGCTGGAATCAACCCAGTGAGTCTGTTCCCGCCGAGGAAGAGGCCCCCAAGGTTCTTCATGCCCGCGCCTGCGTACGGCGGAAGGCTCCCACGGAATGCATTGTCCGCGAGAGACATGTCTGCCAAGAAGGACATGTTGAAGAATCCAGGTGGGATATCACCGTCCAATTTGTTCTGGGAGACAGTAAGTGTTTGGAGGAGAGGAAGTCGCGAGAGGCCAACAGGGAGATTGCCTTGTAGAAGATTCTGGTCTAGCTTGAGGCTCTCGAGATTGGTGAGGTTGTCGAGTGACAGCGGTATATCGCCGGACAACGAGTTGCCATAGAGCCATAGGTAGGTGAGATTTGGCATAGTCCCGAGCCAGTCGGGGATGGCACCGGCGAGGCTGTTGTTGTTGAGGTACACATAGGCGAGGCCGGTGCAGTTGCGGAGGCTATCAGGTATCACCCCGCTGAGCCCGTTGTCGCAGAAGCTGAGGTAACTAAGACGTCGCAGCCGCCCGAGGGTCGCTGGGATGCTCCCCGAGAAGGCGTTCTTGCTGAAGTTGAGGGTCTCCAGGTAGGTGAGGTTGCCGATGGCAGGGGAGATGGACCCAGAGAGGCCAGACACGCCCAGGGACGTCACGTGCCCGTGGTCGCAGATCACCCCTTCCCACCGGCAGAAGTGCGCCGTGCTGTTCCACGACTGGAGCGTACCTGACGGGTCCGACACGCCGGCCCTGAATGCCCGCAGTGCGTCCCGCTCGGAGTTGCGGCTCTTGCTTCCCTCCACTAGCTGTACGGCCAGCAAGAGCAGAAACAGGAACACTGCCAGAGGTCGTGCCGTGGTTGCCATATCTAGTGCAGGTAGCTAGTGTGAACTGTGTACCGTGGAGTGAGTGTGATCACCAGAAATCCTGAGATTGTGTGTGTCAAGAGCTTTGGCGTGCACACGACTTATATAGGAGTGGTGCGCCATTGCTAGTGCTGGATGGCCGTCTCGGTTTGCCGTGCAAAGCGGGGTGCCAACGCAGTAACGCAAGATGCTATCATCATGCATTAACATGCCACTCTCCACTCGGCAGCAGCAGCAGAGCATGCCACGCATGGACTGACCGACCTTTTCTTGTGAAAAAATTCAAAGGTGTGGATGAATGTTACTATAGGCTATAGCTAATCGGCTAGGTGTTGACCTGACAGGTGGTCTTCTGGTTAGCATTATAGGTAATGGCTGTCCATGACAGAAACCGGTTTGTTATCTTTCGGTGGAAAATCTCTACTCCAAGCTAGCATTTGCTCCTAGCTAGCTGCCTGGGGAGGTGGAGATGGAAAATGCATAGAAATTTTGTGGAAATTTCTGTACGGGAATCTTGCTGCACTATTACATGAGGCCGTGGCTGTCCGGGCAGACAAATGAGAGGCCTCTCAAACCAATCTCAGTTTTGGACAGTCCTTGGTTGTCACATCGATGAATTGGACTCCAGTTTGACATTACGTTGAACACGGAGGCTTTGCCTTGTCCTATGAGATCATTTTGGTAGGATATTTCAAAGAACCTGAACATGTAAATCACAGAGCTAGAAGACGAAATATTTGGAGAACTAGATGTAAATTTGTTTTTTAGGGGAAAAAGTAGTTTCCTACTGCAATGTACTCCCTCTGGTCTTGTTTAATCGACGCAGCTGTAGTACGTAGATAAGCTACTTCCAGTTCACACTTCGCGTCAATTTTATCCATCCAGAGGGAGTATATACATTTTCTGTTTAATTCTTACAAGTGTACAAAACAATCTCACAAAGAGAAAGAAAGCAGATAGAAAACTGGCTAGTCTTAGCTTATTCATTTCAGTAGGAACTTGGTTATCCTTCATTCTGTTGCATTCTATATACCAAGACTTGTCAAATATAGCCGTGATGTTTTGTTCATTTACATATATAGTTGCGTCGACGCTAAAGTTGTGCACCATTAATATTTCTCTTGTTTCATCTGATTGACCTATTGACATGGCGAACTGGGAGGCGATCAGGCTTTAACAAAAATTACTGCCAATTTCAGCGGATGTTGCTGGATTTTGCCGCATGTTGCACGTAACTGGTGCACAGGTTCTGCTAACCTGAAATTCAGAGGAGGCCGCTCCGCTTGCAAGTGCGTAAAGGCGCACCGGCAGGTGCCAAGCACAAAACCCTAGGTTGGTTATGATGACAAACTTGTGGGGCCAGTTGTTGGCGTGACTAGTATGGCAGATCTATTATTGTGACGGCACTAACAAATATTGAGACTCGTTCAAAGTTCAAATTCTAAACTCGCTTCTATCTATAATCACACCTATTTTTTGTAGGAAGGCTACCTCTTTAGCACGGGCAGGTCCTTGGATGAAAGTTCACTCACAACTGCTTCATAGCCTCCAAAGAAGAAGTTGCTGCCATCCTGCAAAGATCACAGAGTTAAGAACTGCTCATTTATATACTATAAACTGCACATCCCGGATGTCTGCTAAGCAATTGGACCGTACGAATTAGGAACTAAGAATTAATTTACAAAAGGTTCTGCTAACCTGAAATTCATCTTCGACTTTTGCAGAAAATGACCCACCATCGCAATATCTTACCTTAACTTTATTCCAATTGTAAAAATCTGCAGTTTTAAATGAAATATTTCTCAGCAATGTACAAATATAGTGCCTATACAATACCATTGCATGAAATATATCGGAAAGATCGCTTGAAGCGGGATTACTGAAGAAAAGATTCGGCATATTCAAACAGAACAACAACATAATACAGTGTCTGCAATGTCCACACCGGACCGAAAGTCACTCACAGTTATACAGTAACAATGTCCACACGTGACCGAAAGTCACTCAGAGTAATTCTGTAGAGATCCTCAGATTGGTTATTTAGTGGGGTAATTATAAACGGATTAAAACTCGGATGAAGGTAAGATAACCAGTGTAGTAAACAACTCAGTTCATTCTTAAACACTGAACTGCAGAACTTTGGAATACTGGAACCATCGATGCATATTCGCCAGCCGTGGCTGCCGCTGGAAACTAGAACATACCTGGATTCTGCAATCCGTCGTGGCTCAAGATGCCGGCGAACTCAACCATCGTGCCATGTAGTCAGACGAACATATATCTGTTTCCTTGCGTTGATCACACACGGTCAGGTTCCTGCACCACGTACCACCCTGCAGCTCGATCAGCACCAAAAGCTTCGACAGTCATCCCCACTAGGGCCCAAGAACAAACAGATACGGAGCAGAGATATATGATATCACCTGACCTACAAGTGAAGGAGCCATTTTTTGGACCCCTCGACGAACCTCGGGATCCAGTGGTACCAAGGCGGACTACCTTACAGGCACACGACGCCGCTGTCCTTGGTGCCGTCGAAGAGCGTTGGAGGCGGTGGCTGTAGGACGGATAGGAGGTGGTGGTGGTGGAGGATGGAGGGGAAGAGTCGCGAGATGGGGGTTGAAGAAGAAGAAGGCGGCGAGGAGTGCGGCGGCGAATGCTTCTGCGGCGGCGGTGCCGCGGTGGACGTGGCGGAGATACCAGAGGCGCATGCGGTGCGTCGCCGGCGCGGTGAAGGAGGCTCCAGCAGCACATTTTTTTGACAGCCGAGGCAGCAAGTCAATTCCTATTCATCACCCGTTAGCGATGGTTAGTAGCCATCGCACACACGGTGGGTAGTTATGGGCCTGGCCCGAGTTACTCGACTTGCCTGCTCCACTTTTTTGAATTTAAGTAAATTTTAAATTCGTGCAAACTTTGCTGAGATTCTAAATTTCTTTAAAACTATTTTTTTGCTCAACTTCGAAATTTGTTCAAATTTTCTTTCTTAGATTCGAAATTTGTTAAAAAATTATTTTCTGCTAATATTCCAATTTTGAGCAAATTTCAAATTCAAGCAAATTTCAAATTTAAGAAAATTTTAAAATTTAGCACATTTAAAATTAGAGCAAATTTTCAAATTAAGCAATTTTCGAATTCATGCAATTTCAAATTCGGGCAAATTTCAATTTTAAACTTTTTGTGGGTTTTTTCAAAGAAAGCTAATAAAAAACGACTAGAAAAACGTCAAACGGAACCATATGGGCCAAGCCCATTAACGGTTTCTCTTAGCGATGGTTATAAACTTTGGCGATGGGTAGCTCCTCGTATTGGACATGGGCCGTGGACTGCTAGATGGGCCACGTGTAGCTCTTTTGAGGTCTCTTATGGATGATGTAGGTAGGGTTAAATTTAATAATGCTCGCCCTGATGAGCTTCAAATATCTATGCTCTAAAGACTAAAACGAATTAGCTTTTTTGGTGTAGCGGCAGCGCCACAGAAACATGTGCGCCATATATTGGTGCTGACATTTTTTTCCAGGAGATCCCCAAAAAAATCGATTTTCATTACCATCAGAGAACGAAAACATATAGATATCCAAAAGAAAAGAAAGCAATGAAAGTGAGCGCCGCCTACTAGCGTTCTTAGATGGATTGCGACTAGAGGTGCAACTACTGTTCAAAAGATCAGTCGATATACTGATTTATCGGCCAACTTGTCGTGAATCCGGTGGTCATTGATAGGATTTCAGCATATCGCGCGCCACCGATATTTTAGCCGATTTTCTGCATGAGAGTCAATATTCCGTCCGATTTTCACTCTCATAGCCGACATTTCGGCTGATTGTCAGTGAAATTTCAATGAAATTTGGTATGGCAGTCGATATTTTCGTCCTATGGTTTTGTAGAATTATGCATTAGCTCAAATTTTGCATTATTATTGATTCAAATGCAGTGAATCAAGGTAATATTTATGTGCAATGCTCCAATATTATTTTTTGCATAGCATAATATAGAAAATTTAGTGTCAAAAATTAGGATTTACAAAAAAAATAAGCCGATAAATGGCTGGCCGATAAAATCAACTAATCGATCTATAAGCGATTAATCTTCATTTTAAGGCTGACCGATAAGTTAAGATTAACGATTTCTTGAACATTGGGTTCAACTACTTATATACAACACAGGGTTGATCATGTAAACTAACAACAACACACAAGTGGCACCCAATGCCACCAGCAAAAGCAGGAGACGATGGATTACGACTATTGGTGCTGAGATGGTACTCATCTCCTGGCAAGCCCAAAAGGACACTGTCAACTGCTTAAGCGCCGGGCAGTGACGGTGACAACTGACATGCACGCCTTGCCCGAGCTCTCTTTGCATTATAAAATAGTTGGAGCACAAAATAGGGTATCTGCTGGAGCACCGCCGCGCCTTAGCCATATATTAGGGGCTTTTTGGATGCCGCTCTGAAGTGAGACTTCTGTTGAAGATCTGGTTGATCGTCGAGCCAAACAATGGACTGAGATCCAACTGCCTTACTAGCTAAAGTATGAGCTACCTTATTACTTTCTCTTGGACAGTGATTAAAAACAACATGGGAAAACCCTCTACAAAGAACAGAGCATTCTTCATAAAATGATGCAGCCGCACCATGTGAATTTCCACCGTCTTGCATTATCTCAATCACATCCATACAGTCATTGTTGACAACCAGTCTGGTGCATCCAACCTGCCCAACAAGGAGGAGGCCATCTCCTAGTGCGCGAGCTTCAGCAATCGCTGCATTTGAAATTGAAGCGATAGAGCAGCAGCCTCCCGCTACAAAATTTCCTTGATCGTCTCTTATCACAGCTCCAGTTGCACCTATAAAAGACTGATCATAGAAGGACGCATCAACGTTAAGTTTTGTGTAGCCTTCCTTTGGTTTTTCCCACCCACCCCGGCGAATCCCTGGGTTCTTCTTGCATGATCAGGTGTAGTTCAATGTAATGGTTCTGATAGACTGAGCCGAATACAGAGGGTTGGAGACTGTCTCCTCGTGAACTATCTTCCTTCTCTACCACCAAATGTACCAACAAGTAGTTGCAATTAACTCTTTGGTATTTACACCTTGAAGGTTTGTAGCTTGGGTGTGTGGTTGTCTCAAAAGAACCTCAAGAACTGCAAATCCAGAACGGTCAAAAGTGGAGGCTTCGTTGATTCGATCTGCTAGACCAAGCTTCTCCCAAATTTCAGCTGCTCTTGAACATTGAAAGAACAGATGCAGAGTGTCCTCACAGTAAATCTTGCACACCGGGCATAGGCTGCTAGGTATAATATGCCTATTTGCAAGTGTGCAATTACAGGGAATAGTACCATGTAAATATCTTCAGGAAAAAAAATTCACCTTCGTTGAGATTTTTAGTGACCAAACTTTGGACCAAACAATGTAACTATTTTTTATGATCAATAAAGTTGCCATGATGGCTTTTCCTTAAAAAAAAATAGATTTCTGTTGAAGATGTTCGAAAAACACAACAAGATCTCGTTCCCAGTAATGTCAGCATCTCTGGATATTCGTCGGGTTGCCGGCAACAACCCACCGCGACCACTTAGCATTAATCGCAGGCTACACGTGTACGAGTAGGTTTGGACAAGTAATCCAAGTACGTAGGTCTTGATTTGTATTCCGACTAGGATTAGAGCTCATGCCAATGCGTGTATATAAGTAGGCATTAGTGCTCCATCGACTTCTATTTCGCGTGCGTTGCGTACGTGAGCAGTAGCTAGATATCTACGCGTGCATCTGCGAGTTCAGATTTGCTGACAGACCAAAGCCAACAGACCGCTCGCAATAATGGCCCACCACGTCGAGCACCTGCACGCCGCCGAAGCCGTCGACGATGCCATCGTCCGGGAGGCCGAGACAGAGCGCCTGGTGGTCGTCCGGTTCGGCCACAGCGTGCACGCTGACTGCGTGAGCGTGGACGCCGCCATGGCCGCCGCCGCCGAGCTCGTCGGCCCCGTCGCTGCGCTGTACGCTGTCGACATCGAGGAGGTGCAGGATTTCAACGCCATGTACGAGCTCCACGACAGGCCCTGCACTGTCATGTTCTTCCACGGGAATCGGCACGTCGACGTACGCGGCCCCGGCGGCAGTAGGGACGACATAGCATGGGATGCATACAGCGCCGATGAATTCGTCGGCCTTGTCTGGACGGTGCACGAGAGAGCCACGGCTGGCCGCCGACTCGTCGACCTCGACTAGGAGCTGCCAGCGGTTGTGTAGCATGGTTCTAATTAAAAATTTTCTTTTCAAGATACATTGATTCTACTAGCATCGTTGTCCATGCGACCATGCACGTATGTGATAAATATCAATGTTTGAAGACCACACAAGTACTTTCACAATGTGTTTCGAAATATGCTTGTCAGGCATGATCAGTGGCAATTTATGTGTGGTCGGGGGACTGCTATAGTTGTTTTCAGTAGCAGGAGTGTTAAATAACATAATAAGGGTCTATAGGTAGATTCAACCGTTCGTGTCTAAAATCTAAATACGATGGAGACGGGCGGCCCTAGCTGGCGCTCGCGCGCCAGGATTAAATCGAGCGATCGGTTTCGGACAACCCAATTTGGGAATAAAACGGTAAAACCGCGTTTCCCTTTCGTGGTAATTGTGGACCACAGAGGTTACGTGCCTTAATTGATTTGCCTTCCGCAATTCCGTTTCCGCTCGTGACACAAGTTGGGTTGTCGTACGTTAATTTGCTTGCTGCACGTGGGCAATTCCCTTTACATGTTCACGTAGTAAAATATTAACTATTCCCTTATTCTCTTTTTGGGCTAGTGAAATTTTAGGGTTAAAAAAAAGGGAGGGGAGCAGCATAATCCACTTGCAAATGAAATGAACTATGACTTGCAACATGACAATTCCCTTCTTCCGCAATTCCCTTCTTGGTAACATAATAATGTAGGTGTTGGTTAAGCTTCCACATACATGTTGATAAAGACTCAATGGGAGTGTTGGTAACATATGGACTAAGGTGTTGATGAAGAGTTCATGGGAGGGTTGATAAGTAGGGTTGATAAACATTGAGTCACCTGTTGATGAATAATGCATGAGAGGGTTGATAAGTAGGTTCCCTTGTTCCCTTAAGAAACAAAAAGGACCACTTTTGTCTACAGAAAAAGAAAGAAAGAAGATGGTAACAAAGAGAGTAGATGGGTTGATAAAACATTGAGTCACTTGTTGATGAAAAGTGCATGGGAGGGTTGATAAGTAGGTTCCCTTGTTTCCCTAAAAAACAAAAAGGACCACCTTTGTCTACAAAAAAAGAGAAATAAAAAGAAGGAGGTAACAAGAGAGTAGATGGGTTGGTAAAACATTGAGCCACCTATTGATGAAGAGTGCATGGGATGGTTGATAAGTAGGTTCACTTGTTCCCTTAAAAAACAAAAAGGACCACCTTTGTCTACAGAAAAAGAAAAAAGAAGGAGGTAACAAAAAGAGTAGATGGGTTGGTAAAATATTGAGCCACCTATTGATGAAGAGTGCATGGGAGGGTTCATAAGTAGGTTCCCTTATTCCCTAAAAATACCAAAAAGGACCACCTTTGTCTACAGAAAAAGAAAGAAAGAAGATGGTAACAAGAGATTAGATGGGTTGATAAAACATTGAGTCACATGTTGATGAAGAGTGCATGGTAGGGTTGATAAGTAGGTTCCCTTATTCCCTTAAAAAACAAAAAGCACCACCTTTGTCTACAAAAAAAGAGAAATAAAAAGAAGGAGGTAACAAGAGAGTAGATGGGTTGATAAAACATTGAGCCACCTATTGATGAAGAGTGCATGGTAGGGTTGATAAGTAGGTTCCCTTGTTCCCTTAAAAAACAAAAAGGACCACCTTTGTCTACAAAAAAAGAAAGAAGATGGTAACAAAAGAGTAGATGGGTTGGTAAAACATTGAGCCACCTATTGATGAAGAGTGCATGGGAGGGTTGATAAGTAGGTTACCTTGTTGCCTTAAAAAACAAAAAGCACCACCTTTGTGTACAGAAAAAAAAGAAGGAGGTAACAAAAGAGTAGATGTGTTGGTAAAACATTGAGCAACCTATTGATGAAGAGTGCATGGGATGGTTGATAAGTAGGTTCCCTTGTTCCCTTAAAAAACAAAAAGGACCACCTTTGTGTAGAGAAAAAGAAAAAAAGAAGGAGGTAACAAAAGAGTAGATGGGTTGTTAAAACATTGAGCCACCTATTGATGAAGAGTGCATCGGAGGGTTGATAAGTAGGTTCCCTTATTCCTTTAAAAACCCAAAAAGGACCACCTTTGTCTACAGAAAAAGAAAGAAAGAAGATGGTAACAAGAGAGTAGATGGGTTGATAAAATATTGAGTCACTTGTTGATGAAGAGTGCATGGGAGGGTTGATAAGTAGGTTCCCTTGTTTCCCTAAAAAACAAAAAGGACCACCTTTGTCTACAAAAAAAGAGAAATAAAAAGAAGGAGGTAACAAGAGAGTAGATGGGTTGGTAAAACATTGAGCCACCTATTGATGAAGAGTGCATGGGATGGTTGATAAGTAGGTTCCCTTAAAAAACAAAAAGGACCACCTTTGTCTACAAAAAAAGAAAAAAGAAGGAGGTAACAAAAAGAGTAGATGGGTTGGTAAAACATTGAGCCACATATTAATGAAGAGTGCATGGGAGGGTTCATAAATAGGTTCCCTTATTCCCTTAAAATACCAAAAAGGACCACCTTTGTCTACAGAAAAAGAAAGAAAGAAGATGGTAACAAGAGATTAGATGGGTTGATAAAACATTGAGTCACATGTTGATGAAGAGTGCATGGTAGGGTTGATAAGTAGGTTCCCTTATTCCCTTAAAAAACAAAAAGCACCACCTTTGTCTACAAAAAGAGAGAAATAAAAAGAAGGAGGTAACAAGAGAGTAGATGGGTTGATAAAACATTGAGCCACCTATTGATGAAGAGTGCATGGTAGGGTTGATAAGTAGGTTCCCTTGTTCCCTTAAAAAACAAAAAGGACCACCTTTGTCTACAAAAAAAGAAAGAAAGAAGATGGTAACAAAAGAGTAGATGGGTTGGTAAAACATTGAGCCACCTATTGATGAAGAGTGCATGGGAGGGTTGATAAGTAGGTTACCTTGTTGCCTTAAAAAACAAAAAGCACCACCTTTGTGTACAGAAAAAAAAGGAGGTAACAAAAGAGTAGATGTGTTGGTAAAACATTGAGCAACCTATTGATGAAGAGTGCATGGGATGGTTGATAAGTAGGTTCCCTTGTTCCCTTAAAAAACAAAAAGGACCACCTTTGTGTACAGAAAAAGAAAAAAAGAAGGAGGTAACAAAAGAGTAGATGGGTTGTTAAAACATTGAGCCACCTATTGATGAAGTGTGCATGAGAGGGTTGATAAGTAGGTTCCCTTATTCCCTTAAAAACCCAAAAAGGACCACCTCTGTCTACAGAAAAAGAAAGAAAGAAGATGGTAACAAGAGAGTAGATGGGTTGATAAAATATTGAGCCACCTATTGATGAAGAGTGCATGGGAGGGTTGATAAGTAGGTTCCCTTATTCCCTTAAAAAACCAAAAAGGACCACCTTTGTCTACAAAAAAAGAGAAATAAAAAGAAGGAGGTAACAAAGAGAGTAGATGGGTTGATAAAACATTGAGTCACCTGTTGATGAAGAGTGCATGGGAGGGTTGATAAGTAGGTTCCCTTGTTGCCTTAAAAAACAAAAAGGACCACCTTTGTGTACAGAAAAAGAAAAAAAGAAGGAGGTAACAAAAGAGTAGATGGGTTGGTAAAACATTGAGCCACCTATTGATGAAGAGTGCATGGGAGGGTTGATAAGTAGGTTCCCTTATTCCCTTAAAATACCAAAAAGGACCACCTTTGTCTACAGAAAAAGAAAGAAAGAAGATGGTAACAAGAGAGTAGATGGGTTGATAAAACATTGAGTCACCTGTTGATGAAGAGTGCATGGGAGGGTTGATAAGTAGGTTCCCTTGTTCCCTTAAAAAACAAAAAGGACCACCTTTGTCTACAAAAAAAGAGAAATAAAAAGAAGGAGGTAACAAGAGAGTAGATGGGTTGATAAAACATTGAGTCACCTGTTGATGAAGAGTGCATGGTAGGGTTGATAAGTAGGTTCCCTTGTTCCCTTAAAAAACCAAAAAGGACCACCTTTGTCTACAGAAAAAGAAAGAAAGAAGATGGTAACAAGAGAGTAAATGGGTTGATAAACATTGAGTCACCTGTTGATGAATAATGCATGAGATGGTTGATAAGTAGGTTCCCTTGTTCCCTTAAGAAACAAAAAGGACCACCTTTGTCTACAGAAAAAGAAAGAAAGAACATGGTAACAAGAGAGTAGATGGGTTGATAAAACATTGAGTCACCTGTTGATGAAGAGTGCATGGGAGGTTGATAAGTAGGTTCCCTTGTTCCCTTAAAAAACAAAAAGGACCACCTTTGTCTACAAAAAAAGAGAAATAAAAAGAAGAAGGTAACAAGAGAGTAGATGGGTTGGTAAAACATTGAGCCACCTATTGATGAAGAGTGCATGGGAGGGTTGATAAGTAGGTTCCCTTGTTCCCTGAAATAACAAAAAGGACCACATTTGTCTACAGAAAAAGAAAGAAAGAAGATGGTTAGAAGATAATAGATGGGTTGATAAAACATTGAGTCACCTGTTGATGAAGAGTGCATGGGAGGGTTGATAAGTAGGTTCCCTTGTTGCCTTAAAAAACAAAAAGGACCACCTTTGTGTACAGAAAAAGAAAAAATAAGGAGGTAACAAAAGAGTAGATGTGTTGATAAAACATTGAGCCACCTATTGATGAAGAGTGCATGGGAGGGTTGATAAGTAGGTTGCCTTGTTGCCTTAAAAAACAAAAAAGGACCACCTTTGTGTACAGAAAAAGAAAAAAACAAGGAGGTAACAAAAGAGTAGATGTGTTGATAAAACATTGAACCACCTATTGATGAAGAGTGCATGGGATGGTTGATAAGTAGGTTCCCTTGTTCCCTTAAAAAACAAAAAGGACCACCTTTGTGTACAGAAAAAGAAAAAAAAGAAGGAGGTAACAAAAGAGTAGATGTGTTGGTAAAACATTGAGCCACCTATTGATGAAGAGTGCATGGGAGGGTTGATAAGTAGGTTCCCTTGTTCCCTTAAAAAACCAAAAAGGACCACCTTTGTCTACAGAAAAAGAAAGAAAGAAGATGGTAACAAGAGAGTAGATGGGTTGGTAAAACATTGAGTCACCTGTTGATGAAGAGTGCATGGGAGGGTTGATAAGTAGGTTCCCTTGTTGCCTTAAAAAACAAAAAGAACCACCTTTGTGTAGAGAAAATGAAAAAAAAGGAGGTAACAAAAGAGTAGGTGGGTTGGTAAAAACATTGACTCATCTATTGATGAAAGAGTGCATGGGAGGTTGATAAGTAGGTTCCCTTGTTCCCTTAAAAAACCAAAAAGGACCACCTTTGTCTACAGAAAAAGAAAGAAAGAAGATGGTAACAAGAAAGTAAATGGGTTGATAAAACATTGAGTCACCTGTTGATGAATAGTGCATGAGATGGTTGATAAGTAGGTTCCCTTGTTCCCTTAAGAAACAAAAATGACCACCTTTGTCTACAGAAAAAAAAAGAAAAGAAGATGGTAACAAAAGAGTAGATGGGTTGATAAAACATTGAGCCACCTATTGATGAAGAGTGCATGGGAGGGTTGATAAGTAGGTTCCCTTGTTCCCTTAAAAAACAAAAAGGACCACCTTTGTGTACAGAAAAAGAAAAAAAGAAGGAGGTAACAAAAGAGTAGATGGGTTGGTAAAAACATTGAGCCACCTATTGATGAAGAGTACATGGGAGGGTTGATAAAATAGGTTCCCTTATTCCCTTAAGAAACCAAAAAGGACCACCTTTGTCTATAGAAAAAGAAAGAAAGAATATGGTAACAAGAGAGTAGATGGGTTGGTAAAACATTGAGTCACCTGTTGATGAAGAGTGCATGGGAGGGTTGATAAGTAGGTTCCCTTTTTCCCTTAAAAAACAAAAAGGACCACCTTTGTGTACAGAAAAAAAAGGAGGTAACAAAAGAGTAGATGGGTTTGTAAAACATTGAGCCACCTATTGATGAAGAGTGCATGGGAGGGTTGATAAGTAGGTTCCCTTATTCCCTTAAAAAACCAAAAAGGACCACCTTTGTCTACAGAAAAAAGAAAGAAAGAAGATGGTAACAAGAGAGTAGATGGGTTTGTAAAACATTGAGTCACCTATTGATGAAGAGTGCATGGGAGGGTTGATAAGTAGGTTCCCTTGTTGCCTTAAAAAACAAAAAGGACCACGTTTGTCTACAGAAAAAAGAAAGAAAGATGGTAACAAGAGAGTAGATGGGTTTGGTAAAAAACATTGAGTCACCTGTTGATGAAAGATTGCATGGGAGGGTTGATAACTTGGTTCCCTTGTTCCCTTAAAAAACAAAAAGGACCACCTTTGTGTAGAGAAAAAAAAAGGAGGTAACAAAAGAGTAGATGGGTTGGTAAAAACATTGAGTCATCTATTGATGAAGAGTGCATGGGAGGTTGATAAGTAGGTTCCCTTGTTCCCTTAAAAAACCAAAAAGGACCACCTTTGTCTACAGAAAAAGAAAGAAAGAAGATGGTAATAAGAGAGTAAATGGGTTGATAAAACATTCAGTCACCTGTTGATGAATAGTGCATGAGATGGTCGATAAGTAGGTTCCCTTGTTCCCTTAAGAAACAAAAAGGACCACCTTTGTCTATAGAAAAAAAAAAGATGGTAACAAGAGAGTAGATGGGTTGATAAAACATTGAGTCACCTGTTGATGAAGAGTGCATGGGAGGGTTGATAATTAGGTTCCCTTGTTCCCTTAAAAAACAAAAAGGACCACCTTTGTCTACAAAAAAAGAGAAATAAAAAGAAGGAGGTAACAAAAGAGTAGATGGGTTGGTAAAACATTGAGCCACCTATTGATGAAGAGTGCATGTGATGGTTGATAAGTAGGTTCCCTTGTTCCCTTAAAAAACAAAAAGGACCAGCTTTGTCTACAGAACAAGAAAGAAAGAAGATGGTAACAAGAGAGTAGATGGGTTGATAAAACATTGAGTCACCTGTTGATGAAGAGTGCATTGGAGGGTTGATAAGTAGATTCCCTTGTTCCCTTAAAAACAAAAAGGACCACCTTTGTCTACAGAAAAAAAAGAAAAGAAGATGGTAACAAGAGAGTAGATGGGTTGATAAAACATTGAGTCACTCTGTTTATGAAGAGTGCATGGGAGGGTTGATAAGTAGGTTCCCTTGTTGCCTTAAAAAACAAAAAGGACCACCTTTGTGTACAGAAAAAGAAAAAAAGGAAGGAGGTAACAAAAGAGTAGATGGGTTGGTAAAACATTGAGCCACCTATTGATGAAGAGTGCATGGGATGATTGATAAGTAGGTTCCCTTGTTCCCTTAAAAAACAAAAAGGACCACCTTTGTGTACAGAAAAATAAAAAAAGAAGGAGGTAACAAAAGAGTAGATGGGTTGGTAAAACATTGAGCCACCTATTGATGAAGAGTGCATGGGAGGGTTGATAAGTAGGTTCCCTTATTCCCTTAAAAAAACCAAAAAGGACCACCTTTATCTATAGAAAAAAAAGAAAGAAGATGGTAACAAGAGAGTAGATGGGTTGATAAAACATTGAGTCACCTGTTGATGAAGAGTGCATGGGAGGGTTGATAAGTAGGTTCCCTTGTTCCCTTAAAAAACAAAAAGGACCACCTTTGTCTACACAAAAAGAGAAATAAAAAGAAGGAGGTAACAAAAGATGACATGGGTTGGTAAAACATTGAGCCACCTATTGATGAAGAGTGCATGGGAGGGTTGATTACTAGGTTCCCCCTATTCACGTAAGAAACAAAAAAGAAACCTAAAACATTAACTCAGTTGTTGATAAAAAGTACATGTGAGGGTTGGTACATATTTGTTGATCATTTTTCGTGATGAAGAGTAACATCTCAGATACATACATAAAAACACAGTATGAACACGGGTATTAAATCGTTTAAGATTTGTTCAGGTGTAGAGACAGGGTTTGCATTTGTAACAAGGATCACACGCCAAAAACATAGTAGCCCTTATTCAGCTACACACTCACACACTTGAATTTTTGACGTACACACAGCAAATTCCTTGAAGATGTTTTCAAGTGCAAAACACACACTTTGCATTTTAGACAAGTAGTTCAACCCATTTACAAAAAAGCCTAGTATGAACATACACACTTCACGGAGCATAGAACACGGGTGTGTCGGCGGGGGTATCATCACTCCAATCTATCTTCGGCTTCTTGTTGTAACACCCCAAATTTCAATGAAAAAAGAAAGTTAGAGAATTCCAGAAATACAAAATTTCAAACCAACAAAAACTTTTCTTTTGCATATAGTACCATGCATAGGACTTGTGCATTTGAGTGATGTGCCATGATGATTGTTATTACTTGTTTTGGTTATGCTCTAAAACCCTAGAGTGATCATGTGAAGATCACCAACCAAATAAATCAAAGTGGAAGAAATTCCCATAATTGAAAAACCCTAAAAACCCTCACATATGCCCTATGGCATTTTTATAAATTTTGACCCTAGACCTATTTTGTCTTCACCATTAGTGGAATAATGTTACTAAACAATTATCCCAACTTTTGGAAGCAAGGGTTCACAATTCAATTGATTTTCCAACACGTTTCCCACTCACATGTGATGATGACCAAATCTGCCAATTATAGTCTGGTCACCACTTTGAGCCCCTGCAATTCAATTTTTCCAAACCAATCTTTGCTAACTCTTTGCACCATTTCAAAGTCAACATCAAGGTGAACAATTTTGATGAAGACCACCCTGCCAAATTCATCTTTGATCACTAGCTATGCTCATCCAAAGTTGCAACTTTTTAATAAGTTCAACAATCTCCACTTAGCCATTTT
Organism: Lolium perenne; assembly: GCF_019359855.2. NCBI lineage: Eukaryota > Viridiplantae > Streptophyta > Magnoliopsida > Poales > Poaceae > Lolium > Lolium perenne. The sequence goes on along the minus strand of NC_067250.2, from coordinate 303,247,792 downwards.
GGCCAAATTTTGAAATCTAATTTTTCCACCACCACCTCAATTCATCTCTGGTCAATTACAACTTATCTCAACCTTCACATATCACAAACTTTCACCTTTTGAACTTTTTCCAATTTGGATAATTTTGCAATTTCCAAAATTGGGCACTATTTGCAACTATTGCAAATAGTGATCTACCTCATCCAAATTTGACCAAAGCTATCCTACAATGCTCCCTGGTTCCCTCTCTCACTAACCCTAGCATAGAAACCCTAGGGAGGGAGAGAGAACAAGCAAGACATGGCCATGCCGGCCCATGCCGGCCATGTTCTTCTCCCCCTCTCATCCTTGCTCGCCACCCCTGGCCCTGGCGCCCACACTCTCCACCGCACCCTCCTACACCACCTAGCACCGGCCATCGTCGAGGTAGACGCCGTAGCTCGCCGGAGATCGCGCGCCCAAATTCGCCCGGCATGCCGCTCGCGTCGCGACCATGCGCGCATGGACGCGCACTGGCCACGTGCCGCGCCACCACTTCGAGCACGCCCTGGACCCTCCCTCGACACGTTGAGCACCGCAGTGACACCACGACACCGCCAGACATGGCCACGACAAGACCCTGGACCGCTGCCGCCGTAGACGGGGAAGAAGATCCCGCCACCGCCGCGGCCGTCGTGGAAACAACGCGACCCAACCAAGCCTCCCCGACCAAGGCTGTCGCTGCCGTTAGACTCGCCGGGAACCGCGAGAACAGCACCACGCCCTCGCCTAGCTCACTAGCTCGCCGGAGACGCCGCGCCCGGGTCGCCCGCATCATCGCCCCGCCACCCTCTCTCGATCCTATAAATAGAGCGTTCCCTGGACAGAACTGAGCACACCACCTCGCTCCCCACCTCTCACAGCTTCTCCACCACCTCTCCACTCACTTGATCGTCGCCGGAGCTGCTCCAATTTGAAGATCGACGCCGCCAGTACCCGGAGGTCGCCGCCGTCGATTGGAGCTGTTCCAGGAGGAGCCGCTGGTACCCGGGAGCTTCGCCGTCGTCGACAACTTCCCGAGCACACTGCCCACCCTAGCCGGAGCCACGGTTAGCCCTCCGACCCCCTAGGTCCGCCGCCAGCACGTCGGGTTCTCGTCGGAGAAGACGATGAACCTCGACCGTCCGATTTGCTTCTAATCCAACGCCCCACTTTAAAACGTACCGGTTCGGGTTTTAACAGCCACTGACGCGTGGACCCCACGCTGTCAGCACGCCGCGCGTCTGTGGACCGTGGTGGGCTGGAGTGGGCCGTGTTAATTCAAATCGGCCCAGCTTCGTTTTCCCGCCGGCCCTTTTATTCAAATTTCGTTTAAATCTTTTCCATCCAAATTCAATACTGCCCAAACTTTGAAATTAAATAGTTTCAAATTGGCTAAACCAAATTTAGTGAATTTGACATTGTTAGAAAGCCACTGAAATTCTCTATCCAATGCCACTGGCCTCTTGGTCAATTTCCTTGTAGAATTAATGTGACAAAAATAACAAGCCAGGGACTTTTCCCTATTCAAATAATTCTTAAAAATCAACTAAAATAGATATTAAGTTAATTCCAACTCTAATAGCTCACATTTGACTTACACTAATTGTTTATGCAATAAAATGGTGTGGTCACTTTGCATGATCATGCCATGGTTTTGTGAATGGATATTTTGACTAGTTTAACTAGTTGATATTGTCCAAAACTATTAAAGTTAAATTGTGTGAAGTATTACACTTCATTTAAACTTGTCTCACATGAATTCATGGGATGTTTGGACCCCTGGTTCCAAACTCTCTTATATGAATTACTTGAGATTTAAATCAAATGTAGTGTTATTTAAATGGCATGAGGTGTTCCACCTCATTTAAATCATTCTCCCAAATGATGATGATGATGAACATTTGATCAAGGTCAAGATGAATTCATCCATGATTGTTGGAGAAATTAAATCTTAAGAAGATTTCAATGAGAGGAAATTATTTCTCAAGAACCCTATGGAAACTATCATTTACATATAGAATACAAATCCTATTTTAATCCCACAACCCATGCACCCTAGTTTATTTATGTGTGTGCATAGAGTAGTTTGTGTGTTTATTGGTGATGTGTGGAATAGCCCTGGAATTAGTGAGTAATTATACTCGTATTCAAATTTAGACGGTAGCACCGGAGAGTACGCCGAAGAAGAAGGTTGCTACCAGGAGGAGGAAGAGGAACAGTTTGAGAACTACCAAGGCAAGCTAAATTACTATGCAAGCTTTTATTCTTGCCAAGTGCAAAGCCCCTTTGGGGCAAGGCACCATGTCTTACCTTTTCTTATGAGAACCCATCCCAAGTTTTACTTGTTTTCCAAATGATTTTTTCCTTTTATAGTTAACTTTGGTCAAAATACAAGTGGTTGTTAGAGTAGTGAGTTAGCCTTTCCAAGCAAAGCAAGGTAGCACCCCTCATGACTTAGAGCTAGTGCTAATCAACTAAACTTGACTACTCTAGATGGGAACTTCGTGATTTTGAAAGGGATTTGAAACCTTGGAATGAAGATGCATTCCATTGAATGATTTTTGAAGGTGAATATGACCAAGAGAAGATGGTGATTTTTTTGATAAAACATGATGTTGGTTTGAATGCGATACCTTTCCAATTCTCAAGTACCCCCACAATACCTGATTATGGGTAGGGCTTAACTGGAAGTTTATGCGTCTTAGTATGGGTTCCCTCTAAACAAGCGTCATCGGGGTTACGCCGAAAGCTGCCTCTACCACAAAAGAAACGATACGATATGATGCGAAATGAGGTGAATGTCCGGCCCAAGCCCTGTGCAGTTCCCAGGTTGACAGTTGGTCTTCACTGGGAGGCCAAGCTCATGGGGAGAGGTGCTCATACTAGGATTCGTAAGTGAAAGGTTATGGTTGATGATCCGCGTACTGTGTTACGATTATTCGGGGAAATCCCGACGGATGAAATCAAATGTTGTGGCACAAGTGTGCAACCTCTGCAGAGTGTAAACCTATTCGAATAGCCGCGTCCACGGTTACGGACGGTTGGAAAGGCCATACAGTTTCCGATGTCATATCTTTGAAAATGATGTTGAAAGGTGATGGTGAATTGTCTTGTGGTGAATTGAATTGAAATCACCACTTGAATGGTGGGAATGACACTAATGTTCCCCCTTGGGTTAGTTAGCACTTGAATAAGTTTTCTCAAAATTTTGTGAACCAAAACTAGCTTTATGCAAATAAACTAGAGCTTAGCAAACCCTACTGGAATGTCTAGCACTTTTTCTTAGTATTAGTTTGCGAGTACTCAACGTACTCACGGCTTTGTCCCTGGCTATTCAAATGGCCAGAGTATGAAGATGACCAAGGAGATGACCAGCAGGACGCCTACGACAACTAAGCGCCTTCCGACGTCAAGCGTTGGCCTGTGGACTAGAGAGTCCTTGTATCTTACGCTTCCGCTATGTTGAACTATGAACTTGTGTTTGTTCGTTGATCAATAGATCAACTATTCGTGTAATATGGATCATGTGATTCCAATTTGTAAGACTTATGGGTTGTAATGAATGATGACTGTGATACTTAACTATTATGCCTCGCAACAACAATATTCCTGGGATTGCGATGTATGACATAATAGGCATCCGGACTTAAAAATCCGGGTGTTGACAAGTTGGTATCAGAGCCATTGTTTGACCTTAGAAGACCTTAGTTAGAATGGGCGTTCTGAAAAATTTAACTTTGAAATCAAATGAAAGGACTTATTTGTGAAAATTTACTACACTCTTGTCTTTGAGACTTTGCCAAAATTTGATCATGATCTATCTTATTTAAATCAACTTAAAACCTTGCCACACTTTGCACTCTCTAACTTACTCATCCAATTCTCTTTCAGATGGAGCCGAATGAACCCCTCAACACCAAGTTTTATCAGCTTGGAAACGGAGGAAGCTTGATCTTCGAGCATGACCTCGACTCCTGTCGGATCACCTTGGCCGCCCACACCCCGAGTTTCACGGGATTCAGGTGGACGACCAGCCGGGAGGGGAAGGCTGCGGTGGATTATCACTGCCGACTTGAGGGGCAAGCTGGAGCCTCCCACCTCGGAGAGGATCCTTTTCTCTTTCGGGGAAAGCAAGCGGCTCGACGGGCTTGCACGTGCTCTTCGAGAAGCACTTGCTCGTACGTGCGGACAGAATACCGAAGCCCTTCGTGAGGAACGCTTTGCGCATCTCGCACGGCGTAACTCGACGGAAGACCCATGGATGTGCCACTCCACCCCGGTTGAGGCACCATGTGGATCACTTGGACTTCATGCTCTACCGGACTCGGAGGGACCTCGACGCCTCTCGCGCTTACGCGAACCAGACCCATGCTCACATCATCGAGCAGGGTGAGGCGATCAAGCTACTCAACAACGACCGCAGGAACCTTCGCCAGCAGCGTGCCAAGAAGGACGCTACGATTCGCCGCCTTCGCGACCGGATCGCGTCACTTGAGGCCACCTGTCACGGCCCGGGAGGATCAGATTCGTCACATGGAGGAGGACGATGAAGGCATCGATATTCAGGGAGGAGACGCCTTTACGAGCGATGACGATGACTTTGAGGAGGACGAGAACACCGAGGAGGAGGACTACGAGTTCCTGGAGGCCGGACAGGATGACTACGTCCCGATTGATATCGACGATGAGGAGTAGTTGCACTAGTTTCACTTATAGTAGGTGTGAGTTGTATCCCGTCCTTTGTATCGTAGCATGCGAATGGTTCTTAAAACCATTGGAGTATGTGTGTAGTTTGTACTATGTGTTGCATGAATGAATGAATGTTATGTTTGTCATGAAAAGATTACAAGTTTTCAAATGTTTTTCAAACTTAAATGAACCATAGAATGTTCCCTCTTATCTCATGATCTTCTATACCTTCAGATGGCCCCTCCGAATCGCACCAACGACGCGATGATGCAGCTTCGCAAACCCTGCTTGCAGACCGGGAAACCGAGAGAGCCGAGCGCCAAGCCAACATCATCGCCTTGCAGAACATCGCCCAAGGCCATGGAAATCATGACCACCCCGGATCCAAGCTCAAGAACTTCGAACACCAACCCTCCGGTGTTTAGCAAGACCGAGGAGCCCCTCGACGCCGACGATTGGCTCCAGACTATGGAGAACAATCTGGAAGTAGCTGGAGTGGAAGCCAACGAGAAGGTGTTGTTCGCCACTCACTACCTCGCTGGACCAGCTCGCGCTTGGTGGACAAGTACCCGTGCCATGAACGGAGGTCAATTCATGACTTGGGAGGATTTCAAACTCAAGTTCAGCAAGTACCATGTACCCCCGGGTCTTATCAAGAAGATGAGGGATGAGTTCCGTGAACTGAAACAAGGTCGCATGACGGTGGTTGAGTACCGCGACAAGTTTCTCACCTTGTCAAGGTATGCCCCTGATGTGACGGACACCGTTGAAAAGAGGAAGGAGAGATTCCTGAACGGGCTGCATGATGAGATGCAGACTGTCCTCGTCAACATCCCCTTCGCCGACCTCGAAGCCCTTGTTGACTCCGCCATCCAGATGGAGGGCAAGTTGAACCAAGCCAATGAGAACCGCAAGCGCCGCATGGCAAATCAGAGTGGATCAAGCCACCCCCAAAAGTTTCGCCCTAGCTCAAGCGGAGGTTTCAATCCGAGACATAACAAACCCCGATGCGAACTCTCGCCCGGTTATCGTAACCGAAGTGGAGGAAACTCCAAGCCAGGAGGCTACAACCCCAACTACAACAACAACAACTACAACCGCGCTCCACCTCGAGCCCCGAACACCAACAACACCAACACCAACACCAACCCCAGAACCGGGAGCAATGCCATTCCCGTTGCGAACAAGCAGGACAAGAGCACTATCACTTGTTATGAGTGTGGTGTAGTGGGGCACTACTCCAACGAGTGTCCCAAGCGTCTTGCCAAGCTCGCCGGCAACACCGCTGCTCCTGCTCAGCAGCAACGCCGTGTCTCCACCGGCAAGAAGTTCGCCCCCAACAACCCCAACAACCGCAACGGCCGCCTCTACCACATGAACGCCGAAGAAGCCCAGGAAGCACCAGATGTTGTGCTGGGTATGTTTTCTGTCAACCACACCCCTGCTAGAGTGTTGTTTGATTCCGGAGCATCGCATTCCTTTGTCACTGAAGATTTTGCATCAACAAGTAAAATTCAACCCCTCAGTTTGAAGCATGTTATGATAGTTCAAATCCCCGGATCAACCACCAAAGCCAGAAAATTTTGTAAAAATGTGCCAATCAAAATCCATGATGTTGATTTCTTTGCAAATCTCATCATACTTGGAACCAAAGGTTTGGAAGTTGTCCTAGGAATGGACTGGATGTCCAAACACAATGGATTGATAGACTGCGCCAAGAAAGCCATAACCATGACTAGCAGCACCGGAATCGTAGTTGAGCACGTCTCTGAAAAACTACCCAGAAAATTTACATGCAACCAAAGTGTATCCAAGCCTACTCTGGATCAAATCAGGGTCGTTTGTCGCTACCCTGATGTGTTTCCGGATGATCTACCCGGTATGCCCCCGGACCGGGATATCGAGTTTATCATCGAGTTAATCCCCGGAACTGGACCCATCGCCCGAGAGAGCCTACGGCATGAACGCAGCCGAGCTTGAGGAGCAGAAGAAGCAAATAGATGACATGTTAGCCAAAGGTTTGATCAGACCAAGTGCATCCCCCTGGAGATCCCCCGTCTTGTTTGTCGACAAGAAGGATGGTGCAAATCGTTTATGCACCGACTATCGTAAGCTTAACGATGTCACCATCAAAAACAAATACCCCTTACCCAAGATCGAAGACTTGTTCGACCAACTCACCGGATCCCGAGTTTTCTCGAAAATTGATCTTAGAACTGGATACCACCAACTGAAAATCCGAGCCACCGATATTCCAAAAACTGCCTTTACCACGGATATGGGTTGTACGAGTACAACGTCATGTCATTTGGACTGACCAATGCTCCCGCTTATTTCATGAATCTCATGAATAAGATCTTCATGAACTTCTTGGACAAATTTGTCGTTGTTTTCATCGACGACATTTTGGTCTACTCCAAGTCCGAAGAAGAACATGAACAGCATCTGGAGATTGTTCTAGAAACCCCGAGACAGCACCGGTTGTACGCCAAGTTTAGCAAGTGTGAGTTTTGGCTGGAAGAAGTTGGATTCCTCGGACACATCTTGTCTGCAGGAGGAATTGCCGTAGATCCCGCCAAGATCAAAACTGTTATGGAATGGAAAGCTCCGACCACACAAGCGAGGTCCGTGCTTTTCTTGGATTAGCCGGATATTACCGCAGATTTGTAGAAGCTTTTGCGAGCATCGCTCGACCAATGACCCAACTGCTGAAAAAGGACAGAAAGTTTGAGTGGACCGACAAGTGTGAAGAGAGCTTTCAACAGCTCAAGAGTAGACTGACAACAGCCCCAATCCTGATCATGCCAGATATCGCAAAGCCCTTTGACGTATATTGCGACGCCTCCAAGACTGGACTTGGATGCGTGCTTATGCAAGAAGGAAAGGTTGTATCCTACCTTTCTAGACAACTCAAGCAACATGAGCAGAACTACCCAACCCACGACCTCGAGCTTGCAGCCGTGGTCTTAGCCTTGAAAGTTTGGCGTCATTACCTCATGGGTAATCGATGCGAGATTTACTCCGACCACAAAAGCCTCAAATACATTTTCACCCAGAAGGAGTTAAACATGAGACAACGCCGATGGATCGAATTGATCAAGGATTACGACATGGAGATTCACTACCACCCCGGCAAGGCCAATGTGGTAGCGGATGCTTTGAGTCGATCTGCCGTGCCAGTTGAACTCCATGCTCGCAACCGAACAGCCTAGTTTGCACCAAGAGTTTGAACAGTTCAGACTTGAACTTGTAAGTGAAGGATTCCTAGCTAGCATCGAACTGCAACCTACCTTGATTGGTCAGATCAAGGAAGCCCAGAAGGACAACGCTAGCATTAATGGAATCAAGAAACAGATAGCCGCAGGAAAAGCCCCCGGATTCACCATTGACGAAGCCGGAGTGCTTTGGTACAAAGAACGCCTCTGCGTACCATCGGACTCTGACCTGAAACAAGTCATCCTGCAAGAAGCCCATGACACCCTTTACTCAATCCACCCCGGAGGTACCAAGATGTACCGGGACACGAAAGAACAATTTTGGTGGCACGGAATGAAGAGAGAGATCGGTAGCTATATCGCTAAGTGTGACATCTGCCGGCGAGTTAAGGCAGAACACCGAGAGACCCGCCGGACTGTTGCAACCCCTTCAGATTCCGTAATGGAAATGGGACTCCGTAGGAATGGACTTTATCACCGGACTGCCCAAATCCAGCAAAGGCAATGATTCCATATGGGTAGTGGTCGATAGATTGACCAAAGTCGCCCATTTCATCGCTGTCAAAACCACCTATCAAGGCCCCAAGTTAGCTGAACTCTACATCTCCAGAATAGTCGCCTTGCATGGAACCCCCAAATCGATAGTGTCAGATAGAGGATCACAGTTCACCTCAAGGTTCTGGCAGAAGGTGCATGAAGGACTAGGCACTCGCCTAAATTTCAGCACCGCCTATCACCCTCAGACCGACGGACAGACTGAGAGAGTAAACCAGATACTGGAAGACATGCTTAGAGCATGCGTACTGGAATACGGATCCAAGTGGGAAGACTGCCTACCTTACGCAGAATTTTCATACAACAATAGTTATCAAGCCAGCCTACAGATGGCCCCCTTTGAAGCCTTGTACGGAAGGAAGTGCCGTACCCCCCTGAACTGGTCAGAAGTCGGAGAGAGTCAAGTTTTCGGCCCAGACGTTCTTCGTGAAGCCGAAGAGAAGGTTCACAAGATCCGTGAGTACCTCAGGACTGCGCAATCCAGACAGAAGAGCTACGCCGACAAGAGACGTCGGGAGGTGACCTTTGAGATCGGAGATTTTGTCTATCTCAAAGTATCCCCCTTGAAAGGGATGCAAAGGTTTCAGCTGAAAGGAAAGCTTGCACCTCGCTACGTGGGACCTTTCCAAGTCCTCAGCCGCCGAGGTGAAGTATCTTATCAACTGGAGTTGCCTGAAGAAATGTCGGCTGTGCACGACGTTTTTCACATCTCACTTCTCCGGAAATGTCTTGGAGTCCCTGAGAAGACCGAAGTGTTCAAGAACATCGATCACCGATCGGTGGATATCAACAAGGATCTGACTTACCGCGAAGTGCCGATTCGCATCCTAGAAGAAGCTTACAGAACCACCCGCACCCGAAGCATCAAGTTTCTAAAGATCCAATGGAGCAATCATACCGAGGATGAAGCCACCTGGGAACGCGAAGACTTCATGAAGAAGGAGTACCCAGATCTCTTTAGTACCTAACTTTCTTTTTGATCTCGGGACGAGATCTTTTGTAAGGGGGAAGGGTTTGTAACACCCCAAATTTCAATGAAAAAAGAAAGTTAGAGAATTCCAGAAATACAAAATTTCAAACCAACAAAAACTTTTCTTTTGCATATAGTACCATGCATAGGACTTGTGCATTTGAGTGATGTGCCATGATGATTGTTATTACTTGTTTTGGTTATGCTCTAAAACCCTAGAGTGATCATGTGAAGATCACCAACCAAATAAATCAAAGTGGAAGAAATTCCCATAATTGAAAAACCCTAAAAACCCTCACATATGCCCTATGGCATTTTTATAAATTTTGACCCTAGACCTATTTTGTCTTCACCATTAGTGGAATAATGTTACTAAACAATTATCCCAACTTTTGGAAGCAAGGGTTCACAATTCAATTGATTTTCCAACACGTTTCCCACTCACATGTGATGATGACCAAATCTGCCAATTATAGTCTGGTCACCACTTTGAGCCCCTGCAATTCAATTTTTCCAAACCAATCTTTGCTAACTCTTTGCACCATTTCAAAGTCAACATCAAGGTGAACAATTTTGATGAAGACCACCCTGCCAAATTCATCTTTGATCACTAGCTATGCTCATCCAAAGTTGCAACTTTTTAATAAGTTCAACAATCTCCACTTAGCCATTTTGGCCAAATTTTGAAATCTAATTTTTCCACCACCACCTCAATTCATCTCTGGTCAATTACAACTTATCTCAACCTTCACATATCACAAACTTTCACCTTTTGAACTTTTTCCAATTTGGATAATTTTGCAATTTCCAAAATTGGGCACTATTTGCAACTATTGCAAATAGTGATCTACCTCATCCAAATTTGACCAAAGCTATCCTACAATGCTCCCTGGTTCCCTCTCTCACTAACCCTAGCATAGAAACCCTAGGGAGGGAGAGAGAACAAGCAAGACATGGCCATGCCGGCCCATGCCGGCCATGTTCTTCTCCCCCTCTCATCCTTGCTCGCCACCCCTGGCCCTGGCGCCCACACTCTCCACCGCACCCTCCTACACCACCTAGCACCGGCCATCGTCGAGGTAGACGCCGTAGCTCGCCGGAGATCGCGCGCCCAAATTCGCCCGGCATGCCGCTCGCGTCGCGACCATGCGCGCATGGACGCGCACTGGCCACGTGCCGCGCCACCACTTCGAGCACGCCCTGGACCCTCCCTCGACACGTTGAGCACCGCAGTGACACCACGACACCGCCAGACATGGCCACGACAAGACCCTGGACCGCCGCCGCCGTAGACGGGGAAGAAGATCCCGCCACCGCCGCGGCCGTCGTGGAAACAACGCGACCCAACCAAGCCTCCCCCGACCAAGCTGTCGCTGCCGTTAGACTCGCCAGGAACCGCAGAACAGCACCACGCCCTCGCCTAGCTCACTAGCTCGCCGGAGACGCCGCGCCCAGGTCGCCCGCATCACTGCCCCGCCACCCTCTCTCGATCCTATAAATAGAGCGTTCCCTGGACAGAACTGAGCACACCACCTCGCTCCCCACCTCTCACAGCTTCTCCACCACCTCTCCACTCACTTGATCGTCGCCGGAGCTGCTCCAATTTGAAGATCGACGCCGCCAGTACCCGGAGGTCGCCGCCGTCGATTGGAGCTGTTCCAGGAGGAGCCGCTGGTACCAGGAGCTTCGCCGTCGTCGACAACTTCCCCGAGCACACTGCCCACCCTAGCTGGAGCCACGGTTAGCCCTCCGACCCCCTAGGTCCGCCGCCAGCACGTCGGGTTCTCGTCGGAGAAGACGATGAACCTCGACCGTCCGATTTGCTTCTAATCCAACGCCCCACTTTAAAACGTACCGGTTCGGGTTTTAACAGCCACTGACGCGTGGACCCCACGCTGTCAGCACGCCGCGCGTCTGTGGACCGTGGTGGGCTGGAGTGGGCCGTGTTAATTCAAATCGGCCCAGCTTCGTTTTCCCGCCGGCCCTTTTATTCAAATTTCGTTTAAATCTTTTCCATCCAAATTCAATACTGCCCAAACTTTGAAATTAAATAGTTTCAAATTGGCTAAACCAAATTTAGTGAATTTGACATTGTTAGAAAGCCACTGAAATTCTCTATCCAATGCCACTGGCCTCTTGGTCAATTTCCTTGTAGAATTAATGTGACAAAAATAACAAGCCAGGGACTTTTCCCTATTCAAATAATTCTTAAAAATCAACTAAAATAGATATTAAGTTAATTCCAACTCTAATAGCTCACATTTGACTTACACTAATTGTTTATGCAATAAAATGGTGTGGTCACTTTGCATGATCATGCCATGGTTTTGTGAATGGATATTTTGACTAGTTTAACTAGTTGATATTGTCCAAAACTATTAAAGTTAAATTGTGTGAAGTATTACACTTCATTTAAACTTGTCTCACATGAATTCATGGGATGTTTGGACCCCTGGTTCCAAACTCTCTTATATGAATTACTTGAGATTTAAATCAAATGTAGTGTTATTTAAATGGCATGAGGTGTTCCACCTCATTTAAATCATTCTCCCAAATGATGATGATGATGAACATTTGATCAAGGTCAAGATGAATTCATCCATGATTGTTGGAGAAATTAAATCTTAAGAAGATTTCAATGAGAGGAAATTATTTCTCAAGAACCCTATGGAAACTATCATTTACATATAGAATACAAATCCTATTTTAATCCCACAACCCATGCACCCTAGTTTATTTATGTGTGTGCATAGAGTAGTTTGTGTGTTTATTGGTGATGTGTGGAATAGCCCTGGAATTAGTGAGTAATTATACTCGTATTCAAATTTAGACGGTAGCACCGGAGAGTACGCCGAAGAAGAAGGTTGCTACCAGGAGGAGGAAGAGGAACAGTTTGAGAACTACCAAGGCAAGCTAAATTACTATGCAAGCTTTTATTCTTGCCAAGTGCAAAGCCCCTTTGGGGCAAGGCACCATGTCTTACCTTTTCTTATGAGAACCCATCCCAAGTTTTACTTGTTTTCCAAATGATTTTTCCTTTTATAGTTAACTTTGGTCAAAATACAAGTGGTTGTTAGAGTAGTGAGTTAGCCTTTCCAAGCAAAGCAAGGTAGCACCCCTCATGACTTAGAGCTAGTGCTAATCAACTAAACTTGACTACTCTAGATGGGAACTTCGTGATTTTGAAAGGGATTTGAAACCTTGGAATGAAGATGCATTCCATTGAATGATTTTTGAAGGTGAATATGACCAAGAGAAGATGGTGATTTTTTTGATAAAACATGATGTTGGTTTGAATGCGATACCTTTCCAATTCTCAAGTACCCCCACAATACCTGATTATGGGTAGGGCTTAACTGGAAGTTTATGCGTCTTAGTATGGGTTCCCTCTAAACAAGCGTCATCGGGGTTACGCCGAAAGCTGCCTCTACCACAAAAGAAACGATACGATATGATGCGAAATGAGGTGAATGTCCGGCCCAAGCCCTGTGCAGTTCCCAGGTTGACAGTTGGTCTTCACTGGGAGGCCAAGCTCATGGGGAGAGGTGCTCATACTAGGATTCGTAAGTGAAAGGTTATGGTTGATGATCCGCGTACTGTGTTACGATTATTCGGGGAAATCCCGACGGATGAAATCAAATGTTGTGGCACAAGTGTGCAACCTCTGCAGAGTGTAAACCTATTCGAATAGCCGCGTCCACGGTTACGGACGGTTGGAAAGGCCATACAGTTTCCGATGTCATATCTTTGAAAATGATGTTGAAAGGTGATGGTGAATTGTCTTGTGGTGAATTGAATTGAAATCACCACTTGAATGGTGGGAATGACACTAATGTTCCCCCTTGGGTTAGTTAGCACTTGAATAAGTTTTCTCAAAATTTTGTGAACCAAAACTAGCTTTATGCAAATAAACTAGAGCTTAGCAAACCCTACCAGAATGTCTAGCACTTTTTCTTAGTATTAGTTTGCGAGTACTCAACGTACTCACGGCTTTGTCCCTGGCTATTCAAATGGCCAGAGTATGAAGATGACCAAGGAGATGACCAGCAGGACGCCTACGACAACTAAGCGCCTTCCGACGTCAAGCGTTGGCCTGTGGACTAGAGAGTCCTTGTATCTTACGCTTCCGCTATGTTGAACTATGAACTTGTGTTTGTTCGTTGATCAATAGATCAACTATTCGTGTAATATGGATCATGTGATTCCAATTTGTAAGACTTATGGGTTGTAATGAATGATGACTGTGATACTTAACTATTATGCCTCGCAACAACAATATTCCTGGGATTGCGATGTATGACATAATAGGCATCCGGACTTAAAAATCCGGGTGTTGACACTTGTCCTCTGGCCAATCATCCCACTGGCCCGCAAGATAATGAGGAGGGCTTGTTTCATAATACATGGGAAATTTCCAGGACGCAGCACTCCAATATTCATGCCCATCAGTCATGCGAATTTGTGTCCACCCTTCATCCCCACTTGGTCGCTTCGTGCCAATCAATACTTTTTTTACTTTGCAGGTGCTCGATGAAGAAGCCTCTGTGCCACCCGTTGAACTGGGTTGCAATGCTGTTGGTGTTGCTTGCGGAGGTAGCATGTGCTGCTGTCCATAGTTGCAGGCAAGAATTGTACGATACAGTTGATACGCAACATAACCATCTCTGGCTGCATACTCAATATTAATATCATCAAGCAGACTCTTCTCCCAGAACTTGTGCTGAATAGATGGGAACTTATGCTTCATTACTTTGTAGCTACTGTCTATGAGGCTGGCTGCCATGTCAGCCATACCAGTCCTGTCACGATCGAGCTTGAACAAGTCTTGAAGATCAATGTGGCACTCAGCTGGTATCTCAATATTCCAACTTTGCTTGATTGCTATTTTGTCATTCCTTATGTCAACACTAGCAAAATGTACGCCGCTGCGTAAGAAATCCATAAGTTTCGGACACCACTTCAGGCTACTGCAAAAACATAAAAACAGAAGGATATAAGATATGAAAAAATCTGCTTTCAACACTGATTAAAACACACAACAAAAAATAAATGGAAGTTGAAAAATCATACCTAGACCATTGGTATACCAATACATGATTGTTCATCGACAGTTGAACAACCGCAATACGATAGTCATCTTTATATTCTGGGTCACAATACTCAAAGTCAAGACCCACGAACTTGTCTTTCTCCTTCATAAGCCATTGCTCGTACATGTCGATAATCTCGGCTGCTTTATGGGTGTCATCAGTATAGACAACCTCAATCTCAGCCGTGTGTGCAAACATCTTACGGGTTTCAGTGATGTCAGTCCTAACATACACCTCCTCATCCGTATCACTGTTTTGATTGCTAACCACTTCTTCCTGATCCTTGTCACTGCTGGGATTGCTAAACTTGCCTTCCTCATCCATTATGAGAGGGACACGAAGAGGTCACTGGAAAAAAGAAAAATAGATGAGAAGGAACAGCAAAAGGGAGATAACTTGCTGCGGAGTGCCCCTGGAGAAAAAGAATATATAGGATCACATTTTGTTGGCTTGCTGCTAGGCAAAGTAATGTGTAATAAAAAACATGAACATAAAAAGATATTTACTCTGCAAAAAAAATGTCATACATAACCAAGTATAACTGTTGTTTATCTAAAAAATAACCCCAAATAACTGACGGGGAAGAACATCAATGAGCAGATTATTAAAGAAAAAGTACCTTGGTGACTACAATGAATGAATGTTGATAATTATCATTATATGTACTTTGCTGCTGGTAAAATAACATGGATTTGAGACCATTAGATTACCAAAAAAAAGTATTGGATTTCATTTCTTGGCTTACCCCCTAGAAATAAGAACAGTGCATACTAAAAAAACATGAAGATTGCAAAGTTAAAATCTACATAAAAGCTAATGAAAAATACATAAAAAAGAAGGATAAGTACTCACCGCCTAGATACAGAAGCAGATCTCCCCGACAAAGAAAAAGATGAACAGCAACAAATCTACAGAGAGAAAAAAAAAACCCTTCTGTTCGTACTTACTGTTCACCTGCGAAATGTAAAAATGGATGAGCAGAAGAGAATAGTCGATTAGGATAAGATTCGAACAAACAAGAGATGAAGAAATTACTTGAGTGGCAACACAGATTCGACAGAAAAAGGAACAGAGAGAGATAGATTAGTTCCTCCAGCAAAAAGCCCTAAGAACTTGCAAAAACGCTAGGAAAATCAACTAAAACAGGAAATGCGAAAAGAGATTAAGAAGGAAATAAAGATCGAAAAGAGATTGGATGGGCAAAGATTTGAGATTTAACCTGCAACAACGTCCTATCCGCCTGGTATCAACCGCCTCTCCCACTTCTCAAGCGACCAGAACTGTAAATGGGAGAAACTGCACGCGTGGGGTCTCCGTCGATTCGAGAAGACGCATGCTTTGTAGTGTTTGTACTGGACTGGGCCTAAAAACAAAGGGACGGCCCAAAAAAGAGAGTAAGAGAAGCTAGACATGAAAAACAAAGTTGACAAAAAAACATTGAATAACGTATTGGTGAAAACTGAATAAGAGGGTTGATAAAAATAAGTGGGTTGATAAATAGTCTCACCCTTAGAAAAACTCGGAAACTTGCGTCTGCCCCGCACATCTCCCTCGCTGCACGACTGCCCCCACCCATCCTCCATCCTGTCCTTCTCACAACCGCCACCGTCTCCATTCTCGCGGCCTGCAGCTCCCTTCTGTCCTCCTCGCGATCCGGAACTCTCCCGTATCCCTTCTCTCGGCCACCACCGACTCGCCCCTACGCCCGTCGCCGCATGCCTTGCGCACACCCCCCACAACCTCCTAGCCAACTCGACTCGGTGCCTTTCTCCCCTACACACCCCTCGTCCGGCCCAACTCTGGTGAGAACCTCATAAGGCCCTGCATCAGCGAGCCCCCTCAGACGACACTGCTTCGGCGAGCACCTCAGGCGACCAAAAATTTATTCGAACCCTGAATTCCAAAAACACATCAAAACAAGAAAAAAAGAAATCAAATTAGAAAGCTGAATAGTTTCAAATCTAGGATTTTGGAAAAAAATTAGTACAATTCAATATCGGGGTAGGTAACAAAAACACACAAAAAAAAGGTTGGTAACAAAAACACATTACATGGCAAAAAAAATATGTGATGAGTGATTCATACTGGTAGATAGCAAAAAATATGTTGCAATCATAGCTTGTGATAAAAAAAAGTGGATCACATACATAATGATCACTTGAAAAACACATAAGAAACATTGATCTCAAAAACAAAGTTGAGTTACAAAACATAGTTCAGTTACATAGAAAATGGATAACAAAGGTGTTTCAAAACGATACATAAAGGACTTGATCGATGTTCCAACATACACAGATTCGTTACATATTCAAATAACATCGACAGTAATAACAACACCCTGCCTGCGTGTCATGATACCACCATATTGATGGAAGAGAAACATCAACACTTGACCAGCTGCTAACCCCTTCTTTTCAGCAAACTCTCCCCATGCTTGAACACTTATTATCATCCTACCATCAGTGGAGGGATGGAACTGTCCAAGGACATCTGGTGTGTTGTCCGCTGATAGAACCACGGAACCTGATGGTTCGAGATTAAGACCCTGGACAACCATGCTTGGGATTTTCTGCACAGTACAAATAACAAAAAAGAAACAACCCTGAGTATATATAAACATGCATGTTCATATCATGATCTTGAGTACAAAAAAATTAAACATTTTAAAAAGGGACACATATAAAAAGAGACACAAATTACATACATACCATCAGCGAATTGTTAATGTTTGTGGCAGTGAGTTTGTGCAGAAACAATGGTCCCAAACCAATGCCTCTCCTGTTAACAATTGCTCTCCAGCTAGCCAAGAGATTCATAGTCCAATCAAGTGGCCTTGTCACCCAAAAAGACAAACCCTCGCCGGAACAATCCATCGCCAGACAAACAAAAAACCCATCAGAAAGTAAATCCACGGTGGAAAACAATCCCTCGCCGGACAAACAAACCGGCCGGCGAGACCCAGATCTCCCCACTAGATCCAGTTGGAATACTAACCTTACAGCGCCGAAATCGACTGGACCTTGCTAGTGAAGCGACGGCAGGAGAAATCTAGGTCGCGCACTAGCCACGAGGAATCGGAGCGTCGACTCCGCCGTCGCCGTCGCCGTCGCCCTCTCCGTCAGGGCTGAATGGGACGAGAACAGGGGAGAGAGGATAACGGGCGGAAGGAGGGGAACACCAAATCGATTCGAAATAATTCGAAAACGACGGGCCGAAAAGGGAAAGTCGATCGGTTACCAAAAATAGAAACAAGCGTGACACGCGTGACGCGGCGAAAAAGGAATTGCCTTCGCGCTGCCGCGCGAGCGCTCCGCGCCGACAAGAATCGCTCGCTCGAGCGATCGGTTGCCAAGAAGGGGATTTGGATGGAGACAAACCATAGTAGTAATATTCTTTTATTTTATTGTATTACACAATTAATTATTGAACACTTTTAATTTATAGTATATTTTTGCTGCTTGAATATCGATCCAAGACAATCTTAGAGCTATCTAACAGAACGTGTTCGAGTCCATCACGATTACTCTTACCTCGTACTACCTCCAACCATTATTCAAAAATTAGGCGATTCAGCGATTACTATGCCGATTAATCGCTACTAGGGGTCTCACTGTATCGATTATCATTAATCTCTTGTGTTAATCCTTTAGCCCGATTAATCGTACCGACAGTCCGATTACTAGGTATGTTCCCGATTAACTACTGCACTTGGTCAAAAAAAGTTATAAACTTTTCAATGCATATAGCTAGTACAGACGCTACCCCTCCCCAATAAATTAGGTTTTGCAAAGCTCCCGCTTGATTGCAGCATCCAACAACTCGAATTCCGCTGTCGCCAACTAGTTCCTTGCCCTCCCAAACCAGTTAGACTAGTCATAGTGGGGATAACATAGAGTAGTAACATGCACATATTAATACTCAATGTTACTACTTCCATTGTGGGAAGTAACATATGTGTCGTGTCATGCAAAACCATATTAATTAGGTTGTAGACTCATCTAATCTTGGAAAATATGATGTTATGGTAACATAGCTAGTTACCACAATGCTCTCTTTCATCAGTTAATGTTGTGTCATGTCATCAAAATGCATAGTTGGTATTGCATGTAGCTCTATGTTACTACCTAAGTTACTCCCACTATAAGTAGTCTTACTCTCAGTTGCCTAGATACAAGAGTTCGACCACCTTGAGTAGCTTATGTAGGAGCTCAAGGGAGCCTTCGATAGGTTAGGTGGTTGAGGTGTAAGAGGAGTTGTACCCTAGCTAGGTAGGTGGTGGGAGAATTTTCTCGGATTTTAGCCTCTAGAGAAGTCGGACCAGACATATATAGGCTCATATACTATTATTTTTTCTTATATAAACTGTTTTTTACGTGCTAATTTGTGTAGGTTACACCGAGTAATAACCGACCGATTAAATTAGTTAATCGTCTGAATTCCGATTAATCGCTAATCCCAAGCCGATCGAGCAGTTAACGATTACCGATTTCCTTACCATTGCCTCCAACCCAACGTTTAATTTTTTTTTAAAGTCAAATCAAGTAAAGTTTGATCAAACTTTTCTAATAATCTATCAATAAATGTAATATTTTGTAGATACGCTACGAAAATATATTTCATTATCTATTTAATAATATTAATTTTGTATTTTGATGTTAATAAATTTTGGTAAAAGCTTAGTCAAATTTGACATAGTTTGACTTTCTAAAAATAATATAAGCATTAAGCTTTAGGATGGAGTTAGTATAGATCAAACCTAGCAGACATGGGCTATATTGCCTTGTATTGCAAGTATGTAATCGTGTATAAATATAGATCAATGAAACAGTCAAGGTGTGCAACTGCATCCCGTCATTCTCCTACATGGTACTATTAGATTAGCCGTTCTGTTCCTCGACCTCTCCCTCAAACCCTCGCTGCCACAAACCTTAGCAGACATTGTTCCTCCTCACGCCATGTCTCCCGAAGAAATCGAGCAAAACGAGGCCGAGCTCATGACTAGTGCCGAAGACGTGGACGCACGCAAGGCAGAACTCGCTCGCAAGGCCGACAACGCCTCCTGCGAGGCCGCACTATGTTGCAAAGAAGAAGATCTCAACGCCGTGAAGATGCGTTTGAGAACTCTTCGAGACCAATAAGATCACGCCTGAACATCATAGACAACGGAGATGTTTCCATCACCTTCTGTAAGGTGTCGCCCTTATGTCGAACAATATTACAACGTTGCATGTTTTTCACGAAGAGTGGTTGTTCCCAACTGAAAGGACACGGATGTTGCCTAGAGGGGGGGTGAATAGGTGGTTTAAAACTTTTACGAGATGGGCTTAACAAATGCGAAATAAAACTATTATTTACTTTGTCAAGCCCAAATCCTATATAATATGGTTTACCTATGTGCACCAACAACTTATGTTAAGCAATATAAGCAACTATGTGATAGCAAAATATATAACTTCAAACACGATGGCTATCACAAAGTAAAGTGCATAAGTAAAGAGCTCGGGTATAGAGATAACCGAGGCACACGGGAGACGATGATTTATCCCGAAGTTCACACTCTTGCGAGTGCTAATCTCCGTTGGAGAGGTGCAGTGGCTTAGTGTTCCCAAATGCCACAATAGGCCTCACCTTGAGGTGTGGTTGCTCGATGCACACCAACGCCACAAAGGCCTCACCCCAAGATGTGGTAGTCAGACCACACACCGAGCGCCACGAAGGTGTCTCACCTTATTCTCCGGTGACCCTCGCCACAAAGATCTAGGTCACGGTTCCACTAAGGGATTTCCTTCGAGGCGGAAACCGGGCCTTACGCCAAGCTTGGGGCACCCATCCACAACTTAATTGGAGGCTCCCAAGAAATCTCCACAACGGCCTCAAATCCGTCTAGGGTTCTAAGAACTCAAGAGTAACAACTTTCTTGCTTTCACTGCCACAAATCACCATGGAGAATTCAAATCGATGCACCAAATGCAATAGGAAATCCTTCACTCCCAACTTCCACCAAAGCTAAAAAATATTGTGGGGGAAGAAGAGAGGAAGAACAAAGGAAGTTCACAAAGAACTCCAAGATCAAGATCTAGAGGATTCCCCTCACAAAGAGAGGGATTTGATTGATAGAAAAGTAGATCAAGATCTCCTCTCATTTTCCTCAAATGGGGGCAAGAATCATGAAGGGATTGAGAGATAGAGCAAGCTTCTCAAGGTCAACAATGGAGGAGATAGAGAGTGAAAGAAGCACTAGCCCAAGGAGGAAGAAGGGGGTATTTTACCCCCAGGAAATCAAGCTGTTGGGGAATACCAGGGGCCGGATAATCCGGCCTAAGTAAGGGCCGGATATCCCCTCCTCCTCCCCCCCCCCCCGGATTATCCGGTGCCAAACAAAATATCCGGCCAAATATCCGGCGGACATCCGGTGGCTTCGGAACTTAAGTCCTTAGCCGTTTTTCAGGGGCCAGATATTGTGCAAATATCCGGCCCCAGATTATCTAGCCTGGCAATCTTGTAAAATCAATATCTTAAGATTGGTAGCTCCGAATTAAATGAAACAAATTTTGTTGGAAAGAGGACGACAAGAGATACACCAACAAAAATATGGAAAGTAGTGGTGGATGATTTTCTATTAATTTTAGAGGTGCAACACCTCAACACTAGAAACCGAGAAAATCACCAAACTCAAAAACGCAACAAGTGATCTATGCGAAATCCGTTTTCGATGAACTAGAGCTTGTCATGGAAATAACCATAAACTCTAAAACACCACATGTATAAGATCCAAATAACAACCAAGAAAGATGACGCAAGGATACAAAGATTTGAGCTCTCTCTGAACGATACGATCGACTTACTCACTCGAGAGCCCTCTTGATAGAACAACAACTAACCTATAAACCGGTCTCCCAACTAAAACACAAGACCGGTAAGGAAGAAACCCTATCAAGATCAAACCTTAATCTTGTGCATTCCAGTTGATCTCGGTGATGATGATCTTGACCACAACAAGATGAAATGTCTTTCTTGATTGTGCTTGCTTGACGAAGTCTTGTGGATTGCTCCCCAATAATCCATCATGGGAGAGCTTCTTCATCGGCGCATCTTCACATATCCATGATCACCATATGGATGGCAATATTCAAGCAAATGATCTCTTCGAGATGGCTCATCTTGAACTTGCACTTCATTTCTTCATTCTTCATCGTTGATATCTTGAAGTTCAACTTGAGAGCTCACTTCATCTTCATCTTCAAGACATACTCGACACTTGATCTTCCTCATTTGCTTCTTATTGCAATCTTGAAGACTACATATGGTTCAAGCATTGCCTATGGACAACTCCTACAATTATAACTCAATGCAAACTTTACTCCATAGGGATTGTCATTAATTACCAAAACCACACATAGGGGCTCCATGCACTTTCACCAACCATTTATATTCCCAAGACCTTATCTCCGACCCATCCATGATGGAGAAAGAACCTTATGTCACAAAGTGCTTCTTAATTGCCATAATGCCAACCCAGAAATACGAATCACCTGTTTTCCAAAGAACTTGAGAGATTGCTTTTAAGCCCACATACTTTTTTGTGTCAAAAAAAAAGCCCACATACTTTTTCCGTAACAGTTGTTGCTATACACCATCCTCAGTAACAACCTAGCCAGTCATTTACCTAGCAAGGCCTTGTTTTTAACCTCTAGATCGTGAATGTCAAGTTAATCTTGATATTTTGGACGGCAAACAACACTCCATTCTATCAACCGGTATTTTTTTCTTCTCACTATCTCCTTGCCAAAAGAATTTTGAACGGAAATACTTCAATCTATGCAAGACTCTTTTGGGCCACTCGAAAAAAAAACATATACAGTACCCTGTTTGTAAGTACTGAATTTGTGAGAACTAAACTTCCATCTGGAGATAGTAATTTTCCTTTCTAACTACTAAGACGTTTCTGTAATCTTTCCTCAACAAGTTTTCATTCAGCCAACGATGAGCCTCCGATAATGTATTGGAATGCAAGATAGCTACATCCTAATAGTTTGGCATATAGGTTGGTCTCGTCTTTGGCCTCGCCAAAACAGAACAATTAAAACATGCATGGATCGCTCTCTAACTGATGTTCATTATCATTGGAACGGTGATTATTTCACAGATCTTGGTGGTTATGTTTATGGGAAGCATCTTTGCACATAAGAAAATGTAAGCATATCTTCAACTGCTGTGATCGAGATGTTCTTCCCAATGACAAATCTTGATACTGGAGCAGCGCATGGAAGTAACGACATTTTTACTGCATCATTATAACCATTTCTTGCTATCCTGCAAATTTACAGATCGAGGTATGTATGTATACCCCTATCATTCTTTCGCCACCCGTGAATTTCAACACAAATAAATCTTACTGTTCACTGATTGTACTGAGGAATTCGTAAAATATGTTTGCTTTGAAAATGTTGTTTAACTGATAATATTTGGTGGTCTAGTCCTGGAATCACTTCTCCGTACTGATAACACTATTATCTTACCATTTTAAGAAGTATCTAACATATATATCTATATACTTTTCATACCATATGCAGTAAATATCCTGCATCAACTCTCGGGGATTCATGTCATGCCACTAGTAACATGCACTAGTTCATCTCTTTCACTATACCAATCAAATGTCCATGTCTTCTCGCTAATATTTATTAATAATAGTGTGTACTACATGCAACATATCCACATCATCTATTATTTTTCCACCAACTGTCCACATCGCTAATTTATAGCCGTCAAATATTTGACCAAATATTTTATGTTAATTACATTTTGCATCTTAATTATTTGACCATTTTCTTTTCCTACAGACAACTCCATGTTTCATGTCTACTATGTTTGTTCATTTGTATACTACTATTTCTTGATTCATCCTGCAACCCGTGGGGTATCCTTCTAGTAACTCTTGAAAAGTACAACCCCCTTTTCAAAATAGGATGCTCAAACCTTTTTAAAGTTTGACGCTATATATAAAATAAAGTCTAGACATTCGTAATCCTAAATTAATATAATTAGAAC
The DNA here is from genome assembly GCF_019359855.2 of Lolium perenne. Classification (NCBI taxonomy): domain Eukaryota; kingdom Viridiplantae; phylum Streptophyta; class Magnoliopsida; order Poales; family Poaceae; genus Lolium; species Lolium perenne. The sequence goes on along the minus strand of NC_067250.2, from coordinate 303,224,222 downwards.
CATCATGAATATATTTTCGTACATATTTATTTGATATTGTAGATGCATGTCGATATAATTTTCTATACAGTTGATCAACTTTAAAAAGTTTGACTTTGAGAAAAAATGCATCCTATATCGAAAAAGAGGGAGTATATACCAACATGAATCGCTCAGTTATAAGGTGCTTGAGTTACTATGAGGCGGATGGAGACCCTCGGCTAAAAGGGGATATCTAGTAGTTTTGTACCACAAGGTCCTTGAATTGTGCATGTTAGGCGGTGCAACAACACCAAGCAGGAGATCAGCATCATGTAGAGCATTTGCATCGACATGGCCTTCGTCATCATGTTTATGGCTATGGCTGCTGCCGTTGAGCGGCTCCTTATTCACTCGCCATCACCGATGACGATGTCTATATTTTGGTTGCCCCCTAGTTTGTGCTCATGGGTGTCATCAACGGGTTTGCACTCATGGGACTCCAAGAGTTTTTCTACGACAATGTTTGAGACATCATGCGTAGCCTCGACAACGAGCTCTACATCAACATCTTCTGCATCGGGGGCTTCCTCATCATCCAAATGATCAAGGCAGCAAACTAGATTCGCACTCCGACCATAAGAATACCAATTAGTTGCGAAGATTAGTGCGAATCAAGGGGGGCCATGCCCCCCCTCCCCACACGCACACACATTTTGCAGAACATATTCCCTCTGTCATAAAAATGATGTCTTGAATTTATCTAAATTTGGATGTATTTAGACACGATTCAGGACGGAGGGACTAGTAAACCCGACTAACACCATTTGATTTGTGTTTACTCTGGTACTCACCTTGAACCTGGTCCACTCACCAATTTCGGTGAAGCTCCGGCCACCACGTTATGCCGATGGCGAGGCCGCTGCTCCACCGGGCCATCAAGGATCACGATATATAATTGAAGACGTTCCTCTTCTATATTTCCGTCATCTTCGGAAATATCCAGTGGAACATGTGTGTACCTCAAAATTTTATGTAAGCGACGCTATGGCCATCCTCAACGAAGTCACTCAAATCGAACACCTTCTCATGTGCGGTTTTATCCGGTTCTGCGGTGACGTGGATAAAAACGGAAGCGCTTTCGGTTTAGATCGCACGTAGCAACCAACAGGAGCACCCATTTGGACACGGACATGTCCATTTTCCTTTTAATCTTTACCTCCATTTCTTCACCGCCATGTGCTTAGCAGCTAGCATAGGACTAGCTCGTGGCTCGCCCAAGCAAGGAGGCGATGAAAGTACTCGGAAATATTACTCCCTTGTGGAGTGATTGACGTGGTAAGAAATCTGTTGTGATATTTCCTTTTGAGGGAAAACGGCGGGTGTTCTGCCAAATCAATTAAGAGGAAGAAGAAATTCAATTACAAGCTAGAGAGGGACTAGCTGACAGGGAGGCAAGAAAAAGAATAAAATACAAATGACACCAATAGAGTGAACCACAAAGCGGACTATTCCCTAATTAGAACAGGCAAAGCGTCTGACTCGTCTCCTCTAACTCATTCGTGCAGATAGGCTCGCCCAGGAGGAGCAGGTCATTCTTGATTAGCTCAAGTAGTTGACGCTCAGGCATGGAAGAATTTTGAAACACTCTTCGGCAGCGCTCCTTCTAGATATGCCAAGCTTCATAGATCGCCACTATCAGTTCATCTTTAGAAAGCAAACCTGACCTTACGCGTCACCAGGCAGCCGGAGATATTTCATCATGCTTGTTTCTAGAATCTCCCTTACCGCCTTGCTCGCCCATAAGGGTTTGATTTTTGGTAAGGTTTCGATTTTACCCTTTTACGTTACTCTTTTTTTTGGGGAATTTGAATCATGGAAACCAAATCTATCCACTCATGGAATCAACGCAAGATCGGTGAAACTTTGACGCCGACGAAGCGGTAGCCGTGATACACGGACACACGGGGGCGTCCTGAACTCTTGCTCCCAGGCGAACAAATCTCGCGGTGCCAGTACTCACACCAGCTTTGCTGCATCTGCATCGGCAGCCGGCAGGAGTAGGGGCATCGCTTTTTGCGCCCCCGCTCCCGTCGCCTGCCCCGCGGGCGACCGGGGCGTCCTCGCCCTCCCCACCCTCCCCCCACCCTCCTCGCGCCTCCCCCCGCCACCGCCGCCGGTGGGAGCCGCCGGGCAAAGCCCGGGCGGTGCTGGCGGCGGCGGTTCCTCTCTCTCCCGTGCGGCTGGGAGGCCCGACGGGGCGGGCTTGTCCAGGCGGCGTTGGAGGGCGCCGGCTCCGGCCCAGGCCGGCGTGGATCCGTCGTGGCTGGCGGCAAGGCGTGCGCTCGCGGCGGTTGTGCCCTGCGCCTCCGTCAGCCGACGATGTGGTGTCCTGGTGGCGGCGGCCGATCTGGGCCCGCGGGCCTAGATCTGGGTCTGGCGGGCCCGGCCGATTCGGGTGGTCTTCTGCTGGTCCGCTGCACGCAGGGACCTCCTCTGCTACCTTCCGTCGTGGCTGGTGTCGTGCTCGGATTGGACAGGCACCGCTGGTTTTCGCGATCCGCCCGTTCGGGCTTGTCGGAGCTCGGTTGAGCTTCCGGCGGTGGGGTGTCATTGGGGCGACGTCCCCACGTTCTGGAGTCGTTGGGGCGACGTCCTTGCTAGCCGTCTGGGATGTGGTCCTTGGGCTGGCTCAGTACTGCAGCTACTCCGGCGGCTGCGGTCTGTTCTCCCTCTGACCAATTTGGTCGTGCTTGTGCAGGTATGCTCCCGCGCTGGGGATGGTGGACTTCGTGGTGCTACCATTCTAGGGTCTTGGACGCCTAGATCAGGGTCTGGCCGAACCCTCCGCCAGCCAGCACGTGGTTCCTGCGGATGAGTCGAGTTGGGGCTAGCTCATAGTGCGACTTAGGTTGGAGGTGCGGCAGTGATCTCCACCTTGTTCGCTCTACGTCCTCGCGACGGCATCCGAATTTTCTATCCAGGTTTGGACCTCGGCGAAAGCTGCACATGGCTCTGGCCTATGCCGGTGACGGCGTCACCTGCGGGTGTCGTTCCCCTGTTGAAGGCGTCCCGATGATGGCCCTCATGTTCGAAATGATGGATTCCATCCCTCCGCCTCAATCTGCTCCTCTTGGAGGCCTCGCTTCGTGTAAGATTCTCTGGTAGTGCCGTGTGGAACACCGTGTGACCTCTCGATGGTGTCGCAGCCCTCTCACGACATCGGCCTGGCTGCTTTTACGCGGTTTGCTGCGGTAGCTGATTTCCTTCCTAGCGCCTTGGGGGGCTTTGCTAGGTCGGCGTCTGGTCGCAGCTCTTGCCGGTGTGCCTATCCCAATGCCGGGGGATGATGTTGTGTGTTTGGTCTGGACCTAGCCTGAGCTCCATGGTGGTGGTTCTCGGGTCTGGGTGAAAACTTTGCAGGTCCTTCTCTGCCGAAGACGATGACTCATTCTTGTGCCATTCACCTTCTTGGAGGCGTCGCCGCAAGACCCTCCCTCCTTTGGTTCCTCAAGCTCTGCCAGGTGGCCGGCCCGTCGCTGAGTTCCCCCTTGAGTTGCAGTCTTGGTGCGGTGGAGGTTTGTTGGCGTGGATACGGTCGCGCTCCGGTGCAACAGAAGACAAGGCTCCCTCTTCGTGGATCATATGGCGCTTCGGCTTACCTTTCTGTGTTGTCTTTTGTTGCGGTTTGGGTTCTGCGCTTGGCGCATGTGTTGTAATCTTGGTGTAACTCCTGGCCGGTTGATAGCTTCGTTAATTCAAAGCCGGGCTCACTTCGAGCCTTGCGTCTAAAAAGGGGCATCGCCACTGCAAGTTACTGTACTGCCAGCCACTGTCACTTGATACCATGACAGCCTCCATTCGCCTTGACGATCTTGCGTGCGGCGCGAACAAAAAACCGAAATCGAGCTAGCATAGGACGAACTCGTGTGGTTCGCTCGAGCAAGGAGGTGGCCGCGCAAGGCAGCCGGGCGACGGCTTGGTGAGGCGGCAGCTGGCAGAGGCGGGTGGGCGGCGGCCTGGCGAGGTGGTGGCAGGACGTCGGGGCCTGGCTGGCAGAGGTAGCTGGTGGGCGGGCGAGGCGGCGACGGACAGAGGCGACGGGCGGACAGTCCATGGCGCCATGGTGGGAGATGCCGGTGAGGCTCGGCTAGGACCGCGGTGCGCACCCGCGCGGAATAAGCAGCGCGGCGTTGACCCTGATGGCCAGCAAAGGAAAATAGTGGTGGAGAGGGATTAGGGGTTGGAGGTCGGAGAGGAAATGAGAAGAGGGTAGGTGGATTATTCGGCTGCAAAGTGTGTCACAAAAAACGACAACGCGTGTCCGTTACGGGCGATTTTTTTTAAATAATACGAAATAATTATTTAATTCCAGGACTATCACGCGTTTTCAAAAAATTCCAAAAGTGTGACTCTGTCGGCATGCAGCAGACCGATCGGACAGGGGCGGGCCGATCAGACCATAGTAGGCCGATTGCAGGTCCCTGCGGTCGCCCGTCAGACGACAGCACCCTGTCAGACTGCTACTGTCCGATCGGACGCTAGCAGCCAAAGCGTGGCATGGCCCGGCCATGCGCGCGCAGACGTAGCTCCACACAGCCACGTGCAGACGCTCTCTCCCCGGCCACCTTTTCTCCTCTCTTCTTCCTCCTCTCTCCTCTCTTCTTCCATTCTCTCTTTCCTGCCCGTTTTCTTCCCTGGCTGCACAAGAACAGCTCGAAAACTTCACCATATTTCGTAGATCCCTAGTGATTTAGCCAATAAAACTTCACCATTTTGCTGCTATTAGTTGAGGGAAGCTCGATCTACAGATGGGTTAGGTTTTGGAGAGGATTGGTGGTGCTGTTTAGCAGCAATGGTGATGAAGTGGTGGAGGTTGGTGGTGGTGTAAGGGGCTGAGCTGCTGCTGGTTCGTGGTGGTGTTGAGGTGCTGCGTGCTGTTCGTGCTGCTGCAGTTGGAGAGGCTGGTCACGCTACAAGGGTAAACCCTAATCTTTGTATAGTAGTGTTAACTGTGTAGGTTAATGTGGCCTGGTTTTAGTGTTAGTGTATATATGTGGGCTGGTTTTAGTAGTTGACGCGGACGGAATTTTTTTAGGTGAGCAAAGATGACAGATGTAGTGAAGATAGTATTTTACTATGGTTTGGGTAGTGTCCGATCAAATGAGATGGGAGTTGATCTGAGTGAGTTCAAGTATGTAGAGATGAATTTGACTGCCCCTAGAACATGGACAATTGAGCAGGTGAAAGACTGGTTGACGGAATGTTTCGGGCTTAATCCTGAAGTGCACACAGTTGGTGTGCATGCATTATGGACTAAGTCGTTATCAAACATTTTATGGTATCTGAGGCCTGTAGATGATACCTCTAAGTGGGTGAGCTGGTTAAAAGGGTCTGATAGGAGAGGAACTAACCCTGTGGCATTAGTTCTTCCGGTGGCGAAGGAGGTAGCGCCTCCTGAAGGCAGTTATGGTGGAGGAGGTGGTTACGAATCAGGCCATAGCAGTCAAGCACCAGGCGGTGGCGTGGTTATGAATCAGGCCAGAGCAGTCAAGCACCCGGTGGTGGCGGTGGTTACGAGCCTGGACAGAGCAGTCATGCGGAAGATGTTTATGGTGATCAGGGTGATGGTTACGTAGGAGAAGACGGTGAGGTTGATGGTGACGAAGAAAATGGATACATGCAGAACCAAATGGAAGATGAAGATACAGAAGGTGAAAGTGATGCTGATGATTCCGATGGGTCTAATGATGGCGTGGAGGTGCCTATTCCTGGCAGATGGAATCAGAACTTTTCATCTGCAATGACAATCAACGATGGCCTTGATTCTAACTGGGAGTATCACCAGAATAATGTCGCCATAGGGGCTATGTTTCCGTCCAAGCGACATATGCAGGATGCAATAGTTAAGTGGGCAATGGCGACTCAAAGGTTGCTCAGAACAACCGTGTCATCTGGAAAATACCTGACGATGGAATGCCATGACATCAATTGTCCCGGAAGCGTGCATGGGTATGTTCCTAAGTATGACACAACATGGCGTGTCAGCGACTTTGTGGCGCACACATGTGAGCTTGCAAGTATCCGCAACGACCATTGCCACCTGTCGTCTAATCTGATAGCTCGGCTGCTGTACACTGAAATAGTGGAAGGGCAAGCCATGGGAGTAAGGGGCATAATTAAGAATGTGAAGAAGCATCATTTGTACAACATTTCTTATGGCAAGGCTTGGAGGGCTAAACAGAGGGCGCTGGAGATGAGATTTGGTTTGTTTCAAGACGCATACGACGCAGTTGTTCGTTTGTTGCGAACACTGCAGGAGAGGAACCCAGACACATATATAAACATCTAGGACTTGTTTTTGCCGGAGTACCCAACTTACAGGGTTCTGCATAGAGTTTTTTTCTCGTTCGGTGTCTGCATCGAATCTTTCAGGCATTGTCGACCCGTGTTATGTGTGGACGGCACGTTTCTCACCGGTCAATACAAGGGTCAAATCTTGACCGCCATTGGAATGGACGGAAACAATCAAATCGTGCCACTCGCTTTTGCATTCGTGGAGAGTGAGAACACCGAAAGCTGGGTATGGTTCTTCAGACAGTTAAAGATTTCAATTGTGAAGGACACGCCGAATGTTTGCATCCTTCATGACAGACATGCAGGTATACTGAAAGTTGTTAAGACACTCAAAGAGCCAGGGCAAGAAACGCCATGGATTGACATTCAGAGCCGTTGGTGCATGCGCCACCTGGGGGCCAATTTTTACACACAATTCAGGAACAAGAACCTTATGAATCTCTTCAAGAAGCTGTGCATCGAGAACCAGCAGTGGAAGTATACTTTTTTGTGTACCAAACTCCAGGAGTTCACGAAGCAACAAGTTATGCAGAGGAAAGCAGCACGAGATGCAAACATAGCAGCACATATGCAGGCAGTTTCAGCACAAACAGCAGCGGTAGAAGCACCTGTTTACTAGGAACCCCAAGGTCTATGTGATTTGCCAGGATTTGACCCGCCCGGAACAAGGAGAAGGGAGGGAAGGCAGATTAAAAACTTTGAGCAGTGGATAGAGCACGAGCCTACGGAGAGGTGGTCCTTGTTGCACGACACACATGGAGCTAGATACGGCGTCATGACAACCAACCTCGCAGAATCGTATAACTTTGTGCTGAGAGGCAACAGGGTTTTGCCACTTACAGCTATAGTAGAGGGCATTTTCATGGGCACAGTTAAATATTACAGAGAGAGACGCGAGAAGGCGCAGATGCATATGGTGAACAACTCAGGCACACCGTATTGTTCGAAGATTATGGAGTACATGCATAAGAAGAAGGAGAAAGCTAGACATCTCGCCGTTGTTCCCATTGGGAATGTGGAAAGAAGGTTCGAAGTCCGCTTACCTACAGATAGGTTCGGGTGTGAGAATCCGCAGAGGACTCATGATGTGAAAATTGGCAGTGAAGAATGGCCAACGTGCGAGTGCAGATGCAACAAACCGAAGTTGCTTCATCTTCCTTGCTCGCATGTGCTAGCTGTTTGCGGTGTCCTTGGGATGCCGGAAATCTCGTTCGTCTCTCCGTATTACCTTAAGGAGGCCGTGCTGAACACATGGACCAGAGAGCTGCAAGGATTTCGGTCATTGAGAAATTTCAACACTGTAAACCCTGCTGAAAGGCGATATATCCCACACCCGGCGCTACTGAGGACAGGCATCGGTAGAAGGCCGTCACAGCGCATCCGGAATGATATGGATGAATCTGAAGCAGGAGGGCCAACGAGACAATGTTTCCTATGCAATAAATTTGGTCACTGGGACACTAATTGTCCAACCTTCGGCACTGGCACAGCAAGAAGGGGGCAGCGAGGCACAAGGGGACGTCGCGGGAGGGGAAGAAACTAGTTCGCAACTTCTTTGCAATTTTATGTACTGAACAATGAATTTGTAATAAGTACGACTAATTTGAAATGTGAACCTATCTTATTGTACCTTTATGTATTGAACAATGAATTTGTAATAAGTATGGAACTACTTTGCAATTTTGGTTTTGCAACTATGTTATCATTTGTAATGAGTAATAACGATTATTTTGTTGTTTACAGAAATGGCAGGAAGATCATTGCTCAATAGGGACATTGAGAGGGCGCACCGTGCGGCCAAGCTAGAGGCCAACCCTAATAGCTTGTCACCAATGGTGACACGCGGGGGTAATCAAAATTGGCAGATACACCCCGGTTGGGTTCAGAGGTATGTGGGATTTATTCTCCCCCAAGTCTGGGCTTCTTGGCTGCCCACTGTTCTTGCAGCTGTAGTCCTGGGAGAGGTTCCCGATTGGTCGGCCAGACATAGATGGTGAGCGCCCTTTCGGGGCAAACGAGTTGGATGATCCGGACCACATCAATATGCCTACTTTCAGCATACTTTGGACACGTCGCGAGGTATGTAGACTCTCGAACATAGTTCTTTCGTAATTTATAGTTTTGCACGAGTACTGACTATTTCTCTCCGCAGAGACGATTTGCTCGCGACCAGGTTAGGAACTGCTACCCTGCGTTCACCGAGCAGTTCGACGTGCTCGATGATAGGGCGGTGATCTGGCAGCCCTATATGGCCGCCGCCGTGCATGCAAGGTACCCCGGCGGGATCTCTAACCTCTGCTATAGAGATTGTGCGTACTGGATGACACAGTCGAAGATCATCTTCGATGTGTCCGTGGAGATAATGGCCCAGCAGAGGATCATGAGGCAGTTCGGCTCTCGGCAGCTGGTCGATCCTCCACCACCGATAGCACCTCTCCCTGCCTGCGTCCACAAGTAAGTTCTGAGCGTCGCTAAGTTTAAGACTGTTCATCATGGTTCGGCTAACTGACACAATCATTTTCTGCAGGTACAACAGGAAGGGTACTAGCCACTCCTCTACATGGTGGCTTCAGCGCGTTGGCTCGTATGTTGCTGAGTGGGATGGCGCGACAACACACGTCTGGCCGATCGATGAGCAGTTTGACCCACAGGAGTTTGACGCATATCTGCAGAGGTACACTGCAGCCATGCGAGTGCGCCTCATCCCGCCGACTGATCCAGCTGAGGTGCCATCTGCGTCTATGCACGATATGTACCCGACTCAGTCCACAGCCGATAGTCGACAGCATGCGGTACGTACAACTTTCTATTCCACCATCATACTTGTCGTTTATCTATTGGGTTCGATTTATATGCTTCCATGATTTTTCAGGGTCAGCTGACTGCAGACTTACAGGATGAAGTCGCTCGGTACACACGTCAAGTGTCCAGTGCGCCTCTTCTTCAGCGTGACCAACATGTGTCCTGGTTGAGGCGTCTCGAGGACAAGCTACGCGAGATCTACTCGGCTATCACGTGCAGCCGTAGTTCCGACGTTGTTCAGCGCCACCTCCTTCCACCGCGACCCTCCACACAGCAGCAGCGACGACCACATCTCACACCGACCGCGACACCTAGACCACCACCTCCTGATCGGGCAGGAGGTTCGTCGTGGCAGCATCGCACTCCTTCCGTCGACGACTTTCAGTACCAGCACCACGGATCACGGCCACGTCTCACACCCACGCCGACAACCAGACCACCACCTCCTGACCAGGCAGGAGGTTCGTCGTGGTAGCAGCAGCACACTCCTTCCGTCGACGACTTTCAGTACCAGCAGCACGGTTTGTTCGACGACTATCAGCAGCAAGCTGCTTTCGACCAGTGGCAGCAACAGCAGTCCCCTTTCATGGGAGGAGCAGGATACACACAGGGTATGTACTATTCTATATATTGTGTTCCATATAGACTATACTCCACTTAGTTTGACATCACTTATGTTAGCTAGTGATCAGGATCCTGAGCACATGGAGTATTACAGCACGCAGCAGAACTATGTCGGTATGCAGACTCCTCCAACAGAGCCCACACAGGAGACACAGTACGACCCCGAGTCTGGTTCCTGGATCCCTGCTCGCATAACCAGGACCCCGGACAGGTTCGGTTGGACACCCCGTGGTACACCGCCCCCACGAAACCCTAGACGCCGTCCATAGTCTCAGATATTTATGTATCTATGTATCAGACATTTATGTATGCATCACCTATGTATCAGACTATATGTATGGATATGTATGAACTATGTATCAGTCTGTTGTAGCGATATTCCTATTAACCCTGGGTGTCAATACATCCATGCAATTAATCGGGTATTAGCAAGCCAATTGGTTTGTAGCAGGCCAGTTGGTCTCTAGCAGTCCAGTTGGTCAGCTATCGACCAACGAGGGCACCACTCTGGACGGAGATAGCAGCCGACGCCCAGTCGGTTTGCTGCTGTCCGATCGGCCTGCTGCAGGCCGACGCAGTCACACTTTTGGAATTTTTTGAAAACGCATGATAGTCCTGGAATTAAATAATTATTTCGTATTATTTAAAATAAATCGCTCCATTACGGAGTGCCATGGTGTGAAATTGGTCTTCAAGCTACTCTCAAACAAACAAAAGCATCTCCAACTGTACCAGGTAAAATGAACGCCTAAATTATTCACAGGTGTTCGTTTGCGTCATCTCACGAAAGCGAAAATGGTCGTTTTTGTGCTGGGTGCCGCATATTATTTTTTCAATTTTTGTTCTCTCTTTTTCATTTAAACATACTTGCAAACATACACAAACTAATAAATAATTGGGAAACATGGTTTTACACAAACTAATACTCCCTCCGGTTCATATTAATTGACTCTAATATGGATGTATCTAGAACTAAAATATGTCTAGATACTTGAAGTCAATTAATATGAATCAGAGGAAGTACATAGTTTGAAACATGGTTTACAAAAACTAATACATAGTTAAAACATTGCAAAATGAGGAAACCTAACTAGTGCTGACTTCGCAAATTTCATATGTTCGCTGCCAAGAAAGAACACTCTCGGGCACACTCAATCTCCTATCTTGGAAAATCCAGCTGATAATGATAGCCATGTTGTTCCTATCAAGGACGAACATCCAGAAACCGCCACTAGCTAGTAGATAGCTTATTTCCGCTGAGGCTCTATTTGTGAACCCCATTCCATTTCCGCACTGTTTATCATTGCAAACATTTAGTATGTATATTTCACAATAACCATCTTCATTTGTCGGTTCAAATCATGAACAGAAATAGTAGGCATTGCCCTGTTTTTCCACAACAATGAAGACAAAAGCAGTTACTTTTATATTGATGATTATCAAATGATATCAGTAAAACTCTCTGTGTGTTTGCTTTAGTATTGATTAATTTTCACTTTGAACTAGCTATTTAATTATAATGTGACAGCTTGAAACATATTTTATAATCTTAAAATTCCGCTAAACCAGATTTTTGCTTCAAAATTACTCACGGAGTTAGATGTATGACTACCTTGATTAGACGGCCCACCAGCCAGGCTATGTTCTAAGGGCATCTCCAACCGGCCGATCCAAACGGACGCGTTGGGCCGTCCGTTTTGGGCCGTTTGCGTGGCCGGCCGGACACGCGGACAGCGCCCCGCGTGTCCGTTTGGGTCGCACGCGGCGATCCAAAGAGACGCCACGTGGTTCGTCTTTGTTGCGCGGCGTTGCGCCATGGCAGGCCTCGACGGGACAGCCATGGTGGGCGGTGGAACGCGCGGGAAAGATCCTGCGCGCCACCAAGGTTCCCGCGCGCGCGAAAACGCCATTGGCGCGCGCTCGCGCCCAAGTTTCCCGCCAGGCCGCCGGCTATAAAAGACGGCGGCGGTCTCACACAGACCGCATCACCTTCCTCTCCCACTCCACCTTCTCCGGCGGCCACTCCACCTTCTCCGGCGCCATGCCGCGCACCCTGCAGGCCACGTGGGCCAAGCTCTCCCTCGCCGCCCGGGCCAGGTTCCCGCGGACGGAGGAGGAGGAGCGCGCGGACTCGCGGTGGGTCGCCGACGACGAGGCGCTCCGCGTCGCTGCCGAGGCGGCGGCAAAGAAGGCAGGCGACGCCGAGATGGTGGAGGCGGCCGCGGACGGCTGGCACGAGACCGCGGACGGCTGGTACGAGGCCGCGGAGGAGGGGGCGGCCGCCGCGGAGGATCCCGTCGACGAGGAGGACCTCGCGCTGGCGAATATCAACGCCGCCATCGAGGAGCGTCTCGCCGATCTCACGCGCGTGACGAAGGAGCACGAGGCCACCTGGCGGGCCGGCCGCCGCCGATTAGGCGACCTCCTCGGCCAGAAGAACGAGCTGATCGCTATGCGAGCAGCCCGTCACCTCATCCAGATGCCCTTGCCCGAGCGGCGCGCCCGGGAGGATGCTGAGTCGGCGGAGCGCGGCCGGCAAGAGCGCATGCGTCGGCGGAGCGCGGCCGGCAAGAGCGCATGCGTCGGCGGCAGGAGAACCACGAGGCCCAGGCCCTCGCCCGCGTCCGCCTGGAGGCGCGCACCGCTGTAGAACGCGCCGCCCTGCAGGAGCTTGAGGTATGCGGGAAGCGGATGGTTCCGCCGCAGGAGGCGGAGTGCGAGCGCGCCCGAGGTGCTCGGACGGAAAGGAGGAGGATGAAGGCCTCCGCCGAAGCCGCCGCTGCCGCCGCCGCCGCCGTCGCCGCCGCGCCACCCAGCTGGTAAGCTGGAGTGGAATCCTCACGCGTACAGGCCGCCCGCGTCGAGTGAAATCCACGGCCCCGACGGCGAGCTGGCGAGGAGTCGCCGATGAGACCGCCGGCCCCGTACGTAGTAGGATAGAAGTAGTAGTTAAAAAAAATTGTAATGGGTTCTTTTTAATGAAAACAAATATTTATGTCTATGACACGAGGGCCAGGGGCGGACAAGGGGCGGACGCGAGCGACCAGCCTTTCGCATCCGCGGCCACGCAAACCCGGCCCAGATTTGGGCCGGGTTTGCGTCGTTCCGGACGCCGCGGCCATCCGTTTTAGGGATGGGTCCGCGCGCTGGGCCGGGTTTTTGTCCGGCTGGACCCATCCGGACGCACGGGCGTGGGATGGGTCGCCCCGTTGGAGATGCCCTAAGGATCCATGCCTTCGTGACCAGACCCTAGCCAAACACATCTAGCTTCGCCTGTAGAAGCCCAGTGTCTAGTGTGCCGATGAAACACGCTTCTTCTTGAATAGTAAAGGAGATCTAGCTTCTTTCCATCTAGCCATGTGAGGCAAAACTTTTTTTCTCATCTCCATAGAGGTTAATTGGTACATGGGTCTAATGCCCATCTATAATCCAAACAACATTTCAAAACTGAGGAATAATACTGGTTTGTAGATGCCCATCTATAATCCAAACAACATCTATAATCCATATTATTATTGCCACCTTTGTAGATGTTACCGGTTTGAGTGCAAATTTCCAAAAAAATACCTCGTGGCTCATATGTGGTGTACCTTACCTTGAGAATATTCTTCAGCTCTTGCCATCAACAAGAACCGCCTTCCCAATGCGCTACTTGGGACTACCTTTGAGTGTCTCTCGACTTAGAAGAGCAGACCTTCAACATCCTGAAGATAAAAGAGCCAAAAAGTCTGCCTCCATAAATTAGAAATAAATAAACATGGTTGCCCGCAATGCCTCGGTTCAGGCCATCCCCACGTCCCCAGCAATCTAAAATAGTACACTCCTATTGATCTTCCAAAGGAGGCCATAAAGAGGATCATTTTTATTCTAGGAGCTTATTTGTGGGCCGGAGGGACAAAGTCTTTGCTGGAAAATGCAAGGGTATTTGGGATAAAGCTTGTCTGCCCACAAAGCTTGGTTGGTATGGTATACTATATCTTGACAAGTTTGTTGTCGCTCTGAGGATAAGATGGCTATGGCTTGAATGGATAGGTGATAACAAGTCATCGATTGGATTTTGGAAATCTTCTAACGAGGCACACCCTACGCTCTTTGTTGCGGCCACGGTGGTCATAGGAAATGGAGAAAATGCCAAATTTTTGAACTCAGTTAGTCTTGATGGCAGGTTCGAAATATAAGAGAAAAAATTGTATGGTTTGGCCAATCAAATAAAGGCTCAAGTTAGTTTTGACATGGAACATATCCAACAATTTGTCACACTATGGGAATTTTTATCCAATATCAAAATTGACCAACAAGTCCCCAATAGTATTCTTTGGAAATTCACAAACAGTGGTAAGTATTCCGCCTATTCGGCCTACAAGATGACATTTGAAGGGCTCATTTCAACATCTCTCAATACTTCGATCGGTTTGGAAGGTTTGGGTCCACCAAAGTGCATTTTTTTCTTGGTTGATAGTGTGGAATAGGGTTTGGATAGCGAATAAACTTCAACAGAGGGGTTGGCCAAATTGCTAAAATTTCCCCCTTTACAACCAAGTGCAAGAATCTACGGCGCATATTCTATGCAAGCGTAGATTCACTATTAACATTTGAAAGGAGATCATTGCATGGTGTGGTATTCATGGCATGGCTCGAGAGCTTTGGGTCAGTGAACACTGTGTCAATGCTTGGTGGACAAAACTTGCGCTTCAAATAGAAAAGCCAAATGGGGGACTGGCTGCCGCGTTCTAGCCAGAGTAGGCGAACCACCGGCGGCGAAAAGGGAGGCGAGGGAGTCTGTCATCGTGGCGGAGTCCAACACAGATGAAGTATTGCGTCGGAGATGGTAGACGATTTGAACAGCGGTGGAGGGGTGAGAGGCGAAGAAGAGAATGCACGGCAGGAAAGAAAGGCGTGAAGCAACGATGTTGGCTATGGTCGCTGGCTAGTAGGAACCCACGCGGAGTTTCGCTCTGTCCGAAGTTCCCGCAGCATCCTCTCTGTAGCGGGGACGGGTTCGGGGCACCAGACACCTTATTGGGCTAGCCGGATGAAACAAGGCTTTGGGGCGCGTGGCTCGGGGAGGTCAAACGTTCGGCCTGTCCCAAATTCCTTGGAAGATGGTTTGGGGGACGCAACTGGAGATGCTCTAAGCACATTCTTGTGTAAAGTTCTCCAGAATTTTGATCGATGTTGTTGTTACCATCCATGTACTTGTTTTTTAGAATTTGACAGCTCACATTTTGGCTCCACGTTGCAGCTTACAAATCCATCTGGTCAATATTGATTGTAATTGGGTCGATGAACTTCCGAGGTTTCTTTTGGATGATCTAGGTATGGTTAAATATAATAAAACATTGAATTAAGTTTGAGTGCAGCACCTGCTCGCAGGTCTGTACACATTCTGATATTTAACTTCTTGTATGTCCGTCTACAGCTCCAAGTCGTATTTTATTTGACGTTGTACATGTTGGTATACTACCTCCATCCTATGGCTTAAGGCCTATATTTTTTAGAAAGTTAAACGAAGTAAAGTTTGACCAAACTTTTAGAAGAATTTATGAACAATTATAATATTTTGTAGGTACCATAGGAAAATATATTTCATTATCTATCTAATGATATTAATTTTGTACTTTTCATGTTAACATTTTTTGATAAAAACTTAGTTAAACTTAACATAGTTTGAGTTTCTGGAAAATATAGGCCTTAAGCCTTGGGATGGAGGTAGTATGTTTCTAAATACTTGATTAAAATATCGATTGTTTGACTTTTGAAAAGCTATGCACTACATTTTGGCATAGATACCGTTATTTACTTATAACATGGGAGCAAATAATTTTTTACCGTAAAGTTTCAGAATTCAGAGTACATCTCAGGGATATAAAGATCAAAAGGTGGAAAAACATAAAGACTAGGTGCATATGCATCATGTAATCTTCTAAAAAGCCGACACCCAAAGACTAGGTGCATATGTATCATGTAATCTTCTAAAAATCCGACACCCACCCTGGTTATAGATATCTCGTGCAAACATCTCCAGACAGGTGCATCCATAATCCATAAACGCTTGTTGCGCCTCTGGCAATATCTTGATTCTCGTTTAGCTGCAAACCATGTGCAAATGAAAAATCTAAGTTGTAAACTATGTTCAACTCCTACCAGCATGAATCTTGATATAAAGCCAACAATTGAGGACTTGACTGTGGTTTAACTTAATTCTCATTTTGTCTTACAAGTGTGCCATTGGGTAAAAAAAAACTTAGTTTCTATTCATGTGCAACTCCCAGACTAGCATGGATCATGAGGATAATCCAGCTACCGAGTACTTGATGAACTCTAACTTAATTCTCAACTACCAATCCCGCAAAAATTGATTCCTTATCAAGCCAATGGATATTCTTGTGCCAAGTTTTTCAGAACTGCGACCCATTTTGTTGTTACCACCCATGTATTTGTTTTTAAGAATATGGCAGCTCACATTTTGGCCTTGACGTTTTAAATTATAAATCCATTTGCTCAATATTGGTTGTAATTGGGTTGATGAACTTCTGAGATTTCTTATGAATGATGTAGAGTAGCTATGGTTAAGTATCATAATGCTCGCCATGATGGGCTTCAATAATTTTTTTTTAATTCTGTGGCATTATTAATTCCTCACTCAAAATATTGGGAAATATTATTGTACCTCCAACAGATAATGAAAGGGTACCCGGCTGCTTCAACACCAATAATCTATGTAGGGATAGACTAGGAAAAATACCCGTGCGTTGCACCGGAAGAGAAACACGAAATAAACTTAGATACCTATCCAAGCTCTAGATTTCTTAAAATTATCAAGAAAATGCATAGATCCATCTGCCAGAACAACTCATATATTACATGAATTAATATATACTATATTCGTATAAAATAATTGTGAGAATTAGCATTCAACCATGTACACACATAAAGTTTCTTTTTGGTAGCTCCTTGAGATTATGTGTCTTGTCTCTTTCTTCATCTTAGGTGATGTATAATATAATTGACAAACATCAGATAAAGCTGATGGGCATCAGTAGTGTAAATAGCACATAGGAACGTTACCATATTTTTTCCTTGTATTGAGATCCTATAGCTAGAGACCTGCGGTGTTGCATGTCCTCTGAAACGGGCCACCACTAGTAGAAATATGGCCTTTTGCACCGGTTGGTAATGGCCATATGCACCGGATGGCCAACCGGTGCAAACCATCCGGTGCAAAAGGCCCCCCTTTTGCACCGGTTCGCTTACGAACCGGTGCTAAAGGGGTCTCCACGTGGCCGGCTGTGGGGCGCTCGGCGGGGGAGCTTTTGCACCGGTTCGTAATACGAACCGGTGCTAAAGGGTCTGCCGCGGCAGAAAAACGTCCCAAAACGCTGCCGCGGCAGAAAAACACTTTTTTTTGAATTATTTTCTACTCCCTTTTTTTTTCTTTTTTCGGAATTTCTAATATTTTAGTTATTTCACAAGGTTAGTCTCTAACTACCCTTATCTCTAATCCAATTACTTACTCATGCTCAAACTTCCCGCTCGGTCACCCATCCTCCCACTACTCTAGCACTAGCACGCTTAACTTCCAAGTTCCTTTCCATCCCGCATCCAAGTGCTTCGCGCGCATGTATGTGATACTAGTATCATATCAATCATATTAACATGTCGATCGATGTCATATTTCTTTATTGTTCGAATTTCAAATAATTATTTTAATAAACCAAAGTAATGTTGTAATAATAATCTTGCATAAATAAATAAACATTAACTTTATAATTTGTATTATTTTTAATTATTTTCAATTTTTTAATTTTTAATTTTTTTTTGCCAAACCTAAAACCTAAAAATTTGAAAATCTTATAATTTGCTAAAAGTAATAGCAATCTTAATGCAGGATGCAATTATTAATTTTAATTTTAAAAAATAAAAAAAACTAAAATCTTCCTGCTTTCATATTTTCATTTGGAATTTTCAAAATCTAAAAATTAGCTAACCGGGTAAACCAACGTGAATTCGGATGTAATTTTGTCCCACGATGATTTTGATATATTATACGTTTTTTTTCGACGTCGTATGCAAAAGTTAATGCGGTTTTACCATTTTTCAAACATTTTTTTGCAATAAATGTGAAAATTCAAATTTGTTAATTATCCCTAATAGTAGGTTGCATAACATACATGAATCTCAAAAGATTTTATCTTTTGAATAATCTATCATTTTCTTTTCTATTTTACAGTGTTAAAAAAGGCGATCCACCGGGGGGGGGGGGGGTGGAGGTGCGTGGGGAGCAGAAAAACCTTTTGCACCGGTTCGTAACACGAACAGGTGCAAAAGAGTTTGTGGCTGACGCCAACCCTTTTGCACCGGTTCGTGTTACGAACCGGTGCTAATGCCCCCTGGACGTGCAGACCGCACGAACCGGTGCTAATGACCCCTTTAGCACCGGTTCATGCCAAATCCGGTGCAAAAGCACTTTCGAGGACAGGATAAAAGCCCTTGTTTCTACTAGTGCACCGGTAACTCTGCCAAATGAGACTTGCAGTCTACGGTTGCATCTTTTCTTTTTGAAAAGAACTGCTTCCTGGACAACTATATCCAACTGCACCTCTCAATCTCTTATCCTACTTGCTTCTTTTGGTACCCGCGTTGTTCACTTTCGTAGACTTCTGTTGCAGTCAGATCTAGCAAAGACTTGCAACCCATGTTGATCTCCTCTTTGAAGCGGCCCAATTGAGCACTTGAACACCAGGTCTAGGATGTTGGGATGGTTGGCGCCGTGACCATGACCTGCACGCAACCGGAGTCCGTCGTGGCGCCAGTGGCCATGACCTCGATGTGCATCTTCTAGCGGTTGCATCTGATGTCGTCTTCTCCTCTGCCTATGCTAACATGCTGCACAATTATCCTCGGTTTGGCGGCCAATATCTTTGAACGTCATGTCGCCTGAGGCGTGAGAGCAACGTCTTGCTGGTGTCGGGCAAGCCGTAGAGAAGGTCAGAAAGACCTCCCTTGGGAGGTTTGGCCGAGCGTTCGGAAGAGATTGTTGTGTAGCTTCCGCGGAGTAGCATTGTTGAGATCGATCAAGCTTCTGCTGATTCATAGCTTGACTCGAATGAATCGGATCGTGCCGTCTAGCTAGGGTTTTGGTCCCGGAGAGCTACTTCGAGATTTGGAGAGGTCACGGTGCGGTGGAATATATACTGCTAGCGAGCCGACTTCGCCTTTCGTTGCTATACCTGGCAGCACTAGTGGAAAACAGGCCTTTTGATCCGGGTGGTTAGGGCCTTTTGTCGCGGGCGGCCAGCCGCGACAAGCAAGGCGCGATAAAAGGGAGGCCTTTTATCCCGGGTCGCTTACGACCCGCGACATAAGGTCCACCACGTGGCAGCCGGGGGGCGCGCAGGGCACAGGCCCTTTTGTCGCGGGCGGTATTACCACCCGCGACAAAAGGCCCTCTACGTGGCGCGCGCACAACGCTTCTGCTTTAGGGTTTGAGGGGTGCAGCACCCCTCCCCCCCCCCCCCCCCGCCACCGACCGCCTGTTATTTCATTTTTTTCGTTCGAAAATAAAAGTTGCATATATTTGTACGCTACTAGAAGTTGTACACATTCATTCATTATATATATATATAGATCGATCAAACAAATATTGGAAGCAGAAGTCGATTCCCCTTACACATATTCGTAGGTTCCCTACATATATATATACATGGAGCTCACGATCGACAAACGGTACTAACGACCGTCTATTTGGAGGTAGAACAACTATTTGGACTAAACAAGCCTTTGTTGTTTATTACTTCTCTAACCAAAAGTCCCGCCAGTTCCTCCGCGATTCCTAGTGCGTGTTCCTTTGGTTGGAGTCTGTCCCGCATGAAGTCGACCTATATACGAAAATGAGATGAGTATGACTATATCAGTCTTGATAACGAAATATTGATGATAATAAATAAAGTTGTGAGTGTTATTGCTTACGTCGAATTTATTTTTGTTCTGCTTCTCAGTGGTTAACATGCGAATGGACTCGCAAACATAGTATCCACATAGATTCGTCCCTTGTGGCTGCTGGGGGCACGCTACAGGAGTAAATGTTAGCTTCTTTGCAAACATAATGTCCTTATGAACATTCTTCAAAGCTTGCCAAGCCCTGCCAGGCAAAAGAATGATTGAATGAGTGGATAATTAATTGATATCTCACGAAAGATAAAGCGCGGCGATGAAGGAAATTACACTTGGAGCAACACGCAAGTCCTGGAACCCGTCCAGGCCTCTACTCAGTGGGTCTTTTACTTCAACTACTCCCTTATCAGGTTGAATGTCTAGTAGAATCCAGTGGAAGCTGCACATGTTATGCATAGACGTCAGGAATTACACTTAACATCGAGTAAGAAAAATTGAATGTGCATAAAAGATCATTAAGACTCTCACTCGTAGTTGTAAGGAAACAATATTGAATCACAGAAATATTGCTGCCCCAAAAACCTTAGTAGGTTTCCCCCCGTTTCTTCGCGTTTATGCTTCACCGTTTCAACATGTATTTTATCTGGGTCAACAAACCCAACATTGATAATATTATTACTTTTGCATTCACTGATCTTCAGTCTGCATAAGAGAACCCATAAGATATAATGAGTATATATATGCAATGAAAACGAACATGAACTGAATGAAAATGAACTTATATGTAGTTAACAACTTACAAGCAATAGCAACTCATGAGAGATTTGTCGAGGGCTTCTAGATTGAATAACTGCCAGAGTTCATTCATCTCAATATGGATCTCCTCCTTTCGGTAGTAATATTCCCATGGTATACTCGCCACGATGTACATTTTGTTCTCCTTGCATGCATCAAGGTACCACTGATGCAAATTCCGCATATGTGTTGGCAGTTTATGCAGCTGCTCTCTGCTGACCAAGTCGGCCCCGTAGACAAATTTAGGAGCTATATCAGCAGTGGGTATTGCAGCATCTGATGCAGACAGCAATTCCTCCACGGTAACTGAACAAGCAGCCGCTAGCCTTGCAGCTTCTTCCATATCGATACCACCATGATGTTCCTGGTACAGCTTGGGAACATTAAGCACTTTGAGTGCTGGGATCGATTGTTTGGGCTGAGCACCGAGGAGGGGAACTTCCTTTCTCTTTTTGCCTTTTGTCGTTTGCTTGGCCTTGAGGGGTGCACTTGTTGAACTTGACGTTTTCTCAGCTGCACTTCTAGCTGATGATTTGCTCGTGCCAGCAATGTCCTTCTCCTTAGCCTTTTCATCCTTCTTTTGGTCAATTACCTTCGCAAGAGTGCGTGTATAGTCATCCTTCTTCTCGTGTAACTCATACTGCGATGGTGTGTTCAGAAAACTAGTAGCATATTCTATTTGCTTCTCTGTGTATGGCTCTGGCGCTGGAGGTTTTGGCTTATGGAAATGATCATAGTTGTGTTTCGCAACAGCGGCCGCATTTTCCTCGACAGTAAGATCCCAAGGACGGGGGGGAGGAACCTTTGGTACTTTTGGGAGGGGCGACCTCTTGCGGACAGGACTCTTGAAACGCTTCCGGCTGGGTGCATTCCGAGTCTTAGTGGGCGGAGGCGGCGGCGCTGGAGATGGAGATGGACTACCGATGTCGTGGTCGACGTCGTACCCACGGGGTGATGGTGGCGACATGTGATCAGTAGGAGGAGGTGATGGTGGCCTGCGATCACCTGGAGGAGGTGATGGTGACCTGCTGGGACGACCGGTACTAGGTGCTACCCAGCCTGGCAGCCTGATGTTCTTCTTTTCCCAGAGAATGATTTCTCCCAGCACCTCTCTGAGTGTAAGCCCCCCATCACCTCCAGGGATATCGAGCTCCAATGTCTCCTGATGCGTGTGGTTGGCACGTCCGTTGGGAACCCCAAGAGGAAGGCGTGATGCGCACAGCGGCAAGTTTCCCTCAGTAAGAAACCAAGGTTTAATCGGACCAGTAGGAGTCAAGAAGCACGTTGAAGGTTGATGGCGGCGAGATGTAGTGCGGCGCAACACCAGTGATTCTGGCGCCAACGTGGAACCTGCACAACACAACCAAAGTACTTTGCCCCAACGAAACAGTGAGGTTGTCAATCTCACCGGCTTGCTGTAACAAAGAGTTAACCGTATTGTGTGGAAGATGATTGTTTGCAGAAAACAGTAGAACAAGTATTGCAGTAGATTGTATTTCAGTAAAGAGAATTGGACCGGGGTCCACAGTTCACTAGAGGTGTCTCTCCCATAAGACGAACAACATGTTGGGTGAACAAATTACAGTTGGGCAATTGACAAATAAAGAGAGCATGACCATGCACATACATATCATGATGAGTATAGTGAGATTTAATTGGGCATTACGACAAAGTACATAGACCGTCATCCAACTGCATCTATGCCTAAAAAGTCCACCTTCAGGTTATCATCCGAACCCCTTCCAGTATTAAGTTGCTAACAACAGACAATTGCATTAAGTATGGTGCGTAATGTAACTAGTGACTACATCCTTGAACATAGCACTAATGTTTTATCCCTAGTGGCAACAGCACAACACAACCTTAGAACTTTCACACTTGTCCTGTGTCAATGCGAGGCATGAACCCACTATCGAGCATAAGTACTCCCTCTTGGAGTTAATAGCAAAAACTTGGCCAGAGTATCTACTAGTAACGGAGAGCATGCAAGATCATAAACAACACATAGCATAACTTTGATAATCAACATAACAAGTATTCTCTATTCATCGGATCCCAACAAACGCAACATATAGAATTACAGATAGATGATCTTGATCATGTTAGGCAGCTCACAAGATCCGACAATGATAGCACAATGGGGAGAAGACAACCATCTAGCTACTGCTATGGACCCATAGTCCAGGGGTAGACTACTCACACATCACACCGGAGGCGACCATGGCGGCGTAGAGTCCTCCGGGAGATGATTCCCCTCTCCGGCAGGGTGCCGGAGGCGATCTCCTGGATCCCCCGAGATGGGATCGGCGTTGGCGGCGTCTCTGGAAGGTTTTCCGTATCGTGGCTCTCGGTACTGGGGGTTTCGTCACGGAGGCTATTTGTAGGCGAAAGGGCAGGTCAAGAGGCGGCACGGGGGCCCCACACCACAGGGCCACGCGGCCAAGGGGGGGGGCCGCGCCGCCCTAGGGTGTGGCCCCTCCGTGGCCCCTCTTCGTCTCTCCTTCGGACTTCTGGAAGCTTCGTGAGAAAATAGGCCCCTGGGCTTTGATTTCGTCCAATTCCGAGAATATTTCCTTACTAGGATTTCTGAAACCAAAAACAGCAGAAACAAAGAATCGGCACTTCGGCATCTTGTTAATAGGTTAGTTCCAGAAAATGCACGAATATGACATGAAGTGTGCGTAAAACATGTAGATAACATCAATAATGTGGCATGGAACATAAGAAATTATCGATACGTCGGAGACGTATCAGCATCCCCAAGCTTAGTTCTGCTCGTCCCGAGCAGGTAAAACGATAACACAGATAATTTCTGGAGTGACATGCCATCATAATCTTGATCATACTATTTGTAAAGCATATGTAGTGAATGCAGCGATCGAAACAATATATATAACATGAGTAAACAAGTGAATCATATAGCAAAGACTTTTCATGAATAGCACTTCAAGACAAGCATCAATAAGTCTTGCATAAGAGTTAACTCATAAAGCAATAATTCAAAGTAAAGGCATTGAAGCAACACAAAAGAAGATTAAGTTTCAGCGGTTGCTTTCAACTTGTAACATGTATATCTCATGGATATTGTCAACATAGAGTAATATAATAAGTGCAATAAGCAAGTATGTAGGAATCAATGCACAGTTCACACAAGTGTTTGCTTCTTGAGGTGGAGAGAAATAGGTGAACTGACTCAACATTGAAAGTAAAAGAATGGTCCTCCATAGAGGAAAAGCATCGATTGCTATATTTGTGCTAGAGCCTTTGATTTTGAAAACATGAAACAATTTTGTCAACGGTAGTAATAAAGCATATGCATCATGTAAATTATATCTTATAAGTTGCAAGCCTCATGCATAGTGTACTAATAGTGCCCGCACCTTGTCCTAATTAGCTTGGACTACCGGATCATCACAATGCATTGTTTTTACCAAGTGTCACAAAGGGGTACCTCTATGCCGCTTTGTACAAAGGTCTAAGGAGAAAGCTCGCATTGGATTTCTCGCTATTGATTATTCTTCAACTTAGACATCCATACCGGGACAACATAGACAACAGATAATGGACTCCTCTTTTATGCATAAGCATATAACAACAATTAATAATTTTCTCATTTGAGATTTGAGGATTGTTGTCCAAAACTGAAACTTCCACCATGGATCATGGCTTTAGTTAGCGGCCCAATGTTCTTCTCTAACATATGCATGCTTAACCATATGGTGGTAGATCTCTCTTACTTCAGACAAGACGGACATGCATAGCAACTCACATGAAATTCAACAATGAATAGTTGATGGCGTCCCCAGTGAACATGGTTATCGCACAACAAGCAACTTAATAAGAGATAAAGTGCATAATTACATATTCAATACCACAATAGTTTTTAAGCTATTTGTCCCATGAGCTATATATTGCAAAGGTGAATGATGGAATTTTAAAGGTAGCACTCAAGCAATTTACTTTGGAATGGCGGGAAAATACCATGTAGTATAGGTAGGTATGGTGGACACAAATGGCATAGTGGTTGGCTCAAGTATTTGGATGCATGAGAAGTATTCCCTCTCGATACAAGGTTTAGGCTAGCAAGGCTTATTTGAAACAAACACAAGGATGAACCGGTGCAGCAAAACTC
Organism: Lolium perenne; assembly: GCF_019359855.2. Lineage (NCBI taxonomy): Eukaryota > Viridiplantae > Streptophyta > Magnoliopsida > Poales > Poaceae > Lolium > Lolium perenne. Next base: position 303,199,660 of record NC_067250.2, on the reverse strand, counting down.
ACATAAAAGACATATTGAAAACATTATAAGACTCTACACCGTCTTCCTTGTTGTTCAAACTCAATACTAGAAATTATCTAGACCTTAGAGAAACCAAATATGCAAACCAAATTTAAGCATGCTCTATGTATTTCTTCATTAATGGGTGCAAAGCATATGATGCAAGAGCTTAAACATGAGCACAACAATTGCCAAGTATCACATTACCCAAGACATTTATAGCAATTACTACATGTATCATTTTCCAATTCCAACCATATAACAATTTAACGAAGGAGAAACTTCGCCATGAATACTATGAGTAGAAACCAAGGACATACTTGTCCATATGCTACAGCGGAGCGTGTCTCTCTCCCATAAAGTGAATGCTAGGATCCATTTTATTCAAACAAAACAAAAAACAAAAACAAACCGACGCTCCAAGAAAAAGCACATAAGATGTGATGGAATAAAAATATAGTTTCAGGGGAGGAACCTGATAATGTTGTCGATGAAGAAGGGGATGCCTTGGGCATCCCCAAGCTTAGACGCTTGAGTCTTCTTGATATATGCAGGGGTGAACCACCGGGTGCATCCCCAAGCTTAGAGCTTTCACTCTCCTTGATCATGTTGCATCATACTCCTCTCTTGATCCTTGAAAACTTCCTCCACACCAAACTCGAAACAACTCATTAGAGGGTTAGTGCACAATATAAATTGACATATTCAGAGGTGACACAATAATTCTTAACACTTCTGGACATTGCATAATGCTACTGGACATTAATGGATCAAAGAAATTCATCCAACATAGCGAAAGAGGCAATGCGAAATAAAAGGCAGAATCTGTCAAAACAGAACAGTTCGTATTGACGAATTTTAAAATGGCACCAGACTTGCTCAAATGAAAATGCTCAAATTGAATGAAAGTTGCGTACATATCTGAGGATCATGCACGTAAATTGGCTTAATTTTCTGAGCTACCTACAGGGAGGTGGACTCAGATTCGTGACAGCAAAGAAATCTGGAACTGTGCAGTAATCCAAATCTAGTACTTACTTTTCTATCAACGGCTTAACTTGGCACAACAAAACACAAAACTAAGATAAGGAGAGGTTGCTACAGTAGTAAACAACTTCCAAGACACAAAATAAAAACAAAGTACTGTAGGTAAAAACATGGGTTGTCTCCCATAAGCGCTTTTCTTTAACGCCTTTCAGCTAGGCGCAGAAAGTGTGTATCAAGTATTATCAAGAGACGGTGCATTGTTATCATGAGCTCCCCCATCCATAGTGGTACTAAGGGCTTTGTCAATTTTAGGCCTATAATAATACTTCTTTGGTTTAGGCACTTTAGAGACATACATAAACTTTTGCTCCTTACCCACATAAGCTTTCTCCTTATATTTAAGAGAAGAAAATGTTGAACCCAAGGTTCCCATAGCTTTTTCAAGTTCGTCAATCCTATTGATTTGATCATCATGAACAGCATTAGTTCCTAGGACACTAATTCTTTCATCAATTCCTCCTAAGGATTTATCAAGTTCATCAGTTTTATCAAGTAATATTTCCAATTTAGCTTCAATACTTGGAAAATTTTTCTCTATGGTTTCCAATTTTTTCATAACATCTTCAAGAGAGATTTCAGTTTTAACTTTATCAACAGGGGGTATTCCAAATAAGCTCTCAATAATGCAACTAGCTTCTAATGCAGGAGTACTTAGGAAGTCACCTTTTGTGAGACTATCAAGAACATATCTATTCCAGCTAGAGATACCAACATAAAAATTCCTGAGTAAAATAATGGTGGAGTGCTTCTTAGTGCATCTATTATGAGCATCGCTAATTCTATACCAAGCATCTCTCAAACATTCTCCCCCTCGTTGCTTAAACGTGCGAACTTCAACTTCAGGATTACTCATTTTAGTAGTAGTAAATAAAGCAAACTAGATAAAGTAAATGCAAGTAAACTAATTTTTTTGTGTTTTAGATATAGCAAACAAGATGGCAAATAAAGTAAAACTAGCAACTAATTTTTTTGTATTTTGATTTAGTGCAGCAAACAAAGTAGTAAATAAAACTAAGCAAGACAAAAACAAAGTAAAGAGATTGAGAAGTGGAGACTCCCCTTGCAGCGTGTCTTGATCTCCCCGGCAACGGCGCCAGAAATTTGCTTGATGCGTGTGGTTGGCACGTCCGTTGGGAACCCCAAGAGGAAGGCGTGATGCGCACAGCGGCAAGTTTCCCTCAGTAAGAAACCAAGGTTTAATCGGACCAGTAGGAGTCAAGAAGCACGTTGAAGGTTGATGGCGGCGAGATGTAGTGCGGCGCAACACCAGTGATTCCGGTGGCAACGTGGAACCTGCACAACACAACCAAAGTACTTTGCCCCAACGAAACAGTGAGGTTGTCAATCTCACCGGCTTGCTGTAACAAAGAGTTAACCGTATTGTGTGGAAGATGATTGTTTGCAGAAAACAGTAGAACAAGTATTGCAGTAGATTGTATTTCAGTAAAGAGAATTGGACCGGGGTCCACAGTTCACTAGAGGTGTCTCTCCCATAAGACGAACAGCATGTTGGGTGAACAAATTACAGTTGGGCAATTGACAAATAAAGAGAGCATGACCATGCACATACATATCATGATGAGTATAGTGAGATTTAATTGGGCATTACGACAAAGTACATAGACCGTCATCCAACTGCATCTATGCCTAAAAAGTCCACCTTCAGGTTATCATCCGAACCCCTTCCAGTATTAAGTTGCTAACAACAGACAATTGCATTAAGTATGGTGCGTAATGTAACTAGTGACTACATCCTTGAACATAGCACTAATGTTTTATCCCTAGTGGCAACAGCACAACACAACCTTAGAACTTTCTGTCACTGTCCCAGGTGTCAATGCAGGCATGAACCCACTATCGAGCATAAGTACTCCCTCTTGGAGTTAATAGCAAAAACTTGGCCAGAGTATCTACTAGTAACGGAGAGCATGCAAGATCATAAACAACACATAGCATAACTTTGATAATCAACATAACAAGTATTCTCTATTCATCGGATCCCAACAAACGCAACATATAGAATTACAGATAGATGATCTTGATCATGTTAGGCAGCTCACAAGATCCGACAATGATAGCACAATGGGGAGAAGACAACCATCTAGCTACTGCTATGGACCCATAGTACATGGGTAGACTACTCACACATCACACCGGAGGCGACCATGGCGGCGTAGAGTCCTCCGGGAGATGATTCCCCTCTCCGGCAGGGTGCCGGAGGCGATCTCCTGGATCCCCCGAGATGGGATCGGCGTTGGCGGCGTCTCTGGAAGGTTTTCCGTATCGTGGCTCTCGGTACTGGGGGTTTCGTCACGGAGGCTATTTGTAGGCGAAAGGGCAGGTCAAGAGGCGGCACGGGGGCCCCACACCACAGGGCCGCGCGGCCAAGGGGGGGGCCGCGCCGCCCTAGGGTGTGGCCCCTCCGTGGCCCCTCTTCGTCTCTCCTTCGGACTTCTGGAAGCTTCGTGAGAAAATAGGCCCCTGGGCTTTGATTTCGTCCAATTCCGAGAATATTTCCTTACTAGGATTTCTGAAACCAAAAACAGCAGAAAACAGCAACTGGCACTTCGGCATCTTGTTAATAGGTTAGTTCCAGAAAATGCACGAATATGACATAAAGTGTGCATAAAACATGTAGATAACATCAATAATGTGGCATGGAACATAAGAAATTATCGATACGTCAGAGACGTATCATCTCCCACGACGGGACAACTGAATCCACCCCGACACGAGCATAGCCAGCTGGAATCGGATTGCCATGCCATGTTGCCGGCTCACCTTCAGGTCCAAATGCCGGTAAGACATAGCCGACCGCCACCTTAACAGAAACCTTCCTGAACACCTCATGGAGATCACAAGGTGTTTGCTCCTTGATTCCATCCAAGGGGTCGCCAGGACCGGCATCTATCATCATCCGTGTAGGAGGGGCCTCCGAGTCGGCCACGCTGCTGTCTCGTCGCTGAGATATTTCAGCGGTATTATCTGGCGGGCGCTGTCCTTTTAGTTCATTTATCTCCCGCTGCTGCTGCTGAAGCTCCCGCTGCTGCTGGTCAAGTCGGCGTTGGAACTCGGCCATCCGGTCATTCTGCACCTCCAGCTGGCGTTGTTTAGCTCTCGCTCGGCTTCTATAAGTCTCCGCGTCGGCCGGAAACCCAAGCGACCACGGAACACTAGGGCCGAAGCCTCTTGTTCGTCCTCCCTTCTCAGGATTACCGAGGACAAGCGTCAGCAAGTCTTTCTCTCTATCGGGAGCAAACTTTAGTTTTCCCGCCTTTATATCTGTCGTCACTTCAATCCATTTTTGCCTGGGTACCCTAACCCTGGTGTCACTTTCAACAATGTTCCCTGTCTTCATGTCATACTCACAGCCATGCGCGAGGAACCAATTTCGAGCCCTTGTGTCCCATCCTTCTCGCGTGGGTTCTGGAGTGATCCCGTTCAGCTCCATCTCAGCCTCTTGTGCATCCCACTTAGGCATGGCTCTTCCGTAGCCCCCTCGCCCCGTATGATGGTGATATTTCTTCTCGCTTGCATTCTTCTTGTTTTTCGTTGACAGGTTCACAGCCTCCTCTGATTCTTTGTACCTCACAAATTCTTCCCAGTTATGCTCCTGCTTCGCTAGGTAGTTCTCGAATAATGGAGGCTTCTTGTCTTTCTTATAATTTTTCCATAACCGGTTCTTATACGCCCGGAAAAGTTCCCCCATCTTCTTAAGAGCCCATTTCTTCACTAGCGCTCGCTGCTTAGCATTCTCAGACTCCGATCCCAAATCCGACCACAACTCCACACTGATTTTTGAACTTCACTCCGACAATCTCGGGTACCACCGGTTGGCCTTCCGGTGATATAGCTTCAATTGTGAAGTGGTCTTTTTTGGTCAACTTCTTTGCCGGGCCTCGTTTCTCTATCTTATCTTCGGAGGCCTAAGAGAATACATATAGAATTGCATTAATGCCTCTATACTAATGCCTCAATACATATGTACATATAGAATTCCATTAATACCTCGTCACCGGAGCCGTCGTCGGCTTCTCCGTCACCGGAGCCGTCGGCTTCTCCGTCACCGGCTCCGTCGGCTTCTCCATCACCGGAGCCGTCGGCTTCTCCATGACCGGAGCCGCGGGCTTCTCCATCACCGGAGTCGGCTCGGTCGGCTTCTGTACCATCGCGGATCATGTCCGCGAATATGTCTTCCTGTTCCAAGTCCCGTTCGAATTGATCCATTGTTTTTGCAAAAGAATTAAATCGATAAGTAAATGTTCAAACACAAACCAAACCCTAACCCTAATCAAACACAAACCAAACCCTAACCCTAATCGGCGACACGTGTTTGCGAGAGGGAGAGGGGTGTCGGCGACGCGTGTTTGCGAGAGGGAGAGGGTCTCGGCGGCGCGTGTTTGCGAGAGGGAGAGGGGTGTCGGCGCGTGTTTGCGAGATGGAGAGTGCGCGTGTTTGCGAGAGGGAGAGGGTGTCGGCGGCGCGTGTTTGCGAGAGGGAGAGGGGTGTCGGCGCGTGTTTGCGAGAGGGAGAGGGCGCGTGTTTGCGAGAGGGAGAGTGCGCGTGTTTGCGAGAGGGAGAGGGTGTCGGCGGCGCGTGTTTGCGAGAGGGAGAGGGGTGTCGGCGCGTGTTTGCGAGCGGGAGAGGGCGCGTGTTTGCGAGAGGGGGAGGGTGTCGGCGACGGGTTTTTGCGAGGGGGGAGGGAGTCGACGTCAGTTGTTTGCGAGAGGGGTCTCGGCGGGTGTTTGCGAGAGGGGTGTGTTTGCGAGAGGGGTGTCGGCGGTTACAACAAAATTTAAACTACCAATTTGAACTAACTAATTACATTTAACAAAAATAAACTAACTAATTACAACAAAATACTTACAAAATTTAAACTACAAATTTGAACTAACTAATTACAACAAAAATAAACTAACTAATTACAACAAAATACTTACAAAAATAAACTAACTAATTACATACTAAAATGTCTATATACAACAAAATTTAAACTAACTAATTACTACTAATTATCTAACTAATTACTACTAATTACTACTTACAAATATAAACTAACTAATTACTACTAATTATCTAACTAAGAAAAAAAAAAAAAGAGGGTCGGCCGGGGCGCCGCGCGGCGCTCAGCACATGGCGGTTTGTACCTGCGGAGGGGGCGCGGCGGCGCGGCGGCGGGGCCGGCACGGGCACAGCGGCGGCGGGGGCGCGCGGCACGGCGGCAATCGACGCGCGCGCGTCGAGGAAATCGACGGCGGCGAGAGGCGCGCACGGCAGGGAGCTCGAGGAGGCCTACGGCGGCGACGGCGCGGCAGAGGAGATCGACGGCGGCGACGGCGCGCAGATCGACGGCGGCGATGGCGGCACGGAAAATCCGGCAGCCCGGCGGCGTGATTTTGGCTAAGTGCTGGCCTCCGGGTGTCGCGGGTGGGGGCTCCGCCCCGCGGGGTTAGGTCTTTATACCTAACCCCTTTTGTCGCGGTGGTGGCACGACCCGTGATAAAGGCCCCTTTTATCGCGGGTCGTGCCACCACCCGCGACAAGGGGGTCCTTTATCGCGGGCCGTGGCTCGACCCGCGACAAAAGGGGGTGGGAGGGGGAGGCGGCCGATCCGCGTGAAGCGCATCCAACGGCTCCGGCCGTTTGAATCCAACGGCCTGGAGCCGTTGGACGCGGATCAGGCCTGCAACCGTTTTTGTTTTTCTGTTTTTTTCTGTTTTTTGTTTTTCTGTTTTTTTTTAATAAAAACTATTATTTCAATAACTTTTAAATGGTAACTCAAAAAGAAAAGTTTTATATATGAAAATTGATCAGAAAAATCCAATGAACATGAATATGACATCCATATAACTATTTGCATCTCGCATCATATAAAACGCATCATATCCACTCGTGTCGCGTCCCCGTGCCACGTGTCGCCACCTCTTCCACGTGCCTCGCCCCGCCGACGCCGGCGTGCGACGTGTAGCCACCGCTGACACGTGCCTCGCCCCGCCGACGCCGGCGTGCGACGTGTAGCCACCGCTGACACGTGCCTCACCCCGCCGACGCCGGCGTGCGACGTGTAGCCACCGCTGACACGTGCCATGCCCCGTGTGCGCTATATAGAGCGACGAGTGCGGGCGCAACCACACGTCGCCACCGCCTCCGCTCATTCATCTCCGGGATGCCTCCATGTCGTCGAGGGGCGTCCGGTTTCTGTGGCGTTCGAGTGCATCCGAGCGGTAGGTTCACCGCCGAGATACGCGCCGGTGGCTTCCGCCTCACCCTCGGCACGTACAACACGCCGGAAGAGGCGGCGCGCTCTTACGACGCGGCGGCGTGGCGCTTTCGGCGGCCAGGGCACGACATGAACTTCCCGGATGTTGAATCGCTAGAGGAGGCGGAGTTCCTCGCGCCACCGCCGTGCCTCGTCACCGACGAGGACCGTCGCCGGCATCGCCAGGTGCAGCGCAGGATCGCCATCGCCGAGCGCGACGAGCAGTTGATGCGCCAGTGGAGGGCGCGGTCCCCCGACACGTTCTTTGCTAACCTTAGGGCACAACGCAGGTCCAACAGGCGCCACGGTGGGGCCTTCGCCGCCTTCGTGCTGGATATCTCGAATACAACTTGGACCTAATACGTCCCTCGGTGGGATGACCTTTGGACGGTGTCATCCTCCGTCGACGAGTAGAGACTAGACTAGTAATTTATCTATTTTATTGTAATTTCAATAAAGTCGTTGTCGGTTCTATTAGTTTAAATTTAGTTTATAAAGTCGTTGTCGGTTGTTTTTGTTCAATAAAGTGGTTGACACGAAATTTATTACGATTGAACTGAAATTAAAGTACAGAGCTCAACTGAAAAATAAGATACATGGCCAGATTCGAATGTTGGAGCCATTCAATCATAGTCGTGCCTAGTCCTATACACGTCGCCACTGTAGTCATCAAAGTCGCCGACGTCATCGTCGCTAGCATCGGGGTCGCGGTTGTCGAACCTCGGCGGATGACCACGCGTGGGCTGGGATTGAGGGTAGCGCAAGTGGGGGCCACGATAGGCCAGGACGCTCTGGAGAGTCCGGCCGCGCCACCACATCCGACGGCCGGCCTCGTTGAAGTTCGAAGGAGGCGGGCCGTCCTCCTCGTACCTGGCAACCGCCCTCTCACGCCGATTGATGAAGAAGCTGTCCCAAGTCGGGCTGTAGTCGGGATGCCACCGGGGATTCCTCCGCTGCTCGTGCGTGAGCTCGAAATAGTAGTGGTTCGTGATGGCCATCTCGCGTGGCACACCTACAGGGATAGGAGGGACCGGTACGCCTCCGACGCTCAGCAACCAGCCGGTCGGGACGCGGTAGCCGGGCGGGCAGGGGTAGTTCGAGGCGCAAAGCGCCTCCGCCTCCCGGGGTGTTAGACATACGATGGAAGCCATGGGAGAGAGTGATGAGGTTTGCAGATATGAGAGTCCAAGCCTACATATATATAGTGGAAAAATGGCGGGAATGCGGGAAGAAAATAGGCGGGAACGAAGTGGCGCGCGAAACTTTCATCCCGGGTGGAGGCTCAAACCGCGACAAAAGACTGGGGGAGGCTTATCTAGGAGGGCCTTTTGTCACGGTTGGTGGCTGCAACCGCGACTAAAGATGTCGGCAGGATAATAAGGATGTGTCGGTAACCTTTTGTCACGGTTGGTGGCTGCAACCGCGACTAAAGCTGTCGGCAGGATAAGGATGTGTCGGTAACCTTTTGTCACGGTTGGTGGCTGCAACCGCGACTAAAGGTGTCGGCAGGATAAGGACGCGTGGGTGGACGCACTGCTCGATGAGATAAAGCATGTAGCGCACGACGGCCTATCGAAGGAATAAGACAAAGTAGAAGCGGTGCCGTGCCTATAAAAGGAGCATCGATACGCCTTGCCAAGCAGATCAACAAGCCAAGCACAGTTTCATTCCCATGGATGAAGGAAAGGGTTGGGAAATCTCCCGTGGCGCAGCTTCTCGAAGATGTCTCCTCTAACAGCGTTGGGGAAAGGGTTCTCATTATTACATAAATGTAGAGATTGTCTTGGGAACTATATATGAAGAATACATTATTACATCGCCATCTAGTGTTGTGATCTTCTACGCCGTAGCCATGGAGAATCTTCATCATTTAGCAAGATGCTTGGGTCAATTTTCACCGTGAAGGGCGGAATTTCTTTAAACTTATTATAATCTTCTGACATGTCTGTCTTGTCATCCACTCCCACGATGTTTCTTTTCCCCGAAAGAACTATGTGGCGCTTTGGCTCCTCGATTGATGTATTCTTTTGTTGATTTCTTTTTCTTGATTTGCTAGACATGTCCTTCACGTAGAAAACTTGAGCCACCTCGCTGGCTAGGACAAAAGGCTCGTCTGCACGCAAGATTGTTGGGATCCACCGTTATCATACCGTACTTATCGTCAATATGTATAGCGCTGAGCTTCACCCATTTGCACCGAAACAAAGGGACCTTAAAAGTGGGACCATAGTCAAGTTCCCATATCTCCTCTATGTATCCATAATATGTGGTGGTCTGCCCATTCTCGTCTGTTGCATCGAAGCGGACACCGTTGTTTTGGTTGGTGCTCTTTTTATCTTGGTCGATCGTGTAAAATGTATTCCCATTTATCTCGTACCCTTGGAATGTACATATGTTTGAAGATGGTAACCTGGCCAACAAGTACAGCTGCTCCACCGCAGATGGGTCATTAATGAGATGTCTTTGCAACCAACTGCCGAAGGTATTCATGTGTTGACGTGTAATCAAGGACTCGGGCTGGCCCGGGTTTATTTCTCGTAAAACATTCTTATGTTTCTCGATGTACGGAGCCACCAAGCTGGAATTGTATAGAACTGTGTAGTGCGCTTGATTGAAAGAAATCTTGTCCCTCCACACCGTTGCTTTCCTTCCTAGTGTGCCTTTTCCAGTCAGCCTCCCCTCATACCGAGATTCAGGAACACCAATCGGCTTAAGGTCAGGAAGAAAGTCAACACAAAACTCAATGACCTCCTCAGTTCCGTAGCCCTTTGAGATACTTCCTTCCGGCCTAGCTCGGTTATGAACATATTTCTTTAAGACTCCCATGAACCTCTCGAAGGGGAACATATTGTGTAGAAATACAGACCGAGAATTCTAATCTCTTCAACTAGGTGAACGAGGAGGTGCGTCATAATATTGAAGAAGGATGGTGGGAACAACAACTCGAAGCCGACAAGACATTGGACCACATCTTCCCGTAATCCCGACAAAGTTTACGGATCCATTACCTTCGAGAAATTGCGTTCAGGAATGCACATATCTTCACAATGGCTAGTCGAACATTTTCTGGTAGAAGTCCCCTCAATGCAATCGGAAGCAATTGTGTCATAAGCACGTGATGTCATGGGACTTCAGGTTCGGCAATTATTTCTCCTTCAGATTTACTATCCCCTTTATATTCGACGAGAAAATAGACGTAACCTTGATACTGAATAGGGCTTCAAAAAAGATCTCCTTCTATTGTTTGGTAAGAGCATAGGCAGGCCCTACAAACTGCCCTGGATGATTGCCGTTTCGTCATTTATGAAGTTCCTGGTCCTCCCGTGCTTCGTTGTATCTTTTGTCTTTCCATACACGCACATAAAACCTAGAATATTCACACAAAGATTCTTGGTCAGGTGCATCACGTCGATTGCAGAGCGGACTTCCAGGACTTTCCAATAGTCTAGCTCCCAGAAAATAGATTTCTTCTTCCACATGGGCGCGTGTCCGTCATCGTCTTTCGGAACAGGTCGACTGCCTGGACCCTTTCCAAAGATAACATTTAAATCCTTGACCATGTCAAATATATCAGCACCACTACGGGGGACAGGCTTCGGACGGCGGTCTGCCTCGCCATCGAAATGCTTGCCTTTTTTCCTTAAGGGATGCTTGCGCGGAAGGAAACGACGATTGAACGGGTACACAACTTTTCTGCTTTTTCCCAAATATTTACTTTCAGTCTCATCTAAACAGTGTGTGCATGCATTGTATCCTTTGTTCGTCTGTCCGAAATGTTACTGAGAGCAGGCCAATCATTGATGGTTACGAATAGCAACGCTCGTAGGTCAAATTCTTGCTCCGTGTGCTCATCCCACACACGTACACCTGGTTTGGCCCACAACTCCAAAAGTTCATCGACTAATGGCCTTAGGTACACATCAATGTCGTTGCCCGGTTGCTTTGGGCCTTGGATAAGCACTGGCATCATAATGAACTTCCGCTTCATGCACAACCAAGGAGGAAGGTTGTAGATACATAGAGTCACGGGCCAGGTGCTGTGACTGCAGCTCTGCTCCCCAAAAGGATTCATGCCATCTGTACTTAGACCAAAGTATAAGTTCCTTGCCTCACCTGCAAAATCCGGAAACTCTCTCCCGATGTTTCTCCACTGCCGACCATCGGCGGGGTGCCTCAACATCGCGTCTTTCTTACGTTCTTCCATGTGCCATCGCAACAACTTGGCATGCTCTTTGTTTCGAACAAACGTTTCAACCGTGGTATTATTGGAGCATACCACATCACCTTCGCAGGAACCCTCTTCTGGGTGGCTCGCCCTCAACATCACCAGGGTCATCTTTTCTGATCTTATACCGCAATGCACCACATATCGGGCATTTATTCAAATTCTCGTACTTCTCACCGCGGTAGAGGATACGATCATTAATGCATGCATGTATCTTACGCACATCTAATCCTAGAGGGCAGACAAGCTTCTTTGCTTCATATGTACGACGGGCAATTCATTATTTCTTGGAAACAGACTTCTTTAATAATATCATCAATTTCTCAAATCCCGAGTCAGTCACACCGACCTCTGCCTTCCATTTCAGCAATTCCAATATGCTACCCAGCTTTCTATGCCCATCTTCACAACCCGGGTACAACAATTTGTGGTGGTCCTTTAACATCTTGTCGAACCGCAACCTCTCCTTATCCGTGTCACGATCTCTTCTTGCATCAGAAATGGCCCGACGAAGATCATCATCAACAGGATCATCTGATGCCTGTTCTTCACCTCCTTCTTCTTCATTGTCGTCCATTGCGGTATCAAAGCATTCAGAGAACATAGATCGGTACTTCTCATCATTATCTTCTTCCTCATCGCCGTCTTCCATCATAACCCCTTCTTCTCCGTGCTTGGTCCAAACATTATAGCTGGACATGAACCCAAACCGAAGCAGGTGGCTCTTAATATCTCTTGAGCAAGAGTAATCCTTCTCGTTCTTACATTTTAGACATGGACAGCACATAAAACCTTGCTTCGACTTGTTGGCCTCGGCCACAAGCAGGAAAGAATTCACGCCCTCTCTGAAAGCGGGAGCACATCGGTTACCGTACATCCATGGATGACTCATCTGCATCATAAGTACAATTATATATGTATCAGATGCAATCACCTTGCTAAAATTAGTATTGTACGGACTATGCATATATATATAGTCGAGAAAATAGTTGCTAACCTTTTTGGATCAAAAAGAGGAGAAATCTTATCAAATAAAACCAAGTGGCATCCCTCTCACAAGCATTCCATCAAACACCTCTTGTGCACATGTAGAAAAAATGAGCTAGCATACACCTCCACCTTCACCACCAAGGAAAAAATGAGGTGGGGGGTGGCTGGCTGCTTCTATATATATAGGGGGGACATTTTGTCGCGGGCCGTATTACGGCCCGCGACAAAAGGGGTGGCCACGTCGCTCCTACCCCTTTTGTCGCGGGTCGTAATACGGCCCGCGACAAAAGGCCGCGACAAAAGCCTCCGCGCGCTCCACATGGTTTCGGGGCGACGTGGCCAGGCCATTTGTCGCGGGTGCAGGCGCGCCCGCGACAAAAGGCTCCCACGGAAGCCCTGTTTTCCACTAGTGCAGGTACAGATACTGATCGAGTCCTCACAAACCACGGCCGCCATGGCCTGACTCGATTTCCTAAAGGTTCTTCTGCAGTTGGGTTTAATCCGTATGAAAACATAGTCTGTCACCAAAAAAAAAAAAACCAAAACGAAGTTGTAGGCCGTGTAGTTGTGCAGCCCAATGCGTGACTTCTGCGTAACAGGCATGTCCATCATCGCGTGGCCTGTTTACCCCCTAAAAGAACATGTCCAAGGAAAAGAAAAAAAGCTCATACTCCACGTATCCCCATCCCCATTATCTTTTTTTTTTTTTTTGAACGGGGAGGGGCCTGGAAGGCCCCTGAAGCTGCATTAATAAAACGTCGGTGGGTACAAATTACAAGCAGGACCTTGACAATAAAAGGTAAGATACTGCCCTGCACTTTTACACCAAGGACCCCAGAACATAGAAGCAAACCATCCCCATTATCCAGTCCGGCGAAAACAGAAGCAAGATCCCGGTCTCAATCTCCGGATGCAACGAGTACCCGCACCCAGCGCCTCCCCGGCGCCGCCGTCCAGGCTAGCCTTGCCGCTCCCTCTCCCTCACCTCGGCTCTTTCCTCTCGAGCTTGCTTCCACGTCCTTGCTCCCGCTCGCTCGCTTGCGCGTCTTCACCGCGGCTAGGCAGGGGCTCTGCCGGTCCAACAGGGGACGGGGATTGGGGGCTCCACCGGAGAGAAGATGCGCGAGGGCATCGCGACTCACTGCGGGTGCGGAAACGCAGGACCGGGGATCCTCCCGTGGACGCGCGTGCGGAAACGCAGGACCGGGGCATATTTTATCTGTCGGTCAAATTTAATTTTTAGATGCACGAAGCAACGAATCGGTATCTAACTTACCGGGAGTATATAGCATAAAACTACCACTTTCTATGCAAAATTTCGAAAAACTACTACTTTTCGTTTCAATCGTATAGAACTACCACATTTGACGGAGGTTGTCTCAGATAGCACTAATCCTGAATTGAACACGAATTGATAGCCGTTCCGACAACGCTGGCCCACTGGCAGGCATGACGTGGCACCCTAGAGTCCATCGTTTTGTAGATAGGTCCATAAGTTTTGAAGGCAAATTACGCAGGGGTCCCTCGTCTCGCAGTTTTCAAATAATCACATATTTATTTTTGAAACCTTATATCTTTTAAATACTAATTCAAATCGAAAAACTTTTAATATGAAAAGTGCTAAAAAATGTTTGAATATTTCAAATATAACTTTTTGAAACCTTCATATCTTTTGAATACTAATTTAAATGGAAAAACTTATAATACGAAAAGTGCTCAGAAATGTTTAAATATTTCAAATATAAACTTTTTGAAACCTTCATATCTTTTGAATACTAATTTAAATGGAAAAACTTATAATACAAAAAGTGCTTAGAAATGTTTAAATATTTCAAATATAAACTTTTTGAAACCTTCATATCTTTTAAATACTAATTCAAATGGAAAAACTTATAATATGAAAAGTGCTCAGAAATGTTTGAATATTTCAAATATAACTTTTTGAAACCTACATATCTTTTGAATACTAATTTAAATGGAAAAACTTATAATACGAAAAGTGCTCAGAAATGTTTAAATATTTCAAATATAAACTTTTTGAAACCTTCATATCTTTTAAATACTAATTCAAATGGAAAACTTATAATATGAAAAGTGCTCAGAAATGTTTGAATATTTCAAATATAAATTTTTGAAACCTTCATATATTTTAAATACTAATTCAAATGGAAAAATTTATAATACAAAAAGTGCTCAGAAATGTTTGAATATTTCAAATTTAAACTTTTTGAAACCTTCATATCTTTTAAATACTAATTCAAATGGAAAAACTTATAACATGAAAAGGGATCGGAAATGTTTGAATATTTCAAATATATAAATTCAGTTCACTATTTCTAATAATTAAAATTTACAAACAAATAAATTAGTTCTATTCATAATGTAAACTTTGGACATTCATAACTTCAATTCTATAACTCCAAATAATATAAATAATATGTCTTTGACGGGTCGGGCGGTGGCGCAGAGGGCCACCCAGGCGTGGGCGGTTGCGTGTTGCCCGGATCTGCCGGCAGTAATGCTCTTCCACTTGTCATTGACGGGGAACCACAATTGCGACAGGGACCGACGTACTTCAGGTAACTGACGTGTAGCAAAGACGCAGGCGCACGAGAAGCACAATCTGAGGTTATGGATGTTAGAAATAGATTCCTTGGATTTTTCTAATAAATGTAGACATATTATTTATATTATTTGGAGTTATAGAATTGAAGTTATGAATTTCCAAAGTTTACATTATGAATAGAAGTAATTTATTTGTTTGTAAATTTTAATGATCTGAAATATTGAACTGAATTTATATATTTGAAATATTTAAATATTTCTGAGCACTTTCCATGTTATAAGTTTTTCCATTTGTATTGGTATTCAAAAGTTATGAAGGTTTTAAAAAGTTTAAATTTGAAATATTCAAACATTTATGAGCACTTTTCGTATTATAAGTGTTTCCATTTGAATTAGTATTCAAAAGATATGAAGGTTTCAAAAAAGTTATATTTGAAATATTCAGACATTTCTGAGCACTTTTCATATTAATTTTTTTGATTCGAATTAGTATTTAAAAGATATGAAGGTTTTAAAAAGTTTATATTTGAAATATTCAAACATTTCTGAGCACTTTTCGTATTATAAGTTTTTCCATTTGAATTAGTATTCAAAAGATATGAAGGTTTCAAAAAAATTATATTTGAAATATTTAAACATTTCTGAGCACTTTTCATATTAAAAGTTTTTCGATTTGAATTAAAATTTAAAAGATATGAAGGTTTCAAAAATAAATATGTGATTATTTGAAAACTGCGAGACACGAGGGACCCCTGCGTAATTTGCCTTCAAAACTTAAGGACCTATCTACAAAACGATGGACTCTAGGGTGCCACGTCATGCATGCCAGTGGGCCAGCGTTGTCGGAACGGCTATCAATTCGTGTTCAATTCAGGATTAGTGCTATCTGAGACAACCTCCGTGAAATGTGGTAGTTCTATGCGATTGGAACGAAAAGTAGTAGTTTTTCGAAATTTTGCATAGAAAGTGGTAGTTTTATGCTATATACTCAACTTACCGGTGGCAGTGGGATGTAATTTTTGCCAATTTCAGGGGCAACAAAAAACGGATCAACAAGAAGCTCTTTTGCTTTTATTATTAGGGATAGATTTGAAGTCTTTGTTTATCTCGGAATATAAAAGTCTTCTTGATGATCCCACTGTCATTAAAAAGTCTTCTTAACCCGCAAAAAAGTCTTCTAAATGATAGTACTTATTAATTAAGAGCTTTTAAATGCATCCAGTTGAAACATGCATGGCATTAGTATCTTGGATGAACACACTGCTACAGAAGAGGGATGGCCACAACACCGCCCGACAGCCCTTCCACACATGAGTTTAGCTGGCCCGCAGCATGATGCCAAGAGCGGATCGAACCCCCAGAACATCGTGTGCACCACCAGTTTTCCAACGTGAACACAACCATGTCATGTTAACGGATGTTGCTGTATCGATCTAAAGTTCCAGGCACAGAATGTGCAACCATATATATGCAAGTAACGAAGCAAAACTCTAACACACCATCCGATCGCATCTAGTACTAGGATCAACATATCAATCAATGTCGATAACTTCCAGCTTGGCAGCTGCACTGCTCACTGGTGGAAAAACAGGCTTCGGGTGAGCCCCATAAGTCGCGATGCTGCAGGAACCGCGACTAATGGTACCTTTAGTCGCGGTTCGGGAGGAGAACCGCGACCAAAGGCCTGGGCCCAGGCGCTCGGTGGCCAGCCGGTGCACGTGGGGGGTCTTTAGTCGCGGTTGGCCAGGCCAACCGCGACTAAAGGTGCCCGAAGGCCTTTAGTCGCGGTTGGCCAGGCCAACCGGGACTAAAGCCCCTCCCCTATATATACCCATCCAGCAGCCAACACTTAGCCATTTGGTGCCATTCTCTTCACAAGCTTCACAAGTGGGTGTTAGGTTTGCTTTTGGTTCCTCTTATGCACATAAGGTGTTTGATGAAATGCCCCAAGAGCATGAAACAAACATGATATGAAGTGTTGGAGCCACACTTGAGCTTTCTCATTTATTTTTTCCTCCTCGATCGCGGTTAGCAACTTGAACCTTTGATGTGTCGTTGATAAAATGTGCATGTGTGTGTAGTTCATTGTTTAATTTATATTGTTTGTAGCTAGTTAGTTTAACAAATGCATGATGGTTAATTATATATTTTATATTATAATAATGCAGATGAATCGACAATGGATGTACGGTAACCGACTCTCCGGCGAGTTCAGTGCGGGTTTGAAAGATTTCCTCGTAGTGGCTAATGCGAATAAGCAGGGGGGTTTTGTTATCTGTCCATGTGTTAAATGTAAGAATCAGAGGGGTTACTCTTCCTCAAGAGATGTTCACATGCACCTGCTTCGGCACGGTTTCATGCCAAGCTATAATTGTTGGACCAAGCATGGAGAAAGAGGGGTTATAATGGAAGAAGATGAAGAAGGGGATGATTTCATCGATGAAATCTATAGTGCTCATTTCGGTGATACTTTCATGGAGGATGCGGAAGGTGAAGGGGAAGGTGAAGGGGAAGGTGAAGAAGAGGCACGTGATGATCCCGTTGATGATCTTGGTCGGACCATTGCTGATGCGCGGAGACGCTGCGAAACTGAAAAAGAGAGGGAGAATTTGGATCGCATGTTAGAGGATCACAGGAAGGCGCTGTACCCCGGATGCGATGATGGTCTGAAAAAGCTGGGCTGCACAATCGGATTTGCTGAGATGGAAGGCACAGCAGGTGTAGCTGACTCGGCATTTGAAAACTTGCTGAAAATGTTGAAGAATATGTTTCCAAAGAATAACGAGTTGCCCGCCACTACGTACGAAGCAAAGAAGGTTGTCTGCCCTCTAGGTTTAGAGGTTCTGAAGATACATGCATGCATCAACGATCGCATCCTCTACCGCGGTGAATACGAGAATTTGAATGAATGCCCGGTATGCAACGCATTGCGTTATAAGATCAGAGGCGATGACCCTGGTGACGATGTTGAGGGCCGAAACCCGGGAAGAGGGTTCCCGCCAAGGTGCTGTGGTATGCTCCTATAATACCACGGTTGAAACGTCTGTTCGGGAACAAAGAGCATGCCAAGTTGTTGCGATGGCACAAAGAGGACCGTAAGTCGGACGGGGAGTTGAGACACCCCGCAGATGGAACGCAATGGAGAAAGATCGACAGAGAGTTCAAAGATTTTGCAGCTGACGCAAGGAACATAAGATTTGGTCTAAGTACGGATGGCATGAATCCTTTTGGCGAGCAGAGCTCCAGCCATAGCACCTGGCCCGTGACTCTATGCATCTACAACCTTCCTCCTTGGTTGTGCATGAAGCGGAAGTTCATTATGATGCCAGTGCTCATCCAAGGTCCGAAGCAACCCGGCAACGACATCGATGTGTACCTAAGGCCATTAGTTGATGAACTTTTACAGCTGTGGGGCAGACCTGGTGTCCGTGTGTGGGATGAGCACAAAGAAGAGGAATTTGACCTACGAGCGTTGCTTTTCGTAACCATCAACGATTGGCCTGCTCTTAGTAACCTTTCGGGACTGTCAAATAAGGGATACAATGCATGCACGCACTGCTTACATGAGACTGAAAGTGTACATTTGCCAAATTGTAAGAAGAACGTGTACCTTGGGCATCGTCGATTTCTTCCGAAAGGTCATCCAGTAAGAAAGAAAGGCAAGCATTACAACGGCAAGGCAGATCACCGGCCGAAGCCTGCGGAACACACTGGTGCTGAGGTATTTGATATGGTCAAGGGTTTGAAAGTCATCTTTGGAAAGGGTCTGGCGGACAATCGGTTCCGAAGGGAGCCGACGGGCACGTAGCCATGTGGAAGAAGAAATCTATATTCTGGGAGCTAGAATATTGGAAAGTCCTAGAAGTCCGCTCTGCAATCGACGTGATGCACGTTACGAAGAATATTTGCGTGAACATCCTAAGCTTCTTGGGCGTGTATGGGAAGTCAAATGATACAAAGGAAGCACGGCAGGACCAGCAAAGTTTGAAAGACCCTGATGACCTGCATCCGGAACGGTTTCAAGGTCGTGCCAGCTACGCTCTGACCAAAGAAGAGAAGGTCATCTTTTTTGAATGCCTGAGCAGTATGAAGGTCCCGTCAGGATTCTCGTCCAATATAAAGGGAATAATAAACATGGCGGAGAAAAAGTTCCAAAACCTGAAGTCTCACGACTGCCACGTGATTATGACGCAATTGCTTCCGATTGCTTTGAGTGGGCTCCTGCCGGAAAATGTTCGAGTAGCCATTGTGAAGCTATGTGCATTCCTCAATGCAATCTCTCAGAAGGTAATCAATCCAGAAGTTCTACCACGGTTACAAAATGATGTGATCCAATGTCTTGTCAGTTTCGAGTTGGTGTTCCCGCCATCCTTCTTCAATATTATGACGCACCTCCTGGTTCACCTAGTTGATGAGATTTCCATTCTCGGTCCTGTATTTCTACACAATATGTTCCCGTTCGAGAGGTTCATGGGAGTATTAAAGAAATATGTTCGTAACCGTGCTAGGCCAGAAGGAAGCATCGCCAAGGGCTATGGAAATGAGGAGGTAATTGAGTTTTGTGTTGACTTTGTTCCTGACCTTAAGCTGATTGGTCTTCCTCAATCGCGGCACGAGGGGAGACTAAGTGGAAAAGGCACGATCGGAAGGAAATCAATGATATGTATGGACGGCCATTCTCTGACTGAAGCACACCACACAGTTCTGACCAATTCCAGCTTGGTGGCTCCGTACTTTGAGAAACACAAGAATATTTTACGCTCGGACAACCCTGGGAAGCCTGAATCCTGGATTAGGAAGGCCCACATGGAGACTTTCGGCAGTTGGTTGAGAAAACATTTAATGAGTGACAATAAGGTTGTAGATCAGCTGTACATGTTGGCCAAGACACCATCTTCGACTATAACGACTTTCCAAGGGTACGAGATAAATGGGAATATATTTTACACGATCGCCCAAGATAAAAAGAGCACCAATCAAAACAGTGGTGTCCGCTTTGATGCAGCAACCGAGAATGGGCAAAAGGTCACATATTATGGTTACATAGAGGAGATATGGGAACTTGACTATGGACCCTCCTTTAGGGTCCCTTTGTTCCGGTGCAAATGGTTCAAGCTAACAGGAGGTGGGATAAAGGTGGACCAGCAATACGGAATGACAATGGTGGATTTCAACAATCTTGGTTATCTTGACGAACCATTCGTCCTAGCGAAAGATGTCGCTCAGGTTTTCTATGTGAAGGACATGAGTAGCAAACCGAGGAAACGGAAAGATAAGAAAACGATCAGTACATCATGCGATGATCCAAAGCGCCACATTGTTCATTCAGGGAAAAGAAACATCGTGGGAGTGGAGGACAAGATAGACATGTCAGAAGATTATAATATGTTTGCTGAAATTCCGCCCTTCAAAGTGAACACCGACCCAAGCATTAAGTTAAATGATGAGGATGCTCCATGGATACGGCACAATCGTAAGCAAGCAGGGACACAAGGGAAGAAATGATGTGTAATAATTTATTAATTGTACCAAACTTTGTTGAATGAATCATGTGAATTATATTACCCGTGATGTGTTTGGTGTCCATTTTCGAATGATTCAATTGACTCGAGATAGCACTGATGATACATGAAATTTGGAGTGACTAAGTCATACTCCTGCATACATGAAATTTGGAGTGACTAAGTCATACTCCTGCATACATGAAATTTGGAGTGACTAAGTCATACTCCTGCATATAGGAAATTTGGAGTGACTAAGTCATACTCCTGCATACATGAAATTTGGAGTGATTTAGTCATACTCCTGCCTAGGCGTATAATATGCATACTCGTAGTCTTCATAGCCGCCGCCGTTGTATTGGTAGTCGTCGCCTTCTAAGTTGCCGGCGTCGTCTGCCGCTGTCGTCATTGTCGTCGGGCGGCGCTCGTGGCTCGAATCGAGGGTAGCGCAGGCGGGGGATATCGCCGGCCGTGATGTAGTCCATGACGCTCTGCAGAGTCCGGCCGTACCACCATAGCCGACGGCCGGCCTCGTGGAAGTTTCCGGGAGGCGAGACCGTCCTCCTCATACACGGCGAGCGCCCTCTCACGCCGATTGATGAAGAAGGCGTCCCAAGTATGCTGGTTATCGGGATGCCGGCGGATACAGCCGCTGCTCCGGCGTGAGGTCGTCGTAGTAGGGGGCCTTGATGGCCGCCCTGCGCGCCGTACCCGGAGGGACGGGAGGGACCGGCACGCCGCCGGCGCTTAGGCTCCAGCCGGCAGGGACCCGGTAGCCCGGAGGGCAAGGGTAGTTCGAGGCGCAAAGCTCCTCCACCTGCTGGTAGGTTAGAGTGGGTGCGGCGGAAGCCATGAGAGAGTGATGAGAGATTTTAGAGATGTGATGCTGGCCAAGCCGGGCTACCTATATGTAGTGACAAATGGCGGGAAAAATGGGAGCGGGAAGACATGAGGCGGGAAGAAAGAGGCGGGGAGAAAGTGGCGGGAAGAAATTGGCGGGAAGAAAGAGGCCGGAAGAAATTGGCGGGAAACAATTGGCGGGAAGAAAGAGGCGGGAAGACAGGGAAGAAATGGCGGGAAGACGAGGAGGGAAGAGGGGGTCGAGCGGAAAGAGGCGTGAAGAGGGGGCCAACGAACTTTTTAATTGAATTTATTTTATTTTTATGAATTTTTGATAATTTGTATTTTTAAGATTTTGAATTGAATTAGTTTTATTTTTCTGAATTTTTTGATATATTATATGTATTTTTAAGATTTTGAATTGAATTAGTTTTATTTTTCTGAATTTTTTGATATATTATTTGTATTTTTAAGATTATTAAATGAATTAGTTTTATTTTTCTAAATTTTTTGATATATTATTTGTATTTTTAAGATTTTTAAATGAATTAGTTTTAATTTTCTGAATTTATTGATATATTATATGTATTTTTCAGATTTTGAATTGAATTAGTTATATTTTTCTGAATTTATTGATATATTATATGTATTTCCAACATTTTGAAAATGAAAATAAATTTTGAAAAGGACCTTTAGTCGCGGTTGGCACGGCCAACGCGACTAAAGGTTAATTCCGTGAACGCTGGAATTCGGGCGAACGCCTTTGGTCGCGGTTGGTGTGGCCAACCGCGACTAAAGGTACCCTTTAGTCGCGGTTGGCCACACCAACCGCGACCAAAGGTCGCTCCCTATATATAGCGCGCCTCAACCGCCGCCGCCCATCTTCTTCTCCGCGCGGTTTTCGTCGAATCTCTCCCGAAGTCTGTCGCGCTCACCGCCAACGTCGCCCGGCGCCAACGCTGACGCTTAAGCCGCTGACCGGCTGACAGCGACCGCCGGCGACCGCCAGCAGCGCGCTGCCCTCGCCCTTCGACGCTGACGCTGCGGCGTGTGTCGTCTCCTCGCAGACCGCCCGGCAGCGTCGCTCTCGTCCCGCATGCATGCGCGCCGCGCCGCCGCGCAGCGCGCGCCCGCACAGCGCCGCCCGCAGCGCACGCGCCGCCGTGCCAGCGCCGCCGCCGCACTCGCCGCACGCGCCGCCCCGGCCGGCCACACACGCGCACGTTACAGAGAGGGAGAGAAAGAGAGATCGAGAGGGCGCCGCCGAATTTTTTTTCTTTTTTTTATGTTTTGTTTGTTATTTTTAATTTTAACTATGCTTAACAAAACTTTGTAATTAACTTCACAAAAACTTAAAACTTAAAACTTTGTAATTAACAAACTTAAAACTTAATAAAATTAACTTAACTAAAAAATTTACTTAACAAAAAATTAACTTAACTAAATTTTGACTTTAAAATTAAAACTTAACAATTTTGTCTACAAATTTTTGACTTAATAAATATGACTTAAATTTTACAAGAACTCAAAATAACTTAACATATTATTTGTATTTTTTCACTTTTAAAAGAACTCAAAATTTGACTTAAAAATTTGTCTTAAATTTTTTGACTTAACTAAAATTTGACTTAACCACCGCGCGAATACGGAGGGGGCCGGCAGCGCTCGTCGCCCTCTCCGTATACGCGTGGTGTTTTTGGGATCGAGAGGGCGGCGAGGGTTATGTGTCCTCGTCACCGCCACCGCCCTTTCGCCACCGGCCTTTCGCCACCACCACCGTTCTCTCGGTCACGCGATCACTGCGTCCCCCCTCTCGCCTCCCTCGTCGCCCTCTCTCTTTATATGTAGAAGAGATGTGATAATGCTGGCATATACACAATTAATTTGTTTTGACTACATGTTTTCAGGACTGACATATGGCGGACGATAGAGCTGACCCGATTCTGGACAACTATGATCCGGACGCTGAAGACCATATGTTCGGCATCATAAATGGCGATATTCCATTTGTGCCGACCGGAGAAGAAGAAGATGATATCTCTTCTTATCTGAACCTTGAGGGTGAAGATGAAGGGCGCCGTCAGCAAGATGATGCCGAAGAAACGTCGATAAACGACGATCTTCAATTGGAAGTAGCAACCACCTCCGGCGCCGAGGTATATATATATACATATTGAGCGTCTGGTGATACAACTAACTGATTTGAATAAATGTGTGTGTACTAACGCGCGCGACTCTCTTTCTTATTTTAGCCCTCGGCCGGATCGTCGAAAAAATCGAGTACGTCGTCAAAGCGTGGCGCAACCAAGACGATGAAAGCAGGAGAAACATGCACCATCGATGTTGTCGACGAAGCAACCGGCAGGCCGCTAGAGCCCAGCAAGAACGCCACCAAGTTTGTCAGCCAATGCGGAGCCGTTGTTAGAGACAACGTCTCGATCACCCGCCAGGAGTGGAATGAGCCAAAGAAGGCACGTGTTGGTTTCACTTTTGTCGATAAGAGAGAAAAAAAAGATTGCTTCAACAAGCTTATGGAACATTTCGTTCTACCTCCGGAATACCGCAAATACGATGAGGAGGGTAACAAGATTGCGGAAAACAAGGAGAGGCGCAAGCTAGTCAAACGATTCGCTCTTTCTAGGATGGCCAACGCATTCCGGAAATACAAGCAAAATCTAGCCCATGACTTTGTCAACCAGGGCAAGACTCCGGATTTCAAAGGACAATATGAGAAACTGCAACATGATTGGCCAGAATTTGTGAAGCAAAAGAAATCGGAGCAGTTCCTTGAACTATCGAAAAAAAAATAAGGAAAATGCGGCCAAGAAGGAGTACAATCATAAAATGGGGCCAGGAGGGTATCGCTTTTGGCAGCCTAAGTGGGAGAAGATGGAGAACGAGCTGAGGGCGCGAGGAATCCGTCCAGGTACGGAGGGATGGGACCCAAGGGCCAAAAGCTGGTGGTACGGGCATGGGGGATCGCTGAACCCGGAGACAGGGGAGTGTGTTTATCAGGGCAAAATAATTACACCCACCCAAAAGCTTATTGAGGCAATGAGGAGGCTCAAGAGGGGAGGATCAGGTTCAACAGAGAGAACGACGCCCTGACAAAAGCCCTCGGGAATCCTGAACACGGAGGACGTATACGAGGCATGGGGCCCATTCCGTGGAAAATAGGGTTCCCCCAGAACGATGACCCGTACGGTTACAGAAGCCGTAAGAGAAAGATGGATCGGGATGCAGATGTTGTGGCGAAGTTGGTAACGGAAATGGATGTGATGAAGAAAACCGTGAGTGTACTAGTCGCCGAAAGAGATGCAGCTCGGGCGCAGCATGCTGAAGATCATCCAATGGATCTCGGAAGCCAGCAGCGGAGAAGAAGCAGCGTGGCTTCCACGGAGGCCTCACCGGCTGGTGCACCGACGATAGAAATTACTGCACCGGAGCCTCTGGTGGTCGAAATTACTGCACCGGAGCCTCCTCGCTACCCGTGGACGATATAAAGGAGATGAAAGCATGTCATCTGTATTATCCTATCGGGAACATGTCCATGAAGGTAGCCATCGGCAGTGCTTTACCACCTGGAGCACTCCACCACAACAACCCCATTCAAGATGGCTATGCTCGTGTCACGGTGGAGGAGATAGTCCAAGGGTTTGAGGACCTGGACATTGACATTGCTACACCTGAAGGGGTGAAAAGACTTGGAGATGTCAAGCGCCGATTCATTCTATGGCGAAGAAATTTATCAAGTTTCCAGGCGAGGCGCCAACAAGTCCACCCCCGTACGGTGGTGGTGGTGGCGGTGGCGGTGACGGTGGCGGTGGCGGTGGCGGTGACGGTGGCGGTGGCGGTGACGGTGGCGGTGGTGCTTCACCTAATACACCTCATTCACGTCAGCCGACGCCGCCCCCCAGTCCTCGTCCGGCGGGTGATCAGACACCGGTACCGCCCCCCAATCCACCTCCGGCGAAGAAGCAGAAGCAGTCTGGGTTATTAACCCGGACCCTTACGTACCTAAGAAAACAAAGGTACCGGAGGTATCATCGAAGCCTCTCCCAGGAGGTCTTGGGAAAGTAGTGCCGAGGAAGTCGAGGCGGGCGCGGCTGCTGATTTAGAGAAATGGAAGGCGAGCGTCAAGAAGAAAATAGAGGGCGAGCCCAAGCCAGTATATTCTGACAAGGAAAAGCAGTGGGCTAAGTCATTTTTGAACACACCGTCCCAAGCCGCGAAGAATCTGCCTGACGACTATTTACGTGAACTTCGTAGGCAAGCACTCGCGTTCAAGAACAGGAAAGAGTTGGCGGAGAAGAAAGCCTTGAAGGACGAGGCCGAGTCAAAATTAGAAAGGGGGAAAGAAGTTGCCCAGCTCGGGGAACAAAGTAAACAATCGATCGCCCCGCTCATAGTGCAAGCCGCCGATCCGGATGCCCCCGATATCATAGCAGCTGCGGCAGCACATGGATTGACTGTAACGAGTGCCAGAGAACAAGCGGCCGAGTTAGGTATCACTCTTCGTGCACTGCTAGGCCTTGATGAGGCGCCAATGAAGGACGTAGTATTTACATATGTGAAGAATGGCCCTCTCGTCGAGCCTGCGCAGGAAGAGGATCTACCTCGACAAATGCTAGGTCTGCTAAATTGGTACAAGGGTTACATAAAACATAAAAACGCCAAAGAGTATATCTATGCGGAAGTTAGATATGAGCATCACTTCAAACATTACTGGGTACAAATTCCTCTGAGTGAATTGTTCCAGCTGTTCAATCTGCGCGACCTCGACAAATCTATCATCAGTTGCTACGTTCTGTAAGTGATTTATTAATTTCTACCCCATCTCGTTCATTGCCGGCCTGCACTATATATATATATATATATATATATATATATATATATATATATATATATTGTCCTAACTATCTTGTTGTGTACGCTATATATTATGCAGAATGAAGAAGCGGGAAATGCGAATAAGGAACATCCATGATGTTGGGTTCATTGACCCACACATCGTTAATTCATATGTGTTAGAACACCACCCCGCCGACGTGGAGGATGACCTGTGGCGGTTTATTAGAAAACAGCAACAGAAAAGTGATATTCTATTTCCTTACCATTTTGGGTGAGTGTTTCTGTCTTGAGCACATTCTCTTTTGTTTATGGTATGTGGCTAATCGATGAGTTATGCATGACTGTGCATGTATCGTGTCCGCAGGTTCCACTGGATTCTTATGGTAATTAAAGTTCAGACCTCCTCAGTTCTCGTCCACGACTCTCTGAATATGGATCCGGCGCTTTGGGGCGACATGAGAAAAATGATGCAAAAGTAATTATTTTCATTCATTTGCGCTCTATATCGATCGGCCTATTTCGTTCATCATTTCCTAATATCAAGTAACTAATTAATAACTCTTTTGTTTATTTAATTTTCTTTGCCTCGTAGGGTTTGGAGACGGTTCGTAGATACCAAGGTCGGTGAATTCAAAAAGGAGCTACATTTTAAAATGGCAGTGCGGACGACTGGGGATATTCAGCCACCGGGGACCAATCTATGTGGATACTATGTTTGTGAGAGGATCCGGAGATACTGCAATGAGCGGGACCAGACGTGTGAGAACAACATCCTGAGGAATAACCTCCGGAAGACGCTTAGTCCAGAAGCTCGCTTCCGACCACTTCAAGAGGAACTAGCTGGATGGTTGACGAGGGAAGTCATCGATCCTAGAGGAGAACACTATTACGATGACGTAGAACTTTATATGCACCAGAATTTGTAACTAACTTGTTCAAAATTGTATATGGTCATCCGATATTGAATATATATTGTATATGGTCATCCGATATTGAATATATATTGTATATTCCTCTTGAATTCTTTTTGGTTCTAATTTCAAATTTGTTTGAAATTGTACATTCATATGCATGTATGTATACAGTACCGTAGAATATGTGAAACTCCTTCAAAATTAAAACCCAAAAGAAATAAAACAATACAAATTAAAAAGAAACCAGATTTAGGGGGAGGGGGGCTAAAACCCTAAACCCTGCGGAGGCCTTTAGTCGCGGTTGGCCAGAAGAACCGCGACTAAAGGTCCTCCGCCCTGGCGCTCCCCTGCGGCCCACGTGGACGGGCCTTTAGTCGCGGTTCGTAAGGAACCGCGACTAAAGGGGGGGGCCTTTAGTCGCGCTGCTTTGGTCGCGGTTGGGCCACCGCGACTAATGGCAGTTGCCAACCGCGACCAAAGCCCTTTTTTCCACCAGTGGCTGCTGCTAACGCTGCAGCTCTATGCAGCGGCGGCGGCCGACGTGCCTCCACCGCCGCTGAACTGCACGCGTACCTGCGGCAACGTGAGCGTGCCGTACCCGTTCGGCGTCGGCCCGGCCGGATGCTACTGGCCGGGCTTCAACCTCACCTGCGAAACAACCGACCTCCAAGGGATGCCCCCACTGCTGCTTCTCGGTGACGGCACCCTCCAAGTCGCCGAGATCTCCATCGACAACAGCTCGGTACGCGTCATGCACAACGGCGACCTAAGAGTCAACGCCGCCGGCAACGGCATGTTCGACGGTGGTCTCAGCGCCGATGGTCCCTACATGCTGTCGACATCCAACGAGCTCGTCGTGTTGGGCTGCAACGTCTACGCCAAACTCCATGAGAAGAGTGTTAGCCAATAAACCGTGACGACTATGTGCTTGCCGCGTGCGCGCGTGGTTGGAGGCGGCAGCAGGAAAATAGGATCAGCTTACATGGTCATGACCAGTTCTTTAGGACTACGTAAGCTGCAGCTCTGTTTGTGCGGAGTGGATGGAGTGGAGTCCTGGTTAAGTTAGTTAGTTGTGCATGCGATTAGTGGGCAGCGCATTGTGTGTGGGTGGAGTTAGTGGCTCCGGCTAGTGTGCGTGTGTGAGCCTACTTAAAACCCTGTAATCATGTATGAAGTTTTTGAGCTGAAGAGGAAGAAGAGTAGGGCGTCTGTGCGCCCACGGCGGCGTTCGTGCGCCGGCCGGGAAAACTCCGTGTCTCCACTCCATCGTCTCCCTCGGTTCGTTTGTGCGAGAGAGGAAGAGAGAGGGTGCAGCCTCGGGCTGCACCAACAAAGAGCACTGAGCACAAGATGATGAGTGGCTGCGCCTCCTTTTGCCCCAACGAAGAGAGAGCCGCGGAGCTTATAGCCGTCAAACGGCTAATGAGACAATACATGCCCTTCGACAGCAACGCTAAGAACTGCGACAACATGGGCTGCTGCCAGGCGCCCATCTGCGGCGGCCTGCCGGGCCACCTCCAGTTCACATGGTTCGGTTCGAACCGTACCATGGACGACATGGGGCCGCCGGCGAGCGTGCTCGTGGCGGAGGAAGGGTGGTTCGACCACTAGTGGAGAAGAGGCCTTTGGACCCAAGCAAATGACCCACTGCTGAACCAAACCGGGTCCAATGCCCCCATTGGACCCGGTTCGTTTCTGCCCAGGACGACCCCACCCGCTGTTGCCTGTCCTGTAGCGGCCTTTGGACCCGGTTTGTATGACAAACCGGGACCAAAGGTCCACCCGCAGGGCGCGCCAGGCCGTGTCAGCCTGGGGAAGCCTTTAGTCCCGGTTTGTCATACAAACCGGGTCCAAAGGCCCCCCTCTGGCTATATAACCTTGCCCCTGCCCAAGTGTGAGCCACACTTAGCCATTTTTTCACTACCTTCACAAGAGGGTGTATTGCTCTCCTCTCTTCTTCACATGCACAAGAGGTGTTTGATGAAATGCTTAAGAGGATTTGCCACTTGAGTTTACACAAATCAAGCCACACTTAACTTGCTTTTTTCTTCTTCATCGAGGTTAACAACTTTATCCTTTCCATCTGCAATTGATAAAATGCATGTGTATATATACATCGTGATGTTCTGTAATGGTTTTGATCAGCTTAATTATATCATGCAGATGAATCGGCAATGGATGTACATTGACCGACGGTTTGACGAGTTCACTGCGGGCCTGGATAATTTTATGGCCGTGGCGGAGGCAAACAAACATGGTGGCTTCATGTATTGTCCATGTGTGGACTGCAAGAATACCGTAAATTACGCTCGCTCGAGTCTCATTCACAGCCACCTTCTGCGATCCGGTTTCATGCCCAGTTACTATTGTTGGACCAAGCACGGAGAAATAGGGGTTATGATGGAAGACAATGACGAAGAGGAAGAGGATGATGACGGTTATCCCAATTTCCCTGAATACGATGATACTGCAGAAGGCAATGAAGACAATGAAGTAGAAGATCAAGAGGCACCAGATGAGCCTGCTGATGATGATCTTGGCCGGGCCATTGCTGATGCAAGGAGAGAATGTGAAACTGAAAAGGAAAGGTTGGCCTTCGACAAGATGATAGAAGATCACAACAAATTGTTATACCCAACTTGCGAAGATGGCCATAAAAAGCTAGGCAAAGACACTCGGAATTGTTGCAATGGAAGGCGGAGAACGGTGTCAACGACTCAGGATTTGGAAAGTTGCTGACAATAATTAAGAGGAAGCTTCCAAGGGGTAACGAATTGCCCGCCAGTACGTACGAAGCGAAGAAGATTGTCTGCCCTCTAGGATTAGATGTGCAAAAGATACATGCATGCATTAATGACTGCATCCTCTACCGCGATGAGTACGAGAATTTGGATGCATGTCCGGTGTGCACTTTGCATTGCGCTATAAGATCAGACTAGATGACCCTGGTGATGTTGAGGGCGAGCGCCCCAGGAAGAGGGTTCCTGCCAAGGTTATGTGGTATGCTCCTATAATACCACGGCTGAAACGCTTGTTCAGAAATAAAGAGCATGCTAGGTTGTTGCGATGGCACAA
Source organism: Lolium perenne (assembly GCF_019359855.2). Lineage (NCBI taxonomy): Eukaryota > Viridiplantae > Streptophyta > Magnoliopsida > Poales > Poaceae > Lolium > Lolium perenne. The sequence goes on along the minus strand of NC_067250.2, from coordinate 303,169,393 downwards.
AGAAGACCGTAAGAAAGACGTGATGTTGAGGCACCCTGCTGATGGCTCCCAATGGAGAAAAATCGATAGAGAGTTCCCAAACTTTGCACAGGATGCAAGGAACTTACGGTTTGGTCTCGGTCTGAGATGGCATGAATCCTTTTGGAGAGCAGAGCTGCAGCCATAGCACCTGGCTTGTGACTCTTTGTATATATAACCTTCCTCCTTGGTTGTGCATGAAGCGGAAGTTCATTATGATGCCAGTGCTCATACAAGGCCCGAAGCAACCCGGGAACGACATTGATGTGTACCTGAAGCCATTAGTCCAAGAACTTCTACAGTTGTGGTCCCTAGCAGGTGTACGTGTGTGGGACGAGCACAAGCAGGAGGAATTTGACCTAAGAGCGATGCTTTTCGTAACCATCAATGACTGGCCTGCTCTTGGTAACATTTCAGGACAGTCAAACAAGGGATACAATGCATGCACACTGCTGTTTACATGAGCTCGAAGGTGATTATTTGGAAAAAGGTCGAAGGTCGTGTACAGGGCATCGTCGATTTCTTAGGCTTACCCATCCCGTAAGAAAGAAAGGCAAGCATTACAACGGTGAGGCTGATCACCGGAGGAAGCCTCCCCATCGTGATGGTGTTGATATATTTGGTATGGTCAAGGATCTAGATGTAATATTTGGAAAGGGTCTGGCGGACGGTCTGTTCCGAATGACGATGCCGGACACGCGCCCATGTGGAAGAAGAAATCTATATTTTGGGATCTACCCTATTGGGAAGTCTTAGAGGTCCGCTCTTCAATCGATGTGATGCACGTGACGAAGAATCTTTGCGTGAACCTGCTAGGCTTGCAGGTGTGTACGGGAAGACAAAAGATACACCGAAGCACGGGAGGACCAACAACGTTGGAAAGACCCCAAAAAGCTGCATGAGAGAGTTAAAGGACGTCATTTATCCAGCTACGCTCTTACAAAAGCGAGAGAAGGAAATATTTTTTGAATGTCTTAGCAGTATCAAGGTCCCGTCTGGCTTCTCCTCCAATATAAAGGGAATAAGAAATATGGAGAAGAAACCATACCAGAACGTGAAGTCTCATGACTGTCACGTGATAATGACACGATTGCTTCCGATTGCATTGAGGGGGCTTCTACCGGAAAATGTTCGACTGCCCATTGTGAAGCTATGTGCATTCCTCAATGCAATTTCTCGAAGGTAATAAATCCAGAAATTCTACCGAGGTTGCGAGAATGATGTGGTCCAATGTCTCGTTAGTTTTGAGCTGGTGTTCCCACCATCCTTCTTCAATATTATGACACATCTCCTCGTTCACCTGGTCGATGAGATTTCCATTCTCGGTCCTGTGTTTCTACACAATATGTTCCCCTTCGAGAGGTTCATGGGAGTCTTGAAGAAATATGTTCATAACCGTGCTAGGCCGAAGGAAGCATCTCCAAGGGCTATGGAACAGAGGAGGTCATTGAATTACGTGTTGACTTTATTCCTGACCTTAAGCCGATTGGTGTTCCTGAATCGCGGCATGAAGGGAGACTAAGTGGAAAAGGCACGCTAGGAAGGAAATCAATGATATGTAGGGAAGGGATTTCTTTGACTCAAGCACACTACACAGTCCTACAAAGTTCCACATTGGTGGCTCCGTATATCGGTGACCACAAGAACTTTCTACGCTCCCGAGAACCCGGGGCGGTCGAACGATTGGATTAGACGTGAACACATGTCGACTTTCGGCGGTTGGTTGCAAAAACATCTCTGAATAACGAACATATTGAAGATCAGTTGTACTTGCTGGCCCGGACACCATCTTCGATCGTAGTGACTTTCCAAGGGTACGAGATAAATGGGAATACATTTTACACGATCGCCCAAGATAAAAAGAGCACCAACCAAAACAGTGGTGTCCGCTTTGATGCAATAATGAATGAAGGCCCAAATGACACATATTATGGTTACATAGAGGATATATGGGAACTTGAGTATGGACCTTCTTTTAAGGTCCCTTTGTTTAGGTGCAAATGGGTCAACAAAACAGGAGGCGGGGTTCAGGTAGACAAGTTGTATGGAATGACAACAGTGGATCTCAACAATCTTGGGTATAGAGACGAACCATTCGTCCTAGCCAAGGATGTGGCCCAGGTTTTCTATGTGAAGGATATGTCTACCAAACCAAGAAAAAGGAAACATAAGGAAACAAATACATCAAACGATGAGCCAAAGCGCCACATAGTTCTTTTTGGAAAAAGAAACATCGTGGGAGTGGAGGACAAGACAGACATGTCAGAAGATTATAATCAGTTTGATGAAATTCCACCCTTCAGAGTGAACATTGATCCAAGCATCAAGTTAAATGATGAAGATGCTCCATGGTTACGGCCGAAGAAGATTAATTAAATGATGAAGATGCTCCATCATCAAGTTAATTGAAGAATGTTCATGGCACAAATGAGTATGTCAACATGGCAATCAATTTCCCATTTATTTTTGTGTAATCATGTAACTGTATGTAAGATATTAAAAGTGGAGATGCGCCACGGGAGATTTCCCAACCCTTTCCCCAACACTGTTAGATGAGATGTAGTCTTTCGGGGCCCTGGCATGGGGATTCGATGCTGCTTTTATAGGCACGGCACCGCTTCTACGGTGTCTTGTTCCTTCGACGGGCGTCGTGCGCTACATGCTTTATCTCATCGAGCGGTGCGTCCACCCATGCGTTCTTATCCTGCCGACATCTTTAGTCCCGGTTGTACCCACCAGCCGGGACTAAAGGTTACCCACACGTCCTTATCCCACCGACAGTTTTGTTAGATGACACAAAAAGGATCTTTAGTCCCGGTTGTACCCACCAGCCGGGACTAAAGGTTACCCACACGTCCTTATCCCACCGACAGTTTTTGGCGCCACTGCGTTCCCGCCTATTTTTCTTCCCGCGCTTTCCACTGCTTCCCGCCTCCGTCCTCCCGCCATTTTTTCACTATATATATGTTGGCTTGGCCTCCATTTACATATCACATCTAGACTCATATCTGCAAACCTCATCACCAGGTCACATGGCTTCCATCGTATCTCTAACCCTCCGGGAGGCGGAGGCGCGTTGCGCGTCGAACTACCCCTGCCCGCCGGGCTACCGCGTCCCTACCGGCTGGTTCCGAGCGTCGGAGGGGTACCGGTCCCTCCTGTCCCTCTAGGTGTGGCGCGCGAGATGGCCATCACGAACCACTACTACTTCGAGCTCACGCCGGGCAGCGGAGGAATCCCCGATGGCATCCCGACTACAGCCCGACTTGGGAGAGCTTCTTCATCAATCGGCGTGAGAGGGCGCTCGCCGAGCACGAGGAGGGCGGCCCGCCTCCTTCGAACTTCAACGAGGCCGGCCGTCGGCTGTGGTGGCGCGACCGAACTCTCGGGCGTCATGGCCCACCGTGGCCCCGCTGCGCTACCCTCGGTCCCAGCCCACGCGTGCTCTCCCGCCGAGGTTTGACTACCGTGACCCCGATGCCAGCGACGATGATGACGGCGACTACGACGACTACAGTGGCGAGTACTATAGGGCTAGGCACGAGTATGACTGAATGACTCGAACAGTCGAATCTGGCCATGTATCTTAATTAATTTTCAGTTGAGCTAGGCACGAGTACTATAGGGCTAGGCACGAGTACTATCTGGCCATGTATCTTAATTAATTTTCAGTTGAGTTATGTACTTTAATTCCACATGTAATCTGGCGGGAAACTTTTCTCATCATCAGCGTCTGCCACAACGACTTTATTGAAAATACAATAAAATAGATAAACAACTAGTCTAGTCGATCTACTCGTCGTCGGAGGTTGTCTCGGTCCAAATGTCGTCCCACCGAGGGTCGTTGTCGGCGCGTCGTAGCGCGCGCCGCCAGCTCCGGGTGTTGTACGTGCCGAGGGTGAGCCGGAAGCCACCGGCACGCATCTCGGCGTAGAACCTACCGTTCGGCCGCGCTCGGACGCCACGGAAACCGGACGAGCCGCGACGCGCGGCGGCATCCCGGCGACGAATGAACGGAGGCGACGGCGACGTGTGGTTCGCGCGCACGCGGCGCTTTATAGCACAGCGACGCGGCAAGTTTGGCGACAGGTGGCGTACACGGCGGTGCCGACGGTGGCGAAGCGGTGGCGGTGGCGGTGGTGGGCAGTACACGGCGGTGCCGACGGTGGCTGACACGGCGGTGGCGGTGGTGGGCAGGCGGTGGCGGCGATGGCCACTACACGGCGGTGACGGTGGTGGCGGCGGTGGCGGTGGCGGGGGTGGGCAGTACACGGCGGTGCCGACGGAGGCCCGTACACGGCGGTGGCGGAGGTGGGCGTACACGGCGGTGGCCCGTACATGGCGGTGGCGGCGGGGCGAGGCACGTGGAAGCGGCGGCGACACGTGGCACGGGGAAGGGACACGTGTGGCGGTGGCGGTGGTGGGCAGTACACGGCGGTGGCCCGTACATGGCGGTGGCGGCGGGGCGAGGCACGTGGAAGCGGCGGCGACACGTGGCACGGGGAAGGGACACGTGTGGCGGTGGCGGTGGTGGGCAGTACACGGCGGTGGCCCGTACATGGCGGTGACGGTGGTGGCCCGTACATGGCGGTGACGGTGGTGGCCAGGCGGTGGCGGTGGCGGTGGTGGGCAGTACACGGCGGTGCCGACGGTGGCCAGTACACGGCGGTGGCGGTGGTGGGCAGGCGGTGGCGGTGGCGACAGTGGCCACTACACGGCGGTGACGGTGGTGGCCAGGCGGTGGCGGTGCGCTGGCTTTTTTTCATTTGAAATAAGGCGGGAATGAAATTTTTTAAAAAAATTGGCCTTTGGACCCGGTTTGTATTACAAACCGGGACTAAAGGCCTTTTTTGCGTACAGCAAAAACGCAGCAAAAATGGCCTTTAGTCCCGGTTTGTATTACAAACCGGGTCCAAAGAGCCTTTGGACCCGGTTTGTAATACGCACCGGGTCCAAAGAGGGGGTTATAACTGCTCATCTCCTTCCTCGCGCAAATCAATCGCGCGAGGAGGAGAAACTGCGCCGCCAGGCTGCCCGTTTGCCGCCGCCGCCGCCCTCCCGCACCCGCGCCGTCGCCGCCCTCCCGCGCCCACGCCGCCGCCGCGCCCACGTCGCCGCCGCCCTCCCGCGCCCACGCCGCCGCCGCCCTCCCGCGCCCACGCCGCCGCCGCCCTCCCGCGCCCCGGCCGGCCTCGTCCGCGTCGCCCGCCTCCTCTCCACCGCCGCCCGCCGCGCCGCCGCCGTCCGCCTCCTCGATCTCCACCGCCGCCGCCGTCCGCCTCCTCCACGCCGCGCCGCCCGCCTCCCCTCCGCCGGCCGCCACCGCACCGCGCGCCTCCTCCTCGATCGGCAAAGGTGAGCCCGGCCCCCCGCCTCCCCTCCCCTTTTTTTTTTTTTTTTTTTTTGATTTGGTAGTTTATAGGGGTGTTTGTTTGTTTGAAAAATTTGGGGTGTTAGTTTTTTTGTAAAATTTTGTGTAAAAAATAGTGTAGTTAGTGTTAGAAAAATTAGTGTAGTTAGTTTGTTAGTAAAATTTAGTGAAAAAAATAGTGTAGTTAGTGTGTTAGAAAAATTAGTGTAGTTAATTAGTTTGTTAGTAAAATTTAGTGAAAAAAATAGTGTAGTTAGTGTGTTAGAAAAATTAGTGTAGTTAATTAGTTTGTTAGTAAAATTTAGTGAAAAAAAAAATAGTGTAGTTAGTGTGTTAGAAAAATTAGTGTTAGTAAAATTAGTTAGAGAAAAGTTAGAAAATTAGTTAGTTAGTGTTAGTAAAATTAGTTAGAAAAAAGTTAGTAAAATTAGTTAGGAAAAAGTTAGAAAAGTTAGAAAATAGATTCATTTGTGTCGGCGCCGCCCCCCGCGCGCGCCGACGACTTAGACCGTGGCGGTGCCGAGTCCGTAGCGGTGCCGCCGCGACATAGACTTAGGGTCGCGAAATAGAGAAAGAGCGAGCGAGGAGGAGCGCCGAGTCCGTGGCGGTACTGCCGGCGCCCCTGCCGACGCCCCCAAAACAGGGTCGTGGAACGCGGCGTTAGTACAAAAGTAGTGAAGTTTTTTATTTAGCACAATATCATGTTCTTTATTTATATTAGTATACATATATGATTTGTTTTCGTAGCTACGATGCCGCGACAGCGACAGCCGGCGGGCCGTGGTCTGACTCTCACCGAGGAGATGGAGCAGATGGGGAGGTCCGGACTGGGCTCCGCCAGGTGGCACTTGGGAGGTCTTAGCTTCCGGGTCGCGCACCTTGGTGCGGAATCCGGGTCCCGTTGTCGACCCGGATATTCTTTGGTGGAGGTCTTATGGGCCACGGTCGTTTCGAGAGGAGCCGGCCCCGCCGGAGGAGGTAGCTCAGCGCATTGAAGCGGAGGACCAGCACGTTCGCCGTTACATGTACGCGTTAGACAACATGTATAGGACCGGATGGAGCGTTATGCGGGGATCTCATGTTAGCTATGCTCCCGTTGTTGTTCCGTGGCTTTGGGGGCACACCCAGCGCGGCTCAGGACCCGGTCGGCGCCCTCTAGGACCCGGTCTGCGCGGTTGAGTGGTTGTAGTAGTGATTGATATGTATTAGGGTTAAATAAACATGAACCCGATCTATGTATGCATGTAACTGCAGTATCTGCTTTCAGCACTATATTATCGATCCTTAGTTAAGAACTACACATATGTAACTCCATTTTCAGTTTTCTGCATTATCCTTAATTTGATCATATGATGGTTCCTATGTATAGCTTGCAGGTCGTTGTAGAAAGCATGGAGAGAGATGAAATTCAAGAAAATTTCATGGAGGAACTCATAGCAAACGGTACTCTGGATGATCGCGACGACGACGTTATTCCAGATGATGGCGGTGACGATGTCACCGCAACTTATTTGAATGCCTCCGGTGAGGGAGCGGAGGATATTGAGGAAGAAGATCCTAGTGGCGCCGGTGAGGAACAAGATCATCATAATGGCTCCCGAACTGTAGTTATCACCGAGGTATATAAATTAATTAAGCCGCTGTTGATCGACTAGATGCATTAACTAATGAAATTGTACTGACTATGAACTATTTCTTTTTAGCCCTCCGGATCGAGCACTTCTTCTGTAAAGTCGAGGAAGCGAGGCCCGGCCAAAAAGTTGGATGACGGTGTTAGGCACGACATCACCCACATCGAGAATGATGGTAAACCGATTGCTCCAGAGAAAGGTGCAAAGGCATTTATAGCTCAATGCGGAGTGCTTGTTAGGGACCACGTCCCGATCACCGTTCGAGAATGGCACAAGCCGAAGGGACTAGTGCTGTCTGCAGAGGAAGAAGCTCAAGGTCTTTATATCGATGATGTAGCCAAAAACAGCATTATGAACAAGCTCATGGCACATTTCAACATAGTACCCGAAGAGGGGGGTGACGCTGAGAAGGCCAAGATGGAGCAGGCCCTCCGCGAGTTTGGCAAGAAGAAGATGGCCGAACTATTCAAGAGCCACAAGAAAAGATTGCGCCGCCTTATCAAGTTAAAGAAGACTCGGACAAGAGAAGGTAAAAAGTCACTGGGACGAATTCGTGAAGTACAGCACGGAGTCAGAAGAATTTTTGAGAAGGTCGGAAATAAATAAGGCAAATGCTGCGTTGAAGCTATATCACCAAATTCTGGGTCCAGGTGGATACAGGGCTAACCGTCCTAAGTGGGAGGCAGCTGAGGCGGAACTGACCGATAAAGGGATCAGATTATGGCCACACGGTTGGAACGAACTGAGCAAGGAGAGGTTCTACGGGATTGGGGGAACGTTGGATCCGAGAAACAGGAAGTGCATCTATAAGAAAGCTCATACGAAGGTTCCCATTGATGCCCTGGAAAAGGCACATAGGGACGTGGAGGCGGGGTTGTTCCAGCCCGAAAGAGAGAACGATGAGCTGACACGCGCCCTTGGGAACAAAGAACACGGCGGACGAACACGAGGCACAGCAGGCTCCGTTCGTGGAAGTATGGCTTTCTGCGGAAAGGAAGAGATTTCCTGATAAAAGCCATGAGAGGAGGAAGGCAAGGGAAACAGACCGCCTGGCTAACTTAGAGGAGGGTATGAGCACCATGCAAGCCCAATTAACCATGGTAACCCAAGTACTTACATCTCAGATGGCTCGGTGGCAGGGTATAGATCTGCCGCTCAATGCCATCGCCCGCCTGCAATCTCAACCACACCGGAAAAGCAGCGTGGCTTCCTCTCGACAGGTGGATAATGATGATGCTGATGACCAGGTGGTCGAGCCTCCTCGCTACCCCCCCGTGGATGATCTCACTGAGAGCCGTCCTTGTGAGCTGCATGTTAAAGTTTTCAACCTATCCTTCAAGGCGGCGGTCGGCATCCTCTTACCTACAAGGTCTTACCATTGCCGTCCGGTCCAAGACGACTTTGCTGTTGTGATGGTGGATGAAGTGTTGAGAGAGTATGAGGGGTTGGTGCTTGAGCACCCTGCAGGTGAAGATGGGGAAATCAAAGAACTGGGAGAAGCCCGTAGAACCACCGTGCAATGGCGGAAGGAGAACATTGTGTTTCCAGGTGAGAAGCCAACAAGCAGGCCACCTCCGCCTCCTCCGCCACCTCAGTCTCCTCCGCGTGATGATTCTCCTCTGCGCGATGATGATTCCCCTATCCATGACCAGTCTCCTCCGCGTGAAAATACTCCGCCGCCTCCTCCTCCTCGTCAGGAGACTCCGCCGCTTCCACCTAAGCAAAAGAGGAAGCGGTCCGCGGCACCTCCTACAGCTCCGAAGAGATCATCAACTCCAATGAGGGAACAGACTCCGAGTTGTTGCCACATGAGCAGACCGAAGAGCAAAGGCGTTTCTTGCAAGCTGCGCCGAAGAAGATGTTTATTCCACCGCAGACGGTGAAGCACTTTGCCGAGACGAGAATGAAGAGACCTGAGCCGAGAGCTGATTATGACCGCTCTCTTGGACAGTCCTCTAGAGCGATGAAAGAAGCAAAAAGTCGCCCGGCTTGGACAGCGGGACATTCAGGCCGCACCCCACTTCATCGTGGAGCCATATCATGATCCAGAGACGGCATCGATGATCGAACGGGCGGCTAGAGCTCGGGGAGCATCGGTTGAGTACGAAGATTACTATCCGACGGCTCAAATGGTAAACAAGTATAGATACGGATCTGATCTCGTCAAACTTTGGCGAGCTCGCGCGTCTAGGGACTCAGATGCGAAGGTTGCATGACTGGTACTGAAAGCTTTGTCGAAGAGGTGATCGCTACCTCACGTTGTATCTTAGAGATGAGCATTACTTCCGGGGGAAGACGAGATAAACATTGACGTAGAAGAAGCTGTTTCAGCTTATTCAATCAAGATGCCCTCGACAAAGCTGTCATCAGTTGCTACTGCCTGTAAGTGATTTATTTGTGTAATTAAGTTTGTAGCTCATTCATTTGCACTAACAATTATCCTCATTATATTCTTTGTGTATGCTATACATTTAATTATGCAGAATGAAGAAGCTGGAATACAAAAGAGGCAAGCTCCTACCGCTGGGGTTCATAGACCCAAACACAGTTCATGAAGTTACGGTTCGAGACTTCGCCAAGGACACGAGAGGACAACATCGTAATGTTTTTAGAGAAGCAAGCAGACAAAGAGGATATATTCTTTCCCTACAACTTCAAGTGAGTGTTATATATAACATACATTATGCTTGTGCACCTTCCACTTTATTCTCGTAATCATTGAGCTATGCTTGTGCAGTTTCCATTTTATTCTCCTAATCATTGATCTTCACCTTGGAGTCGTAAACGTCATGGACTCGAAACGTAAAGAATATGCGGAATGGGCGGACATGGCTGCCATCCTCCAGAGGTAGTTTCAATCAATTTCGTATTGGCATCTTCATCTGCTCTAATTCGAAGATATCATCAACTAATCAATTACTCATTTACTCATTATTTTTTGCCGGGCAGGGCTTGGAAACGGTTCATCAATACTGTTCCGGGTGAATGGAAACCGGAGCTTACATTTAGAGATTACCTGTAAGTAGTACTATATATATAGCTATGTCCGTGAAACTTTATATATGATATTTACTTTCAATACGATGCTTGATTATTAGTTTGATCGAACTATTTTTAAGTAAAGTGTATGAGGCAGGAAAAAGGGAATAACTTATGTGGATACTACGTCTGCACCTTCATGCGTGACATGTCCTGTCCCAAGGGTGGGGATGCCCAAATACACCACACTCGTGTACGATAACAAATTTTCACAATTAATCTTAATTAGTACCATCTATTGTATTGAGTTCCATTCATATATTGATCTCCTTTTTTAAATATAGATGACACGCCTGCGGGACACTCTCATAACAGCGGATCAAATAAAAGCAATTCAAGAGGAAATCGCGGGATTCTTTATTACCGAGGTCCTTACCCCAGGTGGAGAGCACTATCGGAAGATCGTGACGTCGGACGATATTCGTTCAGGAAAAGTTGTATTGTAAATATGCATGCATTACGTGTACTGTGTTGACTATGTCGTGTACTGTTGACGATGTCTATATATATTCATGACGATTTTTTGTGGTTTCTTGAATGATATATATATGCATTGCTGAAACTCTGCCGCGGCAAGGGAAACAGACTGTTTCTCTCGTCATGCAGAGAAACGCTGGTACAGCCGAAATCTGTGCCGCGGCAGAGAAATAGCAATTCTCTGCCGCGGCAGAGAAACATAGGCCCGGTTCGTACCACGAACCGGGACCAAAGCCCTTCCACCGCGAGCTCCCTGGCCGCACCACGTGTCGAGGCCTTTAGGCCCGGTTTATGTTTGAACCGGGACTAAAGGGTACCCCCTTTAGTCCCGCCTTGTTGGTCCCGGTTCGGGAACCGGGTCTAAAGGCCCAAATGGACCGGGCCTATTGCCCCGTTTTCCACTAGTGGACCAGGCCGCTGTCTACGATGCTCTAATGGGATTTCCGGTTATTGGCAGAAGTCCAGATGCAGAGTATTCCCTTCCTGTGAAAGTTACAGTGCCAGTTCCCTTTATTCTCACCTGGACGGTTGCTGACCCAGACAGGCCAGCTGATTTCGCCGGAAATTGCACCAGGGAAGCTGCCCGCAACGTCTGCAAGAGCAGAGACAGCGTCTGCTATACATCTGACGGACGTTATATTTGCTCCTGCGAACATGGTTACCAAGGCAACCCTTATATCCCCGACGGATGCCAAGGTAAATTTATAGAACAACTGTTGAATATATAATTAAATTATCATATAATTTGAATAAACAAATGATAAAGAAACAACATGTAAACTAAACATTCAAACCACAATAGTAGATGAACAAATCGCATCTAGACAAGAGTCACAAGACGAACCGGTTGCATCTAGCACATAAATTAGAACTAGAAATTCTAGTAGAGATTGAAATTAACATGGAAGACCGAAATACATAAGGTCCAGCATTGGCCGCCGCAGCAGCAGCGATGTTGGCAGTTGCACAACAGCGTCGGTGTTCTCGCCGATGTTGAGGTTGCTGAAGAGGTTGCCGATATCGAAGTTGTCGTTGGGGAACTTGTCGTTGGACGACGTCGTGTTGCTAGTGCCGCGCGTAACCGCTCCCCAAAACCAGATTGCCCCTCACTCGTACATGTATACGAGAGGTAGGGTTCTAGAGACCTACTGTCCCATCGGTCGGTGCATGCCAAAGGATGGGATGAGGAAGACGAAGGAGACGGAGCAATGTAATGGATGAGGAAGACGAAGACGACGGTGCAATGTACTGGAAAGAGGCAATCGCATATGGTGTCGCGTATACACGGCTAGGGTTTACGTCCGAGTTTCCCGTAACCCGCGTCATGGCGAGTCGGGCGGCGAAGGAGAAAGAGTGCACGAGGGCTCTCTCTCTCTCTCTTCTCACTCACTTACAAGGACTAGAACAACCCCCTTATAAACCACTCAAATTCTCTCTCTACTAGCAAATGAGAATAAACTTTTAGTCCCACCCCGCCATATCCACATGGACCAAGAGAATTTCAGAATTTGTATTGAGCTATAGTCTAAGAGCATCTCCAGCCGTTGGGGCTCCCCAGGCCGAAATCCGGCGCTATTTAGTCCGGATGGATGTAAAATTTGGCTTTGGGAGGCCCATTTCCCCAGCGGCGAGCCCAGGGCCGCGTAAATAGCGACGGTGCAATCACCGAGAAGGGGAACCGTTGCAGTGGCAACCGTGTCGATAGACGCATTGAACAGCCGTAATGGACCGTGAAGTGGCCTGGGGAGCCCAAACGCGGGGGAACCGTCGCAGTGCCCTCGATGCGCGGACCGCCGTAATGGAGCACGAACTCCGTGGAAGAGCAACCGCCGCTCTCTTCGTCGATAGACCCCTACATATACGTTTTCCGGTCTACAACCGGCCGGTGCCATTCATCTCTTCACCATCCTCTGTCAGTATGAGCAATCTCTCTTTGCCATCGGACACCGACAGCGAGGGGAAATCACCTAGATGGCGCCATTGGTGGGACAGCGACGATTCCCCGCCGCCGGACAGCGAGGAGGAATGGGAGGCCGACGAGCAGGACGAGGAAGAGGCTGAGGAGCAGGATGAGGAAGAGGCTCAGGAGGAGGAGGAGGAGGAAGAGTCTGAGGACGCGGCGGCCCGGGCGAAGGCGGAGGCGGATGCGGAAGCAAAGCCGAAGGCGAAGGTGCAGCCGGCGAGCACCTTCGACGAGGAGGAGGACACAAGTTCTTCCGACGCGTCGAAGGACACCGGCTCTTCGGAGGAGGTGACGAGCCGGAAGCGCCACCATGAGGACGATGAGGCGGGGCCATCAAGGAAGAAGAAGTAGTTTAAAAAATGTGTTCAAAGTTTTTATATGTATTGTTTATGTCTATCCTTAATTTGTTTATGTTGCACGCGCGTCTACAAATTTCTTCTATCTATTAAAATAAATTTTTCCCCCAAACGCACGCGCGCCGTATCTCGGGAAGGCGATGCGACGAGAACGACGATCGGCCTTTATCGCCGACACGTCGGGGCCACCAGACGATTCCCGCGCTATTTTTTCCTCCGGACTTCCCGAGTGCTCCCCCGGGGGGCCGGGGTTGACATGGGCTCGCCGGATGGATGAAATCCCAAATTCGACCGAAAACGAGGACCCAGAGGCGCGACTAGACCATTTTTCACCGTCCGGATGAAAAAAGAGGCTGCCGGGAGCCTCGTCGGGGAGACGGCTCGAGATGCTATGAGACCCAAGACCAAATTCCAACAACAACCTCACTGTTTCCCTCGCGTCCTCCTGTCCATCTTTAATTTATTTCGACCACATTTGACCCTAAAAGGTATACATTTGTGCATATGTGACAGGTTGCACCAGATTTATAATCACATTTTAAATCACCTATTTCACGTTGAAAACGGTTACACGTACAAGGCCTAACTGTTGTGACACGAGGTCCTAGTCAGGTTGTACCTGCGCAACATCCGAGCCGCGAGGCCGGTCATGGATTATGTAGTCAACACTGGGGGACAATCAATATAATCTGGTTCAAAGTGAAACATGTGTTAAAAATGTGGTGATAAATCTTAATCTCGTTGTAACTTGACACAAGTGAACAAATACCTGGTGCAAAGTAAAACTACGTATTCTTTCTTTTTCTGGAATACCTTATTTTCTTTTGACGGGAACGCAATGTCTTACTATTTACAATTTTGGCCGACAAACGATTTTGTTTCTTTCCGTCAGAACACCTAAAACTGTTGGTTGGTTATATGCAGATACCAACGAGTGTGACTTCCCCAAAGAAGATATTGAGTGCTACGGCGAATGCACTAATACACAGGGATCCTTCGAGTGCAGCTGCCCGCAGGGAACAGGTGGCAACTATACTCTCCCAAATGGTTGCGTCGAACCACCCAAGCCTTCAAAGACGAGAAACACAGGTGAGCATGGTGCTAGAACCCAAGATCGATATGTATCCTGCGCAACTATTTTTATTACTTGTCTCAGTCGAGAACGTCAACCTTGACATACATGAAGAACCTCTACCCATGTATATATATTCTCACGACACAGCATGTTTACATATTTTCAGGTTTGGACATTGGAATAGGACTTGGCAGTGGGGCAGCTGCTATCGTCGTTATTCTTTCTGTAATTTTCATGATGCAGAAGTTAAAACATGAGAAAGCAAGAAAGCTGAGAAGAAAGTTCTTTGAGCAAAATCGTGGACAGCTATTGCAACAATTGGTATCTCAGAGAGCTGATATTGCAGAAAGAATGATCATAAGTTTAGAGGAGTTAGAAAAGGCAACAAACAATTTTGATAAATCTCGTGAACTTGGAGGTGGAGGGCATGGCATCGTCTACAAGGGAATTTTATCAGATCTACATGTTGTAGCTATCAAGAAACCAAAGATGGTGGTTCAAAAAGAGATAGATGAGTTCATTAATGAGGTCGCTATCTTGTCCCAAGTCAACCATAGAAATGTGGTAAAACTCTACGGTTGTTGTCTTGAAACAGAAGTCCCAATGTTAGTTTATGAGTTTGTATCCAATGGGACCCTTTATGACCATCTTCATGGTGCGTCACTTTCATGGAACAACAGGCTGCGCATAGCAATTGAAACATCCAAATCGCTTGCGTATCTTCACTCGGCTGTTTCAATACCTATCATCCATAGAGATATCAAGTCTGTTAACATACTTTTGGATGATACTCTCACATCAAAGGTAGCAGATTTTGGAGCTTCAAGGTACATTCCCATGGAGAAATCGGGGGTAACAACAATGGTGCAAGGTACAGTAGGATATTTGGATCCTATGTACTTCTACACATCACGGCTCACGGAGAAGAGTGATGTTTATAGCTTCGGTGTCATTCTTGTAGAACTATTGACTCGAAAGAAGCCTTTTTCATACATGTCGTCGGAAGGTGATAGCCTTGTTGCATGTTTTGTTACCCTGTTTGCGGAAGGTCGTTTGTTGCACATATTAGACCCACGTGTTATTGAAGAAGGAGGCCCAGAAGTAGAAAAGGTCGCTATGCTTGCGGTAGCATGTGTACAACTAAAAGGAGAGGATCGTCCAACCATGCGGCAAGTGGAAATGACACTAGAAGGCCTTCAAACATCGAAGGAGCATGTTCCAGATGGGGAGAACAATGAAATTGCAATAAGTTCTCCCTCAACCAACATTGATGAAATAAACATGGATGATTCAACTTGACAATATAGCATGGAAGAAGAGTTTATGCTATCTGCAAGGTACCCTCGGTAGTTTTACTTTGAGTAGTAATGTTTCGAGGATTTGTGTGCATCCAAAATGTACCCTTATTGGAAAGGTATCACTGATGCTTTTTGCTACCGTGTCATCTTTGTTACTTGTGTAATAAAAACTGAAGATTTATTCCTCTTTTCGAAAGGCTAGGTTTGTAAAATATCCACTCCGATGAAAGTTTATTTTCAATCCTAACAATTGTTTAGAGATGGCTAGGAACTTAGGATTTACCAGCATGTCCAACAATATAAGCCGTTTTAGCGAATTAAAATAGTTTGCTAAACCAGCTTATATTACGAAATGGAGGTAATGTTTCATTGTCTGATTCCTCCAGATCATGAGCATACTGGAGAACATACACCCCACCCTCAGCTAGATGTGGAATTAGTTTAACATGCATAAAATTTTATATTAGAATAAGGAACATCTCTTGAGAAACAAAAAAGAATCATTATCAATAGTGATTATTTTTTAGGGAATATTATTGATAGTGATAATTAGACAAACTCGTAACAAAGTGTAAGGTGTGTTTCTCCTTCGTTTCTGAAGATTATGGGCCTGGGCAATATAGAGTGATGAACTCGCAGCAATATGATCGTTCTGATGAGGTCCAAATCGCAGCCAACGTTCCGGTCAGCCTAGGTCCTCCTCTAGAGAAACCACGACCTGAGCAAGATACACACGGAAAGGAATCTAAAAAATGTTTGCTACCCATGATCGCATCATGCACTGGTCGAGTCATGCTGGAGCGGTGAGGTCGATGCGGTAACCCGTGGTGGTATACGAGGCATTCTGGTCCCACGCGAACAATAATCATCGTGGACCGGTGGACGTGGTGCCGTCTCCCCTCAATAGGTAGCAGCAACGTCGCCGCCGGCAATTCTTGTACTCCAGAGATTCCTCCGTCACTGTGTAAGCGGGTAGCGGGGCCGATATACTCGCATCGGTGAGTGGCGTGCAGCTTCGTGAAATCCAGACCAAGTGAAGTGAGCTGGCTTCTTGCCTGCAGGGAAGAAAGGTCAATAATCCGCAAATGTGCTGCTGGATCTTGGCAATCGACCGAATTGATTCCAGGGCATATGAAGAGAAAACTGAGTCAACGATATCAGGAACGGTAATGGACAGCAGCTGATTTGACGAGGAAATTTTCGAAATGTTGGTTGTATATCTTGAAAACATTTCCTGCAGCTCCCCAAGTGGCCGAAAATTGAAGGGGCCAAGGAGGCCTGGAAATTCTACAACCATCATCTCACCCAACTATGACCACAGTCGCCTTCAGGCTCGCTGCAGGTGAGGGGATCGACAAAGAACAAAACAAAAGGAGTGCTTGCTCCTCCTAAACAAAAGGAGACGCTACTCTGCTCGCAGCAACAAGATCGATCGCGAGCCGGCCGGCCTATAATCTATCGGGCTGTCGGGCGCCGGAGGAGGCGAGCACGAAACGTGAGGCGAAGGTGTAGTGGTGGCAGAGGTGGCCGGCGCCGGAGACGTCGTCGCCGTAGCCGTCGCAGTCGAAGTTGCGGGCATAGCTGAGCGGGTCGTACTGGTGGCAGTACCGGGACGCGGCGGCTGGCCGCGCGGCCGTGCACAGCATCTTGCTCCGCCTGCGCAGCCTCCGCACCAGCCGGGCAAGCGCCAGCCCGCACCCTCCCGGCCCTCGGCGGCATGACGACGACGGCCGCGCTGCCGAACCGGCATTGCCCTCCCCCATCTGGATCGATCTTGACTCTGAGAGAATGTGTCTTGGCACTTTGGCAGTGTGCGGCGTTGGTGGGCGACTCCGTGGTCTTGCTGGCGTGATTTATAGGAGCTGATCGCGTGACTGTGAGTGGAGTGGAGCTGTGGGCACTGGAATCTTGGACTGTGGGAGAGAAACGACGACGGGGAGCGGTTTCCCGTCTCGCATGTGGTCCGGACGTACGACCTCGAATAGAATACCAAGTTCTACTGGAGAGAGTGTAGAGTAGGTGATAGTTTTAATCTCTTGGTTTGTTTTTTTAGGATGATAAAGTAAAGTGGAGTGGCTTGAACAATTAGGATAAGCCACGAGCCTCCTCTTTGCATCTAATCTACTACTCCAGTCTAGCCTTGAGCTGCTTTTGCGAGTTCTTCTTTGCAAAAGAGAGCTTTGTTTGTTGCGGGGATTGGCAAACGAGAGCTAACCCGTAGATGCATGAACTAGTTCATGATTAGGGAGCAGCAAGCTTGATGAGCTCCAGGAATCAATGGATGCGGTGTTTGAGCTGACAGCCTCCAAGGGAACCGATTAAGCATTTTCAAACGAGATGATTACACAAAACGTAGTAGTAGGGTTAATAGAGTAGGCATAGGGACGGCGCGCGCCATATGCATGAACTTGCATGTGGAGTTTGACACAGTTTAAACGTCCGATGAAGGAACCAGAACAGCTGGAGCCCCGCCGTCATGGGGTAATGTAATTTTAGTGTTCCCAAGTGGAGAAGGGGGAAGAAGAAGAAAAGGAGACGGCGGTCGGCGGTGGGGCGTGCGAGCGAGCGCCGGAGCCACTACGCCGGCCGTGTCCCCCGCGCGTACGAGGAAAGAGCGTGGCAAAGCGCGCGCACTTTGTTCCGATCGATATGCACTTTGTCACGAGGTAGTCTATCAAGCAAAGGTAATTAGTAGGACATCTTTCTCCCGTGAATGTGTGTGATTTTGCAACGAGACGGAGGAAATCCTTTCGTCTTGTTTCTTCCATGTCATGTGTACTGTAGTGAGGAAATCTATGTTGTTCTTGTGTAACTACTGGAATAATTTAATTTTGGAATTTTGTCTCGAAGAGAATAAACGGCCGAGGCACGCAACAGTCGAGAAACTACATAGGGCACGTTTGGTCAGTTTTTGGGCTAAGTGGGAAAAGTCTAAAACGTGATGCGCGTTCTAGACAGGTCATGACCAACTTTGATCAGTTGCTTGGTTGCTCGTGATGCATGGATTGGGCCAAAAGGTTTATGTGTTTGGTTCCGTGTGGCGAAGCTCAAAATCACAGTGGAGATGAGACGTCGCTTGTTTGGGAGTACCTCCCAGGCAAACCTTCTGGTGACCTCTTCTCTTCACTGGTGCACGTGAAGAGGGAGTTTTCCGTGGATATCCAAATGCACGAAACTCGGGCCGCTAGCTAGGTGCGTGAAATGGAATTATAAAGGAACCAAACATGACCATACATTTTCATCAGATCTAAACCATGTGGTGGAAACACTAGGACATGGTTTTGGTTTTTGATGCTCCAAAAGCTAGCCTCGTCAGTCACATGCACGCATGCACACTAGTGGAAAACAGGCCTTTTGATCCGGGTGGTTAGGGCCTTTTGTCGCGGGCGGCCAGCCGCGACAAGCAAGGCGCGATAAAAGGGTGGCCTTTTATCCCGGGTCACTTACGACCCGCGACATAAGGTCCACCACGTGGCAGCCGCGGGGCGCGCAGGGCACAGGCCCTTTTGTCGCGGGCGGTATTACCACCCGCGACAAAAGGCCTTCTACGTGGCGCGCGCACAACGCTTCTGCTTTAGGGTTTGAGGGGTGCAGCACCCCTCCCCCCCCCGCCACCGACCGCCTGTTATTTCATTTTTTTCGTTCGAAAATAAAAGTTGCATATATTTGTACGCTACTAGAAGTTGTACACATTCATTCATTATATATATATATAGATCGATCAAACAAATATTGGAAGCAGAAGTCGATTCCCCTTACACATATTCGTAGGTTCCCTACATATATACATGGAGCTCACGATCGACAAACGGTACTAACGACCGTCTATTTGGAGGTAGAACAACTATCTGGACTAAACAAGCCTTTGTTGTTTATTACTTCTCTAACCAAAAGTCCCGCCACTTCCTCCGCGATTCCTAGTGCGTGTTCCTTTGGTTGGAGTCTGTCCCGCATGAAGTCGACCTATATACGAAAATGAGATGAGTATGACTATATCAGTCTTGATAACGAAATATTGATGATAATAAATAAAGTTGTGAATGTTATTGCTTACGTCGAATTTATTTCTGTTCTGCTTCTCAGTGGTTAACATGCGAATGGACTCGCAAACGTAGTATCCACATAGATTCGTCCCTTGTGGCTGCTGGGGGCACGCTACAGGAGTAAATGTTAGCTTCTTTGCAAAGGTAATGTCCTTATGAACATTCTTCAAAGCTTGCCAAGCCCTGCCAGGCAAAAGAATGATTGAATGAGTGGATAATTAATTGATATCTCACGAAAGATAAAGCGCGGCGATGAAGGAAATTACACTTGGAGCAACTTCTGCAAGTCCTGGAACCCGTCCAGGCCTCTACTCGGTGGGTCTCTTACTTCAACTATTCCCTTATCAGGTTGAATGTCTAGTAGAATCCCGAGTGGAAGCTGCACATGTTATGCATATATACGTCAGGAATTACACTTAACATCGAGTAAGAAAAATTGAATGTGCATAAAAGATCATTAAGACTCTCACTCGTAGTTGTAAGGAAACAATATTGAATCACAGTAAATATTGCTGCCCCAAAAACCTTAGTAGGTTTCCCCCGTTTCTTCGCGTTTATGCTTCACCGTTTCAACATGTATTTTATACGGGTCAACAAACCCAACATTGATAATATTATTACTTTTGCACTCACTGATCTTCAGTCTGCAAAAGAGAACCCATAAGATATAATGAGTATATATATGCAATGAAAACGAACATGAACTGAATGAAAATGAACTTATATGTAGTTAACAACTTACAAGCAATAGCAACTCATGAGAGATTTGTCGAGGGCTTCTAGATTGAATAACTGCCGCGAGTTCATTCATCTCAATATGGATCTCCTCGTTTCGGTAGTAATATTCCCATGGTATACTCGCCACGATGTACATTTTTTTCTCCTTGCATGCATCAAGGTACCACTGATGCAAATTCCGCATATGTGTTGGCAGTTTATGCAGCTGCTCTCTGCTGACCAAGTCTTCCCCGTAGACAAATGTAGGAGCTATATCAGCAGTGGGTAGTGCAGCATCTGCGGCACCAAACAATTCGTCCACGGTAACTCCACATTGAGCCGCTAGAGTTGCAGCTTCTTCCATATTGACAGCACCACCATGTTCCTCGTACACCTTGGGAACATTAAACACTTTGAGTGGTGGGATCGATTGTTTGGGCTGAGCACCGAGGAGGGGAACTTCCTTTCTCTTTTTGCCTTTTGTCGTTTGCTTGGCCTTGAGGGGTGCACTTGTTGAACTTGACCTTTTCTCATCTGCACTTCTAGCTGATGATTTGCTCGTGCCAGCAATGTCCTTCTCCTTAGCCTTTTCATCCTTCTTTTGGTCAATAACCTTCGCAAGAGTGCGTGTATAGTCATCCTTCTTCTCGTGTAACTCATCTGCGATGGTGTGTTCAGAAAACTAGTAGCATATTCTATTTGCTTCTCTGTGTATGGCTCGCGCTGGAGGTTTTGGCTTATGGAAATGATCATAGTTGTGTTTCGCAACAGCGGCCGCATTTTCCTCGACCGTAAGATCCCAAGGACGGGGGGGAGGAACCTTTGGTACTTTTGGGAGGGGCGACCTCTTGGGGACAGGACTCTTGAAACGCTTCCGGCTGGGTGCATTCCGAGTCTTAGTGGGCGGAGGCGGCGGCGCTGGAGATGGAGATGGAGTACCGATGTCGTGGTCGACGTCGTACCCACGGGGTGATGGTGTCGACATGTGATCAGTAGGAGGAGGTGATGGTGGCCTGCGATCACCTGGAGGAGGTGATGGTGACCTGCTGGGACGACCGGTACTAGGTGCTACCCAGCCTGGCAGCCTGATGTTCTTCTTTTCCCAGAGAATGATTTCTCCCAGCACCTCTCTGAGTGTAAGCCCCCCATCACCTCCAGGGATATGGAGCTCCAATGTCTCCCACTGCGGGACAACTGAATCCACCCCGACACAAGCATAGCCAGCTGGAATCGGATTGCCATGCCATGTTGCCGGCTCACCTTCAGGTCCAAATGCCGGTAAGACATAGCCGACCGCCACCTTAACAGAAACCTTCCTGAACACCTCATGGAGATCACAAGGTGTTGTCTCCTTGATTCCATCCAAGGGGTCGCCAGACCGGCATCTATCATCATCCGTGTAGGAGGGGCCTCCGAGTCGGCCACGCTGCTGTCTCGTCGCTGAGATATTTCAGCGGTATTATCTGGCGGGCGCTGTCCTTTTAGTTCATTTATCTCCCGCTGCTGCTGAAGCTCCCGCTGCTGCTGGTCAAGTCGGCGTTGGAACTCGGCCATCCGGTCATTCTGCACCTCCAGCTGGCGTTGTTTAGCTCTCGCTCGGCTTCTATAAGTCTCCGCGTCGGCCGGAAACCCAAGCGACCACGGAACACTAGGGCCGAAGCCTCTTGTTCGTCCTCCCTTCTCAGGATTACCGAGGACAAGCGTCAGCAAGTCTTTCTCTCTATCGGGAGCAAACTTTAGTTTTCCCGCCTTTATATCTGTCGTCACTTCAATCCATTTTTGCCTGGGTACCCTAACCCTGGTGTCACTTTCAACAATGTTCCCTGTCTTCATGTCATACTCACAGCCATGCGCGAGGAACCAATTTCGAGCCCTTATGTCCCATCCTTCTCGCGTGGGTTCTGGAGTGATCCCGTTCAGCTCCATCTCAGCCTCTTGTGCATCCCACTTAGGCATGGCTCTTCCGTAGCCCCCTCGCCCCGTATGATGGTGATATTTCTTCTCGCTTGCATTCTTCTTGTTTTTCGCTGACAGGTTCACAGCCTCCTCTGATTCTTTGTACCTCACAAATTCTTCCCAGTTATGCTCCTGCTTCGCTAGGTAGTTCTCGAATACTGGAGGCTTCTTGTCTTTCTTATAATTTTTCCATAACCGGTTCTTATACGCCCGGAAAAGTTCGCCCATCTTCTTAAGAGCCCATTTCTTCACTAGCTCTCGCTGCTTAGCATTCTCAGACTCCGATCCCAAATCTGGCAAAGTGAAATGTGCCATGAGGTCTCTGAAAAGTGTGTCCTTGTACCTATCGGCAACCTGATTTTCGGACACATTCTTCGTCTTGTTCCATTCTCTGACAGTGATCGGGACACGATCTCTAACCACAACTCCGCACTGATTTTTGAACTTCACTCCGACATTCTCGGGTGCCACCGGTTGGCCTTCCGGTGATATAACTTCAATTGTGAAGTGGTCTTTCTTGGTCAACTTCTTTGCCGGGCCTCGTTTCTCTATCTTATCTTCGGAGGCCTAAGAGAATACATATAGAATTGCATTAATGCCTCTATACTAATGCCTCAATACATATGTACATATAGAATTCCATTAATACCTCGTCACCGGAGCCGTCGTCGGCTTCTCCGTCACCGGAGCCGTCGGCTTCTCCGTCACCGGAGCCGTCGGCTTCTCCATGACCGGAGCCGTCGGGTTCTCCATGACCGGAGCCGTCGGCTTCTCCATCACCGGAGCCGGCTCGGTCGGCTTCTGTACCATCGCGGATCATGTCCTCGAATATGTCTTCCTGTTCCAAGTCCCGTTCGAATTGATCCATTGTTTCTGCAAAAGAATTAAATCGATAAGTAAATGTTCAAACACAAACCAAACCCTAACCCTAATCAAACACAAACCAACCCCTAACCCTAATCGGCGACACGTGTTTGCGAGAGGGAGAGGGGTGTCGGCGACGCGTGTTTGCGAGAGGGAGAGGGTCTCGGCGCGTGTTTGCGAGAGGGAGAGGGTGTCGGCGCGTGTTTGCGAGATGGAGAGTGCGCGTGTTTGCGAGAGGGAGAGGGTGTCGGCGCGTGTTTGCGAGCGGGAGAGCGCGTGTTTGCGAGAGGGGAGGGTGTCGGCGACGGGTTTTTGCGAGGGGAGGAGTCGACGTCGATTGTTTGCGAGAGGGGTCTCGGCGGGTGTTTGCGAGAGGGTGTGTTTGCGAGAGGGTGTGTCGGCGGGTGTTTGCGAGAGGGGTGTGTCGGCGGCCGATCCGAATTTGAACTAACTAATCAAATTTAAACTACAAATTTGAACTAACTAATTACATTTAACAAAAATAAACTAACTAATTACAACAAAATACTTACAAAATTTAAACTACAAATTTGAACTAACTAATTACAACAAAAATAAACTAACTAATTACAACAAAATACTTACAAAAATGAACTAACTAATTACATACTAAAATGTCTATATACAAAAATGAACTAACTAATTACATACTAATTATCTAACTAATAACTAATTACTAAAATGTCTATATACAAAAATGAACTAACTAATTACATACTAATTATCTAACTAATATCTAAGTACTAAAATGTCTATATACAAAAATAAACTAACTAATAACTAATTACAAAAATGAACTAACTAATTATACAAATTATCTAACTAAGAAAAAAATTAAAAAAAAAGAGGGCCGGCCGGGGCGCCACACGGCGTCACAAGCACATGGCCGGCGGCTTGTACCTGCGGAGGGGCGCGGCGGCGCGGCGGCGGCCGGCACGGGCACGTGGCGGCGGCGGCGGGCGCGCGGCACGGCGGCAATCGACGGCGCGGGCGGCACGCGGCGGTAATCGACGGCAGCGCAGAGGGCGCGGGCGGCAGAGGGCACGCGCGGCAGAGGGAGCTCGAGGAGGCCTACGGCGGCGACGGCGCGGCAGAGGAGATCGACGGCGGCGACGGCGCGGCAGATCGACGGCGGCACGGCAAAATCCGGCAGCCTGGCGGCGTGAATTTCGCTAAGTGTTGGCCTCCGTGTGTCGCGGGTGGGGCTCCGCCCGCGGGGTTAGGTATTTATACCTAACCCCTTTTGTCGCGGGTGGTGGCACGACCCGTGATAAAAGGCCCCTTTTATCACGGGTCGTGCCACCACCCGCGACAAAAGGGGTCCTTTATCGCGGGCCGTGGCTCGACCCGCGACAAAAGGGGGTGGGAGGAGGCGGCCGATCCGCGTGAAGCGCATCCAACGGCTCCAGGCCGTTGGATTCAAACGGCCTGGAGCCGTTGGATGCGCTTCACGCGGATCAGGCCTGCAACGATTTTTGTGTTTCTGTTTTTTTTCTGTTTTTTGTTTTTCTGTTTTTTTTTAATAAAAACTATTATTTCAATAACTTTTAAATGGTAACTCAAAAGAAAAGTTTTATATATGAAAATTGATCAGAAAAATCCAATGAACATGAATATGATATCCATATAACTATTTGCATCTCGCATCATATCCACTCGTGTCGCGTCCCCGTGCCACGTGTCGCCACCTCTTCCACGTGCCTCGCCCCGCCGACGCCGGCGTGCGACGTGTAGCCACCGCTGCCACGTGCCTCACCCCGCCGACGCCGGCGTGCGACGTGTAGCCACCGCTAACACGTGCCATGCCCCGCGTGCGCTATATAGAGCGACGAGTGCGGGCGCAACCACACGTCGCCACCGCCTCCGCTCATTCATCTCGGGATGCCTCCATGTCGTCGAGGGGCGTCCGGTTTCCGTGGCGTTCGAGTGCATCCGAGCGGTAGGTTCACCGCCGAGATACGCGCCGGTGGCTTCCGCCTCACCCTCGGCACGTACAACACGCCGGAGGAGGCGGCGCGCGCCACGACGCGGCGGCGTGGCGCTTTCGGCGGCCAGGGCACGACATCAACTTTCCGGATGTTGAATCGCTAGAGGAGGCGGAGTTCCTCGCGCCACCGCCGTGCCTCGTCACCGACGAGGACCGTCGCCGGCATCGCCAGTGCAGCGCAGGATCGCCATCGCCGGCGCGACGAGCGATTGATGCGCCGGTGGAGGGCGCGGTCCCCGACGCGTTCTTTGCTAACCTTAGGGCACAACGCAGGTCCAACGGGCGCAACCGTCGGGCCGTCGCCGCCTTCGAGCTCGAGAACTCGAATACAACTTGGACCGAAACGACCCTCGGTGGGATGACCTTTGGACGGAGACAACCTCCGACGACGAGTAGAGACTAGACTAGTAATTTATCTATTTTATTGTAATTTCAATAAAGTCGTTGTCGGTTCTATTAGTTTAAATTTAGTTTATTAAGTCGGTGTCGGTTGTTTTTGTTCACTAAAGTGGTTGACACGAAATTTATTACGATTGAACTGAAATTAAAGTACAGTAGCTCAACTGAAAAATAAGATACATGGCTAGATTCGAATGTTGGAGCCATTCAATCATAGTCGTGCCTAGTCCTATACACGTCGCCACCGTAGTCATCAAAGTCGCCGACGTCATCGTCGCTAGCATCGGGGTCGCGGTTGTCGAACCTCGGCGGATGACCACGCGTGGGCTGGGATTGAGGGTAGCGCGGCGGGGCCACGATAGGCCAGGACGCTCTGGAGAGTCCGGCCGCGCCACCACATCCGACGGCCGGCCTCGTTGAAGTTCGAAGGAGGCGGGCCGTCCTCCTCGTACCCGGCAACCGCCCTCTCACGCCGATTGATGAAGAAGCTGTCCCAAGTCGGGCTGTAGTCGGGATGCCACCGGGGATTCCTCCGCTGCTCGGGCGTGAGCTCGAAATAGTAGTGGTTCGTGATGGCCATCTCGCGTGGCACACCTACAGGGATAGGAGGGACCGGTACGCCTCCGACGCTCAAAGCAACCAGCCGGTCGGGACGCGGTAGCCGGGCGGGCAGGGGTAGTTCGAGGCGCAAGCGCCTCCGCCTCCCGGGTGTTAGACATACGATGGAAGCCATGGGAGAGAGTGATGAGGTTTGCAGATATGAGAGTCCAAGCCTACATATATATAGTGGAAAATGGCGGGAATGCGGGAAGAAAATAGGCGGGAACGAAGTGGCGCGCGAAACTTTCATCCCGGGTGGAGGCTCAAACCGCGACAAAAGACTGGGGGAGGCTTATCTAGGAGGGCCTTTTGTCACGGTTGGTGGCTGCAACCGCGACTAAAGATGTCGGCAGGATAATAAGGATGTGTCGGTAACCTTTTGTCACGGTTGGTGGCTGCAACCGCGACTAAAGCTGTCGGCAGGATAAGGATGTGTCGGTAACCTTTTGTCACGGTTGGTGGCTGCAACCGCGACTAAAGGTGTCGGCAGGATAAGGACGCGTGGGTGGACGCCCTGCTCGATGAGATAAAGCATGTAGCGCACGACGGCCTGTCGAAGTAATAAGACAAAGTAGAAGCGGTGCCGTGCCTATAAAAGGAGCATCGATACGCCTTGCCAAGCAGATCA
This sequence comes from Lolium perenne, assembly GCF_019359855.2. Taxonomy (NCBI): domain Eukaryota; kingdom Viridiplantae; phylum Streptophyta; class Magnoliopsida; order Poales; family Poaceae; genus Lolium; species Lolium perenne. The sequence goes on along the minus strand of NC_067250.2, from coordinate 303,142,950 downwards.
ACAAGCCAAGCACAGTTTAATCTTCATTATTACATAAATGTAGAGATTGTCTTGGGAACTATATATGAAGAATACATTATTACATCGCCATCTAGTGTTGTGATCTTCTACGCCGTAGCCATGGAGAATCTTCATCATTTAGCAAGATGCTTGGGTCAATTTTCACCGTGAAGGGCGGAATTTCTTTAAACTTATTATAATCTTGACATGTCTGACTTGACATCCACTCCCACGATGATTCGTTTCCCAGAAAGAACTATGTGGCGCTTCGGCTCCTCTATTGATGTATTCTTTTGTTGATTTCTTTTTCTTGATTTGCTAGACATGTCCTTCACGTAGAAAACTTGAGCCACCTCGCTGGCTAGGACAAAAGGCTCGTCAGTGCACGCAAGATTGTTGGGATCCACTGTTATCATACCGTACTTATCGTCAATATGTATAGCGCTGAGCTTCACCCATTTGCACCGAAACAAAGGGACCTTAAAAGTGGGACCATAGTCAAGTTCCCATATCTCCTCTATGTATCCATAATATGTGGTGGTCTGCCCATTCTCGTCTGTTGCATCGAAGCGGACACCGCTGTTTTGGTTGGTGCTCTTCTTATCTTGGTCGATCGTGTAAAATGTATTCCCATTTATCTCGTACCCTTGGAATGTACATATGTTTGAAGATGGTAACCTGGCCAACAAGTACAGCTGCTCCACCGCAGATGGGTCATTAATGAGATGTCTTTGCAACCAACTGCCGAAGGTATTCATGTGTTGACGTGTAATCAAGGACTCGGGCTGGCCCGGGTTTATTTCTCGTAAAACATTCTTATGTTTCTCGATGTACGGAGCCACCAAGCTGGAATTGTATAGAAGCGTGTAGTGCGCTTGATTGAAAGAAATCTTGTCCCTCCACACCGTTGCTTTCCTTCCTAGTGTGCCTTTTCCAGTCAGCCTCCCCTCATACCGAGATTCAGGAACACCAATCGGCTTAAGGTCAGGAAGAAAGTCAACACAAAACTCAATGACCTCCTCGGTTCCGTAGCCCTTTGAGATACTTCCTTCCGGCCTAGCTCGGTTATGAACATATTTCTTTAAGACTCCCATGAACCTCTCGAAGGGGAACATATTGTGTAGAAATACGGGACCGAGAATTCTAATCTCTTCAACTAGGTGAACGAGGAGGTGCGTCATAATATTGAAGAAGGATGGTGGGAACAACAACTCGAAGTGACAAGACATTGGACCACATCTTCCTGTAATCCCGACAAAGTTTCGGATCCATTACCTTCTCGAGAAATTGCGTTCAGGGAATGCACATATCTTCACAATGGCTAGTCGAACATTTTCTGGTAGAAGTCCCCTCAATGCAATCGGAAGCAATTGTGTCATAAGCACGTGACAGTCATGGGACTTCAGGTTCTGGAATTTTTTCTCCTTCATATTTACTATCCCCTTTATATTCGACGAGAAACCAGACGGAACCTTGATACTGAATAGGGCTTCAAAAAGATCTCCTTCTCTTGTTTGGTAAGAGCATAGCTGGCAGGCCCTACAAACTGCCCTGGATGATTGCCGTTTCGTCCTTTATGAAGTTCCTGGTCCTCCCGTGCTTCGTTGTATCTTTTGTCTTTCCATACACGCCCGGAAAACCTAGAATATTCACACAAAGATTCTTGGTCAGGTGCATCACGTCGATTGCAGAGCGGACTTCCAGGACTTTCCAATATTCTAGCTCCCAGAAAATAGATTTCTTCTTCCACATGGGCGCGTGTCCGTCATCGTCTTTCGGAACAGGTCGACCGCCTGGACCCTTTCCAAAGATAACATTTAAATCCTTGACCATGTCAAATATATCAGCACCACTACGGGGACAGGCTTCGGACGGCGGTCTGCCTCGCCATCGAAATGCTTGCCTTTTTCCTTAAGGGATGCTTGCGCGGAAGGAAACGACGATTGAACGGGTACACAACTTTTCTGCTTTTTCCCAAATATTTACTTTCGATCTCATCTAAACAGTGTGTGCATGCATTGTATCCTTTGTTCGTCTGTCTGAAATGTTCTTGAGAGCAGGCCAATCATTGATGGTTACGAATAGCAACGCTCGTAGGTCAAATTCTTGCTCCGTGTGCTCATCCCACACACGTACACCTGGTTTGGCCCACAACTCCAAAAGTTCATCGACTAATGGCCTTAGGTACACATCAATGTCGTTGCCCGGTTGCTTTGGGCCTTGGATAAGCACCGGCATCATAATGAACTTCCGCTTCATGCACAACCAAGGAGGAAGGTTGTAGATACATAGAGTCACGGGCCAGTCTTTGTGGCTGCAGCTCTGCTCCCCAAAAGGATTCATGCCATCTCGTACTTAGACCAAAGTATAAGTTCCTTGCCTCACCTGCAAAATCCGGAAACTCTCTCCCGATGTTTCTCCACTGCCGACCATCAGCGGGGTGCCTCAACATCGCGTCTTTCTTACGTTCTTCCATGTGCCATCGCAACAACTTGGCATGCTCTTTGTTTCTGAACAAACGTTTCAACCGTGGTATTATTGGAGCATACCACATCACCTTCGCAGAACCCTCTTCCTGGGTGGCTCGCCCTCAACATCACCAGGGTCATCTTTTCCGATCTTATACCGCAATGCACCACATATCGGGCATTTATTCAAATTCTCGTACTTCTCACCGCGGTAGAGGATACAGTCATTAATGCATGCATGTATCTTCTGCACATCTAATCCTAGAGGGCAGACAAGCTTCTTTGCTTCATATGTATTGACGGGCAATTCATTATTTCTTGGAAACAGCTTCTTTAATATTATCATCAATTTCTCAAATCCCGAGTCAGTCACACCGACCTCTGCCTTCCATTTCAGCAATTCCAATATGCTACCCAGCTTTCTATGCCCATCTTCACAACCTGGGTACAACAATTTGTGGTGGTCCTCTAACATCTTGTCGAACTGCAACCTCTCCTTATCCGTGTCACAGTCTCTTCTTGCATCAGAAATGGCCCGACGAAGATCATCATCAACAGGATCATCTGATGCCTGTTCTTCACCTCCTTCTTCTTCATTGTCGTCCATTGCGGTATCAAAGCATTCAGAGAACATAGATCGATAATACTTCTCATCATTATCTTCTTCCTCATCGCCGTCTTCCATCATAACCCCTTCTTCTCCGTGCTTGGTCCAAACATTATAACTGGACATGAACCCAAACCGAAGCAGGTGGCTCTTAATATCTCTTGAGCAAGAGTAATCCTTCTCGTTCTTACATTTTAGACATGGACAGCACATAAAACCTTGCTTCGACTTGTTGGCCTCGGCCACAAGCAAGAAAGAATTCACGCCCTCTCTGAAAGCGGGAGCACATCGGTTACCGTACATCCATGGATGACTCATCTGCATCATAAGCACAATTATATATGTATCAGATGCAATCACCTTGCTAAAATTAGTATTGTACGGACTATGCATATATATATAGTCAAGAAAATAGTTGCTAACCTTTTTGGATCAAAAAGAGGAGAAATCTTATCAAATAAACCAAGTGGCATCCCTCTCACAAGCATTCCATCAAACACCTCTTGTGCACATGTAGAAAAAATGAGCTAGCATACACCTCCACCTTCACCACCAAGGAAAAAATGAGGTGGGGGGGGTGGCTGGCTGCTTCTATATATAGGGCGGGGACATTTTGTCGCGGGCCGTATTACGACCCGCGACAAAAGGGGTGGCCACGTCGCTCCTACCCCTTTTGTCGCGGGTCGTAATACGGCCCGCGACAAAAGGCCGCGACAAAAGCCTCCGCGCGCTCCACATGGTTTCGGGGCGACGTGGCCAGGCCATTTGTCGCGGGTGCAGGCGCGCCCGCGACAAAAGGCTCCCACGGAAGCCCTGTTTTCCACTAGTGGCACATCACAAATTGTGTTGCTCATGGCTGACGTGCGTGGGACTGGCGATGACCTTGGTCAACATTCTCATCTCTCCTCTGCTCTTTATTTTCCATTTGTTTACTAGTTTCTCCCATCTTAATATGAGTCCTCTTTTGCGGAGCCAGCGTGAGATCCCTGACCTGGAGACATGGAAACATATTTTCTAAACTAAATCGTCTTCATAGATGCAGCAATATTTAACGATTCCGTCTACGTAGTCATCCCGGCCCGTTGCTCCACCAGATCCTGCACCACTAGACGAGATTTTCCTCGATGATACAATATTAATGATTACTTCTGGATGAGCATATCATCAAACTATACTTGAGATGGAATTATGCAGAGTCACACATACACATGGCGATATCAGATATTAGCAAACAGATAAAATTAAGGCATCAGTCTGTTCAAGACAATCTCAGTGAAACATGCGATGTAACTCTCACCGGCCAGTGGTTAACAATGACTACAGGAATCCGTATGGAATAGCAAGAATGGGTAGAGATGCACCTCCGTTCATCATACAGGGAGTCGGGGTTCAGAGAAGAAAGGGAACAGAACGCAACTCCCAAGTTAAGAAGGTGGGCGCATCATCAAAATCAAGAGCTATAAAGTGAACCAAAAATGAAATGAAACAGTGCAAGGCAACTGAAATAACTGGGCGGAGCACATGGCTGTCTTGTATAAAAAGTGAACCAGGGAAAAGCTATAGTATCATATCTACATATATATCTTCGTTCATCAGTTAGGAGTTCAGACAAAAGAGGAAGCATAATTAATTAAAGATTTTCTAATTGTTTCACTACTATAACGGTTAATTCATGATCAGCAAATGATCAAACTGTACTCAAGATCGAACACTGTATACTCAAACTTTTTGTCCGATAAATTTGTACTCTCACATAGCGATATCAAATATCAGCAAGCAGAAAATGTGAAAGGCTTTAGTCTGTTGACAAAAATCTTGGCGAAAAAGGCACAGTTACTCTCACTAGTCAATACTATTATCGGCTTTACAGAGTGACGCAACAAAAAGCTAGAATGAATACAGATGCATCCAATCTACTTCTCAATCTACTTCTCTGCTTCTCAATCTACTTCTCAATCGCTTGGATCACTTGACTGACATACATCGCTTGAGCACCCCTAATAGCGTAACTTCGACAACTGAATATAATTGTTAAGAGTGCGATACTCTGAGCACATAGCAGCCCTGCAGTGTCAAAACATCACTTCGTTTTATTGATTGAACAAAACAATGAAATTCCCGAGACCAGATAATCGTGTCGCTGAGCACCAGGAATAAGCAAATGTAAGGATGGTAATCGTGTCGGCAGGGAATTTTGGCTATGGTGCATCAACCCTGCAGAGGAGAAAAATTTAAACCAGCTCCGGTGAGAATAAAATAGCAAAATACTTCTTCATGCGAATGTAACTGGAACAAAATAAATTGCCCCACACTGCAAGACCAACAACTAACCACGGCTCATCTAGAAAAATCAGTTTAGTTAAACAAGTCAAAGAACAAAGGGCGTAATCTCTATAGAGAGGATTGCATAGAGCAAAATGGTGACAATATAGAAAGATGTGGTCACATGAACTCAGCAGCATAACTAGAAGTAATTGGCATGTCAAATGGCACGACATGAGGACTACCCTGGCGATACTACTAGTGTCCAAGATGAAAATCACTGACAGCTTGGCATCATAATAATTTTGGTGCATCGAGGAGACCCTGGCGGGAGCTATGCTTTCATGCATGCAACAAAACTACTTACCCAAGATATGCAAGGCATTCCACGGAAGAATACGCCACGAGGTCATGTATTTTGGTGCGAGGGTCGTCCTTGGCTGATGATAACTCGTGTGACAGCTTCACAGTCATTCTTCTAAGCATCGGTGCAGAACCGAGTATGAGTTTCAGCAGATCATACTCATGATCTTCGCCTTGGAAGCCATATATGCCTACTTCTTCGAGGGCCGTCAACGCGATAATCTGGGTCCTCCAGTCTGTAGGCTCACATGGACAATTTGCGTGGCAAGCTTCTTTATACTAACAAAACCAAATACTAGCTGAATTAGTACAGATTACGTTATTCAGATGTGCTATATAGAAGCAGAGTAGGGAATTAGTTAGTTACCGGGGAACTCTGCCGGACGACCTTAAGCCTCCGTAGAACCGAACGAATCCGCTTCATCTGAAGAAGATGCAACACAAGCGCTCCAAAGACATGCCCCGCTGTTGAGAGATGCAGCTCCATATCAAAGAATTCAACAACCGTATGCTTCTCTACCTCATTTGCAAGGTTGGCTTTTTGGTTGGAAAGAGTATGGGAGCTCTGAAAATGCAATGTACAATTCATACAAATATTGTTTACTAGGCCGGAGTAAGATGAAAACTCTGGTCCGTTAAAATTGAGCAGGAGAGAGTAACACATGTACGTACATTGCCTGCGTAGATCTGCAGCGAAGGGAGCTGTCCCGGCCGTGTCTCTGCCGTCTCTAGCTTCAGCTTGTGGAGGGTCCAAAGACCGAACCCAATAGCATTTTGGGCATAGGAACAGCGCCACGAGACCTTTTGCATTGTTGACGCCGAGACGGAGATGGTGGCCTCCTTGTGTGCCCAAAAGGACATGGTGAGTTGCTTAAGCATTGGGGCAACGATGTGGACGCTGCTCAGCCACGGTCTCTCGGAGTGCAGGACGAGCTCCTGCAGCGTCGCCGAGCGGACTCTCCTCCGTGCGCGGACGCCGGGCCAGGTGGTTACCTTGTGCCTGAGCTCGAGCACGCGCAAGCGCGGGCAGCGGGAGAGCAAGGCGCTGAGTTCCGTGTCGACGACGATGCAGTCCAGGAGGCGCAGCGTGTGGAGAGCGGCGAAGTCGCCCCCGGCGGCGGGCGGCGCGCGAAGGACGAACGGGAGCGACTCTAGTACGACGGAGACGGCGCGGCGGAAGCACGGGAGGTGGAAGTCGGCGGGGTTCGGGATCGATCCTTTCGGCGGGAGCGCCAGGACGATCTTCTCCGGCGCGAGCCGCGCGGCCACGCGTGCGAGCGAGGCCACGTCCTCGCGGACGGGCCAGTGCTCCCTGGGCACACGCCGTTTCTGCCTCGGCACCCGGATCTCGAGGAGGGAGATGGCGGAAGCCGGAGGGCGGGCGACGAGGCTGAGCACCGCGGCGAGCGACTCGAAGGCGACGTCGCGGAGGGAGATGTCGCCGAGGCGGGCCCAAAGGCCGCGCCAGCGGCGGGAGAGGCCGCTGGTGCGCGCGGCGGCGGCGGTGCAGCCTAGGCCGGCGAGGATGAGGAGGAGGAGGTCGTCGGGGAGAGCGCTGATGTAGTCCACTCCGCGTGGCTGCTTGGCGGAACGCCGGCGACGTTTTGGTGTCAGCCCCATCGAAGATCGCAGAGCCCTAGCGGTGGTCGCAGTAACGGACTGCCAATTCCGTGTATATCAAAAGAAAACGAACCCCAGTTACTCCGGATCTAACTGTTACACTATATAATTTCCGATTTAACAGTTGAAGGATCCTAAATTCTTGTCCTGCATGTAATCAACAGTGCATGCATGTCTCTAGTGCCGCTCTCTGCAAATATACAGATCTCCGAATCCGAGTTGGAGTAATATAAGAGTAGTTAGATTTCCTAAATCCTACTAGGTTTTACATACATGTAGCAATGCACTATATTCAGCATTTCAGCTAGTGTATACTGGTTTTGGTCGAGAAATTTTTGAAAAGTTCACTGTCGATGATACTGTTTCAAATATTTAGACGAACTTAGGAATCATCCCCGTAGAAACTATGTCGACGCATCAAAGCTTAGTTCGAGCTCCGGAAATAGGCTAAGACTAGTAAATTTGCCCGTGCGTTGCACCGGAAGAGAATCATCATATCCACGTCACTTCGTGGTTAAACACGCCACCACCGCCTCCTTTTACTGCTGCTTCAGTTGTCAATATCATAAGAGCCATGCGCCCTACCACATCACACAATTCTGCAAAGGCCTTCGCCACCATCAGACTTGGGATTTTTGAAGAAAAAGAAGGCAGATAAATTATTGGCAGAGAAGTTGGATATGTAAATGCGCAACGACCCTTAGGTCAAGCTGTCCAACACCTTGTCATGGTATCATAGTTTGGTACCAAGGTTGTCCATCGAGCTTGCTTTTGTCAGTCAGGCCAACCTGATCATGTCCATGCCTGCACATCAAAACATTCTAGTACCCAGCTTAGTTAAATTTTCATTAGTATCAACTAATTATTCGCATTGCAAAAGTAAATCGAATATGGAACCAAGCAACTTCTTAGAAATTTCTGAAACAGTATACTCCTGCAACGTATCTTAATAAACAAATAAAACGTATCGCTGAACTTGATCTAGAGTATGCAACATACATCAGCTCATTGCCACTGCTAACCCCATCACATGGAACCTGCAGTAAGTGTCGAGTGCCATCGAACTCCTCGAAATCAACCAATGGTACAACAATGAGAGCACAGAGGGGGCAGCCTGAAGATGATCTGCCTCGGCTCACGAATCCACCAAGGGCCTGAAAGATGAGAGCATAAAGGGGGCCAGCCGCGAGCCTGAAGATGTTCTGCATCCTCGCGGAGCTCTTTCTCATCATGAAGGGGAGCAGATGCTCATCCGCTACCTGCAACTGCAACCACTGCTGCCAGAACCGTCGAGCCCTCCTCTAGAAAATTCCACCGTGTGCTCCCGTGGCAGGATAACGCCCAACCCACCTCGGATTTTTGCCGGCAGTTGCGCCGTCGAGCTCCGATGGGTCCCCCAGATCCCGGGTCTCTCCTCTATGATCTTGACGACATAGCTTCCTAAGCTCCTCACCGGGACAAGCACTCAGAATCAGCGCTTAGAATCCCAGCTCCATCCAGTACGATTGACCCCTCTCCTGCGTTCTCTGAACGGGGTTCACGTCAGGCGGCTGCCGGTGCACCAAACCCTCCGCCCGCCCAATCCCGACGGCAACGCTCCTGCTATGGTGAGCAGAAAACGCTCGAGGGCATGGCCTTTTAAGCACGGATTACTTCCGCGTGTCCTACACGAATTCGAGTATCGATCGGATCCACCGATCTCTTTTCTGATTGTGCCCAAGACGTACCAAGGCTCCGGTCCGGTTATCTTTAGGTGTATCGGGAGGAGATTGGGTCGGTCACGTCGCACGCACTGGCGGACTCCGGTCAGGTGAGTCATTCTCGGCAAGTAGCGGTCAGTTATACGTCAGTCGATACTCGAGAGGAAGAGAAGAACCGATTGAGTTACAATCTGGGCCGGGCCAGCAAATAATTGGGACAGACTTGAGCTCGACAGGCCTACACCTGGTTTCACGTACAGAAAGTTTTGACAAAGCGTTTTCTTTCTTTTTGACAATGGACCACGAAGCGTTTTCTGGATAGAGATTGACTTACCGGTGGCATGTCATGTAATGTAGACCATAAATCGGGGCAATAAAAAACGGACCAACAAGAAGCTCTTTTGCTTTTATTATTAGGTAGGTATATGTGGACCTGGATCATATCGAGGAATTACGCCGTCCTCAAAGACATATATATAACAATCAGTACATATTGGATTTCTAGCCAACTCAAATCACACCAAGACAAGGATATGACAATAAGAAATTTAAGGTTGGACGAACTCTAAGCATACAAAAAGTTAGACAAAATCTTGCTTATTCTGTCTGCAAGATACAAGAAAAGTGGTGTGTTTTCTTGCGAAAGAACGAGAAAAATGGTGTTTAGTGCTGCAGTGGACAGGGACGAAGCTCCCCTTAGGGCAAGGCATGGCAGCCGCCCTACCTTGATTTTTGGTGAATATATTTAGATGCACATGTTTTTTCTGAATATTTTGAGTGGTCGTGCATCGAAAACAGACTCCGTATGAGAAAGTTATGCCTATTTTAGTGAATATTATGTAAAATCGACTTCGAACTGGAAACATAGACTCATATTATAGGTTCAATGTAAATAACAATGATTCTATATTTCTATTATAGATATTTATCATTAATATTTGTATATGCAGGATAACTTTGTGATATTCATTATTCAAACGTGTAAAATTGAAAATTTAGAGATTTCTTGATATTTGGAAAACACATCATGATTTCATTAAAGACATTATCACCTCATTGAGATCGTAAATTGGAAGGGTTTCTCGGCGACAAAGATCATTAAGACCTTGTTGCTCACGATGGATATTTAAAAGTCTTAATCGATAAAATATTCTTTTTGAAAAAAAAGTAAAGCTTTGGCATTGAGGTGGCATTATTGTTGTGTTTTTTTGGGTTCTATGCATATCAAATATGTCATTGTTATTATCGTACTAAGTTATTTTGCTAGAATCATATATGACGTATTACGACTATTTTGGTATTTGCATCACTTTTTTAGTTTGCCATACCTCAAATTTTTTCCGTCCTTCGCCACTGGTAGTGGAGGTAACTAAAGATGAACTCGTGATAATAATCCGTGGTTAGCCAATAGCAAGCCAAACGAGCCAAACAACTAGTTCTAGCACTTGTAGGCAGCCTTGCCCAACTAGGCATGCATGAGCCGAAGATCCAAATGCACCCCTCTCGATCGGTTCTGGTTCTGGCCTAGGAGCCAGAACTCACGGCGCACGGCACAATAGGCATAGCCCCTAGCCAGTCGATGCTGCCCCTTAAAAATAAGCCTATCGATGCCAATGTAAGAGCATCTTCAGTCGCGTGTCCAAACCGTCCCCCAAAGGGATTTAGGGCACGTCGGATAAAAATGCGTTCTTAGTTGCGTCTCCCAAAGCTGTTTTTTTGTCCGGCGTGGCCCGATACGGTATCCGGTGCCCCGAGCCCGTCCCCGCCATAGAGGATGCTCCGGGGACGCCGGACACACCGAAAAGCGAGGCGGGGCGATGCATCAGCGGCACATTGAATTTTAACCTATCCGTCACCTACCTCGCGATGAAAGTTATTGGCGCGCAGCGACGGTGCAGTTCCCGCAGAGGCGCAGGAAAGCGTCTTGCCGCGCTTAGCTCTGCGTGCCGGCGTTAGTGAGCGTCACCGCTCCCCCGCCTCCCTCCGGCCTATAAAAATGGCAGCCTCTCATCGTCCCTCTCACACACAAACCCTAGTGCCTCCCTCCACAACCCTAGCCGCCACTGATGACCCACAAGTATAGGGTGTATCGTAGTACTTTCGATAAATAAGAGTGTATAACCCAACGAGGAGCAGAAGGTGTTGACAAGCAGTTTCGATGAAGGATTCACTGTAAATGCTCACAGACAAGTTTTCAGGAGGTTTTGATATAGCAGATAGATAAATAAAATACAAGTAAGTAAAATGCGAGAATAATAATTGCAGCAAGTGGCCCAATCCTTTTTAGCACAAAGAACAAGCCGGTTTGTTTACTTATGATGACCAAACGTTCTTGAGGACATACGGGAATTTAGTCTAGTGCTTTCGCTTCATATAGTTGATTAATCTTCATTGTTTTGATAAGTGTTGTGTGGGTGAACCTATGATAATGCACCGCCCTTCCTAGGACTAATACATACTTGTGATTAAACCCCTTGCAAGCATCCGCAAATACAAGAAAGTAATTAAGATAAATCTAACCACAGCCTTAAACTCTGAGATCCTGCTATCCCTCATGCATCGATATACCAACGGGGGTTCAGGTTGCTGTCACTCCGGCAACCCCACAATTAGCAAACGAATACAAGATGCATTCCCCTAGGCCCACAAAGGTGAAATGTCATGTAGTCGACGTTCACATGACACCACTAGAAGAATAACACCACAACTTAAATATCAAACCATTAAATATTACTCAACATAGTTCACTACTAACATTTAGACTTCACCCATGTCCTCAAGAACTAAACGAACTACTCACAAGACATCATATGGAACATGATCAGAGGTGATATGATGATGGATAACAATCTGAACATAAACCTTGATTCAACGGTTTCACTCAATAGCATCAATAACAAGGAGTAATCAACACCGGGAGAGTTTCCCCTATGAAATACTCAAGATTCAACCCTAGATGTTACAGCGGAGACGAGGTGCACCGGTGGAGATGACGGTGTCGGTGGTGGAGATGATGATGATGATCCCAATGAAGTCCAGCTCGATGACGGTGACGATGGCGACGATTTCCCCCCTCCGGGAGGGAATTTCCCCGGCAGATTTCTGCCTGCGGAGAGCTCTTTTCTCTCTGGTGTTTTCCGCCTCGAGGAGGCGGCGGTGACTATCCTCGATCCTCCCTCGCACCTTAGGGTTTCTGGGATATGAAGTACGCGAAAGGGCGGTGGCCGAGGGGGTCGTGGGCCCCCTCCCCACGTGGCGGCGCGCCAGCCTTGGTGGCCGCGCCGGCCCATGGGGAGGGCCCATGGCGGCCCTCCTCGGCCTCCCCTTTTGGCTGGCTCCCTCATCTGAAAAATAGGAGCTTCGGTATATTTTCCGTCAATTATTGATCTTCAGAAATATTGTATCCTGACGTTGCTTTTTCCAGAAGAATTCTGACTCCCGTGAGTAATTCTCCAATAATCATGAAACATGCAAAATAGGTGAAATAACATAAGTACTGATGACCCTCAAGTATAGGGGGTGTATCGTAGTACTTTCGATAAATAAGAGTGTCGAACCCAACGAGGAGCAGAAGGTGTTGACAAGCAGTTTCAATGAAGGATTCACTGTAAATGCTCACAGACAAGTATTCAGGGGGTTTTGATATAGTAGATAAATAAAGTACGAGTAAGTAAAATGCGAGAGAAATAATTGCAGCGAGTGGCCCAATCCTTTTTAGCACAAAGGACAAGCCGGTTTGTTTACTTATAATGACCAAACGTTCTTGAGGACACACGGGGATTTAGTCTAGTGCTTTCGCTTCATATAGCTGATTAATCTTCATTGTTTTGATAAGTGTTATGTGGGTGAACCTATGCTAATGCACCGCCCTTCCTAGGACTAATACATACTTGTGATTATACCCCTTGCAAGCATCCGCAACTACAAGAAAGTAATTAAGATAAATCTAACCACAGCCTTAAACTCTGAGATCCTGCTATCCCTCCTGCATCGATATACCAACGGGGGTTCAGGTTGCTGTCACTCCGGCAACCCCACAATTAGCAAACGAATACAAGATGTATTCCCCTAGGCCCATAAAGGTGAAGTATCATGTAGTCGACGTTCACATGACACCACTAGAAGAATAACACCATAACTTAAATATCAAACCATTGAATATTACCCAACATAATTCACAACTAACATTTAGACCTCACCCATATCCTCAAGAACTAAACGAACTACTCACGAGACATCATATGGAACATGATCAGAGGTGATATGATGATGAATAACAATCTGAACATAAACCTTGATTCAATGGTTTCACTCAATAGCATCAATAACAAGTAGAAATCAATACCGGGAGAGTTTCCCCTATCAAACAATCAAGATCCAACCATAATTGTTACAGCGGTGACGAGGTGCAGCGGTGGAGACGGCGGTGATGATGATGGAGATGATGGTGATGATAATCCCAATGATGTCCAGCTCGATGGCGGTGTCGATGGCGTCGATTTCCCCCTCCGGGAGGGAATTTCCCCGGCAGATTTCAGCCTGCCGGAGAACTCTTTTTCTCTCTGGTGTTTTCCGCCCCGCAGAGGCGGCTGTGACTCCTCGTGACTATCCTCTGGAGCTTAGGTTTTCGGGACGAAGAAGTACGCGAAGGAGAGGAGGCCAGAGGGGCTGTGGGCCCCCTCCCCACAAGGCGGCGCGGCCAGGTCTGGGCCCGCGCCGGCCTATGGGGGGCCCATGGCGGCCCTCTTCGGCTCCTCCTTTTGGCTATCTCCGTCTTCTGGAAAAATAAGATATTCCGTGTAATTTCCGTCAATTGTTGGTCTTCCCAAATATTGCATTTTGATGGTGCTTTTTCCAGCAGAATCCTGACTCCGGTGCGCGATTCTCCAATAATCATGAAACATGCAAAATAGATGAAATAACATAAGTATCATCTCTAAATATGAAATATATCAATGAATAACAGTAAATTATGATATAAAATAGTGATGCAAAATGGACGTATCAAGTATCATCTCTAAATATGAAATATATCAATGAATAACAGTAAATTATGATATAAAATAGTGATGCAAAATGGACGTATCAACTCCCCCCAAGCTTAGACCTCGCTTGTCCCCAAGCGAAACTGAACTCAGTAAACAAGACCACATGTTTATGGAGTGAAGAGTCGATAAATAAAATACGGACAAGAAGCATCACATTTATTAAATCACACAAGACATTCTAGTAAACAACTTCCTCATATAACTCAACTTGAAATAAGTAAAGGGAAATCACAAATAAAGGTGCATAGAAAATCATAATTGGTGATGGCAAATTCGTTCTTGGTCAAAGAACAATTAACAGATTGTACTTATCTTTTGAGCAGAGCCTTTATATTAGAGCTTATATGGCAGAACTTACATGCTCAATCATAACAATCTCCTCATAATCATTGATAACCTTCAAAGTCATATTCATTCAGATAAAATTTGTATTAAACAAGGAAGAATAAAAGACATGATTAAATAGATCACAATATAAATGGTTGGATCACAACAACTCAATTGCTTGCTTGAGATAGAGGGAAATAGGTTTACTGACTCAACATAAAAGTAAAAGATAGGCCCTTCGCACAGGGAAGCAGAGATTAAATCATGTGCTAGAGCTTTTCAAGTTTTGAAATCATATAGAGAGCATAAAAATAAAGTTTTGAGAGGTGTTTGTTGTTGTCAACGAATAGTAGTGGGCACTCTAACCCCCTTGTCAAACAGACTTTCAAAGAGCGGCTCCCATGAAGGACGTTATCTCTACCAGCAAGGTAGATCATCCCTCTTCTCTTTTGTTTACACATGTATTTTAGTTTTATTTATAGATGACATTCCTCCCAACCTTTTGCTTTCACAAGCCATGGCTAACCGAATCCTCGGGTGCCTTCCAACATTTCACATACCATGGAGGAGTGTCTATTGCAAAATTAAGTTGCTTACTGATAAATCAGGGCAAAACATGTGAAGAGAATTATTAATGAAAGTTATTAATTGGGGTTGGGCACCCCGTTGCCAGCTCTTTTTGCAAAATTATTGGATAAGCGGATGTATATGCCACTAGTCCATTGGTGAAAGTCTGTCCAACAAGATTGAAAGATAAAACACCACATACTTCCTCATGAGCTATAAAACATTGACACAAATAAGAGATAATAACTTTTGAATTGTTTAAAGGTAGCACATGAAATATTTACTTGGAGTGGCGCAAAATACCACATAATAGGTAGTTATGGTGGACACAGATGGCATGGGTTTGGTTTAAGGCTTTGGATGCACGAGAAGCATTCCCTCTCAGTACAGGTCTTTGGCTAGCAAGGTTGGTTAGCAAGCATAAGAGTTGAGGGAAACAAACAAATATACATGTGATAGAAACAATCATGCATCTTCCTTGTAAGCATAAACAATTTTAACTTCAGAATACTAAGCTCATTAGCTAAAAAGAAAGAAAGATAATAAAATAATAAATAATATATCTACATGTACTTCCCTCTTTTCTACTTAAGCTTCAAAGTATTGTTGCTGTTGACCAATGCTAAGTTTGCCAAAACCAAATAGATTTACTTGATGCTCCCAAAGTGATATCAATACTAACAACAAGATCAATCATATAACAGAAATTGCAAACTAAAATAAGGTGTGCAAAAAGTAAATGATAAAACTTCTCATTAATATTTCATAACGATAACTCACACCAAGGGATATATAGATAACCAACTAAAAGAGAGATACTTCCACACTACAAACCATCTTATATGATAACTTCCCTACTCATGATATGACACTAATTGATAGTAAAAAGGTAAAAAGATAGTGATGATGTGATACCGTGGCACCCCCCAAGCTTGGAACAAGCCAAGGGGGTGCCAATACCAATGATGAATTACTCCTTCGGTGGTGATGGTGGGACGACCCTAATGGGAGTGAGGAATCGCTCTAGCATTCTGCGATGTCGGCTGTTCTCCTCCTGAAGTATCTCCACTTCCCTTCTCAGAACACGGTATTGATCACAAAACTCATCGGTAACCTAAAAAGCTTCCTCCACAGCAGGGAAAGAGTTTAGGCTAGGAGCAGGTGGTAAAGGTCCCTGCAAGTTATGAGAAAAAGAACGTCGAGTGTTAACCGATCCCACCAAGATTGGCTTACTCCCCACAGCTTGCCGCTCTCTTTTTATTGATGACATCTTCTTCACTTCCTCCTTGACACTCTCATCTATCTCTTTCCGTCTTGTCACGACCCTTTCCTCTTCCGCCCATCCAACGAAAGTTCCTTGATCTAGATCCTAGAGGAGCTCACGTTTGCGACGCATTGCATAATCTTCTGAGGATGAACCTTGCGACGACATCTGAACAGAAACAGGTCGAAACAAAACACGACGAGAAGACGATATACAGACCTCGGGGGGTCGATTATATAGCAAAAATTCTCACGACAAAAGGAAAGTACCAGGTCGAACCCGAGTGGGAGAGGGACTCAGAGGAGCCGTCCCCATATGGCGGCGTGGCCATGGTGGGGCCCGCGCCACCACATGGGGACGCGCCCTCGTGCGCCTCCTCCACTCCGATTCGATCTCGTAATTTTTCATATTTTCTAAAAATAGCAAAAATATTGTTCGAAAAGTTAAACGCGGACTTTTTACTACCAAAAGTGTTACCTATTCGAAGTCGAACTCTGCAGAACTATCAATTTGATCTTTGATGAAAGTTTCCGGAGTCACCACTCGAATAACATCAACATCTTCATTATAAGAATCTCCAGAAATATAATGTTTGAGTCTTTGTCCATTTACCACTTATGTGGCATCATCTTTCAGCGAAGCAATTTTTATTGCCCCTGAACGATACACCTCCACAATGACATATGGTCCTTCCCATTTTGAGAGTAATTTTCCTGCAAAAAATCTGAGACGAGACCGATACAGTAGGACTTTATCTCCAATATTAAATTCTCTTTTAATAATTCTTCTATCATGCTGATACGTCTCAAACGTATCTATAATTTCTTATGTTCCATGCTACTTTTATGATGATACTCACATGTTTTATACACATTATATGTCATTATTATGCATTTTCTGGCACTAACCTATTAACGAGATGCCGAAGAGCCAGTTGCTGTTTTCTGCTGTTTTTGGTTTCAGAAATCCTAGTAAGGAAATATTCTCGGAATTGGACGAAATCAACACCCAGGGTCCTATTTTTCCACGAAGCTTCCAGAAGACCGAAGAGGAAACGAAGTGGGGCCACGGGGCGCCGCCAAACTAGGGCAGCGCGGCCTACAGGGGGCCCGCGCGGCCCTAGCGTGTGGGGCCCCCGTGACGCACCCTGACCTACCCTTCCGCCTACTTAAGCCTTCGTCGATGATAGTTCCAGTACCGAGAGCCACGATACGGAAAACCTTCCAGAGACGCCGCCAATCCCATCTCGGGGAATTCAGGAGATCGCCTCCGGCACCCTGCCGGAGAGGGGAATCATCTCCCGGAGGACTCTACACCGCCATGGTCGCCTCCGGATTGATGTGTGAGTAGTTCACCCCTGGACTATGGGTCCATAGAAGTAGCTAGATGGTCGTCTTCTCCTCATTGTGCTATCATTGTTGGATCTTGTGAGCTGCCTAACATGATCAAGATCATGTATCTGTAATGCTACATGTTGCGTTTGTTGGGATCCGATGAATAATGAATACTATGCTATGTTGATTATCAATATATCATCTATGTGTTGTTTATGATCTTGCATGCTCTCCGTTGCTAGTAGAGGCTCTGGCCAAGTCATTGCTTGTAACTCCAAGAGGGAGTAATTATGCTCGATAGTGGGTTCATGCCTCCATTAAATCTGGGGGAGTGACAGCAACCTCTAAGGTTGTGGATGTGTTGTTGCCACTAGGGATAAAACATCAATACTATATCTAAGGATGTATTTGTTGATTACGTTACGCACCATACTTAATGCAATCGTCTGTTGTTTGCAACTTAATACTGGAGGGGGTTCGGATGATAACCTGAAGGTGGACTTTTTAGGCATAGATGCATGCTGGATAGCGGTCTATGTACTTTGTCGTAATGCCCAATTAAATCTCACACTACTCATCATAACATGTATGTGCATTGTTATGCTCTCTTTATTTGTCAATTGCCCAACTGTAATTTTTTCACCCAACATGCTATTTATCTTATGGGAGAGACACCACTAGTGAACTATGGACCCCGGTCCATTCTTTTACATCGAATACAATCTACTGCAATACTCGTTCTACTGTTTTCTGCAAACAATCATCTTCCACACTATACATCTAATCCTTTGTTACAGCAAGCCGGTGAGATTGACAACCTCACTGTCACGTTGGGGCAAAGTAATTTGGTTGTGTTGTGCAGGTTCCACGTTGGCGCCAGAATCCCTGTTGTTGCGCCGCACTACACTCCACCGCCATCAACCTTCAACGTGCTTCTTGGCTCCTACTGGTTCGATAACCTTGGTTTCTTACTGAGGGAAAACTTGCTGCTGTACGCATCACACCTTCCTCTTGGGGTTCCCAACGGACGTGTGTCTACACGCCATCAAGCATATTTTCTGGCGCCGTTGCCGGGGAACGAAAAGCTACACAACAGAGATTTCCTCCCTCGTCAACCACGCGCCAGTCCTGGACAGCACATGCCATTTCTTAACTTTCTCCTTAAAAAGTCTAGCATTTTCATAAGCTTCACTTCTCCACTCATCTAAAGAACTCAATTGTAGCAACCTTTTCTTACCGGCAAGTTTAAAATCTTTATTAAGTTCTCTTACAGCCCAATAAGCTTTGTGCTCTAGTTCTAAAGGTAAATGACAAGCTTTTCCATAAACCATTTTATAAGGAGACATACCCATAGGATTTTTATAAGCAGTTCTATAAGCCCACAACGCTTCTTTCAACTTACTAGCCCAATTTTTCCTAGATTTATTAACAGTCTTTTGCAAGATAGATTTAATTTCTCTATTTGATAATTCTACTTGCCCACTAGTTTGAGGATGGTAAGCTGGAGCAATTCTATGATTAATACCATATTTAGCAAGAGTTTTTCTAAAACCACCATGAATAAAATGAGAACCTCCATCAGTCATAAGATATCTAGGTACTCCAAACCTAGGAAAAATAACATCTAAAAGCATTTTTAAAGAGGTCTCACCATCAGCACTTTTTGTGGGTATGGCTTCCACCCATTTAGTAACATAATCAACAGCAACAAGTATATGAGTGTTACCTTCTGAAGAAGGCAAAGGACCCATGAAGTCAAATCCCCAACAATCAAATGGTTCAATAACAAGAGTATAATTCATCGGCATTTCATTGCGTCTAGAGATATTACCAACTCTTTGACATTCATCACAAGATAAAATAAACTTTCTTGCATCTTTAAAGAGAGTTGGCCAATAAAAACCTGATTGTAGAACCTTTTGTGCGGTTCCATCTCCGACATGATGTCCTCCATAAACACTACCATGACACTTACTCAATATCTCTTGTTGTTCATATTCGGGGACACATCTTCGCATAATACCATCCACTCCTTCTTTACATAAGTGTGGGTCATCCCAAAAATAATGCCTCAAGTCATAAAAGAATTTCCTCCTTTGCTGAGCTGAAAAGGTTGGAGGCAAGTACTTGGAAACAATAAAGTTAGCATAATCAGCATACCAAGGACTATCTCACGAGCTCACCTTTATTGCAGCCAATTGTTCATTTGGAAAACTATTATTAACAGGAACATGATCATAAGCAATATTTTCCAATCTAGACAAATTATCAGCAACAGGATTATCAGCACCTTTCTTATCTACAATATGTAAATCAAATTCTTGCAAAAGAAGCACCCATCTAATAAGCCTTGGCTTAGCATCTTTCTTTTCCATAAGGTACCTAATTGCAGCATGATAAGTATGAACTGTGACTTTTGAATCAACAATATAAGATCTAAACTTGTCACAAGCAAAAACTACAGCTAATAACTCTTTTTTAGTTGTAGCATAATTTCTTTGAGCAGAATCAAGAGTTTTACTAGCATAATGAATAACATTCAACTTTTTATCTACTCGCTGTCCAAGAACAGCACCTACAGAAAAATCACTAGCATCACACATAATTTCAAAAGGTAAATTCCAATCAGGAGGTTCAACTACAGGAGCAGTTGTTAAGGCTTTCTTTAGAGTTTCAAAAGCTTCCTTACAATCATCATCAAAAACAAAAGGTACATCTTTTTGAAGAAGATTAGTAAGAGGCTTTGAAATTTTAGAGAAGTATTTAATAAATCTCCTATAAAAACCAGCATGACCAAGAATACTACAAATACCTTTAACATCCCTAGGATAGGGCATCTTCTCAATTGCTTCAACTTTAGCTCTATCAACTTCAATACCTCTCTCAGAAATTTTATGTCCCAATACAATTCCTTCATTAACCATAAAGTGGCATTTCTCCCAATTAAGAACAAGGTTAGTTTGTTCACATCTCTGCAAAACTTTATCAAGGTTTCGCAAACAATTATCAAAAGAATTCCCATAGACAGAAAAATCATCCATGAATACCTCTACAATCTTTTCACAAAAGCCATGAAAAATAGCAGACATGCATCTTTGAAAAGTAGCAGGAGCATTACATAAACCGAAAGGCATACGCCTATAAGCATAAGTTCCATAGGGACAAGTGAAAGTGTTTTTCTCTTGATCTTTAGCTCTAACAGCAATTTGTGAAAACCCAGAATAACCATCAAGAAAGCAGAAATGAGTATTTTTAGATAACCTTTCTAGCATTTGATCAATAAAAGGTAAAGGGTAATGATCTTTCTTAGTAACTTTATTAACCTTTCAAAAATCCATGCACATTCTATACCCTACAACTACTCTTTGAGGGATGAGCTCATCATTATCATTAGGTACAACACTTATTCTTCCTTTCTTAGGAACACAATGCACAAGACTAACCCATCTACTATCAGCAATAGGATATATAATACCAGCTTCAAGAAGTTTCAATACCTCATTCCTTACCACATCCTTCATCTTAGGAATTAGACGACGCTGATGTTCAACAACAGGCTTTGCATCATCTTCCATGTTGATGGCATGTTGGCAAATAGAGGGAGAAATCCCCTTCAAGTCATCAAGAGTGTAGCCAATAGCTCCTCGGTGTTTCTTGAACATTTCCAATAATTTTCTTCCTCAAAATCTGAAAGCTTAGCACTAATAATAACAGGATATGTTTTCTTATCATCAATATAAGCATACTTAAGATTATCAGGTAATGGTTTCAAATCAAAAACAGGATCTTCCTTTGGTGGTGGTGTTGTACCTAGATCTTCGACCGGTAAGTCATGTTTAAGAATGGGTTGACGAAGGAAAATTTCATCAAGCTCATTCCTTTCTTCCCTAAAGACTTCACTCTCATGATCCTCCAAATATCGCTGCACAGGATTATTATGAGCAAGAGCAATAGATGAAAGCTGTTCAACTCTAAAATCATCATTAGGCAATTCAGCTTCATAAGGAACTTTGGCAAATTTAGAGAAATTAAACTCATAAGATTCACCAGCAAATTTAGTCACAATTTTCTCTTTCTTGCAATCTATAATAGCTCCACAAGTATTTAGAAAAGGTCTACCAAAAATGATAGGACAAGTCTTGCTAGCAGCAGAACAAGTACCAAAAAGTCAGCAGGATATTTAATCTTACCACATAGAACTTCCACATCTCGAACAATACCAATAGGAGAAATAGTTTCTCTATTAGCTAGCCGAATAACCACATCAATATCTTCAAGTTCACAAGAACTAATTTCATGCATGATTTCCCTGTAAAGGTCATAAGGAATGGCACTAGAACTTGCACCAATATCGCATAAACCATAATAACAATGATCACCAATTCTAACAGAGAGCATAGGAACACTGGCTTTCCTAGACTTACTAGGATGTGAAACAATATTAGAAGCATCTTCACAGAAAATGATGCGACCATCTTCTACATTTTCAGTCACAAGGTCTTTAACTATTGCAGCAGCAGGTTCAACATTTATTTGCTCCTCAGGTTCTATAGGTTTCTTTGCACTTTTGTTAACCACACTAGTTATAACAGAATACTCCTTCATTTTAGCAGGAAAATGAATTTTTTCAATATAAGCTTCAGGAAGAATGTGATCAACAGTTTTAACTTCAATACATTTACCTATAGGTGAATCAGTTGTATCTTTGTAAGGTTCATGATACTTATTAAAATTCTTCCTAGGCAATTCAAAATGAGAGGCAAAAGTTTTATAAAAATTTGCAACAACTTGAGAGTCAAGACCATAGGTAGCACTCATATTTCGAAATTTATCAGTATCCATAAAAGTTTCAATGCACTCATAATCATAATTTATACCTGACTCTCTACCTTTGTCATTCTCCCATCCTTCAGTATTCTCCTGAATCCGATCAAGAAGGTCCCATTTAAACTCTTCTTTGTTGCACGTGAATGATCCAGAACAAGCAGTATCCAACAAGGTTTTATCTTGAAAAGAAAGTCTTGCATAGAAATTATCAATGATGATATTACCAGGAAGCTCATGAATGGGGCATTTGAGTATTAAAGACTTCAATCTCCCCCATGCTTGGGCAATACTCTCTCCATCATGAGGCCAGAAATTATTTATGTGGTTTCGGTCTTTGTGAATTTCACTTGGAGGATAGAATTTAGAATAAAATAGAGGCATAATATCCTTCCAATCAAGAGAATACCCATTCTTCAGCAGTTTATACCAATGCGCCGCTTTACCAGACAGCGACATAGAGAATAGTTTCTTCCTAACTTCATCCACAGAAATACCTGCACACTTGAATAACCCGCATAATTCATGTAAAAACAGTAAATGATCTCCAGGATGGACAGTTCCATCCCCTTCATAGCGGTTATCCACAACACGTTCAATAATTTTCATAGGTATTTTATATGGAATCACTTTCTCACCTGACGCCTCATCCTATACCTTTGCAGTAGTAGTAGATTTTCCAAATAGGAATTCAAGAGAAGATCTATCCATAATGAATTATAGCAGCAGGCAGAAATAAAAACAGCACGTACAGTAAAAGTTTTCCTTACCAATTCCACTTACCAATAGCGCTTCACTCCCCGGCAACGGCGCCAGAAAATAGTCTTGATGACCCACAAGTATAGGGGGTGTATCGTAGTGACAAGGTATTAACTTGTCAATGCCTACAAGTAGTAGACTAGGGTTTCGTTGGATGTAGAGGGCAAGTAGATCTCGAAGGTTTCAGCCGAAAAGTACTCGACGATGTAAAAGCTAGGGTTTGGGAAAACAATGATTCGATTCCTTTCTTTGTCCCTCGACTCCCCTTTATATAGAGCCGAGGGAGTCGTAATACACAAGTTTACAGAGTCCGGGAGGGTTTCTGACCCGTCCCGCAAGATTACAATTTACACTTCCTTTTACAACTCTAGCTTTCCATAACTACATCTTGGGCTTCCGAATCTTC
The DNA here is from genome assembly GCF_019359855.2 of Lolium perenne. NCBI lineage: Eukaryota > Viridiplantae > Streptophyta > Magnoliopsida > Poales > Poaceae > Lolium > Lolium perenne. The sequence goes on along the minus strand of NC_067250.2, from coordinate 303,119,401 downwards.
TTATTCTTCGATACGTGGGCCTTCAGTAAACCCCGGGTACTATCTTCGGCAGGCCCATTGGGTATACCTATGTCAGTAGCCCCCGAGATTTTGTTTGAGTCGTAGAGTCAAGGAAAATCTCCACTTTTATATTTATTCGATATCTTTGAACTTTACCACATATCTTTGCATACGAATTTCTATATTGTACAGGGATAATGGTAGTTGGGGCTAGTTCATTTGACGGATCAGGTACTAGTTAACTGCTCTAGTGGCAATCCGCAAAAACCTACTTCGAGATCACGTCCCTGGACATGATCTCGGGATACTGGTGTAAACTTCGACCGCTTAAGGTCTTACCATTCTGTCGAGTCCCAGTCATATTTATCGGGTACCTAACGCGTCCGTTTGGATTTTTCTTCGTATCTGTTGATACGGAAAAAAGTAGCAAACCGACATCAGAGACGGCTCCATGCCACGCAGAATGGATCTGGGGTCTTACCTTCGCAAAGTTTTGCGGCATTCAGAAATTGTTCGCAGCTTTGGCGTTCTGAGAATATATTGTCGAGTGCTTATTCGGCTGCTGGAATAGCACATTTTATTGAGTCAACGGATGACTTATATTGTTCTCCCGATGGGAGTATATGTAGAGTTATTTTCATAACTCGAAATATGCTCCCTTTTTCTTGTTTTTCTCTCTCTTTTTATAATTTCATCGGGCACGCGAACAGCGTTCCCGATGGGAGTAGCCCCCGAGTCTACAGCCAAGGACTAGTGCTTGGTTGTAGGCTCAACACCTTCACTACAAGAAATGGGATATTTGTTGACGAAAACCCTGGTGACAAAAATGCATACCGTCATGGATGTGTCCTTATAGGTGACGAATTCATCTTCCGTCATGCATTTAAGGTAATGCTTGACGGTATGATTTTTCGTCAACAAAAAATCGTCACCCATTACCCAACCGGGAAGGGCTTCCATCGTGTCTGTTAATAGGTGACGAAATCAAAGATTCGTGGTGTATGTAAACCGTGATTTGCATATACAACGGACCCACATAGCAGGTAAATAATACTGAGTTACTTTATTAAATGTTATTAGTTTTATATATCATGCGTGACCCACTTGTCAGGAACATATTTAGTTAAGTAAAAATTGTGTTTTGGAAGAATCGAACCAGGGCTTTAACGTGGAGTGTTACCGCTAAGGTAGATATGGAGTTTTGATCAAGATCCGTAACTAGTCTATTCTACAAATTTATTTCAATGGTGTGATGTAGATGTTACGACATAATAATTTCCTTATTAATATTTTTGTTGGCCGCGGGTGCCTCGTTTAAGTCACGCCGCTAGCAGACACGGCCTATCTAGGAGATCTTGCTAACAGTCGAATCGACTAGGGTTCTCGTCGAGGTGAGAAGAAATCCGTGAAGGCTCCATTGTGGAGGCGGCGAGACGCATCATCGGTGAGTTCTCCTGATTGTTCGCTAGGTCTAGATTTTTTAATCAGTTGTCAAGATCTGTTTTGAAGAACGTTGGCATATTCTTAACTGAATTGTAGGCAATGGATCGAAGTTGGATAACTGATGGCACCCAGAAGTTCACAACAAAGTACATGGCAGGTGTTAGGGATTTCATCAAGTTTGCGCGAGAACACTTGGACAATACAGATGAACCAATCTTGTGCCCTTGCAAGGACTGCCTAAATCTGATACGTCAGGATATAAAAACAGTCGAGGATCACTGCAATTGTTCAGGTATGTCCATGACGTATACAAGATGGACTAGACATGGGGAAGGTTTTAGTGATGATGAAGGGCAGGATAGAAACGATGATGGTGCGTATGATAGTGACAATGATGAAGACGAAGACAGTGGTGATTGTTATGTTGATGATTTGTCTAGTATGATCGATGAACTGCAGAAGTCTGGAAATAAAGGTCCCAACCTGCCAAATATTTATGCTAATCTAATTGAGTCAGCCAAAAAAGAACTTCATGAGGGATGCACCACTTTCACTAGGTTGTCGTTCATTATTAAGCTCCTTCATGTTGAATCATACAGCCGGATAACAAACAGAGGATTTGATCTCTTACTTCACCTTTTACGTACAGCTTTGCCACGTGTGGACTTTCCCAAATCATATGCTGATGCTAAGAGTGTTCTTTCTGATGTTGGGCTTGGTTATGAGACAATTCATGTATGCAAGTTTGATTGTTCTTTATTTTGGGGAGATCACAAGGACGATACGCACTGCCATGTTTGTGGATTATCAAGATATAGAGACCCTACTGCAAAAAATAAAATCCCTCACAAGGTGTTAAGGTACTTTCCTATAATTAAAAGGTTGCAGAGACTATTTGTTAAAAAGGAAATGTCGACACATACTAGATGGCACAAAGAGAAGAGGGTTGATGAGCCCAATGTACTGAGGCACCCTGCTGATGGTGAGGCATGGAAGCACTTTGATGCCAAGTTTCATTGGTTTGCTAAAGATCCTCGTAACATAAGACTAGGTTTTGCCACAGACGGCTTCAGTCCCTTTGGAAGTATGAGTAATCCTTACAGTATGTGGCCTGTTTTTGTCATTCCTTACAACTTCCCACCATGGATGTGCATGGATCAATCGAATTACATGATGGCATTGCTAATCCCCGAAAAGTATTCCCCAGGGAAAGATTTTCATGTATTTATGCAGCCACTGATAAAAGATATGATGCAGCTATGGAGTGGTGTGCAGACATTTGATGCATGCACAGAGGAATATTTCCCATTGCATGCTGCGTTTCTTTGGTCTATTCATGATTATCCTGGATATGCCACTATGTCAGGCTGAAGCACAAGAGGATTTCATGCGTGTGTGCATTGCGCTGAGAATCCTTGCTATGAATCTTTGAAAAACAAAATTGGATATATTGGGCATCGGCGATTTCTTGATAAAAGTCACCCATACAGGAGAAGCAGACTTTTCAATGGTAAAACTGAGACTAGAGATCCACCAAGGAAGTACACACCCAAAGAGGTAGCTGAGAAGGTAGAAAGGGTTAAGGATTTTGAACATGGGAAAAATCCAATAATTAGTAGAAAGCGGAAGCATGCAACTGTACCCGGTGAACCAACATGGCACCTGAAAGTCAGCTTACATCATCTACCGTACTGGCCAGAACTTAAGTTAGCCCACAACTTAGATGTGATGCATATTGAGAAGAACATATGTGACAATATTGTTGGTACATGCTTGCGCACAGTTGACGTGGGCGTAGTAGCTTCCTTGTGACGGTAAAGCACTCGTCTGTTGGGAACCCCAAGAGGAAGGTATGATGTGTACAACAGCAAGTTTTCCCTCAGTAAGAAACCAAGGTTTATCGAACCAGTAGGAGCCAAGAAGCACGTTGAAGGTTGATGGCGGCGAGATGTAGTGCGGCGCAACACCAGGGATTCCGGCGCCAACGTGGAACCTGCACAACACAACCAAAGTACTTTACACAGTTCACTAGAGGTGTCTCTCCCATAAGATAAATAGCATGTTGGGTGAACAAATTACAGTTGGGCAATTGACAAATAGAGAGGGCATGACAATGCACATACATGACATGATGAGTATTGTGAGATTCAATTGGGCATTACGACAAAGTACATAGACCGCTATCCAGCATGCATCTATGCCTAAAAAGTCCACTTTCAGGTTATCATCCGAACCCCTTCCAGTATTAAGTTGCAAACAACAGACAATTGCATTAAGTATGGTGCGTAATGTAATCAATAACTACATCCTCGGACATAGCATCAATGTTTTATCCCTAGTGGCAACAACACATCCACAACCTTAGAACTTTCTTTCACTGTCCCAGATTTAATGGAGGCATGAACCCACTATCGGGCATAAATACTCCCTCTTGGAGTTAAGAGTAAAAACTTGGCCAGAGCCTCTACTAATAACGGAGAGCATGCAAGATCATAAACAACACATAGGTAATGCAAGTAACTAATTTTTTTGTGTTTTTGATATAGCAAACAAGATAGTAAATAAAGTAAAACTAGCAACTAATTTTTTTGTGTTTTGTTTTAGTGCAGCAAACAAAGTAGTAAATAAAATAAAGCAAGACAAAAACAAAGTAAAGAGATTGGATTGTGGAGACTCCCCTTGCAGCGTGTCTTGATCTCCCCGGCAACGGCGCCAGAAAAAGAGCTGCTTGCGCACAGTTGACGTGGGCGTAGTAGCTTCCTTGTGACGGTAAAGCACTCGTCTGTTGGGAACCCCAAGAGGAAGGTATGATGTGTACAGCAACAAGTTTTCCCTCAGTAAGAAACCAAGGTTTATCGAACCAGTAGGAGCCAAGAAGCACGTTGAAGGTTGATGGCGGCGAGATGTAGTGCGGCGCAACACCAGGGATTCCGTCGCCAACGTGGAACCTGGACAACACAACCAAAGTACTTTGCCCCAACGAAACAGTGAGGTTGTCAATCTCACCGGCTTGCTGTAACAAAGGATTAGATGTATAGTGTGGATGATGATTGTTTGCAGAAAACAGTAGGACAAGTATTGCAGTAGATTGTATTCGATGTAAAAGAATGGACCGGGGTCCACAGTTCACTAGAGGTGTCTCTCCCATAAGATAAATAGCATGTTGGGTGAACAAATTACGGCAATTGACAAATAGAGAGGGCATGACAATGCACATACATGACATGATGAGTATTGTGAGATTCAATTGGGCATTACGACAAAGTACATAGACCGCTATCCAGCATGCATCTATGCCTAAAAAGTCCACTTTCAGGTTATCATCCGATCCCCTTCCAGTATTAAGTTGCAAACAACAGACAATTGCATTAAGTATGGTGCGTAATGTAATCAATAACTACATCCTCGGACATAGCATCAATGTTTTATCCCTAGTGGCAACAGCACATCCACAACCTTAGAACTTTCTGTCACTGTCCCAGATTTAATGGAGGCATGAACCCACTATCGAGCATAAATACTCCCTCTTGGAGTTAAGAGTAAAAACTTGGCCAGAGCCTCTACTAATAACGGAGAGCATGCAAGATCATAAACAACACATAGGTAATAGATTGATAATCAACATAACATAGTATTCTCTATCCATCGGATCCCAACAAACACAACATATAGCATTACAGATAGATGATCTTGATCATGTTAGGCAGCTCACAAGATCCGACAATGAAGCACATAAGGAGAAGACAACCATCTAGCTACTGCTATGGACCCATAGTCCAGGGGTGAACTACTCACTCATCAATCCGGAGGCGACCATGGCGGTGTAGAGTCCTCCCGGAGATGATTCCCCTCTCCGGCAGGGTGTCGGAGGCGATCTCCTGAATCCCCCGAGATGGGATTGGCGGCGGCGGCGTCTCTGGAAGGTTTTCCGTATCGTGGCTCTCGGTACTGGGGATTTGGCGACGAAGACTTTAAGTAGGCGGAAGGGCAGGTCAGGGGGCCACACGAGGGGCCCAGATGGCAGGGCCGCGCGGCCAGGGGTCAGGCCGCGCCGCCCTAGCGTCTGGCCGCCTCGTGGCCCCACTTCGTATCATCTTCGGTCTTCTGGAAGCTTCATGGAAAAATAGGACCCTGGGCGTTGATTTCGTCCAATTCCGAGAATATTTCCTTACTAGGATTTCTGAAACCAAAAACAGCAGAAAACAGCAACTGGCTCTTCGGCATATCGTTAATTGGTTAGTGCCGGAAAATGCATAAATATGACATATAATGTGTATAAAACATGTGAGTATCATCATAAAAGTAGCATGGAACATAAGAAATTATAGATACGTTTGAGACGTATCAGTACACTACTTGAACTTGAGGGCAGGAATAAGGACACTATTAGTGCTAGAATTGATTTGAAGAAATTCAAAATCTGGGAGAAGTATTGGTTGAAGAAAATTGAGAAGGATGATGATGATGCAGCAGTAACTTATGCGAAGCGCCCTGCACCGTGGACGCTTTCAAAGGAACAGAAGAGACATTTGTGTAGGTATTTGGCAAACACTAGGTTCCCAGATGGTTATTGCGCAAACTGGGGAAGATGTGTGAATATTGATGGTTGTAAGGTTACCGGTATGAAGACGCATGATTGCCACATACTTCTGCAGTGAGTGTTGCCGGCTGGGCTCAAGGGAATTGCATCTAAGGAAATGTATGTGGCTATTGCAGAGCTAGGAAGATTTTTTAGGGAGCTATGTGCCAAAACCCTGAAAGTTGATGTGCTGAATCGATTGAAGGTTGAAATTGTTGTGATCCTATGCAAACTTGAGAAGCTGTTCCCCCCAGCTTTTTTTGATGTAATGGTGCACTTAGCTATTCATCTTCCTGACGAGGCTCTTTTGAGGGGTCCTGTTCATTATGGTTGGATGTATCCAGTTGAGAGAAGATTAGGTTATCTAAAGTCTACGGTCCGTAACAAAGCAAGGCCAGAAGGTTCTATCGCAGAGGGCTACATTATTGATGAGTGTTTGATTTTTTGCTCTAGATTTTTCAAGGATGGCACAGAAATAAGATTTAACAAAGATGATAGGAACCAAGACATACGGAGAAAACCTGATCGTGACGAGATGGAAGTATTTTCAGTTGGAGCTAAAGGTCTTGGGAAATCCATTTTGAAACATTTTGACAAGGAATTTGACAAAATGGTTTGGTATGTGCTGAACAACTGTGACGATGTAGAACGTTATATCAAGTAAGTAGTTAGCTTCACTTTAATAACTACTTCTCAATGTTGCAGACATAATTGTCCTGTATTTCATATGTGTTTTTTCTATGTTTCAGTGAATTCCGACAAGAATTGGGAGGTAGGGGTGTGCGTGACATCGAGGAGACGGTTCAGAGAGAGTTTGCAGGTTGGTTTGCAAACCATGTGAGACAGTTGGACAATGCATCAGAAGATTTGAAGTCTCGGCTCTTTGGGCCAGACCGGCGTGTAGTAGTATACGCTGGTTGCAACGTAAAGGGTGCGAGGTTTCGCACGCTTACTCGGGATAAAGACCTGAAGACTCAAAATTCGGGCGTAGCGACTAAGGGATCTTTTGGTGATGCAGATGAGACCGAGTTCTATGGTGTTCTGCAAGAAGTTCTTGAACTGCAGTACGGGACTAACAAGCACGGTGACAGGTCCGTGTACTTGTTTCATTGCGACTGGTTCGACCTTGCGGGCAGGGGTTCCAAGATAAAAGATGATGGTTATTTTAAAAGCGTTAACACTTCTGTCCTATTGTTCAAGAATTCACCATTCATATTGTCCAGTCAAGCTGAAACATGCTTCTATTTGGAGGATACAAAGTTTGGTGATCCGTGGAAAGTGGTGCAGAAGTTCAGCCATAGACACGTGTACGACGTTCCAGAATTAGAAGATGGTAACGATGATGCATTTGTACGGAATGAAGACGCATACCAGGAGGATGAAGGTTCAGTAGACCATACATTTCATGATGTTGTCGACCTAGACGAGGAAGCAGAGGTGGAGGCAGAGGAGGATGATCATCGTGTTAATGAAGTTGTAAATATTCATGATGCTCGTACAATTCGTGAACTAGAGAATGAGGAAGATAGTCCCAATGTTGACATGGATATGAGCGAAGATGAACTAGAGAATGAGGAAGATAGTCTCATATTGGAAGAGAACATATATGATGACGAGGGAAAACTTCAGAAGAAGATAGTGATGTAGATTGATAGAAACATGTTATGCATACAACTATATGTTTTGTTCCAAACATTTGAAATGTTCTTATTTATATGTTTATGATCTCGAACTTGTCATTCAATTATCCAGAAGGGTTTAAGAGCAAATTAATATAAGCTAAAATATGGATAGATATAAGAAAAGCCAACATGTCGGTAACATAACTTTGACAATGGTTTTAATTAATCGACACTTGACACGATTACAACCAGCAGCACGATATGACTAAATATTGTTTTAACAGAAGCAAAATCGACAATCGCATAAAGAGTCTTACAACTTAATTTAAACCTAAAGGGGCTGCATAGTTGGACACACGGGCACCATGAATCGCTGACTAGCTACTCCAGATCGATTTCAGGCACATGGGTAGCAAACAAGTAAACCCCTGCATTTCCCAGGTAAAGCAAGAACAACATCTTGTCACCCATCTGAAGGTGCTTTTCCTTGTCCATGAACTCCTTCCACCCACTGATGCAGAGACGACCATCGTCAGAAGAAATTGCGTAGGACGCATGCACCAAAGTACTGGGATGGCACACAATACTGATTGCACCATATTGTTCCATATCTTTAGGAACCAAACGGCTAGGGATTTTCTGTTCTAACAGTAGAGACATAGTTTAGTTAACACTTGTACGTAATGTAGCTCGCAAAGTTAATGAAATGATATGATCTACTGCTTACCACGTGTTTGTTGTAATTTTCGCTGTTTGTCCAATTCAGAGTATGCAGCATTGGGACAACTAGTGCTCCTTGATCATAATCTCCAGCATTGTGGTACTCAACAAGGTAGTCCAAGTTGTCCACCTGAAGAATGACGGTATGCATCATCCTCCAATTTATCATTGTTCCATCAGTACTACTGAGCGAGTCAACAATGTCACGCTTCGTACGGGACAACTGGTAGTAAGCTGCATAATTAAAATAACTGACATAAGATGGAATAATTCATATGATCAATCATTCTGTCCAAAGGTGGAAAATTACCTGGATGGATTAGTGGTTCAGTTCCAGTTATTACAAGAGTATCCTGACCAGATGAGTTAACTCTGAAAATTAACTCCATGCCAACCTTAAAATTGTACACTCTAGCAAATTCGTTCCAAAATCTTCCGTTGATATAGGTTCTGCCAGCTCTGTTGGTAACATTAACAACAAATGCATGGCCATCTTTGGTTTTAAGTGCAGCTTCAAAAGTTGTCCTGTGGGAGGTCTGGACACCATACTTCTTAAGGAAATACGGTCTATAGTAGCAAGGGATGACCTAAATTCAGTAGAGTTAATACAAAAGTAAGTTAACTATTATGAAAATTCAATAAGATAGAAACATGTGAATGTTACACATCGTGTCATATTAGGACCTTGAAGAATCACGAATTGCATGTAGCTACTGTAAAATCTAATGATTAGGTAGAATTATGCGTCTACTCGGATAATCACCGAGTCTCAGATCTTGGACTTCTATCAGCACATATCTGAACTTCTATCAGCACATATCTGAACTTCTATCGGTATAGGACTGAACTACCGATACCTCTATCTCTAACAGCAACAACTATCGTAAAACTCATATGGACGTAAAAGTTATCACAACTATCCTAAAACTCAACCATAAATAAGCGGTTAATACATATGGTGACCAACAATTATTACACACATCTGAATAATAGTACTAAACTAGCAATAACTACTAGGATCACGTGTTAAACTTTGATGTGGCGGTGAATTAATTAAACATCTGAATGAATTTTAAACTTATAAGTGCATGTACCGTCTTCTCCTCAAAACCCTCTTGTAGTGTTTGCACGAAAAAACCTAACGCGACTCCCCCTCCGCCGCACATCCCCTTCTTGTCAAAGCAAACTGGACACTGCAAAAAATATGAAGAAAGATTGCAAATCGGAAACAATGATCGATCGCGAGACGTACATGTTATTTACGTACTCCACTAGTAGGCGCCATCCTTGATCTCGACGCGGAGCGAGAGTCTTACAAGTCTCGCCGGCGAGAGACGTGGCGAGCTGTGGCGGCGAGAGACGTGACGAGATCTGGCGGCGGCTAAAGGAGGTCGTGATATGATGGCCAGTTATATCGTGGAGTAAATTTTGGTAGGTCAAGAGGAGTGCAAATGGGCGGTGATGGGTTTTGACGTGACAACACGATCGAATGCGCGTCAGTTGGACTGCACGTTAGTTGGACTAGACCCGCATCAGTATTCTCTTCGTCTACCATCTCAATATTCGCACGGAGTAATTAATGGGGATGATATTTATCCCCTTCCCCCTCCCCTACCGTCTCAATATTCGCAACGCATCCTGGTTTCCACACTTCCCGTCGTTTCCGCTCCCTCAGTATCTTCGTCTCCCGCCGCCGCGTCGCCATGGCCATGGATGAGCAGCAAATGTACTACTGGTCCAGCACGCGCGCAGTCCACATCGACGACGGCCAGGACCTGGAGGTGGTCTACACCAACGACCCCTGGGAAGTGCGCCGCGTCCTCGACATGTACACGGAGTGGCTCAAGGAGGACGAGCACAAGTTCGTCGGCCTCGACTTCGAGTACACCAACCATCGAGCCGAGGACGAGAAGAAGATCGCCGTGGTTCAACTCTGCATGCGTCAACATGTGCTGGTGTTCCACTACGCAGCGTAAGAACTAATCCCCTTTTTGAATCTTTCGATTGGGGTTTTTTACTTGCCGCCGTTGTGTCTCTCTTTGACTCTCGTTAGACATTGTTCCCGAAAATCAGTACATTCCCGATCTAAATCTGCTACACATTGTTCCCGAAAAGCAGTACATTCACGATCTAAATCTGCTACACATTGTTCCCGATTTATTAATTTGTTTCATCTTCATCTCCTCTGTATGTTCTTGCATATTTGTAACTGATATGTGACTAGTACATTACTTTGTTTACTGCAGTGCTGACTGGTGGGAGTCTCCGGCTATCTGCAATTTCTTTCGAGAAGGAATCACGTTTGCGAGTGTTGACATCCGTGGTGACAAGAGAGTTCTGTGGAGGACATGGCACATGGAGATTCCTTGTGAGTACTACGTCGATCTCCAGGACGAGTACTTCAAGTACACTGGTCATGCGAGGGCTGGCATGGCTACCATGGCAGCAAGACTCATTGATTCATGGTACGGTGATATGAAGAAGAAGTTCCACCACCATCGGCACAGACTGTGGGGGGACTTCCCACTTCCAAATATGAACATCGAGTATGCAGCCATTGATGCTTGGGTCTCCTACGAGCTCTACCGCAAGATCGTGGTCGATAGAGTCCTGCTGATGGTGGATTGATCATCTCTTCTGCTGCATGACCCCCTGATCTTTTGGTTAGGTCTCCCTCCTACGTGAGGTGCTTTTGGCTAGTAGTCCATTCTTTTGAAACTGTAAATATTTTGCCATGATATTTCAACAATTGTCCTGGGAGGTTTCAATTTTATGTTGTGTACATCCTAGTACTTCAAAGTGCTAGTAAACTAAATGTTCAGAGCAGGAGAGTTCTTCAAAATCAAAACATACCAGACGTAAAAATCACCAAAAATTGTGATTCAAATTTTCTTTATGACTTTTACTCATTTTCTGAAATTTTTCATCGAAAAAATCTCAAAGTGGTGAACAATAACATAAAATGGTGGCCCCATGGTGGAGATGTGTCGAACGAGGGGTTTTCGGACGAAAAGAGGGGGGAATGGCCAAAAACTGACCAAACCACCATGGATTGGGGCATGATTTGGCACCCTTGTGCACATTGTGATATGACACCTTGGTTGCTATGGGTTTTGATTTTTTGGAGTTGGTGGCATGGTGTCCCCATGGTGGACATGTGTCGAAAGAGGGGTTTTCGGACGAAAAGAGGGGGAAATCGCCAAAAACTGACCAAACCACCATGGATTTGGGGCATGATTTGGCACCCTTGTGCACATTGTGATATGACACCTTGGTTGCTATGGGTTTTGATTTTTTGGAGTTGGTGGCATGGTGTCCCCATGGTGGAGATGTGTCGAAAGAGGGTTTTTCGGACGAAAAGAGGGTGAAATCGCCAAAAACTGACCAAACCACCATGGATTTGGGGCATGATTTGGCACCCTTGTGCACATTGTGATATGACACCTTGGTTGCTATGGGTTTTGATTTTTTGGAGTTGGTGGCATGGTGTCCCCATGGTGGACATGTGTCGAAAGAGGGGTTTTCGGACGAAAAGAGGGGGAAATCGCCAAAAACTGACCAAACCACCATGGATTTGGGGCATGATTTGGCACCCTTGTTCACATTGTGATGTGACACCTTGTATGCTATGGGTTTTGATTTTTTGGAGTTGGTGGCATGGTGTCCCCATGGTGGACATGTGGCGAACGAGGGGTTTTCGGACGAAAAGAGGGGGAAATCGCCAAAAACTGACCAAACCACCATGGATTTGGGGCATGATTTGGCACCCTTGTGCACATTGTGATATGACTCCTTGGTTGCTATGGGTTTTGATTTTTTGGAGTTGGTGGCATGGTGTCCCCATGGTGGAGATGTGTCGAAAGAGGGTTTTTCGGACGAAAAGATGGGGAAATCGCCAAAAACTGACCAAACCACCATGGATTTGGGGCATGATTTGGCACCCTTGTGCACATTGTGATATGACACCTTGGTTGCTATGGGTTTTGATTTTTTGGAGTTGGTGGCATGGTGTCCCCATGGTGGACATGTGTCGAACGAGGGGTTTTCGGACGAAAAGAGGGGGAAATCGCCAAAACCTGACCAAACCACCATGGATTTGGGGCATTATTTGGCACCCTTGTGCACATTGTGATATGACACCTTGGTTTCTATGGGTTTTGATTTTTTGGAGTTGGTGGCATGGTGTCCCCATGGTGGACATGTGTCGAAAGAGGGGTTTTCGGACGAAAAGAGGGGGAAATCGCCAAAAACTCACCAAACCACCATGGATTGTGGCAAGATTTGGCACCCTTGTGCACATTGTGATATGAAACCTTGGTTGCTATGGTTTTTAATTTTTGGGAGTTGGTGGCATGGTGTCCCCATGGTGGACATGTGTCGAAAGAGGGGTTTTCGGACGAAAAGAGGGGGAAATTGCCAAAAACTCACCAAACCACCATGGATTGTGGCAAGATTTGGCACCCTTGTGCACATTGTGATATGACACCTTGGTTTCTATGGGTTTTGATTTTTTGGAGTTGGTGGCATGGTGTCCCCATGGTGGACATGTGTCGAACGAGGGGTTTTCGGACGAAAAGAGGGGGGAATGGCCAAAAACTCACCAAACCACCATGGATTGTGGCATGATTTGGCACCCTTGTGCACATTGTGATATGAAACCTTGGTTGCTATGGGTTTTGATTTTTTGGAGTTGGTGGCATGGTGTCCCCATGGTGGACATGTGTCGAAAGAGGGGTTTTCGGACGAAAAGAGGGGGAAATCGCCAAAAAATGACCAAACCACCATGGATTTGGGGCATGATTTGGCACCCTTGTGCACATTGTGATATGACAACTTGGTTGCTATGGGTTTTGATTTTTGGGAGTTGGTGGCATGGTGTCCCCATGGTGGAGATGTGTCGAAAGAGGGGTTTTCGGACGAAAAGAGGGGGAAATCGCCAAAAACTCACCAAACCACCATGGATTGTGGCAAGATTTGGCACCCTTGTGCACATTGTGATATGACACCTTGGTTGCTATGGGTTTTGATTTTTGGGAGTTGGTGGCATGGTGTCCCCATGGTGGTGATGTGTCGAAAGAGGGGTTTTCGGACGAAAAGAGGGGGAAATCGCCAAAAACTCACCAAACCACCATGGATTTGGGGCAAGAATTGGCACCCTTGTGGGACAAAGGGATATGACACGTTGGTTGCTATGGGTTTTGATTTTTTGGAGTTGGTGGCATGGTGTCCCCATGGTGGACATGTGTCGAAAGAGGGGTTTTCGGACGAAAAGAGGGGGAAATCGCCAAAAACTCACCAAACCACCATGGATTGGGGCAAGATTTGGCACCCTTGTGGGACAAAGGGATATGTAATGTACACAACTCTGGTGTAGCCAAACATTGGTAGTCGAAATTAACTCGAAACTTGCTTAGCTACAGAATAAAGCATCTACAGAAATGCAGCGTGCATCAACATGAAAAAAGAGATAACATGTGCAGCAGTAATGCTTCTGCAACAGCAAACAACATATAAACATGACATAGTCTTAAACAACTGGATATGATTGCCCAGGTTCCAAATAACAAAAGTAGAACATAGTCTTTGAAACATGACATAGTTTAACCATGAACCTCCAGGGGAACAACTAAACAGAAACTAAATTTAGTGGAGAACATGAGGGCCAACAGCTGGACCGACGAGCGGGATGAGGTTAGTCCTGACGTAGTCCCTGAGGAACTTGCCAAAGGCAGCGTGCTTCGCCTTGCTAGCAGGCTTGTGCTTGTGCTTGCTACCTTTTCCAACTCCCGTCGCGTGCTGGATCAGACACTCGACATCGTTCGGGAAAACCCTGCCGCAGAATGGGCAATTAGGCTTTCCTTTCCGACGGAAAGGGATCTCGCGCCTTCGCCTTCTTCAGAACGAAGCGGCTCTTCCGGTCCCGGTCCTCCTTGTCGCTGTCAACGTCCTCAGAGTCTTCCTGCGATTTTGAAAGTAAAGAAGAAGTGAGAGAAGGAAATTAACTGAAATACAATTCAAGCATTAAATATTTTTGTATGAACATTATTAAGAATTAATCATGTTCTAGAATCAAAATTTATGATCCAGATCCAACCGTACATAATTACTTCACTAATATAAATAAGCACCAATTTAAACTGTTGTCACAAATTGTTCATGGGTAGTCCAATCATTATTTCAGTAATATAACTAAGCACCAATTTAAGATAAAATGGTGATTATAAATTTCATGGATCAGGGATCAATCATTTGTTCCCAGAAGATGTACTGATTCATAAAACAATATGGATTCATGACGTCAATAAGCAGGAATTCAAGAAAAATGGTGGTCATAAATTACATGCATCTGATAATTCATTTGTTCACCAAATAAAAATGATGTACACACTATGGTTTCATCGTGTAAATAAGCACCAGTTTAAGACAAATGGTGATTATAAAATCCATGGATCAGATCAATTAATAGTACCTATAATATAATTCTTGTAATCATAATCACTCTGGTATGATTCATATTCGGATGAATTTAAGTTTGAAATGCAGTGAGCATTACACTAAGCAGGTATGATTTATCACACAAAAGGAATCCTTACAGTTGAATCAAGATGTGCATCAAATATTACAAATCTAGTAAGTACAAACCATAAATCAGATGAGTAAGAACCCCAAAATCATCAATTTGTACAAGAAGTAGCAGATAGGGCAAATCAATCTACCCTATGAGCAAACCCTATGGTGAACAATAAGATCAAGAGAAACAGGGGATCGATCGGAATAGTAGAGTACCTCGCTGCAGTTGTCAGAGGCCTCCTCTTCGAACTCGTCGCACTCTCTCGGGCCATATAACTCGCGGTACTGCTTGGAGTGGCGGTAGAACGGGTCATTCGGATCGAAGCCCTGGTCATCTGCTTGTGCCGCGGGAGCGAGGACGTCTCCCTTGGCCTCATCAGCGATGGCGACCACGGCCGGTTGGGCGGAGCCCTCCACGGTCACGACGCGGCGAAGAGCGGCTCCAGTTCCGGAAGAAGATCCCGCCTCCGCGCCGTCGACTACTACCGGAGCGTCGCCTTCGCCGTCGACGTTGACGACCGCACTCGCCTCCGGCTCGTCTCCGCGAACACGCTTCATCTTCGGGATCTTTGGTGGAAGGGGAGGTCAGTGGTGCGCTGGTGGAGGTGCAAGCAGGGTTTTTCGCCAGAGATTGGGGAATAGAAGTTGCGGGTGGGAGAGACGATGGGGCCGATGGATATACAGTAGGTGCTGCCGTTTGGGTTCCTCTGTCTGACGCGTGTGTGTGAAAACGTGGATTCCTGCATGTAGTCAGTCCACTTTCCCATTACTTTGACATGGGTCCCACGCATGACGGATGGGCAGCCACAGAATTTTCAGTATGGGTATTAAAAACTATAAAATATTTGAAATACGAATTAGTGATCACACATAGCCTCTTCTTGAGTTTAGGGGATGAATTTTTGAAAATTTTCAAACCAAACTGCCAAGATAGCATGCTAGCGTCATTACCCACATGTTGATGCACCCTTATGCCAAATTTCAGTCCATTTCAAGTTAGCTACCTCAAAAAATGGTCAAGAACTGCCCGTTCGAGGTAGACGGGCATAATCTTTCACTACGCACCTCACTTTTGTGAGTGCTTTGGTAGGGAAACAATTTTTTTCTAGTTTGTTATTTTCCATGGAAAGTGTTAGCCACACATTGGCCAATACACAAGGTTTGGAAAGATTTCAACAAATTTTCAATTTTATATGAAAGTTTGAGTGTTTGGTCAAACCTAGGTTAACCTCATTGCACTAAGAGGTTGTCAAACCTTTTTCGAAGTGAAACTTCTGTTGTAGGGTAATGTGGTGACGCCAAATGAGACCAGCACGTGCTCCCAATTTTCCCAATGCCGAAAATGCCCTCACTTGTGTAAATTCACATCAAACTACACCAAACCTCATGAAAAAATTTAATTTGAATTTTGCACATGAATGTCACAACATTTACTCAGTCCCACTTGTTACTGATGATTTTACATTGAATTTAGCATTTATTATGAGTTTTACTCGTTTTCTGTCATTTTTTAATTAAAAAAATAAACAAACACCTAAAATTGTCAGAAAAATCTGAAACTCCTCAGGCACACATACCTACCCTTCATGACCACTCACAAAAAATTTGCAGCTCAATCTGAGTCTTTGAAGTGCAGCTTGCTTGAAAAAGAGCCCTTCACCGACATGATCGATGTGGGTCCACACATGGATCGACCCAACCAACATGAGGTTTCACAAGTGTTATCAGACAAAATCTCACATGTGTGAACAATAACATGCATATGTGGGATGTGTTCTCACATATACCTCACATGCAAAAGGTTTTACAACTTCCGGGGTCGACGATTCGACCGTTATGCCGAAAATGCCCTCACTTGTGTAAATTCACATCAAACTACACCAAACCTCATGAAAAATTTTAATTTGAATTTTCCACATGAATGTCACAACATTTACTCAGTCCCACTAGTTACTGATGATTTTACATTGAATTTAGCATTTATTATGAGTTTTACTCGTTTTCTGTCATTTTTTAATTAAAAAAATAAACAAACACCTAAAATTGTTAGAAAAATCTGAAACTCCTCAGGCACACATACCTACCCTTCATGACCACTCACAATAATTTGCAGCTCAATCTGAGTCTTTGAAGTGCAGCTTGCTTGAAAAAGAACCATTCACCGACATGATCGATGTGGGTCCACACATGGATCGACCCAACCAACATGAGGTTTCACAAGTGTTTTCAGACAAAATCTCACATGTGTGAACAATAACATGTATATGTGGGATGTGTTCTCACATATACCTCACATGCAAAAGGTTTTACAACTTCCGGGGTCGACGATTCGACCGTTATGCTGAAAATGCCCTCACTTGTGTAAATTCACATCAAACTACACCAAACCTCATGAAAAAATTAAATTTGAATTTTCCACATGAATGTCACAACATTTACTCAGTCCCACTAGTTACTGATGATTTTACATTGAATTTAGCATTTATTATGAGTTTTACTCGTTTTCTGTCATTTTTTAATTAAAATATACATGTACAGTTCCATTTTCAGAGTAATATTTTTTCTTTCACGACAAAAACTTG
The DNA here is from genome assembly GCF_019359855.2 of Lolium perenne. NCBI lineage: Eukaryota > Viridiplantae > Streptophyta > Magnoliopsida > Poales > Poaceae > Lolium > Lolium perenne. Next base: position 303,101,885 of record NC_067250.2, on the reverse strand, counting down.
TTCCCTCCAAATTGTAGTACGCCGGCTGCCAAAACGCCCAAATTTTTGGTTCCCTCCACTCCTCCCGCGCACCCCACCTATCAAATATTTCGCCCTCCCTTATATACGTCGTGCCTCTCCCGCATGATTTACGAGCATCTTAACTCCCCACCCCCCCGACCTCATCCTCTCGTGCTCACCCCGATCCGGTGTCTTCGCCGGACGTTCTTCCATCTGGCATCTATCTCCCCGGCCGGTGGTCGCCATGGCCGGCAGTCGTCGAAACGTCGGGGGGAAGGAAAATCGCGCACACACGCCGAAGAAGGCGCCCAGCTCGAAGAAACCCCGAGGTAAATCTGTCGGTGATCGGCTTGTTGTTGTGTTTTTCGGATGGTTAGATCGAGAGATCGGTTTTACATGTCTACCTCGCCCGTTTGACCTATATCTAGATCTTGCATATTTGATAGATCCAATCCCGACATCATACGTCTAGGGTTTATCGTTTTTATTGCAGAGACAATCATGCCATGCTATGCAATCTTTGCCATCCCGCTGCTGTACAATCTTTTGCGTAGACAATTGTTTGCCGAAACACTTAACTGAACTAATTCCAGCCGTTGCCGAAAACAGCCTGACGAGCTACAGTGAACAACGACATTGCTTCAGACTTTTATTCCTCAGTTTCAGAGGGAAGCAGAGTTTGATCTAGAACAATTGTTTGCTGTTTTCTATGGATCTAGTTAGTTTGCATGTGTTTCCCAAATCAATGTGTCAATTAACTCTACATCTAGGAGGTTGATCAGGTCCAAAGGCTATCAACCAAACTACAAAACAATTGACCCATATCTAGGTGATCACAAAACATACTTCCTTTTAAATTCTTTTCTGATTCTAATTTTGTAACCTCAATGATGCTTTTGGTGCGCATGTGCGTTAGTAACTGAGACAAGGGATTAATCAGGTAGAAATGGTGCATCCTAATTACGACTTCAAACAAAAGTAGAGGGACTTGGCTGCATCCCACTGAAAATTATTTGTTACGAGTAGATATCTAAAAGCACATGATGTCCCTTAGCCTGGCATATGCCCCCTCTTATGTTTTGTTCGTCCACATCTTACGTAGACTCTTATGTTTTCAATCATTTGCTGCTGTACAATATTTTGCAAAGACAATTATTTGCTGTTTTCTATGGAATTGGCCCCCTCTTATGTTTTGTTCACGCTCCGCTCTTCCGATTATTTCAGCGCAGACAGAAAACCCCGACAAGCCGGCATATGAGCTTGTCAAGGAGAAACAAATGCAAGAAAATGTAGAACGCATGGAAAAAGTTTTGGCTGAAAGATTTGGACCTGGCCACAAAAATCAGCAGGAATTCTCTAGTTTTGCACGTTCATTAGTGTATGGTGGGATACAAATAGGAACTAGTAACAATCTAAAGGACACAGACTGCGAAGAGAAGGAGGTCGAAGAGGACCCTTCGTACGAACCGAATCCAGAAGAGATAGCTACTGCTGAAGATGATCTTCATTCAGAAGAGGATCAGCGCACTGTCGGCAAAACTTTAGCTCAGGTCTGTGGAACTATGTCTGAACTATGATAGCAAATACGTACATGCTAAATGTTTCCTACTAATGTAGCCTCTACTTTGCTTGCAGATAGTTGCTTCTTCTGCAATAGTTGCACAGACGAAGCGATCCAGACCTGAAGTTGCACCATCCAACATTGCAACAAGATCAATGGCAACAACTGAACCTGAAGCTGGGTCATCTGATGAGCCGACAGCCACTGCTGGTCAGAACACTGAAGGAGCACCCTCACCTAACCAGATCATGACATCTGGAGGCAGCAACTCATCTCCTGAGGACAATCAAATTGTAAACTTTCAGCCGCAAGGTATGGAAGTTTGTAAAAACTAAACACTGTACCGCATATTTTCATATAAAAGAGAATCATTTCATATCTCTTATTTCAGAGACATTGACAACATCTGGTGGTAGTAAGAGAAAGAGAGGTGGACGCAGACCTACCATGGGCCATGGACTACATGAGTACACAAGAAGACATGGTGGCAATAAGATGCCAATTGAATTCTCTGCTGGTGTCAGGAGACCCAAGGATTATATCGAGTCAGCAAAGCTGAGCAGTGAGGTTGGTATTCACAACCGTGAGAAAATGCCGCTTGCAACACACTGGACACAGTACAAGAAAGATGAAAGTCTCAAGCATGTCATTCCTCATGCTATAAGTACAGTAGCGGTGAGTCCTGTACAATCTTGGTTTAACCTAATTAGTATGCTACATGATCAACTATCTAAGAATCTACTGATTAATGCATCACTATTTTGCAGGGAAAGTTTAGTATGGACAAAAATGATGAGGTGGCTCAAGATGTGTGCACTGATATGCTGCAAGTTAGTATTCGGCAGTTCCGATATAGGCTTAAAAAGGAGTATTGGCCGAAAATTAAAAATCTCACACCGGAGCAAGCATATCTGAAGAAGCCAGATCATGTAGAAGAGAAAAGCTGGAAAGAACTGGTGAAGAGATGGTTTGATGAGAAGTACCAGGTACATAAACGTTATTCCTTTCAATAACAGCTACTGAATTCTTACATTTCTCTGATCTGGATAAATAAAATGCATGTACTGAACATAGGTAGTGTGTGTAAAAAATGGAAAGAACAGAGAAGCTGTGAAACAGTTCCATACCACTGGATCTCGAAGCTATGTTGCTCACTGGGAACTTATAGTAAGTGTTCTGAATTTCCCCATACAGTTCATACTTCTGTCATACACAGTGTACAATGGTAATGTGCATTCTACATTTTTTCAGGCAGAAGGCTAAGCAGCAGGAAGAAGAAACCTCTCCAATTGAATTTTTTAGAATCACACACACTAACAAGGCTAACATTATGAGTGCTGAAGCAAAAAGTGCATATGCAAGAAATATTTCATATTAGCACAATATAATATAATCCAGTTTTGTATGTTGTCCATGCAATGATTGTAATCTTTATGTAGGATAAAATGGTGGCAAAAAACGGCGCCACGCAATGAAGATGAACCTGATTTGACTGATTTGCAAATTGTTCAGATAGTTCTGAGCGAGAAAGGCCCATCCACCACCTGCAACAGCACATTCCTACCAAGATTGGGCGTCGCAACAAGCTCCAGGAAGTCTTCTGTCTCAGCTACACGCATCCGAGAGCTACAACAAAGACTGGCAGATCAAGAGCAGAACTCCATACAGGCAGCTGAAAGGTACCAAAGTGAGATGCATGCAAGACTGCAAGAACAAGATCAAAAATTTGAAGAGATCAGGAAGAAGCAGCAGGAAGAACTTGAAGCTCTGAAGAAAGCCCAAGAAGAAAAGACTCTGGCTTTTCAAAAGAGGCAGAGAGAAATGGATGCCGTGCTTAATTTGCTCTTGAGGACATCCCAGCCACCATCCATGTCTGAATCCCAGGGCAACTGATCTATTGCACCACCGTCCTACAACATTATTAATCATAGGTCTTTTAATTTCTTTGTGTTCCAATTGTAATTTTTCTTATGAATCTTTCGGTCTGTGAGAGACATATATACTTCTTGTGCCACCATTTATGCATGATATTTATTGTCTATTTTTTCATATTTCGCCAGTTTTTTTGTTTCCCAAATTTCGCAAATAATTCAAATACTCTCAAATTTTGTCAAATTCAAAAGGTGACGGAAAATGTCACAACGTCACTATTAAATGAAACCACGTGCCACCAATTTCTGGTCCCACTTGTCAGAATTTGTGGGTCCCACCAGTCAGCATTATTGGGACCCATATGTCGGCAACAACCTGGTCCCACTTGTCTGAATTTTGTGGATCCCACCGGTCAGAATATTGAGGGTCCAGCTTGTCATAATATTTTGTGGGTCCCACCATGTCAGCGCCGTCGGACCATGTTGTCAGAAGCCAAATGGGACCCACATGTAAGGCCACGTATGCTTTTTTTGGACAAATCAGAAGCTTCCCAAGATTTAGATATTGACGAAACTTGCAATTTTTCGTGACAAACCTGTCTGTCAACAATAAACCTTCGATGTTGACGAATTTGCAGGTCGTCACCATCAAACATTTGACGTTGACGAAAAAATGCATACCGTCACCCCCGATATTTTATGACGGAGCTTCCTTGACGAACCCCATGACGATCAAATTTCGTCACCGCGAAGTAATGCTTGACGAAAACAGGCCTTCAAATGACGAAAGTGATTTGTGAAAAAAAATGTTTTCATTTGTAGTGCTTAATGCGTCGTGTCGCTATATTGTCGCTCCTTCTCGAGCTTTTATATCTATCGGGTGCGCGAACAGCGCTCCCGATGGGAGTAGCCCCCGAGGCTATGAACAAATGCTTGCGTTTGATCATAGGCTCCCGCAATTTCTATATTGTCATACTCGAATTTTACTTTTTTCCAAAGTAGCCCCCGAGCATTTGGGAAAAAACTTGTATTTGATCAAAGGCTCCCGAGGTAATAGATAAATTTTCCTGCCGCCAATCTTCTTATTTCATACTTGTCGAGATTTTCCCCTTGGTCAAAGTGACCTCAGTGCTAATGATAGCCACGATCTTTGTATCCGAGAAACTCGAGTACTGCTGTCCCTGCCTTGTGGGTCCAAAGTTCCTACCATGTTGACACGTCGTGCAAGTGGGGGACACAGGTCCTCCGCTTTTCCTGGCGCACGTACTGTAGCGCCTGTTCTGTTCCTTTGAAGTAAAAATACCGTTTTACCCCTTTGTTATGAATTCATTGTCCACCGCACGATTTCTCCATCCAATGGTGCTTTGCTCCGCTAAATCCCTATATAAATCCTTCTTCTTCCTCCGTTCATACCTTCGCTCGCGCCGCACCTCTGATTCTCTCTGCAAAAAACCTCCATTGCACCCAGTGCTTCCTGAGTCTTGCTCACGCGCAAACTTTGCTCCGCCACCACCGTTGATGCCACCACGCGCGCGGCTCACTCGCCACAGCACACCCGAATCCAAGATGGCCACTGAAGATCTGGAGTGGGAGAGATCGAAAATCTCCAACCAAGATGTCAATCTGATGAAGAAGCTGGGCCTGATGCAGAAGGACGGCGCCATTCGCTTCCCTAGTGAAGAAAGCTACCCCTCTCCTCCAATCGAATATCGGGTTAGTTTTGTCGACCACCTCATCCGCGGTCTCTCCCCCCAAATCCATGATTTCCTCTGCGGCCTCCTCTTTGTCTATGGGGTTCAGCTGCACCAGCTGACCCCCAACTCCATCCTTCATGTCGCCATTTTTATTACCCTCTGTGAATGCTTCCTCGGAGTTCCTCCTAACTGGGCTCTGTGGAAGCGCATCTTCTGCCTTCGCTGTAATGGCTCCCACAATGCCACCTATAACATAGACGGCGTTGTCATCTGCGTTCGCTCTGACGTCGAGTATTTTGACGTCAAATTCCCTGACTCCGTCCAAGGGTGGCGCAAAAGATGGCTCTATGTTCACGAAGAAAGCGCCAACTCTGTCGAGCACAACATTCCTCCTTTTGATGGAAACGCCAAGATTCTTCGCCGCCGTTCTTGGGATGCTGAAGCTACAGAAGAAGAGAAAACGGCGACAGAGGCCCTCATGTCCCATATTTATGAGCTTCAGAATACCCGAGGCAAGGAATTGTCGGGTATCCAAATCACAGCCTACTTCCTTAGGATTAGAGTGCAGCCTCTGCAGGCTCGCAAAAATCACCTTTGGACTTATGCTGGCGATAGAGATGCTAATAGGCTCTCCAAGGATCTTGATGTAAAGGACTTGGAGAAGCTTATTCGAAGAATTTCGTCGCTCAGCAAGAAAGATCCCATTCCATCCTCTTGCCGCGTTGAACCATACAACGCCGCCAATCCTCTTCCCCAGGTACTTTCCTTGTATGTTTTGTTTTCCCGAATTTTTTATCGACTACTGCTTTTTATTGACACCTTTGCATGTTTCCTTGTTGCTATTTTTCTGCAGAACCATCCGGTCTTAGCTTCTCTTCCTCCTCTTCCCGAAGATGGAGAAGTTGAAGAACAGGCTGTTGTCACTGACGACAACCAGGGTACCTCTCTCCCTGAGAGTGGAGTCGCAGGTTCTCATAAATCTGCGGCTTCCTCTGAAAAAGAAGCTGACTCTGAGGCCACTACCTCAGCACATTCCCCTCCTCCTGCTGTGTCTCCGAAGAACAAGAGGAAGAGAAATGAAGACGAGGATTCCGGCACCTCCAAAGCCGAAGAAGCTGGTCCTTCCGAAGGGAAGAAAGCTTTCGACCCTTTCCTGGATGCCCTCGTCAGCTCGTAAGTCTTTATTCTTCTTTACTGCTTATCTCGCAAAATACTTGTCGTCATTTTTCTTATATTGTCAACGTTGTATTGTAGTGATGACGAGGCAGAAAATCCTCCTATTGACGTGGCTGCTCGAACGAGCACGTCACGTACTTTAGTTGTGTCGGATACTCAGCCTGATGTAGAGGAAACCTCGCCTCCTCCACATAACGTCGAGCATCCAACTCCGCCTGCAAGCCCCCGAGCCTCTTCACCGAAGAGGGCCAGAATTGAACCAGTCGAAGAACCCACCCAATTAAGTGGTGGTTTCACGACTTCTTCACTGAATGACGTAAGTTTGATCCATTACACTTTTGTTTGTTGCTTCTTTTCCCATGTTGCCCCTGAACTTTTCCCACACTATATTTTGACTTTTCTTTCTTTTGGTTTCTATAGCCTTTGATGAAGGAGTTTTTTCGTCTCGGTACCCAATTCATCGGGTACCATGATCTTTCCAACCAGCTGAAAGGTACCATCTTGCTATCTTTTTCTCAATTGCATTTCCTTCCTCTTAATCCTTGTCGCCACATTCAATATTGTCGACTGCTTTTTCAGCCGATCTTGCGGAAGCTAAAAATTGTGCTAACACACTTGCTCTTAAACTGGAGCAAAGTGAAAAAGCTCGCAAGGAGGCTGAAGCAGATGCCAAAAAGGCTAAGGCAGAGGCCGCCACCGTCGAAGATCTTCGAAAGAGACTTCATGAGGCGGAAAACTCTCTAAGCGAGCGCATTTCTGAACAATCTGCTCGCGAGAAGGCGATTATCAAGCGCCTGGTGTCGCAAAGTCGTCGTTTCGTCAGTAAGTACCCAAACTATTTTGACTTCTTCGAACTTCTTCTATCTTGCTTGCTTATCGATAAACTTTTGTCTTAGCAGGAAAGACGGGTCAAGAATATGAACTCAGTGATCCCGAAAATGATCCCGTTCTTGACGCGCTTTCTCTTCTGGAGATTCATGGAGACGAGGCACGCGACGGTCTTGTCGAAGCTGAGGCGGGGTTATCGCGACTTTATCCCTACTTCTTCCCGAAAAAGGAGCAACCCACGCCGTTCCTTGCCCTCGCCAAGTGCTTCAATACTGCCGAAAACCTTGGGCTCAAGCTTCGCCAAGAAAGTTTGAAGGTTGGCGTGGAGGGTACCATTGCCTTAATTGCCGATAGCCAACAGGACATCGACTGGACCAAGGTTGGCGACACGCAAGAGATGGAGACCAAAAAGTGGCAGTCGCTGATCAAGGCTGCAAAACCAAACTCGAAGAAGGTCCTCGCCTATCTTGGGTGCAAGCCAACTCCGGCTCCAAGTTCATCCAAACCGGAGGTCCAGTAGACCGCCTTGTCTTTCCTCCCTTTTTTTCTCCTTTCCTTTCTTCCTTTTGATGCTGTCACCAAAGTAGCTTTTGGCGACATCTTTCTCACTAGATACATTGTAATGTCTTGTAATTATTCTAAAAATAAATGGAATTCTATTTTGCTTGATGATTGATGTCGACCCTTTTTAATTTCAGTTGATATTTGATAACTATACTCCAACTCATGCTCCTTCCGATATTTTGCCTACTTCTTCTCATTCGAGGAAAGTTCTCGTTAATACTGAACTTGGTGAAAATTCCTCGAGTGAGAATTTGTCGCAAGATTTGGAAGAACTTCGGCAACAGCTTCAGTATGCGAAGAGGCAAACACTTGTGATGATGGAAAAATCTCGCAAGGCCTCCGAAGCAGAAAAAATTGCACTTCAACAAGCTCAAGAGGCCATGGCTGCCAAAGAAGCCGCTATTTCTGAAGCTGAGAAAGCAACTGCTCGAGAGAATTCCATGCTTGAGTTGATGAATGAGGCCGCTGTCGATATATCTGGTATTTTATTTCGAACCAAAGCTCCTTCTATCTTTCTGATGTATCCTTTTTGAGATTTTCGTGCTGTCGTCGAATAGGTTCCTTTCTCGATGCTGCGGCTGAAGATGAAAGGGTAAACACGAGGACCAACCTGCTCGTCAATCTTTCCCTTGACCATGGTTGTCTGTTCTGGGCCATTCCAGAACGGACCCGACAAATTGTCAGATTTCAAGACCGTGCTTGTCAGGTTCGCGATTTCCTGGATTTTTGTACTAGAACCTTATCTTTGGTTTACAAAACAATGTTTCCTCGGAACGAAGCACCCGATACTCTTCTTGGCTTGATGGAGAAATTTCGAGATGCTCCAAAAATCCATGGCTTTGTTCGGGCGCAGCTCTCTGCTGGCGCCAGGTTTGCTATGATGATGATCAAAATCTGCCATCCCAAGTTTGATATGAGCCAAATTGTCACCAAGTGCTTGGTGAAGATGGCGAAAAAGAAAAGGGATGTTGGCAAAATTGATGATTATGTAACCCCTGTCGCAGAAGATATGATGGATGAGCTTCTTCGGATGGATTCAGAATTCTTCGTGAAAGGCAGCTATGCTGAACACAGTACTCGTACTTCAAATCGGATGACCATAGACAATATACTAGGCCATAATTGATTTTTCTTTTTCTCTTGTCATGTTGATTTTTTCTCGGGAGTTGTCTCTTGTATGTTGTGGACATGTTCTATATTGTAAAGTCGATAACTGTTTTTATTTTTCCTCATCAAGCCCCCGAGTGTTTCGATGGCGACTTTTCTTTATTGTATGTGCGAGGTTTTTGGACCAAGGCAACTAAGTTATATTGGATATGCTATATTTGCGGGTACGAGCCCCCGTGTCTTGTTGTTGATCGCTATCTTGTATCTTTGTTTATTTTGCGAGGTGTTTGTGCACCAAGGCGAAATATTTTTCGGAAATATATATATTGCAAGTCTGAAGCACAAGCCCCCGAGCCTGTCGAAGAAATATATATCTCAACTATCTTTATTATATTGCAGCCCCGCGAGCCCGCCTCATTAAAAACCTTTCCCGGCCCCACTCGGTGCCCCGAAAAAGGAAAAGAGTGCGTCTGAAAACTCGCGGGTGTTTCAGTACATTGTATTTTTACAAGGAGGACTATATTTCGATACTAAGCGTAAAAACGCCTTAGCTGTGCCACGTTCCAGGGGTTTTTCTCGGGAGCCCCAGATTTCTTGTCTTTGATTCTGTATGCTCCTCCTTCGATGACTTCTGTGACGATGTAAGGACCAAGCCATGGTGACTCGAGTTTTTCAGTACCCTGTTGATTGAGTCGTAGAACTAGATCTCCCACCTGAAAGGACCTTGGTCTCAAGCGTCGACTATGATAATTTTTCAAGTCTTGATGATATTTGGTGACCCTTGATAGTACTTCATCTCGAACTTCATCTAGTGCATCGACATCATCCTCCAATGCTCTTCTTGAAGTTTCCTCATCATATTCTGTGACTCTCGGGGAATCATGTTCTATTTCGATTGGCAGCACTGCCTCAGCTCCATGGACCAGAAAAAACGGTGTTTCCTGTGTCGCTGTATTTGGTGTTGTTCGGATACTCCATAATACGCTTGGCAACTCCTCCGGCCAGGTGTGTCGAGCTCTTTCCAGTGGTCCTAACAAGCGCTTCTTGATACCGTTGCAGATGATCCCATTGGCTTTTTCGACTTGGCCATTGGTTTGCGGGTGCGCAACTGATGCAAAGTGTAGTTTGATGCCTACCTCTGCACAATATGCTTTGAATTCCTAGGATGTGAAGTTGCTGCCATTGTCCGTGACGATGCTATGAGGTACTTCAAACCTGAAGACGATGCTTTTCACGAATTTGACGACAGACGCTCCATCTAGTGAATTTATCGGCTTGGCCTCTATCCATTTGGTGAATTTGTCGACAGCGACGAGCATATACTCGTATCCTCCTGGCGAAGCTTTATGTAACTTCCCTACCATATCGAGGCCCCATTGAGCAAAGGGCCAAGACAATGGTATTGGCATCAGTTCTGCTGCCGGAGAGTGAGGTTTGGCGGCAAATCTCTGGCACGCGCACTACAAGAAAAGTTCTGATAGACAACGTCTCAAAATCGTCCGCTAAGGGGTGTTTTTCGTCGCCTATGGGCCTAACCCGACGATATGGGTTCTGTTGTCGAAACGGCGTCAGGCAAAGTCCTACCACGTTTTTTCCGGTCCGTCGCGCTTGGGTGCCCTTCCGCCACGGAAAATCGGACCGTTGCAGAAGTGTTTCCGGGAGCCCGTTGACTGCTGACGTCATGCAAACTGACACGTGGCAGACGCCGTTAACTAGCAGTTAACGGCGTTAACTGTAGTGACCTCACCCGGTAGGGTGCCGATCCCTGTGTTTTTACTGTGCTAGTCCCTGGATCAATCGCTAGCACACACAGTTTAAGATATAATACCAAGAAACAAAGGTCTTTATTACATCGTATGATCCATAATTACATAATGACTTATAAATTGCATAGCACAAGGCTAGCATTACATCAGAGTTTTTCAACGAACAAACATATAGCATGGAGTCCTTCGTCTTCATGTGCCACAGGCGAGCATGCTGAGGATAGACTCGTAACCCTAATCATCGCAACTCACTCATCTATCGAATATCTACAACAGGTAAAATTACAGCCAAAAACATTTGGTCAATACTTTGAATGTATTGGCAAGATGTCACTATTTAGTGGACACAAATGACGCATAATACCTACATGTATATTTGGCTAGTGGAGTTTAGGCTCTTTGAAGAAAAGCGGGCATTTTCCCTATCTTTTGTAAACATCATTTGTCTTTGAAAATATAAATGTCTAATAGCATGAACCCACGTTCTCATCACACTGGCTCGACAGGGAAGGATACGGCCGATCCAGCTTTAAACATTTCAAATTGTATAAGAGCATGAACCCAAGTTCTCATCACACTGGCTCGCCAGGGATAGACACCAGACAATCCAGCTTCATACATTACTACCCAAGTTTACCCATCAAGTTTTATTATGAAATTGGGATGAGAGAGATCTTCCAACAGCTCGAGGTCCAGTTGCTCAAAGTTGTCCGTAACCGGGGACACGGCTAAGTACTTAGTTTTTAACACTCTGCAGAGGTTTGTACACTTTACCCGCACGACTTAGTCAGCCCCTTTTTCCACCATGATGCTCATTTTGCTCAAATGGTTGGGAGAAGACTAAGACGAGACTATTTTCGGAAGTGAGGCCCTGAGCCCTCAGGACGGACCCGTACCAACCTACACATCTACATCTGCTGGTCACGTCGGGACAGGTCCCTACCACCTACTTAGTCAAGACAGAGCCCATATGACATGCGGCTGTACAAGAAGCTACTAAACATGAAACATGTCCAATCTCTTTTGTTCCTGGGCGGCGGACCCCACCAATTTTCACCGTGCAGACGCTCCACTCGTACCAATCCGCCCAGGTGTTTCATTCATCAAGTTGTTTTCATTTATAACAAAAACATATTTTTCTTCATCACATCTCATCATGATATCCCAACCACGTATCTAATAGCATGGCTAAGCAAAACTACCTACGATGGCAACTTAAGGGAAACTAGAGGAAATTCTAAGACTATAGGATTAGCATAGCATATACTTTGAAAACATCCTACACATGCAATATCTACTAAGTAAAAACTACATGCATAGAAAATATTAGGACATGAGTGACACTTGCATTTTTGGTAGTCGAATAGTGTTCACTTTATTTGAACAAAACACGTCGCTCTCCATATGAACTATAAGATAAAAGACTGCACACCATAAACACACACTCCAACAACAACAAAATCAATCTAACAAACAACAAGTTGTTATTCATTTTATTTTAGTCTTCATCTATCTTATGGCTCAAAGGGAATGAAGGTATGGCATGAGGCATGGCTTGCAAGATATGGCTTTGGAGATGGATTTGTGATATATTGAATTACTCAATTAACTCATTTGTAAATTGAATAGTTCAATAAGCCAATAAAATTAAGTGGGCATGAGATTGACTGCATGATAGTTGTCGGGATTTGGTTCACGGATCCTAATGGATAACAAGGGTTTAACACATGGGATATGTAGTAGGGTTTCTCGACCTCACCGGAGCAAGGTAAAAGTCTAAAATAGGACATGTCACACTTTACTTAAATAACTCAGTTGTTATTTGAATAATGTGAACTAGGATAATATGTTGTGGAGAGATGTGATCATGGAACATGGTGAATGTGTCTAAGTGATTTGCATAGTGGAAGAACGATATTGCGGACCATACAAATACCACGAAAACAAAATAGGAGAATCCGATATGCAAAATGTCCAGAATGATCTAGGCATTTTACTGATTTCAACGGTATAGAGTTTGTCGAAAACCGACATGTAGAACTCAAGGTATAAATTTTACGATACACGGATAGAATTCTAATGGTGCCCGAAAAGTTGTCCGAAAATATTTCTCGGGTGGAAAAACTTCCTACACGAAAGTTGTAGAGAAATATTTGATCTATCAATGCAACAAAAGATCATCTAAAACGAAGTGGTAAATCATGAGATATGGAATTTCAAAGTTGGACGAGAGCTAGTACAACAACACATGTACCGATTGATCAGTTGCATGGAAGTATGGAACTATACATGTACGTGGCTTGTTTCTACTGTCTGTTACCGGCTCGCTCATCCTTGCAAGTGCACGATCCAGAGTTCAAGATTCTACGGAGGAAGGGTATATAGAGGAGATGCTCACGACGGGAACCTGGTCGCTTGGAAACACGCGCGACGGTGACGAGCTCGGTTGGTCCGTGTCGTGGATGCAGAGGTCTCCGGGCGTGCGGAAGGTGAGCGAGGTTGAAGCCAAGGATGTTGATGCACTTGGTCAGATCGATGCCGTCCACGAGCGGTGCCGGGATGCAGCTGGACCGGCGGTGACGTTAGGTCCTAGTCGCCGGCGAACTCCGGCTGCGATAATAGTCGAACCACCGGTTCAGGTATATGAGAGTGCAAGAGATTATTCAGAAGGAAAAATAGATCAGACTTGTTGTACCTAACCATGGTCGTTAGAACGAACTGCTGGAGTGGTGGAGGCGCGGCCAACAGAGACGCTGTGACGCACGAACATGTTCTGGAGGTAGCAAAAGATAAGGGGAGTACACAAGTAAAAGGAATCCAGCTAGATATTCATGTACGCGGCGTACCAGGTCGATGAACTCCGAAGACGTCGCGGCGAACAACAACGACACGATGCAACACCATGTCCTTGAGAAAGGCCTTCGCGAGGGGAGTATTTTGGTGGAGGGAATAGACGAGATGATCATCGAGGGCGACATGATCTAGCGATGAGTTCGAGTTTGAGGCTAACAATGGCATGGGAAGAATCGGTTCTCCAGAGCTCCTCTCAAGAAGCTATCTGAACCAAAGTGGTGGAGAAGAACAAGGGACACAGAGTGCTCTCCTCGGTTCGTATTGAGATGGACTGAGGAGAGAGATCGGGAGGTGTATGCCGACGGGTGGCATTCGGGGCGCTGGTTTGGTTGGGCAGATTAAGACAACTAAATGAAATATAACTTTCCTGAACGGATTCTCCATCAAATATTGAGTAATTTCCGTGGTGAAGTCGAGAGGAAACGGTCACAGAATTGATGGGGAATTAGAGAGGGAAAGATACAGCAGCCATGAACGGAAACGTACGTTCCTAGAGGTCAACGACCGAGGAGGAAGACGAGGAGGTGGGTTCGGTCGCCTTGTTGGGCTGACTTGGGTCGGTTCTTTTTTTTTCTTTTTTTTGTATTCAGTTGTTTCTTCGATAGAAGATGTTTTATAGCTCTGATTTAGGTGAAACAAAATTCCAAAAATTTGTAAAATTAATTTTCTCAGTATAGAACAACATAAAGACTTAGATTTTACATGTTGTTATTTTATTACTTTTATGCCATTGTGGCCATATGCGATAGTTTTAACATGTGCATACCAAACTAGTTTCTAAATTATTTTTTTGTAAAAAAAAACAAAATATTCTTTTAGGATAATAAGAAACTTTTTAATATCCATTTGTGAAAATAAAATAATCATTATATACACTTGGCCTATATGGCTACTTGAGCATTATTTTGCAAATAGAATTTTCTAGGTTTTGTTTTCTCGAATACAAATCCATTAAAGATTTGAAAAACTTGAAATCCAAGATATGTTTGATTTTGAAAATACCTTTAAAAGCAAAATTATTGGAAACCACCATTTTGGGAAAATATTTTTAAATAACTTTAAAAAGTTTTAAATCTTTGTGAATTTTCAATCATGTTCAAACAATCAAGCATTAAATTTATTTTTATTTTACATTCCGAAATTTAGAAAATTTCGGGATGTGACATACTACCACCCTTAAAAGAAATCTCGTCCCGAGATTTGAGAAGGCTAGAAAGAAAGATGGGTATGGGATATATTGGGGTGGGCTACCACCCTTAAAAGAATTTTTTTGTAGGTAGTCTTAGGTCTTGGGTTTAGGATAAGCTCATCTTGGATATGACTTGGCACATCCGAGTATATGACTTGACCTCAGGTCATCTTTTGAAAAATATCTATGGCTTATGGCTTCTGAGCTAATATCCAATAGGCGAATGTTTATTCACATATAGTGATCAACATATCTCTCCAAAGTGATTTTAGTAGGCTTTTTCGTTGGCTTCTAATCCCTATGGGCTAGTGGTCGAAGTACTTTTGATGCTGAGGGGTCACTCTTTGGGTCAACAAGGAGACCAAGATGAGAGGATTTCACGACATTCATCATCTTTGTTTATTGGTGTCTTCGACAACAACCTTCCACCACTCTTCATCTAGTGGCTAGATCTTCAGTATCGTTGTAGTCCTACGCTTGGCAGCACTTGCCAACTATAATGGTATAATATTTCTCCACCCTAAGGTTTAGGCTTATCATCGACGTCTCTTTTGTAGGTATGTCTCTCTAGATTCGCAAAGTCAACATTACGAAAGCGTATAATAATAGTAGGAATGGTGATCAACCCATCATGCACCCAGATCATTACTTCGCATTTGATTTGTTGAATCTCGTATTCTAACACTTGGTCAACCTCACAAGTTTGATAAAAACTTCTATGGAGAGTTGAATCAATGTTTCAGTTCCCATTATTGAATTGTTTTGAAAACACTTCTATCGATCCTTAACTACGATTTTGCGTATCTCACATTATATCCTTCTTCACCTTGATAAGAATCTTCAGGGTTGGTTTCACTACTATTGTCTTCATGGCGAGTTGCCGAGAAAACATTCTCTGGATTGGGTATAGATGAGAATAGATAGAAAGATTCTAAGGGAGAATTCCTACCCAAACACAGCAAATCAAAGCAATTCAGCAAACAACAATCATCTAACAAGCATCAGGCAACATGGTTCAAACACAAACAAAATAGTATGGTCATACCACATTTTGGTAAGATCAATACTTTGTTACTTTATCGTTGGTTCGCTAAAAGAGAACTAATGGTGGTCTAGTCTATTTCTATATTGGATGCATCAATTTTCTATTCCACTCCTTCGGTGTATCCTCCTGTGTTGTGCAGTTTGCATCGAAGTCTTTCTTCAAGTTCTTCATTGGTCTTCCATAAAATTCTTCTTGCGGATTTGAAGAATATCACATGAAGCGTCAGTCCCTCACTTCAGATACAAGGTCATCATCTCTACTTCCTTGATGGATTTCATAAGGTAGGTCATGTAAGGCAAGAGGAAAACATTTCTGGAGATGGAATAGATGAGTAGTACTAAGAAGTTCACAAAGCACACTTTTTTTTGAAATAGGATTAGACAAAAATTTCATCCTAGGGTCTTCCTATTTCTAATCCAAACCTAGGGTCACGAACCTACGGTCAACACAATGCTCTGATACCATCTGTAGTGACCTCACCCGGTAGGGTGCCGATCCCTGTGTTTTTACTGTGCTAGTCCCTGGATCAATCGCTAGCACACACAGTTTAAGATGTAATACCAAGAAACAAAGGTCTTTATTACATCGTATGATCCAGAATTACATAATGACTTACAAATTGCATAGCACAAGGCTAGCATTACATCAGAGTTTTTCAACGAACAAACATATAGCATGGAGTCCTTCGTCTTCATGTGCCACAGGCGAGCATGCTGAGGATAGACTCGTAACCCTAATCATCGCAACTCACTCATCTATCGAATATCTGCAACAGGTAAAGTTACAGCCAAAAACATTTGGTCAATACTTTGAATGTATTGGCAAGATGTCACTATTTAGTGGACACAAATGACGCCTAATACCTACATGTATATTTGGCTAGTGGAGTTTAGGCTCTTTGAAGAAAAGCGGGCATTTTCCCTATCTTTTGTAAACATCATTTGTCTTTGAAAATATAAATGTCTAATAGCATGAACCCACGTTCTCATCACACTGGCTCGACAGGGAAGGATACGGCCGATCCAGCTTTAAACATTTCAAATTGTATAAGAGCATGAACCCAAGTTCTCATCACACTGGCTCGCCAGGGATAGACACCAGACAATCCAGCTTCATACATTACTACCCAAGTTTACCCATCAAGTTTTATTATGAAATTGGGATGAGAGAGATCTTCCAACAGCTCGAGGTCCAGTTGCTCAAAGTTGTCCGTAACCGGGGACACGGCTAAGTACTTAGTTTTTAACACTCTGCAGAGGTTTGTACACTTTACCCGCACGACTTAGTCAGCCCCTTTTTCCACCATGATGCTCATTTTGCTCAAATGGTTGGGAGAAGACTAAGACGAGACTATTTTCGGAAGTGAGGCCCTGAGCCCTCAGGACGGACCCGTACCAACCTACACATCTACATCTGCTGGTCACGTCGGGACAGGTCCCTACCACCTACTTAGTCAAGACAGAGCCCATATGACATGCGGCTGTACAAGAAGCTACTAAACATGAAACATGTCCAATCTCTTTTGTTCCTGGGCGGCGGACCCCACCAATTTTCACCGTGCAGACGCTCCACTCGTACCAATCCGCCCAGGTGTTTCATTCATCAAGTTGTTTTCATTTATAACAAAAACATATTTTTCTTCATCACATCTCATCATGATATCCCAACCACGTATCTAATAGCATGGCTAAGCAAAACTACCTACGATGGCAACTTAAGGGAAACTAGAGGAAATCCTAAGACTATAGGATTAGCATAGCATATACTTTGAAAACATCCTACACATGCAATATCTACTAAGTAAAAACTACATGCATAGAAAATATTAGGACATGAGTGACACTTGCCTTTTTGGTAGTCGAATAGTGTTCACTTTATTTGAACAAAACACGTCGCTCTCCATATGAACTATAAGATAAAAGATTGCACACCATAAACACACATTCCAACAACAACAAAATCAATCTAACAAACAACAAGTTGTTATTCATTTTATTTTAGTCTTCATCTATCTTATGGCTCAAAGGGAATGAAGGTATGGCATGAGGCATGGCTTGCAAGATATGGCTTTGGAGATGGATTTGTGATATATTGAATTACTCAATTAACTCATTTGTAAATTGAATAGTTCAATAAGCCAATAAAATTAAGTGGGCATGAGATTGACTGCATGATAGTTGTCGGGATTTGGTTCACGGATCCTAATGGATAACAAGGGTTTAACACATGGGATATGTAGTAGGGTTTCTCAACCTCACCGGAGCAAGGTAAAAGTCTAAAATAGGACATGTCACACTTTACTTAAATAACTCAGTTGTTATTTGAATAATGTGAACTAGGATAATATGTTGTGGAGAGATGTGATCATGGAACATGGTGAATGTGTCTAAGTGATTTGCATAGTGGAAGAACGATATTGCGGACCATACAAATACCACGAAAACAAAATAGGAGAATCCGACATGCAAAATGTCCAGAATGATCTAGGCATTTTACTGATTTCAACGGTATAGAGTTTGTCGAAAACCGACATGTAGAACTCAAGGTATAAATTTTACGATACACGGATAGAATTCTAATGGTGCCCGAAAAGTTGTCCGAAAAAATTTCTCGGGTGGAAAAACTTCCTACACGAAAGTTGTAGAGAAATATTTGATCTATCAATGCAACAAAAGATCATCTAAAACGAAGTGGTAAATCATGAGATATGGAATTTCAAAGTTGGACGAGAGCTAGTACAACAACACATCTACCGATTGATCAGTTGCATGGAAGTATGAAACTATACATGTACGTGGCTTGTTTCTACTGTCTGTTACCGGCTCGCTCATCCTTGCAAGTGCACGATCCAGAGTTCAAGATTCTACGGAGGAAGGGTATATAGAGGAGATGCTCACGACGGGAACCTGGTCGCTTGGAAACACGCGCGACGGTGACGAGCTCGGTTGGTCCGTGTCGTGGATGCAGAGGTCTCCGGGCGTGCGGAAGGTGAGCGAGGTTGAAGCCAAGGATGTTGATGCACTTGGTCAGATCGATGCCGTCCACGAGCGGTGCCGGGATGCAGCTGGACCGGCGGTGACGTTAGGTCCTAGTCGCGGGCGAACTCCGGCTGCGATAATAGTCGAACCACCGGTTCAGGAATATGAGAGTGCAAGAGATTATTCAGAAGGAAAAATAGATCAGACTTGTTGTACCTAACCATGGTCGTTAGAACGAACTGCTGGAGTGGTGGAGGCGCGGCCAACAGAGACGCTGTGACGCACGAACATGTCCTGGAGGTAGCAAAAGATAAGGGGAGTACACAAGTAAAAGGAATCCAGCTAGATATTCATGTACGCGGCGTACCAGGTTGATGAACTCCGAAGACGTCGCGGCCAACAACAACGACACGATACAACACCATGTCCTTGAGAAAGGCCTTGGCGAGGGGAGTAATTTGGTGGAGGGAATAGACGAGATGATCACCGAGGGCGACATGATCTAGCGATGAGTTCGAGTTTGAGGCTAACAATGGCATGGGAAGAATCGGTTCTCCAGAGCTCCTCTCAAGAAGCTATCTGAACCAAAGTGGTGGAGAAGAACAAGGGACACAGAGTGCTCTCCTCGGTTCGTATTGAGATGGACTGAGGAGAGAGATCGGGAGGTGTATGCCGACGGGTGGCATTCGGGGCGCTGGTTTGGTTGGGCAGATTAAGACAACTAAATGAAATATAACTTTCCTGAACGGATTCTCCATCAAATATTGAGTAATTTCCGTGGTGAAGTTGAGAGGAAACGGTCACAGAATTGATGGGGAATTAGAGAGGGAAAGATACAGCAGCCATGAACGGAAACGTACGTTCCTAGAGGTCAACGACCGAGGAGGAAGACGAGGAGGTGGGTTCGGTCGCCTTGTTGGGCTGACTTGGGTCGGTTCTTTTTTTTTCTTTTTTTTTTGTATTCAGTTGTTTCTTCGATAGAAGATATTTTATAGCTCTGATTTAGGTGAAACAAAATTCCGAAAATTTGTAAAATTAATTTTCTCAGTATAGAACAACATAAAGACTTAGATTTTACATGTTGTTATTTTATTACTCTTATGCCATTGTGGCCATATGCGATAGTTATTGGAAATACCTTTAAAAGCAAAATTATTGGAAACCACCATTTTGGGAAAATATTTTTAAATAACTTTAAAAAGTTTTAAATCTTTGTGAATTTTCAATCATGTTCAAACAATCAAGCATTAAATTTATTTTTATTTTACATTCCGAAATTTAGAAAATTTCGGGATGTGACATTAACCGCTGAAACCCCGTGGTAGATGGTAGGCCCACACGAGGCCTGCCACGTCTTAAGCGGGCCGGCCCATTAAGTTTGCAGGCCGGGCCAGCTGACTTAGTTTGACCGATCAACTATGTAGTTGGGCTGGTCCATTAGTTACGTGGGCCGGGCCTAACCTCTAAGGTTGACTGGTCAAAACATTAATGGGCCAGCCCACTAAGAATGTGGGCCGGGCCAAATGCACTCGTTTGACCGGTCAACAGTCAAAAGGGCCGGCCCACAAGACATGTGGGACCCACTTTCCTGTTATCGGGCCGGCCCATTTACCTAGTGGGGTCCACCTTAAAACAACTGGGCCGGCCCAAGAAGTTATTGGGCCGGCCCAATTAGCATGTGGGTCCCACTTTACTGCTATCGGGCCGACCCATTCAGTACGTGGGGTCCACATTAGATCAAATGGGCCGGGCCAAAAGCACAGGTGGGTCCCACTTTCCTGTTAAAGGGCAAGCCCATTTAGTATGTGGGGTCCACCATATAGCAAGTGGGCCGGCCCAACAAGATAGTGGGCCGGGCCAAAAGCACAGGTGGGTCCCACTTTCCTGTTAAAGGACCGACCCATTTAGTATGTGGGGTCCACCATATAGCAAGTGGGCCGGCCCAACAAGTTAGTGGGCCGGGCCAAAAACACAGGTGGGTCCCACTTTCGTCTTAAAGGGCCAGCCCATTTAGTATGTGGGGTCCACCATGTAGCAAGTGGGCCGGCCCAACAAGATAGTGGGCTGGGCCAAAAGCACAGGTGGGTCCCACTTTCCTGTTAAAGGGCCGGCCCATTTAGAACGTAGGGTCCACCATATAGCAAGTAGGCCGGCCCAACAAGATAGTGGGCCGGGCCAAAAGCACAGGTGGGTCCCACTTTCCTCTTAAAGGGCCGGCCCATTTAGTATGTGGGGTCCACCATAAAAGCAATTGGGCTGGCCCAACTAGTTAGTGGGCCGACCCAGTAGTTTGTGGGGTCCACCTTACAGTAAGTGGGCCGGCCCAATTAGTGTGTGGGGTCTACCATAAATAAAGTGGGCTGGCCCAATAAGTAAGTGGGCCAGTCCGTTTAGTTGCTGTTTATATGCCGGCATAATAGGCACTTTAGGATTTTGCGGGCCGGCACATATGTGATTTCGCTTAATTGGGTCGTTTAAGGGATGGAAATTCGTGATTTAGATACTTAGAATATTTACGCAGCATTGATTTCTGTCGGATAGCCTCACTTACCACAAGCACCGAAGAAAAAATGCGCGAAAGAACTATAAAAACTAACTAAATATTACATCAGCTGCAAGGCTTTGAAAAAATATTACAGAACCCAGCGAAATTGAATGGTAATTAAACCTAGCAATACAATGAAGCGATCCGGCAATCTTTTAAGTTGTCCATGCAGCACCTATATCTGAAACAAAGACATTACAAGTTAAGACAGCAACAATGGAAAGGCAAATACACTACAATATTGTTTGCCAAAGAATTTGGAAGTCATCATTTCATCGTTATAACAAGATCATTGTAATGCGCACAATAAGCAAACAAAGAGTGCATGCCGCATACCAACAGCCAATATAACAGAGCATGTTAGAATGAAACAGCAGACTTACTACTGTCGAGTCCCATGCAAACCAACATGTTCAGGGAGTACAAAATTGACATGAACAACATAGTAGCAGGCTATAAATTTTGTAAAAACGACTGAGCAAGATGAAGTTATGATGCCTACATCTACAGAGTAGGGAATGTAAACCAAACATAGTAGCAGGCTATAAATTTTGTAACAACGACTGAGCAAGATGAAGTTACGATGGCAAAAGCTAAAGAGGAGGGAATGTGAACCAACATGTGCCAAGTGCAATTACTTCATTTTGGCCGTGAACTAAATAATACTCCTGAACTTATAGTGAAGGGGATGCAAATCAAGATGTTTCGGGATATAAACTTGTAATGAGCAACACATAGAGGATAGTTAATGCTGGAGCTTAGGATGGACCAGATACAGAATATAGTAGGATCACCTGTGAACTTGTATAAGAGGGAATGCAAACCAATATTTTCAGCATTCCATATGTGAGCGTCATGCCAAGTCAGAGAAACAAGTCAATAATGCAGCTTTTGAAGAACAAGATGGCACGCAAAATTATTATCTAGTAATATGACAAGTTTATTTGTACTACAGGCTAGATAGCAGAGTGATAGCATGCCAAACTAAGTCCTTACTTTGTTAGCTTACAATGAAGTAGATACAAAACAATGGCATCACCTGTAGTACAGGGAATGCAAGCCAACATGTTCATGGAGTAAAAAATTGGCACAAACAACATATTAGCAGGCCATAATTTTTGTAACAACGACTGAGCAAGATAAAGTTATGATGGCTAGATCTACAGAGCAGGCAATGTAAACCAAATATAGAAGTTACGATGCCAAAAGCTATAGAGCAGGGAATGCGAACCAACATGTGCAATTACTTAAAATTGGCCATGAACTAAATAATAGCAGGATGTTACTATAATACCTATAATTTTTGTAACAACGACTGAGCAAGATAGAAGTTATGATGGCTACATCTACAGAGCAGGGAATGCAAACCAAAATGTTCAATCGCTTAAAGTTAGCAATGAACTAGAAAATAGCAAGGTGTTACGGTCATAGCTAGGAATGAACTAAAAGAGCTTCAGACAAACAAGCATCTGAACCCAGAACATGGCGCTAAAACAAGAGACTTACATTAGGAGAAGCACTCTGTGGGAGTCACAGCATATCTTCCTGGGGTTGATAGATCCAGTGATGAAGTACGCAACATGTGCTACTTGGGGTTGGAGAGACGGCCATTACACTTCATGGTTACTCATCTCATCTGCAAAAACGTAACGGCGCGTCGTTAGCACAAACAGGTTCCCCCAAGATTAAACAAGAACTTGCAGGCAAGCAATAGAAACGCGACAGTAGAAGAGTTTAGATCATGCACGGCGCCGGTGAAGCAGATCCGGTTCATGCACAGCGGTGTCGGTGAGCAAGATCCGATGCGGCGGACGACGGATCCGGCGAAGCGGCTCCGGTGGGGTGGACGATACCGCAGCTGAAGCGACTGCGGTAGACTGCTGGATGAGCATATGGTTTCGAGGTTCGGCGGGGATGATCCGGTCCGGTTGATGACGGCGTCGATGAAGCGGCTCCGGCAGGCAGCCGGATGACGAGGATCGCGAGGCCTCGGGTAGGCCAGGGAAGTCCGGCGGGGATGTTCCGGTGCGGTGGTCGTGGAGGTGGGAGAGAGGGACTTGGGAAGTTTCGGTGGGTGGTCTGAGGGAAATGATTTTTTTTGGGGAGGGTTTCCGGGCTAGGGAGGTGGTGATCCAAAAAATGACGGGCAGACCCCCCCACCAACCGACTTTGCTGTCATCTCCACAGGGGTAGAATGGGAATTTGGAAGCGTGTGAAATTTTTGTATTTTGTTGGCGGGAAGTTTTGCCGCTATGAGATTTTGAATTTAGCTAAGGTCCAACTATAATGATAAAAAATTGTGAGACCGTACTAGTACCTCTGTTCATGGCCGAGTGCAAAATCAAATCATCATCACATTAAATACCGGTTACTACCATGATCATCATCTATCTTCTGGACAGAGATCCAGTGCCCCCACGTTCACAGGGCGCAGCGTGACCTGAGGCTTCCCATCCACCATTCGTTTCAATCCAACGGCAAGGAAAGCAACAGCGTGACCCGATTAATTTCTGCTGAACTGAAGAGCTGCTGTGTTCTCTCGAACCTGAACAAATAGAGAAGGGAACTGAAGATGATTTCGGTTCCGAGCGCATCTGGCCGGGCCAAACATGCGTCTGGTACAAAATCCAGCGGGACGACGCATAGTGACTGGGCCGTTCGCAGCGACGCAAACATGCCCAAATATGCGTCTCGGATCCGTCGCGCGGACGATGCGTGGACGCGTAAAGTGTCCGCTCGCGTCTGGCGAACGTTTCGTCGGGCCGCTGGCAGCGGTGACCCAGCGTCGATGCGTCTTCTTAGGGCGCCGCTTCAGCAGTCTGCGGCCGCGTAATGGCGATGCCTCGCGTGGCGCGCGCCGTCACCTACCTCTGCGAATGGCGACGCCACGCGTGCAGCGGCCGTCGCTTGCCTCCGACATATATATACAGGGGTGCGCGCATATCGTCTCCTCCCACACTAAACCCTAGCCGATGTCGCTCAACCTCCTACTCACCGCTGTTTAGTGTGGGAGGAGATGATATGTGTGCGCTCCTGTTTATATAGGTCGGAGGCATGCGGTGGCCGCAGCACGCATGGCATCGCCATTCGCAGAGGTAGGTGACAGCTCGTGCCACGCGAGGCATCGCCATTTTACGCGACTGTGGACTGCCGAAGCGGCACCGCTGAGAAGACGCATCGACGCTAGGTCACTTCCAGGTGGGCCCAACGAAACGTCAGCCAGACGCGAGCGGACACTTTACGCGTCCACGCAGCGTCCGCGCGATGGATCTGAGGCGCATATTTAGGCATGTTTGCGTCGCTGTGAACGGCCCAGTCACTATGCGTCGCTCCGCTGGAGCGTGTACCAGACGCATTTTTGGCCCGGCCAGATGCGCTCGGACCGAAATCATCTTCTGTTCCCTTCTCTATTTCTTCAGGTTCGAGAGAACACTGCAGCTCTTCAGTTCAGCAGAAATTAATCGGGTCACGTTGTTGCTTTCCTTGCTGTTGGATTGAAACGAATGGTGGATGGGAAGCCTCAGGTCACGTTGTGCCCTGTGAACGTGGGGGCACTGGATCTCTGTCCCTATCTTCTTAATCCAATTCAAAAATGGGTTTGAAATATTTCAGGATTGGTGGGAGATTTTGCCGCCCGACTGAGATTAATTTAAACCACACGTTCGACAATTCAAACTTGAGACCTTGGCTATGATACCATTTAAGTTCGAACTGATTGAAAAAGGCTATGCAATTAATTTATACAACATCCACAGGAACAACTACCAAGTTGATCCCAACCGCAGATAAATGCATCCACCAACAAAAGTAGGAAAGGTGCCATAATCTAAGGAAACATTTCACAAGACCAATGTACTCACTATGTAGTGTTCATCTCCAATTATCTATGGCATTTTCTTAGTCTTTGGGAGATTATAACGAACTTGATTGGCCTCGTGCAGTAGGGCATCACATGCTTCTAATCTCAATCTCAACATGTCAACTTTTGTTCTTAGCATAGCTGTTGCAACTCGTTCTACTTGGAGTTGTTCCTCCAAAACTTGAGCAGAGAAAGACTTGGACTTGGGCTTCAAAACCCAGCATTTCGCAGGAAAGAGTTTTTGGTGATATCTTTATCTTTCCCATGTTTTGCCATCTCGAATTTCATATTAGCATGACAAGTTTTGAGTTGTGTAAAAAGAAAAGTTATTACAGAGAAAAATGCAGATGGTAGATTTAATGTGTAGGAACGACTTTTAATCATACAAGTTGGCATGCCTGGCTATAATAAGGACCATCTATCTTGCTAGCTGGCATAATTATTAAGGTATTATTAATGGGCTACCATGTTCATAGTCTTCGAAGAAACAGCCTTTATTGCATTACGAGCAGAAAACAGTTCACACATGCGCTCAGATTCAAATTTTCAGCATGCAGCCGATTTATGGTTTAATTGAAGTACACAACAGGATATTATTTCACACAAAATACAGCAGCCACATGGAACATATCTAATTTTAGTACAACAACAAAATTTGCAATTAATACAGACCACGTAATTTTGAACAAAATTTTGAGCAGTAAGTAATTACAGCATTGGCATCAGCAGTCCACTTGACTGAACAACAGAATCAAAGTTTATTTAGACACCTTCAATTCCCAGACACATCACAACTGGCTTACCATGACAAGTGCATAGGAGATTCTTTAGAACATTTTCTGTCAAAGTTTGCCTATTTTTCAATTCATGTATCTCTTGGCGTGTGTTGGCAATTATTTCATCAGTATCTTTGTTTTCCCGCCCAAATATATCAACTGCCTCTTGGAGTGCATCCCCGAAATCTCTTTGTGCCGGATTAAGTTGAGCAATAGATACCATGGGCCTATGCGAGCAATATGCACTCTCACTGCTGCTTTGTGAAACATCAATACTTGAGGCATTGGCCCTTGCTTCTGGCTTTGTAGCTTTATTTGAAGCCTGAAATTTAGATAAAACAAGTTACAACATCATATGATGCAATAAAAGACCTCCAATTTCAAGACCATCATTGAGCTGATATAACATAGCAAGCAATCCAAAATATAGCCTCGTACATCTATTTCTTCTGGAACGGTTGGTGTACTGGACTCAGTGGACCAATGAGAGCACATGCATCTGTCACTGTTGCTCTGTGAAATGACCGCAACACTTGATAAATGGGTTGTCCCTACTGACATTACAGATTTGTTTACAGGCTGAAACTAAGACAAAACAAGTTAAAATGCAATACAATACACGGCAAACATACAGCATTGTTGACATAATTTTGAAAGAACCATGGGCAGATATAACAAAGAAACCAGTTAAGCCACATGCCTCTTAGAACAAACCAAACTAGATCATGGCGATGATGTATACAATGAACCAAGCAACTAGACATCATGTGCCCAATAACGAATCCAGGTCACTGCACAGAAGAAATCTAGCAAATAGCCAAATACAGTCAAAACATGTGCATGTTGGATTGGATACAATTAGGAAAATAATGTATGATTGATTTAAGCATGACTCAGATAGTGCCTTCGACAACGTAGAAGGTCAATGCAACAATTAATTGTATGGCTTGTATGAAGTGCCATAACATTTAAATTAAGCATAACGAGGCATTGCTTAATCTGAGAACTAAGTGCTAGCTCAGTGGCAAGGCTTGCGAGTGCACAGCCAGCCCACCCGGGTTCGAGTACCAATGGGACCGAATTAAACACGAATGAAGCGAGATGTCAGTACAAGTAGTGGCAATAGAAATGCAAAATCCATAACAGGGCCAATGACAACATTCACTTGCCAACAAAATCTAAGGCTTTAGCTTTCATATACCATCAAAATTTAAAATAGTGTAATCCCCCGAAAGAGTATCATGGTATCATTTAATCTCAGCCATCTCACCCCTAATACCAAACATGTATCATTTAATCTCAGCCGTTCTTTTGTTTTACTCAAGAAAACATTTTTGTTTTGGGAGTTTATAGAAGCACAAGCCATAGTCTACATTGGCACTGTGTTATGAAAAATATCATCTTCATCGTACATGGTTATGTGAAGATATTGATATATAATTCTGTGCTAGGAAAACAAATAGCAATTACTATGTTACAAGAACCATCTTCAAGCTCGAAGATACGAAGTTCATTGGTCCACCAACCAAGGCTGATAAAATATTATATATTAATTTAGTACTAATATTTCGTATTTACTGATATTAAGGTCTAACTTTTTTTCCCATGACAAACCAGTTTTGATATAAAATCTAACGGTGGCCATGTGTGGGTCACATAAAAAGTATTGATGTAGTAAATTTATACATAGATATTGGATAATGTATTTTAAATTTCAAAAAATATGGTACGGAGTAGAAATATATAAATTAGATAGTCTTGTCATGCAATATGCATGCCGCAAAAGGTAAGATAGATCCTTAAAAATTCTCGACTCTAATCACAAAAATATACATAATCCTAATGGGGTGTCCATGAAAAAGTTTTGTCACTTTCGTATTAGGGTATACTTCTATTTCATAGTGACTAAAAAACTTAATTGTAGTGAACTCACATATTACTCCTTCCATTACTTCTTTTAGGGTGTATTAGTTTTTCAAAAGCCAAACTTTAGGCTTTGTGAGTAATTTTAGCAAAAAATAATAATTATCAACATCAAATAAAATATGGAAATATATTTTAAAATTATATATGTCGTGACGTGCAAAGCACGTGCTACTTACTAGTAGATTACTAGAAAATGAATGAAGCAATTGAACATGGAGCGTATTATATAAATAGCCAGATCATTTGAATATGGATATACCACATCATGTCAATGGGACTCAGAAAAACAAAGCTAGACATTTAAACAAGTAATATAACTATTTTTTTCACAATGTTTCAAGTAGAATAGGAAG
Source organism: Lolium perenne (assembly GCF_019359855.2). NCBI lineage: Eukaryota > Viridiplantae > Streptophyta > Magnoliopsida > Poales > Poaceae > Lolium > Lolium perenne. Next base: position 303,073,794 of record NC_067250.2, on the reverse strand, counting down.
CTAGGTTAGGAATAAAGCAATCATGTTTCAAGTAGAATAGGAAGCTAGGTTAGGAATAAAGCAATCATGTTTCAAGTAGAATAGGAAGCTAGGTTAGGAATAAAGCAATCATGTTTCAAGTAGAATAGGAAGCTAGGTTAGGAATAAAGCAATAAAAAAACACGAAGTGCATCATTTCAGCTAGGATCATTTCTATCAAACTTCATGCACTAGCCATGGAACAACAGGCAAACTCAATGAAGCAACAGGCAAAAAATTAACATAATAGAATTTCAGGACTTGTTTAACATAGCCAAATCATGTAACTTATACCCAGGCATGCCGGATGCCAGATGGGTCAAAGGCAGTGTGCAATGTTCCATATGGTAATTGTTTATATTTTATTAGATTCCATTAGGAAACTTAGGTAGTGCAACATATAGAAAAATGATGCAATTGAACTACGCACAGGAGGTAAATTAACATTCCAAAAAAAACAGGGAACTTACGTGAGCTTTTTTTTGAGTCACACGGACCTCATCAGGTACTTGGACAGAAGAACCTGGTGCCTCACTGTTTCTCCTCTGCATGAAGGAGAGGCCAATTGTAAACAGAAACAGGATCCAAGATATAGAAGTTTGCATTAAGCAATATACAAAAAACAGCAGGTACTTACATGATTATAGGCGAGCTTTACTCTACGTTTCTGAGTGTAAGATGTGCCTGCTGCACGTGTAATAACAACAAACAGTTACGAGTCAAGGATTTGCTATAATTAAATTGACACCAAACAGCAGTAGAAGCATTATGACGTGCATAAACATGTAATACAGGATCGCAGAAAGATATCAAACATGATGTAACTAGAGCAGTAGCCTACGGCCAAATAGTGAGAAATTGTAATCGTGTCAATGGTGGACTTGTATAGCCTACCCCAACTTGTTTGGGAATAAAGGCTTTGTTGTTGTCAATCGTGGACATGTAGAGCATTCAACGGTTCATGATTGGTGGCTCATATTTTGTAGAGTTTCAGCGAATGGGTGGGTTAAATCACTCAGACCACCACACTCTGTATTTATATCATCTGAGTTAGGGTTACAATACCACTGGACATGGGCCTCTATGGGCCTCACACTGGATACAATATTACTACAGCGCTACTACTAAACTCACTCATGGTCCAACACACCCCCTCAAGATGATCATGGGTAAACAACCATGGCCATCTTGCAACAACAACATGACACATATGACAACGACGAGTAATGAACTTTCAGCATAACTCCTAGGATACATGACAGCATTGCACTTTCCATCATCTTGTCATCTCGATTCATCTCTTCATCAGCAGCGAAGACATCCAGCTTCAACCATCTGGGATAGGCACAACTCCTAACCATACACGTCCTCAACAACCCCGGCTGCCTCACCACACAAGTTCCGCAGAACCATCCACACTCGCCTCAATGTCCTCAGCCTCTCTTCTCCACTGCCCGGCCACTGACCTCTTCCGTCTCTCCCACAAACCCCCAGCCAACTCCTGCCTCAACCATCCACTCCTCAAGCACCCATGCCTATCCCCCGGTCAGGCCTCAACCAGTCTCACCTCAGGCACGCATGCCTTTCCCCTGGACATATCCACAACCATCACCATCACTACTAAACCGCAGCCTCATCAACTCCATCACGACTCAACCGCAGCCTCATCAACTCCATCACAACATATCCTCACAGCCTCACATCTCCATTTTCTCCTCACTTCCACTCGGATGGCGCCTCGTCTGCGCGCCCTGGCCAACCTGGCAGACCGCACCTGGCCACATCGACCGGCTCGCGCTGGTCAATGTCCAGCACCAACCTCCGTCTCCGCCCTGCGCTCAAAGGCTCGGCCCACTCCGCATGCCTCCAACATCTCCCCCTCGCACGGATCCAGATCTCTCTGCCACAGATTAACTTCCTCTTCTCTCCTTTCTAAACCAAAACAATTTTCACCCTCTTCTTTGTCCCCGCGCGAGCAGCCGCCGATCTCACACAACTCACATCGCTGTGTGTGATAGCCGCAACCCACGCAGAGCACCTGATGCGGCCTCCCGCCGCCGGGATTTCTACATCTCAACGGTGGTTTTTGTGGTCAAAGGAAGAACTTGTATGGTACTGTTTGGGGCGGCTAGCACTAGCAGGAAGGAAACCTAGGCTCTGATACCATGTAGAGTTTCAGCAAATGGGTGGGTTAGGTCAGGGAAAAAATACTTATGCGTCGTGTTTAAATCTAAAGGATGAGGTGGTTACCAACGAAAGCACTTGTAAGTTAAAAATATAGCAAGAATTCAGAAATACAGTCAGCTGCAATACTCCTAACAGAACAAAACGCGCAGGGATGTCTGGTTACCTATTTTTGGGCGGCGTTTATACGTGTTCCGCGTTCTTACGGGTGACGTGGAGGTCGGCGAGGGGACTGCTGTTGCGGTGGGTGCCGGGGAAGCAGATCTTGGGGGGTCGGAGAAGGACATGCTGGGCGGTCGATGAAGTGTTCAGCGCGCCGGCCGAAGTAGAAGGTCGGTGAAGCAGATGATGTGCAGTGCACGGGGACGTCGGTGTCGGCGAAGCTGGTCAGGTGCGGTGGTCGATAGAGTCGGCGAAAGAGATACGGTGCAGTGGACGCCGGAGTAGGTGCGGATCAAGCGGATAGGGCAGCCTCGAGGTTTGAAGCCGTGGCAGCTTGAACGGCGAAGTGCGGCGGTGATTTTCCGGTGCGGCGGCCGTGAAGGTGGGAGGTAGGTAAGAGGGGCGATTTCTCTGAGGGCTTGCGGGCGAAACTAGGGCGAAGCTGGGCGATAGAGGAGAAAAAGGGAATTTCGCAGTCCTTCTTTTGAGGGGAAAAAATATTCGCAGATCTGAAACTTTGCGGCGCGAGATATTTGGGCGTTGGCGGGGAATTTTACCGCTCGATGAGATTAAATTTTGGCTGCAGTAGGTAATAATAATAAAAAATAGTAGGCCCTACTAGTAGTACTGTAAGTCTGTTCAGGAATCCAAGGGGGTCGAGGTAGAGGAATCCATTATGTGAATCCACATTTCAAAGTGTCAAAAAATTCTAAACTAAAATTTTCCTGTAAAAAAGACAAATTTTGATGCTGTAACACGACTACGTACAGCACATTTTTTGCCTTTTTTGTACACACCACACAAAATGTTGTTTTTCCACAAAAACTTATGAACGAACATAGGATGTCACAATGTATACCAAAAAAATTATGTCAGATTTTTTTAACATTTATATAATTGTTTTTTATTATTTTCAATAATGGGTGCATATGCACGCGTGTGCCAAAACGCCACCTCCAGGGGCTAGGAGTTTCTAAACTTCTTATGGCACATCAAATAAAATGTTGTTCAATCAATAATAATAATGTGCTTATGATTGTTACTCCCTTCCACCATTAATAAAGTCCACATCGGTTTCGTGTCAAACTTTGACTCGAGATTTAGGTACCCACATGATAGTGCTAGTATCATAGCTAGTATCATACACATTGGTCCCACAAAACTGCTGATGTGGCAGCTAATTAAGTAGGAGAGAGGAGATTAGTGTAACATAGGTAGATATTGTATCATAGCGCAAACAACGAGATACATGCTTAGGGTTAGGGGTAGATACATGATTTTTTTGGTTTGAATATGTCTAGACCTTATTTATCAACTTAATTGAATGCTTACTATATAACATAAGAAGACCTTGTTTTTTATTTTATTTTTTAATTTTTATACGGATTTGAATCTTGGTCAAATCCTAGGTTTCACCAAGATTTGAATAAGTTTAAAACATGAATATGAAAAAGTAAGCATGCATGTATGCTTCTTAATTAATCACTTCAAAATGAAGCTCTTGGGAGGGTTTTTGAAATTTCCATGTTTGAAACCAAAAACCACATATCATCATGCTTGACTTCATGAGACAGAGTTTAGGGTTAGGGGTAGATACATGATTTCTCTGGTTTGAATATGTCTAGACCTGGTTTATCAACTTAATTGAATGCTTACTATATAACATAAGAAGACTATGTGCCTTGGTTTTTCATTTTTTGTTTTTTTTTAAATTATGCCCATTTGAATCTTGGTCAAATCATAGGTTTGACCATGATTTAAACAAGTTTAAAACCTGAATATGAAAAAGTAAGCATGTATCCTTCGTAGTCACTCCAAAATGAAGCTCGATCTTGAGAGGGTTTTTGAAATTTCCATGTTTGAAACCAAAAAACCACGTACTTATCTTCATGCTTGACTTCATAAGACAGAGTTAGGGGTTAGGGGTAGCTTGATACATGATTTTTCTGGTTTGAATATGTCTAGACCTTGTTTATCAACTTAATTGAATGCTTACTATATGACATAAGAAGACCTTGGTTTTCATTTTTTATACCCATTTGAATCTTGGTCAAATCATAGGTTTAACCAAGATTTGAACAAGTTTAAAACATGAATATGAAAAAGTAAGCACGTAAGTATGCTTCTTAGTCACTCCAAAATGAAGCTCTTGGGGGGGTTTTTGAAATTTCCATGCTTGAAACCAAAAACCACTTCTCTTCATGCATGCTTGACTTCATATATAAGACAGAGTTTAGGGTTAGGGGGTAGATACATGATTTTCCTGGTTTGAATATTTGTAGACCTTGTTTATCAACTTAATTGAATGCTTACTATATAAGATAACAATACCTTATTTTTTTGAATTTTTATACCCATTTGAATCTTGGTCAAATCCTTGGTTCCACCAAGATTTGAATAAGTTAAAAACATGAATATGAAAAAGTAAGCATGTATGCTTCTTAGTCACTTCAAAATGAAGCTCTTGGGAGGGTTTTTGAATTTCCATATTCGAAACCAAAAACCACATATCTTCATGCTTGACTTCATGAAACAGAGTTTAGGGTTAGGGGGTAGATACATGCATGATTTTTCTTGTTTGAATATGTCTAGACCTTGTTTATCAACTTAATTGAATGCCTACTATATAACATAAGAAGACCTTTTTTGCTTTTTTTTTGAATTTTTATACCCATTTGAATCTTGGTCAAATCCTAGGTTTCACCAAGATTTGAATATGTTTAAAACATGAATATGAAAAAGTAAGCATGCATGTATGCTTCTTAATTAATCACTTCGAAATGAAGCTCTTGGGAGGGTTTTTGAAATTTCAATGTTTGAAACCAAAAACGACATATCTTCATGCATGCGCTTGACTTCATGAGATAGAGTTTAGGGTTAGGGGGTAGATACATGATTTCTCTGGTTTGAATATGTCTAGACCTTGTTTATCAACTTAATTGAATGCTTACTATATGACATAAGAAGACTATGTGCCTTGATTTTTCATTTTTTTTTCAATTTTTCCCATTTGAATCTTGGCCAAATCCTAGGTTTGACCATGATTTAAACAAGTTTAAAACATGAATATGAAAAATTAAGCATGTATCCTTCGTAGTCACTCCAAAATGAAGCTCTTGAGAGGGTTTTTGAAATTTCCATGTTTGAAACCAAAAAACTGCGTACTTCTCTCCATGCTTGACTTCATAAGACAGAGTTTGGGGATAGGGGTAGCTTGATACATGAATTTTCTGGTTTGAATATGTCTAGACCTTGTTTATCAACTTAATTGAATGCTTACTAGATGACATAAGATGACTATGTGCGTTGGTTTTTCATTTTATTGTTTTTTTATTTTTATGCCCATTTGAATCTTGGTCAAATCCTAGGTTTGACCATGATTTAAACAAGTTTAAAAAATGAATATGAAAAATTAAGCATGTATCCTTCGTAGTCACTCCAAAATGAAGCTCGATCTTGAGAGGGTTTTTGAAATCTCCATGTGCGAACCAAAAAAACCACGTATTTCTCTTCATGCTAGACTTCATAAGATAGAGTTTGGGGTTAGGGGTAGCTTGATACATAAATTTTCTGGTTTGAATATGTCTAAACATTGTTTATCAACTTAATTGAATGCTTAATTACTAGATGACATAAGTGTAGGATAACGTTGCATAGAAAACAAAAAAATTTCCTACCGCGAACACGCAATCCAAGCCAAGATGCAATCTAGAAGACGGTAGCAACGAGGGGGTATCGAGTCTCACCCTTGAAGAGATTCCAAAGCCTACAAGAGGAGGCTCTTGTTGCTGCGGTAGACGATCACTTGCCGCTTGCAAAAGCGCGTAGAAGATCTTGATCACGATCGGTTCCGGCGCCACGAACGGGCAGCACCTCCGTACTCGGTCACACGTTCGGTTGTTGATGAAGACGACGTCCACCTCCCCGTTCCAGCGGGCAGCGGAAGTAGTAGCTCCTCTTGAATCCGACAGCACGACGGCGTGGTGTCGGTGGCGGTGTAGAAGTCCGGCGGAGCTTCGCTAAGCTACGCGGGCAATATGGAGTGGAGGAGCAAAGCTAGGGTTTGGGAGGGGGTGGCCGGCCACTCAAGGGGGGCGGCCAGCTTATGGTCTTGGGGTGGCCGGCCCCCTCCCTTGGCCCCTCATTATATAGGTGGATCCCAAGTGTTGGTGTCCAAGTCTTCGAATAAGACCCGAAACCAAAAACTTCCATAAGAGGTGAAACCTAGCCCAACTAGGACTCCCACCCAAAGGGTGGGATTTCCACCTCCCATGTGGGGGGGGGGGGGTGGCCGGCCCCCTATGGTGGAGTCCACTTGGGACTCCACCCCATCTAGGGCTGGCCGGCCATGGTGGAGTCCCATGTGGACTCCACCTTCCTTGGTGGTTTCTTCCGGACTTTTCTAGAACCTTCTAGAACCTTCCATAGAACCTTCCGCGACATTTTATTTCACATAAAATGACATCCTATATATGAATCTTATTCTCCGGACCATTCCGGAACTCCTCGTGATGTCCGGGATCTCATCCGGGACTCCGAACAAATATTCGAACTCCATTCCATATTTCAAGTGCTACCATTTCAACATCCAACTTTAAGTGTGTCACCCTACGGTTCGAGAACTATGCGGACATGGTTGAGTACTCTCTCCGACCAATAACCAATAGCGGGATCTGGAGATCCATAATGGCTCCCACATATTCAACGATGACTTTAGTGATCGAATGAACCATTCACATATATTACCAATTCCCTTTGTCTCACGATATTTTACTTGTCCGAGGTTTGATCTTCGGTATCACTCTATACCTTGTTCAACCTCGTCTCCTGACAAGTACTCTTTACTCATACCGTGGTATGTGGTCTCTTATGAACTCATTCATATGCTTGCAAGACATTAGACGACATTCCACCGAGAGGGCCCAGAGTATATCTATCCGTCATCGGGATGGACAAATCCCACTGTTGATCCATATGCCTCAACTCATACTTTCCGGATACTTAATCCCATCTTTATAGCCACCCATTTACGCAGTGGTGTTTGATGTAATCAAAGTACCTTTCCGGTATAAGTGATTTACATGATCTCATGGTCATAAGGACTAGGTAACTATGTATCGAAAGCTTATAGCAAATAACTTAATGACGAGATCTTATGCTATGCTTAATTGGGTGTGTCCATTACATCATTCACACAATGACATAACCTTGTTATTAATAACATCCAATGTTCATGATTATGAAACTAATCATCCATTAATCAACAAGCTAGTTTAAGAGGCATACTAGGGACTTCTTGTTTGTCTACATATCACACATGTACTAATGTTTCGGTTAATACAATTCTAGCATGATATATAAACATTTATCATAAACATAAAGATATAAATAATAACCACTTTATTATTGCCTCTAGGGCATATCTCCTTCAGTCTCCCACTTGCACTAGAGTCAATAATCTAGTTTACATTTGTAAAGATATAACACCTTGGCCTTATGGTGCTTTATCATGTATTGCTCACGGGAGAGGTTTTTAGTCAACGGATCTGACACGCTCAGAAACGTATGTATTTTGTAATTCATTTGCGTCTCAACGCATCACTCATTTCCAAATGAGTTGGCATTAAATATGTTTGATCTTATGGTGGAACCTTAATTCCGCGGTCTGAAATAAGTCACTAATATTGTCACATACAATATAGCTTCAAAGTTCTGACACTATCGGAACTACACCAAGTTCTCAAAGAACTTTTTGACTCAACATCCTTAGTCATTTGTCAAAACAAATGACATATTCTGCCTTCGTTTTGTAGAATCCATCACAATATTTAGAACTCTTCTAAATCTAACATAGACAACTTCTAGTTCATTGTGCTACCTTTAAAACATCACTTAGTCTAATTTGAGATTGAAATTCTATTTTGATATGTGACAAAATAAATATCGGTGTAACACCTTACAGCGATTTGTTTGTCATTTCTTCATACAAAAATATATATGTATATCCTTAGTTCTTCTAAAGTACTCAAGGATATTCTTACTGTCGTCCTATGATCATCTTATGAATCATTCCGGTATATGCTCATAACATTTTAGAGCACAAGATATCTGATTTTGTACATTTTATTTGTGATCTAAAATCACTCATGTATTTTTACTCATCGAGTGTCAGATACACTCAAGTCTTGTTAAACCTTCACATGACAAGAACATTTTCTTAATATTTCTATATTGAACTATTTCAATATCCATTCTATGTACTTTGATTTAAACTTATTATGTGTTTCAATCTATCTTCATAGATCTTGACACTAAATATGTTTTAGTCCATATCCTTTCATTGAAGTTAATTTTCAATGAAACCTTTTAATCAAGTATGTAATTACGTTATTTATAACCAACTATATGTCTTCTACATAAGTATTATAAATATGTCTCAGCGCTCCCACTTAATTTCCTGCAAATGCAAGCCTCTTCATCGTCTCTGATGAAATCAAAAACTCTTTGACTATTTCATCCAGTGAAGATTCAAACTCCGCGATACTTACTTCATCCAATTGAAGTTCGTATACCTATCTAGTATTTCATGGACCAGCAAAACTCTTGGTTTGTATCTAGTATACACCTTTAATATACACTTCTGTTAAGTAGTGTATTTTGCCATCCTACTAACATATCTCATAAAAGAAATATGTAGTGATTACTAGAATAATCCACATAGACTATAAGCATTGCTACGGAAGATCTAATCTTATCGTAGTCAACTCTTTGAACTTTGTCGTAAACAACTTTTCAATAAGTTGAGCTTCTTCAAGGATATTTCATCCAAGTCCATCAATTTCATAGATCCATTTACTTTCAAAAAGTATTCATCTATCTTGGATTTTATGGCGTATAGCCATTTTAACGAAGTCAGGGCCCATCATAACTTCTTTGTTTGTAGTTGGTTTATCATTTGTTCAAAATCAATCCTTTGTTCACAAATCATTTATTTGATCACAAAGTAAACCATACCTACAAGATTCAATATGTACTTTGATCTCCATGGCTAAAATACTTTGTAGTCATGGGAGCCATGATCGTTATGGCCGCTTCCGAAACCAATTCCGATGCTGCGCTACTCTGATCATTATGCTCAGGTTCATAAACCTTATCAAATTATATTGTCCTCCCACTCAAATACTTCACTAGAAACAATTTCTCAGAAATAAGAAACATTGACAAACACTTTTGTCTTTGTCTTGTGGGAAGAATTCCCAATTAAATCTCTGGGATAACCAACAAAGACATTCATCCGATTTTGGTTGTAAACTCTTAGACCAAAATTTAAAGAAAAGACTATTAGGGTTTATACCCATACCATAACTTGTATGGTGTCATTTCAACGGATCATGATGATGCTCTATTTAGTGTAAAAGCGGTAGTCACTAAAGCATAATCCACAAAAATATAATGGCGTCATAATATTTTATCACATCATTAATCCAACAAGGTTTGGATACATATCTCGGATACTATATCATCATTATGATACTCCAAGAAATGTGAGTTGTAGAACAATTTCATAATTCTCTTAGATGTTCGCTAAAACTCGTAATTCAAATATTTCCACCATGATCCAATCATAGATATTTGATTTTTCTATTACGATGATTTCCACTTCATGCTGAAATTTATTTGAATCCTATTCAAATGTTTCAAACTTTTCCTTATTGAATATATCCACATATATACTCAATTCATTGTTTGAAAGTTTTCATGAAGTAGAAGAATCTTCCGCACATAACTATGCCCAGTGAACCACATATATCATTATGTATGTTTTCACTAAGTTAGTTGCCCGTTCAACTCTTCGGCCTATGAACGGTATTTCAGTCATTACCTTTTAGAAAAGATTTTGCAAGTGCCAAACGATTCAACAAATCGAATGACTCCAAAAATCCATTTGCATGGAGTTCCTTCATGCGATCTTTTCTAACATGACCTAAATTGCGGTTCCACAAATAAGTGGAATTCAAATCATTTGCCTTATGGCATTTTTAGCGTCAGTGTTATGTATGTGTGTTTCACCATTAAGATTTATAATAACTTATCCATCGTACATGGAGTAATGTCATAATTTGAACAACTCATTGTTTTCATTTGACTAGAGCAAAATAACAATTATTAAGTTCTTTATTATAAATTCTAAGGGCTAGATAGAATGCCAACGACGAACATAATAACACTTTATTTTGTTCCAGACGTGCATTTCTATCATATTCCTTGTCAGTCACTTAGGCCATTGTATTCTTGTATTGCGTTGTTTTGTATGACACTTCATACCAACCAATATGGTACTAATACCCAAGAATTTCATTGTGTGACTTAACTAGAAATACAACCATAACATGTATATCATTTATATACACCTGAGCTAGACTTTCTAGTCTTTTCTTTTTCTTTTTGCCAAAATATCTTTTGCAGTTTCTCTTTTAGCTTTCCTCATTATTCAGAAAAACATTTCAACATCAATAACTTCTAGGTTTGTTGGTCAAATACCAATAACCTTGAGGTTCTTACTTTGAAGTTGATCATCATATGACAATTGTTTCAGATTTCACTATTAGTAAATTTGTAATATGATGAACAATTTCACTCATAATTTTATCCATCAATTCATGATAACTTTCTGAGACCATGTCTGTACATGCTAGGCTCATAAAGTTTAAACCTTAGTATTCGCATATGCAAATCTGGCTTGCACCCGTTGGAAGCACACGTAGAATCTATAACACCCGATCATCACGTGATGCTTCGAAACGACGAGTCTTATCAACGGTGCATACTAAGGACAATCACTTCATGGATATGCGAATATCGTTAGTGCCCCAATAGTTGGAGGATTGGGACGCCTTGCGTCTTCAACCTTCGTACATTCCCATAAAACTTATGAGTTTATGTAGTCTCACCAAATTTATATTCTATCATCTTGCAATAAGGTCTTAGATATCACATATATCTCGTACCTTGATTATTTCTGAAAACTAAATTTTCAGCTCCTTACTTTTCAAACAGATTTGAACTTCAAGTTTCACGGAGACAAGATAACTTTAGGTACTAATTGAAACCATAGCTATTTGAATCAACAATGTGAGGTTTACTAAAAGTTTGCAATAGGACTTAATCATTTCTTGATTCATTAACAATACGGTACCAATCCGTAAAGTTTCTTATCAGATTTTAACAGTATTTCTATCTCAATAACAAGACTAGCGCATAGTAGAAAACGGATGCCAATACTACAAAATTAATTCAAAATACTACTCAGACTATGTTTATGATAATTAGTTCATGTTTTAATCTAATTACTAATGAACTCCCACTTAATACAACATCCCTCATAGTTGTTAAGTGGTACACGATCCACATCTACTACACCAAAACCGATCATCACGTGAGATGATGTAGCTTCAATGGTGAACATCAACATGTTGATCATATCATCCATATGACTCGTGTTCAACCTTTCGGTTTCCGTTGTCCCGAGGCCATGTCTGTACATGCTAGGCTCGTCAAGCAAACCCAAGTATTCCGCGTGTGCAACATGGCTTACACCCGTTGTATGTCGAGTTTATCACACCCGATCATCACGAGATGCTTCAAAACGTCGAACAATGCAACGGTGCATACGAGGGAAGAACACTTTATTATCTTGATATTAATGTGAGGGATCATCTTATAATGCTACCGTCGCGATCTAAGCAAAATAAGATGCATAAAAGGATTAACATCACATGCAGTTCATATGTGATATGATATGGCCCTTTTGTCTTTGCGCCTTCGATCTTCATCTCTAAAGCACGGACATGATCTCCATCATCAACGGGCATGATCTCCATCATCGTCGGCGTAGCGTCAAGGTTCATGGCGCCGTCTTCATGGTTGTTCACCTCATGTAGCAACTATTACAACTACTTTGAAATACTACTCAACATGAAAATTAAAGACAACCATAAGGCTCCTGCCGGTTGCCACAATACAATAATGATCATCTCATACATATTCATCATCATATCATGGCCATATCACATCACCAAACCCTGCAAAAACAAGTTAGACGTCTCTAATTTGGTTTGCATATTTTACGTGGTTTAGGGTTTTCGAGTAAGGTCTAATCTACCTACGAACATGAACCACAACGGTGATACTAGTGTTGTCAATAGAAGAGTAAATTGAATCTTCACTATAGTAGGAGAGACAGACACCCGCAAAGCCTCTTATGCAATACAAGTTGCATGTCGAACGAGGAGCAAGTCTCATGAACGCGGTCATGTAAAGTTAGCCCGAGCCGCTTCATCCCACTATGCCACAAAGATGCAAAGTACTCAAACTAAAGACAACAAGAGCATCAACGCCCACAAAACCATTGTGTTCTACTCGTGCAACCATCTATGCATAGACACGGCTCTGATACCACTGTAGGATAACGTTGCATAGAAAACAAAAAATTTTCCTACCGCGAACACGCAATCCAAGCCAAGATGCAATCTAGAAGACGGTAGCAACGAGGGGGTATCGAGTCTCACCCTTGAAGAGATTCCAAAGCCTACAAGAGGAGGCTCTTGTTGCTGCGGTAGACGATCACTTGCCGCTTGCAAAAGCGCGTAGAAGATCTTGATCACGATCGGTTCCGGCGCCACGAACGGGCAGCACCTCCGTACTCGGTCACACGTTCGGTTGTTGATGAAGACGACGTCCACCTCCCCGTTCCAGCGGGCAGCGGAAGTAGTAGCTCCTCTTGAATCCGACAGCACGACGGCGTGGTGTCGGTGGCGGTGTAGAAGTCCGGCGGAGCTTCGCTAAGCTACGCGGGCAATATGGAGTGGAGGAGCAAAGCTAGGGTTTGGGAGGGGGTGGCCGGCCACTCAAGGGGGGCGGCCAGCTTATGGTCTTGGGGTGGCCGGCCCCCTCCCTTGGCCCCTCATTATATAGGTGGATCCCAAGTGTTGGTGTCCAAGTCTTCGAATAAGACCCGAAACCAAAAACTTCCATAAGAGGTGAAACCTAGCCCAACTAGGACTCCCACCCAAAGGGTGGGATTTCCACCTCCCATGTGGGGGGGGTGGCCGGCCCCCTATGGTGGAGTCCACTTGGGACTCCACCCCATCTAGGGCTGGCCGGCCATGGTGGAGTCCCATGTGGACTCCACCTTCCTTGGTGGTTTCTTCCGGACTTTTCTAGAACCTTCTAGAACCTTCCATAGAACCTTCCGCGACATTTTATTTCACATAAAATGACATCCTATATATGAATCTTATTCTCCGGACCATTCCGGAACTCCTCGTGATGTCCGGGATCTCATCCGGGACTCCGAACAAATATTCGAACTCCATTCCATATTTCAAGTGCTACCATTTCAACATCCAACTTTAAGTGTGTCACCCTACGGTTCGAGAACTATGCGGACATGGTTGAGTACTCTCTCCGACCAATAACCAATAGCGGGATCTGGAGATCCATAATGGCTCCCACATATTCAACGATGACTTTAGTGATCGAATGAACCATTCACATATATTACCAATTCCCTTTGTCTCGCGATATTTTACTTGTCCGAGGTTTGATCTTCGGTATCACTCTATACCTTGTTCAACCTCGTCTCCTGACAAGTACTCTTTACTCGTACCGTGGTATGTGGTCTCTTATGAACTCATTCATATGCTTGCAAGACATTAGACGACATTCCACCGAGAGGGCCCAGAGTATATCTATCCGTCATCGGGATGGACAAATCCCACTGTTGATCCATATGCCTCAACTCATACTTTCCGGATACTTAATCCCATCTTTATAGCCACCCATTTACGCAGTGGTGTTTGATGTAATCAAAGTACCTTTCCGGTATAAGTGATTTACATGATCTCATGGTCATAAGGACTAGGTAACTATGTATCGAAAGCTTATAGCAAATAACTTAATGACGAGATCTTATGCTATGCTTAATTGGGTGTGTCCATTACATCATTCACACAATGACATAACCTTGTTATTAATAACATCCAATGTTCATGATTATGAAACTAATCATCCATTAATCAACAAGCTAGTTTAAGAGGCATACTAGGGACTTCTTGTTTGTCTACATATCACACATGTACTAATGTTTCGGTTAATACAATTCTAGCATGATATATAAACATTTATCATAAACATAAAGATATAAATAATAACCACTTTATTATTGCCTCTAGGGCATATCTCCTTCAATAAGATGACTATGTGTATTGGTTTTTTTTTTTTTTTGAATTTTATGCCCATTTGAATCTTGGTCAAATCCTAGGTTTGACCATGATTTAATCAAGTTTAAAACATGAATATGAAAAATTAAGCATCTATCCTTCTTAGTCACTCCAATATGTAGCTCTTGGGAGGGTTTTTGAAATTTCCATGTTTGAAACCAAAAAACACTTCTCTTCATGCTTGTCTTCATAAGACAGAGTTTGGGGTTAGGGGTAGCTTGTTGATACATGATTTTTCTGGTTTGAATATGTCTAGACCTTGTTTATCAACTTAATTGAATGCTTACTAGATGACATAAGATGACTATGTGCATTGGTTTTTCATTTTATTGTTTTTTCTGAATTTTTATGCCCATTTGAATCTTGGTCAAATCCTATGTTTGACCAAGATTTGAACAAGTTTAAATCATGAATATGAAAAATTAAGCATTTATCCTTCTTAGTCGCTCCAAAATGTAGCTCTGGGGAGGGTTTTTGAAATTTCCATGTTTGAAACCCAAAACAACTTCTCTTCATGCTTGACTTCATAAGACAGAGTTTAGGGTTAGGGGTAGATACATGATTTGTCTGGTTTGAATACATCTAGACCTTGTTTATCAACTTTAATGCTTACTATATGACATAAGAAGACTGTGTGCTTTGGTTTTTCATTTTTCTGATTTTTTTTATTTTTGATGCCCATTTGAATCTTGGTCAGATCCTAGGTTTGACCAAGATTTAAACAAGTTTAAAACATGAAAATGAAAAGGGAAGCATTTATCCTTCTTAGTCACTCTAAATGAAGTTTTTGGGAGGTTTTTGAAATTTCCATGTTTGAAACCCAAAACCACTTCTCTTCATGCTTGACTTCATAAGACAGAGTTTAGGGTTAGGGGTAGATACATGATTTGTATGGTTTGAATATGTGTAGACCTTGTTTATCAACTTGAATGCTTACTATATGACATAAGAAAACTACGTATGTGCTTTGGTTTTTCATTTTTCTGTTTTTATTTTTGAATTTTCCGCCCATTTGAATCTCTGTCAAATCATAGGTTTGACCAAGATTTAAACAAGTTTAACACGTGAAAATGAAAAGGTAAGCATGGATCCTTCTTAGTCACTCCAAAATGTACCAATTGATAGATGTGTTAACTTTGCTTCATGGAAAAAATAATGTCATGTAAATGAGTTAACTTGGATTTCCTACCCTTGAATCCATAGGAAACTTTGTTCTAATGCACTATAATAATCAACCGAGGTTTTTACACCAACAGGTCTGTCACTTACGTGTGGTGCCCATGCGTGAGGTCCCACACTTCAGTGAGCACAAGTCACGTGCAATAGGTACGCAAACTCCCAGCCATTTTCTTTGTCAAGAGAAGACTCATCAGGATGCGTATTGGAAGTCTCTGGGTCCTTCAGGATCCTTCGGTTGTCCCTCTCACAAAAAAAACTCTCATTCTCGGCCTCGCTCGACTCGCTCGCTCGCTCGCACCTCCTGCTCACTGACAAACCCTGCACAACAGTCAACATCATCGCCCGAAAAAGGGGAGACACCATAATGCTCTCCCTCCTTCTTCTCTCCTTCCGAGTTTCACTCGACGGGCAAACACATATGTGCTGCATAGTAGAGTAATAATAAAAAGGTACGTAGAAAAATCGACCTACGAATCTATAATTAAATAGGTTAAACTAGGGTTTTGCCCAGTACTACAGATCAAGGTTCAAAAAAATCCAACTACGGGGTTCGAACAACCGCATTTCTAATCAAAGAATTTTTTCGACGTCATCCAAATGGCCACAAACTATAGCATGGGTGGATCCAGACTATAGCCAAGGGGGGCAGCCGCCCCCACTCAATTTTTCTGAAACCTTGTACTGTACTTCGAAATATGTTAAGCTAAAGGCTGGTTTGCCCGCACTTAGAAATGAAATTTCCATGTTTGAAACCAAAAACCACATCTCTTGATGCTTGACTTCATAAGTCAGAGTTTAGGGATAGGGGGTAGATACATGATTTTTCTGGTTGAATATGTCTAAACCTTGTTTATCAACTTGAATGCTTACTATATGACATACAAAGACTATTTGCTAACGGAGGGAGTAAGCACTCTAGCTATGAAAAGTACCAAACGATGCATACCAAAATGATTTTTGCATCACTTATCATATGTTTGCCCATTTGAATCTTGTCAAATCCTAGATTTGACCAAGATAATTTAAACAAGATTAAAAAATGAAAATGAAAAAAGGGAAGCTTGTATTCTTAGTCACTCTAAAATGAAGTTTGGGGAGGTTTTTGAAATTTCCATGTTTGAAACCCAAAACCACTTCTCTTCATGCTTGACTTCATAAGACAGAGTTTAGGGTTAGGGGGTAGATACATGATTTTTCTGGTTTGAATATGTCTAGACCTTATTTATCAACTTAATTGAATGCCTACTATATAACATAAGGAGACCTTTTTTTTGAATTTTTATAAACCATTTGAATCTTGGTCAAATCCTAGGTTTCACCAAGATTTGAATAAGTTTAAAACATGAATATGAAAAACTAAGCATGCATGTATGGTTCTTAATTAATCACTTCGAAATGAAGCTCTTGGGAGGGTTTTTGAAATTTCCATGTTTGAAACCAAAAACCACATATCTTCATGCGCTTGACTTCATGAGACAGAGTTTAGGGTTAGGGGGTAGATACATGATTTCTCTGGTTTGAATATGTCTAGACCTTGTTTATCAACTTAATTGAATGCTTACTATATGACATAAGAAGACTATGTGCCTTGATTTTTCATTTTTTTAAAATTTTTCCATTTGAATCTTGGTCAAATCCTAGGTTTGACCATGATTTAAACAAGTTTAAAACATGAATATGAAAAATTAAACATGTATCCTTTGTAGTCACTCCAAAATGAAGCTCTTGAGAGGGTTTTTGAAATTTCCATGTTTGAAACCAAAAAACCGCGTACTTCTCTTCATGCTTGACTTCATAAGACAGAGTTTCGGGATAAGGGTAGCTTGATACATGAATTTTCTGGTTTGAATATGTGTAGACCTTGTTTATCAACTTAATTGAATGCTTACTAGATGAATAAGATGACTATGTGCATTGGTTTTTCATTTTATTGTTTTTTTAATTTTTAAGCCCATTTGAATCTTGGTCAAATCCTAGGTTTGACCATGATTTAAACAAGTTGAAAACATGAATATTAAAATTAAGCATATATCCTTCTTATTCACTCCAAAATGAAGCTCTTGGGAGGGTTTTTGAAATTTCCATGTTTGAAACCGGCCAAAAACCACATATCTTCATGCTTGACATCATGAGACAGAGTTTAGGGTTAGGGGGTAGACACATGATTTCTCTGGTTTGAATATATCTAGACCTTGTCTATCAACTTAATTGAATGCTTACTATGTGACATAAGAATACTATGTGCCTTAATTTTCCATTTTTTGTTTTTTCTGAATTTTTATGCCCATTTGAATCTTGGTCAAATCCTAGGTTTGGCCATGATTTAAACAAGTTTAAAACATGAATATGAAAAAATAAGCATATATCCTTCTTAGTCACTCCAAAATGTAGATCTTGGTAGGGTTTTTGAAATTTCCATGTTTGAAACCAAAAACCACTTCTCTTCATGCATGCCTTGACTTCATAAGACAGAGTTTAGGGTTAGGGGTAGCTAGATACTTGATTTTTCTGGTTTGAATATGTCTAGACATTGTTTATCAACTTAATTGAATGCTTACTATATGACATAAGAAGACTATGTGCCTTGGTTTTTCATTTATTTTGATTTATTTTGAATTTTTATGCCCATTTGAATCTTGGTCAAATCCTAGGTTTGACCATGATTTAAACAAGTTTAAAACATGAATATGAAAAAATAAGCATGTATCATTCTTAGTCACTCCAAAATGTAGCTTTTGGGAGGGTTTTTGAAATTTCCATGTTTGAAACCAAAAAACCGCGTACTTCTCTTCATGCTTGACTTCATAAGACAGAGTTTGGGGATAGGGGTAGCTTGATACATGAATTTTCTGGTTTGAATATGTCTAGACCTTGTTTATCAACTTAATTGAATGCTTACTAGATGACATAAGATGACTATGTGCATTGGTTTTTCATTTTATTGTTTTTTTTAAATTTTTATGCCCATTTGAATCTTGGTCAAATCCTAGGTTTGACCATGATTTAAACAATTTTAAAACATGAATATGAAAAATTAAGCATGTATCCTTCGTAGTCACTCCAAAATGAAGCTCGATCTTGAGAGGGTTTTTGAAATTTCCATGTTTGAAACCAAAAAACCACGTACTTCTCTTCATGCTAGACTTCATAAGATAGAGTTTGGGGTTAGGGGTAGCTTGATACATAAATTTTCTGGTTTGAATATGTCTAGACATTGTTTATCAACTTAATTGAATACTTAATTACTAGATGACATAAGATGACTATGTGCATTGGTTTTTCATTTTTTTTTGAATTTTTATGCCCATTTGAATCTTGGTCAAATCCTAGGCTTGACGATGATTTAATCAAGTTTAAAACATGAATATGAAAAATTAAGCATATATCCTTCTTAGTCACTCCAATATGTAGCTCTTGGGAGGGTTTTTGAAATTTCCATGCTTGAAAACCAAAAACCACTTCTCTTCATGCATGCTTGACTTCATAACTCAGGGTTAGGGGGTAGATACATGATTTTCCTGCTAGTTTGAATATGTCTAGACCTTGTTTATCAATCTAATTGAATGCTTACTATATATGACATGAGCAGACCTTGGTTTTAATTTTTTTATACCCATTTGATTCTTCGTCAAATCCTAGGTTTGTTGACCTAGATTTGAACAAGTTTAAAACATGAATATGAAAAAAGTAAGCAGGTACGCTTCTTAATTAGTCACTCCAAAATGAAGCTCTTGGGAGGGTTTTGAAATTTCCATGTTTGAAACCAAAAACCACTTCTTCTCTTCATGCTTGACTTCATAACTCAGGGTTTACGGATATATAGGGGGTAGATACATGATTTTTTTGGTTTGATATGTCTAGACCTTGTTTATCAACTTAATTGAATGCTTACTATATGACATAAAGACTATGTGTCTTGATTTTTCATTTTTTTTATGCCCATTTGAATCTTGGTCAAATCCTAGGTTTGACCATGATTTAAACAAGTTTAAAACATGAATATGAAAATTAAGCATGTATCCTTCATAGTCACTCCAAAATGAAGCTCTTGAGAGAGTTTTTGAAATTTCCATGTTTGAAACCAAAAAACCACGTACTTCTCTTCATGCTTGACTTCATAAGACAGAGTTTGGGGTTAGCGGTAGCTTGATACATGATTTTTCTCGTTTGAATATGTCTAGACCTTGTTATCAACTTAATTGAATGCTTACTATATATATGACATAAGAAGACTATGTGCATTGGTTTTTCATTTTATTGTTTTTTTTAATTTCATGCCCATTTGAATCTTGGTCAAATCCTAAGTTTGACCATGATTTAAACAAGTTGAAAACATGAATATGAAAAATTAAGCATACATCCTTCTTAGTCACTCCAAAATGAAGCTCTTGGGAGGGTTTTTGAAATTTTCATGTTTGAAACCGGCCAAAACCACATATCTTCATGCTTGACTTCATGAGACAGAGTTTAGGGTTAGGGGGTAGATACATGATTTCTCTGGTTTGAATATGTCTAGACCTTGTTTATCAACTTAATTGAATGCTTACTATATGACATAAGAAGACCATGTGCCTTGATTTTTCATTTTTTTTAAATTATGCCCATTTGAATCATGGTCAAATCCTAGGTTTGACCATGATTTAAACAAGTTTAAAACATGAATATGAAAATTAAGCATGTATCCTTCGTAGTCACTACAAAATGAAGCTCTTGAGAGGGTTTTTGAAATTTCCATGTTTGAAACCAAAAAACCACGTACTTCTCTTCATGCTTGACTTCATAAGACAGAGTTTGGGGTTAGGGGTAGCTTGATACATGACTTTTCTCGTTTGAATATGTCTAGACCTTGTTATCAACTTAATTGAATGCTTACTATATATATGACATAAGAAGACTATGTGCATTGGTTTTTCATTTTATTGTTTTTTAAATTTTATGCCCATTTGAATCTTGGTCAAATCCTAGGCTTGACCATGATTTAAACAAGTTTAAAACATAAATATGAAAAATTAAGCATCTATCCTTCTTAGCCACTCCAAATTGTAGCTCTTGGGAGGGTTGTTGAAATTTCCATGTTTGAAACCAAAAACCACATCTCTTGATGCTTGACTTCATAAGTCAGAGTTTAGGGATAGGGGGTAGATACATGATTTTTCTGGTTGAATATGTCTAAACCTTGTTTATCAACTTGAATGCTTACTATATGACATACGAAGACTATTTGCTAACGGACGGAGTAAGCACTCTAGCTATGAAAAGTACCAAACGATGCATACCAAAATGATTTTTTAGAGGAATACTAGTTCGGATTATATAATTTTATATTAGCAGGCCAAATCGAACCCCGTAGTTGGATTTTCAGAAATTGATCCGTAGTACTGGGCAAAACCCTAGTTTAGCTTATTTAATAATAGATTCGTAGGTCGATTTTTTTACGTTATTATTATTATTACTAGGCAGCACATGTGTTTGCCCGTCCAGTGAAACTCTTTCATTTCATTTTTCTTTTCCGCAAGGTCGGGAGTCGGAGGAAGAGGGATCACACGGGAGGAGACGAAGGGAGAGCAGTCACGGGGCCCCACTTATTTATGGTGTCTATCCTTTTTCTGGTGATATTGACTGTTGTGCAGGGTTGTCAGTGCGCAGGGGGCTGCGACTCGTGCGAGCGAGCGAGAAAGGCCGAGAATGAGAGAGTTTTTTTTAGAGGGAGAACCGAATGATCCTGAAGGACCCAGATTTCCAATACGCATCAGAGCGCAGTTTACATCAGGACATAAAATTAACAGGAAATTACGTCTAAATCCCTAAGATTTACATGGTAGACCCCATGCTGAAAGCAAGAAATGCGATCGGGTCCTTAACAACCACCGTCTGGATTGATCCTTGTCCCAGCCGGGGACGAACCACTTGGCGCGACCAAATCGCCATGGCTACAGAGCCTGCACACCATGGCCTACGAGCTGAGCTAGAAACGACCTGCCAAAACCGGCAGCCAACGGAGGTGGATAATTGGAGAGAGAGAGAGAGTGTGTGTGTGTGTGTTGATGCCTCTCTCTTGACAATGAAGATGGCTAGGAGTTGCCTACCTAGCGTACGTGACTTGTGCTCACTGAAGTGTGGGACCTTACGCACGTGACAGACTTGTTGCTCTAATAACTCGGGTGATCATTATACTGTATTAGTACATAGTTTCCTATGGATCCTTCTTAGTCACTCCAAAATGAAGCTCTTTGGGAGGGTTTTTGAAATTTCCATGTTTGAAACCAAAAACCACATATCTTCATGCGCTTGACTTCATGAGACGGAGTTTAGGGTTAGGGGGTAGATACATGATTTTCCTGCTAGTTTGAATATGTCTAGACCTTGTTTATCAATCTAATTGAATGCTTACTATATATGACATGAGCAGACCTTGGTTTTAATTTTTTTATACCCATTTGATTCTTCGTCAAATCCTAGGTTTGTTGACCTAGATTTGAACAAGTTTAAAACATGAATATGAAAAAGGTAAGCAGGTACGCTTCTTAATTAGTCACTCCAAAATGAAGCTCTTGGGAGGGTTTTTGAAATTTCCATGTTTGAAACCAAAAACCACTTCTTCTCTTCATGCTTGACTTCATAAGTCAGGGTTTACGGATATATAGGGGGTAGATACATGATTTTTCTGGTTTGATATGTCTAGACCTTGTTTATCAACTTAATTGAATGCTTACTATATTTCATAAAAGACTATGTGTCTTGATTTTTCATTTTTTTAAAATTATGCCCATTTGAATCTTGGTCAAATGCTAGGTTTGACCATGATTTAAACAAGTTGAAAACATGAATATGAAAAATTAAGCATATATCCTTCTTAGTCACTCCAAAATGAAGCTCTTGGGAGGGTTTTTGAAATTTCCATGTTTGAAACCGGCCAAAAACCACATATCTTCATGCTTGACTTCATGAGACAGAGTTTAGGGTTAGAGGGTAGATACATGATTTCTCTGGTTTGAATATGTCTAGACCTTGTTTATCAACTTAATTGAATGCTTACTATATGACATAAGAAGACCTTGATTTTCATTTTTTATACCCATTTGAATCTTGGTCAAATCATAGGTTTAACCAAGATTTGAACAAGTTTAAAACATGAATATGAAAAAGTAAGCATGTATGGTTCTTAGTAACTTCAAAATGAAGCTCTTGGGAGGGTTTTTGAATTTCCATATTCGAAACCAAAAACCACATATCTTCATGCTTGACTTCATGAAACAGAGTTTAGGGTTAGGGGGTAGATACATGCATGATTTTTCTTGTTTGAATATGTCTAGACCTTGTTTATCAACTTAATTGAATGCCTACTATATAACATAAGAAGACCTTTTTTGTTTTTTTTTAATTTTTATACCCATTTGAATCTTGGTCAAATCCTAGGTTTCACCAAGATTTGAATATGTTTAAAACATGAATATGAAAAAGTAAGCATGCATGTATGCTTCTTAATTAATCACTTCGAAATGAAGCTCTTGGGAGGGTTTTTGAAATTTCAATGCTTGAAACCAAAAACGACATATCTTCATGCATGCGCTTGACTTCATGAGATAGAGTTTAGGGTTAGGGGTAGATACATGATTTCTCTGGTTTGAATATGTCTAGACCTTGTTTATCAACTTAATTGAATGCTTACTATATGACATAAGAAGACTATGTGCCTTGATTTTTCATTTTTTTCAATTTTTCCCATTTGAATCTTGGCCAAATCCTAGGTTTGACCATGATTTAAACAAGTTCAAAACATGAATATGAAAAATTAAGCATGTATCCTTCGTAGTCACTTCAAAATGAAGCTCTTGAGAGGGTTTTTGAAATTTCCATGTTTGAAACCAAAAAGCTGCGTACTTCTCTCCATGCTTGACTTCATAAGACAGAGTTTGGGGATAGGGGTAGCTTGATACATGATTTTTCTGGTTTAAATATGTCTAGACCTTGTTTATCAACTTAATTGAATGCTTACTAGATGACATAAGATGACTATGTGCATTGGTTTTTCATTTTATTGTTTTTTTATTTTTATGCCCATTTGAATCTTGGTCAAATCCTAGGTTTGACCATGATTTAAACAAGTTTAAAAAATGAATATGAAAAATTAAGCATGTATCCTTCGTAGTCACTCCAAAATGAAGCTCGATCTTGAGAGGGTTTTTGAAATTTCCATGTTTGAACCAAAAAACCACGTACTTCTCTTCATGCTAGACTTCATAAGATAGAGTTTGGGGTTAGGGGTAGTAGCTTGATACATAAATTTTCTGGTTTGAATATGTCTAGACCTTGTTTATCAACTTAATTGAATGCTTACTAGATGACATAAGATGACTATATGTGCATTGGTTTTTCATTTTATTGTTTTTTCTGAATTTTTATGCCCATTTGAATCTTGGTCAAATCCTATGTTTGACCAAGATTTGAACAAGTTTAAATCATGAATATGAAAAATTAAGCATTTATCCTTCTTAGTCACTCCAAAATGTAGCTCTGGGGAGGGTTTTTGAAATTTCCATGTTTGAAACCAAAAAACACTTCTCTTCATGCTTGTCTTCATAAGACAGAGTTTGGGGTTAGGGGTAGCTTGTTGATACATGATTTTTCTGGTTTGAATATGTCTAGACCTTGTTTATCAACTTAATTGAATGCTTACTAGATGACATAAGATGACTATGTGCATTGGTTTTTCATTTTATTGTTTTTTCTGAATTTTTATGCCCATTTGAATCTTGGTCAAATCCTATGTTTGACCAAGATTTGAACAAGTTTAAATCATGAATATGAAAAATTAAGCATTTATCCTTCTTAGTCACTCCAAAATGTAGCTCTGGGGAGGGTTTTTGAAATTTCCATGTTTGAAACCCCAAACAACTTCTCTTCATGCTTGACTTCATAAGATAGAGTTTAGGGTTAGGGGTAGATACATGATTTGTCTGGTTTGAATACGTTTAGACCTTGTTTATCAACTTTAATGCTTACTATATGACATAAGAAGACTGTGTGCTTTGGTTTTTCATTTTTCTGATTTTTTTATATTTTTGATGCCCATTTGAATCTTGGTCAGATCCTAGGGTTGACCAAGATTTAAACAAGTTTAAAACATGAAAATGAAAAGGGAAGCATTTATCCTTCTTAGTCACTCTAAATGAAGTTTTTGGGAGGTTTTTGAAATTTCCATGTTTGAAACCCAAAACCACTTCTCTTCATGCTTGACTTCATAAGACAGAGTTTAGGGTTAGGGGTAGATACATGATTTGTATGGTTTGAATATGTGTAGACCTTGTTTATCAACTTGAATGCTTACTATATGACATAAGAAAACTACGTATGTGCTTTGGTTTTTCATTTTTCTGTTTTTTATTTTTGAATTTTCCGCCCATTTGAATCTCTGTCAAATCCTAGGTTTGACCAAGATTTAAACAAGTTTAACACGTGAAAACGAAAAGGTAAGCATGGATCCTTCTTAGTCACTCCAAAATGTACCAATTGATAGATGTGTTAACTTTGCTTCATGGAAAAAATAATGTCATGTAAATGAGTTAACTTGGATTTCCTACCCTTGAATCCATAGGAAACTTTGTTCTAATGCACTATAATAATCAACCGAGGTTTTTACACCAACAGGTCTGTCACTTACGTGTGGTGCCCATGCGTGAGGTCCCACACTTCATTGAGCACAAGTCACGTGCAATAGGTACGCAAACTCCCAGCCATTTTCTTTGTCAAGAGAAGACGCATCAGGATGTGTATTGGAAGTCTATGGGTCCTTCAGGATCCTTCGGTTGTCCCTCTCACAAAAAAAAATCTCTCATTCTCGGCCTCGCTCGACTCGCTCGCACGCTCGCACCTCCTGCTCACTGACAAACCCTGCACAATAGTCAACATCATCGCCCGAAAAAGGGGAGACACCATAATGCTCTCCCTCCTTCTTCTCTCCTTCCGAGTTTCACTCGACGGGCAAACACATATGTGCTGCATAGTAGAGTAATAATAAAAAGGTACGTAGAAAAATCGACCTACGAATCTATAATTAAATAGGTTAAACTAGGGTTTTGCCCAGTACTACAGATCAAGGTTCAAAAAAATCCAACTACGGGGTTCGAACAACCCCATTTCTAATCAAAGAATTTTTTCGACGTCATCCAAATGGCCTCAAACTATAGCATGGGCGGATCCAGACTATAGCCAAGGGGGGCAGCCGCCCCCACTCAATTTTTCTGAAACCTTGTACTGTACTTCGAAATATGTTAAGCTAAAGGCTGGTTTGCCCGCACTTAGAAATGAAATTTCCATGTTTGAAACCAAAAACCACATCTCTTGATGCTTGACTTCATAAGTCAGAGTTTAGGGATAGGGGGTAGATACATGATTTTTCTGGTTGAATATGTCTAAACCTTGTTTATCAACTTGAATGCTTACTATATGACATACGAAGACTATTTGCTAACGGAGGGAGTAAGCACTCTAGCTATGAAAAGTACCAAACGATGCATACCAAAATGATTTTTGCATCACTTATCATATGTTTGCCCATTTGAATCTTGTCAAATCCTAGATTTGACCAAGATAATTTAAACAAGATTAAAAAATGAAAATGAAAAAAGGGAAGCTTGTATTCTTAGTCACTCTAAAATGAAGTTTGGGGAGGTTTTTGAAATTTCCATGTTTGAAACCCAAAACCACTTCTCTTCATGCTTGACTTCATAAGACAGAGTTTAGGGTTAGGGGGTAGATACATGATTTTTCTGGTTTGAATAGGTCTAGACCTTATTTATCAACTTAATTGAATGCCTACTATATAACATAAGAAGACCTTTTTTTTGAATTTTTATAAACCATTTGAATCTTGGTCAAATCCTAGGTTTCACCAAGATTTGAATAAGTTTAAAACATGAATATGAAAAACTAAGCATGCATGTATGGTTCTTAATTAATCACTTCGAAATGAAGCTCTTGGGAGGGTTTTTGAAATTTCCATGTTTGAAACCAAAAACCACATATCTTCATGCGCTTGACTTCATGAGACAGAGTTTAGGGTTAGGGGGTAGATACATGATTTCTCTGGTTTGAATATGTCTAGACCTTGTTTATGAACTTAATTGAATGCTTACTATATGACATAAGAAGACTATGTGCCTTGATTTTTCATTTTTTTTAAATTTTGCCATTTGAATCTTGGTCAAATCCTAGGTTTGACCATAATTTAAACAAGTTTAAAACATGAATATGAAAAATTAAACATGTATCCTTCATAGTCACTCCAAAATGAAGCTCTTGAGAGGGTTTTTGAAATTTCCATGTTTGAAACCAAAAAACCGCGTACTTCTCTTCATGCTTGACTTCATAAGACAGAGTTTCGGGATAAGGGTAGCTTGATACATGAATTTTCTGGTTTGAATATGTCTAGACCTTGTTTATCAACTTAATTGAATGCTTACTAGATGAATAAGATGACTATGTGCATTGGTTTTTCATTTTATTGTTTATTTTTTATTTTTAAGCCCATTTGAATCTTGGTCAAATCCTAGGTTTGACCATGATTTAAACAAGTTGAAAACATGAATATGAAAATTAAGCATATATCTTTCTTAGTCACTCCAAAATGAAGCTCTTGGGAGGGTTTTTGGAATTCCATGTTTGAAACCGGCCAAAAACCACATATCTTCATGCTTGACTTCATGAGACAGAGTTTAGGGTTAGGGGGTAGACACATGATTTCTCTGGTTTGAATATATCTAGACCTTGTCTATCAACTTAATTGAATGCTTACTATGTGACATAAGAATACTATGTGCCTTGATTTTCCAATTTTTTTTTTCTGAATTTTTATGCCCATTTGAATCTTGGTCAAATCCTAGGTTTGGCCATGATTTAAACAAGTTTAAAACATGAATATGAAAAAATAAGCATATATCCTTCTTAGTCACTCCAAAATGTAGATCTTGGTAGGGTTTTTGAAATTTCCATGTTTGAAACCAAAACCACTTCTCTTCATGCATGCCTTGACTTCGTAAGACAGAGTTTAGGGTTAGGGGTAGCTAGATACTTGATTTTTCTGGTTTGAATATGTCTAGACATTGTTTATCAACTTAATTGAATGCTTACTATATGACATAAGAAGACTATGTGCCTTGGTTTTTCATTTATTTTGATTTATTTTGAATTTTTATGCCCATTTGAATCTTGGTCAAATCCTAGGTTTGACCATGATTTAAACAAGTTTAAAACATGAATATGAAAAATTAAGCATGTATCATTCTTAGTCACTCCAAAATGTAGCTTTTGGGAGGGTTTTTGAAATTTCCATGTTTGAAACCAAAAAACCGCGTACTTCTCTTCATGCTTGACTTCATAAGACAGAGTTTGGTGATAGGGGTAGCTTGATACATGAATTTTCTGGTTTGAATATGTCTAGACCTTGTTTATCAACTTAATTGAATGCTTACTAGATGACATAAGATGACTATGTGCATTGGTTTTTCATTTTATTGTTTTTTTTTAATTTTTATGCCCATTTGAATCTTGGTCAAATCCTAGGTTTGACCATGATTTAAACAAGTTTAAAACATGAATATGAAAATTTAAGCATGTATCCTTCGTAGTCACTCCAAAATGAAGCTCGATCTTGAGAGGGTTTTTGAAATTTCCATGTTTGAAACCAAAAAACCACGTACTTCTCTTCATGCTAGACTTCATAAGATAGAGTTTGGGGTTAGGGGTAGCTTGATACATAAATTTTCTGGTTTGAATATGTCTAGACATTGTTTATCAACTTAATTGAATACTTAATTACTAGATGACATAAGATGACTATGTGCATTGGTTTTTCATTTTTTTTGAATTTTTATGCGCATTTGAATCTTGGTCAAATCCTAGGCTTGACCATGATTTAATCAAGTTTAAAACATGAATATGAAAAATTAAGCATATATCCTTCTTAGTCACTCCAATATGTAGCTCTTGGGAGGGTTTTTGAAATTTCCATGCTTGAAAACCAAAAACCACTTCTCTTCATGCATGCTTGACTTCATAAGACATAGTTTAGGGTTAGGGGGTAGATACATGATTTTCCTGCTACTTTGAATATATCTAGACCTTGTTTACCAATCTAATTGAATGCTTACTATATATGACATGAGCAGACCTTGGTTTTAATTTTTTTATACCCATTTGATTCTTCGTCAAATCCTAGGTTTGTTGACCTAGATTTGAACTAGTTTAAAACATGAATATGAAAAAAGTAAGCAGGTACGCTTCTTAATTAGTCACTCCAAAATGAAGCTCTTGGGAGGGTTTTTGAAATTTCCATGTTTGAAACCAAAAACCACTTCTTCTCTTCATGCTTGACTTCATAAGTCAGGGTTTACGGATATATAGGGGGTAGATACATGATTTTTCTGGTTTGATATGTCTAGACCTTGTTTATCAACTTAATTGAATGCTTACTATAGGACATAAAAGACTATGTGTCTTGATTTTTCATTTTTTTTAAATTATGCCCATTTGAATCTTGCTCAAATCCTAGGTTTGACCATGATTTAAACAAGTTTAAAACATGAATATGAAAATTAAGCTTGTATCCTTCATAGTCACTCCAAAATGAAGCTCTTGAGAGGGTTTTTGAAATTTCCATGTTTGAAACCAAAAAACCACGTACTTCTCTTCATGCTTGACTTCATAAGACAGAGTTTGGGGTTAGGGGTAGCTTGATACATGATTTTTCTCGTTTGAATATGTCTAGACCTTGTTATCAACTTAATTGAATGCTTACTATATATATGACATAAGAAGACTATGTGCATTGGTTTTTCATTTTATTGTATTTTTTAATTTCATGCCCATTTGAATCTTGGTCAAATCCTAAGTTTGACCATGATTTAAACAAGTTGAAAACATGAATATGAAAAATTAAGCATATATCCTTCTTAGTCACACCAAAATGAAGCTCTTGGGAGGGTTTTTGAAATTTTCATGTTTGAAACCGGCCAAAAACCACATATCTTCATGCTTGACTTCATGAGACAGAGTTTAGGGTTAGGGGGTAGATACATGATTTCTCTGGTTTGAATATGTCTAGACCTTGTTTATCAACTTAATTGAATGCTTACTATATGACATAAGAAGACCATGTGCCTTGATTTTTCATTTTTTTTAAATTATGCCCATTTGAATCATGGTCAAATCCTAGGTTTGACCATGATTTAAACAAGTTTAAAACATGAATATGAAAATTAAGCATGTATCCTTCGTAGTCACTACAAAATGAAGCTCTTGAGAGGGTTTT
This sequence comes from Lolium perenne, assembly GCF_019359855.2. NCBI lineage: Eukaryota > Viridiplantae > Streptophyta > Magnoliopsida > Poales > Poaceae > Lolium > Lolium perenne. The sequence goes on along the minus strand of NC_067250.2, from coordinate 303,043,662 downwards.
TGAAATTTCCATGTTTGAAACCAAAAAACCACGTACTTCTCTTCATGCTTGACTTCATAAGACAGAGTTTGGGGTTAGGGGTAGCTTGATACATGACTTTTCTCGTTTGAATATGTCTAGACCTTGTTATCAACTTAATTGAATGCTTACTATATATATGACATAAGAAGACTATGTGCATTGGTTTTTCATTTTATTGTTTTTTTAATTTTATGCCCATTTGAATCTTGGTCAAATCCTAGGCTTGACCATGATTTAAACAAGTTTAAAACATAAATATGAAAAATTAAGAATCTATCCTTCTTAGCCACTCCAAATTGTAGCTCTTGGGAGGGTTTTTGAAATTTCCATGTTTGAAACCAAAAACCACATCTCTTGATGCTTGACTTCATAAGTCAGAGTTTAGGGATAGGGGGTAGATACATGATTTTTCTGGTTGAATATGTCTAAACCTTGTTTATCAACTTGAATGCTTACTATATGACATACGAAGACTATTTGCTAACGGAGGGAGTAAGCACTCTAGCTATGAAAAGTACCAAACGATGCATACCAAAATGATTTTTTAGAGGAATACTAGTTCAGATTATATAATTTTATATTAGCAGGCCAAATCGAACCCCGTAGTTGGATTTTCAGAAATTGATCCGTAGTACTGGGCAAAACCCTAGTTTAGCTTATTTAATAATAGATTTGTAGGTCGATTTTTTTATGTTATTATTATTATTACTAGGCAGCACATGTGTTTGCCCGTCCAGTGAAACTCTTTCATTTCATTTTTCTTTTCCGCAAGGTCGGAAGTCGGAGGAAGAGGGATCACACGGGAGGAGACGAAGGGAGAGCAGTCACGGGGCCCCACTTATTTATGGTGTCTATCCTTTTCTGGTGATATTGACTATTGTGCAGGGTTGTCAGTGCGCAGGGGGGTGCGACTCGTGCGAGCGAGCGAGAAAGGCCGAGAATGAGAGAGATTTTTTTTAGAGGGACAACCGAACGATCCTGAAGGACCCAGATTTCCAATACGCATCAGAGCGCAGTTTACAGCAGGACACAAAATTAACAGGAAATTACGTCTAAATCCCTAAGATTTACATGGTAGACCCCATGCTGAAAGCAAGAAATGCGATCGGGTCCTTAACAGCCACCGTCCGGATTGATCCTCGTCCCAGCCGGGGACGAACCACTTGGCGCGACCAAATCGCCATGGCTAGAGAGCCTGCACACCATGGCCTACGAGCTGAGCTAGAAACAACCTGCCAAAACCGGCAGCCAATGGAGGTGGATAATTGGAGAGAGAGAGAGAGAGTGTGTGTGTTGATGCCTCTCTCTTGACAAAGAAGATGGCTGGGAGTTTGCCTACCTAGCGTACGTGACTTGTGCTCACTGAAGTGTGGGACCTTACGCACGTGACAGACTTGTTGCTCTAATAACTCGGGTGATCATTATACTGTATTAGTACATAGTTTCCTATGGATCCTTCTTAGTCACTCCAAAATGAGCTCTTTGGGAAGGTTTTTGAAATTTCCATGTTTGAAACCAAAAACCACATATCTTCATGCGCTTGACTTCATGAGACAGAGTTTAGGGTTAGCGGGTAGATACATGATTTCTCTGGTTTGAATATGTCTAGACCTTGTTTATCAACTTAATTGAATGCTTACTATATGACATAAGAAGACTATGTGCCTTGATTTTTCATTTTTTTTAAATTTTGCCATTTGAATCTTGGTCAAATCCTAGGTTTGACCATGATTTAAACAAGTTTAAAACATGAATATGAAAAATTAAACATGTATCCTTCGTAGTCACTCCAAAATGAAGCTCTTGAGAGGGTTTTTGAAATTTCCATGTTTGAAACCAAAAAACCGCGTACTTCTCTTCATGCTTGACTTCATAAGACAGAGTTTCGGGATAAGGGTAGCTTGATACATGAATTTTCTGGTTTGAATATGTCTAGACCTTGTTTATCAACTTAATTGAATGCTTACTAGATGACATAAGATGACTATGTGCATTGGTTTTTCATTTTATTGTTTTTTTTAATTTTTAAGCCCATTTGAATCTTGGTCAAATCCTAGGTTTGACCATGATTTAAACAAGTTGAAAACATGAATATGAAAATTAAGCATATATCCTTCTTAGTCACTCCAAAATGAAGCTCTTGGGAGGGTTTTTGAAATTTCCATGTTTGAAACCGGCCAAAAACCACATATCTTCGTGCTTGACTCTATGAGACATAGTTTAGGGTTAGGGGGTAGACACATGATTTCTCTGGTTTGAATATATCTAGACCTTGTCTATCAACTTAATTGAATGCTTACTATGTGACATAAGAATACTATGTGCCTTGATTTTCCATTTTTTGTTTTTTCTGAATTTTTATGCCCATTTGAATCTTGGTCAAATCCTAGGTTTGGCCATGATTTAAACAAGTTTAAAACATGAATATGAAAAAATAAGCATAAATCCTTCTTTGTCACTCCAAAATGTAGATCTTGGTAGGGTTTTTGAAATTTCCATGTTTGAAACCAAAAACCACTTCTCTTCATGCATGCTTGACTTCATAAGACAGAGTTTAGGGTTAGGGGTAGCTAGATACTTGATTTTTCTGGTTTGAATATGTCTAGACATTGTTTATCAACTTAATTGAATGCTTACTAGATGACATAAGATGGCTATGTGCATTGGTTTTTCATTTTATTGATTTTTTTAATTTTTATGCCCATTTGAATCTTGGTCAAATCCTAGGTTTGACCATGATTTAAACAAGTTTAAAACATGAATATGAAAAATTAAGCATGTATCCTTCGTAGTCACTCCAAAATGAAGCTCGATCTTGAGAGGGTTTTTGAAATTTCCATGTTTGAAACCAAAAAACCACGTACTTCTCTTCATGCTAGACTTCATAAGATAGAGTTTGGGGTTAGGGGTAGCTTGATACATAAATTTTTTTGTTTGAATATGTCTAGACATTGTTTATCAACTTAATTGAATACTTAATTACTAGATGACATCAGATGACCATGTGCATTGGTTTTTCAATTTTTTTGAATTTTTATGCCCATTTGAATCTTGGTCAAATCCTAGGTTTGACCATGATTTAATCAAGTTTAAAACATGAATATGAAAAATTAAGCATCTATCCTTCTTAGTCACTCCAATATGTAACTCTTGGGAGGGGTTTTGAAATTTCCATGCTCTTGAAAACAAAAAACCACTTCTCTTCATGCATGCTTGACTTCATAAGACATAGTTTAGGGTTAGGGGGTATATAGATACATGATTTTCCTGCTAGTTTTAATATGTCTAGACCTTGTTTATCAATTTAATTGAATGCTCACTATATGACATGAGCAGACCTTGGTTTTAATTTTTTTATACCCATTTGATTCTTCGTCAACAAATCCTAGGTTTGTTGACCTAGATTTGAACAAGTTTAAAACATGAATATGAAAAGGTAAGCATGTATGCTTCTTAATTAGTCACTCCAAAATGAAGCTCTTGGGAGGGTTTTTGAAATTTCCATGATTGAAACCAAAAACCACTTCTCTTCATGCTTGACTTCATAAGTCAGGGTTTAGGGATATATAGGGGGTAGATACATGATTTTTCTGGTTTGAATATGTCTAGAGCTTGTTTATCAACTTAATTGAATGCTTACTATATGACATAAGAAGACTATGTGCCTTGATTTTCCATTTTTTTAAATTATACCCATTTGAATCTTGGTCAAATCCTAGGTTTGACCAAGATTTAAACAAGATTAAAACATGAAAATGAAAAATTAAGTCTTGATCCTTCTTATTCACTCCAAAATGAAGATTTTGGGAGGGTTTTTGAAATATCCATGTTTGAAACCCAAAACCACTTCTCTTCGTGCATAGTTTAGGGTTAGGGGTAGATACATGAATTTTTGGTTTATAGTAAGCATTCAAGTTGATAAACAAGGTCTAGACATATTCAAACCAGAAAAATCATGTATCTACCCCCTAAGGCTAAACTCTGTCATATGAAGTCAAGCATATAAGAGGAATGGTTTTGGGTTTCAAACATGGAAAATTCAAAAACCCTCCCAAAAGCTTCATTTTTGGAGACAAGAAGGATCCAGGCTTACTTTTTCATTTTCATGTTACTGACTTGTTTAATTCTTGGTCAAACCTAGGATTTGACCAAGATTCAAATGGGCATAAAAATTCAATAAAGAATTCAAAAAATGAAAAACCAAAACACATAAGCTTCTCAAGTTATAGTAAGCATTCATGTTGATCAACGGAGTCTAGACATATTTAAACAATAAAAATCATGTATATACCCCAAACCCTAAACTCTGCCTAATGAAGTCAAGCACGAAGACAAGTGGTTTTCGGTTTAATTTTTTATTTATTTTTTTAAATTTTTATGCCCATTTGAATCTTGGTCAAATCCTAGCAGGTTTGACCAATATTTAAATAAGTTTAAAACATGAAAATGAAAATTAAGTATGGATCCTTCTTATTCACTCCAAAATGAAGCTTTTGGGAGGGTTTTTTAATTTTCCATGTCCGAAACCCAAAATGACATCTCTTCGTGCTTTACTTCATAAGACAAAGTTTAGGGGTAGGGGGTAGATACATGATTTTTCTGGTTTGAATATGTCTAGACCTTGTTTATCAACTTGAACGCTTATTATATGACATCAAAAGACTATGTTTTTTTTTGAATTTGTTATGCCCATTTGAATCTTGGTCAAATCCTAGGTTTGACCAAGATTAAAACCAGTTTAAAACATGAAAATGAAAAGTAAGCCTGGATTCTTCTTAGTCACTCCAAAATGAAGCTTTTGGGATGTTTTTTAAATTTCCATGTTTGAAACCCAAAACCACTTCTCTTAATGCTTGACTTCATAAGACAGAGTTTAGGGTTAGGGGCCAAGTATATACATGATTTTTCTTGTTTAAATATGTCTAGACTTTGTTTATCAACTTGAATGCTTACTATATGACATCAAAAGACTATGTGTTTTGGTTTTGATTTTCTTGAATTTGTTATGTCCATTTGAATCTTGGTCAAATCCTAGGTTTGACCAAGATTTAAACCAGTTTAAAACATGAAAATGAAAAGGTAAGCCTGGATTCTTCTTAGTCACTCCAAAATGAAGCTTTTGGGAGTTTTTTTAATTTCCAATGTTTGAAGCCCAAAACCACTTTTCTTCATGCTTGACTTCATAAGACAGAGTTTAGGGTTAGGGGGTATATACATGATTTTTCTGGTTTGAATATGTCTAGACTTCGTTGATCAACTGTAATGCTTACTAGATGACATAAGAAGCTTATGTGATTTTTTTTATTTTTTTTTTGAATTTTTATGCCCATTTGAATCCTGGTCAAATCCTTTGTTTGACCGAGATTTAAACAAGTTAAAACATGAAAATGAAAAGGTAAGCCTGGCTCCTTCTTAGTCATGAAAATGAGTTAACTTGGCTTTCCAACCCTTGAATCCATAGGAAACTTTGTACTAATGAAGTATAATAATCACCCGAGTTTTTACACCAACAGGTATGTCACTTACGTGTGGTGCCCATGCATGAGGTCCCAAACTTCAGTGAGCACAAGTCACATGCGGTAGGTAGGCAAAATCCCCGATCAATCCGGGCGGTGGCTGTTAAGGACCCGATCGCATTTCTTGCTTTCAGACTGGGGTCTACCATGTAAAAGTTTGTTCCTTTTGGATGCATCACTCGTATTTGCAAGTTTTTTGGGGGTCCCGCAAATTCAGGGTAGCATCATGCCCCCCTTCCCACGCCAACACAAACAGAGTTCAACACAACCTAATTAAGCAAGGTTCAACACAGACATATATAGTTCAACAACCCCTAATTAAGCTAATAGGTTCACCACAAACGCTGCTGAGCAGCAAACATAAACAGAGTTCAACAAAAGATCTTTGCTTTTGAAGCGGTAGGAGAGACAAACATGCACAGCAGTTACGGAGTATATTTACCATCTTCTTCCTGTCGCCTCCTCCCGGTCCCGCTTCTTCTGCTTCTTGCTGCCCATACCTTTAATCTTTGGTGGCTTGGGCTTGGGAGGAGGCACACGACCGGTCTCGATAGCTTGGTTCAATTTCTTCCTTAGGAATAGCCCATAGGCCATGTGGTTGGCTATGAAGCCGGATCGGTTAACAGTTTCCCCAACTTTGAGACAATGACCCACCGAAGCCGGCATGCTTGCGGGACGCTTTGAAAGTCAACCTTTATGCTCTTTGTGCAGAAGGGGCAGCTGTTCCTGGCACCAGTCCAGGGTTCACTCCAATACTTGTCGAACTTCCCCGCCTTAAGCTTGTTGAGAGTGGCCCTGGCCTTCCTATGACGCGACTTGACATCGCTGTCAACCTCATCAGTAGCAACCTGATACATGCCAAATAAGCAGGTGAAGGAAATATGTAGCAGTTGCAACTAATAATGAATATGAATCTAAAAAGATTCTGATGCTAATTCAAAACGCTATAGCGCAAAAAAAAGAGGGAGAGACCATAGCGCAAATCGATACAGGGCTATGTTGAATAAGGGAGAGAGGTGAATCGGAACATACTTCCTCCCCCTCGTCGACGATATTCTCGTCGAAGGTCGGCGGCGGCGGTTCAAAGATGAGTTCAACCTCGTCCTCGTCATCTAGGGGATGCTTCCCAAGAGAGTGGACCCATCTACCAACAGCATCAGATGCCGATGAGCGACCGATGGCCCGACCTTCGGCAATGGCCTCCGCTTCGTCTTTGGCATCCGGTGCGGCGATGATCGCCGCTGTTGCGGCCATGCGTGCTGCGGTCGCGGCTCTGGACGCCTCCTCTGCGGCTAAGGCCAGCCGCGCGGCTTTCGCTTTCGCTGCGTTGACGGCGTTGGTTGGGCTCTCCATCGGTGGAATGGGAAGGGGAAGCGAAGAGAGGGTTTTTTCCTAGTCCGTGGAGAGAGGGAGAAGTGTGGACGTGAAATGGATAACTGACGATATTTCAAGATTTGGGAGACATAGCACGAACGGGCAGATGACAGCACGTGGGTGCATTACCTCATACTGCCTCTGTCCTAGAAAGAGCGTACGTGTGGGTTTTCAAGGCATATTAAGGATTTTATTATTACATTGGGAAACTGTCATCGACCATCACTTTCCTCTTCAACTTTTCCACCTCCAATGAGCTAAATGCATGTAGTAAATAAGAAAACCATATTATGCTAAATACTACTACCTCCATCCCAAAGCGTAAGGCTTATATTATTTTTAGAAGCTCAAACTATGTCAAGGTAAACTAAGATTTTACCAAAAATCATTATCATACAAAATACAAAATTAATATCAATACATAGACAATGAATTTTTTTTGGTATGGCATCTACAAAATATTATATTAGTTGATAGATTGTTCTAAATTTTCGTCAACCTTTACTTGCTTTGACTCTTAAAAAAAGACTTAGGGCTCCTTTGATTTAAAGGATAGGAAAAGCATAGGAATAGGAAAGGTTTAGAATTGGAATGGCATGTCTAATTGAATCCTATAGGAAGATGAAGTTTGTTTGATTGTAGCAAAGGAATTTTTCCATGAGGCATGAGCTAATGCTTTTTTCCTATAGGAATTACACTACAAGATTCCTATAGGATTTTTCCTATAGGATATGTTCCTATGAATCAAACAACATGTATAGGAAATTTTCCCATAGGAACCAAATCCTACACAATTCCTATGCAAATCCTTTGAATCAAAGGAACCCTTAAGCTTTGTGATGGAGGTAGTACGTATTAGTCGTGAAGAAACTATATCCCTCGTGATGAGAAAGAAATATTTTTTTACTAGGAGTACCACTCTTTTGTGGACAAATTTTGAAGTGCATTGCAAAACGAGAAGTACACTCTTTTATGGACAAATTTTAACTCTACACCCATTATTTCAGGATGGAGGGAGTATAGCCCAACTTGTTTTTTTTTCTTCTGGGCACTACACTGCTTTTTCCCTGTGCAATGCTTGGTTCTACCCTTTTTCTCATTGTAATGGTCACTTTAAGTCAATTTTTCCCACACACATTTATTTTGTACTTCTCTACAGTGTTGACCGTGCTACTACTATTTGTGTTAGTGCGCCAAAAACAAAATGTTATTTTCTAAGTGCCAAATTAATCTAGGGCGTTGGTTGTGAACCGGTGAACAAAAAAGATAGCCCAAAAGAGGAACACACCAAGGTACAAAAACTAGCATATATGCATGTTTCTATGTACATATATATGACCCTGGGTTTGTAGATAAAAAAACATTCATATATGCGCTTACTATTAATACACATAAGTTTATGCTGATTCTCTTGGTTTAGGTATATATATGGTTAGGCATCACTACTAATTCAGAAAAAACAAAAATGTAACCCTTCAAGTGAAGTCATTTTAAGTGACCTAACAACTAAAATTCATATATAGGATTTGTATAGGAATTATGTAGGATTTAGATCACATGTGAATTTTCCCCACACTAGTTGTTTGATTCATAGGAACATATCCTACAGGAATCTTGCAGTGCAAATCCTATAAGAATAAAACATTTGGTCATACCTCATGGAAAATTTCCTTTGGCACAATCAAACACAACTCATCTTCCTATATGATTCAACTAGCCATTAAATCTCAATCCTATGTTTTTCATATTTCTATGGTTTTCCCATCCTATGAATCAAAGGAGCCTTAGGGCTTATATCTTTTTTAGAAAGGCAAACTATGTTAAGATTGGCCAAGTTTTATGAAAAACCTTTGACATGCAAAATACAAAGTTGAGTCATTTCGTTTGAATCGGAGGAGTACATTTGACGTTATGGTACTATTTGATAGCTGCTTGGCAGCCTTTGTATTTTTTCGAACCAAACTTCCCCCTTCATGAAGCTTTTATTTTGGGATAGAGCTTCAGTGACTTGATACATCCATATATATCTAGACAAAGTTGAGTCAATTCATTTGAATTAGAGGGAGTACATTTGACTATATGGGTACTGTTTGACAACTGCTTGGCATTGTCTTCTTTTTTGAACCAAACTGCCCCCTTCACGAAGCTTTTATTTTGGGATAGAGCTTCACTGACTTGATACTTCCAAGTCTCACAGTGACTTGGTGCCACCATCCACCATCCATCTCAGATCCAATGTATGCGATCGACTTAGAATTTAAACTAAATAATTATTATAATTGCTCAGAAATATTTCAAGAACTTCTAGTTAATCGTGCATATTTCGATTTATATTTTGGTGAAGTTTCATTCGATTTGAATCAAAGGTTTGTGAGCAAATATATACTCCCTCCGGTTCATATTAATTGACTCTAATATGGATGTACTAGACACATTTTAGTTCTAGATACATCCATATTGAAGTCAATTAATATGAATCAGAGGGAGTATTTAGTTTAAACTAGTGCTCGTATACGTAAAAAGATCTTTAATCACAAGCTAGTCGTCCGAGTGGGATGAAATATTCACAGATTTTAGAACAAGGCATCTACATTTTACTGGATTTTTTCATAATTTTCTGAATAATTTTTGTTTTTAGGTTCGAAATAAGAGATAGTTTGGAACGTTGGATCTCAAATGGTTGGTAGATGGTGGCACCAAGTCACAATGAGATTTGGAGACTTCAAGTCACTGCAGCTCTGTCCTTTTATTTTGACAAACTGCAGAGCCGCTGGTGCATCTATGGTTGCGTACGGCCGACGCCGATTCTTAGCAAGGAAGTTCTTCCTATAAGTACTAGTATCCATACTCCACTCCAAGGCATGTATAAAAAAAAGAACCCATCCCGTTCTTGTTTTCCCGATCACTCTTATCTGAAGATGGAGGAGGCCCTCTTCTTGTGCCCCCTCTGCCTGCTGCCCTTCAAACCCCCCATATCCAAGGTCGCTCCCTTCCGATTTCATTCTTAGGTTCACCTGTGAGAAATTTTAATGACAACTGATGCCACGTACGTTGTTCCGTGCAGTGCAAGGGCGGTCATATGGGATGTCGGCGCTGCGTCGGCGAGCTTGCGCCGAACCCGTGCAAGAAGTGCGAGCAGCCGGCGAGGTTGCCGCCGTCGAATTGATCTGGGGCAAGATTGCCGCCGTCGAATCGATCTGGGGCAATGGTCAAGTGCGTCGGCTGCCAGAGCTTGGTCGCCTCCACGGAGTCCTACAAGCACTATATCGCGTGCCCGCATGGTCCGTGCGGCTGCACAGAGGCCATCAATACCGGCTGCAGCTTCACCGGCCCGCCGCGGGAGCTCCTGGTACACCTCCAAGCATCCCACTCCATCCCAGTGTTTACGTTCCAGTATGGCATACCCGCCTGGTGCATATTTTGTGTTCCGGTACAACCGCAGGGACACCTGTTCATCGGTAGTGGGGAAGAAGACGGTAGCGTGTTCGCCATCACCGTTGGCGCGCTCGGCCCGACCACCATTGTGTCCTGTGTGTGCATCAGGTCGGCCGCGTGCTTGTTTCCGATGTACAAGGCGCAGCTGCTAGTGATTGGTCCGCCGGCGCCGGCTGGGACCAGTGACCTCTCGACGGACACCTTGATGGCGGTAATCGAGCCGATGAGCTCCCCGACGCCTAGCTCGATCATGTTGCAGCAGCTCACTTCTTTCCTGGCGGTGCCGCCCCGTTCTGTGAAGCAGAATGGAGGGCAGCGTGTGTTGCCTATCTGCGTTTGCATCAACAAGAAGGTTATATAATAATCTTTGTTTAGTTACTCGAAGATCGGAGGGAGTAGTTTAGTTCGAAATAGGGTTCGTTCGGATGTATTTTGGACTTGTATAGTAGTACTACTACTCCAGAACTATTAGCTAGCTAGTTGGAGTGCTAGAATGCAGCTCGGATTATTAGTATTTTGGTAGTACTATATATATGTGACTGCAAGTTCAAACTAAAATGGAGTATTTCTTGCTAATGTTGTTCTCTTGGAGTCATCATTTTTTTCTGAACGTGTTAACTATGCTATTGTCTAAGGATTCGTTTAGATTTCTTTGGTTGAATTCATATTTCGTCTCTTCCTAATTTGGCAAAACTGCACTGTCATGGGCATTCTTACAAGGTCGTTGAAGTTTCGATGTTTCTTAATGTATATTGCGTAGGGTGTACCCCCTTAACATGGATCTGTTGCATTTTTTGGTTGTATTTTTTTTGGCAATTTTCAGGACCATAAAATAGCACGCCTTCAGTTGAAATTTGAATTACTTTTCGAAAAGTGGCCGATACTAGCATGGAGTAGTAAAGTTTTTTTGTACTCCCTCGGTCCCACCAAAAGTGTCTCACCTTTGTTAAATTTTAGATGGATAGATGTATTTTTTTTTACAAAGTTGAGACAACTTTGGTGAGACGGAGCCACGGAGTCCTATTTGATGGCGAGAAGGTTGATGCCTTGCTAGGTTGGTGTACTCCATGTTGCAAAAAGAACAAGGTTGGTGTGTATTTGTTTTATTTGTTCACCATAATACTGACATGGCCATCGATTTGATTAGACAACACAAGCCTGGGACGTTTCACTTATTTATTGTAGGGAGCACGATTAATGGACTGTAATGATGGGGCTACTCCTATAGTCCGTCTGCTCCTACTCGGGTGTCGGGTCACAGTCACACTCTCCTCTTTTTTTGAACACATTCACACTCTCCTCTTTTTTTGAACACATTCACACTCTCCTCTTTTTTTGAACACATTCACACTCTCCTCGAAACTGCAGTAGGCAGTATATATGCATAAGAGGAGGAGCGTCTCGGTTCACCTCCGCCGTCTATCCCCACTCCGCCCAGCTTCCATAGCACGCGCCTGCGTCTCCGCCATGGCGCTTTCGCATCCTATCCAGCTGTGCCCAGTTTGAGAGCCTCTGTTCTCCAACTCAAACCCCCACCTGCCGCCATTGATCGCCATCTCTCTCCCAAAGTTCGAATCAGTAAATCTCCCAAGAAAATACCAACCCCATTGTACCACCTGCCTCATTGCGATGGCGAAATCGAGCAGGGTCTGTGGATCTGGGCTGTTTCACAAGGTGTTTACGGAAGGCCCCCTTGAAGTGCTCATCAGCCAGTGCGACGCCATCACCGCCGCGTCCCTAGTCGGTTCCTCCAAAAGTATTCTTCAGTCAGCCAAATACAGTACCACTCTGCCTGCTTCTCAGCCATTTGGCCTTCCATGTGTTCTCTGTTGTGACCCGGCGGATAAACCATGGGAGTTCAAGGAGGATTTGTCGGTGCACAGCAAGTGCAAACTAGTGCCGCTGGACAGGTTCTCCTATGATTGCCTAATGCCACATGGTAAGGATGAGGAGCGGGCAGGCGCCAATGGAGATTGGACCGCCATGGTTGGCCCCAAAGGCAAGTGGAACCTCCTCAATGTCTACACTCATCGCAAGATTAAGCTTCCATCTTTGACGAAGAAGTTTGAAACCACACGCAATCCACTTATATTGGAGTATCAGGGTGATGCTATTCAACTGCAGAAGATAGCTATTTGCCAAGTTCCTACAGCTGCTAGGGGGTATAAAGATTTCTCCCTTGTCGCAATCTTCGACTTTGCAATTGCCTACCTCCATGGCGAATATCCTCGTACATGGATATTTCTTGAAAACCAGTTTTAGTACGGCGCCATATACTGCGATGCAATTATACATAATGGACTTGTGTTCGCCGTTACTGGGCTTGGAAATGTTTATGCATGGGATCCTAATCAATTTGGTAATATTTCCTCCCTATCTTTTTTTTATACGTAACTTATATAGTATTTCACCTCTTATTTGTTGAACTGTCTTGGCATCTTTTGGCTTAAAGGAATTCCATAGGCGCACACCATAACCCTCTTGTGGTATGGACATATATAGAATTTAACATCTATAGTAATTTTAGTATGGTCTAATGTGCATGTTGTTCCGTAGGAAAAAGGCCCCCTAGTAATTAAGTTTCTTTATGATTACTCCCTGGAAAATTTAAGGTAGAGTAGAAATAGAATCAATAAAGGTGCCATGCAATATTGATAAAGACTTTCATTTGTTTATATTCCCCCGGTTCTAGAGAATAAGGAGTACTATATTCAAACCATCTAAAATTTGGACCAATATTTTGGGGAACATGTTTTAAATCCATATGAAGTTTTACCAAGATGTTCGAAATATATTTCAAACCATCTTATGTTCGACCATGATTTTATAAAGTACTAGTATTGGCATCTACAATATCAAATCAATATCACTAGTAGATAAATCATGAAATATATTTTCATGTGACGTGTTCTTTCCTTTTTCAAGGTCCTATAGTGCTCCCTGCTCCATTCATTCCGTCGACGGCTGGATTTGATGACGATGATGATTTTGACTCTAATAGTCGTACGTGGTGGCTGGCAAGATCTCAAGATCGTTCTAGACTTCTCCTGGTCTATGCACGTGGCGTAATGGATTTTGACGCTGACGGTGCTCCAACTTATTATGATAGTACCCCTTCTGTCCATTGCGGTCGCGCTGTTCACAGCTATTCGGGGTATACCTGCTTTGTATTCTCGAATGACACTAGTCGGTTACTTCCAGCCAACCCGTGGGAAAGGGTTACTAATCTTGGAGACTATTCTATGTTCCTTGGGTTGAACTATCCGATTTTCATGCCAGTGGGTGGTGCAACATTTCCCCCAGGATATTTGACAAGAAGAAACTGCATCTACACCACGCCTCAGGCCATTGGCTCTAAGTTTGACACATCACATCAAGAAATTTTTAGCTTCAGTCTAAATGGCGAAGACCACCAAAGCATCTCTTTCTCAAGCAGCGGTCCAGCGGCCAACTGGCATACGGGGTTTTGGTTCATCCCAAGCTACACCAACGCGCTGGACTGGAACAAAGACAATCAGAGTTTTGGTTCATCCCAAGCTACACCAACGCTCAGTTGGTCTTGACTCCTATTTAACTATTTATAGCTAATGTACTTAGGTGATAAATTGATGCTATTTGCATGAACCCAGGTGCTTCTTGTAATTTGATCAAATACGGTCTATACACATGCATGGTTGTTTGGCTGTTTCAGTGTCCCTAGAGGCATACATATATCTTTGTTATTTAGCAATCTTTATTACAGTACAAAGGTCTTAACCTCATGGTTCACAGAAAGTATAAACGTAGATCAGCCATCTAAACATAGAAGACATTCTAGTGTATGATTCTTACATATACACATCAACATCCTATCAGAAAATCTTAATGTGAATTGTACTGGCTGTACAAACCCGTGCATCATTCTCTAGCCGGTTGCACCCAAAAACCAAATCGTGGTACTTCATAGTTGACTGTATGTAGGACAACATACGGATCCAATGCGAAGCCATGGGTATCACCTCCATGATAGAACCATATTTCACATGGTTGGAGGTACTCCATATGGCATTTAAAATCATTCCTTGTCCTTCATATGGCCCTAAAAATAGTACAGTTGGATTTGTGGGTTTTAATTTTTTATTAACACACTCAATTAATTGCCCAAACATTGATTAATAATATTATTAAGGGGTGTGATGTTGAAAGCCATAAGAACAATGTGCCAAACAATCTTTGCTAGCGGATGGTAAATGTATACCCATCAGAAATATTAGTACTACTAGTAGTACTATCAAAATAATCAGCAGACGTGCATGTTTCTTTGGTCAGAATAACTGCTGCACCATCTTAAAAGTAAATGGCATGACCATTTATTTGATTTGATAGCGTGCAGCTAGATGGCGTACATTACTATCTCTACTTCCTTGGGTTGCCCAAATCTGGAGTACTAAAAGAAAATCCTGGTGATTCATTTGACAAGACAACACAGATGCGTCCAAATTTCTCCGCCCATATTATATTATAGTAATATATGAAATCTGGAGTGCGTTGCCTCGTTGCCTTCCAAGAGAAGCTGCATTCCTTGCCAAAAAAGAGAGAGAGGCTGTATTTATAACTACCTCACCGGCCGCCACTAGTACAAACCATCACTCCATCTCCACCTCCACCTCCACCTCTTCCCTAGTAGCTCCACCTCCATATCGGTGACGGACCACAATCGCGCGGCTTCAACTTCCTCTTCGATGGTGGCGGCGACAGAGGCGTGAGGCACCTTCTCCGCGGCGCATCACTCATCCTCGTCCCGCGGCAACAATGGCTGTATGTGAAATCACCATACCCTTGTGTATGGTAGAGATGATGATGTGCGGATAAAATTTTATTGGCGGTTGCTCATCCTTGTTTGAATATTTGGTGTAGATTCACAACTATGGCAGGGTGTCAAGCGGGGTGGGTAGCGGGCTAGCTAGTTTCAGTGCGAGTGCTTTAAATCTGCTCTAATCTCAACCACTATTTGCTCTAATTTTCTGCTTTGTGGGACGATTCGCGGACGCCGCTTGCAACCCTAATCTAGGGTATTGATCCTAGTTTAGTAGACTACTAGGATTTACATGCCAATTTGTTTTTAGACTAGATCCGGATATTTGTCAATACTACTACGTACTTCTTCCGTTCGTATTTAATTGACTCTAGTTGAAAGCATCGACAGTTCATTTTCTTCTCTCCCTCGCGTCGACTAATTAAAACCGAACAGAGGGAGTATTAGGAATCCATGTGCATCCATACTACCAGTAAGGTATTGCGTTGTTGCAGAGGCTCAGTGTAATCAATATCTTTCGATATTAATATACTCACTTTATCAGAAAATAAATTAGTAATCCATGTTCAAACTTGCTAGTTTGATCGACGTTTGATGATGATTTGTGAGGCCATGTATGGGCCTAGTTTGTTTTGTCTGGTGGTCAGTAGGCTGATGATTTTTTTTTGCTTGGTCGATCTGTGGTCGTTCCATGGCCACTGCTGATTAAGCATTACTAGAATCAACAATTTTTTGCTTGTCTGGTGATTGGAAGTGTATGCGCTCTTCTGAAGAGCACCATCGCATGATGATTAGTCTTAATGGAGATGCAGATGTCGATCAAGAGGGAGAAACATATCTTGATCATGCATTTCTCACGAGATTACTTGGTGATTGGAAGTAGAATCCACAATTTGTTGTGCAAACTTCTCAACATATGCATATATTCAATGAATTAGCTTTATGTGATCAATAGTACTTCTTATTGCAGATGGATGGAGGGGAAAGAGCGAAAAACCGATACTTAGTGAGATGACTTCTCATTACGTGACTTCGATATCCCGGATGACAAGGTAAATATATAGAACGACGATTCGTAGGTGATAAAAGCAGAATCCACAATTTGCCGTGCAAACTTCTCAGCATATGCATATATTTGATTAATTAGTTTTATGTGATCAATAGTATTACTTATTCCAGATGGACGTAGGGGAAGGAACGAAAAAGCGGATGCCATGTGAAATGACTTCTAAATCTGTGTGTTACGATATCCCGGATGACAAGGTAAACATATGGACCGACGCTTGTTTTGCCGCTGCCCCTGTTAGATGGCTAGATGCTCTGGTCTAATTTCTGTTCATGTGCTTATTATTGCGAAACATAGAGTTGAAGAAAACTCTATATTGTCCGATGACAAAGGTGAAATGGCATGCCGATCTTTTAAACCTCCGATGCCACCTTGTTTACTGTCTATGGAGACGATGCAATTTGGACCTGGTCGCGATGAGCCTATACAGCATCATCGTGCCACATGAAGAAGGTTGTGGATTGGGTTTACCCCTGCTGAAGCGGTGGTGCGGTGGAGCTGCTAGTGTAGAGCCTCTAGTGAACGGTGTCGTGCCACGGGAATTCTACGAAGCTGGAGCAAGACGGTTTACCTATTGTCAAGACCGATGTAACTTGGTGCTGATGCTGGAGTTGCTGCGATGATCCTGCACCCGAAGTTGCCACGCCACCCGAAGGAGGTTTTGTATTGGTAGAACCCGTCATGACTATGCCTGATCTTGGTGGTGGTGGACACAGGAGCTGGTAGGGTAGAGCCTCTAGCGAAAGGTGTCGTGCCACGAAAATCCTCCGAAGTGGATATTGGTGGTTTACCCTCTGTAGAGACTGGTGGTCTACCCGGAGCTGGTATTGTAGAGATTTCAGCAAACGGTCTGTCCCACCCAACTCCTATGAACTGGAGCATGTACCTCATGTGCCTTCGTAGAACTGATGCACCTGTAAGTAGTGGTGATGATTCCGCTGAATCTGATCCAGTAGGATCTGCATCTCGAGGACAAGATGTCATTGTCATTCACACGAACCCGAGCTGGAGTCAGCAACGGTAGCTTATATGGCACGGACTGTCCTTCAAGCTCTAAAGATCCAGTTGGGTGGTTCACAGGACCAGCTACTCCAAGCCATTGTCACTACAAAAGACCAGCCAGCATGCTTCGTCATCTCCTGCATACTGTTTGACAAGCTGAAGCACTGCAACTGGCGCATTGTTCAATCCCATCAACATGGAGAGAGGAGCTATGTTTATGTCAAGATGATTCATGCTGATTTGGTAAGGTTCCATGATAAGATGTATGGGTGGGGTGAGGCAAGAGCCACATTTTGCAGCATTCACACAGTCTTTACTCTTGAGCCAGACCCCATGGATGCTTACCCAGTGGTGCAGCTGTCCTGACTTGATATATGTTTTATGATCAGTATCTTCTTTGTCGTGGAACTGTGATGTGGAGCTACCTTTCTTATGGTTTCTAGGCTTTTGGTTTCAACATGTATTATGGAGCTTACCTTAGGACTTTCACATGCGTTTGGCTGTTGACCTGTAATGTTTGTGGTTGGTTGTCTAATCTACTTGGCACAATCACATTGCAAAGGCAAATGTTCCTTTTCTCTTTAATTGTTATTATGATTTATGTGTTATAACCAGGCAAGAATATGCAGATCTTGGTTCTCTGACCGATATATATTTACATACAACTTTTGTTCACATAATAACACTTACACGGGAAAAGAGTAGCTTTCTCTGTTGGATAAACACCAAACCACAAAAGGGTAACAACACAATATCCAAACTAGGTACGGCACCTGTTGAGCATACATGACTTTTGGCGTAAAATCACGTTAACCAACACTAGCATCATCTTGTTCTTTGCAAGGTGCTATGCTTATCAGTCTAATCCCAATACACCACCTACTTCAGGTGGCACGATGATGTCAAGTGCAGGCTCACCAGTACCAACTCTCTTGCATCAGTCTCCATTGAAGGTACGCCACTGCTGCAGTAGACACCATTACAATGCAAGCTGAAGGTGTTCTTATCCTCATATCAGGATCACATAATACAGGTTTCAAGCTACATGCACTAGCCAACACAATCAAAAGTCCGAACTAGGATCGCTAGGAAAAAAAACATGAAGATCTTTTTTTCGAATCCCACGCTGAACATCTTTTTCACTAATTAGGTAAGCTCCTGCTGACAAACATATTACAACAACTCCAGCAGTGGCTCTATATTTTGGCGCTGTGGGCTGATGCTGCGCATGGAGCCGGCAATAGCTTCACCGGAAGCTGCAAACTGTGGCGGCCAAATGCAGGGCTGAAACAGCGTATTTTCAGAGGCGCTATAAATGCAGCGCCAAAAACAGAATATAATGAAAAATAGAGTGCAAGAAACAGAAGATCAAACAAAGACTAGAAATAGACATAAAATAGGATAAAATTAGCTTGATAGATACTCCGTAGTTCATATTTTTACAAAGTAGTGCGATAAAACTAAACTAAAACTCGACATCTGACGAGTCCGGTGTCGTGCCCGACACCGGATCCGACGAGAAGAGGTCAATCCAACGGGGGTCGTCCTCGCCAATGGTGGTCGGCCCGGCGAGCTGCGCTTCGATGAAGGCCCGCTTCGTCGCCTTCTCCGCCCTCCGTCATGCGCGGTCCTCCTTCTTCGCAGCCCGCCTCGTCGCCTTCTCCGCCCTCCGTCTGTGGAAGTGCTCGTTCTCGGCGGCAACGTCCTCGGGGAAGCGGGCCGCCCACTCGCGCGCCGCGCGCTCGTCCCGCTCGGCGATGCGCAAACGGCGCTCCGTATCGCGGCGACGGCGCTGTTCCTCCTGTCTAACGATGTATGGCGGCGGCGCGAGATCCTCGGCCTGCTGGCGCGTCCACACGTCATGGAAATTCATCGACGATCGCGGGCGCCCGAGCCGCCACGCCACGGCGTCGTACGCGCGCACGGCCTCGTGCGCGGTCTCGTAGGTGCCGAGGCCGATGCGCTCGCCGCCGTCACGTATCTCCGCGTAATACGTACCTTTGGGGCGCGCGCGGACGCCGCGGTACCCCGTGCCCGAGACGCGGCAGTACCGCGAGCTCGACGCGAGACGAGGCATGGCGGCAGCGGCGGAAGCGGAGCCGCGGCAGCGATATTAGGCGCAGATGGGCAAATTTCAGCAACCCGTGTCCATCTTTTTTTTGGCAGGATTATTACGCCATGTACCACCTTCCAATTAGAAAATAGTACTGTTCAGTCTTCCCCTGTTGGGCCCAATATTTCACTTTGGGTTGCCAACGGTCATCTACATGGTAATTGCTATCGGCCTACTTGCTCCGGCTGTCGAAGCCCAATAACTACAAATGGGCCTTTCTGCTCATGCAATTTCGGCCCTTTTCTAATGAAACACAGATCCTATGAATGGCAAAAAAAAAACGCAGAGATTATACATAAAAGTTGTTTTTATTTATTTTTAATTATTGGGTTCCAATTTTTGAAACTGCTCATGCCCAATATGAAAATCCTTGATCGCTCCATACCCACATGGATAACGGTATTTTTAATAATTCATAAAGTGGATTTGAAATTTAAAACATATCCTAATAATTCTATGATTTAATCTATCAACTTGCAAGATCTTGGAGAAAAAAAGCTTGTATTAGTCTGCAGAATCCTCAACGTTTCAAAGAAGGCAGTGGATCAAAAGAAAAAGGAAGTAGCCAGAAATTAGGGGTAAAAAATAACTCCAAGAAATAAAACTTTTATTGTTCGTAGAGGATGACATGCGGGACCCATGAGCCAGCAGCTTACTCAACGTTTCAAAGGCGGCATGAGATCGAAAGAAAAAGGCAAGTGACTAAATATCAGGAGCCAAAAATAATCCACGAAATGAAACTTATTGTACATAGAGGATGACATGCGGGTCCCATTTTGCAGCAGCGGTTTCAGCGTTTCAAATGCGGTTTGAGATCAAAAGAAAAAGAAAGTAGCCAGAAATTAGGGGTTAAAAAAACTCCAAAAAAAGAAAGTTGATTGTACATAGAGGATGACATGCGGGTCCCATGAGTCAGCAGCTTACTCAACGTTTCTAAGGCGGCAGGGGATCAAAAGAAAAAGGAAATAGCCAAAAATCAGAGGGTGAAAAAAACCAAGAAAAGAAATTTTATAGTACATAGAGGATGACATGCGGGTCCCATGAGCCAGCAGGTTCCTCAACGTTTTCAAAGGCCGCTGGGGATCAAAAGAAAAAGGCAAATAGCCAGAAATTAGGGGTAAACAATAAATCCAACAAAGGAAAGGTTTATTGTTCATAGATGCTGACATGTGGGACCCATGAGCCAGCAGCGTCAAGGCAAGTGACCAAAAATCAGGTGTAAAAAAAATCCAAGAAAAGAAACTTTATTGTACATTAAGGATGACATGTGGGTCCCATGAGCCAGCACCTTACTCAACGTTTCAGAGGCGGCTTGAGATCGAAAGAAAATGGAAAGTGACCAATATCAGGAGCTAAAAATAATCCAAGAAATGAAACTTTTATTGTACATAGAGGTTGACATATGGGTCCCACTAATACAAGCTCTTTCGCTCGAAGATCTTGCGAGTTGATTGTACATAGAGGATGACATGCGGGCCCCATGTGTCAGCAGCTAACTCAATGTTTCCAAGGCGGCAGTGGATCAAAATAAAAGGAAATAGCCAAAATCAGAGGGTGAAAAATAAATCCAACAAAGGAGAGGTTTATTGTCCATGGAGGCTGACATCTGGGACCCACGAGCCAGCAGCGTCCTCTACGTTTAGAAGGCGACTGGGGATCGAAAGAAAAAAATGCAAATAGCCAGAAATTAGGGGTACAAAATAACTCCAAGAAAGGAAATGTTTATTGTTCATAGAGGCTGACATGTGGGACCCATGATCCAGCAAAGTCTTCAACGTTTGAAAGGCGGCAGGGGATCAAAAGAATAAGGAAGTAGCCAGAAATTGTGGGTAAAAAATAACTTCAAGAAAGGAAACTTTTATTGTTCATAGAGGATGACATGCGGGACCCATGCTCCTGCAGCTTCCTCAACGTTTCAAAGGCGGCATGAGATCGAAAGAAAAAGGCAAGTGACCAAATATCAGGACCCGAAAATAATCGAAGAAAGAAATTTTATTGTACATAGAGGATGACATGCGAGACCCATTTAGCAGCAGCGGCCTCAACGTTTCCAAGGCAGCAAGGGATCAAAAGAAAAAGGAAGTAGCCAGAAATCAGGGGGTCAAAACAAAATCCAAGAATAGATATTTTTCAATTGGGCTGCATCTTGCCATCTGGGCCTTCAAACTATCGTGCTGGACGCCTTTTGACTCGTACAATTTCATCCCACTACAAAACATGAAAGTCCTATGTTTCGCAAAAACAAAAAACAAGGAGATTCAACATATAAGTTTGTTTATGTAAAAATAAAGATTTAATTTATCCGTTTGCAAAGCTCAGAGCGAAATAATCAAGATATCACATGTTTCTTGTACGGGGAGGCTGACATCGGGGACCCATGAGCCAGCAGCGTCGTCAACGTTTTAAAGGCGGCAGGGGATGGAAAGAAAAAATAAACCAAAAATCAGTTGGTAAAAAATCCAAGAAAATAAACATTTATCGTTCTGAGAGGATGACATGCGGGACCCATGAGGCAGCAGCATCCTCAACGATTCCAAGGCGGCAGGGGATCAAAAGAAAAAAAGGAAATATCCAGAAATTAATTATGGGTTCAAAATAAATCCATCAAAGGAAAGTTTTATTGTTCATAGAGGATGACATGTGGGACCGACCTGCCAACAGCGTTCTCATCGTTTCAAAGGGGGCAGGAGATCAAAAGAAAAAGGCAAGTAGCCAGAAATTAGGGGTAAAAAATAACTCCAAGAAAGGAAACTTTTATTGTTCGTAGAGGATGACATGCGGGACCCATGAGCCAGCAGCTTACTTAAAGTTTCAAAGGCGGCATGAGATCGAAAGAAAAAAGGCAAGTGAAAAAATATCAGGAGCCAAAGATAATCCAAGAAAAGAAACTTTATTTACATAGAGGATGACATGCGGGTCCCATTTTGCAGCAGCGGTCCCAACGTTTCAAATGCGGCTTGAGATCAAAACAAAAAGAAAGTAGCCAGAAATTAGGGGGTCAAAAAAATCCAAGAAAATAAAGTTGATGGACATAGAGGATGACATGCGGGTCCCATGAGCTAGCAACTTACTCAACGTTTCCAAGGCGGCAGGGGATCAAAAGAAAAAGGAAATAGCCAAAAATCAGAGGGTGAAAAAAAACAAAGAAAATGAACTTTTATAGTACATAGAGGATGACATACGGGTCCCATGAGCCAGCAGGTTCCTCAACGTTTCAAACGTGGCATGAGATCGAAAGAAAAAGGCAACTGACCAAATATGAGGAGCCAAAAATAATTCAAGAAAAGAAAGTTTTATAGTACATAGAGGATGCCATGCGGGTCCCATGATCCTGCAGGTTCCTCAACGTTTCAAACGTGGCATGAGATCGAAAGAAAAAGGCAAGTGACCAAATATCAGGAGCCAAAAATAATTCAAGAAAAGAAACTTGATTGTACATAGAGGATGACATGTGGGTCCCATTTAGCAGCAGCGGTCTCACCGTTTGAGAGGCTGCGCGGGATCGAAAGAAAAAGGCAAGTGACCAAATATCAGGAGCCAAAAATAATCCAAGAAAAGAAATTTTATTGTACGTAGAGGATGACATGCGGGTCCCATTTTGCAGCAGCGGTCTCACCGTTTCCAAGGCGGCACAGAACCAAAAGAAAAATGAAGTAGCCAGAAATCAGGGGGTGAAAAAAATCCAAGAAGAAAGATTTCAATTGGGCTGCATCTGGACATCTGGGCCTTCGAACTATCCTGCTTGGCCTTTCGACTCGTACAATTTCAGCCCACTCCAAAACAGGAAAGTTCCAAATTTTCTAAAAAAAACAGGAAAGTCCTATGCTTCGCAAAGACAAAAAAACAAGGAGATTCAACATACAAGTTTTTTTTATGTAAAAATAATGATTTAATTATCCGTTTGATATAGCTCAGAGCGCAATACACTGTTTATTGTCTGCAAAATAATCAAGATATCATATGTTTCTTGTACGGGGAGGCTGACATCGGGGACCCATGAGCCAGCAGCGTCGTCAATGTTTTAAAGGCGGCAGGGGATGGAAAGAAAAAATAAACCAAAAATATGTTGGTACAAAATCCAAGAAAAGAAACATTTTCGTTCTAAGAGGATGACATGCGGGACCCATGAGGCAGAAGCATCCTCAGCGTTTATTGTTCATAGAGGCTGACATGTGGGACCCGTGAGCCAGCATCGTCCTCAACGTTTTAAAGGCGGCAGGAGATCGAAAGAAAAAATTAGCCAAAAATCATTTGGTAAACAAAATCCAAGAAAAGAAACAGTTACCGTTCTGAGAGGATGACATGCGGGACCCATGAGGCATCAGCATCCTCAACGATTCCAAGGCGGCAGGGGATCAAAGGAAAAAAAAGGAAATATCCCGAAATTAATTAGGGGTTCAAAATAAATCCATCAAAGGAAACTTTTATTGTTCACAGAGGATGACATGTGGGACCGACCTGCCAACAGCGTCCTCATCGTTTCAAAGGGGGCAGAAGATCAAAAGAAAAAGACAAATAGCCAGAAATTGGGGGTCAAAAATAACTCCAAGAAAGGAAACTTTTATTGTTCGTAGAGGATGACATGCGGGACCCATGAGCCAGCAACTTACTCAACATTTCAAAGGCGGCATGAGATCGAAAGAAAAAGGCAAGTGACAAAATATCAGGAGCCAAAGATAATCTAAAAAAAACTTTATTGTACATAGAGGATGACATGCGGGTCCCAATTAGCAGCAGCGGTCTCAACGTTTCAAATGCGGCTTGAGATCATAAGAAAAAGAAAGTTGATTGTACATAGAGGATGACATGCGGGTCCCATGAGTCAGCAGCTTACTCAACGTTTCCAAGGCGGCAGGGGATCAAAAGGAAAAGGAAATAGCCAAAAATCAGAGGGTGAAAAAAACCCCAAGAAAATAAACTTTTATAGCACATAGAGGATGACATGCGGGTCCCATGAGCCAGCAGGTTCCTCAACGTTTCAAACGTGGCATGAGATCGAAAGAAAAAGGCAAGTGACCAAATATCAGGAGCCAAAAATAATTCAAGAAAAGAAACTTGAGTGTACATAGAGGATGACATGCGGGTCCCATTTAGCATCAGCGGTATCACCGTTTGAGAGGCTGCACGAGATCGAAAGAAAAAGGCAAGTGACCAAATATCAGGAGCCAAAAATAATCCAAGAAAAGAAATTTTATTGTACATAGAGGATGACATGCGGGTCCCATGAGCCTGCAGGGTCCTCAACGTGGCATGAGATCGAAAGAAAAAAATGCAAGTGACCAAATATCAGGAGCCAAAAATAATTCAAGAAAAGAAACTTGATTGTACATACAGGATGACATGCGGGTCCCATTTAGCAGCAGCGGTATCACCGTTTGAGAGGCTGCACGTGATCGAAAGAAAAAGGCAAGTGACCAAATATCAGGAGCCAAAAATAATCCATGAAAAGAAATTTTATTGTACATAGAGGATGACATGCGGGTCCCATTTAGCAGCAGCGGTCTCACCGTTTGAGAGGCGGCAGGGGATCGAAAGAAAAAGGTAAGTGACCAAATATGAGGTGCCAAAAAAATCCAAGAAAAGAAAGTTTTATAGTACATAGAGGATGACATGCGGGTCCCATTTAGCAGCAGCGGTATCACCGTTTGAGAGGCGGCAGGGGATCGAAAGAAAAAGGCAAGTGACCAAATTTGAGGTGCCAAAAAAAACTCCAAGAAAAGAAAGTTGATTGCTCATAGAGGATGACATGCGGGTCCCATTTAGCAGCAGCGGTCTCAACGTTTCCAAGGCGGCAAGGGATCAAAAGAAAAAGGAAGTAGCCAAAAATCAGGGGGTCAAAAAAATCCAAGAATAGAAAGAATTTTGGTTCATAGAGGATGACATGCGGGACCCATGATCCTGCATCGTAAACGGCTCGATCGGAGAACGTTGAACGAGATGGCGCGATCGAGAAAAAAAACAATGCCAGAGAGGCTGCCATCTGAGCCCTACATCCCTCGGCGGTGCGGATTTGCGTTGACTCGACCGGCGAACCCGAGAATTCGAGATGCACCACGTCCCGGGCCACCATACGCAATGTTTTGGCCGGTTTCGTCGGGCTAGGTGGCCTCAAAAACGAGAAAAAAAACGTTTTGACATGCACAACGGACAGACCCAAAATCGTCGGCCATGGTACACCAGCAACCACGGCGCGACTTCAACTTCGTCGGCCATGGCAACTTTTCTTGTAGTGGCGTCGCAAGTTCATACTATCTCCTTTGCGTCCTCTATTGCTGTCAACCAATAAAATCCGGCTCTGAAAACCTTGGCTGCAATAGCTCGACTGCTTGCGTGATGGCCGCAGATTCCTTCGTGTACATCCTTCAACATCATCCTTCCTTCTTCGGGTGTAACGCATCTTTGTAATACTCCCGAAAAACTTCGTTTGTATAACTCCCCTTTAATCACAGTAAAGGCTTTTGATCGTCTAATAACTCGCCTTGCTTCCACTGGATCGTCGGGTATCTCCTGCTTTAAGATGTATGATATATAGACCTGCATCCAAGGTATCTGCACCATCATCACCAAGTCCTGTTCCTCTTCTTCTTCTTCCTCTGGTGCTTCCTTGGTAGCCCCCGAGGGTTTCTTGTCTTTCTCCTTCTTTTTAGGTTTTGTGGACTTCGTAGATCTCTCTGCTATCTCTTCCCAGAATACGCCTGGTGGAATTGCGAGGCATTGTGACCCGATGTTTGCGAGAACGTCGGCTTCGTCATTGCTCAACCTGCTGATGTGGTTTACTTCGCACCCATCAAACAACTTCTCCAGCTCATTGTACACTTCCTTGTATGCTATCATACTGTCATTGATTGCTTCACATTGGTTCATGACTTGCTGAGCCACCAATTGCGAGTCGCCAAAGATTTTTAGTCGAGTTGCGCCACAAGCTTTCGCCATCTTCATCCCGTGTACGAGGGCTTCGTATTCTGCCTCATTGTTGGATGCGTTTGGGAACGTCATCCTCAAGACATACTTCAGCTTGTCGCCCTCGGGTGATATTAGTATCACGCCTGCTCCAGCTCCCTCTAATCTCTTGGATCCGTCGAAGTTCATAGTCCAAGTTCTCGATAAATCTGGAGGTCCTGTATTTTGTAGCTCCATCCACTCTGCGATGAAGTCTGGTAGAATCTGCGACTTTATTGCCTTTCTTTTTTCATACGTGATGTCCCGGGGGGAAAGTTCTATTCCCCAAAGGGAGACACGACCCTTAGCTTCTGGATTGTTGAGTATATTGGACAAGGGCGCCTCATTGACCACTATTATCGGGTGTGCCGAAAAATAGTGCCGCAATTTTCTTGCGGTTGTAAACACTCCATATGCTAGTTTTTGATACTGAGGATACCTCTGTTTTGAAGGCGATAAAACTTCGCTGACGAAGTATACTGGCCTCTGCACTCCATGAAGTTTTCCTTCTTCCTCTCTTTCAACGACAAGTACTGTGCTTACTACCTGAGGTGTGGCCGCAATGTATAACAACATGGGTTCCTTCTCTTTCGGCGCCACCAAGATTGGTGGTGTCGAGATTTTGCGTTTGAGATCTTCAAAGGCTCTGTCTGCTTCTTCGTTCCACTGGAACTTCTCTCCCTGTTTGATCAAGGCGTAAAATGGTAACGCCTTTTCTCCCAACCTGGCGACGAATCTGCTTAAAGCTGCGACTCGCCCGGTTAACTGCTGTATTTCTTTCAACTTTGTTGGCTTTCTCATTGTTACGATGGCCTGGATTTTTTCGGGATTTGCTTCAATCCCTCTTGCCGAAACTAAGAACCCGAGAAGTTCTCCTGCAAGGACGCCAAAAGAACACTTTGTCGGGTTCAACTTGAGACAGTATTTATCGAGATTGTCGAAAGTTTCCTTCAAGTCTTTGATCAGCGTGTCCCCCTTTTTTGACGTTATGATGACGTCGTCGATGTATACTTGTACGTTTTTCCTGATCTGTGTTGCTAAGAACTTCTGCATCATCCGATGATACGTTGCTCCCGCGTTTTTCAAACCGAAGGGCATTGTTCGATAGCAGAACACGCCGTAAGGTGTGATGAACGCTGTTTTGACCTCGTCTTCTTCTTTCAATCTGATCTGGTTATAGCCAGAGTAAGCATCCAGGAAGGAAAGACGTTCACATCCTGCCGTGGAGTTGATAATTTGATCGATCCTCGGGAGGGGAAAGTGATCCTTTGGACAATGTTTATTGAGACACGTGAAGTCGACGCACATGCGAAGGACTTTCGTGTTTTTCTTCGGCACCATCACTGGGTTGGCTACCCACGTGGCTTCTGTATGTAATTCCTTGATGAAACCAGCTTCTCTGAGTCTATCAATTTCTGACAGCATAGCCTTGCGGTTTGGTTCCGAAAAACGCCGCAAGGGTTGTTTGATTGGTTTTGCTATTGGATCCAAGCTTAGGTGGTGCTCGGCAAGTTCCCTGGGTACTCCTGGCATGTCAGCTGGACACCATGCGAAGATTTTCCAGTGCTCACGGAGGAACTCGACGAGCGCGCTTTCCTACGCGAGGTCCATATTTGTCGCGATGGACGTCGTTTTCTTTGGATCTGTCGGGTGGATCTGTACTTCCTTTGAATCCTTTGCAGTATTAAAAGTTGATTCCTTATTAGGCCTCCCTACATCTGGCAACACATCGTAATCGGTCGTAAGCCTTGATGCCATGTACTCTGCTTGCATCCCGAAGGTTTCCGAAAGTCGACGAAAATCCTTGTCACATTTATCGGCTAGCGCGAAGCTCCATTTTACTGTGATTGGCCCCTTGGTCCAGGAATCCTCCACAACAAGTATGTGTAATGTGGTACCGCCATAAACCTGGCATATGCTGGGCGACCCAACAAAGCGTGGTACTGTGATGGGAAATCCACGACTTCAAACTCCAGCCTCTCTATCCTGTAATTTCTCGAGTGCCAAACTGAACATCGAGATTGATCTTCCCTAATGGGTAGCTTGGTTTTTCTGGTGTGATACCGTGGAAACGTGTGTCCATTGGCTTTAAGTTTGCCAAGGATATGTTCATCTTCCTTAGTGTATTTGTGTACATAAGGTTTAGACT
Organism: Lolium perenne; assembly: GCF_019359855.2. Taxonomy (NCBI): domain Eukaryota; kingdom Viridiplantae; phylum Streptophyta; class Magnoliopsida; order Poales; family Poaceae; genus Lolium; species Lolium perenne. The sequence continues at coordinate 303,015,252 of NC_067250.2, read as the reverse complement.
ACTCCTCCATCAATGAATACTCGAGATACATCGAATCCTGCAATTACTGCTGGTAAGATAAGTGCTGACTGCCCTGGTCGAGGAACTTGCTGCGGGTGATCCGCAATTGTGAAGCCAATATCTTGTCCTGACCAATTGAGGTACTCGACTGTTGGTGGAGGCATCTTCTCTGCCATGTACACCTGTCGCGAGATTACCTTCTGCGCTCTGTTGGATGGCCTGCCTTTCTGAATCATCGAGACCGCTCCATGGGAGTTGGGATCAACGTAAGGTGGTGGTGCTGGTGCTGCCGCAATTCTGAGCTGATGTCGATTTTCGTCCGTAAATGCGGGAGGAGGTGGTAAGTGGATCTCACTCCTAGGTCCCTGAGGGTTTCGACTCGCTGCCTGAGCATTGGCTTGTTCGGCGAATCTCATCATTGCTTGAAAGTTCCGGCAATACTTCTGCAAATGCCCCGACTGCCTCTTCCCGTTATTGTCGACATAGAAATGCATCTGGCACAGGCCGTTCATCATATCCTCAGGGGACACAAAGGGTCTCTGAAACCTAGGCCCATTGTTTGGCCTGTTGTTTCGGGAATCGTCTCTATTGTCGCCTCGCTGCTCGTTGCTCCTTTGATACTCATCTCTATTGTTTCCTCCAGCGCTCGCTCGAAACCCAGCCGAAATTTGGCCAGGTGCATCATAACCCAAAAATTGTCGAGAAAATCGTCGTCTATTTTGAAAATTTCGACTGCGGTCCTCCTCTGGTGACCTGTGTCGTTTTTTATGCACAGCATCCTCGCCATCTTCCCATCTGTTTGCTATTTCCATTAATGCTGATACTGTCCTTGGGTTAGTTCTTCCCAAGTCCTCCACAAAATCTCCTCGTCGGACTCCTGCAACAAACGCGTCTATCGCTCTCTCGTCAGATATATTTTCTGCCGAGTTTTTGATGATGTTCCACCTTTGGATGTACTTCCTCATTGATTCATCATGCTTCTGTCGACATGATCTCAATTCCTCGAGTGTCGCAGGCTTTTTGCAAGTTGATCGGAAGTTCTTGACAAACACATCCTCAAAACTGTCCCAGCTGTCGATGGAACCTGGGGGAAGTTTCTTTATCCAAGACCTTGCAGCTCCACTCAAATGTACTTGGATGCTTTGCATGGCTGTTGCTCTGGTTCCTCCTATCAGCTTCACCGTCTTGAGGTAATCGATTAACCAATCCTCTGGATCTTGAAGGCCGTCGAACTTTTTGAAGTTATCGGGTAACTTGAATCCTGATGGGACTCGAATTTTTCGGACCAGTCGCGTAAAACACGGGAGTCCACACATATCTTCTTCGGCGAGTTCTGGTGAACGCCGATGTTCTCTTCTCTCTTGTCGTGCTCTATCTACCCTCGCCTGGGCCGCCATATCTCTGGCACCACTTGCTCCTGGTGGATCTTGCACTGTTGTAGTAGGTCTCGGGCTATTTTGTCTTGCAGGTTCTTCGGGAGGAGTTGCTGCGAATGCTGCTCCCATGGCTCCACATCCTGCCATGGCCATGTTGTACAACGCCTCTCTTGGATCTCCGGGAGGTGGCCTAGACGCGAGGATAAAGGCTTGTGTCGCCATATACCCAGCTTCTGGTGTTTTGGGAATAATGTTCCCTCTCGTATCTATCGACATAAAGACATGTCGAGGTTTTGAACTAAAGTCTCTCTTTCAGCTTCAGGTATATTTTGCAGCCGAGATCTTGCTCTCCTCCGGGCTTCCCTGTGACTATCTCCTGAAGTTCCTGATTGTCGACTCAAATCTGCTCTTCGCCTACTTGACGCGGAAGCTGCCTCCCTTCTCCTGTTCAGAGCCGCTGTCTATTTTTCCAAATCTCTTGTAGCTCGAGCGAGCCTATATTGATAAGCCTGCAATTCTTCAGTCGTAGCAGTTGTCGCCATTGGTTCTGAACCATCCATAGCTCTTGCGGCTCTATCCCATGCTGATTGTGGTAGTTGAACTCTAACACGTGGTGTAGGCCCGACGTATTTGGTGCCTAAACCTCGCCTTAGGTCAGAGGGATCGACATATGGATTTCCCAAATCGTCGAAAGCCTCCGACGTTTCCTCCTGATCGCGACTTGCTTCTCCAATGGCATAGATTTGATGATATTTTGGATTCTGCACCTTGCTAGTTTTGGTGACACCATCGTAGAGATTGGTGAAGACCTTTCCCACAGTAATGGACTTGTCGATGAAGTCAAAGCTGTCGACGCTACTCGAGTCATCGCTTATATAGGAGTCCGCAGATGACTCGAAGGATATGTCGTTGAAGATCTTGGCGAGTTTTTCACTTGCCCTGGTGCTGATGAAGCGTGGCGACGAAATTTCCTCATCACCTGACTCGACGGATGATGCTGAGCTTGAAAAATCGGGATCGACCGCCGATAATCCCGACAAGATCGGAACTTCGAGACGGTACGTTCCTTCTTTCTCGACGCGGAAGTGAAACCTTCCGAACGTCATCTCCATGGGCTCCTCCAGATACGCACATGCATCCAAACGGGAGGGCGGGTGAGGAACAAAATCAACGAGACCAGTTTCGATCCGTTTACCTCTGTCCATGATGTTGCTTGCTATCGACGAAGTCGACGATCTTGAACGTGCCATCGAGATCAGATCCTTGTCGCCTCTAATTCCCACAGACGGTGCCAATTGACAAGGTATTAACTTGTCAATGCCTACAAGTAGTAGACTAGGGTTTCGTTGGATGTAGAGGGCAAGTAGATCTCGAAGGTTTCAGCCGAAAAGTACTCGACGATGTAAAAGCTAGGGTTTGGAAAAACAATGATTCGATTCCTTTCTTTGTCCCTCGACTCCCCTTTATATAGGAGGTGGAGCCGAGGGAGTCATAATACACAAGTTTACAGAGTCCGGGAGGGTTTCTGACCCGTCCCGCAAGATTACAATTTACACTTCCTTTTACAACACTAGCTTTCCATAACTACATCTTGGGCTTCCGAATCTTCTTATTCTTCGATACGTGGGCCTTCAGTAAACCCCGGGTACTATCTTCGGCAGGCCCATTGGGGATGCCTATGTCACGTAGTACTTTCAATAAATAAGAGTATCGAACCCAACGAGGAGCAGAAGGTGTTGACAAGCAGTTTCGATGAAGGATTCACTGTAAATGCTCACAGACAAGTTTTCAGGAGGTTTTGATATAGCAGATAAATAAAATACAAGTAAGTAAAATGCGAGAATAATAATTGCAGCAAGTGGACCAATCCTTTTTAGCACAAAGGACAAGTCAGTTTGTTTACTTATGATGACCAAACGTTCTTGAGGACACACGGGAATTTAGTCTAGTGCTTTCGCTTCATATAGTTGATTAATCTTCATTGTTTTGATAAGTGTTGTGTGGGTGAACCTATGCTAATGCACCGCCCTTCCTAGGACTAATACATACTTGTGATTAAACCCCTTGCAAGCATCCGCAAATACAAGAAATTAATTAAGATAAATCTAACCACAGCCTTAAACTCTGAGATCATGCTATCCCTCATGAATCGATATACCAACGGGGGTTCAGGTTGTTGTCACTCTGGCAACCCCACAATTAGCAAACGAATACAAGATGCATTCCCCTAGGCACATAAAGGTGAAGTGTCATGTAGTCGACGTTCACATGACACCACTAGAAGAATAACACCACAACTTAAATATGAAACCATTAAATATTACTCAACATAGTTCACTACTAACATTTAGACTTCACCCATGTCCTCAATAACTGAACGAACTACTCACAAGACATCATATGGAACATGATCAGAGGTGATATGATGATGGATAACAATCTGAACATAAACCTTGATTCAACGGTTTCACTCAATAGCATCAATAACAAGGAGTAATCAACACCGGGAGAGTTTCCCCTATGAAATACTCAAGATTCAACCCTAGATGTTACAGCGGAGATGAGGTGCAACGGTGGAGATGATGGTGTCGGTGGTGGAGATGATGATGATGATGATCCCAATGAAGTCCATCTCGATGACGGTGACGATGGCGATGATTTCCCCCCTCCGGGAGGGAATTTCCCCGGCAGATTTCTGCCTGCCAGAGAGCTCTTTTCTCTCTAATGTTTTCCGCCTCGAGGAGGCGGCGGTGACTATCCTCGATCCTCCCTCGCACCTTAGGGTTTCTGGGAGATAAAGTACGCGAAAGGGCGGTGGCCGAGGGGGTCGTGGGCCCCCTCCCCACGTGGCCGCACGCCGACCTTGGTGGTCGCGCCGGCCCATGGGGAGGGCCCATGGCGGCCCTCCTCGGCCTCCCCTTTTGGCTGGCTCCCTCATCTGGAAAAATAGGAGCTTCGGTATATTTTCCGTCAATTATTGATCTTCAGAAATATTGTATCCTGACGGTGCTTTTTTCAGAAGAATTCTGACTCCGGTGAGTAATTCTCCAATAATCATGAAACATGCAAAATAGGTGAAATAACATAAGTATCATCTCTAAATATGAAATATATCAATGAATAACAGTAAATTATGATATAAAATAGTGATGCAAAATGAACGTATCAACCACCATCTCAAGAGTCTACGCCATGGCTGGTAGAGGCGGAGGCCGAGCTCGTGGCAGTGGTCGTGGTCGTGGTCGCGGCAGAGAAGTCACTGTCCTACTCAATCTCCGACAAACGTTTCGCCCAGACCTGCTGGAGCTGTTGCTGAAATTGCTGCGATTTCTCGTAGAGAAGCTGGTTCTCAGCACTGACCTGAGCTGGATTAGAAGGGAGTGGTGGTGCTGTTGGATGTGAACCGGCTGGAGTGACACCAGGAGCTACTGTTGCTGCAGGTGGATAGGCTGAAGCAGGATACACTTGTGATCCACCAGCAACATCACCCATTGTAGGCTGAGGCTGTTCCATGTCCACTGCTTGATCTTGCTTGTCCAGAAATCTAAGGTCTTTCCGACACTGTAAAAATAAGAATGTATTCTATAATCAGCTAAATCTTAGACAATCTTAACAACGGTTAGTTAGCGCTAGCCACATAGGTTACAAAATAAATTTTATGTGCAATGTCTGTAGGTCAGGTGTGATCATTTGTGCTTCTCTTTCAAGAACAGTTTCAAACACCAAGTCTATTTCCTTGTTACGATCCTCCAAAAACTATATGAAAACTAATTATCTGCTACATCAAAAAATATAATAAGTTCAAAGTAAGAAAACCAGAGCAGAGAATTGCATAGTTTATATATTGAAAATACACATGTACGATCTTATATGCACCAGAAAAAATGAACAAACAAAATGGTTGACATAAATCAACAGAATAAATCTGGCTAAATTTTACAGCCATTCCAAGCCACCAAAAAAAATGTAGTTCCCCAAACAGAATGACATCTGGACATCTAAACTAAATTACACACAACGAGAATTGTCCTGATTATTTGAAAGGCACTGAACTATCTATAAGCCATAACATATAAATAGGGATGTCACCCGCAGGGTATGGGTACGAGTAGAGTCATCCCATACCCGTACCCATCGCCTTCAATCTTACCCGTCACCCGTACCTATACTCGTCAATGGGTATAAGATTTTCTCGTACACGTCACCTTGCAGGGTAAATGGGTACTCGCAGGTAAAAATACATGTGCTTACAACACATCAAATTGATCAAAAAATATGACCGAAGATGAAGTAATCCTAAATAGGGGTATAATCCTCACTAACCTACCAGCAATTGTAAGAAGGAAAATCGTGAGATCCAATCTAGCAACGTGAAGATGTGTTTAGGGGAAAACTTAAGTAGTTTAGAATATTACAATGGCCAACTTGTCAAATTTATATGGGTAAATGGGTGTGCAGGTATGGGTTCTACTCGATGGGTATGATAGCGTGAAGGCCCCATAGATCCTCCATAAAGCTCATATAGCTAGATAGTGGACAGCTCAGTTGAATATTCGCCACCAGATGGTTTCAAAAAAAGAGAAAAGAACAGAAGATAGTGACAAAGTTGGGAACAGATCAAATGCGGCCCGATAGTAGAAATACTATATCCACATCAGATACATATCAAAAAGATGATGAATATGTTTATTCTGAAATGAGATATTAATACTCGAAGCAGACATGAATATATAGAATAGAAAGGGAAAAAAATCTGAATCATGGATAACCTTTCAAATTATATTTCATAATACTTTCATAAATATCATGATGCTTATTACGATATCACCATCGCACTCATATCACCTTCAGAGATTGCATCTTTCACAAGAGGTTGCCAAAACCTCCACTCCTTAATCAATTTACTAGATCCATTTGGTCTTGGGACCGTTTCAATCTATAGTTCAGTGGTAAGAGTAAAATCGAATTTGATACTGATCCAGATCTTGGTTCATGTTCTTTAACCAACCAAACCATATGCTTTGGTGCATCGATTCCATACCTTCGTGTCGTGGATGATTGTTTGCTAAATTTACTACATCCTCATTAGATAGGTAGCAACAACTAACACCATATTGATATTTAGATATAGAATTCTAAAGAATACTAACTGTTGGATCACAAAGATCTAAAATACCTTATACCACAGCAAATGACTAGACTTATGCAAATCAAAAAATAATGCATAACTATATTGACAAGTGGAAAAAAGGGGAAACATGATTTATTACCCACCTAATAATACATACCATCAGAATATAAATTTCTTACCCACCTAATAATTCTTGCTTCAATTTGCACAAACCTTGGCGAAGAAAATGGTAGATCTATATATACCCTGATGGCATGAGCCACAAGATTGCACAGATGTAGGAAATGCATGATTTCTACATACTAACATGGAAATCAATTAAAGATATAGGATATCTTTCTATTTTTGACAACTTCTAGAAGTTTCCGAAAATTATAGTTTTGTACATTTTAATAGCATGGATTTGCCTCCATGATACAAACTATTGTGTGTGTGTGGGGGTGGGGGGTGCACAAAATTATTTATCTCTGACTAATCAACCACTTCCTATGGATCGGGAGTGATACCACTAGTAGGGAAATGCTTATAGGCGGAGCTTAGTTCTGTGGCGCACCAAAATAAATGCGCCACAGAAAGATTTTTTGTGGCGCACGAGGAAGAATGCGCCACAAAACTAAGCTATTTTTGTGGCGCACTACCGCGCCGTGCGCCACAGAAATTATGTGGGGCCCACATCCTGCCACCACCAATAATTAGTGTAGGTATTTCTGTGGCGCACATGGCTTGCTGCGCCACAGAAATAAGTGTTTCTGTGGCGCACTTGCTCTGGTGCGCCACAGAAGTAGTTGATTCTGTGGCGCACTTGTCCTGGTACGCCACAGAAATAGCGCCTTCTATAACCACCCGTACCCCCTCCCCCCCGCCCGTACTTCTTCCTCCTCCACCCCTCTTCCTCTCCCTCGCACGCCGCCGCCCGTACATCTTCCTCCTCCACCCCTCTTCCTCTCCCTCGCGCGCCGCCGCCCGTACTTCTTCCTCGTCCACCCCTCTTCCTCTCCCTCGCGCGCCGCTGCCTTCCATGGTGAGCGTGGCTATCGTCGTCGCCGCCGCCGCCTCCTTCCTCCGCGAGGGCCGCATGCCGCCACGCTCCACCCATCCCCGCCACCAGCAGCACAAGCCGCTGCGGCGTGGAGGAGGAGGGGCGGCCGCCGCATGGAGGAGGAGGGGCCGGCTCCGCGTCAAGGAGGAGGAGCCGCCGCCCCTGCCATCATCGTCGACCTCCTCCTCCACCCCTACCCGGCCCCTCCCTCTTCCTCTACCCGGCCGCTCCTCCAACAGCATCGTCGGTGAGCTCCACCTCTCCCCTCCCCTCCCTCTTCCTCTCCCGTGCGGGCACAAAGTGCTCGACGAAATTACTTTGTCGGATTGAGTGATATGGCTACCGCTTGTTTGCTCTCCCGTGCGGGCACAATGTTTTGCATGCTCTGTTAGGCCCTGATGATCATATGATCTTCAGTGCTTGGTGAATTTCTGCTGTCCTATGACTTGTGTTCCACTGATGCTCTTTCTTGGCCTGTGTGGTATTCAAGTACGTCTTTGGCAGTGCATGCTCTTGATTACCCCAGCACCTATTGTTGCTTCCAGTGATCCTCAGGAACATTTGCAATAGTACGGTGCCTTGTTAATTATGCATTTCATTTATCTGGTTAGTTTAACTTGATTGATTAGATAAATGAGATGAACTGCTGAGCGATAATGATCTCATGGATGGAGTGGATGTAGCTAGAGGGTTGCCAATCATTGATTGGGTACCCTAGCTCATGCTTGAGCCCTATTGGGTTATGATGCGGTGGCTTAGTGAATGTTCCTATGGGTTTGAGGTAGCCACGACAGCCTTTATGTTGTCCAAGGGTGGCTCCCCTTTCTGTGGCTGTTGTTGTGACTCTCTCATGCTATCTCGGTTGATCCATGACTAGATTACCGGTAGCTTTTGCTGTTGAAAACAAAATAGACATTTAAATGTCTATATTACGATGGTATAACTAGGCTGTGTGGTGCTAGGTGAGTTTGGATGGCTAGTTAGGGATTAATCCATGTTGGATTTCTCTGGTAGTGTCACCATACTTGACATACCAATGTTCCCTTGGTGATTTCCTTGGCTGATCTTCAGTTTGCTTCCACCAAATGGCTTAGTAGCCAGATGATGATACAAACTGGGTATTCTACCCATTTTGGCCTGGCAAGCATGTGGTGACTCACTGGCCTGTGTGTGCTGTTGGGCATGCACACTGCCTGGTGAGCTGTTTGGCTGTGTGTGTGTGTAGCCTGGCTTGGGACTTGTTGGGTTGACTCCAATATTAAAAATGTCTCCCAAATATGGAGACAAACATTTTAACATTACCCCAATGATCTTCAAATGTTTTGCATGCTCTGTTAGGCCTTAATTGATGCCTTATGATCCAAATTACTATATTATTGGATTGAGTGATATGGCTACTGCTTGTTTGCTCTCCAAATTACCAAGTGATGAATATATAATCCCTTTGGAGCATCTGCCCCATGCTATATATGTGTATTTGACCATGCTTATGATGGATTTCTTTTAAGGACTCTAGCTAGATTAGAGGGGAAAAAGTTGCTGCTTTGTTGCCTATGATAATGGATCATAAAATGTTTCCCTTTGTCCCTGGTTGCCTCCTTAATTGATGCCTTATGATCCAAATTACTATATTATTGGATTGAGTGATATGGCTACTGCTTGTTTGCTCTCCAAATTACCAAGTGATGAATATATAATCCCTTTGGAGCATCTGCCCCATGCTATATATGTGTATTTGACCATGCTTATGATGGATTTCTTTTAAGGACTCTAGCTAGATTAGAGGGGAAAAAGTTGCTGCTTTGTTGCCTATGATAATGGATCATCAAATGTTTCCCTTTGTCCCTGGTTGCCTCCTTAATTGATGCCTTATGATCCAAATGACACAAGTCCCTTGCATGATCCCATTTGTCCCTAATGTTGCTTAAGATGAATAAATTCCCTCTAATCACCATTTGGAGATCAAGACTAGTTCTTGATTTCCATTAGCTAGACTCCAATATTAAAAATGTCTCCCAAATATGGAGACAAACATTTTAACATTACCCCAAGTGATTTACTTGTCGATGATTAGATGGTTGGTCGATCACTCGTACACTCGGGGTGGAGCAAGTGAGGCTTGGTGTGATGGCACAAATATCAATATCTTGTGCATCCTACTGGCCTCACTTACTCCATCCCTGGATGTTAATATTTGTTTCGACCAACAAAGTATGAGGCATTCCATTTAGTTGATACCACTTGGCTCTTTCTTCCATTTTAGTGCCGATGATTAGAATGTTCGGTCAACTGTACACTCCGGGGTGTCGCTAGTGAGCCTGGTGTGATGGCACAAATATCAATCTCTTGTGCATCCTACACGGCCTCACTAACGCCATCCCGGGATGTTCATATTTGTTTCGACCAACAAAGTATGAGGCATTCCATTTAGTTCATACTAGCTACTTCTTAATTGCATTGGCCTTTCTTCCATTCTAGTGCCGATGATTAAATTGTTTGGTCACTTGTACACTACGGGGTGGGGCCGGTGAGCACGGTGCGATGGCACAAATATCAATCTCTTGTGCATCCTACCTGGCCTCACTGACCCCATCCCGGAATGTTAATATTTCTTTCGACCAACAAAGTATGAGGCATATGATATCTAGTTGAGATACCACTTGGCTCTTTCTTCCATTTTAGTGCCGATGATTAGAATGTTTGGTCACCTATACGCCGCAATATACTTTGTAGACGAGCTCCCCTTTCCCTAGCCGCCGTTCCGTGAATGAGTCCTTGACGAGACAACAACGCCGACATGCCTCTCCGGCGCAGCACCACTTTTCTTCTCTCGCCGTCCAGTACGTGAACGAGTCCTTAATGCGAAGACGGTGCCAGCCTCCCTAGCATCATGCCGACCCCTGTTGTCGCGCTTCAGGCCATGTCGATCACTGGACACACGGTTTGAAGCGCGGCAACACGGCCCGGCATAATCTTTGGGCAGGCCGGCACGGTCTTTGCATCAAGGACTCGTTCACTGGACAGCGAGGGACTGGCGTGGTTCTGCGCCGGAGATGCAGATCGGCGTTGTTGTGTCGTCAAGCACCCGTTGACGGAACGCCGACCGGGGAAAGGGGGCCCTTCTACAAAGTATACGGCGGTGTATACTGCAACTATGGTTTCTGACCATAGTATTTGTGTTGACCAACAATGTATGAGGCACATATTCTATTTTGTCATTCCATTTGCTTTGAGATTTTCAAAATGCCGATGATTAAAATGTTTGGTCACCGTACACTCGGGGGTGGCGTAAGTGAGCCTGGTAAGATAGCACAAATATCAATCTCTTGTGCATCCTACCTGGCCTCGCTTACACCATCCCTAAATGTTAATATTTGTGTTGACCAACAATGTATGAGGCACTTATTCCATTTTGCCATTCCATTTTCTTTGAGATTTTCAAAATGCCGATGATTAAAATGTTTGGTCACCGTACACTTGGGGGTGGCGTAAGTGAGCCTGGTAAGATAGCACAAATATCAATCTCTTGTGCATCGGACTTGGTCTCGCTTACACCATCCCTAAATGTTAATATTTGTGTTGACCAACAATGTATGAGGCACTTATTCCATTTTGCCATTCCATTTGCTTTGAGATTTTCAAAATGCCGATGATTAAAATGTTTGGTCACCGTACACTTGGGGGTGGCGTAAGTGAGCCTGGTAAGATAGCACAAATATCAATCTCTTGTGCATCGGACTTGGTCTCACTTACGCCATCCCTAAATGTTAATATTTGTGTTGACCAACAATGTATGAGGCACTTATTCCATTTTGTCATTTCATTTGCTTTGAGATTTTCAAAATGCCGATGATTAAAATGTTTGGTCACCGTACACTCGGGGGAGGCGTAAGTGAGCCTGGTAAGATAGCACAAATATTAATCTCTTGTGCATCGGACTTGGTCTCACTTACACCGTCCCTGAATGTTAATATTTGTGTTGACCAACAATGTATGAGGCATTTATTCCATTTCTCTTGTGCATCGGACTTGTTGGTCTCACTTTCTTCCATTTTCATCATAGTAGGAACTGGATGAAGGACCCCGATGCAAGCGAGCCTGGTGGGTAGAGATGACGGAGCAAAGGAGGAACCGGATGAAGACTACTTTGTATCTTGAAATTGTGAATTTTGTATGAATTAAGAGTTGTATGCAAAACATTTGACACTTGCCACTATATATGTATCTCGATCGGGTTCTAAGTAATGTGATGATGATGTCTATGTTATATCTGTGCAATGTACATGATATTTATATTATATCTGAATGTTGCTGTATATAACCTGTGTATCTGTATTGCTGTCTATAAACTGCATGTGTATAGCAGGCAGAACAAAATCGTGTATAATACAAGCAAATTCTGTGGCGCACTAAAAACCAATTCTGTGGCACACGTTTTTCTGTGGCGCACCTAAGAACAAGTGCGCCACAGAAACCTTAATTCTGTGGCGCACGGGCAGGTGCGCCACAGAAACCTTATTTTTGTGGCGACATTTCTGTGGCGCAGCTCCCATGCGCCACAGAATCCATTTTTGGTGCGCCACTGATGAGGCTTTTCCTACTAGTGTACGATCGATCAACCACTCCCGGTGGTCGCAGATCCAATCAACCACATCCAGTGGCCGCATATCGAATCAACCATGAATCGGGAGTGATACGATGGATCAACCACTTCCGTGGCCGCAGATCCAATCAACCACTTCCGGTGGCCGCAGATCCAATCAACCATGGATCGGGAGTGATATGATCGATCAACCAAGTCCGGTAGTCGTAGATCCAATCAACCACTTCCGGTGGCTGCAGATCCAATCAACCATAGATCGGGAGTGATACGATCGATCAAGCTATTACGTCCTAGGGGAATTACTAATAGATTCATGGATCCACTCATTGAGCAAGGCATGAATGGTTGGTTACCCGTTGAATTGACGATCGAGTAGATTGCGGCCGGCCCAGACCACGCCTCCTCCTCTTCCTCCTTGCCGACGCCAAAGCCCAAAGTCACATGTCACACGCTGACCGCACGCGGCCCGTGACTCTGGGCGTCTACTTATAGAGCGAGATTTGAAAGTTTTTCGAAGCGGTTTGAATTCTCGGAGAGGGAAAAATATGACCTACGGGCAGGAACAAGGTGAAATTTCGCTTCTCTCTCAGAAGCTTCTTCCGTGTCGTAGCTAAGGCACGGGCTTTCGATAGGCATGTTAATTAATACCAGATTTCTATGAAGTAAATAAATCCTATAAAAAGTGGTTTCGGTATTAAACAGACACCCCAGGGAATCACTCCCTCCTAGTTTCAACACTTCTTCGTCAAGGAAAGGATCCAACTGGACTCAGGCGGCATGTTTCTCGTACCATGCATATGTTTTCTGGAACACGATTATTCATGTGCTGTGAACACCGAAAAGACTTGCCTCGTGTACACTTCACTACCCGTAGACCCTTTGACTAAATTCTCTTTATCAAAATGAACTCTAGCATCACATAACTATGTAGTTTTCCTCTAGTACTTTATTCTTGTAATCTGTAAATATGGAGGATATAGGAAGGTGGTCTTTCCTGATAAAATTACTAACCAGCATGATAAGCACAACTTCTCAAACCAAGATTCCTCAATACTTATCATGTTGCCAAAGATTTCATTGTGTGCCATGTTCATGATAAGGGCCAACACTCGGTTAAACAGGCTTATAAACTGTTTTTCCAAACTGATATAAACACTGAATACATGTACCAAGAACCTTTAGAAACAGATATGGTATTTTCCATGTCCAAACAAGATCAAAACTTTCACAGGGCGGATTCCACATAACTCCATAGCTGAGAGAATAAATCTCAAAATGCGAGATTTGAACAGATAATCCAATCCATCACAAGTTTTTCTTTTGACACATATCAATCTATCACAGGTTTAAATAAAGAGAAATGCAAGTTTGTCGATGGATGCCAAAAAGAGATGCATGAAAATCAAGACATCCCATTACTCGCTTGCTACAACACATCTCAGCTGAAGAATGAAAGCAAAAAAAAAAAAAAAAAAAAAAAAAAAAAAAAAACTACAGCCGGAGCCGGCGGCCACGCCTCGCTCCTTCCTTGCAAGCCACCACTAGCTCCACTTCTTTTCTACCTTGTTGTTGTTGCTGCTGCCGCTACATCAGGGCATGTCCTCCCCTTTGTGAGCACCAACCACGGCAGTCTGTCCGCTGCTCCGCCCACCGGAATTCCAGCGTTGTACCCCAGCCGGCTACCACACACCGGTCCAAGAAGAAGAAGAAGGCTCAGCGGGCAAGTCCATCCATCACCAGCATGCACGACAACACAACGAGTGAGAAAGAGGTTCAGCTCCACGCACATATGGCACAACGAACTGTCTAGACATATTGCTCGAGGGCACGCAGACTACACACTAGTAGAAAACATGTCTTTTGTTCGAAGATGTCTGAAGCATTAGTTCCAGCCATGTTTGAAACCCGGACTAATGTGAGTATTAGTCGCACGGTTTTAGTCGTCTCGTGTCAAACAGAACCTTTAGTCCCTCTTGATGAGGCAGGCCCCATCGGTGCAAGCCTTTTTAGTCTCGGTTGGTGTCTCCAACCAGAACTAAAAGTCTCTTTTAGTTCTGGTTGGAGACACCAACCGAGACTAAAGGTTAATTTCAAAAAAAAAACCTAGACTAAAGGTTTTTTGGGTTTTTTGGACTCCACACCCCCCTTATATATCATCTTTTTTATCTTTCTAAAATACAAAAGAAAAGGATAGAAAATTCAAAATTCAAAATCCTCTTAGATGTAGGTAGGTTAGGTGATCTAGTTATTATGAAAAATAAAAAATACGAATTTTTACTTTTTTGCAAAAAAAAAACTGTATTTTTGGTAAAATGGAAATATCTTTTGCATATGAACTAAAAAAATGTTTAATATATGAAAATTTATTCACGCGAAATGTTACATCCGATTTCACTGGGCATAGCCCGGTTAGATAATTTTTAGATTCTAAAACTACCAAAGAGAAATATGAAAAAATCAGATTTTAGGTTCAAAACTATTGCTATTTATTTATAATTCAAATAATAAAGAAGTGTGACATCGTGACCAACATGTTAATAGGATTGATATGATTCTAATATCAATAATGTGTGCGCAAAGTACTTGGAAGCGGGATGGAAGGAACTCATAAATTAAGCGTGCTAGTGCTGGAGTAGTTTAAGGATGGTAACGCTCGATGGATGCGCCGCGGCCGCGCAGCTGGCTTTCGGGGCGCTGGTGGTGGACGACGCGATGGGCCTCGGCGTGTGGGCCGGGTCGCCCTGGGGGTGGCGTTGGCGGCGGTGCTGTGGGCGGCGGTGATGGCAGGGCTGGTGGCGCAGGTGGTGGTGTACTTCGTGTGCACGAGCTACGGCGGCCGCCGCCGCGAGAGCCCCGACGACACCGTGGCGAAGAGCCTCACCGATCTTGGCCGGAAAGGAGCAAGCTCCCGGAACGGGAAGCGAAGGCACTAGTAGAAAACCTCTCATCCATCTAAGACTTTAATACCGGTTCCCTTACGAACCGGTATTAAAGGTGGCATTTGTACCGGTTCGGACGCTCAGGCATTCGTACCGGTTCGTTACGAGCTTTCGTACCGGTTCGAGTTAGGAACCGGTACGAAAGGTCTTCGGCCAGAATGGCAGGTGAGGGTGGGGCCAAGGTTGGACCTTTGGTACCGGTTTGTGTTAGCAACCGGTACTAAAGGGTGCCTCATATGCTCACTGCCCCTCCCCCGCCCCCGATCCATTCTCATTTTCATCTCTCTCACATTTCTAAAACTTTTGCACCTCTCACACTCCAACAAATTTTCATTTTTTCTCCACCATTTTAACAAGATTAACGACCTCCATCTATCCAAGGGTTAGCAATATCATCCTTTCTTCCGGCATTCCTAATTTAGCTCATTTCTTTGGTAGTTTAACTCGTACTATTTTTCTAGTGCTAGCAAGGTGTTTGATGAAATGCCTAAGTTAGGGATTTTACTTTTTTTATAATCAATTTGAGCTGAAATTATGGTATATTTTGTAGGTTTTAATTAGTATCATCCCCGTCCTCACCACCGTCGATCGCTAGCGTCGTCCCCTAGCCGGCACCGTACAACCTCGGTGAGCCTCTTCTTTTTTATAAAAAAACTTAGTTTTATGTGATGAACTTGAATATTAATTAAGTTGGTCACTCATATATCCATGATGTTGTGTACTTAATGATTTTTGATATACATATAAAATGCAGATGAGTCGACAATGGATGTACGGTGACCGGTGCCATCCCGAGTTCATTACTGGCATGCATTATTTTCTCAACGTGGCTGAGGCAAACAGGCGGTCGAATGGTTTCATGTATTGTCCATGTAGTTCCTGTAAGAATATGAAGGATTACTCTACCTCGAAGACCCTTCACGTCCACCTGCTGGAGAATGGTTTCATGCCCAGCTATAATTGTTGGACCAAGCACGGAGAAAGAGGGGTTATATTGGAAGACAACGAAGAAGAAGAGGATAGTGACAACTATCCCTTATTCACTGAAGACGGTGGTAGTAGAATGGGGGAAGACAAAGCTGAAGAAGAGCTCATTTTCGATGAGCCGATTTTTGATGACCCGGATGACGATTTGGGTCGGGCCATTCTTGATGCGAAGATGAACTGCGGAAATGAAAAGGAGAGGTTGAAGTTGGAGAAAATGTTAGAGGATCACAACAAACTGTTGTACCCAAATTGCGAAAATGGTCAGAAAAAAGCTGGGTACCATGCTGGAATTGCTGCAGTGGAAGGCAGAGAATGGTACTTCTGACAAGGGATTTGAAAAGTTGCTGAAAATAATAAAGAAGATGCTTCCAGGGGAGAACGTGTTGCCCTCGAGCACGTACGAAGCAAAGAAGGTTGTCTGCCCTCTAGGATTAGAGGTGCAGAAGATACATGCATGCATCAATGACTGCATCCTCTACCGCGGGGAGTACGAGAATTTGAATGCATGCCCGGTATGTAGTGCATTGAGGTATAAGATCAGGCGAGATGACCCTGGCGATGTTGAGGGTGAGTCCACCCCCGGAAGAGGGTTCCTGCGAAGGTGATGTGGTATGCTCCTATAATACCACGGTTGAAACGTTTGTTCCAGAACAAAGAGCATGCCAAGTTATTGCGATGGCACAAAGAGGACCGTAAGAAAGATGTGATGCTGAGACACCCCGCTGACGGGTCGCACTGGAGAAAAATCGACAGAGAGTTCAAGTCATTTTCAGATGACGCAAGGAACTTAAGATTTGGTCTAAGTACAGATGGCTTTAATCCTTTCGGGGAGCAGAGCTCAGTCATAGCACCTGGCCAGTGACTCTATGTATCTATAACCTTCCTCCTTGGTTGTGCATGAAGCGGAAGTTCATTATGATGCCAGTGCTCATCCAGGGCCCGAAGCAACCCGACAACGACATTGATGTGTACCTGAGGCCATTGGTTGAAGAACTTTTAGAGTTGTGGCGTGACGAATGTGTACCTGTGTGGGATGAGCACGAACAAAAGGAATTTAACCTACGAGCGTTGTTATTTGTAACCATCAATGATTGGCCTGCTCTTGGTAACATTTCAGGGCAGTCAAACAAGGGATACAATGCATGCACACACTGTTTAGGTGAGACTGATAGTAATTATTTGGGAAACAAGAATGTGTACACAGGGCATCGTCGATTTCTTCCAAAACAACATCACGTAAGAAAGAGAGGAAAGCATTTCGGAGGTGAGGCAGATAACCGAACGAAGCCTACCCGCCCTAATGGGGAAGTTATATATGATATGGTCAAGGATTTAAAAGTGATCTTTGGAAAGGGTCCCGGCGGACAATCTGTTCCGCATGATGTTGACGGACACGTACCCATGTGGAAGAAGAAGTCGATATTTTGGGAGCTACCCTACTGGAAATTCTTAGAGGTTCACTCTGCAATCAACGTGATGCACGTGACGAAAAATCTTTGCGTGAACCTGCTAAACTTCTTGGGCGTGTATGGGAAGACAAAAGATACACCGGATGCACGGCAGGACCAGCAATGTATCCACGAAGGAAACAACCTGAATCCAGAGAAGTATCAAGGTCCTGCCAGCTATGCTCTTACCAAAGAGGAGAAGGAGATCTTTTTTGAAGTCCTGAGTAGCATCAAGGTCCCGTCTGGCTTCTCGTCGAATATAAAGGGAATAATAAACATGTCGGAGAAAAAGTTTCAAAACCTAAAGTCTCATGACTGCCACGTGATTATGACACAATTACTTCCGGTTGCATTGAGGGGGCTTCTTCCGGAAAATGTTCGAGTACCCATTGTGAAGCTATGTGCGTTCCTCAATGCAATTTCTCAGAAGGTGATCAATCCACTTACTCTACAAAATTTACAGAAGGATGTGGTCCAATGTCTAGTCAGCTTCGAGTTGGTGTTCCCACCATCCTTCTTCAATATTATGACACATCTCCTAGTTCACCTGGTCGAAGAGATTGGCGTTCTCGGTCCTGTATTTTTACACAACATGTTCCCCTTTGAGAGATTCATGGGAGTCTTAAAGAAGTACGTTCATAACCGTGCTAGGCCAGAAGGAAGCATCTCCAAGGGCTATGGAACAGAGGAGGTCATTGAGTTTTGTGTTGACTTTATTCCTGACCTTAAGCCGATCGGTGTTCCTGAATCGCGCTATGAGGGGAGACTGCGTGGAAAAGGCACGCTAGGAAAGAAATCAGCAACGTGTATGGACGGACATTCTTTCACTCAAGCACACTACACAGTTCTACATAATTCCATCTTGGTGGCTCCGTACAAAGAGGAACACAAGGAGATCTTAGGCTCTAAATACCCGGAGCAACGTGAAGATTGGATTGATGGAGAACACATGAAGACTTTCGGCGGTTGGTTGCAAACACGTCTCATGAATGTCACTGATGACGAGCAGCTGTACTTGTTGGCCAAGCAACCATCTTCTAATATATCGACTTTTCAAGGGTACGAGATTAATGGGAACACATTTTACACTTTCGCCCAAGACAAAAAGAGCACCAACCAAAACAGTGGTGTCCGCTTTGATGCAGAAGATGGCAATGGGAACAAGGTCACATATTATGGGTACATAGAGGAGATATGGGAACTTGACTATGGACCTAATTTCAAGGTCCCTTTGTTCCGGTGTAAATGGTTCAACTTTGAAAGACGGAGTACGGGTAGACCCGCGATGCGGAATGACTACGGTGGATTTCAAGAATCTTGGGTACGACACCGAACCATTCGTCCTAGCCGTGAAGTGGCTCAGGTTTTTTATGTGAAGGATATGTCTAGCAAACCGAAAAAAAGAAAAGAAAGGCAAGAGGACACATCATACGATGAGCCAAAGCGGCACATAGTTCTTTCAGGAAAAAGAAACATCGTGGGAGTAGAGGACAAGACAGACATGTCAGAAGATTATAATAAGTTTGACGATATTCCACCCTTCAAGGTAAAAATTGACCCAAGCATCATCTTAAACAATGAAGATTGTCCATGGTTGCGTCGCAGTAAGAAGAAAGGGAAACGGGCGAAGAAAACTCAGAAGACTAGAGGAGATGGAGTATAACTTGTGTATCTCAATATGGAAATCACTTTTGTGTAATGATGTTACTGTATGTAAGATATTAATAATGGAGATGGTTGGCTTGTTTTACTAGTTAAGTCACGGGCTTGCAGGGAAATTTTTCCGAGGCGGAACTTCCGAATATGCCATATATAGGGCATGTGCACCAAGGGCATATTCGAGAAGTTCCGCCACGGGAGATTTCCCAACCCTTTCCGCAACATTGTTAGAGGAGATGGAGTCTTCCACGGGCTTGCAGGAAAAAAATTCCGAGGCGGAACTTCCGAAGATGCCATATGGCGTGTGCAGCAAGGGCATCTTCGACAAGTTCCGCCACGGGAGATTTCCCAACCCTTTCCCCAACATTGTTAGAGGAGATGGAGTCTTCCACGGGCTTGCAGGGAAATTTTTCCGAGGCGGAACTTCCGAAGATGCCATAGGGCGTGTGCACCAAGGGCATCTTCGACAAGTTCCGCCACGGGAGATTTCCCAACCCTTTCCTCCATCCATGGTGATGAAACTCTCCATCCATGTTGGCTTGTTGAGCTGCTTCCCATGGTGTATCGATGCTCCTTTTATAGGCAGAGCGTCCTTATCCTGCCGACAGGGCGTCGTGCGCTACATACTTTATCTCATCGAGCAGAGCGTCCTTATCCTGCTGACAGCTTTAGTACCGGTTGCAGACACGAACCGGTACTAAAGGTTACCCACGCATCCTTATCCCACCGACAGGGCGTCGTGCGCTACATACTTTATCTCATCGAGCAGGGCATCCTTATCCCGCCGATAGCTTTAGTACCGGTTGCACCCACCAACCGGTACTAAAGGTTACCCACGCGTCCTTATCCCACCGACATGGCATCGTGCGCTACATACTATATCTCATCGAGCAGGGCGTCCTTATCCTGCCGACAGCTTTAGTACCGGTTGCACCCACCAACCGGTACTAAAGGTTTGCCTCGATCTGTCTTCCCGTCTATTTTCTTCCCGCGCTTTCCACCGGTTCCCGCCTCTATCTTCCCGCCATTTTTTCACTATATATATGTAGGCTTGGCCACCATTTACATATCACATCTAGACTCATATCTGCAAACCTCATCATTCTCTCCCATGGCTTCCATCGCATCTCTAACCCCCCGGGAGGCGGAGGCGCTTTGCGCCTTGAACTACCCCTGCCCGCCGGGCTACCGCGTCCCGACCGGCTGGTTGCTAAGCGTCGGAGGCGTACCGGTCCCTCCAGTCCCTCTAGGTGTGGCGCGCGAGATGGCCATCACGAACCACTACTACTTCGAGCTCACGCCAGAGCAGCGGAGGAATCCCCAGTGGCATCCCGACTACAACCCGACTTGGGAAAGCTTCTTCATCAATCGGCGTGAGAGGGCGCTTGCCAGGCACGAGGAGGGCGGCCCGCCTCCTCCGAACTTCAACGAGGCCGGCCGTCGGCTGTGGTGGCGCGGCCGGACTCTCCAGGGCGTCATGGCCTACCGTGGCCCCCGCCTGCGCTACCCTCAGTCCCAGCCCACGCGTGCTCACCCGCCGACGTTCGAGTACCGCGACCCCGATGCCAGCGACGATGATGACGGCGACTACGACGACTACAGTGGCGACTACTACAGAGCTAGGCACGAGTATGACTGAATGACTCCAACAGTAGAATTTGGCCATGTATCTTTAATTTTCAGTTAAGCTATGTACTTTTAATTCGAGTTCAATCGTAATAAAATTTCATTCCCGCCCTTTCTTTTCCGCCTTTTTTCTCCCACGCGCGGCGTCGTGGCGGGAAAGTTTCCGCGCAGCGTCGTGGCGGGAAAGTTTCCCGCGCGACGTCAGGGCGGGAAAGTTTCCTGTGCGGACGGCGTCGTGGCGAGAGTAAAGAAAAGAAATAGAATAGAGAAAAGAAATAGAAAAGAAATAGAAAAGAAAGGAAAAAGAAAAGTAATAGAAAAAATAAATAGAAAAAATAAATAGAAAAAATAAATAGAAAAAATAAATAGAAAATAAAGAAAAAGAAACAGGAATAGAAAAGAAACAGAAAAAATAGAAAAGCAATAGAAAAAAGAAATAGAAAAGCAATAGAAAAGAAACAGAAAAGAAAAGAAACAGAAAATAAAAAGAAAAGAAACAGAAAATAAAAAGAAAAGAAACAGAAACAGCAAAAGAAACAGGAAAGAAAAAGAAAAGAAAAAGAAAAACAAAAGAAACAGCAAAAGAAAAACAAAAAAAAAACCTTTGGTACCGGTTGGTACCACCAACGTACGAAAGACCTTTCGTACCGGTTGGTGGTACCAACCGGTACCAAAGGGGTTTCCCCCTAGTTAGGACTTAGCGCGGGGCAAAATTTCCCCAAATTCCTTCTTCTTCCGCGCGCCAGAGACCTCGCAGAGCTCCCCGTCGCCGACGCCGACTCCGTCATTGCCGTCGCCGTAGCGGCCGCCATCCACATCGCCGTCGCCGTCGCCCTCGCCGTAGCCGCTGCCGTCGCCCTCACTGAAGCCGCCGCCATCGTCGCCGCGTCGCCCGCGCCGCTCCACCTCTCCCCGCCGCCGTCGCCCTCACCGAGGTGAGCACCCCCTCCTCTCCCTCCCTCGCCTCCCTCGCGTCGCCTCCCTGGCCGCCACGCGCCTCGCCGGGAGGAGCCCGCGCGCGCGTCGGCTGCCGCGCCACGGTCGCCGTCGGCCTCCCCTCACGCACGCCCGCAGGGTGTTCGAGGAAATACGTGTGAGGCCGGCGGACGCGCTTAGAGGGGTTTCGAGGCTGTCGCTGCGGACGCGCTTCCTGGACGGAGAGGCCGCCGAGCCGCCCTCCGAAGTCGTGGACGACTGGTGCTGCTGGGTGGCCGCCGCGGCCGCCATCATGCCGGTGACCTTGCCCTGCAGCTCACCGTACTTAGCCACGAGCGAGCGGAGCATCTCGCCGAGCCGCCTGTTCTCCTCGCCCACCCGCCGGAGCTCGGCTTCCAGCGCCTCAACCTCGTGGCTTTTTTTGACGGACATGAAGTCCTCCTCCACGAGGACCTTGGTGGTCACCGCGCGCCGCGCCGTCGGCCGGCCGAGGTTGAGGCCGAGGCTCAGGGTAGGGGAAGGCTGCCCGATCATTCACTGCTCGTCCATGGCCGCTTCCGTCGCCGCCGTAATCGCAATACCGTTGAGAATTGGATCAAACCGAATGGTTAGAGCAAGAAATGGCTGGGGAAGAGAGACCGGGAAGCTAGCTGCGCAGGAGCTATGGAGCGAACTGGTCGTGGCTGGGGAGGAGCAAATATATGATGTGTTTTTGCAAATATATGATGTGTTGTTGCAAATATATGATGTGCTGTTGCAAATATATGATATTTGTCTCTGGTTATAAGTGCTGGTTATAGTTGCAGGGATATTTGCCGAATTTTTAGCAAAGGTCATGCCGAGTAGTGTTAGGGTCGAGAAGAGCGAGAGGGCGCGCCGCCGAGTAGTGTTAGGGTCGAGAAGAGCGAGAGGGCGCGCCGCCGAGTAGTGTTAGGGTCGAGAAGAGCGAGAGGAGGAGGGGGAACGCCGAGTAGTGTTAGGGTCGAGAAGAGCGAGAGGGCGCGCCGCCGAGTAGTGTTAGGGTCGAGAAGAGCGAGAGGGCGCGCCGCCGAGTAGTGTTAGGGTCGAGAAGAGCGAGAGGAGGAGGGGGAACGCCGAGTAGTGTTAGGGTCGAGAAGAGCGAGAGGAGGAGGGGGAACGCCGAGTCCGTGACCGTGGCGCCGCGACATCCAGTCAATTGTTATCCATCTAGCAATCTGTTATATGATCATGACATGATGAATGAAATACAATTGCTTTCTTAATTTTGCAGTGACATTGAGGTATGGAGGACGGCACCTTCGTCCGAGATGAGGAGGGGGAAGAAGCGGTGCAGCAATTGATCTATGAGAGTGCCCGTGGTCCGGAACCCGACGATGGAGATGACAACGATTTCCAAGACTTTCTGAATGATTTCGGCGAGGGACTTGAGTCTGAACAAATTAGAAGAGACAACGAAGTGTCCATCACAAACTCCGGCGAGGTGTATATCTATGTATCAATTAGTCTATATGTTCATCCCTAGATGCATTCATTTATTTGTATTGCACTTATTAACGAATAATTTTTTCTTTTAGCCTTCTGGATCATCGAGCAAGTCTGTTAGATCAAAACGAGGCCCGACGCGGGTGCTAAAGGGCGACGGCAGGTTAGCCCTCACGGCATTCAAGGATAATGGTGAACCAGTGGAGCCCAAGGAGTTTTGCCGCAAATTTACAAGTCCATCCGGAGTTATTGTTAGGGACCATGTACCGATCAGCATTCAAGAGTGGCATAAGCCGAAGAACCCGGAGAGTGGTGCTAGTTATGTCAACGATGCGATGAAAAAATTTCTTTGGGACACGCTACTGACAAAGTTCAGCCTACCGGAAGACATGACGGAAGGCCAGAAGAATAAAGTCAAGGAATGGACATGGAAGAAGATGGCCATACAATTCCAGACCTTCAAGAAAAATTTATGGGACAAATATAAGAATGAAGATCCAGTATTCGATGATAATCTAGTGAAGATAAAAGATCACTGGGCCGCATTTAAGGATTACAAGAAATCGTCTACTTTTGTGTCCCGATCGAAGAAAAATACCGAAAATGCTGCAAAGAAGAAACTTCCGCATCATTTGGGGTCAGGTGGCTACAAGAGTGCCATTCCGAAGTGGACAGCGTTTGAGAATAAACTGATTGATCATGGAATCACTCCACAGACATGGGACTGGCCCGAACGGTCCAAGTTCTGGTTGTTCGCTCATGGGGCAGGGTTGGACCCAAAGACAGGGTTGATCGTTGC
Source organism: Lolium perenne (assembly GCF_019359855.2). NCBI lineage: Eukaryota > Viridiplantae > Streptophyta > Magnoliopsida > Poales > Poaceae > Lolium > Lolium perenne. The sequence goes on along the minus strand of NC_067250.2, from coordinate 302,991,245 downwards.
GAAGGGAAAATGGAAGGAAAAAATTGAGGCAATTGTACCGAAGCTTGTAGATGCAATTGAAAAGGTCAGAAAGGGAGAGTACATTCCCGATCGAGAGAATGACGAGCTGACACTCGCTGCGGGGAACCCTGAACATGTTGGACGGGTACGAGCTCGCCCAGGTCTCACCATGAAGGAAGCGTGGCCGGACAGCGGCGACACTTATAGAAGCCGTTCGCGAAAGAAGAAGAAGGACGCCGACATTGTAACGGAATTGTTAACTAGGGTGGAGGCTCTTGAGAGAAATCAGAGGGCACCTGATCAGCCGCTGTTTCTACAGGATCCACAAGCCGATGCTGCCCCATCTCAGCGAAGAAGCAGTGTCGGTTCCTCGCATCTTGACGGATGTGGAGGAAGCTACCCCGTGGATTATGTCACGGAGAAGACAGATTGCGAGCTACATATGTTAATCAGGACCGCGTCTGTTAAGGTGGCGGTCGGCTATGTGTACCCAAGTGAAGATGGAGCAATGCACCATCATATGCCCATTCCACCTGGTTGTGTTCGTGTCGGGGTGGATGAAGTTGTTTCGGATTTTGAAAAAGTGGAGCTTGATATTCCTAGAGGTGAAGATGAGAGGACAACGCCGATGTCAAGCACGGTTTCGCCCTATGGCCGAAGAAGTACGTCGTCCTTTTGCAAAGGCCACCGACTCCTACACATGAGCAGCAAATGCCATCGACTCCTCCTGGTGGCAGTCCTAGTGAGCAGCCAAGTCCACACCTACCTGAGAGGGACCCCAGCGTGAGTCCACCATCTCGAGATCCTCCGCGTAAGACAACGTCCGTTAAGCGGAACGGTACGCCGCCTAGGAAGAAAACTAGAAAGGAGAAACAACTGCCGCCTACTGAGAAGTTACCTTGGGAAAAAACTCCAGAGGAAAACGCGGAGGCCGTTCAGGCCGAGGTGAAGAAATTTTTTGCACCGAAAGTGCCAGAGATACCTTTCGAGAAGACACTAGATCGGGTGAAAGTTGTGCGTACCGTTGACAATCTATATGACCCTGTACCATCGCCGCCATCTGACTATGCACGTTCTATTGAAAGGTCGTATGACAAGATGATCGAGGCGACAAAACCCGTTCAATCGGGTATCAGGGAGATAAAAGGGATACACAGTGTCTACCAGCTCGGACAACAACCCGTTCAATCGGTCGCCCCTCTCAAGGTGTTTGACGGGAAGACCGTTCAAAGTTCTCGACAAGACGCAACTGATTACGCCTTGGCTGAACGAGCATATCAGTTTGTTCAAGGGAAAGATTTGGTCGAGAATCTCAGGAAGGTACCAACATGTATGCGTAACTTGCATTCGTGGTACCTTAAGGCCTCAAAGGAAGGGATCGAGACTATCATGGTGCGAGTTAGGGAAGAGCACTACTTCCAGGAGAATCTTGTGTGAACGTTGACTTCGCCGAACTCTTTCAGTTATACAATCTCCGGGCCCTCGACAAATCAATCATCAGTTGCTATTGTCTGTAAGTGATTTATTTATTTAATTGGAGAAGTCGTTCATTGTCTGCAGATTATAATCTTTTGTGCGCTATATTATGCAGATCGAAGATGCTCGAATGCAAAAGGGACGATATCACAGACATTGGGTTCATTGACCCGCACACAATGCATGTTAAAACCATAGAGAATCCCCTCTATAACAAGGATACACCGCAGACTTTGCTAAGGTTTTTGAAGCGACAACGTGACAAAAAGCTAATACTTTGGCCTTACAACTTCGAGTGAGTCTTCCTGTCTTATAACACATTATATTTTGCTCACCGTATGTCAAAATTTTAACTAATGACTTATATATATGACACTACATATTGAAACGTGCGTAGGTTTCACTTTATTCTTCTCGTCATCAATTTGGAAATTGGAGAAGTTGAAGTCTTGGACTCACTAAGCAAAAAAAAAGGATCTATACGTGTCTTGTTTTTTAATGCTCAGAAGGTAATTTAATTCTTATCGGTTTGTTTCGTTAATTTCCTGCTTTGAACTAATTGATGACTCTTTTATGCATTTTCTTTTGTCGAGCAGCGTATGGCAAACTTTCATCAAGGAAGATACGTCCCGTGAATGGACACCGAAGCTGCGATGGCGTGCGAAAGTAAGTAGTACTACCTAGGTCCACACACCTTTTAATTATCATACTTGACTATTGTTTGATTGAATTATATTCTTGTAAAGAAATGCCCGCAACAACCTCCGGGGACCGATCTCTGTGGATTCTTCGTTTGCGAGTACATCCGCAGAATTGTCAACGAGAGAACGAATAATGAAAGAAATAAAGAGGTACAAAAACAATCTTCACAAATTTGTTTTGTTATCATAAGTTGTGCTGAGTTTCAGTAATAGTTGTTTCACGTATTCATTTGTATCTTATTCTTTTATAGTTGGCAAGAAAGCGGAACAAGCTCCCACTCGATGACCGCTTCATAGCAATAGGCGAGGAATTGGCGGGATTTTTCCTTCGGGACGTCATACCACCACTCGCAGAGTACCACTATGAATGAAGATGTACATGTTACATATATAGTTGACTCGAAGAGTACCACTATGCTACATGTAATAGACATATATAGAGTACGCCTCGGAGAGTACCACTATGCATGAAGATCGATCTTCATGCATAGTGCTACTTAATTTGCGATCTTATGCAATAACATGTGTGTTATATTATATGCACCAACTTACTATGCATCATCTTGATCTTCATGTACTACCTAAACCCAAACGCGTTTCTGGTGCATCGACGCGATATGAAACAAACCGATATCCCTAAACCCCTCCAAAAACCCTAAAAAGCCAATTCTCTGCCGCGGCAGAGATTTGGGCAAATTCCCTGCCGCGGGTGGGAACCTTTGGTACCGGTTCGTATTACCAACCGGTACCAAAACTCCTTGGCCCTGAGCTCTCCTGGTGGCCCACGTGGAGGGCCTTTTATACCGGTTCGTAAGCAACCGGTACGAAGGGGGGGGAGGGCTTTAGTGCCGGATAATTAATACCGGTTGCTCAACCGGTACTAAATCCCCTCTGGAACCGGTACTGATGAGAGATTTTCTACTAGTGAGGTGACGGAGCGCGCAGCAGACACCACACTGCAACTGCGGAGCTAGTGTCTAATTTGGTTAGGGTAGTATATTAAGCTAATTTCTACTCCTATTACTAGTACTAGTAGTAGTAGTAGTAGTAGTATAGAGAAGGCGCTTGCGCTTGAAATTTGCATGCTTAGAATTATATGCGATCGGTTATGACTACTACCAGTAATAGAGCTTGCGATGTATTGATAGATACTTGCTTTATACGAAGTACTACGGTTGTGTGTGCATTTGGAGGAGCTAGATTTATGAGAACAGTATTCACAAGACCAAACCAACAAATGTTCAATTTCTTGATAATTAGTAAGTTGTAAAGCTTTTGGTTCGTGTTTTAAAAAGAAAAAAACACAGTTGGCAGATCATCTAGCTAGCTTAAGCTTAAAAGTAATTGAATGCACAAGGCATCACAGCGCGCGTTTACACATGGGCATCCACTGGCATGTGTGACATCGTTCATCATCGTGTATCCTGAGAAGTACGTACGTGATCCAATCAGGATGGTTCATTCCAAGGAAATTTACACGTAGCGATAGCATTGCTACTAGCCAGAGTTAATACGTAATAGATGATCGAGGGGTTTGCGCAGCCGGCGTGCTGTGCTTTTCTCTGTTTGTTCGGTGACTCACTGACTTGACATTGCCGTGGCTGATGAGCAATCGCCGGTGACATGCGGTCGTGTCTCGTGTGTGCTGCAAACGGCAACGAATCCGCGGCCAAAGCCAGCGAGCCGCGCGCGGCGTGGTCCAGCGGAGGGCTTGCCGAGATCGGCAACCTACGGCTATGGGGAGGGAGCCACACACACACCTCTGTCCGGCGCCGTTGTTTCTATACCGTTTGGATTAGATTGCTCCTCCCTCCAATGAACGCCGTGTATATATAGGTGTGTCCACAAAACTTTTAAAAAAGTCTTAATTATTTATTTTCTATAACAAGGCCGTTAGGTAGGAGCCTGGCGACGCAAGAGCCGGACGGGGAATGAGGCTGCCTGGTCACCGGAGCGTCTTCCCGGAGGACGTTTCTGGATTCTCCAGGAGTCTGACGATGACGAAGCTAGCGACGGGGAGGAGGGGACGCAAGCCGGCCAGCGAAGGCGATCTCCTCCGCTACATCTGTCAAACTCCCGCGCCGGTGAGTGGGAAAGATCTGGCGGAGACATCATCGGATCTGGCTAGGCGTGCCCTTAAGAGGGTCCGTCGGCAGGAGGCTCAGAGAAGGGCGGCGATCGAATTTTCATGCAATATACCCATCATATATAAGCTAACGTGAAGGCTGGAGCATTTTTTTTTAGATGTCCATGCTAAAATGAGTACTCCGAGAGCATCTCTAGCGGCCCGATGCATTTTGGTCACTAAAAATAATTGTCTGCATCCGTTTGCATCGGTCCGCGGATGTGAAATCGGCTGAAAAGAACCGGATGACCATTTGCACCTGGGGCTCCCAGCGGTCCGACGCATTTGTTTTCCTAGAAAAAATTATCCGTAAAACAATTTACATAGTGCGAAAAATAAAAACATGAACATATAAAAATGCCATGGCCAGCTAAAACCATAACCCTAGGCTACGCCTCGTCGCCACTAGGCACCTATGTCAGATCGACGAGGTCTGGGATCACCCTAGCTAGTCTGGAACCGACGGAGAAAATACCGGTGTGGCCGGTGGTGTGGAGGTGGAGCGGCCATTGCTACCCACGGGTCCCACAAGGGCGCATGCGACAAAGGAGGCGACACCGAGGCCTACAACGCCAGGTTGAAGGTGTCTTCCTCCGACAGGCCCAGTGCATTGGCGGCAGCTTCGATATGAGGATGCCTAGCATCGCTCCCTCCTTCTCGGTCAGTTCTTCCGGTGCTCGATTTTCCTGCCCTCCTCCAGTGCCATATGAATCTCATGGAACACGCTGGTGATGAAGTTGTCAGGGTTGTTTCCGCATCACCCTGCCCGGGATGTCTTCGCCCAACATTTACTAGGGTGGGGAGGCGGCGCAGGTGGCAGCGTACGCGGCAGCGGTCAACAAGGTCATGGAGGCGGGCCGAATTGTAGCCCGATCGCCGAGAAACCTTGTTAGCCGCCTCTTGTCTGTTTCGTGTCAGTGGTAGACATCCCACATGGGGGAATCGATGGTGTACGCGGGGTCTCCGTGGAGGTCCGGCGATAGAACGGTCGCATCTGTTCGAGCCACTCCATGCCAGATCCTGGGATGGGTTGGGCACGCGCGCGGTGCTAAGGGGCCACCTGGGGTGCAAGTTGTTCCAGCAATCGCAGGCCCGCTAGTTGTCTTAGAGCAGCGGGGCGACACTGACAAGGAGGGGGGCCCTGATCCAAGGTTTCTCCTCCTTCACCTGCGACGAGGATGCCTCGTGGTCGTTCTTCTTCCTCCCCATGGCGAGGCGGTGGAGCGTTGTGGCTGTCGGTGTGGTGGGAGCAACTGTGGGCGAAAATAGGCGCATGATATCGCCCATGCCCTTTTAAGGACAAGCGTGGAAGTCGAAGCCCTGTTCCATTGGTGGTGGCGCAGAAGACCTGGCGCGGCCGCTAAAGACGAATCGTGCCATTGATGGTGGCCGTAGAAGGCTGTGGCACGCGCAGGCCCGGAAGCGAAGAGGCCGAAGCGTTGCGGCCTCGCTCCCCCCCCCCCCCCCCCCCCCGCCAGGCGGGGCCGTGCCAACAGGACGCGGACACCCGCTGCGTCCGTGCACTATCCATGCCGACGCATTCTCAGCACAAATTTGGACCGCGTTTACGTTATCATGGACAATCGGTCATTTTATGTTGCACCGCTAGGCTAGGGTGTAGATCTATTTTTTGGCCACACAGATACAATCGGTCAATTTATATGTGTTTACCTCGGGTTGTTGGACATGCCAACCTAGTGACAGCTTCAGACTTCGGGGCATCACAGCACCTAATGGCATACAACAACACCAACCACAAGCAAACAGATCATAGGATAGAGGCAGCATGCCACTCAACGAGTTGGCATGTCAAAATGCCATCACCAGATGCCAACGTTTTGATTTGGAATGGAACGGTATGGTAAAAATTTAACCAAATTATCTCAAAAACATAAACCTTCCATAACGATAGTACGACACCACGACAGAAACAAATCATCCATGGAGGAACTCCTCAATCTCCATAATCAGAACAACTAGGTTCAACCAATTCTAACAATCATATAAAGCTAACGCGAAACTTAAAAAAACAAAAAATGTCTAGACAAAATTGAGGTTTCTGAATCTGGAGGCAGCTTCAGCCTTCAGGGCAGCACACGTCTCACCACCTAAGCCACTTTCATCAAAAGATTGGTGCGCCGCGGGAGGCCCCTGCTGCTGTTCCTGAGGATCCTGATACGCATAAGTCACCGGCTGGCCCTGCTGCCCACCATACACCATTGGTGCACCAGGCACCTGCTGCTGAGCCTGCTGCGCGTAGTAATACTGGCAAGCATCGGCCGGAGCCTGCTGTCCAGCCCTTGGAAGCCCCACTCCCTCCACCTTCATCTCATCCCTGGGAAATATGTCCACTAGGAAGTCGTAGATATCAGTCCTGGTGATGGCAGTCGCAATGTCATTCTTCTGCAAGGTACGGCGCTTGTTCTCCTCGGTGTGCATCCATGAACGCAGCGTCAGCTCCAGGACGAACATCTCGCAGGCTTTTGCGAAGATCACCAGAGCATCGGCTGAGATCATGCAGACATCCTCGTCGGCCTTCATGATCTTCTTTATTCTGGCGAGTGGCAGCACGTGGTTCTTGAAGTCAGTGGGCTGCTCGATCTCGGACAGACGTTCCGCCCAGAACTGCTGGAGTTGCCTCTGTTGCTGCTGCTGAAATTGTTGCGATTGCTCGTAGAGAAGCTGGTTCTGAGCACTGACCTGAGCTGGATTAGAAGGGAGTGGTTGTGCTGTTGGCTGTGAACCGGCTGGAGTGACACCAATAGCTACTGTTGCTGCATGACCATAGGCTGAAGCAGGATACACAAGTGATCCACCATCAAGATCACCCATTGCAGGCTGAGGCTGTTGTTCCATGTCCACTGCTTGACCTGGCTTGTCGGAAATCTATGGTCTTCTCAGCACTGTGAAAAACAATAAAAAGTATTATTTAGCTCAATCGTAAAGACAATCTCAAAGACAGTCAAGATAGTGCAAGCCTCCTTGGTTACAAAATAAGTTTTTGTGCAATGTCTTTAAATGAGTTTGATCATGCGTGACTCACTTTTAAGACCAGTTTCAAACACCGAGTAAATTTCCTTGTTACAATCTTCCAAAAACTATATGAAACATAATTATCTGCTACTTCAGAAAATTAGAGAAGTTCAAACAAATAGAACTAGCGCAGAAAACTGCATAGTTAAAATTCTGAAAATACACATGTATGATCTAATTTGCACCAGAAAAAACGAACAGACTAAATGGTTGACAGAAATCAACAGAACCAATCTGGCTAAATTTCACAGCAGTTTCCAAGCCACCAAAAAAACTTAGTCCCCCAAACAGAATGAACTCTGCACATTGAAACTAAATTCCACTCAGCAAGAATTGTCCTAATCATTTGAAAGGCACTGAACTACAGTATATATAAGATTTAACATATAAACGGCTTAGATTGTACCAGCAGAGAATAGTGGCAATGGCGGTTTTCGAACTACACCAAGGCCCCGCAGGTCTTCCATAAAGCACATATAGCTAGAGAGTGGATAGCTTAGTTGAATATTTCCCACCAGATGGTTTCAAAAGAAGAAAAAGAACAGAAGATTGTGACAAGGGTGGGAGCGGATCAAATTCGGTCCGATAGTAGAAAAACCATATCCACATCATATACATATAAAAAATACGGTGAACATGTTTATTTCTTAAATGAGATAGAAACACCAGCAGCATACGTGAATATATAGAGCAGAAAGGGATACAAAATATTAATCGCGGATAACCAGTCAAATTATATTTCATAATATTTAAAAATATTTTGTGCGTAAATATCATGATGCATATTTCGATAGCACCATCGCACTCATATCCCCTTCAGAGATTTGCACCTTTCACAAGAGGTAGCCGAAATTCCAACTTCCCAGTCAATTTACTAGATCCCTTTGGGACCGTTTGGATCTATAGTTCAGCGCTAAGAGTAAGATCGAATTTGATAGTGATCCAGATCTTGGGTCATGATCTTAAACCAACCAAAACATATGCTAACCTGAGAAGGATCCTACCTATCAGATCGTGAAAAGCATGCTTTGGTGCATCGATTCCATACCATGAATGTTTGCTAAATTTACTACATCCTGATTACAAAGTCAACGACAGCTAACACCATATTGATATTTAGATTTAGAATTCTGGCAAGTACCAATTGTGGGATCACAAAGATCTAAAATAGATTGTACAAGAACAAATGACTAAACTTATGCAAATCGAAAAATACTGCATAACTAGATTGACATGTGGGAAAAAAAGGCGCAGAAGATTGTACATACCCGCAGAATATAGATTTCTTATGCACCTAATAATTCTCGCTTCGATTTGCGCAAACCTGGGCGAAGAAAACGGACATATATAACCTGATGGCATGAGCCGCAAGATGGCACAGCTGTAGGATAAGTGTAATTGCTACATACTAATATGGAAAGCAATTAAATATATAGGCTGTCTTTCTATTTTTGACAATTTCTAGAAGTTTCCGGAAATTATAGTTTTGTACATTCCCCAAGCATGGATTTGGCATTACTCCATAATTAAAAAAATTACACAACCTTATTAATTTCGACTAATTACGCCAATTGGTGGTTTGCAAGGGACTCACGTATTTCCATGATAAATAAGGCACTCAAACAATTAGGTTTGTTGTATTAGACTAAAAGCTTGAGGTTGAAATAGTGGACCAGGCACAAGTACAGTAGAACACAATTGGCCAAATCAATGCCTTTGTGATGGGTTTGGCCTGACTAGCAGGCCTTCATTGTTGAGGCAACTATGTGGGGCAATACATCAATGCCTTTGTCATGCAAACAAGGTGGTCATTCTCACTACTTTGTACAATATGGTCAACTTGTTGGTGGTATGTTTTGGGCCAGCATATTTGGAAACTAGACAGAAACATATGCTGATAACTTACATTTTTTGACTAGATGATACAGTACATATATACAACCTAGTAACTCAGATTTAATCCTAATTGCGTACAATAAAAAAAACAAGTTTGTTTGAGAGAAACCACCTATGAGCCAGGCGATACAAGAAGCCTATTTTCATAAAAAAAACACGTATAATTGTTATACAGGAAAACTGCAACCTGTATATTTTTGTTCTGTCCACATGTATTGCTCATTTAGATGTAAAAGACCCACACACAACCCCCTATGCTAAATTATCCCATTTACGGTCACCTTATGCATATTAATTCGACAAAATAATTGTAAAGTCCAATCATCCAAATTGGTACGATAATCCATTGAAAGGTTTAATAATGTAAAAAAGATATGAATAGAATATCACAACATATCAAATTCTACCGTAAAGACATGAGTAACTCCATCCTGAACACATGAGCAATTGCCCCTGGAGAAAGCAACACTATTGCAATCCGACAGCCGGAGGATCATCTTGGAGCCAAGGCGCACCACCGATACCACTCAATCGAGCTTGACAAGCCCTGAAGTGACCACCCGACGAAGACTGAGCCGTGCGCCGCCGGCCTATGCAATTCTGGGGAACCCAACACCGGGAATCTCTGGAATCCAAAATTTGAAACTTTGAACGAAAAATGGGCAAAAGTTGGAGAAAAAATGACCAACTTACACCAAAAAACTGCAAAAGAAATAATCAAGAATCAAACTGAATAGCCACCCATGGATTACTTATGCACCCAGAAATCCTCATTTGCTTAAACTCCTATCAAGAATTCGATTTAGCACATTGCTTAGACTAGCATATATAAACCCGAAAAGGGTCAAGTAGTAGCAACCGCACACTAGTTTACTACTTATCTTGCTCAGAGCTAGTATATCAACCGTGCTGCACATGCACACCAACCTGCTATACAATACCAAACTCTTCAAACATATTACTGACTTTGCTAGCATCATCTTCCAGGACGCCACACCAACAACTGAAAAGCTGTCGCTCTGAAACGAAAAATAACTCTGCAAAGTTCAGACTATAATTGCTGAGTAGTGTTGGTGTACGCCGCGAGCTGAATTCCTAAAACTGAACATTGATGGATTTTTCTCTAAAGACAGAGGTGGGTGAGGATTTTGTATTAAGGGTTATGCTGGTGAGCATGGGTGAGAAAATTGACCATCTGAAACCAAAATTAATAACTCTACAAAGTCTAGAATTTGATTGCCGGCCGGAAATTGTCTCTCTAAACAGTTGGTTTTAACGAGCGGCACTCCCTGAGACCCTGACTGATTGTATAGCACCATCACGTCCACAACTACAGAAGTGGAGTGTACTCAAGAAGATCCAGTCTCCCAGGTGGAAAAACCTACAGAAGATGAAGGTGGACATCAAGATGTGTGCCCTGAGGCACCTGCTAGGAGGAGCTCCAGGATGAGCAATCAAGGAGGCACATCTACCAAAGTTGCTGACAAAGCTGCAGCAGCTGCTAAGAAGAAGGATTTGTCAGGTACTTCTTTAAACACTTCTAATTCCTTTGTTGTCTTAGATGATGATGATATTATAGCTAGAGCTCTTGAAATGGGTGTGAGTCAGTTTTCTTTGCCTCTTGAAAAAGTGCATTATCTCAAAGATTTAGAGATTGCCAGACATTCCATCAAAGAAATGCAGGGGAAAGAGACAGCTGTAGTCAATGAGTCAGACACTATTTTGCTGTTGGGTTTCAATGAAGAGTTGGAGGATGATATAGATGACTTTACTCCTGTGGTATCCAGAAGAACAAAAAAGCAAAGAAAATCAGCAGAGAAGAAGAAGGGTAGAGGGGCACCAACAAAATCAGGTGTTGCCTCAAGAGGAGCACTAGCAAAATCCAATGCTGCCTCGGTGAAAGTTCACAATGACCACCCTTTGTGTGGCATTGTGACTGGAACCAGAAATAGAAAGAAAAATTCCAAGTATCTATGATAGGTGCTACACTGAATTGCAGGGGAGTTGGCAAGAAAGGTATGAGTGTTTTCCTGGCAGATTTCCTCAGAAACCAAGGGATTGACTTCATTGGTCTACAAGAAACTATATAGACAGATTATTCTCCTGCTTTCTTCAGGAGGTTTGACCAGCTGAATGAGTTTGAATGGAGATGGATTCCTTCTAGTGGCAGAAGTGGTGGGATTCTGGGTGGCTTTAGGTCATCTAGGTTTGACATTTGCAGGACTGAGGTTGGCAGATTTTATATTAAAGTTACTTTACTAGACAAAAAAATACAAATGAAGTGGAATTTGATTATTGTATATGGAGCTGCTCAACTAGATGACAAGGAAGATTTCCTGATTGAACTGGGGAGTGCCTGCATTGATCAAGAGCTACCTTTGCTCATTTCGGGAGATTTTAATATCATTAGATTCCCTTCAGAAAAGAATAAAGCTATGAGGAGAAATAGATGGACTGACATGTTTAATGCCATTATTAATTGTCATGGCTTGAGAGAACTCTATTTGTCAGGAGGCCAATACACCTGGTCTAACAATCAACAAGACCCCACTCTGGAAAAACTTGACAGGTTTTTGATGAATGATGCCTGGGAGACTTTGTTTCCACTAACCACAGTACATAAACTTGTCAGAGATATGTCAGATCACAATCCCTTGATCCTTGATACTATGGAACAGAAAGAAAAAGTTGTCAGGGATTTTAAATTTGAAAAAGCTTGGTTGCAAGAAGAAGATTTCAAGAGCAGAGTGTCCAGGGCTTGGCAGATTCCTGTCAGGGCTTCTGACAGTGTGGGAAAAATGCAACAGAAACTGAAGAATGTCAAGAAAGAGTTGAAAGGCTGGGGAGCAAATCTGAAGGGGAGAGACATCAAAAGAAGAAAAGAAATCAACAGTGAGCTAGAAGAAATTGAGAAAGTAGAAGAGATACAAGCTTTGTCTGCCACACAGATTAGAAAAAGAACCCAGCTGCAACATGAGTTACTGAACATTCTAGACAAAGAGGAGAAATACTGGCAGCAGAGATCCAGGGAAAAATGGCTCCTTCAGGGTGACAGTAACACCTCCTTCTTTCATAGAATTTCTAATGGGTGCAAGAGAAAGAGAACAATTTTCTCCATGACTGATGGTGATAATGTTATTCATGGGACAGATGAGTTGCTTAATCATGCAACAAACTTTTATAAAAACCTTTTTGGCTCAGTTGCTGATTCTGGCGTTAGATTGGATGATCACATTTGGTCTGCTGAGGATACTATCAGTGATGAGGAGAGAGACACAATGGATAAAATCTTCAGTGAGGAAGAAGTAAAAAATGCTATTGACCAGATGGAAAATAATAAGGCAGCTGGACCTGATGGCATCCCTGTTGAATTCTACAACGAGTGTTGGGATATCATTAAGGTGGATCTGATGGCTGTCTTTAGTGATTTTCACAGGCATGCTATTGATCTGAGGAGAATCAACTATGGTATTATAACTCTTGTTCCAAAAGGACCTGATGCAGACAAGATTCAAAAATACAGGCCAATCTGCTTATTGCAAGTCCTTTTCAAGATCTTCACAAAGGTTTTGACTATTAGGGCAATTCCAATCATGAACAAGGTGATTCATCCTTGCCAGACAGCATTTATAAAAGGAAGATTTATTACTGATGGGGTGGCTTTGTTGCAAGAAGTGTTGAGAGAGGCAAAGTTCAAAAAGCAACAGGGGGTTGTGTTAAAAATTGACTTTGAAAAAGCATATGACAAAGTCAACTGGGATTTTTTGTTTGATTGCTGTAGACAGAAGGGGTTCAGTGAGAATTGGTTGATCTGGATAAAAAAGGCAGTAGCAGAAGGAACTCTCAGTGTGAAAGTTAATGACAAAATTGGTCCATATTTTGGTAGTCATAAAGGTGTTAGGCAAGGAGATCCATTTGCTCCATTCCTTTTCAACATGGCAGCTAATAGTCTTGCTAAGATGATATCTGTGGCACAGCAGAATGGGCTTTTGGTTGGTTTGGCTGATAATATTGTCACTAGAGGGGTTGCTATGCTTCAGTATGCTGATGATACCATTTTCTTGATTCAAGATGACTTAGAACAAGCTAGAAACCTCAAGCTGTTACTCTACATTTTTGAAGCAATGTCTGGGTTAAAAATAAATTTTGAAAAAAGTGAGGTTATGATGATTCTGGATGATGACAACAAGATTCAAAGTTACTCAGAGCTGTTTAATTGTCAAAGTGGTACTTGGCCAATAAAATACCTGGGCACTCCCATTTGTGCTAGAAGGCCTACTGTCACTGAAATGGGTTTCCTTGGGGATAAGACAAGGAAAAAAATGAGTGCCTGGGTAGGCAATAACATGTCTATTGGTGGAAGAGTGATAAAAATTGGTGCATGTCTGTCCAGTACAGGTGTTTATCAAATGTCCTTGCGTTTGTTACATAAGACAACTATTGAAGAAATGGATAAGCCCATTAGATCTTTTTTCTGGGCTGGGAGTGCAGAAAAAAGGAAGTATCATTTTGTCAAGTGGAAATGGATCTGTAAGCCAAAGAAAAAAGGGGGTCTGGGTCTGAAAGATCTCACAAAATTCAACATCAGCCTCATGTGCAAGTGGTGGTGGAAAATTGAATCATCAGACAGCCCCTGGAATGATTTTATGTGTAAGAAATATCTTAGAGGATCTGGGGTTTTTTATTCAAAGAGCAGGCCAGGTGACTCACCCCTGTGGACTGATATGCAGAAAATAAAAAGCCTGTATTTATCTGGCAGGAGAATGAAAGTTGGGGATGGGAGGCTGACTAGTTTTTGGCATGATGCTTGGTATGGCAAAGTCCCACTGAAAGATTCCTTCCCTGAGATTTTCCATATTTGTAATGAGCAAGATATCACTGTTGCTGCTGCAGCAAACCTGGGATGGAATTTTTCCTTTAGAAGATATCTGTCTCCAAATCTTGCTGTTCAAGTCCATGGTTTGTTGAGGATTGTGAGACAGATTTCTTTATCTCAGACAAAAGATAAACCTGTTTTGAAATGGACCAAGGATGGGATTTTCTCTGTGAAATCCATGTATAATCATCTCTGTGGGAATGGGATAGACAGATCTTTCAAACATCTGTGGAAGAGCAAAATTCCTCTGAAAATAAAAATATGGTTGTGGTTAATCTGGCACAATGCAATTGCCTCAAAGGATAATCTGTTGAGGAGAAACTGGAGTGGGGATGCTTCACGTCAGTTTTGCAGCCAGAATGAAAGTATATCCCACATGTTCTTTACCTGTGTTGCAGCAAAATATGTCTGGAGTACTGTGGCAAAGGCTGTGGGAGCAACAGACAGACCTGGCAGTTTTACTCAATTTTTCTGGTGGTTTCCCAACCTAGTCCCTGCTAGTAGAAATGTCCAGATAGCTGGCCTGGCTGCGATATGTTGGGCAATCTGGAAATTGCGAAATCGAGCTTGTTTTGACAAGAAACTAATCAAATCTCCCAGTGAACTAATTAGTTTATCTGTTGTGTTTATGAAACACTGGGCAGGTCTCCACAATGCTACTGATGAAGTAAACATCAAAACTGGTGCTGATAACCTCCTCCGATTAGCTACTGCTGCAACTACTGCATCATCGTCTACTGGAGGAAGAGCTGGCCGAGGAACGCTGACGATTATGGACGCCGTTCCAGATGAACGTGGAGAAGAAGACATGGAGACCGATGATGCTGCTGGAGCCTGATTCTAGCTCCTTGATGCCTGGAAAAACTCAGATGTTTTTGCTGTTGTTGGGCTTAAAAAGCTTGCCCCTGTCTGCTGCTGCTGTGATGATCTAGATAGCAGCTGTCGCTTTAGTCTGCTGCTTTTGTTTTCTTGTTTCGGATGGTTTCTGTAATAATTCCTTTAACACTAGCATTAGGCGGTGCTCCCCCCCTTCTTTGTTTTTTTCCCTTGTATGTGAATACTGTTGTTTTTCGTTATCTCCTGATAATGAAAATCGATCCCCTGTGGGTGGATCGCTAGGAAAAAAAAATCACGTCCACAACTACTGTTCTGTATGCAGAGGGAGAGAAATAAGAAAAGATGAGGCCCTGGCTGAGCCTTGCATCCGACAAGATGGAGATGGACTTCACGACAATTGCTAACATCTGATGTTCCACCTGCGGCACCGAGACAAATCAATGACCAAGTTAGTTAGGTTTGTGAGCATTGTGTGTTCTTGCGGTGGTGTTACTAATTTTCTTAATCATGAGCAGCGTGCGAACTTGAAGCAGACGAGTGACAAGATGAGGCCAATGGGGCTGGAGTAGGTGTTTGGGTTGCGGATGAGCTTGCACCACACCATGATCAGGATGAGCCGCGTCATCACGCTCGTCGGCGGCATTGCTGTCGGCCCTGTGCCCATTACATTGCCAGGTCTGAAGTCATTGTTAGCTTAATCTTAATCAATGGTCATTAGTCTCACGTGGTGTAGTTACTTGAAGTAACAAGTGGTGTCGAGTCAGGTAGTACTAGCTGTTTTGGCTAGCGTATGTGTCCGTGTCACGCAAGGTTTGCTAGTATGGAAAGGTTGGTTAGTTTCCTAGTAAAGTTTCAGGTAATAGTTCAGGTCGTGTAGGATTTGATGTCCGGATCAGTTTAGAATAGGTTTCTAAATACGGGTCGGTTTAGACAAGGTGCTAGCAGGTCGGTTGTCCGTGCATATTTATATGCACTAGGTCTTGTAATCTTGTACCGAGATCGAGGAATAAACAGAAAAAGGAGGGCACGATACGTGCCCCTGGCCACGAGTTTTTTGCGTGCGTGTGTTTGTCTAGTTTCATGTGATTGATCCGTGGGGAATTCCAACAATTGATATCAGAGCGAGGTCAAAGATCTGAAGCTGCGCTTGCCCCGGGGAGGCGGCCCTACTAGCGCCTCGGGGCGGGCGACTGTTGCTCAGCGGAGCGACACGGAAGGGATGGCGGGGTGTTGTTGTCGGCGAGGCGGAGGTGGATGATCGTTGATGGGAGAGGTGGTGCCGAGGTGCGGTACGAGAGTCTCATCAAGATCGTCATCCGGGAGTTTCGTCAAGGTCGTCTTCGGAGGAGTCCGATGAGTCAAAGAGTCAAGTGTGTGCACATCTGCACGTCGAGTCGGCGTCGAGTCTGTGAGTCGTCGTTGTGTCCAAGTGCTCGTCTCTGTGAGGATCCGTTGCAGTTGAAGCGCGTCACGTTCGAGGAGTTGCCCGGGAGCAAGGATCAACGTGGGCGAAGACAAGGTGGCAAGGAGGCCATCTGCGTGTCTCGGCGAGGAGATCAAGCTTGGCGTGTAGTGGGACAGTGACCAGTTAAATTAGTAACGACGTGAAGACTGATGGTGCGTCCAGTCTTGCACGTTGCACGCGTAGATGCGACCGTGTGGGCTGGTAGTCCGGATCATGCGTTGGAGTTGAGTCGACAAGCCGCGAATCTGCAAGGAGTCAAGATCGGAGAAGCACGAAAGATAAAGTCGTTGATCAAGATTAGGGAGAGATTGTTAGCTTAATCTTAATCAATGGTCATTAGTCTCACGTGGTGTAGTTACTTGAAGTAACAAGTGGTGTCGAGTCAGGTAGTACTAGCTGTTTTGGCTAGCGTATGTGTCCGTGTCACGCAAGGTTTGCTAGTATGGAAAGGTTGGTGTCCGTGTCACGCAAGGTTTGCTAGTATGGAAAGGTTGGTTAGTTTCCTAGTAAAGTTTCAGGTAATAGTTCAGGTCGTGTAGGATTTGATGTCCGGATCAGTTTAGAATAGGTTTCTAAATACGGGTCGGTTTAGACAAGGTGCTAGCAGGTCGGTTGTCCGTGCATATTTATATGCACTAGGTCTTGTAATCTTGTACCGAGATTGAGGAATAAACAGAAAAAGGAGGGCACGATACGTGCCCCTGGCCACGAGTTTTTTTGCGTACGTGTGTTTGTCTAGTTTCATGTGATTGATCCGTGAGGAATTCCAACAGTCATGGCCTTCTGGTCGCCAGCCTCGGCGTCCACGTCCAGGGCGCCCAGTTGCCGAAGCTGAAACCGTCTCGCTCCACTAAGTCCTCCCTGTCGTCCTTCGCTCCATCCACTGCACCGTGCACCCCAACAATAAACGAACAGAAACAAACCCGTCAATTACTCCACACAGTTAACGCTAGCACTAGATTCTTACCACAACGGTTGATTGCCTGGATACTTTAGTTGACTGAAAATTAGATCAGCTATGCGGGCAATACCAAAGCACGCTGTGTACAACATATCTAACCACCATTCGGTTCAGTCAAACACAGTAAGAAGTCTACCTGGAGAAAGGGAGAAGGGGAGAGGTAGACGGGTCGGGTTGCCTACCTGGAGCTCGGGGATGGACACTATCTCCATGCGGACGGTGATTCGATGACGGTGCAGATGCCACTTCAGTTCTTTGAGGCAACATACAGTGGAAGTCGATGCGGCTTCAGCTCGCGGGGGCTCGAGGGAGACCGCGTCGGAGCTTCACCAGCGAGCGGCGGGGGCATCGGTGTGTGGGAGAAGGGGGCTGGGGTGGCCGGCGGCGTGGCTGCCCTGTCGCGTGAGAAATCGAGAAGGGAGAGAGGGACTAGGCTATGTGAGTCTACCCAAAAGGACAAGCGGAGTTGGGTTAGGCAGGGGCGACGCAAACGTCGCTGAAAATGCGTTGTGAGCCACCGTTTGTGTCCGGGCAGGATGAAAAGCGTCGGGCCCTCCTCCAACTGGACGAAGTAAGTGACTGGACATAAATTTGGCTCAAATATGCTGCAAGTTGAACGTTGCACGGCTGCCCCGAGCGTTCTTCTTTTCTTACTCGGTTCCGCATGTTAGGCACAGC
The DNA here is from genome assembly GCF_019359855.2 of Lolium perenne. Classification (NCBI taxonomy): domain Eukaryota; kingdom Viridiplantae; phylum Streptophyta; class Magnoliopsida; order Poales; family Poaceae; genus Lolium; species Lolium perenne. The sequence goes on along the minus strand of NC_067250.2, from coordinate 302,973,197 downwards.
GAAATTGACTGCTTTGATGTGCTGCTCCAAAAGCCCAGGATCTTCTCATTTGATAAAAATCCTCCAAAAAAATCCTGGTACACTTTGACTTCACATCGGACCTAGAACTTAAAAATATGCCAAGCATGTGTTTCCTATCCTACGGAGTTACAAACCAAATAAAAAGGATCATTGGAAATTTTCCAAAAGTCAATGCAAAACAAGTTTATGACAATTAATAACAACAAATAAGTTGGAATATGTCACACACAAAGTTTATATGTACATTTTACATGCATCAACATCCTCAAGCTTAACTTGTGCCATTCCTCGAGCATAGAAGTGATAAAACTAACATGAACTTTGGAGTTTGTTGTTAATAGATACATATAAAGTCATGAACATTATTTCACAAAGTCATATGGTCCATAATCAAAACAATAATAGAAATTAATTATAACATATTATTTCAATGACACTAACTTCATTAATATAAAACTATAAGTAGAGCTTGCATAGTAATGAATCAATTGAGTAATGTGGACCATTTAGCAAACTCAAGTGCACATGCAAGGTGTGAGTGTTAACATAAGCAAGCTCATGCATAAAAGAATGTTCTTAAGTTTGGTCTTTAAAATAGAATTGATTCAAGAGGAAGTGATAGGTAGCATGTGCTAATGAAGGGGTTGGTAGCAGAAAACAAAACAAAAATCCTACTCACATACTCTGATTGTCTAGATATATATAGGAGCTAATGTTTTAACACGGATAGTTTGGTAACATACCTTGGTAGCGACCAAAAACGGTTAACGTTTCGCTAGAATATGGATGATGTATTCATACTTTGACACCGACCTCAAGGTCGTGATGATCCTCGTACGACGATAATACCACAAGTCCAACACCTCATATTTTCACACACATATGATGCTTCACAATGACCCCCGCTTCTCTGATCCAGCCGAGAATGCGGAAGTAGATCTCTTGGATCGAAACACCAGCATCATGACGACGCACTAGGGTGGAGTCAAATCCCCATGTGCACAAATCTTCGAGGAACCACACACGGGAGAGAAAACGGGAGAGAAAGAGGGGGAGTAGAGGCACCTGAAGGGGGCTCTCCTTTCCCCCAAGGGAATTGTGTGCTCCCTCCTCCCTAATGCCTCCGCCTTATATAGGAAAAGGGGGAGGGGTGGCCGGCCAGCCAAGGGAGAGGGCGGCTAGAACAAGCTAGCCCCATGCGCCCCAAACCCTAAACCCTAGCCGCCCCACCACATTCATGCACATTGCACTATTTAGGCTTACCGCTCTCGGTCCACCGTCTTCGTGGTGTGAATTTCCAGTTTATTGTGGAGAATATGGCAAAGAAGCTTCCTACTAGGCAAGGAAAATATATCACCGCCGCTAGTAGAACGGCCCTCATCAAATCAATGACAACCTCCCAAGAAATATATCCCTTGACTGCATTATCTCGTCCATTGAGCATCATGAAAGCTATGCTGAAGCTCGAGCGTGGTTTCCCTTTGGCTATCTTGGATAAGGTTTCCAATGGAAAATGCAAGGTTAAGTGGGAGGGTTTGGTGTTTTGGATCTTAAGAAATTTGCAAGGGCCTTGAGGCTAAGACGGCCTTGGTATGGATGGGAAGAATTGGCGCAAGCTTGGGTGGGCTTGGGGCACCCATGCAACGACAAGGACATGGAATTGTTCTATGTATCCATCAACATTCCCGTCGGAGATGGGAAGATTGCGAAATTTGGCATGCACCTTGGCTTGATGAGATGAAGCCAGGAGACATAGCGCCTTCCCTTCTTGCCATATCTAAGCAAAATAACTTCTCGGTTCATAAGGCTCTAAATGATGAATACTGGATAAAGAACCTTGCTTTGGGAGGAGGCATTTCGGTCATCCAAATATCTGAATTCTTTGCTCTATTGAGCAAGATTCAAACCATTCATCTTTTGGAACACTCAGGAGACACGATTGTTTGGAAACACACAAGTGGTGGAAGATATTACATTGCCTCAGCCGATTTGATACAGTTTTAGGTGCCGATGACGGTTAACAACAACGCCAAAAATATCTTGATACGTTGGGACTCCAAGTGCAGAGTGTTGTATCAACGGAGTATTTTCCCCACAAGGGTGACTCGAGGGTTTAAATCGAACTCTCGGGGAACTGAGCAAAGAGTATTCTCTTCTATCTTCTTCTAGCAATCCTGCAAGTAAAATAAAAGACCTGTGTCCTCAACTCCACCGTGTTGTTTTCAAGCACAAGGTTCTGCGTAAATAAATAAAACACAAGTAAAAATGAAGCGAGTAAAACTAGATAAAATAAAGTAACTAAGTAAAACACTGTAAATGGGTTGATTGTTTTTTGGTGTTTGGATGCAAATAAGAAAAGTAAATATTTTGTATTTTCGGATTAAAATAGCGTAGCAAATAGAAAACGAGATAAAAGAAAGATAAAGGTGTTTCTTATGATAAAAAGTGGACCGGAGTTCGTGGGTTCACTTGACTGTTCTCTCTTTGAAGTTGTAGTGGACAAATAGTAATTCATCAATGAGATATGAGGATGCAGAACAATAACATGAGTAAGATACTCATTTATATGGGCATCACGTCCTAACATAGAGATAATGCAACACATCTCTCTTGTACTCCACAAGAAAGGGAAAAATCCATGCAATCTTGTATTATGAATTAACAAAGTATATCCATAAGTACTTTGCCACGATGTTTGAATATCAAATATGCTACCTCGACCAAACAAGGTCATCACTTTTGTCATGTGACGAACATAGCACATGTATTCACTTTATCCCTAGAGAGGTAGCAAAGGAAAAGGCAAAACCATAATAGATCATGAATTTGTTGTCACTATTCAATCACTAAAGTCATGCTACTCCATCTAATACACACATCACCCCACATACGCTATTGCATAGATGTTGGATCAGAACAAATACTTGAGAACAGGGTACATAATATGCATCTATCAATACAATCTTACACATAATACGATCAGATCTCATAGCACAATATCATAGAATAAGGATCCACCACATAGGTATTACAAATATGGCCATAATCATGTGAGTTGGCTCATACGACACTAAGAACTATGAAAAACATGAGTGAAATAGATCAAGCTACTACCACAAACCCGTAGTACAAAGGTGGAGTACTCTCCCTTGATCATTGTGATGATGATGAAGACGTTGGAGAAGGTGGAGATCCCTCCGGTGGTGATCCCGGTGAAGTTCCCCCTCCAATCTTCTCTACTACAGTATCCGTTTTTCATGTTTTTGTCTTTCTGCGGCGTTCTCCTCACGAGAACTCTTCGGGGCCATGTATATATTGATTTTTAGGTCCAAATACGTCGGTTGGCGAAAAAATCACGCGATTTGGATGATCGACGACCGAAAGAGGTCAGGTGGCGCGCCCTAGAAGTTTGGGCGCATGATACGTTGCAAACGTATCTATAATTTTTTATGCTCCATGCTTGTTTTATACCAATTTCTATATGTTTTGTTTGCAGTTCGTGGTATTTTTATGCATTTTCTGGAACTAACCTATTAACAAGATGCCACAGTGCCAGTTCTGTTTTCAGCTGTTTTTTTTTGTATTTCAGAAAATTTATTCTAGAAATATTCTAGGAATTGGATGAAACGAAAGCCGAAGTTCCTATTTTACTGTCACGAAGATGGAGTCCAAAGGGGGTACGGGGAAGAGCCAGGAGGTGGTCACACCACCCCTAGTTGCGGCCCACCCCCCGGCCGCGCCTAGGCATGGTGTGGGCCCCTCGGGCACCTACCGACCTCGCCCTTCCACCTATATATTTCCACCCAACTCAAAAACCCTAAATCAATCAGCCTCCATCCACGAAAAATTCCGTAGCTCCGCCAGCATCAAAGAGAAGTTTCAGGGACAGAAATCTCTGTTTCGGCACCCTGCCGGGACTGGGAATTGCCCCCGAAGCCATCTCCATCGACTCCACCGCCATCTTCATCGCCGTTGATGACTCCCATGATAAGGAGGGAGTAGTTCTCCCCCGAGGCTGATGTCTTTACCGGTAGCTATGTGGTTTATCTCTCTCTCCCATGGTGTGATCTTTATGTGATCATGAGCTTTGTAATCTAGTTGAATAAGTGGATGTTACTCTTCATCTAATATGCTACTCAAGTGATTTTATTATTGTGATCACCAGAGACACCTTGTCCCACAGTGTGAAGGTGACACTGTGCACACTGTGTGTGTCTCTTAGGCTAAATATTATAGAAATACTTATCATGAGTTATAATTTGAGTTGGATGTCTCTATGAAATTTTGGTGTTTGTTAGTACTATCTTTGGATGCTCAAAGTGACAGAGTGGGGTGTCCCTAGGTTTGGAACGCGAACTTTAAGGAGTAATTTTGCAGCCCTAAGCGGTGAATTTTTGTTCATTATCCAACCGGAGAGTGGTTCAGAGTAGCATATTGAAGAGATGATATTTATGTATTCAATTATGATATCATAGTTGAGAGTATCCACTAGTGAAAGTATGATCCCTAGGTCTTGTTTCTAAGCATTGAAAAAATGTTTACAACCAGTTCTGCTACATGTTTGCTTGTTGTCATCTTTATTTCATATTGCAATTACCACTTATAATCATCCATATTACTTGTATTTCATTATCTCTTCGCCGAACTAGTGCACCTATACACCTAACATGTGTATTGGATGTGTTGGGGACACAAGAGATTTCTTGTATCTTAATTGCAGGGTTGCTTGAGAGGGATATCTTTGACCTCTACCTCCCTGAGTTTGATAAACCTTGATTCACTTAAGGGAAACTTGTTGTTGTTCTATAATCCTCTGCACTTGGAGGCCCAACATTGTCTACAAGAATAGAAGCGTGCATAGACATCAAGCTCTTTTCTGGCGTCATTGCCGGGGAGGTAAGGTAAAAGGTACTCACATCTTCTGGCTACTAAGCTATCTTCTAGTACTGTTGCTGGTGTATGAGTGCTCAAAATTATTTCCTTTAGATTCTGCAATTATATATTTTTGTTTCTTGTTTTTATTTTCACTAGTTAGTCTTAATGGAATACAACAACAAAATTAGAGAGCTTTATAGTATTTATCTTAAGTTAGGACATGAGGTGTTTGAAGAGAAAATTTAAAAATCTATGGAACTTTATTTGCATGCTAATAGCAATGTTATTAGTATGAATTCTTTGAACACCATTATTGCCAATGCTATGAAAAAGTCCAAGCTTGGGGAAACTAGTTTTTATGGAAATTATCTTTTTAGTTCCCCGGCTTTAGAGGAGAAAATTTGCTATGGTGATACTATACCTCCAATATGTGATGATTACAATGATGAATATGATATTTTCAGTCCATCTACTATTGAGGGGAAAATTAATTATGATTACAATATGCCTCCTATATTTGATGATTACGGTGATGAGAATAATAATGATAGCTATTTTTGTTGAAATTGCTCCTACTACAATTAATAAGAAACTATGCTTATGTGGGGAGTAATAATTATTTTATGCATGTGGCTCATGATAAGAATGTTTTATGTGATAGTTATATTGTTAATTTTATTCATGATGCTACTGAAAGTTATTATGAGAGAGGGAAACATGGTTTTATGTATCTCAACAATATTAAGTTTCACCTCTTTATGTTGAAAATTTTGAAGTTGCACTTGTTTTGCTTTCCTATGCTTGTTTGTGCTTCCATGACCTGTTTATTTACAAGATTATTTTTCATATGAAGTGGGTTAGACTTAAATTTGTTTTATATTTACTTCTTGATGCTCTATTTTACTTCAATTCATATTTCTTGTGTGAGTATCTTCTTAAACTACTGTGCCTAGCTGAAAGGCGTTAAAGAAAAGCACTCTTGGGAGATAACCCATGTTTTATTTCTGTAATTTTTCTTTTATTGAGTATTGGAAGTTGTTACCTCTGTAACAACCTCTTCTTATCCTTTTTATTTCATTTTTGTGCTAAGAATAGCCTCTAATAGGAAGAACATAAGATTTGTGGAAGTTGCTATCCCGAAACAGATTATTACTCTCAGCCAGAACGTAGGATTGATCTGAAAATGTTTGAGCACCTGCCCCGGGTTATTATCTCACTTTAATTAGTTTTGCACTTTTAGATTTGAGAAACAGAGGATTTTCGAGAAAAAAAATCAATCTTTACATGTTGTTCTGTTTTGACAGATTTCTGCCACTATTTGCATTTGCCTCTTAATTTTTTTTCTTTTTGAGTTCTTTTGAGAGAAAGAGCTTTTAAAATAGTTTGCTATAGTAGCTAATGTTCTAATGGATGTTTGACTTGTGTTGAAACTGGACCAAACTGGATTTATCATCTTGAATACACTAATGTTGCTAAGGAATATTATGTGAAGTTTTGTATGAAGGAAGTTTTCAAGTGTAGGGAGAGAAGAATAATGTGACAAAGAAATATCCAAGATGTACAAGCGTCAAAGTTTCGGGATGGACAAAATCTCAAGCTTGGGGATGCCCATGTCACCCCAAGAAATATCCAAGATGTACAAGCGTCAAAGTTTCGGGATGGCTTGGGCATCCCCTTCTTCATCAACAAAAATATCAGGTCATCTTTCAAGACACTATTTTTATTACTTCATATACTATCTGTTGTTCTTGGAGCATTTTTTTGTTTGCTGTAGTAATGGTTGGATCCCATCATACTTATTTTGGAGAATGACAAACACCGTTTTGCATAGAACACTTTAGTTTTCGCTCTTATTGTTATGCGAGTGTTCTCTTTTGCTAGTACTACGGTTAGCTCTTGTTTTTCACTCGTATTTTGTTCAGAGCTTGTTAGTCTTCTTTAGTTAGGTATGATTAGCTCTCTGGTCTTTATTGATTATTATCTATGAGAGTTGTTTCAAATAAATTGATTGGTATTGGAGACGAGTAAAATATATCATGCTTATAGTGGTACAAAAGGAAGCTTGTTTAGACCGTGGCTTAGACTTTATCATGTCATGTTAGATGTTATTTTAATTATATGCTTAGTAGTTATTGTTGTAGCATGACTTGTCTCAATAGCTGAGAGTGGTTAATGTGACATTGAAAGAATCAGGTGTTGTTTCCATCATATAAAAGCATAATATTGTGGTATTCTCCTTTGATGCTTTAATTGGGTTGACTTGGCACATGCTTACACCATGTTATGACTACAAACCAGTCACCTCAAGCCTCTATGATGATTTAGTTTTTGACTTGTAATATCACTTTATGTTTTGATTAATAATGTTTTGTCGCTATGCATGATTATTACCATTATTGTTCTCTTAGTTGTCTGCTCCCAGTCTTTTGCTAGCATTCACATGTACTCCCTCCAGTCCGAAATATAACCCATATAATTTCTGGCACGGAAATTAAGAAACGCATATTTAGGAAAAATTACACCATGTTTGGCTAGGGTTAACCGTAAGTAATTGCCGTGAGCTAATAGAGGACTTTGCATAAGATAAGTAAACCTAATCAGATCTCCAAAAATATTGTCCATAAAAGTAGGGCAACGCAATAAACCTTATATTCTGGAATTTTTCTCCAAAAACTATATGGCTTCTCTATAGGAACGGAGGGAGTACTAAGTATGAGATCTACTTGTGCATCCAACTCCCAAAAACCAAAGTTCGCCACTTGTGTCCACCATACCTAACTATATGTGGTATTTCACCGCCACTCCAAAGTAAATTACTTGTGTGCTACATTTAAAACCTTCAAAAATTATTACATGTTTTGTGTTCCTGTTTTAGCTCATGAGAAAGTATTGAATGCTTTATTTTATTTTCATGACTTCACACCTTGACTAGCATGAAAATGTGCTAGTCCTTAATATTGCAAAAAGAGCAAGGGAACTGGGGATGATGATACGTTGCAAACGTATCTATAATTTTTAATGCTCCATGCTTATTTTACATCAATTTCTATATATTTTATTTACACTTCGTGGAATTTTTATGTATTTTCTGGAACTAACCTATTAACAAGATGCTACATTGCCAATTTTTCTGCTCCTTTTGTATTTCAGAAAAGTTGTTCTGGAAATATTCTCGGTATTAGACGAAACGAAAGCCGAAGTTCCTATTTTACTGTCACGAAGATGGAGTCCAAAGGGAAGACGGAGAAGAGCCAGGAGGTGGCCACATCACCCGTAGGCGCGACCCACCCCCTGGCCGCACCTAGGCATGGTGTGGGCCCCTCGGGCGCCCACCGATCTCGGCCTTCCGGCTATATATTGCCTCCCGATGCGAAAACCCTAAATCAATCAGCCTCCATCCACGAAAAGTTCCGTAGCTTCGCCGACATCGAAGATAAGTTTCGGGGGACAAAAATCTCTGTTCCGGCACCCTACCGGTGCGGGGAATTGCCCCCGGAGCCATCTCCATCGAATCCACCGTCATCTTCATCGGTGTTGTTGACTCCCATGATGAGGAGAGAGTAGTTCTCCCCCGAGGATGAGGGCTTTACCGGTAGCTATGTGGTCTATCTCTCTCTCATGGTGTGATCTTTATGTGATCATGAGCTTTGTAATCTAGTTGGTAGATGTTACTCTTCATCTATTATGCTACTCAAGTGGTTTTATTATTGTGATCTCTAGAGACACCTTGACCCACGGTGTGAAGGTGACAATGTGCGCACCGTGTGTGTCTCTTAGGCTAAAGATTACAGAAATACTTATCATGAGTTATAATTTGAGTTGGATGTCTCTATGAAATTGTGGTGTTTGTTAGTACTATCTTTGGATGCTCAAAGTGACAGAGTGGGGTGTCCCTAGGTTTGGAACGCGAATTTTAAGGAGTGCTTTTGCAGCCCTACACGGTGAATTGGTGTTCGTTATCCAACCGGAAAGTGGTTCAGAGTAGCATAGTGAAGAGATGATATTTATGTATTCAATTATGATATCATTGTTGAGAGTGTCCACTAGTGAAAGTAAGATCCCTATGCCTTGTTTCTAAGCATTGAAACACCGTTTACAACCAGTTCTGTTCTGCTACATGTTTGCTTGTTGCCATTTTTATTTCAGATTGCAATTACCACTTATAATCATCCATATTACTTGTATTTCACTATCTCTTCGCCGAACTAGTGCACCTATACACATGACAAGTGTATGTTGGGGACAAATTGCAGGGTTGCTTGAGAGGGATATCTTTGACCTCTACCTCCTTGAGTTCGATAAACCTTGGGTGATTCACTTAAGAAAAACTTGCTGCTGTTGTACAAACCTCTGCACTTGGAGGCCCAACACTGTCTACAAAAATAGAAGGTGCGTAGACATCAGCGCGCCACCAGGGCTCTCTTGGGCCTCATGCCCTTCCAGGTGAGTTTCCAGGTCCCAGGGTGCTTCTCCCGATGAAAAATAGCGCTCCAAAAATCCTAAGTCAATTTGACTCCATATAGGTCTCTGAAAGTGAAAAATACACAAAACAGGATTTTCCTGTTCTGCAGAGTTATAAACAAAATAAATGGAATCATTGGTAAATCCCCATAAATCAAGTGCAGAGGTTTGTTGCAAATATGTGAGAATTTAATATGATAAAGGACAAAGTTCATGTACGCATTTTACATGCATCAGGCGCCTACCAACTCCTTCATGAAGCCGCCAATTAGGAATAATTGGGCACCTCCAAAATGCAAGTTTTTTTTTGCTTGGTTGATCCTCCAAGATCGTGTATGAATGATGGATAAGCTTACACGTCGAGGTTGGGCGAATTGTGGCCTTTGCCAATTTTGCAAGCGCATGCCGGAGACCGAGGTGCACATTATGTTCAAATGTCGGTATTCTATCCGAGTTTGGAAGATCATGAAGGAGTGACTTGGCCTAGCTAGTTCGTATGGACACCTCCCTTTGGACCGATTTTGCATCAGCCCAGGAGTGGTGGTGCTCCCTTGCGGGGGTGGGTGGGGTGGTGGGGAGACGAAAAGGACTCTCTAGTTTGCTTTTGCTCGTGGCTTGGAAGATTTGGAATGAGAGAAATGCCCGGATCTTTAAGAACTTTGGTTCGATGACCATTATTGTTCTTGCGACCATTAAGCGAGATGCCTCCCTTTGAGCACCGGGGGCAAAATATTTGAGTGCTATGATGCCCAATATTGTCGTTCTTGCCTATTTTGGCTAATTTGTATTTTGTAATCTTAAGAACCTCTTCTTAGTCAATGAAATAGGAAAAGCTTTTGCCTTTGTTTTAAAAAAATATTTTAAGAGCAATGACTAAATTCAGTAACCTATTGAGGTTAAAAAACTTGATCACTCGGAATTTTTTAAAATACCACTCAAAAGAAGATAAAAATCCGATGAAATACCCTGAAGAAATTAAAATTTTAGTGAAATGTGATGGAAATTTATTATTCTTCTTAATATTGATCTTGATACAAGGCTGACATCAGTACATCCCTGCTCGCCTGGGCCATTCCTAGCCTAGGGATTTGGTGATGAGTTCTTAGCAAATACGTCCGGATTGCTGGGCGAGGGTTCCACTCTATCGAACCCATTGCAGTAAGACACGCATTCATCGATTTTACATGGTCCCGGTTTTGTAACGAACCTGCATTGAAGGGAGGTTGCCATATCTACAAGTATTCAAAAATAGAAAAAGTTAGAGAGCAGGCTCATCATTAGTTGTGTTGCATTTGCATGGCGCAACATATATACATGGAATACTACAATTTCCTGAAGATAAATATTGAAGAGAACTTTGCAGACTCGGTAGATACCTGAAGATAGCATGAGGAGCGCAAGCGTGAAGAGTAGAATCTTCATATTTTTCATCTTCTGGTTCATGGTTTTCAAGTGTTTGTTGGGACTAAGTTGCTAGCTCTCTATGAATTGTTGGGTGCCAAGACAATGATAAGCATGCCCTCTTAGATTAGCCATAGTGCTAGTATCATAGCTAGTATCATGCATATTGATCCCACAAAAATGCTAATGTGACAGCTAATTAAGGAGAAGAGAGGAGATTAGAGTAACATAGTTAGATACCGTATCATAGCGCAAACAACGAAAAAGTTAATGCTAAACAAATCTTGTACACAAATTTGAATTGAGATTCTAAAAAACAATAAATATAGCATGATTATGATACTACTCCATGATACTAGCCACTATAGAGATAGTATTATACTAATACATGATACTTACCACTATGACCTGCCTTATAGTGGATGCAATGGTACGCTAGAAAGGCGGGGCTTAATTGTAATTAATGTGGAATAAATTCATGCCAAATTGGTTGCTCTAAATTAAGAAAGAAATATTCTGTAATAAGTTGGCAACCCGTCAAGGCCCGTAGTACTTTTTTTTAATATATCTAGTCGCGACTGATACGTCCCTCCTACACTTCGGCAACGGTGAGCCTGGCTCATCTCCGTCTCGACGCCACAAAGGCGCGTGACGTACCCCCATCGGCTCGACGCACACTGCTGGTTCGTACCAATCCTAGTGGTAAAAAGACTGAACTAAGGATTTCAGTATTGACGACAAAAACTCGATGAACGTACACACAACTTCGAGTTTGACTATGAAGAAAATAGTAGCTGACAACGAAAACAAGGCCAGACCCTCGACAGAGACGGCTAGGGTTTACCCCAATTACACAATGAGGACATCTCCAACGCGGCGATCCATCCCGCGCTCGTGCGTCCGGATGGATCGAACCGGACAAAAACGCGTCCCAGCGCGCGGACCCATCCGAAAAACGGATAGCCGCATCGTTCGGAACGACCCAAAACCGGCCAAATCTGGACCGAGTTTGCGTGGCCGCGGACGCCGATCGCTGGCCGCTCGGGTCCTCTCCTTGTCCGCCCCTGGCCCGCCTGTCTATCTCCCAAACCACACTCACTCCACTCCCAAAACCTAGAGATGGCCGACGATGCTCCTGCCGCCGCCACCGCCACCATCGGAGACGAGGCCCAGCTCGCGTCCGTTGTCGCTCCTCCCGTGGAGGTGGATCCTGTCCTGGACGCTCCGGTGGTCGTGGAGCCCGGGCCGGCAACGAAGAAGGCGAAGCCCGAGCTCACCGCGAAGCAGAGGGCGATGGAGAGCAAGAAGCGGGGCGACCGGCGCAGGGCGCACGAGCAACGGAAGAAGGAGGCCGCTGCCGCGGAGGAGCGGGTTCGGGCGGCGGAGCAACTACTCCAACTCCAAACGCAGGTGAAGGCGAATGTGATGCAAGAGCAGGCCATGCTCTTTTACGGCCACGCAGCGCTCGCTCAGCACATGATCATCCCGGGCGCCGGCACGGCCTGGGGGGGGGGAGCTTGGCCTCATCCGTGACCCAAACCCTTCCTCCAAGGTCAACAGCCCCGCCGACTGCGCTGTTTGGGTACAAGCCCGACGCGCAGGAATTGGGGGCGCATTCGGGGCGCTACGCGTACCCGTCACGGGATGGGTCACCGGAGGTGGGCGAGTCCATGATGGGGTCGTCGCCTTCGTCCATTGACCTCAACCGTGCGCCGGCGAACTCCAAAGGCCCAAAGCACCTGGGAGCAGCAGCAATGACCGGTGCACGCAACTTACTCGATGATTTGTCAGCCGAGCGCGCGCCGCCATCGATGCAGGCACCCTCCACCGTGCAGCCCCTCCGCCAACCTGCTCGACAATGCCGACCACTGTGCCATATCGTTCGACCGAGCAGGCTCCCCAGCCACCTCCCGTTGACAGAGAGGAGGACACCACTTGCCATCCCGACAGCTTGAACATCGAGGAGGAGCCGTTGTTCGCTGAGGAGCTCACACAAGCCGCAGCTGCACAAGCTCGAGTTCACCGGGTTAGCATAAGAACCAACAACTACACGGTGCATGAGGACAAGATGCTCGTCGACGCATGGTTGACCATTGAGCAAGATGCATTGACAGGTGCCGAGCAGAAGGGGTTCGCATTCTAGCGTCGGATCTATGGCTACTTCCATGAACATCGGAAATACGGACATGAGGCATTTGAGAGCGACCGTAGCGACATATCCCTCCAAAAGAGGTGGGGAGCAATTCAAACGGAATGCAACAAGTTCCAGGCGGCGTATGATCACGTGAAGCGGATGCCTGTTAGCGGCATGGGCATGAAGGACTTGGTATGATTATTAACCTCAACTTGTTCATTCGATGTTTGCACATATGTTTTTCATTGTTGTCTCGCTTTGCTCTAGATGTGGCAAGCTTTGGATTTCTACAAAAGCAACAATGAACAAAAGACCTTTGCCTTCCCTCAGAAGGAACTCCATGGCACCCCCAAGTTCCAGGAGGGGTACGAGGGGTACATTCCGATCTTGAATGGCAAGAAGCCCGCCAAAGATGCCACTGTCATTGACCTTGATGGTGGGCAGCCTTGCGATAGCTCCGCTTCTCGTGCAAGTCGTCCACGAGGCCACAAGTCAACCAAAGTCGACATAAAGCGTGATGCTTCGGCCATGCTATTGGTTGGCACTTTGAACGAGATGCATGCTGACAGAGAGGTCTCCACGGACAAGAGGGATGAGAAGAGGCGCCGGGAGAAAGAAGAGGACAGGAAGAACTACTTTGATGTCCAAAAGAAGAAGCTTGAGATTGAAGATGTGAAAGTCAAGACCAAAACTAGAGAAATTAAGCTCAAAGAGAGAAATTGAGCTCATAACAATGGCAAGGGCCAAAAAGGTGGAGTTGAAGGTGAAGGAAGTTGAGCTGAAACGGCAAGCCGAGGACAACCTGATCATGAACGCCGCCTTGTCCACCATAAGCGACGCGAAGAGAGCTTGGTTCGAGAAGAGGCAGAAGAAGATCCTAGAGCGCCCAAATTGAGTTCACAATCTCAATTTGTAATTTTTAAATTTTTCGAAACTATGACACATTTCATTTTTTCATCATGCTACATTTTATCCTATTCGATACTATTCTATATTTGTTAGATATTTTTTTTGTAGATATTATTTATAAGTATGTATGGCCAAATAGGCCAAATGGGCAAAAGGGCAAACGGTGGCCGCTACGTTGAGCGTAGCGTGCGACACAAACGGACACGCAGACGCGGGACGCTGTCCGGGTGTCCGCGCGGCCACCCAAACGGCCCAAAACGGACGGCCCAGCGTGACCTAAAGCGACCATTTAGGTCCCCGCGTTGGAGATGTCCTGCCAAGCATCAGATCGAGGAGACTGCCTATGCAGAATACTTGTCAAAGGCCGAGCAAGTTGTTAATCCAGAAGCAATGCTCAGGTAGCAGGACAAATAAATTCTAAAGAAAATTGGTACTGAAATGCCACAGTTTCTAGATCGCGTGATAAATCCGCTCAAGCCAAGAAGCTGAAAGGCCTAGTTGAGATGATTGGAGGCACCACTGCCCCTCTTCAGACAGGAGAAGAGGTGGAGAAAAGAAAAAAGCTAGCAGACCCTACTGATAAAGACAGTGATGAGAAAGATGTACAGCCAATAAAAAGAAGAAAAATAAAGAAAGAGCTAGCTGAAGAAAAAGAGGCTCCCAAGAAAGAAGTCAAGATCGAAATCGAAGCATTTGACACCCCCAAACCCGAGAGCAATTCGGACTGTGAAGCTAAGACAAAGAAGGCAAACTACAGACACTAGTGGAAAACGGGGCTATAGGCCCGATTCATTTAGGCCTTTAGTCCCGGTTTCCAAACCGGGACCAATTAGGCGGGACTAAAGGTCCCCCCCTTTAGTCCCGGTTGTAAAACAAACCGGGACTAAAGGTCCCGCCACGTGGGCTGCTGGCGCGCGTCGAGGAAAAAACCCTTTAGTCCCGGTTTGTAACACGAACCGGGACTAAAGGTTATTTCGTTATTTTTTTTATCTATTTGGTTCCCAATTATTTTTCGCTCCTCTTTTTTTCCTATTTTTTCAGAATTTCTAGTATTTCAGTTATTTAACTAGTTTAGTTTCTAACTCCACTTAATCTCTAACTACCCCTTACTCGTGGTCCAACTTCCCGCTCGGTCACCCATCCTCCCACTACTCCAGCACTAGCACGCTTAACTTCCAAGTTCCTTTCCCATCCCGCTTCCAAGTGCTTCGCGCGCATGTTGTGATACTAGTATCATATCAATCCTATTAACATGTTGGTCGATGTCACACTTATTTATTATTCGAATTCCAAATAATTATTTTAATAAACAAAACTAATAACGTACATGTTGTGGTAATGGTATTATAATTATAATTTTTTAAATCTGTATTATAATTGTTTTTTTTAATTTATTATTTTTTAATATTTTTTTGCCAAACTTGAAAATTTGAAAATCTAAAAAATTGGCTAACTTTATGGTTAAGTAATAGTAATCTTTATGCATGATGTAATTATTATTTTAAAAAAATTTAAAAAATAAAATTCCGAATTTCTGGCAAAAACTAAAATCTTCCTGCTCTCATATTTTCATTTAGAATTTTGAGAATCTAAAATTTGGCTAACCGGGTAAACCCAGGTGAATTCGGATGTAACTTTTTCCCAGGATTTTTTTGATATATTATACGTTTTTTGGACGTCGTACGCAAAAGTTATTGCGGTTTTACCATTTTTCAAAACATTTTTTGCAAAATAAGTGAAAATTCAAATTTGTTAATTTTCCCTAATAGTAGGTTGCATAACATACAAGAATCCGAAAACATTTTATTTTTTGAATTTTGTATTATTTTCTTTTCTATTTTACAGTGTTAAAAAAGGCGATCCACGGGGGGGGGGGGGGGGTGTGTGGAGGTGCATGGGGAGGCAAAAAACCCTTTAGTCCCGGTTCGTAATACGAAAATTAACAAACCGGGACTAAAGGGTAGACCTTTAGTCCCGGTTGGTAATACGAACCGGGACTAAAGGGTTTTGCCCCATAGACCACCCTTTAGTCCCGGTTGGTAATGTCCCGGTTTGTATTACCAACCGGGACTAAAGGGTCCAAACGAACCGGGACTAAAGGGTTTTCATGATGAACCGGGACCAATACCCCCTATTGGTCCCGGTTTGGTTCAAAACGGGGACTAAAGGGTGGGACGAAGACATGTGTAAAGCTGAACAGAATTGAAAAGCGACCGTTGGAGGAGTCCCAACCGTGTCATCGGCGATAAACGTCGGTAGCTTGATCAGCTTTGGCGTGATACGGTGAGTGATAGTCCGAGCCGTCCAATGCTGCATCAACGGTTGCTATCGGTCCCGACACGTCGCAGTCTTCAACAGTTAACTGAATTTTAACACCTGTAGCTGAACTTATACACCTGGGTTTGAACAAGTGAGTGCTTGACGGCTCAGCCACGCAGGAGCACCCCGATCACCGGTGGCAGCCGGAGCTTAGACGGCTCGGTGCAACAAGTCAATAATAAAAAAGTTATTGACCGATCAAGCTGACAATGTCAAAGGCCCTGCTGTGGAGTTTGATCAACGTATATACAATGTAACAAAGACATAATATATCACATCTGTAGTTTCACACATCGATCATGACACATGACCTCAGAATTAGCACACTGAAATGTATAAACTGAACCATCCGATTGCCCATGTTTCCACGTCTCGGCATACGTTTGCAGATACACATGACACATCGATCTCTAATCCTCCTTCTAACATCATCCAGCTACGATAGAATTTACTACCTCGCTACTCCAGCACTAGACAAGCACAGAAGATCGACGCTCAACAAGCGCCAGCCCAGAAGCCGACGATTCCCTTGCATGCCGGGCCCTCTCCTGTTGATGACTGCCATCATGCCAATGATGAGTCTCATCATGCTGACAGAGTGACAGCGCCAGCAATGCTGAACGTGCTGGTACCTCCTATGCACATGCTGATCCCTCTGTTTTCTGTGCGATTTACGCAAAAATAATCCTTTTCTGAAACTATAGCACAGACTGATCCTCCGGGCAAACTAATTCACTCATCTAACCCTTTTGTGTGGCGCCAATGGGAGGGGTGCCACACAAAAGGGTTGGATGAGTGAAATAGTTTGCCCGAAGGGTCAGTCTGTGCTATAGTTTCAGAAAAGGGTTATTTTTGTGTAAATCGCCGGTTTTCTGCTCCGCCTGCTGCTCCAGCCCAACCTGTGGCTGCACCTGGAGTTCAAACTCATCTTCAAAAAGGTATTCATCAACGGAAAAAATATACCAATGGCATTATTCGATATGCTTTGCTCACGTCTACAGGAGAACCAACAAAACTCAATGAGGCTCTAGGTGATCCAAAGTGGAAGGTAGCTATGCAAGATGAATATGATGCTCTTCTTGCAAATAACACATGGAAACTTGTGCCTCCAAACTCCACAAAAAATGTTATTGAATGCAAATGGGTCTATTGTATCAAGAAACATGTTGATGGCACAGTGGACAGGTAGAAAGCACGTCTTGTGGTAAAATGATTTAAGTAACGGTATGGTATAGACTATGAAGATACCTTTAGTTCTGTTATTAAGATTGCTACTATTAGACTTGTTTTATCCATCTTAGTCTCCAGAGGATGGAGCTTACGGCAGCTAGATGTTAAGAACGCGTTTTTACATGGTGTTCTAGAAGAGGAAGTTTACATGAAGCAACCACCTGATTTGAGTCTTCCGCTACTCCAAATTATATTTGCAGACTTGACAAATCTTTATATGGAGTGAAACAGGCTCCTCGAGCTTGGTACTCTCGGCTAAGTTCCAAGCTCTACACCATTGGTTTTCTTCCGTCTAAGGCTGACACTTCTTTGTTCTTATATAACAAGTCAGGTCTCACTATGTACATTCTTGTTTATGTTGATGACATCATAGTGACGAGTTCCTCTGATCAGGCCATCTCAGCTCTTCTTTATAATTTGAGTTTAGAATTTGCTCTTAAGGATCTTGGAGATCTTCATTATTTTCTAGGACTCGAAATTCATCAACAGTCCAATGGTTTGCTCATGAATCAAGAAAAATATGCTACAGATTTATTGACACGTGTTGGTATGAGCTCCTGCACGCCATGTCCTACACCACTTTCCCCTGCTGATACATTGGCCTTGATAGATGGTTCTCCTCTTGGCCCTGATGATATTACTATATACCGAAGTATTGTTGGTGGTCTTCAGTACTTGACCATGACTAGACTTGATATTGCTTTTTCAGTTAATAAGGTATGTCAGTATCTTCATGCTCCCACAATTGCACATTGGACTGCGTTCAAGAGAATCTTGGGGTATATTCAGGGCACAAGCCGAGTTGGTCTCACTTTTCAGAGATCTTCCACTCTTCTTAGTGCCTCTTCCGATGCAGACTGGGCAGGTGATTTAAATGACAGACGCTCAACTGGTGGATTTGCTATATCTTTTGTGGTCCCAATTTTATTTCTTGGAGTGCCAGGAAACAACCTACAGTGTCTCGTTCCAGCACTGAGGCTGAATATAAAGCACTTGCAAATGCCACTAGTGAGCTTATTTGGGTTGAAGCTCTTGTTCGAGAACTTGGTGTCATTCTCAAGGAGAAACCATGCTTATGGTGTGATAATCTTGGTGCCACCTACCTGTATGCTAATCCAGTTTTTCATGCTCGCACTAAGCATATTGAGATTGATTTTTTTCTTTGTTAGAGAACGAGTTGCTCGCAAGCAACTCGATGTCCGGTTTATTTCTAGCAAGGATCAGATTGCAGATGGCTTCACTGAAGCCTTATGTACTAAGAAACTCCATGAGTTTAAGCATAATCTAAACCTCTCCCATGTCTAGATTAAGGTGGGGGGGGGGGGGGGTATTAGAGATGTAATATTGACACGTATACGATATGGTGTAGTACACCACTCGTATACGTGTCCAACTTTGTATTGCCCTACGAGGGGCAATTTTTCGTTATATTAACACGTACCCGGTGGACCGAAAGGTCAACACCGTTCCACCCACGACAACAGAAATTCAACATGCCCGACGTTGTACCACACCTCGAAAGTTCATAGCTGCACGTTGCCGATGATGCCGACCTTCTTGGTGGTCGCGAAGGCGAGGAAGCCGCCGAGCATAATGCCGTTGGCGTCGAGGTCCACCACCATGCCACCGTCAAACACCAACGCCACGCGGGGTATCATGACGACGCTGACCTGACCGCTGAAATCGAAACATGTGTCCAGTATCCCGCTCGGCTGCGCAGGCGGGTACACCTTCATCTCGTCCTTGAAGGCCGATGAGACCAGGGCCGGTCAATATATTTCGGGGACCCTAGGGCGAAACGACACCAAATACCCCTTTTCATAGTGGCTAAGCTTTTCTAGGGTAGGGGGCCATGGCCCCCTACTCTGAAAAATTCCTTAAAGATATTTATTTATGTTAAATTTATATATCTTACTACTTTAAGCATGATTAGTTTTCTAGGCCCCTTAACAATCTCAGTCAAGCTTCACCACTTCGTCACACACACACAAAAAACTAAAAAAATTTATTTATCAAGATAAATATTAGGGTAATGCAATAACAAACTAAATAATATTTACATTCGAAAGATCCATGGTCTTGCAGAAGATGTTTGAAACTATTTATTTATATTGATCGCAAGAACTATATACCATGATTATTATTTCTACCAATAACTACTTGTGTACATGTGTATTGTTTGTGAGAAATAGAAATAATCAGAGAAAAAATTATGAGGATCCGTGTTGTTCCGCATATTAGAGAAGAAGTCGGAGTATAGGCACGTTAAGCTACAACTTCAACCTTCTATATTTTCTAGATTTATTCCAAACTTTATTACCTAAAGAGTATAAATATAAGTGTAGTAAGGGTACAAACAAATCTTGGACTAGGACCCTAACTATTGAGGGCCCGGGGCGAGCGCCCCTCTGCCCCGCCCTATGGGCCGGCCCTGGATGAGAGGGCGGCGTACGCGACGGTCGGCAGCCGCGTGATCACCGTCCCGGAGTCAAGCACAGATCCTTCGGAGAAGACGGAGGTGGGGATGTCGAGCGTCTTCTCGGCGACGGTGATGCCCCAGAGGAGCACGTAGTAGAAGGTCGGGTGATTGCTGACGCGGCGCATCCATGTCGTGGCGAAGGCTACGCTGGCCTCTTCGTCGGGCGCGCCGAGCGCGACGAAGCCCGACGAGGAGGGGGTCGGCGGGAGGCAGTAGGAGAAGTGTGTGCCGTACGCCGCCGCCGCCTGCGAAGGGAGCGACAGCGCGCCACCGCCGAACCCCAGGACGCCGTCGAGCCGCTCGTCGAAGTTGTCGGAGGAGCTACAGCTGAACCGGAATCCAGCGATGGCTCCGGCGTCGGTGAACGCTAGCGTACCGGAGGAGTACGTCCCCGTGGTGAATGAACCGTCATAATACCTCATGATGTACTCGCACTTGCCATCGGAGCAGCCATCGCTCTGGTCGCCAAGCTGATCGCACTCAACGGATGAGCACGGGAAAGGCGTGTAGAAGCTCGACGACGACTCCGGGCCGCCGACCTCGGTGCTGCAGCGCACTCAGTGTTAGCATTAATCTTGATGAGTTTCCATGGTTGTCACGTCTAAGTGTGAGTCATAGTAGTGTATTCCCTCCGTCCATAAATAAGTGTATTTCTAGCTTTTGTATTAGGTCAAACATTTTAAGTTTTGACCAACCATGGAAAAAAAGTAGCAACATATATAATGAGATTTTGGTATAATTTGAAACTATATTTTAAAAAAAATCTCGGGATACTAAATTAGTGTCATAAATGCTACTACTTTTCCCTATATATTTGATCAAAGTTTAAAGAGTTTGACTAAACACAAAATCTAAATGTACACTTATTTACGAAGGATGGAGTAGCTAATTAGTCTAGGCTAGGCAGGTTAGAAGCTGCAAGAGTACGTGTGTTAGCTTTCTTGTCCAGTACTAGTCCGGCTGAGATAGGTGGTTGGATGGTACTAGGAATAGAAAACGCTGTAGTGCTAGGATTTGTGTACGAGTAGGTTTAGGTTTTTCTTGGGTCGGTTGCTGGCCGTGTATTCACGAGCAGGCCCCGTTCGTTTTGTAACAGAAGTTGTACCGTGAGTTGAGAAAACAGAAAAAGAGAAATAAAAAGGGAAAATTTAGGGTGCGAACCTTTGGCTAAAGTTTTTTGTGCTTGTGTTTTTGTCTAGTTTGATGTGATCGATCCGTGGGAGAAACCCAACAATTGATATCAGAGCAAAGTCGAAAATTTAAAGCTACGCTTGCGCCGAGGAGGCGACCCGTACTAGCGCCTCGGGGCGGGCGACCGGATGGAGAAGACGGTAGGCTATCGTCAGCAAGGAAGCGGGCGATCGTAGCTCGGCAGAGCGACACGGAAGGGGCAACAAGGTGTTGTCGTCGTAGAGGCGGAGGTGGATGATCGTTGATGGGAGAGGTGGTGCTGAGGTGCGGTACGTGAGTCTCACCATGATAATCATCCGGGAGTTTCGTCAAGGTCGTCTTCGGAGAAGTCCGATAAGTCAAAGAGTCAAGTGTGTGCACGTCTACACGTGCGTCCATCCTCGAGTCTGTGAGTTGTCGTTGTGTCCAAGTGCTTGTTTCTGTATGGATCCGTTGCAGTTGAAGCGTGTCACATCAAAGTGCTGTCCTGTGTGAGGTGTCACCGAGGGCTGGTGCATGCGCGGAGAAGTGTATCTTAACGCAGAGTGCTCAAGCGTATAGTGGGACGAGGACCAGTGAAGGGGAGTCTCTTTAATGAGGACATGCCTCTACATGAGGCAGTGTGTTCCGTCCGCGTGTATTGGGCTAGGGTGGCCGAAGGTGTCCGCCTGTCAGCACGACTGGGAGTCTGGATCATACGTGGTCGTTGGGCCACGAATTTGCATGGAGTCAAGACAAGAATGAGTACGTGGAGACAACGAGTAGGAGTCATGTTATGGAGATGATAAATCAAGATCAGGGAGAGATTGTTAGCATTAATCTTGATGAGTTTTCATGGTTATCACGTCTAAGTGTGAGTCATAGTAGTGTAGCTAATTAATCTAGGCTAGGCAGGTTAGAAGCTGCAAGAGTACGTTTGTGTTAGCTTTCTTGTCCACTGCTAGTCCGGCTGAGATACGTGGTTGGATGGTACTAGGAATAGAAGGCTGTGTAGTGCTAGGATTTGTGTACGAGTAGGTTTAGGTTTTCCTTGGGTCGGTTACTGGCCGTGTATTTATACACGAGCAGACCCGTTCGTTTTGTAACAAAAGTTGTACCGTGAGTTGAGAAAACAGAAAAAAAGAAATAAAGAGGGAAAATTATAGGGTACGACATGTACCCTTGGCTAAAGTTTTTTGTGTTTGAGTTTTTGTCTAGTTTATGTGATCGATCCGTGGAAAAACCCAACACCCAGGACATGTCGCTGCTTGTGTCGAGGATGACCGTCTGGCGTAACGGCGGAGAGCCGATGCCGATGGAGATTGTAAGAGTCTATATTCAGCTGAAACTCTGTGTTGTATTCATCCTCGTGGGGGGTTACATATAGCAGATTACACGCACGAGGGAGAGGGAGAGAATACAGGGGAGATCCATCTAAATCGGATCGTGTCTAACATCCCCCCGCAGTCACATCGGCAGCTGGGCGGACGGTGAGGCTGGCATGAAAGTCGTTGAAGACGGCAGTGGGAAGTCCCTTTGTGAAAATGTCGGCGAACTGTGAGGTCTTTGGAACATGGAGAACCCTGAATTGGCCAAGAGCGACTTTGTCCCGCACGAAGTGGATGTCGATCTCAATATGCTTGGTGCGCTTGTGCTGTACAGGGTTAGCCGACATATAGACAACAGAGATGTTATCACAATAAACAACAGTGGATCGATAGATAGGTCTATGTAGTTCATGCATTACCTGTCGAAGCCAACAACTCTCTACAACAACATGGGCGACTGCTCGGTATTCTGCCTCAGCACTGGAGCGGGACACGGTAAGTTGCCTTTTGGAGGACCAGGAAATAAGATTATCGCCGAGAAAGACACAAAACCCTGAGGTAGATCGGCGGGTGTCTGGGCAACCAGCCCAATCCGCATCGTAATAGGTGACAAGGGAGGAATTAGAGGATGGTGTGATGATCATGCCATGGTCAAGAGTACCTTTCACATAGCGAAGAATGTGTTTGATGAGGTTTAAGTGAGATGAGCGAGAGGCGTGCATGAAAAGACATGCTTGTTGGACAACATATGACAGATCGGGCCGAGTTAAGGTTACATATTGCAAGGCGCCAGCGAGGCTACGATAATGAGTAGGATTGTCCGAGGTGTCACCATCGTTTATAGAGAGTTTGGAACCAGCATCGATGGGGTTTTTTGCAATGTTGCAATCAAGCATGGCAGCACGATCAAGGATGTCAAGTGCATACTGACGTTGGGAGAGAAACATGCCAGAGGGAGAGCGTGAGACGGCGATGCCGAGGAAGTGAGAGAGGGCACCAAGATCAGACATGCTGAATTCAGATTTGAGAGAGGCGATGATCTGCTGAAGGAGGATGGGAGATGAAGCGGTGAGGACAATATCATCAACATATAGGAGTAAGTAGGGGGTGACAAGGGATTAACTTGTCAATGCCTACAAGTTGTAGACTAGGGTTTTGTTGGAAGTAGAGGGCAAGTATATCTCGAGGGTTTCAGCCGGAAAAGTACTCGACTGTTTATGAAAACTAGGGTTGCGCCAACAATGATTCGATCCTCTCTTTGTCCCTCGACTCCCCCTTATAAAGGAGGTGGAGTCGAGGGTTTTATATTACACAAGTTTACAGATTCCGGGAGACTCTCCGAGTTCACCCCGTAAAGTTACAAACCTCTACTTTCCTAATACAACTCTATCTTTCCTTAACAACTAATTGGGCTTCCGAATCTTCATATTCTTCGACCTGTGGGCCTTCAGTAAACCCCGGGTACCATCTTCGGCAGGCCCATTAGGGATGCCTATGTCAGTAGCCCCCGAGATTTTGCTTGAATCGAAGAATCAGGGGAAATCTCCAACTTTATAATTATCATCTAACTTCTTCGAATTAACACATATCTTTGACAAAACAGTCATATATTGTACAGGGATAACGGTAGTTGGGGCTAGTTCATCTGACGGATCAGGTACTAGTTAACTGCTCTAGTGGCAATCCGCAAAAACCTACTTCAAGATCACGTCCCTGGACATAATCTCGGGATACTGGCGTAACTCGACACGTGCCGCTTAAGGTCTTACCATATGTCGAGTTCTAGTCATGTTTTATCGGGTACCTAACGCGTCCGTTAGGATTTTTCTTCGTATCTGTTGATACGGAAAAAGTAGCAAACCGCCATCAGAGACGGTGCCACGCCGCTCAGGACGGATCCGGGGACTTACCTTCGCAAAGTTTTGCGGCATTCAGAGATTATTCGCGAATGAGGCACTCTGAGAATATGTTGTCGAGTGCCTTTTTCGGCTGATGGAATACCACATTTATTCGAGTCATTCGCATGACTTGTATATTTTTATATTGTCTTCCCGATGGGAGTATATGAAGAGTTATTTGTATAACTCGAAATATACTCATCATGATGTTTCTAAACTCATCGGGCACGTGAACAGCGTTCCCGATGGGAGTCGCCCCCGAGGCTACAGCCAAGTACTTGGACTTGGTTGTAGGCTCAACATTTTAATGCCCTTCGTTGCTATATTGTCATCTTTTTTTGTTCTCCTATTTTTCACGGGTGCGCAACCAGCGCTCCCGATGGGAGTAGCCCTCGAGACTATGGACAAATGCTTGCATTTGATCATAGGCTCTCGCTTTTTCTTTCTTGCCATACTCGAGATTTCCTTCATTCTAAAGTAGCCCCCGAGCATTTGATCAAAAACTTGTATTTGATCAAAAGCTCGTGAAATTAACATCACTTCTTTCTATCATCAGTCTTCACATCACCGCAGTCGCAATTTTCCTCTGTTATAGTGACATCAATGCTGACGATAGCCACGAACTCTGTATTGAGAACACGCGAACTCTGTCATGTCACTGAATTGTGGACCCAAAATCTGTGGCATGTTGACACGTTACGCAAGTGGGGGACACACGTGCGCCGCTTTTTCTGGCACGCCTACTGTAACACCCCAAATTTGAAAACAAAGCAAAAATGAATTTCCCTTTTTCAAAAATGAGAACCAACAAAAACTTTTCCTACATAGAGTGCTATGCATAGTGCTCCTACCAAATACTTGTGTTTTTCCATGATTGTGTGTTTATTATTTTTTAAACACATTCCCAAAACCCTAAACCCTAACCTTCTCAAAAATCAATTGGATCTATTTTGAGAAACCCAAAATAAAGAAAAAGACATATGTGGGCATATAGCCCTAATATGTAAATTTTGACCCCTACCTTTCTTACTTTGCTAAATGGTGGTGAACCATTGCAAAACTTACTAAACCCTAAACCTCATCTCTCTTCTCACCAACCTTTGAAAAACGAAACAAAAAGAAATGATCTTAAATCAGAAAAAAGGCATATGCAAGCCTATGGCTACTTTTTGCAAATGCTAAAATTTTGATTGTCTACCTGGGTAGATGGTTTGGAAATACCTCAACCAACCTGAATTAAGGCTTACACTCAAATCTTGGTGAAACCAAAAAGAAAACAAAAATCAAGAAAGCATATGCATAGAGGCATATGTGGCACTTAGCCAAAATATCAAATCTTGACCTAGGCACCCACATTGCCCCAAAATGGTTTGAACCTTTTACCCAACTCAATCTAGCACCAAATAAACCTCACTCTTGTCAAAGTGAAGCAAAGAAAAATAAAAGAATAAAAGTTAGAAAATCACAAAACCCTCACATATGGTTTATGCCAGTTTTCCAAATCTTTGACCTAGACCAATTTGGCCTTCACCATTAGTTGTAATATGTTACTAAACACTTATTACAACTTTTGAAATCAAAGAAACACAAATCAAATCAAATTCAAACTCAAATTGTGATCACATACGATAATGGTCAAATCTGCCATTTATATTCTGGTCACTACTTTGAGCCCCTCTATCTCAAGTTTTTCAAACTAAACTTTCCCAATTCTTTGAACCTCATCCAAGAGCACATGAAGGAGAACAACTTTGGTAAAGACCACCATGTCAAATTCATATTTGATCAAATTCTATGCTCATGCAAAGTTGGAACTTTTTATCAAATGCAACAATCTCACTTTGTGCATTTTTGCATTTCTTTGATTTTTAAAATTCCACCACCACACATGGTTATCTCTGGTCATTTGCAACTCAACCAAACCAACCACTTTAAATTTTTGCAACCATTTGAACTCAACCAAATTTTGCAAGATTTTGAATTGGGCAAATATGGAACAAATCCAAATCACATTTGCATAGTGTTTGGCCTAACTCTACTTGCCCCATTTCACTCTACCCTGTCCCCTGACCCTCTCTCTCTCACTCCACTGCACAGCAACCCTAGGGAGCAAGCCCTAGCTTGCATGGCATGGCCATGCCGGCCATGTCACACATGGATATGCTCCCCTCCTCTCCTTCCCTATCTAGCCCTAGCCAGCATGTCCCTCTACTCCTCCTTGTTCCCCTGCATCCACCAGTGGCCGCCATCGGCGGAGAGAGGCCCCACAGAGCTGGCACGTGTCGTGCCCAGAGCTGCCCAGGGCAATGCCGAGGACGTCGTGGGCGCGCCCACAGGCAAGCACTGGCCACGCGCCGCGCCGACGAACGAAGCCTCCCCCGGACCCCCTCACTGCACGTTGAGCTTCGCCGCCACGACACAAGACCGCTAGACACGCTCCCGTGCCTCGCGCAGCCTGCCGCCGTCGACATCGTCGCCATTCTCCCGCGCCCGTGCCGCCAGAACTCACCGTCGCACTCGCTCACCAGACCGTCCCCCACCTAGCTAGCAAGCGCCCTAGCACCGCCTTGAGGTCTCCTACCTCGCCCTGCCCTCGCCTACCCCGCTCGCTCGCCGGAATCGCCGTGCAGCTGTCGCCCTCGCCGCATAACCTCGGCCACCTCGAGCATCTATAAATAGAGCCCTCCCCGCACTTCCTCCTCCACACCAAACCTGCTCGCCTCTTTCTCCTCGATCTCCTCGACCCATTTCCCCTCTCCAATTCTCACCGGACCTCGCCAATTGCTCCGTCGATCGCCAGAACCCGACGTAGAAGCCGCCGTCGATTTACGCCTCCCCGAGCGATGCCGCTGCTACCAGTCGACTCCCCATCGTCGACAACGTCGCCCTGCTTCATCGCCGCCCCTCGCCGGAGCCCCAGCTCGCCGCCGACCCCCTGCCTCCGCCGCGGCAGCGACCCTCTCTCGTCGACGTAGACGACGCCTGTAAGCCGCACGATCTCGTTCTGATCCTACGTCCCACGTTCACCCATCCCACTTCGGCATTTAACAGTCACTGACGCGCGGGCCCCTTTGTCAGCTGGCCCGCAACGCTAGCTGGGCCGGCCCAATCCTTCTCTGCTGCGCAGCCCAGCTATTTTTCCCGCCTAGGCCCATTTTTCAAATCCGGTTAAGTAATTTCAGTATAAATTCAAATACTGGCCCTGTGCTAGAATTCAAATAGTTTCAAATCTACCCAACCAAATTAGATGAATTTTATATTGTTGGAAAGCTTATGAAATGCTTGATCCAACCACACTGGTCCCACTTTGAAATCTTTGGTAGAATTAATGTGACAAAAATAACAATTCAGAGACTGTTACAACTTCAAATAATTCTTAAAAATCAACCAAAATTGATATTGAGTTGATTTCAACTCTCATAGCTCACATTTCACTTTCACTAATTGTTTATGCAAAAATATGGTATGGTTACTTTGAGTGATCATGGCCCAAATTAAATAAAGGACTATATGGCTATTTTAGTTAAGTGATATTGTCCAAAACTATTATGCAAATCATATGAAGTGTTCTACTTCATTTAAATCTTGTCCCAAGTACTTTCATATGAAGTTTAGACCCCTGGTCAAATACTCTCACATGAAATACTTGGTGATTTTAAATCATGATAAGCATTGTTAAATGGTATGAGGTACTCGACCTCATTTAAATCATTTTCTCAAATGATGATGATGAATGGTTGACTTAGGTCAACATGATTTCATGTATAATTGTTTGAGGAAGTTAAATCTTAAGAAGATTCAATGAGAGGAAATTATTCCTCAAGAACTAAATGTAAACTATCATTTACAAATGTAATGAGAGGAAATTATTTCTCTAACATTAAGTAAGAAAACCCTAGATTTATTTAAGTAGCAATGCTAAGTGATGATGCTAGATCATTTGGAGTGAGCCATTCAGGCTAATTAAAGCTACTTAAGTATTGTTTGGTGACTGTATCCTCGTATTCGTGCATAGACGCTAGTACCGGAGAATACCAAGAAGAGGAAGGATTCTACCCAGAAGAAGAAGAGAACTTTGACCACCTCAACAACCAAGGCAAGCTAACACCTTTGCAAGCTCTATGGTTGCAAGCTAATACTCTTGCAAAGTGCAAAGCCCTTTGGGGCAAGGCACCATTAGTCTTACCTTTCTTACCACAATCCTATCCCAAATTTTTACCCTACAAGTTTTTACTTGATTTCTTGAAGAGTTACTTTTATAGTTAACTTTGGTCTAAGTTAAAGGAGGTTACTAGAGTAGCAAAGTTAGCTCAAGCTAGCCAAGCAAGATAGCACCCCTCATGATTAGTGCTAGTGCTAAATACTAAAATTTGACTACTCTAGATGGGAACATGTGACTTGAACTGAATTTTGAAACCTTGGAATGATGAGTCATTCCATTGAATGAAATTTGAAGGTGAATATGACTTGGAGAAGATGGTGATTTTTGATAAAACTAATATTGGTTTGAATGCGATACCTTTCCAATTTGGAGTACCCCCACAATACCTGATTATGGGTAGGGCTTAACTAGAAACTTATGCATTTTAGTATGGGTTTCCTAAGAACACACATCATAGGGGTTATGCCGAGGCTGCCTCCGTTGTTGAGAAATGATGTGAATTGAGGTGAATTGTACGGCCAAGCCCCGTGCAGTTCCCAGGTTGACAGTTGGTCTTCACTGGGAGGCCAAGCTCATGGGGAGAGGTGTTCATACTAGGGTTTGTAAGTGAAAGGTTATGGTTGATGATCCGCGTACTGTGTTACGATGATTCGGGGTAATCCCGACGGATGAAATCAAATGTTGTGGCACAAGTGTGCAACCTCTGCAGTGTGTAAATCTATTCGAATAGCTGTGTCCACGGTTACGGACGGTTGGAAAGGCCATACAGTTTCCGGTGTCAGATTCTTGAAAATGTTGGGGAAATGAATGGTGAATTGGTGACTTGTTTTTGAATCACCACTTGAATTGTGGGAATGACACTAATGTTCCCACTTGAGTTAGTTAGCTATTGAATAAGTCTTTTCTCAAATACCTGTGAACTAAAATTGGCTTTATGCAAATAAACTAGAGCTTAGCACCCCCTTACTAGAACTGTTAGTACTTACATTAGTATTAGTTTGCGAGTACTTTAAAGTACTCACGGCTGTGTCCCTGGCTATTCAAATGGCCAGACCATGAAGAGGAGCAGAACTATCAAGATGACGACAACCAAGATGTCTACGACAACTAGGGAATCTTCTGACGTCAGACGTTGGCCTGTGGAGTAGAGAGTCCCTTCTATTTACACTTCCGCTATGAACTTTGTGTCTGTTGATCAATAGATCAACTATTTGTGTAATATGGATCATGTGATCCCTATTTGTAAAACGACTATGGTATGTAATGAATGATGACTTATGATATTCAACTGTTATGTCTCGCAACAACAATATTCCTGGGATTGCGATGTATGACATGACAGGCATCTGGACTTAAAAATCCGGGTGTTCACACCTACTGTAGCGCCTGTCCAGTTCCTTCTCAGTGAAAATACGATTTTACCCCTTGAGCCACGTGTAACTCATCAAGTTTGTTACTGCTCCATCCAACGGTGTGCTGATTCGCGAGGTGTCTATAAAAGACCTTCTTCTTCCTCCGTTCTTCCCTTCGCTGCGCCGCACCTCTGTTCTTCCAGAAATCCCCTCTGCAAACACCAGAGCTCCAGCACTCACGCATTGCCCCTCTTCCGCTAGCACCACGTTTTATGCCACCACGCGCAAGACTCACGAGGCACAGCACACCCAAATCCAAGATGGCTGCGCAAGATCTGGGAACCTCGGAGTGGGAAAGATCCAAGATTTCCAACCAAGACATCAACCTGATAAAGAAGCTTGGGCTGATGAAGAAGAAAAAAGCGCTGCACTTCCCCAGCGAGGAGAGCTATCCGACGCCTCCTATGGAATATCGGGTTAGCTTTGTTGACCATCTTATCCGCGGCCTTTCTGCTCCCATCCACGAATTTCTCCGTGGTCTACTTTTTGTGTACGGGTTGTAGCTTCATCAGCTGACTCCCAACTCTATCCTCCATGTTTCCATTTTCATCACACTTTGCGAGTGCTTCCTCGGAGTCCATCCTAATTGGGCTCTGTGGAAGCGCATCTTCTGCCTCCGCCGCAATGGCTCCCACAACATCACCTACAACATAGGCGGTGTTGTTATTTGCGTTCGCCCTGATGTCGAGTATTTTGACGTCAAATTTCCCGACTCCGTCCAAGGGTGGCGCAAAAAATGGTTGTACGTCCACGAGGAATGCCCTGATTCATTCGAGTATAACATCGCCCCCTTCGATGGGGTGCCGAAATTCTCCGCCGCCGATCCTAGGATGCAGAGGCCACCGAAGAAGAGAAAACGGCGACAGAGGCGCTGATGACCCGTATCCGCGAACTCCAAAATACCCGTGGCAAGGAATTTTCGGGTATCCAAATCACATCATATTTCCTTAGGATTAGGGTGCAGCCTATATAGGCTCGCAAGAATTCTCTCTGGATGTATGCTGGCGAAAAAGATGTCAACCGGCTTTCCAAGGATCTTGCAGTGAAGGACTTGGAAAAGTTTGTCCGAAGAATCTCATCGCTTAGCAAGAAAGATGTCGTTCCATCCTCTTGTCGCGTGGAGCCGTATAGCGGCGCCAACACCCTCCCCATGGTAAATTATCATTGTCCATACTGCTAATTTATCGACTGCTAAATTATAATTTGTCGACTGCTTTTTTGCTGACTTCACTGGTATAACTTATTGTCGATATGTGTTGTCTTCTTGTAGAAACATCAAGTTTTATCTTCTCTTCCCCCTCTTCCTGAAGGCGGGGAAGTCGAAGAACGAAACGTCGTTGCCGACGAGAACCAGGGCACTTCTCGCCCTGAGAGCGAAGTTGCGGGTTCTCACAAATCCATGGCTTCCTCTGAAAGAGAAGTTGATTCCGAGCCCACCGAGTCTACGCACTCCCTCCCCTCTGCTGCTTCTCCAACGAACAACCGGAAAAGGGATGAAGTCGCAGACTCTGGTACCTCCAAAACTGACAGGTCCCCTCTCGAGGAAACTCTACCCGAAGAGGAGGAAAAACCCTTCAACCCTTACGATGATGCCCTCGTCAGCTCGTAAGTGTTTGTCGCCTTTTTCTTTTGCACCCGAGTTTTTTGACTGTTTTGTCTCTTATACTTTTCTTGCTATTCAGTGGTGATGAGGAATAAAATCCTCCTGTTGACGTGACTGCTCGCACGAGCACGTCTCGTGCTCTAGTTATTTCCGAGGCTCGTCCTGACGCAGACGAAACCTCGGCCCCTCAACAGGATATAGGACACCCCAGTCCTGTCGTGAGCCCCCGTGCTCCGTCGCCAAAAATAGCGAGGACCGATCTGGGCAAAGGGTTAAGTCTCTTGACCGATAGCTCATCGACTCCTCCTATGGACGATGTAAGTGCCTTTATCGTTCGCTTTTTGTTGTCGAACGTTTGCAACTCTTTTTGTTGTCAAATGTTTTCAGCCCTTTCTCACTCCGTGTTACTTTCTAAACTTTGATGAAGGAGTTCGTTCGTCTTGGTACCCAATTTATCGGGTACCGTGACCTTGCTGATAAATTGAAAGGTATTCTTTGCTTGCTTCATTTCATCGAGTAGATTCTCCTCTTCTATTTTGTTATAACCTTTGTCATCCTTTATTTTTGTAGATTCCCTTTCTGAGGCAAATAAGCGCGCTGATGATCTTGCCCTCGAGCTAGAGCAAAGTGAAAAAGCTCGCAAAAAGGCTGAATTAGATGATGGTGTTGTCGAGGATCTTCGAAAGAGGCTCCACGACGCGGAAAAATGCCTTAAGCGAGAACACAGCTCGACAATCTGCTCGCGAGGAAGACATCATCGCTCGCTTGGAGTCACAGAATCGGCGCTTCGTTAGTAAGTGCCCTAACCACTTTGATTCGTCGTAGACTTTTTCTTTTCTATGCATCTCTTGACAACTCAAAGATTTTGTTTCAGCAGGGAAAACACATCAAGATTTTGAACTTGAAACTCCTGGAGATGATCGCCTTCTGGACGATCTTTCCCTCCTTGAAATTCATGGAGACGAAGTTCGCCAGAGCATCGCTGATTCTAGGTCGGGGTTGTCGCGGCTTTTTCCCTACTTCTTCGCGGAGAAATAGGAGCCTGACACTTTTGCCGCCCTAACCAAGTGCTTCATCCCCAAAGAAGATCTTGGGTTGGGCCTCCGTCAAGAGGGCTTTGTAACATCCCATTTTTCAGAACCTGCATTTTCTTCCTACTTAAAAATTTGGACCAACAAAAACTTTTCATTTTTATGTCTGCTAGAGTTTTCACTTGTGCCATGCATGGTATGGTCCTAAAAATTTTCTTAGGATTGTGGTATTGAAAACTTACCTAGGCTAATATTTTAGTACCTCAACTTAAGTCAGTAGGATTTGACCATTTATGTGTTGACACCAACCCCTTCTATTTGATTCCCCCTCCACTTAAAACCCTAGATTTGTGTTTGACCAACACCATCTGAACCAGGGGGAAACACTTCCCTCTCTTTTGTTGGATCATGTCATCTCATCACTTAGGGATACACCACCAACACCAACACCTTTTGTTGCTCATTTAAATCCTTTTTCTACATCACATGTGCTTGTGCACTTGACACCAAAAATTGGCCTAAGCATTGACATGGCCCCTTCTCACATTTTTCACCTCTGCCCCCTTTTGTTTTGTTTCTTTTTCTCTCTTTGGAGATTAGCCGAGAGGTGAGAAGAGGGGAGACTTCTCCCTCTCTTTTTCTTCTCTTCCCTCCCTCTCTTTTTCTCCTCTATTCTGGGTCGTGGCCGACACCACCTCTCCCTCTTCACCTTGGCCCAAACCCAACCCCTCCACCCCTCCCCTCTCTGGCCCGAAACGCCACCGACCTCTCTCTCTTCCCCCGCCAAAAACCCTAGCCACTAAACGCACGCGCTCCACGGTGGTCAAGCGACATGATGGCTCGACGCCTCGCATCGCCCGCCATCACGCCTCACCTGCCGTGCATCGCCTCGTTCCCCTCCCTCTCTGACGCCACCCGCCCGACGTCATCGCGGGCCCAGCCGCTGACGTCCGCCCTCGCTCGCCCGTTGGCCGACGCCACCGCCCCTCCCACTATCGCGCCCCTCTCTGCCTATAAAAGGCCACCCCCAGACGCGCCTCTCCCCCTCAGCTCCCCACTCACTACGCCGTCAGGCTGCCTCTCCCCCTCCCCGGCTGCTCAAGCAGCAGCCGTGCCACTGCTGCGACGCGCCATTGGCGCTCACCACGGTCACCGTGAGGGTGACGCGCAGGTGGTCACCGCCGCGACGCCACCGAAACCTCCCTCCGTACTCCCTCGACACCAGCACCCTCTCATGCATCCCCTAACCCTCTCTCTGCCCTTGACGCGCAGATTGGCAGCAGAGCGACGACACCGACGACGAGTCGACGCCGCCCGTGCTGCTGTTGACATCGCGGTAGGAGGAGCAGACGCCCCTGGACACCGCTAGTGCACGCACCCGACGCACACCTACGCCACCACACCGCCTGCACCGAGCCGCGCCATCGCCAGCCGCCGGTAAGCCGTCGCGCCGCCCCTTTCTACCTCTGCGCCGGCTAGCGCCGCGGATGTCGATCGCGCGCCAGATCTGGGCCGTTCGATCCAGATCCGAGGGCCGCATGGCGCATGCACGGCCACGTCGGCGTGCATGGCCACGTCGGCTGGTCTAGCCCGCCACGGGCCCCTGGCCTTTTTCTTTTTCATTTTTTTTTCTTCAGGCCACCGGAGAGCCCCACTGGGCCGGCCCATTCGGCACAGCACCCGCACGGCCCAGGGCGTTCCCGCCCTTTTTATTATTTGAAAATTTGTTTAACAGAAAATAAAATTGGAAATCTGCCTGTTTACTGTTTTAATAATAAAAATAGTTTGGTAGGTCCGATTGATGTGATTCCAAGTGCATTAGAACCAGTATGAAATTACCCTTCAGATGCCACTAGCCTTGTATTTTTAGGATTTTTGTGCGATTTTTAATAAATAAAACTTGGTCTCTGTTTCTGGTTAATATTTTGGATCTCAAAAATTGAAAAATAGATATTTTTGAATGATTCCAATTGGGTTAGTCTTATTTTGTTACTGTGCATCCAGGAAAAATACCAGTAGCCTCTGTTAGGAATTTTTCGTCCCTGGTTATAAGTGTATGTGTGTCACATAAAATGACAGGGTTAGAGTTTGATGTTTTTATTAAACCTTGATGCTTTTTGTTTATAAAAAATGGCCAAACCATATTTTGTTACTGTCAAACAACTCCCCTGCATATTTTCCCTTTTTCATTTATTTACTCTTGTTTCTTGAGTTATGTGTTGATTGTTTGCATCATTTACTTTTGCGACGCTAGATACGAACGAGGGAGAAGTTGAAGGGGAGGACTTTGGAGAAGAACTTGAGGAGGACCAGGGACAAGCCAACCAAGGCAAGCCATCTTTGAACTCTGAATGATGTGGTGTTGGATGTCAATTGTTGATGTCCCTAAGCATCTTATCCCTTATGTGGTGATCTCTCTATGTTGGTCTATGTATGGTTGTAATTGGAGTATTTCCTTGTGGTGGTCTTTCATCTTGGTTCACATGTTGTAGGGATGCATGGTGTCACGGCCGTGCTACTCCCTTGGGTCTACTTGAGTGTTCAACATGAGCATGTCATTTACAAAATAGAGTTTCACACCACACCCCCACCTTGTTGAGTTTAGATGGTATCAAGATCATGAAGCTTGGTGTAATTCTCAAATTGAGAGAACTATGTCGTGTACCCCTTGATTGATGGAACGGGTCATACACCTAACCCACCCAAGTTGTATAATAGCACCACAAAATCTGAAAGTTTGATCCACCCTATATTATCATCTTACATGCTTACCTTAAGCAAGTAAGATCCACTTTATGCCTCTCACATATACCCTCATGGCATGATGACCTTCCTCTCGGCCATGTTGTTGGGTTAGTTCCTTCTCATGAAACTATAGGTTGGGAACCCCTCAAGGTTTACCTTGTTGTAAATGTTTATGAAAACCTTGGGTGTGTAACCCAAGTGTATGGTTTACGAAAGCAAAGGATCTTGGGAAAGATGGTTGGAAAAGAGGTGTATGGAGGTTGGTTGACAACCGAGGTGTTGTGGGAAAAAGAAATGTTTTTCTAAAAAGGAGCACTGCGTATAAGTGTACACCAGCCCAACTTTATTCGCGCAACCACATTATCCAATATGGGCACGGGCTTAGTCCGTAGTTCGTTGAAATTGGCATGAGCACCCTTCACAACTCTCTAGGGAGGGTCACGATGACCTCCGACGCCGGGCTGCGCTCTGGAGGAGGCAATACACTGTCTAAACCGATAGCCGGACGATTACTGAGGGTCTTCTGTCATGGCGCCGGTGATACGCTCAAAAGGAGGTATGCTGCCGGGGTGCCGGGAAGGGGTAAGCCCATAGGGAAGGACTTGTGCCAATGGAAACGGGCGAAAGACTATGACTGATTATCCGAGTCTCGCATACTTTCGTATGACGATCCGGGGATGATCCCGGCGGATTTATCAGTTCTTGTGGGGAAAGTGCGCAAACTCTGCAGAGTTAAATCTATTCGAATAGCCGCGTCCGTGGTCATGGACGGGTTGCAAAGGTCTACCTTTACCGGGGCTTGCGTTTTGTTTTTGAACAAATGAATTGCAAAGGAAGTGTTGTGTTTAGGTGTACCGGAAGGGTACGGAAAAACGGCGTGTGTTGACCATGTGGAGATGGTCGTGGAAAAATTGAGACTTAGTGGGGAATCTCCTTCCTACATGTTTCTTGAAGAGGAACTCTTCTTTAACAAAGATATAGAGATGTCATAGGACTTTCCCTCGCATGTCCATCAATTGAGATGGAATAATGCAACTCTTCTTTAACAAAGATATAGAGATGTCATAGGACTTTCCCTCGCATGTCCATCAATTGAGATGGAATAATGCAACTCTTCTTTAACAAAGATATAGAGATGTCATAGGGCAACCGTAGTGTTCCCTTCACTTGAGAAGTCGGGATGCTATGTCGACAATTGTTGTTGGTACATGCTATATCCACAAGAGAAACTGACGCTCTTGTGCATGCTATATCCACAAGAGAAACTATTCTTTCTCTCTTATCTCCTTTAGTTAGCTTATGTTAGCACCCCTCTTATGATGGTTTTGCAAGTACAATTCCAAATGTACTTACGGCTTTGTCCCTGGCTATTAACTTGGCCAGACTATGTGGAGGACTATGAAGACGATGGAGGATATCAGGACGACTATGCGACTTAGGACGCTCTCCAAGTCAGACGCCTGTAGGTCTAAGGCATGACTTGGGCCCGACGACGTTGTCATGTATCCGCTGATGTGTTTGTGAACTTGCCCGTTGTGGCATTTATGTAAGCCTGGGTCATGTGACCCCGCTTTGTGAGACTTATTTATTCGGTACTGTAATGGATGATGTAATTCTGGATATTCAGTTCGGTTATGTGCTCACGGTGCACTGATCATGGGATCGTGAGTTGAATGCATAACAGGGTATTTCGGACAGCTAGTCCGGGGTCCCCACAGAGCTGGTATCAGAGCCATCCTGACCTTAGGAGGCCCTAGTTAGCATGGACGCAAAGTAAGTACCAAACTATTTTCTATATCAAAAACGAGATGACTAATTGCTGAAATAATGCCTAGTCTCTCCCCTAATTTCTCTTAGATTAAATATTACTTGCATTAATCCTTAATGTTTTACATTATGCAGTTAAAATTTGGCACACTTTGATCATGATGCTAATTATGAACTTAAAATTTTTGTGTAGATGGATCCACCGATGTTCACTGAGAGCATCCAGCTTGGCTTCAAGAAGCCCCCTACCTGTTTGAGACCGCCCTCGTCGAGGTGTCACAGGCCGTTGGACGCCTGGCACCCGAAGTGAAGGGGGGGGCAGATGGAGAGCACCAAGGATGGCGAGATGTCCTGGATGGTGGTTTGCACACTTCGTGGCTCTCACGTGAAGCAACTTGAGGAGATTGAGGTCCAGGTCTTTGTTGACTGTCAAAACCCACCGGCGGGCAGCGACGATCAACACGGTAGAGCCGGGAACAACCTAGAGCTGCGGCTGGCTGAGGTCCCTCCGAGCGACGGCCCGCAAAGCCTTCTGGTCACACGTCCGATGCTGAGTGCAAGGGCGTGCCACCTGACCTATACCTGGTCAGAAAGGTGATGGAGATGCCTCGCTTAGTTTCCTGCATGGCATACACGTAAACATTAAATACGAGCCTCGATCGGCTCTCAGGTTATCCTGTGGATCGGCTCAAGGAGCCGATCCACCCATGATTCGTACGGGGTGCACGAATATATGGTGGTCCTGCTTGATCAAGATAAAGCTAATTAGATCTACGACGATTTAGGGTTTTCACCGCATAATCGGAACATCCTACTCAGGATTGGGCCTCGCGGCCACGCACGGTGATCGTAAGTCGATCCTAGACAAGGCCTAAAAACCAACACGAGGTTGATCCCCGGAACATCCTGTCTAGGACTAACGAACGACACCCTACGTGCCGCTGGATCCTCCAGCCCCTTGTAAGGCCTAACTATTGCAGATATTAAACTAATCCTTGATGAACAAGGAGCAATCGTAACGGATCAGATCTACTAAATAACGATCAAGCGGGGTGCCGCCCCCACACCTGGGATAGGTGTGAGGGCGGCTAGACATGCAAGGGTTGCACTACGATAGCATGTTACGCGAAGAACTATGCTAACCCTAACACATCTATGATAACTACGTTGCTCGCCATCAACAAGGCTTCAGTACGAGCAACGCATGAACAACGTGGAGCTTGTGCTGCCTAGATCGCAAGATGCGATCTAGGCAGCATGTCGCTTACCGGTAGAAACCCTCGAGACGAAGGAGTTGGCGATGCGCCGAGATTGATTTGTTTGGTTGAACGTGTGTTGTTGTTTATTCCATAAACCCTAGATACATATTTATAGTCCAGGGGACTTTCTAAATCAGGCGTGCACCTAACCGTGCACGGGGCCAACTCTAACTAATCGACACGTATCCTAATATGTTACAGATACAAGGGCAAAATAGCCCAAACTTAGCATATAAAGGCCGATTCACGTATTTCTTCCATGTATATTCTTCAAATCCATCTTGATCGCGGCCCACCTCTGACTCGGTCAAATTCTGGTGATAACACATGCCCCCCTGGTTTTGGAAATGACAATTCCAAAATCATTTTGCTTTTCCTTCGTCGGGTCAG
Organism: Lolium perenne; assembly: GCF_019359855.2. Taxonomy (NCBI): domain Eukaryota; kingdom Viridiplantae; phylum Streptophyta; class Magnoliopsida; order Poales; family Poaceae; genus Lolium; species Lolium perenne. Next base: position 302,934,624 of record NC_067250.2, on the reverse strand, counting down.
GTCGTGGCAGAGCAGAACCGTCGCAGTATCCTCCATCATGATGCCTTGCCTCTTCCACTTCTGCGTGAACTCCCATTTTTGAAGAAGGTTTCGACGAAGGACCAGCCGATGACACCCCAATCGGCTTTTAAAACAGAGCATCTACCAGGCCAGCTGCCCCCCGAGCCTCAGCCAAGGCGAGAATACTGGTGAAGATGCACAGATCAGACCAAAGGCTTGGAACTCAGATAATTCTGAGACAGCCACCCTGCCGATTCAGCCGCTCTTGACCCCATCGATTGCCTCTTCCCCCGTTGAAAGCCGATGTTGTACGCCAAAACTGACTTCTGACAGCACTGTTGTAATCGGCTCATTGCAGCTGAGGAAGCTCTCATCGTTTGCCCCCTCGAGGAAGCAGAGGGCCTCAAGAAATCCGTGTCTTGCACCCCAACCGGTAGATCTTGCGTAATTGTACTAGAGTCGATGGTTGTGCATCGGCTGTATGTCATGAAAAATCATCTATGGAAGAACATTGCAAAACCAAATGACATTTGAATTTGAAAGGGCAAAAGGTGGCATCTTACGGATATTATCAACATAAAGTAATATAACAAGTGCAATATGCAAGTATGTAGGAATCAATGCACAGTTAACACAAATGTTTGCTTTTTTAGATAGAAGGAAATGGGTAAACTGACTCAACAATAAAAGTAGAAGAAAGGCCCTTCGCAGAGGGAAGCATGGATTGCTATATTTGTGCTAGAGCTTTGATTTTGAAAACATGAAATTTTTTTGTCAACGGTAGTAATAAAGCATATGTATCATGTAAATTATATCTTACAAGTTGCAAGCCTCATGCATAGTATACTAATAGTGCCCGCACCTTGTCCTAATTAGCTTGGACTACCGGATCATCGCAATGCACATGTTTTAACCAAGTGTCACAAAGGGGTACCTCTATGCCGCTTTGTACAAAGGTGTAAGGAGAAAGCTCGCTTTTTGGATTTCTCGCTTTTGATTATTCTCAACTTAGACATCCATACCGGGACAACATAGACAACAGATAATGGACTCCTCTTTTATGCATAAGCATGTAACAACAATTAGTAATTTTCTCATATGAGATTGAGGATATTTGTCCAAAACTGAAACTTCCACCATGGATCATGGCTTTAGTTAGCGGCCCAATGTTCTTCTCTAACAATATGCATGCTTAACCATAAGGTGGTTGATCGCTTTTACTTCAAACAAGACGGACATGCATAGCAACTCACATGATATTCAACAAAGAATAGTTGCTGGCGTCCCCAGAAACATGGTTATCGCACAACAAGCAACTTAATAAGAGATAAAGTGCATAAGTACATATTCAATACCACAATAGTTTTTTAAGCTATTTGTCCCATGAGCTATATATTGCAAAGGTGAAGAATGGAATTTTAAAGGTAGCACTCAAGCAATTTACTTTGGAATGGCGGAGAAATACTATGTAGTAGGTAGGTATGGTGGACACAAGTGGCATAGTATTTGGCTCAAGGATTTTGGATGCATGAGAAGTATTCCCTCTCGATACAAGGTTTAGGCTAGCAAGGTTGTTTAAAGCAAACACAAGTATGAACCGGTACAGCAAAACTCACATAAAAGACATATTGAAAGCATTATAAGACTCTATACCGTCTTCATTATTGTACCTTTATCATCATATCGAAACCGATCGCTTGAACTGGCCTCCTCTTTGTCCTTGCCACCAGAGTGACTGCTCTCTTCTTTGTCTTTACCATGGCGGTATACAGAAGCTGCACTGAAGACCGACTTGGTGAAAATCCTCGTCTTGAACACGCAGCGGGTAGATCCTGTGCAATTTTTTTTACTGGCCGATTTTTCTATCGGCCCCCAATATTTCACTGCACATGTATCACACATGTTCATAGCATCTGTCTATCTGATTATGTGCCCCCCGAGCCGATTCTGTCAGGTTACTGCAGATATCGGCTCTGCAGTTATCCACAGAACTATACCTGAACATCGGCTCTGCAGACATGACCAATGCCGATTTCCTCGAGCTCTCAAGCCGATGTAGTCCCACCGGGCGTGCCAGAATGTGTTGACTGTCAAAACCCACCGGCGGGCAGCGACGATCAACACGGTAGAGCCGGGAACAACCTAGAGCTGCGGCTGGCTGAGGTCCCTCTGAGCGACGGCCCGCAAAGCCTTCTGGTCACACGTCCGATGCTGAGTGCAAGGGCGTGCCACCTGACCTATACCTGGTCAGGAAGGTGATGGAGATGCCTCGCTTAGTTTCCTGCATGGCATACACGTAAACATTAAATACGTGCCTCGATCGGCTCTCAGGTTATCCTGTGGATCGGCTCAAGGAGCCGATCCACCCATGATTCGTACGGGGTGCACGAATATATGGTGGTCCTGCTTGATCAAGATAAAGCTAATTAGATCTACGACGATTTAGGGTTTTCACCGCATAATCGGAACATCCTACTCAGGATTGGGCCTCGCGGCCACGCACGGTGATCGTAAGTCGATCCTAGACAAGGCCTAAAAACCAACACGAGGTTGATCCCCGGAACATCCTGTCTAGGACTAACGAACGACACCCTACGTGCCGCTGGATCCTCCAGCCCCTTGTAAGGCCTAACTATTGCAGATATTAAACTAATCCTTGATGAACAAGGAGCAATCGTAACGGATCAGATCTACTAAATAACGATCAAGCGGGGTGCCGCCCCCACACCTGGGATAGGTGTGAGGGCGGCTAGACATGCAAGGGTTGCACTACGATAGCATGTTACGCGAAGAACTATGCTAACCCTAACACATCTATGATAAATACGTTGCGCGCCCTCAACAAGGCTTCGATCACGAGCAACGCATGAACAACGTGGAGCTTGTGCTGCCTAGATCGCAAGATGCGATCTAGGCAGCATGTCGCTTACCGGTAGAAACCCTCGAGACGAAGGAGTTGGCGATGCGCCGAGATTGATTTGTTTGGTTGAACGTGTGTTGTTGTTTATTCCATAAACCCTAGATACATATTTATAGTCCAGGGGACTTTCTAAATCAGGCGTGCACCTAACCGTGCATGGGGCCAACTCTAACTAATCGACACGTATCCTAATATGTTACAGATACAAGGGCAAACTAGCCCAAACTTAGCATATAAAGGCCGATTCACGTATTTCTTCCATGTATATTCTTCAAATCCATCTTGATCGCGGCCCACCTCTGACTCGGTCAAATTCTGGTGATAACAGTCTTTGACCGCACGTGGGAGGATGGACTTGTGAGGGTGCTCCAAGCAGCCCTCTCTCGCCTTGTCTTCCACCACCGTGTCGAGTTGGAGGCCATGGGACTTCCTCACGCCTACTTGGGACGCCGCAATGAGGAGGGGGTTCCCACTATGATCCCCTACTTTTGCCCCCTTGGGCGCCAGGTGTGCCAGTTGGAGAACTTGTTGTTCAAGACCCAGCTCAGCCTTGACTCCAACAGGATGGAGAACGAGGTGTTGAAGCATGAGCTTGAAGAGCTCAAGATGGATCTGAAGCTGGCCAAGCTCAAGCACCGCCGCCAGCAGAAGAAGACACTTCGGACCCGTGAGTCCAACTACATGCTGAAGGTTAAGGTCATGCACCTCAAGGCCGCCCTCCGCGACGCCGAGGACAAGCTCGAGAACACCCAGGACGATGGCGAGGATATCCGCAAGGAAAACACCGCTCTCTTTAGCGACGATGAGGACTACATGGAGGAGGAAGGACTCGATGGGCTGGATGACTAGGATGAAGACATCCGCGCCTTCATCAACGACGCGGCAGAAGAACCCGCACCACTTCACACCGTGGAGGCTACTCCGGAGGATGAGGAGGATCCCGAGGAGCCTCCGTTTGATGGCCCTTCCGCACCACTCGATGACTTCTAGATGTGCACCCCCGAGACTTGTTTTATGTTAGGTTGTCCCTTATGTATGGCGTACTTTGAATCGGTCCATATGTGACCTTGGTGGTTCTGAACTTGATGCTTTTGGTAGTACCAACGTTTGTGTTTGAATGTTGCAATTCGTGTTGTTGTGTTTTCTCTATTCCTTTTCCAAACTCCTTTTCTTATGCATGCATGTTCCTTCCCCTTGGCAAAGCACTTGAACTTCGAACATCCCTCTTTCCCCTCATCTCATGACTATGGCTATCCTCTTTACCTTCCCAGATGGTTGAGACTCGCCATGGAGGTTCCACTTCCGGAAACCCACCGCCACCCCCGGATCCCAGCATGGCTCAAATCCTGCGCCTCTTGATGGAGGACCGCCAGCGTGCCTGCCAGGAGAGTGAAGCCAACATCGCAGCACTTCGGCAAATCGCTCAAGCCGCCGCGGGAAACCGCAACAATGAAGAAGGAGATGGACACGGCGAAGAAGCGCCAAGATCACGTCTTAGGGACTTTCAGAATACCAACCCACCTGTGTTCTCCAAGTGTACCGCTCCCCTCGACGCAGACGATTGGCTCCGCACTATTGAAAACAACTTGGAAGTCGCTGCTGTGGGAGACAACGAGAAAGTCCTCCTCGCCACTCACTTTCTCGCTGGACCTGCACGAGCATGGTGGGAGAACGTCAAGGCCATGCAAGCACCTGGACATGTCATCAACTGGGAGGAGTTCACCGCCAAGTTCCTCAAGGCCCACATTCCTACGGGATTGATTAAGATGAAGCGTGATGAATTTTTCAACCTGAAGCAGAATAACTCCAATGTGGTGGATTACCTTGACAAGTTTAACACCTTAGCAAGGTACGCCCCTCAAGACACGGACACCGATGAGAAGAAGCGCGACCGTTTCATGAATGGCCTGCACGAAGAGATTCAGAGTATCCTCTTGGCTGTACCCTACCCAGACCTGGAGGCGCTTGTGGATGCCGCCATTATGGTGGAGTCTAAGCGCAAGGCTGCCATAGAAACCAGAAAGTGCAAGATGCAACAGCAACAGGGTGGACCCAGCAACCCCAAGTACCGCAGTCCGCCCCCATCAAGACCCGCCAACCCACCTCAGAGGAACCCTACGCCAGCCCCAGCTTATCGCTCCAACAACTACGCCCCCAATCGTCCAACTCCGCAGCACCGTTCTAGGGGATTCAATAACAACCCTCGCCCCAATCCGCCAGCTCGCCCTCAAGGCGATGGATGCTTCGCTTGTGGGAAGCCTGGACACTTCTCTCGTGAGTGCCCTACCAAGATGAGGACGCCCCAACGCGCCAACGCGCCAAGACCCAGTCAGGCTCAAGCTAGGACAGCGTCAGGAAAGAAGCCGGTTGTCAAGAAGCAGGCCAACGCCGCCCATGGGCACCTGAACCACGCCAGCGCTGAGGAAGCTGAGGAAACTCCGGACATTGTGATGGGTACGTTCCTTGTCAATTCCACTCCTGCCCGAGTTCTCTTTGATTCCAGAGAATCTCATTCTTTCGTTACCGAGCCTTTTGTTAAAAAAAGTGGGATGAAACCAACTGATATGTTTCCGACGTATCGATAATTTCTTATGTTCCATGCCACATTATTGACGATATCTACATGTTTTATGCATACTTTATGTCATATTTATGCATTTTCTGGAACTAACCTATTGACGAGATGCCGAAGAGCCAGTTGCTGTTTTCTGCTGTTTTTGGTTTCAGAAATCCTAGTAAGGAAATATTCTCGGAATTGGACGAAATCAACGCCCAGGGGCCTATTTTCACACGAAGCTTCCAGAAGACCGAAGAGTCAACGAAGTGGGGCCACGAGGTGGCCAGATGATAGGGCGGCGTGGCCCAGCCCTTGGCCGCGCCGACCTATCATGTGGGCCCCTCGTGTGGCCCCCTGACCTGCCCTTCCGCCTACAAATAGCCTTCGTCGCGAAACCCCCAGTACCGAGAGCCACGATACGGAAAACCTTCCAGAGACGCCGCCGCCGCCAATCCCATCTCGGGGGATTCAGGAGATCGCCTCCGGCACCCTGCCAGAGAGGGGATTCATCTCCCGGAGGGCTCTACACCGCCATGGTCGCCTCCGGAGTGATGAGTGAGTAGTTCACCCCTGGACTATGGGTCCATAGCAGTAGCTAGATGGTTGTCTTCTCCTTATGTGCTTCATTGTCGGATCTTGTGAGCTGTCGAACATGATCAAGATCATCTATCTGTAATGCTATATGTTGTGTTTGTTGGGATCCGATGAATAGAGAATACTATGTTATGTTGATTATCAATTTATATCTATGTGTTGTTTATGATCTTGCATGCTCTCTGTTATTAGTAGAGGCTCTGGCCAAGTTGATGCTAGTGACTCGAAGAGGGAGTATTTATGCTCGATAGTGGGTTCATGTCTCCGTGAATCTGGGGGAGTGAGAGAAACCTCTAAGATTATGGATGTGCTGTTGCGACTAGGGATAAAACATTGATGCAATGTCCGAGGATGTAGTTATTGATTACATTACGCACCATACTTAATGCAATTGTCTGTTGTTAGCAACTTAATACTGGAAGGGGTTCGGATGATAGCCTGAAGGTGGACTTTTTAGGCATAGATGCATGCTGGATAGCGGTCTATGTACTTTGTCGTAATGCCCAATTAAATCTCACAATACTCATCATATCATGTATGTGCATGATCATGCCCTCTCTATTTGTCAATTGCCCAACTGTAATTTGTTCACCCAACATGCTATTTATCTTATGGGAGAGACACCTCTAGTGAACTATGGACCCCGGTCCATTCTTTACATCTGAAATACAATCTACTGCAATTGTTCTACTGTTCTTTGCAAACAATCATCATCCACACTATACATCTAATCCTTTGTTACAGCAAGCCGGTGAGATTGACAACCTCACTGTTTCGTTGGGGCAAAGTACTTTGGTTGTGTTGTGCAGATTCCACGTTGGCGCCGGAATCCCTGGTGTTGCGCCGCACTACATCTCGCCGCCATCAACCTTCAACGTGCTTCTTGGCTCCTACTGGTTCGATTAAACCTTGGTTTCATACTGAGGGAAAACTTGCCGCTGTACGCATCACACCTTCCTCTTGGGGTTCCCAACGGTCGCGTGATGTACGCGTATCAAGACTGTTTTCTAGCGCCGTTGCCGGGGAGATCAAGACACGCTGCAAGGGGAGTCTCCACATCGCAATCTCTTTACTTTGTTTTTGTCTTGCTTTACTTTATTTACTACTTTGTTTGCTGCACTAAATCAAAACACAAAAAAATTAGTTGCTAGCTTTACTTTATTTGCTATCTTGTTTGCTATATTAAAAACACAAAAAAATTAGTTACTTATATTTGCTTTACTTATTTCAACATGTTTCCTTTTAATTTTATCGTAAAAGACATACCGGTAGGACGTGGGTCTATAATTGGGAGAAATAATATAGAAGAATTTTTCAATCATGTTAGTACCGTTGAAGATTTTGAAGATAGACACTTGGTAGAACTTGCTCCTACTTATGAAATTGTTGCTGCTTCTTTAGTTCGCATGTTGGAAACTAAATTTGTTAATCTCAATCCTATAATCCAACACATGTTTCTTACACTCGGTGATATGGAAGAAGGGGAAAAGAAAGATTTTGTTTTAGAAACCCTTCTTAGAGAATTTGGTGGTATAGCAAGAGAGGCTAGAAAGGTCTTTATTAAATATAAGATGCTTGGTTCTTATACCAATTTTGTTAGTATCCTTGAAAAGATGGATATGGATAGAATTAAGTATACTAATAATGTTAATAATGGTGGGGAGATTAAAGCACCAATACCATGTAAGCTCCTAGCAATGCATGAAGCACTAGAAAATAACTATGCTTGGCTTGTTCCTGAAAATTTATTTGATGAAAGTAGCAAGCCCAAGACTAATGAAAAGGGAGCCGCTAAAACTTATGTATCCAGTATACTATGCATGGTTGAGAAAACTCCACACCCCGCTGTAGATGCACCATCTTTTGATAATACTTGATACACACTTTCTGCGCCTAGCTGAAAGGCGTTAAAGAAAAGCGCTTATGGGAGACAACCCATATTTTTACTACAGTAATATTATTTTTATTTTGAGTCTTGGAAGTTGTTTACTACTGTATCAACCTCTCCTTATCTTAGTTTTGTGCTTTGTTGTGCCAAGTAAAGTCGTTGATAGTAAGGTTCATACTAGATTTGGATTACTGCGCAGAAACAGATTTCTTTGCTGTCACGAATCTGGGCAAAATTCTCTGTAGGTAACTCAGAAAATTATGCCAATTTACGTGAGTGATCCTCAGATATGTACGCAAATTTCATTCAATTTGAGCATTTTCATTTGAGCAAGTCTGGTGCCTCAATAAAATTCGTCTTTACGAACTGTTCTGTTTTGACAGATTCTGCCTTTTATTTCGCATTGCCTGTTTTGATATGTTCGATGGATATTTCGATTCCATTGACTTTCAGTAGCTTTGTGCAATGTCCAGAAGTGTTAAGAATGATTATGTCACCTCTGACCATGTATATTTTGATTGTGCACTAACTCTCTAATGAGTTGTTTTGAGTTTGGTGTGGGGGAAGTTTTCAAGGATCAAGAGAGGGAGATGATACAACATGATCAAGGAGAGTGAAAGCTCTAAGCTTGGGGATGCCCCTGTGGTTCACCCCTGCATATATCAAGAAGACTCAAGCGTCTAAGCTTGGGGATGCCCAAGGCATCCCCTTCTTCATCGACAACATTATCAGGTTCCTCCCCTGAAACTATATTTTTATTCCATCACATCTTATGTGCTTTGCTTGGAGCGTCGGTTTGTTTTTGTTTTTGTTTTGTTTGAATAAAATTGATCCTAGCATTCTTTGTGTGGGAGAGAGACACGCTCCGCTGTTGCATATGGACAAATATGTCCTTAGGCTTTACTCATAATATTCATGGCGAAGTTTCTTCTTCGTTAAATTGTTATATGGTTGGAATTGGAAAATGATACATGTAGTAATTGCTATAATGTCTTGGATAATGTGATACTTGGCAATTGTTGTGTTCATGTTTAAGCTCTTGCATCATATACTTTGCACCCATTAATGAAGAAATACATAGAGCATGCTAAAATTTGGTTTGCATATTTGGTCTCTCTAAAAGTCTAGATAATTTCTAGTATTGAGTTTGAACAACAAGGAAGACGGTGTAGAGTCTTATAATGTTTACAATATGTCTTTTATGTGAGTTTTGCTGCACCGCTTCATCCTTGTGTTTGTTTCAAATAGCCTTGCTAGCCTAAACCTTGTATCGAGAGGGAATACTTCTCATGCATCCAAAATACTTGAGCCAACCACTATGCCATTTGTGTCCACCATACCTACCTACTACATGGTATTTCTCCGCCATTCCAAAGTAAATTGCTTAAGTGCTACCTTTAAACAATTCAAAATTTATCACCTCTGATTTGTGTCAATGTTTTATAGCTCATGAGGAAGTATGTGGTGTTTATCTTTCAATCTTGTTGGGCAACTTTCACCAATGGACTAGTGGCTTCATCCGCTTATCCAATAATTTTGCAAAAAGAGCTGGCAATGGGGTTCCCAGTCCCAAATTAATTAACAAAAATAGACACTCCTCAATGGTATGTGATTGTTGGACGGCACCCGAAGGATTCGGTTAGCCGTGGCTTGAGAAAGCAAAGGTGGGGAGGAGTGTCATCACAATAAAACTAAAATAAAAAGGCACTCCTTCATGGTATGAGATTGTTGGCAGGCACCCGAGGATTCGGTTAGCCATGGTTTGTGAAAGAAAGGTTGGAAGGAGTGCCACACAAAAATAAAATAAAATGGGAGCCGCTCTTTGAAGGTTTGTCTGGCAAGGGGGTTAGAGTGCCCACTACCATTCGTTGACAACAACAAACACCTCTCAAAACTTTACTTTTATGCTCTCTATATGTTTTCAAAACCAAAGCTCTAGCACAAATATAGCAATCGATGCTTTCCTCTTTGAAGGACCTTTCTTTTACTTTTATGTTGAGTCAGTTCACCTATTTCTCTCCACCTCAAGAAGCAAACACTTGTGTGAACTGTGCATTGATTCCTACATACTTGCATATTGCACTTGTTATATTACTTTACATTGACAATATCCATGAGATATACATGTTATAAGTTGAACGCAACCGCTGAAACTTCATCTTCCTTTGTGTTGCTTCAATACCTCTACTTTGAATTATTGCTTTATGAGTTAACTTTTATGCAAGACTTATTGATGCTTGTCTTGAAGTACTATTCATGAAAAGTCTTTGCTATATGATTCAGTTGTTTACTCATGTCATTTACATTGTTTTGATCGCTGCATTCATTACATATGCTTACAATAGTATGATCAAGGTTATGACGGCATGTCACTCCAGAAATTATCTTTGTTATCGTTTACCTGCTCGGGACGAGCAGAAACTAAGCTTGGGGATGCTGATACGTCTCCGACGTATCGATAATTTCTTATGTTCCATGCCACATTATTGATGATATCTACATGTTTTATGCATACTTTATGTCATAATTATGCATTTTCTGGAACTAACCTATTGACGAGATGCCGAAGAGCCAGTTGCTGTTTTCTGCTGTTTTTGGTTTCAGAAATCCTAGTAAGGAAATATTCTCGGAATTTGACGAAATCAACGCCCAGGGGCCTATTTTCACACGAAGCTTCCAGAAGACCGAAGAGTCAACGAAGTGGGGCCACGAGGTGGCCAGATGATAGGGCGGCGCGGCCCAGCCCTTGGCCGCGCCGACCTATCATGTGGGCCCCTCGTGTGGCCCCCTGACCTGCCCTTCCGCCTACAAATAGCCTTCGTCGCGAAACCCCCAGTACCGAGAGCCACGATACGGAAAACCTTCCAGAGACGCCGCCGCTGCCAATCCCATCTCGGGGGATTCAGGAGATCACCTCCGGCACCCTGCCGGAGAGGGGATTCATCTCCCGGAGGACTCTACACCGCCATGGTCGCCTCCGGAGTGATGAGTGAGTAGTTCGCCCCTGGACTATGGGTCCATAGCAGTAGCTAGATGGTTGTCTTCTCCTTATGTGCTTCATTGTCGGATCTTGTGAGCTGCCGAACATGATCAAGATCATCTATCTGTAATGCTATATGTTGTGTTTGTTGGGATCCGATGAATAGAGAATACTATGTTATGTTGATTATCAATTTATATCTATGTGTTGTTTATGATCTTGCATGCTCTCTGTTATTAGTAGAGGCTCTGGCCAAGTTGATGCTAGTAACTCCAAGAGGGAGTATTTATGCTCGATAGTGGGTTCATGTCTCCGTGAATCTGGGGGAGTGAGAGAAACCTCTAAGATTATGGATGTGCTGTTGCCACTAGGGATAAAACATTGATGCTATGTCCGAGGATGTAGTTATTGATTACATTACGCACCATACTTAATGCAATTGTCTGTTGTTAGCAACTTAATACTGGAAGGGGTTCGGATGATAACCTGAAGGTGGACTTTTTAGGCATAGATGCATGCTGGATAGCGGTGTATGTACTTTGTCGTAATGCCCAATTAAATCTCACAATACTCATCATATCATGTATGTGCATGATCATGCCCTCTCTATTTGTCAATTGCCCAACTGTAATTTGTTCACCCAACATGCTATTTATCTTATGGGAGAGACACCTCTAGTGAACTGTGGACCCCGGTCCATTCTTTACATCTGAAGTACAATCTACTGCAATTGTTCTACTGTTCTCTTCAAACAATCATCATCCACGCTATACATCTAATCCTTTGTTACAGCAAGCCGGTGAGATTGACAACCTCACTGTTTCGTTGGGGCAAAGTACTTTGGTTGTGTTGTGCAGGTTCCACGTTGGCGCCGGAATCCCTGGTGTTGCGTCGCACTACATCTCGCCGCCATCAACCTTCAACGTGCTTCTTGGCTCCTACTGGTTCGATTAAACCTTGGTTTCATACTGAGGGAAAACTTGCCGTTGTACGCATCACACCTTCCTCTTGGGGTTCCCAACGGTCGCGTGCTGTACGCGTATCACCAACCGTTATGAAACGCCTCATGTTAGTGCAAATACCCGGATCCACCACTAAAACCCGCTTATCATGCAAGCAAGTTCCTATTATTATACAAGGTGTACCCTTTCACTCCGACCTAATAGTTTTAGGAGCCCAAGGCTTGGAGGTAATACTTGGAATGGATTGGATGACCAAGTACAAGGGATGCATTGACTGCGTCCAAAAATCTATTACCCTAACCAATGATCAGGGTCTACCGGTAAAATACACCGCCACCGTACACTCATCCAAAGCCTTCTGTAAGAAAAGCATCTCTGGACCCACCCTTGAACAAGTTCCTGTTGTCTGCGAGTACCCTGATGTTTTCCCGGAAGAATTGCCCGGTATGCCCCCTGACCGAGACATCGAGTTCATCATAGAACTAATCCCAGGAACTGCACCCATAGCCCAGAGACCTTACCGTATGAATCCCCGAGAATTGATCGAGTTAAAGCGACAGTTGGATGACCTGTTGGCCAAAGGTCTGATCCGACCTAGTGCGTCACCATGGGGGTCGCCTGTGATCTTCGTGGAAAAAAGGGACGGAACCATTCGCTTATGTGTGGGCTATCGAAGACTTAATGATGTAACCATTAAAAATAAGTACCCTCTGCCCAAGATCGATGATTTATTCGATCAGATGAATGGAGCAAAAGTTTTCTCCAAGATCGACCTTCGCACCGGGTACCACCAACTCAAAGTCAGAGAATCAGACATTCCCAAGACTGCTTTCACCACCTGTTACGGACTGTATGAGTACACCGTAATGTCGTTTGGACTCACCAATGCCCCCGCATACTTCATGAACCTCATGAACAAGGTCTTCGTGAAATACCTAGACAAATTTGTGGTGTGTTCATCGATGACATCTTGGTCTACTCTAAAACTGAGGAAGAACATGAAGAGCATCTGCGACTAGTCTTGGGTACCCTTAGGCAACACCGACTGTATGCGAAGTTCAGTAAATGTCAGTTCTGGCTCAAGGAAGTTGGATTTCTTGGCCACGTCTTGTCTGTTGGAGGACTCTCTGTTGACCCCTCTTTGATCAAGTCCATTGTGGACCGACAGCCCCCTAAGAATGTTACAGAAGTAAGGTCTTTCCTCGGATTAGCGGGATATTACCGCAAGTTCATTGAAGGATTCTCGAGTATCGCCAAGCCAATTACCCTCCTACTTAAAAAGGGTAAGAAGTTTGAATGGACAGAAAAGTGTGAAGAGAGTTTTCAAGAGCTAAAAAGGCGACTTGTTTCAGCCCCCATCTTGACCATGCCCGACGTCACCAAGGACTTCGTGATCTATTGTGACGCTTCCAAACTTGCTCTTGGAAGTGTCTTAATGCAAGAAGGAAAGGTGATTTCTTATCTCTCCCGACAACTGAAACCTCACGAGGCCAATTACCCCACCCACGACCTGGAATTAGCTGCCGTAGTTCACGCTCTCAAGACTTGGCGTCACTACCTCATCGGAAATAGGTGTGATATTTACACCGATCACAAAAGCCTTAAGTATATCTTCACTCAGAGAGAGTTGAACATGCAACAGAGAAGATGGATTGAGCTCATCAAGGACTATGATCTTAGTATCCATTACCACCCCGGAAAAGCTAATGTAGTTGCCGACGCCATCAGCAGAGAACCCTGTTCCCTTAACTCCCGTTTGAAAGTCGAGCAACCCCTGCTTTATCAAGAGTTCGAGGAATTCGGATTAGAATTGGTTAGCCATGGATTTCTTGCTGCCATGGAAGCCAGACCCACCCTCCGAGATCAGATCAAGGAAGCCCAAGTAGGGCATAAGAGTATTGAAGGGATCAAGCGTCGCATGAGCAGGGAAAAAGTAGCAGGATTTTCGATAGACTCCAACGGAGTACTGTGGTATAATGGACGTCTCTGCGTACCCAATATTCCTGATTTGAAGAACCTGATAATGGAGGAAGCCCATAATACCCCCTATTCTATTCACCCTGGAGGATCTAAGATGTATCAAGATCTGAAAGACACCTTTTGGTGGCACGGAATGAAGCGGGATATTGCCTTCTTTATCGCTCGATGTGATGTCTGTCAGAAAGTTAAAGCTGAACACCAATGCCCCGCTGGATTACTGCAACCTTTGAAGATACCAGTGTGGAAATGGGAAGAAGTGGGAATGGACATTATCACCGGACTTCCCAGATCTAGCCGTGGACATGATTCCATTTGGGTAATAGTGGATCGTCTCACAGAAGTCGCTCACTTCCTGCCGGACAAGACCACAGATCGCGGGAGAGCATTAGCTGATCTCTACATCTCCCGTATAGTTAGCCTTCACGGCGTTCCCAAAGTCATCGTGTCAGATCGAGGCACCCAGTTCACTTCTCGTTTCTGGCAAAAGCTTCACGAAGCTATGGGCACCAAGTTATCATTCAGTACCGCCTATCATCCCCAAACTGGAGGACAGACAGAAAGGGTAAATCAAATCATAGAGGACATGCTTCGAGCCTGCGTTCTTGCTTATGGAACCAAATGGGAAGATTGCCTGCCATTCGCTGAGTTTTCTGATAACAACAATTATCAAGCCATTCTACGGATGGAACCCTTTGAGGCCCTCTATGGGAGGAAATGCAGAACCCCTCTCAATTGGACCGAGACTGGAGAAAGCCAAGTGTTCGGGCCGGACATACTTCGGGAAGCAGAGGAACAAGTGCAGCTTATTCGTGACCGGCTGAGAGCTGCACGGTCCCGCCAGAAGAGTTACGCTGACTCCAAGCGTCGAGAGTTATCTTTCTGCGCCGGAGATTTCGCTTATCTCCGGGTAACTCCTCTCAAAGGAATGAAACGTTTCCATGTCAAGGGCAAGCTTGCGCCTAGGTATATTGGTCCTTTCAAGGTACTAGGACGAAGAGGAGAAGTGTCTTACCAGCTTGAATTTCCCCCGGAATTGTCAGAGTTCCATGACGTCTTCCATGTCTCCCAACTTCGGAGATGCCTCCAAGCACCAAACAAGACTGAAGTTTTTAAGGATATCGACTACCGTGCAATCGACCTCAATCACGACTTAACCTACAGAGAGAACCCCATTCGTATTCTGGAAGAAGCCGTTAGGGTTACCCGCCGAAGGAAGATTAAATGCTTCAAGGTCCAATGGAGCAATCAGTCGACGTTTTGTTGGCTGTCAGCAATCAACACGATGGTGACTTCAACGCCAATCTTCAAGCCTGTGGAGACCCCGGACTAGCAGTCCGAAATACCCTGTTATGCATTCAACTCACGATCCCATGATCAGTGCACCGTGAGCACATAACCGAACTGAATATCCAGAATTACATCATCCATTACAGTACCGAATAAATAAGTCACACAAAGTGGGGTCACATGACCCAGGCTTACATAAATGCCACAACGAGGAAGTTCACAAACACAGCAGCGGATACAAGACAACGTCGTCGGGCCCAAGTCATGCCTTAGACCTACAGGCGTCTGACTTGGAGAGCGTCCTAAGTCGCATAGTCGTCTTGATATTCTCCATCGTCTTCATAGTCCTCCTCATAGTCTGGCCAAGTTAATAGCCATGGACAAAGCCGTAAGTACATTTGGAATTGTACTTGCAAAACCATCATAAGTGGGGTGCTAACATAAGCAAACTAAAGGAGATAAGAGAGAAAGAATAGTTTCTCTTGTGGATATAGCATGCACAAGAGCGTCAGTTTCTCTTGTGGATATAGCATGTGCCAACAACAATTGTCGACATAGCATCCCGACTTCTCAAGTGAAGGGAACACTATGGTTGCCCTATGACATCTCTATATCTTTGTTCAAGAAGAGTTGCATTATTCCATCTCAATTGATGGACATGCGAGGGAAAGTCCTATGACATCTCTATATCTTTGTTAAAGAAGAGTTGCATTATTCCATCTCAATTGATGGACATGCGAGGGAAAGTCCTATGACATCTCTATATCTTTGTTAAAGAAGAGTTCCTCTTCAAGAAACATGTAGGAAGGAGATTCCCCACTAAGTTTCAATTTTTCCACGACCATCTCCACATGGTCAACACACGCCCTTTTTCCGTACCCTTCCGGTACACCTAAACACAACACTTCCTTTGCAATTCATTTGTTCAAAAACAAAACGCAAGCCACGGTAAAGGTAGACCTTTGCAACCCGTCCATGACCGCGGACGCGGCTATTCGAATAGATTTAACTCTGCAGAGTTTGCGCACTTTCCCCACAAGAACTGATAAATCCGCCGGGATCATCCCCGGATCGTCATACGAAAGTATGCACGACTCGGATAATCAGTCATAGTCTTTCGCCCGTTTCCATTGGCACAAGTCCTTCCCTGCGGGCTTACCCCTTCCCGGCACCCCGGCAGCATACCTCCTTTTGAGCGTATCTTCGGCGCCATGACAGAAGACCCTCAGTAATCGTCCGGCTATCGGTTTAGACAGTGTATTGCCTCCTCTAGAGCGCGACCCAGCGTCGGAGGTCATCGTGACCCTCCCTAGAGAGTTGTGAATGGTGCTCATGCCAATTTCAACGAACTACGGACTAAGCCCGTGCCCATATTGGATAATGTGGTTGCGCGAATAAAGTTGGGCTGGTGTACACTTATACGCAGTGCTCCTTTTTAGAAAAACATTTCTTTTTCCCACAACACCTCGGTTGTCAACCAACCTCCATACACCTCTTTTCCAAACATCTTTGCCAAGATCGTTTGCTTTCGTAAACCATACACTTAGGTTACACACCCAAGGTTTTCATAAACATTTACAACAAGGTAAACCTTTGGGGGTTCCCAACCTATAGTTTCATGAGAAGGAACTAACCCAACAACATGGCCGAGAGGAAGGTCATCATGCCATGAGGGTATATGTGAGAGGCATAAAGTGGATCTTACTTGCTTAAGGTAAGCATGTAAGATGATAATATAGGGTGGATCAAACTTTCAGATTTTGTGGTGCTATTATGCAACTTGGGTGGGTTAGGTGTATGACCCGTTCCATCAATCAAGGGGTACACGGCATAGTTCTCTCAATTTGAGAATTACACCAAGCTTCATGATCTTGATACCATCTAAACTCAACAAGGTGGGGGTGTGGTGTGAAACTCTATTTTGTAAATGACATGCTCATGTTGAGCACTCAAGTAGACCCAAGGGAGTAGCACGGCCGTGACACCATGCATCCCTACAACATGTGAACCAAGATGAAAGACCACCACAAGGAAATACTCCAATTACAACCATACATAGACCAACATAGAGAGATCACCACATAAGGGATAAGATGCTTAGGGACATCAACAATTGACATCCAACACCACATCATTCATAGTTCAAAGATGGCTTGCCTTGGTTGGCTTGTCCCTGGTCCTCCTCAAGTTCTTCTCCAAAGTCCTCCCCTTCAACTTCTCCCTCGTTCGTATCTAGCGTCGCAAAAGTAAACGATGCAAACAATCAACACATAAGTCAAGAAACAAGAGTAAATAAATGAAAAAGGGAAAATATGCAGGGGAGTTGTTTGACAGTAACAAAATATGGTTTGGCCATTTTTTATAAACAAAAAGCATCAAGGTTTAATAAAAACATCAAACTCTAACCCTATCATTTTATGTGACACACATACACTTATAACCAGTGACGAAAAATTACTAACAGAGGCTATTGGTATTTTTCCTGGATGCACAGTAACAAAATGAGACTAACCCAGTTGGAATCATTCAAAAATATCTATTTTTCAATTTTTGAGATCCAAAATATTAACCAGAAACAGAGACCAAGTTTTATTTATTAAAAATCGCACAAAAATCCTAAAAATACAAGACCAGTGGCATCTGAAGGGTAATTTCATACTGGTTCTAATGCACTTGGAATCACATCAATCGGAGCTACCAAACTATTTTTATTAACAAAATAGTAAACAAGCAGATTTCCAATTTTATTTTCTGTTAAACAAATTTTCAAATAATAAAAAGGGCGGGAACGCCCTGGGCCGTGCGGGTGCTGTGCCGAATGGGCCGGCCCAGTGGGGCTCTCCGGTGGCCTGAAGAAAAAAAAAGGAAAAAGAAAAAGGCCAGGGGCCCATGGCGGGCCAGACCAGCCGACGTGGCCATGCACGCCGATGTGGCCGTGCATGCGCCATGCGGCCCTCGGATCTGGATCGGACGGCCCAGATCTGGTGCGCGATCGACGTCCGCGGCGCTCGCCGGCGCAGAGGGAGAAAGGGGCAGCGCGACGGCTTACCGGCGGCTGGCGATGGCGCGGCTCGGTGCAGGCGGTGTGGTGGCGTAGCCGTGCGTCGGGTGCGTGCACTGGCGGTGTCCAGGGGCGTCTGCTCCTCCTCCCGAGACGTCAACAGCAGCACGGGCGGCGTCAGCTCGTCGTCGGCGTCGTCGCTCTGCTGCCAATCTGCGCGTTAGGGGCAGAGAGAGAGGGTTAGGGGATGTAGGAGAGGGTGCTGGTGTCGAGGGAGTAAGGAGGGAGGCGTCGGTGGCGTCGCGGCGGTGACCACCTGCGCGTCACCCTCACGGTAACCGTGGTGAGCGCCAATGGCGCGTCGCAGTAGTGGCACGGCTGCCGCTTGAGCAGCCGAGGAGGGGGAGTGGAAGCCTGACGGCGTAGTGAGTGGGGAGCTGAGGGGGAGAGGCGCGTCTGGGGGTGGCCTTTTATAGGGAGAGAGGGGCGCGGTAGTGGGAGGGGCGGTGGCGTCGGCCAACGGGCGGGCGAGGGCGGACGTCAGCGGCTGGGCCCGCGATGACGTCGGGCGGGTGGCGTCAGCGAGGGAGGGGAATGAGGCGATGTGCACGGCAGGCAAGGCGTGATGGCGGGCGACGCGAGGCGTCGAGCCATCATGTCGCTTGACCACCGTGGCGCGCGTGCGTTTAGTGGCTAGGGTTTTTGGCGGGGAAGAGAGAGGGGCCGGTGGCATTTCGGGCCAGAGAGGGGAGGGGTGGAGGGGTTGGGTTTGGGCCAAGGTGAAGAGGGAGAGGTGGTGTCGGCCATGGCCCAGAATAGAGGAGAAAAAGAGAGGGAGGGAAGAGAAGAAAAAGCGAGGGGGAAGTCTCCCCTCTTCTCACCTCTCGGCTAATCTCCAAAGAGAGAAAAAGAAACAAAACAAAAGGGGGCAGGGGTGAAAAATGTGAGAAGGGGCCATGTCAATGCTTAGGCCAATTTTTGGTGTCAAGTGCACAAGCACATGTGATGTAGAAAAGGATTTAAATGAGCAACAAAAGGTGTTGGTGTTGGTGGTGTATCCCTAAGTGATGAGATGACATGATCCAACAAAAGAGAGGGAAGTGTTTCCCCCTGGTTCAGATGGTGTTGGTCAAACACAAATCTAGGGTTTTAAGTGGAGGGGGAATCAAATAGAAGGGGTTGGTGTCAACACATAAATGGTCAAATCCTACTGACTTAAGTTGAGGTACTAAAATATTAGCCTAGGTAAGATTTCAATACCACAATCCTAAGAAAATTTTTAGGACCATACCATGCATGGCACAAGTGAAAACTCTAGCAGACATAAAAATGAAAAGTTTTTGTTGGTCCAAATTTTTAAGTAGGAAGAAAATGCAGGTTCTGAAAAATGGGATGTTACGGACCTTCTCCCCTTAAAAGAATCTCGTCCCGAGATTCCACGGCTAGGAGCTTGAACAGATGTGGAAATTCCTATCTCAGATAATCCTCTCTTTCCCAGGTGGCTTCATCATCAGAGTGGGCGAAGGTTGGCGATGCGAAGAAGATGGAGACGAAGAGGTGGCAATCCTTGATTAAGGCTGCCAAGCCTAACTCGAAGAAGATCCTCTCCTTCCTCGGATGCAAACCAACTCCTTCTCCTAGTTCGTCAAAGCCGGAGGTCAAGTAGACCATCTCATCTCTGATTTTGCATTGGCTTTTTTCCTCTTTTGTTACTGTCGCCATAGTAGCTTTTGCGACAGCTTACCACTGGTTCACTAGGGACCCTCTTTTGTAATGCTCATGTAAATATCCAAATGAATCAATACAATGCTATCTTGATATCGAAACATTTCTCTCCAGTTGTTTTTGACAACTATACCATGGTGCCTGGTTCTGCGGATGCGTTACCGGCTCGTCTTTCTCAAGAAAAACCTCTGTTGACGAGTTTATTGAAGGTTCTTCAAGTGCTGCTCAGAATGAGGATTTAAACGAACTTCGACAACAACTTCAGTCAATGAAGAAATAGGCTCTCGTGATAATGGAACAGTCCCAAAAATCTTCTGAAAATGAAAAACTTGCTCTTCAACAAGCTCAGGAAGCCCTAGCATTGAAGGAAAAAACGGTTACTGAGGCTGCCAAGGCTACTTCTCGGGAAGATTATATGCTTCGACTGATGAACGACTCCATCTTGGATATGATGGGTACACTTCTTGAACTTGGCCATATTTGACTTTACTCTTAGTGTTTTCTCTTTCTCGCTGATTCTTCCACTGGATAGGTTCTTTTTTAGATACTGCTGCCGAAGATCAGCGTGTTGAAGCTCGGTCCAATGTGCTTCTCAAGCTTGCACTGGAGCATGGTTCTAACTTCTGGGCTACTCCTGAACGTACCCGACAAATCGTCAGATTTCAAGATCGCGCGGGTCAAGTTTGCGATTTTTTCGACTTCTGCACAAGGACATTATCTTTAGTTTATAACACCATGTTTCCGCGCAACCCTCCTCCAGAAACTCTTCCTGCTCTGATGGATAAATTCTGGGATGCCCCTCGAATCCATGAATTTGTGCGGGCCCAACTTTCTGCTGGAGCAAGATTTGCCATGATTATGATACATGTCTTCTACCCGAAGTTAGACATGACTCAAATTGTCGCCAAGTGTCAAACCAAACTGACTAAGAGGAGGAGGAACATCGATAAGATCAACGATGTTGTAACTCCTGTGGCTGAAGAGATGAGGGATGAATTACTTCAGCTAGATGCCGAATTCTTCGTAAGAGGTAGCTATGCTGAACATAGGACTGGAGCTGCAAACAATGAGAGGGTAAGCATAGATGACATACTAGGTGATAACTGAAAGTTTCTTTTTTCTTGTCAATTTTTTCGTGATGATGAGGTTATGTATATTGTAAACACGATCTATATTGTAAAATAGCTGATGCGTTTTTGCTCTTATCAAGCCCCCGAGCCTTTTGTTGGCTGATGTTTATATCTTTGTTGGTCTGTAAACTATTTTGCGCCAGGGCGAGTAACTGTTTTGCGGAAGTTTATATATATATTGTTATCGCGGGTTACGAGACCCCGAGCCTGTCGGTTGAAAAAGATGTATATCATCAATATCTTTACTATATTGTAGCACCGCGAGCCCGCCTCATTAAAAACCTTTCAGCCCCACTCGGTGCCCTGAAAGGAAAAGAGTGCGTCTGAAAACTCGCGGGCGTTTCAGTACATTGTATGTTTACAAAGATGACTATATTTCGACTTCAAGCATAAAGCCGCCTAAGTTGCTCCACGTTCCAGGGATTTGGTTCGGCGACTCCTGTCTTCTTGTCCTTTATTCTGTATGCTCCTCCTTCAATTACTTCTGTGATGATGTACGGGCCAATCCATGGAGACTCAAGTTTCTCATGGCTATTTTGCATAAGCCGAAGAACTAAGTCGCCTACCTGGAAGGATCTTGGTCTTAAACGTCGACTGTGGTAGTTTTTCAGATCTTGCTGGTACTTAGTGACTCGTGACAGTACTTCGTCTCGAGCTTCATCAAGCGCGTCGACATCGTCCTCCAATGCCTTTCTTGAAGTTTCTTCGTCATATTCTGCTACTCTCGCAGAATTGTGTTCTATTTCTATCGGCAGTACTGCCTCAGCTCCATGGACAAGGAAAAACGGAGTTTCATGTGTCGCTGTATTTGGTGTTGTTCGAATACTCCATAACACACTAGGCAAATCCTCCGGCCATGTGTGTTGAGCTTTTTCCAACGGTGTTAGCAGACGTTTCTTGATGCCGTTGCAGATGATGTCGTTTGCTTTCTCGACTTGACCATTGGTCTGCGGGTGCGCAAAGGATGCAAAGTGTAGTTTGATGCTTACCTCTGCACAATAAGCTTTGAATTCCTTGTATGTGAAATTGCTACCATTGTCTGTGACGAGGCTGTGAGGTACTCCGAACCAAAAAACGATGCTCTTAACAAACTTTATTGCGGACGCTGCATCCGGTGAATTTATCGGCTTCGCTTCTATCCACTTTGTGAACTTGTCGACAGCTACGAGCATATACTCGTATCCTCCTGGCCAGGACTTTTGCAATTTTCCCACCATATCAAGACCCCACTGATCAAAAGTCCATGACAACGGTATTGGCATCAACTCTGCTCCCGGAGAATGAGGTTTGGCGACGAATCTTTAACATGCGTCACAAGTACGTACTATGTCCTTTGCATCCTCAATTGTTGTTAGCCAATAGAATCCTGCTCTGAAAACCTTAGCTGTTATAGCTCGACTGCTTGCGTGATGTCCGCACACCCCTTCGTGTACATCCTTTAGAATTAGCATTCCTTCCTCGGGTGTGACACACCTTTGTAGCACTCCCGAAATACTTCGTTTGTATAACTCTCCTTTGACCACAGTAAAGGCTCTAGAACGCCTGATAACTCGCCTTGCTTCAACTGGATCATCAGGTAGTTCTTTCCTCAAGATGTATGCTATGTACGCCTACATCCAAGTAATCTGCACCACCATTGTCACGTGCGCTTCCTCCTCACCTTCCGATGGTGCTGCTGGAGCCCTCGAGGCTTTCTCATCCTTCTCCTTCTTCTGCTGCTTCTTCTCCTTGGTTGACCTTTCAACTATTTCTTCCCAAAAGACGCCAGGTGGTATTGCGAGACATTGCGACCCGATGTTTGCGAGAACATCAGCTTCATCATTGCTGAGCCTGCTAATATGATTAACTTCACATCCGTCGAACATTTTCTCAAGATCATTATATACTTCCTTGTATGCCATCATGCTGTCATTGACTGCGTCGCATTGATTCATCACCTGTTAAGCCACCAGCTGTGAGTCGCCGAAGATTTTTAATCGAGTTGCACCACAAGCTTTTGCCATCTTCATCCCGTGTATAAGTGCTTCGTATTCTGCTTCATTGTTAGATGCGTTTGGGAACGTCATCCGTTGTATGTATTTCAATTTGTCGCCTTGAGGTGACACTAGTATCACGCCTGCTCCAGCCCTCTCTAGTCTCTTGGATCTGTCGAAGTTCATGGTCCAAGTTCTCGACAAATCTGGAGGTCCCGTGTTTTGCAGCTCCATCCACTCGAACAATTCTAACCGTGCACAAAGTTTGTCATTGATAGGTTTGCAAGGTGTACGGTGCCCTTGATACGTCTCCGACGTATCGATAATTTCTTATGTTCCATGCCACATTATTGATGTTATCTACATGTTTTATGCACACTTTATGTCATATTCGTGCATTTTCTGGAACTAACCTATTAACAAGATGCCGAAGTGCCGATTCTTTGTTTTTCTGCTGTTTTTGGTTTCATAAATCCTAGTAAGGAAATATTCTCGGAATTGGACGAAATCAAAGCCCAGGGGCCTATTTTCTCACGAAGCTTCCAGAAGTCCGAAGGAGAGACGAAGAGGGGCCACGGAGGGGCCACACCATAGGGCGGCGCGGCCCAAGCCCTGGCCGCGCCGACCTAGGGTGTGGGCCCCTCGTGCCGCCTCTTGACCTGCCCTTCCGCCTATAAAAGTCTCCGTGACGAAACCCCCAGTACCGAGAGCCACGATACGGAAAACCTTCCAGAGACGCCGCCGCCGCCGATCCCATCTCGGGGGATCCAGGAGATCGCCTCCGGCACCCTGCCGGAGAGGGGAATCATCTCCCGGAGGACTCTACGCCGCCATGGTCGCCTCCGGTGTGATGTGTGAGTAGTCTACCCCTGGACTATGGGTCCATAGCAGTAGCTAGATGGTTGTCTTCTCCCCATTGTGATATCATTGTCGGATCTTGTGAGCTGCCTAACATGATCAAGATCATCTATCTGTAATTCTATATGTTGCGTTTGTTGGGATCCGATGAATAGAGAATACTTGTTATGTTGATTATCAAAGTTATGCTATGTGTTGTTTATGATCTTGCATGCTCTCCGTTACTAGTAGATGCTCTGGCCAAGTAGATGCTTGTAACTCCAAGAGGAGTACTTATGCTCGATAGTGGGTTCATGCCTGCATTGACACAGGGACGATGTGAAAGTTCTAAGGTTGTGTTGTGCTGTTGCCACTAGGGATAAAACATTAGTGCTATGTTCAAGGATGTAGTCACTAGTTACATTACGCACCATACTTAATGCAATTGTCTGTTGTTAGCAACTTAATACGGAGGGTTCGGATGATAACCTGAAGGTGGACTTTTTAGGCATAGATGCAGTTGGATGACGGTCTATGTACTTTGTCGTAATGCCCAATTAAATCTCACTATACTCATCATGATATGTATGTGCATGGTCATGCTCTCTTTATTTGTCAATTGCCCAACTGTAATTTGTTCACCCAACATGCTGTTCGTCTTATGGGAGAGACACCTCTAGTGAACTGTGGACCCCGGTCCAATTTTCTTTACTGAAATACAATCTACTGCAATACTTGTTCTACTGTTTTCTGCAAACAATCATCTTCCACACAATACGGTTAACTCTTTGTTACAGCAAGCCGGTGAGATTGACAACCTCACTGTTTCGTTGGGGCAAAGTACTTTGGTTGTGTTGTGCAGGTTCCACGTTGGCGCCGGAATCCCTGGTGTTGCGCCGCACTACATCCCGCTGCCATCAACCTTCAACGTGCTTCTTGGCTCCTCCTGGTTCGATAAACCTTGGTTTCTTTACGAGGAAAACTTGCTGCTGTGCGCATCATACCTTCCTCTTGGGGTTGCCCAACGAACGTGTGAAATACACGCCATCAAGCTAAATTTCTGGCGCCGTTGCCGGGGAGATCAAGACACGCTGCAAGGGGAGTCTCCACTTCTCAATCTCTTTACTTTGTTTTTGTCTTGCTTAGTTTTATTTACTACTTTGTTTGCTGCACTAAATCAAAATACAAAAAATTAGTTGCTAGTTTTACTTTATTTGCTATCTTGTTTGCTATATCTAAAACACAAAAAAATTAGTTTACTTGCATTTACTTTATCTAGTTTGCTTTATTTACTGTTGCTAAAATGGCCAATGCTGAAAATACTAAGTTGTGTGACTTCACAACCACAAATAATAATGATTTCTTATGCACACCTATTGCTCCACCTGCTACTACAGCAGAATTCTTTGAAATTAAACATGCTTTACTGAATCTTGTTATGCGAGAGCAATTTTCTGGTGTTAGTTCTGATGATGCTGCTGCCCATCTTAATAATTTTGTTGAATTATGTGAAATGCAAAAATATAAAGATGTAGATGGTGATATTATTAAACTAAAATTGTTCCCTTTCTCATTAAGAGGAAGAGCTAAAGATTGGTTGCTATCTCTGCCTAAGAATAGTATTGATTCATGGACTAAATGCAAGGATGCTTTTATTGGTAGATATTATCCCCCTGCTAAAATTATATCTTTGAGGAGTAGCATAATGAATTTTAAACAATTAGATACTTAACATGTTGCTCAAGCTTGGGAAAGAATGAAATCTTTGGTTAAAAATTGCCCAACCCATGGACTGACTACTTGGATGATCATCCAAACCTTCTATGCAGGACTAAATTTTTCTTCGCGGAATTTATTGGATTCAGCTGCTGGAGGTACCTTTATGTCCATCACTCTTGGTGAAGCAACAAAGCTTCTTGATAATATGATGATCAATTACTCTGAATGGCACACGGAAAGAGCTCCACAAGGTAAGAAGGTAAATTATGTCGAAGAAACCTCTTCCTTGAGTGATAAGATTGATGCTATTATGTCTATGCTTGTGAATGATAGGACTAATATTGATCCTAATAATGTTCCATTAGCTTCATTGGTTGCACAAGAAGAACATGTTGATGTAAACTTCATTAAAAATAATAATTTCAACAACAATGCTTACCGGAACAATTCTAGTAACAACTATAGGCCATATCCTTATAATAATGGCAACGGCTATGGTAATTCTTATGGGAATTCTTACAACAATAATAGGAGTTCACCCCCTGGACTTGAAGCCATGCTTAAAGAATTTATTAGTACACAAACTGCTTTTAACAAATCTGTTGAAGAAAAGCTTGGGAAAATTGATATACTTGCTTCTAAAGTCGATAGTCTTGCTGCTGATGTTGATCTTTTGAAATCAAAAGTTTTGCCTAATGAGAATCATCATAATAAAATTACTACTACAGCAAATGCCATCCAAGTTAGAATTAATGAGAATATAAGATTAATGGCTGAGCTGCGTGCTAGGTGGGATAGAGAAGAAAATGAAAAACTAGCTAAAGAAAAGAATATAGCTAAAGTTTGGACTATTACCACCACTAGTAATGCTAATGCTACACATGTTGCTGCACCTCCTACTCATACTAATAAAAGAATTGGTGTTAGCAATGTTTCCACTTCTAATGCAAAGCGCGAAAAACTGCCCGAAACTGCTAAAATCATTAAATCGCTCGTGATAAAGCTGCTGAAATTTTTCCAACATTGGGGATGATGATCCCATTGCTTTAGATTATAATGGTTTGAATTTTGATGATTGCCACATCTCTGAAGTTATAAAGTTCTTGCAAAAACTTGCTAAAAGTCCTAATGCTAGTGCTATAAATTTGGCTTTTACACATCATATTACAAATGCTCTTATAAAAGCTAGAGAAGAGAAACTAGAGCGCGAAGCCTCTATTCCTAAAAAGCTAGAGGATGGTTGGGAGCCCATCATTAAGATGAAGATTAAAGATTTTGATTGTAATGCTTTATGTGATCTTGGTGCAAGTATTTCTGTTATGCCTAAGAAAATTTATAATATGCTTGACTTGCCACCGCTGAAAAATTGTTATTTGGATGTTAATCTTGCTGATCATTCTACAAAGAAACCTTTGGGTAAAGTTGATAATGTTCGCATTACCGTTAACAATAACCTTGTTCCCGTTGATTTTGTTGTCTTGGATATTGAATGCAATGCATCTTGTCCCATTATATTGGGAAGACCTTTTCTTCGAACTGTTGGTGCTATTATTGATATGAAGGAAGGTAATATAAAATATCAATTTCCTCTCAAGAAAGGTATGGAACACTTCCCTAGAAAGAGAATGAAGGTACCTTTTGATTCTATTATGAGAACAAATTATGATGTTGACACTTCGTCTCTTGATAATACTTGATACACACTTTCTGCGCCTAGCTGAAAGGCGTTAAAGAAAAGCGCTTATGGGAGACAACCCATGTTTTACCTACAGTACTTTGTTTTATATTTGTGTCTTGGAAGTTGTTTACTACTGTAGCAACCTCTCCTTATCTTAGTTTTGTGTTTTGTTGTGCCAAGTTAAGCCGTTGATAGAAAAGTAAGTACTAGATTTGGATTACTGCACAGTTCCAGATTTCTTTGCTGTCACGAATCTGAGTCCACCTCCCTGTAGGTAACTCAGAAAATTAAGCCAATTTACGTGCATGATCCTCAGATATGTACGCAACTTTATTCAATTTGAGCATTTTCATTTGAGCAAGTCTGGTGCCATTTTAAAATTCGTCAATACGAACTGTTCTGTTTTGACAGATTCTGCCTTTTATTTCGCATTGCCTCTTTCGCTATGTTGGATGAATTTCTTTGATCCACTAATGTCCAGTAGCATTATGCAATGTCCAGAAGTGTTAAGAATGATTGTGTCACCTCTGAATATGTTAATTTATATTGTGCACTAACCCTCTAATGAGTTGTTTCGAGTTTGGTGTGGAGGAAGTTTTCAAGGATCAAGAGAGGAGTATGATGCAACATGATCAAGGAGACTGAAAGCTCTAAGCTTGGGGATGCACCCGGTGGTTCACCCCTGCATATATCAAGAAGACTCAAGCGTCTAAGCTTGGGGATGCCCAAGGCATCCCCTTCTTCATCGACATCATTAGCAGGTTCCTCCCTGAAACTATATTTTTATTCCATCACATCTTATGTGCTTTTTCTTGGAGCGTCGGTTTGTTTTTGTTTTTTGTTTTGTTTGAATAAAATGGATCCTAGCATTCACTTTATGGGAGAGAGACACGCTCCGCTGTAGCATATGGACAAGTATGTCCTTGGTTTCTACTCATAGTATTCATGGCGAAGTTTCTCCTTCGTTAAATTGTTATATGGTTGGAATTGGAAAATGATACATGTAGTAATTGCTATAAATGTCTTGGGTAATGTGATACTTGGCAATTGTTGTGCTCATGATTAAGCTCTTGCATCATATGCTTTGCACCCATTAATGAAGAAATACATAGAGCATGCTAAAATTTGGTTTGCATATTTGGTTTCTCTAAGGTCTAGATAATTTCTAGTTTTGAGTTTGAACAACAAGGAAGATGGTGTAGAGTCTTATAATGTTTTCAATATGTCTTTTATGTGAGTTTTGCTGCACCGGTTCATCCTTGTGTTTGTTTCAAATAAGCCTTGCTAGCCTAAACCTTGTATCGAGAGGGAATACTTCTCATGCATCCAAAATACTTGAGCCAACCACTATGCCATTTGTGTCCACCATACCTACCTATACTACATGGTATTTTCCCGCCATTCCAAAGTAAATTGCTTGAGTGCTACCTTTAAAATTCCATCATTCACCTTTGCAATATATAGCTCATGGGACAAATAGCTTAAAAACTATTGTGGTATTGAATATGTAATTATGCACTTTATCTCTTATTAAGTTGCTTGTTGTGCGATAACCATGTTCACTGGGGACGCCATCAACTATTCATTGTTGAATTTCATGTGAGTTGCTATGCATGTCCGTCTTGTCTGAAGTAAGAGAGATCTACCACCTTATGGTTAAGCATGCATATGTTAGAGAAGAACATTGGGCCGGTAACTAAAGCCATGCTCCATGGTGGAAGTTTCAGTTTTGGACAACAATCCTCAAATCTCAAATGAGAAAATTATTAATTGTTGTTATATGCTTATGCATAAAAGAGGAGTCCATCATCTGTTGTCTATGTTGTCCCGGTATGGATGTCTAAGTTGAAGAATAATCAATAGCGAGAAATCCAATGCGAGCTTTCTCCTTAGACCTTTGTACAGCCGGCATAGAGGTACCCCTTTGTGACACTTGGTAAAAACAATGCATTGTGATGACCCGGTAGTCCAAGCTAATTAGGACAAGGTGCGGGCACTATTAGTACGCTATGCATGAGGCTTGCAACTTATAAGATATAATTTACATGATGCATATGCTTTATTACTACCGTTGACAAAATTGTTTCATGTTTTCAAAATCAAAGCTCTAGCACAAATATAGCAATCGATGCTTTTCCTCTATGGAGGACTATTCTTTTACTTTCAATGTTGAGTCAGTTCACCTATCTCTCTCCACCTCAAGAAGCAAACACTTGTGTGAACTGTGCATTGATTCCTACATATTTGCTTATTGCACTTATTATATTACTCTATGTTGACAATATCCATGAGATATACATGTTACAAGTTGAAAGCAACCGCTGAAACTTAATCTTCTTTTGTGTTGCTTCAATATCTCTACTTTGAATTATTGCTTTATGAGTTAACTCTTATGCAAGACTTATTGATGCTTGTCTTGAAGTGCTATTCATGAAAAGTCTTTGCTATATGATTCACTTGTTTACTCATGTCATATACATTGTTTCGATCGCTGCATTCACTACATATGCTTTACAAATAGTATGATCAAGATTATGATGGCATGTCACTCCGAAATTATACGTGTTATCGTTTTACCTGCTCGGGACGAGCAGAACTAAGCTTGGGGATGCTGATACGTCTCCGACGTATCGATAATTTCTTATGTTCCATGCCACAGTATTGATGTTATCTACATGTTTTATGCACACTTTAGGTCATATTCGTGCATTTTACGGAACTAACCTATTAACAAGATGCCGAAGTGCCGATTCTTTGTCTGCTGTTTTTGGTTTCAGAAATCCTAGTAAGGAAATATTCTCGGAATTGGACGAAATCAAAGCCCAGGGGCCTATTTTCTCACGAAGCTTCCAGAAGTCCGAAGGAGAGACGAAGAGGGGCCACGGAGGGGCCACACCATAGGGCGGCGCGGCCCCCTTGGCCGCGCCGGCCTGTAGTGTGGGGCCCCGAGCCGCCTCTTGACCTGCCCTTCCGCCTATAAAAAGTCTCCGTGACGAAACCCCCAGTACCGAGAGCCACGATACGGAAAACCTTCCAGAGACACCGCTGCCGCCGATCCCATCTCGGGGGATCCAGGAGATCGCCTCCGGCACCCTGCCGGAGAGGGGAATCATCTCCCGGAGGACTCTACGCCGCCATGGTCGCCTCCGGTGTGATGTGTGAGTAGTCTACCCCTGGACTATGGGTCCATAGCAGTAGCTAGATGGTTGTCTTCTCCCCATTGTGCTATCATTGTCGGATCTTGTGAGCTGCCTAACATGATCAAGATCATCTATCTGTAATTCTATATGTTGCGTTTGTTGGGATCCGATGAATAGAGAATACGTGTTATGTTGATTATCAAAGTTATGCTATGTGTTGTTTATGATCTTGCATGCTCTCCGTTACTAGTAGATGCTCTGGCCAAGTAGATGCTTGTAACTCCAAGAGGGAGTACTTATGCTCGATAGTGGGTTCATGCCTGCATTGACACAGGGACAAAGGATGAAAGTTCTAAGGTTGTGTTGTGCTGGTGCCACTAGGGATAAAACATTAGTGCTATGTTCAAGGATGTAGCCACTAGTTACATTACGCACCATACTTAATGCAATTGTCTGTTGTTAGCAACTTAATACTGGAGGGGGTTCGGATGATAACCTGAAGGTGGACTTTTTAGGCATAGATGCAGTTGGATGACGGTCTATGTACTTTGTCGTAATGCCCAATTAAATCTCACTATACTCATCATGATATGTATGTGCATGGTCATGCTCTCTTTATTTGTCAATTGCCCAACTGTAATTTGTTCACCCAACATGCTGTTCGTCTTATGGGAGAGACACCTCTAGTGAACTGTGGACCCCGGTCCAATTCTCTTTACTGAAATACAATCTACTGCAATACTTGTTCTACTGTTTTCTGCAAACAATCATCTTCCACACAATACGGTTAACTCTTTGTTACAGCAAGCCGGTGAGATTGACAACCTCACTGTTTCGTTGGGGCAAAATACTTTGGTTGTGTTGTGCAGGTTCCACGTTGGCGCCGGAATCCCTGGTGTTGCGCCGCACTACATCCCGCCGCCATCAACCTTCAACGTGCTTCTTGGCTCCTCCTGGTTCGATAAACCTTGGTTTCTTTCTGAGGGAAAACTTGCTGCTGTGCGCATCATACCTTCCTCTTGGGGTTGCCCAACGAACGTGTGAAATACACGCCATCAGCCCTCGCCGGACACATTATGATCAGAAGACCGAAGCGTAGTTCTTAGGCTTTCTGGTTTTGTGTGTGTGTCGCGAGGTAACATGGTAGGAGAGGAAAAGAGGAAAAAGCTGTTTTAGCCATAGCGGTACTACCGGTACCAGGAGCGGTAGTACCTCTACCCCTACTGGTACCGCCCTGAGATACCGCTCTGAGGATTGCACACGAGATTGTCCCACAGAACAGGTTACGGTACCTTTACGGTACCTTGAGCGGTAGTACCTCTTGCAAGCGGTAGTACCGCCCACGGTACCGCTCAAGTACCGTAACACGTTACGGCAGTACCGCTCTGGTACCGCTCCGGTACCGCTTTGGATCCAGTAAGGTCTGGACCCTATTGCGGTACCTCAAGCGGTACCACGAGTGGTAGTACCGCTATGTGTCCACGTGGACAAGTTCTGTGGGGATTCAAACTTAGAGAGGTAGTACCGCTTCCCAGAAGCGGTAGTACCGCTTAGGGAAAAACAACACATAACAGTTGGATTTGGAGGGACCTATAAAAAGGCCCCATCTTCCCCAGCTCGATTTGAGCTCTCCTCTCTCTCTCTCTCCTCCATTGTTGCTGAGCTCAAAGTGAGGGGATCTCCCTATCCATCCAACCAATCTTGCTCATACTTTGAGGAGTGGTGGAGGAGACCCCGATCTATCATTCTACCGAAAGAAAGTTCGCCAATTCGTGATACTCCTTAGTGGATCTTGGTGGTAGGGTTCCTATTGTGGTACATTGGAGATCTGCAGCTATGGAAGCTAGCTTGGTGATGTACTAGCTCCATAGGGTGTTGGCAGCATCCTTGTGTGTGGAGCTCGCCCCAACCTTGTGAAGGAATCACCGCCTCGACCGGTGCCTTAGTGGAAGAGGGAGAGCACCTTCGTGGAGCTCTCTCGAGGAAGAAGGTGATGCCTTCCTTCGTGGTGTGTCCGTCTAGTCTCTTGTGTGAGACTAGCACCTCCTCAACGCAGACTTACTTCCTATTGTGGAAGGAACTGCGGGAAACAAACCTCGCCTCATCTCCGCGCCCCCGGTTGTCTCGCTCCTTACTCTTACTATCTTTTTAATTCCTATACTTGTTGCACTTGTCCTAGGATCATTGTAGGATCACCGCTATCGCTAAAGTTCGCACCTTTACCTTCCGTTGCACTAAAAAATTGAAAAAGACTAAAACTTGCCGTAGCGCCATTCAATCCCCCTCTTGTTCGCTACGATCCATTCAAGTGGTATCAGAGCGGGTTTTTCTTGCTCGGGCTTTACCGCCTAAGAAATGGCCGAACAAGAGGTGGTTGTGAATGGAGTCCTTCCCCATGACCAATCATCTCCATCATCAATTGCCGATAATACTCCGGCTACTTTGGATGACCTCAAGAAATTGGAGTCATCCATTGTATCTCAAATGAAGGCTATGATGATGGAGTTGATTACTCCAAAACCAAACCCCATCATAGATACTAAGAGAGGTGTCGATGTTTCCTCACCATAAGTTAACACTTTTCCTCTAGTTGGATTTGTTGAGCAATCGACAAATTCACCTTGGGAGAAGGATCTTGAGGACGTTGACACCTCATCTAAAGGGAAGGATGAATCTCCGGTTGCGGGACAATTAAGAGATATTCATGCGGTGTCTCCACCAAGTGATTATGCCGTAAATGTCCCAATACCCATGCCATGCATTTTGCCTCATGGTTCACCACCACTACTTGAATCTAATAGCTTTGGTGATTGGAAATTCTTAATGCGTTCTCATGTGCGCAGTGCTTCTACCGAGCTTTGGCATATCATTGAAGAGGGATATTCACCACAAGACCCAATGAACTTGACAAGAAGGGAAGTAGTGGACGACCAACTCAACGCCATCGCCATCAACATGATTCACTTGGCCATTACTCCCAAGGGCCGCGCTCATATCCGCTCGCTCAAGACCGCCAAGGAAGCTTGGGACGAACTTGAAACGCTCTTCCTCGGACATGGGAACATCCAAAGCTCTCGTTTTAATGAAGTGAACAACATGGCCATGACGAAGTCAATGGCCATATCTAAGAAGAATGCGGAAGACTGTGTTGCTCGCACCCACAATACCCGCAAGCTCAACCTTGCATTGAAGATGAAGGACTATGGAGCTAGTGAAAGCAATGTGGATCCCATTGAGTGGAGTCCGGATGATCTCAAGGCCGAATATCATGAACACATGGCTCTTGCCGTCAAGAGTTTTTTGGAATGGAAACAAGAGACGAAGCTCAATACCATCTTGCTACAATTGTGGTGACATAAGGCACCTTGTTGCAGAGTGTATCTATGAGAGAAGGTCAAGATCATCTTGCTACAATTGTGGTGACAAAAGACACCTTGTTGCGGAGTGTATCTATGAGAGAAGGGACGAAAATGATGGGATGCTCGTTCGCAAGAGCGGGTTTAGATCTCTCTCCAAAGGGCTCTCCAAGCTTACCTCCAACAACGACGACACCAAGATTTCCTCCACCGAGAATTCTAGAACTAACATGCTAGGAGATGAAGACCATAGGGTGGAAAATGAAAGGCTTGAAAAGAAGAAGGAATTAGAGCTTCTCTCTCTCACCCAAGCTTATGAGGAAGAAGTGTGCATGCGTATGACTCTTGAAGCTAGTGCTCTTATTCTTGAAGACTTCAACAATTCTCTCGTCTCCCAACTCATCAAGAACCGAGATTATGCTCCTGGTTGGATGGACAAGCTCAAGGCAAAGAAGTGTTATCTTGAAGAAAATCATGAATGGTCGCTTGAGGATGTTGCAACCTTTGCCAAGAAGAAAAAAAGATGAAGGTCCTAATTCATGTTGTGACAAGCTCCTTGACGAAGTTTGCTTCTTGAGAAGACACAATGCAAAATTCTTGGAAGTCATCTCAACTCAAGAGAAGGCCTTGGATGAATACTATCGCTTGAGTAAAGAGAAGGTGCAATATTGTGATCATGAAGAAGAGATTGCCACTCTAAAGAAACACAAGGCCAAGCTAGTTGAAGTGAATGAGAGGCAAAATGAATCCTTGTTGGAGTGGATCCGTTTGAGCAAACAAAATGTCACTTGTTGTAACCATGAGGATGAAATTGCGTATCTTAAGAGAAGCAAGGACAAACTTATGGTGATCAAGCTTATGAAAGATGAAGCCATAGAAGAATACAAACGCTCAAGCAAGGATTACATTTGTCGTAATCATGAAGACGACATTGCCACTTTGGAGAGACACAAGCGTTCACTCTTGAGAAGAAATTCTCTTCTTGAGGAAGCTCTATCGGATCGTGAAGATGAAGCTAACCACTTGAAGTCCGAGATTGAGAGTCTCCAAGTCCAAGTCCAATTCTTGGAAGGGTGTGGGGACCCCGGACTAGCTGTCCGAAATACCCTGTTATGTATAGAGTTCACGATCCCATGATCAGTGTGCCGTGAACACATAACCGAACTGATATCAAATTACATCATCCATTACAAAACAGAATAAGAAAATTACAATAGGTCACATGACCAATCTTTACATAATAGCCTCGAAGGGCCTAATCTAATCATCAGAGTAGCGGAATCACTTCAGCAGCGCAGAGCCCAAGTCATCTGCCTTAACCCTACGAGTGCAATCGGCGGGAAGACGTTCCTAGCTCGCATAGACGTCGTCAACTCCTTCTTCATCTGTCGAGTTCCTCCAAGTCTGGCCAAGTAAATAGCCAGGGACAAAGCCGTGAGTACATTGGAATTGTACTCACAAACCATCAAGAAGGTGATAACAATTCTAACTAGAGAAGACAAGAGAGAAGAGCTAATTTCTCTTGTGGAAAAAAACATGAAGAATAGAATAGTTTCTCTTGTGGATATAGCATCCCAACATCACAGTTGAAGGGGACACTAAGAGGGTTCTATGACATCTCTATATCTTTGTTGAAGAAGATACTTTAAAAGATATTCTGTGACATCTCTATATCTTTGTGCAAGAAGATACTTTAAAAGAGTTCCACAACATAAAACACTAGGATGGGGTAACCCAATTTTACTTATCCTTCCCGACCATCTCCGTATGGTCGACACATCCTTTCCCGTACCGTTCCGGTACTTCAAAACAAGTTCTTTCCTTTCATTTGTCAAACACTTTTGTAAACCAAAACTCATCAGGCTAAGCAACAGCCATTCCAACTGTCCATGACCGCGGATGCGGCTATTCGAATAGATTTTACTCTGTAGAGTTTGCACACTTTCCCCACCTCTATCCGGATACCTATCGTCTGGGCACCATCCTCGCATAACAACATATGCCACGACGGATACCCGAACGTAGCCTTTTGCCCATTCAACATAGCAAGAGGTCCTACCCTATGGAGTATGTACCTTCCCGGCACCGTGGCAGCTCACCTCCTCTTGAGCGTGGCTCCACCGCCAAGCCAGGAGACCCATAGTGTCTTCCGGACGGGTCAGCCCCGAAGGCCTCCTGTTATACTATTGTCCCAACAATGACAACCCGGACTCGGGGGTAACCATACCCTTGTATAGTTGTGCGGTGCCTCATGTTAAGAAGAACAAACGTCAAGCTAAGCTCCGTGCCCACGTTGGAGTAGATGTGGTTGCGCGGGTTAATTGTCACGGGTGAATACTTAGACGCCAAAGTTTTCATAAACAAGATTCTCTTTTCAACCATATTTGCCAAGATCCTTTTCTTTCATAAACACACACTTAGGTAAGTCCAACTCACCCAAGGTTTTTCAAAAGTTCTTTTCAACAATGTATTTTTCCAAGGGGTTCCCAACCTATAGTTTCATGTAAGAACTAAGAGACAGCAACGGCATGATGCTAGCCATCATACCACTAAGGAGATGATAATATAGGTGGTCAAGGGGGCATACATGCTTAGAGTAAGCGTGCATAAGATCAACAAGGGGTTCAACATACTCGAGAGTAAGTATGTATAACAGCAACAAGGGGTTCACATACTTGGGTGTAAGTATGCATGGCATCAACAAGGGGTTTAAGATACGACAAGGGCATGATGCTAACCACCATACCACTATGGGGTGCAAAAAGGGTGTCAAGAGGTCGACACACACAAGACAAGTGGGCATACCCATCACATTTAGAGGGTACACCAAGATCATGGTGTTGACAACCACCCTTTACAAAAAGTGGTTTGTCGGCGAGGTGCCAAAGAGAGTAAACATGCTCACGGTAAGCATGCTCCGACAACAAAAGTAGAAATCACACGAGATAGATCAAGAGACAATAATAATAACAAAGTAACCACAATATGTGATTCAATATTCAGAGATCAAGAGATGGCTTGCCTTGGCTTATTTGTCCCTGGACTTCTTCAAATCCATCAATATAAGAATCCCATCAATATAAATAAACTCCTGGTCCAATCCACTTCTTCTTCTCCGGAATTGTTCGCATCTATCGCCGGAAAATATAAAAGAAACACAATCAACACATTGCACCAATCAAAACAACATTCAACAGTCAGAATTTGACATGCAACTAAGGGCTAACATACTAAGGGCTTAAAGTCACTACAAAACAATTTTATAATTTCTATTTTTAAGAAAACCCCATTTATTTACCTAGTGAAGGCATGAGAGCATTACAACTTAGTAATAGCCTCTCTTGTTATCACCATGGCACAAACTAATTATCCCCTGGTAGATAACATCACAAAGAAGACAAGTGCATTGGTTGGGCATCAAAATCTCTCATATTATTTTTAAACCTCTTTGGATAATTAGAAAATCAATTTTCCTAATTTAATTTGCTCTCATAACACTAGTCAAAAATAGGAGGTAAACACTACACCATATTATTTGAAAACCTAACCAAAACAATAGAACTTGTCCTAAGTTGCAGAAGGTTTTGTTTTTCAAGAATAAAACATAAGTTGACCATTTTTAATAAAAAGAGGTGGTCAAGGATTTTAATAAACAAAAAGTGTGGGTTCAACAATTCATGTGACACACACATATTACTAACAGAATAAATTATGCAATAACAGAGACTAACAATATTTTTCCTAGATGGCCAGTACTAAAACAAGACTACCCCAATTGGATTCACCCAAAAATATTAATCCTACAATTTTATGAATTAGCTAGAGTCTGCAGTACACATAGCACAAGTTTAATTCACCAAAAATCGTACAAACATCCTAAAAATATGGGACCAGCGGCATTTTAAAGATAATTTAATTTATGAACTAATGCAATTGGTTTCATTTGATTTGGGTTTGTAGATCTCGATTTATTCACATTTTAGTGCTACTGGTTTTAACACTAATTAACAGAAATCTAAAATTTTCAAATGAATAGATCGGGCGGGAATTCTCTGGGCCGTGCAGGTGGTGACGATTTGGGCCGGCCCAGTAGATTTGCCAGGTGGATGGGGAAAAAAGAAAAAAGAGAGGAAGGAGGGGCCCTGGCAGGCCAGGCCTTTGCATGGCCGACGTGGCCATGCAGGCCACGCAGCCACACGCATCGGGAGGGTCGGGCTCGTCTCCTCCCGCAGACACGCACGCGCGCGGAGGTTCTGGGAAGAAGAAGAGGCGGCCGGGGACTTACCGGCGGCGGGCTGCGGTCGACGGCGAAGCTCGGAGGTGCAGCGGCGGGTCGAGGTGGCCCTGGGGCGCCGCCGGCAGCATCTCCTCCTGCAGCCAGCTCCTCCCGACGACAACGTCTCCGCAGCTGCTCCCGAAGCAACAGTGGCATCGGCGTCTACAGAGGTTCCTGGACAGCGCGGGGCGGCTCATTAGAACGAGCAGAAGATACAGAACATAAGGGAACACAGGGAGAAGAGAAGGAGACGCCGGGGCCAGCGAGCGTCGCTCGCCATGACCACGCGAACCGAATGGCGTTCTCCGGCGAGCAGCGGCCAGGGAAACACCGCAGCGTCCTTGGGCGAGAAGAGGGTGGGGTGGGGGTTGCTTGTGAGTGGAAAAGAGAGTGGTGTGAGGGCTCGGCTCGGGTGTCCTTTTATAGCCGGGCACCAGCTCATGGTGGACAGGGTGCGGATGGTGAGGCCGCGTCGGGGACGAGCGGGATTGGACGGTCCAACGGTGCCATTGAGTAGAGCATCCAGAGTGGGATCAAGTGCCGCAGAGATCAAGAGGAAAGGTGTGCCGTGTCTCCCAAACCGAGGTGGTGATTGCGCGGGCCTCAAGGTGTTCGATACGTCTAGACGGAAGAAGAGCGCTCGCAGGGGAGAGGTGATCATTGCATTGGGGTCTAAGCACTGTGCCTTGCAGGCTTACGGCTTGGTGAGGCCAATGGAGCACTGTTGCTTTGGGAACGCGAGAGCACGCTCCGGCGGGGTGATCATCGAGGTGGCGAGCTCGTCCGAGCCAGTAGGAGGGGAAGATTTGCCTTGGGACCATGCCCATTGGGTAGAGAGACGTCAGAACGACTCCTTGGCGCGGCCTCGGGGGCTGGGGTGGTGGCAGGCGTGCTAGCCAAAAACGAGGTGACCACCGGTTGGCATGGTCGAGTGAGAGGATGGGAAGACATGGGGCTCGGGGGAATAGCACCACACGTCTCCAGGAATCAAGGGAGGGGTGCTAGACAAGGCTAGGGACGCAGGGGTGCAGTCTAGGGCGTTTGGGTCAAGGCCTATGCCATTCAATGGCATTGGGAAGGAGGAGAGGGAGTAAACAAGAGGGAGGATGGAATGATCCAAGCAAGTTGACCTTGGGGAGGGAGTGGTGCAGGTTGTGGCTGTCCATAGTGGAACAAGCCAAGAGAGAGATGGGAGGGTATTGTACATGCGCCAAGTTGGCATGGCCGGCTATCTCCTTTGCTAAACATACTTGGACCAAGGAAGATAGTTAGATGATGATGTTAAAGAATAGTTGAGAGAGATGTGGCTGAGGAATGGTCTTCAAAAAAAAATTATATGAGAGTTGATCGAATTTTGAATTTTGGTCTTGCCTTTGAGAAAGTAGCCAAGATGATATTTTGAATGAAAAAGGACTATTTGCATGATAAGGCTAAGTGGAACTTTCTCAAAAATTACTTGGTAAAGCAAAGTGCAAGAAAAAGGCATGTATACCATTAACATGCATATTGGTGAAAACAAAATAAAACAAGAGATTAACTATACAGCATTTATTTTTGGATGGAAATAAGGTGATTTTAAATTCCACTCTCATTCCCTATTTTATTTGATAAAAATATTTGGAAAGGTTTGATAAAACTAGAAATAGTTTTGTGAGGAAACTAGAGAGGAAAGCATTAGGGGTTTAGGGATTTTGGGAGAAAGAAAAGTAAATAATTTTTTAGGAGAGTAAGAACTCAAGGGTATGTGATGATCTCCTAGTGTGGATATCATTTTCACACCAAGGTGTTGAAGATTAGGATATCAATTAAAAGAAGACAAGGTATGGAAGTTGAAAATGGGATCTAGTGGTGTAACACTAGATAGGGTAGAAGGTCACGTGAATATAAGAATTTCAAGGGTTGCATGGGACATGCACGACGTTGAAGTTGTAGAGGGTGTTGCATAGATGAGATCCATGCGTTGAGATTACCAATAACATTTGTGGGTGCTTAAGAAACAACTGCCAAAGTTGGAACATTTTAAGCCTGCCATAACATCTTATTGACTTGGCTTCAAAATCATCAAGGCTAGGTGGGTATAAGAAAGATTTGGTTCAAGGCAAGGACATGGTTGGGAAGTGCTCATGATAAGATAGGTCTAGGACCAAGTGCATTGCCTTATATGGCAAGGGGTAGCTTATTCCAGGGGTTCCAAAATGGAACCATAAAAAGATTTTAGGACTTAGCCAAATTTATGATCCCTTAGGGTTTTTGACTAGGGTAAGAGAGAAGGATGTATTAAGGGGTAGATGATCCCATGTTTTGAATTCAAGGATGATTTTACCACTAGAGGTGTTGTTCTTTGAGTTAGCTCAAGACAAAACTCAACAAGCAAATCAAGACAATTCATCTACCAGCAGATCAATGCAATTCATTATAACAAACAGATCAAGGCAATTCATCTAATTAGTTTATAGAAAAAGTTTTTGTTCCCCCTAATTTTTGCACTAAGGACAACTAAAAAGGGTTGCAAAAGTTGGGGTGTTACAAAGGGGTCATTGAAGCCTATGAGGAATTATGCAATGAAGGAGAAGTAGCAATCATGCCAAAGAAGATCGAGAGAGGAAGAAGGATCAATGAAGATAAGAATGTGAAGATAGGGCCCATTGAAAAATGGGCTCCTATTTCCAACTCTTGATCCATGTCCTTGCTTTCGGAGGCGCT
Organism: Lolium perenne; assembly: GCF_019359855.2. Classification (NCBI taxonomy): domain Eukaryota; kingdom Viridiplantae; phylum Streptophyta; class Magnoliopsida; order Poales; family Poaceae; genus Lolium; species Lolium perenne. The sequence continues at coordinate 302,893,918 of NC_067250.2, read as the reverse complement.
TATTGGGTGGTTAATCTTGAAGCCACAAGTCTTATGTCCGGAAGCAAGGAATTCGTTGTCGTCATCAAGTTACTCATCTCTATCTTTCTCATGACGACAACACAAGCAAGCTTAAAGGTATTGGAGCCTTGACAAGGTGGTGATCAAGTCCTACCTTGTCAAGACTCTTGCATATGTTCTCTTTGTTCATTGCTTTACACTCTTGGGTCTTTGTACCTACTTTTATGAACATGTAGTGGTTCTCTTGTGGAGCTAGTCTCTTCAAGAGGCCACGGCCTAGGACTAATGGAATTTTCTTCTTTGTGTAGAGATTGTGTTTTGTAGGAATTGTGTTGAAGGAAATGAACCATGATGAAGTTTCTCAAACAATTTCAATACAAATTCTATGACATAATCCTCGCAAGAAGAAGCAACAATGGAATGGAGTTTGTGCTCAAGATCTTGGATGTCTTCATTGGAAAAGAAGGAATCCACTATTTAGTCCTAGCCATACTCTTACCCTAACCTCATGGGGTTGCCGGAAGTGAGAGACAAACCTAAGAAGACACTCAAACATGATGATGGAGTATGAGTCTATTGTGTGGTTTGTGGTATTGAATGATGAGACCTACCTCTCGATGGATATGATAGTTCTTTGGAGGAGGCGAAGTGCTTCTTGTGAGAAAGGAGATGCAATTCCCCCGGTTACCATAGAATGGATGGGTGTTGGCACTCGTCGATCTCAAAAGCTACCTTCTATGAGTGCCGGGGAAGGACGAAGTTCCACCTATGTGGAGCCATCTACACCACAAGGCCAAGTCTTTTCCATTGGACAACCAAGTGCTACATCACCTCTTCCACAACCTCAAGTTCGGCATCAACAACAATGAGGACATGGCGAGGACCCAAATCATGATGAAGATCAAGGGACCTCACAAGAACCTATCCTTTTGGTCCATTCTCGCCGGGGGTGCTAAAGCATCAAGACTCTTTCATAACTCAAGCAAAGTACAAGACATACTCAAGAGCGAGATATGAGGGGGTCCAACGGTATAGCAACCCCAAGGATCAACTAATGAGTCCGACAAGACAATGGACACACTCTCTATCGATAATCGTCAAGGTTTGCCTCTCTACCTTTGTGCGTCTCTGTTGTCGTCAGAAACCCACCGGCGGGCAGCGACGGGCAACACCGTAGAGCCGGGAACAACCTAGGGCTGCGGCTGGCCGAGGTCCCTCCGAGCGACGGCCCGCAAAGCCTTCTGGTCACACGTCCGATGCTGATTGCAAGGGCGTGCCACCTGACCTATACCTGGTCAGGAAGGTGATGGAGATGCCTCGCTTAGTTTCCTGCATGGCATACACGTAAACATTAAATACGAGCCTCGATCGGCTCTCAGGTTATCCTGTGAATCGGCTCAAGGAGCCGATCCACCCATGATTCGTACGGGGTGCACGAATATATGGTGGTCCTGCTTGATCAAGATAAAGCTAACTAGATCTACGACGATTTAGGGTTTTCACCGCATAATCGGAACATCCTACTCAGGATTGGGCCTCGCGGCCATGCACGGTGATCATAAGTCGATCCTAGACAAGGCCTAAAAACCAACACGAGGTTGATCCCCGGAACATCCTGTCTAGGACTAACGAACGACACCCTACGTGCCGCTGGATCCTCCAGCCCCTTGTAAGGCCTAACTATTGCAGATATTAAACTAATCCTTGATGAACAAGGAGCAATCGTAACGGATCCGATCTACTAAATAACGATCAAGCGGGGTGCCGCCCCCACACCTGAGATAGGTGTGAGGGCGGCTAGATATGCAAGGGTTGCACTACGATAGCATGTTTACGCGAAGAACTATGCTAACCCTAACACATCTATGATAACTACGTTGCTCGCCATCAACAAGGCTTCAGTACGAGCAACGCATGAACAATGTGGAGCTTGTGCTGCCTAGATCGCAAGATGCGATCTAGGCAGCATGTTGCTTACCGGTAGAAACCCTCGAGATGAAGGAGTTGGCGATGCGCCGAGATTGATTTGGTTGGTTGAACGTTGGTTGTTGTTTATTTCATAAACCCTAGATACATATTTATAGTCCAGGGGACTTTCTAACGTGGGAATAATCCCAACCGGGCACGGGCCAAACTCTATCTAATCGACACGTATCCTACTATATTACAGATACAAGGACAAACTAGCCCAAACTTCGTGTACAAGGCCGGTTCACATATTCTTCCATATATATATTCTTCAAGCCCATCTCCAATCGCGGCCCACCTCTGATCCGGTCAAATTCTGGTGATAACACATGCCCCCCTGGTTTTGGAAATGACAATTCCAAAATCATTTTGCTTTTCCTTCGTCGGGTCATGTCGTGGCAGAGCAGAACCATCGCAGTATCCTCCATCATGATGCCTTGCCTCTTCCACTTCTGCGTGAACTCCCATTTTTGAAGAAGGTTTCGACGAAGGACCAGCCGATGACACCCCAATCGGCTTTTAAAACAGAGCATCTACCAGGCCAGCTGCCCCCCGAGCCTCAGCCAAGGCGAGAATACTGGTGAAGATGCACAGATCAGACCAAAGGCTTGGAACTCAGATAATTCTGAGACAGCCACCCTGCCGATTCAGCCGCTCTTGACCCCATCGATTGCCTCTTCCCCGTTGAAAGCCGATGTTGTACGCCAAACCGACTTCGACCGACCTTTGTTGTAATCGGCTCATTGCAGCTGAGGAAGCTCTCATCGTTTGCCCCCTCGAGGAAGCAGAGGGCCTCAAGAAATCCGTGTCTTGCACCCCAACCGGTAGATCTTGCGTAATTGTACTAGAGTCGATGGTTGTGCATCGGCTGTATGTCATGAAAAATCATCTATGGAAGAACATTGCAAAACCAAATGACATTTGGACTGAAAGGGCAAAAGGTGGCATCTTCTGGATATTATCAACATAAAGTAATATAACAAGTGCAATATGCAAGTATGTAGGAATCAATGCACAGTTAACACAAATGTTTGCTTTTTTAGATAGAAGGAAATGGGTAAACTGACTCAACAATAAAAGTAGAAGAAAGGCCCTTCGCAGAGGGAAGCATGGATTGCTATATTTGTGCTAGAGCTTTGATTTTGAAAACATGAAACAATTTTGTCAACGGTAGTAATAAAGCATATGTATCATGTAAATTATATCTTACAAGTTGCAAGCCTCATGCATAGTATACTAATAGTGCCCGCACCTTGTCCTAATTAGCTCGGACTACCGGATCATCACAATGCACATGTTTTAACCAAGTGTCCCAAAGGGGTACCTCTATGCCGCCTGTACAAAGGTCTAAGGAGAAAGCTCGCATTTTGGATTTCTCGCTTTTGATTATTCTCAACTTAGACATCCATACCGGGACAACATAGACAACAGATAATGGACTCCTCTTTTATGCATAAGCATGTAACAACAATTAGTAATTTTCTCATATGAGATTGAGGATATTTGTCCAAAACTGAAACTTCCACCATGGATCATGGCTTTAGTTAGCGGCCCAACGTTCTTCTCTAACAATATGCATGCTTAACCATAAGGTGGTAGATCACTCTTACTTCAAACAAGACGGACATGCATAGCAACTCACATGATATTCAACAAAGAATAGTTGCTGGCGTCCCCAGAAACATGGTTATCGCACAACAAGCAACTTAATAAGGGATAAAGTGCATAAGTACATATTCAATACCACAATAGTTTTTAAGCTATCTGTCCCATGAGCTATATATTGCAAAGGTGAAGAATGGAATTTTAAAGGTAGCACTCAAGCAATTTACTTTGGAATGGCGGAGAAATACTATGTAGTAGGTAGGTATGGTGGACACAAGTGGCATAGTATTTGGCTCAAGGATTTTGGATGCATGAGAAGTATTCCCTCTCGATACAAGGTTTAGGCTAGCAAGGTTGTTTAAAGCAAACACAAGCATGAACCGGTACAGCAAAACTCACATAAAAGACATATTGAAAGCATTATAAGACTCTATACCGTCTTCATTATTGTACCTTTTATCATCATATCGAAGCCGATCGCTTGAACCGGCCTCCTCTTTGTCCTTGCCACCAGAGTGACTGCTCTCTTCTTTGTCCTTACACGTTGATCAAGAAGCTGCACTGAAGACCGACTTGGTGAAAATCCTCGTCTTGAACACGCAGCGGGTAGATCCTGTGCAAATTTTTTTTTTACTGGCCGATTTTTCTATCGGCCCCCAATATTTCACTGCACATGTATCGCACATGTTCATAGCATCTGTCTATCTGATTATGTGCCCCCCCGAGCCGATTCTGTCAGGTTACTGCAGATATCGGCTCTGCAGTTATCCACAAAACTATACCTGAACATCGGCTCTGCAGACATGACCAATGCCGATTTCCTCGAGCTCTCAAGCCGATGTGGTTGATGACGAAGCTTGTCCCACCGGGCGTGCCAGAATGTGTTGTCGTCAGAAACCCACCGGCGGGCAGCGACGGGCAACACCGTAGAGCCGGTAACAACCTAGGGCTGCGGCTGGCCGAGGTCCCTCCGAGCGACGGCCCGCAAAGCCTTCTGGTCACACGTCCGATGCTGATTGCAAGGGCGTGCCACCTGACCTATACCTGGTCAGGAAGGTGATGGAGATGCCTCGCTTAGTTTCCTGCATGGCATACACATAAACATTAAATACGAGCCTCGATCGGCTCTCAGGTTATCCTGTGAATCGGCTCAAGGAGCCGATCCACCCATGATTCGTACGGGGTGCACGAATATATGGTGGTCCTGCTTGATCAAGATAAAGCTAACTAGATCTACGACGATTTAGGGTTTTCACCGCATAATCGGAACATCCTACTCAGGATTGAGCCTCGCGGCCACGCACGGTGATCGTAAGTCGATCCTAGACAAGGCCTAAAAACCAACACGAGGTTGATCCCCGGAACATCCTGTCTAGGACTAACGAACGACACCCTACGTGCCGCTGGATCCTCCAGCCCCTTGTAAGGCCTAACTATTGCAGATATTAAACTAATCCTTGATGAACAAGGAGCAATCGTAACGGATCCGATCTACTAAATAACGATCAAGCGGGGTGCCGCCCCCACACCTGAGATAGGTGTGAGGGCGGCTAGATATGCAAGGGTTGCACTACGATAGCATGTTTACGCGAAGAACTATGCTAACCCTAACACATCTATGATAACTACGTTGCTCGCCATCAACAAGGCTTCAGTACGAGCAACGCATGAACAACGTGGAGCTTGTGCTGCCTAGATCGCAAGATGCGATCTAGGCAGCATGTTGCTTACCGGTAGAAACCCTCGAGATGAAGGAGTTGGCGATGCGCCGAGATTGATTTGGTTGGTTGAACGTTGGTTGTTGTTTATTTCATAAACCCTAGATACATATTTATAGTCCAGGGGACTTTCTAACGTGGGAATAATCCCAACCGGGCACGGGCCAAACTCTATCTAATCGACACGTATCCTACTATATTACAGATACAAGGACAAACTAGCCCAAACTTCGTGTACAAGGCCGGTTCACATATTCTTCCATATATATATTCTTCAAGCCCATCTCCAATCGCGGCCCACCTCTGATCCGGTCAAATTCTGGTGATAACAGTCTCATCCGGACATTGTGTCAAAAGTGGGTACTTATACCACTCTTGTGCCATATGTCTAGATGTAAAGCACGCATGAACATAGGGGGAGTGCGGTTTAAATTTATTGAGCTATTCCTCCCCCCATAATGCATAAAGAAAACCAAAGCATATGCTATTCGTCAATCAAGTGACTATGAGCTTCATGTTGAGTTGTAGTCATGAGTCCTAGGTCTCTACGCGACCTCACACTACCAAACTCTTACACGGTGGCTTCGGCCACCAACCTCCTCCTTGAGGATTTTTTGTTCTTTTTCTTTTCTTTTCTTTTCTCTTCGTGTTTTTGTTTTTCGTTTCTTCTTTTCTCTTTGTTTCTTCATGGGAGATTCACCCAAGCTTGGTTTTTCTTGCTTTGATTCTTGCAAGCTTGGTTGGGTAGTACCTTAACAGTTCCGTCATCTAATCCTAAGCCATCATCTATCTCTTGAGCCAACTCAGTCTAAAAGCACAAGTCTACACCAAAATCTGAGTGTCTTTGAGTTTGGAGGCCGGTACTACCGCTTCTCAGGCCGGTACTACCGCTTTGGGCAATAATCTGATGAAACTGAATTTTGTCCCCAGAGCGGTACTACCGCCCGAGGTACCGGGTAAGTATCGGTAAGAGGTACTACCGCTTTTTACGAGCGGTACTACCGCTTGCGATTCATCCCAAACCACCACAAACCCCCTTCCACCTCGAGTCAACAGCGCCTCCAAGGTCAAGAACTCGAGGAGATCGGCCCCGATCTCCTCTTCCAGCCGCCGCCGGCCAAATCTCCTCCGTGGAGAAGCTTCCCCACCCCCTTCTCCGCCATGTCCTCCGGTATGAACCCTAATCTCTCTCTCTAGGGTGTGTTGAACTCCCTAGATGCATAGGCTAGGGTTTGATGGAGATTTATGGTGGAGAATCCCTCTTGGAAGCTCTACATGTGCGGGGATACTAGCTAGCAACAATGTGTGACACTATGAACTACTTTGCCATGTCCTCAATCTCGATCTAGATGTGCTGAGCTTGAGCAGTAGTACCGCTCATTCACAAGCGGTACTACCGGTTCGAAATTGCGGTACTACCGCTTTGGCTAGTTTCACCTATGTTGCTTGTTAGTGTCCTCTTTGATCCTTAATTTCGTGGCTTGTGCACTTATCCCCTATTCCCTCCCAAACCTTTGCTATTCACAGGAGCACCTAAGACCCGTGGTGGCAAGGTCAAGCCACCCTCTCGTCGTCATCGAGATGAAGACGAGCAAGAGGAGATTGTACCGGCAAGAACCACCAAGCGACAGAGGGAAGCAGTAGCGGGCACAAGGGGCCCTCAAAGATCAATGATTGACATCAAGAAATGCCAGTTCATGGAAGTACGAGGGGCCAATCCTTATTTGCTGCCAAGGAACGCTCGTCAATGCCCCAATCCCTATTTTCATCATGTCAACCAAGAGAGGATCTACAATGAGGTCTATGGGGCCAAAGAGTTCAAATGTTGCCCCCAATACTCCATCGGCATGGACAAGCTCAACTCCAACCTTGAGTACTTTGGAGAAGCGCTAGAGATATGTGATGAACAAGGACTTACACCTCTGATGACCTTCTCTCGCAATTTCTCCAAGGAGGTGATATGCCAATTCTAAGCCACGGCCGTGTTTCTTGAGGATGAAGGAGGCTTCCGCTCCCTGAAGTGGATGACGAGGGAACATGTGATGGAGGCCTCATGGGAGGAGTTTGCTAGAAGCATTGGTTATGAGCTCCCCGACAATGACTCAAACACCTTCCGGATTCATCTCCAAGCCAAGCCAATGGCCAAGGAGAAAATGGCCGATCTCTACATTCGAGGGAGGATGTTGTGTGGAAGCACCAAAGGCCTCCTACATGTCTACGACATCATGAACCGCATCTACCACAGCACCATCAACCCCAAGCACACTAACCATGATGAAGTGCATGGGTTCCTTGTGAACCTCCTTGTGCGCACTCATGAGATGAGGGGCGGCGGCAGGCAACTGGACGTCATGGACTACATTTGGCATGAGACGCGTGATTGTGCGTTTCTTCGCAAGCTTCCTCAGTATGCTCCTTACCTCATGAGGCTCATTTGTCTCAAGTGGGATCGAGAGGGCCGTGGAAATCTTCTTCAACAATGCCGCCCCAACATCACTATCCACAAGGAGAAGAGTCCTCTTGTTAAGGACCATGACCTTCCACGGTACGGCAAAGGGGCTCCCAAGGACAAGGACGAAGAATCCGATAGTGATGACTCCGACTATGTGCCCAACTCTGTCAAGACCAAGGGCCTCTTCGCCAGACTCACCGCTCGCCTCAAGAAGTCCTTTTGCTTCAAGAGGGGCCTTGAAGATAGGATGTATCAAGCTCACCACGACAACAAGAAGATCCGCCAACGCCAAAAGGCAATGATGAGGCATATGCAGCTTCCTGTCTCCGAGGGCTCCGAGGACAACATCACACCTCCCAGTGAGTGGAAGTCCAAGCTTACTTGGTCGAGTTCCGAGGACTCAATCCCCGAGCACATTGTTCGTCCCTCTCCACCACCTCATGGCAAGGGTCTTGCTCAAGATGAAAACGACGATGATGAAGACGATGAAGAGGAGGAAGATGTTGAGGATGAGGGCAATGAGGATGAAGATGACGACGACGAGGAGGATAATGATGATGACGAGTGATCCCCTTGGGGCGTTAGTATGCTCCTTCTCCCTTTTTGGTGTCTCGATGCCAAAGGGGGGAGAAGTTGATCTATTAGGATGGGAATTTGCATGGGGATGCCAAGGGCTTGGTGCTTCGTTTTGGTTCTTTCGGCCTTGGCATCAAACCTTCCCCTAGTTATTTGGAACTTAATTCGTATGTGTGCTTGCTACTCTATTTGTGGATCTCCCGATCCCCCAGTTTGTATTAAGACTTAATCGTTCGTAGCTTAATGGTCTTCACTATTTATCCTTTGATTGGTGATACGTCTCAAACATATCTATAATTTCTGATGTTCCATGCTAGTTTTATGACAATACCTACATGTTTTGCTCGCACTTTATAATGATTTCATGCATTTTCCGGAACTAGCCTATTAACAAGATGCCGAAGTGCCAGTTCCTGTTTTCTGTTGTTTTTCATTCCAGAAAGGCTGTTCGGGAAATATTCTCGGAATTGGACGAAACAAAGACCAAATATCTTATTTTCCCCGGAAGGTTCCAGAGCACCGAAGGAGAGTCGGAGGCGCGCAGCAGGGGGCCCACACCATAAGGCGGCGCGGGTGGCCCCCTGGCCGCGCCAGCCTATGGGGAGGGGGCCCCGTGGCCTCTCCGACTCCGCCTCTTCGCCTATAAAGTCCATCGTGACCTAAAAACTCGATACCAATTGACGGAACTCCAGAAAGACACCAGGGACGCCGCCGCCATCGCGAAACTCCGTTTCGGGGGACAGAAGTCTCTGTTCCGGCATGCCGCCGGGACGGGGAATTGCCCCCGGAGTCATCTCCATCGACACCACCGCCATCTTGATCGCCGTTGCTGTCTCCCATGATGAGGAGGGAGTAGTTCTCCCCCGAGGCTGAGGGCTCTACCAGTAGCTATGTGGTTCATCTCTCTCCCATGGTGTGATATTTATGTGATCATGAGCTTTGTATCACTATTAATCTATGTGCTACTCTAGTCATGTTATTAAAGTAGTCTATTCCTCCTCCATGATGTAATGTTGACAGTGTGTGAATCATGTAGTACTTGGCATATGTTATGATTGAATCTCTTATAGATTATGAAGTTAACTATTACTATGATAGTATTGATGCGATCTATTCCCCCTTTCATAGCTATTGTTGATAGTGTGTATGCTATGTTAGTACTCGGTCTAAATTGCAACGGTTTATTATGCACTCTAGAGGTTACTTTAATATGAACTCCGGATGTTGTGGAGCTTGTTTACTCCGGCTTGAGGTGTGCTTTTATAGCCCTACACAATGAATGGTGTTTGTGATCCAACAAGAGAGTGTAGAGTAGTTTTATTATGTGGTCATTGTTGAGAGTGTCCACTAGTGAAAGTAGGATCCCTAGGCCTTGTTTCTAAGCATTGAAACACCGTTTCCAACAAGTTCTGTTACATGTTTGCTTGCTGCCATCTTTATTTCAGATTGCAATTACTACTTACAATCATCCATATTACTTGTATTTTACTATCTCTTCGCCGAACTAGTGCACCTATACATCTAACAAGTGTATTAGGTGTGTTGGGGACACAAGAGACTTCTTGTATCTTAATTGCAGGGTTGCTTGAGAGGGATATCTTTGACCTCTACCTCCCTGAGTTCTATAAACCTTGGGTGATTCACTTAAGGGAAACTTGCCGCTGTTCTACAAACCTCTGCTCTTGGAGGCCCAACACTGTCTACAGGAATAGAAGCGTGCGTAGACATCAATTGGCTACATCAATTCTATGGAGGATTTCATTATTATGAGTTTGGGTTTTCTCAAGGCAAAGGTATGAAAAGTTTCACCCAAACTCTCCTATATGCACTTATACTTGCCTCCATAGTGTGCTTGTGCTACATGAGCTTGTCATATGTTCTTCTTAGCACTTGTGCTTGGTTTGTAGAATCTAGGGGGAGTTTCTCTCTAGGATGTGTGCATTTGTATACGAATGCATATTCTAAATATGCACACATCTAGGGGGAGCTTCGTCTACTCTTGCAAACCAAATACCTTATCATAATATCCTATGAATTATTGCAAATTCGTGTGTTGTCATCAAACACCAAAAAGGGGGAGATTGTAAGAGCAAGATCTATATCCCTTGTTTTGTGTGTTAGATAACAACACTCGAACAACTCTAACCGTGCACAAAGTTTGTCATTGATAGGTTTGCAAGGTGTACGATGCCCTCGCCGGACACATTATGATCAGAACACCGAATCGTAGTTCTTAGGCTTTCTGGTTTTGTGTGTGTGTCGCGAGGTAACATGGTAGGAGAGGAAAAGAGGAAAAAGCTGTTTTAGCCATAGCAGTACTACCCAGTACCAGGAGCGGTAGTACCGCTACCCCTACTGATACCGCCCTGAGATAGCGCTCTGAGGATTGCACACGAGATTGTCCCACAGAATAGGTTGCGGTACCTTTACGGTACCTTGAGCGGTAGTACCGCTTGCAAGCGGTAGTACCGCCCACGGTACCGCTCAAGTACCGTAACACGTTACGACAGTACCGCTCTGGTACCGCTCCGGTACCGCTTTGGATCCAGTAAGGTTTGGACCCTATTGCGGTACCTCAAGCGGGACCGCGAGTGGTAGTACCGCTATGTGTCCACGTGGACAAGTTCTGTGGGGATTCAAACTCAGAGCGGTAGTACCGCTTCCCAGAAGCGGTAGTACCGCTTAGGCAAAAACAACACATAACAGTTGGATTTGGAGGGACCTATAAAAAGGCCCCTTCTTCCCCAGCTCGATTTGAGCTCTCCTCTCTCTTTCCTCCATTGTTGCTGAGCTCAAAGTGAGGGGATCTCCCTATCCATCCAACCAATCTTGCTCATACTTTGAGGAGTGGTGGAGGAGACCCCGATCTATCATTCTACCGAAAGAAAGTTCGCCAATTCGTGATACTCCTTAGTGGATCTTGGTGGTAGGGTTCCTATTGTGGGACATTGGAGATGTGCAGCTATGTAAGCTAGCTTGGTGATGTACTAGCTCCATAGGGTGTTGGGAGCATCCTTGTGTGTGGAGCTCGCCCCAACCTTGTGAAGGAATCACCGCCTCGACCGGTGCCTTAGTGGAAGAGGGAGAGCACCTCCGTGGAGCTCTCTCGAGGAAGAAGGTGAGGCCTTCCTTCGTGGTGTGGCCGTCTAGTCTCTTGTGTGAGACTAGCACCTCCTCAACGCAGACGTACTTCCTATTGTGGAAGGAACTGCGGGAAACAAACCTCGCCTCGTCTCCGCACCCCCGGTTGTCTCGCTCCTTACTCTTACTATCTTGTTGATTCTTTTACTTGTTGCACTTGTCCTAGGATCATTGTAGGATCACCGCTATCGCTAAAGTTCTCACCTTTACCTTCCGTTGCACTAAAAACTTGAAAAAGACTAAAACTTGCCGTAGCGCCATTCACCCCCCCTCTTGTTCGCTACGATCCATTCAATAGTGTCGCAGTTTTTTGCGGTTGTAAACACTCCATATGCTAGCTTCTGGTACTGCGGGTACCACTGTTTTGATGGTGATAAGACTTCGCTGACGAAGTATACTGGCTGTTGTACTCCATGGAGTTTTCCTTCTTCTTCTCGTTCGACCACAAGGACTGTACTGACCACCTGAGGCGTGGCTGCGATGTATAACAGGAGAGGTTCCTTCTCCTTAGGCACCACCAAGATTGGTGGTGTCGAGATTGTGCATTTAAGATCTTCGAAAGCTCCGTCTGCTTCTTCGTCCCACTGGAACTTCTCTCCTTGTTTGATCAAAGTGTAAAACGGCAACACCTTTTCTCCTAGCCTGGCGACGAATCTGCTTAAAGCTGCGACTCGCTCAGTCAGCTGTTGTATTTCCTTCAACTTTGTTGGCTTCCTCATAGTGACGATGGCTTGGATTTTTTCTGGATTGGCCTCGATTCCTCTTGCTATAACTAGGAACCCGAGAAGTTCTCCCGCAGGAACGCCAAAGGAGCACTTTGTCGGGTTCAACTTGAGGCAGAACTTATCAAGGTTGTCGAAAGTTTCCTTCAGATCCTCGATCAAAGTTGACCCCTTCTTTGTTGTTATGACGACATCGTCGATATACACTTGTATGTTTTTGCCAATCTGTGTTGTAAGACACTTCTGCATCATCCGCTGGTATGTTGTTCCCGCGTTTTTCAAACCGAAAGGCATTGTTCTATAGCAGAACACGCCATAAGGTGTTATAAAAGTTGTTTTGACCTCGTCATCTTCTTTTAGTCTGATCTGATTATAACCATAATATGCGTCCAGGAAGGAAAGACGTTCACATCCTGTGGTGGAATCGATAATTTGATCGATCCTTGGGAGGGGAAAGTGATCCTTTGGACAATGTTTATTGAGACACGTGAAGTCGACGCACATGCGAAGGACTTTCGTGTTTTTCTTCGGGACCAGTATTGGGTTAGCTACCCATGTGTCCTCTGTATGCAGTTCTTTGATAAAGCCGGCCGCTCTGAGTCGGTTGATTTCTGACAACATAGCCTTGCGGTTTGGTTCCAAAAAACGCCGCAAGTGTTGTTTAACTGGTCTCGCTACTGGATCCAAATTGAGGTGGTGCTCGGCAAGTTCCCTGGGTACTCCTGGCATGTCAGTTGGACACCATGCGAAGATTTCCTAGTGCTCACGGAGGAACTCGATGAGCGCGCTTTCCTACGCGAGGTCCATGTTTGCCGCAATGGATGTCGTTTTCTTGGGATCTGTCGGGTGGATCTGTACCTCCTTAGAATTCTTGGTAGTGTCAAAGGTTGGTTCCTTGAGTGGCCTCCCTACATCTGGCAACACATCATAGTCAGTTGTTAACCTTGATTCCATATACTCTGCTTGCATCCCGAAAGTTTCTGACAGTCGATGAAAATCCTTGTCGCACTTATCAGCTAGCGCAAAACTTCCTTTTACTGTAATTGGTCCTTTGGGTCCAGGGAACTTCCATAACAAGTATGTGTACTGTGGTACCGCCATGAACCTGGCATAAGCTGGTCGTCCTAACAAAGCGTGATACTGCGACAGGAAATCCACAACTTCGAATTCTAGCCTTTCTATTCTGTAATTCTCTCGGGTTCCAAACTGAACTTCAAGATTGATCTTCCCCAGCGGATAGCTTGGCTTGTCTGGTGTGATACCATGGAAACGTGTGTCAGTTGGTTTTAGATTCGCCAAGGATATGTTCATTTTCCTCAATGTATCTGCATACATAAGGTTTAAGCTGTTGCCTCCACCTATGAATACTCGTGAAACGTCGAATCCTGCGATCACTGCTAGTAAAATTAGTGTTGACTGCCCTGGTCGAGGAACTTGCTGCGGGTGGTCCGCTATGGTGAAGCCAATATCCTGTCCCGACCAATCAAGTACTCGATTGTTGGTGGAGGCATCTTCTCGGCCATGAACATTTGTCGCAAGATTACTTTCTGAGCTCTGTTGGATGGCCTGGCTTTTTGAATCATCAAAACCGCGCCATTGGTATCGATATAAGGAGGTGGGTTTGGAGCCGCTATTCGCAGATGTTGTCGATTTGCATCCGCAATCGTGGGAGGTGGTGGAAGGTGTATCTCACTCCTTGGCCCTTGAGGGTTTCGCTGTGCTGCCTGCGCGTTAGCGTGCCCTGCATATCTGTTCAACGTCTGGAATGTTCGACAATCCTTCTGTAGATGTCCCGACTACCTCTTACCATTGTTGTCGAAATAAAAATGCATTTGACATGGTCCGTTCATCATATCCTCGGGAGATATATCTGGTCTCTGGAACCTCGGACCACTATTTTGCCTGTTGGGACGGGAGCCGTCCTTGTAGTCACTACGCTGCTCACCACTTTTTTGATAATCATCTCGATTGTTTCCACTGCTATTTCCTCGAAACCCAACCGATATTTGGCCAGGAGCATCATAATCTGAAAACTGTCGAGGAAATCGTCGCCTATTTTGAAAGTTTTGGCTGCGGTCCTCCTCAGGCGACCTATGCCTTTTGTTGTGAACAACATCTTCTCCGTCTGCCCACCGATTCGCTATTTCCATCAATGCTGATATTGTTTTTGGGTTGGTTCTTCCCAAATCCTCGACAAAGTCTCTCCTTCGAATACCAGCTACAAACGCATCTATTGCCCTCTCGTCAGATATGTTCTCTGCCGAGTTTTTGATTATGTTCCACCTCTGGATATACTTACTCATTGATTCGTCATACTTCTGCCTGCAAGCCCTCAACTCCTCCAACGATGCGGGTTTCTTGCACGTGGATCGGAAATTTTTCACGAATATATCCTCCAAGCTTTCCAGCTATCGATAGATCCCTCAGGCAGCTTCTTTATCCACGATCGTGCGACTCCACTCAAGTGTACTTGGATGCTCTGCATGGCTGTTGCTCTGGTTCCACCTATCAGCTTCAGCGTCTCGAGATAATCAACTAGCCAGTCCTCAGGATCTTGTAAGCCATCGAATTTTTTGAAATTATCGGGGCAGCTTAAATCCTGACGGGACCCGAGTTTTTCGGACTCGTCTCGTAAAACACGGGAGTCCACACATATCTTGTTCATCAACTTCTGGTGAATGTCGACGTTCTCTTCTGTCTTGTCGCGCTCTATCCACCCTTGCCTGAGTTGCTGCATCTCTTGCCCCGCTCGTTCTCGCGAGATCTTGCAATGCTGCAGTAGGTTGTGGACTATTTTGCCTTGCAGATCCTTCAGGAGGTGTAGTTGCGAATGCTGTTCCCATGGCTCCAACTCCTGCCATGGCCATGTTATACAACGCCTCTCTTGGATCTCCGGGAGGTGGCCTGGATGCAAGGATGAAAGCTTGCGTTGCCATGTATCCAGCTTCTGGTGTTTTGGGAATAATATTCCCCCTCGTGTCGATTGACATAAAGGACATGTCGAGGTTTTGAACTAGATTCTCCCTGTCAGCCTCAAGTATGTTTTGCAGCCGAGATCTTGCTCTGTTTCGAGCTGCTCTGTGACTATCTCCCGAAGTACCTGATTGTCGGCTCAACTCTGCCCTTCGCCTGCTTGACGCGGAAGCCGCGACTTGCCTTCTATCTAGCTCAATTTTCTATTTTTCGAGCTCCCGTCTGGTACGGGCAAGTCTATATTGGTACGCTTGTAACTCTCCAGGTGTCGCCGTTACGGTCATTGGCTCTGTGCCATAAATGGCTCTTGCAACTCTATCACATACTGCCTGCGGAAATTGCACCATCTCTCATGTTCCAGACCCAATATTTTGGTTCCCAAACCTCGCATGAGATCCGCGGGATCGACGTACGGATTTTCCGCGTTATCGAAGTTCTCTGATGTCTCCTCCTGTGGACGACTTGTATCTCCAATTGCATAGATTTGATGATATTTTGAAATTTGATATTTGTCGGTATTGGTGACACCGTCATATAGATCGGCGAAGACCTCTCCAACGGCAATGGATCTATCGATGAAGTTGAAGCTGTCGATGATGTCCGAGTCGCTGCTTATACCAGAGTCCGCAGACGACTCGAAGGACACGTCGCTGAAGATCTTAGTGAGCTTTTTTGCTTGCCATAGTGTTGATGAAGCGTGTTGGCGAAATCTCCTCGTCGCCTGACTCGATTGATGACGTCGAGTTCGAAAAATCGGAATCGATCTCCGGCAGTCCCGACGAAGTCGGAAACATGAGACGATACGATCCTTCTTTCTCGACGCGGAAGCGGAACTTTCTGAACATCATCTCCATGGGCTCCTCCAGATACTCATATGCATCCAAACGGGAGGGCGGGTGAGGAACAAAATCGACTAGATCAGTTTCGATCTGTTTACCTCTATCCATCGCGTTGCTTGCTTCCGAAGAAGTCGACGACCTTGAACGTGCCATCGATATCAGCTCCTTGTCGCCTCTAGTCCCCACAGACGGCGCCAATTGACAATGTATTAACTTGTCAGTGCCTACAAGTTGTAGACTAGGGTTTTGTTGGAAGTAGAGGGCAAGTAGATCTCGTGGGTTTCAGCCGGAAAAGTACTCGACTGTTTATGAAAACTAGGGTTGCGCCAACAATGATTCGATCCTCTCTTTGTCCCTCGACTCCCCCTTATATAGGAGGTGGAGTCGTGGGTTTTGTATTACACAAGTTTACATATTCCGGGAGACTCTCTGAGTTCACCCCGTAAAGTTACAAACCTCTACTTTCCTAATAAAACTCTATCTTTCCTTAACAACTAATTGGGCTTCCGAATCTTCATATTCTTCGACCTGTGGGCCTTCAGTAAACCCCGGGTACCATCTTCGGCAGGCCCATTAGGGATGCCTATGTCAGGCGGTGCCGAAGGAAGAGTGATGGATGAAGAGAGATGTGTCGCAGCGTGATGATTGAAAGCCTACCGAGGTGATGAATTGGGCAAATATTTGGAACCAAGCACGTGGTGCTTGTTTTAAACCATATAAGGATTTTTTGAGAAGACATACATGATTAGGAGAAGCGGAATCTTCAAATCCTTTTGGCTATTGGCAATAAACAAATTTCATTGAGATTACCGTGTAGGAAAGTGTTTTTAACGTCCAATTGATGAATGGGCCAATGGGAAGAAACATCGATGGACAGAACAAGGCGTATGGTGGATGGTTTGACGACGGGACTGAACGTTTCTTCATAGTCGATGCCTTGCTCTTGGCAGAAACCGCAAAAAACCCATCGAGCTTTGTAACGTGCGAGAGAGCCATCAGAGTTGTATTTGTGGCGATATACCCATTTACCGCTAACAACGTTAGCGCCGGATGGAGAGTGAATGAGGCCCCATGTGTTATTGAAGATAAGAGCATCGAATTCTTCGCGCATTGCTTTGGCCCAATTGGGATCTTGGAGAGCGGAGCGATAGGTGCGAGGGATGGGAGATATAGGGCGATCGCGGAGAAATTGTTAGCGCGTGTCCGCATAGGGTGTGGGTTGGCTGGCGGTGGTACGGGGACATCATGAGAGGGAATGGCCGGTGATGGCGTGGAAGGAGCGGAGGATTGTTGGGTGGAGACAGAGGCAGGAGTAGGGTGCTGCATTGGTGAATCGGAGACGGAAGGGGTGTCTGTCGGCTGCCGTGGCAGAGAAGCTGGGGAAAAGTCTGCCGTGGCAGGCTGCCGCGGCAGAGAAGCCGGTGAAAAGTCTGCCGTGGCAGGCTGCCGCGGTAGAGAAACAGAGCAAGGATCTACCGTGGGAGCGCCGGGGAAAGAAGAGAAGGGAGAGCCGGGGATCAAATGGTCGTGAGGAAAGTCGTAGGAAGGAAGATCGGGCAAAGGGATGCTGGAGAAGGGGAAGACGGCCTCATCGAAGGTAATGTGGCGAGATATGAAGACGCATTCAGATTGGAGATCGAGACACCGGTAGCCACGATGTTGGGTGGGGTCGCCAATGAAAACGCAAGGAACAGATTGTGGTTCGAGTTTGTGGCTGGTTTGAGCTTCGATATTGGGGTAGCAAAGGCAACCAAAAACCCTAAGGTGATCGTAGGTGGGAGGGGTGAAAAAGAGAGCTTCATGGGGAGTAGAGACACAAATCGATTTGGTGGGGCGCAAGTTAAGAAAATGAGTGGAGATTATGTTGTTTGTGGTGCGAATGGCGCGCTCAGCTTTTCCATTTTGTGGGGAGGTGTAGGAGCAGGAGAAACGAAAGAGAGTGTCGTGGGGAAGAAAGAGATCACGGTTCTTTTTATTGTCGAATTCCCGTCCATTAGATGTTAGCAATTTTTTGGTTGAAGTGAGTGTTAACATAGGCTTGAAAGAAGCAGAAAACATCACGAACATCAGATTTGACATTGAGGGGGTAGGTCCACATGAAGTGAGTAAAATCATCAACAATTATTAAATAAAATTTATAGCCTGAGGGTGTAGCAACAGAGGCGGTCCAAAGATCGCAGTGTAGAAGGAAAAAGGGCCTAGGTGATGAACTAGTAGATGATGAAAAAGGTAATCTAACATGCTTCCCTAGCTGACAAGCTCACCGGCGAGCAACGACGGGCAACACAGGAGAGCCGGGAGCAACTTAGGGCTGCGGCTGGCCCTGGTCCCTCCGAGCGATGGCCCGCAAAGACTCCGGCACGCACGTCCGATGCTGGTGCAAGGGCGTGCCACCTGACCTATACCTGGTCAGGAAGGTGATGGAGATGCCTCGCTTAGTTTCCTGCATGGCATACACGTAAACATTAAATACGAGCCTCGATCGGCTCTCAGGTTGTCCTGTGAATCGGCTCAAGGAGCCGATCCACCCATGATTCATACGAGGTGTACGAATATATGATGGTCCTGCTTGATCAAGATACAGCAAAAATGATCTACGACGATTTGGGGTTTTCACCGCATAATCGAAACGTCCTACTCACGATTGGGCCTCGCGGCCGCGCACGGTGATCGTAAGCCGATCCTAGACAGGGCCTAAAAACCAACACGAGGTTGATCCCCGGAACATCCTGTCTAGGGCTAGCAAACTACACCCTACGCGCTGCTGGATCCTCCAACCCTTTGTAAGGCCTAACTATGCAGATATTAAACTAATCCTTGAAGAACAAGGAGCAACCATAACGGATCGGATCTACTGAATAATGATCAAGCGGGGTGCCGCCCCTACACCTAAGATAGGTGTAAGGGCGGGTAGATGTCTAAGGGTTGCACTACGACAGCATATGATACGAAGAACAATGCTAACCCTAACACATCTAAGATAACTACGTTGCTCGCTGTGGTGACCCGGCATACCACTGCATGGTGTAGTATGCAAGTCTGATATAACACCAATGAAACACAGTTCCACGGGTATTATATCGCTCAGAGTGGTACAACAGAAACATATGCGGGTCCAAGGCATGTCTATAGAATTACAACATTGACTCTTTACAAAAGATCCACACAGCCTCCTACTTTACAATGAGGTAAAACTGCGAATAAACTCCAGAAGAACGACTCGTAGTCTAGTCTTATCACGAACTCTATTTGTAGAGTATTTCACTTACTACAGAGGCTAAGAATAGACTCTAGCTAAATAGGAGCTAGGTTTAGGAAGCTAGTTCCCTTCTATGGCTAAACTAGGTTTTCTCCTTGTTGGATGTGGTATTTGACTCCTCTGACAGGTTCCTGTATCTTGAAGTAGTTGTTGACTCCTCGTTCTTCGAGTGCACTGTAGATCCTCCTTCGATGCTTCCATATCTAAGCAGGGGATTTAAGAGTGGGATGAGTACGAGCGTACTCAGCAAGTTCATTATAGGAAAGAGGTGTTTAATGCACTAGCTACAGCATTAGACCAGAAAGTCTAATACCAATGCAAGTTTTCATAACCATTTCTTCAAAAGGTTGCTTTTATTCAGAAGAACTATGTCCGTCAGCCTTCACCGGTTTACTAGAACTTCATGGAGCTCCTTTCCGGCCGCGTTCGCGATTCCATATCCGGAACAGGGAGTGACAGTCACGGTTCTTTACACTCTGCAGAGGTGTGTTGCTTTACCCATAAGAGATCTTAACCTTGGTGCCAACCGAGTCTAGTTCTCGTCCACACTTCCTTTGGTGTGAGGCCCGGTATAAGGTCTAGCCAATCATGTTCCTCCGCTACCTCAAACACCCACCCTTTGTTGCATGCCCCGACCCTGGGTCCTCGCCGGTCCCATTATTCCCACTCACGGGTGGACCCCGACCACGACGACAGTTTGGGATCGAACCAAACTCCTTCGCCGGTAGCTGCAACCCATCATAGACCGCAATACCGTGGGGACTTTAGGCTTCCCCAGCCCACCGCTTGCACTTCGAGCGACAAGTGTCTACGGACTATGCCGTGGGGACTTAAGGCTTCCCCAGCCCACCGCTTGCCCTGACAGATACAAGTGTCTACGGTAAAGCGCATCCGTTGATGAACGAGAGGTGGAAACACTTTTGACTACTCCGTCCCACTCCGGATCTTATGGTTAACACGGATATTATGGCACAAGAATCACTGGCGACATTTGTTGTTTAATCCTAGATGGATATAAGCCCGTGCAATGGAACCTCCACCATATCCACACAATCCATGGTTCCATTGCCCACCACATAGTCATATTCATAGTTATGAAAGTAGTGGTTTTGATTTTTGTGCAATAGTGATAACCATAATACTTTGCAAGTAATTTGATAAAAATACTCAAATGACATGAGCAAGTGATGAACTTGCCTTTCTTGGCTACAAGATTATGCAGACAAGGTCTTCGATGCGTAATAACTCCAAATTCTGAAATAGCATCATCGTCCGGTAAGGACGATGTTTAAAAGATTGGCAAGGATGCAATAATGCATAAGAATGAGATGCAATCGCTCTAAGCGTGACCTAACCCCGATGATTTAGGATCAGTGAGTTGTAATGATTGGTTTAGGGTGTGTTGCACTTTTAGAGTGATTCACATACAAGGTTCTTATTCAGGTATGGTTACTTGGTATTATAAACAGGTAGATAATAAAGCATAATATTCAATTGAGCACACAAAGAATGATAATTGGCATAAAGTTAACATGTAAAGAACAGTTGTCATTTTTAGTACTATATGGTATGGTAAATGATTACTTGTTATATTCTTCAAAAGAATAACTTTTGAAGAACATGTTCTTTAATAAAGAACAAGTATGACAATTGGGTTTTACGGTTTGTTATAATTTATTCTGGTTTCAAGTAGTTTCTGGAGTAA
Source organism: Lolium perenne (assembly GCF_019359855.2). Taxonomy (NCBI): domain Eukaryota; kingdom Viridiplantae; phylum Streptophyta; class Magnoliopsida; order Poales; family Poaceae; genus Lolium; species Lolium perenne. Next base: position 302,872,960 of record NC_067250.2, on the reverse strand, counting down.
GTATAAGATAGATCACAACATAGTTGGATTCATCAGCAACTAGGGCTTGTTAGGTTGAGATAAGCTTAGGCATCCTAAGCATTTCATTATTCATGGTTGTTGTCAAGGTTGGTTTATTTTGCTAGCGATAGCTGGCTAGGGTTTATAGGTCCTTATAAGCAGGGTTGGTGATGATTCCCTCGTTGCTTCAAAAGAATAACTTTTGAAGAACATACTTCTTAAATAATAAGAAGTATATCAATTAGGGTTGAAGTGATCTAGGTTTTACTGTTGGTTCTATTAAGTAAGGAGTAGTTGACTCCTGAATAGGATGGTTCATAATTATGAAGTATTTGTAGGGTTCAGTGGACTATGGTTATGTAATGCTAATTATTGGGTCTAGATGCTATTTGGGTTCATCACCATGGTGTGATGCTAAACATGGATGAATAAGGATGATGGTGTTGATACTAGGATCTAGGGTTTTCACTTGGTTGACCTCACTAGATTAACTAGGTCTGATGAAGATGAACAGGTGGGATACCCATGTATTAGTGATAGGTCTTCTACATTTTATGTGGCCAAGACAACTATTTAGTTGCTACTATGTTTCTATGATTTGAAAGAGGGTATCATGATCACATGTTCAAACTTTGGGTTTAGGTTAGAAACAAATTAGGGTTCACATATAATAATGGAACTAGGGTTCCTAATTAATTTAGGGTTTTAGAGTTCAACATGAAATGATAGGATTATAATATTATTCCATATGGAATTAGGGTTTGCTAATAACCCTATGATTATTGGATTAATAACTTCATTGATAAAGTTGAAGTTATTAATAAATTTGAAATAAAAATAATATTAAGTTTGATATTTTATTATTTTAAATAATTAATAATTAAGGTATTTATTAATTCATGGTTTTAAATCCTCCTAATAAGGATTTTATAAGTTAATGGAAAAGGAAATTAATTTTAATGATTTCCTTAATTACTTACTGGTTTTTATTTATTTTATGAAGTTTTCCTTATTATTGAATTTTAATTGTATTTTAGAATTAAAATTAAAGACTTAAATAACAAGTATTAAACAATTAAATTTTTATTAAAAATAAAAATTTCATTTTATATTTTTATTGGATAGGGTTTAAACTTCTAAGAATTTTGATATCTTATTTGTATTTTTCTGAATTATCATGAATTTTATAAATTAATGCAAAGTTTAAGTAATTAATGGAATTTGAATTTGAATCGAAATGGCTAAACACACCCGGGCTAGTGATTCCCAGGGACACGAGACGGTGGGGTCGTGTCCACCTCATCTGCCACGCAAGCTTTGACCAAGTCAAAATCGCTGGCGTGGCGATGGACACGGTGGCCGGCGGCAGTGAGCGACGGCGCCGATGATCCGAGGCGCGAGAGGACGGGCGACTAATCTCGTTCGATCCAGCACGCAAGGGTGAGCTATTTGGTGGCGGCGCCGCTACTCAATGGTCACCGGAGCGGCGGCGGCGATGATGTCTGACGGCGGCGGACACGGCCACACGATGCTAAGAGGCTACGGGCGACAAGGGGATGTAATAATAGGCTCCTGAGATTCGTATGATCACCTTGAGGCTTCCTGTAGGGTCGCCGATGTCGATTGAAGACGGAGGTGTCGCGGCGGTCGCCGTTTCTCTCTCAGTACCGCGAAAGGGATCGGCTCAATTCTTCCTCCTCCGAGCTTCCCTCGGCATGAGACTGCACCAGATGAACGAGGATGTCGAGACGCTCCTCCTGGGCCTATCGGTTGGCTCCGGGGTGGTCGGAAATGGTGGGGCTAGATGGTTTGCCGGCGAGCTAGGGTTTCGGCATGGCAACGAGAAAGAAGAAAATGGGGCGCTAGGGTTTGCTTCCCCGTATTTATACGGTCTCCGATGGTCGTCGTCGAGCTCGTGGTCAAGAACGGTGGCCGGGACGTGTCCCAATTCGTCGTCGTGTCGACCCCCTGCGCGTCCAGCGACGGAGACGAAGACGACGACGTCTTCTCGTCTATATCCACACGAAGGGTTACGTGGGCTGGCGTTGGGCTGCTGCTTGGGCCGCGTGGGTGGACTTCTGCTGGGCCGGTTGTTGGGCTGCTGCGCTCTGGTGAGGTCCAGGTAAGCCCTTTCTTCTTTTTCTCTTTTATTATTTTCTGGTTTGTATTTCTATTTTGAATTCAGATTTGAATTCATATTTTAACTCTTTTCTGTTTTGCAGGCATTCGACAATTTGTATTAGGATTTGATAACAATGGTCAGTGCGTTATTTTATTGTTCAGGACAAATGTGTAATGCATGATTATGTTGGTATCCTTGTGGTTTCTTTTTAAATTTTTAATTTAGCTATGAATTTATGTGGTCTTTGAAATTCCTTTTCCTCCTTGCAACACAACTTTCTTTTGAATTATTTAAAGTGTATATTTGGTGCTCAAAGCATTTTAAAGTTTATTATGAGGTTTTGGTTTCTTAATTGAGAGTTTGTTTCACTTACATATTATTTTATGGGATTACCTATTTATTAGAGTTTTGTAAATTCTCTTATAACCCCCTTTTATTAAGGTTGATGCTATTATTATATTTAGAAGTATCAAAGTAGGTATTTGTTCCATCATGGCTGATCTTGGTTACAAAGATAAATAATTGATCACTACCCATATGGTTTTAATATAGGGTTTATCATTGGGAGTCTCTTGTGTTTAACAATTGAGGTATAGGATTGGATTTAATGAACAAGTAGGGTTCTAATCAGATTCACCTAATTGTAATTGGCTTGAATCTCAATTATGGTCTGGTTTTATAATATGATCATCATAGTGATACACAAACTAGGGTTAAGATTTAATTCTAGGTTATAGAGATGGGATGACACCATATTGCATGTGCTAGGGTTTTATCTCCCCTAACCATGATAAGGTGGTTACTTGCTTAATATTTCATGTGCTTCCCTAATTACTAAGGACTTGAGAATTGGTTTTATCTTGTACCAATTAACTCCTATTATTATTCCCAACTTATCATTAAAGTAACTACATTGATTATAGTTCTTTTTATAGTTAACTTTGGTCATATGGATGTATGGTTTCTCACCATATAGAGTATAGTGTTTAACTCTAAGGTTTTCTTATGTTTCTTAAATGAAGAATATGTGGAATGTAGATATGGTAGAATTCTACTTATGATCACCAATTGAATCACAAGTTAGGGTTGGAATATAAGTCTAGGTTTGTTTACTAGTTACCTCCCTATGATTTCATGTGGGGAATAATATCTAATAATCATATTAGGGTTTAAATTATCCTCACATCTCTCAAGAGCATGATTGGTCTCTCTCATTTGGGAAGGACTTCAACACTAACCTAAGTTTAGGCTCCATAGATAATGATGTGATCATCAATATCTAGGTTTAACATAATTGGGTTCTCTCTCTAGGGATAATGATTTGAATACTTGGATGTATATCCAAGGTTTAGCTCAAGGTTTGTTATTGCTTCTCTAATAATTATAATAGAACTCTCACCTCTCTAGGTTTGATGTATATTATTATGTAGTAGAGAGGATTATATATTTCTAGAGTTTATCTCCTTGTCTTGCTTCCAAGAATGAAATAAAATAAATACCATGAGATTCATGGTAGGATCATGGATTAGTTTAAGACATGGAGAAGATAAGTGAAGAATAGTTTCTTCAATTATTGTTACTTAATTTCCAATTAAATGGATGTTCACATGTTATGGCTAGGAATATCATGTTGTGATATTTAATGAGATCAGGTAGTTGATCATTGAGTAAAGTGTTGTTGTGTTGATTATTAGTTCCATTTGATCTAACCCCTTAGATCAAATCTTCTCTACCCAAAACAAGGTTTAAGCAAAGTCACATTGAGGTTTATAACGCTTGACTTGATGAGCTACTTCAATTCCACCAAGGTCAAGTGAAACTTCAGTTACTGTGACTGTTTTACTTTAAAGCGCGAAAATTCCCCAGATTTTCTATGCATGAATGCAATGCACACATCTGTTTCCTCTATTTTTGTAACCCCATTACCTGGGATATTACAGTCTCTACCCCTTAAACTAAACTTCGTCCTCGAAGTTTGATCTCTCTCACGTTTCCGGAGTGTGGATCTGACTTGTGCAGACTTAAACTTTTCTCGAACTCCGTAGTGATCTTACTGGATATAATTGAATACATCTCTTTTCCAGATTCTTCCTGGAATCCATTAGTGTTTGACATCCAACAACTATTACTTCCTTTACTTCCATGATTTCCTCCAATATTATAAGCTTGTTTCCTTTCTCATTGAATATTCAATGATTAAGACTTCTTCTTGTCCTGACAGTCTTAATTGAGGACTAATTGGATAACATTCTCCTATTTGATAAAATAGGTCTTTGTTTTTCCCTTACTACCAAAATTGCAGTAATGGTGCTTAATAAGGTACTAACTATGGAATTGGTCGTGATGGTTTATTTTTCTAATAATGGATTAGACTTATATAGTCTATCCAATCATGGTTTATAATTCATACCTATAACTATTTTGGGTTCTTTAGGTTCCATAAAAGGAATCATTCTAATGGACTTTAGTTTTGGGTATAGTCAACATCCTTCAGTCTTGGGCATTCCAAAGTTTTATTTGGTCTACAGTATTTCCTTCATCCAACTTCTTTATGTTTGACTTACTTGAGCTTAAGTACTTCTGAGTAGATATTACATACTTGCTCAAGTTATAATCCACTTCTTACATCCTCGAGGTATGAACCTCGGCTTCTGGTCTGACCTTCTTCTGAAGGTATTGTTCAACAATCTTATGAAAATAAGATCGAACTTCCTCTCAGTTCAGACCTTCTTCTCTATCTTACTCAAAGTATTGAGTCATTATACATCCAACTCAATATTTTACTCTACCCCTTAGAGTTTTCTTATGGTCTTCAACTCCTTTTCTTCCAACTATTGGACTTATGGTTGGAATATTGGTCTGGTTCTAACTTATGGGTTTTACTTCTTCTAAGGTCTCGTGAAGAATGTTTGTGGTGTATCCACTCAATTGTGGACATCCAATGTGAATCCATCAACTAAATGATTATAGATCTAGCTATTTGGCCGGCAAAATTTTTATTTGTTCACAAACTTTTGTTACAATTAACTAACTCGTGGACTATTTGTAATACCAACTGATACCAGCTGTGGTTATTATACCAACTGTGGCTATTTGATATCTAAAAATAGATTCTGTTATAGATTCTGATCATCTGGACGAGACATCTTCTGCTTTATCTCGCAATATTGATCCTATACCAATTGTGGTCTTCTGATATCAACTATGGTCTTCTTATATCTGCTATGGTTTCATAGGTCATCTTTCTTCATTCAGGGTTTATTTTGCAAGAAAACCACTATGAATATAGTATCCAAGGTGATTTCCCATGCATTCCCTCTTCTATATTAATTATGGATCTGCTTGAGCTTCACCATAATCATTATCTTTCTCACCTTCATGCTTCTTATGTACTAGAGTACTCCTCTATTGAGGTAAGCATGAGTTTCTAATTGTACTTCCTTCAGAGTATTGTGGTTACTTCCCTCAACTTTACTTCCCTTCTCTGATGAACCTTCATCTTGTTTTCGGAATCTTCCAGAATTCGTCGCTTCCTCACACGTTTACCATTACCCTCTAGATCTTTAACATCAAGTAGGAACTTGATATTGCAACATGCATTTGCATATCAAAGTCTAACTTCATGTATGGATCTAGTCAAATAATGAAAATTCAATAAAAATCCAAGAAGATTCAGCTTTGTGCTTATAATACACACCATCATAAACCTGAATATAATAGTTGAGTAAGACATCTCTAAACATCAGGCTGAGATGTGTAGTATACAACACCACATAATATAGGTTTATATCGTGATACTTAGCGCGAATATATGGAAGTCTACTATTTGTTTCAACCTTTACCTTAATTGCACATTTGCAATGAGATAAACTTGGATCAAAGTGGTCTAGGATAGTTGTGGTTGACCTAATTTTGTTTGGAAGTACTAACAAAGTATTATACCATATATAAGTGCTATTGAGGATTATTTTGTATGATACCACTAGTTCTAATATGGTTATTCTGAATACATATTTATTAGGATATAGTTCCTATACTTCTAAGCGTTTCTACCATAAGCATATGGTCATGATGTGCTTGGCACACTTCCCATGGTTTCGGAACATAGTACTTGCACTATTGTCTGGCTTCTTATTGTTCTCTTCCTAAATGTTTATGATGTTCTATTCCATCACATAATGATTCTCAAGTGAATCATATGTGATTACTATTTCTACCATGTAAGTAGATATATTTTATTCCTATCTTTCTTCCTTACTTCCCATGATTGACTCATCATGATCTATACTACCTTAAATAACTTATAGTTATCACTTACTATCAATTATTTCACATGACTAGATAATTTTACTTACTCATTACTTAACTTGGTCTACATCTTCTATTAAGATATCTTAATTATCTTCATCACTTGATATAACTTCTAGTGCAGGTCTGAGTAATTCTTGTTTAACTATAACCTGTGTTGGTACACATCTTCCAATAGGATATTTTCCTTATGGTTGTATCCTCTCTTTGGACTACCATGTATTGTATACCAGCTGTGATCTACTCATCTATTGTTTTAAGGACTTATTGATATACTACATGTTTGAGATAGCTGACTAACTTTACTTTGGAAAGATTGGTAAGAAATGTTGACTCAAGTGTGTCAGGATTATTCTCAAGTGAATATCCATCTCAAGTCATTAGAAGATTTGGTTTAACTAAGACAACTTCCTATAGACACTACCAATCCTATAGGTCTCCTTTAAAGGGTTTTAATCCTAAGGTCAAAGCATTTGCTCTGATACCAACTGTGGTGACCCGGCATACCACTGCATGGTGTAGTATGCAAGTCTGATATAACACCAATGAAACACAGTTCCACGGGTATTATATCGCTCAGAGTGGTACAACAGAAACATATGCGGGTCCAAGGCATGTCTATAGAATTACAACATTGACTCTTTACAAAAGATCCACACAGCCTCCTACTTTACAATGAGGTAAAACTGCGAATAAACTCCAGAAGAACGACTCGTAGTCTAGTCTTATCACGAACTCTATTTGTAGAGTATTTCACTAACTACAGAGGCTAAGAATAGACTCTAGCTAAATAGGAGCTAGGTTTAGGAAGCTAGTTCCCTTCTATGGCTAAACTAGGTTTTCTCCTTGTTGGATGTGGTATTTGACTCCTCTGACAGGTTCCTGTATCTTGAAGTAGTTGTTGACTCCTCGTTCTTCGAGTGCACTGTAGATCCTCCTTCGATGCTTCCATATCTAAGCAGGGGATTTAAGAGTGGGATGAGTACGAGCGTACTCAGCAAGTTCATTATAGGAAAGAGGTGTTTAATGCACTAGCTACAGCATTAGACCAGAAAGTCTAATACCAATGCAAGTTTTCATAACCATTTCTTCAAAAGGTTGCTTTTATTCAGAAGAACTATGTCCGTCAGCCTTCACCGGTTTACTAGAACTTCATGGAGCTCCTTTCCGGCCGCGTTCGCAGTTCCATATCCCGGAACAGGGAGTGACAGGTCACGGTTCTTTACACTCTGCAGAGGTGTGTTGCTTTACCCATAAGAGATCTTAACCTTGGTGCCAACCGAGTCTAGTTCTCGTCCACACTTCCTTTGGTGTGAGGCCCGGTATAAGGTCTAGCCAATCATGTTCCTCCGCTACCTCAAACACCCACCCTTTGTTGCATGCCCCGACCCTGGGTCCTCGCCGGTCCCATTATTCCCACTCACGGGTGGACCCCGACCACGACGACAGTTTGGGATCGAACCAAACTCCTTCGCCGGTAGCTGCAACCCATCATAGACCGCAATACCGTGGGGACTTTAGGCTTCCCCAGCCCACCGCTTGCACTTCGAGCGACAAGTGTCTACGGACTATGCCGTGGGGACTTAAGGCTTCCCCAGCCCACCGCTTGCCCTGACAGATACAAGTGTCTACGGTAAAGCGCATCCGTTGATGAACGAGAGGTGGAAACACTTTTGACTACTCCATCCCACTCCGGATCTTATGGTTAACACGGATATTACGGCACAAGAATCACTGGCGACATTTGTTGTTTAATCCTAGATGGATATAAGCCCGTGCAATGGAACCTCCACCATATCCACACAATCCATGGTTCCATTGCCCACCACATAGTCATATTCATAGTTATGAAAGTAGTGGTTTTGATTTTTGTGCAATAGTGATAACCATAATACTTTGCAAGTAATTTGATAAAAATACTCAAATGACATGAGCAAGTGATGAACTTGCCTTTCTTGGCTGCAAGATTATGCAGACAAGGTCTTCGATGCGTAATAACTCCAAATTCTGAAATAGCATCATCGTCCGGTAAGGACGATGTTTAAAAGATTGGCAAGGATGCAATAATGCATAAGAATGAGATGCAATCGCTCTAAGCGTGACCTAACCCCGATGATTTAGGATCAGTGAGTTGTAATGATTGGTTTAGGGTGTGTTGCACTTTTAGAGTGATTCACATACAAGGTTCTTATTCAGGTATGGTTACTTGGTATTATAAACAGGTAGATAATAAAGCATAATATTCAATTGAGCACACAAAGAATGATAATTGGCATAAAGTTAACATGTAAAGAACAGTTGTCATTTTTAGTACTATATGGTATGGTAAATGATTACTTGTTATATTCTTCAAAAGAATAACTTTTGAAGAACATGTTCTTTAATAAAGAACAAGTATGACAATTGGGTTTCTGGTTTGTTATAATTTATTCTGGTTTCAAGTAGTTTCTGGAGTAAGTATAAGATAGATCACAACATAGTTGGATTCATCAGCAACTAGGGCTTGTTAGGTTGAGATAAGCTTAGGCATCCTAAGCATTTCATTATTCATGGTTGTTGTCAAGGTTGGTTTATTTTGCTAGCGATAGCTGGCTAGGGTTTATAGGTCCTTATAAGCAGGGTTGGTGATGATTCCCTCGTTGCTTCAAAAGAATAACTTTTGAAGAACATACTTCTTAAATAATAAGAAGTATATCAATTAGGGTTGAAGTGATCTTGGTTTTACTGTTGGTTCTATTAAGTAAGGAGTAGTTGACTCCTGAATAGGATGGTTCATAATTATGAAGTATTTGTAGGGTTCAGTGGACTATGGTTATGTAATGCTAATTATTGGGTCTAGATGCTATTTGGGTTCATCACCATGGTGTGATGCTAAACATGGATGAATAAGGATGATGGTGTTGATACTAGGATCTAGGGTTTTCACTTGGTTGACCTCACTAGATTAACTAGGTCTGATGAAGATGAACAGGTGGGATACCCATGTATTAGTGATAGGTCTTCTACATTTTATGTGGCCAAGACAACTATTTAGTTGCTACTATGTTTCTATGATTTGAAAGAGGGTATCATGATCACATGTTCAAACTTTGGGTTTAGGTTAGAAACAAATTAGGGTTCACATATAATAATGGAACTAGGGTTCCTAATTAATTTAGGGTTTTAGAGTTCAACATGAAATGATAGGATTATAATATTATTCCATATGGAATTAGGGTTTGCTAATAACCCTATGATTATTGGATTAATAACTTCATTGATAAAGTTGAAGTTATTAATAAATTTGAAATAAAAATAATATTAAGTTTGATATTTTATTATTTTAAATAATTAATAATTAAGGTATTTATTAATTCATGGTTTTAAATCCTCCTAATAAGGATTTTATAAGTTAATGGAAAAGGAAATTAATTTTAATGATTTCCTTAATTACTTACTGGTTTTTATTTATTTTATGAAGTTTTCCTTATTATTGAATTTTAATTGTATTTTAGAATTAAAATTAAAGACTTAAATAACAAGTATTAAACAATTAAATTTTTATTAAAAATAAAAATTTCATTTTATATTTTTATTGGATAGGGTTTAAACTTCTAAGAATTTTGATATCTTATTTGTATTTTTCTGAATTATCATGAATTTTATAAATTAATGCAAAGTTTAAGTAATTAATGGAATTTGAATTTGAATCGAAATGGCTAAACACACCCGGGCTAGTGATTCCCAGGGACACAGACAGGTGGGGTCGTGTCCACCTCATCTGCCACGCAAGCTTTGACCAAGTCAAAATCGCTGGCGTGGCGATGGACACGGTGGCCGGCGGCAGTGAGCGACGGCGCCGATGATCCGAGGCGCGAGAGGACGGGCGACTAATCTCGTTCGATCCAGCACGCAAGGGTGAGCTATTTGGTGGCGGCGCCGCTACTCAATGGTCACCGGAGCGGCGGCGATGATGTCTGACGGCGGCGGACACGGCCACACGATGCTAAGAGGCTACGGGCGACAAGGGGATGTAATAATAGGCTCCTGAGATTCGTATGATCACCTTGAGGCTTCCTGTAGGGTCGCCGATGTCGATTGAAGACGGAGGTGTCGCGGCGGTCGCCGTTTCTCTCTCAGTACCGCGAAAGGGATCGGCTCAATTCTTCCTCCTCCGAGCTTCCCTCGGCATGAGACTGCACCAGATGAACGAGGATGTCGAGACGCTCCTCCTGGGCCTATCGGTTGGCTCCGGGGTGGTCGGAAACGGTGGGGCTAGATGGTTTGCCGGCGAGCTAGGGTTTCGGCATGGCAACGAGAAAGAAGAAAATGGGGCGCTAGGGTTTGCTTCCCCGTATTTATACGGTCTCCGATGGTCGTCGTCGAGCTCGTGGTCAAGAACGGTGGCCGGGACGTGTCCCAATTCGTCGTCGTGTCGACCCCCTGCGCGTCCAGCGACGGAGACGAAGACGACGACGTCTTCTCGTCTATATCCACACGAAGGGTTACGTGGGCTGGCGTTGGGCTGCTGCTTGGGCCGCGTGGGTGGACTTCTGCTGGGCCGGTTGTTGGGCTGCTGCGCTCTGGTGAGGTCCAGGTAAGCCCTTTCTTCTTTTTCTCTTTTATTATTTTCTGGTTTGTATTTCTATTTTGAATTCAGATTTGAATTCATATTTTAACTCTTTTCTGTTTTGCAGGCATTCGACAATTTGTATTAGGATTTGATAACAATGGTCAGTGCGTTATTTTATTGTTCAGGACAAATGTGTAATGCATGATTATGTTGGTATCCTTGTGGTTTCTTTTTAAATTTTTAATTTAGCTATGAATTTATGTGGTCTTTGAAATTCCTTTTCCTCCTTGCAACACAACTTTCTTTTGAATTATTTAAAGTGTATATTTGGTGCTCAAAGCATTTTAAAGTTTATTATGAGGTTTTGGTTTCTTAATTGAGAGTTTGTTTCACTTACATATTATTTTATGGGATTACCTATTTATTAGAGTTTTGTAAATTCTCTTATAACCCCCTTTTATTAAGGTTGATGCTATTATTATATTTAGAAGTATCAAAGTAGGTATTTGTTCCATCATGGCTGATCTTGGTTACAAAGATAAATAATTGATCACTACCCATATGGTTTTAATATAGGGTTTATCATTGGGAGTCTCTTGTGTTTAACAATTGAGGTATAGGATTGGATTTAATGAACAAGTAGGGTTCTAATCAGATTCACCTAATTGTAATTGGCTTGAATCTCAATTATGGTCTGGTTTTATAATATGATCATCATAGTGATACACAAACTAGGGTTAAGATTTAATTCTAGGTTATAGAGATGGGATGACACCATATTGCATGTGCTAGGGTTTTATCTCCCCTAACCATGGTAAGGTGGTTACTTGCTTAATATTTCATGTGCTTCCCTAATTACTAAGGACTTGAGAATTGGTTTTATCTTGTACCAATTAACTCCTATTATTATTCCCAACTTATCATTAAAGTAACTACATTGATTATAGTTCTTTTTATAGTTAACTTTGGTCATATGGATGTATGGTTTCTCACCATATAGAGTATAGTGTTTAACTCTAAGGTTTTCTTATGTTTCTTAAATGAAGAATATGTGGAATGTAGATATGGTAGAATTCTACTTATGATCACCAATTGAATCACAAGTTAGGGTTGGAATATAAGTCTAGGTTTGTTTACTAGTTACCTCCCTATGATTTCATGTGGGGAATAATATCTAATAATCATATTAGGGTTTAAATTATCCTCACATCTCTCAAGAGCATGATTGGTCTCTCTCATTTGGGAAGGACTTCAACACTAACCTAAGTTTAGGCTCCATAGATAATGATGTGATCATCAATATCTAGGTTTAACATAATTGGGTTCTCTCTCTAGGGATAATGATTTGAATACTTGGATGTATATCCAAGGTTTAGCTCAAGGTTTGTTATTGCTTCTCTAATAATTATAATAGAACTCTCACCTCTCTAGGTTTGATGTATATTATTATGTAGTAGAGAGGATTATATATTTCTAGAGTTTATCTCCTTGTCTTGCTTCCAAGAATGAAATAAAATAAATACCATGAGATTCATGGTAGGATCATGGATTAGTTTAAGACATGGAGAAGATAAGTGAAGAATAGTTTCTTCAATTATTGTTACTTAATTTCCAATTAAATGGATGTTCACATGTTATGGCTAGGAATATCATGTTGTGATATTTAATGAGATCAGGTAGTTGATCATTGAGTAAAGTGTTGTTGTGTTGATTATTAGTTCCATTTGATCTAACCCCTTAGATCAAATCTTCTCTACCCAAAACAAGGTTTAAGCAAAGTCACATTGAGGTTTATAACGCTTGACTTGATGAGCTACTTCAATTCCACCAAGGTCAAGTGAAACTTCAGTTACTGTGACTGTTTTACTTTAAAGCGCGAAAATTCCCCAGATTTTCTATGCATGAATGCAATGCACACATCTGTTTCCTCTATTTTTGTAACCCCATTACCTGGGATATTACACTCGCCATCAAAAAGGCTTCAGTACGAGCAACGCATGAACAACGAATAAACTTGTGCTGCCTAGATCGCAAGATGCGATCTAGGCAGCATGATGCTTACCCGGAAGAAACCCTCGAGACAAGGGAGTTGGCGATGCGCCCAGATTGATTTGTGGTGAACGTGATTGTTGTTTATTTCATAAACCCTAGATACATATTTATAGTCCGTAGACTTTCTAACGTGGGAATAATCCCCACCGTGCACGAGACAAACTCTAACTAACCGAAATGTATCCTACTATATTACAGATACATGGGCAAACTAGCCCAAACTTTTCATAACAGGCCGATTCACGTATTTCTTCCATATATATTCTTCAAGTCCATCTTGATCGCGGCCCACCTCTGACTCGGTCAAATTCGGGTGATAACACATGCCCCCCTGGTTTTGGAATTGATAATTCCAAAATCACTCTGCTTTTCTTCGTCGGGTCATGTCGTGGCAGAACCGTCGCAGTATCCTTCATCATGATGCCTTGCCTCCTCAACTTCTCCGCGTGACCTGGCAGTTTTTTTTTAGGCACCACTTCCTCGGAAACTGCTGTGGCATTGAATTTCCACTATATCCCCTTTTATTTAACCGCTCCAAACTGTTTACTTCCGCATCCCCTTCGCATTAGCACTCCAAAAGCCCTCCTGCGCCACCATGTCTTCTTCCTCCTCTGCCTAATCGGATCTTTCCACCCAGTCCTCCTCTTCCCGCGAGCCGACGCCGGAGCAGAACCCGGAGGAGGTCCATGCGGCCAACACCCGCCGCGCCATCGAGGCCGGGGAGGAGTCCAGCCATGATTTCTCCGTCTGGTCTGAGGACGACAAGTCCTTGACCGACGGGGAAAGTGACCTCCGCTTCCTCGCTGACGGGGAAACGGAGGAGGAGAGCGATGACGATCGCTTCTCCTGCGACGACTTCACCTCTCCCGAGGAGGAGGAGGAGGAGAAGGAGGAGGAGGAGGAGGAGGACGACACCTCCTCCGACGAGCCGCCGGCCAAACGCTTCTGTCCCTGGCCGGGGAACCTCAGTGACTTCGACAGCGATGACGACGACGCTGACGAGGAGGATGAGGACAATGAGGGCCCGGCCGGCGGCCGCTGGAGTAGCGACGATGAGCCCGCCGGGAGTAGCGCCGACAGCGGCGACGACGGCGACGACGAGGGCAGCGACGGCCCATAGATAGGACCATTAGCATAGGATCAGTAGTAGTATACAGGGCAATGTATCCCCTAGTACTTCCTTTTGGGAGCAATCAGCTCTTTATGTAAGAAATCTTGTTTATCAATGAAGAATTTCCCCAATTTGATTTTGCCGATTTCCCTTGAGCCAATTTAGCCGATATCCCCTCATACTGATTTTGCCGATTTGTCCCCTTAGCCAATGCTTAATGAGCCGATAGCAACGCATCGGTCCTTTACAATCCATCCTTCAATTCTTCAACTGATGACCTTGAGATCTGGTGGATGATGCGGAGTCTTCAAGAGAGCCTTTAAATTTTTTCCACCAGGCCCAATGATCTTCTTCTGTAAGAACTCACCATTTTTGAAGAAAGTTGCAATGAAGGACCAGCCGATGACGCCTCAATCGGCTTCTAAAATAGAGCATCTACCGGGCCAGCTGCCCCCCGAGCCCCAGCCAAGGCGAGAATACTGATGAGGATGCACAGATCAGACAAAAGGCTTTGAACTCAGGTAATTCTGAGACAGCCACCCTGCCGATTCAGCCGCTCTTGACCCCATCGATTGCCTCCTCCTCCGTTGAAAGCCGATATTGCAGACGAAACACCAACGGCTTAACGAGCAAAAGGCCGCCTTGTACGCCAAAACGGACTTCTGACAGCTGCAATCGGCTCATTGCAGCTGAGGAAGCTCTCACTGTTTGCCCCCTCGAGGAAGTAGAGGGCCTCACAGATGAACTGGACTTGGTGAAAATCCGCGTCTTGAACACGCAGTCGGTAGATCTTGTGTAAATGTACTAGAGTCGATGGCTGTGCATCGGCTTTGTTTCTTAGTTCTAAAGTCGATGTCCTTGCATCGGCTGTATATCATGAATTTTTTTTTTACTGGCCAATTTTTTCTATCGGCCCCCAACATTTCACTACACACATGTTCATCTGCACATGTTCATCTGATTAGGTGCCCCCCGAGCCGAATCTGTCAGGGAACTGTAGATATCGGCTCTGTAGTTAACCAAGGCACACGTATTTGCACGTCGGCTCTGGTAGGACCAATGTTGATTCTTCCTAACTCATCAGCCGACGTAAAACCGCTGCCCAGTAGATCGATGTTGAACACAAGCAGAACATGTGGTGAGGATAATTTTGGCCGATTGCTGGAATCGGCCTCCATATTAATCGAAACGCTCAATGAAGGTTTTGTAATGTTCCTTCATAGATCTTTGGGGCCGATCCCAAGGATCGGCCTCGCCACGTTTGCTCATCGGTTTGTTCTTGCTACACGGTCAGGCCAGTGGATAAGACCAGCCTAACCCTGCCCTTCGTCACGTCGATGCGCTCGCAGTCGTCCAAATTGATACCTGAGAGTGGCTCTTGGCCTGCTGTTTCCCAAGCGTTCATGCCAGCCGTTGAAATCTCGGCTGAGTCATCGGCCTGGACGACCTCTACCTCATCTCCATCCCACTGTATTACGCATTGGTGCATCGTGGAGGGAATGCAACAGTTGGCGTGGATCCAATCTCTTCCTAGCAGAACAGCATAGGTGCTCTTGCTATCGACGATGAAGAACGTCGTAGGGATGGTTTTCCTTCCTACGGTCAGATCCACGTTCAGAACACCTTGCGCGTCAGATGCTTGGCCGTTGAAATCACTCAATGTCACGTTGGTCTTGATCAGATTTGAGCTAGAGCGTCCCAGCCGACGTAGCATAGAGTATGGCATAATGTTGACTGCCGCTCCGGTGTCCACCAGCATCTTGTTGACAGGCCTCCCATCGATATTACCTCGCAAGTATAGGGCCTTCAGATGTCTGTAGCTTCTTTCTCGTGGCTTCTCAAAGATAACCGGCCGTGGGCCGCAGTCAAGTTGTGCCACAGGTGCCTCGTCTAATCCTGGAGCACTGAACTCCGTAGGAAGGATGAACACCATGTTTGTGCCAGCCGATGTTTCATCATCGGCTTTCCTTTGCTTGGGGCGCCACACCATTTTTTGTGGTCGACCCTCTTCATCCAGGGTTCGCTGAATTTTCGCGGCCAGATCAGGCCGCGCCTTCCTTAGCGTGTGCAGGTATAACCTTTCGGCTTCCTCCAAGCCGCGCAATCGCTGAACCCTACGCTTTTGGGAACGGCTGAGTCCATCAGGGCACCACCTTGGCCGGTGGTATCTGTCTTCTTCTTCTTCTTCATCGTCTTCCAAATCCTCGAGATCTTCCACCCGAGGGGACTCAGCGTGTTTGCTTCGAGGTGGGAGAGGCCCTAGACGTTTGAACACGGACACGTTAGCTGCATCCTTCCTCTTCTGTCTACATTCTGGGCAGTTGCCGATTGTAGGCAATCGGCTCATTCCTGAATCCCAGCAGTGTCTGAAGAAGGGGCAGTCCCAGTGCCTATCCTCGTCGTCTTGCTTCCTAGATTCTTCCTTGGCACGGCGCTCGTACTCCTCCTCATCGCGATCATGCCGACGATGTCTCCTGGCGTCCCTAGCCAGACGGTCTCTATCATCATCGTCGCTGGATCGTCGGCGTTGGCTATATTGACTCACGTACTTGTTGAGGAGGTGATCGGAGAGAGGTCGCTGATATCTTACATTCTTCACTTCTCCCTCTATGATGTAGCGCTTGCCATCGTGACGGAGCCGATCGCGTGGAGCGGCCTCCTCTGTGTCCTTGCTACGAGAGCAGCTGCCCTCGTCTCCATCCTTGCCAGAGTGGTGTCCAGGTCCTACCATGTTGATGTTGAACGAGAATCCTGGCTGGCAACCTTCAGGGTAAGTGCACTCCACCATGTTAACGGTGGGGAAGGGGTGGGTGTCGACCTTCATGGCGTACTGGTTGAAAATCAGACGTCCTTGTTCTATCGCCATTTGGATCTGCTGACACCACACCCTGCAGTCGTTGGTGGCATGGGAGAACGAGTTATGCCATTTGCAGTATGGCTTTCCGTTCAGCTCCTGTACCGTGGGGATTTTGAGGCCTTCGGGTATCTTCAACTGCTTCTCCTTGAGTAAGAGGTCGAAGATTTGCTCAGTTTTAGTCACGTCAAAATCAAACCCTCTGGGCGGACCTGGTGGCTTCACCCATTTGCAGGACACGGGGGTTGCCCCCCGAGTCCATTCAGCCACTGCTACCTCTTGATCTCCCGCAGAACCTTCGTCTTCATCTGCCTCAACCAGGACTACCGCACGCTTGAATTTGTCCTGGTACAAGTCCGGGTGGCGCTGTTCATATGCTGACAGTTTCTGAACCATGTGCGCCAGTGAAGGGTAGTCTGCTTGGGAGGCCATGTCCTTGATTGGTGACGCAAGGCCCACCACTGCCAACGCGACTGCTTCCTTTTCAGTCACACGAGCCGAATAACATCGGTTCCTAAGATTTCTGAAGCGCTGGACGTATTCTGCCACAGTTTCTCCACGCTTCTGACGTATTTGTGCCAGATCGGCAAGGCCAGACTCGGAAGCCTCTGAGTGATACTGCATGTGGAACTGTTCTTCCAACTGCTTCCAAGTCCGGATCGAGTCCGGTGGCAACGAAGTGTACCACCCGAAAGCCGATCCCGTGAGGGACTGTGCGAAGAACCTCACGCGTAGTGGATCCGATGCTGAGGCCGTTCCTAGCTGTGCCAAATATCGGCTCACATGCTCGATGGAGCTGGAACCATCTGATCCATTAAATTTGGAGAAATCAGGGAGCCGATATTTGGGTGGTAGCGGGACCAATTCGTACTCGTCGGGGTACGGCTTGGAATAGCCGATTTTCCTCCTTTTCGGCACCATGCCGAACTGGTCTCTCAGGATCGTACTGATTTGATCCGCGGTGCTGGCTGCAGGAGTCGAACTCTGAAGATTCGCCGAAGTGGCATACTTAGCCAGCCATGCTTGCTTTTCCAGCTCTGAGCCAACTGCAGGAGCTGAGCTCTGGAGGTTTGTCGGAGTGGCATACTTAGCTAGCCACGTCTGCTTCTCAAGATCTGTTCCCGAAGTTCCTCCTGTTGTTCCAGAAGTCCCTGCTATTGCGGCCTGGTTTGTGATCGCCCAGTTACCGCAGTCTGGCACGTATGTGCACGTGTACCCGTGAGGGATCTCCTTAGGCGCCTCATGCAAGAACTGGCAGTCACTAGGGTCACCACCGATCTTGTAGACGACGAATGCCGGTGAATTCGGCACTTCTGGTGCTGCCAACGCAAATGGCAGCGGTGGACGGGACTGGAGTGGCATCTCTCCTTGGTATGTCCCGAGAGCTGGTCCTGACGGAGAGTACTTGTGCCTCATGATCTCCTGGATCACCCGAAGAGCGACACGCTCCAAAGTGTTCACCAGGTTCTCAGAGTGGCGGTGCAGCGAGTGAGCCACCATGTAGTTAATCTCCTGACGCAGGGACCTGGTGCGTTCTTCTGACGGGGCGGACAGGTCTATTCCATCGAGCGCACCTTCGTGCGAGAACCCTTTCCACCTGATGCCATGTGAACGGGTTCTGTGAAAAGAGCCGATGAGGTCGGCTTCGAGGATCGCTTTGACCTCGTCATACTTCTTCTTGAGCTCCTCGGTCAGATCCTCGTACGTGACTGGGGTGCCGTCCGCCATCTCAGATGTAGATGGCGATGTGGTTGATGTCGAAGATTGTCCCACCGGGCGTGCCAGAATGTGTTGCGGTCAGAAACCCACCGGCGAGCAACGACGGGCAACACAGGAGAGCCGGGAGCAACTTAGGGCTGCGGCTGGCCCTGGTCCCTCCGAGCGACGGCCCGCAAAGACTCCGGCACGCACGTCCGATGCTGGTGCAAGGGCGTGCCACCTGACCTATACCTGGTCAGGAAGGTGATGGAGATGCCTCGCTTAGTTTCCTGCATGGCATACACGTAAACATTAAATACGAGCCTCGATCGGCTCTCAGGTTGTCCTGTGAATCGGCTCAAGGAGCCGATCCACCCATGATTCATACGAGGTGTACGAATATATGGTGGTCCTGCTTGATCAAGATAAAGCTAAAACGATCTACGACGATTTGGGGTTTTCACCGCATAATCGGAACGTCCTACTCACGATTGGGCCTCGCGGCCGCGCACGGTGATCGTAAGCCGATCCTAGACAGGGCCTAAAAACCAACACGAGGTTGATCCCCGGAACATCCTGTCTAGGGCTAGCAAACTACACCCTACGCGCCGCTGGATCCTCCAACGCTTTGTAAGGCCTAACTATGCAGATATTAAACTAATCCTTGAAGAACAAGGAGCAACCATAACGGATCGGATCTACTGAATAATGATCAAGCGGGGTACCGCCCCTACACCTAAGATAGGTGTAAGGGCGGCTAGATGTCTAAGGGTTGCACTACGACAGCATATGATACGAAGAACAATGCTAACCCTAACACATCTAAGATAACTACGTTGCTCGCCATCAAAAAGGTTTCAGTACGAGCAACGCATGAACAACGAATAAACTTGTGCTGCCTAGATCGCAAGATGCGATCTAGGCAGCATGATGCTTACCCGGAAGAAACCCTCGAGACAAGGGAGTTGGCGATGCGCCCAGATTGATTTGTGGTGAACGTGATTGTTGTTTATTTCATAAATCCTAGATACATATTTATAGTCCGTAGACTTTCTAACGTGGGAATAATCCCCACCGTGCACGAGACAAACTCTAACTAACCGACACGTATCCTACTATATTACAGATACACGGGCAAACTAGCCCAAACTTTGCATAACAGGCCGATTCACGTATTTCTTCCATATATATTCTTCAAGTCCATCTTGATCGCGGCCCACCTCTGACTCGGTCAAATTCGGGTGATAACACACAAAGACGTCGTTTATTATTACAAGGAAATAATTTGTTGAAGAAATTGGAGACGCCCGGGTGGCCACACTAGTAGAAACAAGGGGTTTGGTTTTTTGCTCCAAAGAGCTTTTGCACCGGATTTTGCACGAACTGGTGCTAAAGTGGTCATTAGCACCAGTTCGTGCGGTCTGGACGTCCAGGGGACTAGCCGCGGCATTAGCACCGGTTCGTGCGGAACCTTTTGCACCGGTTCGTAACACGAACCGGTGCTAAAGGGTTGACGTTAGCCGCGAACCCTTTAGCACCGGTTCGTGTTACGAACCGGTGCTAAAGTTCTGCCCTTTAGCACCGGTTCGTAACACGAACCGATGCAAAAGGATTTTCTGGTCCCCACGCACCTCCACCACCCCCTCGTGGATCGTTTTTTAACACTCTAAAATAGAAATTAAAATGATAGAAAATACAAAAAATAAAATCTTTTGAGATTCCTGTATGTTATGCAACTTACTATTAGGGAAAATTAACAAATTTGAATTTTCATTTTTATTGTAAAAAATGTTTGAAAAATGGTAAAACCGCATTAACTTTTGCATAGGACGTCGAAAAAAAAACGTATAATATATCAAAATCATTGTGGAAAAAAGTTACATCCGAATTCACCAGGGTTACCCGATTAGCTAATTTTTAGATTCTGAAAATTCCAAATAAAAATATGAAATCAGGAAGATTTTAGTTTTTAGGATTTAATATTTTTTTATTTTTTTAAATTAAAATTAAAAATTGCATCCTGCATAAAGATTACTATTACTTTTAGAAAATTATAAGATTCAGGTTTTAGGTTTGGCAAAAAAAAATGTAAACTAAAAATTTGAAAATAATTAAAAATTATACAAATTATAAAGTTAATGTCTATTTATTTATTCAATTTTATTATTACAACATTACTTTTGTTTACTAAATAATTATTTGAAATTTGAACAATAAAGAAATATCACATCGACCGACATGTTAATAGGATTGATATGATACTAGTATCACATACATGCACGCGAAGCACTTGGATGCGGGATGGAAAGGAACTTGGAAGTTAAGCATGCTAGTGCTAGAGTAGTGGGAGGATGGGTGACCGATCGGAAAGTTTGAGCACGAGTAAGTAATTGGACTAGCGATAAGGGTAGTTAGAGACTAAACTTGTGAAATAACTAAAATATTAGAAATTCTGAAAAAAGGAAAAAAAGAGGGATTGAAAAATAATTCGATTTTTTTTTAAGGTAGCGGGGTTCTACCGCGGCAGCGTTTTGGGACGTTTTTCTACCGCAGCAGACCCTTACGAACCGGTGCTAAAGGTCCTCCCGCTCGGACGCCCGGCAGCCGCCACGTGGTGCACCCTTTAGCACCGGTTCGCAACTGAACCGGTGCTAAAGGGGGGCCTTTTGCACCGGATTGTTTGCACCGGTTCACAATCCGGTGCATATGGCCCAAATGAACCGGTGCAAATGGCCCGTTTTCCACTAGTGCCAAGTCGTCGATGCCATAGCTCCGAGGCAGCTTGAGTGGTCAGAAGCGTCGACGAGGAAGGCGGGAGCAGAGGATAGAGGTCGCCATCACTGTTGGTACGAAGTAGAAGGGCCTTGGTGCGCGGATCCTTGCAGATAAACCCCAAGGGTCAAACTCCATAGATATAAGGTTGTCACGAGTTAATTTTCGAACAGATAGAAGATCCTGAATAATGTTGGGTGCAACTAGTATGTCATTTATGGAGAGAGATCGAGCAGTAGTGGGAAGGGTAGAAGAGCCGAGATGGGAGACAGAGAGATGAGATCCATTACCAACTATGACAGGAGGAAAATTGGAAACGTGAGTAGAGGAGGCAAGGTTACCATGAGCCGTGGCCATGTGCGAGGTAGCGCCCGAGTCAGCGACCCAGCCATTGTTGGAGCCATTGTTGATCGACAGGTTGTGCAAGGCCTGCATAAGCCCTGCCTGTTTGACGCTGTTGTGATCGTGGATCGGCATCTGCTGCTGTGGAGGCGACGGCGCCGGTGGCGGCACGAACTGCTATGGGAGATGCTGCATGTGCTGCATGAATGGCGGTGCAGACATGGTGTACGGCGATGGAGCGGCGAAGGGCGACGGTGCACCGAACGTCGAGGCGGGGCCGATCGGATTCAGGGTGCCGTACTCCACTGGCGCGAAGGAGCTGAAGGCGTACGGGCGGGGGCCGAGGATGCCTGGCTCGCCAACGGCTTGGGGCGGCGCGTAGACGGGGACGACGCCGGTCAGTGGCGGACGTGGCGCAGCGTTGGCGACGGGGGTGTAGCCGGTGTGCTTATCGGTTCGCTTGCGCTTCTGCTTGCCTTGGGCGGGAGAGGGCAAGCCCTGGCCGCCGCCGTAGCCCACCGAGGCCCACCGAGGCGATCCTCGTCGAGCTGCAGCGTTGACTGGGCGGACGCGAACGTCGGCACGGTGGTCCGCTCTTCCAGGAGCTGCTGCGCGGTGCGGTGGCGGCCGTCGAGGCCGCGCAGGAGGTAGACGTCGAGATCTTCATCGTCCATGGGCTTGCCGATGTCACCAGTGGAAAACGGGGCTATAGGCCCGGTTCATTTGGGCCTTTAGTCCCGGTTTCAAAACCGGGACCAATTAGGCGGGACTAAAGGTCCCCCCTTTAGTCCCGGTTGTAAAACAAACCGGGACTAAAGGTCCCGCCACGTGGGCTGCTGGTGCGCGTCGAGGAAAAAACCCGTTAGTCCCGGTTTGTAACACGAACCGGGACTAAAGGTTATTTCATTATTATTTTTTTTATCTATTTGGTTCCCAATTATTTTTCGCTCCTCTTTTTTTTCCTATTTTTTCAGAATTTCCAGTATTTCAGTTATTTAACTAGTTTAGTTTCTAACTCCACTTAATCTCTAGTCAAATTACTTACTCGTGGTCCAACTTCCCGCTCGGTCACCCATCCTCCCACTACTCCAGCACTAGCACGCTTAACTTCCAAGTTCCTTTCCCATCCCGCTTCCAAGTGCTTCGCGCGCATGTTGTGATACTAGTATCATATCAATCCTATTAACATGTTGGTCGATGTCACACTTATTTATTATTCGAATTCCAAATAATTATTTTAATAAACAAAACTAATAACGTACATGTTTTGGTAATGGTATTATAATTATAATTTTTATAATTTGTATTATAATTGTTTTTTTAATTTATTATTTTTTAATATTTTTTTGCCAAACTTGAAAATTTGAAAATCTAAAAAATTGGCTAACTTTATGGTTAAGTAATAGTAATCTTTATGCATGATGTAATTATTATTTTAAAAAATTTAAAAAATAAAATTCCGAATTTATGGCAAAAACTAAAATCTTCCTGCTTTCATATTTTCATTTGGAATTTTGAGAATCTAAAAATTGGCTAACCGGGTAAACCCTGGTGAATTCGGATGTAACTTTTTACGTTGATTTTTTTGATATATTATACGTTTTTTTTCGACGTCGTACGCAAAAGTTATTGCGGTTTTACCATTTTTCAAAACATTTTTGCAAAATAAGTGAAAATTCAAATTTGTTAATTTTCCCTAATAGTAGGTTGCATAACATACAAGAATCCGAAAACATTTTATTTTTTGAATTTTGTATCAATTTCTTTTCTATTTTACAGTGTTAAAAAAGGCGATCCACGGGGGGGGGGTGTGTGTGTGTGTGTGTGTGTGGAGGTGTATGGGGAGGCAAAAAAACCCTTTAGTCCCGGTTCATAATACGAACCGGGACTAAAGGGTAGACCTTTAGTCCCGGTTGGTGATACGAACCGGGACTAAAGGGTTTTGCCCCATAGACCACCCTTTAGTCCCGGTTTGTATTACCAACCGGGACTAAAGGGTCCAAACGAACCGGGACTAAAGGGTTTTCATGATGAACCGGGACCAATACCCCCTATTGGTCCCGGTTTGGTTCAAAACGGGGACTAAAGGGTGGGACAAAAGGCCTCTTTTCCACTAGTGTGTCGCGCAGGCCGTGAGCGATCTACTAGAGGCTGGATGCGTACGCCGCGATGGACTTGGTGCCCTGACGCAGATCATGGAGTTCGGAGAGCAGCTTCACCTTGCACGACCGGACGTTGCTGGTGAACATGTTCTCGATGGTGGACCAGAGGGCGAAGGCAGTGGCCTTGGTGTCCATGATCAGTTGCTTGAACTCCGGCGTGCAGGTGTTGTAGATCCACAACTTGACGACGAACTGGGTGCGGCGCCACTCACGGTCGCTGTTGTGATCGTCGAAGTCGGCGGCGATGTGATCCTCGATGCCGTGAAGCCCGATGGCGAGCTCCATGTCCTGCCGCCACATGGAGTAGTTGACGCCGGTGAGGTCGAGCTTGTGGTGGACGTAGAAGCCGATGGTCAGGCCGGCGAGGTAGTTGACGCGAGCCTCTGGGGACATGGTGGAGAGGTTTGGGAGGGAGACGGACTGAGAGGAGAGAGAGGAGGAGGTTTGGGAGGCGGCCGGCGACGAGGTGCTGGTCATGGCGGAAGCCTAGGTAGGATCGTTATCCTGATACCATGTAAGAGTCTATACTCAGCTGAAACTCTGTGTTGTATTCATCCTCGTGGGAGGTTACATATAGCTGATTACACGCACGAGGGAGAGGGAGAGAATACAGGGGAGATCCATCTAAATCGGATCATGCACAACGTGCAGGTAGTGGTAGATATCGAGCCAGGAGAAGCGGTCTCACGTGTGATCGTTATCACATGTCTAACAGAGATGACGTACTCGAGCGTGTCGAGTCCGGCTCCAAGAAACGTTGGCACACGATCCTCCAACGACGGCTGCAACCCACCGACGACGCCCCTTTGGACGTAGCCCGCCGCTCGGAGCTCGTCCAGACGAAGAAGTTCCTCCAAACTCCGCTGCTCGGAGGCCACCGGCGACGGAGAGCAGGGTCCGTCACGGTGGTTCAGAGGCACCTTGAGTCGATGGGTCGATGAAGAAGTCAGCTCTCAGGGCCGACCCATAGGGCGGGGCAGAGGGGCGCTCGCCCCGGGCCCTCAACAGTTAGGGTCCTAGTCCAAGATTTGTGTGTACACTTACTACACTTATATTTATACTCTTTAGGCAATAAAGTTTGGAATAAATCTAGAAAATATAGAAGGTTGAAGTTGTAGCTTAACGTGCCTATACTCCGACTCCTTCTCTAATGTGTGGAACAACACACGGATCCTCATAATTTTTTCTCTGATTATTTCTATTTCTCACAAACAATACACATGTACACAAGTAGTTATTGGTAGAAATAATAATCATGGTATATAGTTCTTGCGATCAATAGAAATAAATAGTTTCAAACATCTTCTGCAATATTCTTAAGACCATGGATCTTTCAAATGTAAATATTATTTAGTTTGTTATTGCATTACCCTAATATTTATCTTGATAAATATTTTTTTTTTAGTTTTTTGTGTGTGTGTGACGAAATGGTGAAGCTTGACTGAGATTCCTAGAAAACTAATCATGCTTAAAGTAGTAAGATATATAAATTTAACATAAATAAATATCTTTAAGGAATTTTTCAGTATAGGGGGGCCATGGCCCCCTACCCTAGAAAAGCTTAGCCACTATGAAAAGGGGTATTTGGTGTCGTTTCGCCCTAGGGCCCCCCAAATCTATTGACCGGCCCTGTCAGCTCTGTCGCGGCGCAGGCGGTTTCGGGCATGCCGGTGATGTAGCGCAGCTGGCCTCGCTTGGTGGTGGCCGCGGCAGTTGCGAGAAAGCAGAACAAGAAGAGATGGAGTGGCTGCCGGGCCATGGCTATGGGCGGCAGTGGCGACTGGCGACAGTGGACGAGTTGCAAAGTACAGGAGTGCACGGCTAATTCATGGGTCCTGCCCAGTAATGCACCGTGTATATAGGCATACTCCATGATCGAGTCGGTTGGGTCTCAGGATCATTCACTTTGGAGAGGTACACGATAATGAACAATGTCACACATGGCTGTGGTGGATGCCCAGTTGGCCACCATGCTAGCATTCACAAGACGGAACCGGCCGTTTTCAGATAACTGATGTGGATGACGATGGTGTTGAGGCCAAAAATGCCTTGTGCCCCTTTTGACTATGTTCATCTTTTTTTTTTTTTTGACATGGACGACTATATGCATCATCAATGCGTGAAGAGGGCAAGAGGCCGAGAAGGCAATAAAGCTCTTTTCCATCGTGACGAAAAGCCCCTGACGCTCTACAACACCTTGTACATCCAGTTACGTTTCAAGCTTCCTGCGGAATGATCAACTGGAGTATTCAACTCTAGTTTTGTAAAACACCATTGCTGCCACAGGACCGGAAATTTCATCAAGACAACACCAACCACAGGGAGGAAGAATGGCAGATGATACTTATATATGCCACTCGATGTTAATTTGAATGTCAAAATGCCATCACCAGATCGAGCCCAAAGCTTGGATTGGAAATTTAGAACGGAAACGGCATGGTGACGTTTTAACGGACAACTAGTCTAAAAATCATTAACCCTTCTCTAGCGAAACCAAGACAAAAACAAAACTTCCAGCCTTAATCAGAACCACATGTTTTTAATAACTGAGATATAACCATCATATAAGCTAACGCAAAACCTGATAAAAGTTCAAAATGTCCATTCTAAAATGAGAAGTCTGAATCTGGTGACTGGTGACAACTCCAGCCTTCAGGGTAGCATATCTCAACCACTTTCATTAAAAGATTGCTGCTCTGAAGGAGGCCCCCGCTGTTGTTCCTGAGGCTCCTGATACAAATAGGTCGTCGGCTGGCCCTGCTGCCCACAATACACCATTTCTGCACCTGGCATCTGCTGCTGAGCCTGCTGCGCATAGTAATACTGGGACGTGTCCACCGGAGCAGGTTGCCCGGCTCTCACCCCCACTCCCTCCTCCTTCATCTCATCCCTGGGAATTATGTCCACCAGAAAATCATAGATGTCAGTCCTGGTTATAGCAGCAGAGATGTCGTTCTTCTGCAAGGTCCGGCGCTTGTTCTCCTCGGTGTGCATCCACGATCGCAGCGTCAGCTCCAGTATGAACATCTCGCAGGCTTTTGCGAAGATCATCGGGGCTTCTGCAGAGATCATGCGGACATCCTCGTCGGCCTTCATGATCTTCTTGATCCTGGCGAGTGGCAGCGCGTGGTTCTTGAAGTCAGTTGTCTGCTCAATCTCCGACAACCGTTCGGCCCAAAACTGCTGGAGCTGCCTCTGATGCTCTTGCTGGAGCTGCTGCTGATATTGCTGCGATTGCTCGTAGAGGAGCTGGTTCTGTGCACTGAGCTGAACTGGATTAGCAGGGAGTGGTGTTGGCTGTGAACAGGCTGGAGTGACACCAGGAGCTACTGTTGCTGTAGGCGCATAAGCTGAGGCAGGATACACTTGTGATCCACCAGCAACATCACCCATCGCAGGTTGAGGTTGTTGTTCCATGTCCACTGCTTGATCTCGCTTGTCCAAAAATCTATGGTCTTTCTGGCACTGTGAAAAAGGAACATAAGTACTAATAAGCTCAATATTAAAGTAAGAGGATCTCAAAGACAGTTAGATAATGCTAGCATCCTAGGTTACAAAATAAATATTTGTGCAATGTATTTAGATGAATGTACTCATTGGCGGTTCTCTTTTAAGACCAGTTTCAAACACAGAGTATATTTCCTTATAACGATCCTCCAAACTTTATACAAAATAATTATCTGCTAATTCAGTAATAAGATCAGTTCTAAGCAATAGAACTCTTACTATTTAGCTAGAGAGTGGATAGGTCAGCTGGATATTTCCACCACATGGTTTCGAACAGAAGAAAAGGAACAGCAGGTTGTAACCATATTTGCATCATACCCATATCAAAAAGATGGATGAATATGTTTATTCAGAAAAGAGATACGGATACCATCAGCGACATGAATATAATGAGCAGAAACGGATACAAAATCTGAATAATGGATAACCATTCAAGATATATAAAGATATTTTGTGCATAAATATCGAGACCAATATTTTGATTTTTTTTTCGAAATGGGGAAATGCCCCGGCTTCTGCATCATGACGATGCACACAGCCATTTATTAAAATGAAGTTCAATACCAATATTTTGATATCACTATCCACACTTGTATCCCCTTCTGAGATGACATCTTTCACAAAAGGTTGCCCAAAACCTATCTTCCCAATCCATCTAGTAGATCCCGTGGCCCTGTCTCGATTCATAGTGCAATACTAGGAGTAAGATCTGAATATTTTATAGAGATCTAGATCTTGGGGTCATGATCATCGAAAAACCAAACCATATGCTAACCTGAGAAGAATCCTACCTATCAGAAATGACAAGCATGCTTTGGTGCATCGATTACCAGACCTAGTGGCGTCGCTTACGGTTGTTTGTTAGATTTATGAAATCATATTTAGAATATCACACCATATAGATATTTAGATCTAAAATTCTAGAGAAGTACAATTGCGGGATCACAAAGATCGATTGTAGTTTGTACCAGATCAAATGACCAGACTTTCGAAAATCGAAAAAATACTGCATAATTAGATTGACATGTAAGTGAGAAAAGAAATCAAACAAGCTTGTACATACCACTGCAATGTAGATTTCTTACGCACCTAAGGAATTTCTTTTCAGTTTGCACATACATTGGCAAAGAAAAGAGTATATATATATACCTTGATGGCAAAGAGCCGCAAGATAACGCAGCAGTAGGACAAGCATCATTGCTAAATACTAATATGTAAAGCAATTAAATATATAGATTGTCTTTCTATTTTTGACACAATCCAGAAAACTCTAGAGGTTTCCAGAGAGTACAGGTTTGATACATTCAGCAAGAATGGATTTGCCATTACTCCAATTTAAAAAATAATCGCGTTGGGGTACAAAAAACTTATTTATTTTGACTAATTACGCCAATTGGAGGTTTACAAGGGACTCATGCATTTCCAAGTTTTCCATGATAGAGAAGATACTGAGTCCATGGGAAGTCCTCTTTGGCTCATAGGTGTAGATGCACCCATTATTCAAAATCATAGTTCAGAATGTCTAAAAATTCTGAAAAAAATATCAGGGTGTACCTATATTCGCGCACGATGTTTTACAGAAAAATATTATTTTTTGTGGCCAGTGTAAAAAAACAATTTTCGACTCTCCAAAATAACTTTTAACGAGACATTTTTTTTGTCTTTTTTTACATAGTGCATAAAAAATGTTTTTTCGTACCAAAATTGTTGAGCTAACATAGAATGTGTGTTATGGTGCTGCTAGGGTTTGGGAGGAAGAGAGAGGGCTGCGAGGGCGCGAGAAGGCCGGTGGGGGGCCTTTTTGCCCACGGCCGGGCAAGAGGGAAGGGATTTCCTTCTTAATTCTTGCTTGATTAGATTGATACATCTCCTCTCCATATATAGAGAGGTTTACTTGACTCCCAAGCAAGGCTTACTTGACCCCTAAGCAAACCATAAGACTAACGGGCCCAGGCCCATGACGTACCCCTAAGCATGTGAGGATGCACACTCAGGATTTTATTTCGAAATTTTTAAACATTTTGAAATAAATTTAAAAAACTTTTTTTTATAAATGGTGCATCTACACCTATGAGCCAAAACACCATGTCCCTGAACCCACTATGTTCATTGTATTAGCTTGAGATCGAAGTAGTGGACCAGGCGTAAGTAAATTAAAACACAATGGGCCTAATCATTCACGTCTCAACAGGGATTTGACATCGCTACTAGGCTTTCATTTGTCGAGCAAACTATGTGGGTAATGCATGAAGGCATTTGTCAATGCAGAGGAATTTTGCGATTGACATGTGGGTCAGGATAAAAAAATTAACATTAATTATCAGCAATTGAATTTTGGCCCCCACTTAATACTTGACATTATAACATTTCTGGTGTTGGACCATTTTCCTACAGATTCGGTCCTTTTTGGCAGGATTCTCAGAAGAAAAAAAACAAGATTTATTCTTTTAAAATTATTAACTGGTTTTGTGATGAACAAATATAACTGGAACCATGTTTTGTGACCTCACCTATATATTCCTCAATGCCCACAATGAAAGGAATATAAAAGCAACACATCCTACAACCTACAGAGATTTGTATCACAATATACAAGGTATTCTGACATTATCTCAATGTCACACTTTTGTCACAATCTCGTATTATAACTGATGGGTTAATCCTCAGGAGATCTTTTACAGAAAAGATGTACAGATATATTATAAGGTTTCTAGCACTGCAGTTCTCAGATATACTCCAGTTATAAATAATTATAATTTTGTCAGCAAAATTATTTTTTTCAATCAAAAGACAAGATTAATTCGCAAGTATCCAAAAACCTGGTAAAGATATAAGTACTTTCTCTTGGAAAAGATGCCTCCTACAAAGGTTTATCCAAGGAAAGGTGGGGCCCTGTCACATGAACGTATCACTCCACAAAATCAGCCATGAGAACCATGACATAGTCACATGATACAAAGCAAAGTTCAGTTATTTGTTTCGTATAAATAATGTGTTTCATGGTGTCCAAGTGTCTACTAAAATGTGCATACTTGGATTTGAAAAAAAAGGGAAAGTAAACCTACGAATCTTCAATGATTTCAGTGACTTGCTGCCAACTGGGCGATGATTTTTCTTTGGGTGAACTTTTTACAACCAGAGAAACACTTCTTTTCTTGTTTCACTTTGGTAGGGAAGCTTTGACAATCCTTTTGTGTCTCTACTTACATTACATGAATGTGTACAGTATGGCCCTCCCCAAAATACAGTTAAGTACCAAGAAATCAACCATTTACCAAAGATGGGGGGGGGGGGGGAGGATGCAGTAAGCTGACTGCCACAATTTGATCCAGGAAACAGAGTTTTCAGAACGATACTATTTTTGGAAGTCAACCTATCTTCAGACAAAATGCGATGTACTTTCTGCAGCAAATGTGGAAAGCAATACGCACGCCATGCATACAAGTGTCACGAGGAGAACTCATCAGACTACTAACGCGCAGGCTGGGGTTTTAAACAAGTTTTGCAGCTAAGGGAATTCTCTCTGAAAGTAGCAGCTCGGTAAAGTTAGATCAGGTACATCAAGAAACAGATATCCTAGTAACTTTGCACAGCTTAAATCCTAATAATTATGCACCGTCGGCATCATCGGTCACACACACACACACACACCCCCATCATCGTGCCCTTAATTCCAGAGCAGAAATTCGGATGCAAAGTTAAGACACCGGGATGCCGGTCATAGAAGTCAAGAACAGAAAATCACTAAACTTACTGGAGAAGAAGAGATCAGGAGCTCCACGGCCCGGTCGGAGACAGAGCGGCGGCCTTGCCTTGCGCCGCCGGAATCTCGGGCGCACGGATTGGAATGAGGCGCCTCTCTCTCTTCTCCCTCGGCCGCTCTGTCTTCTGTTCTTTGGAGCGAGAGCGTGCGTCCTATTGGCAGGAACACCTGGCGGGTCTCGAGCTCTGTTCTTGGATCCGGTAAGTGCTGCTACCCGTTTCTGAGCCGGGCGCTCTGGTGGCGCGCCCGTTCGCTCCGAGATAGCCAGTGGTGGTGCACTCGTGCGATAACAGACAGTTGTTGGCAGCTCCAGGCGTGCTGGAAGATGCTCCAGCATGATTAGTTTCGACTAGATTAAGTTGCTAGTTGTGTTGTTTGTATCCAAAGCTACAACGATTGTCTCACCTCCAGGACAGCAGGATTGCAGGAGCTTATGCTACAGCCATCAACAAGAAAATTACCTATTGCAAAACAATACTTTATCCTAAGTGTATAGCATCACACAAAAAACAAAATATCAATTCATCGCCAAAAAAAAAAAAAATCAGAAACGGTGGTTAAACTTCTTTCACAGTTTCACCTTCATTCCAATAAATAAGGCTTAGTAATAAACTTAATAAAAATATCAATGTTACAAAGTTGGACTAAATATAAATAAGAAAATATTAATATCTATAACATGAAACAAATATAGGAGTATTATAAAGACATATTTTACAGTGAATCTACTAATGTTGATTTGGTTCCTAAATGTTTATATTTTTTACCTATAACGTTGGCCAAACTTGCAAGATATTTACTTTTGACTAAATATACACGCCTTATTCACTGAATATTTAAAACAACACTCAGAAGCATATGCTCCCTGGTGAGAAGTATGACGTCCCATTCTGAAAAGAACAAGAAAAAACGTAAACATGTAAAATATCCATATGCTATATGCGCACGTATAAACTATCCCTTTGACCCACTACTCCACTAACATGCACTAACTATCCCTACTAACCATGGGCATCTCAACTTCTCACCGCGTCGCACGGCAGCCTGGCATCTCGCCTCTTTCGCCCACACAGCCGAAGCATCATTGGCATACCTATACTTCCCTAGATCGCCTAAACTACATGCAATGCTTGAATAAAAACATGTAGATACATGGAATCAAGATTAAGACTAAGAACCTTACATATGCAGGGGCTCGGGAGGACTGCACTGCGTGCGCGCAAGGCGGCGACGGCGTGGGGGAGGACTGCAGGAGGTGGCCGGGGGAAGGGGCTGCGGCGGCGTGGTCGTGGGGCCGGGCAGCGGCGGTTGGGAGGAGCAGGAGGTGGCGGCGACGGCGTGGGGGAGGAATGCAGGAGGTGGCCGGGGGAAGGGGCTGCGGCGGCGTGGTCGTGGGCCGGGCAGCGGCGGCTGGGAGGAGCAGGAGGTGGCGGCGGCGTGGTCGTGGGGGCCAACGGCGGCGCCTGGGAGGAGCAGCAGGTGGCGCGCGGCGGCGTGGTCGTGGGGCCGGGCGGCGGCGGCGCACAGGGAGGAGCAGCAGGTGGCGGCGGCGTGGTCGTGGGGCCGGGCAGCGGCGGCGTGGTCGAGGTGGCGGCGGCGGCGTCGTGTGTGGGGAGGTCGATGCGGCGGCGTCGTGTGCGTGGAGGATGGGGAGAAGGTTTTCTGGCTCAGGACGTCCCGACACCGCGCCTTATCCTCACTCTTTGCCGTGCGGCCTTCTTTGCCGTGCGGCAAAGAACCTTTGCCGTGCGGGGCATCTTTGCCGTGCGCAGGATTGCCTTTGCCGTGCGGCAGGCTTCTTTGCCGTGCGCCTGCGCACGGCAAAGATTTTTATTTTTATTTTTACCACTTCTATAACACTAAGAATTTTATTTGTAAATTATCAATAACATTAAGTTTTATTTGTAAATTATATTAAACTTGTTTTTCAAAATGTGTATTATTTAATACTATATGTTTCATGTTTTTCAAGAAATGTGTGATTAACCATAACCCTAACCCTAACCCTAAATCCTAACCCATTGATCTAGCCACATTAATCATAACCCTAACCCTAAATCATATAACCCTAAATCATATAACCCTAAATCATAACCCTAACCCTAAACCCTAACCCTAAATCCTAACACATTAATATTTAACCATAAATCCTAACACATTAATACTTAACCATGCATCATAAACCCTAACTCTAACCCTAAACCCTAAACCTATACCTAACCATAAATACTTACCCTTTAACCTAAATCTTTGGTTCTCCATGTGTATATGTACTAAACAAACCTAAAAGAATGAAAAGTTACATTGGTGCACCCTCGCGCAGAGAAATCTAGGGGGGTAGACCCGCGCGGGCACACGTTCATTGTTTTGGGGGAGGAGGGGGATAACGACCGCCGGAGGACCGGAACCCCACCAAACCTTGCATGTGGACCTATGATATGTGTCAAAGTGTGATGCAAGGTGTAATGGTGCAAAAGTAGCTCCCCTAAACCCTAAACCCTAAACTGGGGAGGCTTCGAGCCCTAAACCCCTCTAAATCCCTAAACCACGACGCCGGAGCTGCTGAACCATGCATCATAAACCCTAACCCTAACCCTAAACCCTAAACCTATACCTAACCATAAATACTTACCCTTTAACCTAAACCCTAGCCCTAGCCCCTAAACCCTAGCCCTAACCCTACACCTAACCCTAACCAAGAGACTGTGCACACCGTCGATCGTGTGATAATGGCTCTAGCTGCTGGTATATGTGCCAAAGGGTCCCAATCTTTGGTTCTCCATGTGTATATGTACTAAACAAACCTAAAAGAATGAAAAGTTACATTGGTGCACCCTCGCGCGGAGAAATCTAGGGGGGTAGACCCCCCGGGCACACCGTACCGTGGTTTTGGGGGAGGAGGGGGATAACGACCGCCGGAGGACCGGAACCCCACCAAACCTTGCATGTGGACCTATGATATGTGTCAAAGTGTGATGCAAGGTGTAATGGTGCAAAAGTAGCTCCCCTAAACCCTAAACCCTAAAGCGGGAGGCTTCGAGCCCTAAACCCCTCTAAATCCCTAAACCACGACGTTGGAGCTGCAGAACCATGCATCATAAACCCTAACCCTAACCCTAAACCCTAAACCTATACCTAACCATAAATACTTACCCTTTAACCTAAACCCTAGCCCTAGCCCCTAAACCCTAGCCCTAACCCTACACCTAACCCTAACCAGTAGACCAGGCACACCGTCGATCGTGTGATAATGGCTCTAGCTGCTGGTATATGTGCCAAAGGGTCCCAATCTTTGGTTCTCCATGTGTATATGTACTAAACAAACCTAAAAGAATGAAAAGTTACATTGGTGCACCCTCGCGCGGAGAAATCTAGGGGGGTAGACCCGCCGGGGCACACGTTCCGCTGTTTTGGGGGGAGGAGGGGGATAACGACCGCCGGAGCACCGGAACCCCACCAAACCTTGCATGTGGACCTATGATATGTGTCAAAGTGTGATGCAAGGTGTAATGGTGCAAAAGTAGCTCCCCTAAACCCTAAACCCTAAACTGGGGAGGCTTCGAGCCCTAAACCCCTCTAAATCCCTAAACCACGACGCCGGAGCTGCAGAACCATGCATCATAAACCCTAACCCTAACCCTAAACCCTAAACCTATACCTAACCATAAATACTTACCCTTTAACCTAAACCCTAGCCCTAGCCCCTAAACCCTAGCCCTAACCCTACACCTAACCCTAACCAGTAGACCAGGCACACCGTCGATCGTGTGATAATGGCTCTAGCTGCTGGTATATGTGCCAAAGGGTCCCAATCTTTGGTTCTCCATGTGTATATGTACTAAACAAACCTAAAAGAATGAAAAGTTACATTGGTGCACCCTCGCGCGGAGAAATCTAGGGGGGTAGACCCGCCGGGGCACACGTTCCGCTGTTTTGGGGGGAGGAGGGGGATAACGACCGCCGGAGCACCGGAACCCCACCAAACCTTGCATGTGGACCTATTCTATGTGTCAAAGTGTGATGCAAGGTGTAATGGTGCAAAAGTAGCTCCCCTAAACCCTAAACCCTAAACTGGGGAGGCTTCGAGCCCTAAACCCCTCTAAATCCCTAAACCACGACGCCGGAGCTGCAGAACCATGCATCATAAACCCTAACCCTAACCATAAACCCTAAACCTATACCTAACCATAAATACTTACCCTTTAACCTAAACCCTAGCCCTAGCCCCTAAACCCTAGCCCTAACCCTACACCTAACCCTAACCAAGAGACCGTGCACACCCTCGATCGTGTGATAATGGCTCTAGCTGCTGGTATATGTGCCAAAGGGTCCCAATCTTTGGTTCTCCATGTGTATATGTACTAAACAAACCTAAAAGAATGAAAAGTTACATTGGTGCACCCTCGCGCGGAGAAATCTAGGGGTAGACCCGCCGGGCACACGTTCATTGTTTTGGGGGAGGAGGGGGATAACGACCGCCGGAGCACCGGAACCCCACCAAACCTTGCATGTGGACCTATTCTATGTGTCAAAGTGTGATGCAAGGTGTAATGGTGCAAAAGTAGCTCCCCTAAACCCTAAACCCTAAACTGGGGAGGCTTCGAGCCCTAAACCCCTCTAAATCCCTAAACCACGACGCCGGAGCTGCAGAACCATGCATCATAAACCCTAACCCTAACCCTAAACCCTAAACCTATACCTAACCATAAATACTTACCCTTTAACCTAAACCCTAGCCCTAGCCCCTAAACCCTAGCCCTAACCCTACACCTAACCCTAACCAGTAGACCAGGCACACCGTCGATCGTGTGATAATGGCTCTAGCTGCTGGTATATGTGCCAAAGGGTCCCAATCTTTGGTTCTCCATGTGTATATGTACTAAACAAACCTAAAAGAATGAAAAGTTACATTGGTGCACCCTCGCGCGGAGAAATCTAGGGGGGTAGACCCGCCGGGGCACACGTTCCGCTGTTTTGGGGGGAGGAGGGGGATAACGACCGCCGGAGGACCGGAACCCCACCAAACCTTGCATGTGGACCTATGATATGTGTCAAAGTGTGATGCAAGGTGTAATGGTGCAAAAGTAGCTCCCCTAAACCCTAAACCCTAAGCGGGGAGGCTTCGAGCCCTAAACCCCTCTAAATCCCTAAACCACGACGCCAGAGCTGCAGAACCATGCATCATAAACCCTAACCCTAACCCTAAACCCTAAACCTATACCTAACCATAAATACTTACCCTTTAACCTAAACCCTAGCCCTAGCCCCTAAACCCTAGCCCTAACCCTACACCTAACCCTAACCAAGAGACCAGTGCACACCGTCGATCGTGTGATAATGGCTCTAGCTGCTGGTATATGTGCCAAAGGGTCCCAATCTTTGGTTCTCCATGTGTATATGTACTAAACAAACCTAAAAGAATGAAAAGTTACATTGGTGCACCCTCGCGCGGAGAAATCTAGGGGGTAGACCCGCCGGGGCACACGTTCCGCTGTTTTGGGGGAGGAGGGGGATAACGACCGCCGGAGCACCGGAACCCCACCAAACCTTGCATGTGGACCTATTCTATGTGTCAAAGTGTGATGCAAGGTGTAATGGTGCAAAAGTAGCTCCCCTAAACCCTAAACCCTAAACTGGGGAGGCTTCGAGCCCTAAACCCCTCTAAATCCCTAAACCACGACGCCGGAGCTGCAGAACCATGCATCATAAACCCTAACCCTAACCCTAAACCCTAAACCTATACCTAACCATAAATACTTACCCTTTAACCTAAACCCTAGCCCTAGCCCCTAAACCCTAGCCCTAACCCTACACCTAACCCTAACCAGTAGACCAGGCACACCGTCGATCGTGTGATAATGGCTCTAGCTGCTGGTATATGTGCCAAAGGGTCCCAATCTTTGGTTCTCCATGTGTATATGTACTAAACAAACCTAAAAGAATGAAAAGTTACATTGGTGCACCCTCGCGCGGAGAAATCTAGGGGGGTAGACCCGCCGGGGCACACGTTCCGCTGTTTTGGGGGAGGAGGGGGATAACGACCGCCGGAGCACCGGAACCCCACCAAACCTTGCATGTGGACCTATGATATGTGTCAAAGTGTGATGCAAGGTGTAATGGTGCAAAAGTAGCTCCCCTAAACCCTAAACCCTAAACTGGGGAGGCTTCGAGCCCTAAACCCCTCTAAATCCCTAAACCACGATGCCGGAGCTGCAGAACCATGCATCATAAACCCTAACCCTAACCCTAAACCCTAAACCTATACCTAACCATAAATACTTACCCTTTAACCTAAACCCTAGCCCTAGCCCCTAAACCCTAGCCCTAACCCTACACCTAACCCTAACCAGTAGATCAGGCACACCGTCGATCGTGTGATAATGGCTCTAGCTGCGGGTATATGTGCCAAAGGGTCCCAATCTTTGGTTCTCCATGTGTATATGTACTAAACAAACCTAAAAGAATGAAAAGTTACATTGGTGCACCCTCGCGGAGAAATCTAGGGGGTAGACCCGCCGGGGCACACGTTCATTGTTTTGGGGGAGGAGGGGGATAACGACCGCCGGAGGACCGGAACCCCACCAAACCTTGCATGTGGACCTATGATATGTGTCAAAGTGTGATGCAAGGTGTAATGGTGCAAAAGTAGCTCCCCTAAACCCTAAACCCTAAACTGGGGAGGCTTCGAGCCCTAAACCCCTCTAAATCCCTAAACCACGACGCCGAGCTGCAGCACCATGCATCAGAAACCCGAACCCTAACCCTAAACCCTAAACCTATACCTAACCATAAATACTTACCCTTTAACCTAAACCCTAGCCCTAGCCCCTAAACCCTAGCCCTAACCCTACACCTAACCCTAACCAAGAGACTGTGCACACCGTCGATCGTGTGATAATGGCTCTAGCTGCTGGTATATGTGCCAAAGGGTCCCAATCTTTGGTTCTCCATGTGTATATGTACTAAAAAACCTAAAAGAATGAAAAGTTACATTGGTGCACCCTCGCGCGAGAGAAATCTAGGGGGTAGACCCGCCGGGCACACGTTCCGCCGTTTTGGGGGAGGAGGGGGATAACGACCGCCGGAGGACCGGAACCCCACCAAACCTTGCATGTGGACCTATGATATGTG
The DNA here is from genome assembly GCF_019359855.2 of Lolium perenne. Taxonomy (NCBI): domain Eukaryota; kingdom Viridiplantae; phylum Streptophyta; class Magnoliopsida; order Poales; family Poaceae; genus Lolium; species Lolium perenne. Next base: position 302,834,586 of record NC_067250.2, on the reverse strand, counting down.
TCAAAGTGTGATGCAAGGTGTAATGGTGCAAAAGTAGCTCCCTAAACCCTAAACCCTAAACCTGGGAGGCTTCGAGCCCTAAACCCCTCTAAATCCCTAAACCACGACGCCGGAGCTGCATAACCATGCTTCATATTGCGTTACACTATCACTTAAGCGTTCACCTATTCCTTACCATAAATACTTACCCTTTAACCTAAACCCTATCCCTAGCCCCTAAACCCTAGCCCTAACCCTACACCTAACCCTAACCAAGAGACCAGTGCACACCGTCGATCGTGTGATAATGGCTCTAGCTGCTGGTATATGTGCCAAAGGGTCCCAATCTTTGGTTCTCCATGTGTATATGTACTAAACAAACCTAAAAGAATGAAAAGTTACATTGGTGCACCCTCGCGCGGAGAAATCTAGGGGGTAGACCCGCCGGGGCACACGTTCCGCTGTTTTGGGGGAGGAGGGGGATAACGACCGCCGGAGCACCGGAACCCCACCAAACCTTGCATGTGGACCTATGATATGTGTCAAAGTGTGATGCAAGGTGTAATGGTGCAAAAGTAGCTCCCCTAAACCCTAAACCCTAAGCGGGAGGCTTCGAGCCCTAAACCCCTCTAAATCCCTAAACCACGACGCCGGAGCTGCAGAACCATGCATCATAAACCCTAACCCTAACCCTAAACCTATACCTAACCATAAATACTTACCCTTTAACCTAAACCCTAGCCCTAGCCCCTAAACCCTAGCCCTAACCCTACACCTAACCCTAACCAGTAGACCAGGCACACCGTCGATCGTGTGATAATGGCTCTAGCTGCTGGTATATGTGCCAAAGGGTCCCAATCTTTGGTTCTCCATGTGTATATGTACTAAACAAACCTAAAATAATGAAAAGTTACATTGGTGCACCCTCGCGCGGAGAAATCTAGGGGGTAGACCCGCCGGGGCACACGTTCATTGTTTTGGGGGAGGAGGGGGATAACGACCGCCGGAGCACCGGAACCCCACCAAACCTAGCATGTGGACCTATGATATGTGTCAAAGTGTGATGCAAGGTGTAATGGTGCAAAAGTAGCTCCCCTAAACCCTAAACCCTAAACTGGGGAGGCTTCGAGCCCTAAACCCCTCTAAATCCCTAAACCACGACGGAGCTGCAGAACCATGCATCATAAACCCTAACCCTAACCCTAAACCCTAAACCTATACCTAACCATAAATACTTACCCTTTAACCTAAACCCTAGCCCTAGCCCCTAAACCCTAGCCCTAACCCTACACCTAACCCTAACCAAGAGACCAGTGCACACAGTCGATCGTGTGATAATGGCTCTAGCTGCTGGTATATGTGCCAAAGGGTCCCAATCTTTGGTTATCCATGTGTATATGTACTAAACAAACCTAAAAGAATGAAAAGTTACATTGGTGCACCCTCGCGGAGAAATCTAGGGGTAGACCCGCACGGGGCACACGTTCCGCTTGTTTTGGGGGAGGAGGGGGATAACGACCGCCGAGCACCGGAACCCCACCAAACCTTGCATGTGGACCTATTCTATGTGTCAAAGTGTGATGCAAGGTGTAATGGTGCAAAAGTAGCTCCCCTAAACCCTAAACCCTAAACCGGGAGGCTTCGTGCCCTAAACCCCTCTAAATCCCTAAACCACGACGCCGGAGCTGCAGAATCCATGCATCATAAACCCTAACCCTAACCCTAAACCCTAAACCTATACCTAACCATAAATACTTACCCTTTAACCTAAACCCTAGCCCTAGCCCCTAAACCCTAGCCCTAACCCTACACCTAACCCTAACCAAGAGACCAGTGCACACCGTCGATCGTGTGATAATGGCTCTAGCTGCTGGTATATGTGCCAAAGGGTCCCAATCTTTGGTTCTCCATGTGTATATGTACTAAACAAACCTAAAAGAATGAAAAGTTACATTGGTGCACCCTCGCGCGGAGAAATCTAGGGGTAGACCCGCCGGGCACACGTTCCATTGCTTTTGGGGGAGGAGGGGGATAACGACCGCCGGAGCACCGGAACCCCACCAAACCTTGCATGTGGACCTATTCTATGTGTCAAAGTGTGATGCAAGGTGTAATGGTGCAAAAGTAGCTCCCCTAAACCCTAAACCCTAAACTGGGGAGGCTTCGAGCCCTAAACCCCTCTAAATCCCTAAACCACGACGCCGGAGCTGCAGAACCATGCATCATAAACCCTAACCCTAACCCTAAACCCTAAACCTATACCTAACCATAAATACTTACCCTTTAACCTAAACCCTAGCCCTAGCCCCTAAACCCTAGCCCTAACCCTACACCTAACCCTAACCAAGAGACCAGGCACACCGTCGATCGTGTGATAATGGCTCTAGCTGCTGGTATATGTGCCAAAGGGTCCCAATCTTTGGTTCTCCATGTGTATATGTACTAAACAAACCTAAAAGAATGAAAAGTTACATTGGTGCACCCTCGCGCGGAGAAATCTAGGGGGGTAGACCACTGGGCACACGTTCATTGTTTTGGGGGAGGAGGGGGATAACGACCGCCGGAGCACCGGAACCCCACCAAACCTTGCATGTGGACCTATGATATGTGTCAAAGTGTGATGCAAGGTGTAATGGTGCAAAAGTAGCTCCCCCTAAACCCTAAACCCTAAACTGGGGAGGCTTCGAGCCCTAAACCCCTCTAAATCCCTAAACCACGACGCCGGAGCTGCAGAACCATGCATCATAAACCCTAACCCTAACCCTAAACCCTAAACCTATACCTAACCATAAATACTTACCCTTTAACCTAAACCCTAGCCCTAGCCCCTAAACCCTAGCCCTAACCCTACACCTAACCCTAACCAGTAGATCAGGCACACCGTCGATCGTGTGATAATGGCTCTAGCTGCGGGTATATGTGCCAAAGGGTCCCAATCTTTGGTTCTCCATGTGTATATGTACTAAACAAACCTAAAAGAATGAAAAGTTACATTGGTGCACCCTCGCGCGGAGAAATCTAGGGGGGTAGACCCGCCGGGGCACACGTTCCGCTGTTTTGGGGGGAGGAGGGGGATAACGACCGCCGGAGCACCGGAACCCCACCAAACCTTGCATGTGGACCTATTCTATGTGTCAAAGTGTGATGCTAGGTGTAATTCACCAAATGGTGCATGGCATGGATCCCCGGTCTGACATTCCTCACCTTCGGGCGATAACACTTAACAGATTCCTGGACGTGTACGGTGAAGTGTCCCGCCGCGGGTATATCGGGGGCTAGACTGTGCCAAAGGGTACCACACATGGTTTTCCATATGTCCATGGACTAAACAAACCTAAACCTATGAAAAGGTATATTGGTGGAACCTCGCGCGGAGAAATCTAGGGGGTAGACCCGCCGTCCCGCTGTTTTGGGGGGGAAGGAGGGGGACGGCCGCCGGAGCACCGGAACCCTGATATATGTGGGGGATGAGCATGGAGACTAATTTTGTATTTCACATAGTGTAATAAATAGTCATCAAAAAGAAAAACTAATTAACAAAATAAATATAAGTAGTAGATGAAATAAAATAGTTAGAAAAACAAATAAAATGTATATTGGCGCACGGCAAAGGGAGCAGCGCACGGCAAAGGATCCTTTGCCGTGCAACTGGTCTGTCTGCACGGCAAAGGGGCGGGACACGGCAGTGCCCAGGCCTTTGCCGTGCGCTGTTTCTTTGCCGTGCGGCTTGCAGGGACTTTGCCGTCCTAAAATCTTTGCCGTGCGCTGCTCCCATTCTTTGCCGTGAGAAACTTCTTTGCCGTGCGCCATATCTTTCTTTGCCGTGCTAGGTTTCTTTGCCGTGCGCTGCTCTCATACTTTGCCGTGCATTTTTGCGTTGCCGTGCGCTCTTCTTGCTACGCACGGCCGTGCAGCAGCTCACGGCAAAGATTGGCTGCACGGCAGCGCCTGATTTTCCCGTAGTGTATCTTGGACAAAGGATACAGTTTGTGGTGCGTGTAACGAGAAGACAAATTTGATGCTTTAGAAAATATATAATTTTTTAGCAATGATTTTTTTATGAGAGGACACCAACATATGTACTTTTACAAAAAGAAATAGTTACATCACATGCAAAACATATACATGTATCTTGTGAAATAAAATTAGATTTGTTTGAATGTTTTTATTTTAGCGAGTTTACTATTCATTCCAGGGGGATACCCTGTATAGGATAGAACTTTTTTCCTCTTCATCCAAGCTCTACCGTGTTTTCTTTTCGAAATAGATATTGACCGCAGAATTCCACCTGTGTGTCGAAGTTCTTCTGTTCCCTCTTCCTCCGAGTGGAGAGGCCGAGTCATTCTGGCTGAGGTGAGGTGGCCCTGTCCTCGGATGTGGTAGTCTACAACACTCTTGTGGCATAAATACATGTGAAATTATTACACTTCACAAGATAAACTTAACAAAACAATTTATGTATTCGCAATTCATATATTTTTGGCATATATTAGTAGCTACAAATATGCATTAAATTTTCCAAAATTAATTGTGCCTTTTATTTTGAGACGGAGGGACTAGATCTAAGACGAACGGCCACAAGCTTTGGTTTGAAAGCTAGCACATGGCACTACAAGTGTTGTTCGTGAGAGGGTGAGAGGATCAACACTGAGAGTAGCCCCTATCCTCAAAAGAGACAGCAACCAGTACATCTTGGTAAGCATGTGTATTGCACGATTTGATATAATTGGTTAATTTGGTAGTATTTATTTCAAGCAAGAGAAGGATATATACGACAATAAGAAAAAACAATGCATGTTTCATTCATATATGTAAAGACCGCTGTGGATCAACGAAAAGTTCAAAACACACAACCTTCTTCGAAAATAAACATACTAGAACACTATAAAGCTATATTATTAGTATAACCTAAAAAAGATAATGCACCAATTTAGCAACTAATTTCCTTGAAAAAAAAACTTAGAAAATAGGCATCATCCATTGCGTTGAAGATCAAGGAACATAGTCCCGATCAAGGAACTCTTTCAAAGGCTCTTCTAGCGCCTTCATCACGGCCTTCCAGCCGGCATTTGTTGGGTGCATCTCGTCCCAGTAGAAGAACTTGTCGGGATTCTCGCACAACTCGTATAGGTGCTCCCCTGAAGGGCTGCGCTGCCCACAGTATCCGTTATCGTAAGCACTCACGCAGCACGGGACCAAATTGCGGTTGAACTTCTTGGCATCATCCGACAATCCACCTGCATATATGCAAAAGAAATTTGTATATATGTTCATATGCAATTTGAGATGTTGAATCATATTACGGGAGAGAGATTTCACTTACGGGAGGCATGGTTTACGATGTCGGTGAAGGCAGTATAGAGGTCCAGTATGTGGGCGTTGTTCTTCCTGCCCATTAGCCTTTCCAGGTTGTTGTTGTGCAGAGCCGAGCCATAGTTGCCGAGAAGGTCGCATGTGGTGTAGTTGCTCGAGCTGGATTTCAAAGGCGCGCAGCCGATGGGGTGCAGGTTGTTGACGATCACCTTCCTCAGGCCGAGCTTCTGCAGCCGCTCCACGTTCTTCACGATCTCAGAGGTCACGCCCCCAATGTAGGTATTCATCTGCAGGACAAGTTCATTAGCAATGTGGATATTGATGGTCGGTTAATAGGTGAGCTAGTCTGCTATTACTCACGTCGCTAAAGCTGCTCAAGTGGGCGTCCTCAACGTCGGCGCCGCTGAGGTAGTCGTTGCCGGAGATGGCGACGAGCGCGACGGAGCGGCGGAGCTGGTCCTTTGAGATGACCCCGTCGTTGACTAGGCTCGCGAACATGTTAACTTGCGCTGTGAGGGTTGGCGCACTCTTCGACACCGAGTGCACTCCGGCGCCACCAAAGGCAAAGGTCATGCCCGATGGGTCGCAGGATTGATCTGGGGTGAGCACGTACGCCGGAGGGGCTTCAGTGAGACCCAAGATCCTTGCTGCAGGGACAAAGCGATATGCATTAATTGGATTTAGGAGTAAACATTATCTAGTATCAGAAATCTAGAATTACATTTGCTAGCAGCTAGGGAATCTGATTATTCGTACCGATGAAATCTGACTGAATGTGGTAGTTGGAGAAGCGTCCGGTAGGAACAGGGGTTGGTCCCCGAGAGCTGACATAGGAGCCGTAGGGATAGCTCCACTGACGGGTCGTGTCTTCGCCGATGGATTCAGAAGGAGTCTGGCCGCGCTTGAGCTTGGGGAGGTTGCCGTTGTCGGCGAAGTCGTCGCCAAAGACGAACATGCTGGACCACTGTCCTTGAGCCGAAGGTGTGCTTCGGGCCTCCACGAGAGCGGCTGTTATTACATACATGCGAATACGATCATGTCAGTAACCTGAGTGAAGAAGTCCTATACTAGTACCAACGTTACAGAAATTTTCGATCTAAAACAAGAGCTGGGTGGTAGTAGTAGTAGTGCCGCAAGCAAGGCAAAATCAAGTATCCATCTAAAGAGGAAGAGCAAGGGGAAGTACATAATGCATTATGCAGAGTTGCATACCATCGAAAAGGAAGACGAGGACAAGGCAGCAGACGGCGGCGGCAGGAAGAAGCTTCATTGTTGCTAGCTGCCGGCGACCGGCGAGGACGTAGATGGATCGATATGCTATGGCCGTACGTGTGGAAGGTATTTATAGAAGAAAGTTAACCGCCTTCACACACAGTCCTTGCACCCTACCACGTACGTACGGACCATATACTGGACATGGATATGGACTCTCGAAGATTTTTGGTGTTGTGAGCTGGAACGTGCAACGGCATCTGTACGAACTAACAGTTTCGATCTAAAGTTACGACACACGACTGCACAACAGATTGATTGGTTTTCCTCCACTGAATATTACCATTGCTGCCTGTTATTTCTTGCTGTTGGGTTTCAGAAATAGCCGCCGGTTCGCTCTTGGTCTGTCCTCATCGTGGCAGTGCCGTTATCTCCTTTCCGTAAACAATTCTTATGAAACTTTTTTTTTTAAATGAGGCAAAAGACTTGCCATTTTCATTAATAAAAAAGAAGTACAAAATTTGGCCAGTTTATTAGCGGAAAACCGGCCGAAAACCGAAACAAGTGCCCCGTTGACTGTCATGGAGCACGACCGTCGCAGGGACACAGAGCCACCCTGGCAACCCACACAAAATTCACAGGCCGCCGAAGCGAGAAGTCGTCGCGGTTGACCTTCAACGTCATCGTCATCACTCTTCAGCGACTCCGACTTCACCGAAGAACCAACCACCAAGACCTCGCCGAAGCGGCACCGTGAAGGCCAAGCCGGCCAACGCCAAACAAGCAACTCCTCGTGAAGCAACAGGCAGCTCCGACTCTGATGACGAGCTCTGAAGAGGATAAGCGCAAGACCTGCGCCGAGGAAGATCATCGCCAGAGGGCCACCCTGCAGGTCATCGTACGCTGCACAAATGAAGACTCTCAACAAACCATAGCAGCTCCGACACCACCGCAAGCGAAGCACAAGATGAAGAAGCTCGGACGCTCGCCGAAGCCAAGGTCTTGACGTTACCAAACCATCGCTCAACACCGCCATCGTTGCCACACAAGCCACCACACGAATCTCACACATCGCCGGCCACCCGCCGCGATGCCGTATGAGTCCAGCCTCAGGAAAGCACCCTGGGGAACAAAGTCTTCAAGACGACGCCCCCAAGAGGGAAGCGACGTGGATCGACGCCGTCGTCCGGCCCTGCACAACACGGCCTAGGCTTTCGCCCGAAAACTATGCTCCGGGAGCGGAGGAGGTCAAAGGCTCCATGAAGGCCCCCAACAGGATAGCGACATCCGCAGCTGCCGCGCCTTCAGCTTTCGCTCGGAGCAGCCGAACCTCCGCACTCCCACGTTGCCGAACGGAGACGAGGGAGACCCGCAACGCCGCCGGCCTGCGAACCACTGGCACAAGCACCTCCCACGCGGCGACGACGCCACACCACGTAGGACCACCAACCCCACCGCCGGCAGGAACCGACAGGCCAGATCGAACCGAGCCCGCCACGGTCAGATCTGGCACCTCGGGAAGCCGCCGCGACGAGCAACTAGCAGCAACCCGCCGACCACCACCCGCAGAGGAAGAAGCAGGGGAGAGGGGCCACCACCCCGCCCACCCTCGCCGGACTGCAGCAAGGAGCCGCCGCCGTCGCCGCCACATCTGGGAGGAGCCGGAGCTCCGCCCGCCGTGCGCTGCTTCGGACCACCGGGCGTGCGGAGGGGGGCCGAGCAAGGCCGCTGCCACGCCGGCCGAGCCGCCGATGCCGAGCTAGGCCGCCGCCACGCCGGCGAGCCGCCGAGGCCGAGCCTTCTCCCACCACCGCGGGCTCCCGCCGCAGGCCGAGGCTGTCGCGCGCGAGAGGAACCCCGCCGCCGCCGTCCTCCAGCGCGGGCTTTGCCCGGTGGACTCCTCCGGCGGCGGAGGGAGGGAGCAGGGGTGGGGGGCCGGTAGCGGCGCGCGCTAGGGTTCCCCCGAGCCGCCCAGGGAGGACGACGCGGGGGTCAAGCTTCTTATGATACTTGTCAATAGCTATGAATCGTGGACTATTGTTGGATTGGTTTTTTGGACCTAGTCTCTCGAATGTATTCATAGTGGTAGGGCATCCATAGGGTTGAGTGTATGTACGTATAGATGTTTATTAAGTAAGTGGCTTTATAAACTTCTTAACGAACAAGGGGTGTGGCAGGAGTTGCTGCAGAATAAATACCTAAGACAAAAGACCTTATGTGAGGTACAAGCTAAACCAACAGACTCTCCCTATGAGGATTAATTTATCTGATGAGAATGATCGGTTTGTTTGGACCTTGACAACAAATGGTTTGTTTACAGTGAAATCTATGTATGAGGATCTTATGAATGACCATACACCGTTTTTACGAAAATATCTTTGGAAATTCCCCTGAAGATAAAAATATTTATGTGGTTCTTGAGCAATAAGGTTCTACTTACTAAAGACAACTTAGCTAAAAGAAGATGGCAAGGATGCACAAAGTGTGTTTTTTGTGGTGAACAGGAGACTATTGAGCATTTGTTCATCACTTGTCTGTTAGCTAAAATACTTTGGCGTACGATTAACTTCACTTTCGCTCTCCCACCTCCAACCAATATTACGAATATGTTTGGTAATTGGCTAAATGGAGTTGATAGACAATCTAAGGCATTCATCCGTATTGGGGTTTTCTGCCTTATGTTGGTCTATATGGAGGGTGAGGAATGATATTATATTTAATAAAAAAAATCTTTCCACTTTTTGCAGGTTATCCATATGGTGGCACATTGGGTCCAGTTGTGGGCTCTCCTGTCACCGGAGGGACAGCGGGATGCTATGGCTACTGGATGCACACGGCTCCAGATGGTCGCTCAGGATATCTTGTGCCTGGCTGGCTGACGGCACAATAGATGGATACTATGAAGTGTATCAACTCTGGGCGATGCTTGAGATGTTATAACTCTGTACTCGTAAACGTTTAATAAAAGACTGTGTGCATCATCGTGATGCAGAAGCCGGGGTTTCATTCCCCATTTCGAAAAGAAAACGTATTTGTGAGCGTTTGTGTATGTACCATGTTTCATAAAAAAATTAATAAAAAAAAGGAGTGACTATTAGACACTAGTTGTTTCATTATTCGAAAACAAATACATTTTGAAATAAATAAGGGGTTGACCGCTGTATAACTCAAAAATCAAAAGAAATAAGAAAAAATGTATATTTTCATTTACATTATCGTTTTAATTTACATCGGACAAGCTGTGAAATTTTTGCATCAAGAGTGGGCCGAAAAATATATTTGCACAATCCTCCATTTAGCTTTTGTTATATTGTGATCCAAATTCCAAGAAGAGGCTAATTTCAGACTCGCTTCGCTCGGCCCGTCGCCCCCCGCGGTACGGATCGTTGCCACCATCTATATATTTTCCCTGTAAGCCGCCGCTAGGGTTTGGTCGCATCATTGTACACCCACGGCGTTTGTAAACACCACCGAAATAGTGAAGTTTTGCTGGCTGGCGCCCGTGGTTTTTCCCTTGTGTGTTGCAAGGGTTTTCCACGTTAAAATCTCGTGTCCCCTACGGTGTTTTATTTTTCGTTCTTCGTTTATTGTGCATCTCGACTATAACAAGTGGTATCAGAGCCCGTGTTCTTTGGATCTAGGGTTTACGAGATGTCATCACTGAAGTTCGATCTACCGCAGCTGGACTACACCACGAGATTTGCTTTGTGGCAAGTGAAGATGAGGGCGATTTTCGCCCAATCTTCAGATCTGGATGAAGCGATCGATGCTTTCAGCGAGAAAGCGAAGGATACCTGGACCGATGCGGAGAAGCGGAAAGACTGTAAGGCTTTATCGTTGATTCAACTCCATCTGTCCAATAATATTCTGCAGGAAGTGATGCAGGAGAAAACCACCGCCGAATTATGGGTCAAACTAGAGGAGATTTGTTTGTCCAAGGATCTCACGGGCAGATTGCACGTGAAGATGAAGCTGTTCTCGCATAAGTTGCAAGAGGGAGGTTCGGTAATGAATCACCTATCTTCCTGGAAAGAGATTGTTTCTGATTTGCAGTCTATAGAAGTTAAGTATGAGGATGAGGATTTAGGTCTTCTTCTTTTATGCTCGCTGCCTAATTCTTTCAGTAATTTCCGTGACACCATATTATTGAGCCGCGACAAACTAACTCCCGCGGAATTTTATGATGCTCTCCAACAAAAGGAGAAAATGAAATCTATGGTGCAGGCTGAAAGTTCGTCCTCCAAGGCGGAGGCATTAGAGGTCCGTGGCAGGCCTGAACAGTGAGATAACTACTACCACAACAACAGAGATAAGAGCAAGGGCGACAGAGGTCGCTCAAAGTCCAAAGGACGTGACAAGTTCTGCAGGTATTGTAAGAAATCTAACCACAATATTGATGATTGTTGGAAGCTGCAGAACAAGGAGAAAAGGAACATAACTTACCAACCGAAAAATAATGATGGTAATGGTAAGGCTGCCGTTGTCACCGGTAAGGGTGAGGCTGCTGTTGTTGCTGGTAATGATGGTAGTGATAGTTCTGATGGAGATTGCTTAGCTGTCTTGGCTGCATGTGTTTCACGTGATGATGAATGGATTCTTGATACTGCATGTTTGTTTTATATTTGCTGTAACAAAGATTGGTTCAGTTCTTATGAGTCTGTGGAGAGTGGAGATTTTGTGCGTGTGGGGAATGACAACCAGTGCAGCATTGTTGGCATTGGTTCTGTTCAGATCAAGACCCATGATGGGATGACACGCACGTTGACAGGAGTGAAACACATACCCTACATGGCGAGGAATTTGATCTCTTTGAGTACCCTTGATTGTGACGGGTACAAGTACAAAGGTGGGAACAAACTTTTGAAGGTATCATCAGGTTCTCTCATTATTATGATTGGTGATATGAATTCTACGAAATTATATGTCCTTAGAGGTAGCACTTTGCCTGGTATTGCTACTGCTGTTAGTTCTGATGAATCTAGTAAGACTAACCTTTGGCATAAGCGTCTTGGACATATGAGTGAGCTTGGCATGGCAGAATTGGCGAAGAGAGAGCTAATTGATGGTTGCGATTTAGGTAAGCTTGAGTTCTGTGAGCACTGCATCTTTGGTAAACATAAAAGAGTAAAATTTAATGCTTCCGTTTATACCACCAAAGGCATTTTAGATTATGTACACGCTGATGTTTGGGGTCCATCCCGTAGAACTTCTAATGGTGGTGCTAATTACATGCTTACTATTATTGATGATTACTCAAGGAAAGTGTGGCCATATTTTGTGAAACATAAATCTGATGTTTTTAATGCTTTTAAGAAGTGGAAAGTTATGGTAGAAACCCAAACTGAAAAGAAGGTTAAGATAGTCCGTACTGACAATGGTATGGAATTTTGTTCAAATGAATTTGTTGAGTTTTGCAGCAATGATGGGATGGTAAGACATCATACCATTCCGTACACCCCTCAACAGAATGGCGTGGCTGAACGCATGAACATGACCATTATTTCGAGGGCTCGCTGCATGTTGTCTAATGCAAAGATGCATAGAAGTTTTTGGGCTGAAGCAGCCTCCACCGCATGTTATCTCATCAACAGGTCACCTTCTATTCCACTTGATAAGAAAACTCCAATTGAGGTATGGTCTGGTTCGCCTGCTGATTATTTAGATTTGAGAGTTTTTGGTTGCACTGATTACGCTCATGTTGATAATCGAAAGTTGGAGCCAAGGGCTGTTGAGTGCATCTTCCTTGGTTATGGTTCAGGAGTTAAGGCATATAGATTATGGAATCCTGAAACTAAGAAAATTGTGTTGAGCAGGAATGTCGTTTTTAATGAGGCGGTTATGTTTAATGATAGTCCGTCTACTGTTATTTCTGATGCTATTGATTCTCCTGATGTTTCTGATGATGAGTAGCACAGAATTGGCGTGCAGGTAGAGCACACAAAGGAGAATGAAAATGTGGTTCCTGAAACCAACAATGATGATAATGATGTTCCACCTTCACCACCTATTGTTCAGCGACAAGGACGGTCTATTGCTGCTGACGGCCCTAAGAGAAATATTGCACCTCCTACCCGATTAATTCAAGAATGTGATATTGTTGATTATGCTTTGAGTTGTGCTGAACAGGTGGAGCATGATATTGAACCAGCTACATATACTGAAGCCATTGCTTCGGTTGATAAAGAGAAGTGGGTAGGTGCGATGCAAGAAAAGATGCAATCGCTTGAGAAGAATGGCACATGGGATGTTGTGCACTTGCCTAAACAAAAGACGGCTGTCCGCTGCAAGTGGATATTTAAAAGAAAGGAAGGTTTGTCTCCTAATGAGCCTCCACGGTTTAAGGCAAGGTTAGTAGCAAAAGGTTTCAGCCAAATTCCGGGTGTTGATTATAATGATGTATTCTCCCCAGTTGTGAAGCATAGTTCTATTCGTGCTTTCTTTGGTATTGTTGCTACGATGATCTTGAGCTTGAGCAACTAGGTGTAAAGACTGCTTTTCTGCATTGTGAGTTGGAGGAGGAGATATATATGGACCAACCTGAAGGTTATGTTGTGCCTGGTAAGGAGGATCTTGTTTGCAAATTAAAGAGGTCCCTTTATGGTCTGAAACAGTTGCCATGACAGTGGTATAAAAGGTTTGATTCATTTATGCTTACACATGGTTTTGAGAGATCTCAGTATGATAGTTGTGTGTATATCAAGTTTGTTAATGGATCACCTATTTATTTGCTGCTATATGTTGATGATATGTTGATTGCTGCCAAGAGCATGAAAGAGATCACTATTTTAAAGAATCAATTAAGTAGTGGGTTTGAGATGAAGGTCCTGCTAAGAAAATACTAGGCATGTAAATTAAAAGGGACAGAAAATCTAGTTTGTTGTTTCTTAGTCAGGAAAAGTACATTGAGAAAGTTCTTCATAGTTTTAATATGCATGATGCAAAATCAGTTACTACTCCTATTGCTTCTCATTTCAAGTTGTCAGCTTTGCAATGTCCTAGCTCTGAAGATGATATTGATTACATGTCTCGAGTTCCCTATTCTAGTGATGTTGGTTCCTTGATGTATACCATGGTTTGTTCACGTCCTGATCTGTCATATGCTATGATTTTGGTCAGTCGATACATGGCTAATCCTGGTAAAGAACATTGGAAAGCTGTTCAGTGGATTTTTAGGTACCTTCGCGGCACATCAAAAGCTTGCTTGAGGTTTGGCAGGATTGGTGAGGGGCTCGCCGGATATGTGGATTCAGATTATGCTGGCGATTTGGATAAGAGAAGGTCCCTCACAGGTTATGTGTTTACTGTTGGCGGATGTGTGACACGCGTACAGCACGCGACCGTTGGTAACCCCAAGTGGAAGGTGTGATGCGTACAACAGTAAGTTTCCCTCAGTTAGAAACCAAGGTTTATCGAACCAGTAGGAGTCAAGAAGCACGTTGAAGGTTGATGGCGGCGAGATGTAGTGCGGCACAACACCAGGGATTCCGACGCCAACGTGGAACCTGCACAACACAACCAAAGTACTTTGCCCCAACGAAACAGTGAGGTTGTCAATCTCACCGGCTTGCTGTAACAAATGATTAGATGTATAGTGTGGATGATGATTGTTTGCAGAAAACAGTAGAACAAGTATTGCAGTAGATTGTATTCGATGTTAAAGAATAGGACCGGGGTCCACAGTTCACTAGAGGTGTCTCTCCCATAAGATAAATAGCATGTTGGGTGAACAAATTACAGTTGGCCAATTGACAAATAGAGAGGGCATGACAATGCACATACATGATATGATGAGTATTGTGAGATTTAATTGGGCATTACGACAAAGTACATAGACCGCTATCCAGCATGCATCTATGCCTAAAAAGTCCACCTTCAGGTTATCATCCGAACCCCTTCCAGTATTAGTTGAAAACAACAGACAATTGCATTAAGTATGGTGCGTAATGTAATCAATAACTACATCCTCGGACATAGCATCAATGTTTTATCCCTAGTGGCAACAACGCATCCATAACCTTAGGGGTTTCTGTCACTCCCCCAGATTCAATGGAGACATGAACCCACTATCGAGCATAAATACTCCCTCTTGGAGTTACAAGTATCAACTTGGCCAAAGCCTCTACTAGTAACGGATAGCATGCAAGATCATAAACAACACATAGATAATAGATTGATAATCAACATAACATAGTATTCTCTATCCATCGGATCCCAACAAACACAACATATAGCATTACAGATAGATGATCTTTGATCATGTTAGGCAGCTCACAAGACCCGACAATGAAGCATAATGAGGAGAAGACAACCATCTAGCTACTGCTATGGACCCATAGTCCAGGGGTGAACTACTCACACATCACTCCGAAGGCGACCATGGCGGTGTAGAGTCCTCCGGGAGATGATTCCCCTCTCCGGCAGGGTGCCGGAGGCGATCTCCTGAATCCCCCGAGATGGGATTGGCGGCGGCGGCGTCTCTGGAAGGTTTTCCGTATCGTGGCTCTCGGTACTGGGGGTTTCGCGACGAAGACTATATGTAGGCGGAAGGGCAGGTCAGGGGGCCACACGGGGGCCCCACACGCTAGGGCCGCGCGGGCCCCCCTGGGCCGCGCCGCCCTAGTGTGGCGGCGCCCCGTGGCCCCACTTCGTCTTCCCTTCGGTCTTCTGGAAGCTTCGTGTGAAAATAGGCCCCTGGGCGTTGATTTCGTCCAATTCCGAGAATATTTCCTTACTAGGATTTCTGAAACCAAAAACAGCGAAAACAAAGAATCGGCTCTTCGGCATCTCGTTAATAGGTTAGTGCCGGAAAATGCATAAATATGACATAAAGTATGCATAAAACATGTAGATATCATCAATAATGTGGCATGGAACATAAGAAATTATCGATACGTCGGAGACGTATCAGCATCCCCAAGCTTAGTTTCTGCTCGTCCCGAGCAGGTAAACGATAACAAAGATAATTTCTGGAGTGACATGCCATCATAACCTTGATCATACTATTGTAAGCATATGTAATGAATGCAGCGATCCAAACAATGTAAATGACATGAGTAAACAAATAAATCATATAGCAAAGACTTTTCATGAATAGTACTTCAAGACAAGCATCAATAAGTCTTGCATAAGAGTTAACTCATAAAGCAATAATTCATAGTAGAGGTATTGAAGCAACACAAAGAAAGATTGAGTTTCAGCGGTTGCTTTCAACTTGTAACATGTATATCTCATGGATATTGTCAATGTAAAGTAATATAACAAGTGCAATATGCAAGTATGTAGGAATCAATGCACAGTTCACACAAGTGTTTGCTTCTTGAGGTGGAGAGAAATAGGTGAACTGACTCAACATAAAAGTAAAAGAAAGGTCCTTCAAAGAGGAAAGCATCGATTGCTATATTTGTGCTAGAGCTTTGGTTTTGAAAACATGAAACAATTTTGTCAACGGTAGTAATAAAGCATATGTGTTATGTAAATTATATCTTACAAGTTGCAAGCCTTATGCATAGTATACTAATAGTGCCCGCACCTTGTCCTAATTAGCTCGGATTACCTGGATTATCACCGCAATACATATGTTTTAACCAAGTGTCACAAAGGGGTACCTCTATGCCGCCTGTACAAAGGTCTAAGGAGAAAGCTCGCATTGGATTTCTCGCTTTTGATTATTCTCAACTTAGACATCCATACCGGGACAACATAGAAAACAGATAATGGACTCCTCTTTTATGCATAAGCATTCAACAACAGTTAATTTTCTCATATGAGATTTGAGGATTGTTTGTCCAAAACTGAAACTTCCACCATGAATCATGGCTTTAGTTAGCGGCCCAATGTTCTTCTCTAACAGTATGCATGCTCAAACCTTTCAACTCATGGTAAATCACCCTTACTTCAGACAAGACGAACATGCATAGCAACTCACATGATATTCAACAAAGAGTAGTTGATGGCGTCCCCAGGAACATGGTTATCGCTCAACAAGCAACTTAATAAGAGATAAAGTGCATAAGTACATATTCAATACCACAATAGTTTTTAGGCTATTTGTCCCATGAGCTATATATTGTAAAGGTAAAGAATGGAAATTTAAAGGTAGTGATGTCTACGTTCCCCCTCCTTTCCTGTAGACAGTGTTGGGCCTCCAAGAGCAGAGGTTTGTAGAACAGCAGCAAGTTTTCCCTTAAGTGGATACCCAAGGTTTATCGAACTCAGGGAGGAAGAGGTCAAAGATATCCCTCTCATGCAACCCTGCAACCACAAAGCAAGAAGTCTCTTGTGTCCCCAACACACCAAATAGGTGCACTAGTTCGGCGAAGAGATAGTGAAATACAGGTGGTATGAATATATATGAGCAGTAGCAACGGTGCCAGAAAATAGCTTGCTGGCGTGTAGTTGATGGTGGTAGTATTGCAGCAGTGGTAACACAGTAAAACAGTAAACAAGCAGTAGTAACTCAGCAGTATTTAGGAACAAGGCCTAGGGATTACACTTTCACTAGTGGACACTCTCAATATTGATCACATAACAGAATAGATAAATGCATACTCTACACTTTTGTTGGATGATGAACACATTGCGTAGGATTACACGAACCCTCAATGCCGGAGTTAACAAGCTCCACAATAATGCTCATGTTTAAGTAACCTTATAGTGTAAGATAGATCAAAGGACTAAACCAAGTACTAGCATAGCATGCACACTGTCACCTTCATGCATATGTAGGAGGAATAGATCACATCAATATTATCATAGCAATAGTTAACTTCGCAATCTACAAGAGATCATGATCATAGCATAAACCAAGTACTAACACGGTGCACACACTGTCACCTTTACACACGTGCAGGAGGAATAGAACTACTTTAATAACATTGCTAGAGTAGCACATAGATAGTAGTGATACAAAACTCATATGAATCTCAATCATGTAAAGCAGCTCATGAGATTATTGTATTGAGGTACATGGGAGAGAGATGAACCACATAGCTACAGCGAAGCCCTCAGCCTCAGGGGTGGATTACTCCCTCCTCATCATGGAAGCAGCGATGGCGGTGAAGATGGCGGTGAAGACGGCGGTGGAGATGGCTCCGGGGGCAATTCCCCGTCCGGCAGGGTGCTGGAACAGAGAGTTCTGTCCCCCGAATTGGAGTTTCGCGATGGTGGCGGCGCCCCTGGAGTCTTTCTGGAGTTTCGTCAATTGGTACTGCGTTTTTAGGTCGAAAGGGCTTTTATAGGCGAAGAGGCGGCGCAGGGGGGCACCTGGGGGCGCCACACCCTAGGCCGGCGCGGCCTAGGCCTGGCCCGCGCCGCCATGTGGTGTGGTGGCCCCCTGGCCCCTCTCCGACTCTTCTTCGGTGTTCTGGACGCTTCCGGGAAAAATAGGAGGTTTGGCGTTGATTTCGTCCAATTCCGAGAATATTGCCCGAACAGCCTTTCTGGAACCAAAAACAGCAGAAAACAGGAACTGGCACTGTGGCATCTTGTTAATAGGTTAGTTCCGGAAAATGCATGAAAATGATATAAAGTGTGAACAAAACATGTTGGTATTGTCATAAAACAAGCATGGAACATCGGAAATTATAGATACGTTGGAGACGTATCAGCATCCCCAAGCTTAGTTCCTACTCGTCCTCGAGTAGGTAAACGATAAAAGATAATTTCTGAGGTGACATGCTACCAACATAATCTTAATCATACCATTGTAAAGCATATGAGATGAATGCAGCGATTCGAAACAATGTAAATGCAATGAGTAAACAATTGAATCATATAGCAAAGACTTTTCATGAATAGTACTTTCGAGACAAGCATCAATAAGTCTTGCATAAGAGTTACTCATAAAGCAATAAATTCATAGTAGAGACATTGAAGCAACACAATGGAAGATTAAGTTTCAGCGGTTGCTTTCAACTTGTAACATGTATATCTCATGGAGAGTTGTCAATGCAGAGCAATATAACAAATGCAATAAGCAAGTATGTAAGAATCAATGCACAGTTCACACAAATGTTTGCTTCTTGAGGTGGAGAGAGATAGGTGAACTGACTCAACATTGAAAGTAAAAGAATGGTCCTCCATAGAGGAAAAGCATCGATTGCTATATTTGTGCTAGAGCTTTGATTTTGAAAACATGAAACAATTTTGTCAACGGTAGTAATAAAACATATGTATCATGTAAATTATATCTTACAAGTTGCAAGCCTCATGCATAGTATACTAATAGTGCCCGCACCTTGTCCTAATTAGCTTGGACTACCGGATCATCACAATGCACATGTTTTAACCAAGTGTCACAAAGGGGTACCTCTATGCCGCCTGTACAAAGGTCTAAGGAGAAAGCTCGCATTGGATTTCTCGCTATTGATTATTCTCAACTTAGACATCCATACCGGGACAACATAGACAACAGATAATGGACTCCTCTTTTATGCATAAGCATGTAACAACAATTAATAATTTTCTCATTTGAGATTGAGGATATATGTCCAAAACTGAAACTTCCACCATGGATCATGGCTTTAGTTAGCGGCCCAATGTTCTTCTCTAACAATATGCATGCTTAACTATAAGGTGGTAGATCGCTCTTACTTCAGACAAGACGAACATGCATAGCAACTCACATGAAATTCAACAAAGAGTAGTTGATGGCGTCCCCAGTGAACATGGTTATCGCACAACAAGCAACTTAATAAGAGATAAAGTGCATAAGTACATATTCAATACCACAATAGTTTTTAAGCTATTTGTCCCATGAGCTATATATTGCAAGGTGAATGATGGAATTTTAAAGGTAGCACTCAAGCAATTTACTTTGGAATGGCGGAAAATACCATGTAGTAGGTAGGTATGGTGGACACAAATGGCATAGTGTTGTTTGGCTCAGGATTTGGATGCATGAGAAGTATTCCCTCTCGATACAAGGTTTAGGCTAGCAAGGTTGTTTGAAGCAAACACAAGCACGAACTAGTACAGCAAAACTCACATAAAAGACATATTACAAGCATTATAAAACTATACATCGTCTTCCTTGTTGTTCAAACATCTTACTAGAAAATATCTAGACTCTAGAGAAACCACTCATGCAAACCAAATTTTAACAAGCTCTATGTATTTCTTCACTAATAGGTGTAAGGTATATGATGCAAGAGCTTAAACATGAGCACAACAATTGCCAAGTATCACATTACCCAAGACATTATAGCAATTACTACATGTAGCATTTTCCAATTCCAACCATATAACAATTTAACGAAGAGGAAACTTCGCCATGAATATTATGAGCTAAGAACACATGTGTTCATATGCAACAGCGGAGCGTGTCTCTCTCCCACACAAGCATGATGTAATCTAATTTATTCAAACAAAAACAAAAACAAAAGCACACAGACGCTCCAAGTAAAGCACATAAGATGTGACCGAATAAAAATATAGTTTCAAGAGAAGGAACCTGATAATTTGTCGATGAAGAAGGGGATGCCTTGGGCATCCCCAAGCTTAGACGCTTGAGTCTTCTTGATATATGCAGGGGTGAACCACCGGGGCATCCCCAAGCTTAGAGCTTTCACTCTTCTTGATCATAGTATATCATCCTCCTTTCTTGATCCTTGAAAACTTCCTCCACACCAAACTCGAAACAACTCATTAGAGGGTTAGTGCACAATAAAAATTAACATATTCAGAGGTGACACAATCATTCTTAATACTTCTGGACATTGCATAATGCTACTGGACATTAGTGGATCAAAGAAATTCATCCAACATAGCAAAAGAGGCAATGCGAAATAAAAGGCAGAATCTGTCAAAACAGAACAGTTCGTATTGACGAATTTTAAAATGGCACCAGACTTGCTCAAATGAAAATGCTCAAATTGAATGAAAGTTGCGTACATATCTGAGGATCATGCACGCAAATTGGCTTAATTTTCGGAGCTACCTACAGGGAGGTGGACCCAGATTCGTGACAGCAAAGAAATCTGGAACTGCGCAGTAATCCAAATCTAGTACTTACTTTTCTATCAACGGCTCAACTTGGCACAACAAAACACAAAACTAAGATAAGGAGAGGTTGCTACAGTAGTAAACAACTTCCAAGACACAAATAAAAACAAAGTACTGTAGCAAAATAACACATGGGTTATCTCCCAAGAAGTTCTTTTCTTTATAGCCATTAAGATGGGCTCAGCAGTTTTAATAATCCATTCGCGGGAAATAGTATTTGAAGCAAAAGAGAGCTTCAAGAGGCAAATTCAAAACAAATTTAAGTCTAACATGCTTCCTATGAAGAGGAATCTTGTACACAAATGAATTCATGAAGAACAAAGTGACAAGCATAAGAGGATAAAACACGAGTAACTTCAAGATTCTCAACATAAAGAGGGGAAACTTAATATTATTAAGATGCATATAACCATATTTCCCTCTCTCATAATAACTTTCAGTAGCATCATTGATGAAATCCACAATATACCCATCACTTAAAACATTCTTATCATGGTTCATATGCGTAGAAGTATCATTAAATTTGGCATAAGAAGAGTTATTCTCATTAATAGTAATTGGAGCAAGATTATTATCAAGAATTTGAACATGGTAAACAAGTTGCCTATTAAGGGGATTGTTTTTGGTAATCCAATCATGACTATGACAAGTTTCATAAGGATAGTTAGAACCTATATCATAGCATTCTTTATAATAATCATTAGAGATCGGAGGCATAGTGTCATCATAAGAAATAGAATAGTTATCCTTCACAATCGGTTTATCTGTGTCCACACCATTATTGTTATTAGAAGGAGATGTATCAAGAACATAATGACCAGTAGCTAAAGGATTTGCAAACACCTCTTCCCCAAGCTTAGAGCTTTCTATATCATTATGGGAGGAAGCATGGATAGTACTGACACTATGGCAATTATTATCATCATCATTTTCAGAATTAGTTTCCCAGAGATTTGCAATATCAAAAGTAGTGTGCTCATTCAAATCATGATTGCTAATGTATGTAAAGGGCATAGGAAGATCATCATATTCAGATTCATTATCACAATAATCATTAGGAGCAACATACTTACGGTTACCTATTGTTATCTCATATACGCGGGGATATGATGTTACCTCTTTCTTTTTATTCCCCTTCTTCTTCTTCTTCTTTTTCTCTTCCTTCTCCTCGTTCCCTTCTTCAGGAGGAAGAGGCTTGAAGGGTGGCTTGTCCGCATAACCTGATTTACTTTCAGAAACAATAGAAGAAACTTGGGAGGATCCCTCCTTTTCGTTAATTAGTTGAAAACACACAGCGGTCCTATCATATTTTGGCAAGGTGTC
Source organism: Lolium perenne (assembly GCF_019359855.2). NCBI lineage: Eukaryota > Viridiplantae > Streptophyta > Magnoliopsida > Poales > Poaceae > Lolium > Lolium perenne. The sequence continues at coordinate 302,812,758 of NC_067250.2, read as the reverse complement.
ATCTTCTAAAATATTTTGTATGTAAGTATTTGTATGGCTATTATCAATGCAATAAGAAAAACACCCATGTAGGACATCATCAATATCAAGATCACTCATATGTAACAAAGAGATTTTTCTCGACAGTTCTTCACACCCCAAAAATAAAGTAAGTTCATCATGCTGATTAGGAGTAATTTCATCATCACAATACAAATTTGCAGCACTCATTGGGTTCAAATTATCATTGGAGGAGCATTGAAAATTAAAATGACCCACTTCATGGCAAACTTCACAAATAAAAGGATAGAGGGCACAAACTTTTTTACCAAGATCATCTAGAGCCCTAAACCACTTTCTAGTTTTTTCATTAGCATGATGGATACAATATTCATCTTTGATTTGATTAATTCCACAAGGTCTATGTATTCCACAAAAATTAACATGCTTATAGGAAATAGCATTTTTAGGAGTTTGAGCATGCTTATTGCAATAATTAACAACAATTTCATTCTTCATGCAAGCCTCTTTAAAAGGTTCATGATACTTATCAAAATTATTTTTAGGCAATTCAAAATGAGAAGCAAAGGCTTTATAAAGATTTGCAGCAACTTGAGAGTCAAGACCATAAGTAGCACTCATATTTCGAAATTTATCGGTATCCATAAAAGCTTCAATGCATTCATAATCATAATTTATACCTGACTCTTTACCTTCATTGTTCTCCCATCCTTCAGCGTTGTCCTCAATCCGATCAAGGAGGTCCCACCTAGCTTCAACCTCCTTGCTTGTGAAAGATCCCTCCGAACACGCGTCCAGATAGTCCTTGTGTTGTCCTGAAAGCCTCGCATAAAAATTGTTAACAATAACATTACGGGGGAGCTCATGAATGGGACATTTGAGCATTAGTGATTTCAATCTCCCCCACGCTTGAGAAATACTCTCTCCATCACGAGGATAAAAGTTATAAATATAATTCCTATCAATATGCACTTCATGCGGAGGATAAAATTTAGAATAAAAGAGAGATGCAATTTCCTCCCAACCAAGAGAATGCCTATTCTCCAACAATTTATACCAATGCGCTGCTTTACCAGACAGCGAAACAGAAAATAGCTTCTTCCTCACTTCATCCATAGAGATACCTGCACACTTGAATAACCCACATAATTCGTGCAAAAACAGTAAATGATCTCTAGGATGGACAGTTCCATCCCCTTTATAGTGGTTGTCCATAACACGTTCAATAATTTTCATGGGTATTTTATACGGAATACTTTCAGCAGGTGGATTTAAAATATCAGAAGCATTATTAGAGTTATCGCATATGGGAGATAAAGCATTATCAGAACAAATTTTCTCCCCTAAAGATGGGAAGCTAAAAAGACCACAAAAACTAGCTTCCCCAAGCTTAGACTTCTTCATAGCATTAGCAGTAATTGCATTCATACTAATAATATCGCTACTAGCATGCAAATAAGGTTCCATAGGTTTTTTAATTTTCGCATCAAACAACTCTAAATCAGGAAAAAGATTAAAAAGCTCACCAATTTTTTTGTTGTTTTCCATTATGCCTAACTAGTGTAAACAAGAAACAAAAAGTTGCAATTGCAGGATCTAAAGGAAATAGCTTCGAGTACTTACAATGGCGGAAAATAGCTTGGTAGCCGAGGTCCGGAGTGTGAGTACCTTTTACCTTTCCTCCCCGGCAACGGCGCCAGAAAAGTGCTTGATGTCTACGTTCCCCCTCCTTTCCTGTAGACAGTGTTGGGCCTCCAAGAGCAGAGGTTTGTAGAACAGCAGCAAGTTTTCCCTTAAGTGGATACCCAAGGTTTATCGAACTCAGGGAGGAAGAGGTCAAAGATATCCCTCTCATGCAACCCTGCAACCACAAAGCAAGAAGTCTCTTGTGTCCCCAACACACCAAATAGGTGCACTAGTTCGGCGAAGAGATAGTGAAATACAGGTGGTATGAATATATATGAGCAGTAGCAACGGTGCCAGAAAATAGCTTGCTGGCGTGTAGTTGATGGTGGTAGTATTGCAGCAGTGGTAACACAGTAAAACAGTAAACAAGCAGTAGTAACTCAGCAGTATTTAGGAACAAGGCCTAGGGATTACACTTTCACTAGTGGACACTCTCAACATTGATCACATAACAGAATAGATAAATGCATACTCTACACTTTTGTTGGATGATGAACACATTGCGTAGGATTACACGAACCCTCAATGCCGGAGTTAACAAGCTCCACAATAATGCTCATGTTTAAGTAACCTTATAGTGTAAGATAGATCAAAGGACTAAACCAAGTACTAGCATAGCATGCACACTGTCACCTTCATGCATATGTAGGAGGAATAGATCACATCAATATTATCATAGCAATAGTTAACTTCGCAATCTACAAGAGATCATGATCATAGCATAAACCAAGTACTAACACGGTGCACACACTGTCACCTTTACACACGTGCAGGAGGAATAGAACTACTTTAATAACATTGCTAGAGTAGCACATAGATAGTAGTGATACAAAACTCATATGAATCTCAATCATGTAAAGCAGCTCATGAGATTATTGTATTGAGGTACATGGGAGAGAGATGAACCACATAGCTACAGCGAAGCCCTCAGCCTCGGGGGTGGATTACTCCCTCCTCATCATGGAAGCAGCGATGGCGGTGAAGATGGCGGTGAAGACGGCGGTGGAGATGGCTCCGGGGGCAATTCCCCATCCGGCAGGGTGCCGGAACAGAGAGTTCTGTCCCCCGAATTGGAGTTTCGCGACGGTGGCGGCGCCCCTGGAGTCTTTCTGGAGTTTCGTCAATTGGTACTGCGTTTTTAGGTCGAAAGGGCTTTTATAGGCGAAGAGGCGGCGCAGGGGGGCACCTGGGGGCGCCACACCCTAGGCCGGCGCGGCCTAGGCCTGGCCCGCGCCGCCATGTGGTGTGGTGGCCCCCTGGCCCCTCTCCGACTCTTCTTCGGTGTTCTGGACGCTTCCGGGAAAAATAGGAGGTTTGGCGTTGATTTCGTCCAATTCCGAGAATATTGCCCGAACAGCCTTTCTGGAACCAAAAACAGCAGAAAACAGGAACTGGCACTGTGGCATCTTGTTAATAGGTTAGTTCCGGAAAATGCATGAAAATGATATAAAGTGTGAACAAAACATGTTGGTATTGTCATAAAACAAGCATGGAACATCGGAAATTATAGATACGTTGGAGACGTATCAGGTAGCACTCAAGAAATTTACTTTGGAATGGCGGAGAAATACCATGTAGTAGGTAGGTATGGTGGCCACAAATGGCATAGTGGTTGGCTCAAGTATTTTGGATGCATGAGAAGTATTCCCTCTCAATACAAGGTTAAGGCTAGCAAGGTTATTTGAAACAAACACAAGGATGAACTGGTGCAGCAAAACTCACATAAAAGACATATTGTAAACATTATAAGACTCTACACCGTCTTCCTTGTTGTTCAAATTCAATACTAGAAATTATCTAGACCTTAGAGAGACCAATTATGCAAACCAAATTTTAGCAAGCTCTATGTATTTCTTCATTAATAGGTGCAAAGTATATGATGCAAGAGCTTAAACATGAGCACAACAATTTCCAAGTATCAAATTATTCAAGACATTCTACCAATTACTACATGTATCATTTTCGGATTCCAACCATATAACAATTTAACGAAGAAGATTCAACCTTCGCCATGAATATTATGAGTAAAACCTAAGGACATATTTGTCCATATGCAACAACGGAGCGTGTCTCTCTCCCACACAACGAATGCTTGGATCCATTTTATTCAAACAAAACAAAAACAAAAACAAACCGACGCTCCAAGCAAAGTACATAAGATGTGATGGAATAAAAATATAGTTTCACTAGAGGAACCTGATAATGTTGTCGATGAAGAAGGGGATGCCTTGGGCATCCCCAAGCTTAGACGCTTGAGTCTTCTTGAAATATGCAGGGGTGAACCACCGGGGCATCCCCAAGCTTAGAGCTTTCACTCTCCTTGATCATATTGTATCATCTCCCTCTCTTAATCCTTGAAAACTTCCTCCACACCAAACTCAAAACAACTCATTAGAGGGTTAGTGCACAATGAAAACTTACATGTTCAGAGGTGACATAATCATTCTTAACACTTATGGACATTGCACAAAGCTACCGAAAGTTAATGGAATCGAAAAATCCATCAAGCATAGAAAAACAGGCAATGCGAAATAAAATGCAGAATCTGTCAAAACAGAACAGTTCGTAAAGACGAATTTCTAAGAGGCACCAGACTTGCTCAAATGAAAATGCTCAAATTGAATGAAAGTTGCGTACATATCTGAGGATCACTCACGTAAATTGTCATAATTTTCTGAGTTACCTACAGAGAATTTTTCCCAGATTCGTGACAGCAAAGAAATCTGTTTCTGCGCAGTAATCCAAATCTAGTATGAACCTTACTATCAATGACTTTACTTGGCACAACAATGCACAAAACTAAGATAAGGAGAGGTTGCTACAGTAGTAACAACTTCCAAGACTCAAATATAAAATAAAGGTACTGTAGTAAAAACATGGGTTGTCTCCCATAAGCGCTTTTCTTTAACGCCTTTCAGCTAGGCGCAGAAAGTGTGTATCAAGTATTATCAAGAGACGAAGCATCAACATCATAATTTGTTCTAATGATAGAATCAAAAGGTAACTTCATTCTCTTTCTAGAGAAGTGTTCCATACCTTTCTTGAGAGGAAATTGATATTTAATATTACCTTCCTTCATATCAATGATAGCACCAACAGTTCGAAGAAAAGGTCTTCCCAATATAATGGGACAAGATGCATTGCATTCAATATCCAAGACAACAAAATTAACGGGGACAAGGTTATTGTTAACGGTAATGCGAACATTATCAACTCTCCCCAAAGGTTTCTTTGTAGAATTATCAGCAAGATTAACATCCAAATAACAATTTTTCAATGGTGGCAAGTCAAGCATATTATAGATTTTCTTAGGCATAACGGAAATACTTGCACCAAGATCACATAAAGCATTACAATCAAAGTCATTGACCTTCATCTTAATGATGGGCTCCCAACCATCCTCTAGCTTCCTAGGAATAGAAGCTTCAAGATTTAATTTCTCTTCTCTATCTTTTATGAGAGCATTTGTAATATGTTTCGTGAAAGCCAAATTTATAGCACTAGCATTAGGACTCTTAGCAAGTTTTTCTAAGAACTTTATAACTTCAGAGATGTGGCAATCATCAAAATCCAAACCATTATGATCTAAAGCAATGGGATCATCATCCCCAATGTTGGAAAAATGTCAGCAGTTTTATCACAGGCAGTTTCAGCAGTTTTAGCAGTTTCAGGCAGTTTTTCGCGCTTTGCATTAGAAGTGGAAACATTGCCAACACCAATTCTTTTATCATTAATAGTAGGAGGTGCAGCAACATGTGTAGCATTAGCATTGCTAGTGGTGGTAATAGTCCAAACTTTAGCTATATTATCTTCTTTTTCATTTTCTTCTCTTTCCCACCTAGCACGCAATTCGGCCATCAATCTTATATTCTCATTAATTCTAACTTGGATGGCATTTGCTGTAGTAACAATTTTATTATTATGATTTTCATTAGGCATAACTTTCGATTTCAAAAGATCAACATCAGCAGCAAGACTATCGACTTTAGAAGCAAGTATATCAATTTTCCCAAGCTTTTCTTCAACAGATTTGTTAAAAGCAGTTTGTGTACTAATAAATTCTTTAAGCATAGCTTCAAGTCCAGGGGGTGTGTTCCTATTATTGTTGTAAGAATTCTCATAAGAATTACCATAGCCGTTGCCATTATTATAAGGATATGGCCTATAGTTGTTACTAGAATTGTTCCGATAAGCATTGTTGTTGAAATTGTTATTTTTAATGAAGTTTACATCAACATGTTCTTCTTGAGCAACCAATGAAGCTAACGGAACATTATTAGGATCAACATTAGTCCTATCATTCACAAACATAGACATAATAGAATCAATCTTATCACTCAAGGAAGAGGTTTCTTCGACAGAATTTACCTTCTTACCTTGTGGAGCTCTTTCCGTGTGCCATTCAGAGTAATTAATCATCATATTATCAAGAAGCTTTGTTGCTTCACCAAGATTGATGGACATAAAGGTACCTCCAGCAGCTGAATCCAATAGGTTCCGCGAAGAAAAATTCAGTCCTGCATAAAAGGTTTGGATGATCATCCAAGTAGTCAGTCCATGGGTTGGGCAATTTTTAACCAAAGATTTCATTCTTTCCCATGCTTGTGCAACATGCTCAGTATCCAATTGTTTAAAATTCATTATGCTACTCCTCAAAGATATAATTTTAGTAGGGGGATAATATCTACCAATAAAAGCATCCTTGCATTTAGTCCATGAATCAATACTATTCTTAGGCAAAGATAGCAACCAATCTTTACCTCTTCCTCTTAATGAGAAAGGGAACAATTTTAATTTTATAATGTCACCATCTACATCCTTATACTTTTGCATTTCAGACAATTCAACAAAATTATTGAGATGGGCAGCAGCATCATCAGAACTAACACCAGAAAATTGCTCTCGCATAACAAGATTCAGTAAAGCAGGTTTAATTTCAAAGAATTCTGCTGTAGTAGCAGGTGGAGCAATAGGTGTGCATAAGAAATCATTATTATTTGTGGTTGTGAAGTCAGTCAACTTAGTATTTTCAGGAGTACCCATTTTAGCAATAGTAAATAAAGCAAACTAGATAAAGTAAATGCAAGTAACTAATTTTTTTGTGTTTTTAATATAGAGTGCAAGATAGTAAATAAAGTAAAACTAGCAACTAATTTTTTGTGTTTTGATTTAATGCAGCAAACAAAGTACTAAATAAAACTAAGCAGGACAAAAACAAAGTAAAGAGATTGGGATGTGGAGACTCCCCTTGCAGCGTGTCTTGATCTCCCCGGCAACGGCGCCAGAAATTTAGCTTGACACGCGTACAGCACGCGACCGTTGGGAACCCCAAGTGGAAGGTGTGATGCGTACAGCAGTAAGTTTCCCTCAGTTAGAAACCAAGGTTTATCGAACCAGTAAGAGTCAAGAAGCACGTTGAAGGTTTATGGCGGCGAGATGTAGTGCGGCATAACACCAGGGATTCCGGCGCCAACGTGGAACCTGCACAACACAACCAAAGTACTTTGCCCCAACGAAACAGTGAGGTTGTCAATCTCACCGGCTTGCTGTAACAAAGGATTAGATGTATAGTGTGGATGATGATTGTTTGCAGAAAACAGTGGAACAAGTATTGCAGTAGATTGTATTCGATGTTAAAGAATAGGACCGGGGTCCACAGTTTACTAGAGGTGTCTCTCCCATAAGATAAATAGCATGTTGGGTGAAAAAATTACAATTGGGCAATTGACAAATAGAGAGGGCATGACAATGCACATACATGATATGATGAGTATTGTGAGATTTAATTGGGCATTACGACAAAGTACATAGACCGCTATCCAGCATGCATCTATGCCTAAAAAGTCCACCTTCAGGTTATCATCCGAACCCCTTCCAGTATTAAGTTGAAAACAACAGACAATTGCATTAAGTATGGTGCGTAATGTAATCAATAACTACATCCTCGGACATAGCATCAATGTTTTATCCCTAGTGGCAACAGCACATCCACAACCTTAGGGGTTTCTGTCACTCCCCCAGATTCAATGGAGACATGAACCCACTATCGAGCATAAATACTCCCTCTTGGAGTTACAAGTATCAACTTGGCCAAAGCCTCTACTAGTAACGGAGAGCATGCAAGATCATAAACAACACATAGATAATAGATTGATAATCAACATAACATAGTATTCTCTATCCATCGGATCCCAACAAACACAACATATAGCATTACAGATAGATGATCTTGATCATGTTAGCCAGCTCACAAGACCCGACAATGAAGCATAATGAGGAGAAGACAACCATCTAGCTACTGCTATGGACCCATAGTCCAGGGGTGAACTACTCACACATCACTCCGGAGGCGACCATGGCGGTGTAGAGTCCTCCGGGAGATGATTCCCCTCTCCGGCAGGGTGCCGGAGGCGATCTCCTGAATCCCCCGAGATGGGATTGGCGGCGGCGGCGTCTCTGGAAGGTTTTCCGTATCGTGGCTCTCGGTACTGGGGGTTTCGCGACGAAGACTATATGTAGGCGGAAGGGCAGGTCAGGGGGCCACACGGGGGCCCCACACGCTAGGGCCGCGCGGGCCCCCTGGGCCGCGCCGCCCTAGTGTGGCGGCGCCCCGTGGCCCCACTTCGTCTTCCCTTCGGTCTTCTGGAAGCTTCGTGTGAAAATAGGCCCCTGGGCGTTGATTTCGTCCAATTCCGAGAATATTTCCTTACTAGGATTTCTGAAACCAAAAACAGCAGAAAACAGCAACTGGCTCTTCGGCATCTCGTTAATAGGTTAGTGCCGGAAAATGCATAAATATGACATAAAGTATGCATAAAACATGTAGATATCATCAATAATGTGTCATTGAACATAAGAAATTATCGATACGTCGGAGACGTATCAATGTGCTGTTAGCTGGAAGGCTACTTTGCATGATGCTATTGCACAATCTACTACTGAGGCTGAGTACATGGCTATTGCTGAGGCAGGCAATGAGGCTGTTTGGCTGAAAGGTTTATATGCTGAGCTTTGTGGAGATAATTCTTGCATTAAGTTGTTCAGTGACAATCAAAGTGCTATTTATCTTACTAAAGATCTGATGTTCCATGAGAGGACAAAGCACATTGATATTAAGTACCACGCAATTAGAGATGTGGTTGCAAAAGGTAAAGTGAAGGTATGCAAGATTAGTACTCATGATAATCCTGCTGATATGATGACTAAGCCTGTCCCTGTGTCCAAGTTTGAGCTTTGCTCAAGCTTGGTTGGTGATGACCCACAAGTATAGGGGATCGCAACAGTCTTCGCGGGAAGTATTACCCAATTTATTGATTCGACACAAGGGGAGACAAAGAATACTTGAAAGCCTTAACAGCGGAGTTGTCAATTCAACTGCACCTGGAAACAGACTTGCTCGCAAGAGTTTATCAGTAGTAACAGTTTTATAGCAGTAGCAGTAGTGAAATAACAGCAGCAGAGTAACAAAGACAGCAGTAGTGATTATAGTAAACAGCAGGATTAAAATACTGTAGGCACAGGGATGGATGACGGGCGTTGCATGGATGAGAGAAACTCATGTAACAATCAAGCAAGGCATTTGCAGATAATAATAAAACGGTGTCCAAGTACAAAGCAATCCATAGGCATGTGTTCCATATATAGTCGTACGTGCTCGCAATGAGAAACTTGCACAACATCTTTTGTCCTACCAGCCGGTGGCAGCCGGGCCTCTAGGGAATATACTGGATATTAAGGTACTCCTTTTAATAAAGTACCGGAGCAAAGCATTAACACTCCGTGAACACATGTGATCCTCACATCACCGCCATCCCCTCCGGTTGTCCCGATTTCTGTCACTTCGGGGCCTTTGGTTCCGGACAGCAACATGTGTATACAACTTGCAGGTAAGATCATAAAACAATGCATATCATGATGAAATAATAACATGTTCAGATCTGAGATCATGGCACTCGGGCCCTAGTGACAAGCATTAAGCATAACAAGTTGCAACAATATCATCAAAGTACCAATTACGGACACTAGGCACTATGCCCTGACAATCTTATGCTATTACATGACCAATCTCATCCAATCCCTACCATCCCCTTCAGCCTACAGCGGGGCAATTACTCACACATGGCTGGGGGAAACATGGCTGGTCGATGGAGAGGCGTCGGTGGTGGTGATGGCGATGATCTCCTCCAATTCCCCGTCCCGGCGGAGTGCCAGAACGGAGTTTCTGGTCCCCGATACGGAGTTTCGCGATGTGGCGGCGTACTGGAGGGTTTCTGGTGACTTCGACTTCTTGGTTCGCGTTTTTAGATCGAACCCTTTAAGTAGTCCAGAGGAGGACGTCGGAGGCCAGCCGAGGGGGCCACACAGTAGGGCGGCGCGCCCCCTGGGCCGCGCCGGCCTAGTGTGTGGGGCCCTCGGGCCTCCACCTGGCTTGTCCTTCTGGCTCCGTGAGTCTTCTGGTAAAGTAGGCCCTTTGGTATAAATTCCTAGGATTTTCCCGAAAGTTGAATATCTGCACAAAAACAAGACACCAGGGCAATTCTGCTGAAAACAGCGTTAGTCCGTGTTAGTTGTATCCAAAATACACAAATTAGAGGCAAAACAATAGCAAAAGTGTTCGGGAAAGTAGATACGTTTTGGACGTATCAACTCCCCCCAAGCTTAGCTTACTGCTTGTCCTCAAGCAATTCAGTTAACAACTGAGTGCGATAAAAGAACTTTCACGAACACATTTGCTCATATGATGTATATATTCCCATGATATGGCTAATACTTAGGCAGTTCATAATAAGATACATGCAAATAAGATCATCTAATAGCTATGTCAATCATGGAAAGGTACCAACAATTAATAATAAGCATCATGAATCATGTCTATAAGCAGGATTGCAATGTTCATAAAAGGGTATGATAAAGTGGTATCTCGCTTGCCCGAATTTGAACAGCAAAACATAAATGCCCAGGTACCTCTGAGGTTCATAGAAAGACTAGAAATAGAGATTGTCAAAGATAAAAGCATCAAAGTTATACCACAGTCAATCATATTTTGGGACAAGCATGTTATACTAAGAATGACAGTTGTGCTCTCAAGAAAGTGCTCAAAGAAAGAATGGTGACACAACATAAAAGTAAAAGATTGACCCTTCGCAGAGGGAAGCAGGGATTAACATGCGCTAGAGCTTTTCATTTTTAAGAACAGGAGTAAAATTATTTTGAGAGGTGTTTGTTGTTGTCAACGAATGGTAATGGGTACACTAACTACCTCGCCAACCAAACTTTCAAGAGCGGCTCCCATGAAGGACGTTATTTCTACCAACAAGGTATATCATCACTCTTCTCTTTTGTTTACACACGTACTTTAGTTTTTATTATGAGTGACACTCCCCCCAACCTTTGCTCACATAAGCCATGGCTAACCGAATCCTCGGGTGCCTTCCATCAATCTCATACCATGGAGGAGTGTCTATTTGCAAAATTAAGTTGCTTACTGATGAATCAGAGCAAAACGTGTGAAGAGAATTATTAATGAAGTTATTAATTGGGGCTGGGCACCCCGTTGCCAGCTCTTATTATGAAAGTCCGTCAAAAGTAAATGACAAGGTTGGAAGATAAACACCACATACTTCATAATGAGCTATAAAATATTACACAAATTGAGAAGTATTTTGAAGGTTTTAAAGGTAGCGCATGAGAATTTACTTGGAATGGTTTGAAATGCCATGCATAGGTATTTATGGTGGAAACTTTGGAACAACTTGGTTTTCAGGGGTTTGGAAGCACGAGCAGCGTTCCCGCTCAGTACAAATGAAGACTAGCAATAGACTGGGGAGCGACAAATCAAGAGAGGAGTCACTGTCATAATCATGCTTGCGGCAAAATAAATTAACGGAGGCATAAAAGTGATACAAGAACTCTGAAGCAATGTAAATCATCGAGGCTTAATTGACTTTTGTTCTGACATATGCATGCGTAAGCATGTGCCAAGTCGATTTGAATGAATTATTCAGAGGAGGATACCACAATGTCATACCTATTTATAAATAAAACAATACAAGCAAACATCCATGACATGCTACTCATATTAATAAATTGGAGCTAAACATGAGAGATCATGAACTACTAGACTTTCTTAAATGACATATACCTGACATGAACCAACTAAGCATGCTCACATGGATGAGTATATGTACAAAAATGAAACAAATAGAGTTCATACCAGCCTCTCACCACAGTCGAATTGTCGTAGATCGTCATTATTGCCTTTCACTTGTGTAGCTTGAATAATATGAAATGAAAACCACGATACAGCCACCGAAGACCATTGAACTCATAATGAACTTTACAAACCAAAGAAGAACAGCAAATATTTTTGGTGTTTTCAAATTGGAAACAAGAACAAAAGGAAACAAGCAAACAAAGCAAAATCTTTTTGGATTTTCTTATAGCAAACCAACGATAGCAAATAAAGCAAAATAAATGCAAGAAACCAAAATAAACAAATGATGAAGAGAAATAACAGAAATATTTTTGGTCTTTTTGTGTTTAGGAAATAAACAAAACAAAAACAAGAAAATGAAAACTAGAAGAGTCACATAAACACAAAGCAGCAGAAATTCATCAAACTTGACAGCAGTACAGTACTCGATTTTTAAGAAATTCTTCCACTGCTCAAATCGAAAAGTGTTGAACTAATGAAAGTTAGATAACAACCCAGGGAACATGCACAAAAATTGGCTTCGCAAAATATCGTTCTGGATATTTGTGAGAAGTTTTTTAGTAACAGTCCAGAATATGTTTTCAGGCAGCACCTCCCCAAATATCATCTCCCTTTCATTAGAAAACCACTCAAAGAAACCAAACAAGTATATACAAGTATCCAGCAACCATAATATGCAAATAATGAGTGATGCCGGTATACCTCCTCCCAATCTTAGGCTTTTGGCCTAAGTGGAGTTCAACCCCAGCGAGGGTCGCTGTTCCACGCCGGTGGATCATACATGGCGTAGTCATAGTGAGGTCCTGATGCAGAAGAGAAGCGTGGAGGCTCCACATGCCCAAAATGTTGATGCGAAGAACTTGCTGCATCAGATGGCGAGTCGAGGTGTTCCTCGGCCTCCTCCGTGTTGTCTCTTGCATGATGGCCTCCTCCCTCCATGTATGCATTCAATGGACCTTCCGTGACTGACCAATCCTCCCTGGAATCAAGGTTAAATAGAACAGGTGCAGGCAATCCTACTAGTTTTTCAGTTTTCTTAGTTGTTCTCCAAGTCTTCTTGTAGAATGTCATCTTGTAAAATAGGTTACCCAAATTAGATGAGTCAGAAATAAATTCATGTTTAATCATGGATACTATGTCAAGTTTCTCTATGCATGGGAAGTTGAATATCAAGATGGTGAGGTTCTACACCATGCAAAGCTAGTAGACGAGAGGCGATAAGACCTCCACAAACTCTGCCCTTCTCACGTTTAGTAGCAAGTCTATAGGCTATCAATGCACCCAAATTATAAACCTTACTACTTTGTAGTGCAGCAGCTAGAATAGCTAAATCCTGGATAGATAGTTTGCTACCATTCTTCCTAGCAAGAACGCACCTAGTAATGAAATAAGCAAAGTAGCGGATAGCTGGGAGTTGAATACTACTGATTTTACCACCATCCTCTGAGAATCTCCTTCCATTGCAAATCATCCCGAAGAGGTTCAAGAGCTCTCGCGGCGATCCCCTTATCTTCTCGCATGATCCCCATTGCGGCACTCTAATTGCTGTACAAAAATCATCGAATGGCAAGTTGACAGTCTTATTATAAATCTTGTACTGAACCATGGGGTTAGATCGTGACCAATTGAACTTAAAATCCTGCGCAACAAACATAGTCAATTTTGCATATTGGCATGGTTCTGCGTCAACAAAACCATTAAACCCTGCACGAGAAATTAGATTCTGAACATCTCCCAGGATTCCTGCACTTCTCATGAAATCTGTGCACAGGTAGTAAGAGGGGTATACTCCCTCTTCGCGGTTCACTCTCATGACTTGTTGCACCTTGATACGTCCAAAACGTATCTACTTTCCCGAACACTTTTGCTATTGTTTTGCCTCTAATTTGTGTATTTTGGATGCAACTAACACGGACTAACGCTGTTTTCAGCAGAACTGTTCTGGTGTCTCGTTTTTGTGCAGAAATCCAACTTTCAGGAAAATCCTCGGAATTTATGCAGAAGGTCCTATTTTCCCAGAATATTGGCGGAGCCAGAAGGGCAAGCCAGGTGGGGACCCGAGGGCCCCACACACTAGGCCAGCGCGGCCTAGGAGGGGCCCGCGCGGCCCTAGTGTGTGGCGGCCTCGGTCAGCCCCCGACGCCCTCCTTCGGACCACTTATTGCCTTCGACCTAAAAACGCACGGGGAGAAGTCGAAGTCGCCAGAAACCCTCCAGAACGTCGCCACATCGCGAAACTCCGTCTCGGGAGCCAGAAGTCTCCGTTCTGGCACTCCGCCGGGACGGCGAATTGGAGGAGATCATCGCCATCATCACCACCGACGCCTCTTCATCAACCAGCCATGTTTCCCCCGTCCATGTGTGAGTAATTCCCCCGCTGTAGGCTGAAGGGGATGGTAGGGATTGGATGAGATTGGTCATGTAATAGCATAAGATTGTTAGGGCATAGTGCCTAGTGTCCGTAATTGGTACTTTGATGATATTGTTGCAACTTGTTATGCTTAATGCTTGTCACTAGGGCCCGAGTGCCATGATCTCAGATCTGAACATGTTATTGTTTCATCATGATATTCATTGTTTTATGATCTTACCTGCAAGTTGTATACACATGTCGCTGTCCAGAACCAATGGCCCCGAAGTGACAAGAATCGGGACAACCGGAGGGGATGGTAGTGATGTGAGGATCACATGTGTTCACGGAGTGTTAATGCTTTGCTCCGGTACTCTATTAAAAGGAGTACCTTAATATCCAGTAGATTCCCTTGAGGCCCGGCTGCCACCGGCTGGTAGGACAAAAGATGTTGTGCAAGTTTCTCATTGCGAGCACGTACGACTATATATGGAACACATGCCTATTGATTGCTTTGTACTTGGACACCGTTTTATTATTATCTGCAAATGCCCTGCTATGATTGTTACATGAGTTTCTCTCATCCATGCAACGCCCGTTATCCATCCCCGTGCCTACAGTATTTTAATCCTGCTGTTTACTAAAATTACTACTGCTGTCTCTGTTACTCTGCTGCTGCTATTTCACTACTGCTACTGCTATAAAACTGTTACTACTGATAAACTCTTGCGAGCAAGTCTGTTTCCAGGTGCAGCTGAATTGACAACTCCGCTGTTAAGGCTTTCAAGTATTCTTTGTCTCCCCTTGTGTCGAATCAATAAATTGGGTTTTACTACCCGCGAAGACTGCTGTGATCCCCTATACTTGTGGGTCATCAAGACTGTTTTCTGGCGCCGTTGCCGGGGAGCATAGCTTTATTTGGAAGTTCACTTGGATTGATATTGTTCGCTGCAAATTCTCCATCATGGGTAAACCTCGCGGTTCTAAAGTCGCCATATGACCATCTACTACAAAAAAAGGTACAACTCTGAGTACCTATGCTACTCTTGATTCACCATCTGTGATAAGTCAACTTGTTTCACCGCCGCAAGCTTCACTTGCTGGTACTTCTGCTGAATCTGAAAATTCTCATAATATTGATAATGTTTCTGCTGTGCTTGATGATAGTGGTTCATTGGGATCCTTTCTAGATGCTACAATTGCTAGGTCTAGACAAATTGAAAATGCGGAAACTCCTAATGAAAATGCTACTACACCTATTAATTCACCTGAACTTGATTATTGTAGTGATGATCCTGATGAAGATTATGTGGAGCTTAATGATGATTTTATTAATAGATGCAATGCTACTGCTGATGCAAGAAAAATTAAAAAGTTTCTCACACAATATACTGTTAGACATAAGCTATCTCCTGATCCTGAATTTTCCACATCTCCTATATGCATTAAGGATAAAGATTATGATTTTTCTCTTGATCTATCTCATATAGCTATTGTAGAGAAAGCACCCTTTTGTGGTACTGAAACAGAAAGTGCTGTAGAACACATGATTGAACTTTCTTCTATGAGCAGCTTGTTTTTCGATGATGTCAAGATGCGTACTTACTTTGTCGCTAAAATTTTTCCTTTCTCATTAAAGGATGATGCTAAAACTTGGTATAATAATTTGCCTCCTGGTTCTATTAAAAGTCCAACTGATTTTCGTGATGTTTTCTTTCGGAAATACTTTCCTGCCAGTGCTCAACATGCTGCTTTACAGAGAATTTATAGATTTGACCAGGGAGATGAAGAGAAATTGCCTGAGGCGTGGGCAAGATTTTGTTCTCTTATCAGAGCTCGACCTGGACATGATTTAGAAAAGAATGATCTACTTGATATATTTTATAGTGGACTAACCATTGAGTCTAGAGCATATTTGGATAGTTGTGCTGGTTGTGTTTTCAGGAAAAGAACTCCAGACGAAGCTGAAGAATTATCGGCTAAAATAAGCCGGAATCATGATGATTGGAATACACCTGAACCAACTCCAACGCCAATATTGAAGAAGAGGGGTTTAATTGAATTGAATGATGAAGATATGAGGGAAGCCAAGAAGTCTCTCAAGGAGAAAGGTATTAAATCCGAAGATGTGAAGAATCTACCTCCCATAGAAGATATATGTGAGATAATTCCCCCTTCATCCATGATCGAGGTAAACTCCCTTCAACGCTTTACTAGGGAAGATATTCCGTATTCGAAACCTCCTGCTCAATGCTTAGATGAGTTTGATAATTATATTGTTAAGCAAGAAAATTTTAATATGAGAGTAGAGAATCATCTAATGGAAAATTCTCAAGCTATTAGCAATTTGCATGATATTATGGAGAGAACCTCCAATGATGTTAAGATGCTTGTTAAACATTTTCAAATGGTTCAAACTCAAATTGATCAACTCACTAAAGTGCAAAGTGACTTGTTGTTGTCGTCAGAAACCCACCGGCGGGCAGCGACGGGCAACACCGTAGAGCCGGGAACAACCTAGAGCTGCGGCTGGCTGAGGTCCCTCCGAGCGACGGCCCGCAAAGCGTTCTGGTCACACATCCGATGCTGATGCAAGGGCGTGCCACCTGACCTATACCTGGTCAGGAAGGTGATGGAGATGCCTCACTTAGTTTCCTGCATGGCATACACGTAAACATTAAATACGAGCCTCGATCGGCTCTCAGGTTATCCTATGAATCGGCTCAGGGAGCCGATCCACCCATGATTCGTACGAGGTGCACAAATATATGGTGGTCCTGCTTGATCAAGATAAAGCTAATGAGATCTACGACGATTTAGGGTTTTCACCGCATAATCGGATCATCCTACTCACGGTTGGGCCTCGCGGCCATGCACGGTGATCGTAAGCCGATCCTAAACAAGGCCTAAAAACAAACACAAGGTTGATCCCTGGAACATCCTGTTTAGGGCCAATGAACGACACCCTACGTGCCGCTGGATCCTCCACCCCTTTGTAAGGCCTAACTATTGCAGATATTAAACTAATCCTTGTAGAACAAGGAGCAATCGTAACGGATCAGATCTACTAAATAACGATCAAGCGGGGTGCCGCCCCCACACCTAAGATAGGTGTGAGGGCGGCTAGACATGCAAGGGTTGCACTACGATAGCATGTTACGCGAAGAACTATGCTAACCCTAAGACATCTATGATAACTACGCTGCTCACCATCAACAAGGCTTCAGTACGAGCAACGCATGAACAACGTGGAGCTTGTGCTGCCTAGATCGCAAGATGCGATCTAGGCAGCATGTTGCTTACCGGTAGAAACCCTCGAGACGAAGGAGTTGGCGATGCGCCGAGATTGATTTGTTGGTTGAACGTTGGTTGTTGTTTATTCCGTAAACCCTAGATACATATTTATAGTCCAGGGGACTTTCTAATTTAGGCGTGCACCTAACCGTGCACGGGTAAAACTCTAACTAACCGACACATATTCTAATATGTTACAGATACACGGGCAATTCGCCCAACTTGGTACATAAGGCCGATTCACGTATTTCTTCCATGTATAAATTCTTCAACTTCATCTTGATCGCGGCCCACCTCTGACTCGGTCAAATTCTGGTGATAACACATGCCCCCCTGGTTTTGGAATTGGTAATTCCAAAATCACTCTGCTTTTCTTCGTCGGGTCATGTCGTGGCAGAACCGTCGTAGTATCCGTCATCATGATGCCTTGCCTTCTCAACTTCTCCGCGTGACCTGGCAGTTAAATTTTTTTTTCTTTTAGGCACCACTTCCTCGGAAACTGCTGTGACATTGAATTTCCACTATATCCCCTTTTAACCGCTCCGCACAGTTTATTTCCGTATCTTCTTCGCACTAGCACTCCAAAAGCCCTCCTGTGCCACCATGTCTTCTTCCTCCTCTGCTTCATCGAATCTCTCCATCCGTCCTCTTCCTCTCGCGAGCCGACGCCGGAGCCGAACCCGGCGGAGGTCCACGCAGCCAACACCCGCCGCGCCATTGAGGCCGGGGAGGAGTCTAGCCATGACTTCTCCATCTGGTCGGAGGATGACAAGTCCCTGACCGACGGGGAGAGCGACCTCCGCTTCCTCGCCAGCGGAGAAACGGAGGAGGAGAGCGACGACGACCGCTTCTCCTGCGACTTCACCTCTCCCGAGGAGGTGGAGGAGGAAGAAGAGGAGGAGGAGGACGACACCTCCTCCGACGAGCCGCCGGCCAAGCGGTTCTGCCCCTGTCCGGGGAACCTCAGCGACTTCGACAGCGACGACGACGACGCTGACGAAGAGGACGAGGATGATGAAGGCCCGGTCGGCGGCCATTGGAGCGACGACGAGCCCGCCGGGAGCAGCGCCGACAGCGGCGACGACGGCGACGACGAGGGCAGCGACGGCCTGTAGACAGGACCTCTAGCATAGGACCAGTAGTAGTAGATGGGGCAATGTATCCCCTAGTACCTCCTTTTGAGAGCAATCAGCTCTTTATGTAAGAAATCTACCAATGAAGAACTTTTCCCCAATTTGATCTTGCCGATTTCCTTTGAGTTCAATTTAGCCGATTTCCTCTCCTACTGACCTTGCCGATTTGTCCCCTTTGCCAATGCGTAATGAGCCGATAGCAAAGCATCAGTCCTTTAAAAATTCACCCTTCCATTCTTCAACCGATGATCTTGAAATCTGGTGGATAATATAGAACCTTCAGGGAGGTCTTTGAATTCTTCCAACCAAACCTAATGGTCTTCTTTAATACTCATCATTTGTGAAGAAGGTGGCGATGAAAGACTAGCCGATGGTACCCCCATCGGCTCTTAAACAGAGTATCCACCAGGCCTGCTGCCCCCCGAGTCTTACTCGAGGCGAGAATGTCAGAGATGAAGAAATTTCCATTGTCTTACTCCTGCGAAGAAGCAGAAGGCACAACAGTTGGCCTGGATTTGGTGGAGATCCGGTAAACCTCACATAATTCCACTAAAGTCGATGGCCCTTGCATCGGCTGTCCAAATAAAAAAAAATTTTTACTGGCCGATTTTCTCCCATCGGCCCCAAATGGTTGCTGCACACATGTTTACACATGTTTATCTGCACATGTTCATCTGACTATATGCCCCCCGAGCCGAATCTGCCAGGTGACTGCAGATATCGGCTTTTGTGGTTAGCCAAGGCGCTGCACTTGCACGTCGGCTCCGCAAGGATTCGTGCTGACTTTCATCCGCCGACGTGGCCGCTGCCCAGTTGCTCGATGCTGAACATAAGCAGAACATGTGGTGAAGATAATTTTGGCTGATTGCTGAATCGGCCTCCATATCCATTGAAGCGCTGACTGAAGGTTTTATAATGCTCCTTCATAATTTTTGGGGCCGATCACAAGGATCAGCCTCGCCCCGTTTGCTCATCGGTTTGTTCTTGCTACTCGGTCAGGCTGGTGGATAAAACCAGCCCAACCTCTGACTTGATGCGCCTGCTGTCGTCCACCTTGAGTGCATCGTAGAATCGCGGAGCACTAAGCTGTGTCGGAAGGACGAGCACCATGTTTGTGCCAGCCGATGTTTCATCATCGGCTTTCCTTTGCTTGGGGCGCCACTCCATTTTCCGTGGACGACCCTCTTCGTCCAGGGTTCGCTGAATTTTCGCAGCCAGATCAGGTCGTGCCTTCCTTAACGTATGCAAGTATAACCTCTCGGCTTCCTCCAGGCCGCGCAATCGCTGAACCCTGCGCTTTTGGGAACGGCTGAGTTCATCAGGGCACCACCTTGGACGGTGGTACCTGTCTTCTTCCTCTTCTTGTCCCTCGTCTTCTGAATCCTCGAGATCTGCCCACCGAGGGGACTCAGCGCGTTTGCTCTGTGGCGGGAGAGGCCCTAAGCGCCTGAACACGGACACGTTGGCTGCCTCCTTCTTCTTTTGGTTGCATTCTGGGCAATTGCCGATTGTGGGCAATCGGCTCATTCCTGAATCCCAGCAGTGTCTGAAGAAGGGGCAGTCCCAGTGCCTGTCGTTGTCGTCTTGCTCCCTTGATTTTTCCGTGGCACGGCGCTCGTGCTCCTCCTCATCGCGATCGTGCCGACGATGTCTTCTGGCTTCTCTAGCCAGACGATCTCTCTCATCATCATCGCTGGATCGTCGGCGTTGGTCATACTGACTCACATACTTGTTGAGGAGGTGATCAGAGAGGGGTCTTTGATATCTCATGTTCTTCACTTCTCCCTCTGTGACGTAGCGCTTGCCATCATGACGGAGCCGATCGCGTGGAGCGGCCTCTTCTGTGTCCTTGCTATGAGAGCAGCTGCCCTCGTCTCCATCTTCGCCAGAGTGGTTCCCAGGTCCTACCATGTTGATGCTGAACGAGGATCCTGGCTGGCAACCTTCAGGGTAAGTGCATTCTACCATGTTAACGGCGGGGAAGGGCTGGGTGTCGACCTTCATGGCGTATTGGTTGAAAATTAGACGCCCTTTTTCTATCGCCGCTTGGATGTGCTGACGCCATACCCTGCAGTCGTTGGTGGCATGGGAGAGCGAGTTGTGCCATTTGCAGTATGGCTTTCCGTTCAGCTCTTGCACCGTGGGGAATTTGAGACCCTCAGGAATCGTCAACTGCTTCTCCTTGAGCAGGAGGTCGAAGATTTGCTCGGTCTTGGTCACATCAAAATCAAATCCCCTGGGCGGGCCTGGTGGCTTTACCCATTTGCAGGACACGGGGGTTCCTCCCCGAGTCCATTCAGCCACTGCTACCTCTTGGTCTCCCGCAGGAACTTCGTCTTCCTCTGCATCGACCAGGACTACTGCACGCTTGAACTTGTCTTGGTACAGGTCCGGGTGGCGCTGTTCATATGCCGATAGTTTCTGAACCATGTGCGCCAGTGAGGGATAATCTGCTTGGGAGGCCATGTCCTTGAGCTGTGTTGCAAGGCCTGCTACTGCCAACTCGACTGCTTCTTTTTCAGTTATACGAACCGAATAACATCGGTTCCTAAGATTCCTGAAGCGCTGGATGTATTCTGTCACAGTTTCTCCGCGCTTCTGACGTAGTTGTGCTAGATCGGCAATGCCGGACTCGGAAGCCTCTGAATGGTACTGCGTATGGAACTGCTCTTCCAACTGCTTCCAAGTCCGGATGGAGTCTGGTGGCAACGAGGTGTACCATCTGAAAGCCGATCCCGTGAGGGACTGTGAAAAGAGCCTCACGCGTAGTTGATCCGACACTGAAGCCGGTCCTAGTTGTGCCAAATATCGGCCCACGTGCTCGATGGAGCTGGAACCATCCGATCCACTGAATTTGGAGAAATCAGGGAGCCGATATTTGGGTGGTAGCGGGATCATCTCGTAGTCGTCGGGATACGGCTTGGAATAGCCGATTGCCCTCCTTTTCGGCACCATGCCGAACTGGTCTCTCAGTATGGTACTGATCTGATCCGCTGTGCTGGCTGCAGGAGTTGAACTCTGAAGATTCGCCGGGGTGGCGTACTTAGCCAACCATGTTTGCTTTTCCAGCTCTGAGCCAACTGCAGGAGCTGAGCTCTAGAGGTTCGTCGGGGTGGCGTACCTAGTTAGCCACGTCTGCTTCTCAAGCTCTGTCGCTGACGTCCCTCCCGTTTTCCCAGGAGTTCCTGATGCTGTGGCCTGGTTTGTGAGTGCCCAGTTGCCGCAGTCTGGCACATACGTGCACGTGTACCCGTGAGGGACCTCCTTAGGCGCCTCGGGCAAGAACTGGTAGTCACTAGGGTCACCACCGATCTTGTAGACGACGAATGCCGGTGTAGCCGGCACTTCTGGTGCTGCCAACGCATATGGCAGCGGTGGACGGGACTGGAGTGGCAACTCTCCTTGATGCGTCCCGAGAGCTGGTCCTGACGGCGAGTACTGGTGCCTCATGATCTCCTGGATCACGCGAAGAGCGACACGCTCCAACGTGTTGACCAGGTTCTCAGAGTGGCGGTGTAGCGAGTGAGCCACCAGGTAGTTGATCTCCTGCCGCAGGGACCTGGTGCGTTCTTCCGATGGGGCAGAGAGGTCTATCCCATCTAGTGCACCATTAGGCGAGAACCCCTTCCACCTGATGCCATGTGAACGGGTTCTATGGAAAGAGCCGATGAGGTCGGCTTCGAGGATGACTTTAATCTCGTCATACTTCTTCTTGAGCTCATCGGTCAGGTCCTCATACGTGACTGGCGTGCCGTCCGCCATCTCAGATGTAGATGGCGATGTGGTTGGTGTAGAAGCTTGTCCCACCGGGCGTGCCAGAATGTGTTGTCGTCAGAAACCCACCGGCGGGCAGCGACGGGCAACACCGTAGAGCCGGGAACAACCTAGGGCTGCGGCTGGCTGAGGTCCCTCCGAGCGACGGCCCGCAAAGCGTTCTGGTCACACGTCCGATGCTGATGCAATGGCGTGCCACCTGACCTATACCTGGTCAGGAAGGTGATGGAGATGCCTCGCTTAGTTTCCTGCATGGCATACACGTAAACATTAAATACGAGCCTCGATCGGCTCTCAGGTTATCCTGTGAATCGGCTCAGGGAGCCGATCCACCCATGATTCGTACGAGGTGCACGAATATATGGTGGTCCTGCTTGATCAAGATAAAGCTAATGAGATCTACGACGATTTAGGGTTTTCACCGCATAATCGGATCATCCTACTCACGGTTGGGCCTCGCGGCCACGCACGGTGATCGTAAGCCGATCCTAAACAAGGCCTAAAAACCAACACAAGGTTGATCCCCGGAACATCCTGTTTAGGGCCAACGAACGACACCCTACGTGCCGCTGGATCCTCCACCCCTTTGTAAGGCCTAACTATTGCAGATATTAAACTAATCCTTGTAGAACAAGGAGCAATCATAACGGATCAGATCTACTAAATAACGATCAAGCGGGGTGCCGCCCCCACACCTAAGATAGGTGTGAGGGCGGCTAGACATGCAAGGGTTGCACTACGATAGCATGTTACGCGAAGAACTATGCTAACCCTAACACATCTATGATAACTACGCTGCTCGCCATCAACAAGGCTTCAGTACGAGCAACGCATGAACAACGTGGAGCTTGTGCTGCCTAGATCGCAAGATGCGATCTAGGCAGCATGTTGCTTACCGGTAGAAACCCTCGAGACGAAGGAGTTGGCGATGCGCCGAGATTGATTTGTTGGTTGAACGTTGGTTGTTGTTTATTCCATAAACCCTAGATACATATTTATAGTCCAGGGGACTTTCTAATTTAGGCGTGCACCTAACCGTGCACGGGTAAAACTCTAACTAACCGACACATATTCTAATATGTTACAGATACACGGGCAATTCGCCCAACTTGGTACATAAGGCCGATTCACGTATTTCTTCCATGTATAAATTCTTCAACTTCATCTTGATCGCGGCCCACCTCTGACTCGGTCAAATTCTGGTGATAACACTTGTTAAAAAATAATTCTAAAGAGAAACATGCTTATGAAGTAACAACTAGAGGTGGTGTCTCTACCCAGGATCCTCTATATCCTGAAGGGCATCCCAAAAGAATTGAACAAGATTCTCAACGAATTGAACCTAGTGCTCATTCTAAGAAAAAGAAGAAGAAGAAACATAAAAATGTTGTAGAATCCTCTGAACCTGTTAATGATCCTAATAGTATTTCTATTTCCGATGCTGAAACTGAAAGTGGTAATGAAAATGATAATGGTAATGATAATGATAAGAATGACGCTTCTGATAAAGAAGAAGTTGAAGATGAACCTGAAAAACATGATAAAAATAAAAAGTATACTAAAGAAGATTTTATTGCTAAGAATCATGGTAATGAAAGAGAACCTTGGATGCAAAAGCAAATGCATTTTCCTACTAAGAAACTAAAATCAAAGGAAGAAGAACATTATAATAAATTTTGCGATTGGATGAAACCTTTATTCTTGCAAATCCCTTTGACTGATGCTATTAAATTGCCTCCTTATTCAAAGTATATGAAAGATATTGTTACTAACAAAAGGAAAATCCCCAATGAGGAAATTGTAGGATAACGTTGCATAGAAAACAAAAAATTTCCTACCGCGAACACGCAATCCAAGCCAAGATGCAATCTAGAAGACGGTAGCAACGAGGGGTTATCGAGTCTCACCCTTGAAGAGATTCCAAAGCCTACAAGAGGAGGCTCTTGTTGCTGCGGTAGACGTTCACTTGCCGCTTGCAAAAGCGCGTAGAAGATCTTCATCACGATCGGTTCCGGTGCCACGAACGGGCAGCACCTCCGTACTCGGTCACACGTTCGGTTGTTGATGAAGACGACGTCCACCTCCCGTTCCAGCGGGCAGCGGAAGTAGTAGCTCCTCTTGAATCCGACAGCACGACGGCGTGGTGTCGGTGGCGGTGGAGAACTCCGGCGGAGCTTCGCTAAAGCTACGCGGAAGATATGGAGGAGAGGGGGGCGGCTAGGGTTTGGGAGGGGGTGGCCGGCCTCAAGGGGGTGCGGCCAACTTGTGGCTTTGGTGTGGCCGGCCCCCTCCCCTATGCCCCTCATTATATAGGTGGAACCCCAAGTGTTGGTATCCAAGTCTTCGAATAAGACCCGAACCAAAAACCTTCCATATGGAGGGGAAACCTAGCCAAGCTAGGACTCCCACTTGAGGTGGGAGTTCCACCTCCCATATGGGGGGGTGGCCGGCCCCCTAAGGGGGAGTCCACTTGGGACTCCTCCCCCACTAGGGTTGGCCGGCCATGGAGGTGGAGTCCCATGTGGACTCCACCTTCCTTGGTGGTTTCTTCCGGACTTTTCTAGAACCTTCTAGAACCTTCCATAGAACCTTCCGCGACATTTTAATTCACATAAAATGACATCCTATATATGAATCTTATTTTCCGGACCATTCCGGAACTCCTCGTGATGTCCGGGATCTCATCCGGGACTCCGAACAAATATTCGAACTCCATTCCATATTCAAGTTCTACCATTTCAACATCCAACTTTAAGTGTGTCACCCTACGGTTCGTGAACTATGCGGACATGGTTGAGTACTCACTCCGACCAATAACCAATAGCGGGATCTGGAGATCCATAATGGCTCCCACATATTCAACGATGACTTTTAGTGATCGAATGAACCATTCACATACAATACCAATTCCCTTTGTCACGCGATATTTTACTTGTCCGAGGTTTGATCTTCGGTATCACTCTATACCTTGTTCAACCTCGTCTCCTGACAAGTACTCTTTACTCGTACCGTGGTATGTGGTCTCTTATGAACTCATTCATATGCTTGCAAGACATTAGACGACATTCCACCGAGAGGGCCCAGAGTATATCTATCCGTCATCGGGATGGAAAAATCCCACTGTTGATCCATATACCTCAACTCATACTTTCCGGATACTTAATCCCACCTTTATAGCCACCCATTTACGCAGTGGTGTTTGGTGTAATCAAAGTACCTTTCCGGTATAAGTGATTTACATGATCTCATGGTCATAAGGACTAGGTAACTATGTTTCGAAAGCTTATAGCAAATAACTTAATGACGAGATCTTATGCTACGCTTAATTGGGTGTGTCCATTACATCATTCATATAATGATATAACCTTGTTATTAATAACATCCAATGTTCATGATTATGAAACTAATCATCCATTAATCAACAAGCTAGTTTAAGAGGCATACTAGGGACTTCTTGTTGTCTACATATCACACATGTACTAATGTTTCGGTTAATACAATTATAGCGTGATATATAAACATTTATCATAAACATAAAGATATAAATAATAACCACTTTATTATTGCCTCTAGGGCATATCTCCTTCAGTCTCCCACTTGCACTAGAGTCAATAATCTAGATTACATTGTAATATACCTAACACCCATGGTATTCTGGTGTTGGTCATGCTTTGCCCTAGGGAGAGCTTTAGTCAACGGATCTGCTACATTCAGATCAGTGTGTACTTTGCAAATCTTTACTTCTCCATCTTCGATGTATTCACGAATCGAGTGGTAACGCAACTTGATATGCTTCAGCCTCTTGTGTGACCCTGGCTCTTGTGCATTGGCGATGGCACCCATGTTATCACAGTAAATGATTAATGGGTCCAATGCACTAGGAACCACACCGAGCTCTACAATGAACCTCTTCATCCATACCGCTTCTGATGAAGCCTCTGAAGCCGCTATGTACTCTGATTCTGTTGAAGACTTCGCCACCGTGCACTGCTTCGAGCTTGCCCAGCTTACTGCAGCACCATTCAATATAAACACGTACCCAGATTGTGACTTAGAGTCATCAGGATCAATGTTCCAACTTGCATCGGTGTAACCACTTACAACGAGCTCTTGGTCACCTCCATAACAAAGAAACATATCCTTAGTTCTTTTCAAGTACT
Organism: Lolium perenne; assembly: GCF_019359855.2. NCBI lineage: Eukaryota > Viridiplantae > Streptophyta > Magnoliopsida > Poales > Poaceae > Lolium > Lolium perenne. Next base: position 302,786,148 of record NC_067250.2, on the reverse strand, counting down.
TCAGGATATTCTTGACCGCTGTCCAGTGTTCCATTCCTGGATCACTTTGATATCTGCTAGTCAAACTAACAGCATGTGCTATATCCGGTCTAGTACATAGCATGGCATACATGATAGATCCTACTGCCGAGGCATAGGGGATTTTACTCATCCTTTCTCTTTCTTCTGCCGTAGCCGGTCCTTGAGTCTTACTCAAGACTTTGCCTGGTAACATAGGTAAGAACCCTTTCTTACTTTCGTCCATTCTAAACTTCTTTAGAATCTTATCCAGATATGTACTCTGTGATAGCCCTATTAGGCGTCTTGATCTATCTCTATAAATCTTGATGCCTAATATATACGATGCTTCACCAAGGTCTTTCATTGAAAAACTATTATTCAAATAACCTTTAACACTGCTTAATAGTTCTATATCATTCCCGATCAACAATATGTCATCTACATATAATATCAGGAATGCTACAGAGCTCCCACTCACTTTCTTGTAAATACAGGCCTCTCCATGACACTGTATAAACCCGAAGTCTTTGATCACCTTATCAAAACGTCGGTTCCAACTTCTCGATGCTTGCTTTAGTCCATAGATTGAACGCTGAAGTTTGCATACTTTGTCAGCATTTTTAGGATCGACAAAACCTTTGGGTTGTACCATATACAACTCTTCCTCAATGTCTCCATTAAGGAACACCGTTTTGACATCCATCTGCCAAATCTCATAATCGAAAAATGCAGCTATTGCTAACAAAATCCTCACAGATTTTAGCTTCGCTACAGGTGAGAAAGTCTCATCGTAGTCAACTCCTTGAATTTGTCGGAAACCCTTTGCGACAAGTCGAGCTTTATAGACAGTAATATTACCATCAGCATCTGTTTTTCTTTTGAAGATCCATTTATTCTCGATAGCCTTTCGGCTATCAGGTAAGTCTACCAAAGTCCATACTTTGTTATCATACATGGATCCCATTTCGGATTTCATGGCTTCTTGCCATTTGTTGGAATCTGGGCTCATCATCGCTTCTTCATACGTCGCAGGGTCCTCATCATTGTTATCTACAATCATGACATTTAGACAAGGATCATTCCAATCAGGAGTAGTACGTTCCCTTGTTGATCTGCGAGGTTCAGTAGTTTCCTCGTTCGAAGTTTCATGATCATTATCATTAGCTTCCTCTGTTGCCGGTGTAGGCGGTACTGGTACAACTTCCGGTACTGCGCTACTCTGATCAACGAGTATAGATTCATCAATCTCATCGAGTTCTACTTTTCTTCCAGTCACTTCTTTAGTGAGAAATTCTTTCTCAAGAAAGGTTCCGTTCTTAGCAACAAAGATTTTGCCTTCGGATTTGTGATAGAAAGTATACCCTATAGTTTCCTTAGGGTATCCTATGAAGACGCATTTCTCCGCTTTGGGTTCTAGCTTGTCCGGTTGTAACTTCTTTACATAGGCTTCGCAACCCCAAACTTTCAGGAACGGCAGCTTAGGTTTCTTATTAAACCATAATTCATACGGTGTCGTTTCTACGGATCTTGATGGTGCTCTATTTAAAGTGAATGCGGCTGTCTCTAATGCATAACTCCAAAATGATAACGGCAAATCAGTAAGAGACATCATAGAACGAACCATATCTAAGAGAGTTCGATTACGACGTTCGGACACACCGTTTCGTTGAGGTGTTCCCGGCGGTGTCAATTGTGAAAGTATTCCACATTTCTTTAAATGCATGCCAAACTCATAACTCAGATATTCACCTCCACGATCAGATCGTAGAAATTTGATCTTCTTGTTACGTTGATTTTCTACTTCACTTTGGAATTCCTTAAACTTCTCGAAAGTTTCGGATTTATGTTTCATGAAATAGATATACCCATATCTACTCAGATCATCTGTGAAGGTTAGAACATAACGATAACCACCGCGCGATGCTACGCTCATTGGTCCACATACATCGGTATGTATGATTTCCAATAAGTCAGTAGCTTGCTCCATCATACCAGAAAAATGGAGTCTTTGTCATTTTTCCCATTAGACATGCTTCGCATCTATCAAGTGACTCAAAGTCAAGTGATTCAAGTAATCCATCAGTATGGAGTTTCTTCATGCGTTTCACTCCAATATGACCAAGACGACAGTGCCACATATAAGTAGAATTATCATTCAATTTAATTCGCTTAGCATCAATGTTATGTATATGTGTATCACTACTATCGAGATCTAACAGAAATAAGCCATTCTTTTGTGGTGCTCGACCATAAAAGATATTATTCATAAAAATAGAACAACCATTATTCTCAGACTTGAATGAATAACCGTCTTGCATTAAACAAGATCCAGATATGATGTTCATGCTCAACGCGGGTACAAAATAACAATTATTTAGGCTTAAAACTAATCCCGAAGGTAGATGTAGAGGAAGTGTGCCGACAGCGATCACGTCGACTTTGGATCCATTTCCAACGCGCATCGTCACTTCATCTTTCAGTAGTCTTCGTTTATTCTTTAGTTCCTGTTTCGAGTTACAGATATGAGCAACCGAACCAGTATCAAATACCCAGGTACTAGAACGAGAACCAGTGAGATAAACATCTATAACATGTATATCAGATATACCTTCTTTCTTCTTCTTGACAAGGCCGCTCTTCAGATCAGCCAGATACTTGGAGCAATTACGCTTCCAGTGTCCCTTCTCTTTGCAGTAATAGCACTCAGCATCAGGCTTAGGGCCGTTCTTAGGTTTCATAGGAGGCGTGGCAGCTTTCTTGCCACCCTTCTTGAATTTTCCCTTAGACTTGCCCTGTTTTTTGAAACTGATGGTCTTGTTGACAATCAACACTTGGTGCTCTTTCTTGATCTCAATCTCAGCAGCTTTTAGCATGCCAAAGAGTTCAGGTAACTCCTTGTTCATGTTCTGCATATTGTGGTTCATCACAAAGTTCTTGTAACTTGGTGGCAGTGATTGAAGGACACGATTAATCCCCAGTCTGGTAGGAATCACTATTCCCAAATCACTCAGTTTCTTCGCATGTCCGGTCATGGCGAGCATGTGCTCACTAACGGAGCTGCCTTCTTCCATCATGCAGCTGAAGAATTGTTTCGATGCTTCATAGCATTCCACGGCCGCATGAGTCTCAAAAATAGCTTTCAGCTCTTTCATCAACTCATGAGGATCGTGGTGCTCAAAACGTTTTTGAAGATCGGATTCCAGACTGCACAGGATGGCACACTGAACTTGAGAGTACCGAATTTTCCGAGTCTCGTAAACAGGTTTACTTCATCGGTTTCAGTTTCTGCAGGAGGGTCACCTAGCGGTGCATCAAGCACATATTGCAGATTTCCGCCAGAGAGGAAGATCCTCACATGACGGAACCAGTCGGTGAAGTTGCTACCGTTGCTCTTAAGTTTCTCTTTCTCTAGGAACTGATTAAAATTGATTGGGGACGCCATCTCTACAACATATATTTGCAAAAGTTTAGACTAAGTTTATGACAAATTGAGTTCAAATTTTAATTCAACATAATTAAAAATCTAGGTGAACTCCCACTCAAAACAATATCCCTCGCATTGTCTTAGTGATCACACGAACCAAATCCACCGCACCTATGTCCGATCATCACGAGACAAGGTGTGATTTCAATGGCGAACATTCAAAGTGTTCATCATATCAACCATATGATTCATGCTCTACCTTTCGGTATCACGTGTTCCGAGACCATGTCTGTACATGCTAGGCTCGTCAAGGCCACCTTAGTATCCGCATGTGCAAAACTGTCTTGCACCCGTTGTATGCACTTGTTGATTCTATCACACCCGATCATCACGAGATGCTTCGAAACGACAAGTCTTGGCAACGGTGCTACTAAGGATGAACACTTTATTATCTTGAGATTTTAGTGAGGGATCATCTTATAATGCTACCGTCGCGATCTAAGCAAAATAAGATGCATAAAAGGATTAACATCACATGCAGTTCATATGTGATATGATATGGCCCTTTTGTCTTTGCGCCTTTGATCTTCATCTCCAAAGCACGGACATGATCTCCATCATCTTCGGGCATGATCTCCATCATCGTCGGCGTAGCGTCAAGGTCAATGGCGCCGTCTTCATGATTGTCCTCCATGTAGCAACTATTACAACTACTTTGAAATACTACTCAACATGAAATTTAAAGACAACCATAAGGCTCATGCCGGTTGCCACAATACAATAATGATCATCTCATACATATTCATCATCACATTATGGCCATATCACATCACCAAACCCTGCAAAAACAAGTTAGACGTCTCTAATTTGGTTTGCATATTTTACGTGGTTTAGGGTTTTCGAGAGAGATCTAATCTACCTACGAACATGAACCACAACGTTGATACTAATGTTTTCAATAGAAGAGTAAATTGAATCTTCACTATAGTAGGAGAGACAGACACCCGCAAAGCCTCTTATGCAATACAAGTTGCATGTCGAACGAGGAACAAGTCTCATGAACGCGGTTATGTAAAGTTAGTCCGAGCCGCTTCATCCCACTATGCCACAAAGATGCAAAGTACTCAAACTAAAGATAACAAGAGCATCAACGCCCACAAAACCATTGTGTTCTACTCGTGCAACCATCTATGCATAGACACGGCTCTGATACCACTGTAGGATAACGTTGCATAGAAAACAAAAAATTTCCTACCGCGAACACGCAATCCAAGCCAAGATGCAATCTAGAAGACGGTAGCAATGAGGGGTTATCGAGTCTCACCCTTGAAGAGATTCCAAAGCCTACAAGAGGAGGCTCTTGTTGCTGCGGTAGACGTTCACTTGCCGCTTGCAAAAGCGCGTAGAAGATCTTGATCACGATTGGTTCCGGCGCCACGAACGGGCAGCACCTCCGTACTCGGTCACACGTTCGGTTGTTGATGAAGACGACGTCCACCTCCCGTTCCAGCGGGCAGCGGAAGTAGTAGCTCCTCTTGAATCCGACAGCACGACGGCGTGGTGTCGGTGGCGGTGGAGAACTCCGGCGGAGCTTCGCTAAAGCTACGCGGAAGATATGGAGGAGAGGGGGGCGGCTAGGGTTTGGGAGGGGGTGGCCGGCCTCAAGGGGGTGCGGCCAACTTGTGGCTTTGGTGTGGCCGGCCCCCTCCCCTATGCCCCTCATTATATAGGTGGAACCCCAAGTGTTGGTATCCAAGTCTTCGAATAAGACCCGAACCAAAAACCTTCCATATGGAGGGGAAACCTAGCCAAGCTAGGACTCCCACTTGAGGTGGGAGTTCCACCTCCCATATGGGGGGGTGGCCGGCCCCCTAAGGGGGAGTCCACTTGGGACTCCTCCCCCACTAGGGTTGGCCGGCCATGGAGGTGGAGTCCCATGTGGACTCCACCTTCCTTGGTGGTTTCTTCCGGACTTTTCTAGAACCTTCTAGAACCTTCCATAGAACCTTCCGCGACATTTTAATTCACATAAAATGACATCCTATATATGAATCTTATTTTCCGGACCATTCCGGAACTCCTCGTGATGTCCGGGATCTCATCCGGGACTCCGAACAAATATTCGAACTCCATTCCATATTCAAGTTCTACCATTTCAACATCCAACTTTAAGTGTGTCACCCTACGGTTCGTGAACTATGCGGACATGGTTGAGTACTCACTCCGACCAATAACCAATAGCGGGATCTGGAGATCCATAATGGCTCCCACATATTCAACGATGACTTTTAGTGATCGAATGAACCATTCACATACAATACCAATTCCCTTTGTCACGCGATATTTTACTTGTCCGAGGTTTGATCTTCGGTATCACTCTATACCTTGTTCAACCTCGTCTCCTGACAAGTACTCTTTACTCGTAGCGTGGTATGTGGTCTCTTATGAACTCATTCATATGCTTGCAAGACATTAGACGACATTCCACCGAGAGGGCCCAGAGTATATCTATCCATCATCGGGATGGACAAATCCCACTGTTGATCCATATGCCTCAACTCATACTTTCCGGATACTTAATCCCACCTTTATAGCCACCCATTTACGCAGTGGTGTTTGGTGTAATCAAAGTACCTTTCCGGTATAAGTGATTTACATGATCTCATGGTCATAAGGACTAGGTAACTATGTATCGAAAGCTTATAGCAAATAACTTAATGATGAGATCTTATGCTACGCTTAATTGGGTGTGTCCATTACATCATTCATATAATGATATAACCTTGTTATTAATAACATCCAATGTTCATGATTATGAAACTAATCATCCATTAATCAACAAGCTAGTTTAAGAGGCATACTAGGGACTTCTTGTTGTCTACATATCACACATGTACTAATGTTTCGGTTAATACAATTATAGCATGATATATAAACATTTATCATAAACATAAAGATATAAATAATAACCACTTTATTATTGCCTCTAGGGCATCTCTCCTTCAGAAATTTCCACTATGCTTGCTAATTACTCTTTCAATGGCAAAGTTCCAAAGAAGTTGGGCGACCCAGGTATAACTACTATTCCTTGTTCTATTAAGAATAATTATGTTAAAACAGCTCTATGTGACTTGGGAGCCGGTGTTAGTGTTATGCCTTTTTCTCTTTATAAGAGGCTTTACTTAGATAAGTTGATACTGATACGTCTCCGACGTATCGATAATTTCTTATGTTCCATGCCACATTATTGATGATATCTACATGTTTTATGCACACTTTATGTCATATTTATGCATTTTCTGGAACTAACCTATTGACGAGATGCTGAAGGGCCAGTTCCTGTTTTCTGCTATTTTTGGTTTCAGAAATCCTAGTAAGGAAATATTCTCGGAATCGGACGAAATCAACGCCCAGCATCTTAGAATCCCTGGAAGCATCCAGAACACCTGAGAGTCGCCAGAGTGGACCCACAGGGGGCCCAGATGATAGGCCGGCGCGGCCCAGGCCCTGGCCGCGCCGCCCTATGGTGTCGTCGCCTCGTTGACCTTCTGACGCCGCCTCTTCGCCTATTTAAGGGTCCTCGACCTAAAACCTCGATAGGAAAAAGCCACGGTACGAGAAACCTTCCAGAGCCGCCGCCATCGCGAAGCCAAGATCTGGGGGACAGGAGTCTCTGTTCCGGCACGCCGCCGGGACGGGGAAGTGCCCCCGGAAGGCTTCTCCATCGACACCACCGCCATCTTCATCAACGCTGCTGTCTCCCATGAGGAGGGAGTAGTTCTCCATCGAGGCTCGGGGCTGTACCGGTAGCTATGTGGTTCATCTCTCTCCCTATGTACTTCAATACAATGTTCTCATGAGCTGCCTTACATGATTGAGATCCAGGTGATGATTGTAATCTAGATGTCGTTATGCTAGTCAAGTGAATTTTACTTATGTGATCTCCGGAGACTCCTTGTCCCACGTGTGTAAAGGTGACAGTGTGTGCACCGTGTGGGTCTCTTAGGCTATATTTCGCAGAATACTTATTCACTGTTATGAATGGCATAGTGAAGTGCTTATTTATATCTCTTTATGATTGCAATGTGTTTTGTATCACAATTTATCCATGTGCTACTCTAGTGATGTTATTAAAGTAGTTTTATTCCTCCTGCACGGTGTAATGGTGACAGTGTGTGCATCCGTGTTAGTACTTGGCGTAGGCTATGATTGTGATCTCTTGTAGATTGTGAAGTTAACTATTGCTATGATGGTATTGATGTGATCTATTCCTCCTACATAGTGTGAAGGTGACAGTGTGCATGCTATGTTAGTACTTGGTTTAGTCGTGTTGATCTTTCATGCACTCTAAGGTTATTTAAATATGAACATTGAATTGTGGAGCTTGTTAACTCCGGCATTGAGGGTTCGTGTAATCCTACGCAATGGTGTTCATCATCCAACAAATGAGTGTAGAGTATGCATTTATCTATTCTGTTATGTGATCAATGTTGAGAGTGTCCACTAGTGAAAGTATGATCCCTAGGCCTTGTTCCTAAATACTGCTATCGCTGCTTGTTTACTGTTTTACTGCGTTACTACTGCTGCGTTACTACTGCTTGTTTACTGTCCTGGGCAAAGCACTTTTCTGGTGCCGTTGCTACTACTTATTTATACCACCTGTATTTCACTATCTCTTCGCCGAACTAGTGCACCTATTAGGTGTGTTGGGGACACAAGAGACTTCTTGCTTTGTGGTTGCAGGGTTGCATGAGAGGGATATCTTTGACCTCTTCCTCCCTGAGTTCGATAAACCTTGGGTGATCCACTTAAGGGAAAACTTGCTGCTGTTCTACAAACCTCTGCTCTTGGAGGCCCAACACTGTCTACAGGAAAAGGAGGGGGCGTAGACATCAAGCTATTTTCTAGCGCCGTTGCCGGGGAGGAAAGGTAAAAGGCACTCATACTCCGGTTCCAGGTAACAGTACTTTTCTGGCGCCATTGTGTTTGTGCTCGAAGCTATTTCCTTTAGATCCTGCAATTGCATCTTTTTGTTTCTTGTTTACACTAGTTAGGCATAATGGAAAACAACAAAAATATGAGAGATCTTTATGAACTTTATCTTGAATTAGGACATGATGTGTTTGAAGAGAGAATTAAAAAACCCATGGAACTTTATATGCATGCTAATGGGAATGTTATTAATATGAATGCTTTGAACACTATTGTTGCTAACGCTATGGAAAATTCTAAGCTTGGGGAAGCTGGTTTTGATGAGCATGATATTTTTAGTCCCCCGGGCATTGAGGAGGAAATTTACTTTGCTGATACTTTACCTCCTATTTATGATGATTATAATGATAGTAGCCTTTTGGTGCCACATGTTATGGAGGATAAATTTGATTATGATTACAATGTGCCTCCTATATTTGATGATGAAATTAATAATGATAGCTACTTTGTTGAATTTGCTCCCGCAATTACTAATAAAATTGAGTATGCTTATGTGGAGAGTAATAATTTTATGCATGAGACTCATGATAAGAATGCTTTATGTGATAGTTATATTGTTGATTTTGCTCATGATGCTACTGAAAGTTATTATGAGAGAGGAAAATATGGTTGTAAAAATTTCATGTTACTAAAACACCTCTCTATGTGCTGAAATTTTTGAAGCTACACTTGTTTTATCTTCCTATGCTTGTCACTTTGCTCTTCATGAACTTGTTTATTTACAAGATTCCTATGCATAGGAAGCATGTTAGACTTAAATGTGTTTTGAATTTGCCTCTTGATGCTCTCTTTTGCTTCAAATACTATTTCTTGCGAGTGCATCATTAAAACTGCTGAGCCCATCTTAATGGCTATAAAGAAAGAACTTCTTGGGAGATAACCCATGTGTTTATTTTGCTACAGTAATTTTGTTTTATATTTGAGTCTTGGAAGTTGTTACTACTGTAGCAACCTCTCCTTATCTTAGTTTTGTGTTTTGTTGTGCCAAGTAAAGTCGTTGATAGTAAGGTTCATACTAGATTTGGATTACTGCGCAGAAACAGATTTCTTTGCTGTCACGAATCTGGGCAAAATTCTCTGTAGGTAACTCATAAAATTATGCCAATTTACGTGACTGATCCTCAGATATGTACACAACTTTCATTCAATTTGAGCATTTTCATTTGAGCAAGTCTGGTGCCTCAATAAAATTCGTCAATACGAACTGTTCTGTTTTGATAGATTCTGCCTTTTATTTCGCATTGCTTCTTTTGCTATATTGGATGGATTTCTTTGTTCCATTGACTTCCAGTAGCTTTGGGCAATGTCCAGAAGTGTTAAGAATGATTGTGTCACCTCTGAACATGTGAATTTTTGATTATGCACTAACCCTCTAATGAGTTTGTTTCGAGTTTGGTGTGGAGGAAGTTTTCAATGGTCAAGAGAGGAGGATGATATACTACGATCAAGAAGAGTGAAAAGTCTAAGCTTGGGGATGCCCCGGTGGTTCACCCCTGCATATATCAAGAAGACTCAAGCGTCTAAGCTTGGGGATGCCCAAGGCATCCCCTTCTTCATCGACAACATTATCAGGTTCCTACCCTGAAACTATATTTTTATTCCATCACATCTTATGTGCTTTTCTTGGAGCGTCGGTTTGTTTTTGTTTTGTTTGAATAAAATGGATCCTAGCATTCATTGTGTGGGAGAGAGACACGCTCCGCTGTTGCATATGGACAAATATGTCCTTAGGCTTTACTCATAGTATTCATGGCGAAGTTTCTTCTTCGTTAAATTGTTATATGGTTGGAATTGGAAAATGCTACATGTAGTAATTGCTAAAATGTCTTGGATAATGTGATACTTGGCAATTGTTGTGCTCATGTTTAAGCTCTTGCATCATATACTTTGCACCCATTAATGAAGAAATACATAGAGCATGCTAAAATTTGGTTTGCATATTTGGTCTCTCTAAAGTCTAGATAATTTCTAGTATTGAGTTTGAACAACAAGGAAGACGGTGTAGAGTCTTATAATGTTTACAATATGTCTTTTATGTAAGTTTTGCTGCACCGCTTCATCCTTGTGTTTGTTTCAAATAGCCTTGCTAGCCTAAACTTTGTATCGAGAGGGAATACTTCTCATGCATCCAAAATACTTGAGCCAACCACTATGCCATTTGTGTCCACCATACCTACCTACTACATGGTATTTCTCCGCCATTTCAAAGTAAATTGCTTGAGTGCTACCTTTAAATTTCTATCCTCCACCTTTACAATATATAGCTCATGGGACAAATAGCTTAAAAACTATCGTGGTATTGAATATGTACTTATGCACTTTATCTCTTATTAAGTTGCTCGTTGTGCGATAACCATGTTCACTGGGGACGCCATCAACTACTCTTTGTTGAATTTCATGTGAGTTGCTATGCATGTTCGTCTTGTCTGAAGTAAGAGCGATCTACCACCTTATGGTTAGAGCGTGCATATTGTTAGAGAAGAACATTGGGCCGCTAACTAAAGCCATGATCCATGGTGGAAGTTTCAATTTTGGACATATATCCTCAATCTCATATGAGAAAAATAATTGTTGCTACATGCTTATGCATAAAAGAGGAGTCCATTATGTGTTGTCTATGTTGTCCCGGTATGGATGTCTAAGTTGAGAATAATCAATAGCGAGAAATCCAATGCGAGCTTTCTCCTTAGACCTTTGTACAGGCGGCATAGAGGTACCCCTTTGTGACACTTGGTTAAAACATGTGTATTGCGATGATCCCGGTAGTCCAAGCTAATTAGGACAAGGTGCGGGCACTATTAGTATACTATGCATGAGGCTTGCAACTTGTAAGATATAATTTACATGATACATATGCTTTATTACTACCGTTGACAAAATTGTTTCTTGTTTTCAAAATCAAAGCTCTAGCACAAATATAGCAATCGATGCTTTCCTCTTTGAAGGACCATTCTTTTACTTTTATGTTGAGTCAGTTCACCTATTTCTCTCCACCTCAAGAAGCAAACACTTGTGTGAACTGTGCATTGATTCCTACATACTTGCACATTGCACTTATTATATTACTCTATGTTGACAATATCCATGAGATATGCATGTTATAAGTTGAAAGCAACCGCTGAAACTTAATCTTCCTTTGTGTTGCTTCAATGCCTTTACTTTGAATTATTGCTTTATGAGTTAGTTTTTATGCAAGACTTATTGATGCTTGTCTTGAAGTACTATTCATGAAAAGTCTTTGCTTTATGATTCATTTGTTTACTCATGTCATTACCATTGTTTTGATCGCTGCATTCATTACATGTGTTTACAATAGTATGATCAAGTTTATGATGGCATGTCACTCCAGAAATTATCTTTGTTATCGTTTACCTGCTCGGGACGAGCAGAAACTAAGCTTGGGGATGCTGATACGTCTCCGACGTATCGATAATTTCTTATGTTCCATACCACATTATTGATGATATCTACATGTTTTATGCACACTTTATGTCATATTTATGCATTTTCTGGAACTAACCTATTGACGAGATGCCGAAGGGCCAGTTCCTGTTTTCTGCTGTTTTTGGTTTCAGAAATCCTAGTAAGGAAATATTCTCGGAATCGGACGAAATCAACGCCCAGCATCTTAGAATCCCCGGAAGCATCCAGAACACCCGAGAGTCGCCAGAGTGGACCCACAGGGGGCCCAGATGATAGGCCGGCGCGGCCTAGGCCCTGCCCGCGCCGCCCTATGGTGTTGTCGCCTCGTTGACCTTCTGACGCCGCCTCTTCGCCTATTTAAGGGTCCTCGACCTAAAACCTCGATAAGAAAAAGCCACGGTACGAGAAACCTTCCAGAGCCGCCGCCATCGCGAAGCCAAGATCTGGGGGACAGGAGTCTCTGTTCCGGCACGCCGCCGGGACGGGGAAGTGCCCCCGGAAGGCTTCTCCATCGACACCACCGCCATCTTCATCAACGCTGATGTCTCCCATGAGGAGGGAGTAGTTCTCCATCGAGGCTCGGGGCTGTACCAGTAGCTATGTGGTTCATCTCTCTCCCTATGTACTTCAATACAATGTTCTCATGAGCTGCCTTACATGATTGAGATCCATATGATGATTCTAATCTAGATGTCGTTATGCTAGTCAAGTGAATTTTACTTATGTGATCTCCGGAGACTCCTTGTCCCACGTGTGTAAAGGTGACAGTGTGTGCACCGTGTGGGTCTCTTAGGCTATATTTCACAGAATACTTATTCACTGTTATGAATGGCATAGTGAAGTGCTTATTTATATCTCTTTATGATTGCAATGTGTTTTGTATCACAATTTATCCATGTGCTACTCTAGTGATGTTATTAAAGTAGTTTTATTCCTCCTGCACGGTGTAATGGTGACAGTGTGTGCATCCGTGTTAGTACTTGGCGTAGGCTATGATTGTGATCTCTTGTAGATTGTGAAGTTAACTATTGCTATGATGGTATTGATGTGATCTATTCCTCCTACATAGTGTGAAGGTGACAGTGTGCATGCTATGTTAGTACTTGGTTTAGTCGTGTTGATCTTTCATGCACTCTAAGGTTATTTAAATATGAACATTGAATTGTGGAGCTTGTTAACTCCGGCATTGAGGGTTCGTGTAATCCTACGCAATGGTGTTCATCATCCAAAAAAGAGTGTAGAGTATGCATTTATCTATTCTGTTATGTGATCAATGTTGAGAGTGTCCACTAGTGAAAGTATGATCCCTAGGCCTTGTTCCTAAATACTGCTATCGCTGCTTGTTTACTGTTTTACTGCGTTACTACTGCTGCGTTACTACTGCTTGTTTACTGTCCTGGGCAAAGCACTTTTCTGGTGCCGTTGCTACTACTTATTTATACCACCTGTATTTCACTATCTCTTCGCCGAACTAGTGCACCTATTAGGTGTGTTGGGGACACAAGAGACTTCTTGCTTTGTGGTTGCAGGGTTGCATGAGAGGGATATCTTTGACCTCTTCCTCCCTGAGTTCGATAAACCTTGGATGATCCACTTAAGGGAAAACTTGCTACTGTTCTACAAACCTCTGCTCTTGGAGGCCCAACACTATCTACAGGAAAAGGAGGGGGCGTTGACATCAGATACCTACTAATATATCTTTGCAAATGGCTGATAAATCTACTGCTATTCCTGTTGGTATATGTGAGGACGTTCCTGTTCAAGTTACTAATAACTGCTTGATATTAACTGATATTGTTGTGTTGGAAATGCCTGAAGATGATAATATGTCTATTATTCTTGGGAGACCTTTTCTTAACACCGCAGGGGCCGTTATTGATTGCAATAAAGGAAAGGTTACTTTCAATGTTGATGATAAGGAGCATACCGTCTATTTCCCCAAGAGGATTGATAAAGTATGTGGAGTCAATACTATTTCTAATGTGAGAACTATCAAAATTGGAACTATTGATTGTCCTATATATGAGCCTAAAGAAGGTTATCAAAGTCTTATGATTGGATCCATATCAATACAATTCAAGGTAACATGATTGATTTGAGGTTTATTTCTTCATATGCTATGTAAAATTTATTTGGTGGCAAGACCTGATCAACCTTGTTAACAAATACTTTTTATATGCATAGAGGAGGTAAACAACATCTCTTTCTCCCTCCACTTGTCTTACTTGCTGTAGCACTTTTGATTTGCAAAGTTCCTTAGCTAATTAGAGATTTCAAAATTTTTCCTGGCCCGTAATAATAAACTTAATGCCCAGAAATGTGCATTTTTCAAAGTTTTCAAAAATTCACAAAAATTATACAGTTGGTCCTATTTTTCGAAAATGCACCCGGGAGGACCTGGGGATGACCAGTGGGGCACCCCAGGGTGGCACCCCACAGGCCGGCGCGGCCAGCAAGGGGGGCGCGCCACCCTGGCGTGTGGGTCCCCCTTTGCCCCACTTTAGCATCTCTTCCTCCCAGACTCTTCTCTCTCCCGAAAAAATCGACACCAGCTTTCTCTCACTCGCGTTTTTGCTCAAGAGCTCAGGATTTTTTGATCTCTTTGCTCAGCCCAGATTTCTGTCTGAAATTTGGCACATTTGCTCTCCAGTATGTGACTCCTCCGATTATCCAAGTAGAATTTTGTTTGGTTGAGTATATCTTGAATATTTTGTTGCAGTAGGTAACATGTTTAGTGAGCTTGCATGCTTGTTCTAAGTTGTATAAACTAGTTTTGATGCATGATTAGTACTCTAGCAAGTTCCTATAGTAGTTCCCCTTGATTATATGTCACCAAGTCAAATTTTATATTGTTTGTTGAAAAATTTCAGAAAAGGAGGATGGATAATTTCAACTTTGGAGAAGTGTTTCAGAGAGAGACAACCAGCACCGGAAGGCCCTCTAGGACCGCCACCCGACTCAGGCGATCCTAAAATGAGGATGTCATCGCACCAAGCTTCGCGCCCGAAGAAGACAATGGGGCTCCTAATGCTTCATCTTTCCCATGTTATGATTTTCTGAGTAATGCAGGGTTATTGGATGATTTCTTCACCCTCGTCAACAGGGCGGGCTTAGCCGCCTACGTGGGAGATGAAAGGGAGCAATACTACATGCTCACCAAAATCTTCGTCAAGAGCTTCAAGTTCCACAACAAGCAATATGGGCCGACAGTTGCATTCAAGATTTATGGTAATCCTATTACTATGGAATTGGAAGAATTTTGTGTTGCATTGGATATTGCCCCTGTAGGTACATCAAGGAGGATTGAGGACAACCCCAGGGTCTTGCTGGAGCTTTATCGAGGGATCGCTAATGATGATTGTCGCACCATTCAGCGTGGCAAGATAAGAAACATCCAACTCCCCGCCATTAAGTATTTCGCCTATTACATTGCTACCAGCATTCTTGGTAGGGAGAACACTAGCAATATTTCTAGCTACCATCTTGCTTTCTTGATTGCTGCACTTACTGGACAGACACCTTATCATCTTGGTTCTCTTATTGCTCGCCGCCTATCTAACAGGGGGCCTATTTTTGGAGGAACCATTGCATCGCATATTTTAGCACATTTAAGACTTCCTCTTGATTCTAATGATGTGCCATTAACTCCTAGGAGGCTTGATATTGCTGCTATGAAGAGCCATCATTTTGTTACCACTGATTCCACTCCAGATAATTTGGTCTATAGAATGTTGTTTGCTGACGGGGATGAGAAGGAAATTCCTTTGCCCCAGCCAGATTTGTTCAGTATTGACAGGGAACCATGGTCGCGCTCTAAGGAGGAGGTGGAGGAAAAGATGAAGATACAAGACTTCCACCAGCAGCATGACTCCGAGGACGCCGAGCCCTCCTACGACTACACCGTCACGTATCCGGGTGCTTCTTCTAGCACATACCCGGAATATGATCCATCTTCGTCGTACTACGGAGATGCAACTTCATGGCCACTATGGGATTGAACTCCACTTAGGCCAAAAGCCTAAGCTTGGGGGGAGGTATACCGGCATCACTCATTCTTTGCATATTATGATTGCTGGATACTTGTATATACTTGTTTAGTTTGTTTGAGTGGTTTTCTAATGAGAGGGAGATGATATTTGGGGAAGTGCTGCCTGAAAACAGATTCTGGACTGTTACCGAAAAAATTCTCACAAATAGCCAGAACGGTATTTTGCGAACCAATTTTTGTGCATGTTCCCCAGGTTATTATCTAACTTTCATTAGTTGAACACTTTTCGATTTGAGCAGTGGAAGAATTTCTTAAAAATCGAGTACTGTACTGCTATCAAGTTTGACGAATTTCTGCTGCTTTGTGTTTATGTGAGTTTTCTAGTTTCCATTTTCTAGTTTTCGCTTTGTTTCTTTCCTAAAACCCAAAAAGACCAAAAATATTTCTGTTGTTTCTCTTCACCATTTGTTTGTTTTGGTTTTTGCATTTATTTTGCTTTATTTGCTATCATTGGTTTGCTATAAGAAAATCCAAAAAGATTTTGCTTTGTTTGCTTGTTTCCTTTTGTTCTTGTTCCCAATTCGAAAACACCAAAAATATTTGCTGTTCTTCTTTGGTTTGTAAAGTTCATCTTGAGTTCAATGGTCTTCGGTGGCTGGAGCGTGGTTTTCATTTCATATTATCCAAGCTACACAAGTGAAAGTCAATAATGACGATCTACGACAATTGGATTGTGGTGAGATGCTGGTATGAACTCTATTTGTTTTCATTTTTGTACATATACTCATCCATGTGAGCATGCTTAGTTGGTTCATGTGAGGTATATGTCATTTGAGAAAGTCTAGTAGTTCATGATCTCTCATGTTTAGCTCCAATTTATTAATATGAGTAGCATGTCATGGATGTTTGCTTGCATTGTTTTATTCATAAGTAGGTATGGCATTGTGGTATCCTCCTCTGAATAATTCAATTATATCAACTTGGCACATGCTCACGCATGCATATGACTGAACAAAAGTCAATTAAGCCTCTATTATTTACATTGCTTCAGAGTTCTTGTATCACTTTTATGCATCCGTTAATTTATTTTGCCGCAAGCATGATTATGACAGTGACTGCTCTCTTGATTTGTCGCTTCCCAGTCTATTGCTAGCCTTCACTTGTACTGAGCGGGAACGCTGCTCGTGCTTCCAAACACTTGAAAACCAAGTTGTTCCAAAGTGTCCACCATAAATACCTATGCATGGCATTTCAAACCATTCCAAGTAAATTCTCATGCGCTACCTTTAAAACCTTCAAAATGCTTCTCAATTTGTGTTAATGTTTCATATCTCATGAGGAAGTATGTGGTGTTTAACTTTCAACCTTGTCATTTACTCTTGACGGACTTTCATTATGGACTAGTGGCACATCCGCTTATCCAATAATTTTGCAAAAAGAGCTGGCAATGGGATTCCCAGTCCCAAATTAATTAACCTAAATAGACACTCCTCCATGGTATGTGATTGTTGGACGGCACCCGAAGGATTCGGTTAGCCATGGCTTGTGTAAGCAAAGGTTGGGGGAGTGTCATCATAATAAAACTAAAATAAAAAGGCACTCCTTCATGGTATGAGATTGTTGGCAGGCACCCGAGGATTCGGTTAGCCATGGTTTGTGAAAGAAAGGTTGGAAGGAGTGCCACATAAACATAAAAATAATTCATGGGAGCCGCTCTTGGAAGTCCGGTTGGCGAGGTAGTTAGTGTACCCATTACCATTCGTTGACAACAACAAACACCTCTCAAAATAATTTTACTCCTGTTTTAAAAATGAAAAGCTCTAGCGCATGTTAATCCCTGCTTACCTCTGCGAAGGGTCAATCTTTTACTTTTATGTTGTGTCTCCATTCTTTCTTTGAGCACTATCTTGAGAGCACAACTGTCATTCTTAGTATAATATGCTTGTCTCAAAATATGATTGATTGTGGAATATTTTTGATGCTTTTATCTTTGACAATCACTACTTCTAGTCTCTCTATGAACTTCAGAGGTGCCTGGGCATTTATGTTTTGCCGATCAAATATGGGCAAGCGAGATACCACTTTATCATACTCTTTTATGAACATTGCAATCTTGCTTATAGACATGATTCATGATGCTTATTATTAATTGTTGGTACCTCTCCATGATTGACATAGCTGTTAGATGATCTTATTTGTATGCATCTCATTATGAACTGCCTAAGTGTTAGCCATATTATGAGAATATATACATCATATGAACAAATGTGTTCGTGAAAGTTCTTTTATCGCTCAGTTGTTAACTGAATTGCTTGAGGACAAGCAATAAGCTAAGCTTGGGCGGAGTTGATACGTCCAAAACGTATCTACTTTCCCGAACACTTTTGCTATTGTTTTGCCTCTAATTTGTGTATTTTGGATGCAACTAACACGGACTAACGCTGTTTTCAGCAGAACTGTTCTGGTGTCTCGTTTTTGTGCAGAAATCCAACTTTCAGGAAAATCCTCGGAATTTATGCAGAAGGTCCTATTTTCCCAGAATATTGGCGGAGCCAGAAGGGCAAGCCAGGTGGGGGCCCGAGGGCCCCACACACTAGGCCGGCGCGGCCTAGGAGGGGCCCGCGCGGCCCTAGTGTGTGGCGGCCTCGATCAGCCCCCGACGCCCTCCTTCGGACTACTTATTGCCTTCGACCTAAAAACGCACGGGGAGAAGTCGAAGTCACCAGAAACCCTCCAGAACGCCGCCACATCGCGAAACTCCGTCTTGGGAGCCAGAAGTCTCCGTTCTGGCACTCCGCCGGGACGGGGAATTGGAGGAGATCATCGCCATCATCACCACCGACGCCTCTTCATCAACCAGCCATGTTTCCCCCATACATGTGTGAGTAATTCCCCCGCTGTAGGCTGAAGGGGATGGTAGGCATTGGATGAGATTGGTCATGTAATAGCATAAGATTGTTAGGGCATAGTGCCTAGTGTCCGTAATTGGTACTTTGATGATATTGTTGCAACTTGTTATGCTTAATGCTTGTCACTAGGGCCCGAGTGCCATGATCTCAGATCTGAACATGTTATTGTTTCATCATGATATTCATTGTTTTATGATCTTACCTGCAAGTTGTATACACATGTCGCTGTCCGGAACCAATGGCTCCGAAGTGACAAGAATCGGGACAACCGGAGGGGATGGTAGTGATGTGAGGATCACATGTGTTCACGGAGTGTTAATGCTTTGCTCCGGTACTCTATTAAAAGGAGTACCTTAATATCTAGTAGATTCCCTTGACGCCCGGCTGCCACCGGCTGGTAGGACAAAAGATGTTGTGCAAGTTTCTAATTGCGAGCACGTACGACTATATATGGAACACATGCCTATTGATTGCTTTGTACTTGGACACCGTTTTATTATTATCTGCAAATGCCCTGCTATGATTGTTACATGAGTTTCTCTCATCCATGCAACACCCGTTATCCGTCCCCGCGCCTACAGTATTTTAATCCTGCTGTTTACTAAAATTACTACTGCTGTTTCTGTTACTCTGCTGCTGCTATTTCACTACTGTTACTGCTATAAAACTGTTACTACTGATAAACTCTTGCGAGCAAATCTGTTTCCAGGTGCAGCCGAATTGACAACTCCGCTGTTAAGGCTTTCAAGTATTCTTTGTCTCCCCTTGTGTCGAATCAATAAATTGGGTTTTACTACCCGCGAAGACTGCTGCGATCCCCTATACTTGTGGGTCATCACACCTCCAATTCTTGTTGGTTTAGTTGATGTCTATTCCACTCCATTTTCTGAAATTTTCAACAAACATTATAAAATTTGATTTGGTGACATATAATTGAGGGAAACTACTATAGGAACTTGCTAGAGTACTAATTATGCATCAAAACTATCTTCTACCACTTAGAACAAGCATGCAAGCTCACTAAACATGTTACCTACAGCAGCAAAATATTCAAGATATACTCCACCAAACAAAATTCTACTTGGATAATCGGAGGAGTCACATACCGGAGAGCAAATGTGCCAAATTTCAGACAGAAATCTGGGCTGAGCAAAGAGATCGAGAAATCAGGAGCTCTTGGGCAAAAACGCGAGTGAGAGGAACCTGGTGCGAGTTTTTTCGGGAGAGAGAAGAAAGTGGGAGGAAGAGATGATGAAGTGGGGCAAGGAGGGGCCCACACGACAGGGTGGCGCGCCCCCCCTCCTTGGCCGCGCCGGCCTGTGGGGTGCCACCCTGGGGTGCCCCACTGGTCATCCCCAGGTGTTCCCAGGTGCCTCGTCGAAAAATAGGACCATTGGTATAATTTTTGTGAAATTTTGATAACTTTGAAAAATGCACATTTCTGGGTGTCAAAATTATTATTACTGGGTAGGAAAAATTTTAAAATCTCTAATTAACTAAGGAACTTTGCAAAACAAAAATTCTACAGCAAGTAAAACAAGTGGAGGAAGAAAAAGACGTTGTTTACCTCCTCTATGCATATAAAAGGTATTTGTTAACAAGGTTGATCAAGTCTTGCCACCAAATAAATTTTACATAGCATAAGAAGAAATAAACCTCAAATCAATCATGTTACCTTGAATTGTATTGATATGGATCCAATCATAAGATTTTGATATCCCTCTTTAGGCTCATATATAGGACAATCAATAGTTCCAATTTTGATAGTCTTCACATTAGAAATGGTATTAACTCCACATAATTTATCAATCCTCTTGGGGAAATAGACGGTATGTTCTTTGTCATCGACATTGAAAGTAACCTTTCCTTTATTGCAATCAATAACAGCTCCTGCGGTGTTAAGAAAAGGTCTCCCAAGAATAATAGACATATTATCATCTTCAGGCATTTCCAACACAACAAAATCAGTTAATATCAAGCAGTGATTAGTAACTTAAACAGGAACATCTTCACATATACCAACAGGAATAGCAGTAGATTTATTAGCCATTTGCAAAGATATATCAGTAGGTATCAACTTATCTAAATAAAGTCTCTTGTAAAGAGAAAAAGGCATAACACTAACACCGGCTCCCAAATCACATAGAGCAGTTTTAACATAATTATTCTTAATAGAACAAGGAATAGTAGGTATACCTGGGTTGCCCAACTTCTTTGGAACTTTGCCATTGAAAGAGTAATTAGCAAGCATAGTGGAAATCTCCTCATTAGGTATTTTCATTTTGTTAGTGACAATATCTTTCATATACTTTGAATAAGGTGGCAATTTAATAGCATCAGTCAAAGGGATTTGCAAGAATAAAGGTTTCATCCAATCACAAAATTTATTATAGTGTTCTTCTTCCTTTGATTTTAGTTTCTTAACAGGAAAAGGCATTTGCTTTTGCACCCATGGTTCTCTTTCATTACCATGTTTCTTTGCAATAAAACATTCTTTAGTATACTTTTTATTTTTAGCATGCTTTTCAGGTTCATCTTCAACCTCTTCTTTATCAGAAGCATCATTCTTATCATTATTATTATCATTATCATGTTCATTACCACTTTCAGTTTCAACATCGGAAATAGAAATACTATTAGGATTATTAACAGGTTCAGAGGATTCTACAACCCTTTTATGTTTCTTCTTCTTTTTCTTAGAAGGAGCACTAGGTTCAATTCGTTGAGAATATTGTTCAACTCTTTTGGGATGCCCTTCAAGATATAGAGGATCCTGGGTAGAAACACCGCCTCTAGTTGTTACTTCATAAGCATGTTTCTCTTTAGAATTATTTTTTAACAAGTCATTTTGCACTTTAGTGAGTTGATCAATTTGAGTTTGAACCATTTGAAAATGTTTAACAAGCATCTTAACATCATTGGAGGTTCTCTCCACAATATCATGCAAATTGCTAATAGCTTGAGAATTTTCCATTAGATGATTCTCTACTCTCATATTAAAATTTTCTTGCTTAACAGTATAATTATCAAACTCATCTAAGCATTAAGCAGGAGGTTTTGAATACGGAATATCTTCCCTAGTAAAGCGTTGAAGAGAGTTTACCTCGATCATGGATGAAGGGGGAATTATCTCACATATATCTTCTATGGGTGGTAAATTCTTCACATCTTCGGATTTAATCCCTTTCTCCTTAAGAGATTTCTTGGCTTCCCTCATATCTTCATCATTTAATTTAATTAAACCCATCTTTTTCAATATTGGCATCGGAGTTGGTTCAGGTGTAGTCCAATCATCATGATTCCGGCCTATTTTAGCCAATAATTCTTCAGCTTCGTCTGGAGTTCTTTTCCTGAAAACACAACCAGCACAACTATCCAAATATGCTCCAGACTCAACGGTTAGTCCACTATAAAATATATCAAGTAAATCATGCTTTTCCAAATCATGTCCAGGTCGAGCTCTGATAAGAGAGCAAAATCTTGCCCATGCTTCTGGCAATTTCTCTCCATCTTCCTGGTCAAAGCTATAAATTTTCTGTAAAGCAGCATGTTGAGCACTAGCAGGAAAATATTTCCGAAAGAAAACATCAAGAAAATCACCTGGACTTTTAATAGAGCCAGGAGGCAAATTATTATACCAAGTTTTAGCATCATCCTTTAATGAGAAAGGAAAAATTTTAGCAACGAAATAAGTTCGCAACTTGACATCATCAGAAAGCAAGCTACTCATAGAGAAAAGTTCATTCATGTGTTCTACAGCACTTTCTTTTTCAGTACCACAAAAGGGTGTTTTCTCAACAATAGCTATATGAGATAGATCAAGAGAAAAATCATAATATTTATCCTTAATGCATATAGGAGATGTGGCAAATTTAGGATCAGGAGACAGCTTATGTCTAACAGTGTATTGTGCGAGAAACTTTTTAATTTTTCTTGCATCAGCAGTAGCATTGCATCTATTAATAAGATCATCATTAAGCTCCACATAATCCTCATCAGGATCATCACTAGAATAATCAACAGACTCAGGTGAATTAACAGGTGTAGCAGCATTTTCATTAGGAGTTTCAGCATTTTCAATTTGTCTAGACTTAGCAATTGTAGCATCTAGAAAAGATCCCAATGAACCACTATCATCAAGCACAGCAGAAACATCATCAATATTATGAGAGTTTTCAGATTCAGCAGAAGTACCAGCAAGTGAAGCTTGCGGTGGTGAAACAAGTTGACTTATCACAGATGGTGAATCAAGAGCAGCAGAGGTACTCAGAGTTGTACCTTTTCTTGTAGTGGATGGTAATATGGCGACTTTGGAATCGCGAGGTTTACCCATGATGGAGAATTTGCAGCGAACAATATCAATCCAAGTGAACTTCCAAATAAAGCTATGCTCCCCGACAACGGCGCCAGAAAATAGTCTTGATGACCCACAAGTATAGGGGATCGCAACAGTCTTCGCGGGAAGTATTACCCAATTTATTGATTCGACACAAGGGGAGACAAAGAATACTTGAAAGCCTTAACGGCGGAGTTGTCAATTCAGCTGCACCTGGAAACAGACTTGCTCGCAAGAGTTTATCAGTAGTAACAGTTTTATAGCAGTAGCAGTAGTGAAATAACAGCAGCAGAGTAACAAAGACAGCAGTAGTGATTATAGTAAACAGCAGGATTAAAATACTGTAGGCACAGGGATGGATGAGAGAAACTCATGTAACAATCAAGCAGGGCATTTGCAGATAATAATAAAACGGTGTCCAAGTACAAAGCAATCCATAGGCATGTGTTCCATATATAGTCGTACGTGCTCGCAATGAGAAACTTGCACAATATCTTTTGTCCTACCAGCCGGTGGCAGCCGGGCCTCTAGGGAATCTACTGGATATTAAGGTACTCCTTTTAATAAAGTACCGGAGCAAAGCATTAACACTCCGTGAACACATGTGATCCTCACATCACCGCCATCCCCTCCGGTTGTCCCGATTTCTGTCACTTCGGGGCCTTTGGTTCCGGACAGCAACATGTGTATACAACTTGCAGGTAAGATCATAAAACAATGCATATCATGATGAAATAATAACATGTTCAGATCTGAGATCATGGCACTCGGGCCCTAGTGACAAGCATTAAGCATAACAAGTTGCAACAATATCATCAAAGTACCAATTACGGACACTAGGCACTATGCCCTAACAATCTTATGCTATTACATGACCAATCTCATCCAATCCCTCCCATCCCCTTCAGCCTACAGCGGGGGAATTACTCACACATGGATGGGGGAAACATGGCTGGTCGATGGAGAGGCGTCGGTGGTGGTGATGGCGATGATCTCCTCCAATTCCCCGTCCCGGCGGAGTGCCAGAACGGAGTTTCTGGTCCCCGAGACGGAGTTTCGCGATGTGGCGGCGTACTGGAGGGTTTCTGGCGACTTCGACTTCTTGGTTCGCGTTTTTAGATCGAACCCTTTAAGTAGTCCAGAGGAGGGCGTCGGAGGCCAGCCGAGGGGGCCACACAGTAGGGCGGCGCGCCCCCCCTGGGCCGCGCCGGCCTAGTGTGTGGGGCCCTCGGGCCTCCACCTGGCTTGTCCTTCTGGCTCCGTGAGTCTTCTGGTAAAATAGGCCCTTTGGTATAAATTCCGAGGATTTTCCCGAAAGTTGAATTTCTGCACAAAAACAAGACACCAGGGCAATTCTGCTGAAAACAGCGTTAGTCCGTGTTAGTTGTATCCAAAATACACAAATTAGAGGCAAAACAATAGCAAAAGTGTTCGGGAAAGTAGATACGTTTTGGACGTATCAGTTGGTATAACTGTTTAGCCCAAGTGGCTATTGGCGCCCGCAAGTGTTTTCTTTGTTGATTCAGGTGATTGCTGAAGTTCATGCTACAAGGAATTTGTCTCAAGGTGGAGTTTGTTATATTGTGATCCAAATTCCAAGAAGAGGCTAACTTCTAACGAGCGGAGCGAGGCCCGTCAGCGGTCAAACGTATTTGTGAGCGTTTGTGTATGTACCATGTTTCATAAAAAAATTAATAAAAAAAGGAGTGACTATTAGACACTAGTTGTTTCATTATTCGAAAACAAATACATTTTGAAATAAATAAGGGGTTGACCGCTGTATAACTCAAAAATTAAAAGAAATATGAAAAAATGTATGTTTTCATTTACATCATCGTTTTAATTTACATCGGACAAGCTGTGAAATTTTTGCATCAAGAGTGGGCCGAAAAATATATTTGCACAATCCTGCATTTAGCTTTTGTTATATTGTGATCCAAATTTCAAAAAGAGGCTAACTTCAGACCCGCTTCGCTCGGCCCGTCGCCCCCCGCGGTAGGGATTGTTGCCACCGTCTATATATTTTCCCTGTAAGCCGCCGCTAGGGTTTGGTCGCATCATTGTACACCCACGACGTTTGTAAACACCACCGAAATTGTGAAGTTTTGCTGGCTGGCGCCCGTGGTTTTTCCCTTGTGTGTTGCAAGGGTTTTCCACGTTAAAATCTCGTGTCCCTACGATATTTTATTTTTCGTTCTTCGTTTATTGTGCATCTCGACTATAACAGCTTTTATGATATGTGATGAATTAGTTACCTAAAGAAAACCAATGTCAATCGGGATGACCATGTGAGCACCCATTGCTGGTGGAATAATTGTGAGCGACATGCACAAGGTGGCCACCAAGGAATTGGTCCAAACAACGGAAAGGGCCCTGCATATAAGTTCCCTTTGTCAAAACATTTTAGAAAAAACATACCTGAAATTGTTCGATATCACACTTCCAATAAGGCTATTTGCCAGGACCACCTCATCACTTCAGTTGAGTGGGGCATCATAAAATTTGGCTCAAATGCCAGACTTTAGTTGAGTGGGGCAGCAATGGTAATATTCAAGTGCGCTTTAGTCAACTATAAGGAAAAATATTGAGTGCTTCAATACATCAGTATGTTCAGACCAATAATCAACTATAAGGAAAAAAATATTTGTGGTCGAACTGCACTACAGAATAAACTCAATACATAGCTATTTGTTGACCAATTGGACTAGAATACCAGCTATAAATTCATGCGAAGTCAAACAGTTTTCTCATAAGGACCATACTAAAAAATAGTTTGGACCATGAATAAGAGAATACATCACTTATGTTGTTGAGTAACATATTGTACTAGGTATAGGTTTCCGTGTTTTGTCAGGGTTGTACCTGTAATTGTACATGTGTCCTCCTATATATACATGAGCAGCCGACCCTATTGATGCTGTGCAATCTCCAATAACTCTTCTACATGGTATCAGAGGCCCCTCAAGTCCTGACCTAGCCGCCGCCCTCTCCCGCGGCGTCTCCTTCGGCCGCCTCTTCATCGCACGCCTCGCCGCCCGCCTCGCCGCCCGTAGCTGCGCCCCCTGAGCCCATGCTCACCCGCGCACGTGCGGGCGTGCGGCGGCCGTCTACACGCTATCCCGCCGACCAGTACGTCTGCATGGCGTCCGCGTCCGCCGCGTCTGCCTTCTGGGCCAGCGGCAAAAGTGTCCTGCCGCATGATGGCGGAGTACCTCCTAGCCGCCCACCCGGTCACCAGGCCGGTCCAACCGGCCCCACGACCAGCCTAGCCGGCCCAGAATCCGGTCGAACCGGCTATACAACCGGCCGGCCCGGTCAAAACAGGCCATCCAGGGGCCTCCGCCCCTCGCCCGGTCGGCCGCCCGGTCAAACCGGACCATTGGCCGGCCCGCCCGGCCACCAGGCCGGTCCAACCGGCTCCACGACCGGACCGGCACCTGCTGATGCGTCCACCTCCGCTCTATCACCGGTGCCCACCTCGGCTCGCGCCGCCTTGCGTGACCCGCATTGGCGCGCTGCCATGCAGGAGGAGTACGATGCGCTGCAGCGTAACCGGACCTGGGAGCTGGTTCCCCGGCCCCCTCGCGCCAACGTCATCACCGGCAAATGGGTCTTCAAGCACAAGCTTGGCACCGATGGTAATCTCGAGCGCTACAAGGCGCGCTGGATCGTGCGCGGCTTTCAGCAACGCGCCGGTGTCGACTTCACGAATATGTTCGACCCGGTTGTCAAACCGGGCACGATCCGCACGGTGTTGGACCTTGCCGGCTCTCGCGTGTGGCCGGTGCATCAGATGGATGTCTCCAACGCCTTCCTTCGTGGCCATCTGTCGGAGCAGGTGTACTGCCAGCAGCCCATCGGCTTCGTCAACGCCGAGCGCCCTGATGACGTGTGTTTCCTCTCTCGGTCCTTGTATGGACTGAAGCAGGCGCCCCACGTCTGGTACCAGCGCATCGCCGGCTTCATGCATCAGTTTGGTTTCCGCTCCACACGTTCCGATGTGTCGCTGTTCGTCTACCGGACCGGCAACGACATGGCCTACCTGCTGCTCTACGTCGACGACATCATCTTGACGGCCTCCACTGCTGGTCTTCTTCGACAGCTCACCGACAGTCTTCGCGCTGAGTTCGCGTTGAAGGATCTCGGACCGCTCCACTACTTCCTCGGCATCGAGGTTGTCCGGCGTGCGGACGGGTTCTTCCTTCATCAGCGGAAGTATTCCCACGAGCTCTTCGAGCGTGCAGGGATGCTTAACTGCAACCCTGCCCTGACTCCTGTCGACACGAAGGCCAAGCTCTCAGCCAGTGATGGGTCGCTGGCCTCCGACGCGCCGTTCTACCGCTCCATCGTCGGTGCCCTCCAGTACTTGACGTTGACACGTCCGGAGCTCCAGTATGCTGTGCAGCAGGTGTGCTTGCGTATGCATGCCCCTCGGGATGCTCATTGGGCTGCGGTGAAGCGGATTCTTGATACGCGTACAGCACGCGTCCGTTGGGAACCCCAAGAGGAAGGTGTGATGCGTACAGCGGCAAGTTTTCCCTCAGTAAGAAACCAAGGTTTATCGAGCCAGTAGGAGCCAAGAAGCACGTTGAAGGTTGATGGCAGCGGGATGTAGTGCGGCGCAACACCAGGGATTCCGGCGCCAAAGTGGAACCTGCACAACACAACCAAAGTACTTTGCCCTAACGTAACAGTGAGGTTGTCAATCTCACCGGCTTGCTGTAACAAAGGATTAGATGTATAGTGTGGATGATGATGTTTGCAGAAAACAGTAAAGAACAATTGCAGTAGATTGTATTTCAGATGTAAATAATAGGACCGGGGTCCACAGTTCACTAGAGGTGTCTCTCCCATAAGAATTAGCATGTTGGGTGAACAAATTACAGTTGGGCAATTGACAAATAATGAAGGCATGACAATGCACATACATGATATGAAGAGTATTGTGAGATTTAATTGGGCATTACGACAAAGTACATAGACCGCTATCCAGCATGCATCTATGCCTAAAAAGTCCACCTTCAGGTTATCATCCGAACCCCTTCCAGTATTAAGTTGTAAACAACAGACAACTGCATTAAGTATGGTGTGTAATGTAACCGACAACTACATCCTCGGACATAGCATCGATGTTTTATCCCTAGTGGCAACAGCACATCCACAACCTTAGAACTTTCTGTCACTATCCCAGATTTAATGGAGGCATGAACCCACTATCGAGCATAAATACTCCCTCTTGGAGTTACAAGAAAAAACTTGGCCAGAGCCTCTACTAGCAACGGAGAGCATGCAAGATCATAAACAACACATGATAGATTGATAATCAACATAACATAGCATTCACTATCCATCGGATCCCAACAAACACAACATATAGTATTACAGATAGATGATCTTGATCATGTTAGGCAGCTCACAAGATCCGACAATGATAGCACAATGAGGAGAAGACAACCATCTAGCTACTGCTATGGACCCATAGTCCAGGGGTGAACTACTCACACATCACTCCGGAGGTGACCATGGCGGTGTAGAGTCCTCCGGGAGATGATTCCCCTCTCCGGCAGGGTGCCGGAGGCGATCTCCTGAATCCCCCGAGATGGGATTGGCGGCGGCGACGTCTCTGGAAGGTTTTCCGTATCGTGGCTCTCAGTACTGGGGGTTTCGCGACGAAGGCTATTTGTAGGCGGAAGGGCAGGTCAAGGGGCGTCACGAGGGGCCCACACAGTAGGCCGGCGCGGCCAGGGATTGGGCCGCGCCGCCCTATTGTGTGGCCACCTCGTGGCCCCACTTCGTCTCCTCTTCGGTCTTCTGGAAGCTTCGTGGAAAAATAGGCCCCTGGGCGTTGATTTCGTCCAATTCCGAGAATATTTCCTTACTAGGATTTCTGAAACCAAAAACAGCAGAAAACAAAGAATCGGCTCTTCGGCATCTTGTTAATAGGTTAGTGTCGGAAAATGCATAAATATGACATAAAGTATGCATAAAACATGTAGGTATCATCAATAAAGTAGCATGGAACATAAGAAATTATCGATACGTTGGAGACGTATCAGCATCCCCAAGCTTAGTTCCTACTCGTCCCGAGTAGGTAAACGATAACAAAGATAATTTCTGGAGTGACATGCCATCATAATCTTGATCATACTATTGTAAGCATATGTAATGAATGCAGCGATCCAAGACAATGGTAAAGACAATGAGTAAACAACTGAATCATATAGCAAAGACTTTTCATGAATAGTACTTTCAAGACAAGCATCAATAAGTCTTGCATAAGAGTTAACTCATAAAGCAATAAATTCATAGTAAAGGTATTGAAGCAACACAAAGGAAGATTAAGTTTCAGCGGTTGCTTTCAACTTGTAATATGTGTATCTCATGGATAGGTGTCAACATAAAGTAGTATGATGAATGCAAATATGCAAGTATGTAAGAATCAATGCACAGTTAACACAAGTGTTTGCTTCTTGAGGTGGGAGGAAATAGGTAAACTGACTCAACATAAAAGTAAAAGAAAGGTCCTACAAAGAGGAAAGCATCGATTGCTATATTTGTGCTAGAGCTTTTATTTTGAAAACAAGAAACAATTTTGTCAACGGTAGTAATAAAGCATATGTGTTATGTAAATTATATCCTACAAGCTGCAAGCCTCATCCATAGTATACCAATAGTGCCCGCACCTTGTCCTAATTAGCTCGGATTACCTGGATTATCAGCGCAATACATATGTTTTAACCAAGTGTCACAAAGGGGTACCTCTATGCCGCCTGTACAAAGGTCTAAGGAGAAAGCTCGCATTGGATTTCTTGCTTTTGATTATTCTCAACTTAGACATCCATACCGGGACAACATAGACAACAGATAATGGACTCCTCTTTAATGCTTAAGCATTCAAGAACAATTAATTTTCTCATTAGAGATTTGAGGATTGTTGTCCAAAACTGAAACTTCCACCATGATTCATGGCTTTAGTTAGCGGCCCAATGTTCTTCTCTAACAGTATGCATGCTCAAACCTTTCAACTCATGGTAAGTCACCCTTACTTCAGACAAGACGAACATGCATAGCAACTCACATGATATTCAACAAAGAGTAGTTGATGGTGAAGGAGATATGCCCTAGAGGCAATAATAAAGTGGTTATTATTTATATCTTTATGTTTATGATAAATGTTTATATATCATGCTATAATTGTATTAACCGAAACATTAGTACATGTGTGATATGTAGACAAACAAAGAGTCCCTAGTATGCCTCTTAAACTAGCTTGTTGATTAATGGATGATTAGTTTCATAATCATGAACATTGGATGTTATTAATAACAAGGTTATATCATTGTATGAATGATGTAATGGACACACCCAATTAAGCGTAGCATAAGATCTCGTCATTAAGTTATTTGCTATAAGCTTTCCATACATAGTTACCTAGTCCTTATGACCATGAGATCATGTAAATCACTTATACCGGAAAGGTACTTTGATTACACCAAACGCCACTGCGTAAATGGGTGGTTATAAAGGTGGGATTAAGTATCCGGAAAGTATGAGTTGAGGCATATGGATCAACAGTGGGATTTGTCCATCCCGATGACGGATAGATATACTCTGGGCCCTCTCGGTGGAATGTCGTCTAATGTCTTGCAAGCATATGAATAAGTTCATAAGAGACCACATACCACGGTACAAGTAAAGAGTACTTGTCAGGAGACGAGGTTGAACAAGGTATAGAGTGATACCGAAGATCAAACCTCGGACAAGTAAAATATCGCGTGACAAAGGGAATTGGTATCGTATGTGAATGGTTCATTCGATCACTAAAGTCATCGTTGAATATGTGGGAGCCATTATGGATCTCCAGATCCCGCTATTGGTTATTGGTCGGAGTGAGTACTCAACCATGTCCGCATAGTTCACGAACCGTAGGGTGACACACTTAAAGTTGGATGTTGAAATGGTAGAACTTGAATATGGAATGGAGTTCGAATATTTGTTCGGAGTCCCTGATGAGATCCCGGACATCACGAGGAGTTCCGGAATGGTCCGGAGAATAAGATTCATATATAGGATGTCATTTTATGTGATTTAAAATGATTCGGAAGGTTCTATGAAAGGTTCTAGAAGGTTCTAGAAAAGTCCGGAAGAAACCACCAAGGAAGGCGGAGTCCCGGTGGGACTCCACCTCCCATGGCCGGCCAAACCTAAGGGGGAGGAGTCCCAAGTGGACTCCCCAAGGGGGGTCGGCCACCCCCTCCCAAGGAAGGTGGAACTCCCACC
Source organism: Lolium perenne (assembly GCF_019359855.2). Taxonomy (NCBI): domain Eukaryota; kingdom Viridiplantae; phylum Streptophyta; class Magnoliopsida; order Poales; family Poaceae; genus Lolium; species Lolium perenne. Next base: position 302,754,796 of record NC_067250.2, on the reverse strand, counting down.
TCTAGTGGGAGTCCTAGCTTGGGTAGGTTTCATGAGTTATGGAAGGTTTTGGTTTGGGGTCTTATTCGAAGACTTGTAGACCAACTCTTGGGTGTTCCACCTATATAATGAGGGCCAAGGGGAGGGGGCCGGCCACCCCAACACCACAAGGTGGCCGCACCCCTAGAGTGGCCGGCGCCCCCCTCTCCCCAAACACTACTAGGAAAAGGCCTAGCCGTAAGACTGCCATCAGTGGCGCACCATGGCTGCCGTGCGCCACTACTACTTAGCAGTGGCGCACCACAAAACGGTGGGCCACTGTTACAAAAGTAGTAGTGGCGCACCTTGATTCTGGTGCGCCATAAGTAAGTGGTGACAGGAGGCCAGATCCTCCCCCAACCTAGTAGTGGCGCACGTCTATGGGGTGCGCCACTGCTACATTCCTTACCTATGGCGCACGTTGTAGAGGTGCGCCACTGCTAGGAGGTGTCCAGAGACCATTTAGAGATGATAGGCTTAGCAATGGCGCACTGCTGTGGTGCGCCACTGCTACATAGGTTACCTATGGCGCATGTCATTAGGTGCGCCACTGCTAGGGGGTGGCCATAGCCCCTTTTTAGAGATGAGAGGCGTAGCGCACCACTTAGTAGTGCGCCATTGCTATGTCTTAGCTTAATAGGTAAGTGATGGTGAAGCTTTCTTAGCTTAATACCCTACTCAATCTCAACTTTTTACCTCATCCAACACTCTAGGTCTCGCCGTATCGGTAACTTTGTTGGTTTTATGCTTTGTGTGTGACCGGTTCCGATCGTCTTGCACACACACATATGTGCGCGCGCGAAAATCGTCTCGATCACGTGCATGTGTGTTGTATGCGAAGCCTCCACATGTGTTGTATATGCAAAGCCTCCGATCCACACATGTGTTGCATGTGTTTGTTTGCAGGGATTTGAAATGCAAAGGTCACCGCGAAATATGAGCCATGGGTACTAGCTTCCCAAGTGGACCAATGCTTCTTCATTACCGACCCGCAAAAGCCCAGCCGTGTTATCGTGAGGAGAGGCAAAAGGAGCATCATCGGAATGGATGGAGCCGCCAACGAGCTAGACTTTGACCAGTATGGCGATCCGAAGATGGAAGATGACGACGACGATGATGAAGAACCATACACAACAAGAAGAAGCAGGACCACCCTACCTAAAGGCCGTCCATTCAAGAGAAGAAGTCTAGGAGTTCCGGGGCTAAATTATTCAACCGCGAGAAAGAAGGGCAAGAAGATTGTGAAAAGATAATTATGTATCATTTTCTTGTATGAATAACGGATGTCATATTGTTAATCTACACATTGTACCGATCAAAATAGACATATAATTTATATTTTTGGATATTTTATAGATTCTATAGTATTTTAACTATTCTACATAATTATAATTATTTATGCCTTTTATTTTGGTGTATTATGCTATTTATTATAGTGTTAAATCAATTTAATAAAAAAGTGAAAAAATTGGGGCCGCCGAGTTCGAACCCGGCTAGCCAGGGTAAACCGAACAGAGAGGGGGAGCAAGCCCGCTGCGGTACAATTCGGATCTTGTCAAGCTGTAGGTGCCGCGAGCCTTTTGACCTAAACCTAAAGAGGCGGTGGCGCACCCCGAGAGGTGCGCTATTGCTAAGCCTCGTAGTGGCGCACCCTAGAGGTGCGCTATTGCTAAGGAGTCGGGGACTTAGCCAAATCCCGACCATCTTCTTCTCCCCATCCCCATTCAAACATTCCCCAATCCCCGCCGGCGCCCCCTCTCGATCTCGATCTCGCCCCCATTCACCGGACCCTCTCCCCCTCGAATCCCCGCCGGCGACCACCTCTCCCACCGCCGGCGCCCCATCCTCTGCCTCGTCGCTCCCCAGGCTGCACACCGTGGAGCAGGAGTAGGAGAAGCGCACGCCGCCTGCGACCTCGTCCTCGATCTCACCGCCGAGGAGCCGCACGCCCTCGACCTCTGACGCCGCCTGCGACCTCGTCCTCGACCTCACCGCGGAGGAGCCGCACGCCCTCGACCTCTGACGCCGCCTGCGACCTCGTCCTCGACCTCACCGCGGAGGAGCCTTCGACCGCTGACGCCACACGCCTTCCGTTGCGCATCCTTCCCAGGTAGCCGCCGTGCTCCTCCCCTCCTCCTCCTCTGCTAGGTTGATCCAATTCGTTTGCTACAAATCGACATATATTGTATGCCCAACAGCGAAAACCGGCTCATTTAGAAAACAATTGCCGCGAGATGTCCTTGCCCTTTGAGCTGTTTATTACTAGGAGGTTGCATGGTTGCGGTTTGGTATTTTCGGGGCAATGTCGGCTGAACTGAATGATGTATGTGTAGTACGGAAAGCTGTTTAACTGGTCTATTGCAAGCTGTTGAACTATTGAATAGTGTGTTGCTTAGTGTAAGAGCTGAGCTCAGAAACCTAGGAAGTAGTGTGATCTTTAAGTGTTCCACGGTCTGATCAACTAAACTACCAAGTTCATATTGTAGACAGAGAAGGATGGTGTTTCTGTGTGTTGCCCCTGACCATCTCTTTACTTTTATGAGTCCGCTTGACACATCAGTCCAATGTATGAGTTAGCACAGATCTCTGTTTCATGGATGTAATGCTCTATGTTAGCTTATGATTATCACTAAAATTTGAGGCAATCTACTGCAAATGAAAAAGGAAAATGCTTTTTTTGGCCTCACCTTTGATTATCATTTGCCAACTAATCACTGAATATATTTTTGGTAACAAGGGACATAGTTCCTTAGTGCTGCAGTCGCAACTAAAAAGGAATTTAAACCAACTGCACTTCTTATGGACACCACATTCAAGCTTGTCAATTTTTTGGCAGGTGTCCTTGTTTGTTCTGCCAGACTATAGGCCTCCTGTTGCTGCATGTGCTATGAACTCCACAGTACCATGAACAAGCTTACTGAATTTTTATTTTTAGCATCAGGTTTCCTTTTGATTTTCTCTGTTTGAACTCCACAGTACCATGAACAAGCTTACTGAATTTTTATTTTTATGTTTTTCAAGGCAGAGTTGAGCACCTGACCGCCGCCCTCGCATCTTCCTCGACCCGGAGCAACAACTCACCTCTCGGAGACTCCACGCGACTCACGGTGAGCTTGATGCTGCTTGCTACTGCCGCTAGCTGCTTGCTGCTGCTGCTTGCTAGCTGCTTGCTGCTTGCTGCTGCTGCTAGCTAGCTGCTGCTGCTAGCTAGCTGCTACTGCTTGCTAGCTGCTTGCTGTTGCTGCTAGAGTTGCTGCTTGCTGCTACTGCTAGCTGTAGCTGCTTTGCTAGCTGCTTGCTGCTGCTGCTAGTTGCTGCTTGCTGCTTGTTGCTGCTAGGTGTATATGGAGGAACAATTGTATATGTGCCATGGTGCTCAGCTGGTGGATTGTTTTGCATGTCTATATGGTGTCATATTCTTGTGCAGGGATCGACAGAGTTGCCCATTATCGCCGAAATGTTGATTCATTTCCGTTTCGGCGAAAATGGGGCACTCATATGTCCATAAATTAGCATAGGTCATGCCCAATTTTTCCGTGAAATCTTGCGCTAATTTTATGCATTTTTTCCTACTTAGTTCGAACATGGCCAACAACGAAGAGGCCGGCGGCAGCGGCAGCAAGCCGTTCTGGATGCTAACCGATGAAATTGAGGTGATGGAGTCACAACCTCGCCGCGACGACGGCGAGGATGATGGCCCCGATCCAGAGTACCGAGCGGACGATGCCGCCGAGGATGACACCAGTGATGGTGCCGCCGAGGATGACACCACGGATGGTGCCACCGAGGATGACACCGGCGCACCGAAGAAGCTACGGAGGGAGCGTCGCCCGAATGTGCTCAGCACCGTGAAGCAAGCATTCACCGAAGTGAACGCCACTGGGCATCCAACGGTGCCGCCTGATTTAGTCAAAGGGTACTCTGCCCAACTCGGGTGCATCCTCCGGAGCACGGTCTCGATCAACACCGAGAACCTCAGGCATCCTGACCGAGCGAATTTGCGCACCCTCCTCTTCAAGAAGCTACACGAACGATACGAGTTCCCGGTGGACTGCTCAGAAAAGCGTCTCATGCGGAACAAAGTGCACAATGCCGCCCTCACGAAGATGAGCACCGCCCTCGCTAGTTGGAGGACCCGAGTGAAGAAAATGATTAATAATGGTGAGAGTTACGAGAAGATCAAGGAGTCAAATCCCTCGATCACCGAGCAAGACTACGCTGATTTCAAGATCAAGTGCGAGAGCGAGTCAACGTCGGATTCTAGTCAGTGGGGGAAGGACATGCGAAAACTGAACTTAGGCACCCACAAACTTGGTCCTGGCGGTTTTAGGGTCGCGCAACCGAAATGGGACGCCGCGGATGAGGAGCGTGTGAAGAACGGCCTCGAGCCCCTCCTCCCGCAATACACAAACAAGCAAACCAGGAACTTTCTCCTGGCCCGGTACCGTATTGACCCGAAAACAAAGGAGCTCACCACCACTCCGGATGTGAAGGAGTTTGAGGCTCTTCTGGTAAGGAATGCACCCGCTTAATTAGCTCCTTTATGGTTGCATTCTTATTGTTGAATCCAAATTTCTAAATGGTTCATGCATGTTCCTCCCGTAGGCTAAGGAGATCGAAAGTGAAAAGGAAGCTAGTAGCGGCGCGGGGTCCACGAGCTCCTCGCAGTGTGCCCCTTGGGACAACCCTTTAAATAGGGCGTTGAATGCCCACAAGAAGAGGGATCCATTGAGTAAGCCGACGTCGGCTGGTCGTGTGGTCGGCGAAGGATGCTCTATGAAATGGTCAGAATACTATAAGTCGGGGAAAAAGGAGAGAAAGGCCACCATCGATGAGAAGGAGGTCGCACAGCTCAAGGCACAAGTTGCGCAGATCCCGACATTGGTCGAGGAGCAAGTGCGGCAACAAGTGCAACAAATCGTGGAGACCCAACGAGAGGGACGCAAAGACAGCAAGTGGAGGACCAAGTGGGCACGACGCTTAGCTCCCTCATCCCTACCTTGGTTGCCGGTCTGGACGCGTGGTATGAGGGAGGAAAAAAGGGGCCTCCCCCGGTTCCCAGTTTCACGGGCAGCAACTCCCACAGCGTGGAGCCATCGGTGAGTCCGCAGGCGGCAACAATGGTGTCTCCGGCGGCGCCAACATTGGTGGCTCCGGCGGCGCCAACCTTGGTGGCTCCCGCGGCGCCAACCGTGGTGGCTCCCGCGGCGCCAACCTTGGTGTCTCCCGCGGCGCCATTACTTCAGCTCAATGCACCCGTCGCTGCGGATAATACGCCGCCCGGCACCGCGCCAACAAGCGGCCACTCCATCAGTTGCACGCCCGCCGCCGGCGGTGCCTCGACCTTAGCCGAGCTGGACGCCATCACGGTAACCAACCCTTGGCCAATGACTTCCATATATATCCTTGCCTTTGACTAGCTAGCCATCCCTAACGCCCTACATGTTTTCCGCAGAGCTCCGCCGTCGACGTCCCATGCACTCTCCTGCAGTTTGTGAACGGCGAGTTGATCGATGTTGCCAAGGCCAAAATTGTTCAACCGAGCAACCGTCGATTACACGGTAAACCCATGCAACCCGACGTGTATAGGATTCAAGCTGGTTCGGGTGCTTAGCGGCTACGACGACGTGCTACCTCCCTTTCAACCCCATGGTGCCGACGAAGATGAGGTCCTTACCCTCCAGCATTGCTTCAATTGGTCCATGGTTTGGCCAAAGAGCAGTATCCGTTTGGGGCGAGGACACCACCCCACAGATAGCACCCCAGCCCGTGCCGGTGCCAAGCCATGGCAAGACCACCCCAACGGTGCCGCAATCAGCTGATGTGGACATGCGGATGGCACGGGATCCGAACGAGGACAGTACGTTCGCCAACCTGGACTGCAACTTCGATTTTGGGGTGATGGACTACGATCTCAGTAGCCAACCCTCTCAAGCTGCCGCCGAGGGGAAAACCTATTGCAACAAGCGGCGCCTATTCTGTTCTCAGGAGACGCCTCCAGCTGCCGATTTCACCGAGACTCAGCCGATAGCCGAGGTGAGAAGTGTTATCAGTCCTAACACACTGAAGAAGGCTTGCGAAGAGGAGAATGCAGTCCCAGTAAAAATGAAGCCGAAGGGACGGAAAAGAAAGAAGAAGGATGACAAGTCTGCCAGCCAGCCGTTACCTATCCGTGCTCAGGACGGGCCACCAGTGCCCAAGAATATAGAGGCGAGGGTGCATGTGTCGGGTGAGCGGATGCTAGTTCAAAGATTGTACGATGCTGCACCCGGTCCTATGCGATATCTGGTTGACGGTGTTATGTTTATGGAGGAGCGGCGTCTCAGGGAGAAAGATAATAGATACCCAGTGTATGTTGCCAAGGTGCCCTCGGGCCATGGCTTTGTCGATAGTGGCTTCGCGGAGAATATCTTCCTGCGGTATGATGACATCTTCGCCATGCTGAATAGTTATCCGCTGCACTACACCTTCATTCGCCTATACTCGCTCAGCAAGGCGATGCGGATCATTAGAAACAAGATCCCGGACATCGCGATAGCCGACCCCTTCTACATGCGTGCCGTCCACTTGGCCACCGCCGGAGACCGGGCAGTCGCGAGTGGATACCTCAAAGACTTCTTTCTAGCGAACCAGAAGAAGTGTAACATCCTCCTGCCTGTATTTCCCGAGTAAGTCACCCCGGCCCTCACCGTACCGTTCTTAACTCGTGATTTTTTTAGATTTCAATCGTCATGTTCTTAAACATTATGTGTTCTACGAAGAGACAAAACCTGCACACTCATCTCCATAACCCCGAAGCATTCCGTGGCCACATACCTCGATGCGGACGGTAAGTCAACCACGGACTACACGAATGTCAAGGCCGTACTTGATGATGCTCTCAATGGCTACGTCAAAGCGAAAGGCAACATGCAGAGGCCAAATGTTAGGTACGGGAAGCATGTGTTCAAGCACCAAACAAAGTTTCCCTGCGTCAAGAAGCCGCCTTCTAGTAACAAGGATGCCTACTACGCCCTCTATCACATGGATAAGTTCATACGGGACCAGCAGCAGCTTATGCTACCTGAGCATCTCGTAGAGGCGGGCCAACAAATTGGCGCGGGTCCCTGACGACGGCATCAAGCAAGACTTCTTCCGCATCCAAGTAGAGATTTGTGAAATCATCCATCAAGATGTCGTTAGAAGCGCGGGGGAGTTCTTCGCCGGCTATCAGCCGTCAAACAGTGACATAGACACAAAGCTCCAAATGCAGGGTGACGACTACCGCTCATGGATGTGCTTGAAGAAAGGCGGCGGTTTTATCCACGCTCCGAGAAAGTCTTGATGTGCGAGCCTAGTTATGTAGTTGTGAACTAAAGACGAGCTTCGTTGTAATAAACTTTATCCAGCACTTTACTTGCTATTAATTACTAGTTCGGCTATGTTTGTGAACTTATATATATGGCTCTGTCGTTTTCCGCACTTGATTTGGTCGTTAATTTTGTTTGCATATGCCGATGATTAGAATGGTTGGTCACTTGTACACTTGGGGGTGGAGCGAGCGAGCCTGGTGTGATAGCACAAATATCCATGTCTTGTGCATCCTACCTGGCCTCGCTCACTCCATCCTTTGAATGTTAAAATTTGTTTTGACCTACAATGTATGAGGCATTCCATTTAGTTCATAGTAGCTACTTATCTCTTGTTTGAGTTGGCACTTCTTAATTGCATTTGGCCAATGATTAGAATGTTCGGTCAACTGTACACTCCGGGGTGTCGCTAGTGAGCCTGGTGTGATGGCACAAATATCAATCTCTTGTGCATCCTACCTGGCCTCACTAACGCCATCCCGGGATGTTCATATTTGTTTCGATCGACAAAGTATGAGGCCCTTGTCATTCTTCCATTTGCTTTCGTATTTTAAAATGCCGATGATTAGAATGTTTGGTCACTTGTACACTTGGGGGAGGGGCTAGTGAACCTGGTGCGATGACACAAGTATCAATCTCTTGTGCATCCTACTTGGTTTCACTTACCCCTTCTCTAAATGTTAATATTTGTTCCGACCAACAAAATATGAGGCATTCCATTTAGTTCATAATAGCTACTTGTCTCTTATTTGAGTTGGCACTTCTTAACTGCATTGGCCTTTCTTCCATTTTAGTGCCAATGATTAGAATGTTTGGTCAACTGTACACTCCGGGGTGACGCCAGTGAGCCTGGTGTGATGGCACAAATATCAATCTCTTGTGCATCCTACCTGGCCTCACTGACGCCATCCCGGGATGTTCATATTTGTTCCGACCAACAATGTATGAGGCATGCCTTTTAGTTCATACTACTTGGATCGTTTTTGAGTTTGCTCTTATTCGTTGCAAACATCTATGAGCGCGTGCACTAATGTTTCTTTAGCTTGTGCATATGTACGCAGATATGACGTGGTATGTCGTGTACAAGGGCAATGTTCCCGGAGTCTACAACGACTGGGAGGAGTGTCGGAGACAGGTTCACCGTTTTAGCGGTAACAGCTACAAAGGGTACACCACTAGAGCGGAGGCCGAAGATAGATACGCACGCTATTTGGCGGGAGAGAGGAGGGAGCGGAGGAGGAACCGGATGAAGACGACTATTATCGGGATGGTGCTAGTAGTGACTCTAGCTCTCTTCTATGTGATTGTACTTTAGATGATCGATCTTGTGTAACCACTAGCTCATTTGCGACTTTGTAACCCCGTAACTTGCATTGTAACCTCGTAACTTCTCTAATGTGAAATCTTGTGAATCATGTGGGGCTAATGTGAAGAATTATGTATGGATAAGTTGTGATGTTGTTTATATGTGTTATGTATCCTGTATTGTGCTATTGTACTGTGATATACAACCTGTATAAATACCTGTCAGGATACAAAAAAAAAATTCGAAATTCGTAGCAGTGGCGCACTAGTGGCCCATCAGTGGCGCACGTCCACTAAGTAACGATGGCGCAGCTGCGCTGGATCCGATGGCGCACCGCCTGTGATCCCCCTCCGAGCCTAACGGTGGCGCACCGGGAACCTCAGCGGTGGCGCACGGCACTGGAGACAGCGGTGGCGCACGTCCACACGCAGCGGTGGCGCACCGCCTCGCTGAAACAGTGGCGCACGCAAAACGCAGTAGCGATGGCGCACCTCGTCTAGACAGTGGTGGCGCACTGCCCTTGACCAACAGTGGCGCACCACTTTGGAGTAATAGTGGCGCACTGCTGGACATGTCAATGGCGCACCACGCAGTGCGCCACTGGTATCCAGGCTAGTAGTGGCGCACCCCTAGTGCGCCACTACTAGGAGTTAGCAGTGGCGTGATAGCAGTGGCGCACTAGTGGTGCGCCACTGAAGGCTATATGTGGTGCGCCACTGATTGCCTTTTTCCTAGTAGTGAAACCCTAGCCGCCCCGCTCCTCCTTCTCTCCCGCACGCTTAGCGAAGCTCCGCCGGAGTTCTCCACCGCCACCGACACCACGCCGTCGTGCTGTCGGATTCAAGAGGAGCTACTACTTCCGCTGCCCGCTGGAACGGGGAGGTGGACGTCGTCTTCATCAACAACCGAACGTGTGACCGAGTACGGAGGTGCTGCCCGTTCGTGGCGCCGGAGGGATCATGATCAAGATCTTCTACGCGCTTTTGCAAGCGGCAAGTGAACGTCTACCGCAGCAACAAGAGCCTCATCTTGTAGGCTTTGGAATCTCTTCAAGGGTGAGACTCGATAATCCCCTCGTTGCTACCGTCTTCTAGATTGCATCTTGGCTTGGATTGCGTGTTCGCGGTAGGAAATTTTTTGTTTTCTATGCAACGTTATCCTACAGTGGTATCAGAGCCGTGTCTATGCATAGATGGTTGCACGAGTAGAACACAATGGTTTTGTGGGCGTTGATGCTCTTGTTATCTTTAGTTTGAGTACTTTGCATCTTTGTGGCATAGTGGGATGAAGCAGCTCGGACTAACTTTACATGACCGCGTTCATGAGACTTGTTCCTCGTTCGACATGCAACTTGTATTGCATAAGAGGCTTTGCGGGTGTCTGTCTCTCCTACTATAGTGAAGATTCAATTTACTCTTCTATTGAAAACATTAATATCAACGTTGTGGTTCATGTTCGTAGGTAGATTAGATCTCTATCGAAAACCCTAAACCACGTAAAATATGCAAACCAAATTAGAGACGTCTAACTTGTTTTTGCAGGGTTTGGTGATGTGATATGGCCATAATGTGATGATGAATATGTTTGAGATGATCATTATTGTATTGTGGCAACCGGCAAGAGCCTTATCGTTGTCTTTAAATTTCATGTTGAGTAGTATTTCAAAGTAGTTGTAATAGTTGCTACATGGAGGACAATCATGAAGACGGCGCCATTGACCTTGACGCTACGCCGACGATGATGGAGATCATGTCCGTGCTTTGGAGATGAAGATCAAAGGCGCAAAGACAAAAGGGCCATATCATATCACATATGAACTGCATGTGATGTTAATCCTTTTATGCATCTTATTTTGCTTAGATCGCGACAGTAGCATTATAAGATGATCCCTCACTAAAATCTCAAGATAATAAAGTGTTCATCCTTAGTAGCACCGTTGCCAAGACTTGTCGTTTCGAAGCATCTCGTGATGATCGGGTGTGATAGAATCAACAAGTGCATACAAGGGGTGCAAGACAGTTTTGCACATGCAGATACTAAGGTGGCCTTGACGAGCCTAGCATGTACAGACATGGTCTCGGAACACGTGATACCGAAAGGTAGAGCATGAATCATACGGTTGATATGATGAACACTTTGAGTGTTCGCCATTGAAATCACACCTTGTCTCGTGATGATCGGACTTAGGTGCGGTGGATTTGGTTCGTGTGATCACTAAGACAATGCGAGGGATATTGTTTTGAGTGGGAGTTCACCGAGATTTTTAATTATGTTGAATTAAAATTTGAACTCAATTTGTCATAAACTTAGTCTAAACTTTTGCAAATATATGTTGTAGAGATGGCGTCCCCAATCAATTTTAACCAGTTCCTAGAGAAAGAAAAACTTAAGAGCAATGGTAGCAACTTCACCGACTGGTTCCGTCATGTGAGGATTTTCCTCTCTGGCGGAAATCTGCAATATGTGCTTGATGCACCGCTAGGTGACCCTCCTGCAGAAACTGAAACCGATGAAGTAAAAGCTGTTTACGAGACTCGGAAAACTCGGTACTCTCAAGTTCAGTGTGCCATCCTGTGCAGTCTAGAATCCGATCTTCAAAAACGTTTTGAGCACCACGATCCTCATGAGTTGATGAAAGAGCTGAAAGCTATTTTTGAGACTCATGCGGCCGTGGAGTGCTATGAAACATCGAAACATTTCTTCAGCTGTATGATGGAAGAAGGTAGCTCCATTAGTGAGCACATGCTCGCCATGACCGGGCATGCGAAGAAACTCAGTGACTTGGGAATAGTGATTCCTAACAGACTGGGGATTAATCGTGTCCTTCAATCACTGCCACCAAGTTACAAGAAGTTTGTGATGAACTACAATATGCAGAACATGAACAAGGAGTTACCTGAACTTTTTGGCATGCTAAAAGCTGCTGAGATTGAGATCAAGAAAGAGCACCAAGTGTTGATGGTCAACAAGACCACCAGTTTCAAGAAACAGGGCAAGTCTAAGGGAAAATTCAAGAAGGGTGGCAAGAAAGCTGCCACGCCTCCTATGAAACCTAAGAACGGCCCTAAGCCTGATGCTGAGTGCTATTACTACAAGGAGAAGGGACACTGGAAGCGTAATTGCTCCAAGTATCTGGCTGATCTGAAGAGCGGCCTTGTCAAGAGAGAAGAAAGAAGGTATATCTGATATACATGTTATAGATGTTTATCTCACTGGTTCTCGTTCTAGTACCTGGGTATTTGATACTGGTTCGGTTGCTCATATATGTAACTCGAAACAGGAACCAAAGAATAAACGAATACTACTGAAAGATGAAGTGACGATGCGCATTGGAAACGGATCCAAAGTCGATGTGATCGCTGTCGGCACACTTCCTCTACATCTACCTTCGGGATTAGTTTTAAGCCTAAATAATTGTTATTTTGTACCCGCGTTGAGCATGAACATTATATCTGGATCTTGTTTAATGCAAGATGGTTATTCATTCAAGTCTGAGAATAATGGTTGTTCTATTTCTATGAATAATATCTTTTATGGTCGAGCACCAGAAAAGAATGGCTTATTTCTGTTAGATCTTGATAGTAGTGATACGCATATACATAACATTGATGCTAAGCGAATTAAATTGAATGATAATTCTACTTATATGTGGTACTGTATTCTTGGTCATATTGGAGTGAAACGCATGAAGAAACTCCATACCGATGGATTACTTGAATCACTTGACTTTGAGTCACTTGATAGATGCGAAGCATGTCTAATGGGAAAAATGACTAAGACTCCATTTTCTGGTATGATGGAGCGAGCTACTGACTTATTGGAAATCATACATACCGATGTGTGCGGACCAATGAGTGTAGCATCGCGCGGTGGTTATCGTTATGTTCTAACCTTCATAGATGATCTGAGTAGATATGGGTATATCTATTTCATGAAACATAAATCCGAAACTTTCGAGAAGTTTAAGGAATTCCAAAGTGAAGTAGAAAATCAACGTAACAAGAAGATTAAATTTCTACGATCTGATCGTGGAGGTGAATATCTGAGTTATGAGTTTGGCATGCATTTAAAGAAATGCGGAATACTTTCACAATTGACACCGCCGGGAACACCACAACGAAATGGTGTATCCGAACGTCGTAATCGAACTCTCTTAGATATGGTTCGTTCTATGATGTCTCTTACTGATTTGCCGTTATCATTTTGGAGTTATGCATTAGAGACAGCCGCATTCACTTTAAATAGAGCACCATCAAAATCCGTAGAAACGACACCGTATGAATTATGGTTTAATAAGAAACCTAAGCTGTCGTTCCTTAAAGTTTGGGGTTGCGAAGCCTATGTAAAGACGTTACAACTGGACAAGCTAGAACCCAAAGCGGAGAAATGCGTCTTCATAGGATACCCTAAGGAAACTATAGGGTATACTTTCTATCACAGATCCGAAGGCAAAATCTTTGTTGCTAAGAACGGAACCTTTCTTGAGAAAGAATTTCTCACTAAAGAAGTGACTGGAAGAAAAGTAGAACTCGATGAGATTGATGAATCTATACTCGTTGATCAGAGTAGCGCAGTACCGGAAACTGTACCTGTACCGCCTACACCGGCAACAGAGGAAGCTAATGATAATGATCATGAAACTTCGAACGAGGAAACTACTGAACCTCGCAGATCGACAAGGGAACGTGCCACTCCTGATTTGTATGATCCTTGTCTAAATGTCATGATTGTGGATAACAATGATGAGGACCCTGCGACGTATGAAGAAGCGATGATGAGCCCAGATTCCAACAAATGGCAAGAAGCCATGAAATCCGAAATGGGATCCATGTATGATAACAAAGTATGGACTTTGGTAGACTTACCTGATAGCCGAAAGGCTGTCGAGAATAAATGGATCTTCAAGAGAAAAACAGATGCTGATGGTAATATTACTGTCTATAAAGCTCGATTTGTTGCAAAGGGTTTCCGACAAATTCAAGGAGTTGACTACGATGAGACTTTCTCACCTGTAGCGAAGCTAAAATCTGTGAGGATTTTGTTAGCAATAGCTGCATTTTTCGATTATGAGATTTGGCAGATGGATGTCAAAACGGCGTTCCTTAATGGAGACATTGAGGAAGAGTTGTATATGGTACAACCCAAAGGTTTTGTCGATCCTAAAAATGCTGGCAATGTATGCAAACTTCAGCGTTCAATCTATGGACTGAAGCAAGCATCAAGAAGTTTGAACCGACGCTTTGATAAGGTGATCAAAGACTTCGGGTTTATAAAGTGTCATGGAGAGGCCTGTATTTACAAGAAAGTGAGTGGGAGCTCTGTAGCATTCCTAATATTATATGTAGATGACATATTATTGATCGGGAATGATATAGAACTATTAAGCAGTGTAAAAGGTTATTTGAATAATAGTTTTTCAATGAAAGACCTTGGTGAAGCATCGTATATATTAGGCATCAAGATTTATAGAGATAGATCAAGACGCCTAATAGGGCTATCACAGAGTACATATCTGGACAAGATTCTAAAGAAGTTTAGAATGGACGAAAGTAAGAAAGGGTTCTTACCTATGTTACCAGGCAAGGTCTTGAGTAAGACTCAAGGACCGGCTCTGGCAGAAGAAAGAGAAAGGATGAGTAATATCCCCTATGCCTCGGCAGTAGGATCTATCATGTATGCCATGCTATGTACTAGACCGGATATGGCACATGCTGTTAGTTTGACTAGCAGATATCAAAGTGATCCAGGAATGGAGCACTGGACAGCGGTCAAGAATATCCTGAAGTACTTGAAAAGAACTAAGGATATGTTTCTTTGTTATGGAGGTGACCAAGAGCTCGTTGTAAGTGGTTACACCGATGCAAGTTGGAACACTGATCCTGATGACTCTAAGTCACGGTCTGGTACGTGTTTATATTGAATGGTGCTGCGATGAGTGGGCAAGCTCGAAGTAGTGCACGGTGGCAAAGTCTTCAACAGAATCAGAGTACATAGCGGCTTCAGAGGCTTCATCAGAAGCGGTATGGATGAAGAGGTTCATTGTAGAGCTCGGTGTGGTTCCTAGTGCATTGGACCCATTAATCATCTACTGTGATAACATGGGTGCCATCGCCAATGCACAAGAGCCAAGGTCACACAAGAGGCTGAAGCATATCAAGCTGCGTTACCACTCGATTCGTGAGTACATCGAAGATGGAGAAGTAAAGATTTGCAAAGTACACACTGATCTAAATGTAGCAGATCCGTTGACTAAAGCTCTCCCTAGGGCAAAGCATGACCAACACCAAAATGCCATGGGTGTTAGGTATATTACAATGTAATCTAGATTATTGACTCTAGTGCAAGTGGGAGACTGAAGGAGATATGCCCTAGAGGCAATAATAAAGTGGTTATTATTTATATCTTTATGTTTATGATAAATGTTTATATATCATGCTATAATTGTATTAACCGAAACATTAGTACATGTGTGATATGTAGACAAACAAAGAGTCCCTAGTATGCCTCTTAAACTAGCTTGTTGATTAATGGATGATTAGTTTCATAATCATGAACATTGGATGTTATTAAAAACAAGGTTATATCATTGTATGAATGATGTAATGGACACACCCAATTAAGCGTAGCATAAGATCTCGTCATTAAGTTATTTGCTATAAGCTTTCAATACATAGTTACCTAGTCCTTATGACCATGAGATCATGTAAATCACTTATACCGGAAAGGTACTTTGATTACATCAAATGCCACTGCATAAATGGGTGGTTATAAAGGTGGGATTAAGTATCCGGAAAGTATGAGTTGAGGCATATGGATCAACAGTGGGATTTGTCCATCCCGATGACGGATAGATATACTTTGGGCCCTCTCGGTGGAATGTCGTCTAATGTCTTGCAAGCATATGAATAAGTTCATAAGAGACCACATACCATGGTACGAGTAAAGAGTACTTGTCAGGAGACGAGATTGAACAAGGTATAGAGTGATACCGAAGATCAAACCTCGGACAAGTAAAATATCGCGTGACAAAGGGAATTGGTATCGTATGTGAATGGTTCATTTGATCACTAAAGTCATCGTTGAATATGTGGGAGCCATTATGGATCTCCAGATCCCGCTATTGGTTATTGGTCGGAGTGAGTACTCAACCATGTCCGCATAGTTCACGAACCGTAGGGTGACACACTTAAAGTTGGATGTTGAAATGGTAGAACTTGAATATGGAATGGAGTTCGAATATTTGTTCGGAGTCCCGGATGAGATCCCGAACATCACGAGGAGTTCCGGAATGGTCCGGAGAATAAGATTCATATATAGGATGTCATTTTATGTGATTTAAAATGATTCGGAAGGTTCTATGGAAGATTCTAGAAGGTTCTAGAAAAGTCCGGAAGAAACCACCAAGGAAGGCGGAGTCCCGATGGGACTCCACCTCCCATGGCCGGCCAACCCTAAGGGGGAGGAGTCCCAAGTGGACTCCCCAAGGGGGGCCGGCCACCGCCTCCCAAGGAAGGTGGAACTCCCACCTCTAGTGGGAGTCCTAGCTTGGGTAGGTTTCATGAGTTATGGAAGGTTTTGGTTTGGGGTCTTATTCGAAGACTTGTAGACCAACTCTTGGGTGTTCCACCTATATAATGAGGTCCAAGGGGAGGGGGCCGGCCACCCCAACACCACAAGGTGGCCGCACCCCTAGAGTGGTCGGCGCCCCCCTCTCCCCAAACCCTAGCCGCCCCGCTCCTCCTTCTCTCCCGCACGCTTAGCGAAGCTCCGCCGAAGTTCTCCACCGCCACCGACACCACGCCGTCGTGCTGTCGGATTCTAGAGGAGCTACTACTTCCGCTGCCCGCTGGAACGGGGAGGTGGACGTCGTCTTCATCAACAACCGAACGTGTGACCGAGTACGGAGGTGCTGCCCGTTCGTGGCGCCGGAGGGATCGTGATCAAGATCTTCTACGCGCTTTTGCAAGCGGCAAGTGAACGTCTACCGCAGCAACAAGAGCCTCATCTTGTAGGCTTTGGAATCTCTTCAAGGGTGAGACTCAATAATCCCCTCGTTGCTACCGTCTTCTAGATTGCATCTTGGCTTGGATTGCGTGTTCGCGGTAGGAATTCTTTTGTTTTCTATGCAACGTTATCCTACAGATGGCGTCCCCAGAAACATGGTTATCGCACAGCAAGCAACTTAATAAGAAATAAAATGCATAAGTACATATTCAATACCACAATAGTTTTTAAGCTATTTGTCCCATGAGCTATATATTGCAAAGGCAAAGGATGGAAATTTAAAGGTAGCACTCAAGCAATTTACTTTGGAATGGCGGAGAAATACCATGTAGTAGGTAGGTATGGTGGACACAAATGGCATAGTTATTGGCTCAAGGATTTGGATGCACGAGAAGTAATCCTTCTCAATACAAGGCTTAGGCTAGCAAGGTTATTTGAAGCAAACACAAGCATGAACCGGTACAGCAAAACTCACATAAAAACATATTGCAAGCATTATAAGACTCTACACTGTCATCCTTGTTGCTCAAACCTTAACTAGAAAATATCTAGACTTTAGAAAGACCAATCGTGCAAACCAAATTTCAACAAGCTCTATGTATTTCTTCACTAATAGGGGAAAAGTACATGATGCAAGAGCTTAAACATGATCTATAACAATTGCCAAGTGTCAAATTATCCAAGGCATTTTACCAATTACCACATGTAGCATTTTCCGTTTCCAGCCATATAACAATTAACGAAGCAGATTATCCTTCGCCATGAACATTATGAGTAAAGCCAAGGACATATTTGTCCATATGCAACAGCGGAGCGTGTCTCTCTCCCACAAGATGAATGCTAGGATCCATTTTATTCAAACAAAACAAAAACAAAAAACAAACAGACGCTCCAAGCAAAGTACATAAGATGTGACGGAATAAAAATATAGTTTCACTAGAGGAACCTGATAATGTTGTCGATGAAGAAGGGGATGCCTTGGGCATCCCCAAGCTTAGATGCTTGAATCTTCTTGAAATATGCAGGGATGAACCACCGGGGCATCCCCAAGCTTAGAGCTTTCACTCTCCTTGATCATATTGTATCATCTTCCTCTCTTGATCCTTGAAAACTTCCTCCACACCAAGCTCAAAACAACTCATTAGAGGGTTAGTGCACAATTAAAATTTACATGTTCAGAGGTGACATAATCATTCTTAACACTTATGGACATTGCACAAAGCTACTGAAAGTTAATGGAACAAAGAAATCCATCAAGCATAGCAAAACAGGCAATGCGAAATAAAAGGCAGAATCTGTCAAAACAGAACAGTCCGTAAAGACGAATTTCTAAGAGGCACCAGACTTGCTCAAATGAAAATGCTCAAATTGACTGAAAGTTGCGTACATATCTGAGGATCACTCACGTAAATTGGCATAATTTTCTGAGTTACCTACAGAGGGTTAGGCCCGGATTCGTGACAGCAAGAAATCTGTTTCTGCGCAGTAATCCAAATCTAGTATGAACCTTACTATCAAAGACTTTGCTTGGCACAACAATACAACAAAACTAAGATAAGGAGAGGTTACTACAGTAGTAACAACTTCCAAGACTCAAATATAAAACAAAGGTACTGTAGTAAAATCATGGGTTGTCTCCCATAAGCGCTTTTCTTTAACGCCTTTCAGCTAGGCGCAGAAAGTGTGTATCAAGTATTATCAAGAGACGAAGCATCAACATCATAGTTTGTTCTAATGATAGAATAAAAAGGTAACTTCTTTCTCTTTCTAGGGAAGTGTTCCATACCTTTCTTGAGAGCAAATTGATATTTAATATTACTTTCCTTCATATCAATAATAGCACCAACAGTTCGAAGAAAAGGTCTTCCCAATATAATGGGACAAGATGCATTGCATTCAATATCCAAGACACCAAAATCAACGGGGACAAGGTTATTGTTAACCGTAATGCGAACATTATCAACTCTCCTCAAAGGTTTCTTTTTAGAATTATCAGCAAGATTAACATCCAAATAACAATTTTTCAATGGTGGCAAGTCAAGCATATTATAGATTTTCTTAGGCATAACAGAAATACTTGCACCAAGATCACATAAAGCATTACAATCAAAGTCATTGACCTTCATCTTAATGATGGGCTCCCAACCATCCTCTAGCTTCTTAGGAATAGAAGCTTCAAGATTTAATTTCTCTTCTCTAGCTTTTATGAGAGCATTTGTAATATGTTTTGTAAAGGCCAAATTTATAGCACTAGCATTAGGACTTTTAGCAAGTTTTTGTAAGAACTTTATAACTTCAGAGATGTGACAATCATCAAAATCTAAACCATTATGATCTAAAGCAATGGGATCATTATCCCCAACATTAGAAAAAATTTCAGCAGTTTTATCACAGGCAGTTTCAGCAGTTTTAGCAGTTTCAGGCAATTTTTCACGCTTTGCATTAGAAGTGGAAACATTGTCTACACCAATTATTTTACCATTAATAGTAGGAAGTGCAGCAACATGTGAAGCATTAGCATTGCTAGTGGTGGTAATAGTCCAAACATTAACTATATTGTTATCTTTAGCATTTTCTTCTTTCTCCCACCTAGCACGCAATTCGGCCATCAATCTTATATTCTCATTAATTCTCACATGGATGGAGTTTGCTGTAGTAACAATTTTATTATCAATATCCTCAGGTTTAGCAGACATTTTATTAATTAAGGAAGATTGTGACGCAGACATGTATGAGATTCGGTTTTCAGCATTTGCAAGTTTAGTTTGCAACCCAGAGATCTCCATATTCTGATTTTCAAGTTGATTTCCTATATTTTTCAACAAGGTAGATTGTTCACTCATAGTTTTAGTAAACAATTTATTTTGCTCATATTGGGATTGCATAAAGCTCTTAGTAGATCTTTCAATTTCTAACATCTTTTCCTCATTAGGTGAAACATATCTACCATAAGAGTTACCATTAGCAGGATATGACCTAGAATTATTGTAATTGTTATTTTTAATGAAGTTCACATCAACATGTTCTTCTTGGGCAACCAATGAAGCTAAAGGAACATTATGAGGATCAGCATTTGTCCTACCATTCACAAGCATAGACATAATAGCATCAATCTTATCACTCAAGGAAGAGGTTTCTTCGACAGAATTTACCTTCTTACCTTGTGGAGCTCTTTCCGTGTGCCATTCAGAGTAATTAATCATCATATTATCAAGAAGCTTTGTTGCGTCACCTAGAGTTATTGACATAAAGGTACCTCCAGCATCTGAATCCAATAAGTTCCGTGAAGAAAAGTTCAGTCCTGCATAAAAGGTTTGGATGATCATCCAAGTAGTCAGTCCATGGGTTGGGAAATTTTTAACCAACGATTTCATTCTTTCCCAAGCTTGGGCAACATGCTCATTATCCAATTGTTTAAAATTCATTATGCTACTTCTCAAAGATATAATTTTAGCAGGAGTATAATATCTACCAATAAAAGCATCCTTGCATTTAGTCCATGAATCAATACTATTCTTAGGTAGAGATAGCAACCAATCTTTTGCTCTTCCTCTTAATGAGAAAGGAAACAATTTTAATTTTATAATGTCACCATCTACATCCTTATAATTTTGCATTTCACATAATTCAACAAAATTATTGAGATGGGCAGCAGCATCATCAGAACTAACACCAGAAAATTGCTCTCTCATAACAAGATTCAGTAAAGCAGGTTTAATTTCAAAGAATTCTGCTGTAGTAGCAGGTGGAGCAATAGGTGTGCATAAGAAATCATTATTATTTGTGGTTCTGAAGTCACACAACTTAGTATTTTCAGGAGTACCCATTTTAGCAATAGTAAATAAAACAAACTAGATAAAGTAAATGCAAGTAACTAATTTTTTTGTGTTTTTAATATGGAGATTGCAAACAAGACAGTAAATAAAGTAAAGCTAGCAACTATTTATATTGTGTTTTGATATAATGCAGCAAACAAAGTACTAAATAAAATAAAGCAAGACAAAAACAAAGTGAAGAGATTTGAAGTGGAGACTCCCCTTGCAGCGTGTCTTGATCTCCCCGGCAACGGCGCCAGAAAATCTAGCTTGATACGCGTACAGCACGCGTCCGTTGGGAACCCCAAGAGGAAGGTGTGATGCGTACAACGGCAAGTTTTCCCTCAGTAAGAAACCAAGGTTTATCGAACCAGTAGGAGCCAAGAAGCACGTTGAAGGTTGATGGCAGCGGGATGTAGTGCGGCGCAACACCAGGGATTCTGGCGCCAACGTGGAACCTGCACAACACAACCAAAGTACTTTGCCCCAACGTAACAGTGAGGTTGTCAATCTCACCGGCTTGCTGTAACAAAGGATTAGATGTATAGTGTGGATGATGATGTTTGCAGAAAATAGTAAAGAACAATTGCAGTAGATTGTATTTCAGATGTAAAGAATAGGACCGGGGTCCACAGTTCACTAGAGGTGTCTCTCCCATAAGAATTAGCATGTTGGGTGAACAAATTACAGTTGGGCAATTGACAAATAATGAAGGCATGACAATGAACATACATGATATGAAGAGTATTGTGAGATTTAATTGGGCATCACGACAAAGTACATAGACCGCTATCCAGCATGCATCTATGCCTAAAAAGTCCACCTTTAGGTTATCATCCGAACCCCTTCCAGTATTAAGTTGTAAACAACAGATAATTGCATTAAGTATGGTGCGTAATGTAACCGACAACTACATCCTCGGACATAGCATCGATGTTTTATCCCTAGTGGCAACAACACATCCACAACCTTAGAACTTTCTGTCACTATCCCAGGTTTAATGGAGGCATGAACCCACTATCGAGCATAAATACTCCCTCTTGGAGTTACAAGCAAAAACTTGGCCAGAGCCTCTACTAGCAACGGAGAGCATGCAAGATCATAAACAACACATGATAGATTGATAATCAACATAACATAGCATTCACTATCCATCGGATCCCAACAAACACAACATATAGTATTACAGATAGATGATCTTGATCATGTTAGGCAGCTCACAAGATCCGACAATGATAGCACAATGAGGAGAAGACAACCATCTAGCTACTGCTATGGACCCATAGTCCAGGGGTGAACTACTCACACATCACTCCGGAGGCGACCATGGCGGTGTGGAGTCCTCCGGGAGATGATTCCCCTCTCCGGCAGGGTGCCGGAGGCGATCTCCTGAATCCCCCGAGATGGGATTGGCGGCGGCGTCTATGGAAGGTTTTCCGTATCGTGGCTCTCGGTACTGGGGGTTTCGCGACGAAGGCTATTTGTAGGCGGAAGGGCAGGTCAAGGGGCGTCACGAGGGGCCCACACAGTAGGCCGGCGCGGCCAGGGCTTGGGCCGCGCCGCCCTATTGTGTGGCCACCTCGTGGCCCCACTTCGTCTCCTCTTCGGTCTTCTGGAAGCTTCGTGGAAAAATAGGCCCCTGGGCGTTGATTTCGTCCAATTCCGAGAATATTTCCTTACTAGGATTTCTGAAACCAAAAACAGCAGAAAGCAGCAACTGGCTCTTCGGCATCTTGTTAATAGGTTAGTGTCGGAAAATGCATAAATATGACATAAAGTATGCATAAAACATGTAGGTATCATCAATAAAGTAGCATGGAACATAAGAAATTATCGATACGTTGGAGACGTATCAATTCTCCGCTACGTTTGTGGGACCATGGGCTATGGCTTGTCGCTGCATGCTTCGCCCTCGACGTTGACCGACCTCGTTGCCTACTCGGACGCGGACTGTGCGGGCTGCCCGGACACGCTATGCTCCACCAACGGATACTGTGTCTACCTCGGCTCGTCGCTCGTCTCTTGGACCTCCAAGAGGCAGCCCACCGCGTCTCGCTCCAGTGCTGAGGCAGAGTACCGCGTCGTGGCTAACGCTGTGGCTGAGTGCACATGGCAAGGCTACAGTGGTCTTCTGCGACAACGTGTCGGATGTCTACCTCTCCGCTAACCCTGGTCATCATTGGCGCACCAAGCACATCGAGTTGGACATTGATACGTCTCCAACGTCTCTATAATTTCTGATGTTCCATGCTTGTTTTATGACAATACCTACATGTTTTGCTCACACTTTATAATGTTTTTATGCGTTCTCCGGAACTAACCTATTAACAAGATGCCGAAGTGCCAGTTCCTGTTTTCCGCTGTTTTTGGTTCCAGAAAGGCTGTTCGGGCAATATTCTCGGAATTCGACGAAACAAAGACCCAGTATCTTATTTTTCCCGGAAGACCCCAAAACACCGAAGGAGAGTCGAAGGTGGGCCAGGGGGCCACCACACGCCAGGGCCGCGCGGGCTCCACCCTGGCCGCACCGGCCTATGGGGAGGAGGCCCCAGGCGCCCTCCTGCGCCGCCTCTTCGCCTATATAAGCCCTTTCGACCTAAAAACGCGATACCAATTGACGAAACTCCAGAAAGACTCCAGGGGCGCCGCCGCCATCGCGAAACTCTAATTCAGGGGACATAAGTCTCTATTCCGGCACCCTGCCGAGACGGGGAAGTGCCCCCGGAAGCCATCTCCATCGATGCCACCGCCTCCATCATGCTCCGTGAGTAGTTCCCCCATGTACTACGGGTTCTAGCAGTAGCTAGTTGGTACTCTCTCTCCCATGTACTTCAATACAATGATCTCATGAGCTGCCTTACATGATTGAGATCCATCTGATGTAATCGGTGTTGTGTTTGTTGGGATCCGATGGATGATACATTATGATTAGTCTATCTATAAAGTTTGTGAAGTTTTTTTTGCTGCAATCTTGTTATGCTCAATGCTTGTCACTAGGGCCCGAGTGGCATGATCTTAGATTTAAGATCTATAATTATTGCTTAGATTGTATCTACAAGTTGTATGCACATGTCTATGTCCGGAACCAAAGGCCCCAAAGTGACAGAAATTGGGACAACTGGAGGGGAAGGCATAGGTATGAGGATCACATGTTTTCACCATGTGTTAATGCTTTGCTTCGGTGCTCTATTAAAAGGAGTACCTTACTAGCCAGTAGATTCCCTTGAGGCCCGGCTGCCACCAGCTGGTAGGACAAAAGATGTTGTACAAGTTTCTCATTGCGAGCACGTATGACTATATATGGAAAACATGCCTACATGATTAATAATCTTGATGTTCTGTCTTAATGCTATTTCAATCCTATCAATTGCCCGACTGTAATTTGTTCACCCAACACTTGTCACTTGTTATTGGAGAGTTACCACTAGTGTAGATCGCTGGGAACCCCGGTCCATCTTTCATCATCATATACTCGTTCTATATGTCATTGGAAGTAGTATCAACTATTTTCTGGTGACATCGCCTCTGTGTTACTGCTATTGCTGCTGTGTTACTGTTACTATTGCTCTCATATTACTGTTGCTTTCACATCACCCCTGTTACTAGTGCTTTTCCAGGTGCAGCTGAATTGACAACTCAGTTGTTAAGGCTTATAAGTATTCTTTACCTCCCCTTGTGTCGAATCAATAAATTTGGGTTTTACTTCCCTCGAAGACTGTTGCACTTTGTTCGTGAGCAAGTTGCCCTCGGTCACGTTCGAGTTCTTCACGTACCGACGTCTCAGCAGTTTGGCGATATCATGACGAAGGGATTGTCATCTACGACTTTTCCTAACTTTCGCTCCAGTCTATGTGTCGGTGCCGACCCTTCGACTGCGGGGGGGTGTTGAGTAACATATTATACTAGGTATAGGTCCCCGTGTTTTGTCAGGGTTGTACCTGTAATTATACATGTGTCTTCCTATATATACATGAGCAGACGACACTATTGGTGCTGTGCAATCTCCAATAACTCTTCTACATATGTAAATGGTAGTTTCCTAGTTTTCATTTTATACGTGTTGTTTATATCATGATATTTTGAGTTTCAAAACTATTGTGCAATCAAATCTACACAATGGGAGATCTAATTAAACCACTAGAAAAGAAAAAGAGCGAAAGAACATGAAAGCCTACCAATTTTTCTCCATCAACATTTTCTAATACCAACAAAATGAAGACTAAAGACTAAACTGGAGAAATGAGATATTCAAAGATGAAGTAATAAAAAATGAATATTCATAAATTAAAATAAATAAATATTGAACTAACTAAAGAAATAATAAAGTTATTTCCTGAAAAAATGAAGAATAAGAACCGATTTTGACATATTGATAACAAAAGACAAATGATGAAGACCAGAAGAAAAAATAAACTGAAAACTTAGTACTAAACAAGATATGACTGCAAACCGGTGAAAGAAAATAAAACCTTTCAATATATAAGAAAATAAACTTAAAAACATTAAAATGAAAATAATGAAGATCTAAATAACATTGCAAACTGAAAGACCGGACAATGGAAAATAAAGAATAGAGAAATAAAAGAGACTAAGATAGACTTAATATCAACAAGAACCAAAAAAACGTACAAATGAAGAATAACATGGAAACATTGAGATGAACTAAGAAGGAAAGAATAAACTGAAGAACAACGCTTATAATGAACAAAGAAATCCCAGATTTATAGTACTATATACTAATTCAGTGCCCGTGCATTGACACGGAGCCTGAAGTTTCTTACCCGTCGGGTATATACATGATGCACATGCATATTCACCTATATTTGATGGCAACAACTCCATGTGTACCAACTCACTGGGACTCCAAGTGTAGATTATTGTAGCAAGCTTCTTTTTCCTCAAGGCTGACTCGAGGGTTTATATCGAACTCTCGGGGAATTGGCAAAGGGTTGATTCTTCTTCTCCTCTTCTAGCAACCTGCATAGCAAATAAAAAATCTTGTGTCCCCAACTCCTCCATGTGGTTACCAAGCACAAGGTTTCGTATTAGTATGAGAGTATGATGGTTTTTGGGTTTTATGTGTGTTTGCAATTGAAGAAAGTATTCTTGTATTTTCGAAATCATAAATGGCAGAAAATGCAAAGCATGATAGTTGTGTTGGAAATGTATTTCTAATGGTTTAAAATGGACCAAGATTCATGGGTTCACTTATCTACTGTCTTTATGGATTGTAGTGGACACAAACCATTCATCAAAGACATAATATTGGTGGAACTTCAACATGTGTTTGATCAGCATTCATATGGACGTCATGTCTTAACATAGAGATGATGCAACACATCTCTCTTATACTCCTCAAGAAAAGGGAAAACTCCAAGTCATCTTGAATTAAGAATCAACAGAGTATAGACTTAGGTAATTTAACATGATGTTTGAATCACAAATATGCTACCTTGACCAAAAATATTTACCAAGCTATCACAAGATATATAATTATAGCACATGAATTCACTTTATGCCTAGTGAAGCAGCAAAACAAAGGTAAATACCATAGTGGATCTTGAATTTGTTGTACTATTCAATCACTACCACCATGCTACTCCATCTAATACACACTTCTCCCCACACATGCTCTTGCATACAAGTTGGATCAGAACAAGTACTTATAGTCATATGCATCTATCAATACATGTTACATGTAATAGGTTCCAATGTCATATAACAAATCATATAACAAAGATCCACCACATCTATCAATGACATATATAACAATGTTCAATACATGTTACATCTATCAATGACATATATAACTTATGATATGCATCTATCAATACATGTTACATGTAATAGGTTCCAATGTCATATAACAAATCATATAACAAAGATCCACCACATAAGGATTACACGAATGACCATAATCAGGTTGGCTAGCTCATATCTTACTAGATATATGAAGAACAAGAGGAAAATAGATCAAGCTACTGCCACAAACTCATAGTCTAGAGGTGGACTACTCCCTCTTCATCATGGTGATGATGGTGGAGACGTTGGAGAATGTAGATGTAGGGTTTGTAGCATAGAAAACAAAAATTCTACCGCAAGAACGAATAAAACCAAGATCCAGTCTATGGAAAAGCCAAGATCTAATCTATGAGATCGGAGCAACGAGATAGATGAGAGACTAAACCTCGAAGATCCAAAGCCTTAATGATATTTGATCTTGTGGTTGATGAAGACGATCGTTTCAGTGCTGCAATTCGGCAACACTTCCGTACTCGGTCACACGTACGGTGTCGATGACGTCCTTCCTCTACTGGTTCCAGCGAGCAGAGGAGGAGTAGATCCCATCGGAATCCCAGCAGCATGATGGTGTGGTGGTGGTGGAGGAGAAACCCTGCAGGGCTTCGCCTAAGCCGGAGCAGGGAGAAACATGAGGGAGGAGAGGTGGCGGCTGTTGACGCGTAAAGCACACGCCCGTTGGGAACCCCAAGTGGAAGGTGTGATGCGTACAGCAGCAAGTTTCCCTCGGTAAGAAACCAAGGTTTATCGAACCAGTAGGAGTCAAGGAGCACGTGAAGGTTGTTGGTGGCGGAGTGTAGAGCGGTGCAACACCAGGGATTCCGGCGCCAACGTGGAACCTGCACAACACAATCCAAATACTTTGCCCCAATTTAACAGTGAGGTTGTCAATCTCACCGGCTTGCTGTAACAAAGGATTAATTGTATAGTGTGGAAAATGATGTTTGTATGCGAAGAACAGTAAAGAACAATGTTTGCAGTAGATTGTATTCGATGTAAAAGAATGGACCGGGGTCCACAGTTCACTAGTGGTGTCTCTCCAATAAGAAATAGCATGTTGGGTGAACAAATTACAGTTAGGCAATTGACAAATAAAGAGGGCATAACAATGCACATACATATCATGATGAGTAGTGTGAAATTCAATTGGGCATTATGACAAAGTACATAGACCGCTATCCAGCATGCATCTATGCCTAAAAAGTCCACCTTCAGGTTAGCATCCGCACCCCTTCCAGTATTAAGTTGCAAACAACAGACAATTGCATTAAGTATGGTGCGTAATGTAATCAACACAAATATCCTTAGACAAAGCATTGATGTTTTATCCCTAGTGGCAACAGCACATCCACAACCTTAGAACTTTCTGTCACTGTCCCAGATTAAATGGAGGCATGAACCCACTATCAAGCATAAATACTCCCTCTTGGAGTTACAAGTATCAACTTGGCCAGAGCCTCTACTAGAAACGGAGAGTATGCAATATCTTAAACAACACATATATGATGGATTGATAATCAACATAACATAGTATTCCATATTCATCGGGTCCCAACAAACACAACATGTAGCATTACAAATAGATGATCTTGATCATGTTAGGCAGCTCACAAGATCCAACAATGATAGCACATGAGGAGAAGACGACCATCTAGCTACTGCTATGGACCAATAGTCCAGGGGTGAACTACTCACACATCAATCCGGAGGCGATCATGGCGATGAAGAGTCCTCCGGGAGATGATTCCCCTCTCCGGCAGGGTGTCGGAGGCGATCTCATGAATCCCCCGAGATGGGATTGGCGGCGGAGGCGTATCTGGAAGGTTTTCCGTATCGTGGCTCTCGGTACTGGGGTATTCGCGACGAAGGCTTTAAGTAGGCGGAAGGGTAGGTTTAGAGGCGGCGCGAGGGCCCCACACGCCAGGGCGGCGCGGGCCCCCCTTAGGCTGCGCGGCCCTAGTGTGGCGGCGCCTTGTCGCCCCACTTCGTAACTCCTTCGGTCTTCTGGAAGCTTCGTGGAAAAATAAGACCCTGGTCATTGATTTCGTCCAATTCCAAGAATATTTCCTTTGTAGGATTTCTAAAACCAAAAACAGCAGAAAACAACAACTGGCTCTTCGGCATCTTGTCAATAGGTTAGTGTCGGAAAATGCATAAATATGACATAAAGTGTGTATAAAACAGGTGAGTATCATCATAAAAGTAGCATGAAACATAAGAAATTATAGATACGTTTGAGACGTATCAAGCATCCCCAAGCTTAGTTCCTACTCATCCTCGAGTAGATAAACGATAACAAAGATAATTTCTTAAGTGACATGCTATCATAATCTTGATCAATACTATTGTAAGCATATGTAATGAATGAAGTGATTCGAAGCAATGGTAAAGACAATGATTTAAACAACTGAATCATATAGCAAAGACTTTTCATGAATAGTACTTTCAAGACAAGCATCAATAAGACTTGCATAGGAGTTAACTCATAAAGCAATAGATTCTTAGTAGAAAGTTTTGAAGCAACACAATGGAAGATATAAGTTTCAGCAGTTGCTTTCAACTTCAACATGTTTATCTCATGGATAATTGTCAACACAAAGTAATATGATGAATGCAAATAAGCAAATATGTAAGAATCAATGCACAGTTAACACAAGTGTTTGCTTCTAAGATGGAAGGGAATAGGTAAACTGACTCAACATAAAAGTAAAAGAATGGCCCTTCGCAGAGGGAAGCAGGGATAAAATCATGTGCTAGAGCTTTTATTTTGAAAACATAGAAACAATTTTGTCAACGGTAGTAATAATTCATATGTGTTATGCATAAGATATCTTATAAGTTGCAAGCCTCATGCATAGATTACCAATAGTGCCCGCACCTTGTCCTAATTAGCTTGGATTTACATGGATTATCATTGCATAACATATGTTTCAACCAAGTGTCACAAAGGGGTACCTCTATGCCGCCTGTACAAAGGTCTAAGGAGAAAGCTCGCATTGGATTTCTCGCTTTTGATTATTCTCAACTTAGACATCCATACAGGGACAACATAGACAACAGATAATGGACTCCTCTTTAATGCATAAGCATTCAACAACAGATAATATTCTCATAAGATATTGAGGATTGTTGTCCAAACTGAAACTTCCACCATGGATCATGGCTTTAGTTAGCGGCCCAATGTTCTTCTCTAACAATATGCATACTCAAACCATTTGATCATGATAAATCACCCTTACTTCAGACAAGATGCACATGCATAGAAACTCACATGATATTCAACAAAGGTGAAATAGTTGATGGCGTCCCCAGGAACATGGTTACCGCTCAACAAGCAACTTATTAAGAAATAAGATACATAAGTACATATTCAATACAACAATAGTTTTTAAGCTATTTTTCCCATGAGCTATATATTGCAAAGACAAAGAATGGAATTTTAAAGGTAGCACTCAAGCAATTTACTTTGGAATGGCAGAAAAATACCATGTAGTAGGTAGGTATGGTGGACACAAATGGCATAGTTTTTGGCTCAAGGATTTTGGATGCACGAGAATTATTCCCTCTCAATACAAGGCTTAGGCTAGCAAGGTTATTTGAAGCAAACACAAGTATGAACCAGTACAGCAAAACTTACATAAGAACATATTGCAAGCATTATAAGACTCTACACTGTCTTCCTTGTTGTTCAAACCCTCACCAGAAATATCTAGACTTTAGAGAGACCAATCATGCAAACCAAATGTCAACAAGCTCTACGGTATTTCTTCATTAATAGGTGCAAAGTACATGATGCAAGAGCTTAAACATGATCCATGTGAGCACAACAATTGCCAAGTATCAAATTATTAAAGACATTATACCAATTACCACATGTAGCATTTTCTGTTTCCAACCATATAACAATGAATGAAGCAGTTTCAACCTTCGCCATGAACATTAAGAATAAAGCTAAGAACATATGTGTTCATATGCAACAGCGGAGCGTGTCTCTCTCCCACATAAAGAATGCTAGGATCCAATTTTATTCAAACAAAACAAAAACAAGAACATAAATACGCTCCAAGTAAAGCACATAAGATGTGACGGAATAAAAATATAGTTTCACTAGAGGTGACCTGATAAGTTGTCGATGAAGAAGGGGATGCCTTGGGCATCCCCAAGCTTAGATGCTTGAGTCTTTTTGAAATATGCAGGGATGAACCACAGG
Source organism: Lolium perenne (assembly GCF_019359855.2). NCBI lineage: Eukaryota > Viridiplantae > Streptophyta > Magnoliopsida > Poales > Poaceae > Lolium > Lolium perenne. The sequence continues at coordinate 302,724,295 of NC_067250.2, read as the reverse complement.
GGCATCCCAAAGCTTAGAGTTTTCAATCTCCTTGATCATATTGTATCATCCTCCTCTCTTGATCCTTGAAAACTTCCTCCACACCAAACTCAAAACAAACTCATTGGAGGGTTAGTGCATAATCAAAAATTCACATATTCAGAGGTGACATAATCATTCTTAACACTTCTGGACATTACACAAAGCTACTGAAAGTTAATGGAACAAAGAAATCCATCAAACATAGCAAAACAGGCAATGCGAAATAAATGGCAGAGTCTGTCAAAACAGAACAGTCTGTAAAGACGAATTTTTCAGGGGAACTTAACTTGCTCAGATGAAAATGCTCAAATTAAATGAAAGTTGCGTACGTATCTAAGGATCACTCACGTAAATTGGCAGGTTTTTCTGATTTACCTACAGAGAATACTACTCAAATTCGTGACAGCAAGAAATCTGTTTCTGCGCAGTAATCCAAATCTAGTATGAACCTTACTATCAAAGACTTTACTTGGCACAACAATGCAATAAAATAAAGATAAGGAGTGGTTGCTACAGTAGTAACAACTTCCAAGACTCAAATATAAAACAAAAGTGCAGAAGTAAAATAATGGGTTGTCTCCCATAAGCGCTTTTCTTTAACGCCTTTCAGCTAGGCGCAGAAAGTGTGTATCAAGTATTGTCAAGAGATGAAGCATCAACAGAGGGGTTCGGAGTTTTCTCAACTATGCATTGTATCTTATCTATGTAAGTTTCAGAGGCTCCTTTTTCATTACTCTTAGGCTTGCTATTCTCATCGAACAAATTTTCAGGAACAATCCAATCAAAATTCTTTTCTAGCGCCTCGCACATTCCTAAGAGCTTGCAAGATATTGATGTTTTAATTTCCCCCTCACAATTAACTTTATTAGTGTACTTTAATCTATCTTTTTTCATCTTTTCAAGGGTATTAGAAAAATTGGTATAAAAGCCAAGCATCTTATGTTTTTTATAGACTTTTCTAGCTTCTCTAGCTACATCACCAAATTCTTTAAGAAGAGTTTCTAAAACAAAATCTTTCTTTTCTCCTTCTTCCATATCACCTAGTGTAAGAAACATGTGTTGCATTGTAGGGTTGAAATTAACAAATCTAGCTTCCAACATGTGTACTAAAGAAGCAACAGCAATTTCATAAGAAGGAGCAAGTTCTACCAAGTGTCTATCTTCAAAATCTTCAACGGTACTAACATGAGTAAAGAATTCTTCTATATTATCTCTTACGATGATAGACCCACGTCCTACCGGTATGTATTTCAGAGTAAACTTAGGAGAAAACATGATGAAATAAGTAAACTAAATGCAAGTAACTAATTTTTTTTTGTGTTTTTAATATGGAGAACGCAAGCAAGATAGTAAATAAAGTAAAGCAAGTAACTAATTTTTTTTTTGTATTTTGATATAAGGAAGCAAACAAAGCTGTAAATAAAATAAAGTAAAGCAAGACAAAAATAAAGTAAAGAGATTGGAAGTGAGAGACTCCCCTTGAAGCGTGTCTTGATCTCCCCGGCAACGGCGCCAGAAATTTAGCTTGTTGACGCGTAAAGCACACGCCCGTTGGGAACCCCAAGTGGAAGGTGTTATGCGTACAACACCAAGTTTCCCTCGGTAAGAAATCAAGGTTTATCAAACCAGTAGGAGTCAAGGAGCACGTGAAGGTTGTTGGTGGCGGAGTGTAGTGCGGCGCAACACCAGGGATTCCGGCGCCAATGTGGAAACTGCACAACACAATCCAAATACTTTGCCCCAACTTAACAGTGAGGTTGTCAATCTCACCGGCTTGCTGTAACAAAGGATTAATTGTATAGTGTGGAAAATGATGTTTGTATGCGAAGAACAGTAAAGAACAATGTTTGCAGTAGATTGTATTCGATGTAAAAGAATGGACCGGGGTCCACAGTTCACTAGTGGTGTCTCTCCAATCAGAAATAGCATGTTGGGTGAACAAATTACAGTTGGGCAATTGACAAATAAAGAGGGCATAACAAGGCACATACATATCATGATGAGTAGTGTGAAATTCAATTGGGCATTACGACAAAGTACATAGACCGCTATCCAGCATGCATCTATGCCTAAAAAGTCCACCTTCAGGTTAGCATCCGCACCCCTTCCAGTATTAAGTTGCAAACAACAGACAATTGCATTAAGTATGGTGCGTAATGTACTCAACACAAATATCCTTAGACAAAGCATTGATGTTTTATCCCTAGTGGCAACAGCACATCCACAACCTTAGAACTTTCTGTCACTGTCCCAGATTAAATGGAGGCATGAACCCACTATCGATCATAAATACTCCCTCTTGGAGTTACAAGTATCAACTTGGCCAGAGCCTCTACTAGCAACGGAGAGCATGCAAGATCTTAAACAACACATATATGATAGATTGATAATCAACATAACATAGTATTCCATATTTATCGGGTCCCAACAAACACAACATGTAGCATTACAAATAGATGATCTTGATCATGTTAGGCAGCTCAAAAGATCCAACAATGATAGCACATGAGGAGAAGACGACCATCTAGCTACTGCTATGGACCCATAGTTCAGGGGTGAACTACTCACACATCAATCCGGAGGAGATCATGGCGATGAAGAGTCCTCCGGGAGATGATTCCCCTCTCCGGCAGGGTGCCGGAGGCGATCTCCTGAATCCCCCTAGATGGGATTGGCGGCGGCGGCGTCTCTGGAAGGTTTTCCGTATCGTGGCTCTCGGTACTGGGGTATTCGCGATGAAGGCTTTAAGTAGGCGGAAGGGTAGGTTTAGAGGTGGCGCGAGGGCCCCACACGCCAGGGCGGCGCGGGCCCCCCTTAGGCCGTGCGGCCCTAGTGTGGCGGCGCCTCGTCGCCCCACTTCATAACTCCTTCGGTCTTCTAGAAGCTTCGTGGAAAAATAAGACCCTGGGCGTTGATTTCGTCCAATTCCGAGAATATTTCCTTTGTAGGATTTCTGAAACCAAAAACAGCAGAAAATAGCAACTGGCTCTTCGGCATCTTGTCAATAGGTTAGTGCCGGAAAATGCATAAATATGACATAAAGTGTGTATAAAACATGTGAGTATCATCATAAAAGTAGCATGGAACATAAGAAATTATAGATACGTTTGAGACGTATCAGCGGCTAGGGTTTCAAGTGGATGCCTTGGCCGGCCACCCCTTCCCTCTTTATATAGTTTGGGGGGGTCGGCAAGGATTGCCCCCCAAGCCCAAACCCATTTATGGCCGGCGCAAGGGGGAGGGGGAACTTTCCTTCCCCCAAGCCTTCCTTATTTACGGTTTCCCCTAAACCCTAGGGGGTTTGGCCATCCTGGGCCTAGAGGGATGGTGCGTGATACGTCTCCAACGTATCCATAATTTCTGATGTTCCATGCTTGTTTTATGACAATACTTACATGTTTTGCTTGCACTTTATGATGATTTCATGCATTTTCCGGAACTAACCTATTAACAAGATGCCACAGTGCCAGTTCCTATTTTCTGCTGTTTTTCTCTCCTCCATGTACTTCAATACAATGATCTCATGAGCTGCCTTACATGATTGAGATCCATATGATGTAATCGGTGTTGTGTTTGTTGGGATCTGATGGATGATACATTATGATTAGTCTATCTATAAAGTTTGTGAAGTTATTGTTGCTGCAATCTTGTTATGCTTAATGCTTGTCACTAGAGCCCGAGTGGCATGATCTTTGATTTAAGCTCTATATTATTGCTTAGATTGTATCTACAAGTTGTATGCACATATCACCGTCCGGAACCAAAGGCCCCGAAGTGACAGAAATTGGGACAACCAGAGGGGATGGCGGTGATGTGAGGGACACATGTTTTCACGGAGTGTTAATGCTTTGCTCCGGTGCTCTATTAAAAGGAGTACCTTAATATCCAGTAGTTTCCCTTGAGGCCCGGCTGCCACCGGCTGGTAGGACAAAAGATGTTGTGCAAGTTTCTCATTGCGAGCACGTACGACTATATTGGAAAACATGCCTACATAATTAATAATCTTGATATTCTATCTTAATGCTTTGATCCCTATCAATTGCCCAACTGTAATTTGTTCACCCAACACTTGTTACTTGTTATTGGAGAGTTGCCACTAGTGTAGATCGCTGGGAACCCCGGTCCATCTCTCATCATTATATACTCGTTCTACATGTCATTGGAAGTAGTATCAACTATCTTCTGGTGTCATTGCTCTCATATTGCTATTCTGCTGCGTATTCTTTGTTACTACTGCTCTCATATTACTGCTACTTTCACATCACCCCTGTTGCTAGTGCTTTTCCAGGTGCAGCTGAATTGACAACTCAGTTGTTAAGGCTTATAAGTATTCTTTATCTCCCCTTGTGTCGAATCAATAAATTTGGGTTATACTACCCTCGAAGACTGCTGCGATCCCCTATACTTGTGGGTTATCAAGACTGTTTTCTGGCGCCGTTGCCGGGGAGGCATAGCTCTACTCATAAGTTCACCTGGGGAGTACACTCTACCTCTCTCTCAGTTTTTATTTTATTTTATTTTATTTTGCTTAGTTTATTTTTGCCTAGTTTATTTGTGCTTAGTTTATTTCTGTCTAGTATTACTTTGCTTAGTTTCTTTTTGTCTTGTTTTATTTTCCTCATATACCTAAAAATCCATAAAAATTTGAAAAATCTAAAAATTAAAAACTGCTGTTATGGGAGAACCTACAACCTACTTGGAGCTTATAGAATGTTATAATAATTATAGAAAATCAAGAGCTGGTGAAGTAATGAGTGCTATGATAGAAAAAGTGAATACAATTGCTAAAATCTTGCTTAAACGCCACGATATAAACTGTTGCTCTCAACAGGATACTAAACATCTTAAATTTCAATGTGGCTTTAGTGAGGAATTTTTAATTAAGAACTATAATCGTAATTGCTATATTCATTATGGGTTCGAAGAGGTAGAACAATTTGTCGTATTTATGGGAGCTTCTGAGATCGAATCCTTCATGGTTGAGAATTATGAAACTTGTGTTGTTTGTAAGGATCTTAAAGATTATGTCTCTTCTATCCTTAATTGTTGCATAGAATGCTTCAGTGATAATCCTTATATCATTGACTATAAAGAGAGACTCATTAATGCACAAGAATGCACTCACAATTTGCAGGAACCTGTGGAAGAAGAAACTGATGAACCTGAAAGCTCATTGGATGAAAAAGAGGAGGAAATTGATGAACCTGGAAGCTCATTGGATGAAAAAGAAGAGGAGAGTAATGAACAAAAGGAGGGAGAATGGATAAGCTACCCATGCCAACCTTCTAATGAGAGTAACTCTTTATCTCTTACACTATTTGATTGTCCTCCATGCTTACCGAAAGAGGTTGAATGTTATGTTCCTGTGGATTCTCTTGAAATATTACCTATGAGTAATACTTGTGAGAATAATTATGCTACTGTTATTTATGATAATCCATGCTACTTTGATAAATCTTATGATAATGCTTTGTTTGTGCCTGATGTCGAAATGCATGGTACTAAAGAATTTTGCTTAGCAAATGTTTATGATAAATCTTTAGATGATGGTCCTATGTTACTTGATAATATTAATTTTACTACTAATGAAAATGGGATTGGAGATAACTTGACTTTATCTATGTGTCCCATATCTCTTGAGATTGATCAATCATCATGTTATGTTATTGATAAAAGTGAGTTTGAAAGTTTTAATCCCGCTATTCTTGAACTTGATAAAAATTATGTGTTTGGAAATCATGAAAAGTATGCTGCATGTGATAGTTATATTTTTGAGTTTATTCATGAAGCTACTGAAAATTATTATGAGAGAGGAAAATATGGTTGTAGAAATTTTCATGGTACTAAAACACCTCTCTATATGCTTAAAATTTTGAAGTTACACTTGCTCTATCTTCCTATGCTTGTTACTTTGCTTTTCATGAACTTGTTTATTTACAAGATTCCTTTGAATAGGAAGCATGTTAGACTTAAATGTGTTTTGGATTTGCCTTTTGATGCTCTCTTTTGCTTCAAATACTATTTCTTGCGAGTGCATCATTAAAACTGCTGAGCCTATCTTAATGGCTATAAAGAAAGAACTTCTTGGGAGATAACCCATGTGTTATTTTGCTACAGTACTTTGTTTCATATTTGTGTCTTGGAAGTTGTTTACTACTGTAGCAACCTCTCCTTATCTTAGTTTTGTGTTTTGTTGTGCCAAGTGAAGCCTCTAATCGAAGGTTGATACTAGATTTGGATTTCTGCGCAGAAACAGATTTCTATCTGTCACGAATCTGGGCTGTTTTCTCTGTAGGTAACTCAGAAAAATATGCCAATTTACGTGCGTGTTCCTCAGATATGTACGCAACTTTCATTAGTTTTGAGTTTTCTGATTTGAGCAACGGAAATATTTCTTTAAAATTCGTCTTTACTGGCTGTTCTGTTTTGGCAGATTCTATCTCTGTTTTTTGCATTGTCTCTTGTGGACTTTAAGCAAGGCTTTCTAGACGTGGAGAGCTGTAGCTAATGTTTTATTGAGTTCTTGCAATGTGTCACTACAGGACCAAGGTGGATTCAATTTTTTTGAGTACTAACCCCTCTAATGAAGTTTATGAGAAGTTTGGTGTGAAGGAAGTTTTCAAGGGTCAAGAGAGGAGGATGATATATGATCAAGAAGAGTGAAAAGTCTAAGCTTGGGGATGCCCCCGTGGTTCATCCCTGCATATTTCAAGAAGACTCAAGCGTCTAAGCTTGGGGATGCCCAAGGCATCCCCTTCTTCATCAACTTATCAGGTTTCTTCTATTGAAACTATATTTTTATTCGGTCACATCATATGTGCTTTACTTGGAGCGTCTGTGTGCTTTTATTTTTGTTTTTGTTTGAATAAATTCGGATCCTTGCATTCATTGTTTGGGAGAGAGACACGCTCCGCTTTTTCGTATGAACACTTGTTCTTCATTTTTACTTTTAATGTTCCATGATAAAAGTTGGAAGCTACAGCACTTATGGTTATTTGGTTGGAAACAGAAAATGCCTCATAATGTCTTGGATAATTTGACACTTGGCAATTGTTTTGAGCTCTCAAATAGATCATGATTAAGTTTTTTCATGTAGTTTAAACCTATTAGTGGAGAACTACCGTAGAGCTTGTTAAAATTGGTTTGCATAATTGATCTCTCTTAAGGTCTAGATATTTTCTGGTAAAAGTGTTTGAGCAACAAGGAAGACAGTGTAGAGTATTATAATGCTTGCAGTATGTTCTTATGTGAGTTTTGCTGTACCGGTTGATACTTTTGTTTGCTTCAAACAACCTTGCTAGCCAAAGCCTTGTACTGAGAGGGAATGCTTCTCGTGCATCCAAAACCCTGAGCCAAAAACCTATGCCATTTGTGTCCACCATACCTACCTACTATGTGGTATTTCCTGCCATTCCAAAGTAAATTGCTTGAGTGCTACCTTTAAACAATTCAAAATTTATTACCTCTGATTTGTGTCAATGTTTTATAGCTCATGAGGATGTATGTGGTGTTTATCTTTCAATCTTGTTGGGCAACTTTCACCAATGGACTAGTGGCTTCATCCGCTTATCCAATAATTTTGCAAAAAGAGCTGGCAATGGGATTCCCAGTCCCAAATTAATTAACCTAAATAGACACTCCTCCATGGTATGTGATTGTTGGACGGCACCCGAAGGATTCGGTTAGCCATGGCTTGTGTAAGCAAAGGTGGGGAGGAGTGTCATCATAATAAAACTAAAATAAAAAGGCACTCCTTCATGGTATGAGATTGTTGGCAGGCACCCGAGGATCCGGTTAGCCATGGTTTGTGAAAGAAAGGTTGGAAGGAGTGCCACCCAAAAATAAAATAAAATGGGAGCCGCTCTTTGAAGGTTTGTCTGGCGAGGGGGTTAGAGTGCCCACTACCATTCGTTGACAACAACAAACACCTCTCAAAACTTTACATTTATGCTCTCTTTATGTTTTCAAAACCAAAGCTCTAGCACAAATATAGCAATCAATGCTTCCCTCTGCGAAGGGCTGATGTCTACTTTCCCCCTCCTTTCCTGTAGACAGTGTTGGGCCTCCAAGAGCAGAGGTTTGTAGAACAGCAGCAAGTTTTCCCTTAAGTGGATCACCCAAGGTTTATCGAACTCAGGGAGGAAGAGGTCAAAGATATCCCTCTTATGCAACCCTGCAACACAAAGCAAGAAGTCTCTTGTGTCCCCAACACACCTAATAGGTGCACTAGTTCGGCGAAGAGATAGTGAAATACAGGTGGTATGAATATATATGAGCAGTAGCAACGGTGCCAGAAAATAGCTTGCTGGCGTGTAGTTGATGGTGGTAGTATTGCAGCAGTAGTAACTTGTAAAGAAAACAAGAAACAAGCAGTAGTAACTCAGCAGTATTTAGGAACAAGGCCTAGGGATTATACTTTCACTAGTGGACACTCTCAACATTGATCACATAACAGAATAGATAAATGCATACTCTACACTCTTGTTGGATGATGAACGCATTGCGTAGGATTACACGAACCCTCAATGCCGGAGTTAACAAGCTCCACAATTTGTTCATATTTAAGTAACCTTATAGTGTAAGATAGATCAACATAACCAGATAGATCACATCAATACCATCATAATGATAATTAACTCCACAATCTACAAGAGATCATGATCATAGCCTACGACAAGAACCACACGGTGCACACACTAGTCACCTTTACACACGTGCAGGAGGAATAGAACTACTTTAATAACATCACTAGAGTAGCACATAGATGAATTGTGATACAAAACTCATATGAATCTCAATCATGTAAAGCAGCTCATGAGATCATTGTATTGAAGTACATGGAGAGAGATTAACCACATAGCTACCGGTACAGCCCCGAGCCTCGATGGAGAACTACTCCCTCCTCATGGGAGTAGCAGCGGTGATGAAGATGGCGGTGGAGATGGCAGCGGTGTCGATGGAGAAGCCTTCCGGGGGCACTTCCCCGCTCCGGCAGGGTGCCGGAACAGAGTTCTGTCCCCCGAATTGGAGTTTCGCGACGGTGGCGGCGTCCCTGGAGTCTTTCTGGAGTTTCGTCAATTGGTATCGAAGTTTTAGGTCACGACGGGTTAAATAGGCGAAGAATCAGAGTCGGAAGGTCTGCGGGGGCCCACACTATAGGGGGCGCGGCCCCTCCCTGGCCGCGCCGGGGTGTGGTGTGGGGCCCCCAGGGCTCCCCTCTGGGTCCTTCCGGGTGTTCTGGATGCTTCCGATGAAAATAGGAACTTGGGCGTTGATTTCGTCCGATTCCGAGAATATTTCGTTACTAGGATTTCTGAAACCAAAAACAGCAGAAAACAGCAACTGGCCTCTCGGCATCTCATCAATAGGTTAGTTCCGGAAAACGCATAAAAATGATATAAAGTGTGAACAAAACATGTTGGTATTGTCATAAAACAAGCATGGAACATCGGAAATTATAGATACGTTGGAGACGTATCAGCATCCCCAAGCTTAGTTCCTACTCGTCCTCGAGTAGGTAAACGATAAAAGATAATTTCTGAGGTGACATGCTACCAACATAATCTTAATCATACCATTGTAAAGCATATGAGATGAATGCAGCGATTCGAAACAATGTAAATGCAATGAGTAAACAATTGAATCATATAACAAAGACTTTTCATGAATAGTACTTTCGAGACAAGCATCAATAAGTCTTGCATAAGAGTTACTCATAAAGCAATAAATTCATAGTAGAGACAATGAAGCAACACTATGGAAGATTAAGTTTCAGCGGTTGCTTTCAACTTGTAACATGTATATCTCATGGATAGTTGTCAATGCAAAGCAATATAACAAATGCAATAAGCAAGTATGTAAGAATCAATGCACAGTTCACACAAATGTTTGCTTCTTGAGGTAGAGAGAGATAGGTGAACTGACTCAACAATAAAAGTAAAAGAATGGTCCTTCAAAGAGGAAAGCATCGATTGCTATATTTGTGCTAGAGCTTTTATTTTGAAAACATGAAACAATTTTGTCAACGGTAGTAATAAAGCATATGTATCATGTAAATTATATCTTACAAGTTGCAAGCCTCATGCATAGTATACTAATAGTGCCCGCACCTTGTCCTAATTAGCTTGGACTACCGGATCATCACAGTGCACATGTTTTAACCAAGTGTCACAAAGGGGTACCTCTATGCCGCCTGTACAAAGGTCTAAGGAGAAAGCTCGCATTGGATTTCTCGCTATTGATTATTCTCAACTTAGACATCCATACCGGGACAACATAGACAACAGATAATGGACTCCTCTTTTATGCATAAGCATGTAACAACAATTAATAATTTTCTCATTTGAGATTTGAGGATTGTTGTCCAAAACTGAAACTTCCACCATGGATCATGGCTTTAGTTAGCGGCCCAATGTTCTTCTCTAACATATGCATGCTTAACCATAAGGTGGTAGATCTCTCTTACTTCAGACAAGACGGACATGCATAGCAACTCACATGAAATTCAACAATGAATAGTTGATGGCTGACAAGGTATCAACTTGTCAATGCCTATGGATTGTAGGCTAGGGTTTAGTTGGAAGTAGAGGGTAAGTAGATCTCGAAGGTTTCAGCCGGAAAGTACTTGACGAATATGAAAACTAGGGTTTGCAGACAATGATTCGATTCCCTTTTCGTCCCTCGCCTCCCCCTTTATATAGGAGGTGGAGCCGAGGGATTCGTGCTATACAAGTTACAGAGTCCGGGACGGTTTCTAACTCATCCCGCCAGATTACAAATAACACTTCCTATTACAACTCTTGACTTTCCTTGATATATCTTGGGCTCCCGAATCTTCTTATTCTTCGGGTAGTGGGCCTTCAGTAAACCCCGGGTACTATCTTTGGCAGGCCCATTTGGGATGCCTATGTCAGTAGCCCCCGAGATTTTGCTTGAATCGTAGAATCAGGGAAAATCTCCACTGTTTATTTTTATTCGAAAGCTTTAACTTTTTTATATTTCTTCACATAAGATTCTATATTGTACAGGGATAATGGTAGTTGGGGCTAGTTCATCTGACGGATCAGGTACTAGTTAACTGCTCTAGTGGCAATCCGCAAAAACCTACTTCAAAATCACGTCCCTGGACATGATCTCGGGATACTGGTGTAAACTTCGACAGGTGCCGCTTAAGGTCTTACCATTCTGTCGAGTCCCAGTCAAATTTATCGGGTACCTAACGCGTCCGTTAGGATTTTTCTTCGTATCTGTTGATACGGATAAAAGTAGCAGAGCGCAGTCTTCGGCGATGCCACGCCCAGCAGAACGGATCTGGGGTCTTACCTTCGCAAATTTGCGGCATTCAGAAATTGATCGCAACTTCGGCGTTCTGAGAATATATTGTCGAGTGCTTTTCCGGCTGTTGGAATGGCACATTTTATCGAGTCAAATATGACTTATACTGCTCTCCCGATGGGAGTATATGTAGAGTTAACTACAACTCGAAATATACTCTCTTGCTTTTCTATTTTTCCTTTGTTAATTTCATCGGGCACGCGAACAGCGTTCCCGATGGGAGTAGCCCCCGAGGCTACAGCCAAGAACTTGTGCTTGGTTGTAGGCTCAACATTTTAGTCCACCTTGTCGCTATATTGTCATTATTTCTCAATATGATCTTTTTCTTCTTCTTCTTTTTTTTTTTTTTTTTTTTTTTTTTTTTTACCCCTCGGGTGCGCGAACAGCGCTCCCGATGGGAGTAGCCCCCGAGGCTACAGCCAAGAACTTGTACTTGGTTGTAGGCTCCGCAATTTCTATATTGTCATAGTCGAATTTTTACTTTTTGTCGAAGTAACCCCCGAGCATTTGGGGAAAAACTTGTTTTTGATCAAAGGCTCCCGAAGTATTGAATAATTCTTCCTGTCGCCAATCTTCTTTAACTTTTCTTATCGACATGCTTCCCTTAACCAAATTTACTTCATCCCTCTCGAATAGTCGTGATCTTTACGCCTGTGGGTCCATTGCTTCCACCACGTTAACACGTCGTGCAAGTGGGGGACACACGTCCTCCGCTTTTAAGGCGCACGTACAGTAACGCCTATCTCAGTAAAAATACCTTTTTACCCTTGTATCTAGAAGATCTATTCTCACCATACGATTTCTTCATCCAATGGCACACTGCTTCACCCGATTCTTATATAAACCTTTCTTCAACCTCCGTTCATCCCCTCGCTTGCGCCGCTCACCTGTTCCTCTTCGCAAAACTTTTCCTGCGCCCAATCTCTCTCTGATTTTCCGCACTCACACACATTGCTCTGTCATCGCCATTGATGCCACCGCGCGCGCGTCTGACTCGCCACAGCACTCCGGAATCCAAGATGGCCGCCGAGGATCTTGAGTGGGAGAGATCCAAAATCTCCAACCAAGACACCAACATGCTGAAGAGGCTTGGCCTCATGAAGAAGGAGGACGCCATCCGCTTCCCTAGCGAAGAAAGCTACCCCAAGCCTCCAATGGAGTATCGGGTTAGTTTTGTTGATCATCTCATCCGCGGCCTCTCGACCCCAATCCACGATTTCCTCCGCGGTCTTCTTTTTGTTTATGGGATTCAATTGCACCAATTGACTCCCAATTCCATCCTTCACATTTCTATTTTCATCACACTTTGCGAATGCTTCCTCGGAATCCCTCCCAATTGGGCTCTGTGGAAACGCATCTTCTGCCTCCGCCGCAATGGCTCCCACAACGTCACTTATAACATAGGTGGCGTTGTTATCTGTGTTCGCACTGATGTCGACTATTTCGACGTCAAATTTCCTGATTCTGTCCAAGGATGGCGCAAAAAGTGGCTCTACATTCACGAAGAAAGCGCCAACTCCGTTGAGCACAACATAGTTCCTTTCGACGGAAGTGCCAAAATTCAGCGCCGCCGCTCCTGGGATGCCGAAGCTTCCGAGGAAGAGAAAAGGCGACGAGGCGCTCATGTCTCGTATTCGCCAGCTTCAAAATACTCGAGGCAAAGAGCTTTACGGTGTTCAAATCACTGCCTATTTCCTTAGGATTAGAGTGCAGCCTCTCCGAGCTCGCAAAAATCCCCTTTGGACATATTCTGGTAAAAATGACGCCAACAGAATCTCCGGTGATCTTTCCACCAAGGACTTGGAGAAGTTGATTCGAAGACTTTCTCGCCTGGGTAAAGACCTAATTCCTTCCTCTTGTCGCGTGGAACCATACAGTGCCGCCAATCCACTCCCCGAGGTATTTTGTCTTGCCGAGTTTTTACCTTATTTTGCACTTTCTCTGCACCTCATTATATTGTCATCTCTTTTAATTTTCCTTCTGGTCACTATTTTTTACAGAACCATCCTACCATGACTTCCCTTCCTCCTCTTCCGGAGGGTGGAGAAGTCGAAGAACGAGCCATCGTTGCCGAAGATACTCAAGGTTCTGCTATTCGTGAAAGTGAAGTCGCGGGTTCTCACAAATCTGCGGCTTCTCATGAAAAAGAAGTTGAGTCTGAAGCCAGTGAATCGACGCAATCCCTTCCTCCTGCTGTTTCTCCCAAGAACAAAAGGAAAAGGACTGATGTTGAAGATTCTGGCACCTCTAAGGCTGAAGAAGTTGTTCCTTCTCATCCGAAGGCAACTTACGATCTTTATGCTGAATCCCTCATCAGCTCGTAAGTCGTCTTTATTTCTCTCTATTTTTGTACTCGAAATATTTAGCTTGTCTTGCTTTTTATGCTGCCAATTTTTTGATTATTAGCGATGACGAGGAAGAAGTTCCAACTACTGACGTGGCTCCTCGGACAAGCACGTCACGTCTTTGTACTTGCCTCGGACACGCTAGTTGAAGGAGAAGAAACCTCGCCTCCTCAACAAAACGTCGTCACCACTACTCCGCCATCAAGCCCCCTTGCTCCTTCACCAAAAAGGGCAAGGGTTGAAAAGATTATTGAACCTGCCCCTCAGTTGGGCAGTTCGTCGACTCTGCTCCTAGATGATGTAAGCTTGTCGACATCTCTATTTTCCTTATTTTGTTTTTTCACACCTTTTCTCTTTTTCATGCCGATGTTTTTCTTTCTGTGTTCACGTTGAACAGCCTATGATCAAGGATCTTCTCCGCATCGGTTCCCAATTTGTTGGGTACCGTGAATATGCTAATAGAGCCGAAGGTAACGACTTTTGTACTTGCTGTTTTTCCTTGATTTTTACTCTTGGTGCTTGTCGCGATTTTTGATCTTTCTCCTCTCTTTTTTCATATCTCGACAGAGAAACTTGCAGAGGCTAACGAACGCGCCGACGCACTTTCTCGAAAACTTGAGCAAAGTGAGGCGGCTCGCAAGAAAGCGGACCTCGCTGCTAGCAAAGCCAAGACCGAAGCTGATGAAGCCAAGGCGAAAGCTGCTGGTGTCGAGGAAGCTGAGAAAAAGCTTAAGGATGCTACAGCTGCTTTAGATGAGCACAAAGCTGCGCAAGCTTCTCGTGAAGAAGGAATCCTCAAGCGCCTGAAGACTCGAGTCGCCGTACTTTCGGTAATTTCTGCTCCCTTCTATTTTTAGGAGAATCTTTGTTTCTTGTCTTTTCACTAATACTTTGTTTCCTTGACAGTCCAAACAAACCAGGATTTTGACTGACGAATCCTGTCGATGATCCGGTCCTTGACGCACTTTCCTATACGGAGCTTCATGGGTCCGAGATTCGTGAAGGTGTATCGAATGCTAATGCAGTATTGTCGGCATTGTTCCCCTACTTCTTCCCGAAGAAGGAGGAGCCTGCGACTTTCCTCAACCTTGCCAAGATGTTCAATACACCGGAAGACCTTGGACTGAAGATGCGCCAAGAGAATATGAAGGTTGCCGTTGAAAACACTGTCGCCTTGGTTGCTTACAGTCGACAGACTATCGACTGGATGAAAGTTGGCGACACCGAGCAAATAGAACAATCAAGGTGGAAGTCGCTGATCAAGGCGGCCAAGCCCAACACGAAGAAGATCTTGGCCTATCTCGGGATTAAGCCAGCGTCGACTCCTAGCTCGTCAAGGCCGGAGGTCTAGTTGCATGCCTCTGTTTTTCTTTGTTTCTTTTGCTTTTGTCGCCAAAGTAGTCGTTTAGCGACACGTATTTCCTTAGCTCCACTGTAATGCCCTTGTAATTATTCCAAGAGATTAATGAAAAATTCTATCTTTGCTTGTCGTTTGATTTTATCCTGTTTATATTTCAGTTGATATTTGATAACTATACTCCAACTTCCGCTCCTTCCAATGTGTCGCCTTCTTCTTCTCACGCGAGGAGAACTTTTGTCGAAATCTTGCACCTGTCGACGATACCTTGTCGCAAGAACTGGACGAACTTCGACAGCAGCTTCAGTATGCAAAGAAGCAAACACTTGTGATGATGGAACAATCTCGCAAGTCATCTGAAGCCGAAAAAGTTGCTCTCCAGCAAGCTCGCGAGGCCGTGGCTGCCAAGGAGTTTGCTGCTTCCGAAGCTGAAAAGGCGACTACTCGAGAAAATTTCATGCTCGAATTAATGAATGAAGCCAGTGCAGATATGTCGGGTATGCTGTTTCATCCTACGATATCTTTCATCTTCATGCTATTGTCTCTTAAAGGTTTCCACTTCTTTGTTCTGATAGGTGCCTTTACTGATGCTGCTGCCGAGGAAGAGAGAGTAAGTGCTAGGACAAACCTCCTTGTTAATCTTTCCCTGGATCATGGTTCTTTGTTTTGGGCTACCCCGGAGAGGACCCGCCAAATTGTCAGATTTCAAGATCGCACCTCTCAAACTCGCGATTTCCTTGACCTGTACCAAGACCTTGTCCATGGTTTACAACACCATGTTACCACGGAACGTCAAACCAAAAACTCTTCCTGAATTGATGGAAAGGTTTAAGGATGCTCGCAGTATCCATGATTTTGTCGAGCTCAACTAGTAGGCGGCGCAGATTTGCTCTTATCATGCTCCGGATACGCCACTCGAAACTTGACCTTACCCAGGTTGTCGAGAAGGTTCACCAAAAGGTAAAACGTCGGAGAGTTGGTGTTGACAGGATTAACACGAAGGTTACGCCCATAGCCGAAGAAATGATTGAGGACTGCTTCGGATGGATGCCGAGCTTTTTGCCGATGGCCATTATGCCGATTTTCTTGGTGCTGCTCCTGAGGAAAACAGAGTTACTCTTGATGACATACTGAATCAAGACTAGTTATTTTCTTCTTGTAGATATTTCTTCTTTGTAATCCATGACTATATTGTAAAGCAATCATTATATTTCTCTGTTTGTCTAGCCCCCGAGTGTTTCGGTGACTCTTTATTATATTTGTATATTTGCGAGGTTTTAAACCAAGGCATATATATACTTAAGGTGAATATGAGCCCCCGAGCTTTTTACTGAGTACTATTTTGTATTTTTATTGACTCACGAGGTATTTGAATACCAAGGCAAGGTTTTTCTTTTGTCGATGAACTATATTGAAATTCGTCGGAGCAAAGATTTTGGTCATGTCGATAAAGAAGAAAAGTTATATTGTCACTATCTTTATTATATTGCAGCACCGCGAGCCCGCCTCATTAAAAACCTTCTCCGGCCCCACTCGGTGCCCCGAAAAAGGAAAAGAGTGCGTCTGAAAACTCGCGGGCGTTTCGGTACATTGAAGTTTTACAAGGACTATATTTCGACTCTAGGCGTAGAACCGCCTAAGTTGCGCCACGTTCCAGGGGTTTGGCTCCTCCACCCCTGTCTTCTTGTCCTTTATCCTATATGCTCCTCCTCCGATTACTTCCGTGACGATGTAAGGGCCAAGCCATGGTGACTCGAGTTTTTCATGACTTTTTTGCGTGAGCCGAAGAACTAGGTCGCCCACCTGAAAAGATCTTGGCCGCAAACGTCGATCGTGGTAATTCTTCAAGTCCTGTTGATATTTGGTTACCCGAGATAATACTTCATCTCGAGCTTCATCAAGTGCGTCGACGTCGTCCTCTAGCGCTCTTCTCGATGTTTCTTCATCATATTCAGCGACACGTGGAGAGTTGTGCTCTATCTCGATTGGTAGTCGCTTCTGCTCCATGAACCGAGAAAAAACGGAGTTTCTGCGTTCTTGTGTTTGGTGTTGTTCGGATGCTCCACAACACGCTTGGTAGTTCTTACGGCCAGGTATGTCGAGCTTTTCCAGTGGTCCTAACAAGCGCTTCTTGATGCCATTGCAGATGATACCATTGGCTTTCTCGACTTGCCCATTGGTTTGAGGATGTGCAACTGACGCAAAGTTCAGCTTGATACCCACCTCTTCACAATAATCTTTGAATTCATGGGATGTAAAGTTCTGCCGTTATGCGTGACGATGCTATGGGGCACTCCAAATCTGAAGACGAGGCCTTTTACGAATTTTCTGCGGATGCTCCATCCGAGTGAATTTATCGGCTTCGCTTCTATCCATTTTGTAAACTTGTCGACAGCTACTAGCATGTACTCCTTTCCTCCTGGCCAGGATTTGTGTAACTTACCCACCATATCAAGTCCCCATTGAGCAAAGGGCCATGACAATGGTATTGGTGCTAGCTCTGCTTTGGAGAGTGAGGTTTTGCGGCAAACCTTTGACACGCGTCGCAAGTTCTTACTATGTCCTTGGCGTCCTCGATTGCTGTCAACCAGTAGAATCCTGCTCGAAAAACTTTGGCTGCGATAGCTCGACTACTTGCGTGGTGGCCACATATTCCCTCGTGTACATCCTTCAGAATTATTCTTCCTTCCTGCGGTGTGACGCATCTTTGCAAGACGCCTGAAATACTTCGCTTATACAATTCTCCCTTGACCACCGTGAAAGCTTTGGAGCGTCGAATTACTCGCCTTGCCTCAAGCTGGATCGTCGGGTATTTCTTTCCTCAGGATGTATGATATGTACGGCTGCATCCACGGTATCTGTATCACCATGACCAGGTCCTGATCTTCTTCTTCGTCCTCTTGCTTTTCCTTGGTAGCCCCCGAGGGTTTCTTCTCCTTCTTTTTTGATTTTGTCGACTTAGTGGATCTCTCTGTTATTTCTTCCCAGAATACACCTGGCGGGACTGCAAGGCATTGCGACCCGATGTTTGCAAGAACATCGGCTTCGTCGTTGCTCAATCTGCTAATATGGTTTACTTCGCATCCATCGAACAACTTCTCGAGTTCGTTGTATACCTCCTTGTATGCCATCATGCTATCATTGACTGCATCACATTGGTTCATAACTTGCTGTGCCACCAGCTGTGAGTCGCCAAAGATTTTTAGTCGAGTTGCTCCGCAGGCTTTCGCCATCTTCATTCCATGTATGAGAGCCTCGTATTCTGCTTCATTGTTAGATGCGTTAGGGAACGTCATCTGGAGGATGTACTTCAACTTGTCGCCTTCAGGTGATATGAGTACTACTCCTGCGCCAGCTCCTTCCAGTCTTTTGGACCCGTCGAAGTTCATGGTCCAAGTTCTCGATAAATCTGGAGGTCCTGTATTTTGCAACTCCATCCACTCTGCGATGAAGTCCGGCAGTATTTGCGATTTTATTGCTTTTCTTTTTCATACGTGATGTCCCGAGGGAAAGTTCTATTCCCCAAAGGGAGACACGACCCGTGCTTCTGGGTTGTTCGGTATATTTGACAAGGGAGCTTCATTGACCACTATGATCGGATGTGCCGAAAAATAGTGGCGCAATTTCGTCTGTCGTGAATACTCCATATGCTATCTTTTGGTACTGCGGATACCTTTTTTTAGATGGTGATAGAACTTCGACGACGAAGTATCTTGGCCTCTGCACGCCGTGGAGTTTTCCTTCTTCTTCCCTTTCGACAACTAGCACCGTGCTCACCACTTGGGGTGTGGCTGCGATATATAGCAGGAGGGGTTCCCTTTCTTTTGGTGCCACCAGAATTGGCGGTGTCGAAATTGTGCGCTTCAAATCCTCGAAAGCTACGTCGGCTTCTTCGTTCCACTGAAATTTATCTCCTTGTTTTATCAAAGCGTAGAACGGCAGTGCCTTTTCTCCCAGCCTAGCGACGAATCTACTCAAAGCTGCGACTCGCCCCGTTAGCTGTTGTATCTCCTTCAACTTTGTTGGCTTCCTCATTGTTACGATAGCCTGTATTTTGTCGAGATTTGCTTCAATCCCTCTTGCTGATACTAGAAACCCCAAAAGTTCTCCTGCTGGTACGCCAAAGGAACACTTCGTCGGGTTCAGTTTGAGGCAGAACTTATCAAGGTTGTCGAAGGTTTCCTTGAGATCCTCGATCAGCGTTGCCCCCTTTTTTGATGTTATGACGACATCATCAATGTATACTTGCACGTTCTTCCCAATCTGTGTCGCCAAACACTTCTGCATCATCCTTTGATATGTTGCTCCCGCATTTTTTAAACCAAAGGGCATTGTTCTGTAGCAAAACACGCCGTAAGGTGTAATAAACGCGGTCTTTACTTCATCATCTTCTTTCAATCTGATCTGGTTATAACCAGAATATGCATCCAGGAAGGAAAGACGTTCACATCCAGCCGTGGAGTCGATAATTTGATCGATCCTCGGGAGGGGAAAGTGATCCTTTGGACAATGTTTATTGACACACGTAAAGTCGACACACATGCGAAGGACCTTAGTGTTTTTCTTCGGCACCAGCACAGGATTTGCTACCCATGTGGCTTCTGTGAATATCTCTTTGATAAAACCAGCTTCTTGTAGTCGATTAATTTCTGACAGCATGGCTTTGCGGTTTGGTTCCGAAAAACGTCGCAAAGGTTGTTTGATTCGTCTCGCTAGTGGATCCAAGTTTAGGTGGTGCTCGGCAAGTTCCCTGGGTACTCCTGGCATGTCAGCTGGACACCATGCGAAGATTTTCCAGTGCTCACGGAGGAACTCGACGAGCGCGCTTTCCTATGCGATATCCATGTCGTTTGCGATAGATGTCGTCTTTTTGGAGTGCAATCGGGTGAATCTGCACCTCTTTTGAATTTTTCTCGGTACTGAAAGTTGATTCTTTGTTTGGCCTTCCAACGTCTGGCAGTACGTCGTAATCAGTCATGCTTTTTGACGCCAAGTACTCAGCTTGCATCCCGAAGGTTTCTGACAACCGGTGGAAATCCTTGTCGCACTTATCGGCTAAGGCAAAGCTTCCTTTAACTGTGATTGGTCCCTTTGGTCCAGGCAACCTCCACAACAAGTATGTATAGTGTGGCACTGCCATAAATCTAGCATATGCTGGTCGTCCCAACAGAGCGTGATATTGTGACGGAAAATCCACGACTTCAAACTCGAGCCTCTCGATTCTATAATTTTCTCGGGTCCCAAACTGAACGTCGAGATTGATCTTTCCCAATGGATAACTTGGTTTCTCCGGTGTGATGCCGTGGAACCTTGTGTCTGTTGGTTTCAAGTTTGCTAAGGATATGTTCATCTTCCTCAATGTATCTGCATACATAAGGTTTAAGCTGCTGCCGCCGTCTATGAACACTCGAGAGACATCAAATCCCGCGATAGCTGCTTTGGCGAGAATAAGTCTTGACTGCCCTGGTCGAGGAACTTGCTGCGGATGATCTGCTATTGTGAAGCCGATATCTTGTCCTGACCAATTAAGGTACTCAACTGTTGGTGGAGGCATTTTCTCTGCCATAAACACCTGTCGTGAGATTACTTTCTGAGCTCTATTGGACGGCCTTCCCTTCTGAATCATCAACACTGCTCCATTGGAATTAGGATCAACATAAGGTGGTGGTGCAGGTGCTGCCGCTATTACGAGCTGATGCCGATTGTCGTCTGTAATCGCGGGAGGAGGCGGCAAGTGAATCTCGCTTACGGGTTCTCGAGGATTTCTCTGTGCTGCCCGCGCATTAGCGTTCTCTGCATACCGCAACATTGCTTGAAAATTTCGACAATCCTTCTGCAAGTGCCCTGACTGTCTTTTTCCGTTGCTGTCGAGGAAAAAATGCATCTGGCACGGTCCGTTCATCATCTCTTCAGGGGACACGAAAGGTCTTGGGAACCTAGGCCCGCTATTTTTCCTGTTGCGTGAATCATCCCTGTTATCACCTCGCTGCTCACTGCTTCTCTGGTAATCATCTCTGTTGCTTCCTCCTGTGTTTGTCCGAAAACCTGCCGAAATTTGTCCTGGAGCGTCCTAGTACGGGTACGTCCGAGGAAATCTTCGCCTCGGTTGATAGTTTCGACCGCGGTCCTCCTCTGGCGACCTGTGTCGTTTGTTGTGGACGGCGTCTTCTCCGTCTGCCCATTTATTTGCTATCTCCATTAACGCGGATACTGTCTTTGGATTGGTCCTTCCCAAGTCTTCGACGAAATCTCCACGCCTGACTCCTGCGACAAACGCATCTATTGCTCTTTCGTCAGATATATTTTCTGCTGAGTTTTTAATGATATTCCACCTCTGGATGTACTTCCTCATTGGCTCATCTGGCTTCTGTCGACACGCTCTCAACTCCTCTAACGACGCGGGTTTTTTGCACGTGGATCTAAAGTTCTTGACGAACACATCCTCGAAACTTTCCCAGCTGTCGATGGATCCTGGAGCGAGTTTCTTTATCCAAGATCGTGCGGCTCCACTCAAATGCACCTGGATACTTTGCATGGCTGTTGCCCTAGTTCCTCCTGTGAGCTTCACCGTCTCCAGATAGTCGACTAGCCAATCCTCTGGATCTTGAAGGCCGTCGAACTTCTTGAAATTATCGGGTAACTTGAATCCTGAGGGGACTCGAGTTTTCCGGACTCTCCTCGTAAAGCATGGCAAGCCACACATATCTTCGTCGGTCAATTCCGGAGATTGCCGATGATCCCTTCTGCTTTGCCGCGCTCTGTCGACTCTTGCCTGTGCTGCTGTGTCTCTTGCTCCACTTGGCCCTTCAGGTGCTGCCGCTGTTGCTGCTGCAGGTCGTGGACTATTTTGCCTTGCCACTCCTTCGGGAGGCGTTGATACAAACGCTGTCCCCATAGCTCCAACTCCTGCTACCGCCATATTGTACAATGTTTCCCTTGGATCACCTGGAGGTGGTTTAGACGCAAGGATAAAAGCATGTGTCGCCATATACCCAGCCTCTGGTGTCTTAGGGATGATGTTTCCTCTTGTATCTATCGACATGAAGGACATGTCGAGGTTCTGGACCAAGTGCTCTCTTTCTGCTTCGGGTATGTGTTGCAGCCTTGATCTTGCTCTGTTCCGCGCCTCCCGGTGGCTATCACCCGTAGTTCTAGATTGTCGACTTAGATCTGCCCTTCTCCTGCTGGATGCAGAAGCTGCCTCCTTTCTCCTGTTCAACTCAGCTGTCTGTTTTTCCAATTCCCTGGCAGCTCGTGCGAGCCTATATTGATATGCTTGCAATTCTTCTGGTGTGGCTGTGGTAGCCATTGGTTCTGTGCCGTTCATAGCTCTCGCGGCTCTGTCCCACGCTGCTTGTGAAAGTTGAACTCTATCTCGCGGCTCTGGCCCGACGTATTTGTTGCCCAGGCCTTGTCGCAGATTGGAGGGATCGACGTATGGATTTCCCAAACTGTCGAAAGCCTCAGATGTCTCCTCTTGATCTTCAATGGCGTAAATCTGATGATACTTTGTACTCAGATCTACGTTGGGTTTGGTGACATCATCGTTGAGATTGATGAAGACCTTGCCCATTGTGAGAGATTTGTCGATGAAGTCGTAACTGTCGACATCGCTTGAGCCATCGCTTATATATGAGTCCGCAGATGACTCAAACGACATGTCGTTGAAGATCTTGGCGAGTTTCTCTCTTGCTCTGGTGCTGACGTAGCGTGTCACCGAGGTTTCTTCTTCTCCTGACTCGGTTGACGATGCATAGTTTGAAAAATCGGAATCGACCACCGACGATCCCGACGAAATCGGAATCTCGACACGATACGATCCTTCCTTCTCGACGCGAAAGTGAAACCTTCCGAACGTCATCTCCATGGGCTCCGCCAGATACGCATATGCATCCAAACGGGAGGGTGGGTGAGGAACAAAATCGACAAGACCAGCAGCGATCTGTTTACCTCGATCCATTGTGTTGCTTGCGGTTGACGATCTCGAAGATCTTGAGCGTGCCATCGAGATCAGCTCCTTACGCCTCTAGTTCCCACAGACGGCGCCAATTGACAAGGTATCAACTTGTCAATGCCTATAGATTGTAGGCTAGGGTTTAGTTGGAAGTAGAGGGTAAGTAGATCTCGAAGGTTTCAGCCGGAAAGTACTCGACGAATATGAAAACTAGGGTTTGCAGACAATGATTCGATTCCCTTTTCGTCCCTCGCCTCCCCCTTTATATAGGAGGTGGAGCCGAGGGATTCGTGCTATACAAGTTACAGAGTCCGGGACGGTTTCTAACTCATCCCGCCAGATTACAAATAACACTTCCTATTACAACTCTTGACTTTCCTTGATATATCTTGGGCTCCCGAATCTTCTTATTCTTCGGGTAGTGGGCCTTCAGTAAACCCCGGGTACTATCTTTGGCAGGCCCATTTGGGATGCCTATGTCAATGGCGTCCCCAGTGAACATGGTTATCGCACAACAAGCAACTTAATAAGAGATAAAGTGCATAATTACATATTCAATACCACAATAGTTTTTAAGCTATTTGTCCCATGAGCTATATATTGCAAAGGTGAATGATGGAATTTTAAAGGTAGCACTCAAGCAATTTACTTTGGAATGGCGGGAAAATACCATGTAGTAGGTAGGTATGGTGGACACAAATGGCATAGTGGTTGGCTCAAGTATTTGGATGCATGAGAAGTATTCCCTCTCGATACAAGGTTTAGGCTAGCAAGGTTGTTTGAAGCAAACACAAGCACGAACTAGTACAGCAAAACTCACATAAAAGACATATTACAAGCATTATAAAACTATACATCGTCTTCCTTGTTGTTCAAACATCTTACTAGAAAATATCTAGACTCTAGAGAAACCACTCATGCAAACCCAAATTTTAACAAGCTCTATGTATTTCCTCACTAATGGGTGCAAGGTATATGATGCAAGAGCTTAAACAAGAGCACAACAATTGCCAAGTATCACATTATTCAAGACATCACACCAATTTCTACATGTAGCATTTTCCAATTCCAACCATATAATAATTTAACGAAGCAGTTTCAACCTTCGCCATGAATATTATGAGCTAAGAACACATATGTTCATACGAACCAGCGGAGCGTGTCTCTCTCCCACACAAGCATTTATTCAAACAAAAACAAGAACAAGAAACATACAGACGCTCCAAGTAAAGTGCATAAGATGTGACGGAATAAAAATATAGTTTCAGGAGAAGGAACCTGATAATGTTGTCGATGAAGAAGGGGATGCCTTGGGCATCCCCAAGCTTAGACGCTTGAGTCTTCTTGATATATGCAGGGGTGAACCACCGGGGCATCCCCAAGCTTAGAGCTTTCACTCTTCTTGATCATAGTATATCATCCTCCTCTCTTGACCCTTGAAAACTTCCTTCACACCAAACTTCTCATAAACTTCATTAGAGGGGTTACTACATAATCAAAAACTCACATGTTCAGAGGTGACACAATCATTCTTAACACTTCTGGACATTGCTCAAAGCTACTGGAAGGTAATGGAACAAAGAAATCCACCCAACACAGCGAAAGAAGCAATGCGAAATAAAAGGCAGAATCTGTCAAAACAGAACAGTCCGTAAAGACGAATTTCTAATAAATACTTCCGTTGCTCAGATCAGAAAACTCAAAACTAATGAAAGTTGCTTACATATCATAGGAACACGCACGTAAATTGGCATATTTTTCTGATTTTTCTACAGAGAAAACAGCCCAGATTCGTGACAGATAGAAATCTGTTTCTGCGCAGAAATCCAAATCTAGTATCAACCTTCGATTAGAGGCTTTACTTGGCACAACAAAACACAAAACTAAGATAAGGAGAGGTTGCTACAGTAGTAAACAACTTCCAAGACACAAAATAAAAACGAATTACTGTAGCAAAATAACACATGGGTTATCTCCCAAGAAGTTCTTTCTTTATAGCCATTAAGATGGGCTCAGCAGTTTTAATAATCCATTCGCGGGAAATAGTATTTGAAGCAAAAGAGAGCTTCAAGAGGCAAATTCAAAACAAATTTAAGTCTAACATGCTTCCTATGAAGAGGAATCTTGTACACAAATGAATTCATGAAGAACAAAGTGACAAGCATAAGAGGATAAAACACGAGTAACTTCAAGATTCTCAACATAAAGAAGGGAAACTTAATATTATTAAGATGCATATAACCATATTTCCCTCTCTCATAATAACTTTCAGTAGCATCATTGATGAAATCCACAATATACCCATCACTTAAAACATTCTTATCATGGTTCATATGCATAGAAGTATCATTAATTTTGGCATAAGAAGAGTTATTCTCATTAATAGTAATTGGAGCAAGATTATTATCAAGAATTTGAACATGGTAAACAAGTTGCATATTAAGAGAATTGTTTTTGGTAACCCAATCATGACTATGACAAGTTTCATAAGGATAGTTAGAACCTATATCATAGCATTCTTTATAATAATCATCAAAGATCGGAGGCACATTGTCATCATTTTCAGAATTAATTTCCCAGAGATTTGCAATATCAAAAGTAGTGTGCTCATTCAAATCATGATTGCTAATGTATGTAAAGGGCATAGGAAGATCATCATATTCAGATTCATTATCACAATAATCATTAGGAGCAACATACTTACGGTTACCTAGCGTTATCTCATTCACGCGGGGATACGCCGTTACCTCTTTCTTTTTATTCTCCTTCTTCTTCTTCTTCTTCTTCTTCTTTCCCTTCTTCTTCTTCTTCTCTTCCTTCTCCTCGTTCCCTTCTTCAGGAGGAAGAGGCTTGAAGGGTGGCTTATCCGCATAACCTGATTTACTTTCAGAAACAATAGAAGAAACTTGGGAGGATCCCTCCTTTTGATTAATTAGTTGAAAACACACAGCGGTCCTATCATATTTTGGCAAGGTGTCATCTTCTAAAATATTTTGTATGTAAGTATTTGTATGGCTATTATCAATGCAATAAGAAAAACACCCATGCAGGACATCATCAATATCAAGATCACTCATATGTAACAAAGAGATTTTTCTCGATAGTTCTTCACACCCCAAAAATAAAGTAAGTTCATCATGCTGATTAGGAGAAATTTCATCATCACAATACAAATTTGCAGCACTCATTGGGTTCAAATTATCATTGGAGGAGCATTGAAAATTAAAATGACCCACTTCATGGCAAACTTCACAAATAAAAGGATAGAGGGCACAAACTTTTTACCAAGATCATCTAGAGCCCTAAACCACTTTCTAGTTTTTTCATTAGCATGATGGATACAATATTCATCTTTGATTTGATTAATTCCACATGGTCTATGTATTCCACAAAAATTAACATGCTTATAGGAAATAGCACTCTTAGGAGTTTGAGCATGCTTATGGCAATAATTAACAACAATTTCATTCTTCATGCAAGCCTCTTTAAAAGGTTCATGATACTTATCAAAATTCTTCTTAGGCAGTTCAAAATGAGAAGCAAAGGATTTATAAAGATTTGCAACAACTTGAGAGTCAAGACCATAAGTAGCACTCATATTTCGAAATTTATCGGTATCCATAAAAGCTTCAATGCATTCATAATCATAATTTATACCTGACTCTTTACCTTTGTCGTTCTCCCATCCTTCAGCGTTGTCCTCAATCCGATCAAGAAGATCCCACCTAGCTTCAACCTCCTTGCTTGTGAAAGATCCCTCCGAACACGCGTCCAGATAGTCCTTGTGTTGTCCTGAAAGCCTCGCATAAAAATTGTTAACAATAACATTACGGGGGAGCTCATGAATGGGACATTTGAGCATTAGTGATTTCAATCTCCCCCACGCTTGAGAAATACTCTCTTCATCACGAGGATAAAAGTTATAAATATAATTCCTATCAATATGCACTTCATGCGGAGGATAAAATTTAGAATAAAAGAAAGATGCAATTTCCTCCCAACCAAGAGAATGTCTATTCTCCAACAATTTATACCAATGCGCCGCTTTACCAGATAGCGAAACAGAGAATAGCTTCTTCCTCACTTCATCCATAGAGATACCTGCACACTTGAATAACCCACATAATTCGTGCAAAAACAGTAAATGATCTCTAGGATGGACAGTTCCATCCCCTTTATAGTGATTGTCCATAACACGTTCAATAATTTTCATAGGTATTTTATACGGAATACTTTCAGCAGGTGGATTCAAATATCAGGAGCATCATTAGCGGTATCGCATATGGGAGATAAAGCATTATCAGAACAAATTTTCTCCCCTAAAGATGGGAAGCTAAAAAGACCACAAAAACTAGCTTCCCCAAGCTTAGACTTCTTCATAGCATTAGCAGTAATTGCATTCATACTAATAACATCGCTACTAGCATGCAAATAAGGTTCCATAGGTTTTTTAATTTTCGAATCAAACAATTCTAAATCAGGAAAAAGACTAAAAAGCTCACCAATTTTTTTGTTGTTTTCCATTATGCCTAACTAGTGTAAACAAGAAACAAAAAGATGCAATTGCAGGATCTAAAGGAAATAGCTTCGAGCACAAACACAATGGCGCCAGAAAAGTACTTTACCTGGAACCGGAGTATGAGTGCCTTTTACCTTTCCTCCCCGGCAACGGCGCCAGAAAAGTGCTTGATGTCTACTTTCCCCCTCCTTTCCTATAGACAGTGTTGGGCCTCCAAGAGCAGAGGTTTGTAGAACAGCAGCAAGTTTTCCCTTAAGTGGATCACCCAAGGTTTATCGAACTCAGGGAGGAAGAGGTCAAAGATATCCCTCTTATGCAACCCTGCAACACAAAGCAAGAAGTCTCTTGTGTCCCCAACACACCTAATAGGTGCACTAGTTCGGCGAAGAGATAGTGAAATACAGGTGGTATGAATATATATGAGCAGTAGCAACGGTGCCAGAAAATAGCTTGCTGGCGTGTAGTTGATGGTGGTAGTATTGCAGCAGTAGTAACGCAGTAAAACAGTAAACAAGCAGTAGTAACTCAGCAGTATTTAGGAACAAGGCCTAGGGATTATACTTTCACTAGTGGACACTCTCAACATTGATCACATAACAGAATAGATAAATGCATACTCTACACTCTTGTTGGATGATGAACGCATTGCGTAGGATTACACGAACCCTCAATGCCGGAGTTAACAAGCTCCACAATTTGTTCATATTTAAGTAACCTTATAGTGTAAGATAGATCAACATAACCAGATAGATCACATCAATACCATCATAATGATAATTAACTCCACAATCTACAAGAGATCATGATCATAGCCTACGACAAGAACCACACGGTGCACACACTAGTCACCTTTACACACGTGCAGGAGGAATAGAACTACTTTAATAACATCACTAGAGTAGCACATAGATGAATTGTGATACAAAACTCATATGAATCTCAATCATGTAAAGCAGCTCATGAGATCATTGTATTGAAGTACATGGAGAGAGATTAACCACATAGCTACCGGTACAGCCCCGAGCCTCGATGGAGAACTACTCCCTCCTCATGGGAGTAGCAGCGGTGATGAAGATGGCGGTGGAGATGGCAGCGGTGTCGATGGAGAAGCCTTCCGGGGGCACTTCCCCGCTCCGGCAGGGTGCCGGAACAGAGTTCTGTCCCCCGAATTGGAGTTTCGCGACGGTGGCGGCGTCCCTGGAGTCTTTCTGGAGTTTCGTCAATTGGTATCGAAGTTTTAGGTCACGACGGCTTAAATAGGCGAAGAATCAGAGTCGGAAGGTCTCTGGGGGGCCCACACTATAGGGGGGCGCGGCCCCCCCCCCTGGCCGCGCCGGGGTGTGGTGTGGGGCCCCCAGGGCTCCCCTCTGGTCCTTCCCGGGTGTTCTGGATGCTTCCGATGAAAATAGGAACTTGGGCGTTGATTTCGTCCGATTCCGAGAATATTTCGTTACTAGCATTTCTGAAACCAAAAACAGCAGAAAACAGCAACTGGCCTCTCGGCATCTCGTCAATAGGTTAGTTCCGGAAAACGCATAAAAATGATATAAAGTGTGAACAAAACATGTTGGTATTGTCATAAAACAAGCATGGAACATCGGAAATTATAGATACGTTGGAGACGTATCAAGGGCCATTCTTTTACTTTCTATGTTGAGTCAGTTTACCTACTTCCTTCCATCTTAGAAGCAAACACTTGTGTTAACTGTGCATTGATTCTTACATACTTGCATGTCTGCATTCATCATACTACTTTGTGTTGACAATATCCATGAGATATGCATGTTGAAAGTTGAAAGCCATCGCTGAAATTTATATCTTCCTTTGTGTTGCTTCGATACCTTTACTTTGAATCTATTGCTTTATGAGTTAACTCTTGTGCAAGACTTTTGATGCTTGTCTTGAAAGTACTCTTCATGAAAAGTTTTGCTATATGTTATCTATTTGTTAGCAACTATAGATCATTGCCTTGAGTCACTTCATTCATTTCATATGCTTTGTAATAGTATGATCAAGGTTATGTAAGTAGCATGTCACTACAGAAATTATTCTTTTTATCGTTTACCTGCTCGGGACGAGCAGGAACTAAGCTTGGGGATGCTGATACATCTCCAACGTATCCATAATTTCTGATGTTCCATGCTTGTTTTATGACAATACTTACATGTTTTGCTTGTAGTTTATGATGATTTCAAGCATTTTCCGGAACTAACCTATTAACAAGATGCCACAGTGCCAGTTCCTGTTTTCTGCTATTTTTGGTTCCAGAAAGGCTGTTCGGGCAATATTCTCGGAATTGGACGAAATCAACGCCAAAGATCTTATTTTTCCTGGAAGGCACCAGAACACCGAAGGAGAGTCGGAGGAGAGCCAGGGGGCCACCAGAAGGGTGGGCCACGCGGGCCAGACCCTGGCCGCGCCCCCCTATGGGGAGGCCACCCTGTCGACCCTCCTGCGCCGCCTCTTCGCCTATATAACCCCTTTCGACCTAAAAACGCAGGACCAATCGACGAAACTCCAGAAAGACTCCAGGGGCGCCGCCGCCATCGCGAAACTCCAATTCGGGGGGACGAACTCTACGTTACGGCACCCTGCCGGGACGGGGAAGTGCCCCCGGAAGCCATCTCCATCAACGCCACCGCCTCCATCATGCTCCGTGAGTAGTTCCCCCATGGACTACGGGTTCTAGCAGTACCTAGTTGGTATTCTCTCCTCCATGTACTTCAATACAATGATCTCATGAGCTGCCTTACATGATTGAGATCCATATGATGTAATCGGTGTTGTGTTTGTTGGGATCTGATGGATGATACATTATGATTAGTCTATCTATAAAGTTTGTGAAGTTATTGTTGCTGTAATCTTGTTATGCTGAATGCTTGTCACTAGGGCCCGAGTGGCATGATCTTAGATTTAAGCTCTATATTATTGCTTAGATTGTTTCTACAAGTTGTATGCACATGTCACCGTCCGGAACCAAAGGCCCCGAAGTGACCGAAATTGGGACAACCGGAGGGGATGGCGGTGATGTGAGGGACACATGTTTTCACGGAGTGTTAATGCTTTGCTCCGGTGCTCTATTAAAAGGAGTACCTTAATATCCAGTAGTTTCCCTTGAGGCCTGATACGTCTCCGACGTATCGATAATTTCTTATGTTCCATGCCACATTATTGATGATATCTACATGTTTTATGCACACTTTATGTCATATTCGTTCATTTTCTGGAACTAACCAATTAACAAGATGCCGAAGAGCCAGTTGCTGTTTTCTGCTGTTTTTGGTTTCGGAAATCCTAGTAACGAAATATTCTCGGAATTGGACGAAATCAACACCCAGGGTCCTATTTTGCCACGAAGCTTCCAGAAGACCGAAGAGGAGACGAAGTGGGGCCACGAGGTGGCCAGACTACAGGGCGGCGCGGCCCAAGCCCTGGCCGCGCCGGCCTGTAGTGTGGGCCCCTCGTGCCGCCTCTTGACCTGACCTTCCGCCTACAAATAGCCTCCGTCGCGAAACCCCCCAGTACCGAGAGCCACGATACGGAAAACCTTACTGAGACGCCGCCGCCGCCAATCCCATCTCGGGGGATTCAGGAGATCGCCTCCGGCACCCTGCCGGAGAGGGGATTCATCTCCCGGAGGACTCTACGCCGCCATGGTCGCCTCCGGAGTGATGTGTGAGTAGTCTACCCCTGGACTATGGGTCCATAGCAGCAGCTAGATGGTTGTCTTCTCCCCATTGTGCTTAATTGTCGGATCTTGTGAGCTGCCTAACATGATCAAGATCATCTATCTGTAATTCTATATGTTGCGTTTGTTGGGATCCGTTGAATAGAGAATACTTGTTATGTTGATTTTCAATTCATGTCTATGTGTTGTTTATGATCTTGCATGCTCTCCGTTACTAGTAGATGCTCTGGCCAAGTAGATGCTTGTAACTCCAAGAGGGAGTATTTATGCTCGATAGTGGGTTCATGTCTCCGTGAATCTGGGGAAGTGATAGAAATCTCTAAGATTATGGATGTGCTATTGCCACTAGGGATAAAACATTGGTGCTATGTTCGAGGATGTAGTCACTGATTACATTACGCGCAATACTTAATGCAATTGTCTGTTGTTAGCAACTTAATACTGGAGGGGGTTCAGATGATAACCTGAAGGTGGACTTTTTAGGCATAGATGCATGCTGGATAGCGGTCTATGTACTTTGTCGTAATGCCCAATTAAATCTCACAATACTCATCATAATATGTATGTGCATGGTCATGCCCTCTTTATTTGTCAATTGCCTAACTGTAATTTGTTCACCCAACATGCTGTTTATCTTATGGGAGAGACACCTCTAGTGAACTGTGGACCCCGGTCCAATTCTCTATACTGAAATACAATCTACTGCAATACTGTTCTACTGTTTTCTGCAAACAAACATCATCCACACTATACATCTAATCCTTTGTTACAGCAAGCCGGTGAGATTGACAACCTCACTGTTTCGTTGGGGCAAAGTACTTTGGTTGTGTTGTGCAGGTTCCATGTTGGCGCCGGAATCTCTGGTGTTGCGCCGCACTACATCCCGCCGCCATCAACCTTCAACGTGCTTCTTGACTCCTACTAGTTCGATTAAACCTTGGTTTCTTACTGAGGGAAACTTGCCGCTGTGCGCATCACACCTTCCTCTTGGGGTTCCCAACGGACGTGTCAACTACACGCATCAAGCAAATTTCTGGCGCCGTTGCCGGGGAGATCAAGACACGCTGCAAGGGGAGTCTCCACATCCCAATCTCTTTACTTTGTTTTTGTCTTGCTTAGTTTTATTTACTACTTTGTTTGCTGCACTAAATCAAAATACAAAAAAATTAGTTGCTAGTTTTACTTTATTTGGTATGTCGTTTGCTATATCAAAAACACACAAAAAATTAGTTACATGCATTTACTTTATCTAGTTTGCTTTATTTACTATTGCTAAAATGGCCACCCCTGAAAATACTAAGTTGTGTGATTTCACAACCACAAATAATAATGATTTCTTATGCACGCCTATTGCTCCACCTGCTACTACAGTAGAATTCTTTGAAATTAAACCTGCTTTACTGAATCTTGTTATGCGAGAGCAATTTTCTGGTGTTAGTTCTGATGATGCTGCTGCCCATCTCAATAATTTTGTTGAATTGTGTGAAATGCAAAAATATAAAGATGTAGATGGTGACATTATAAAATTAAAATTGTTCCCTTTCTCATTAAGAGGAAGAGCTAAAGATTGGTTGCTATCTCTGCCTAAGAATAGTATTGATTCCTGGACTAAATGCAAGGATGTTTTTATTGGTAGATATTATCCCCCTGCTAAAATTATATCTTTTAGGAGTAGCATAATGAATTTTAAACAATTAGATACTGAGCATGTTGCACAAGCATGGGAAAGAATGAAATCTTTGGTTAAAAATTGCCCAACCCATGGACTGACTACTTGGATGATCATCCAAACCTTTTATGCAGGACTGAATTTTTCTTCGTGGAACCTATTGGATTCAGCTGCTGGAGGTACCTTTATGTCCATCACTCTTGGTGAAGCAACAAAGCTTCTTGATAATATGATGATCAACTACTCTGAATGGCACACGGAAAGAGCTCCACAAGGTAAGAAGGTAAATTCTGTCGAAGAAACCTCTTCCTTGAGTGATAAGATTGATGCTATTATGTCTATGCTTGTGAATGATAGGACTAATATTGATCCTAATAATGTTCCATTAGCTTCATTGGTTGCACAAGAAGAACATGTTGATGTAAACTTCATTAAAAATAATAATTTCAACAACAATGCTTATCGGAACAATTCTAGTAACAACTATAGGCCATATCCTTATAATAATGGTAAAGGTTATGCTAATTCTTATGGGAATTCTTACAACAATAATAGGAATTCACCCCTGGACTTGAAGCCATGCTTAAATAATTTATTAGTACACAAACTGCTTTTAACAAATCTGTTGAAGAAAAGCTTGGGAAAATTGATATACTTGCTTCTAAAGTCGATAGTCTTGCTGCTGATGTTGATCTTTTGAAATCGAAAGTTATGCTTAATGAGAATCATCATAATAAAATTGTTACTACAGCAAATGCCATCCAAGTTTGAATTAATGAGAATATAAGATTAATGGCTGAATTGCGTGCTAGGTGGGATAGAGAAGAAAATGAAAAACTAGCTAAAGAGAAGAATGTAGCTAAAGTTTGGACTATTACCACCACTAGTAATGCTAATGCTACACAAGTTGCTGCACCTCCTACTATTACTAATAAAAGAATTGGTGTTAGCAATGTTTCCACTTCTAATGCACAGCGCGAGAAACTGCCTGAAATTGCTAAAACTGCTGAAATTGCTTGTGATAAAACTGCTAAAAAAATTTCCAACCTTGGGGATGATGATCCCATTGCTGTAGCTCATAATGATTTAGATTTTGATGATTGCCACATCTCTGAAGTTATAAAGTTCTTACAAAAACTTGCTAAGAGTCCCATTGCTAGCGCTGTAAACTTGGCTTTCACAAAACATATTACGAATGCTCTCATAAAAGCTAGAGAAGAGAAACTAAAACTTGAAACTTCTATTCCTAGAAAGCTAGAGGATGGTTGGGAACCCATCATTAAGATGAAGATCAAAGATTTTGATTGTAATGCTTTATGTGATCTTGGTGCAAGTATTTCTGTTATGCCTAAGAAAATCTATAATATGCTTGACTTGCCACCGCTGAAAAATTGTTATTTGGATGTTAATCTTGCCGATCATTCTACAAAGAAACCTTTGGGGAAAGTTGATAATGTTCGCATTACCGTTAACAATAACCTTGTCCCCGTTTATTTTGTTGTCTTGGATATTGAATGCAATGCATCTTGTCCCATCATATTGGGAAGACCTTTTCTTCGAACCGTTGGTGCTATCATTGATATGAAGGAAGGTAATATAAAATATCAATTTCCTCTCAAGAAAGGTATGGAACACTTCCCTAGAAAGAGAATGAAGTTACCTTATGATTCTATTATTAGAACAAATTATGATGTTGATGCTTCGTCTCTTGATAATACTTGATACACACTTTCTGCGCCTAGCTGAAAGGCGTTAAAGAAAAGCGCTTATGGGAGACAACCCATGTTTTTACTACAGTACTTTGTTTTTATTTTGTGTCTTGAAAGTTGTTTACTACTATAGCAATCTCTCCTTATCTTAGTTTAGTGTTTTATTGTGCCAAGTAAAGTCGTTGATAGAAAAGTTCATACTAGATTTGGATTACTGCGCAGAAACAGATTTCTTTGCTGTCACGAATCTGGGCAAAATTCTCTGTAGGTAACTCAGAAAATTATTCCAATTTACGTGAGTGATCCTCAGATATGTACGCAACTTTCATTCAATTTGAGCATTTTCATTTGAGCAAGTCTGGTGCCTCGATAAAATTCGTCAATACGAACTGTTCTGTTTTGACAGATTCTGCCTTTTATTTCGCATTGCCTCTTTTGCTATGTTGGATGAATTTATTTGATCCATTAATGTCCAGTAGCTTTATGCAATGTCCAGAAGTGTTAAGAATGATTGTGTCACCTCTGAACATGTTAATTTTTATTGTGCACTAACCCTCTAATGAGTTGTTTCGAGTTTGGTGTGGAGGAAGTTCTCAAGGATCAAGAGAGGAGTAGGATGCAATATGATCAAGGAGAGTGAAAGCTCTAAGCTTGGGGATGCCCCGGTGGTTCACCCCTGCATATTCTAAGAAGACTCAAGCGTCTAAGCTTGGGGATGCCTAAGGCATCCCCTTCTTCATCGACAACATTATCAGGTTCCTCCCCTGAAACTATATTTTTATTCCGTCACATCTTATGTGCTTTGCTTGGAGCGTCGGTTTGTTTTGTTTTTTGTTTTGTTTGAATAAAATGGATCCTAGCATTCACTTTGTGGGAGAGAGACACGCTCCGCTGTAGCATATGGACAAGTATGTCCTTAGGCTCTACTCATAGTATTCATGGCGAAGTTTCTTCTTCGTTAAATTGTTATATGGTTGGAATTGGAAAATGATACATGTAGTAATTTGCTATAATGTCTTGGATAATGTGATACTTGGCAATTGTTGTGCTCATGTTAAGCTCTTGCATCATATGCTTTGCACCCATTAATGAAGAAATACATAGAGCATGCTAAAATTTGGTTTGCATATTTGGTCTCTCTAAGGTCTAGATAATTTCTAGTATTGAGTTTGAACAACAAGGAAGACGGTGTAGAGTCTTATAATGTTTTCAATATGTCTTTTATGTGAGTTTTGCTGCACCGGTTCATCCTTGTGTTTGTTTCAAATAAGCCTTGCTAGCCTAAACCTTGTATCGAGAGGGAATACTTCTCATGCATCCAAAATACTTGAGCCAACCACTATGCCATTTGTGTCCACCATACCTACCTACTACATGGTATTTCTCCGCCATTCCAAAGTATATTGCTTGAGTGCTACCTTTAAATTCCATCATTCACCTTTGCAATATATAGCTCATGGGACAAATAGCTTAAAAACTATTGTGGTATTGAATATGTACTTATGCACTTTATCTCTTATTAAGTTGCTTGTTGTGCGATAACCATGTTTCTGGGGACGCCATCAACTATTCTTTGTTGAATATCATGTGAGTTGCTATGCATGTCCGTCTTGTCTGAAGTAAGAGAGATCTACCACCTTATGGTTAAGCATGCATATTGTTAGAGAGGAACATTGGGCCGCTAACTAAAGCCATGATTCATGGTGGAAGTTTCAGTTTTGGACATATATCCTCAATCTCATATGAGAATAATAATTGTTGCCACATGCTTACGCATTAAAGAGGAGTCCATTATCTGTTGTCCATGTTGTCCCGGTATGGATGTCTAAGTTGAGAATAATCAAAAGCGAGAAATCCAAAATGCGAGCTTTCTCCTTAGACCTTTGTACAGGCGGCATGGAGGTACCCCATTGTGACACTTGGTTAAAACATGTGTATTGCGATGATCCGGTAGTCCAAGCTAATTAGGACAAGGTGCGGGCACTATTAGTATACTATGCATGAGGCTTGCAACTTGTAAGATATAATTTACATGATACATATGCTTTATTACTACCGTTGACAAAATTGTTTCATGTTTTCAAAATCAAAGCTCTAGCACAAATATAGCAATCGATGCTTTCCTCTTTGAAGGACCTTTCTTTTACTTTTATTGTTGAGTCAGTTCACCTATTTCTCTCCACCTCAAGAAGCAAACACTTATGTGAACTGTGCATTGATTCCTACATATTTGCATATTGCACTTGTTATATTACTCTATGTTGACAAATATCCATGAGATATACATGTTACAAGTTGAAAGCAACCGCTGAAACTTAATCTTCCTTTGTGTTGTTTCAATGCTTTTACTTTGAATTATTGCTTTATGAGTTAACTCTTATGCAAGACTTATTGATGCTTGTCTTGAAGTGCTATTCATGAAAAGTCTTTGCTATATGATTCACTTGTTTACTCATGTCATATACATTGTTTTGATCGCTGCATTCACTACATATGCTTTACAAATAGTATGATCAAGGTTATGATGGCATGTCACTCCAGAAATTATCTTTGTTATCGTTTTACCTGCTCGGGACGAGCAGAACTAAGCTTGGGGATGCTGATACGTCTCCGACGTATCGATAATTTCTTATGTTCCATGCCACATTATTGATGATATCTACATGTTTTATGCACACTTTATGTCATATTCGTGCATTTTCTGGAACTAACCTATTAACAAGATGCCGAAGAGCCAGTTGTTGTTTTCTGCTGTTTTTGGTTTCAGAAATCCTAGTAACGAAATATTCTCGGAATTGGACGAAATCAACGCCCAGGGTCCTATTTTGCCACGAAGCTTCCAGAAGACCGAAGAGGAGACGAAGTGGGGCCACGAGGTGGCCAGACTACAGGGCGGCGCGGCCCAAGCCCTGGCCGCGCCGGCCTGTAGTGTGGGCCCCTCGTGCCGCCTCTTGACCTGCCCTTCCGCCTACAAATAGCCTCCGTCGCGAAACCCCCCCAGTACCGAGAGCCACGATACGGAAAACCTTACTGAGACGCCGCCGCCGCCAATCCCATCTCGGGGGATTCAGGAGATCACCTCCGGCACCCTGCCGGAGAGGGGATTCATCTCCCGGAGGACTCTACGCCGCCATGGTCGCCTCCAGAGTGATGTGTGAGTAGTCTACCCCTGGACTATGGGTCCATAGCAGTAGCTAGATGGTTGTCTTCTCCCCATTGTGCTTAATTGTCGGATCTTGTGAGCTGCCTAACATGATCAAGATCATCTATCTGTAATTCTATATGTTGCGTTTGTTGGGATCCGATGAATAGAGAATACTTGTTATGTTGATTATTAATTCATGTCTATGTGTTGTTTATGATTGCATGCTCTCCGTTACTAGTAGATGCTCTGGCCAAGTAGATGCTTTTAACTCCAAGAGGGAGTATTTATGCTCGATAGTGGGTTCATGTCTCCGTGAATCTGGGGAAGTGACAGAAATCTCTAAGATTATGGATGTGCTGTTGCCACTAGGGATAAAACATTGGTGCTATGTTCGAGGATGTAGTCACTGATTACATTACGCGCAATACTTAATGCAATTGTCTGTTGTTAGCAACTTAATAATCGGAGGGTTCGGATGATAACCTGAAGGTGGACTTTTTAGGCA
The DNA here is from genome assembly GCF_019359855.2 of Lolium perenne. Classification (NCBI taxonomy): domain Eukaryota; kingdom Viridiplantae; phylum Streptophyta; class Magnoliopsida; order Poales; family Poaceae; genus Lolium; species Lolium perenne. Next base: position 302,686,049 of record NC_067250.2, on the reverse strand, counting down.
TAGATGAATGCTGGATAGCGGTCTATGTACTTTGTCGTAATGCCCAATTAAATCTCACAATACTCATCATAATATGTATGTGCATGGTCATGCCCTCTTTATTTGTCAATTGCCTAACTGTAATTTGTTCACCCAACATGCTGTTTATCTTATGGGAGAGACACCTCTAGTGAACTGTGGACCCCGGTCCAATTCTCTATACTGAAATACAATATACTGCAATATCGTTTCTATCGTTTCTGCAAACAATCATCATCCACACTATACATCTAATCCTTTGTTATAGCAAGCTGGTGAGATTGATAACCTCACTGTTTCGTTGGGGCAAAGTACTTTGGTTGTGTTGTGCAGGTTCCACGTTGGCGCCGGAATCTCTGGTGTTGCGCCGCACTACATCCCGCCGCCATCAACTTTCAACGTGCTTCTTGACTCCTACTGGTTCGATTAAACCTTGGTTTCTTACTGAGGGAAACTTGCCGCTGTGCGGATCACACCTTCCTCTTGGGGTTCCCAACGGATGTGTCAACTACACGCATCAAGGCCCGGCTGCCACCGGCTGGTAGGACAAAAGATGTTGTGCAAGTTTCTCATTGCGAGCACGTACGACTATATTGGAAAACATGCCTACATAATTAATAATCTTGATATTCTATCTTAATGCTTTGATTCCTATCAATTGCCCAACTGTAATTTGTTCACCCAACACTTGTTACTTGTTATTGGAGAGTTGCCACAAGTGTAGATCGCTGGGAACCCCGGTCCATCTCTCATCATTATATACTCGTTCTACATGTCATTGGAAGTAGTATCAACTATCTTCTGGTGCCATTGCTCTCATATTGCTATTGATGCTGCTGTGTTACTGTTACTACTGCTCTCATATTACTGCTACTTTCACATCACCCCTGTTGCTAGTGCTTTTCCAGGTGCAGCTGAATTGACAACTCAGTTGTTAAGGCTTATAAGTATTCTTTACCTCCCCTTGTGTCGAATCAATAAATTTGGGTTATACTACCCTCGAAGACTGCTGCGATCCCTTATACTTGTGGGTTATCAGTGCGCCTGGCCCATTAGGGATATGCTGCACCCCGTCGGCTCAGGTTTCCCCCTCGGGGTCATGGGCCCATGGGTGGACCCTCCGGAACCTTCTAGAAGCTTCCCGGTCTTCCACCAGAAAAATCCTGAACTTTTCGGAACCCCGAGAAATAACTGGCCTTATATGAATCTTATTCTCTGGACCATTCCGGACCTCCTCATGATGTCCTAGATTCCATCTGAGACTCCGAATAATATTTGGTCTCCAACTCATATTCCATATCTACTATATGACATCGAACCTTAAGTGTGTCACCATACAGTTCCTGAACTATGCAGACATGATCAAGACTCCTCTCCGATCAATAACCAATAGCGGGATCTGGAGATCCATAATGGCTCCCACATATTCAATGATAACTTAGTGATCGAAATAACTATTTACATACGATACCGATTCCCTTTGTCGCGCGATACTTTACTTATCTGAGGTTCGATCATCGGTATCTTTATACCTAGTTCAACCTCGTTACCGATAAGTACTCTTTACTCGTACTGTCTTTTTGTTGTGAAAGTACTCATACTGTCGTATGTCATCCCTTGTGACCTTGTCACATGCTTGCCACATGCTTGCAAGCTAATTCGATGAAATTCTATCGAGAGGGCCCAGAGCATATCTATCCGTCATCAGGATGGACAAACACCACTCTTGATCCATATGGTTCAACTCATACTTTCCGAATACTTAATCCCATTGTTATGACCACCCATTTACAAAGTGGTGTTTGATGTAATCAAAGTACCCATCCGGTGTAAGTGATTTACATGATCTCATGGTCGAAGGATTAGGTTACTACGTATCGAAAGCTTATAGCAAGATGAACTTAATGACTTGATCTTATGCTACACTTATTATGGTTGTGTGTCCATTATATCATTCTCCTAACGACATAACATTGTTATTAACACCATCCAATGTTCATGATCTGGAAACGATGATCATCTATTAATCAACATGCTAGTTTAATAAGAGGCTTACTAGGGACTCTTTTATGTTTACAGAATACACAAGTATTAATGTTTCCGGTTAATACAATTATAGCATGGGATGCAAATATTTATCATAAGCACAAAGATATAATAATAACCACTTTAGTATTGGCTCTTGGGCATATCTCTAAAAAGGGATCCCTCATGCGGCGGATCCGACGGAGTTTCCCCCTCCAATCTTTACTGGTTCTGGCTCTATTTTGGTGTTTATGTGGCGCTCTCCTCGAGGAAGTCTCGATGGTCATTTATATATAGGTTTTTAGGTCAGACGGAGTCCGTAGTTGAAAGAATTAAGCGAATTGGATGATCGAGGAGGGAAAGAGCATGGGTAGCGCGCCCAACCCAACTGGGCGCGCCACATGGGCTCTTTTGGCCCTCCTGGTCCTTCTCGTGATCCCCAAGTGCTCAAGATGCTTCTCTTGATAAAATATTGACATCTCGAGAATCCTTGCTTTATTTGACTTCGTTTAGGTCCCGGAAAGTTAAAATACACAAAACTGAGTATTCCTTTCCTACAGGGTTATAACCAAAATAAAGGTGATCATTGGTAAATCCACAAAATTCAATATAAAACATGGATATAACATCATATATGTTGCAAATATGTGGAATATATGTCAAAAAAGTATAAAGTTCATGCATGCACTTTGGATGCATCAACATCCCCAAGCTTAACTTATGCTCGTCCTCGAGCATATTGGTGACAAAACTAACATGGAATTTGGAGTTTGTTACTTTTCTTCTTTTTCATTGTCACACAAAGTTCAATCTTTAAAGAATAGTAAGAATCAAGTGAGCTATAAAGTGGTGTCTTTTACATTCTACAAAATATGCCCAATAATAAGTGGTCTTGTGTTCAAAGTTCAAACAAGAAAAAATTATTACAGACCATCAAGCATACTTAGATGTACCTATAGAATTGTTGGAAGACTCTTCAATAACATAAAGTGAGCATGGAACACATGTGCTAGTCCTGCAATTAAAATAAAAGATATTTGAGAGCATAATATAAAGTTTTGGGATATCTAGTTCATGTCAACAGTAATCATAAGGATGGGGTTCCAACATCTTTTTTTGCAAAATTCATATGGCTTATGTGTTTTACCCCTGACAAGTTGAATATTTCATGCCCCTTCATCATGATTACCCACACCACATGGTACCCAACATAGGATCAATTAAGTGGTTTTGTCATTGTAAACATATAGCTTCCTCAAGAGCGTCAACTGAGGTACCCCTCACCCCTTGGTATCAGAAGTCCCTTTTTAACGGGCCTTATCCATACTTTAGATGAAAACACAATATACAAATGAATCACCTCAGCACTTGCTTTTATTTTATATTTGCGTAGCTTTTTATAAAAAAGCTTCACAGAATGTTCATGATGTAAACTTCCACCATGATGCATAGCATGGCTTTGGTTAGAGGCCCATGCATCTCTTTCATTATATACATACTCTAGAATCCTTTGTGTGTTCCATTTTATTTCACATTGATGAGCATCCATAGCCAAAATAACATAATATAAACTAAGAGTGCAATGTTTGAAAGCTTTCTCCAAAATAACATGGTTAAGCTAACAAACAACTTATAAAATGTTAAACACGTAACTTACATAGTGGTGTCACCTCATGCCCTACTTTCTAATGAGCTTTAAACTACACAAAATAAATATTTTGAAGTAACTGGAGACATAACACACATATTATAGTTTGAGTATTAAGTGCCACATAGGTAGGTATGGTGGGTGTTTGGTTTGTGGTGTTCGAATACAGGTCTTAGCTTCTTTGAAAATTTTGGGCTAGCAAAAACATCTATAAGCATGGCACAATATCCTTAGTCCAAATCATTTATTATCAAACAATGTTCCTTAGTATTAAACATCAATGCATATTGATGCCTGTAAAATGCATACATGAACTTTGTAGTTTATTGACATATATTTCCACATATTTGCAACATATATGATGTTATATCAATGTTTTATATTGATTTTGGGGGATTTACTAATGATCCTTGATATGTCGCAAACGTATCTATAATTTTTGATGCTCCATGCATGTTTTACACCAATTCCAATATGTTTTGTTTACACTTCGTGACACTTTTATGCATTTTCTGGCACTAACCTATTAACAATATGTCACAGTGCCAGTTCCCTGTTTTCTGCTATTTTGCATTTCAAAAACGTTGTACAGGAAATAGTCTCGGAATTGGACGAAACAAAAGCCGAAGTTGCTATTTTACCGAAACAAATACGGAGTCCAGAGGGGGGTCGAAGATGTGGCGCAGGGTGGCCAGACCACACCTAGGCGCAGCCTGGCCTTGGCCCGTGCCTAGGGGTGTTGTGGGGCCACCTGGCACCCACCGACCTCGCCCTTATGCCTATAAATTTCCTTCAACACGAAAACCCTGAAAAATACAGCATCCGTCCATGAAAAATTCCGTCGCCGCCGCCATCGTCCAGACAAGTTTCGAGGGTCAGAAGTTCCTATTCCGGCACCCTGCTGGGACGGGGATTAACCCCGGAGCCATCTCCATCGACTCCACCGCCTCCACTTCGACTCCATGACGATTTGTGAGTAGTCCCCCCCTAGACTACGAGTTCTCGGATGTAGCTAGTTGGTACTCTCTCTCCCATGTACTTCAATACAATGATCTCATGAGTTGCCTTACATGATTGAGATCCATATGATGTAATTGATGTTGTGTTTGTTTGGATCCGATAAATTATGTAATTGTGATCAGATTGTTCATCATATTATCATACTATTGTTATTTAAAATCTTGCATGCTCTCCGATACTTGTAGTTTGTGGCACCCCCGGGATAAGGGTTAGACAAATACCAGATCTTCGTCCGACATAAGTCTAACCTTGAGCTCGAGAGACTACAGTGAGAGAATCGGTAACACAACAATGACTCTACGACTCAAGAAGTAAAACAAGCTCATAACTGAGCAAAGAACCGAAGTATTACAAGCAGAGGTCACTGACCTGACATTACATCAATCAATGGAAGCGAAGTTATGCTATTAGACATAGCAAGGTAGCAAAAGGCCTAAGAGGCCAGAAGCATAACGGCGACGTCCCAACCCATAGATTCCAGGCTGCCACCTGGGAACCCCAAGCTACTTGTCGATGTCGACTTAGAAATCACCATCTGTTGGAGCGACTTCGTCTGAAACAAAAGCATGCAAAGCTGAGTACAGGGACTCAGCAAGACTTAGTACAACCTTTTAGAAAAGCGGGTATGCGGGCTTTCTGTGGAGCTTCTTTTGCGTAAAGCCAGTTTTCCTTTGTAAGACAAGAGAGAGGAGAAGCTCGACTACTCAGAACCTTTAAATAGGGATAAGAGAGCGACATCTCTATCTATATTGATCATCATATTGTATCCACCAATCTTCATCATCTTGAACCACTATCCTCGGATCACCCCCTCAACACCCGGAGAAGGTATCCGTAAACACACATTGTTTGCCAAGTTTTACGAGTAGGTTCATGTTCTCTATGATCTCCACGCCCGTTCCCAAGTCGCCCGTAACCGTGGACACGGCTTTTAGAAAATATTCATAACCCTATAGGGGTGCACAACTTTACCCACACGTACCAGCCGACTCTTAATGCCAGATCATAAGCTCTCTTCCTTGGAAAGCCGACAGAGGGAGGCTGACCACGGCCTTTACCTTGATGTCGCCTAGACCATGAGTCACGCGATAAGATTGTTCCGCCGTAACGGGTCAAGTCCCGAAGTCGGTCCTTAAGGATGTGAGCCGAGGTGGGTTTCACCAGAGGCCGCAACCCCCAGCCACCACGACCACGCTTACCTACCTTTTATGATATGCACCTTTTCACAAATGTTTTCAATGCATATGTCCAAATAACACGCAGACTATGTGACTCATGGAATCGACTAGGAAAGTTAGTGAGTCGAGAGGGTACCATAATAGGGCCTCGTGTGGTTGTACGCTCGGTCTTGGTTCAAGAGGCGAGAACTCGGTTCCTAGGGTCAGCAGAAACGAAATAGCCCACCCCATCCCAATGTGGCCTCTCGTCTGAGCCTTTAATCATGTTTATCAACATCTCTATACTTACAACGTCAACCTGTCATGCTAGTTTCATTTCATTGTATGGCTCCAGTCCGAAGACCGGAGTAAAAAGCATAACAAACAAAGCATGGCTAAGCATAAAGAGATAAAGGCTCTAGCGACGCACACATGCCAAACCTAGGTATGCTAGGAGCAGTGTGGATCAGGATATTAAGGCTACAAGGTTGAAACATGCGATAGATAGGGTAACTCTACGTATCGATAAAAGACAATTGAATCATATGCGATATGTAGGAACCCGAGTAAAAACATTTGTGAAATTTATATGAACCAGGCTAGGGCTTGCCTTTGTCCCTGTCAAAGAATATGGATCGCCATAGCTCTTGGGCTTGACTTGATCATTGGAGAATAGGAATTGATCATCAGTGTTGTTGATCTTCGTCGTCTCAGACTCGTGCTTTATCGGTCGCGAAGAAGCAAATACTATAAATAGAGAAATAACATTCAATACATGGCATCGATGCAATGCGCATAAAAAGATGATGATATGACACGTTAAAGTTATTGAACCTAACCCTAATACATCATTGTCAAATTAAATGAAATTTGAATGCATAAAACATTGCATTTCAATGACTTCCATAAAAAGGTATTTGGTTATTCTAACAAAATTGGTAATTGAATTTGTTCAAATATGCATGATGATAACTTACATAGGTAGGTTTCACTTTTCTGAACATTTTGACATATTACACACATTTTTCTAATTTAAAATGAAATACTTATTGAATTTACCAGTTTTATTCAATTTCAGAAAAAGAATTGCAGAAAAAGAAAAAGGCTGGCGGACGTCGTTATGACGTCATCCATGGGAGGGGACTTTTGGGTGGCGGCGTCGCCTCGTTTTAGTCGCCGGAGCTTGTCCGGCGACAAGGCCGAACGGCAGCGGGCACAGGCGCGTGTGGCGGTGGCGTTCCAGGGCGAGAGGGGGAGCGCTGAGGGGCTCAGGAGGACGGCCAGCTCACCTTGGAGCTTATGAAGGTGACGGCGAGCGCGGGAAAGGTCCACAGCGAGCTAATCGACGTCAACGAGCTTCAGCCGGAGGCGGAGAAGACGCAGACGGGGAGTCGATTCTGAGCATCCCTGCTCGATTCCTTCAGCGTAGAGGTTGCTAGAGACGAGGCGGAGCCAAGGGCGACCTCAATGGAGCTCGGGGTGGCGCATAACGCCGGGAATCGAAGATGGCCGAAGCTACTGGGAGCACTTAGGGTTTCATATACAGAGGGATTTCCCGGGGAGAGAGAGGGGAGATACAGGGATGAGGGAGGCGTCGGCGTTGTGGTCTTATCCTCCCAGGGGAGGGCGGCGCGGCGAGCATCTCCCCGCTGGGACCCACGGCCAGAGTGGCGGCACGCAGCAGCGTGCTTGTCTGCCGAGGAAGACAAAGGGGTTTTTTTTAGAAAACCCCCTTGTTTTGGGGGAAAACCACGAAATATTAAAAACAGCACCATTTTAAAACTATTTGCCCATTTTGCAACCTTCTCAAGATTGAAATAAGTCTTAATTTTAGGGTTAAAATTAAGGGTCTTTCCTAAACCATTTTGGAAAAGTCCCCACATTAGTTTTAAAGTTTTCAAAGCATTTGAACCCATTTCAAAATAGAGGAAGATTTGCATATTGTTAGGGTTTCCACTTCATTAAAAGTGTGAATTTTTCTTAATGCAATTTAGATGATGCTCATGATGCACAAACATCCTAATTAGGGTTTAGCAAAACAGGGATGTTACATAGTTACCTTGATCAAGTAGTTGCTTGTATCTCCAAGAGGGAGTACTTATGCTCGATAGTGGCTTCATGCCTCTAGTTTTCTTGAAGAGTGAAAATAACTTCTAAGATTGTAGATGTACTATTGCTACTAGGGAGAAAATAACAATATTTTATCTAAGGATAATTATATTTTTTACTTTACACACATTGCTTAATGCGATAATCTTTTTTCTTGCAACTTAATACTGAAAGGGGTTCGGATGATAACTTCAAGGTGGATTATTAGCCATAGACACAGTTGGATTACGGTCTATGTATTATGTTGTAACGCCCAATTAAATACTACAGTAAAATTTATCTTATCATAGCATGCATTGTCATGCCCTCACAATTATCAATTGTCCATCTGTAATTTGTTCACCCAACACATGTTAGTTGGAGAGTTACCACTAGTGTAGATAGCTGAGAATCCCGGTCCTTATTTCATCATCATTGCTCTACAGTCAACTACGCACTGGAATATTTTCATGTGCCAAGTCATCTGTGTTAGTGCTACTGCTGTTGTGTTACTATTGCCATTGCTCTCATATCTGCTTTCACATCACCCCTGTTACTAGTGCTTTTCCAGGTGTAGCTGAATTGATAACTCCGTTGTTAAGGCTTAAAAGTATTCTTTACCACCCCTTGTATCAAATCAATAATTTTGGGTTTTACTTCCCTCGAGAAAGGTTGCGATTTCCTATACTTGTGGGTCATTAAGACTATTTTCTAGCGCCTTTGCCGGGGAGGCATAGCTCTACTCATAAGTTCACCTCGGGAGTACACTTTACATGTCTCTCTGTTTTTATTTATTTTATTTGGCCTTGTCTAGTTTATTTTTGCTTAGTTTATTTCTGTTTAGTTGTGTTTTTTTAGTTTATTTTTTTCTAGTTTATTATTGCCTTGTTTTATTTTTCTTATATACCCGAAAATTCATAAAAAGTTGAAAAATCGAAAATCTAAAAAACTGTTGTTAACGAAGAACACGCTAGACCCTCTATGGAACATTTTATAAGTAAAGAGAATCATATAAGGGTAAAGTCATGAGAGGCGTGTTAAAAAGGTTGGATCAAATTGCTGAAATTTTGCTTAAACGACATGATATAAATTACTAAACATCTTAAATTCCAATATGGCTTTAGTAAAGAAGTTTTGATTATGAACTATCCTTGGAATAACTATATTCATCTTGGGTTTATAGAAGTAGAACAATTTGTTTTATTTATGGGAGCTTCTGAAATAGAATCCTTCATGTCTAAAAATTATGAAACCTATGTTGCTTGTAAAGACCTTAAACATCTGGTCTCTTCTATACTTGATTATTTCATAGAAAATTTCAGCAATAATTATTATACCATTGATTATAAAGAGAGACTCAGTCATGCACAAGAATGTATCCACAATTTGAAGGAACCTATGGAAGAAGAAATGGCTGAACCTGAAAGATCATTAGATGAAAAAGAGGAGGAGAGTGAAAGGAGGAAGAATGGATTAGCTACCCATGACTCTATTTGTCACTTATACTATTTGATTGTCCCCCATGCTTACCATAGGAGGATGAATGTATGTTCATGTGGATTCTCTTGAAATATCTACTATGACTAAAACTTGTGATAATAATTATGCTCCTGTTATCTATGATAATCCATGCTATTTTGATAAATTTTATGATAATCCTTTAGTTGTGCCTAACTTCGAAATGCATGGTACTAAAGAGTTTTGCTTAGAAAATGTTTATGATAAAGCTCTAGATGATGGTCCTATATTGGTTGATAATATTAATTGTAATAATATTTAAAATGAGATTGGAGGGGTCGTGACTTTATCTTTGAGCCCCATATCTCCTGAGAATGATCAATCATCTTGTTATAAAATTGTTAAAAGTGGGTTTGAATGTTTTAATTCCACTCTTTTTGAGCTTGATAAAAATCATGTGTTCGTACATCATGAAAAGCACGCTTTATGTGATAGTTATTGTTGAGTTCATTCATGATACTACTCAAAATTATTATGATAGAGAAAAATATGGTTGTAGAAGTTTTCATGGTACTAAAACACATCTCTATATGCTGAAAGTTTTGAAGTTATTCTTGTTTTATCTTCCTATGCTTGTCACTTTGTTCCTTGTGAATTTATTTGTGTACTAGACTACTATGCATAGGAAGTGAGTTAGACTTAAATGTGTATTGAATTTTCTCCTTGATGCTCTCTTTTGCTTCAATTCATATTTCTTATGTGAGCATCCTCTCAAATTACCGAGCCTAGCTAAAAGGTGTTAAAGAAAAACAGTTATGGGAGACAAACCATTATTTTATTTCTGTAATTTTTATTTTATGTTGAGTCTTGGAAGTTATTACCTCTGTAATAACCTCTTCTTATCATTTTTATTTCATTTTTGTGCCAATAATAGCCTCTAATAGGAAGAAAGTAAGATTTGGGGAAGTTGGTCTCCAGAAACATATTCTGTGTTGTTACCATAAATAGTCGTACACCCAGCAAGAACGTAATTTTGAGATTCCAATTTTTAAGCATATGCCCCGGGTTATTATCTAACTTTCATTAGTTTTGCACTTTTCGATCTGAGCAACAGAGGATTTTCGAAAAAATTGATCTTTACCTACTGTTCTGTTTTGACAGATTTCTGCCACTATTTGCATTTGCCCCTTATTCTCTTTCTTTTTGAGTTCTTTTGAGAGAAAGAGATTTTTGAAAGATTTGCTACAGTAGCTAATATTTTAATGTATATTTGATATATGTTAGAACTGAACCCAAGTGGATTTGTTATTTTGATTGCACTAATGCTGCTAATAAGAATTATGTAAAGTTTTGTATGAAGGAAGTTTTCAAGTATAGGGAGAGAAGAATGATGTAATGAGAGGAAGGATGGACAAAAGCTCAAGCTTGGGGATGCCCCTGTCACCCCAACAAATATCCAAGAGGTACAAATGTCAAAGCTTGGGGATTCCCAAGGCATCCCCTTCTTCATCAACAAAAATATCAGGTCATCTTTCAACACACTATATTTTTATTACTTCATATACTATGTGTTGTTCTTGGAGCATCTATATTGTTATTTTTAGTTTTCTTCTGTGTTGTTTGTTGTAGAATATGGTTGGACCCCAACATATTTGTTTTGGAGAGAGACACACTCCATTTTCATTACATAGAACACTCTAGTTTTCACGCTTATTGTTTAGCTCTAGTACTACGAGTGTTCTCTATTTGCTTTGCGAGTGTTCTCTATTTGCTAGTACTACGTTTAGCTTTGGTTTTCCACTCTTATTTTATTCTTGTTGTTTCTTCGTGTTTTTCTGTGTGAGGTTATTGAGATTTTCTAGCTTTATAGCAAGCCCAAGTTCATCAAAAAACAGAATTCGTGTGCATATTCTATTGCGTTTTCGAGTTTGGACGTTTTATCGGTTTATCTTTTTAGATAAGATAAACCTTTCATTTCGATTTTCTTAATTCGTTGTTGGACCATCATGTTTCTATGCACAATGTTGAAGAGCTCGTTGTCCTGCTTCCAATGAGCACAAGATCATCGAAGCCGTATCACTGCACCTTCCCACTCGTTCTCCACCGTTTCCCACCTCCGTTCCTTGCGTCGCCTCAACCTATAAAGCCCGTTTCCACCGCTCTAACACCACACTCGCCGCCATCGCACTCCACCACTACCTCCACATCAAAGCCGTTGCACTCCATCTTAGGTTTTCTCTTTTCAGAAAGTATGCAATGTCAAAACAATGGCTTCAACAATGCCATTGCTAGGCACAACCAATTAAGGTCATAACTTAGATTTTCACCTTGGAACATAAGACTTTGTACTCCTCCTGTGTTGCTGCCCCCACTTGCCGATGCCGCTGCTACAAGTCATGAATAACCAAGCAAGTTCCTCATCACCCCAAATACTTGATACACCATTACTGGACCTCAGAATCTCAAACATCATGACAATCTCCACCACTGAATTCACCTTTGGACTCGAAATACATGCCCTATGATGGCAAAAAATAGTGAAGCTTTGTGTCTCGCCCTCGTGGAACCGTACGACGAGAAAATGGGATTCACACGACCAAATCTCATCTGATCCAGCAATCTATAGGCATCACACACCCAACAGAGATCGACGTATAGCCTCCCAGAACTCGTCACCGACCAGATCAAAGAGGGCAGGCAACAAGTAGAACACGGTCATGGCGCAAGAAGAACCCTAGGGCAGCTTCCTTATTCGAGCACACCAGCACGCCCCATGCCACCGCTCGAAGTAGGAAAGGAGGAGGCAGCCGAAGAAGTATCCACAAAATCCATCCATGGCAGTTTGCCAGAAGCTCAGATCGGGCCCTAAGACCCAGATCCTTGACCCGTCGCCGCGCCACCAGAGTATCTTGATGGAGCTTCCCGCTGTCCGCCGCCAAATCATCGCCCTGGCTTCAGGCCCAGCCATCAAGGCCACGTCGCCTAGTACAGCAGCTGCCGCCCACCACGGCTCGTGGATCCACCGCCACGTTACCCTCTCCTCCCCACCGTCCTTTGCCGAGACGGGTCTCATATACGACTATATCGAGTGTAAAATAAGATATGATAACGGATCAAGATACTTACAGCAAAAGTACGCTGTTTTTCCTTTTTTTTTCGAAAACAGAGATGTCCCGGCTAGTTACCCTACATACATATGCTGATCAATTCACTCAGGTTAGATACATTGACACTGCTATGACCTATGAATGATGTAAAAAGGAAAATACTGCCGTAAATTCAGACACATGCTGATCAACTCATTCAGGTCAGATATATCAACTGTGCCATGAATGATGCTAGGAGGAAATACTGCCGTAAATTCATATGAACCAGCGTGACATATGTAGGGTCCTCATGAAAACCATACAGGAATCATGTGTGGCAAAACGGGACCCAAATCTGACAAAACACTGCCATCTACTCCTTGTCAACTGCATGGCCTTTGAACGTACGCCTGATCCTAGGTTGCAAGCCCGTAACTACTGAGCTGCTAGTAGTAAGTTTTAGCTAGATAACAATAAAGGTTTTAACTAGATTCAGTTTAGTAGCACTAATAATTAACTTCCGGCTCCTTCCGTCAGTCTGTCATCTCCTTCTCCTCAACCTGCAAATAAGGAAAAGAACAATTAATGGGCAGCACTAGTCAGGACTCAGGACGCAGATTGATCGCCAAAAATGTTACCACTGGTAGTGTGTTCATACTTCATAGACACGACCTTAATTACCACTGTTGAGATACATATCCTTGTATATCCGGATGTGTATATATCTTCTGTAGTTATGTATAGCGATACATATCTTTGTATTGATTATTGGGCCCGGCTCCTTCCTTGTATAGTCGAGGACATGGCCTATATATGTAACGCCATATGCACCCAATCAATACATTGTGAGTTGCATCCTTCTCTATATGGTATCAGACACCTACCGTTCCTAACCTAGCCGCCGCGCCCCTCTCTCCCCGCGCGCCGCCCACCCTCCAACCCTAGCGCCGCCGCCCTTGTGCCGCCGCCGCGTGTGCCCCTCCTCACGCCGCGCCGCTGCCGCACCTGCAGCCGCCGCCGCGCCTCCCTCCCCAACCCCGCACCGTCGCCATCCCCCCCCGCGCGCGTCATCATGTCATTGGTCTCCAACGACAGCCACCCCTTCGCCTACAACCCATGGACGGGGCTCATCCACGCCTACAACATGCCGGTGCCACGCCCGCCGACTCACCAGGTGCACTTCACCGCGACGGCGCCCTACGCCCTACGCCCCGGCCTTCACCGCCACGCCGTCGTCCTACGCCTCGGCCTACCACGCCGCGCCCGCACCTGGCTCTTACGCCGGTGGCGGCAACTGGTTTATGGACACGGGCGCCTCGTCTCACATGGCCGCTCACCCGGGTAACCTTTCCCATTCCTTTCCCACTTCCACCGAGTCTCGCATCATTGTCGGTAACGGCGCCGGTCTTCCTATTTCTCACATTGGTTCTGCTAATTTTCCATCTACTTCTAAACCACTGTCTCTCAATAATAAGTCCTTGTGTCACCCCAGCTTATTCGGAATTTAGTCTCTGTTAAAACTCTTTCTCGTGACAACTCTGTGACTGTTGAATTTGATGCTTTTGGTTTTTCTGTTAAGGACGCCCGCACCCGGATGGTCCTCCATCGATGTGAGAGCCCCGGCGATCTGTATCCGGTGATGTCGCCTTCCGCCCCCGGTGCCGCACCTCGTGCTCTCTCCGCAGGCGTTGATCTTTGGCATGCTCGTCTTGGACATCCCAGTGCCAACACGCTTCACCAAATAATGAGGGGTTTTTCGTTTTCATCTACTAAACAGTCTTCACATAGTTGTGAAGCGTGTCGTCTTGGTAAACACGTTCGTCTTCCTTTTAGTCAGTCTTCCACTGTTGCGTCTTTTCCTTTTGAGTTAATTCATAGTGATGTATGGACCTCTCCAATCTCGAGTAATTCTGGTCTTCTTTATTACCTAGTTATTCTTGATGATTTTTCTCATTTTGTGTGGACGTTTCCCCTCCGTAAAAAGTCCGATGTCGCCACCACTCTCACAGCCTTCTACGCCTATGTTTCCACCCAGTTCGGTCGCCCCATCCACGCCCTACAAACTGACAACGGAAAAGAGTTTGACAATGTCGACGTCCGCACCCTACTCTCCTCTCACGGCACTATTTTCCGTCTAACCTGTCCATACACGTCCCAACAAAACGGCCGCGCCGAGCGTATCCTCCGCACCCTCAACCATCGCCAAGACACTCCTATTCCACAGCCATGTTCCCCCCACCTTTTGGCCTGACGCCTTAGCCACCGCCACCCTCCTTGTCAACCTTCGTCCGTGTCGTCCCCGTTGGAACTATGCACCTCATCACCTCCTTTACGGTTCCCCTCCATCCTACGACGGTCTTCGGATTTTCGGTTGTCGTTGTTATCCTAGTATCGCCGCCACCACTCCTCATAAACTCGCCCCTCGTTCTGTTCCGTGTGTTTTCCTCGGTTACCCGGCTAACACCAAAGGCTACCGCTGCTATGATCCGGTTCCTCACCGCGTCATCACTTCCCGGCACGTGTACTTTGATGAGCATTGCTTTCCTTTTGCACAAAGACAGGTGGTCGCCACTCCACCTTCGACTACTGATGGTCCCCGGCGTCGACCCCCTGCAGGTCCGCCGGCTGCAGTGCCCTCGAGCTCGGACTCGGGCACTGCCTCGTTGTTCTCCGCCGCGCCCTTGAGCTCTGTCTCGGGCGCTGCCTCGCCACCCTCTGGGTCACCCTCGAGCCATGTCTCGGGTGACCCCACGCCGACACCCGCGCCGACACCTGCGCCGACGCCCACCTCGACGCCGCCTGCATCGCCCTCGAGCCTCAGCTCGGGCGCCGCGCCGTCTTCGCTGGGCGACGCCCCTTCGCCGGGTTCATCCGCCTTGACGCCGCTTGCGTCACCCTCGATCCTCTGCTCAGGCGCCGCACCGTCCTCGTCGGGCGACGCCTCGCCTCCGGCTCCGCCGCCGCCTCCTCCGCCGCCGGCCACGGGGCCCCTCACGCGCGCCCGTGCAGGGATTCGCGTCCCGAGCACGCGGTACCCCTCGGACGAGTACGTCTGCACCGCGTCGACTTCCGCGCCTTCAGCATCCACGCCATCGCCCCTGCCCGCCTCTGCCCGGGCTGCTCTCCGCGACCCGCAGTGGCTTGCGGCCATGCTGGACGAGTTCGACGCCCTGCAGCGGAACCAGACATGGACGCTTGTTCCCCGATCCCCTCACGCCAACATCATCACCGGGAAGTGGGTCTTCAAGCACAAGTTCCATCCGGACGGTACTCTCGACCGTCACAAGGCGCGGTGGGTGGTTCGTGGCTTTCGCCAGCGTGCCGGCGTTGACTTCACTAACACCTTCGCCCCGGTTGTCAAGCCCGGGACGATCCGCACCGTCCTTCAGCTCGCGGTCTCCCGTGCGTGGCCCGTGCACCAGATGGACGTCTCCAACGTCTTTCTTCACAACCATCTCGAGGAGCAGGTCTTCTGCCAGCAGCCCACGGGTTTCATCGATAGCGCCCACCCCGACCATGTGTGCCTGCTCTCGCGCTCGTTATACGGGCTCAAGCAGGCCCCACGCGCCTGGTACCAGCGCATCGCAGCGTTTCTTCACCAACTCGGCTTCCGCTCCACCCGCTCTGATGCCTCGCTGTTTGTGTACAACAATGGTGCCACCACCGCGTACCTTCTGCTCTACGTCGACAACATCATCTTGACGGCCAGCTCCACGGACCTCCTGCGACAAATCACCGAGCGTCTTCGCGCTGAGTTTGCCCTCAAGGACTTGGGGCCCCTGCACTACTTCCTCGACATCGAGGTCGTACGTCGCACCGACGGCTTCTTACTTCATCAGCGCAAGTACGCCCACGAGCTCCTGGACCGCGCCGGTATGCTTAATTGCAAACCCGCGGCCACGCCTGTCGACACGAAGTCCAAGCTCTCCGCCACGGATGGTTCGTTGGCCACGGATGCGTCATTTTATCGCTCCATCGTTGGTGCCCTGCAGTACCTCACCTTGACCCGCCCCGAGCTGCAGTATGCTGTCCAGCAGGTGTGCCTTCACATGCATGCTCCGCGGGATCCTCATTGGGCTGCGGTCAAGCGAATCCTCCGCTACATTCGTGGCACCATGGACTTCGGCCTCTCCCTCCACGCCTCCACCGCCACGGACATCGTCGCCTACTCGGACGCCGATTGGGCAGGCTGCCCCGACACGCGCCGCTCCACGTCTGGCTACTGCGTCTACTTCGGACCTTCGCTCATCTCCTGGTCGTCTAAGCGACAACCCACGGTCTCTCGCTCCAGCGCCGAAGCGGAGTACCGGGCTGTTGCTAACGCGGTTGCCGAGGTCACTTGGGTGCGGCAACTCCTCGTTCAGCTCTCATGTCCTGTTGCCAAAGCCACCGTGGTCTATTGTGACAATGTCTCCGCCGTCTACCTCTCCGCCAACCCGGTCCACCATCGCCGCACCAAGCATATTGAGCTGGACATCCACTTTGTTCGGGAACAGGTGGCCCTTGGACACATTCGAGTACTTCATGTGCCCACCTCCCAACAATTTGCGGATATCATGACCAAGGGTCTCCCTACGGCATCATTTGAGTAGTTCCGGTCCAGTCTATACGTTCGGTCAGGCGACGCTTTGACTGCGGGGGGTGTTGAGATACATATCCTTGTATATCCGGATGTGTATCTTCTGTAGTTATGTATAGCAATACATATCTTTGTATTAATTATTGGACCCGCCTCCTTCCTTATATAGTCGAGAACGTGGCCTATATATAACGTCATATGCACACAATCAATACAATATGAGTTGCATCCTTCTCTACAACCACAAACGTAGGTTGGGCTGCAGTCCAAATCCTTGCGCGTCGGGAAGCTGCTGCTGCGGCCACAGCTGAAGCGACGTCGACAACTGCTCCTCCACCTCCGGGAAGAAGCCCCCGAACAGTAGCGTCGGCGTAGTGCTGCCGTCTGCGGCCTCCACGGCGACACCATGCTGCTGCCCGTCCTCGGTCACCTGACAGAGAGCCAGAACACATTCAGACAGCCCGTATACAGATTACGAGGAGGCAAGCAGTGCAGATTACTGAAATTAACCTTGTGGAGAAGGAAGATGTTCTGGTCCTTCAAGATGTGCACCTACAGACACACGCAAGCAAAAAAATCATTCACAAGTACTAACATGTTTTGGAAAAAAAAAAAACACAATTACCATATGAGAAAATTATTGCTTATCTGCATCTTAATTCATTTTGGTTCCCTTACGGTTACAGTTACCTTGAGGTGTGATTCGTCCAGCTGCTGGCTCAGTAGTACATCATGCACACAAGAAACACAGGTTCAGCTGCTGGTTCAACTTTTTTGAGCTCTGAATTTTGTGCAGAGATTGTGTATGCGTATACCTTCATTTCCCGGACTCTGCCCAGTGTCAACTCGAGCTGCTGATCCAGATTATCAAGCTCCTCCCTGGTAGCCCCGGATTGCAGGTCTTCTCCAGTCTGCCTCCTCGGGCTGGCCTCGAGACGGTCACGCTCACGCCTCGGCTCTGCGATCTCCGTGAACATCGCCTGCACTCAAGAATCAGAGATGCCTCTACTTGATCAGTCAAGAATCAGAGATGCCTCTACTTGAACTGGGTTTGAACGCACGGGCGAGAAAAAGGTGGGCAAAGCCATGCACTCCGCCTGGGTCGTCGCGGGCGCGTGTTCCCGCATTGCCGATTTTGGCAAGTCGTGGCGGTCACCGCGGCTCCGTCACGGGCTCCGAGTGTTGCCCTTCAGGGGAAATGGCGAAAGCCAAAGCGTGTCCGTGACACGGCCGGTGACCGCCGTTTGATGTTTGGACATGACAAGCGCAGCACTACGCAGCGAAAGCCATCAGCAGGCGACGCAGGCTCGGCCGGCGGTGAGGGTGGAGGTGAAGCCGGCGGAGGTGGCGAGGCGGCGCAACATTTTGCATCTAGTGTGGTGGTGATGGAGTGCGGCAGCTACGACATGGAGGTGGTGGTGGAGTGTGACAGCGGCGAGTGTGGGATTAGAGCGGCGGAGGACATGCTTTATAGGGAGAGACGACGTGGGGAACTTCGGCGGGAAGCAGTGGAGAACGGTGAAGCATTAACGCGGTGGCCACGTGGGACGATCACGTGGGATGACCGCCGCCCCGTTTTTTCCTCTCCTTCCGATTCATATGTACGCCCCGTCGTTTCGTGGCCTCGACGCCTTTCTCCTTCTTCGACATCAGCTTCTTTGGCACCTTCGCCTTTGTTTCGCGGCCTCCGGTGGCGGCACGCTTAGAGCCGGCTGGACATGTAGTCTCCATCGGAGCTGTGGTGGTGGCTACGGCGGTGGTTGTGAGGGTTTGCTCGGATTCCATGGCATGTGCGGCAAGGAGGACATCTATCGCAACGGGCTGGAGTGTTGGCGCCATTCAACTTTAATTTTTTGGGCTGCAAGTGGCGGAAATGTAAGCGGCGTCTGAGCCATCGGCGTGCGTGCCCTACGTGAGAAACGGCGGTCACTCGATGTGACCGCGAAGCATCCATGCGCAGACGCAAACTGCACCGAGTTTGTGTCTCCACAAATAGACTGATCACTATGCGTTGCGTCGCTGGACTTGGATTTAGACGGATATTTCAACTGTGTCGGTCGCTCCGTTTTCGTGTACTTGTTGTTGTGGATATACTTCATAGGTATACCATCGACATGGTCCGATTCCGGCAAGCCCGGGTGGCCCACAGATGATGGCATATGGCCCACCGGGCGGCCTAGTTGTTGTTGATCAAGATGGAAGATGTCCAACCCAGGAACAAGGAGCCGGATCCGAACCGCACTACGAAGGTAGCCGGATCCGAACCGCACTACGAAGGTAGTCGGAACCGAACCGCCCTACGAAGGTAGCCGGATCCAAACCGCCCTACAGAGGTACCTGGATCCGAACCGACCTACAGAGGTACCCGGATCCGAAGAGGTCTATACCAGGAGTCAGATCCGTGAAGGCCCATGAAGGAAGCCGGATCCATGACGACAAGTTAGGAATAGGTGGATCCTTGACGTACACGGCAATGTAATATAGGCAAATTGTATTCCGGGTAGGACTCTCCGTAGAATCCCTAGATCCGGGCGCATATATAAGCCGGATCCTGGGAGCCCTGAGGGGAGATCTCGAGCTAGAAGCGAGACAACCACAACTCATTGTAACATCGCGAAAGCGCCCAGATAATTCCAGACAAGCAGCAGTAGGCCCTGTCATCGTGCAGGTGTTCCGAAGCTGGGTAAATCGCGTACCACCGTCCCGAGTGCACTCCGCCCAATGGCCCCTACTTCTTTTCCCCCTCGTGAGGATCCCTCCTCCGGGGTACCGTCGATTAGGCAACGACAGTTGGCGCCCACCGTGGGGCCAGCGGCGTCTGGAGGCCAGAACCGGGAGGGTTCCACCATGGGAAGTTTCAACTTTCCGATAGTCCTTCTGTCGAATTCTGGATTCCGACTAGGACAGACCCCGTCAAGTTCTTCATCATCCCAATAGACGGGTTACACATCTTCATCGGCGAGACTGTCGATTTCGACGGAAACGCACTCATAAGTGTTGCAGCTACGACCGCCGCTGCGTGATGACCCACAAGTATAGGGGGTGTATCGTAGTATCTTCGATAAGTAAGAATGTCGATCCCAACGAGGAGCAGAAGGTGTTGACAAGAAGTTTCGATGAAGGATTTACTGTAAATGCTCACAGACAAGTATTCAGGGGGTTTTGATGTAACAGTTGAATAAAGTACGAGTAAGTAAAGTGCGAGAGTAACAATTGCAGCAAGTGGCCCAATCCTTTTTAGCACAAAGGACAAGCCGGTTTGTTTACTTATAATGACCAAGCATTCTCGAGGACACATGGGATTTTAGTCTAGTGCTTTCGCTACATACGGCTAAATAATCTTCATTGTTATGATAAGTGTTGTGTGGGTGAACCTATGCTAATGTACCGCCCTTCCTAGGACTAATACATACTTGTGATTATACCCCTTGCAAGCATCCGCAACTACAAGAAAGTAATTAAGAATAAATCTAACCACAGCCTTAAACTCTGAGATCCTGCTATCCCTCCTACATCGATATACCAACGGGGGTTTAGGTTTCTGTCACTCCGGCAACCCCGCAATCGGCAAACGAGTACAAGATGCATTCCCCTAGGCCCATAAATGGTGAAGTGTCATGTAGTCGACGTTCACATGACACCACTAGAAGAATAACACCACAACTTAAATATCATACCATTGAATATTACTCAACCATAGTTCACTACTAACATTTAGACTTCACCCATGTCCTCAAGAACTAAACGAACTACTCACGAGACATCATATGGAACATGATCAGAGGTGATATGATGATGAATAACAATCTGAACATAAACTTGGTTCAATGGTTTCACTCAATAGCATCAACAACAAGTAGAAATCGATACCGGAAGAGTTTCCCCTATCAAACAATCAAGATCAAACCCAAATTGCTACGGCGATGACGGTGTCCAGCGGTGGAGACGGCGGTGATGATGGTGGAGATGATGATGATGGTGATGGAGATGATGTTCAGCTCGATGACGGTAACGATGGCGTCGATTTCCCCCTCCCGGAGGGAATTTCCCCGGCGGATTCCTGCCCGCCGGAGAGCTCTGGTCTCTCTGGTGTTCTCCGCCCCGCAGAGGCGGCTGTAACTCTTCGCGAGGTACCCTCTGTGGCTTAGGTTTTCGGGACGAAGGATTTCGCGAAGAAAAGGAGGCGAAAGGGGCTGTGGGGCCCCCACACCACATGGTGGCGCGGCCAGGCCATGGGCCGCGCCGCCCTATGGTGTGGGCCCACCCTGGGTCCACCTGGCTCCTCCTTCTGGCTTCCTTCGTCATCTTGAAAAATAGGATTTTTGGTATAATTTCCTTCCACAGTTGATCTTCCGAAATATTGCGTTCTGACGGTGCTTTTTCCAGCAGAATCCTGGCTCCGGTGCTTGATCCTCCAATAATGATGAAACATGCAAAATAGATGAAATAACATAAGTATTGTGTCCCAATATGAAATATATCAATGAATAACAGCAAATTATGATATAAAATAGTGATGCAAATTGGACGTATCAACTCCCCCCAAGCTTAGACTTCGCTTGTCCCCAAGCGAAACTGAGCTCGATAAACAGGACCACATGTTTATGGAGTGAAGAGTCGATAAATAAAATACGGACAAGAAGCATCATATTCATTCGCACAAGACATTATAGTGGACAACTTCCTCATATAACTCAACTTGAAACAAGTATAAGGTAATCATAAATAAAGGTGCATAAAAAAAAATCATAATTGGTGATGGCAAACTTCGTTCTTGGTCAGAGAACAATTAACAGATTATACTTATCTCATTGAGCAGCGCTCTCATGTTAAAGTTTATAAGGCACAACTTGCATACTCAAACATAATGGTCTCTTCATGATCATTGATAACTTGCAAAGCTATATTCATTCAGATAAAACTTGTACTAAACAAGGAAGAATAAAAGACATGATGAAGCAAATCACAATATAATGGTTTGATCACAACTACTCAAATGCTTGCTTGAGATGGAGGGAAATAGGTTTACTGACTCAACATAAAGTAAAAGACAGGCCCTTCGCAGAGGGAAGCAGGGATTAAATCATGTGCTAGAGCTTTTTCAGTTTTGCAATCATATAAAGAGAATAAAAGTAACATTTTGAGGGGTGTTTGTTGTTGTCAATGACTGGTAGCGGGTACTCTAACCCCCTTGCCAGACAAACCTTCAAAGAGCGGCTCCCATATTATTTTCATTTTATGTAGCACTCCTTCCAACCTTTCTTTCACAAACCATGGCTAACTGAATCCTTGGGTGCCTGCCAACAATCTCATACCATGAAGGAGTGCCTTTTTATTTTAGTTTTATTATGATGATGACACTTCCCCCAACCTTTGCTTACACAAGCCATGGCTAACCGAATCCTTCGGGTGCCGTCCATCAATCACATACCATGGAGGAGTGTCTATTTAGTTTAATTAATTTGGGACTGGGAATCCCATTGCCAGCTCTTTTTGCAAAATTATTGGATAAGCGGATGAAGCCACTAGTCCATTGGTGAAAGTTGCCCAACAAGATTGAAAGATAAAACACCACATACTTCCTCATGAGCTATAAAACATTGACACAAATAAGAGATAATAAGTTTTGAATTGTTTAAAGGTAGCACATGAAGTATTTACTTGGAATGGCAGAAAATACCATGTAGTAGGTAGGTATGGTGGACACAAATGACATAGGTTTGGGTTAAGGTTTGGATGCACGAGAAGTATTCCCTCTCAGTACAGGTCTGTGGCTAGCAAGCTTAAATAGCAAGCATAAGAGTCGTAGGATACAAACAAATATACATGTGATAGAAACAATCATGCATCTTCCTTGTAAGCACAAACAATTTTAACTTCAGAATAATAAGCTATGAGCTAACAAGAAAGAAAGACAATGAAACATCTACATGTATTTCTCTTTTCTACTTAAACCTCAAAGTGTTGTTGCTATTGACCAATGCTAAGTTTGCCAAAACCAAATAGATTTATTCAATGCTCCCAAAGTGATACCAATACTAACAACAAGGTAAATCATATGATAGAGATTGCAAACTAGAATAAGATGTGCAATATGTAAATGATAAGACTTCTCATTAATATTCCATAACGATAACTCACACCAAGGGATACATAGATAACCAACTAAAGGAGAGATACTTCCAAACTGCAACCCATCTTATATGATAACTTCCCTACTCATGATATGACACTACTTGACAATAAAAGTAAAAGGTAGTGATGATGTGATACCGCGGCACTCCCCCAAGCTTGGAACAAACCAAGGGGATGCCAATACCGATGATGAATTACTCCTGCGGCTATGGTGGTGATGAACTCCCGTCATCAAACTTCCAAGGAAGAGGCTCTCCATCAAGAAACGACATCTTGGTCTCGGGAATCCTGAAACTAGCAGCACGGCTTATGTATTTAAACCTGTTTTCATACTCACAGTTCTGATTCTGAACGTCATAGAGTTGTGCTTGGAGCTTGTTGGTGGTGTCGTGAAGTGAGAGGATGTCGCTCCAAAGCTTTGCAGTTACCTTCTCATGTTCAGCAATGAGTTCAGACACAATCCTGTGGAAGATATCCACCTCACGCTCAGCCATCTTCTTGTATTTCAAAACCTCTTGTTCTAGCTTCTCCATCCTATCTTCCAAGCTTCCTTCTCCTTTAGGACCCTGGACATCCTTTACCTGCAATTCTACTTCAGCAAGCAGCAACTCCTTGGGGTGCATCCTCAGCTCCTCCATGTACAAGTTGCCAACATCCTTGCAGGAGCTGTCCTTCGGAGTTTCCGACGAAGACATGATGGCTCTAGATCCGAAACAAATCCTGGCAGAAACAGCTCGAAACAAAACACGTCGAGAAAATGATATACGGACCTCCAGGGGTCCCGGGAATTATATAGCAAATATTTTCATGACAAAAGGAAAGTACCAGATCGAACCAGAGTCGGAAAGGGGCGACGAGGCGGCCAAACCATAGGGCGGCGCGGGCCCAGGCCAGGCCGCGCCGGCCTATGGTGGCACCCCCTCGTGCGTCCTTTCCACTCCGTTTCGAACTCGTAATTTTTCATATTTTCCAAAAACAGCAAAAATATTGTTCGGAAAGTAAATTGCGTACTTTTCATTACCAAGATCGTTACCTATTCAAAGTCGAGTTCTGGCGGACTGTCAATTTGCCCTTTGATGAAAGCCTCCGGTGTTTCCACTTGAATAATATCAACATCAACATTATAAGAATCACCCGAGATATAATGCTTGAGTCTTTGTCCATTCACCACTTGCGTGGCATTGCCTTGGAGAGAGCTGATTTTGATTGCTCCTGAACGATACACCTCCTCGACAACATATGGTCCTTCCCATTTCGAGAGTAATTTCCCTGCAAAGAATCTGAGGCGAGACCGATACAATAGGACTTTATCCCCAATATTAAATTCTCTTTTGATAATCCTCCTATCATGCCATTTTTTAACTTTCTCTTTAAAGAGTTTAGCATTTTCATAAGCTTCACTTCTCCATTCATCTAGAGAACTTAATTGCAACAACCTCTTATCACCGGCAAGTTTAGGATCTTTATTTAATTCTCTAACAGCCCAATAAGCTTTGTGCTCTAGTTCTAAAGGTAAATGACAAGCTTTCCCATAAACCATTTTATAAGGTGACATTCCCATGGGATTTTTATAAGCAGTTCTATAAGCCCATAGTGCATCCTTCAATTTACTAGCCCAATTCTTTCTAGTTTTATTAACAGTCTTTCCCAAAATAGATTTAATCTCTCTATTTGATAATTCTACTTGACCACTAGTTTGAGGATGATAAGCGGAAGCAATTCTATGATTAATACCATACTTAGCAAGAGTTTTTCTAAAACCTCCATGAATAAAATGAGAACCTCCATCAGTCATGATATATCTAGGCACTCCAAATCTAGGAAAAATAATATCTAAAAGCATTCTTAAAGAGGTCTCACCATCAGCACTTTTTGTAGGTATTGCTTCCACCCATTTAGTAACATAATCAACAGCAACAAGTATGTGAGTGTTGCCTTCTGAAGAGGGAAAAGGTCCCCTGAAGTCAAATCCCCAACAATCAAACAGTTCAATAACAAGAGTATAATTCATAGGCATTTCATTACGTCTGGAGATATTACCAACCCTTTGGCATTCATCACAAGATAAAATAAACTTTCTCGCATCCTTGAAGAGAGTTGGCCAATAAAAACCTGATTGTAGAACCTTTTGCGTGGTTCTTTCTCCGGCGTGATGTCCTCCATAAGCACTACCATGAAATTTACTCAGTATCTCTTGTTGTTCATATTCGGGAACACATCTTCGCATAATACCATCCACTCCTTCTTTATATAAGTTTGGGTCATCCCAGAAATAGTGCCTCAAGTCATAAAAGAATTTCCTCCTTTGTTGAGCTGAAAAGATTGGAGGCAAGTACTTGGAAACAATAAAGTTAGCATAATCAGCATACCAAGGACTGTCTCGCGAGCTCACCTTTATTACAACCAATTGTTCATTTGGAAAACTATCATTAACAGAAACAGGATCATAAGCAATATTTTCTAATCTAGACAAATTATCAGCAACAGGATTATCAGCACCTTTCCTATCTACAATATGTAAATCAAATTCTTGCAAAAGAAGTACCCATCTAATAAGCCTTAGCTTAGCATCTTTCTTTGTCATAAGGTATCTAATTGCAGCATGATCAGTATGAATCGTAACTTTTGAATCAACAATATAAGATCTAAATTTATCGCAAGCAAAGACTACAGCTAATAATTCTTTTTCAGTTGTAGCATAATTTCTTTGAGCAGCATCAAGAGTTTTACTAGCATAATGAATAACATTCAGTTTTTTATCTACTCGCTGTCCAAGAACAGCGCCTACAGCAAAATCACTAGCATCACACATAATCTCAAAGGGTAAGTTCCAATCAGGAGGTTCAACTATAGGAGCAGTTGTTAAGGCTTTCTTAAGAGTTTCAAAAGCTTCCTTACAATCATCATCAAAAACAAAAGGTACATCTTTTTGAAGAAGATTAGTAAGAGGCTTTGAAATCTTGGAGAAATCTTTAATAAATCTCCTATAAAACCCAGCATGAACAAGAACACTACGAATACCTTTAACATCCCTAGGATAGGGCATCTTCTCAATTGCTTCAACTTTAGCTCTATCAACTTCAATACCTCTCTCAGAAATTTTATGTCCCAATAAAATTCCTTCATTAACCATAAAGTGGCATTTCTCCCAATTAAGAACAAGGTTAGTTTCTTCACATCTCTGCAAAACTTTATCAAGGTTTCGCAAGCAACTATCAAAAGAATTCCCATAGACAGAAAAATCATCCATGAATACCTCTACAATACTCTCACAAAAACCATGAAAAATAGCAGACATGCATCTTTGAAAAGTAGCAGGAGCATTACATAAACCAAAAGGCATACGTCTATAAGCATAAGTTCCATAGGGACAAGTGAAAGTGGTTTTCTCTTGATCTTTAGTTTTAACAGCAATTTGTGAAAATCCAGAATAACCATCAAGAAAGCAAAAATGAGTATTTTTAGACAATCTTTCTAGCATTTGATCAATAAATGATAAAGGGTAATGATCTTTCTTAGTAACTTTATTAACTTTTCGAAAATCAATGCACATTCTATACCCTACAACTACTCTTTGAGGGATGAGCTCATCATTATCATTAGGCACAACAGTCATTCCTCCTTTCTTGGGAACGCAATGCACAAGACTAACCCATCTACTATCAGCAATAGGATATATAATATCAGCTTCAAGAAGTCTTAATACCTCATTCCTTACCACTTCCTTCATCTTCGGAATTAGACGACGCTGATGTTCAACAACAGGCTTTGCATCATCTTCCATATTAATAGCATGTTGGCAAATAGAAGGAGAAATCCCTTTCAAATCATCAAGAGTGTAGCCAATAGCTCCTCGGTGTTTCTTCAATATTTCCAATAACCTTTCTTCCTCAATCTCTGAAAGCTTAGAACTAATAATAACAGGATATATTTTCTTATCATCAATATGAGCATATTTAAGATTATCAGGCAAAGGCTTTAAATCAAAAACAGGATCTTCCTTTGGTGGCGGTGTTGTACCCAAATCTTCCACCGGTAAATCATGCTTGAGAATAGGTTGGCGAAGAAAAATTTCCTCAAGCTCATCTCTTTCTTTCCTAAAAACTTCACTTTCGCTATCCTCCAAATGTTGCTGCAAAGGATTATTAGGAACAAGAACAATAGATGCACACTGTTCCATTTTAAAATCATCACTAGGCAAATCAGCTTTATAAGGAGTTTTGGTAAATTTAGAGAAGTTAAACTCATAAGATTCACCAGCAAATTTAGTCAAAATTTTCTCTTTCTTGCAATCTATAATAGCTCCACAAGTATTTAGAAAAGGTCTACCAAAAATAATAGGACAATAATCACTAGCAGCAGAACCAAGTACCAAAAAGTCAGCAGGATATTTAATCTTACCGCATAAAACTTCCACATCTCGAACAATACCAATTGGAGAAATAGTTTCTCTATTAGCCAGCTGAATAACCACATCAATATCTTCAAGTTCACAAGAATCAATTTCGTGCATAATCTCCGTGTAAAGCTCATAAGGAATAGCACTAACACTTGCACCAATATCACATAATCCATAATAGCAATGATCACCAATTCTAACAGATAGCATAGGAACACTAGCTTGTTTGGGTTTATTAGGATGTGAAACAATATTAGAAGCATCTTCACAGAAAATAATATGACCATCCTCCACATTTTCAGTCACAAGATCTTTAACTATTGCAACAAAGAGTTCAACTTTTATTTGTTCCTCGGGTTCTACAGGTTTCTTTTCACTTTTATGAACCGCACTATTTATAACAGAGTACTCCTTCATTTTAGCAGGGAAAGGAGTTTTTTCAATATAAGCTTCAGGAATAACATGATCAGCAGTTTCAACTACAACGCATTTATTAATAGATGAATCAATTTTATCTTTATACGGTTCATGATACTTATCAAAATTCTTCTTTGGCAATTCATAATGAGAGGCAAAAGCTTTATAAAGATTTGCAGCAACTTGAGAATCAAGACCATATGTAGCACTCATATTACGAAATTTATCAGTATCCGTAAAAGCTTCAATGCATTTATAATCATAAATTATACCTGATTCTCTATCCTTGTCGTTCTCCCAACTTTCAGTATTTTCTTGGATCCGATCAAGAAGGTCCCTTTTAAACTCTTCTTTGTTGCGTGTAAATGATCCATAACAAGAAGTATATAGCAAGGTCTTGTCTTGAAAAGAAAGTCTTGCATAGAAATTATCAATAATAACATTACCAGGAAGCTCATGAATGGGGCATTTGAGCATTAAAGACTTCAATCTCCCCCAAGCTTGGGCAATACTCTCTCCATCATGAGGCCAAAAATTATATATGTGATTCCGATCCTTGTGAATTTCACTTGGAGGATAGAACTTAGAATAAAACCGGGGCACAATATCATTCCATTCAAGAGAATCCCCATTATCCAGTAATTTATACCAATGCGCCGCTTTACCAGACAGCGATAAAGAGAATAGTTTCTTCCTCACTTCATCCATAGCAATACCTGCACACTTGAATAAACCGCATAATTGATGTAAGAACAATAAATGATCTCCAGGGTGGACAGTTCCATCCCCTTCATAGCGGTTATCCTTAACACGTTCAATAATTTTCATAGGTATTTTATATGGTATCACTTCCTCACCTGGCGCCTCATCCACTACCGTTGCAGTAGTAGTAGATTTCCCAAATAAAAATTGAAGAGAAGATCTCTCCATAATGACTTATAGCAGCAGGCAGAAATAAAATCAGCACAAACGTGAAAGGTTTTCCTTACCAATTCCACTTACCAATAGCGCTTCACTCCCCGGCAACGGCGCCAGAAAATAGTCTTGGTGACCCACAAGTATAGGGGGTGTATCGTAGTATCTTCGATAAGTAAGAATGTCGATCCCAACGAGGAGCAGAAGGTGTTGACAAGCAGTTTCGATGAAGGATTCACTGTAAATGCTCACAGACAAGTATTCAGGGGGTTTTGATGTAACAGTTGAATAAAGTACGAGTAAGTAAAGTGCGAGAGTAACAATTGCAGCAAGTGGCCCAATCCTTTTTAGCACAAAGGACAAGCCGGTTTGTTTACTTATAATGACCAAGCGTTCTCGAGGACACACGGGATTTTAGTCTAGTGCTTTCGCTACATACGGCTAAATAATCTTCATTGTTATGATAAGTGTTGTGTGGGTGAACCTATGCTAATGTACCGCCCTTCCTAGGACTAATACATACTTGTGATTATACCCCTTGCAAGCATCCGCAACTACAAGAAAGTAATTAAGAATAAATCTAACCACAGCCTTAAACTCTGAGATCCTGCTATCCCTCCTGCATCGATATACCAACGAGGGTTTAGGTTTCTGTCACTTCGGCAACCCCGCAATCGGCAAACGAGTACAAGATTCATTCCCCTAGGCCCATAAATGGTGAAGTGTCATGTAGTCGACGTTCACATGACACCACTAGAAGAATAACACCACAACTTAAATATCATACCATTGAATATTACTCAACCATAGTTCACTACTAACATTTAGACTTCACCCATGTCCTCAAGAACTAAACGAACTACTCACGAGACATCATATGGAACATGATCAGAGGTGATATGATGATGAATAACAATCTGAACATAAACTTGGTTCAATGGTTTCACTCAATAGCATCAACAACAAGTAGAAATCGATACCGCGAGAGTTTCCCCTATCAAACAATCAAGATCAAACCCAAATTGCTACGGCGATGACGGTGTCCAGCGGTGGAGACGGCGGTGATGATGGTGGAGATGATGATGATGGTGATGGAGATGATGTCCAGCTCGATGACGGTGACAATGGCGTCGATTTCCCCCTCCCGGAGGGAATTTCCCCGGCGGATTCCTGCCCGCCGGAGAGCTCTTTTCTCTCTGGTGTTCTCCGCCCCGCAGAGGCGGCTGTAACTCTTCGCGAGGTACCCTCTGTGGCTTAGGTTTTCGGGACGAAGGATTTCGCAAAGAAAAGGAGGCAAAAGGGGCTGTGGGGCCCCCACACCACATGGTGGCGCGGCCAGGCCATGGGCCGCGCCGCCCTATGGTGTGGGCCCGCCCTGGGTCCACCTGGCTCCTCCTTCTGGCTTCCTTCGTCATCTTGAAAAATAGGATTTTTGGTATAATTTCCTTCCACAGTTGATCTTCCGAAATATTGCGTTCTGACGGTGCATTTTCCAGCAGAATCCTGGCTCCGGTGCTTGATCCTCCAATAATGATGAAACATGCAAAATAGATGAAATAACATAAGTATTGTGTCCCAATATGAAATATATCAATGAATAACAGCAAATTATGATATAAAATAGTGATGCAAATTGGACGTATCACTGCGCTGGACAAAGCTGCAAAGATTCGATCTGAGTTGCTGGACCTTCCTAAAGAAGACTCCGCCTTAGATCTGAAAATTTCAAATACTGGTTTTGGTAGTCGGATCCACACCTATATTTTTGGTTGCCGGATCCGCGCCTACGTTTTTGATAGTCGGATCCGCACCTATATTTTTGGTTGCCGGATCTGCGCCTACTTTTTTTAGTAGTCGGATCCGCACCTTTATTTTTGGTAGCCGGATTCGCACATATATTTTGGTAACCGGATACGCACCTAATTATTGGTAGTCGGATCCGTACCTTTATTTTGGTGATCGAATTCGCAGTCGCGGTAATCTATCACGCACCAGCTCGATGGAAAGCAAAGCAAAAAAACCAAGGTGGAGACATACGCGCCGATGTTGCATGGCATACAGGGACCAAGGCGGAAACTTGTATTTGCCTAAACATGCTTGGTCAGCTTTGTTGGCTTCACTTTCCGTCCTTGGTGAGATGGTCGAGATGGAACCAAGGATGCATCCTCGGAAGCAATTAGTAATCTCACAAGATGTTATAGCACTACGTGATTGATTTTGCTACCTCATGTGCTTTTCTTAAATTCCGAACAGTCAAAGTGAATTAAGGCTTCATGTAAGAACCAGGGACACTGCATGCATGGATCCGAAGCCAAAAAGCATGTGTGTTACTATCCCGGCTAAAATTGGCTTCGTTGCACGGCTCCGCGTCAGGCTTTTGCACCGATTCTTTCCGGCTTCTCTCGTGATCGGCTGTCACGGCTGATCTGATGGACGGCTATTTTTGCTACCTACGGCTTCATCTTCGTCGCGCACTATTCCAACTTCGTAATAGAGCAGCTTCATCGTCATCGTGCAATACACTTAGCCGCCTCGATTTTTATCGTGGCCGGATATGTCTTCTCCGTAAATAACGTTGACTCCGCTCCAAACAGCTAAGTCCCTATTTATATTTAATATTTTAAAATTTTATGATCATGAGATTAAGATTGGTTCACTCATATCCTGAGTCTTTTACCGCTTTCACTGTTGATCATATCTTTTCGACGATTTTCCTCGTGCTCGTGAAAAACTTTGTACTGTTTTTGCTGCATAAGGCTCCAGTACGCTATAAAATTTCCACCTTCGGGCGTTAGCTTGAGTTTTCTGGCCTACACGTTTTCTGTTGTTTATATGTGGATTTCTTAGTAGTGACATTTCGGTACTTAAAGCCGGCCTCTGTTTCGGAGGTTCTTGATTGTTTCGCTATTAAGCGCTATCGCCTCAGCAGATGTTCTGTGCTTAAAGTTTGCCGTCTCGCGAAAAGTCAAGCATATAAACCAGAAGAACGGATAAACCAGCACTTGCTTAAAACATATAAATTACATTAACTGTTCAAGATAGTCGAGTTTTTTCCGCCTTGACAGTTTTATGTTGTTCAACTGCTGCATAGTTTCAGCTTTAAAACATTTGTTCAAAGGCTGTTTTTGTTCCGCCTTACATTTGTTCGTTGAACATGATAAAAAAAACAATTTAATACAAATATGTTTTTATGTTTATGTATCAGGTACATGACACTTGGACGTACAACAGTCCCCCGAGGTTAGGCGGATCCATGGCGTGCACAGCTGGAAAAGCAACTTGAGTCTTGATTCCGCTATGCTTAGTCGGAACCAACCCTCGGGGGCTGCGGTTTGATCTTAGGTGAAAAGTGTGTTTCCTTTCGGGTATCAGTGCTGGAAATTTCCGCCTAGACGCTTGGGATTTACGCTATTCCCAAGTCACATATAAGGATAAAGCTACTCTAAGAGCACCAAGCCGGATTTTCAAGTAAATTCACCTTGGTGCTCGGGGGCTACATCGATGAAGTTCTCTTTTGAGCAACAAGCTGAAAATTTTCCACCTTAACGCTTGGGGGCTAAGTTTCTGAGCATCGAGTCTCCTTGGAGCAAGCCGACTCCACGCTCGGGGGCTACATACATATGGTTATGTCAAGAAAATTTTCAAAGATGGCGAAAATCTGGCTAACTAGTCGGATCCGCACCTTAATTTTTTGGTAGCCGGATCCGCACCTCAATTTTTGGTAGCAGGATCCGCACCTAATTTTTTGGTAGCCGGATCTGCACCTCAATTTTTGGTAGCCGGATCCGCACCTAAATTTTTGGTAGTCGGATCCGCACCTCAATTTTTGGTAGCTCCGCACCTAAATTTTTGGTAGTCGGATCCGCACCTCAATTTTTGGTAGCCGGATCCGCACCTAATTTTTTGGTAGTCGGATCCGCACCTATATTTTGGGTTGTCGGATCCACACCTATATTTTGGCTAGTCAGATCCGAACCTACATTTGGCTAGTCGGATCCATACCGAAGATTACGCTGGATGGTGTCTCCGAAGAATCTGACCATTTGATCATGAAGTTTCCGACCAATACTTGGTTGGAGATATGAAGTTTGGAGTCCTTCAAGATTCTCTATTATTCGTTCCATCCAAAGGATGAAGATACATGCGCAAGCTGAGCTGGATGGAAGAACGGTGAATCTTGGAGAACTCTGGGGGCTACTGTTGTGGATATACTTCATAGGTATACCATCGACATGGTCCGATTCCGGCAAGCCCGGGTGGCCCACAGATGATGGCATATGGCCCACCGGGCGGCCTAGTTGTTGTTGATCAAGATGGAAGATGTCCAACCCAGGAACAAGGAGCCGGATCCGAACCGCACTACGAAGGTAGCCGGATCCGAACCGCACTACGAAGGTAGTCGGAACCGAACCGCCCTACGAAGGTAGCCGGATCCAAACCGCCCTACAGAGGTACCTGGATCCGAACCGACCTACAGAGGTACCCGGATCCGAAGAGGTCTATACCAGGAGTCAGATCCGTGAAGGCCCATGAAGGGAGCCGGATCCATGACGAGAAGTTAGGAATAGGTGGATCCTTGACGTACACGGCAATGTAATATAGGCAACTTGTATTCCGGGTAGGACTCTCCGTAGAAACCCTAGATCCGGGCGCCTATATAAGCCGGATCCTGGGAGCCCTGAGGGGAGATCTCGAGCTAGAAGCGAGACAACCACAACTCATTGTAACATCGCGAAAGCGCCCAGATAATTCCAGACAAGCAGCAGTAGGCCCTGTCATCGTGCAGGTGTTCCGAAGCTGGGTAAATCGCGTACCACCGTCCCGAGTGCACTCTGCCCAATGGCCCCTACTTCTTTTCCCCCTCGTGAGGATCCCTCCTCCGGGTACCGTCGATTAGGCAACGACACTTGTAGAGATGCCCTGCAAGCTCTATTTCGTGTGCGTGTAGAGAAAACCGCAGCATGCAAAAGCCAGCAGCAGGCGAGAAATTTCGTGTGCAGCTATCAGAGAAAAGCATGTGCGTTCATATTAACCATGAGACACCATGCAAGCTCCATTCTGAAATTGGATTGGCATTACACACACCACATACATACAATTTTTACAAATTTAGCTAGAGGGCAAGAAAATAAGGTAGGTGTTCCCTAGTTAGTTCCATGATATCCACAAAACCCACAGAAACTATAGTTTATGTACAAAGTAATTGATCACGTAGTACGAAATAATTGATCATGATGCCAAAATATGTCATCGAGTACAGAAAAAAATTGTTCATGAGGAAAAAAAAGTTCAGCCATAACAAAAATGAATTTGATTATGAGGAATTTTTTTTCATTGTTACAAATACTACATGGAGTTTTAGCCCCGTAAGGTAAAATAACCAATTTATTTCTGATACGCCTCCTTTTTGAGTGGTACGATACATCGATTTGCCCTTACGTGACTTCTCATGCTGTGAGTGTGCCAGCAGGTTAATATGCCTCCAATTCCAAACGGAAAACGCTGCCTCTCCCCCGGGGAATTGAGCGTGTTGCTTCCCTCTGCCTCGAGAGTTGGACACGTGTCCTTTGTGGGTCCTGCTCGGTCTTATCTCCTTCCATCTTTCTTCTTCGTGAGTTAGGGCACGTGCAATGATAGGGAAGGTGCGTCTTCTCTTAGTAGTCCACATCATCTAGGGAAACGATACATACAAATGGTACAATGTATTAACTTTTATTATCTCTTGCAATAAATGAGAAATAATTATTTTTAGTACAAAATTATGTGACTAAGGGAAGACAAGTGCTAAGGGAAGACAAGTGCTAAGAGCATGTCTAACAGAGCCCTTAAAACGCCCGACCCCGTAAAATAACCGCCGATATACTGCTCTACCCGGCCGTGTAACAGACCCCTTAAAACGCCCAATCCCGTAAATTTTTTACAGTTTTGGCTACGGGGCGGCTCCTCGCCCCTTACAAGTACAGGGTGGGAGGCTGAATACAAGGCCAACCCCTCACCTGTGGCGCGCTGAATTTTCACCAAATTGCAACTGCTTCAGCCATGGAGCCCCGCTGGAGAAACGTGCGACCACCTCCGCCGCGCCGCAGTGGGGCTGGAGGAGGAAGAAGGAGAGGAGGAAGAAGGGGAAAAAAGAAAAAAAAATGATTTGGCATATTCTAGGAATGTGCTATTTTACAGTTTAGGGATACGGGTTCTGCTAGCTCGTCCGAGTTTTCGGCCGGCGAAAAGTGAATACAGGGCCCTTTACTCGTATTTTAACGGGCGAAAATATACGGGGCCTGTTAGACATGCTCTAAGGAAAGACAATCATCTATAGAGGTGTCGGCTTTACGGTTGGGGTTGGAGATGGTGGAGCAAATTGGATATGGAATGTGATTCCATGAAGGTAGCTCAAGGTGTGCTCAACCCTTGAGAGTACAGGGCTACTGAAGCAGTTGTGATTGATGACTGTTGAAAGAAGATTTCTGACTTTGGCAAGGCGACTATCGTGCATTGTAATCGACAAGCTAATGTATGTATACATGATCTAGCTCGATTTTCTGGTAGGAAGAGGTTAGAGAGGATTTGGGTTGATCAGCCGCTTGACTTCCTTGTCCCGTTTACTGTAAAAGACTCAACTGTGATTGAATAAAGACACCTGAAATTTCAAAAAAAGGGAAGATAACCATCTCTTTCTTCTTTCTATCTTCACCAACTAAAATCAGTTCGATGTGGCAAGCCTAAGGGAAGGCTGACGTCACTCCATTGTACATGCCATTACACACAACGCACCTCCAAGCCCGATGCCGCCGCACCCGCAGCTCGTGTTGCCGTGCTCCACCACCGCTGCCCCACTGCGATCACCACCGCGCCACTGCAGGCCGCGCACGCCGCCGCCCCTCTGCAGCTCGCATGCGCCGCCTCCGCGACCACCAGAGCTGTAGTCGCCGCGCGCACGCCTCCACCCGCCGCCGTCATATGGTTGGCTACTGCAGCATCCCCGTCTTGCCGCTGTCGCCGCGCACCCTCTACCGACACACACCCAT
The DNA here is from genome assembly GCF_019359855.2 of Lolium perenne. NCBI lineage: Eukaryota > Viridiplantae > Streptophyta > Magnoliopsida > Poales > Poaceae > Lolium > Lolium perenne. Next base: position 302,650,079 of record NC_067250.2, on the reverse strand, counting down.
CTGGCATGGCCATGGCTGCGGGAGCAGTAGCCCTTGATCTCGCCCCCGTGTCCAGATACGCTCCGGCCACGAGGTCCTTCTCCATCTGCGGCCTCACGGCGGTGGCGCAGTCAGGCGAGACCCGTTTCCGCCTATCCAATACAAGGAGGAGGCGGACCTGCCGCTGCTCCCCTCTTCCCACTGCATGGAGATGTGCTGCCCCCGCGTGGAGATAGGCAGCCCCACATTCACCACGCTGGTGCTGCTAAGAGAGTTGACCACCGATGCTACAGCGAGGGCATGCAGTTTGCTAGATGCTTTTGCTACCATTGTTCTCCTGTTTTGCTAATATGATGCAAAGTATTGGCTACACTTGTTCTCCAATGAAATTGTTTTTTCGCTACTTTTATTTTTATGTTTGCTACAATCGTTCGGTGTGTGTGCTACAATAGGGTCTTTCGTGTTGCTACTAGCCGATTGCATTCTCGGGATTTTTGCTATGGGTGATGGCGATTTGCAACATATCTTTTTATTCTACACTCGTTCTATAGTGTTGCTACAATACTATAAACTTATTGCTACAATATTTCCGATGATAGTCTCTGACGAAGCTATTTTTGCTACAATAGTTTTTTCCCTGGAGATGTTTTTTATGAGGTCAACTTTTTGCTACAATAGTATTATTTTTTGCTACGATATATCCGGCGAGGTATCCGGTGAGGTATCCGGTGAGGTCTATGGCAAGATATGTGTGTTTATGGAAACAAAAGTGGAACTTCAGCTGAAACTAGATTTTGCTACAAACGAAATCTTTTTTTGCTACTTTGATACATTACGGTGGCAAAAGAGGTTTATTAGGCTGTTTAAGGGGAACGCCCAGCACTTCCCATTCCAAACTGGTCCTTGATTCGGATTTGTTTACCTAAAATTGTCCTTGTAAAAACTAGAGTTTTCGTACTAGTCGTGATCCGATACTTATACGCCTGGTATATTCAACAAAAAGGAGTTGTGTTTGTGAAACAATCGGACTAGGTAGCGATTGTACAGCTAGCTAGCCTTATATTTAACTCATGATCGGTCTCTTCCCTGCTGACAAATCTGCAACCCAACCAAAGCCAAGCCAAGGAGACCGGCCGAACCGATCGAGAAGACGACGATGGAAACGTCGAGACCGCGAAAGCCGTTGGTGGAGCAATTCCGCTTGGACCTGGCCGACGGCTTCCTCATGGGCGGCGTGCTCGGCTCCGCCATCCACCTCATCAATGGCGGCATCCAGGCCGTGTACGAGAACGTGCCCCGCTTCAGCTGCTATACGGCGGTTCTTTTGGGCGTCTACGAGGCCATCCATTACGCCATGGTCTCCGCGCGCGGGAAGGAGAAGCCGGTGCTCAACTGTGCCGTCGCGATGGCCGTCGCGAACGGTATAGCCGCCTTGCCCAACGGGATCCTCCACGCCTGCAACTCCGCTCTCATTGGTGGCGCCACCCAAAAAGACAAACCCTCGCCGGAACAATCCATCGCCAGACAAACAAAAAACCCATCAGAAAATAAATCCACGGTGGAAAACAATCCCTCGCCGGACAAACAAACCGGCCGGCGAGACCCAGATCTCCCCACTAGATCCAGTTGGAATACTAACCTTACAGCGCCGAAATCGACTGGACCTTGCTAGTGAACTGAGGGCAGGAGAAATCTAGGTCGCGCACTAGCCACGAGGAATCGGAGCGTCGACTCCGCCGTCGCCGTCGCCCTCTCCGTCAGGGCTGAATGGGACGAGAACAGGGGGAGAGGATAACGGGCGGAAGGAGGGGAACACCAAATCGATTCGAAATAATTCGAAAACGACGGGCCGAAAAGGGAAAGTCGATCGGTTACCAAAAATAGAAATAAGCGTGACACGCGTGACGCGGCGAAAAGGGAATTGCCTTCGCGCTGCCGCGCGAGCGCTCCGCGCCGACAAGAATCGCTCGCTCGAGCGATCGATTGCCAAGGAGGGGATTCGGTTTATTAGGCTTTTTAAGGGAACGCCCAGCAGTTCCCATTTCAAACTGGTCCTTGATTCGGATTTGTTTACCTAAAATTGTCCCTGTAAAAACTAGAGTACGCCTCGTATATATATTCAACAAAAAGAAGTTTTGTTTGTGAAACAATCGGACAAGGTAGCGATTGTACAGCTAGCTAGCCTTATATTTAACTCATGATCGGCCTCTTCCCTGCATACAAATCTGCAACCCAACCAAAGCCCAAAGGAGAGACCGGCCGATTCGATCGAGTAGACGACGATGGAAACGTCGAGAGCGCGAAAGCCGTTGGTGGAGCAATTCCGGCTGGACGTGGCCGACGGGTTCCTGATGGGCGGCGTGCTCGGCTCCGCCATCCACCTCGTCAATGGCGGCATCCAGGCCGTGTACGAGAACGTGCCCCGCTTCAGCTGCTATACGGCGGTTGTTTTCGGCGTCTACGAGGCCATCCATTACGCCATGGTCTCCGCGCGCGGGAAGGAGAAGCCGGTGCTCAACTGTGCCGTCGCGATGGCCGTCGCGAACGGTATAGCCGCCTTGCCCAACGGGATCCTCCACGCCTGCAACTCCGCTCTCATTGGTGGCGCCATGGGTGGAGTTCTCACAGCCGTCCATAGTCTAGTCGAAAATCGACTCCGGAATCGCTCCCAGCAGGCGGGTGATCCCGCTCTTCCCGTGTCAACTGCTTGCCCAACACCACCTGTATAGTTTTGGGTACTAGTGAGAAGATGCCTATTGTTTTTGCAAAAAAGATTATTTCATGCATTTTTTTATTATCAATATAATCATTTTTTTTTTGATTTGTAAGTAATATATATCAGCTGTGTGATAACAAAATAAAGCTTAAAAGAAACAAGAAAAATCTTCAAGCTCTTCAAACTATTTTTACTTCTAAGAATCCTTTAGTTTTAGGAAGTCAACCATAGAAAAAATAATATATATGTCAAAGCAATGATTTTTAATATCAACGAGGATTCTCCTATAATTTTGCGCTATAATGCCAAGGCTATGTGGATGATGTAACCGATAAAAGTAATGAACCAACATCAACCATAGCGGAAATACTTTTGTACACCCACGCATGGGTGTGGGTGTTTCCGTTACCATTCATTTATTACTCAAGATTCGTGCTCACCATGGTATATTGAAAGATTCATTTCTCTCTCCTCCTTTTATGTGAATCTCAAAGCACAATGGACGATAACGGAAACACCCACACCAAAAGTAACCCACGCATGGGTGTGGGTGTTTCCGTCATCGTTCATTTATTACCAACACTATTATTTTAAAAAGAACCGAACATCTACATATCGAAATATAATATTTTAACACCACAATTAACATCGAGATGGAGTCCTCGTCGTTGAATAAAGAGCCAAAGATATTTTAAAAGAACCGAACATCTACATATCGAAATATAATATTTTAACACCACAATTAACATCGAGATGGAGTCCTCGTCGTCGAATAAAGAGCCAAAGATCTAGATGGTGTCATGTACGATGCCCAAAATACGATGGATACCAAAATCCTAACTTAATATATTCAAAACATTGCTTTCTGTTAAAACACTATAATTATAGGATGGGTTTTCCACCCCTCCCGGCGTCAGTGAGACCAGCTGTATGGTGGGGGTGGAGACTATGGCTAGGTTTTGTTCCGAAGACGTACGAGACGGACACAGCGCAAAAACAACTTAATTCAATGCCAATCTTAAATTTTGCGATTCCACATTTATGAAGCTAGTTGTTTCGCAAAGTTTTTGTTAACTGGCTTTGCCTCTCTTGTGAAAAATGTAACAAAAAGAATTGCACGTATCTGAAATAATATTTGCATGGCAGTGATGTGGCAATGTATGTACATGATGGGTGAAATTTGGACAAGCCTTGGTTTCTTAGAAGAAGATGTTTTGTGTTCATATCGTAGTAAAACAAGTAAAACGTACTACATCCGTTTCATCAAAGTTGTATGAGATTTATCAAAATTTATACGTATTTAGACGTACACTATGTAGTACGTATGTAGGTACATTCAGATTTAGATAAATCTCAGACACATTCGATGGAACGGAGAGAGTAGTAAGAATAAATAGTAAAAAAAAAAATCCTTGTTCGGCTAGCGCACTAGCGGCACTCAATTAATGAGTGTCAAAGTGGAATCGCAAAACCCGAGCGGTGACGACGGCGGTGTCATCTCCCACCGCCGGCGACGCGTGCTTCAGCGGTGGTTTTTGGCCGCGAGGTCCCGCAGCGAGCGCGACACGATGATGCCTCCTCGCGGTGGCACGGCTGCTAGCTCCAAGCCCGTTTCTACCCATCTGAGCCTGGACGAGCTTGCGAGGTTGGGTTTGTGGCAGCAGGCAAGGGCGGTGGTGGCTAGTGGCGTCGGTTGCTAGGCACCGTGGTGGTGCCAGCGGCCAGCCAGGCAGCGGTGGGCTGCATTGCCATCGTCCTCCCCCGTTTCCAGTGTTGGTTGGGAGGTTGTCGGCTCGACCAGCTCAGCTGATGGCCATGGCTCGCCTCTCGTCAGTGCTGAGGCCAAGGCGGCTCCTTTCTGCGCGTGCCCGATGGCGTTGGGGTTGACAACATGGTCGGGAGAAATCCTTGCGTGATGCTAACGACGGTGACACCCGAGGCTCCGTCGCCTCATTGGAGGCCTCTTCATGGCACTATCCGTGCTTCCCCTTCTCGACCATAGGGAAACCCTTGATCCAGTCATCGAATCGGGAAGCGGCGTGATGCGTGTAGTTGACACGTCCGTTGGGAACCCCAAGAGGAAGGTGTGATGCGCACAGCGGCAAGTTTCCCTCAGTAAGAAACCAAGGTTTAATCGAACCAGTAGGAGTCAAGAAGCACGTTGAAGGTTGATGGCGGCGGGATGTAGTGCGGCGCAACACCAGAGATTCCGGCGCCAACGTGGAACCTGCACAACACAACCAAAGTACTTTGCCCCAACGAAACAGTGAGGTTGTCAATCTCACCGGCTTGCTGTAACAAAGAATTAACCGTATTGTGTGGAAGATGATTGTTTGCAGAAAACAGTAAAATAAGTATTGCAGTAGATTGTATGCGATGTAAAGAATAGGACCGGGGTCCACAGTTCACTAGAGGTGTCTCTCCCATAAGATAAACAGCATGTTGGGTGAACAAATTACAGTTGGGCAATTGACAAATAGAGAGGACATGACCATGCACATACATATTATGATGAGTACTGTGAGATTTAATTGGGCATTACGACAAAGTACATAGACCGCTATCCAGCATGCATCTATGCCTAAAAAGTCCACCTTCAGGTTATCATCCGAACCCCCTCCAGTATTAAGTTGCTAACAACAGACAATTGCATTAAGTATTGCGCGTAATGTAATCAGTGACTACATCCTCGAACATAGCACCAATGTTTTATCCCTAGTGGCAACAGCACATCCATAACCTTAGAGGTTCTTGTCACTCCTCCAGAGTCAAGGAGACATGAACCCACTATCGAGCATAAATACTCCCTCTTGGAGTTACTAGCATCAACTTGGCCAGAGCATCTACTAATAACGGAGAGCATGCAAGATCATAAACAACACATAGACATGAATTGATAATCAACATAACATAGTATTCTCTATTCATCGGATCCCAACAAACGCAACATATAGAATTACAGATAGATGATCTTGATCATGTTCGGCAGCTCAAAAGACCCGACAATTAAGCACAATGGGGAGAAGACAACCATCTAGCTACTGCTATGGACCCATAGTCCAGGGGTGAACTACTCACTCATCACTCCGGAGGCGACCATGGCGGTGAAGAGTCCTCCGGGAGATGAATCCCCTCTCCGGCAGGGTGCCGGAGGAGATCTCCAGAATCCCCCGAGATGGGATTGGCGGCGGCGGCGTCTCAGTAAGGTTTTCCGTATCGTGGCTCTCGGTACTGGGGGTTTCGCGATGGAGGCTATTTGTAGGCGGAAGGGCAGGTAAAGAGGCGGCACGAGGGGCCCACACCATAGGTCGGCGCGGCCAGGGCCTGGGCCGCGCCGCCCTAGGGTGTGGCCACCTCGTGGCCCCACTTCGTCTCCTCTTCGGTCTTCTGGAAGCTTCGTGGAAAAATAGGACCCTGGGCGTTGATTTCATTCAATTCAGAGAATATTTCGTTACTAGGATTTCTGAAACCAAAAACAGCAGAAAACAGCAACTGGCTCTTCGGCATCTTGTTAATAGGTTAGTTCCAGAAAATGCACGAATATGACATAAAGTGTGCATAAAACATGTAGATATCATCAATAATGTGGCATGGAACATAAGAAATTATCGATACGTCGGAGACGTATCAGCATCCCCAAGCTTAGTTCTGCTCGTCCCGAGCAGGTAAAACGATAACAAAGATAATTTCTGGAGTGACATGCCATCATAACCTTGATCATACTATTTGTAAACATATGTAATGAATGCAGCGATCAAAACAATGGAAATGACATGAGTAAACAAGTGAATCATAAAGCAAAGACTTTTCATGAATAGTACTTCAAGACAAGCATCAATAAGTCTTGCATAAGAGTTAACTCATAAAGCAATAAATCAAAGTAAAGGTATTGAAGCAACACAAAGGAAGATTAAGTTTCAGCGGTTGCTTTCAACTTATAACATGTATATCTCATGGATAATTGTCAACATAGAGTAATATAATAAGTGCAATATGCAAGTATGTAGGAATCAATGCACAGTTCACACAAGTGTTTGCTTCTTGAGGTGGAGAGAAATAGGTGAACTGACTCAACATAAAAGTAAAAAGAATGGTCCTTCAAAGAGGAAAGCATCGATTGCTATATTTGTGCTAGAGCTTTTATTTTGAAAACATGAAATAATTTTGTCAACGGTAGTAATAAAGCATATGAGTTATGTAAATTATATCTTACAAGTTGCAAGCCTCATGCATAGTATACTAATAGTGCCCGCACCTTGTCCTAATTAGCTTGGACTACCGGATCATCGCAATACACATGTTTTAACCAAGTGTCACAATGGGGTACCTCCATGCCGCCTGTACAAAGGTCTAAGGAGAAAGCTCGCATTTTGGATTTCTCGCTTTTGATTATTCTCAACTTAGACATCCATACCGGGACAACATGGACAACAGATAATGGACTCCTCTTTAATGCTTAAGCATGTGGCAACAATTATTATTCTCATATGAGATTGAGGATATATGTCCAAAACTGAAACTTCCACCATGAATCATGGCTTTAGTTAGCGGCCCAATGTTCTTCTCTAACAATATGTATGCTCCAACCATTAAGGTGGTAGATCTCTCTTACTTCAGACAAGACGGACATGCATAGCAACTCACATGATATTCAACAAAGAATAGTTGATGGCGTCCCCAGAAACATGGTTATCGCACAACAAGCAACTTAATAAGAGATAAAGTGCATAAGTACATATTCAATACCACAATACTTTTTAAGCTATTTGTCCCATGAGCCATATATTGTAAAGGCGAATGATGGAATTTTAAAGGTAGCACTCAAGCAATTTACTTTGGAATGGCGGAGAAATACCATGTAGTAGGTAGGTATGGTGGACACAAATGGCATAGTGGTTGGCTCAAGGATTTTGGATGCATGAGAAGTATTCCCTCTCGATACAAGGTTTAGGCTAGCAAGGTTATTTGAAACAAACACAAGGATGAACGGTGCAGCAAAACTCACATAAAAGACATATTGTAAACATTATAAGACTCTACACCGTCTTCCTTGTTGTTCAAACTTAATACTAGAAATTATCTAGACTTTAGAGAGACCAAATATGCAAACCAAATTTTAGCATGCTCTATGTATTTCTTCATTAATGGGTGCAAAGTATATGATGCACGAGCTTAAACATGAGCACAACAATTGCCAAGTATCAAATTATTCAAGACATTTTAGAATTACTACATGTAGCATTTTCCAATTCCAACCATATAACAATTTAACGAAGAAGAAACTTCGCCATGAATACTATGAGTAAAGCCTAAGGACATATTTGTCCATATGCAACAGCGGAGCGTGTCTCTCTCCCATACAGTGAATGCTAGGATCCATTTTATTCAAACAAAACAAAAAACAAAAATAAACCGACGCTCCAAGCAAAGCACATAACACTACTAGGAAAAAGCTATTCAGTGGCGCACCACTATCCCCCATCAGTGGCGCACTGCTGGTGCGCCACTACTATCACGCCACTGCTAAGTTTTAGTAGTGGCGCACTACTGGTGCGCCACAACTACCCTAAGTAATAGTGGCGCACTGCGCCGTGCGCCATTGATAGGTACACTGGTGCGCCACTACTACTCCAAAGGGGTGCACCACTGTTGTTCAGCAGCAGTGCGCCACTACTGTCTGCTGTCGGTGCGCCACTGCTGCCTCCTTGGGTGCGCCACTGCTACGGCGAGCTGGTGCGCCATTGCTGCTTGTTTAGGTGCGCCACTGTGGCATCTCAGACGTGCGCCACTGCTGGCAGCTTTGGTGCGCCACTACTAGTAGTTCATTTTCATTTTTTGTATTTCTGGCATGTATTTGTACAGGTTGTATAGCACAGTATAACAACACAGATACAGAATATATAACACATATATACAACAAAGACAAGATACCAATACATAGTCCTTCACATTAGCCTCCATGATTCACAAGATTTCAAATATTAGACAAGTGTTACGGTGTTACAAGTCAAATGAGCTAGTGGTTACACAAGGTCGATCATCTAAACTAGCATCACATAGAAGAGAGCTAGAGTCACTACTAGCACCGTCCCGATGAAAGTGGTCTTCATCCGGTTCCTCCTCCGCTCCGTCCTCTCTCCCGCCAGATAGCGTGCGTATCTGTCTTCGGCCTCCGCTCTAGTGGTGTACCCTTTGTAGCTGTTACCGCTAAAACGGTGAACCTGTCTCCGACACTCCTCCCAGTCGTTGTAGACTCTGGGAACCTTGCCCTTGTACATGACATACCACGTCATATCTGCACATATATGAACAAGCCAAAGAAACTAAGAAGTGCAAACTCAAATAAGAGACAAGTAGCTAGTATGAACTAAATGGAATGCCTCATACATTGTTGGTCCAAACAAATATTAACATTTAGGGAAGGCATTAGTGAGGCCAGGTAGGATGCACAAGAGATTGATACTTGTGTCATCGCACCAGGCTCACTAGCGCCTCCCCCAAGTGTAGTGACCACAAAATTTAATCATCGGCCAATGCAATTAAGAAGTGCAAACTCAAATAAGAGACAAGTAGCTAGTATGAACTAAATGGAATGCCTCATACATTGTTGGTCCAAACAAATATGAACATCCCGGGATGGCGTAAGTGAGGCCAGGTAGGATGCGCAAGAGATTGATACTTGTGCCATCGCACCAGGCTCACTTGCGTCACCCCGGGGTCCTCTGTTGACCGAACATTCTAATCATCAGCACTAAAATGGAAGAAAGGGCTATGCAATTAAGAAGTGCCAACTCAAATAAGAGACAAGTAGCTATTATGAACTAAATGGAATGCCTCATATTTTGTTGGTCGGAACAAATATGAACATTTAGAGAAGGCGTCAGTGAAACCAAGTAGGATGCACAAGAGATTGATATTTGTGTCATCGCACCAGGTTCACTGGCCCCTCCTCCAAGTTTATAGGTGACCAAACATTCTAATCATCGGCATTCTGAAAAACCAAAGCAAATGGAATGACGATGGCCTCATACATTGTTGGTCGAAACAAATATGAACATCCCGGGATGGCGTCAGTGAGGCCAGGTAGGATGCACAAGAGATTGATATTTGTGCCATCACACCAGGCTCACCAAGGCGTCACCCCGGAGTGTACTGATTGACCAAACATTCTAATCATCGGCATTTTGAGATACCAAAGCAAATGGAATGACAAGGGCCTCATACATTGTTGGTCCAAACAAATATGAACATCCCGGGATGGTGTCAGCGAGGCAAGGTAGGATGCACAAGAGATTGATATTTGGACATAACATCATCATACCTAACATCGTAGCTTCATACAATTTAATATAGAATTCAAACAACACGAAGCAACGAAGATAGAGTTGACAACACTCTAAGTTCTAACTATCGGTGTCCGAGCCGGATTCGCCGGTGTGGGGGTAGTGCACACGGCAGGCGGTGTCGTCGAACACCTTGACGATCATCTCGCCGTCCCCCTCGTACAGGAAGGTGAGCTGGCAGCCGGGCTCGAGGTGGAGGTCACGGGCGAACTTGTCCCACCCCGTGTGCAGGTACATCTTGCCCTGCCCGTCGAACAGGACCTCCACGGACCAGCGGCAGAAGTTGCAGCTAGCCTCCCGTAGCTGCAAGTGCGCCGGCTCGACGCCATCGACGAACTCGGCGAACTTGTCCGGTAGCCTCTTGATGCCGAGTGGGTCGTCGTCGATGCGGAGGAGGAACTCGAAGCAGCGTTCCTCATGCGAAGACGAGGAGGATGCAGGTGACGGTGACCGTGGGGCCCTTGCTGCTCCACCGCGGCGGCCCCTTCCCCGGCCCGGGGGCGCCAGACCGCGGCCTCGACCGCCTCGCCGGCCACCGGGACCGGCCATCCTACATGTTTACATTTTTGAACCATATTACGATCCATTCCACTAACAAAATTGGGCATGACCTATGCTAATTTATGTACATATGAGTGCCCCATTTTCGCCGAAACGGAAATGAATCAACATTTCGGCCATAATGGGCAACTCTGTCGATCCCTGCACAAGAATATGTCACCATATACACCAGCTGAGCACCATGGCACATGTACAATTGTTCCTCATATACACCAGCTGAGCACCATGGCACATGCACAAGAATATGATACCATATACACCAGCAGCATCAACGACAAGAAGAAGCGGCAAAGCGGCAAAGAATAAAGCTAGTAGCAAGAAAGACTAGCGACATGCATCAACAAAGAAGCAGCAAGCTAGCAGCAGCTAGTAGCAGCAGCTAGCAAAGATGCATCAACAGCTAGCAGCAGCAACTAGCTAGCAGCATGCATCAACAACAAGCGGCAGCTAATCTAGCAGCAAGCTCACCGTGCGTCGCGTGGAGTCGCCGAGAGGTGAGCTGTTGCTCCGGGTCGAGGAAGATCAGGTCAGGTGCTCAAGTTCCAGGAAGTAGCAGCAACATACACACCTAGCAGCATTAAAATCAGCATTAAAAAGGAATCAAATAAATGGAAACTTTACATAGGAAAATGACACTACAGACTATGGCCAGAATCAGATAGCATCAAGCAATGTTCAGTATGCTAATTTTCCCTTTTTTCACACAATGTTCAGTATGCTAACGTTCAGCAAGCAACTCTCTCTCACTCTCTACATACCAAACAGAGAAGCTTTCTTTGTTCACACTTGTTACAATGCCAATTTTGAAGGTTTGCCAATGGGCTCTATAACAAAATGAATGATTTTACAATGCATTTGTTCTAAAAATAGAGGATATGTAACCTAACAGCAGCAACCTATCTAGCAGCAGCAACCTATCTAGCAGCAGCAACAACACCAAGCAGCAGCAACCTATCTAGCAGCAGCAACAACACCAAGTAACAGCGGCAACCTATCTAACATTAACAATATTTGAATGGACTTTTATTGCTTAAAGTGTACTTTACATGTAACAATGCTCTTAATAGCATGCAATTGTGAGTTACTAAGCAGCAGGCTTGCAGTTCAAGGTGTTTAAATTTCACTTGTGAGTTACTAAGCAGCAGCAGCAATTGTGAGTTACTAAACAATATGATCCAGTATCCTAGGACGTGTTTTAATCTTCAGTTAAGAATTTAATCAATTGGATAGGGAGGGACCAGAGGCAAAAATTCTTAGATGGGCAAGCAATATGGTTGCAATGTATTGGGCCCAACTTGCATACATCACCATGATTGAAAAACATTTCGGAGAATACTTAGAACACTATTTCTGGAAAGTTAAATGGCGGTGCACCATTTAATTCCTGAAAGTTAATCCGGCTGAAAGTTTTAGTCAAATTTGTGCTCTTCTAATGTTCCTTATGGTAGTGTCTTACATTTGCCTATGTTCTCACATGAATAGTTGCTATGATCAGGTTCGTCCCAAAGTCCCTCTTTATCTCATGTGCATGTTCTCTATAACTAGTCTGGATGATGCAATACTATTTATTGTGTTAGGTGACTGGAACATTAAATTGGTTTACAGAATGTTTTGGTTTCTGTATACTTGAACTTATATAGCCTAACTTGTACTTACTAAAACCATCAAAATGAACACTGTTAGCATCAGCAGTTAGAACTAAATTCCACTAAGCCTACAGTCAAAATGAACACTATTAGCATCAAAATGAACACCTACTGCTGATGCTAACACTGTTAACAGTGTTTTGCTATTTGTTTTTACATTTCATTCAACACCTACAGTCCTAATCCTAACTCCATCATTCCACTAAGCCTAACTTTTCTAGGGTTAGGGTTGGGTCATGGCAGGGAGGGGCGGCCACGGGGAAGGGGTGAAGGAGGGAAGGGGAGGACGGGAAAGAGGGAGGCCCCGAAAAAGAAGACGGCGGGCGGAGGGAGACGCAGGGAAGAGGGAGGAGGTACCTGTCGCCGCCGGGAGGGGAGCCTCTCCGTCGCCCGATGACTGCGGTCGGGAGGGGTGGGATCTGGTCGGGCCGGGGTGGCGAGGAGAGGAGGGCGTCGCCAGGGTGGTGAGGGCGTCGCTCGTGTCGCCGGGGAGGTGGCGTCGGAGAGGAGGCCGCCGTCGTCGGAGAGGATCGATTGGGGAATGGGGAATGGGGATGGGGAGAAGAAGAGATGGTCGGGATGGCTAAGTCCCCGACCCCCCCTAAGCAATGGCGCACTGCTAGGGGTGCGCCACAGTGATGCTTAGCAATGGCGCACCACTACGGGTGCGCCACTACGACTTTAGGATAGGGTCAAAAAGAATTTGGCTCGTACTGTTGACAAGATCCGCACCGTACCGCAGTGGCTAGCTATCTGTCCCCTGTTTGGTTAACCCTGGCCGGCCAGGTTCGAACCCTGGCGGCCCCAATTTTTTTCCCTTTTTTTAAATTGATTTAATACTATAATAAATAGCATAATACACCAACATAAAAGGCATAAATAATTATAATTATGTAGAATATCCAAAAATATAAATTATATATCTATTTTGATCGGTACAATGTGTAGATTAACAATATGACATCCATTATTCATACAAGAAAATGATACATAATTGATCTCAAAAAAAAAAGATACATAATTATCTTTTCACAATCTTCTTGCCCTTCTTTCTCGCGGTTGAATAATTTAGCCCCGGAACTCCTAGACTTCTTCTCTTGAATGGACGGCCTTTAGGTAGGGTGGTCCTGCTTCTTCTTGTTGTGTATGGTTCTTCATCATCGTCGTCGTCATCTTCCATCTTCGGATCGCCGTACTGGTCAAAGTCTAGCTCGTTGGCGGCACCATCCATTCCGATGATGCTCCTTTTGCCTCTCCTCACGACAACACGGCTGGGCTTTTGCGGGTCGGTAATGAAGAAGCATTGGTCCACTTGGGAAGCTAGTACCCATGGCTCATATTTCGCGGTGACCTTTGCGCCCGCTGTCTTGGATTTTGCTTCGGGTATAACCATGGTGGTGAAATGCCGGTCTTCTTTTATGACGTTCTTGGCCCACCTGACACGGAATATCGGCACATTCTCTCCGGCGTAGCTCAGCTCCCAGATCTCCTCGATCTTTCCGTAGTATCTCTGCTTGACGTCACCGGTGTAGGACTCCATCGTTACCCCGGAGTTCTGATAATCGCTCTTCATGTCCTTTTCCTCGGTGTAGAATGTGTAGCCGTTGATATCGTACGCCTGAAATGTCATCAGGTTGTGTTCGGCGCCCTGTGACAAGGCGAATATGAGTTTTTCTTCCGCAGAAGAATCCTCGTCTATAGGGTACGTCAGCATCTTGTCCTTGAACCACCGCGTGAAGGTTGAGTTGTGCTCTTTGATTATATCTCCGTCTGTCCTCTGTTGGCCCTGATCACTGTACGTCTTTGCGATGAAGGTTTTGTGCTCTACCACCCAAGGATCGACCACGTCTATGTGTTGTAGCGCGACTAGGTTTGCTCTTTCAAAGTCGGCGATTCGACCCTTGAAGTCGACATGCATTTCGCGGCTACCGTCGCAGTGACCCCATCCAGCGAGCTTCCCGAGATGCCTGTTTACGGGCAGGCCAACGGGGTTCTCGATTTCTAGATAACTCGTGCAGAAGGAGATGCACTCTTCGGTCAGAAAGCCCTTGGCTATGCTTCCGTCTGGACGTGCCCTGTTGCGAACGTACCCTTTGATGACACCATTCATCCTTTCGAACGGCATCATGCCGTGCGGGAACATCGGCCCGGTTGGATGATATCCTCCACGATATGTACCAGCAGATGCACCATAACGTCGAAGAAAGCGGGCGGGAAGTACATCTCAAGCTCGCACAGTATCACCACGATCTCTTCCTGTAGCCTTCTAAGTTGCCTCACGCCAACAGACTTCCGAGAGATGACGTCGAAAAAGTTGCATAGGCCAAAAAGCGTTTCACGGACGTGCGCGTCCATGATCCCACGGATTGCAACTGGAAGTATCTGCATCATCAGCACGTGACAGTCGTGAGACTTCATCCCGCTGAACCTCTGCTTTGCTTTGTCTAGGTACCTGCTTATCTTCCCCGCGTAACCGTAGGGAAGTTTTACTCCTAGGAGACAGTCGAAAAACTGCTCGATCTCCTTCTGACTTAGAGTGAAGCACGCAGGGGGGCAGTAATATTCAATCTTTTTGGCATTTTTGCCCTTGCGATGACTTTGCGTGTCCTCCGCCTCATCATCGTCATCGTCATCATCATCATCATCATTAGGGCGTCCCGCGTGAAGCTCCTCCCTGATCCCAATTGATTGCAAGACGTCCCGTGCTTTCGGCCCATCTGTGGTCTTCTACGGCATGTTGAGGAGGGTACCAAGCAGACTCTCGCACACGTTCTTCGTGATGTGCATGACATCAAGGCTGTGAGGCACACGGAGGATCTTCCAGTACGGCAAGTCCCAGAAAACAGACCTCGTCTTCCATACCTTAAGCAGCGGCTCTGGCGCCTTTCGCTTCTTTCCCGGCGGTGGGCACTCTTTCCAATTTTTTAATAGCTCGTCTATTTGCTCGCCGCTTCTCGTACGTGGCCGTCTTCGGGGTTCGTCTTGACCATCGAACAGATCCTTGCGTTTCCTCCATGCGTCGTCCTCGCGAAGCCACCTTCGATGTCCCATGAACACCGTTTTCGAGGACCCGGGATCTCTATCTAGCTGGCGGTACGTTGTGTCGTCCATGCACCTGACGCATGCATTGAATCCGTGGACCACCTGCCCCGCGACATATCCGTAACCGAGAAAGTCGTGCACCGTCGTGAGCAGTGCGGCTCTCATAGGGAAATATTCTTCCGCGGCGGCGTCCCATGTATTGGCAGGCGTGTCCCATAGCGTGGCTAGCTCCTCTTTCAGAAGCCCCATATACAGATTGATGTCGTTCCCTGGTTGTTTCGGCCCTTCAATTAGCATACTCATTTGAATGTACTTCCTCTTCATGCACAACCAGGGGGGAGGTTGTACATCCACACAAACACGGGCCAGGTGCTATGCGTGCTGCTCTGGCTGCCAAACGGATTGACTCCATCGGTGCTCGCGCCCAGCCTTATGTTCCTAGGATCGTCCCCAAATTCTGGGTACTCGAGGTTCAACACATTCCACTGGCTAGCATCCGAAGGGTGTCTCAACATCCTGTCCTTTTTCTTTTTGTCTGGATCATCTGCGTCATCTTCTACCTTCCTCATCTCCGCGTGCCAGCGCATTAGCTTTGCTTGCTTAGGATCCGCGAAATACCGCTGCAGACGAGGAGTGATCGGAAAGTACCACACCACCTTCCGAGGAGCTTTCTTCCCCTTCTTGTACCGACTGACGCCGCACACCGGACATATGGTACACGCCGCGTGCTCGTTCCGATAAATGATGCAATCGTTCAAGCACACATGATTTTCTTGGCCTCCTCGATACTAGTCGGACACGTGTTACCTTTGGGAAGACGTTCCTGCCAGAATGACATGTTGTCGTTGAAGGATGTGTCGGTCATTTTGTGC
The DNA here is from genome assembly GCF_019359855.2 of Lolium perenne. Taxonomy (NCBI): domain Eukaryota; kingdom Viridiplantae; phylum Streptophyta; class Magnoliopsida; order Poales; family Poaceae; genus Lolium; species Lolium perenne. Next base: position 302,633,920 of record NC_067250.2, on the reverse strand, counting down.
TTTACCTTCATCTCCAGTGCCATGAGCGTTACTTTCAGGCGGGTATCCTCCGGCCTGCATCCTTCATACAATGGAGTAACCGCGTCTACCTCCAGTTGATCCATCTTGGCTTTCTCTCGGGCGGCAGCTCTTGCGTTACTCGTCTGCTTGAGAAGCAGCTCTTGAAGATAAGGGTCCTGCACCCAGTCCATCGACGATGGTCCATCGTCTTCATCTTCATGATCGTCATGATGACCTCCATCTTGATCTTCCTCATCATCAGGTCCAGGATCTCCTACATTGTGATCATGATCATCTCCGGGATCTTCTACATCCTGATCATGCCCGAGATCTTCTACATCCTGATCACCTCCTTCCTTATTTCTTGTTGAAATCCCATGGACAAATTCATAATCATCTTCGTCGCCTTCCCACCGATAGCCATCCATGAAACCACGCATGAGAAGGTGGTCCCGCACCATATCGGCTTTAGGGTCCATAAGGCTCGTCAGCTTGCATCTTCGACACGGACATCTTATCTCCTTTTGGTTATTTCTAATCATCTCGGCTGTCGCAGCTTTCAAAAACCTAGCCACAACACCTTCGCTCATCATGCGGACCATGGTCGCCTGCGGGTATAGAGAAAATGGATATCTTAGCATACCAAAAGAAAATTTTGGCATGACCTTCCCTAAAAATAGGACATATGTATATGCGAGTATGCCCACTATTCGCCGAAACGGAAATGAATCAACGTTTCGGCAAAATATTGGCAACTCCATCGCATTTCAAATCCCTGCAAACAAACACATGCAACACATGTGTGGATCGGAGGCTTTGCATATACAACACATGTGGAGGCTTCGCATACAACACACATGCACGTGATCGACAAGCTTTTCGCGCATGCGCACAACACATGAGCTTCGCATAACATATGTGCACACACACGTGTGTGTGCAAGACGATCGGAACCGGTCACACACAAAGCATAAAACCAACAAAGTTACCGATACGGCGAGACTTAGAGTGTTGGATGAGGTAAAAAGTTGAGATTGAGTAGGGTATTGAGCTAAGAAAGCTTCACCATTACTTACCTATGAAGAAAATTAAGTTTACCAACTTAATTTTGGTGAATGAAGAGGTGAAAATGAGGTGGGAAGGAGGGGCAACACGACCAGATCCAGATTTGGTGGGAGGTGGTGGTGCAAGAGTGTTTGGGGAAAGTGGGTGGCACATGTGAGTGGAGAGGGTGAAAAGCAGGAAATGGTCCCAGGTTAGCAGTGGCGCACCACATAGCCGTGCGCCACTGCTAGGGTGACATAGCAATGGCGCACTGGTAAGTGGTGCGCCACTGCTACGCCTCTCATCTCTAAAGGGGTTCTGGCCACCCCCTAGCAGTGGCGCACCCAACGACATGCGCCATAGGTAACCAATGTAGTAGTGGCGCACCACAGCAGTGCGCCATTGCTAAGACTATCATCTCTAAACGGGCTCTGGACACCTCCTAGCAGTGGCGCACCTCTACAACGTGCGCCATAGGTAAGGAATGTAGCAGTGGCGCACCCCGGAGACGTGCGCCACTACTAGGTTGGGGGAGGACCTGGCCTCCTGTCACCACTTACTTATGGCGCACCAGAATCAAGGTGCGCCACTACTACTTTTGTAATAGTGGCCCACCGTTTTGTGGTGCGCCACTGCTAAGTAGTAGTGGCGCACGGCAGTCATGGTGCGCCACTGATGGCAGTCTTACGGCTAGGCCTTTTCCTAGTAGTGTAAGATGTGACGGAATAAAAATATAGTTTCAGGGGAGGAACCTGATAATGTTGTCGATGAAGAAGGGGATGCCTTGGGCATCCCCAAGCTTAGACGCTTGAGTCTCTTAGAATATGCAGGGGTGAACCACCGGGGCATCCCCAAGCTTAGAGCTTTCACTCTCCTTGATCATATTGCATCATACTCCTCTCTTGATCCTTGAAAACTTCCTCCACACCAAACTCGAAACAACTCATTAGAGGGTTAGTGGACAATAACAATTAACATGTTCAGAGGTGACACAATCATTCTTAACACTTCTGGACATTGCATAAAGCTACTGGACATTAATGGATCAAAGAAATTCATCCAACATAGCAAAAGAGGCATTGCGAAATAAAAGGCAGAATCTGTCAAAACAGAACAGTCCGTAAAGATGGATTTTATTGAGGCACCAGACTTGCTCAAATGAAAATGCCCAAATTGAATGAAAGTTGCGTACATATCTGAGGATCACTCACGTAAATTGGCTTAATTTTCTGAGTTACCTACAGAGAATTTTGCCCAGATTCGTGACAGCAAAGAAATCTGTTTCTGCGCAGTAATCCAAATCTAGTATGAACTTTTCTATCAACGACTTTACTTGGCACAATAAAACACTAAACTAAGATAAGGAGAGGTTGCTACAGTAGTAAAAAAATTTCAAGACACAAAATAAAGACCAAGTACTGTAGTAAAAAACATGGGCTGTCTCCCATAAGCGCTTTTCTTTAACGCCTTTCAGCTAGGCGCAGAAAGTGTATATCAAGTATTATCAAGAGATGGAGCATCGTCATCGTGAGCTCCCCCATCCGTAGTGGTACTAAGGGCTTTGTCAATTTTAGGCCTATAATAATACTTCTTTGGTTTAGGCACTTTAGAGACATACATAAACTTTTGCTCCTTACCCACATAAGCTTTCTCCTTATATTTAAGAGAAGAAAATGTTGAACCCAAGGTTCCCATAGCTTTTTCAAGTTCGTCAATCCTATTGGTTTGATCATCATGGACAACACAAGTTCCTAGGACACTAATTCTTTCATCAATTCCTCCTAAGGATTTATCAAGTTCATCAGTTTTATCAAGTAACATTTCCAATTTAGTTTCAATACTTGGAAAAAATTTCTCTATGGTTTCCAATTTTTTCATAACATCTTCAAGAGAGATTTCAGTTTTAACTTCATCAACAGGGGGTATTCCAAATAGACTCTCAATGATACAGCTAGCTTCTAATGCAGGAGTACTTAGGAAGTTACCTCCCGCGAGACAATCAAGAACATACCTATTCCAGCTAGAGATACCAACATAAAAATTCCTGAGTAAAATAGTGGTGGAGTGTTTCTTAGTGCACCTATTATGGGCATTACTAATTCTATACCAAGCATCTCTTAAACATTCTCCCCCTTGTTGCTTAAACGAACGAACTTCAACTTCGGGATTACTCATTTTAGCAATAGTAAATAAAGCAAACTGGATAAAGTAAATGCAAGTAACTAATTTTTTTGTGTTTTTGATATAGCAAACAAGATAGCAAATAAAGTAAAACTAGCAACTAATTTTTTTGTATTTTGATTTAGTGCAGCAAACAAAATAGTAAATAAAACTAAGCAAGACAAAAACAAAGTAAAAAGATTGGGAAGTGGAGACTCCCCTTGCAGCGTGTCTTGATCTCCCCGGCAACGGCGCCAGAAATTTGCTTGATGCGTGTAGTTAACACGTCCGTTGGGAACCCCAAGAGGAAGGTGCGATGCGCACAGCGGCAAGTTTCCCTCAGTAAGAAACCAAGGTTTAATCGAACCAGTAGGAGTCAAGAAGCACGTTGAAGGTTGATGGCGGCGGGATGTAGTGCGGCGCAACACCAGAGATTCCGGCGCCAACGTGGAACCTGCACAACACAACCAAAGTACTTTTCCCCAACGAAACAGTGAGGTTGTCAATCTCACCGGCTTGCTGTAACAAAGAATTAACCGTATTGTGTGGAAGATGATTATTTGCAGAAAACAGTAAAACAAGTATTGCAGTAGATTGTATGCGATGTAAAGAATAGGACCGGGGTCCACAGTTCACTAGAGGTGTCTCTCCCATAAGATAAACAGCATGTTGGGTGAACAAATTACAGTTGGGCAATTGACAAATAGAGAGGACATGACCATGCACATACATATTATGATGAGTACTGTGAGATTTAATTGGGCATTACGACAAAGTACATAGACCGCTATCCAGCATGCATCTATGCCTAAAAAGTCCACCTTCAGGTTATCATCCGAACCCCCTCCAGTATTAAGTTGCTAACAACAGACAATTGCATTAAGTATTGCGCGTAATGTAATCAGTGACTACATCCTCGAACATAGCACCAATGTTTTATCCCTAGTGGCAACAGCACATCCATAACCTTAGAGGTTCTTGTCACTCCTCCAGATTCACGGAGACATGAACCCACTATCGAGCATAAATACTCCCTCTTGGAGTTACTAGCATCAACTTGGCCAGAGCATCTACTAATAACGGAGAGCATGCAAGATCATAAACAACACATAGACATGAATTGATAATCAACATAACATAGTATTCTCTATTCATCGGATCCCAACAAACGCAACATATAGAATTACAGATAGATGATCTTGATCATGTTCGGCAGCTCACAAGACCCGACAATTAAGCACAATGGGGAGAAGACAACCATCTAGCTACTGCTATGGACCCATAGTCCAGGGGTGAACTACTCACTCATCACTCCGGAGGCGACCATGGCGGTGAAGAGTCCTCCGGGAGATGAATCCCCTCTCCGGCAGGGTGCCGGAGGAGATCTCCAGAATCCCCCGAGATGGGATTGGCGGCGGCGGCGTCTCAGTAAGGTTTTCCGTATCGTGGCTCTCGGTCCTGGGGGTTTCGCGACGGAGGCTATTTGTAGGCGGAAGGGCAGGTAAAGAGGCGGCACGAGGGGCCCACACCATAGGTCGGCGCGGCCAGGGCCTGGGCCGCGCCGCCCTAGGGTGTGGCCACCTCGTGGCCCCACTTCGTCTCCTCTTCGGTCTTCTGGAAGATTCGTGGCAAAATAGGACCCTGGGCGTTGATTTCGTCCAATTCCGAGAATATTTCGTTACTAGGATTTCTGAAACCAAAAACAGCAGAAAACAGCAACTGGCTCTTCGGCATCTTGTTAATAGGTTAGTTCCAGAAAATGCACGAATATGACATAAAGTGTGCATAAAACATGTAGATATCATCAATAATGTGGCATGGAACACAAGAAATTATCGATACGTCGGAGACGTATCACGGCGTCATTCGTTTCCCTCCTTGGAGGCGTCATCTTGGTTGTTCGTGGAGTCCTTGGTGCACCTGCTGGAGTCGTTGTTGGCCGCCGCCTAGAGCGCGGGCTTCCATGGCTTAGTGCATCACATCCTTGCCATTGTTGGCGGGTGACGGTGCAAGGCGTATCCTTGCCGATTAGCTGTAGTGGGTAGTGTTGTTAATTGTCTGACGTTGTGTTTGTACCGTGGTGCCCTTTAGACATTGTACCGGCCATCTTAGAGTCTTCTTCTATGAGAGTGATACAACTTTGAGGGTGTATTCTGGAAAAAGAAAATGAAATGGGCTTGCCATGAATTGTTGTCCACTCGATCGTCTATACCACAATCTCACGGTGCTCATCGGGGTAAGTACAGGTCCAAGTTGCCGGAGATGGAGCTGTTCGTCGGGGTCATAAACGGGCACTTTCCATAATACGAGGACCCTCCTAGCACGTCAAGATGTACACCTCGTATTCTTGTACAGTAGAAGAAAAAACAAGTTTTGCTTGTGAAACAATCGAACATACGGATGCTATTTAACTCATGATCGATCTCCTCCCTGCCAAACCTGAATACTATGATGGACACGCCGCGGCCGCGAAAACCGCTGGTGGCTACGATCGGGGAGCAAGTGGCGACCGGCTTCCTCGTGGGCGGCGTGCTCGGCTCCGCCTATCACTTGGCCAAGGGCGGCTTCCAGGCCGTCTGCAAGAACGTACCCCGCGGGAGCTGCTCTACCGCCGTCTTTTTCGGTGTGCACGCGGCCATCGATTACGCCGTGGTCTCCGCGCGCCGGAAGGAGGAGCCGGTGCTGGACGGCGCCGTCGCGATGGGTGGCGCCTCTGGAATCACCAGCTTGCACAAGGGGCTCAGTTACGCCGGCCAGTCCGCTCTCGTCGGAGCTGCCTTCGGTGGGGCTGTCATGGGCGGCCTCAGCCTCCTTGAAGATTGGACCCCGGATCTCTCGCCGCCAGCGCAACAGGCGGATGATCCCGGTCATCCCGCTCCGGCTTTTCGCCCAACATTACCTGTCGAGGTTCCGTGGACGCCGCCCGTTGGGGAAGAGATCCGTAACTAGCTAGCGTGTATTTTCCTGCTCTGTTTCTGAACGAAGACATTGCTTTGTTGATGTTAGGTCTTTTTTCTATGTTTTTTTAGAGCTAACCACGTATCTATCTATCTGTTATCTATATCTATACCTACTAATAAAGGAAGTAAGGTTTCTCCCCAAATTTTTCGTCCGTTTTTTAAGTGCCCTTACTTTTCAATCGGAATTACAGGGAGTGCCACCGCCTAAGTGAAAAATGGTTTAGTGTTTTTTTCCTGGCGGCCCGAACGCTGGCGAGCTGAGCTATCGTTGGCATCATTTGACGTGGGCCGGCCAAATGGCCCAATTAAGGATTGATCGAGGTGATTCACGAGCACGGAAAGCAGAATTGATTCCTTTCCGTCTCTCTTGCTGGCTTTGTACATCTCTCGATCTGCTCACGCTAGGTAATGGCTAGCTTGGCGTGGGCTTTGTTTCATCATGTGTGCTGGCCCGTGTATAGAATACAACAGTCTCTGCCTTTACGGACGCCTATACAACCGAAGGAACGTCACCTCGATCGCTATCGCAATATCGCATAGATAGTCCCACATCGCTTCCATGTAAAAAATACCACCGATTTATATGCGTCATTTTTCTGGGTTGTAACAAGCCATAACAAGGAGCAGCATCATTGTACGGTTTAAGGCTGGTGTCACGAGGAAGAAAAGCGAATTGAAGAAGCAATTACAGAAAATCGTGCGCTGGTGGGGGCAGTATAAGGAAGGAAAGGGGTAGGCTTGCAAACTAAAAGAAAGTGAATTAAAGGAGTAATTGCTGACAAATTGTGAGGGAGCTCAAGCTACCGACGGAAAGAGGGGGAATCTAGCGTGCTCGCGGTCGATTTGGGGCCAAGGCTAGCTGCATCGCCCAGGAAATCATGTACGTATGGAGCTGAAGTACCTGCATCGCCACTAACACTGATCAAACAATACCTATACCTGCAGCTCAATCGGTCTTAAAAATAATAAGCTAGGCGCAATATTCCTCAGCCGACATGTTAGCACACGCATATTTGATGTGGAGCCCATTAACACTACTACATCCGTTTCATAGCTTAAGTCATTTTTTTTTTCTCCAACATCAAACCAAGTAAAGTTTGACTAAATTTTTAGAAAAAAACTAGCAACAAATATGATATTTATAGATATCATATGAAAATATATTTCATTATCTGTCTCATGATTTTTCTTGCATGTTAATGAATGCTGGTAAAAAGTTTGTCAAGCATGACATAGTTTAACTTTAATAATATAAGCCTTAAGCTTTCGAACAGAAGTAGTAGAGAAAATAGGTAGATGGAGCAAAATCTTGTGTTATGTGTTGTGTGCCTAAATTCGAATAATTTTATATGTATCTAAACACGCATCTAAATTTAAAATAAATTGGTGACAACATTTTCAGAACGGGTGGAGTATTTAAAATCCGCTGCAACACGCGGGCATTTGTGCTAGTCTATACCTAATAATAAAGCAAAAAGGGGTTCCGTCGTCCGTTTTTTATTGCCCCTAAAGTTTCGTCCAAATTACAACACCTGCCACCGGCAAGTCTTGCCGAAGCGTTATCTTCTGAAAAAACTAAAAAAAAAACGGAACCTTTCTTCCCCACACTGTACGTTCTCCTCACGCCCCCAATCTGCCGTCGGGCTGGGTGGTGCTCCCGGCCATGGCGCGCATGGCGGCCAGCGTTCCGCTTACTGCGACGAAAGGTGTGGCAGAAGCATCTCCCGGTTCGCGGCTGTCTGCCAGTACCGCATCAACGCCCGGCAGGCTCCACGCCGATGAGAGAGCAGCGGGACCTTCCCTCTCCACCCCTCCGTCGAGAGGACCGAGATGTATAGGACGTGCAAAAGTATCAGAGCTAGCAGATGAGAAAGGCATGACCCTTGTCGCTGGATCCATTGACAAAAGGATGGCGGCTGGTTGCTGACAGGGAGGAAACGTTAACCCATACGGGGGGATTTCTCTTACGTTTTCGTCAGTGGAGTGGAAGGTATTCCTGAAGTATTTCTTGGATCTCTTTCATATTTGAGATCCATTTTGTAGATGCAAACACAGATTCCCCCCTATGAGTCTTGTGTGGAATCTATTCATCGATGAGAGCTTGCAAGGTTGATGTGTACTGAGATCTGTTTTAAGAGCCAGCGCTAATCGCAGGTTCCTTGTGTCCGTGTCCTAGAATCAGCCGAGATCCATCGCACGAGATTACGTTCATCAGTAAAATCACTGGAAAAGCACAAACATGTAAGTAGATAACCACAAGCTACTCCGCTCCATTCATCTTTTTTCGTGATTTTTTTTAAAGAAGCATGTTCTAATTCTGCAGGGATAATCAGTAATCAATACCATGGTCAGTTCACCACAGTACCGCTACGTACTATGAAAGCATTGGTTGATTCCACAAAAGCACTCCGTCCTAGCTACGTGCTAGGTAGCGCGCCAAATAGATTACATTGGCCATCAGCTATAGGCTGATGTAATGTTTGATCTCAATGGTGAGATAGTTTCATATCAAAATGGAAAGAGACTTTCAGAACAAGTATTTATTTATGTGTATGGAGTGACTCCCGTGTTGCCTCCTCTGGCGGCCAGGGAGAGCCCAAACCCTAGCCATCGTCGGGCGGCGCGACCTCGTCTCTCCCACCGCCGCTGCCGCTGGCTGGGTCCACCGTGCACTAGTAGGAAAAGCCTCATCAGTGGCGCACGAAAATTCGATTCTGTGGCGCATGGAGGGTGCGCCACAGAAACCTCGCCACAAAAATAAGCTTTCTGTGGCGCATCTGGCCGTGCGCCACAGAATTAAGGTTTTTGTGGCGCACTCGGGCCGGTGCGCCACAGAAATAAGTAGTTCTGTGGCGCATGTGATATAGCTGCGCCACAGAAATAGGTGCGCCACAGAATTATTTTTTGGTGCGCCACAGAACTATCTACAGGTATACTCGATTTTGTGCTCCCTGGTGTATTATACAGGTTTTATACTGGTTTTATACACAGTATACAGGTTATATACTGATATAATATAGACAGATATAATATGGACATATATAATCATCACATCATCATCACATTACTTAGAGCCCGATCGAGTTATACATATAGCTCCATACAACTCATAATCCATGCAAATTAAGAAAGTTCTCATCATCTCTAGATACAAACGAAGTGACACCGGCCGCCGCCTACACTAGGATGAAATAGAGTACCGCCGCGACGATGGTGAGCAAGAGCGAGAGCACAAGGAAGGCCTTCATCTTGCTCTTGTTCGCTTGGTGCACCCTCCACTTGGCAACCGCCTCGTGTCTAGTCGGGTACCCTTTGTAGCAGTTGCCGCTGAACTTGTGCACTGCTTTCTTGCACTCCTCCCACTCCTCGTACACTCCGGAACCCGCCTCGAACACGACGTAGTACGTCATCTCTATGGACACAAGGCATATTAGTATATAACGCAATGGAAAGAGTTAGAGGGTTCACATGCATACATATTCACAAGAATTAAAGCAAGGAAATAATAATAAACCTAAAAGAAATATAGCATCGGTATCACATAAGTAATATGGTTCAACGATAACGACTACAATAGAAATTGAAGTCCAACAACGCATTTACCACCGTTTCGAGCAAATTAAGCAAGTTTAGTTTACAACACGGTACAAATTGTCTATCGATTCAAAGTAATGCTAGCTAGGCACACCGGCCTCGGTCAACGAGACGTCTTCTTGAGCGGCTCCGGGAACGGCTTGTACAAGTCCTTCGTCGTCCACGTCCTTCCATCACCCTGCCTATGTAGGCGTTCTTCGATATCCCTCTTAGGCAACGCTCTGGCTGCGTGTAAGAGCCCCGATCCGTTGGATACATCTTGTAAGATAATTTCCGAGAGCTTTACTTGGATGCGATGGAAGTCTTCTCTAAGATCATCATCACTGATTTCCCCCGACATTTTAATGGGTTCTCGCTTACTAGGTGGCAGAGACATCATCTCTGCATCCTCGACAAACCCTTTAAGGTGATGGAAGACATAGAAGGCCTCCTTAATGCTGCCAGCTGGCTGCTTGATACAAGGGAAGTTGATCACGTGCTTGAACCCGATCTTTTTAGTGTCCGGCCTGATATATTGCCCATTCTTGTCGAAGGTGCCTCCACTTTTGGAGTAGCCAAGGATAGCCTCATCGAGAACACCCCTTATTCTCGTGTAGTCTTTCTTCGTCGTCGTACTCGACGAGTCGAAATACTGGGCTAGTGACCACTTTGGATCTAGGATGATGAGTGTGCAGTATTTGTCCCTGCTCAACACATGCAATTGAAATGGAATGTTGGAAATGATCGGCAATGGAAGAAATATATAAGAAAGCATAAGTTACGACGGCCGTGAGCGGATGTGTACTTACTCGGGAAAGACAGGCAGAAGAATGGTGTTGCTCTCTTTGTGCATGAGCATGAAGTTCTGGAGGTACCGCACCGCCTTGGTCCGTGTCCTTGAGCCGTCCTGGAGCTGGCTATCGCGCATGTAGTAGGGATCCGCTACCGCGATGTGGCGGGTCTCTCTCGGTGGATCTTCATCTGAAGATTGATCGCGTATAGGCGCACCAAGTTATAGTCTAGCCGTTTCGAGTGAAATAGATTGAAGACGTCCTCGAACGCTATGAAGAAGATATCCGCGGGGTCTTCATTGACGAAGCTCTGGTCGGACGGCACCTTGACCGAGAACACCGGGTAATTTGGATCCTTTTCTTTAAGAAGGACGCTCTCTTGATAATGAATAGAGTGCTGCAAAGGGAGCATTTGTCCACTTGCGAGGTGTTCCATGTCCGGAGGCAGTATAGGTTTACCAGCCTCATGACACCGGGGCAAGCCATCCGGGGTAGGTGGTACCATGTCGTCGGCCCGGATCCTCTTAGGAGCAGGCTGGCTCGAAGATGCGCCCTTCTTGGGTCCTCTCTTCCTTCCCTTCTTCACCTGACCCACCGGGGTGCTTGTGGTGCCGATGGTGGTGCTTCGGGTGCTGGTGGTGCTTCCGAGGTTGCTGGGGTTGATTTGGGTGGCTCCCCGATGATCGTCTTACGCAGCGTGTTAGGGCTGAAAACGGTAGCAGGCTTGACTTGAGCTGGATTGCCAGCCTCGGAGGAGTGTCTTGAGAAAGACCCGTGAAGACCAGCGCTGCTTCGTGGACGGTCGGGGGCCGTGTAAGTTGATCGCCGTGTGTGCGGAAGGCTTGTTCATCCATAGGAGGCATGTACATATCTTGGCTGCAGGCGCCAGTGTTGATGTAGGCATCGATGTCATCATCATCATCTACATCGTTGCCATCAAGTGGCGCCATGTCCTGGACCTTAGGTGGTGGCGGTTGCGATGCCGCCGCTTGGCATCGCGTGTCTAGTAGATGGTCGTTGCGGTAGCGCTCCCAACAACTGTTTGTGGCGTCCGGTGGTGACGGCGATCGTCGGTTCCTTCCGGGTGGCGGCGGCGACCGCCGGTTCCTTCAGTAGTGGGGCGGCGACCGCCGGTTCCTTCAGGGTAGTGGGGCGGCGACCGCCGTTTCCTTGAGGGTGTCGTCGGCGCCGGCGATCTTGGGCCGGATGATAGGGGAGGTGGCGCCGGTGCTTTTCTTACCACTCGGAAGACCCCCCGCACGAATCTGGTTCTTCGGCCATGTCATAAGCCATGAGGTGCAATCCCCAAGGGGAAAACGTCGCCTTCGTTCGTGCCCGGAGGTTGAAAGGGGGAGGGCGTAGCGGTACTCCGGCACTACCATTACCAACTTGACCTTCGCCACGTCTTTCGCCAATGTAGTGCCGTGCATAACGCGGGAAGCCATGACATAGCCGCTAGCAACTTCCACCAACTCGCCGCCGGGCTCCACCGTTTGCGTAAGTATGCATTGTTCATCCCGAGTCGTGGGCGCCATGTTGGGCATCGTGAGATGGCAGTCACGAAAGGCATATATAGTTAAAGAAGATGACGCGAAGGAGTAACTAATGAGTTTACCTCCTTGATGGCGTCGATCTCGCCATTGTCGATACAAGGGCGGCGGTTGGGGGCGTCGATGCGACCCGATTGGAGCTGCGGCGGCGGTTGGAGCTGCGGCGGCGTTTAGTGGAGCCCGACGCCGGCGTCGGGTGGAGCGGCACCGTCGGCGACACGTGGAAGCTTGAGTTGCTGCCGCTAATGCTGGGCACATGTATCGGCCCCACTTGACCTCCCGCATTCCAAGCAGCTAACCCCTCCATCAACCCAGGGGGGATGATCTGCCGGATCTTCTCGTCCAATAACTTGTTCATCATCTCCGTGTTCTCCAGAGGCTTTTCGGCCACCAGCTTCTCTAGTGACTCCACCTTCTTCTTCAGCTCCAGAACCTCGCATTTATCCTTTGCCGATGACCTCCTCTCCAGCTTTCTCGTCTTGGCATCCGATCCGTAGTACTCGGATAGCTTCATACTTGTGCCAAAGCTGGACACACGGCCACCCGACGTCGGTGGCTTGTCTAGCTCCCTCTCCTTGTATTTGTTCATCGCCCTGTTGAAAGGCGTGTCCCACGGTTCCGTCGACCCCTGGGACGACGGGCCAGCCTTCGTCAACTCTTCATCCTTCAGACAAAGGAACTTAAGGTTAGCCCATTTGGCTTCATTGCCTAATAAGATGAGCGAAATAATATAGAACTATCCTAACCAGGTAATTCAAGAAATCCTTCACTTCTTCTTGAACCTTAAAAAATTCCCCGTCTTCCGATCTAAGTAGTAGCGGGACCGGACAAAGTTCCTAGCTTTGTTCATCCTGGATTTTGTGCCAGGGGTTTTCTTTCCCCAGACGTACCATCTCGGCATCCTCCTTGTCCCAAGTTGGCTGTTTTCCTCGGTAACCGCCGCTTCCGCAATGGTGGGTCCCTAAGTTCAAATCCCGCATTTTCTTCCCCCAGGCGGTCCATTTTTAACATCGTCACTCTCTAAGTAAGACTTGAATGCATTAAAGTCTTGTAAGGAGAGCGACGGTTCTTTGGTACTTATCCTCTCCCAGCTTTCACCGGCGTCGATCTTTTTCTTCAGCCGGTTCTTCCAGCTGCTCAAGGCGGTGCTCATCTTCGTGAGAGCTAAAGAGTCCACCTTCTTATTGAACGGCTCCGGGAACGTGTATCGTTGGTGAAGCTTCGGAGGAGGGATTGGACGATAGCCTCGTTCTCCTTGCTTCGAGGTCATGAGTTAGGATCGGCACGGTTTCACGGACGATGCACCCTAGTTGCATGCCGTACCCTTTGGCAACCCACGAAGGCTCCATCGGTTGGCCACTTGGGGAGACTACCGTGACAACATCGGTGACGTTGGCGAGCACTTGCGGCCTCCGATCCCTCCTCGCCCTCCTCGCCGTCCTCTTCTTCTTACCCTCCTGAGGGTTGCCGCCGCTATCACCTTCCGTGCGGTTGGCCGCGTTCTCTTCACCGGTCGTCTCTTCACCGGTCTAGGCGGCGTCGTCCCAGGTATCTTCATCGTCGCCGGTGTCGGCGGCGGCCCCCGGCCCTCTCCCTCGGAGGCGGTGTCCCGGCCCTCTTCCTCATCGTCGGGCGACTCGGCGGCGGCCTTCCGGGGCTGCTCGTAGTCCTCCCAGAAGTCCTTGTTGGCCTCTCTCGCTTCTTCGTTCTGGCTCCTGGGCTTAGAAGTGTTGCCCGACATGTTTATTTTTGCACTTCATTAAAAAGAGGCAACAAGTTAGTACAAAAGTGAACCAAAAAATTCGGCATGACCTTTGCTATTTTTTCTACGTAGGAGTGCCCATTTCTCAACCGAAACGGAAGTTAATCAACGCTTCGGGAGAAATGGGCAACTCAATGAAATCCCTGCAAAAATATCCACCATATACACCATATATCCACCATATACACCATATATCCACCATATCCACCATATCAGTTAGTACTACAAACCAGAAACCTGGAGCACTACAACAAATTAACCTGGAGTACTACAAACCAGAAACCTGGAGCACTACAACACCATATAGTTCCTATTTTTTTAACCTGGAGCACTACAACAAATTAACCTGAAGCATCTACAATACATCAAACAAAACCTGAAGCATCAAGACAGGAGGCATTATTAACCTAGAGCATCAATACAACAGATATTATTAACCTGGAGCATCTACAACAAATTAACTTTGGAGAATCTACAATACATCAAACAAAACCTGGAGCAATCACCTGGAGCACTACAACAAACCTGGAGCATCTTTTTAACCAACTGTTAGCATATTTAGTGCAGCCAAGGCAGTAGCTAATGACTTAGAAAAATGACTTCAATAGTAGGCAGTAGCATTTCATTCAAAATCAACTAGGCAGTATCATTTCATCATTAGCTTGTTCATTTTTTCATTTGTATTAAAAAACCTAGTGCATTGTATTAAAAAACCTACTGCAGTGTACATTTTATTGAACCATGTACATCAATGAGTAGTAGCAGCTTCATTTTAATTTTCATTTAAACAAACTTCATTCTTTTTCAGAGAGAACTTCAAGAACTTTATTAGCTCTACTGCATTTTCTCAACGAACACAGTTCATATATACTATATATATACTGTATATATACTGCAACCATCTATGCATTTAATCATGTATTTAATTAGTGGTCATATGTGAACTAAAACCATCTATTTAATCAGTGGCCAAAGGTGAACTAAAACCATCTACATTCAAAACATTACCTAGCAGTAGTAAATTTGTATCTACATTCACTAACTACATTCAAAACCTAAATCAACCAATTCACTAACTACATTCACTAACCAATTTGTATCTGCCAATTCACTAACTACATTCAAAACCTAAATCAACCAATTATTTGTATCTACATTTCTCTGCCAATTCGAATTTAGAAAATGAGCATGAGCTATTGCTAACATAGCATTACCTACCAATAGCTAGCATAGCATTACCCAGCAGTAGCAAATTTAAATCACCAAATTATATCAACTAAATAAACCTACTGCTGCTACTTTATCAACTAATTAAAATTGTCCTAAAATTGTATAATTGTTTACTGCAAAACACAAGAGACCAATTAATTGTTTACTGCAAAACCAATTAGCTCTAGTGCAAGCAATGAATTAAAAAAAAGCAACCAATGAATTAAAAAAATAGCAAGAACTTTCTACATCTAGCTATGGAGCCCCCGAATTTCATCACATAGAAAGAATATAATGCCATAACCAAGAAATTAGCTACTGTTAGGATCATGGCAATTCTTTGATGGCTTGGATGGCTTGGATCATGGCAATGCAAACAACAAGAACATGAGACAATACAAAATCTGACCAATGTTGCCCTTCTTCTCCGAAATTCGGGCACAAGACAGTGGGGAGGGGGACAAGGGAGTGGGGAGGGGGAGAGGGACTCTCACCGAACGGCGGCGGTGGCAGGGCGCGGTGGTGATGGCGTTGTACGTCCTCCTCCTCTGCGGCGGCGGCTCGGGCTGCGCGTCCTCCTCCTCGATGCGGTGGCGGCTCGGGCTTGGGCGTCTGCTCGGCGGTGGCGTGCCCGTCCTCCTCCTCCTCCTCCTCGGCGGCAGCAGCGCTAGGTGGCGGCGTGGCGGTCCTCCTCCCTCCTCCTCCTCTGCGGCGGCTCGGGCTCGCGCGTCCTCCTCCTCGATCTGCGGTGGCGGCTCGGGCTTGGGCGTCTGCTCGGCGGTGGCGTGGCCGTCCTCCTCCTCCTCCTCCTCCTCGGCGGCAGCAGCGCTGGGTGGCGGCGCTTGGCGGTGGTGGTGGTTGCGATGGCGCTAGGGTTGTCGGGGAAGGAAACCGCTGTTGTGAGTGTGGGGAAGAAAGGGTCGATCGATATTTCACCAAGTGTCTAAATTCTGTGGCGCACCCCTCCATGTGCGCCACGATTAAGCATTACGTGGCGCACCAGCTCGACATGCGCCACAGAATCCCTTAATTCTGTGGCGCACCTAAAGGGCGTGCGCCACGTAATTTAGGCACTTAGCAAAACAAAATGGTTTACTGCTGTGTACTGACAGTTACTTAGCACTAGCCCAGTGGTTAAGGTCAATGTTTGCCCATTAGTACCCAGGTTCGAACCCTGGCTGCCACACAATTTTTCTTCCTTTTTTTCACATTTTAGTTACATTTCAATAAATAACACAACATTATTTAGTAATTAGTAGAGTATTATAAATTAATTGTCTCATACAAACATGTACGTTCTTGTTTCTCTCACACACACATGGATGTACTTGTCTAACACACACTCACACACACATGTGATAGACCAAAAAAAGATCTTCTTCGTCCCGGCTTCGAGCTCTAGCTAGCGTCTCTTCGCAATCTTCTTGCCCTTTCGGTTGTTGGCGGTTGAATACTTTATGCCGGCCACCTTGAGATTTCTTCGCGTGAACGGACAACCTTTAGAGGGTAGGGAGGTCTTCCTTCTTACTTTACTAGTAGTAGGCATGTCGAAGTGCCTGTCGAATTCCTCCTCAATCTTCGGGTCACCGTTCTTGTCCAAGTCTTCCTCGTTGGCGTCTCCTTGCATTCCTATGATGCTCCTCTTGCCCCTCCTGACGACAACACGGCTAGGCCTCGACGGATCGGTGATGAAGAAGCATTGGTCAACTTGGCTACCGAGTACCCATGGCTCATTTTTCGCGGATGCGTTCTTCGATTTTGCATCGGGTATAACCATGGTTGTGAAATATCGGCCTTCTTTTTCGACCTTCTTGGCCCATCTCACACGAAACATTGGCACCGTCTCTCCACAGTAATTGAGCTCCCATATCTCCTCGATCCTTCCAAAAAATCTTTCATTGACATTAGTCTCGTCATCGGCGTATGACAGCATAGTTACTCCTGAGTTTTGATTTTCACTATTTCTGTCCTTCTCCTCGGTGTAGAATCTGTAACCGTTGATGTCGTACCCCTGATAGGTCCTTACGTTATGCGCGGGTCCCTGTGATAAGGTGTATATGAGTTTTTCATCTTCGGTAGAAGGTGTATTTCTCTGTGCTTCAAGCTGGAATCGGTCCACTTGTTCTGCGTCTTCATCTGCAGGTAATCAAGCGTTACATGCAAGCGCGTATCCTGCGGACGACACCCAGGAAAGATCGGAGTCATCCCGTCTTTCTCCATTTGCGACAGCTTGGCTCTCTCTCTAGCTGCAACTCTATCGTTGCTCGTCTCCTGGAGGAGAAGATCTTGAACATGAGAGTCCCGCAAGGCCGAAATTAGCGGGGTCGCGCCGGAATCTTCTTCTTCATCATGATGATGTTCTCCGCCGGCATCTTCTTCTTCATGATGATCTTCTCCGCCGACTTCTTCTTCATGATGATAGTCCCCGTCGGCATGATGATAGTCTTCTTCATGATGATAGTCATCTCGCTCGACATGGTCTTCATGCGCACCATTTGATGGGGCCGGCCGCGCCTGGTTGTCTTGCATGAAACCGCGCCTCAGCAGGTGCTCCTCCAGTTGTCCGGAATCAGGGTTGATCCAGCGCTCGAGTTTGCATGATCGACACGGACATCTTATCTGGCGCCTATTGTTCCGAATCATGTCCTCCTTCGCGTCTATCTTGTATCTAGAGATTCGAGCGGAACTCATCGAGAGGACCATGCTTGCCTGCAAATGGTATACATAGAACAGGAAATTAGAACCGCACCAAATGCACACACATGCATGGGCCGTACCTCTCCTCAAGGTATTACATGGAGCGGAAAAATTTGGCATGACCTCTCCTCAAAGTAGGACATATGGGTAGTGCAAAACTTGCCGAAACGGAAATGAATCAACATTTCGGCAAACATCCATGCACCACACCGACACACACAAGCGCTTCACCTGCAACAAGCATCCATACACACGACGGCCACACAAGATCAACAAGCATATGCATGTCTCCTCCAAGCATATGTATGTCTCCTCCAACTACTCACCTTCTAGATTCGATACCGAGACGAGACCGCGATCGATGAGTTCGAGAGGAGGAGAGAGTATGGAGAGCCTTCTCCTCAACTCCAATTAAGTATCAACCAAAGTAAGTGCAATAAATACCCAAGCAAATGAAAAGTAGAGTCAAAATGGTATGAGAGAGAAGGGGGGGACGAGCTAGATGGAGGAAGAAGAATGACTTGTGTAGTGTGGTAGGTGGGAGGTTGGCTCACTTTTGTAGATCTGGTTCGCTAATTCTGTGGCGCACCTGAACAAATGCGCCACAGAATACCTTATTTCTGTGGCGCACGAGCCAAGCTGCGCCACAGAATAGCTTATTTTTGTGGCGCACCGTGGCTGTGCGCCATAGAATAGCTTATTTTTGTGGCGCACCGTGGCCGTGCGCCACAGAATATCTTATTTTTGTGGCGCACTGCGGTACATGCGCCATAGAAATAGTAAAACCAATGATTGGGGGTGTCAGCTGGTGGGGCCCACCAAGTTTTTGTGGCGCAGGGTTCTTTGGTGCGCCACAAAATTAAGCTATTTTTGTGGCGCACCTTGCCTGGTGCGCCACAAAAAAAGTTTCTGTGGCGCATATTTTGTGGTGCGCCACAGAACTAAGCTTTTGCCTATAAGGGTTTTCCTACTAGTGGTGGCGGCGGACCTCGTTCCCAAAGGGGGTGGGGGTCTCCGGTTGTCCCTCGCGTTGGCGGAGTCTGGATCCCGGGGCGGCGGCCCCGATCGGTGGTGGCGGATGAGGCTCGGGGCTCCCTCGGCGGTGCTGCGTGGTGAAGCCCAAGCCAAGGCGGTGCTGCTCCGGCGGTCTGGTGGCTTCGGCCTGGACGGTTGTCTGGTGTTGCGGCGTCGACGAGTTCTTCCTTTCCGGCAGCTCGTCCGACGAGGTTTTGTGGGGTGGCGGCTCTCCTTCCTTGCTCTGGTGGTGGCGCGCTTCGGCACTGGCCGGTGCGTCGGGATCCCGAGGTGCTGCGTGGCCGTGGGTGGTTGGCTGATCTGGGTGGCCAGATCTGGGTTGTTTGCCCTGTCGGTGGCGGAGGGAGGGGTGGGGGTGGGCTGCAGCCTGCAGGGGGAAACCCTAGGTCCTCTACTCTTCACCTCTCGGCGGCCGACGGTAGAGGGCTAGCTCTCGGCTGCGGTGGGACCCAGGCGTGTGCGTGTCTCCGGACTACGTGATCTACGCTTGGTACCTCCGGTGGTAGCCTTGGCCGGCCTAGGATGGTCGCCGGCGTGGGGGCGCGACCTGAATAAAGGCGGTCCTACGATTCCAATTTTCGTCAAGATGTTGATCTGCCGGAGGTGTGTCCCCATTGATCTGGCTAGAGTGACGGGTTCCGGGAGGCGCCGCCGGTGATCTTCCATGGGCGATTCAAGCCTAGAGATTGCTGGATCGGGTGGGACTCGGTCGTGCGCACCCTTGTTTTACTCCGACCGTTTGGTTTCAGAGGGGCACTTCGAAGCTCTGCTGGCTGTTAATATCATAGGGCATGTTCTCGTTCCATGGTGCTGGCAGAGAATGTCATGAAGACCGATATCTGAGGACTGGCAATGGAGGTTCCATTCTTTGGGGCGAGGAGGAGTTGGCTTGGTGTTTTATGACTTGGAGTAGTGGCATGCAAGTGGGTACGACTGCACATGAGAAGACCAATGTCTTATTTTTAGGGTGAAAATCCAAGGTCTAGCCTTAATTGGTTGTGTCTGGCAATGACCTTGTTGAATGCATTGTTTTGAGAGTGTGGATCTTCTTCAGGGTGAAAACCCAGATCTTAGATCAGGCGACTACAACGCTTGTGCACTGTTTCCTTTTTGGAGACGCCGCTTTTGAAGAAGTTGGACTTTTGGTGCTATCTTGGTTGTCTTAGTGTTGATGTTTCAAGGATTAAACCACCGTAGCGGGACTTTTTTCTATAATTCTTCTTTTCTTTTTTTGGATATGTGCATCCGTAATGTCGCTAGGGCAATGCGTTGTTGCAGAGGCTAGATGTAATTGGTACCTCCGATATTAATATACGCTCTTTGCCGAAAAATCAAAATGCAAAGAGGTATTAATGTTAACTTAGAGATATATATTTCTTAGTTTTTTCTGTTTGAAATTAAGGAAAAGAAATGTAGTGTAAATAAGTTCTCTGAATGGAACTTCCTTACTCCTCCTTTAAGTGAGCATAATAATATGCATAAACTAAGGTTTCCTTTCTGTAAAGCTCAAAGCTTTACACCATGCAAACGACGTCTATCCACGAGGTGGTCACCGACACATACATCACGGAGATGGCCATGATTCCTCGTGTGCCCGTGGTGGGTGCTAAGATTAGGAGTTCCTTCATCCTACATCCATCGCTTTGACAATGGGATGGCCTGAAAATATTAGGTTATTATTTCGAGCACCGGCGAATTTGTTGGATGGTTTTAGGCGAGGCCACCACACAAAAAATCTAGGTTTCAGGCCCATCTCTGTGATAAGAGGAGTTGGGAGAATTATTTTCTAACCGATCTTTTATATTGGGCAAGTTTGTGTGTTTCGGTGGTGTCTACGAGGTGAAGGCATCAACGCTGCAATATATTCAGTAAAGATAAACCCGTAGCAACGCACGGGCATATTTCCTAGTATATTAAAAGCAAAATACGGATGTCTAAAATAGAAACACAAGGTTAATCCACATCATCCTAATTATGTTGATGGTTAGATCTAAAATTTATGGTTAGGATTTAATAAGAGTATAATAGTTACGTAATAGTTGACACGTTCGACTATGTACCGATTATAAAACAAGTTATATTGCACCATAAGGATTGACCGGTCATCTAATAAAGAAAATTGACCGGTTAAAGTTGTTGTTTAAATCAGTCGTATTCTCCTAGGGCTCTAGGCAGCTGTGTGCGATTAAAAATGTCAAACTGTTTGGATGTGATGCACACACGTACGCACAACATGCACTCTAAGTGTGGTTTAGGGTTTCTTCTTTCAAATTTCCATCTCTAATCAAGATTTATTGTTAGTTTTTTTTGTTTTATCAGGATTTAAGTATAGTTTGTTATCTATTATCTATCTATTATATACTAAAAGAAAAAACTATATCTGAATTATATGGCTACGATTAAACAAGAGATTAATAATTACGTACATAATTACTAAAGTGGTTTGACACGTTCCATATTGAAGGTACCTATTAAAATATAAAAGAAAATACCTTACAAGATAAGAACGTGGGAAACAAAAAAAAAACATAGACTACCTAGATATAAGGCCAAGCGTGATGGCACCCGAAAAGGTGGGAAGTAAATTGCTAAGAAAAAAGTGAGATCTGAAGTATTACCTGGCGATGCGTTTAGGCAGTTCTAATAAGATCATGCACAATACGGGACATGTGTGTTTCAGTTAGGGTTATTTTTCTCGGCAAAAAAATACCGTGGGCACTCGTAAATCCGCTTTTCGGAAATACATGGACAAATAACGCTTGAGATTTATCAATCAATTTATAAATTCATTTAAATTACCAAAAAATACTGGCCAAAATACCGTCCAAGAATTATCAAACAATTTTATAAATTCATTTATATTACCAAAAATACCAGCCAAAATACCGCCCGAGAATTGTCAAATGAATTTATAAATTATTTACAGTTTTTCATTTATTTCAGTTTCATCATATTGTGTGAATAAAATTAAATCGCGTCCGATATTATAGTTTTTCGGTGGTAGCCAGTTAAATCGATTTTCAGTAAATTCTGAAAATGTTGGCCGAGAAAAAAACTATGGTTTTAACTAGGACGCGCCAGGCTCATTGATATGGTTTGTGGGCGGATTTCACCCAGTTTTTTTTCCTTGGCAAAAGAATACTGGTGGGCATTAGTAAATTCAGTTTTTCGAAATACCAAAAATACCGGCAAAATAATTCTTAAGATTTGTCAAACTAATTTATAAATTCGTTTAAAGTTTCTAAAAAAATATTACCAAAAATACTGGTCAAAATACCATGCAACATTTGTCAAATGAATTTATAAATTTGGTTGAAGTTAGTCAATTTTTTAATTTGATGTAATTGTGTGAATAAAAGTAACAAAAAATGGTATTACCCTTTACCGATGGTAAACGGTAAAATCGGTTTTCGACGTAATTTTGGAAATCTCGGACAAGAAAAAAATCTGGTCTCAACTAAAACGTGTTCCGTCAGTTTCTATAATAGCATCACAACCATTATCCTAATCCGTTTGTATATGCAAATAAAACACGACATACCAGACCATGCAGATGAGATTCACTCTATTCATTTCTTTTGTGGGTTCCTTTGCTTGGCCTAGAGCGCACTTCTGATATCTAGATATTCTTATTATCTTATTCTCTTTTATTACTCTTCTTGGGTATTGTGTACTACAAAAGAGCTTTACCAATTTAATATCCCGCTTGTGTGAATTTCATGCCTATTGTACATATATAACAATAAAAATACCTTTGGCTATGATTTAATAACCGTTAACAAAAGTTGAAAGTAAATTTTACGGTTAAACCTTGAACACAAAAAATTAAATAAATAGTATACCACTGATGGAGGTTGTATAATTATAAATTTGTTTCTATAAATCAAAATTAATATTATTCATTAGTTATTCTCCCACAAATCAAATTAAAGTGATCCAACATGTCTCCCAAACATTGTTGATATTTAATTCTGGATAACATTTATGGTGATTATAAAACCATAATAATTTTTAGACATATTCAGACGATGTCCTCGCATTTGCGAGGGCCCCTGTGCTAGTTTTATTAATAGAAAATATACATGAACAAAAAATAAACATGAAAACTAAAAAACATACTAGGATAAAACAATTGTTCTGAAAACTCTGCATATAAAATCCTAAGGCCTCGTCTGGCAGCAATGTTTCCATCAGTTTTTCCATGTCCAACCCAGAAATATTAAAAAACACGAGTGAGGCGTTTTTTTAGATAAAAGGCACTGAGTGCCCGACTTTAAATTAATAAAGCCCTGCAGGTTCACATAGATTCATTACATGATGCGGCATACAGCTTAGCCAAACACCTAAGAAAGCAACAATAAACTGGGGTCGGTCTCCCCTAACAGACCTACAGCCAAAGAGCGAAGACTAGGTCGACATCCTCCCCCTGGGATGAACAAGGAAAGCATCCAGCTTCAAGCGTCCTCCGAAAAATGGATAGCGTGCACTCGTCTTGAGTTCGGAGATCCAGCTTCAAGTGAGGCGTTTGGCAGGTGGGTTTTGGACGTGCTCAGACGGAGAAAACACACATAGACATGTTCGGACCTTGGTGACGTCCCGATTTACCCTCCCCGACGTTGATGATGTTGCCGCCGCCGACGCTGGCAGCTGGTCCATACCACAGTCAGCCATCCTGCAGCCACGTCAAATCTTCCGACCCCACCGAGGCCACTCCCTCCACACATCGCCGCCACCTCAGTAGCCGCTGCCGCCGAGGCCAAGGTCCTTCCGCCGCCCCTATTCTCCGACTAATCTGATTTTTCTCCTGTAAATCCTGCTCCACGGTGTCTCCTCCTCTCCCCATGTATGGCCTAGGTGTAGGGTTCTTGATGTGAGGTCTGTTTCCTGGTCTACCTACCAACGTTGTTGTTTGTGTTGCTCCTGTCGCTTGTGTGTCTGTCTTCTTGTCTGGCCCTTTTATGTTTTGCTGCGTCCGTATTAGTGCTTACCAGTTAACAAATTGATGATTGAGGCAACGTTCAGTGAAAAGCAATGCAGATTCATACCATGTTTTGGTGATTACAGTACAGATAGAGCAGCTAACACTGGTGGCTGAAGAATTTGTGCTAGTATGTAGTACTAGTTGAGAGTAGCATTCAGGTTGGTGGTGGTCTGGTGTCTTCACTCATTGTACTGGGATTGGAAGTTCATTGTTTACATTCTTGTGCAGCCTTTTATTGTATCAGCTCTCAACCAAGGTGAAAGGAGTATCACTTTCAGTAATTGGGAATGTATATTAGAGCCATGTCATGGCACGTGTAGTACATATGATAAATTTACTGAGATTTGCAGTACACAAGATCTTAGCTAGTGTAGTGAACATGGATTGACCAGGGCTAACACCAAACAGGCCCGTTCCTAATTTAGTTTCCAATGCACAATGCATTTGTTTGCATTCGCACATTTTCTGATGGATATATGTTATTAGCGTGTACCGACAACTATAGTTAGTTGTATTTATCTTGTACTCTAATTGTAATTGTACCCTAACTTTTGGCCTTTGGCCCAATATATAAACATAGGAACCCCACGTATTACACGTGAGAGGCTTTCCCCAAAACCTTTCTACATGGTATTAGATACGTTTAGATCCTAAACCACAAAAAGCTGCTGCTGCCGCCGCCGCCCTGGACCAGCTGACGGAAGTCATAGTCGCCACCGCCAAGCGCCCACCGCCACCCTTCTAGTCACCGCCCCTGAAGATCTCTGGCATCAGCGTCTTGGTCACCCTGGACACGACGCTATGTCCTCTCTTCTGCGTTTAGAGTTTATCAAGTGTAATAAAGTGCGATGCCCATCTGTTTGCCACTCCTGCCACCTCGGCAAACATGTGTGGTTGCCGTTTAGTTCGTCTACTACAACGTCTAGTGCTATTTTCGATTTGATTCACTGTGATTAGCGGACATCTCTAATTATTAGTAATTTTGGTTTTCTATATTACCTTGTGATTGTCGATGTCTATTCTCATTATTATTGAATGTTTCCTTTGCGTAACAAATCTGATGCTGCCATCACTTTTGTGAATTTTTTCGCATACGTCTCGTACTCAATTCAACACCACTATTCGTTCTCTTCAAACCGACAACGACATCGAGTTCATCAACTCGGCCGTTAATACACTTCTAAAGTCTAGCGGTACCATGCTACGTCTTTCATGTCCTTACACGTCGCAGCAAAACGGTAGGGTCGAGCGCGTCATTCGCACCATCAATGATACTATGCGCACCATCATGCTTCATGCTCATGCTCCCTCCCAATTTTGGGCTGAAGCGCTAGCCACCGCCACTTATCTTCTTAACCGGCGTCCTAGCACCGCGATCAAGTCGCGGATCCCTTACACCCTCCTGCATGGTCGGTCACCTCCCTATGACCGGCTCTGGGTCTTCGGTTGTCTATGTTACCCTAATGTGATGTCTACCAGCAAACACAAATTGAGTCCTCGTTCTCTTCCTTGTGTTTTCCTTGGTTATCCTTCCAATCATCGGTGGTAATGATGCTATGATCCGTCTACAAAAAAAGTGCTAATCTCACGACATGTTATCTTCGATGAGACTATTTTTCCGTTTCAGCTCCTGGTGCCAACATTGTCACCGACAAGTGGATCTTTCGGCATAAGTTTCACTCAGATTGCACTCTAGTGCAGTACAAAGCTCGATGGGTGGTTCGTGGTTATTCCCAGCGTGTCCTGGAATTGACTACGATGAGATGTTCAGTCTTGTCGTCAAGCCTGCTACCATCCGGTTGATTTTCACCATCGCTGTCTCTAGCTCATGGCCTATAGCTTGCTGTCAATAATGCTTTCCTAAACGGTAATCTTGATGAAGTGGTTTATTGCTAGCAAACTCTTGGTTTTGTTGATGAAGCCCGTCCTGATCATGTGTGTCGTCTACACAAGTCCTTGTATGGATGAAAGCAGCCCCCCGAGCATGGTATCAACGGTTTGCTACTCATCTCGTGACGCTAGGATTTGTTGCTTATGCCACGGATACCTCGCTGTTTGTGCTTCGGTCAGGAGTTGATACGGCCTATCTCTTGCTCTACATGGACGATATTATTGTGCATGCATCCTCTGCTCAGTTTCTTCAGGGTCTTCTTGATCAGCTTCATCGAGAGTTCGCCATGACAGATCTTGGACCACTTCACTTCTTTCTTGGTATTGTTGTGACAAGGAACAGCGATGGACTCTTCCTCTCTCAGCGGCAGTATGCGATGGATCTTCTGCAGCGATCTGGCTTGTCTAATTGCCATCCTGTGGCAACCCCTGCTGACACTCAAGCTAAGCTCTCTGGTTCTGATGGTGACCTTCTTGTTGATGCTACCGAGTACATGAGTCTCTCCGGCACTCTTCAGTATCTCACACTGACGCGTCCTGACATCTCCTACGCAGTGCAACAAATCTGTTTGCACATGCATGCACCTCGTGCCCCTCACCTCGCTCTGGTGAAGCGAGTACTTCGCTACGTGCGCGGCAAACTGGAGTTCGGTCTTCATCTCCGTGCCTCCTCCTCGACGACACTCACAGCTTACTCTTATGCTAACTGGACGGGATATCCTGACTCCCGCCGATCGACATCTAGCTACTGCGTCTACTATGGTGACAATCTTATCTCCTGGTCCTCTAGGCGACAGACGACTGTCTCATGGTCCAGTGCAGTGTAGAGGCCGAATATCGAGTTGTGGCTCATGTTGTCGCCAAGTGCTGTTGGATAAGACAGGTTCTTCAGGAGCTTCATCGACCTCTTCCTTCTGCTACTCTGGTTTATTGTGAAAATGTTTCTGCTATATACATGTCCTCTAATCCAGTCCAGCATCGCCGCACCAAGCATATCGACATCGACATCCACTTCGTTCACGAGAAGGTGTCTCTTGGCGAGGTTCGGGTGTTGCATGTTCCGTCTTCACTTCATTTCGCCGATGTGATGACTAGGGGACTGCCGAATCAGCTCTTCCTCAACTTTCGGTCCAGTCTTTGTGTCTGAGAGTCTCCCGCTGTGACTGCGGGGGAGGGGTGTAATTGTACCCTAACTCTTGACCTTTGGCCCAATATATAAACACGGGAACCTCACGTATTACATCTCGAGAGGCTTCCCCAAAACCCTTCTACATATGTGTTATTTGATCGCGCGAGTCCTTGCCCTACCGCCTATGACCCTCGACTTTATGAGGTGCGATTGTGCGATATTAGACACGCGGATCTCAATCTTGCGAGGGTGCCACCGCAGGTCTGTCTGAAAGCACCTCACTGATGTTGCAGCCCACACACCAGGTTCCGCTCTTACCGTCAGATTGTAGCATTCAATTGACCGGAACTCCGTTTGATGGATCTTACTCTTCATTTCTATGTGCAGTACTATAGTTGACCATGTGCAGTCCCCATGATAATCGAACCCTGAATCAAAATCCTTGTGTCGTTTATTGAAGTGAAATGCAACATTTTCCTCATTCAGTTCTTAGTCATTTTAATTGCACTCTAATGGTTTGAAACTTTCTACTTTGAGAATGATAACCTGAAACTGAATCTCTCAGATAGCAGTTTAATCAGGACTCTTATTTGCTTTATTTTAACCTCGCAGTGCTGCTGCGTAGATGTACCTAATTTCAATTTGTTGAGAAGGTCTAGAAGAGGACAGCCGCACGGCACACATAGATATAGTTTCTCTATGTGATGAAATATCTTTTTGTTTTGACCTGCGATGAAATGTCATGAAAAGACTTAAATTGTGATGTATAACTGGATCAAATTTGTATCGGTACTGGTATATATTTAAGGTCTGATATGTAGTATGCGGCAAAATGGAAGTGGAAACTCGCGAAAATGTTCAAGTGCTCGTGTTTATAACCAGAGTGTAAAATTTTAATTTTTATTCAAATTACTATGGTTCACCTTGCATTGCTGTGAAAATTGAATTTTTAGTTGCAGAATTATTCCTTCCTTCCAAACAGATAAATCAATGGAGTGTATTGTTGATGAAGGGGATTGTGGTGTAACAAAGTGTTTTGGGTGACAAGAGTGTTTTCACCTAACCGCCTTGGGAAAATACTCTCCGATACTCCCTAATACACTCTTGCCAAACAAAGCATAAATGATAGAAAACTACATAACCATTCCTAGGGTTTCCTGCACTCCAATGCCACCTAGGCAAACCTTGAAAGAGATGTCGAGCCTCCACCATCATCAGATCCAAAGAAGCAACATCGCCAACGAGACTTTGCGAGTCGATCAACATGTTGCATGCAGGAAGGCACAAGTCGCTGTGGCACATCGACCGGGGACGTACCGTGCGATGTTGGACAAAGATCTACCGCATCGCATCGACGAAGTCGAGGAATAACGACAAATTCACCACCTCCGAACAATATCCTCACTCAAAAACATCCACCTCGCTCCAGCTCCCAACACGGCCATGGATAATGGCGAATGTCAGTGGCACACCGAGAAACTGATCTCGCCAGGTCTGAAGAACGAATATAAGACCAAGCTGTTGATCTAAAGGATGGACAAGCACACATTGCCATCAACTTTGAGTTGTCGATATGAAGGTCTCCGTCAGTGTGGAAGTAGAGTTGAGGCATATTTATTCGCATGTGTGCCGCTCCCACCACCCCAATGACACAGCACAACAGACAAACCCAAACCCTAACTGCTAGGCTAAAACGGAGGAGCGAGGTCCCCTTTCTCTCATGCCCCCGGGGCAGGAAATAGAGGGACAGAGGACCAACGGGCTGGCCGGTGGAGATGGGAGAGAGTTGGGTTCTTCGCAGCCGCTAGAGTTGTGTCTCCAGTTGTGGGAGTGCGGTTGAGGGCGATG
This sequence comes from Lolium perenne, assembly GCF_019359855.2. Lineage (NCBI taxonomy): Eukaryota > Viridiplantae > Streptophyta > Magnoliopsida > Poales > Poaceae > Lolium > Lolium perenne. The sequence continues at coordinate 302,605,291 of NC_067250.2, read as the reverse complement.
GCATGCCCCGACGTCAACCAGGGATCGCCGAGCCGGGAGAGCGCCTCTAGGCCTACCATGGCCGCCGTCCTAAGATGGCCTATGCAGATCTGGCGTCCTAGGTTGAAAAGGAGGATGACCGCTCGCAAACGACATGGCCGCCAGCCATAGGGATAACTACTCATTGGCCGGATGCCACTTTCACCACCTCCTGCTTCATCATCATGATGGCACGCTGGGCAGCTTTCTATGCCAGCAAGTCACCGTTGGCATCGACCCACGTGGCGAGGATGCCTTGACCGACTCGGCTGGACCCTTGTCCTACATGAAAATCCTTGGCGAGTTTCTTCGACTTGGCATGCCTCTTACCGGCGCTGCTGGGGCAGACAACACAACAGGCGTGGCGGCGGGATCCATTGCCTCCGCTTCCTTTTTTGCGGCCAATTTCGGTGGAGGTTCTTTTTAGAGGAAATGAAGTGGTTTGTGTGCCACTACCGGGAGGATCGGGTGGTCTAGGGAAGGACACGGGAGGACGCGCGCCAAATTTGGTGGACGGATAGATCGGTCCACGCAAGTCGGTTCATTTAGATTGCCCCGCGTGCATGGCCTGTCCACGAGTCAGTGCAGACTATTTTGCGCAACATTGAAGATGTCCTAAGCTGCGGAGTCATCACGAATATTACCGTTTTCGTTTGTTTGACAGTGACATTATAACATAAAATATACCTTATCATCGTACGTACCTTTTTTTGCCAGGAAAAAGATTGTATTAATTCAATATAAGTGATATTAGAATCCCAAAATGATCCGGTCCAAAATAAGAGGGGTTTGTGGTGACTTCGTCAATTTCAAGATCCATCCGCCGGCTCAATCTTTTGGAGGTGCTCATAGGGGTAGGTGTGTATGTATGCGTTCTTAGGGGTGAGTGTATGTACGTATGTAAGCGTCTAAGTTTATAATGTGTTTCTAAAAAAGATTGAATGAACGTACCAATTCTCCAGCTCTATTCCGTAAACTCGTGAGGCAGTGGTACCCCAGCCCACCAGAGTTTAAATACCAGAATTGATACTTTGTCGTCTCATTAAAATGTGGAATATTTTTTTCAGTGGGAGACGATGTTCCCGTCGACAGCGAGGTGCCTATGGTAACTTCGTCAATTTCAAGACCCGCTGGATCAGTTTCTTCGACTCAGTCTTTCCAAGGTGCTTATAGAGGCTTCCCACTTTGAGCCTCTTTGAGCGTGCATTTATAGATATGAGTGTATGTAGTTATGTGTGAGCGTCTACGTCTATAATATGTTTCACAAAAAAACAAGTAATCTAAATCGCTACATTTCGTTGGGGTTTTTGGGAATTTCGCCAGTTTTTTTGGGAATTTCGCCGGAAGGTGGTTGGTGGGTGGAGTGGAGTGGGGTGGGGTGGGTGGAGGGTGGGTGGAGGAGGAGGAGGCCGGCCGAAGGAGGTGGTGGAGGTGGTGGTGGTAGTGGAGGAGGAGGAGGAGGAGGAGGAGGAGGAGGTGGTAGTGGTGGTGGTGGTGGTGGTGGAGGAGGTGGAGGAGGAGGAGGTGGTGGTGGGTGGTCGCTGGAGGAGGATAAGGTGGTGGTGGTGGTCGCCGGAGGAAGAGGAGAAGGTGGTGATGGTCGCCGGAGGTGGAGGAGAAGGTGGTGGTCGCCGGAGGAGGAGGAGAAGGTGGTGGTGGTGGTGGTGGAGAAGAAGGGAGGAGGTAGTGGTGGTGGTGGGAGGAGAAGTGGAGGAGAAGGAGGAGAAGTGTGGAGAAGTGAGGACAAGTGGTGGAGGAGAAGGAGAGGAGAAATGACGCCTCCAAAATTCAAAATTCGGGCAAAAACTTCTGTGGCGCATGGGCACAAGACGCGCCACATAATTTCTTTTTCGAATTTTCTATTTTGCAGCAAAAATACTTTAACTTGCCGCAACTTTTTACTCTTTTCAATTTTGGAGATTCTAAAAAAATTCATGGGAACATTTTGATATATTGTGCGTTTTTTTCCGAGTTCGTATGCAACCAGAAATCCAGTTTGATGATTTTGCAACACAATTTTGCAATAAAAGTTGAAATTCATGTTTGCAAATTTTCAGTGGTGCTATATGACATAATACATGGACACCTCGAAGGATTTTATTTTTTTAAATTTATATCTATTTATTTTTTATTTTATAGTTCTAAAAAGAGCGATCCGGGGGGGGGGGGGGGGGTTGTGGAGTTGCATGGGGAGAAAAAAACCACATGCAGCACAGAAAGATGAACTTCTATGGCGCATTTGTCTACATGCGCCACAAAATTTTGACTTTCTGTGGCGCATGTGGCAGATGCGCCAGATAATTCCCTTCACCCATGCGCAGTGTTGAACCCCGCGTGGGCCCCATGGAGATTCTGTGGTGCATCCGTCCACATGCGCCACAGAAAGACAAAGGTCTGTAGCGCACCAATCTTACATGCGCCACAAAAATTACGAATTTCTGTGGAGCATATTTTTGGTGCGCCACAGAAATAATTTTTGTGGAGCATATATTTTACGTGCATCACAGATATCATTTTTACCTATAATGATTTTCCTACTAGTGATTGGGGCTGGGAGATAAATAAAGGGTTATAAAGGGCTTAGTTAGGGACAACTGTCCTCCTCCTTGTGCACATCCGTGGTTACCTCTCAGCCATGTTTTGTTGGGGAGGAGGGCTAGTGCCTCTATAAAGGGAGGAGGCGCTACTCCGCAGACTGTTCGATTCCAATCCATCCGATCTTCATCTTCTACCTAAAGCACATCGGATCTAGATCTAGGTAAGGCTTCATCAAGCCACCACCTTGTAACACCATTCTCTATATGAGAGATATCAATACCACTCCAAGGAAGGACATAGTGGTTTTACCTCACCACGAGGGCCCTGAACCTGGGTAACTATGTGTCTCTCTCTGTCGTGGCACTACCGCTTCTCTCCGACGTCGCAATGGCCGTGGTGAGCTTGGAGCGTTTCTTCCAGCCCCAGTGGTCTGATAACCTCAAGGTCTCACCGAGGTACCTGTGTTTCTCTATGATACCAAAACCACGACATCTGGCGCCAGGTTGGGGGCTAAAGCGCGCCTCATGTTCATCATCGGCATGGCTGACGCCCGGGGCCAGTGCGTGCAGCACCGCAACGCCATCAAGGTTCAAAGGGTACTGCCAGCCTTGGCCAGCTCAAGCACCTCCACTTCTCGAGCCTCTGCCTCTGCGACAACAACATTATCTCCATCTGTGACTGCACACTTGAGCTATTAATTTAGGGAATCTCGAGACGGCCTGACACAGACGGACGTAAAAAAGACCGTTTATATTCGCGGGGTCAAATAATACGTCTGCACCCCAACCTAGCGGCCTGACCAAAACTGAGTGACTTGTTCGTAAGGACGCAAAATCTTGAACATATTGGGGAACCAAATGCGTCTGCCGCGCATCAGTGTGCCCTACTTGCCCCTATCTCTCCTCTAATTAATGAATTGCTAGGCACATAAAAAAACATCTCTTCCTTTCTCTTCTCCTTAATTAATACGTGGCACAAAATAGCCACCGCCGATGGGAAGGTGCACCATGCATGCAGTAAAAAAGTATATAGATTTTCTATACAGGCATGACGGCGCGGGCTACTGGAGACGACTTGCCGCAAACATGCATGCAGACCTGATGGACAGCGACGTAGGCGGACGGCGGACGTACTGCTCTGATGTCTTATCACGCATACGTATGCATGGCGATGCATGCGGTGCCGACACTGGCATTGCTCTTGCGTTGGACACGACAGTGGCTGTTGCGTCAGGCGTGTAGGGAGGTCGGAGGGATATTATCGACCGGAACTGCGCTGCACCTCGGGGCGCGTCACGTCGCCGGATGTCTCCTCGCGCTTCCTCGCCGGCACGCTCTCTCTCCCGGTCGTCGCCGGTTTCGGGTACCTCCAGGCTCCAGCTCCTCAACCTTACCGATAACGCCTTCTCATCGCCATCCGGCCCAGCCTCGGCCAGCTCAAGCAACTCCAGTTCTCCAGCCTCTAGCTACCTCTGCGACAACTCCTTCACTGGCATGATCTCCAGCTGCGAGAACCTCACTGGTCGGCGCGTTGCCGGTGTTCTCTGCTCACGGTGATGCGGCTCGGCCTCCCGAAACTACAGTTCTTCGTCTCCAAAATCCCTCTCGAAAGGAGACTCAGTGACCCACGGTGCAGGGCATCTCGCTCCAGAGCTGGACGTCCCGCGGAACGACCGAAACGGAGGCGTGCCGGTGGTGTTGGGGAACATGAGCTCCATGATCAAGCATTCCAGCTCGACGTCTCCTAGCAAGTAGCAACAATCTCCATGGAACGATCTGCTGCGCGGGCGTATTCGTGAACGCGCCGACGGGTTCCACTTGAGGCGCCGACCTGTCCCTCATGATCGCGATGCGCATCATTGGCACCGCTCCGCGTGCACGGTGCACCATTCTCCGGTGGCGGCGCTAGAGGAAGTCGAAGATCGCGAGCACGCCGGCGGCGAATACATCCTCGACAGACGGCGCCAGCTGGGGCCTACTGACGTGCGCAAGCGTGGGGTCGCGAGCTTGCTCCAGAGGCTCGGCGTCGCCTAGGTAGCGAATGCGCTGCAACGCCCTCCTTGGCTACGATATGACCGCCCGAATCCACGACATGGGCGGTTAGGCCTCGCTAAGCTGCTTGCATATGGTGCGTTGTGATCGCTAGCCTCAGTTTGTTGTGCTGTGTCAACCGCTGGCGACGCGTGTTGCTTTCCGGGCATGTTGGCGACGATTGGACTCTGTTAGAGTTCGTCGCGGCAGCGATCCTAGACGTCCACAGATCCTCGCCCTGCTGCCAATTGAGCACCTAGACAACGTTCCAGTTTCAGTTTGAACTGTGTCGACAGTTTCATCGTGTTTAGAAAAGAGCGAAAAATCAACTGTGCCGTCATGTTCAGAAGAGAGCGCGAGTTGCGCGTCAAGGTGCATGGGTTCCTGGTCTCCGCCGTCAGCGTCAGGCTCAGCTGTAGCCGCAGCTGGCCAGTTTCAGCAACCAATGCTTGCTTTCGATCGTGCTAGGGCGCAAAGAAAATCATAAGTGTCAAATTAACAACAGATTCAGACATATATAGTTCCATCAGAGCAAGATATCTGAACTTGGCATGCATACCAACAGGCAACAAGAGAGAAATAGACTTTGCATGCTCAAAAATCTGCAATTCAGAACAACGCATACACACTCATTGAGCCTTTCATCCACTAGAAAAAAACACCATAGGGCCATTGATCATCAGATAGTTCAGAAAAATGGATCTCTCAAATCAGCATTGAGCCACTGATATATAATTCTCAAGTTACCGAATCAGCAAGACAACGTAAAGGGTGACATGCGGATACTAGAAATTCAGCGACCGATGCTTGCCTTCATGCTTGAGTGCGAACAAAGTCATCAGAAAAAATAGCAGGAAATATAGCGACCCTGCAGTCTGTCAACCTAACAGCAAATTCAGACATATATAGTTCATCAGCAGGAAATATACCAACATGCAACAAGAGAGAAAATAAACTGTGCATGCTGAGAAATCTGCAATTCAGAGGAAAGCATACGCACACAATGAACCTTTGAGCCACCGGCAAAATCACCATATAACCATTTATCATTAGCTAATTTAGAACATTGAGCCATTAATCATTAATGCGAACAAGATATCTGAACTTGGCATGCATACCAACAGGCAACAGGCAACAATATAGAAAACAACTGTGCATGTTCAGGAATCTGCAATTTAGAACAGCATACACACATTGAACCACTAGTAAAAGCACCATAGAGCCATCGATCATCATCTAATTCAGAAAATGGTTGTCTGAAACCACCATAGAGCCACTGATAATTCTCAAGTCTCCGAATGAGCAAGATAACGTAAACGGCGACATGGATACTAGAGATTCAGATAAAAAAGTAACCAAACTTCATCGGACCATCAGATTCGATCCTGCTTGTGGCCGGAGCTAGCTCACGGACGTACGGTGAGGTTGGTGCCAAAGACAATAACAGGCTCGCTTGGTCCAGCAACATCGACCTTGCGCTTCTTCATAGCGGGATCATCATCACCGCCGACGAGGTCCAATTCCCAGGCACTAACCATCGATGTTGTTGAGTCAGCCCATTCAACCTGCAGCCGTAACAATCATCCGTTTTGAGGCAAGGCGTACAGCAGGGACATTCTGATAGGAAGCAAGCAAAGCCGATGGGGCATGAAAAATTCTGATTTTTTTACCTCAAGCCCACGCCATGTCGAGTTCGTCACGGCCCTGACAGTGCCTCTGGCCTCCTGGGAGGAGTATTGGGGATGGGTGTTGTGCTCCACCACGTCCTTGCGCAGACGCACCTTCATTCCAGCGACCCACTGGATGCCCATGGCGTCCGCAAACTCCGGTAGTGGAACGATGAACTTTCCCAGAACATTCTTGTGCGGATAGTATGTCGCAGTAAATTCCATACCTTGGGAGGACAGGCGCGCCGCCTCGGCAATCTCTTGAGCAATATCCGGCGGTGGCGCGGCGATGCGCTCCGCAGCGGCTTGTTGGCTGTTTGCGGCCTTTCGGAGCTCGATTAGCAGCCGCCCATCCGAGCCGCGCAGGAAGTAGACCTCGTCGTCTACTCTGGCATTCTTGTCCTCGGTGAAATTCCTCCAGTCACCCTTGAGACGGTGGCTCGTCCCATGTTTGTAGTGAGTGAAGCTCCAAGGTCGGCCCTTTATGTCAACCATGAGGAGTTGCCGTGACTGGAGGCTGGGGCCATGAGTGGGGAGGACGCTGCGGATGACATTGGTGAGGGATATCGTAGGCCTGTGATCGGTATCGTTGAAGCTCTTGATGTTGTAGAGGAAGTTGCTTGGTCCTGGGCTGGCGAGTTGCCCGTCGTGGGGTTGGGGAGCGGGGGTGAGGGAGACGACGGCGTAAGGAGCGTGCGCGGCGGTGACGACGTGAAGGGTGGTGACGGTGCAGATGATGGAGGGGCCATGGCTGGCGGGCGGAGCGTCGAGATGCTCAGCCCACTGCTCGAAGTGGCCCCTGGGGAAGTAGCGGACCATGGAACCGACGGCCGGAAGGCGGGTTAGGTCAAGCGCGGACAAGATCCACTGGTGAGGAAGTAGCTGCGGTGGCAGGTCGCCGTTTCCGCCGCCGCCGGGGTTGGCCGCCATCGGTTCGGTGAGTTGGTCTTGGTGGTGGTGGCTTGCGCTGCGCTGCGCTGCGTGGTTGGAAATGGGATGGGAGAAGCGTTGCGATGGGACACAACCCTATTTCATAGCAGCCCAGGAGAGTCGACCTTGGTGGGCCTGGGCCGGTTAGACCAATTACCGATTGTCCCATTAACAAACTGGGGTGCCCGATCCCATTCTCGGCTCCATCAGTTTCCCGTCCGAATCTAACAGAGCCCTCCGGAAAAACGATTTACGAGCGTTTTTAGGCACAACGCAGCGAAAATCAAACGTCGCAGGAAATCGATACTCGCGATTGGAGTCGATTTCATCCGATCAAGCTTAATTCATTCATAATTTACAATAGTAGTGGCAAAATACATCCGCAGACTATACTGTCACTGGGGCGTCGTCGGAGGGTTTATGGTCGCCGGCGGTTGCTAGGCCACGACGAGCGCCGCCACCTCGATGGCCGCCACCTCGGAGGTTCTCCCGTAGAGGAGAGGCGGTCCGTCAGCGTCGTCATCGTCATCGCTGCGCGGGGGAAACAGCGGCAGCGGCGGGGGTGGGGGGGCTCCGCTTCCCCCTCCGCAGCCGCCTCCGCGCGCGCTTGAAGGCGCTAGCTGCATTAGCTCCAGCCACTTGCGGCCGGCCCACTTCCATGCGCCATCAGAGCGCGACCGCTTGGCGCGCTCCGGCTCCGCCCGTACGCCCGACGGACACCGACTTGACCTTCCGCCGCCGGAACGGCCACCGCCCTACCCACGCGTCTTGCATGCGTCATTTCGGACGGCGGGTGGTGGCCGTAGCGGCGGAGCGGTGTCGGAGGGCCTGGGATTGCTCGTTGGAGCTGAGGCAGGCTGCGGCGGCGGGAGAGGAGCGGCGGGAGGGGAGTAGGGTTTCCGAACCGAACTCCCCTCCGCGAACCCTTTTAATAGGGGCCGTGCGGGGAGTTTCTCGGGCCCCTGAACTTCCGATTCGGGCCGGCCCATGTATTCGGGCGCTGATCTGCGTGCGTTTCGTCCCGAACCCGTAAATCCACCAGAAAAGTTCGGTTTCGGTTGGATTTGCGGGCTCTGTTAGAGATGCTCTAAGGCATCTAACCAAATATCACAGAGTGCTTGCCCAAATTAGAGAAAAATCTTCCAAAACAGTACTACATCACTTACTAGCAAGGTTTTGGCTCCCGACAGATTTTTTTCCCGAGGGTGCTCGGGATTCCCGGTTCCCGTGGTAACCGAGAAATCCTGACTGGTTCCCAAGCAAATTCAAAAACTGAAATTTGAATTCAAATTTTGAGGAAAGGCTTATTTCGAGTTGGAACCGGATGTTTACTCAACCTCGCTTCTAGCTTAGTGGTCATTCTCCATCCATTGCTGTATATTCTTTCCAGGTCGACGGTTCGAACATTGACAATAAATTTGACACGGAGACAATAATCTTTGAAAATAAAGATAAGGACGAAAAAATGATCCCTGAACCTAGCGTTGCGCACAATTGGCTATAACCACCAAGCCATGCATTCAGGTTGTGCAACTTTCTAACTACACGGTATTTATCTATTCTTGTGCGTTTAAATTCGAAAAAAACAGGATTTTTTGACCGGTAAGAGTGTTTACCGGGGGTGCTCGGCGCTAACCAAAATCTTGCTTACTAGTATATTTATTCAAAGAGTAAGGAGTAGATCTCCCTTGCATCCTTGAATACACACTCTCAGAGTCCTGCGTCGGTTGTTCGTAGCGAAAATTCGGGTGTGCAACATATCTTTGTACAACTACAATACTTCACAATTCCCGTCCAACAACACGTTGTTGGGATGTAAATTGACACGTATGAAAGTTTTGGAGATGCAAATTAACTTCACTTTTCACACCAGAAAATTTTCACCTAAGTAAGTACCACTCTTTGCTCTTATCTCCGCTATATACCGAGTCGGTTGCTTCTGAAATACTGCAGTTGTTTCAAAATATATTATGTATTTTGTTTGCACTAGTATTTTAACTAAAATGTAATTTAATGACGTATAAATATATATTTTTCAAGATAACACTAGTACAAAACTGAGAATTAGAGACTGTCCCTGGACGGTTGAAATTTGACCGCTGTCTCTACTACCTATGGAGCTGGTTCGATATTGCGGCTGTTTCCAACACTGAGCCACGCAAAGTTCTAAGCGGCTCTAGGTCTCCGTCAGATGGTCAATTTTTGTAGCCGTCTCTAGTTGTGAGGATAGCTCAGACGGACGTAAATTGTAGCCACTACTAAGAAGGCGATTCGATAGTTTTCTCCCTACGCACGACCGTGGCCACTTCGCCTTCGTGTGCCACATGTGCGGTGACTTCCCGAAGTGCCAAAGCAGTATATAGGTCTTCGTCTGGTCGTCTTGTCCACTCGTTCACCTTCTCCCCCGAATCAGGCAAACAAAAGAACACACTCTCTCTGGAACCCCCAGTCTCTGTGACGTCCATATATATTGAAGAGCTCTAGCAGTGTCGGCACCGCCTCTGGCGCCTCTGATGAGAAGCTTGCACCGACCATCATCGCTCCTCTAGAGGATGTGAAGCAGAAGGGGCCTAAAACGAACAGTGATGTCAACGCCGCTGGCGTGGCCGGCAACGCTGGTGGTGGTGGCGCCGCAGTGAAGGGCAAGCAGCCTCGTTACCTCTCCAGCTCAGAAGATGAGATATGATAATGATGTGGACGTCTAGCACTTTCTTATATTCGGGTTTTTCGCGTTCTTTCTTCATTTCGATTAAATTAGGTCTTCATAGGAATCGATCGTGCATTTCAAAAGACAAGAAAAGGGTTCGAATGTACTTGCTTTTATAATTTTTCTTAGTCCTTGAAATCGAAATATTAACAGAATTTCGCTCAAACGTACTAAAATTTTAGATCTGTAAATGTTAATCCCAAGTGCATGGGATCACAGTAGTACAATTTGCTAAGTATTTGCATGTCATATAATTCACTTATATGGCCTTCTATGCAAAACTAGAATCTATAGTGTGTGTGTGAAGAGGCTTTTACTATGAAACTATATATGCTGAAATTAAAATGCAATGAGTAAAACTAATGCAAGAAAAAAGTAAAATGCAGTAAACTAAAGTGAGATGAAATAGTGTAAAAGTAAGTAACTCAAGGAAGTAGTGTTCTAGCAAATTGCTACTTCATTTGTATGGTTGTCATAATTAGTGAAGCAAAAAGATAGTCTTTTCATAGTTTCTTCTAGAGAGGATCCATAAATAGGTGAAGCCATATACATGAGCAAATTCAGCCCTAGTGATTGATCCCGAGGCCAATTAAGAAAAAAACACCGGAATTAAGACATAAAGTCCAACCATCATTGTAAGTTTAAAGGTCTCCATAGTTATACCCCCCCCCCCCCCCCCCGGTTGATTAACCATGAATTAATACAACATGAATCTAAGAATTGGGATTCGGTTTCTGTCAAACTCCGGCTATCCCTCATCCTATTAATATGCATCGGTGATAACTTTGTGCATCCCCCAACACTAAAAAGAAGCGTTTCTGCCAAACATAATTAAAACCGGAGGAGAGGGGTTTGTTTAGAAAATCCCCGAAAATAATATAAAACATAAAAATAACATTATATAAGATGCAAATATGTGGTAATATGGGGCAATAAAATGCAAAGTTCATGTATGCGTTTTATATGCATCAATAGGCTACTTACCAGTCGCGTGCGCAGCCGGCGCGTGACCAGTAGGTTTAATGGTAGCGTGTCGACGGCTCTCTGCCAGTACATACATACTGGGAGCGCTCCACCTGCACGCTGCTAGTACTTATGGAACTGCCCCTTTCGAATACACGATGCCATTTGTCCATATTATACAATAGCATACCTACACAGGTGATGTCTACGCACGCTTCTATTCTTGTATATAGTGTTGGGCCTCCAAGTGCAGAGGTTTGTAGAACAGCAACAAGTTTCTCTTAAGTGAATCATCCAAGATTTATCGAACTCAGTGAGGTACAGGTCAAAGATATCCTTCTCAAGCAACCCTGCAATTAAGATACAAGAAGTCTCATGTGTCCCCAACACACCCATTACACTTGTCGGGTGTATAGGTGCACTAGTTCAGCGAAGAAATATTGAAATACAAGTAATATGGATGATTATAAGTGGTAATTGCAATCTGAAATCAAAATGGCAGCAAGCAAACATATAGCAGAATTGGTTGTAAATGGTGTTTCAATGCTTACAAACAAGGTCTAGGGATCTTACTTTCACTAGTGGATACTCTCAACAATGATATCATAATTGAATACATAAATATCATTTCTTCACTATGCTACTCTGAACCACTCTCCGGTTGGATAACGAACACCAATTCACCATGTAGGGCTGTTGGAGATATGCCCAAGAGGCAATAATAAAGTGGTTATTATATATCTTTGTGTTTATGATAAATATTTGCATATCATGCTATAATAGTATTAACCCAAACATTGATACATGTGTGTTATGTAAACAACAAGGAGTCCCTAGTAGGCCTCATGTATAACTAGCTTGTTGATTAATAGATGATCATAGTTTCATGATCATGAACATTGGATGTTATTAATAACAAGGTTATGTCATTAGATGAATGATATAATGGACACACCAAAATAAGCGTGGCATAAGACCACGTCATTAAGTTTAATTTGTTATAAGCTTTCGATACATAGTTACCTAATCCTTCGACCATGAGATCATGTAAATCACTTATACCGGAAGGGTACTTTGATTACATCACACGTCACTACGTAAATGGGTGGTCATAAAGGTGGGATTAAGTATTCAGAAAATATGAGTTGAGGCATATGGATCAAGAGTGGGATTTTTCCATCCTGATGATGGATAGATATACTCTAGGCCCTCTCGGTGGAATGTCGTTTGATTAGCTTGCAAGCATGTGAATAGTTCACAAGAGATGATATGCAACGGTACGAGTAAAGAGTACTTGTCGGAGATGAGGATGAACAAGGTATGGAGATACCGATGATCAAACCTCAGACAAGTAAAATATCGCGTGACAAAGGGAATCGGTATCGTATGTAAATTGTTCAATCGATCACTAAGTTATCGTTGAATGTGTAGGAGCCATTATGGATCTCCAGATCCCGCTATTGGTTATTGGCCGGAGAGGAGTCTCGACCATGTCTGCATAGTTCACGAACCGCAGGGTGACACACTTAAGGTTTGATGTCATTTTAAGTAGATATGGAATATGGAATGGAGTTCGAATGTTTGTTCGGAGTCTCGGATGGGATCCAGGACATCACGAGGAGGTCCGGAATGGTTTGGAGAATAAGATTCATATATAGGAAGTCACTTTCCAAGTTTGGAAATGATCCGGTGCATTTATGGAAGGTGCTAGAATGTTCTAGAACCTTCCGGAAGAAATCACCTTGGAAGGTGGAGTCCCGGTTGGACTCCACCAACCCCAACCAGCCAACCAAGTGGGAGGGTGGAGTCGACTCCACCTCCTTGGTTGGCCAATAAAGGGGGAAAAGGGAGAGTCCCTCTCCCCCTAGGTTTCGTACATATGGCAGTTTTTGAATTGGGGTCTTATTCAGATCTTTGGGCAAACCCTTGTGTGTTCCACCTATATAATGAGGAGGAGAGGGAGGGGGCAGCCTACACCAAGTTGGCCGCACCACCAAGGCCACCCAGGCCGGTGCCCAAGCAGCCCCCCTCTCCCAAACCCTAGCCTCTCTCCTCCTCCATCTTCTCCCACAGCGCTTAGGCGAAGCCCTGCCGGAGATCTCCACCACCACCGACACCACGCCGTTGTGCTGTCGTGTAATGTCCCAGGTTTAGAGACAATCGAGGGGTAGATTTTAGAAAGGTATGTGCATTGCATCGTAAATTCTGGGGAAATTTCGCGTTTTTAAAACAAAACTGCATCGAAGGGGGACAAGTTTCTCTCTAGACACCTTACAGGGTTAGGGTTTCGAGAGTGCGACAAACTTGCATCTCACTTAGCTAATTTAGGGTTTTGAGAAGAGAGGATAGTTTGTGCATTACAACTTAAGTTGCATGATTGAATTCAAACAAACTTGTGTTTGAATTTCAAATTCAAACATCATATGAATATCTCATAATTCCAAAATTGAGGTAATTCATTAAACAAATTAGAAATAATCAAGAATATAAATAGTACAACTATTATACAAAGCTCATTAAGGAAAATTGGAGCTTTATTGATAATCACACAAGATACATTGTTATTTACAATATCCAGAAATGAATTAAGAAATATTACAACACATTACAAGAATTGACTAAATGGAAAAAGAAAAGGAAAGAAAATTACAATTGATGATCTATCCTAAACTACATCAGATGATCATCATGGAGATCTTGCTCAAGATGATCTTGATCTTCATTTGGAGCACCACATTGTACCCTGCATGCACACAAAGACCAAACCAGGGTTATGCCAAGTGGCATTGCCACTTGGCAGGTCAGCAAGAAAATGGTAAATGAGAGAGGATATGACCAAGAACCAGCTGAGCTGATCCATCCAGCTGCACAAGCCACACACACACACACACAAGCTGCTCACACAGCTTGAGTGCATGTGCAACAGCAAGCCATGTGTGTGCATGCACAACAGCACACACACACGGCCAGAGAGAGTCGCCAACAAGTGCCAGACCTTGTTGTCGACCAGAGAAGGAAGGGCAGAGCATACTTAAGCTTTTCACTCCAAAACCCTAACCATTCCATTGACAAGGAGCCTCTGGGTAAGAACACAAGAACAGCAAGAACACAAGAACACAAGAACAGGAAGAACAACCACTGCTGTTCAACCTATTCAAACAGCCACAGAAATTAATCAAGCACCACAAGCTGGCAAGGAGGAGCAGGGCAAGCAAACCAAACCACCAGAAGCAATCCTCTACACCAACAACTTAATCTAGGGGCTGGAGTGAGGTATAAACAAGAAATCATGGGCAAACATCTATTTTGCTCATAAATAAGCATGTGCATAACACATACACAAGCCAGAGGGTATGATTACCCTGTGTGCATCATAATTCGGTGTTAAAACCATTTGATGCTGGCAAAAAGGGAAATAAACCAGAAGAAAATCATCCTAGGGAAGAAATGGTCAAGCCCAGTGTATTATCACTTAGGCAAACCAAAGAATCCAGGAAGGATTGATCCACACCTAGCACTACATGGTTTACTAACCATCAGACAGATATACAACTTGTGTCTATTCTTGTTTGTCAACAGCAAAGCTCACTGGAAATCCAACAAGGAATCATCCAGTGAGGTATTCACTAAGCCACAGCAAGCCAACATGGGTGGGAGCTTCCTGAACAACAAAGAGTTGCTGTTGAGGCCACCTCAACCACTGAAACAGCCCAAACCATCAAGCCAAACACTTGTATCATCACCCAGATGGGTTCAAAGAAGAGCTAGGGTCCCCAACAGCTGTTGGCATCCCTCTAGCTCAATCCAATTAATTGTAAGAGTCATCACTACAAGAAGTTCATCTCATTTATCCAGTAAACAAGGACAAGCTATACAGATAAATGAAATTCATAAATCACAAGTAACTGGAACACTTGCACATGATCCAGAGGATCATTGCAAGCATCAACTGATGCTTGAGCAAGCAACAGCACACATCAAGACAAGCCTGTGTGACACACACACACATCACAGGGTGAGCAGCAGTGATGCACAGGACAACACAGCAGCTTTTACAAGCAACTGATGATCACAAGATCATCAGAGGCTTGCTAGAGCATGCTACAGCATGCTAGAACCAATTCTAGTATCAATACATGGACCGAATAATTAAATCAAAAATATAACTGAACAATTGCATCACAGATAAGTGAATAAGGCAGCACAATTGTATCCAGAAGCACTCCATCAAGGGATGGAGCTGTTAATTCAACAGTTAGGCTCAATTGAGCATATTCATGAATTAAAGCACAGATAATAGCACATCAGGAGCACTGGTACTTGCCAAAGGCAAGGATCATGCATCATGATCAAGCCAGGGACAAGTAATTGCACACACAGGAGTTGCAACATCAAACCATAGAGCAGAATAGCATAGCACAGCAGCTAGGATCCATGGCAGATACATAGCAGCAGCATACGCATGGCAGCAACACAACACAGTAGCATAAGCAAAGTCGTAGCACAAGCACAGCAGCTAGCAGCCATGGCGAGTGTAGGCATAGCAACTAGCACAGCACCAGAGCTGGCATGGCGCAAGGCACACAGAGGCGTAGCAGTAGCAGCATCACGGCATGACCAGCATCTCCACAAGGAGAAGCAGGCCAGTGGCCAGAGCTAGACAAGAAGGGAAGGAGAAGAGGAAGAACAGGTAGTAGAGAAGGAAGGAGGAGGTGAGAACTTACAGGTGAAGCGGAGAGAAGCTCGGCCATGGCGGCACGGCGGCACACGCCGGGCGAACGGCGGCACCAGGCCAAGCCAAGCCAGGCACCATCTCGCCGCAACGCCCGCGCAACCACGGCGAGGCACATGGCCGCGCCACGGCACCAGAAACGTCGGCGGCGACGAGATTGCCGTGGATCACCACGGCCATGCGAGCAGAAGTGTTGGGGGAGAAACGAGGAGGCGACGAAGAACAGATCGGCGCGGTGGATCTGAAGCGCTGTCGAATGGCGGTTCAGATGCACCACATCTCACCGGCGGCGATGGCCGGAGTAAATCGGCGAAGGCGGCGGCGACGCGGGAGTCGCCAGAGCACGGGAGCGATTAGGGTTAGCGCTTGCGCGAGAGGAAGGGGACGGATGCGTCCGACCGAGCCGGACATGCGGCTCGGGTTAGGGTTAACCCGCTGGGCCACCCTGATAAGTGGGCCCAGGGGCATTTTAGACTTTTCACATTTCCAATCAAAACAGAAACTTTGAAAAAACATAGAAAATGATAAATAGCTCTAAAAAATAATTAAAATATGAAAACTACTCAGGATAAAATTCTCTATCATAATAAAATATGAAAAGGAATTTTTGGAGATAAACAAGATTAAGCCCAAAATTTGATGATTAAAATAATCATTAAAATCACACCTTATATTTTCAATAATGAAAATAAGTCCATAAATGCTTTTGGACTTTAAAAACACCTTGACAACATTTCAAGGTTGTATTTTACCCTAAACAGAGTATCCCTAAATCATTCTTAGTATTAACCTCTCACATGAAATGATAAGACATCGGAAGGGGGGAACAAACCCTAAAAATGGAATCATGCATAAATGCTTCTTTAACCATTGCCCTTATCGGACAATGATGCTATATTTCAGCAACAAAGGACAAGGGTCAGTCCACACCATTGATACGCGTACAGCACGCGTCCGTTGGGAACCCCAAGAGGAAGGTGTGATGCGTACAGCAGCAAGTTTTCCCTCAGTAAGAAACCAAGGTTTATCGAACCAGTAGGAGCCAAGAAGCACGTTGAAGGTTGATGGTGGCGAGATGTAGTGCGGCGCAACATCAGGGATTCCGGCGCCAACGTGGAACCTGCACAACACAACCAAAGTACTTTGCCCCAACGAAACATCGAGGTTGTCAATCTCACCGGCTTGCTGTAACAAAGGATTAGATGTATAGTGTGGATGATGATTGTTTGCCGAAAACAGTAGAACAAATATTGCAGTAGATTGTATTCAATGTAAAAGAATGGACCGGGGTCCACAGTTCACTAGTGGTGTCTCTCCCATAAGATAAATAGCATGTTGGGTGAACAAATTACAGTTGGGCAATTGACAAATAGAGAGGGCATGACCATGCACATACATGATATGATGATCTTGATCATGTTAGGCAGCTCACAAGACCCGACAATGAAGCACATAAGGAGAAGACAACCATCTAGCTACTGCTATGGACCCATAGTCCAGGGGTAGACTACTCACTCATCACTCCAGAGGCGACCATGGCGGTGAAGAGTCCTCCGGGAGATGATCCCCTCTCCGGCAGGGTGCCGGAGGCGATCTCCTGAATCCCCCGAGATGGGATTGGCGGCGGCGGCGTCTCTGGAAGGTTTTCCGTATCGTGGCTCTCGGTACTGGGGGTTTCGCGACGAAGACTATTTGTAGGCGGAAGGGCAGGTCAGGGGGCCGCACGAGGGGCCCAGACGACAGGCCGGCGCGGCCCAGGCCCAGGCCGCGCCACCCTGGTGTCTGGCCACCTCGTGGTCCCACTTCGTCTCCTCTTCGGTCTTCTGGAAGCTTCGTGGCAAAATAGGCCCCTGGGCGTTGATTTCGTCCAATTCCGAGAATATTTCCTTACTAGGATTTCTGAAACCAAAAACAGCAGAACAAAGAATCGGCTCTTCGGCATCTCGTTAATAGGTTAGTTCCAGAAAATGCATAAATATGACATAAAGTATGCATAAAACATGCATATATCATCAATAATGTGGCATGGAACATAAGAAATTATCGATACGTCGGAGACGTATCAGCATCCCCAAGCTTAGTTCCTGCTCGTCCCGAGCAGGTAAACGATAACAAAAATAATTTTTGGAGTGACATGCCATCATAACCTTGATCATACTATTGTAAGCATATGTAATGAATGCAGCGATCAAAACAATGTAATGACATGAGTAAACAACTGAATCATAAAGCAAAGACTTTTCATGAATAATACTTCAACACAAGCATCAATAAGTCTTGCATAAGAGTTAACTCATAAAGCAATAAGTTAATAGTAATGGCATTGAAGCAACACAAAGGAAGATTAAGTTTCAGCGGTTGCTTTCAACTTGTAACATGTATATCTCATGGATAGTTGTCAATGCAAAGTAATATAACAAGTGCAATATGCAAGTATGTAGGAATCAATGCACAGTTCACACAAGTGTTTGCTTCTTGAGGTGGAGAGAGATAGGTGAACAGACTCAACATAAAAGTAAAAGAAAGGCCCTTCGCAGAGGGAAGCATTGATTGCTATATTTGTGCTAGAGCTTTGGTTTTGAAAACAAGAAACAATTTTGTCAACGGTAGTAATAAAGCATATGTGTTATGTAAATTATATCTTACAAGTTGCAAGCCTCATGCATAGTATAATAATAGTGCCCGCACCTTGTCCTAATTAGCTTGGATTACCGGGATTATCATCGCAATGCACATGTTTCAACCAAGTGTCACAAAGGGGTACCTCTATGCCGCCTGTACAAAGGTCTAAGGAGAAAGCTCGCATTGAATTTCTCGCTATTGATTATTCTCAACTTAGACATCCATACCGGGACAACATAGACAACAAATAATGGACTCCTCTTTAATGCATAAGCATGTAGCAACAATTAATGTTCTCATATGAGATTGAGGATATATGTCCAAAACTGAAACTTCCACCATGATTCGTGGCTTTAGTTAGCGGCCCAATGTTCTTCTCTAACATTATGCATGCTCTAACCATTAAATAAGTGGTAAATCTCCCTTACTTCAGACAAGACGGACATGCATAGCAACTCACATGATATTCAACAAAGAGTAGTTGATGGCGTCCCCAGGAACATGGTTATCGCTCAACAAGCAACTTAATAAGAGATAAAGTGCATAAGTACATATTCAATACCACAATAGTTTTTAGGCTATTTGTCCCATGAGCTATATATTGCAAAGGTAGAGGATAGAAATTTAAAGGTAGCACTCAAGCAATTTACTTTGGAATGGCGGAGAAATACCATGTAGTAGGTAGGTACAGTGGACACAAATGGCATAGTGGTTGGCTCAAGGATTTTGGATGCATGAGAAGTATTCCCTCTCGATACAAGGTTTAGGCTAGCAAGGTTATTTGAAACAAACACAAGGATGAACCGGTGCAGCAAAACTCACATAAAAGACATATTGTAAACATTATAAGACTCTACACCGTCTTCCTTGTTGTTCAAACTCAATACTAGAAATTATCTAGACCTTAGAGAGACCAATTATGCAAACCAAATTTTAGCAAGCTCTATGTATTTCTTCATTAATAGGTGCAAAGTATATGATGCAAGAGCTTAAACACGAGCACAACAATTGCCAAGTATCACATTATCCAAGACATTTTAGCAATTACTACATGTAGCATTTCCTGATTCCAACCATATAACAATTTAACGAAGAAGAAACTTTCGCCATGAATACTATGAGTAAAGCCTAAGGACATATTTGTCCATATGCAAAAGCGGAGCGTGTCTCTCTCCCACACAAAGAATGCTAGGATCCATTTTATTCAAACAAAAACAAAAACAAACCGACGCTCCAAGCAAAGTACATAAGATGTGATGGAATAAAAATATAGTTTCAGGGGAGGAACCTGATAATGTTGTCGATGAAGAAGGGGATGCCTTGGGCATCCCCAAGCTTAGACGCTTGAGTCTTCTTGAAATATGCAGGGGTGAACCACCGGGGCATCCCCAAGCTTAGAGCTTTCACTCTCCTTGATCATATTGTATCATCTCCCTCTCTTGATCCTTGAAAACTTCCTCCACACCAAACTCAAAACCACTCATTAGAGAGTTAGTGCACAATCAAAATTTACATGTTCAGAGGTGACATAATCATTCTTAACACTTCTGGACATTGCACAAAGCTACTGAAAGTCAATGGAATCGAAAAATCCATCAAGCATAGCAAAACAGGCAATGCGAAATAAAAGGCAGAATCTGTCAAAACAGAACAGTTCGTAAAAGACGAATTTTATTGAGGCACCAGACTTGCTCAAATGAAAATGCTAAAATTGAATGAAAGTTGCGTACATATCTGAGGATTTCTCACGTAAATTGGCATAATTTTCTGAGTTACCTACAGAGAATTAGGCTCAGATTCGTGACAGCAAAGAAATCTGTTTCTGCGCAGTAATCCAAATCTAGTATGAACCTTACTATCAACGACTTTACTTGGCACAACTATGCAACAAAACTAAGATAAGGAGAGGTTGCTACAGTAGTAAACAACTTCCAAGACTCAAATATAAAATAAAGGTATTGTAGTAAAAACATGGGTTGTCTCCCATAAGCGCTTTTCTTTAACGCCTTTCAGCTAGGCGCAGAAAGTGTGTATCAAGTATTATCAAGAGACGAAGTGTCTACAGCGGGGTTTGGAGTTTTCTCAACCATGCATAGTATTTTGGATACATAGGTTTCAGCGGCTCCCTTTTCATTAGTCTTGGGCTTGCTACTCTCATCAAACAAATTTTCAGGAACAAGCCAAGCATAATTATCATCTAGAGCTTCATGCATCGCTAGGAGCTTACATGGTATTGGTGCTTTAATCTCCCCACCATCATTAACATTATTAGTGTACTTAATTCTATCCATATCCATCTTTTCAAGTGTTCTTTTAAAATCGGTGATCATACCAAGCCTATCATGCTTACTAAAAACTTTTCTAGCTTCTTTAGCTATATCCGCAAATTCTCGCACTAAGACTTTTAGAACAAAATCTCTCTTCTCTCCCCTCTCCATATCAGAAAGTGTAAGAAACATGTGTTGTATCA
The DNA here is from genome assembly GCF_019359855.2 of Lolium perenne. NCBI lineage: Eukaryota > Viridiplantae > Streptophyta > Magnoliopsida > Poales > Poaceae > Lolium > Lolium perenne. The sequence goes on along the minus strand of NC_067250.2, from coordinate 302,584,614 downwards.
TGGGGTTGAGACTAATAAATCTAGCTTCCATCATGCGTACCAAACAAACAGAGGCATCTTCGTAGGTAGGGACAGCTTTTGCAAGGGGTATATCTTTAAGATCTTCATGCATACTAACGTGGGTGAAAAATTCTTCTATATTATCTCTTCCAATTATAGACACCCTTGTCCCACAGGTATAGCTTTTACAGTAAAATTAAAAGGAAACATGTTGAAATAAGTAAAGCAAATGCAAGTAACTAATTTTTTGTGTTTTTGATATAGAGTGCAAACAAGATAGTAAATAAAGTAAAGCTAGCAACTAATTTTTTTGTATTTTGATTTAATGCAGCAAACAAAGTAGTAAATAAAATAAAGCAAGACAAAAACAAAGTAAAGAGATTGGGATGTGGAGACTCCCCTTGCAGCGTGTCTTGATCTCCCCGGCAACGGCGCCAGAAAAAGAGCTTGATACGCGTACATCACGCGTCCGTTGGGAACCCCAAGAGGAAGGTGTGATGCGTACAACAGCAAGTTTTCCCTCAGTAAGAAACCAAGGTTTATCGAACCAGTAGGAGCCAAGAAGCACGTTGAAGGTTGATGGCGGCGAGATGTAGTGCGGTGCAACACCAGGGATTCCGGCGCCAACATGGAACCTGCACAACACAACCAAAGTACTTTGCCCCAACGAAACAACAAGGTTGTCAATCTCACCAGCTTGCTGTAACAAAGGATTAGATGTATAGTGTGGATGATGATTGTTTGCAGAAAACAGTAGAACAAGTATTGCAGTAGATTGTATTCAATGTAAAAGAATGGACCGGGGTCCACAGTTCACTAGTGGTGTCTCTCCCATAAGATAAATAGCATGTTGGGTGAACAAATTACAGTTGGGCAATTGACAAATAGAGAGGGCATGACCATGCACATACATGATATGATGATCTTGATCATGTTAGGCAGCTCATAAGACCCGACAATGAAGCACATAAGGAGAAGACAACCATCTAGCTACTGCTATGGACCCATAGTCCAGGGGTAGACTACTCACTCATCACTCCGGAGGCGACCATGGCGGTGAAGAGTCCTCCGGGAGATGATTCCCCTCTCCGGCAGGGTGCCGGAGGCGATCTCCTGAATCCCCCGAGATGGGATTGGCGGCGGCGGCATCTCTGGAAGGTTTTCCGTATCGTGGCTCTCGGTACTGGGGGTTTCGCGACGAAGACTATTTGTAGGCGGAAGGGCAGGTCAGGGGGCCGCACGAGAAGCCCAGATGACAGGCCGGCGCGGCCCAGGCCCAGGCCGCGCCGCCCTGGTGTGTGGCCACCTCGTGGCCCCACTTCGTCTCCTCTTCGGTCTTCTGGAAGCTTCGTGGCAAAATAGGCCCCTGGGCGTTGATTTTGTCCAATTCCGAGAATATTTCCTTACTAGGATTTCTGAAACCAAAAACACCAGAAAACAACAACTGGCTCTTCGGCATCTCGTTAATAGGTTAGTTCCAGAAAATGTATAAATATGACATAAAGTATGCATAAAACATGTAGATATCATCAATAATGTGGCATGGAACATAAGAAATTATCGATACGTCGGAGACGTATCAACCATCCAACTGCAACACTTTGCAGTGTTCAGGCAAGTTCATCACTTGCTCATGTCATTCGAGTATTTTTACCAAATTACTTGCAAAGTACTATGTTAACCACTATTGCATAAAAAAGCAAAACCACTATTTTCATAACTATGAATATGACTAAGTGGTTGGCAATGGAACCATGGATTGTGTTGATATGGTGGAGGTTCCATTGCAAGGGTTATATCCATCTAGGATAAAACAAAAAATGTCGTCCAGTGATTCTTGTTCCGTAATACCCGTGTTAACCATAAGATCCGGAGTGGGACGGAGTAGTCAAAAGTGTTTCCACCTCTCGTTCATCAACGAATGCGCATTACTGTAGGCACTTGATCTCGAGAGACAAGATGTAGGGTGGGGAACCCGTAGAAGTCCCCACGGTAATGTGGTCTATGATGGGTTGCAACTGCCGGCGAAGGAATGTATGGTAGAGCCCTGCATTGACGTCGTGGTCGGGGTCCATCCTTAATTGGTGTAAGAGGACCGGCGAGGACCCAGGGTCGGAGATTTCAACAAAGGGTGGGTGTTCGAGGTAGCGGAGGAACATTATTGGCTAGACCTTATACCGGGCCTCACACCGTAGGAGGTGTGGACGGGAAAGCTGCCCGGTTGGCACCAAGGTTAAGATCTCTTATGGGTAAAGCAACACACCTCTGCAAAGTGTAATGAATCATGACCTGTCACTCCCTGTTCCGGGATTTGGAACTGCGAACGCTGCCGGAAAGGAACTCCATGAAGTTCTAGTAAACCGGTGAAGGCTGACGGACATAGTTCTTTGGAATAAAAGCAACCTCTTGAAGAAATGTTTATCAAAACCTGAATTGGTATTAGACTTTCTGGTCTGATATCGCAGCCAGTGCATTAAACACCTCTTTTTCTATAATGAACTTGTTGAGTACGCTCGTACTCATACCACTCTTAAATCCCCTGCTTAGATTGTCTGAATCGACTGGAGGAGGACAACGACGACCCTGAAGGAGCCGAAGTCATCGGCTATGAAGAACCAGACCTCTCTGGAGGTGTTGTAGGTGTAGATTACCACATAGTCTACAGAACCGGGGAGGGTTCCGGAGGAGAGCAAGCTTAGACCGACCGAGTAGTAGTAGTAACCGAGCAGTACGAACTCTTAGTACTTAACTGCTCGAGGAGAATAAAATGTATAACTTAGTAAGACTGTTATATTGTAAGTTAAGTCGGGTTCGCCTCGAACCCAGGAGTATCCCTCTTAGGACCCAAGAGGAGCTCCGAGATGATATGTACATGTTGCTTGTAATAATAAATGAATGAGTTATGGACCTGCTATGTTCTGTTGTACTACTCTGAGGGATGTAATATTTGCGGATTGGTACTTCGTGAATATTATATCAACGACTGGCATACTACAACATGCAGTGGTATGCAGTGAAGGAGATATGCCCTAGAGGCAATAATAAAGTGGTTATTATTTATATCTTCATGTTTATGATAAATGTTTATATATCATGCTATAATTGTATTAACCGAAACATTAGTACATGTGTGATATGTAGACAACAAAGAAGTCCCTAGTATGCCTCTTAAACTAGCTTGTTGATTAATGGATGATTAGTTTCATAATCATGAACATTGGATGTTATTAATAACAAGGTTATATCATTATATGAATGATGTAATGGACACACCCAATTAAGCGTAGCATAAGATCTCGTCATTAAGTTATTTGCTATAAGCTTTCGATACATAGTTACCTAGTCCTTATGACCATGAGATCATGTAAATCACTTATACCGGAAAGGTACTTTGATTACACCAAACGCCACTGCGTAAATGGGTGGTTATAAAGGTGGGATTAAGTATCCGGAAACTATGAGTTGAGTCATATGGATCAACAGTGGGATTTGTCCATCCCGATGACGGATAGATATACTCTGGGCCCTCTCGGTGGAATGTCGTCTAATGTCTTGCAAGCATATGAATGAGTTCATAAGAGACCACATACCATGGTACGAGTAAAGAGTACTTGTCAGGAGACGAGGTTGAACAAGGTATAGAGTGATACCGAAGATCAAACCTCGGACAAGTAAAATATCGCGTGACAAAGGGAATTGGTATCGTATGTGAATGGTTCATTCGATCACTAAAGTCATCGTTGAATATGTGGGAGCCATTATGGATCTCCAGATCCCGCTATTGGTTATTGGTCGGAGTGAGTACTCAACCATGTCCGCATAGTTCACGAACCGTAGGGTGACACACTTAAAGTTGGATGTTGAAATGGTAGAACTTGAATATGGAATGGAGTTCGAATATTTGTTCGGAGTCCCGGATGAGATCCCGGACATCACGAGGAGTTCCGGAATGGTCCGGAGAATAAGATTCATATATAGGATGTCATTTTATGTGAATTAAAATGATTCGGAAGGTTCTATGGAAGGTTCTAGAAGGTTCTAGAAAAGTGCGGAAGAAACCACCAAGGAAGGTGGAGTCCCGGAGGGACTCCACCTCCATGGCCGGCCAACCCTAAGGGGGGAGGAGTCCCAAGTGCACTCCCCCTATGGGGGCCGGCCACCCCCCCATATGGAAGGTGGAACTCCCACCTCTAGTGGGAGTCCTAGCTTGGGTAGGGTTTCCCCACCATATGGAAGGTTTTAGGTTCGGGTCTTATTCGAAGACTTGGAGACCAACACTTGGGGTTCCACCTATATAATGAGGGGCCAAGGGGAGGGGGCCGGCCACCCAAGAACCACAAGGTGGCCGCACCCCTATAGTGGCCGGCGCCCCCTCTCCCCAAACCCTAGCGGCCTCTCTCCTCCACTATATCCCGCACGCTTAGCGAAGCTCTGCCGGACTTCTCCACCACCACCGACACCACACCGTCGTACTGTCGGATTCAAGAGGAGCTACTACTTCCGCTGCCCGCTGGAACGGGGAGGTGGACGTCGTCTTCATCAACAACCGAACGTGTGACCGAGTACGGAGGTGCTGCCCGTTCGTGGCGCCGGAGGGATCGTGATCAAGATCTTCTACGCGCTTTTGCAAGCGGCAAGTGAACGTCTACCGCAGCAACAAGAGCCTCCTCTTGTAGGCTTTGGAATCTCTTCAAGGGTCAGACTCGATAAACCCCTCGTTGCTACCGTCTTCTAGATTGCATCTTGGCTTGGATTGCGTGTTCACGGTAGGAATTTTTTTTTCTATGCAACGTTATCCAACAGTGGTATCAGAGCCGTGTCTATGCATATATGGTTGCACGAGTAGAACACAATGGTTTTGTGGGCGTTGATGCTCTTGTTATCTTTAGTTTGAGTACTTTGCATCTTTGTGGCATAGTAGGATGAAGCGGCTCGGACTAACTTTACATGACCGCGTTCATGAGACTTGTTCCTCATTCGACATGCAACTTGTATTGCATAAGAGGCTTTGCGGGTGTTTGTCTCTCCTACTATAGTGAAGATTCAATTTACTCTTCTATTGAAAACATTAGTATCAACGTTGTGGTTCATGTTCGTAGGTAGATTAGATCTCTCTCGAAAACCCTAAACCACGTAAAATATGCAAACCAAATTAGAGACGTCTAACTTGTTTTTACAGGGTTTGGTGATGTGATATGGCCATAATGTGATGATGAATATGTATGAGATGATAATTATTGTATTGTGGCAACCAGCAGGAGCCTTATGGTTGTCTTTAAATTTCATGTTGAGTAGTATTTCAAAGTAGTTGTAATAGTTGCTACATGGAGGACAATCATGGAGACGGCGCCATTGACCTTGACGCTACGCCGACGATGATGGAGATCATGCTCGAAGATGATGGAGATCATGTCCGTGCTTTGGAGATGAAGATCAAAGGCGCAAAGACAAAAGGGCCATATCATATCGCATATGAACTGCATGTGATGTTAATCCTTTTATGCATCTTATTTTGCTTAGATCGCGACGGTAGCATTATAAGATGATCCCTCACTAAAATCTCAAGATAATAAAGTGTTCATCCTTGGTAGCACCGTTACCAAGTCTTGTCAGTTCGAAGCATCTCGTGATGATCGGGTGTGATAGAATCATCAAGTACATACAACGGGTGCAAGACAATTTTGCACATGCGGATACTAAGGTGGCCTTGACGAGCCTAGCATGTACAGACATGGTCTCGGAACACGTGATACCGAAAGGTAGAGCATGAATCATATGGTTGATATGATAAACACTTTGAGTGTTTGCCATCGAAATCACACCTTGTCTCGTGATGATCGGACATAGGTGTGGTGGATTTGGTTCGTGTGATCACTAAGACAATGCGGGGGATATTGTTTTGAGTGGGAGTTCACCTAGATTTTTAATTATGTTGAATTAAAATTTGAACTCAATTTGTCATAAACTTAGTCTAAACTTTTGCAAATATATGTTGTAGAGATGGCATCCCCAATCAATTTTAACAAGTTCCTAGAGAAAGAAAAACTTAAGAGCAACGGTAGCAACTTCACCGACTGGTTCCGTCATGTGAGGATCTTCCTCTCTAGCGGAAATCTGCAATATGTGCTTGATGCACCGCTAGGTGACCCTCCTGCAGAAACTGAAACCGATGAAGTAAAAGTTGTTTACGAGACTCGGAAAACTCGGTACTCTCAAGTTCAGTGTGCCATCCTGTGCAGTCTGGAATCCGATCTTCAAAAACGTTTTGAGCACCACGATCCTCATGAGTTGATGAATGAGCTGAAAGCTATATTCGAGACTCATGCGGCCGTGGAATGCTATGAAGCATCGAAACATTTCTTCAGCTGTATGATGGAAGAAGGCAGCTCCATTAGTGAGCACATGCTCGCCATGACCGGGCATGCGAAGAAACTCAGTGACTTGGGAATAGTGATTCCTAATAGACTGGGGATTAATCGTGTCCTTCAATCACTGCCACCAAGTTACAAGAACTTTGTGATGAACTACAATATGCAGAACATGAACAAGGAGTTACCTGAACTCTTTTGGCATGCTAAAAGCTGCTGAGATTGAGATCAAGAAAGAGCACCAAGTGTTGATGGTCAACAAGACCACCAGTTTCAAGAAACAGGGCAAGTCTAAGGGAAAATTCAAGAAGGGTGGCAAGAAAGCTGCCACGCCTCCTGTGAAACCTAAGAACGGCCCTAAACCTGATGCTGAGTGCTATTACTGCAAGGAGAAGGGACACTGGAAGCGTAATTGCTCCAAGTATCTGGCTGATCTGAAGAGCGGCCTTGTCAAGAAGAAGAAAGAAGGTATATCTGATATACATGTTATAGATGTTCATCTCACTGGTTCTCGTTCTAGTACCTGGGTATTTGATACTGGTTCGGTTGCTCATATTTGTAACTCGAAACAGGAACTAAAGAATAAACGACAACTGCTGAAAGATGAAGTGACGATGCGCGTTGGAAACAGATCCAAGGTCAAAGTGATCGCAGTCGGCACACTTCCTCTACATCTACCTTCGGGATTAGTTTTAAGCCTAAATAATTGTTATTATGTACCTGCGTTAAGCATGAACATTATATCTGGATCTTGTTTAATGCAAGACGGTTATTCATTCAAGTCTGAGAATAATGGTTGTTCTATTTTTATGAATAATATCTTTTATGGTCGAGCACCACAAAAGAATGGCTTATTTCTGTTAGATCTCGATAGTAGTGATACGCATATACATAACATTGATGCTAAGCAAATTAAATTGAATGATAATTCTACTTATATGTGGCATCGCTGCCTTGGTCATATTCGAGTGAAACGCATGAAGAAACTCCATACTGATGGATTACTTGAATCACTTGACTTTGAGTCACTTGATAGATGCAAAGCATGTCTAATGGGTAAAATGACTAAGACTCCATTTTCTGGTATGATGGAGCGAGCTACTAACTTATTGGAAATCATACATACCGATGTGTGCGGACCAATGAGCGTAGCATTGCGCGGTGGTTATCGTTATGTTCTAACCTTCACAGATGATCTGAGTAGATATGGGTATATCTATTTCATGAAACATAAATCCGAAACTTTCGAGAAGTTTAAGGAATTCCAAAGTGAAGTAGAAAATCAACGTAACAAGAAGATTAAATTTCTACGATCTGATCGTGGAGATGAATATCTGAGTTATGAGTTTGGCATGCATTTAAAGAAATGCGGAATACTTTCACAATTGACACCGCCGGGAACACCACAACGAAACGGTGTGTCCGAACGTCGTAATCGAACTCTCTTAGATATGGTTCGTTCTATGATTTGCCGTTATCATTTTGGAGTTATGCATTAGAGACAGCCGCATTCACTTTAAATAGAGCACCATCAAAATCCGTAGAAACGACACCGTATGAATTATGGTTTAATAAGAAACCTAAGCTGTCGTTCCTGAAAGTTTGGGGTTGCGAAGCCTATGTAAAGAAGTTACAACCGGACAAGCTAGAACCCAAAGCGGAGAAATGCGTCCTCATAGGATACCCTAAGGAAACTATAGGGTACACTTTCTATCACAGATCCGAAGGCAAAATCTTTGTTGCTAAGAACGGAACCTTTCTTGAGAAAGAATTTCTCACTAAAGAAGTGACTGGAAGAAAAGTAGAACTCGATGAGATTGATGAATCTATACTCGTTGATCAGAGTAGCGCAGTACCGGAAGTTGTACCTGTACCGCCTACACCGGCAACAGAGGAAGCTAATGATAATGATCATGAAACTTCGAACGAGGAAACTACTGAACCTCGCAGATCGACAAGGGAACGTGCCACTCCTGATTGGTATGATCCTTGTCTAAATGTCATGATTGTGGATAACAATGATGAGGACCCTGTGACGTATGAAGAAGCGATGATGAGCCCAGATTCCAACTAATGGCAAGAAGCCATGAAATCCAAAATGGGATCCATGTATGATAACAAAGTATGGACTTTGGTAGACTTACCTGATAGCCGAAAGGCTGTCGAGAATAAATGGATCTTCAAGAGAAAAACAGATGCTGATGGTAATATTACTGTCTATAAAGCTCGACTTGTCGCAAAGGGTTTCCGACAAATTCAAGGAGTTGACTATGATGAGACTTTCTCACCTGTAGCGAAGCTAAAATCTGTGAGGATTTTGTTAGCAATAGCTGCATTTTTCGATTATGAGATTTGGCAGATGGATGTCAAAACGGCGTTCCTTAATGGAGACATTGAGGAAGAGTTGTATATGGTACAACCCAAAGGTTTTGTCGATCCTAAAAATGCTGACAAAGTATGCAAACTTCAGCGTTCAATCTATGGACTGAAGCAAGCATCAAGAAGTTGGAACCGACGTTTTGATAAGGTGATCAAAGACTTTGGATTTATACAGTGTCATGGAGAGGCCTGTATTTACAAGAAAGTGAGTGGGAGCTCTGTAGCATTCCTGATATTATATGTAGATGACATATTATTTATCGGGAATGATATAGAACTATTAAGCAGTGTTAAAGGTTATTTGAATAATAGTTTTTCAATGAAAGACCTTGGTGAAGCATCGTATATATTAGGCATCAAGATTTATAGAGATAGATCAAGACGCCTAATAGGGCTATCACAGAGTACATATCTGGACAAGATTCTAAAGAAGTTTAGAATGGACGAAAGTAAGAAAGGGTTCTTACCTATGTTACCAGGCAAGGTCTTGAGTAAAACTCAAGGACCGGCTATGGCAGAAGAAAGAGAAAGGATGAGTAATATCCCCTATGCCTCGGCAGTAGGATCTATCATGTATGCCATGCTATGTACTAGACCGGATATAGCACATGCTGTTAGTTTGACTAGCAGATATCAAAGTGATCCAGGAATAGAACACTGGACAGCGGTCAAGAATATCCTGAAGTATTTGAAAAGAACTAAGGATATGTTTCTTTGTTATGGAGGTGACCAAGAGCTCGTTGTAAACGGTTACACCGATGCAAGTTGGAACACTGATCCTGATGACTCTAAGTCACAATCTGGGTACGTGTTTATATTGAATGGTGCTGCAGTAAGCTGGGCAAGCTCGAAGCAGTGCACGGTGGCGAAGTCTTCAACAGAATCAGAGTACATAGCGGCTTCAGAGGCTTCATCAGAAGCGGTATGGATGAAGAGGTTCATTGTAGAGCTCGGTGTGGTTCCTAGTGCATTGGACCCATTAATCATTTACTGTGATAACATGGGTGCCATCGCCAATGCACAAGAACCAAGGTCACACAAGAGGCTGAAGCATATCAAGCTGCGTTACCACTCGATTCGCGAGTACATCGAAGATGGAGAAGTAAAGATTTGCAAAGTACACACTGATCTGAATGTAGCAGATCCGTTGACTAAAGCTCTCCCTAGGGCAAAGCATGACCAACACCAGAATGCCATGGGTGTTAGGTATATTACAATGTAATCTAGATTATTGACTCTAGTGCAAGTGGGAGACTGAAGGAGATATGCCCTAGAGGCAATAATAAAGTGGTTATTATTTATATCTTTATGTTTATGATAAATGTTTATATATCATGCTATAATTGTATTAACCGAAACATTAGTACATGTGTGATATGTAGACAACAAAGAAGTCCCTAGTATGCCTCTTAAACTAGCTTGTTGATTAATGGATGATTAGTTTCATAATCATGAACATTGGATGTTATTAATAACAAGGTTATATCATTATATGAATGATGTAATGGACACACCCAATTAAGCGTAGCATTAGATCTCGTCATTAAGTTATTTGCTATAAGCTTTCGATACATAGTTACCTAGTCCTTATGACCATGAGATCATGTAAATCACTTATACCGGAAAGGTACTTTGATTACACCAAACGCCACTGCGTAAATGGGTGGTTATAAAGGTGGGATTAAGTATCCGGAAAGTATGAGTTGAGGCATATGGATAAACAGTGGGATTTGTCCATCCCGATGACGGATAGATATACTCTGGGCCCTCTCGGTGGAATGTCGTCTAATATCTTGCAAGCATATGAATGAGTTCATAAGAGACCACATACCACGGTACGAGTAAAGAGTACTTGTCAGGAGACGAGGTTGAACAAGGTATAGAGTGATACCGAAGATCAAACCTCGGACAAGTAAAATATCGCGTGACAAAGGGAATTGGTATCGTATGTGAATGGTTCATTCGATCACTAAAGTCATCGTTGAATATGTGGGAGCCATTATGGATCTCCAGATCCCGCTATTGGTTATTGGTCGGAGTGAGTACTCAACCATGTCCGCATAGTTCACGAACCGTAGGGTGACACACTTAAAGTTGGATGTTGAAATGGTAGAACTTGAATATGGAATGGAGTTCGAATATTTGTTCGGAGTCCCGGATGAGATCCCGGACATCACGAGGAGTTCCGGAATGGTCCGGAGAATAAGATTCATATATAGGATGTCATTTTATGTGAATTAAAATGATTCGGAAGGTTCTATGGAAGGTTCTAGAAGGTTCTAGAAAATTCCGGAAGAAACCACCAAGCCGGCCACCCCCTAGTGGGAGTCCTAGCTTGGGTAGGTTTCCCCACCATATGGAAGGTTTTGGGTTCGGGTCTTATTCGAAGACTTGGAGACCAACACTTGGGGTTCCACCTATATAATGAGGGGCCAAGGGGAGGGGGACGGCCACCCAAGAACCACAAGGTGGCCGCACCCCTATAGTGGCCGGCGCCCCCTCTCCCCAAACCCTAGCGGCCTCTCTCCTCCACTATATCCCGCACGCTTAGCGAAGCTCCGCCGGACTTCTCCACCACCACCGACACCACGCCGTCGTGCTGTCGGATTTAAGAGGAGCTACTACTTCCGCTGCCCGCTGGAACGGGGAGGTGGACGTCGTCTTCATCAACAACCGAACGTGTGACCGAGTACGGAGGTGCTGCCCGTTCGTGGCGCCGGAGGGATCGTGATCAAGATCTTCTACGCGCTTTTGCAAGCGGCAAGTGAACGTCTACCGCAGCAACAAGAGCCTCCTCTTGTAGGCTTTGGAATCTCTTCAAGGGTGAGACTCGATAAACCCGTCGTTGCTACCGTCTTCTAGATTGCATCTTGGCTTGGATTGCGTGTTCGCGGTAGGAATTTTTTTTTCTATGCAACGTTATCCAACATGCAGGGTCACCATAGTTGGTATCAGAGCAAAAGCTTTGACCTTAGGTTGGAACCTAGTAAATGGGTTAGAACGTTAGGAGTCAAATAGGATTAGTAAAGAATTCTCTAAAAATATGGTGTATATTCACTTGAGAATAAAGCAATCATATCTTTTAGTGCGATAATTCTTTATTATCTCTATTATGATGCATCATTACTAATATTATATCCTTTCTATTCTACAGCCAACTATGGCAAGTTCACGTGCGGGGCGTAACGTGAAAGTGATGGAGTCAACATTGAGTGACTATGACGGAGGACTCGCGGATATTCTTCGAGCCATGTTACTTGAATTTGGGTGCAATCCCCAGATCCAAGTAATGAAATACATGTACTATGACAGTACAGTATTGGCCAAGTGTAGGGTAGGACTAAGACTTCCAGAATCCCTAGGAATGAGTATAGTGATGCCAGCAGGTGAGGCTAGAAGTATCCGAACAGCCTACCACATAGCCATAATGAGAGCCATCACTGATATTCGGGAGCATAAGACGAAGGAGCTTATGGGTTCCGAATTCGCACACATTCCTCATATGGAGGAGGAAGATGATCCTATGCTTAACCACTTCAAGCTTGCAAAACGCAAACCAGCAGAAGCCGCTAAGTACACGGATAACAGCCGCAGCTTACTGTCATTGTTCTTTCAGTTGAACCGACATCTGTCGGGGGCAATTGATACAATGTTAGAAGAGTTCACTGAGCACAAGGAGGAGGCGAAGGGAAAAGAACCAATGGAGGGTGAGGTTCACACACCAGTTTATTCAGCTGGTGATTACATTAGTATTGACCATCCCGAGCAACAAACCACACCCATTACACCTAGGTATTATCCTAGTAGTTCCCACGGAGGATATGAGGGTGGAGAGGAATCCGGAAACCATCAACGTTTCGAGACTCCTATAGAGAACTCCACAGGTTGGCGTTGGGGGTCAGACATGGGAACCTCTGGCGATCCAGTCAGAGGTAATTCTGAGATGAATGAGGACGCCACAACCCAGTTCCAGAACAATCAGTATAATACGGGAGACTATGAGGAGATCCTATACTAATTGAGTCAGATACTGATGGTGGAAATACCTATGGCGGAGTCACAGGGGAGTACACCCGATGGGTGGATTATGATGTATTGAATAATCAGTTCATGAACACAGATTTCTCCCTGGGATCATCCTATGATTCCGACTACCAGCCGACGGGAAGGCCCTATGTTCCAGATTCTGTCAGGAGGACTACACGTTCGACCGGATGGAAGCCTGGGATGTACCGGGAGTAAAGCACGACTAGAGACCACCATGGGAGGCGAGACTACAATACAGTTGTACCACATGTATTGTAGTGTGTAATATTTGTATAAATTTGTACATATACTTCAATAAGTGAGTTTGCATACTCACATCGTCACTGAGTATTGTAATAAAACCACTTAAGTATGTATATACATGGTATATGTTTGGTATGATTTGGATTTGCTTCTTGATTTCCATTGCGTGACTAGTTCTGTGCACAAAGTTGAGCTCAGAAAACTTGCGCATGGAGTAATTATGAGTACCACTTTGTGTTGCAGAACTAGGGGAATATGTCGGAAGCGACGGGTGAGGAGAGTGAAGCACAACGCATCGAGCGCGAGGCCAAGCAGAAGGAGGAGGCTGTTGAAGCAGCCAGAAACCAGTTTCCACCACCACCACCACCTATGACGCAGCAGAACTTCCTCCAATACATGGAAATGTTGGAGGAAAGGCAACGTACGACTATGGAGCAGCAAAACAAGTTCTTCCAGGAGCTGCTTCAACAAAACAGGGTGGAGAGGCCAGACAATCAGGGAGTCACTTTGTCAGACTTCCAGAATTCTAAGCCAATATCCTTCGCATACGCGCCCGAACCTATGGACGCGGAGGATTGGTTGATGGACACTGAGTGAAAGCTCAATACTGTTGGATGCAACGACATGGAGAAGGTTAGGTATGCAACACACTTGTTGTGTGGACCCGCCGCATCATGGTGGGATAACATAGTAGCCGTTTATCCGGCTGAGAAAGTATTCACCTGGAAGGAGTTTAAGAGGAAGTTCAGGGAATCCAATGTCCCTGAGAGTATAGTGGAGTTGAAGCGTCGAGAATTTGAAAGTCTCAAGCAGAAAGATAAGGCGATCCTGACTTATGTCAGGGAGTTTTCCAAACTGTCTCGGTATGCTGTTGAGGAGGTCAACACCGAGGACAAGAAGAAGAAGAGGTTCATGCGGGGATTAAATCCCCAGTTCAAGGTACATCTCAGGATAATGAGAGCGACCGAGTTCCAGGAGTTGGTGGATGCAGCCATCACTCTTGAAGATGATTTCAAGCAGCTGCAGGAGGAGAAGAGAAAGAAGGCCAAGTTTGAGCCTAAGAGATATGTCAGCAACAAGCCTAATTTTGGCTTGAGTTTCAAACCAAGGTACAACAACAACAACAACCAGAGGAGGAACCAAGGATTCCAGGCTGTAAACTAGATTGTTTGCCGTAGCTGTGGAATGAAAGGGCATCTCTCACAAGATTGCAGGAAACCCAAGATAATATGCTTTGGGTGTCGGCAGGAGGGGCACATGATGAAGGATTGCCCTAATAAAAAGAATGGAGGAGGTCAGTCAGGAGGAGGAGGAAACCGAGGCGGGAACAACGGAGGGAATTGGAAGAACAAGAAACCCTTCGGCAAGTTGAACTGCACCAGCTTGGAGGAGGTGGTGAACTCCGAACAGGCAGTGATAGGTACGCTTCAGATACTTACTCATCCAGGCAAAGTACTTTTTGATACTGGTGCAACTACATCATTCATTTCTCAGCAATTCATCATCAAACATGGGATTAGTTGCACTAAGTTAGATACACCTATAACCATACTTTCCGCAGGGGGAACGATAGTAGTAACCCACACCAAACAAGGACAAGTCATTATGATCAATAAGTGCACGTTTGACGCAGACCTGTTCATTTTACCGACGAAGGACATTGATGTCATTCTTGGTATGAACTGGTTAGAGGCAAATGGAGCATTGATAGACTGTGTGAACAAAACAGTGTCTTTGAAAAGTCCCGATGGAAGTAGAATGATCTACCAAGGAGACAAACATACACAGATTGAAGTAGAGCTACAGTTGAATAGTATGAAGGAAGTAAAGCTGGAGGATATACCTGTAGTGAATGGGTTCCAGGATGTTTTTCCTAAGGAATTACCTGGAATGCCACCAGATAGGGAGATAGAGTTTACTATCGACCTAATTCTAGGAACAGCTCCGATTGCTAAAGCACCATACAAGATGGGGCCTAAGGAGTTGAAAGAACTCAAGGAGCAATTGGATGACTTGGAACAAAAAGGATTTATTCAAGAAAGTATCTCACCATGGGGATCACCTGTTATCTTCGTGGATAAAAGAGATGGAGGCCGAAGGATGTGCGGAGACTATAGGAATCTGAATAATGTTACTATCAAGAACAAGTACCCACTTCCTAGAATACAAGATCTATTTGATCAAGTTAGAGGCGCGGGAGTCTTTTCCAAGATTGATCTAAGATCCGGTTATTATCAGATAAAGATCAAGAAGGAAGACGTTCCGAAAACAGCCTTTGTCTCAAGGTACGGACATCATGAATACCTAGTAGTACCTTTTGGATTAACCAATGCCCCAGCAATCTTCATGAATCTTATGAATAAGATCTTCATGCCATGTCTAGACAAGTTTGTCATCGTATTCATCGATGATATCTTGATATATTCCAAAGATAAAGCTGAACATGCTGAACATCTGAGGATAGTGTTGCAAACACTAAGAGAACATCAACTCTATGCCAAATTCAGCAAGTGTGAATTTTGGCTAGATCAAGTAGAATTTCTTGGTCATGTTATTAGCAAGGATGGAATAGCTGTTAACCCGAGCAAGGTAGCAGCAGTTTTAGATTGGGAAGCACCAAAGACTGTCAAGGAAATCCGAGGATTCTTAGGAATGGCAGGATACTATCGGAGATTCATTGAAGGATTCTCTAAGATAGTAGGACCAATGACTAAGCTGTTAAGGAAGAACACACCATTCGTGTGGTATGATGAGTGTGAGAAGAGTTTTCAGACTCTGAAGGAGAAACTCACCACAACACCGGTGTTAGCAGTTCCGGAAGTTGGAAAGGATTACACCGTGTACTGTGACGCATCCAAACATGGATTGGGTTGCGTACTCATGCAAGATCGGAAAGTAATATCCTATGGATCGAGGAAACTCAGACCTCATGAAGTGAACTATCCAACACATGACTTAGAATTAGCAGCAGTAGTATTTGCACTTAAAACTTGGAGACATTTTCTCTATGGAGCCAAGTGTGAGCTCTATACGGATCATAAGAGTCTCAAGTACTTCTTCACTCAGAAGGAACTCAATATGAGGCAGAAAAGATGGCTGGAGCTAATCAAG
This sequence comes from Lolium perenne, assembly GCF_019359855.2. NCBI lineage: Eukaryota > Viridiplantae > Streptophyta > Magnoliopsida > Poales > Poaceae > Lolium > Lolium perenne. The sequence goes on along the minus strand of NC_067250.2, from coordinate 302,568,466 downwards.
GATTATGATTTGACCATCAATTATACTCCAGGAAAGGCTAATGTTGTAGTAGATGCCTTGAGTAGGAAGAGTACTGGAGGAGTTGAACAAGAAATATCACCGGAGTTTAAGAAGGAAATAAGCCAAGCTCAGATACAACTTTGGGAGAAAGAAGCTCATGAAGGACTATCGGCTTTACAAGTAGCCGATGAATTAAGTGTTAATCTGAAGAATGAGATAATCATGGGTCAATTGGACGATCCATTCATCGTGGAGGAGATGAGAAGGATTGATGAGGGAAGACCATCAGAATTTCACCGAGGAGAGTCTGGATCATTATGGTTCCAGAAAAGGATTTGCATTCCGGATATTGATGAGATCAAGGAAGTTATACTCCGGGAAGCACATCAAACACCATACTCTATACATCCGGGAAGTACAAAGATGTACATGGATCTCAAGGAATTGTTCTGGTGAAATAACATGAAAAGAGAGATAGCACAATATGTGGCGGAATGCCATACCTGCCGAAGAGTGAAAGCTGAACATCAAAGTCCGGCAGGAAAGTTGCAACCTTTACCAATCCCAGAATGGAAATGGGAGGAGATAGGAATGGATTTCATCACCGGACTACCCATGACTAATAAAAAGAAGGACATGATATGGGTAATCGTGGACCGGTTGACGAAGAGTGCACACTTCTTTGTAGTAAACCAGCAGGACAAAGGAGAGAAACTCATCGATCTTTACATCAAAGAGATTGTGAGTAAACACGGAGTACCCAAGAAGATAGTGTCAGATCGAGGATCCGTGTTCACATCAGCATTTTGGAAACAACTACATGAAGCCTTAGGATCCAAGTTAGACTATAGCACCGCCTATCTTCCTCAGACAGGTGGACAAACAGAGAGAACAAACCAGATATTGGAAGATATGCTTAGGGCTTGTGCCCTAGACTTCGGAGGATCATGGGAGGAGCACTTACCACTAGCAGAGTTTTCATACAATAATAGCTATCAAAGCAGCATCAAGATGGCACCATTTGAAGCTCTGTATGGAAGGAAGTGTAGATCACCGATATGTTGGTGTGAGGCAGGATCAAGCAAGGAGTTCAACCCAGATTATGTCAAGGAAAAGCAACAGATCATTGACATCATAAGAGATAGGCTAAAGATAGCTCAAAGTTGACAGAAGAGCTATGCAGACCAAAAGAGAAGGACATGTGAGCCACAAGTTGGAGACATGGTATACCTTAAGGTAAGCCCGATGAAAGGTCTTCAGAGATTCAGAGTAAAGGGAAAGCTAAGCCCTAGATACATCGGACCTTTCAAGACACTGAGTCAAAACCGAGGGTTAGCCTTTGAATTGGATCTACCGGGAAGGTTAGCTCAAGTACACAATGTATTCCATGTGTCTCAACTCAGGAAGTGTTTGAAGACCCCAGATGAGCTAGTATCACATGATGAGCTTGATACGTCTCCGACGTATCGATAATTTCTTATGTTCCATGCCACATTATTGATGATATCTACATGTTCTATGCACACTTTATGTCATATTTGTGCATTTTCTGGAACTAACCTATTAACAAGATGCCGAAGTGCCAGTTGCTGTTTTCTGCTGTTTTTGGTTTCAGAAATCCTAGTAAGGAAATATTCTCGGAATTGGACGAAATCAACGCCCAGGGTCCTATTTTGCCACGAAGCTTCCAGAAGACCGAAGAGTCAACGAAGTGGGGCCACGAGGTGGCCAGGAGGGCAGGCGGCGCGGCCCCACCCTTGGCCGCGCCGACCTGTCTCCTGGGCCCCTCGCGACGCCCCCTGACCTACCCTTCCGCCTACTTAAAGCCTTCGTCGCGAAACCCCCAGTACCGAGAGCCACGATATGGAAAACCTTCCAGAGACGCTGCCTCCAATCCCATCTCGGGGGATTCAGGAGATCGCCTCCGGCACCCTGCCGGAGAGGGGAATCATCTCCCGGAGGACTCTACGCCGCCATGGTCGCCTCCGGAGTGATGTGTGAGTAGTCTACCCCTGGACTATGGGTCCATATCAGTAGCTAGATGGTTGTCTTCTCCTCATTGTGCTTAATTGTCGGGTCTTGTGAGCTGCCTAACATGATCAAGATCATCTATCTGTAATTTTATATGTTGTGTTTGTTGGGATCCGATGAATAGAGAATACTATGTTATGTTGATTATCAATTTATATCTATGTGTTGTTTATGATCTTGCATGCTCTCCGTTATTAGTAGAGGCTCTGGCCAAGTTTTTGCTAGTAACTCCAAGAGGGGGTATTTATGCTCGATAGTGGGTTCATGTCTCCGTGAATCTGGGGAAGTGACATAAATCTCTAAGGTTATGGATGTGCTGTTGCCACTAGGGGTAAAACATTGGTGCTATGTTCGAGGATGTAGTTACTGATTACATTACGCGCAATACTTAATGCAATTGTCTGTTTTTAGCAACTTAATACTGGAAGGGGTTCGGATGATAACCTGAAGGTGGACTTTTTAGGCATAGATGCATGCTGGATAGCGGTCTATGTACTTTGTCGTAATGCCCAATTAAATCTCACTATACTCATCATAATATGTATGTGCATGGTCATGCCCTCTCTATTTGTCAATTGCCCAACTGTAATTTGTTCACCCAACATGCTGTTTATCTTATGGGAGAGACACCTCTAGTGAACTGTGGACCCCGGTCCAATTTTCTATACTGAAATACAATCTACTGCAATACTTGTTCTACTGTTTTCTGCAAACAATCATCATCCACACTATACATCTAATCCTTTGTTACAGCAAGCCGGTGAGATTGACAACCTCACTGTTTCGTTGGGGCAAAGTACTTGGTTTGTGTTGTGCAGGTTCCACGTTGGCGCCGGAATCCCTGGTGTTGCGCCGCACTACATCTCGCCGCCATCAACCTTCAACGTGCTTCTTGGCTCCTACTGGTTCGATAAACCTTGGTTTCATACTGAGGGAAAACTTGCCGCTGTACGCATCACACCTTCCTCTTGGGGTTCCCAACGGACGCGTGCTGTACGCGTATCAAGCACTTTTTCTCGGCGCTCGTTGCTCGGGAGATCAAGACACGCTGCAAGGGGAGTCTCCACATCGCAATCTCTTTACTTTGTTTTTGTCTTGCTTAGTTTTATTTACTACTTTGTTTGCTGCACTAAATCAAAATACAAAAAAATTAGTTGCTAGTTTTACTTTATTTGCTATCTTGTTTGCTATATCAAAAACACAAAAAAATTAGTTACTTGTTTTACTTTACTTAATATCATGCATGTTTTTATTTCACTAGTTAAGCATAATGGAAAACAACAAAAATATGAGAGATCTTTATGAACTTTATCTTGAATTAGGACATGATGTGTTTGAAGAGAGAATTAAAAAACCCATGGAACTTTATATGCATGCTAATGGGAATGTTATTACTGTGAATGCTTTGAACACCATTGTTGCTAATGCTATGGAAAATTCTAAGCTTGGGGAAGCTGGCTTTGATGAGCATGATCTTTTTAGTCCCCCAAGCATTGAGGAGAAAATTTCCTTTTATGATTACAATATGCCTCCTATATTTGATGATAGCCACTTTGTTGAATTTGCTCCCACTACAACTAATAAAATTGATTATGCTTATGTGGAGAGTAATAATTTTGTGCATGAGACTCATGATAAGAATGCTTTATGTGATAGTTATATTGTTGAGTTTTCTCATGATACTACTGAAAGTTATTATGAGAGAGGAAAATATGGTTGTAGAAATTTTCATGTTACTAAAATGCCTCTCTATATGCTGAAATTTTTGAAGCTACACTTGTTTTATCTTCCTATGCTTGTCACTTTGCTCTTCATGAACTTGTTTATTCACAAGATTCCTATGCATAGGAAGCATGTTAGACTTAAATGTGTTTTGAATTTGCCTCTTGATGCTCTGTTTTGCTTCAAATACCATTTCTTGCGAGTGCATCATTAAAACTGCTGAGCCCATCTTAATGGCTATAAAGAAAGAACTTCTTGGGAGATAACCCATGTGTTTATTTTTCTACAGTACCTTTGTTTTATATTTGTGTCTTGGAAGTTGTTACTACTGTAGCAACCTCTCCTTATCTTAGTTTTGTTGCATTGTTGTGCCAAGTAAAGTCTTTGATAGAAAGGTTGATACTAGATTTGGATTACTGCGCAGAAACAGATTTCTTTGCTGTCACGAATCTGGGCAAAATTCTCTGTAGGTAACTCAGAAAATTATGCCAATTTACGTGAGTGATCCACAGATATGTACGCAACTTTCATTCAATATGAGAATTTTTATTTGAGCAAGTCTGGTGCCTCAGTAAAATTCGTCAATACGAACTGTTCTGTTTTTGACAGATTCTGCCTTTTATTTTGCATTGCCTATTTTGCTATGCTTGATGGATATTTCGATTCCATTGACTTTCAGTAGCTTTTTGCAATGTCCAGAAGTGTTAAGAATGATTATGTCACCTCTGAACATGTATATTTTGATTGTGCACTAACTCTCTAATGAGTTGTTTTGAGTTTGGTGTGGAGGAAGTTTTCAAGGATCAAGAGAGGGAGATGATACAACATGATCAAGGAGAGTGAAAGCTCTAAGCTTGGGGATGCCCCGGTGGTTCACCCCTGCATATATCAAGAAGACTCAAGCGTCTAAGCTTGGGGATGCCCAAGGCATCCCCTTCTTCATCGACAACATTATCAGGTTCCTCCCCTGAAACTATATTTTTATTCCGTCACATCTTATGTGCTTTGCTTGGAGCGTCGGTTTGTTTTTGTTTTTGTTTTGTTTGAATAAAATGGATCCTAGCATTCTTTGTGTGGGAGAGATACACGCTCCGCTGTTGCATATGGACAAGTATGTCCTTAGGCTCTACTCATAATATTCATGGCGAAGTTTCTTCTTCGTTAGATTGTTATATGGTTGGAATTGGAAAATGATACATGTAGTAATTGCTAAAATGTCTTGGATAATGTGATACTTGGCAATTGTTGTGCTCATGTTTAAGCTCTTGCATCATATGCTTTGCACCCATTAATGAAGAAATACATAGAAAATGCTAAAATTTGGTTTGCATATTTGGTCTCTCTAAAGTCTAGATAATTTCTAGTATTGAGTTTGAACAACAAGGAAGACGGTGTAGAGTCTTATAATGTTTACAATATGTCTTTTATGTGAGTTTTGCTGCACCGCTTCATCCTTGTGTTTGTTTCAAATAGCCTTGCTAGCCTAAACCTTGTATCGAGAGGGAATACTTCTCATGCATCCAAAATACTTGAGCCAACCACTATGCCATTTGTGTCCACCATGCCTACCTACTACATGGTATTTCTCCGCCATTCCAAAGTAAATTGCTTGAGTGCTACCTTTAAATTTCCATTCTTCACCTTTACAATATATAGCTCATGGGACAAATAGCTTAAAAACTATTGTGGTATTGAATATGTACTTATGCACTTTATCTCTTATTAAGTTGCTTGTTGTGCGATAACCATGTTCCTGGGGACGCCATCAACTACTCTTTGTTGAATATCATGTGAGTTGCTATGCATGTTCGTCTTGTCTGAAGTAAGGGTGATTTACCACCTTATGGTTAGAGCGTGCATATTGTTAGAGAAGAACATTGGGCCGCTAACTAAAGCCATGAATCATGGTGGAAGTTTCAGTTTTGGACATACATCCTCAATCTCATATGAGAAAATTAATTGTTGCTACATGCTTATGCATTAAAGAGGAGTCCATTATCTGTTGTCTATGTTGTCCCGGTATGGATGTCTAAGTTGAGAATAATCAAAAGCGAGAAATCCAATGCGAGCTTTCTCCTTAGACATTTGTACAGGCGGCATAGAGGTACCCCTTTGTGACACTTGGTTAAAACATGTGCATTGCGATAATCCCGGTAATCCAAGCTAATTAGGACAAGGTGTGGGCACTATTAGTATACTATGCATGAGGCTTGCAACTTGTAAGATATAATTTACATGATACATATGCTTTATTACTACCGTTGACAAAATTGTTTCTTGTTTTCAAAACCAAAGCTCTAGCACAAACATAGCAATCGATGCTTTCCTCTTTGAAGGGCCATTCTTTTACTTTTATTGTTGAGTCAGTTCACCTATTTCTCTCCACCTCAAGAAGCAAACACTTCTGTGAACTGTGCATTGATTCCTACATATTTGCATATTGCACTTGTTATATTACTTTACATTGACAATATCCATGAGATATACATGTTATAAGTTGAAAGCAACTGCTGAAACTTCATCTTCATTTGTGTTGCTTCAATACCTCTACTATGAATTATTGCTTTATGAGTTAACTCTTATGCAAGACTTATTGATGCTTGTCCTGAAGTACTATTCATGAAAAGTCTTTGCTTTATGATTCAGTTGTTTACTCATGTCATTTACATTGTTTTGATCGCTGCATTCACTACATATGCTTAGAAATAGTATGATCAAGGTTATGATGGCATGTCACTCCAGAAATTATCTTTGATTATCGTTTACCTGCTCGGGACGAGCAGGAACTAAGCTTGGGGATGCTGATACGTCTCCGACGTATCGATAATTTCTTATGTTCCATGCCACATTATTGATGATATCTACATGTTTTATGCACACTTTATGTCATATTTGTGCATTTTCTGGAACTAACCTATTAACAAGATGCCGAAGTGCCAGTTGCTGTTTTCTGCTGTTTTTGGTTTCAGAAATCCTAGTAAGGAAATATTCTCGGAATTGGACGAAATCAACGCCCAGGGTCCTATTTTGCCACGAAGCTTCCAGAAGACCGAAGAGTCAATGAAGTGGGGCCACGAGGTGGCCAGGAGGGCAGGCGGCGCGGCCCCACCCTTGGCCGCGCCGACCTGTCTCCTGGGCCCCTCGCGACGCCCCCTGACCTACCCTTCCGCCTACTTAAAGCCTTCGTCGCGAAACCCCCAGTACCGAGAGCCACGATACAAAAAACCTTCCAGAGACGCCGCCGCCGCCAATCCCATCTCGGGGGATTCAGGAGATCGCCTCCGGCACCCTGCCGGAGAGGGGAATCATCTCCCGGAGGACTCTACGCCGCCATGGTCGCCTCCGGAGTGATGTGTGAGTAGTCTACCCCTGGACTATGGGTCCATAGCAGTAGCTAGATGGTTGTCTTCTCCTCATTGTGCTTAATTGTCGGGTCTTGTGAGCTGCCTAACATGATCAAGATCATCTATCTGTAATTCTATATGTTGTGTTTGTTGGGATCCGATGAATAGAGAATACTATGTTATGTTGATTATCAATTTATATCTATGTGTTGTTTATGATCTTGCATGCTCTCCGTTATTAGTAGAGGCTCTGGCCAAGTTTTTGCTAGTAACTCCAAGAGGGGGTATTTATGCTCGATAGTGGGTTCATGTCTCCGTGAATCTGGGGAAGTGACAGAAATCTCTAAGGTTATGGATGTGTTGTTGCCACTAGGGGTAAAACATTGGTGCTATGTTCGAGGATATAGTTACTGATTACATTACGCACAATACTTAATGCAATTGTCTGTTGTTAGCAACTTAATACTGGAAGGGGTTCGGATGATAACCTGAAGGTGGACTTTTTAGGCATAGATGCATGCTGGATAGCGGTCTATGTACTTTGTCGTAATTCCCAATTAAATCTCACTATACTCATCATAATATGTATGTGCATGGTCATGCCCTCTCTATTTGTCAATTGCCCAACTGTAATTTGTTCACCCAACATGCTGTTTATCTTATGGGAGAGACACCTCTAGTGAATTGTGGACCCCGGTCCAATTCTCTATACTGAAATACAATCTACTGCAATACTTGTTCTACTGTTTTCTGCAAACAATCATCATCCACACTATACATCTAATCCTTTGTTACAGCAAGCCGGTGAGATTGACAATCTCACTGTTTCGTTGGGGCAAAGTACTTGGTTTGTGTTGTGCAGGTTCCACGTTGGCGTCGGAATCCCTGGTGTTGCGCCGCACTACATCTCGCCGCCATCAACCTTCAACGTGCTTCTTGGCTCCTACTGGTTCGATAAACCTTGGTTTCATACTGAGGGAAAACTTGCCGCTGTACGCATCACACGTTCCTCTTGGGGTTCCCAACGGATGCGTGCTGTACGCGTATCAGAGCTCTAGTTACAAACAGACTTGACCTATATCAAGAAGCCAGCCAAGATTCTCGAGGAGAACTAGAAACAACTCAGGAATAGAGCCATTAAGTACTGCAAGATTCAATGGAAGAATCACACCGAGAGGGAACCACCTGGGAAAAGGAAGAAGACCTCAGGAAATCGTACCCAGAACTGTTCAGGTATTACAACCACAACTTCGGGACGAAGTTTTCTTTAAGGGGGAAAGGCTGTAATGTCCCAGGTTTAGAGATAATCGAGGGGTAGATTTTAGAAAGGGATGTGCATTGCATCATAAATTCTGGGGAAATTTCGCGTTTTTAAAACAAAACTGCATCGAAGGGGGACAAGTTTCTCTCTCGACACCTTACAGGGTTAGGGTTTCGAGAGTGCGACAAACTTGCATCTCACTTAGCTAATTTAGGGTTTTGAGAAGAGAGGAGAGTTTGTGCATTACAACTTAAGTTGCCTGATTGAATTCAAACAAACTTGTGTTTGAATTTCAAATTCAAACATCACATGAATATCTCATAATTCCAAAATTGAGGTAATTCATTAAACAAATTATAAATAATCAAGAATATAAATAGTACAACTATTATACAAAGCTCATTAAGGAAAATTGGAGCTTTATTGATAATCACACAAGATACATTGTTATTTACAATATCCAGAAATGAATTAAGAAATATTACAACACATTACAAGAATTGACTAAATGGAAAAAGAAAAGGAAAGAAAATTACAATTGCATGATCTATCCTAAACTACATCAGATGATCATCATGGAAATCTTGCTCAAGATGATCTTGATCTTCACTTGGAGCACCACATTGTACCCTGCATGCACACAAAGACCAAACCAGGGTTATGCCAAGTGGCATTGCCACTTGGCAGGTTAGCAAGAAAATGGTAAATGAGAGAGGATATGACCAAGAACCAGCCGAGCTGATCCATCCAGCTGCACAAGCCGCACACACACACACACACACAAGCTGCTCACACAGCTTGAGTGCATGTGCAATAGCAAGCCATGTGTGTGCATGCACAACAACACACACACAGCCAGAGAGAGTCACCAACAAGTGCCAGGCCTTGTTGTCGACCAGAGAAGGAAGGGCAGAGCATACTTAAGCTTTTCACTGCAAAACCGTAACCATTCCATCAACAAGGAGCCTCTGGGTAAGAACACAAGAACAGCAAGAACACAAGAACAGGAAGAACAACCACTGTTGTTCAACCTATTCAAACAGCCACAGAAATTAATCAAGCACCACAAGCTTGCAAGGAGGAGCAGGGCAAGCAAACCAAACCACCAGAAGCAATCCTCTACACCAGCAACTTAATCTAGGAGCTGGAGTGAGGTATAAACAAGAAATCATGGGCAAACATCTGTTTTTCTCATAAATAAGCATGTGCATAACACATACACAAGCCAGAGGGTATGATTACCCTGTGTGCATCATCATTTGGTGTTAAAACCATTTGATGCTGGCAAAAAGGGAAATAAGCCAGAAGAAAATCATCCTAGGGAAGAAATGGTCAAGCCCAGTGTATTATCACTGAGGCAAACCAAAGAATCCAGCAAGGATTGATCCACAGCTAGCCTAGCCCAACTCACCTAGCACTACATGGTTTACTAACCATCAGACAGATAGACAACTTGTGTCTATTCTTGATTGTCAACAGCAAAGCTCACTGGAAATCCAACAAGGAATCATCCAGTGAGGTATTCACTAAGCTACAACAAGCCAACATCGGTGGGAGCTTCCTGAACAGCAAAGAGTTGCTGTTGAGGCCACCTCAACCACTGAAACAGCCCAAACCATCAAGCCAAACACTTGTATCATCACCTAGATGGGTTCAAAGAATAGCTAGGTGATGTCTACGCACACTTCTTTTCCTGTAGACAGTGTTGGGCCTCCAAGAGCAGAGGTTTGTAGAACAGCAGCAAGTTTCCCTTAAGTGAATCACCCAAGGTTTATCGAACTCAGGGAGGAAGAGGTCAAAGATATCCCTCTCAAGCAACCCTATGATCACGATACAAGAAGTCTCTTGTGTACCCAACACACCTAATACACTTGTCAGATGTATAGGTGCACTAGTTCGGCGATGAGATAGTGAAATACAAGTAGTATGGATGAATATGAGTGGTAATAGCAATCTGAATAAAATATGGCAGCGAGTAAACATGCAACAGAACAGTAAATAAACGGAGATTCGATGTTTGGAAACAAGGCCTAGGGATCCTACTTTCACTAGTGGACACTCTCAACATTGATCACATAATAAAACCACTCTACACTCTCTTGTTGGATGACAAACACCATTAATTGTGTAGGGCTACAAGAGCACCTCAATGGCGGAGTTAACAAGCTCCACAACATTCGATGTTCATATTTAAGTAACCTTAGAGTGCATGATAGACCAACGCAATTATACCGAGTACTAACATAGCATGCACACCGTCACCGACAGACTATGAAAGGGGGAATAGATCACATCAATACTATCATAGTAATAGTTAACTTCATAATCTACAAGAGATCACAATCATAACCTAGTACTACATGATGCACACAATGTCAACATTACATCATGGAGGAGGAATAGACTACTTTAATAACATCACTAGAGTAGCACATAGATTGATAGTGATACAAAGCTCATATGAATCTCAATCATGTAAGGCAGCTCATGAGATCATTGTATTGAAGTACATGGGAGAGAGATTAACCACATAGCTACCGGTACAGCCCTTAGCCTCGAGGGAGAACTACTCCCTCCTCATCATGGGAGACAGCAGCGGCGATGAAGATGGCGGTGGTGTCGATGGAGATGCCTTCCGGGGGCAATTCCCCGTCCCGGCGGCGTGCTGGAACAGAGACTTCTGTCCCCCGAATCTTGGCTTCGCGATGGCGGCGGCTCTGGAAGGTTTTCTCGTACCGTGGCTTATTCCTCTCGAAGATTTAGGTCAGGAAGACTTATATAGGCGAAGAGTCAGAGTCGGAGGGGGTCTGGGGGCTCCACACACCAGGGGGGCGCGCCCCCCCCTCTGGCCGCACCGCCACCATGTGTGGGGCCCACCTGGCTCTCCTTTGGCCCCTCTTCGGTGCTCTGGAAGCTTCCGGGAAAAATAAGGTTCTGGGTGTTGATTTCGTCCAATTCCGAGAATATTTCCTGTGTAAGATTTCTGAAACCAAAAACAGTAGAAAACAGGAACTGGCATTTCGGCATCTCGTTAATAGGTTAGTTCCGGAAAACGCATAAAAACGATATAAAGTGTGAACAAAACATGTAGGTATTGTCATAAAACAAGCATGTAACATCAGAAATTATAGATACGTTGGAGACGTATCACTAGGGTCCCCAACAGCTGTTGGCATCCCTCTAGCTCAATCCAATTAATTGTAAGAGTCATCCCTGCAAGTAGTTCATCTCATTTATCTAGTAAACAAGGACAAGCTATACAGATAAATGAAATTCATAAATCACAAGTAACTGGAACACTTGCACATGATCCAGAGGATCACTGCAAGCATCACCTTATCCTTGAGCAAGCAACAGCACACATCAGGACAAGCCTGTGTGACACACACATCACAGGGTGAGCAGTAGTGAGGCACAGGACAACACAACAGCTTTTACAAGCAACTGATGATCACAAGATCATGAGAAGCTTGCTAGAGCATGCTACATCATGCTAGAACCAATTCTAGTATCAATACATGGACCAGATAATGAAATCAAAAATATAACTGAACAATTGCATCACAGATAAGTGAATAAGGCCTTACAATTGTATCCAGAAGCACTCCATCAAGGGATGGAGCTGTTAATTGAACAGTTAGGCTCAATTGAGCATATCCATGAATTAAACCATAGATAATAGCACATCAGGAGCACTGGTACTTGCCAAAGGCAAGGATCATGCATCATGATCAAGCCAGGGACAAGTAATTGCACACACAGGAGTTGCAACAGCAAACCATAGAGCAGAATAGCATAGCACAACAGCTAGGATCCATGGCAGATACACAGCAGCAGCATACGCATGGCAGCAACATAGCACAGCAGCATAAGCAAAGTCGTAGCACAAGCACAACAGCTAGCAGCCATGGCGAGTGTAGGCATAGAAGCTAGCACAACACCAGAGCTGGCATGGCGCAAGGCACACAGAGGCGTAGCAGCAACAGCATCACGGCATGACCAGCATCTCCACAAGGAGAAGCAGGCCAGTGGCCAGAGCTAGACAAGAAGGGAAGTAGAAGAGGAAGAACATGTAGTAGAGAAGGAAGGAGGAGGTGAGAACTTACAGGTGAAGCGGAGAGAAGCTCGGCCATGGCGGCACGGCGGCACACGCCGGGCGAACGGCGGCGCCAGGCCAAGCCAAGCCAGGCACCATCTCGCCGCAACGCCCGCGCAACCACGGCGAGGCACACGCACGCGCCACGGCACCAGAAACGTCGGCGGCGACGAGATCGCCGTGGATCACCAGGGCCAGGCGAGCAGAAGTGTTGGGGGCAAAACGAGGAGGCGGAGAAGAACAGATCGGCGCGGTGGATTTGAAGCGCCGTCGAACGGCGGTTCAGATGCACCACATCTGGCCGGCAGTGATGGCCGGAGTAAATCGGCGAAGGTGGCGGCGACGCGGGAGTCGCCAGAGCACGGGAGCGATTAGGGTTAGCGCGTGCGCGAGAGGAAGGGGACGGATGCGTCCGACCGAGCCGGACGTGCGTCTCAGGTTAGGGTTAACCCGCTGGGCCACCATGACAAGTGGGCCCAGGGGCATTTAAGACTTTTCACATTTCCAATTAAAACAGAAACTTTGAAAATACATAGAAAATGATAAATATCTCTAAAAAAATAATTAAAAATATGAAAACTACTCCGGATAAAATTCTCTATCATAATAAAATATGAAAAGGAATTTTTGGAGACAAACAAGATTAAGCCCAAAATTTGATGATTAAAATAATCATTAAAATCACACCTTATATTTTCAATAATGAAAATAAGTCCATAAATGCTTTTGGACTTTAAAAACACCTTGACAACATTTCAAGGTTGTATTTTACCCTAAACAGAGTATCCCTAAATTATTCTTAGTATTAACCTCTCACATGAAATGATAAGACATCGGAAGAGGGGAACAAACCCTAAAAATGGAATCATGCATAAATGCTTCTTTAACCATTGCCATTATCGGACAATGATGCTATATTTCAGCAACAGAGGACAAGGGTCAGTCCACACCATCCAACTGCAACACTTTGCAGTGTTCAGGCAAGTTCATCACTTGCTCATGTCATTCGAGTATTTTTACCAAATTACTTGCAAAGTACTATGTTTACCACTATTGCATAAAAAAGCAAAACCACTATTTTCATAACTATGAATATGACTAAGTGGTGGGAAATGGAACCATGGATTGTGTTGATATGGTGGAGGTTCCATTGCAAGGGTTATATCCATCTAGGATTAAACAACAAATGTCGTCCAGTGATTCCTGTGCCGTAATACCCGTGTTAACCATAAGATCCGGAGTAGGACGGAGTAGTCAAAAGTGTTTCCACCTCTCGTTCATCAACGGATGCGCATTACTGTAGGCACTTGATCTCGAGAGACAAGATGCAGGGTGGGGAACCCGTAGAAGTCCCCACGGTAATGTGGTCTGATACGCGTACAACACGCGTCCGTTGGGAACCCCAAGAGGAAGGTGTGATGCGTACAACGGCAAGTTTTCCCTCAGTATGAAACCAAGGTTTATCGAACCAGTAGGAGCCAAGAAGCACGTTGAAGGTTGATGGCGGCGGGATGTAGTGCGGCGCAACACCAGAGATTCCGGCGCCAACGTGGAACCTGCACAACACAACCAAAGTACTTTGCCCCAACGAAATAGTGAGGTTGTCAATCTCACCGGCTTGCTGTAACAAAGGATTAGATGTATAGAGTGGATGATGATTGTTTGCAGAAAAACAGTAGAACAGTATTGCAGTAGATTGTATTTCAGTATAGAGAATTGGACCGGGGTCCACAGTTCATTAGAGGTGTCTCTCCCATAAGATAAACAGCATGTTGGGTGAACAAATTACAGTTGGGCAATTGACAAATAGAGAGGGCATGACCATGCACATACATATCATGATGAGTATTGTGAGATTTAATTGGGCATTACGACAAAGTACATAGACCGCTATCCAGCATGCATCTATGCCTAAAAAGTCCACCTTCAGGTTATCATCCGAACCCCCTCCAGTATTAAGTTGCTAACAACAGACAATTGCATTAAGTATTGCGCGTAATGTAATCAGTGACTACATCCTTGAACATAGCACCAATGTTTTATCCCTACTGGCAACAGCACATCCATAACCTTAGAGGTTCTTGTCACCCCTCCAGATTCACGGAGACATGAACCCACTATCGAGCATAAATACTCCCTCCTGGAGTTATAGCATCAACTTGGCCAGAGCATCTACTAATAACGGAGAGCATGCAAGATCATAAACAACACATAGACATAACTTTGATAATCAACATAACAAGTATTCTCTATTCATCGGATCCCAACAAATGCAACATATAGAATTACAGATAGATGATCTTGATCATGTTATGCAGCTCACAAGATCCGACAATGAAGCACAATGAGGAGAAGACAACCATCTAGCTACTGCTATGGACCCATAGTCCAGGGGTAGACTACTCACACATCACTCCGGAGGCGACCATGGCGGCGTAGAGTCCACCGGGAGATGAATCCCCTCTCCGGCAGGGTGCCGGAGGCGATCTCCTGAATCCCCCGAGATGGGATTGGCGGCGGTGGCGTCTCAGTAAGGTTTTCCGTATCGTGGCTCTCGGTACTGGGGGTTTCGCGACGGAGGCTTTAAGTAGGCAGAAGGGCAGGTCAGGATGGGGCACGAGGGCCCCACACCACAGGTCGGCGCGGCCAAGGCCTGGGCCGCGCCGCCCTAGGGTTTGGGCGCCTCGTGGCCCCACTTCGTCTCCTCTTCGGTCTTCTGGAAGCTTCGTGGCAAAATAGGACCCTGGGCGTTGATTTCGTCCAATTCCGAGAATATTTCGTTACTAGGATTTCTGAAACCAAAAACAGCAGAAAAAGACAGCGGCACTTCGGCATCTTGTTAATAGGTTAGTTCCAGAAAATGCACGAATATGACATAAAGTGTGCATAAAACATGTAGATAACATCAATAATGTGGCATGGAACATAAGAAATTATCGATACGTTGGAGACGTATCAGCATCCCCAAGCTTAGTTCTGCTCGTCCCGGGCAGGTAAAACGATAACAAAGATAATTTCTGGAGTGACATGCCATCATAACCTTGATCATACTATTTGTAAAGCATATGTAGCGAATGCAGCGATCAAAACAATGTATATGACATGAGTAAACAAGTGAATCATATAGCAAAGATTTTTCATGAATAGTACTTCAAGACAAGCATCAATAAGTCTTGCATAAGAGTTAACTCATAAAGCAATAATTCAAAGTAAAGGCATTGAAGCAACACAAAGGAAGATTAAGTTTCAGCGGTTGCTTTCAACTTGTAACATGTATATCTCATGGATATTGTCAACATAGAGTAATATAATAAGTGCAGTATGCAAGTATGTAGGAATCAATGCACAGTTCACACAAGTGTTTGCTTCTTGAGGTGGAGATAAATAGGTGAACTGACTCAACATTGAAAGTAAAAGAATGGTCCTACATAGAGGAAAAGCATCGATTGCTATATTTGTGCTAGAGCTTTGATTTTGAAAACATGAAACAATTTTGTCAACGGTAGTAATAAAGCATATGTATCATGTAAATTATATCTTACAAGTTGCAAGCCTCATGCATAGTATACTAATAGTGCCCACACCTTGTCCTAATTAGCTTGGACTACCGGATCATCGCAATGCACATGTTTTAACCAAGTGTCACAAAGGGGTACCTCTATGCCGCCTGTACAAAGGTCTAAGGAGAAAGCTCGCATTGGATTTCTCGCTATTGATTATTCTCAACTTAGACATCCATACCGGGACAACATAGACAACAGATAATGGACTCCTCTTTTATGCATAAGCATGTAACAACAATTAGTAATTTTCTCATATGAGATTGAGGATATATGTCCAAAACTGAAACTTCCACCATGAATCATGGCTTTAGTTAGCGGCCCAATGTTCTTCTCTAACTATATGCATGCTTAACCATAAGGTGGTAGATCTCTCTTACTTCAGACAAGACGAACATGCATAGCAACTCACATGAAATTCAACAAAGAGTAGTTGATGGCGTCCCCAGTGAACATGGTTATCGCACAACAAGCAACTTAATAAGAGATAAAGTGCATAAGTACATATTCAATACCACAATAGTTTTTAAGCTATTTGTCCCATGAGCTATATATTGCAAAGGTGAATGATGGAATTTAAAGGTATGGCGAAGTTTCTTCTTCATTAAATTGTTATATGGTTGGAATTGGAAAATGATACATGTAGTAATTGCTATAAATGTCTTGGGTAATGTGATACTTGGCAATTGTTGTGCTCATGTTTAAGCTCTTTCATCATATGCTTTGCACCCATTAATGAAGAAATACATAGAGCATGCTAAAATTTGGTTTGCATATTTGGTCTCTCTAAGGTCTAGATAATTTCTAGTATTGAGTTTGAACAACAAGGAAGACGGTGTAGAGTCTTATAATGTTTACAATGTGTCTTTTATGTGAGTTTTGCTGCACCGGTTCATCCTTGTGTTTGTTTCAAATAACCTTGCTAGCCTAAACCTTGTATCGAGAGGGAATACTTCTCATGCATCCAAAATACTTGAGCCAACCACTATGCCATTTGTGTCCACCATACCTGCCTACTACATGGTATTTCTCCACCATTCCAAAGTAAATTGCTTGCTATGAGTAGAAACTAAGGACATACTTGTCCATATGCTACAGCAAAGCATGTCTCTCTCCCATAAAGTGAATGCTAGGATCCATTTTATTCAAACAAAACAAAAACAAAAACAAACCGACGCTCCAAGAAAAGCACATAAGATGTGATGGAATAAAAATATAGTTTCAGGGGAGGAACCTGATAATGTTGTCGATGAAGAAGGGGATGCCTTGGGCATCCCCAAGCTTAGACGCTTGAGTATTCTTAGAATATGCAGGGGTGAACCACCGGGGCATCCCCAAGCTTAGAGCTTTCACTCTCCTTGATCATGTTGCATCATACTCCTCTCTTGATCCTTGAAAACTTCCTCCACACCAAACTTAGAACAACTCATTAGAGGGTTAGTGCACAGTAAAAATTAACATGTTCAGAGGTGACATAATCATTTTTAACACTTCTGGACATTGCATAAAGCTACTGGACATTAATGGATCAAAGAAATTCATCCAACATAGCAAAAGAGGCAATGCGAAATAAAAGGCAGAATCTGCCAAAACAGAACAGTTCGTATTGACGAATTTTAAAATGGCACCAGACTTGCTCAAATGAAAATGCTAAAATTGAATGAAAGTTGCGTACATATCTGAGGATCGCTCACGTAAATTGGCATAATTTTCTGAGTTACCTACAGAGAATTTAGCCCAGATTCGTGACAGCAAAGAAATCTGAAACTGCGCAGTAATCCAAATCTAGTATGAACTTTACTATCAACGACTTTACTTGGCACAACAAAACACTAAACTAAGATAAGGAGAGGTTGCTACAGTAGTAAACAACTTCCAAGACACAAAATAAAAACAAAGTACTGTAGGTAAAAACCATGGGTTGTCTCCCATAAGCGCTTTTCTTTAACGCCTTTCAGCTAGGCGCAGAAAGTGTGTATCAAGTATTATCAAGAGACGAAGCATCAACATCATAATTTGTTCTAATAATAGAATCAAAAGGTAACTTCATTTTCTTTCTAGGGAAGTGTTCCATACCTTTCTTGAGAGGAAATTGATATTTTATATTACCTTCCTTCATATCAATAGTAGCACCAACAGTTCGAAGAAAAGGTCTTCCCAATATAATGGGACAAGATGCATTGCATTCAATATCCAAGACAACAAAATCAACGGGGACAAGGTTATTGTTAACGGTAATGCGAACATTATCAACTTTTCCCAAAGGTTTCTTTGTAGAATGATCAGCAAGATTAACATCCAAATAACAATTTTTCAGCGGTGGCAAGTCAAGCATATTATAGATTTTCTTAGGCATAACGGAAATACTTGCACCAAGATCACATAAAGCATTACAATCAAAATCTTTAACCTTCATCTTAATGATGGGCTCCCAACCATCCTCTAGCTTTCTAGGAATAGAGGCTTCGTGCTCTTGTTTCTCTTCTCTAGCTTTTATGAGAGCATTTGTAATATGTTGTGTGAAAGCCAAATTTATAGCACTAGCATTAGGACTTTTAGCAAGTTTTTGCAAGAACTTTATAACTTCAGAGATGTGGCAATCATCAAAATTCAAACCATTATAATCTAAAGCAATGGGATCATCATCCCCGATGTTGGAAAAAATTTCAGCAGTTTTATCACAGGCAGTTTCAGCAGTTTTAGCAGTTTCAGGTAGTTTCTCGCGCTTTGCATTAGAAGTGGAAACATTACTAACACCAATTCTTTTATTATTAATAGTAGGAGGTGCAGCAACATGTGTAGCATCAACATTACTAGTCGTGGTAATAGTCCAAACTTTAGCTACATTCTTCTCTTTAGCTAGTTTTTCATTTTCTTCTCTATCCCACCTAGCACGCAGTTCAGCCATTAGTCTTATATTCTCATTAATTCTAACTTGGATGGCATTTGATGTAGTAGTAATTTTGTTATCTAAATCCTCGGGCTTAGCAGCCATTTTATTAATTAAAGAAGATTGTGATGCAGACATGTATGAGATTCGATTTTCAGCATTAGCAAGTTTAGTTTGCAACCCCGAGATCTCCCTATTTAGATTTTCAAGTTGATTCCCTATATTCTTCAACAAGGTAGATTGCTCATTCGTTGTTTTAGTAAACAATTTATTTTGCTCATATTGTGATTGCATAAAGCTTTTAGTGGATCTTTCAATTTCTAGCATCTTTTCTTCATTAGGTGAAACATATCTATCATGAGAGTTACCATTAGCAGGATATGGCCTAGGATCATTGTAATTGTTATTTTTAATGAAATTCACATCAACATATTCTTTTTGAGCAACCAATGACGCTAACGGAACATTATTAGGATTAACATTAGACCTACCATTCACAAGCATAGACATAATAGCATCAATCTTATCACTCAAGGAAGAGGTTTCTTCGACAGAATTTACCTTCTTACCTTGTGGAGCTCTTTCCGTGTGCCATTCAGAGTAGTTGATCATCATATTATCAAGAATCTTTGTTGCTTCGCCAAGAGTAATGGACATAAAGGTACCTCCAGCAGCTGAATCCAATAAATTCCGCGAAGAAAAATTTAGTCCTGCATAGAAGGTTTGGATGATCATCCAAGTAGTCAGTCCATGTGTTGGGCAATTTTTAACCAAAGATTTCATTCTTTCCCAAGCTTGAGCAACATGTTTAGTATCTAATTGTTTAAAATTCATTATGCTACTCCTCAAAGATATAATTTTAGCAGGGGGATAATATCTACCAATAAAAGCATCCTTGCATTTAGTCCACGAATCAATACTATTCTTAGGCAGAGATAGCAACCAATCTTTAGCTCTTCCTCTTAACGAGAAAGGGAACAATTTTAATTTTATAATGTCACCATCTACATCTTTATACTTTTGCATTTCACATAGTTCAACAAAATTATTGAGATGGGCAGCAGCATCATCAGAACTAACACCAGAAAATTGCTCTCGCATAACAAGATTTAGTAAAGCAGGTTTAATTTCAAAGAATTCTGTTGTAGTAGCAGGTGGAGCAATACGTGTGCATAGGAAATCATTGTTATTTGTGGTTGTGAAGTCACACAACTTAGTATTTTCAGGAGTGCCCATTTTAGCAACAGTAAATAAAGCAAACTAGATAAAGTAAATGCAAGTAACTAATTTTTTTGTATTTTTGATATAGCAAACAAGATATCAAATAAAGTAAAACTAGCAACTAATTTTTTTGTATTTTGATTTAGTGCAGCAAACAAAGTAGTAAATAAAACTAAGCAAGACAAAAACAAAGTAAAGAGATTGGGAAGTGGAGACTCCCCTTGCAGCGTGTCTTGATCTCCCCGACAACGGCGCCAGAAAAAGAGCTTGATACGCGTACAACACGCGTCCGTTGGGAACCCCAAGAGGAAGGTGTGATGCGTACAGCGGCAAGTTTTCCCTCAGTATGAAACCAAGGTTTATCGAACCAGTAGGAGCCAAGAAGCACGTTGAAGGTTGATGGCGGCGGGATGTAGTGCGGCGCAACACCAGAGATTCCGGCGCCAACGTGGAACCTGCACAACACAACCAAAGTACTTTGCCCCAACGAAACAGTGAGGTTGTCAATCTCACCGGCTTGCTGTAACAAAGGATTAGATGTATAGTTTGGATGATGATTGTTTGCAGAAAAATAGTAGAACAGTATTGCAGTAGATTGTATTTCAGTATAGAGAATTGGATCGGGGTCCACAGTTCACTAGAGGTGTCTCTCCCATAAGATAAACAGCATGTTGGGTGAACAAATTACAGTTGGGCAATTGACAAATAGAGAGGGCATGACTATGCACATACATATTATGATGAGTATTGTGAGATTTAATTGGGCATTACGACAAAGTACATAGACCGCTATCCAGCATGCATCTATGCCTAAAAAGTTGACCTTCAGGTTATCATCCGAACCCCCTCTAGTATTAAGTTGCTAACAACAGACAATTGCATTAAGTTTTGCGCGTAATGTAATCAGTGACTACTTCCTTGAACATAGCACCAATGTTTTATCCCTAGTGGCAACAGCACATCCATAACCTTAGAGGTTCTTGTCACCCCTCCAGATTCACGGAGACATGAACCCACTATCGAGCATAAATACTCCCTCTTGGAGTTACTAGCATCAACTTGGCCAGAGCATCTACTAATAACGGAGAGCATGCAAGATCATAAACAACACATAGACATAACTTTGATAATCAACATAACAAGTATTCTCTATTCATCGGATCCCAACAAACGCAACATATAGAATTACAGATAGATGATCTTGATCATGTTATGCAGCTCACAAGATCCGACAATGAAGCACAATGAGGAGAAGACAACCATCTAGCTACTGCTATGGACCCATAGTCCAGGGGTAGACTACTCACACATCACTCCGGAGGCGACCATGGCGGCGTAGAGTCCTCCGGGAGATGAATCCCCTCTCCGGCAGGGTGCCGGAGGCGATCTCCTGAATCCCCCGAGATGGGATTGGCGGCGGCGGCGTCTCAGTAAGGTTTTCCGTATCGTGGCTCTCGGTACTGGGGGTTTCGTGACGGAGGCTTTAAGTAGGCGGAAGGGCAGGTCAGGATGGGGCACGAGGTTCCCACACCACAGGTCGGCGTGGCCAAGGCCTGGGCCGTGCCGCCCTAGGGTTTGGGCGCCTCGTGGCCCCACTTCGTCTCCTCTTCGGTCTTCTGGAAGCTTCGTGGCAAAATAGGACCCTGGGCGTTTATTTCGTCCAATTCCGAGAATATTTCGTTACTAGGATTTCTGAAACCAAAAACAGCAGAAAACAACAACTGGCACTTCGGCATCTTGTTAATAGGTTAGTTCCAGAAAATGCACGAATATGACATAAAGTGTGCATAAAACATGTAGATAACATCAATAATGTGGCATGGAACATAAGAAATTATCGATACGTTGGAGACGTATCATGGTCTATGATGGGTTGCAACTGCCGGTGAAGGAATGTATGGTAGAGCCCTGCATTGACGTCGTGGTCGGGGTCCATCCTTAATTGGTGTAAGAGGACCGGCGAGGACCCAGGGTCGGAGATTGCCACAAAGGGTGGGTGTTCGAGGTAGCGGAGGAACATGATTGGCTAGACCTTATACCGGGCCTCACACCGAAGGAGTGTGGACGGGAAAGCTGCCCGGTTGGCACCAAGGTTAAGATCTCTTATGGGTAAAGCAACACACCACTGCAGAGTGTAATGAATCGTGACCTATCACTCCCTGTTCTGGGATTTGGAACTGCGAACGCTGCCGGAAAGGAACTCCATGAAGTTCTAGTAAACCGGTGAAGGCTGACGGACGTAGTTCTTTGGAATAAAAGCAACCTCTTGAAGAAATGTTTATCAAAACCTACATTGGTTTTAGACTTTCTGGTCTGATATCGTAGCTAGTGCATTAAACACCTCTTTTCTATAATGAACTTGTTGAGTACGCTCGTACTCATACCACTCTTAAATCCCCTGCGTAGATTGTCTGAATCGACTGGAGGAGGACAACGACGACCCTGAAGGAGCCGAAGTCATCGGCTATGAAGAACCATACCTCTCTGGAGGTGTAGACTACCTCATAGTCTACGGAACCGGGGAGGGTTCCGGAGGAGAGCAAGCTTAGACCGACAGAGTAGTAGTAGTAACCGAGCAGTACGAACTCTTAGTACTTAGCTGCTCGAGGAGAGTAAAATGTATAACTTAGTAAGACTCTTATATTGTAAGTTAAGTCGGGTTCGCCTCGAACCCAGGAGTATCCCTCTTAGGACCCAAGAGGAGCTCCGAGATGATATGTACATGTTGCTTGTAATAATAAATGAATGAGTATGGACCTGCTATGTTCTGTTGTACTACTCTGATGGATGTAATATTTGCGGATTGGTACTTCGTGAATGTTATATCAACGACTGGCATACTACAACATGCAGTGGTATGCAGGGTCACCACATGTCGGGATTCCGAGGAGGATCTACTACTTCCGCTGCCCGCTGGTACGGGGAGAAGGACGTCGTCATCAACACCGAACGTGTGACCGAGTACGAATGTGCTGCCGCCGACTGTGGCACCGTCAAGATCTTCTACGCGCTATCGAAAGCGGCAAGTGATCGACTACAACAACAAAGAGATCTAATCTCGTAGGCTTTGGAAATCTTCGATGGTTAGTCTCATGATCTTCCCGTTGCTACCATCTTCTAGATTGGATCTTGGCTTGTTATTCGTTCTTGCGGTAGGAAATTTTTTGTTTTCTATGATACGAATCCCATCAGTGGTATCAGAGCCGTGTCTATGCATAGATTGGTTGCACGATGTCGGGGGGAAGACCCCGGATAGGGCAATGGACGCGGAGCAGCCGGCTGGCCGCTGGCCGGCTCGCGGCAAAGGCCGGCTGAGGAGCAGCCGGCTGGCGCCGTGGCCGGCTGGTCCGGAAGCCGGTTGGCTCTAGGTCCTAGTCGGCCTGGCTGCGGCCACCAATGCTGTAGCTGGGCCGGCTTCTACAAGCCATATCCGACTGGGGTTTGTACCTCAGACCGACTCGAGGCTGGCGAGTCTTGCACTGGAAGGAACCGGGTTGGTGATCCGGGTTCCTAAAGTCCACGCTGACTCCATCTTCCGTAAAACGCGGGGCACTGTGGAGCAATAGTGCCGCGCGATGGACAGGCCGTCAGGGCTTACGACGATCCGTACTGGCTACAGTGGCTGACGGCGACAGGGACACCTCCTCCATACCGCTGACCGTGGCAGCCGGATGGGACAGGCCACGATGCCTCAACCACTCCTGACGTCACCACCTCGGGAAGGAGCGGAAGCCGAAGCCGGCCCAGCCGGCCAGTAAACTATAGTGTCTTATATGTAAAGTGCCGGTGCCTATATAAGCCGCACTACCCCCTCTCATGCAGGGGATCGATCGATTTTATTGCTTTCACCTACCTACAGAGCTGCCCTGTGAGAGAGACCATCGTCTTCCTTAGCCTCTCAGGGCCAGCCGGACACAGCTCTAGGAGCACCACTGTACTGTGTGATCATCATATACACTCATAGCAGGAGTAGAGGTTTTACCTCCACCGGAGGGCCTCGAACCTGGGTACGTCGCCGTGTCGCTCGTGCCCATACCCGCTTCCGGATACCGCCGTGAGATCCCTCAGGAACCACTTCGTTTAGCCACCCTATGGCATATGCCGTGACGATACCACGACATTTGGCGCCCACCGTGGGGCCTTCAGCATCCTCGGCCGGTGTCTTCATCCGGACGGGCCTCACCATCACCACCGGCGAGCGAGTCGCCTGTGCTTGATCTGGAGATTCGGCTCCCTCAACTGCGTCAGCGACAACGCTGGCTGCTTCGCTGACCGGCCCTTCCCGGCCGGCGGCAGCGTCATCTCCTTCGGCGGCTTCGACGTTTACGTCGCCACCGTCGCACCGCCGCGCTACCCGCGGCAGGTGCTGCGCTGCGCTAGCCCTCCTCCGCGAGCCGGCAGCAGCGCTCCCGCCAGCCCCGCCGTCGTGCAAGTCATGATGGCTGGCGAGGAGCTCCCCGAGAAGAACCCGCGCACCCGCGGCCCCGGCTTGGAGCGCAACATCGACCCCAACGCCTCCGGCTCGGGCCCGAAAGCGCCACCACCACCGTCCCGGCTGGATGCAGTCCGGGCAAAACTGAGCACCCCGCTCACGCCTGGCGGAGATCCCACCGCCGTCGAGGCGGACTTGGAGGCGCACCGCCAGCTCCTCCTCAAGCAAACCGAAGAACTGGCTGCTGCTAAGCGCCAGATGGAGATCACCCAGCGCGAGTACAACCGCGCCCACGGCCTCACTCCAGGCGGCGACGAGCCAAGCCGAGCCGGCCATATCCGCCGCAGGGGCCGCGACCTTGGCGCTGAGATCGCCCGCGACGGCGCTCCTTCGCCGGCTCCGTCCATGGAGCTCCCCGCCTACAACACGCCCGACAAGAACATGCGCGCGGCAGAAGCCGCCGCGGAAGAGCTGAACCGCCTTGAAGGCGAAGAGTTACGCCGTCAGACCGGCGGGTGGCGAGCTGCTTAACGCAGCCAACAGGCAGATCGCCGACCCCAGGTATGTCAATGCCCCCAGAGCTTCTCACGCTCGTGGAGCTGCAGGCAACGACAGGGAAGGCGCCAGGGACACGGCCGAGTCCGCCTCCCCAGGACCAAGCCGGCGCCATGACTCCCGGGCCACGCACAGCTCGGGCCGGCCAAGCCAGCAGCCGAGCGGCAGCAGCCGCAGCCGGCCCCCTCCAAGCCGGAACCAGGAGCAAGACTCCGGGCCCCGCCGACATCACCGAGCGGCTCCAGAAGCAAGCGGCGCGCGCCAGCCGGCACACTCCCGGCTGGGCCCGCGCATCGAGCCCGCCGACGCCCGAGATCGCCTCGACCGGCTGGTCGAATCCCGCATTGCGGAAGAAGAAGCTCCAGCCGGCCCAAAGTGCTTCGGGCCCCGCATCGCCAACGAGCCCACACTCGAAGGCTTCACGCTCCCCCGCGACACCCCCAAGTATGACGGCACCGCCAAGCCGGAGGACTGGCTGCAGGACTACTCCACCGCAGTCGGCATCGCCAAAGGCAACAAGCGCTGGGCCGTGCGTTACTCCCCCCTGATGCTGGTCGGCTCCGCCCGCACATGGCTCAACAACCTGCCAGCCGGCAGCATAAACGGCTGGCTTGACTTCGAAGCGGCCTTCATCAGCAACTTCACCGGCACCTATCGCCGGCCGGGTCGCCCCCAGCAGCTCGAGATGTGCAAGCAGGGCCCCGACGAGACGGATCGCGCGTACCTGACGCGTTGGTGCGAGATGCGCAACTCCTGCGAGGGCGTGCACGAGATCCAGGCCATCAGCTTCTTCATGGGAGGCTGTCGGCCCAACACCATGCTGTGGCACAAGTTGCGCCGCAGTGACCCCAAGTCGATGGCCGCCTTGATGGCCATCGCCGACAAGTACGCGCTGGCAGAGGAAGCCGGCAAGGCGCCGGCTGATATTTCACCAGCTCCAGCAAGGCGGGACAACAACAGGCCGGCTGAGCACAAGCCGGCCGAGGGCGGTTCGCATGGCAGCCGGCGGGACAACTACCGCGGCAAGCGTCACAGCGACCAGCCGGACCGCCGGTACGGCTCCGCCCACGTAGCCGCCGTGGCAGACAACGCGGCAGGCGGCAGCCGCCGCCGAAGCAAGACCGGCGGTGGAAGCCGAAGTACACCTTTGAGCAAATGCTCGACTCGCCGTGCAAGTACCACAGCGGCAAGAACCCCTCCAACCACACCACCCGCGACTGCCACTTCATGAAGCGGCTGACAAGCGGTGAACCTCTACCGCCTCCACCCCCGCCTCCACCAGCCGGCGGG
The DNA here is from genome assembly GCF_019359855.2 of Lolium perenne. NCBI lineage: Eukaryota > Viridiplantae > Streptophyta > Magnoliopsida > Poales > Poaceae > Lolium > Lolium perenne. The sequence goes on along the minus strand of NC_067250.2, from coordinate 302,542,064 downwards.
CCGGGTGGCCCAGCCGGCGCAGAGAACGCCAACCTCGAGCACCACGAGGCTAACCAGGTGCACCATGGCGGCCGATATCTGGCCGAAGACGCCACCTACATCATCTTCACCTCCGAGCCCGAGGACAGGACGAGCCAAGAGCGCTGTTCCCTCGAGGTCAACGCGGTCATACCGCCGGTCCCCCAGTACCTAAACTGGTCAGAGCAGGCCATCACTTTCGATCGCCGTGACACACCGGCTGTCCTGCCGAAGCCGGGCAGCTACGCCATGGTCCTCGACCCCACCATCGGCACAACCCGGCGCAGCGTGCGTTTTTCGCGCGTCCTCATCGACGGCGGCAGCAGCATCAACATCCTCTACCGCGACACCGCCCGCAAGCTGGGCATCCAGGAGGCCGAGTTGCGCCCCACCCCCACCGTCTTCCACGGCATCGTGCCAGGCCATTGCTGCCAGCCGATCGGCCGGATCACGCTGGAGGTGATGTTCGGGCAGCCGGATCACTTCCGCACCGAAAGAATCGAGTTCGAGGTGGTGGACCTCGTGAGCCCCTACCACGCGCTCCTGGGCAGGCCGGCCCTGACCAAGTTCATGGTGGTGCCCCACTATGGGTACCTGAAGATGAAGCTGCCTGGCCCCAAGGGGGTCATCACCGTAGCCGGCGACTATCGCCGCTCCATGGACTGCGCCACGCAGAGCTCCAAGATGGCCCAGACGCTGGTCTACGCCACCGAGAAGCAGCTCATCCACGACGCCGTTGCCCTCGCCAAAGCCGCGCAGAGCAGACATGCCGGCTGCGGGCAGGCCCGGCTGGGACGACTCACTTCCAGCCGGCCGACCACACCAAGAAGATCCTCCTGGACCCGGCGCAGCCGGACAAGTTCGTCACCATCGGTGCCGGCTTGAACAAGAAATAGGAAAGCGAGCTCACCAGCTTCCTCCGTGAGAATCGGGACATCTTCGCATGGACTCCAAGAGACATGCCGGGTGTGCCGAGGGAGTTGGCTGAGCACCACCTCCACGTCCGGCCTGAAGCCAAGCCGGTGAAGCAGCCTCTCAGGCGCTTCGCCGAAGAACGAAGGAAGGCCATCGGTGAAGAAATCGCCCGGCTCCTAGCTGCCGGCTTCATCATGGAAGTGCTGCACCCGGACTGGTTGGCGAACCCGGTCCTGGTTTTGAAGAAGAACGGCTCCTGGCGCATGTGTATCGACTACACCAGCCTGAACAAGGCGTGCCCGAAGGACCCCTTCCCCCTGCCGCGCATAGATCAAGTCATAGACTCGACTGCCGGCTGTGAACTGTTGTCTTTCTTAGACGCCTATTCAGGCTACCACCAGATTCCTTTGAATCCGGCTGATCAAATAAAGACTTCGTTCATTACCCCGTACGGGGCTTACTGCTACACGACTATGCCGTTCGGCTTGAAAAATGCAGGCGCCACCTACCAAAGATGCATGCAGAAATGCTTGCAGGATCAAATCGGCAGAAACGTTCACGCGTACGTGGATGACGTCGTTGTCAAGACCAAGGAGACGACTACCCTCCTTGATGACCTGAGAGAAACCTTCACCAATCTGAGAAGATTCCGGATGAAGCTCAACCCGGCCAAGTGCACATTCGGCGTGCCGTCTGGCCAGCTCCTTGGCTACCTCGTCTCTCAGCGAGGGATCGAAGCCAACCCGGACAAGATCGGTGCCCTGGAGAAGATGGAACTGCCGCGGTGCCTCAAGGACGTCCGAGAAGTTTGCTGGCTGCCTGGCCTCCTTGAGCCGCTTCGTCGGCCGGCTGGGGAGAAGGCACCGCCCACTGTATCAACTAATGAAGAAGGCGGACAAGTTCGTCTGGTCACCGCATGAGCGGATGAGGCCTTCCGTGACTTGAAGCGCGTGCTATCAACCGCGCCAATCCTTGCAACGCCGGCTTCAATGGAGCCGATGCTGTTGTACATCGCAGCCACCAACCGGGTGGTTAGCGTTGTCCTGGTGGTGGAGCGCAGAGAAGCCGGCAACAGGGAGCAGCTGGTTCAGCGCCCAGTCTATTACCTTAGCGAAGTGCTCTCCCAGTCGAAGCAAAATTACCCCCACTACCAGAAGGTCACCTACGGCGTCTACATGGCGGCCAAGAAGCTCAAGCATTACTTTCAAGAACATCCCATCAGGGTGGTTGCCACAGCGCCTTTGGCGGAAATCATCGGCAGCAAGGATGCCAACGGCCGGGTTGCCAAGTGGGCCCTGGAGCTAGCCGCCCACACTATCCTCTACGAGCCACGCACAGCCATCAAGTCGCAGATCCTCGCGGACTTCTTCGTCGACTGGGCTGAGATGCAGTACTTGCCGCCTGTGCCGGATTCCACGCATTGGAAGATGCACTTCGACGGCTCGAAGATGCGCAACGGCTTGGGAGCCGGCATCGTCATCACCTCTCCCAAGGGGGACCGGCTGGACTACGTCCTGCAGATCCACTTCGCCGCATCCAACAATGTGGCGGAATATGAAGCGCTCATTCATGGGCTGAAGCTGGCCAAGGAGATTGGCGTGCGTCGCATACTGCTTCGGCGACTCCGACTTGGTCATACAGCAAGCATCCGCGGCGGGACGCGAAGGACGCCAATATGGCCTCGTACCGCTTCCATGTCCAGCAGCTATCCGGCTTCTTCGACGGCTGCGAATTCCACCACGTGCCACGAGCAAACAACGAGGCGGCTGATGCCTTATCCAAGATTGGCTCAACCCGGCAAGCCATCCCGCCGGGTGTCGCCTTGGCGGTTCTCAAGAAGCCGTCCATCATACCGTCACCGGACTCGGATTCAATATTCGTGCCGGCTGACCCGGGGGCTGCTCAGTCCAACCCGGAGGCTTCATCGCACAAGGCGGGGCTAACAAGCCGAACCCGCCGGCTAGCATGCCGAACCCGGGGACTTCTCAGTCCAACCCGGGGGCTTCATCGCCAAACTCGGGGGCTAGCAAGCCGAACCCGCCGGCTAGCAAGCCGGACCCGGCGACCATGCAGTCGAATCCGGAAGCTCCCACGCAGGAGGCCCTGTTGGTCAGCGTATTCGAGATAAGATGCGTACCTTCATGGGCACAAGAATTCCTCTCCTACCTCACCGACGGTGTGCTGCCTGATGATAGAGTCCAGGCCAGGCAGATTGAGAGAAGGGCCAAGGCCTACACCATCATCAACCACCAGCTGTACAAACGCAGCGTAAGTGGGGTGTTCCAGCGGTGCGTCGAGCCGGCTGAAGGGATTGAACTCCTACGGGAAATCCATCAAGGAGAGTGCGGACATCACGCCTCATCCAGAGCCATAGTGGCCAAAGCCTTCCGGCACGGCTTTTACTGGCCGACTGCGCTCAGAGACGCAGAAGATTTGGTGAAGAAGTGCAACGGCTGTCAGCGCTTCGCAAAGCAAAGACACCAGCCGGCTTCCGCCTTGAAAACCATCCCCATCACATGGCCATTTGCCGTATGGGGCTTGGATATGGTGGGCCCATTCAGAACAGCGCGAGGCGGCATGACACATCTCTTGGTGATGATTGATAAATTCACCAAGTGGATCGAAGCCAAGCCAATCAAGAAACTGGACGGGTCCACAGCCGTCACATTCCTCAAGGAAATCATTGTGAGATTCGGCTACCCCCACACCATCATCACCGACAACGGCACCAACTTCTCCCAAGGCATCTTCTCTCGCTTTTGCGGGGAAATGGGAATCCGGATGGCCCTATCTTCTGTGGCACACCCAGAGTCCAACGGACAAGCGGAAAAGGCTAACGGCTTAGTCCTAGCCGGCATCCGGCCCCGGCTGGTGGAGCCGCTCGAGCGAGCAGCCGGCTGCTGGATTGAAGAATTGCCCGGTGTCTTTGTGGAGCCTGCGCACAACGACAAATCGCTCAGTCGGCTTCACACCATTTTTCCTCGTATACGGGGCCGAAGCCGTCCTGCCGACTGATATCGAGCACGACGCGCCAAGGATCAAGCTCTACACAGAAGTCGAAGCCAAAGAAGCTCGCGAAGATGGAGTCGACCTGGTCGAAGAGGCCCGGCTGCTGGCTGAGTCTAGATCTACCATCTACCAGCAAAGCCTCCGACGCTATCACAGCCGGAAGATCCAGCCCTTAGCATTCCGAGAAGGAGACCTAGTGCTCCGGCTGATCCAGCGGACAGCCGGACAGCATAAACTGTCATCCCCATGGGAGGGTCCCTTCATCGTGAGCAAGGCAGTAGGCAATGATTCCTACTATCTCATAGATGCCCAAGAGGCTAAGAAAAACAAGCCGGACAAGGCTGACGAGGAGACTAAACGTCCCTGGAATGTCAGGTTACTCCGCCCATTTTACGCATGAGAGCAGGAATGTATGTATCCCTTGTATCCCTTTTGTGAGTTATGAAAAAGCTTGCGCCAAGAGCGCCGTTTCCGACAAGTTTTTCGCATACTTTACCCTGTTTCGCCAATTGGCTTGAACCCTCTCACGCGGTCGGCTCAGTAACGTGATCCGGTTTCCGACAGCCGGCTTCCGACCGGCTACAGACCGCAACCCGGCTGTCCGGCTGGCGGGAGTAAGGCCTAGGGAGCCGGCACGCGAAAAACGACTAAGGGAAAGAGTAAAAGCGAGTTGACTTGCAACTTTTCCTATAAGTGCCGGATTGCCGAATTCAGCCCGTTCGACTGAAATACTATCGGCCTCACCCAGCGGCCCGCTCTTGATCCGGCGACGGACCGCAAGTCGGACGTACGACCGGCAAGGGCACAGCCAAAGAGTGGGGCGGATGGGAAAAAGCGAACGAGTCGAAAGAAAGCAACTCGGCACATAATTGGTTAACAAACACATTAAAGTGTGGCATAATTAAAAGGCGATAATATTGTCTTACACCTGCACCCGGCATCCCGGGGATTTAATAAACTGTCTTGGCAAAAGAACAACTGAAAAGCAGGAAATCTAAGCCGGAGGGGCATCAGCGGAGCCGGCTGCCGGGTCGTCCTCAGGCACGTCTTCCGCCTCCTCATCATCCATGTATTCTTCATCGGATGGAGGAGGGTTCGGGTCCGCGACGAAGAGGGCCTTGTCGACGAAGCCGGCGATGGTGCTGGCTCGAGCAAGGCGGGCGGCCTTGAGCTCAGCCGGGAGCTTGTCCTCCACGCCGGCTCGCCGGAACTCAAGCTGCCCCAGGTCCACCTCGTTGTACCAGGAGAGGACGAAGGACAGCGCCATGTCGGCACCGGCGCGCGTGGCCGACTCCTTCCAGTCGAGGAAGCGGTCCGGCGCCCGCTCCATCGCGGAGATGAGGCCGGAGATATCTTGCGGCGCCGCCTCCCCAGGCCACAGCATGGGCACCAGCTCTTCAGCCGCCTTCCGGAGCTCCCAGCCGAGCTTGGTGACGGGCTCGATGCGGGCAGCCATGGACGCCAGGTGGTCCTCCATGGAGAAGTACTCCGAGCTGCCCTCGCCGGTCTCCCGCCTCCTGGAGTCGCACGCAACGCCAACGGCTGCCAAAGCCGCGTCCTGCGTCTCCGGGAAGGCCGCTGCAAGAAGAAGAAGCAAGTCAGAAACCATCAAAGCCGAAATAAGCTGAAAAATGCAAATTTTCGAAGTCCTAAGCCAAAAGGAAAAGCCTGGCGGCAGCCGGCAAGAACCGACTGTCCCCAGCCCAAAGATGAGGATAACGAAGGAATCAGAAGTTTCTGCTGCCGGCTGCCAACAAAAGCCGGCAGTCGACAGCCGAAAGCCGGCAAAGGGAAGGAACATAGAGATGTACTCACCCGCCAAGCCGCGATCAAGCGCGCTGAAATCGTCGGTCCAACGCTTGGCGGTAGCCGTCAGCTCCGTGGACTTGGCAGTGACCTCCTCCTGCAGCGCAAGCCGCTGCTTCTCCACCTCCGACAGCCGCCGGCTCAGATCATCCACCTTCTCCTTCTCCGCCGTCCTGAGGGAGTTGAGCTCGGTGATGTGGTTCTTCTCCAGCAGGCGCAGCCGTGTCAGCTCCTGCTCAGCCAGCTTGAGCTTGCCGGCGGCGGATCGGCCCGCCTCCTCGCTCTCGGCGCACTGCGCGCGAGCGGCTCGGAGATCCGACTCCAGCTGCGGGACTTTGGCGGCTTCAGCTGCGGGGCGGCCGGAAAGAAATGTCAGCCAACCAAGATTAAAAAAGAAACAAGACATCAAGTCGAAAGAAGCATAGAGCTTACCCTTGACAGCCTCCAGCTCGCGAGCCAAGCCGGCTCGCTCGATCTTAGCCTTGTGGTAGCTGGTCACCACCTGGTTGTACAAGAAGGTGCGCCGCTCCTCAACCGTCTGAAAGAATCAGTTGCTTAGACGAAACCTGGACTGGCTTCAGGCAGCCGGCCCACGTCTCGGAGGGCTACCAGGACAAGAAAATTGCAAAAGAAAAGAAAACACACCTTCTCGGCATCCTCCAGCGTCGCCAGCTGGGCAAGGGTCTCGGCGGCCTTGGTCTTGAGGCTGGCGCGATAGCCGGAGAAAAGCATCTTCATGGGCGCCGTGCCAGGCTGCCCCTCCCGGCTGAGTACCTCGCAGGAGTTCGCCTGATGCCATGCCCTCTCCATGGTTCCTGCCGAGCCGAAGCTGGAGTCGGAGGCGGACGGCACAGCCACCAGCCGGGCACCCTTGGCCACATGAAGGCCCTCAGACGGGCCCGCTGCGCCCTCCGTCCTCACCAGCGCGCGCGAGTCGGCGCCCTCCGTGCGCGCCGGCTCGTCCCTCGCCGGCTCCTGCCTGGTCGGCTCGTCCCTCGTCGGGCTGCGGCGGCGGCGTCGCTCCGGGCGCAGCGGATGGCCCAGCCGGCCCGATTGTCTCCGGCGCTCTGGGCGCCCCTCGGACTCTCGTCCAACTCCACCACGGTGGGCCTGCTGCCTGCTCCGGCCGCAGCGGCGCGGCCCTGCCGGCGCCAGTCCTAGGAGCAGCCCCGCCGGCTCCGGCCCCGGCTGAAGGCGGCATGCCCCGCCCGGCCCCGGCGGCTGGGTCCGAGAAGAGGCGTCCGGCGCGGGAACATGTCGTCCAGCGTCGGCTGCCGCGTTGGCTCGACCCGCGTGCCGCGATCGGCGCGGAGGCCAGCGGCACGGCAAAGGAAGAAGCCCCTGTCGCAGCGGCGGCGGCGTAGGTGCGCGCGAGGAAGGCTGCGGCGTCTGCTCCCTCCTCTGGCGCGGAAGCGGCGACACAACGCGCGGAGCTTGCCGGGAGCCGCCGCCCTGGGCAAACTTGATAGGGGCCCTAGCCGGATAAACAGAAAGATAATAAGCATAAAAGTAAGGAAAGAAAAGGAATCAAACAAGAAAGAGAGAGAGAACTCACCCGGCTTGCTCCGGGACCTTCTTCGGCTGATGCCGGCGCTGTTTCTTCGCCCTCGACTCCGCGGCGGCGGTGGAGCCGGCTCTCTTCGTGCCCTTGGGCGCCGAAGTCACCGTGGCGCTTGGCGGCCTCGTGCGCAGAGGCACGGCGGGGATTGGCCCCGTGCCGGACGTCGCCGGCTCCTCCTCCTCCTGGTGCTCTGGTGAAGGGGCGGATTGTGCTCCCCCTGGCCGCCTAGATCAGGCGCCTGCGGCAGGTCGTCGTCGCCGGCATGGTCGCCGGCTTGGTCGGCCGGATCGACGAGATCCGGCGTCCACCTCTTCGTCGCCAGGTCGCCGTCCTCGGCGTTCTGGCGCTCAAAAACCTAGAAAGACAGAAAAACATGAACATAGCCGGAAGTCGGCAGAAGAAAAAGGAAGTCGGCCTCGCAGCCGCAAGCCGGAAAATGGCAAAGACACGAAGCTTACCCGCGCCGGTGGATGGTTCCTGTCGCAGGGCACCAGCCCGTAGCTCCAGTCCTCCGCCAGGTTCGCCTTGGTGATGTGGTTCACCCGGCTGGCCACCTGGGCCTTGGTGAGCGGCACCTTGGACGTCCGGTTCGGATCGAACCGGCCGGACATGTGCCCGATCTTGTGGGTGCGCATCTGGAGCGGCAGCACCCGGCGCTCGGCGATGGTGCAGAGAAGATCTTCGGCAGTCAGCCCGCCAGCGGTGGCTGTCGCCAGGAGATCCCAGAGAAGGTTCACCTCCGCGTCCGGATCCGTCGAGCGGGCGTTGTGGCTCCGGTTGATCTGGCCGGCGGAGGAGCCGGATTGAACTCCGGCAGGTTGATCCGGTCGACGAGCTCCCCCTCGTTGCGCACGTAGAAGAATGACATTTGCCTTCTTCACCGAGTCGACGGTGGGGATCTTGGGGAAAGGCGTACCAGGCCGGGTGTAGATCGAGGCGGCGCCGCAGGCTCGCAGGCGGCCGTCGTTGGTCTGCGCCTTCAAGAAGAAGAGCCGGCTCCAGAAGTCGATGTCGGGCCACAAGCCGGCGTAAGCCTCCATGAACGCTACGAAGCAGCTCAGGAGGACGCACGCGTTGGCCGGCAGGTGGTGCGGCTGAAGGCCGAAGTGGTCGAGGAATTGCCGGAAGAACGGCGAAGCCGGCAGACCCAGCCCGCGGTCGAGGTGCGCGCCGAAGACGACGCGCTCGCCGGGCCGCGGCTCGGGCTCCACCTCCTCGCCGGGCACCCGCGTGATGACCGACTGCGGGACTCGCCGGAGGCGCACCAGGCGCTCGATGTCGTCCTCCCGCATGTAGGAGCCCCTCCACGATCCACTGGGGGACGCCATTGACGAGGTCGAGGAAGAAGATGACCAGGAGAGGCTGAACGGCGAGGAAGAACCTTGCGATCGCGGCGGCGACAGCGGCGGCTGAGGACGCTCCGTCGAGACGCGCGGCCCCGTGGCGCCGGATTGGCGGGGTGGCGGCGGCGGATCGGTGGAGATTCGCCCGCCGGAGTTCGCCAGCGGAAGATGTTCGCCGGAGCAGCAGCGAGCTCGAGCGCGCAGAGGATAGCGATGGGGGCAAGAGTGCGAGGAAGAAGAAATGGCAAGTGGCCGCCTCGAGGCGCCCCCCCCGCGGCATTTATAGCCACCCGACGTGGGCGGTTGGCCTCCAAGTGGCGGTCGTGGGCCGTAACTCCTCCCACGTCGCCGGATTTACTGCGCCGTAACTGCGCCGTAACTCCTCCCACGTCCATGACGGTTACCGAAAACGGCCACACCACGTCGCCCACTACCGCACCGGATCCGGGGGAACATTGATGTGACCAGACGAACCGACCACCGGGCCAGGCGTCAGACCCGTCAAGTCGGGCGCAGGACCCGAGGCGGCGGAGACTCCGGCGCGCCGCAAGCCGGAGCCGGACCAAAAGTTCCATTCAAGCCAAAATTCATCAGCAAGGCGGAGGCGCCATCAGATCTTGCGAGAAAGCAAAAAACTGCACAAGTGTAAAAAGCGGCCGGCTAGAAGCAGCCGGCAGGAACGAGCCGGATGAGGGCGCAGCCGGCTGAATGGAAATTCTCAGTCGGCCCCTCCAAGTGCCGTCAAATATATTCGAGAAGCCGGGAAAACCTGCCTAGGTCCTTCTAAACGCAGGACCTTGCCAGCTTCGGGGGCTAATGTCGGGGGGAAGACCCTGGATAGGGCAATGGACGCGGAGCAGCCGGCTGGCCGCTGGCCGGCTCGCGGCAAAGGCCGGCTGAGGAGCAGCCGGCTGGCGCCGTGGCCGGCTGGTCCGGAAGCCGGTTGGCTCTAGGTCCTAGTCGGCCTGGCTGCGGCCACCAATGCTGTAGCTGGGCCGGCTTCTACAAGCCATATCCGACTGGGGTTTGTACCTCAGACCGACTCGAGGCTGGCGAGTCTTGCACTGGAAGGAACCGGGTTGGTGATCCGGGTTCCTAAAGTCCACGCTGACTCCATCTTCCGTAAAACGCGGGGCACTGTGGAGCAATAGTGCCGCGCGATGGACAGGCCGTCAGGGCTTACGACGATCCGTACTGGCTACAGTGGCTGACGGCGACAGGGACACCTCCTCCATACCGCTGACCGTGGCAGCCGGATGGGACAGGCCACGATGCCTCAACCACTCCTGACGTCACCACCTCGGGAAGGAGCGGAACCCGAAGCCGGCCCAGCCGGCCAGTAAACTATAGGGTCTTATATGTAAAGTGCCGGTGCCTATATAAGCCGCACTACCCCCTCTCATGCAGGGGATCGATCGATTTTATTGCTTTCACCTACCTACAGAGCTGCCCTGTGAGAGAGACCATCGTCTTCCTTAGCCTCTCAGGGCCAGCCGGACACAGCTCTAGGAGCACCACTGTACTGTGTGATCATCATATACACTCATAGCAGGAGTAGAGGTTTTACCTCCACCGGAGGGCCTCGAACCTGGGTACGTCGCCGTGTCGCTCGTGCCCATACCCGCTTCCGGATACCGCCGTGAGATCCCTCAGGAACCACTTCGTTTAGCCACCCTATGGCATATGCCGTGACGATACCACGACACACGAGTCGAACGCAATGGTTTTGAGGGCGTTGATGCTTTTTTTTGTCTTTAGTTCGTGTACTTTGCATCTTGTGGGATGGTGGGATGAAGTGGCCCGGGCTAACTTTACATGACCGCGTTCATGAGACTTGCTCCACACTCGACATGCAACTTGTATTGCATAAGTGGCTTTGCGGGTGTCTGTCTCTCTCACCATAGTGAAGATTCAATCTACTCTTTCTATTGACAACACTAGTATCACCGTTGTGGTTCATGTTCGTAGGTAGATTCGATCTTACTCGAAAACCCTAAACCACGTAAAATATGCAAACCAAATTAGAGTCGTCTAACTTGTTTTTGCAGGGTTTGGTGATGTGATATGGCCATGATGTGATGATGAATATGTATGAGATGATCATTATTGTATTGTGGCAACCGGCAGGAGCCTTATGGTTGTCTTTATATTTCATGTAGTAGTGTTATTTCAAAGTAGTTGTAATAGTTTCTACATGTGGTGAACAACCATGAAGACGGCGCCATGGACATTGACGCTACGCCGACGATGATGAAGAACATGCCCTTTGATGATGGAGATCATGTCCGTGCTTTGGAGATGAAGATCAAAGGCGCAAAAAGACTAAATGGCCATATCATATCACATATGAATTGCATGTGATGTTAATCCTTTATGCATCTTATCTTGCTTAGACCGCGACGGTAGCATTATAAGATGACCCCTCACATTAATATCAAGATAATAAAGTGTTCTCCCCTCGTATGCACCATTGCTACAGTTCGTTGTTTTGAAGCATCTCGTGATGATCGGATATGATAGATTATACGTTCACATACAATGGGTGTAAGCCATGTTGCACACGCGGAAATACTTGGGTTTGCTTGACGAGCCTAGCATGTACAGACATGGCCTCGGAACATAGGAAACCGAAAGGTTGAACACGAGTCATATGGATGATATGATCAACATGTTGATGTTCACCATTGAAGCTACATCATCTCACGTGATGATCGGTTTTGTTGTAGTGGATATGGATCATGTACCACTTAACAACTATGAGGGATGTTGTATTAAGTGGGAGTTCTTTAGTAATTGGATTAAAACATGAACTAATTATCATGAACATAGTCTGAATAGTATTTTGAATTAATTTGTAAAATTGGCATCCATTATCTACGAAGTGCTAGTCTTGTAATTGAGATAGAAACACTGTTAAGTCTGATAAGAAACTTTACGGACTGGTACCGTATTGTTGAAGAATCAAAAAATGATTAAGTCCTACTGCAAATTTTTGGTAAACCTCACTTTGATTCAAAGAGAAATGGTTTCAATTAGTACCTAAAATCATCTTGTCTCCGTGAAACTTGAAGTTCAAATCCGTTTGAAAAGTAAGGAGCTGGAAATTTTGGTTTTCAGAAATAAGCAAGGTATGAGATATATGTGATATCTAAGACCTTATTGCAAGATGATAGAATATAATCTAGTGAGACTACATAATCTCATAAGTTTATGGGAATGTACGAAGGTTGAAAATGCCAGGCGTCCCAATCCTCCAATTAGTTGGGCACTAACGATATTCGCATATCCATGAAGTGATCGTCGTTAGGATGCACCGTTGCTAAGACTCGTTGTTTCGAAGCATCACGTGATGATCGGGTGTTATAGATTCTACGTGTGCATTCAACGGGTGCAAGCCAGATTTGCACATGCGAATACTAAGGTTAAAACTTTACGAGCCTAGCACGTACAAACATGGTCTCAGAAAGACATCATGATTTGATGGATAAAAATTATGAGTGAAATTGTTCATCACATTAAAAGGTTACTAATAGTGAAATCTGGAACACTTGTCATGTGATGATCAGCTTCAAGGATAGAACCTCAAGGTTATTAGTATCTGACCAATGGACCTAGAAGTTATTGAAGATGAAGTGTTTTCTGAGAATGAGGAAAACCAAAAGAGAAACTACAAAATATTTTGGCAGAAAGACATAAAAGACTAGAAAGTCTAGCTCAGGTGTATATATATGATATACATGTTATGAATGTATTCTTTGATTGGTCACACAATGAAGTTCTTGGGTATTTGTACCAGATTGGTTGGTATGCGATGTCATACAATACAACGCAATACAAGAATACGATGGCCTAAGTGACTGATAAGGAATATGGTAATAATGCACGTCTGGAACATAATAAAGTGTTATTATGTTTATCGTTGGCATTCTACCTAGCCCTTAGGATTTATAATAAAGAACTTAATAATTGTTATTTTTCTCTGGTCAAATGAAAACAATGAGTTGTTCAAATTATGACCTTACTCCATGTACGATGGATAAGTTAATGGTGAAACACACATACATAACACTGGCGCTAATATGCCATAAGGCAAATGATTTGAATTCCACTTATTAGTGGAACCGCCATTTAGGTCATGTTAGAAAGGAACGCATGAAGGAACTCCATGCAAATGGATTTTTGGAGTCATTTCATTTTTGAATCGTTTGGCGCTTGCAAATCTTTTCTAAAGAGAATGACTAAAATACCATTCATAGGCCAAGAGTTGAACGCTCAACTAACTTAGTAGAAACATACATGATGATGCATTTGGTTCACTAGGCATAGTTGTGTGCGGGAGATTCTTCTACTTCATGAAAACTTCCAACAATGAATTGAGTATATATATGTGGATATATTCGATAAGGAAGAAGTTTGAAACATTTGAATAGATTCAAATAAATTTCAGCATGAAGTGGAAATCATCATAATAGAAAAGTCAAATATCTATGATTGGATCATGGTGGAAATATTTGAATTACGAGGTTTAGCGAACATCTAAGAGAGTTATGAAATTGTTCTACAACTCACATTTCTTGGAGTATCCGAGAGACGTATCCAAACCTTGTTGGGTTTATGATGAGATAAAATAATATGACACCATTATAATTTTGTGGATTATGCTTTAGAGACTACCGCTTTTACACTAAATAGAGCATCATCATAATCCGTTGAAATGACACCATACGAATTATGGCATGGGTATAAACCCTAATAGTCCTTTCTTAAATTTTGGTATGCATAGCATAAGTAAATAAGTTTACAACCAAAATCGGATGAATGTCTTTGTTGGTTATCCCAGAGAATTGATTGGGAATTCTTTCCACTATGGAGACAAAGACAAAAGTGTTTGTCAATGTTACTTATTTCCAAGAAATTGTTTCTAGCGAAGTATTTGAGTGGGAGGACAATGGAACTTGGTAAGGTTTATGAACATGAGCATAATGATCAGAGTAGCGTAGCATCGGAAATGGTTCCGGAAGCGGCCACGACGATCATAGCTCCCATGTCTACAAAGAGTTATAGTCATGGAGATCGAAGTACCCATTGAACCTTGTAGTCATGTTTTACTTTGTGATCAAATAAATGATTTGTTGACAAAGGATTGATTTTGAACAATGATAAACCAACTACATAAAAAGGAGTTGGAATCTTCACCGGATGAAATAGTCAAAGAGTTTTTGATTTCATCAGAAATGATGAAGAAGCTTGCATTTGAAAGAAATTAAGTGGGAGCGCTGAGACATATTTATAATAATTTATGTAGATGACATATAGTTGGTTATAAATGATGTAATTATATACATGATTAAAAAGGTTTCATTGAGAATTAACTTCAATGAAAGGATATGAACTGAAACATATTTAGTGTCAAGATCTATGAAGATAGATTGAAACATATAGTAAGTTTGAAATACATAGAATGAATATTGAAGTAGTTCAATATAAAAATATTAAGAAGGTGTTCTTTTCCATGTGTAGGTTTAACAAGACTTGAGTGTATTTGACACTCGATGAGTAAAAACACATGAGTGACTTTAGATCACGAATAATATGTACAAAATCAGATGTCCTGTGCTCTAAAAAGTTAGGAGCATATACTAGAATGATTCATGTGATTATCATTGGATGACACTAAGAATATCCCTGAGTGCTTTAGAACAACCAAGGATATACATAGTTTTATATGCTGTAATGACAAACAAATCGCTGTAAGGTGCTACACCGATATTAGTTTGGTCACATATAAAATCTCAATTAGGCTAAGTGTTGATTAAAAGGTAGCACAATGAGCTAGAATAAGTCTATGCGAGATTTAGATGAGTTCTAAATATTGTGACGGATTCTACAAACGAATGCAGAGTATGTCATTGTTTTGACAATGACTGAGGATGTTAAGTCAATAAGTTCTTTGAGAACTTGGTGTAGTTCCAATAGTGTCAGAACTTTGAAGCTATATTGTGTGTGACAATATTAGTGACATATTTCAGACCACGGAATTAAGGTTCCACCAGAAGACCAAACATATTTAATGCCAACTCATTTGGAAAATGAGTGATGCGTGAAGACGCAAATGAATTGCAAAATACATATGTTTCTGAGCATGTTAGATCCGTTGACTGAAACCTCTCCCGTGAGCAAAACATGATAAGCACCAGAAGGCCAAGGTGTTATATCTTTACAAATGTAAACTAGATTATTGACTCTAGTGCAAGTGGGAGACTATTGGAGATATGCCCAAGAGGCAATAATAAAGTGGTTATTATATATCTTTGTGTTTATGATAAATGTTTGCATACCATGCTATAATTGTATTAACCGAAACATTGATACATGTGTGTTATGTAAACAACAAGGAGTCCCTAGTAGGCCTCTTGTATAACTAGCTTGTTGATTAATAGATGATCATAGTTTCATGATCATGAACATTGGATGTTATTAATAACAAGGTTATGTCATTAGATGAATGATATAATGGAACCACCGAAATAAGCGTAGCATAAGATCACGTCATTAAGTTCAATTTGCTATAATCTTTCGATACATAGTTACCTAATCCTTCGACCAAGAGATCATGTAAATCACTTATACTGGAAGGGTACTTTGATTACATCAAACGCTGCGTAAATGGGTGGTCATAAAGGTGGGATTAAGTATTCAGAAAGTATGAGTTGAGGCATATGGATCAAGAGTGGGATTTGTCCATCCTGATGAAGGATAGATATACTCTAGGTCCTCTCGGTGGAATGTCATCTGATTAGCTTGCAAGCATGTGAATAGTTCACAAGAGATGATATGCCACGGTACGAGTAAAGAGTACTTGTCGGAGACAAGGTTTAACAAGGTATGGAGATACCGATGATCAAACCTCGGACAAGTAAAATATCGCGTGACAAAGGGAATCGGTATCGTATATATGTAAATGGTTCAATCGATCACTAAGTTATCTTTGAATGTGTGGGAGGCATTATGGATCTTCAGATCCCGCTATTGGTTATTGGTCGGAGAAGAGTCTCGACCATGTCTGTATAGTTCACGAACCGTAGGGTGACACACTTAAGGTTTGATGTTGTTTTAAGTAGAAATGGAATATGGAATGGAGTTCGAATGTTTGTTCGGAGTCTCGGATGGGATCCAGGACATCACGAGGAGGTTCAGAATGGTCCGGAGAATAAGATTCATATATAGGAAGTCACTTTGCAAGTTTGGAAATGATCCGGTGCATTTATGGAAGGCGCTAGAATGTTCTAGAACCTTCCGGAAGAAATCACCATGGAAGGTGGAGTCCCGGTTGGACACCACCAACCCCAACCAGCCAACCAAGTGGGAGGGTGGAGTCCATGGAGGACTCCACCTCCTTGGCCGGCCAAGAAAGGGGGGAAAGGGAGAGTCCCTGTCCCCCTAGGTTTCGTCCATATGGCAGTTTTTTAATTGGAGTCTTATTCAGATCTTTGGGCAAACCCTTGGGTGTTCCACCTATATAATAAGGAATAAGGGAGGAGGCAGCCTACACCAAGTTGGCCGCACCACCAAGGCCCCCCCAGGCCGGTGCCCAAGCAGCACCCTCTCCCAAACCCTAGCCTCTCTCCTCCTCCATCTTCTCCCACAACGCTTAGGCGAAGCCCTGCCGGAGATCTCCACCGCCACCGACACCACGCCATCGTGCTGTCGGGATTCCGAGGAGGATCTACTACTTCCGCTGCCCGCTGGAACGGGGAGAAGGACGTCGTCATCAACACCGAACGTGTGACCGAGTACGGAGGTGCTACCCAACTGTGGCAACGTCAAGATCTTCTACGCGCTTTCGAATGCGGCAAGTGATCGACTACAGCAACAACGAGATCTAATCTCGTAGGCTTTGGAAATCTTCGAGGGTTAGTCTCATGATCTTCTCGTTGCTACCATCTTCTAGATTGGATCTTGGCTTGTTATTCGTTCTTGCAGTAGGAATTTTTTTGTTTTCTATGCAATGAATCCCATCAAGGGCTGCAAAAGCACTCCTTAAAGTTTGGATTCAAAACCTAGGGGTACCCCACTCTGTCACTTTGAGCATCCAAAGATAGAACTAACAAATACCACAATTTCATAGAGACATCCAACTCATGATAAGTATTTATGTAAACTTTAGCCAAAGAGACACACACGGTGCACACACTGTCACCTTCACACCGTGGGACAAGGTGTATCCGGAGATCACATAATAAAACCACTCGAGTAGCATAATAGATGAAGAGTAACATCTACTTATTCAACTAGATTATAAAGCTCATGATCACATAAAGATCACACGATGGGAGAGAGAGATAGACCACATAGCTACCGATAAAGCCCGTAGCCTCGGGTGACATAGGCATCCCCAATGGGCCTGCCGAAGAAGGTACCCGGGGTTTACTGAAGGCCCATGACTCGAAGAATACAAAGCCCGGAAGCCCAATAAGGTGTCAATATGGAATATAGAGTTGTATTAGGAATAAAGAGTTCTAACTATACGGGACGAACTCAAAGAGTCTCCCAATGTTTGTAACTTGTGCATCATGAAACCCTCGGCTCCGCCTCCTATATAAGGGGGAGTCGAGGGAGAAAGAAAGGATCGATTTCATTGTCAACACATCCCTAGTTTTCTAGCAGTCGAGCACCTTTCCAGCTGAAACCTTCAAGATCTACTTGCCCTCTACTTTCCACGAAACCCTAGCCTACAACTTGTAGGCATTGACAAGTTAATACCTTGTCAATTGGCGCCGTCTGTGGGAATTAGAGGCGACAAGGAGCTGATCTCGATGGCATGTTCAACATCATCGACATCTTCGGTGGCAAGTAATGCGATGGACGGAGGTAAACAGATCAAAAATGCTGTCGTCGATTTTGTTCCTCACCCTCCCGCCCGTTTGCATGCATATTCCTATCTGGAAAAGCCAATGGAGATGAAGTTTGGGAGCTTCTACTTTTGCGTCGGGAGAGAAGGATCACATCGTTTAGCGGCACCGATCTGTTCGGGACCGTTAGCGGTTGGTTCCGATTTCTCGGGATCATCATCGTCAACCAAGTAGAGCGACGGTGAAATTTCATTGACAAGTAGCATCAAGCCCGCCGCCGGCGGAAATCTCGCCAATCTGTTCGGCGGGATGTCTTTCGGGTCGTTTACGGACTCCGATCTGGACAGCGACTCGGAAATCGTCGACAGCTTCAGCTTCATCGATAAATCTACCCTTTTTCGGGAGGTCTTCGCCGATCATTACGACGGTATCACCGTCCCCGAAGGTGAATGTACAATGGCAACATACCATCAAGTGTGGTGATTGGTCAGAAAAGTCATCAAGAGGACGAAACATTAGAGGGTTTCGATGATTTGGGAAATCCATACATTGACGTCGCTGATCTTACGCGAGGTTTAGGCAGCAAGTATGTCGGGCCTACACCGCGATAGAGCATCAAGAGCCTTGAACGGTACAGATCCGATGACCACTACGGCTACGGTGGAGGAGTTGCAAGCATACCAATATAGACTTTCGCGTGCTAGCCGAGAGCTGGAGAAGGAGAGGGTGATACTGCAGCAAAGGAAAGATGCAGCTTCCGCGTCAAGTCGGCGAAGAGCTGAGCAAAGTCGACAATTAGGAACTTCGGATAACCATAGAGCAGCTTGCGATAGAGGAAGATCTCGGCTGCAACACATACCTGAGGGCGAGAGGGAGCATCTGGTCCAAAACCTCGACATGTCTTTTATGTCGATAGACACAAGAGAAAACATTATCCCCAAAACACCGGAAGCTGGATACATGGCGACTCAGGCTTATACACTGGCATCCAGGCCACCTCCCGGAGATCCAAGACAAGCATTGTACAACATGGCTATGGCAGGAGTTGGAGCCATGGGAACAGCGTTTGCAAGTACAAGTGCACCTCCCGAAGGTGCTCCAAGGCAAAATAGTCCACGGCCCGCTATGGTAGTGCAAGATCCTCCAAGAACAGGTGGTGCGAGAGATACTACGACGCAGGAACGAGTCGAAAGAGCACGCCAAGAAAGAAGAGAACGTTGGCATTCACCAGAAGTAGAAGAGGAAGATATGTGTGGGATCCCTTGCTTTACTCGACGAGTTCGAATAACTCGGGTCCCGTCTGGGTTCAAATTACCCGACAACTACAAGAAGTTCGATGGATTGCAAGATCCCGAGGACTCGTTAGTCGACTATTTGGAAACAGTGAAGTTGACAGGTGGAACTAAAGCAACTACCATGCAGAGCATCCAATTTCACCTAATCAGAGCCGCAAGATCATGGATAAAAAAGCTACCAGCAGGATCCATCGATAGCTGGGAAACTTTCGAGGATATGTTTGTGAAAAACTTCCTATCCACATGCAAGAAACCTGCGTCAATAGAGCAGCTGAGGGTCTGCATGCAGAAGTTTGCTGAGCCAATGAGGACATACATCCAAAGGTGGAACATTATAAAAAATTCGGCAGAGAACATATCCGACGAAAGAGCAATAGCCGCGTTCATTGCTGGGATCCAAAGAAAGGACCTAATCGAGGATTTAGGAAGCACTAATCCGAAAACAATAGCAGCGCTCATGGAAGTAGTGAATCGCTGGGCAGATGGAGAGGATGTTGTTCAGAACAAACGACATAGGTCGCCTGATGAAAACCGCAACCGAAACGATAAAAATAGACGATGCTTTTCTCGACAGTTCTCAGACTACGATGGCCCTGGCCAAATATCGTCTGGTTTCCGAGTTAATAGTGGAGGTAATAATCGAGATGATTATCCGAGGAGTAATGAGCAGCGCAGCGATTACAGGGACGCTCCCCGTTCCATCAGGCAAAATAATGGACCGAGGTTCCAAAGGCCATACGTATCACCCGAGGATCTTCTGAACGGACCATGCCAAATGCACTTCTTTCTCGATAATAATGGGAAAAGGCAGTCGGGTCACCTGCACAAGGACTGCCGAACTTTCCTAGCATTGCGTAGGTACGCAGGGCATACTAATGCACAGGCAGCGAACAGGAACCCCCAGGGGCCAATGAGTGAGATTCACCTTCCACCTCCACCCGCAATTACAAACGAAAATCGACATCAGTTGCAATTGGCGGCAGCTCCAACCAACGGTCCTTATATCGACACCAACGGGGCAGTTTCGATGATTCAGAAGGGCAGACCCTCGAATAGGACTCAAAAAGTGATTTCGCGACAAGTTTACATGGCAGAGAAGATGCCTCCACCAACGATTGAGTACTTGAATTGGTCGGGGCAGGACATCGGTTTCACCATAGCGGACAACCCGCAGCAAGTTCCACGACCAGGGCAATCAGCTCTGATCTTACCAACGGTGATTGCAGGATTCGATGTTTCACGTGTGTTCATAGATGGAGGCAGCAACTTAAACCTTATGTATGCAGATACATTGAGGAAGATGAACATATCCTTGGCGAATTTAACACCAGAATTTCTTTGTTCTCAACGCCCCCTACTTAGAAGAATTAGCCACTTCAACGATCTTTGATGGTTATAGGGGTATCCAAAGTACAAACCTGATGGTTGTTTGTTATCCCAGCCATTCTTTCCAGCCCCGATACCGATCAGGAAAGGGCTAATTTCTAAGAAAGTTTTTCTCTTGTTGATTCCTTTCCTATTTCTAGGTGTAGTGCTTTTATCCCCTATGATGCCTACTGGTACTAATATGTTTCCCGTTCGGCTAGAGAATGATACCATCATCCTGGGCTATATTTCAGGAAAGATCCGTTCTAGTTCTATACGAATACTGATGGGGGATAGGGTCAAAATTGAAGTAAGTCGTTATGATTCAAGCAAGGGTACTAAACCTCAATTCCAAGAAATTCTATCTTCTAGCAAAACATTCACCGAGCAAGCGGAAATCCTTTTGAAGGAAGCATCGGTCGGATATGAAAGAGTTGGAGCAGAAGCCCTAGCTTTGGGAAAGACCGGATCATAACATGAATTTCAGGGCATACTTAGTAGATGCAGATCTAGGTACTCTTTCTTCCCCAGATGGGGAATGGGCCAAGCCGATCCATTGTTGGCTCTGAAAGTTCATTTGCTAGTTCGAAAGAAGCTGAATCCGGGTGCAAATGGGATTCAAAATGATTCTTATGTTTCGTAGCATGCTGCGCAGACTCCCCTACTTTCCTCCACATTTTATCAAGTGGTCATGCTAGAGACAAAAACAGTCATGGATAGTTATAAGGACGGGTATCCTTCCAAATGGGATAAGAGAATTCTTATTACTATCTCTAGGGGGAATGTTTTTATGTGGTGCTAACGATTTAATAACTATCTTTGTAGCTCCAGAATGTTTCAGTTTATGTTCCTACCTATTGTCTGGATATACCAAGAGAGATCTACGGTCTACTGAGGCTACTATGAAATATTTACTCATGGGTGGGGCAAGCTCTTCTATTCTGGTTCATGGTTTCTCTTGGCTATATGGTTCATCTGGGGGGGAGATCGAGCTTCAAGAAATGACACGCGCTTCCATGGTATCACTCCCGAGAAGCCAAGATATCCATTGGGAAAGATCAATCTCGACATTCAGTTTGGAACCCGAGAGAATTACAGAAGAGAGAAGCTGGAGTTTGAAGTTGTGGATTTTCCGTCGCAGTATCATGCTCTCTAGGACGACCCGCTTATGCCAGATTTATGGCGGTACCACATTACACATACGTGTTGTGGAGGATCCTTGGACCCAAGGGCCCAATCACAGTAAAGGCTAGTTTCGCTCTGGCAGATAAGTGTGACAAGGATTTTCATCGGCTGTCAGAAACTTTCGAGATGTAGGCAGAATATATGGCGTCAAGGTTAACAACTAATTATGATGTGCTGCCTGACGGAGGAAGGCCACTGAAGGAGCAAACCTTTGATACCACCAAGAATTCAAAGGAAGTACATGTGCACCCGACAGATAATAAGAAGACCATAGCTATCGCAACAAACATGGATAGCGCATAGGAAAGCGCGCTTGTCGAGTTCCTCCGTGAGCGCTGGGAAATCTTCGCATGGTGTCCAGCTGACATGCCAGGAGTACCCAGGGAACTTGCCGAGCATCCTCTTAATCTGGATCCAAGGGCTAGGCCAATTAAACAACCTTTGCGGCGTTTTTCGGAACCAAAGCGCAAAGCTATGCTTTCAGATATTAACCGACTTTGAGAAGCAAACTTCATCAAGGAGCTGCACACGGAGGCCACATGGGTCGCTAACCCAGTTCTGGTCCCAAAGAAAAACACTGACGTCCTTCGCATGTGCGTCGACTTCACGTGTCTCAATAATCATTGTCCAAAGGATCACTTTCCCCTCCCGAGGATCGATCAAATGATCGACTCCACAGCGGGATGCGAACATCTTTCCTTCCTAGATGCGTATTCTGGTTACAACTAGATCTGCCTAAAAGAAGAAGATGAGGTCAAAACAGATTTTATAACACCTTATGGTGTGTTCTGCTACAGACGATGCCTTTCGGGTTAAAAACACGGGAGCTACTTATCAAAGGATGATGCAAAAGTGTCTCGCCACGCAGATTGGCAAGAACATTCAAGTATATATCGATGATGTCGTAATTACAACAAAGAAGGGGTTATCTCTGATCGATGATCTCAAGTAAACATTCGACAACCTCGACAAGTTTCGCCTCAAGCTAAACCCGACAAAGTGTTCCTTTGGCGTTCCTGCGGGAGAGCTCCTTGGATACTTGGTGTCAGCTAGAGGAATTGAGGCGAACCCTCAGAAAATACAAGCCATTGTAACAATGAGAAAGCCGACAAAGCTTAAGGAAATACATCAGCTGACAGGACGTGTCGCAGCTCTGAGCAGATTTGTCGCCAGGCTAGGAGAAAAAGCGGTGCCCTTTTACGTGCTCATCAAAGAAGGAGAAAAGTTCGAGTGGAACGAAGAAGGAGATAGGGCTTTCAAGCACCTCAAGCGCACAATCTCGACATCCCCTGTACTGGTGGCGCCAAAGGAAAGAGAACCTCTCCTGTTGTATATCGCGGCCACACCTCAGGTAGTCAGCACAGTTCTCGTGGTACAAAGGGAAGAAGAAGGGAAAATCAATGGAGTCCAGAGGCCGGTATATTTCATCAGTGAAGTTTTATCGCCTTCAAAACAGCGGTACCCACATTATCAGAAGTTGGCATATGGAGTGTTTACGACCGCAAGAAAATTGCGACACTATTTTTCGGCACATCCGATAATAGTGGTCAATGAGGCGCCTTTATCAAACATCTTAAACAATCCAGAAGCTACAGGCCGTGTCTCCCTTTGGGGAATAGAGCTTTTCCCTCGGGACATCACATACGAAAAATGAAAAGCAATAAAGTCGCAAATTCTGCCAGACTTCGTCGCAAAGTGGATGGAGCTGCAAAACACAGGACCCCCAGATTTGTCGAGTACTTGGACCATGAACTTCGACGGGTCCAAGAGAGTGGAAGGAGCTGGAACTGGCGTGATATTAGTGTCACCCCAAGGAGACAAGATGAAGTATGTACTGCGGATGATGTTCCCGAATGCATCCAATAATGAGGCGGAATATGAAGCACTTATACATGGGATGAAGATGGCGAAGGCGTGTGGAGCAACTCGACTGAAAATCTTTGGCGACTCCCAATTGGTAGCTCAACAGGTGATGAACCAGTGCGATGCAATCAATGACATCATGATAGCATACAAGGAGGTATACAATGAACTCGAGAAACTCTTTGATGGATGTGAAGTGAATCATATCAGCAGACTCAGCAATGATGAAGCCGATGTTTTGGCAAATATCGGGTCACAGTGTTTAGCAATACCACCTGGCGTATTTTGGGAGGAGATAAGTGAAAGATCAATTAAGGCGAAGAAAACACCGAAGCAGTCAAAGAAGAAAGAGAAGCTTGAGAAAAACGCAGGGTTCCAGCAGTACTGGAAGCAAACACATCCGAAGATGAAGAAGAACCACACGAGGTTATGATGGTGCAAGTTTCTTGGATGTAAATTTACGTAGTATATATCGTAAGGAAAAATATACCCGAAGATCCGGTAGAAGCAAGACGAGTTATTCGACGATCTAAAGCTTTTACCGTGGTCAAGGGAGAGCAATACAAACGGAGTATATCGGGAGTATTGCAGAGGTGCGTTAGACCCGAAGAAGGAATAGTCATACTGAAGGATGTACACGAGGGAATATGTGGTCACCATGGAAGCAGCTGAGCAATAGCAGCCAAGGTTTTCAGGGCAGGTTTTTACTGGCTAACTACAGTAGAAGACGCAAAAGACATAGTGCGCACCTGCGATGCGTGCCAAAGGTTTGCGGCAAAACCTCATTCTCCGGCAGCAGAGCTGATGCCAATACCATTGTCGTGGCCTTTCGCACAATGGGGTCTCGACATGGTGGGGAAATTATATAAGGCTTGGCCAGGAGGATATGTATACATGCTCGTGGCTATCGACAAGTTCACTAAATGGATTGAAGAATTACCAGTAACCTTTGGCAGATGCAGCATCGTTGGTAAGCTTCATCAAGGGCATAGCTTTTCGATTTGGTGTCCCTCACAACATTGTTACAGACAACGGTAGCAATTTTACCTCCAAGGAATTCAAGGCATATTGCGCAGAGGTAGGCATCAAATTACACTTCGCGTCGGTGGCGCACCCGCAAACCAATGGCCAAGTCAAAAAAGCAAACGGCATCATCTGCAACGGTATCAAGAAACGGTTGTTAACATCACTGGATAAAGCTCGACATACTTAGCCAGATGAGTTGCCTAGCGTGTTATGGAGCATATAGACAACACCCAATAAAGCAACACAGGAAACTCTGTTCTTCTTGGTCCATGGAGCTGAGGCGGTGCTCCCGATAGAAATAGAACACAACTCTCCGAGAGTGGCGGAATATGATGAAGAAACCTCGCGAAAGGCGCTGGAGGATGATGTTGATGCACTCGATGAAGCCAGAGACGAGGTGTTATCAAGAGTTACCAAGTATCAGCAGGACCTGAAAAATTATCATAGTCGACGTTTGCGACCGAGGTCTTTCCAAGTTGGCGATTTAGTTCTTCGGCTTACATAGGAGAGCCATGAAAAATTCGAGTCACCATGGGTAGGAACATACATCGTCACCGAGGTGATCGGAGGAGGAGCATACAGATTGATCGACAAGAAGACAGGGGTCGCAGAACCAAATCCCTGGAACATGGCGCAACGTTTTACACGTAGAAGTCAAAATAGAGTTATACATGTAAACATACGATGTACTAAAAAGCTCGCGAGTTTTCAGACGCACTCTTTTCCTTTCAGGGCACCGAGTGCGGCTGAAAGGTTTTTAATGAGGCGGGCTCGCGATGCTGCAATATAGTAAAAGTATTGTTGATATATACTCGTAAAGGCTCGGGAGCTTACAACCCGCAAATTTAAACAATATATACTTGATCCTTACAATATATAACTCCAAAAATTATTCGCTTTGGTTTAAATACCTCACGAGTAATAAACATAATACACCAAAAACACTCGGGGGCTTGAGAAAAAGAAAAAAAAAACTTATTTTTACTATACATGGTTCTCGCAATATATCGAATTTCTCTTTTCTCAGATAAAGTTCGGCAGCAAGAGAAAGAAAGGGCTAAAATAAGCTTATCTATGTTTATTCTTTCATCTTCCGCAGAAGCACTCATAGTATCAGCATAATGATACTCCTTGAAGAAATCAGCATCCTTCCGGAGAAGATCTTCAATCATTTCTTCAGCTACGGGTGCCACCACATCGTTGATCTTGTCGACGTTCTTTTTTCTTTTTCTTATACTGGCGTGACAGCGGTCAACAATGTTGGACATATCCAATTTTGGGTAACAGATTTGCAACATGATCAAAGAAAACCTAGCACCAGCCGTTAACTGGGCCTTCACAAATCCGTGGATTCGATGAATACTCTTGAATTTGTCCATCAATTCAGGAAGAGTTTTAGGTTGAGGATTCCGAGGAAACATGGCATTATAAACTAGAGCCAGTGTTTTTGTGCAGAACTCAAGAAATTCTCGAACCTGGGAGCACGATCTTGAAAACCGGACAATTTATCGGGAGCGACCCTCGCTAGCCCAAAAATTAACACCGTTTTCTCTGGAAAGTTGGAGAAGGATTTGAACTCGCGAGTTAACGCGTTGATCTTCAGCAGAAGCATCAACAAAGGAACCTAGGACCGAAAAAGAAGAGGCAACATATGAAAAGATATAAAAGTAATGTCGAGGAAAAAGTAAGGAGAAGTGTAATGTACCAGCCATATCTTCACTTGCGTCGGTCATCAGCTCAAGCATGCAATTTTCTCGGGCAGTAGCCTGTAAAGCTTCAGCTACTGCAGTTTCTTTCAATTTTAGAGCTTCTGCAGCTTGTCGAAAAGCAATTTTTTCGCATTCGGAGGATTTGCGGGATTGGTCCATGATAATGATGGCTTGTTTTTTCATGGCCTGAAGTTGTTGTCGAAGTTCAGCCATCTCTTGCTGAGCTGAGTCAGCGCCCGAAGAATCGTCTGGCAAAATATCGCCAGGAGTTTTTTGAGAGCGAGACGGGGCAGGATAAGCAGAGGATGGTCCACCGGCCACGGAATAGTTATCAAATACAAACTGGAAAAAGGAAAAACATCGATATCAATCATTCAGCAAACGTCGTCATTTTTTCATTGATATATGAGATATTACATAATTTGGGCCCCTCACAAAAGCTAGTTCTTAAGGTAGTCGCAAATCGTAAGGATAGAGATAACTACAAAAGGGAAAAGAAATACAAAGAGGTAGGATGGTCTACTTGACCTCCGGCTTGGCAGTGCTGGTGGATGTTGAAGGTTTGTGCCCCATGAAGGTGAGGATCTTCTTCGAGTGAGGCTTCGTAGCTTTCACCAAAGTCTTCCACTTTTGCGTGTTCATTCCCTTGGGGTCGCCAACCTTTGCCTAGTCGACATTTTGGTGGCTATCGGCAACCAGAGCAATGGTTCCTTCAACTCCGACCTTCAGGTTCTCTTGTCGATAAGCCATCACAAGGTCTTCTTCAGGAAGGAAGCGCCTGGCAAGCTCGGAGAAAGTTTGTGGCTGCATCTTCTTGGGGAAGTAATGGGGGAAGAGGTGCGTGAACGCAGACCGCGCATCGGAAATATTGGTGCGCGCCAGATCCCTATGCAGTTTGAGGATTGAGGGGTTGTCGAGAAGGGATCCTCCTCAGCTGCATGCAGGGTGAAATCTTCACCCATTCTTCCTGCTGGAGCAAAAATCGAGTTCATCAAAATATACGGAAAACCAATTTCAGAAGCTTGGAAGATAAGGGTGAAAACTTACTAACAAACCGCCGGTTCTGAGTCTCCAAACGAGTTGTGATGGCATTTTCGCGCGCTATCTACTGAGAGACCTTATCACTTAGAGCTTCTTTAGCCTTGTGATGCCTTTGTCAAAGATCTTCAACAGTAGCGGCTTCTCGCTCAGCCTTTTTGCGAGCTTTTTCGCTTCGCTCCAGCTTAGCAGCAAGATCTTCAACACGTTTTTCGGCTCGCTCGAGGTCCTCTAAAGTGGAACCAAAAGAAAAAATCAGTTCAGATACATAATAACTCTGCCGAGGAAAAGGTGGAGCACGCAAAGTAAAGAAGGTATTACCTCTCAGATCCTCGACGGCATCGCGAAGCCCAATAAATTGGGTACAATTGTGATGAGGCGCTTCATCAAAGGCTATATATAGTGTCGGGTAAAAGGTTAGAAGAGGAAAAACTCGGCAGATGATCAAAAAAGAGATTGTCAAAGCAAAATACTAAATCGAGACTAACAGGCAAACTTACATCTTCCAAAATGGAAGTCAAGGGACCTCCCGCAACAATCGCATGGCCATCACCAGCCTCGATCCTTGTCCTCTTTGGTGAAGGGGCTCGGGGGCTGGCTGTAGGAGGCGAGTTTTCCATGCCCCGTTGAGGGGGAGGCGAGGATTCCTCATCAGCACGATGATCTTCGGAAAGAACCAAGGTCTGGGAGGTACTCGTAAGAACCGCACGAAGAACCTCGGTTTCTTCTTTTTCTTCGTCGTCGCCGCTATCAACAGAGAAAAGCGAGTGCGTAAATAAAAAAAGAGAGGACGGGAACAAATAATGATGGGAAAGAAACTTACGAGCTAACGAAGCCTGCGTCGTCATAAGGGTTGAAGGCACCCTCTTCCTCAGGTGATGTTGTTGGAGATATGCCCAAGAGGCAATAATAAAAGTGGTTATTATATATCTTTATGTTTATGATAAATGTTTATATACCATGCTATAATTGTATTAACCGAAACATTGATACATGTGTGATATGTAAACAACAAAGAGTCCCTAGTATGCCTCTTAACTAGCTTGTTGATTAATGGATGATTAGTTTCATAATCATGAACATTGGATATTATTAATAACTAGGTTATATCATTATATGAATGATGTAATGGACATACCCAATTAAGCATAGCATAAGATCACGTCATTAAGTTATTTGCTATAAGCTTTCGATACATAGTTACCTAGTCCTTATGACCATGAGATCATGTAAATCACTTATACCGAAAAGGTACTTTGATTACATCAAACGCCACTGCGTAAATGGGTGGTTATAAAGGTGGGATTAAGTATCCGGAAAGTATGAGTTGAGGCATATGGATCAACAGTGGGATTTGTCCATCCCGATGACGGATAGATATACTCTGGGCCCTCTCGGTGGAATGTCGTCTAATGTCTTGCAAGCATATCAAAGTTCATAAGAGACCACATACCACGGTACGAGTAAAGAGTACTTGTCAGGAGACAAGGTTGAACAAGGTATAGAGTGATACCGATGATCAAACCTCGGACAAGTAAAATATCGTGTGACAAAGGGAATTGGTATCGTATGTGAATGGTTCATTCGATCACTAAAGTCATCGTTGAATATGTGGGAGCCATTATGGATCTCCAGATCCCGCTATTGGTTATTGGTCGGAGAGAGTACTCAACCATGTCCACAGAGTTCGCGAACCGTAGGGTGACACACTTAAGGTTTGATGCTGAAATGGTAGAACTTGAATATGGAATGGAGTTCGAAGTTTTGTTCGAAGTCCCGGATGGGATCCCGGACATCACGAGGAGTTCCGGAATGGTCCGGAGAATAAGATTCATATATAGGAAGTCATTTTATAAGATTTAAAATGATCCGGAAGATTTAACGAAAGGTTCTAGAAGGTACTAGAAAAGTCCGGAAGAAATCACTAAGAAAGGAGGAGTCCCGGAGGGACTCCATTTCCCCATGGCCGGCCAACCCTAGAGGGGGGAGTCCACCTTGGACTCCACCAAGGGGGCCGGCCACCCCCCCACATGGAAGGGGGGAATCCCACCCCAAGTGGGATTCCCACCTTGGGTAGGTTTCCCTACTACATGGAAGGTTTCGGGTTGGGGTCTTATTCGAAGACTTGTAGTCCAACACTTGGGGCTTCCACCTATATAATGAGGGGCCAAGGGGAGGGGGCCGGTAACCCCAAGACCACAAGGTGGCCGCACCCCCCTAGTGGCCTGCGCCCCCCTCCCAAACCCTAGCCGCCCCCTCTCTCCTCCATCACTCCTGCACGCTTAGTGAAGCTCCGCCGGAGTTCTCCACCACCACCGCCACCACGCCGTCGTGCTGCCGGATTCAAGAGGAGCTACTACTTCCGCTGCCCGCTGGAACGGGGAGGTGGACGTAGACTTCATCAACACAGAACGTGTGACCGAGTACGGAGGTGCTGCTCGTTCGTGGCGCCGTGATCAAGATCTTCTACGCGCTTTTGCAAGCGGCAAGTGATCGTCTACCGCAGCAACAAGAGCCTCATCTTGTTGGCTTTGGAACTCTTCAAGGGTGAGTCTCAATCATCCCCTCGTTGCTACCGTATTCTAGATTGCATCTTGTCTTGGATTGCATTCTCGCGGTAGGAAATTTTTTGTTTTCTATGCAACGAATCCCTACAGTGGTATCAGAGCCGTGTCTATGCATAGATGGTTGCACGAGTAGAACACAATGGTTTTGTGGGAGTTGATGCTCTTGTTGTCTTTAGTTTGAGTACTTTGCATCTTTGTGGCATAGTGGGATGAAGCGGCTCGGACTAACTTTACATGACCGCGTTCATGAGACTTGTTCCTCGTTCGACATGCAACTTGTATTGCATAAGAGGCTGTGCGGGTGTCTGTCTCTCCTACTATAGTGAAGATTCAATTTACTCTTCTATTGACAACATTAGTATCACCGTTGTGGTTCATGTTCGTAGGTAGATTAGATCTCTCTCGAAAACCCTAAACCACGTAAAATATGCAAACCAAATTAGAGACGTCTAACTTGTTTTTGCAGGGTTTGGTGATGTGATATGGCCATAATGTGATGATGAATATGTATGAGATTATCATTATTGTATTGTGGCAACCGGCAGGAGCCTTATGGTTCTCTTTAAATTTCATGTTGAGTAGTATTTCAAAGTAGTTGTGATAGTTGCTACATGAGGTGAACAACCATGAGGACGGCGCCATTGACCTTGACGCTACGCCGACGACGATGGAGATCATGCCCAAAGATGATGGAGATCATGTCCGTGCTTTGGAGATGAAGATCAAAGGCGCAAAGACAAAAGGGCCATATCATATCACATATGAACTGCATGTGATGTTAATCCTTTTATGCATCTTATTTTGCTTAGATCGCGACGGTAGCATTATAAGATGATCCCTCACTAAAATATCAAGATAATATAGTGTTCGTCCTTAGTAGCACCGTTGCCAAGACTTGTCATTTCGAAGCATCTCGTGATGATCGAGTGTGATAGAATCAAGAAGTGCATACAACGGGTGCAAGCCATTTTTTGCACATGCGGATACTAAGGTGGCCTTGACGAGCCTAGCATGTACAGACATGGTCTCGGAACACGTGATACCGAAAGGTAGAGCATGAATCATATGGTTGATATGATGAACACTTTGAATGTTCGCCATTGAAATTACACCTTGTCTCGTGATGATCGAACTTGTCAACACCCGGATTTTTAAGTCCGAATGCCTATTATGTCATACATCGCAATCCCAGGAATATTGTTGTTGCGAGGCATAATAGTTAAGTATCACAGTCATCATTCATTACAAACCATAAGTCTTACAAATTGGAATCACATGATCCATATTACACGAATAGTTGATCTATTGATCAACGAACAAACACAAGTTCATAGTTCAACATAGCGGAAGCGTAAGATATAAGGACTCTCTAGTCCACAGGCCAACGCTTGACGTCGGAAGGCGCTTAGTTGTCGTAGGCGTCCTGCTGGTCATCTCCTTGGTCATCTTCATACTCTGGCCATTTGAATAGCCAGGGACAAAGTCGTGAGTACGTTGAGTACTCGCAAACTAATACTAATGTAAGTGCTAGACATTCTAGTATGGTTTGCTAAGCTCTAGTTTCTTTGCATAAAGCTAGTTTTAGTTCACAAAGTTTGAGAAAAGCTTGTTCAAGTGCTAACTAACTCAAGTGGGAACATTAGTGTCATTCCCACCATTCAAGTGGTGATTTCAATTCAATCCACCACAAGTCATTTCACCATCATCTTTCAACATCATTTTCAAAGATATGACATCGGAAACTGTATGGCCTTTCCAACCGTCCGTAACCGTGGACGCGGCTATTCGAATAGGTTTACACTCTGCAGAGGTTGCACACTTGTGCCACAACATTTGATTTCATCCGTCGGGATTACCCCGAATCATCGTAACACAGTACGCGGATCATCAACCATAACCTTTCATTTACATACCCTAGTATGAGCACCTCTCCCCATGAGCTTGGCCTCCCAGTGAAGACAGACAGTCAGCCTGGGAACTGCACAGGGCTTGGGCCGGACATTCACCTCTTTTCACGTCATATGTCATCATTCCTTCTGTTGTAGAGGCAGCTTTCGGCATAACCCCGATGACGCTTGTTTAGAGGGAACCCATACTAAGACGCATAAACTTCCAGTTAAGCCCTACCCATAATCAGGTATTGTGGGGGTACTTAATAATTGGAAAGGTATCGCATTCAAACCAACACCATTGTTTTATCAAAAATCACCATCTTCTCTTGTTCACATTCACCTTCATAAATCATTGAATGGAATGCATCTTCATTCCAAGGTTTCAAATCCATTTCAAAATCACATTGTTCCCATCTAGAGTAGTCAAGTTTTATTTCATTAGCACTAGCTCTAAATCATGAGGGGTGCTATCTTGCTTTGCTTGGAAGAGACTAACTCACTACTCTAGTATCCAACTTGTGCTTTGACCAAAGTTAACTATAAAAGTAACTCATTTAGAAAACAAGTAAAAACTTGTAATGTAAAAACTTGGGATAGGTTCATATAAGAAAAGATAAGAATCATGGTGCCTTGCCCCAAGGGGCTTTGCACTTTGCAAGAATATTAGCTTGCCTTGGTAGTTCTCAAATTGTTCCTCCTCCTCCTCTTGGTAGCAACCTTCTTCTTCGGCGTACTCTCCGGTGCTACCGTCTAAATTTGAATACGAGTATAATTACTCACTAATTCAATGGCTATTCCATACATCACATATAACACACAAACTACTCTATGCACACAAATAAATTAACTAGAGTGCATGGGTTGTGGGGTTTAAATAGAATTCACTTCTTTGTATTTTATATGTAAAAGATAGTTTCCATAGGGTTCTTGAGAAATAATTTCCTCTTATTGAAATCTTCTTAAGATTTAATTTCTCAAACAATCATGTATAAACTTATATTGACCTAAGTCAAATGTTCATCATCATCATTTGAGAAAATGATTTAAATGAGGTAGACCACCTCATACTATTTAGATAACTCATATTTGATTTAAATCTCAAGTAATTCATATAAGAGAGTTTGGAACCAAGGGTCCAAACATCCCATGAATTCATGTGAGAAAAGTTTAAATGAAGTGTAAGACTCCACATAATTTACTTTAATAGTTTTGGACAATATCAACTAGTTAAACTAGTCAAATGATCCATTAATTAAACTAGGGCATGATTATGCAAAGTGACCACACCATTTTATTACATAAACAATTAGTGTAAGTCAATTGTGAGCTATTAGAGTTGGAATTAACTTAATATCTATTTTGGTTGATTTTTAAGAATTATATGAATAGGGAAAAGTCACTGTCTTGTTATTTTTATCACATTTATTCTACAAGGAATCTGGCCATGGGGCCAGTAGCATGTTGTAGAGAATTTCAGTAGCTTTCCAACAACATAAAATTCACTAAATTTGGTTTAGCCAAATTGGAATTATTTAAATTCAAAGTTTGTGCTGTAAGGAAATTGTTTGGGAATTATTTGAATCCATTTTGAATTAAAAGGCCGGCGGGAAAGCTAAATGGGCTCAAGGATTTAAAAACGGCCCAAGGCCAGCCCAGCCACGGTCCAGTGCCGCGCGGGCTGCCTGACAGCGGGTCCCGCATGTCAGCGTCTTTTAAACGCCGAAGCGGTACCGATCAATGGGAGGCGTTGGATTAGAAGGGGATCGGAGGGCCGTGGTTCATCATCGTCTCCGACGAGAACCCGACGGTGCAGCGGCGGCAGTAGGGGGTGGGAGAGCTTACGGCGGCTCCAGCAAGGGATGGCAATATGCTCGAGGTAGATGTGGACGACGGCGGTTCTCCTGGTACCGGCGGCGGAGCTCGAGGTGGTCTGGTTCGCCGCCGATTTCTGCAGGGCTTCCGCGGCGGCGATCTTGCAATTGGTCCTCCTCCGGCGTGAATCAGATGAACGGTGGGGTGGTTGAGTGGTTGTGAGAGGTGGGGAGTGAGCTGGTGTGGCTGGATCGACGAAGGGAGTGCTCTATTTATAGCAACGCGAGGGTGCTGCGGGGCAGGGAAGAAGTCGACACGCGCGCGGCGTCTCCGGCGTGCTGTCGAGCTAGGCGGCGATGCTGTCGGGTTCTCCTCGTCCAGGCGAAGCTAGAGGTGGTGTTGGCACGGTCGGGCGGCGTGGTATGGCGTGGGATTGTGTCCGTGTCTGCCGCGCCCGCGGCGGACCAGGGTTGGCTTCTCCGGTGACGGCGGGTGCGGGTTGTGGTCGAGGGCCTGTCCAACGGCGTCGCGGTGTCACGGTGAGGCTCAAGGTGCTCGCAGGGGGTCCAGGGGCTGTGTGAGTGCGTGGGACGGCGCGTGTGCTGAGCGTGTCCATGCGCGACACAAGCGGCATACTGGCTGTCCTGGGCGTGTGCTAGGCGCGCGTGTTCCGGGCGTTGTCGTCGTCCTCATCGACCAGGGCAGTGCTAGGCAGCGCTAGGGTGGTGTGCTGGTGTGGTTTGGCAAGGTGGCCACGGCCAGGGACGAAGGAGAAGAGGGGGAGCTCGACGTGTGTGGCATGGCCGGCATGGCCATGCCCTAGCTTGCTCTCTCTCTCTCCCTAGGGTTTCTATGCAGCATTGAGGGTTAGAGGGGACCAGGGGACCAGGTAGAATAGCTTTGGTTTATATTAGAGTAGTTTAGGTGGCATAGAACACTATTTGCAATAGTGGCAAATAGTGCCATAATTTGGAAATTACAAATTTGTCTAAATTTGAAATAATTCAAAAGGTGAAACCTTTTGAAAAGTGAGTGTTGATATAAGTTGTATTTGACCAGAGGTGATTTGAGGTGGTGGTGGAATTTTTAGAATTCAAACATTTGCAAAATTGGCTAAGTGGGGAATGTTGCATATGCTAAAAAGTTGGAACTTTGGTTGAGCATAGCTCATGATCAAAGATGAATTTGGCATGATGATCTTCACCAAAGTTGTTCACCTTGATGTTGACTTTGAAATGGTGCAAAGAGTTAGCAAGAGTTGGTTTGGGAAAAATGAATGGCAAGGGCTCAAAGTGGTGATCAGACTATAATTGTCAAAATTGACCATTATCATATGTGAGGGGAATTTGTGTTTGAAATCCATTTGAATTGTGAATCTTTGATTCCAAAAGTTGTAGTAAGTGTTTAATAACATTACTCAACTAATGGTGAAGACCAAATAGGTCTAGGGTCAAAATTTATAAAAATGCCATAGGGCATATGTGAGGGTTTTTAGGATTTTCCATTAAATGGAATTTCTTCCTCTTTGATTTCTTTGGTTGGTGATCTTCATATGATCACACTAGGGTTTTAGAGCATATCAAATACAAGTAATAACAATCATCATGGCATATCACTCAAATGCACAAGTCCTATGCATGGTACTATATGCAAAAAGAAAAGTTTTTGTTGGTTTGAAATTTTGCTTTCTGGAATTCTCTAACTTTCTTTTTATTGAAATTTGGGGTGTTACAAACCCTTCCCCCTTACAAACGATCTCGTCCCGAGATCGAAAAGAAAGTTAGGTACTAAAGAGATCTGGGTACTCCTTCTTCATTAAGTCTTCGCGTTCCCATGTGGCTTCATCCTCGGTATGATTGCTCCATTGGATTTTCAGAAACTTGATGCTTCGGGTGCGGGTGGTTCGGTAAGCTTCTTCCAGGGTGCGAATCGGCACTTCGCGGTAAGTCAGATCCTTGTTGATATCTACTGATCGGTGATCGATGTTCTTGAACACTTCGGTCTTCTCCGGGACTTCAAGGCACTTCTGGAGAAGTGAGATGTGAAACACGTCGTGCACAGCCGACATTTCTTCAGGCAACTCCAGTTGATAAGATACTTCACCTCGGCGACTGAGGACTTTGAAAGGTCCGACATAGCGGGGTGCAAGCTTTCCTTTTAGTTGGAACCTTTGCATTCCTTTCAAGGGGGATACATTGAGATAGACGAAGTCTCCGATCTCAAAGGTCATCTCCCGACGTCTCTTGTCGGCGTAGCTCTTCTGCCTGGATTGTGCAGTCTTGAGGTACTCTCGGATCTTGTGGACTTTCTCTTCGGCTTCACGAAGAACATCTGGGCCGAAAACTTGGCTCTCTCCGACTTCTAACCATTTCAGGGGGGTACGACACTTCCTTCCGTACAAGGCTTCAAAGGGGGCCATCTGTAGGCTGGCTTGATAGCTATTGTTGTAAGAGAATTATGCGTAAGGTAGGCAGTCTTCCCACTTGGATCCGTATTCCAGTACGCATGCTCTAAGCATGTCTTCCAGTATCTGGTTTACTCTCTCAGTCTGTCCGTCGGTCTGAGGGTGATAGGCGGTGCTGAAATTTAGGCGGGTGCCTAGTCCTTCATGCACTTTCTGCCAGAACCTTGAGGTGAACTGGGATCCTCTATCTGACACTATCGATTTGGGGGTTCCGTTCAGAGCGACTATTCTGGAGATGTAAACTTCAGCTAGCTTTGGGCCTTGATAGGTGGTTTTGACGGCGATGAAATGGGCGACGTTGGTCAATCTATCGACAACTACCCATATTGAATCATTGCCTTTGCTGGATTTGGGCAGTCCGGTGATAAAGTCCATTCTTACGGAGTCCCATTTCCATTCCGGAATCTGGAGGGGTTGTAACAGTCCGGCGGGTCGTTGATGTTCTGCCTTGACTCTCTGACAGATGTCACACTTAGCGATATAGCTACCGATCTCTCTCTTCATTCCGTGCCACCAAAATTGTTCTTTCAGGTCTTGGTACATCTTGGTACCTCCGGGGTGGATTGAATAAAGGGTGTCATGGGCTTCTTACAGAATGAATTGTTTCAAGTCAGAGTCCGATGGTACGCAGAGACGATCTTTGTACCAAAGAACTCCGGCTTCGTCTACGGTGAATCCGGGGGCTTTTCCTGCAGCTATCTGTTTCTTGATTCCGTCAATGCTAGCGTTGTCTTTCTGGGCTTCCTTGATCTGACCAACCAAGGTGGGTTGCAGTTCTATGCTGGCTAGGAATCCTTCACTAACAAGTTCAAGTCTGAACTGTTCAAACTCTTGGTGCAAGCTGGGCTGTTCGGTTGCGAGCATGGAGTTCAACTGGCACGGCAGTCGACTCAAAGCATCCGCTACCACATTGGCCTTGCCGGGGTGGTAGTGAATCTCCATGTCGTAATCCTTGATCAATTCGATCCATCGGCGTTGTCTCATGTTCAGCTCCTTCTGGGTGAATATGTATTTGAGGCTTTTGTGGTCGGAGTAGATCTCGCATCGATTACCCATGAGGTAATGGCGCCAAACTTTCAGGGCTAAGACCACGGCTGCAAGCTCGAGGTCATGGGTTGGGTAGTTCTGTTCATGTTGCTTGAGTTGTCTTGAAAGGTAGGATACCACCTTGCCTTCTTGCATAAGCACGCATCCAAGTCCAGTCTTGGAGGCGTCGCAATATACGTCAAAGGGCTTTGCGATATCTGGCATGATCAGGATTGGAGCTGTTGTCAATCTACTCTTGAGCTGTTGAAAGCTCTCTTCGCATTTGTCGGTCCACTAAAACTTTCTGTCCTTTTTCAGCAGTTGGGTCATTGGTCGAGCGATGCTCGATAAACCTTCTACAAATCTGCGGTAGTATCCGGCTAATCCAAGAAAAGCGCGGACCTCGGTTTGTGTGGTTGGGGCTTGCCATTCCATAACAGTTTTGATTTTGGCGGGATCTATGGCAATTCCTCCTGCAGACAAGATGTGTCCGAGGAATCCAACTTCTTCCAGCCAAAACTCACACTTGCTGAACTTGGCATATAACTTGTGCTGTCTAAGGGTTTCTAGGACAATCTCCAAATGCTGTTCATGTTCCTCTTCGGACTTGGAGTAGACGAGGATGTCATCGATGAAAACAACGACAAACTTGTCCAAAAAGTTCATGAAGATCTTATTCATGAGAATCATGAAATAAGCGGGGGCATTGGTCAGTCCAAACGACATGACGTTGTACTCATACAACCCATATCTGGTGGTAAAGGCAGTTTTTGGAATGTCGGTGGCTCGGATCTTCAGTTGGTGGTATCCAGTTCTAAGATCAATCTTGGAGAAAACTCGGGATCCTGTGAGTTGGTCAAACAAATCTTCGATCTTGGGTAAGGGGTATTTGGTTTTGATGGTGACATCGTTAAGCTTACGATAGTCCGTGCATAAACGATTTGCACCATCCTTCTTGTCGACAAACAAGACGGGGAATCTCCAGGGGGATGCACTTGGTCTAATCAAACCTTTGGCTAACATGTCATCTATTTGCTTTTTCAGCTCCACAAGCTCGGTTGCGTTCATGCTGTAGGCTCTCTGGGCGATGGGTCCAGTTCCGGGAATTAACTCGATGATAAACTCGATATCCCGATCCGGGGGCATACCGGGTAGATCATCCGGAAACACATCAGGGTAGCAACAAACAACCCTGATTTGATCCAGAGTTGGCTTGGATACACTTTGGTTGCAGGTAAATTTTATGGGTAGTTTTTTAGAGATGTGCTCAACTACGATACCGGTGCTGCTAGTCATGGTTATGGCTTTCTTGGCGCAGTCTATCAATCCATTGTGTTTTGACATCCAGTCCATTCCTAGGACAACTTCCAAACCTTTGGTTCCAAGTATGATTAGATTTGCAAAGAAATCTACATCATGGATTTTGATTGGCACATTTTTGCAAAATTTTCTGGCTTTGGTGGTTGATCCGGGGATTTGAACTATCATAACATGCTTCAAGCTGAGGGGTTGAATTTTACTTGTTGATGCAAAGTCTTCCGTGACAAAGGAATGAGATGCTCCGGAATCAAACAACACTCTGGCAGGGATGTGGTTGACAGAAAACATACCCAGTGCAACATCTGGTGCTTCCTGGGCTTCTTCGGCGTTCATGTGGTAGAGGCGGCCGTTGCGGTTGTTGGGGTTGTTGGGGGCAAACTTCTTGCCGGTGGAGACACGGCGTTGCTGCTGAGCAGGTGCAGCGGTGTTGCCAGCGAGCTTGGCAAGACGCTTGGGACACTCGTTGGAGTAGTGCCCCACTACACCACACTCATAACAAGTGATAGTGGTCTTGTCCTGCTTGTTTGCAACGGGAACGGCATTGCTTCCGGTTCTGGGAGCGGTGTTGGTGTTGGTGTTGTTGTTGTTAGGGGCTCGGGGTGGAGCGCGGTTGTAGTTGTTGTTGTTGTTGTAGCCTCCTGGCTTGGAGTTTCCTCCACTCCGGTTCTGATAACCGGGGCGAGAGTTCTGCATCTGTGGCTTGTTGTTTCTCGGAGTGAAACCTCCGCTTGAGCTAGGGCGAAACTTTTGGGGGTGGCTTGATCCACTCTGATTCGCCATGCGGCGCTTGCGGTTTTCATTGGCTTGGTTTAACTTGCCCTCCATCTGGATGGCGGAGTCAACAAGGGCTTCGAGGTCGGCGAAGGGGATGTTGACGAGGACAGTCTGCATCTCATCATGCAGTCCGTTCAGGAATCTCTCCTTCCTCTTCTCAACAGTGTCAATCTCATCAGGGGCATACCTCGACAGTGTGAGAAACTTGTCGCGGTATTCAACCACCGTCATGCGACCTTGTTTCAGCTCACGGAATTCATCCCTCATCTTCTTGATAAGACCCGGGGGTACATGGTACTTGCTGAACTTGAGTTTGAAATCCTCCCAAGTCATGAATTGACCTCCGTTCATGGCACGGGTGCTTGTCCACCACGCGCGGGCTGGTCCAGCGAGATAGTGAGTGGCGAACAAAACCTTCTCGTTGGCTTCCACTCCGGCTACCTCCAGATTGTTCTCCATAGTCTGGAGCCAATCGTCGGCGTCGAGGGGCTCCTCGGTCTTGCTAAATACCGGAGGGTTGGTGTTTTGGAAGTTCTTGAGCTTGGATCCGGGGTGGTCATGATTTCCATGGCCTTGGTTGGCGATGTTCTGCAAGGCGGTGAGGTTGGCTTGGCGTTCGGCTCTCTCGGTTTCCCGGTCTGCAAGCATGGTTTGCAGCAGTTGCAGCATCACGTCATTGGTGCGATTGGGAGGGGCCATCTGAAGATATAGAAGATCATGAGATAAGAGGGAACATTCTATGGTTCATTTTGGTTAAGTTTGAAAAACCTTTGAAAAACTTGTAATGTTTTCATGACAAACATAACATTCATTCATTCATGCAACACATATTACAAACTACACACATACTCCAATGGTTTTAAGAACCATTCTCATGCTACGATACAAGGGACGGGATACAACTCACACCTACTATAAGTGGAACTAGTGCAACTACTCCTCATCATCGACATCGATCGGGACGTAGTCGTCGGGTCCTGCCTCTAGGAACTCGTAGTCCTCCTCCTCGGTGTTCTCGTCCTCCTCAAAGTCGTTGTCATCGCTCAGGAAGGCGTCTCCTCCCTGAATGTCGATGCCTCCATCGTCATCCTCCAGCTGGCGAATCTGATCCTCCTGGGCCTTGACAGTGGCCTCAAGTGACGCGATCCGGGCGCGAATGCGATGAATCGTAGCGTCCTTCTTGGCACGCTGCTGGCGAAGGCTCTTGCGGTCGTTGTTGAGTAGCTTGATCGCCTCACCCTGCTCGGTGATGTGAGCATGGGTCTGGTTCGCGTAAGCGCGGGAGGCGTCGAGGTCCTTCTGAGTCTGGTAGAGCATGAAGTCCAGGTGCTCAGCATGGTGCCTCAACTCCGGGTGCGGCTGCAGCTCCATGGGCACTCCCGCAGCATCACGCCTCACAAGGTGGGTGTAGCGAGAGGCGAGGATGCGCACCACGTTCTGTCCACAGAGGCGCGCAAGTGCCTCCTGAAGGCCACGTGCGAGTCCGTCGAGCCAGTTGCTCTCACGGAAGGAGAAGAGGATCCTCTCCGAAGTGGGAGGCTCCATCTTGCCCCTCAAGTCGGCAGTGATCACCCACTACAACTCTCCTCCGGGCGTGTCATCCAGCTGAACCCCGTGAAACTCGGGGTGTGGGCGCCCAAGGAAGTCAGAGACGGCGTTGAGGTCGTGCTCGAAGATCAAGCTCCCTCCATTCCCAAGCTGGTAAAACTTGGTGTTGATGGGTTCATTCGGCTCCATCTGAAAGAGAATTGGATGAGTAAGTTAGAGAGTGCAAAGTGTGGCAAAATTTTAAGTTGATTCAAATAAGATAGAACATGATTCATCAAATTTTGGCAAAGTCTCAAAGACAAGAGTGTAGTAAATTTTCACAAATAGTTTCTTTCATTTGATTTCAAAGTTAAGGTTTTCAGAACGCCCATTCTAACTAAGGTCTTCTAAGGTCAAACAATGGCTCTGATACCAACTTGTCAACACCCGGATTTTTAAGTCCGAATGCCTATTATGTCATACATCGCAATCCCAGGAATATTGTTGTTGTGAGGCATAATAGTTAAGTATCACAGTCATCATTCATTACAAACCATAAGTCTTACAAATTGGAATCACATGATCCATATTACACGAATAGTTGATCTATTGATCAACGAACAAACACAAGTTCATAGTTCAACATAGCGGAAGCATAAGATACAAGGACTCTCTAGTCCACAGGCCAACGCTTGACGTCGGAAGGCGCTTAGTTGTCGTAGGCGTCCTGCTGGTCATCTCCTTAGTCATCTTCATACTCTGGCCATTTGAATAGCCAGGG
The DNA here is from genome assembly GCF_019359855.2 of Lolium perenne. Lineage (NCBI taxonomy): Eukaryota > Viridiplantae > Streptophyta > Magnoliopsida > Poales > Poaceae > Lolium > Lolium perenne. The sequence continues at coordinate 302,500,916 of NC_067250.2, read as the reverse complement.
ACAAAGCCGTGAGTACGTTGAGTACTCGCAAACTAATACTAATGTAAGTGCTAGACATTCTAGTATGGTTTGCTAAGCTCTAGTTTCTTTGCATAAAGCCAGTTTTAGTTCACAAAGTTTGAGAAAAGCTTGTTCAAGTGCTAACTAACTCAAGTGGGAACATTAGTGTCATTCCCACCATTCAAGTGGTGATTTCAATTCAATCCACCACAAGTCATTTCACCATCATCTTTCAACATCATTTTCAAAGATATGACATCGGAAACTGTATGGCCTTTCCAACCGTCCGTAACCGTGGACACGGCTATTCGAATAGGTTTACACTCTGCAGAGGTTGCACACTTGTGCCACAACATTTGATTTCATCCGTCGGGATTACCCCGAATCATCGTAACACAGTACGCGGATCATCAGCCATAACCTTTCATTTACATACCCTAGTATGAGCACCTCTCCCCATGAGCTTGGCCTCCCAGTGAAGACAGACAATCCATAGGCAGCTTTCGGCATATCTCATCATATCCCTGGGAACTGCACAGGGCTTGGGCCGGACATTCACCTCTTTTCACGTCATATCTCATCATTCCTTCTGTTGTAGAGGCAGCTTTCGGCATAACCCCGATGACGCTTGTTTAGAGGGAACCCATACTAAGACGCATAAACTTCCAGTTAAGCCCTACCCATAATCAGGTATTGTGGGGGTACTTAATAATTGGAAAGGTATCGCATTCAAACCAACACCATTGTTTTATCAAAAATCACCATCTTCTCTTGTTCACATTCACCTTCATAAATCATTCAATGGAATGCATCTTCATTCCAAGGTTTCAAATCCATTTCAAAATCACATTGTTCCCATCTAGAGTAGTCAAGTTTTATTTCATTAGCACTAGCTCTAAATCATGAGGGGTGCTATCTTGCTTTGCTTGGAAGAGACTAACTCACTACTCTAGTATCCAACTTGTGCTTTGACCAAAGTTAACTATAAAAGTAACTCATTTAGAAAACAAGTAAAAACTTGTAATGTAAAAACTTGGGATAGGTTCATATAAGAAAAGATAAGAATCATGGTGCCTTGCCCCAAGGGGCTTTGCACTTTGCAAGAATATTAGCTTGCCTTGGTAGTTCTCAAATTGTTCCTCCTCCTCCTCTTGGTAGCAACCTTCTTCTTCGGCGTACTCTCCGGTGCTACCGTCTAAATTTGAATACGAGTATAATTACAAACTAATTCAATGGCTATTCCATACATCACATATAACACACAAACTACTCTATGCACACAAATAAATTAACTAGAGTGCATGCGTGTGGGGTTTAAATAGAATTCACTTCTTTGTATTTTATATGTAAAAGATAGTTTCCATAGGGTTCTTGAGAAATAATTTCCTCTTATTGAAATCTTCTTAAGATTTAATTTCTCAAACAATCATGTATAAACTTATATTGACCTAAGTCAAATGTTCATCATCATCATTTGAGAAAATGATTTAAATGAGGTAGACCACCTCATACTATTTAGATAACTCATATTTGATTTAAATCTCAAGTAATTCATATAAGAGAGTTTGGAACCAAGGGTCCAAACATCCCATGAATTCATGTGAGACAAGTTTAAATGAAGTGTAAGACTCCACATAATTTACTTTAATAGTTTTGGACAATATCAACTAGTTAAACTAGTCAAATGATCCATTAATTAAACTAGGGCATGATTATGCAAAGTGACCACACCATTTTATTGCATAAACAATTAGTGTAAGTCAATTGTGAGCTATTAGAGTTGGAATTAACTTAATATCTATTTCGGTTGATTTTTAAGAATTATTTGAATAGGGAAAAGTCTCTGTCTTGTTATTTTTATCACATTTATTCTACAAGGAATCTGGCCATGGGGCCAGTGGCATGTTGTAGAGAATTTCAGTAGCTCTCCAACAACATAAAATTCACTAAATTTGGTTTAGCCAAATTGGAATTATTTAAATTCAAAGTTTGTGCTGTAAGGAAATTGTTTGGGAATTATTTGAATCCATTTTGAATTAAAAGGCCGGCGGGAAAGCTAAATGGGCTCAAGGATTTAAAAACGGCCCAAGGCCAGCCCAGCCACGGTCCAGTGCCGCGCGGGCTGCCTGACAGCGGGTCCCGCATGTCAGCGTCTTTTAAACGCCGAAGCGGTACCGATCAATGGGAGGCGTCGGATTAGAAGGGGATCGGAGGGCCGTGGTTCATCGTCGTCTCCGACGAGAACCCGACGGTGCAGCGGCGGCAGTAGGGGGTGGGAGAGCTTACGGCGGCTCCAGCAAGGGATGGCAATATGCTCGAGGTAGATGTGGACGACGGCGGTTCTCCTGGTACCGGCGGCGGAGCTCGAGGTGGTCTGGTTCGCCGCCGATTTCTGCAGGGCTTCCGCGGCGGCGATCTTGCAATTGGTCCTCCTCCGGCGTGAATCAGATGAACGGTGGGGTGGTTGAGTGGTTGTGAGAGGTGGGGAGTGAGCTGGTGTGGCTGGATCGACGAAGGGAGTGCTCTATTTATAGCAACGCGAGGGTGCTGCGGGGCAGGGAAGAAGTCGACACGCGCGCGGCGTCTCCGGCGTGCTGTCGAGCTAGGCGGTGATGCTATCGGGTTCTCCTCGTCCAGGCGAAGCTAGAGGTGGTGTTGGCACGGTCGGGCGGCGTGGTATGGCGTGGGATTGTGTCCGTGTCTGCCGCGCCCGCGGCGGACCAGGGTTGGCTTCTCCGGCGACGGCGGGTGCGGGTCGTGGTCGAGGGCGTGTCCAACGGCGTCGCGGTGTCACGGTGAGGCTCAAGGTGCTCGCAGGGGGTCCAGGGGCTGCGTGAGTGCGTGGGACGGCGCGTGTGCTGAGCGTGTCCACGCCTGACACGAGCGGCATACTGGCGGTCCTGGGCGTGTGCTGGGCGCGCGCGTTCCGGGCGTTGTCGTCGTCCTCGTCGACCAGGGTGGTGCTAGGCAGCGCTAGGGTGGCGTGCTGGTGTGGTTTGGCAAGGTGGCCACGGCCAGGGACGAAGGAGAAGAGGGGGAGCTCGACGTGTGTGGCATGGCCGGCATGGCCATGCCCTAGCTTGCTCTCTCTCTCTCCCTAGGGTTTCTATGCAGCATTGAGGGTTAGAGGGGACCAGGGGACCAGGTAGAATAGCTTTGGTTTAGATTAGAGTAGTTTAGGTGGCATAGAACACTATTTGCAATAGTGGCAAATAGGGCCATAATTTGGAAATTACAAATTTGTCTAAATTTGAAATAATTCAAAAGGTGAAACCTTTTGAAAAGTGAGTGTTGATATAAGTTGTATTTGACCAGAGGTGATTTGAGGTGGTGGTGGAATTTTTAGAATTCAAACATTTGCAAAATTGGCTAAGTGGGGAATGTTGCATATGCTAAAAAGTTGGAACTTTGGTTGAGCATAGCTCATGATCAAAGATGAATTTGGCATGATGATCTTCACCAAAGTTGTTCACCTTGATGTTGACTTTGAAATGGTGCAAAGAGTTAGCAAGAGTTGGTTTGGGAAAAATGAATGGCAAGGGCTCAAAGTGGTGATCAGACTATAATTGTCAAAATTGACCATTATCATATGTGAGGGGGATTTGTGTTTGAAATCCATTTGAATTGTGAATCTTTGATTCCAAAAGTTGTAGTAAGTGTTTAATAACATTACTCAACTAATGGTGAAGACCAAATAGGTCTAGGGTCAAAATTTATAAAAATGCCATAGGGCATATGTGAGGGTTTTTAGGATTTTCCATTAAATGGAATTTCTTCCTCTTTGATTTCTTTGGTTGGTGATCTTCATATGATCACACTAGGGTTTTAGAGCATATCAAATACAAGTAATAACAATCATCATGGAATATCACTCAAATGCACAAGTCCTATGCATGGTACTATATGCAAAAAGAAAAGTTTTTGTTGGTTTGAAATTTTGCTTTCTGGAATTCTCTAACTTTCTTTTTATTGAAATTTGGGGTGTTACAGAACTTAGGTGTGGTGGATTTGGTTCGTGTGATCACTAAGAGAATGCAGGGGATATTGTTTTGAGTGGGAGTTCACCTAGATTTTCAATTGTGTTGAATTAAAATTTGAACTCAATTTGTCATAAACTTAGTCTAAACTTTTGCAAATATATGTTGTAGAGATGGCGTCCCCAATCAATTTTAACCAGTTCCTAGAGAAAGAAATGCTTAAGAGCAACGGTAGCAACTTCACCGACTGGTTCCGTCATGTGAGGATCTTCCTCTCTGGCGGAAATCTGCAATTTGTGCTTGATGCACCGCTAGGTGACCCTCCTGCGGAAACTGAAACCGATGAAGTAAAGAATGTTTACGCGACTCGGAAAACTCGGTACTCTCAAGTTTAGTGTGCCCTCCTGTGCAGTCTGGAAGCCGATCTTCAAAAACGTTTTGAGCACCACGATCCTCATGAGTTGGTCAATGAGCTGAAAGCTATATTTGAAACTCATGCGGCCGTGGAATGCTATGAAGCATCGAAACACTTCTTCAGCTGCATGATGCAAGAAGGCAGCTCCGTTAGTGAGCACATGCTCGCCATGACCGGGAATGCGAAGAAACTCAGTGACTTGGGAATAGTGATTCCTAACAGACTGGGGATTAATCGTGTCCTTCAATCACTGCCACCAAGTTACAAGAACTTTGTGATGAACTACAATATGCAGAACATGAACAAAGAGTTACCTGAACTCTTTGGCATGCTAAAAGCTGCTGAGATTGAGATCAAGAAAGAGCACCAAGTGTTGATGGTCAACAATACCACCAGTTTCAAGAAACATGGCAAGTCTAAGGGAAAATTCAAGAAGGGTGGCAAGAAAGCTGCCACGCCTCCTATGAAACCTAAGAACGGCCCTAAGCCTGATGCTGAGTGCTATTACTGCAAGGAAAAGGGACACTGGAAGCGTAATTGCTCCAAGTATCTGGCTGATCTGAAGAGCGGCCTTGTCAAGAAGAAGAAAGAAGGTATATCTAATATACATGTTATAGATGTTTATCTCACTGGTTCTCGTTCTAGTACCTGGGTATTTGATACTGGTTCGGTTGCTCATATTTGTAACTCGAAACAGGAACTAAGGAATAAACGAAGACTACTGAAAGATGAAGTGACGATGCGCGTTGGAAACGGATCCAAAGTCGATGTGATCGCTATCGGCACACTTCCTCTACATCTACCTTCGGGATTAGTTTTAAGCCTAAATAATTTTTATTTTGTACCCGCGTTGAGCATGAACATTATATCTGGATCTTGTTTAATGCAAGACGGTTATTCATTCAAGTCTGAGAATAATGGTTGTTCTATTTTTATGAATAATATCTTTTATGGTCAAGCACCTGAAAAGAATGGCTTATTTCTGTTAGATCTCGATAGTAGTGATACGCATATACATAACATTGATGCTAGGCGAATTAAATTGAATGATAATTCTACTTATATGTGGCACTGTCGTCTTGGTCATATTGGAGTGAAACACATGAAGAAACTCCATACCGATGGATTACTTGAATCACTTGACTTTGAGTCACTTGATAGATGCGAAGCATGTCTAATGGGAAAAATGACTAAGACTCCATTTTCTGGTATGATGGAGCGAGCTACTGACTTATTGGAAATCATACATACCGATGTGTGCGGACCAATGAGTGTAGCATCGCGCGGTGGTTATCGTTATGTTCTAACCTTCATAGATGATTGATACGTCTCCGATGTATCGATAATTTCTTATGTTCCATGCCACATTATTGATGATATCTACATGTTTTATGCACACTTTATGTCATATTTATGCATTTTCCGGAACTAACCTATTAACAAGATGCCGAAGAGCCAGTTGCTGTTTTCTGCTGTTTTTTGGTTTCAGAAATCCTAGTAAGGAAATATTCTCGGAATTGGACGAAATCAACGCCCAGGGGCCTATTTTGCCACGAAGCTTCCAGAAGACCGAAGAGTCAACGAAGTGGGGCCACGAGGCAGCCAGAGGCTAGGGCGGCGCGGCCCATCCCTTGGCCGCGCCGACCTGTCTCCTGGGCCCCTCGTGACGCCCCTTGACCTGCCCTTCCGCCTACAAATAGCCTTCGTCGCGAAACCCCCAGTACCGAGAGCCACGATACGGAAAACCTTCCAGAGACGCCGCCGCCAATCCCATCTCGGGGGATTCAGGAGATCGCCTCCGGCACCCTGCCGGAGAGGGGAATCATCTCCCGGAGGACTCTACACCGCCATGGTCGCCTCCGGAGTGATGTGTGAGTAGTCTACCCCTCGACTATGGGTCCATAGCAGTACCTAGATGGCTGTCTTCTCCTCATTGTGCTTAATTGTCAGGTCTTGTGAGCTGCCGAACATGATCAAGATCATCTATCTGTAATGCTATATGTTGTGTTTGTTGGGATCCGATGAATAGAGAATACTATGTTATGTTGATTATCAATTTATATCTATGTGTTGTTTATGATCTTGCATGCTCTCCGTTATTAGTAGAGGCTCTGGCCAAGTTTTTGCTAGTAACTCCAAGAGGGGGTATTTATGCTCGATAGTGGGTTCATGTCTCCGTGAATCTGGGGGAGTGACAGAAACCTCTAAGGTTATGGATGTGCTGTTGCCACTAGGGATAAAACATAGATGCTATGTCCGAGGATGTAGTTATTGATTACATTACGCGCAATACTTAATGCAATTGTCTGTTGTTAGCAACTTAATACTGGAAGGGGTTCGGATGATAACCTGAAGGTGGACTTTTTAGGCATAGATGCATGCTGGATAGCGGTCTATGTACTTTGTCGTAATGCCCAATTAAATCTCACTATACTCATCATAATATGTATGTGCATGGTCATGCCCTCTTTATTTGTCAATTGCCCAACTGTAATTTGTTCACCCAACATGCTATTTATCTTATGGGAGAGACACCTCTAGTGAACTGTGGACCCCGGTCCAATTCTCTATACTGAAATACAATCTACTGCAATACTCGTTCTACTGTTCTCTGCAAACAATCATCATTCACACTATACATCTAATCCTTTGTTACAGCAAGCCGGTGAGATTGACAACCTCGCTGTTTTGTTGGGGCAAAGTACTTTGGTTGTGTTGTGCAGGTTCCACGTTGGCGCCGGAATCCCTGGTGTTGCGCCGCACTACATCTCGCCGCCATCAACCTTCAACGTGCTTCTTGACTCCTACTGGTTCGATAAACCTTGGTTTCTACCTGAGGGAAACTTACTGCTTTACGCATCACACCTTCCACTTGGGGTTCCCAACGGTCGCGTGCTGTACGCGTGTCAAGCTAAATTTCTGGCGCCGTTGCCGGGGAGATCAAGACACGCTGCAAGGGGAGTTTCCACAATCCAATCTCTTTACTTTGTTTTTGTCTTGCTTTATTTTATTAACTACTTTGTTTGCTGCACTAAATCAAAATACAAAAAAAATTAGTTGCTAGTTTTACTTTACCTAATTATCTTGTTTGCACTCTATATCAAAAACACAAAAAAATTAGTTACTAGCATTTACTTTATCTAGTTTGCTTTATTTACGACTGCTAAAATGGGTACTCCTGAAAATACTAAGTTGTGTGACTTCACAACCACAAATAATAATGATTTCTTATGCACACCTATTGCTCCACCTGCTACTGCAGCAGAATTCTTTGAAATTAAACCTGCTTTACTAAATCTTGTTATGCGAGAGCAATTTTCTAGTGTTAGTTCTGATGATGCTGCTGCCCATCTCAATAATTTTGTTGAATTGTGTGAAATGCAAAAGTATAAAGATGTAGATGGTGACATTATAAAATTAAAATTGTTCCCTTTCTCATTAAGAGGAAGAGCTAAAGATTGGTTGCTATCTCTGCCTAAGAATAGTATTGATTCATGGACTAAATGCAAGGATGCTTTTATTGGTAGATATTATCCCCCTGCTAAAATTATATCTTTGAGGAGTAGCATAATGAATTTTAAACAATTGGATACTGAGCATGTTGCACAAGCATGGGAAAGAATGAAATCTTTGGTTAAAAATTGCCCAACCCATGGACTGACTACTTGGATGATCATTCAAACCTTTTATGCAGGACTGAATTTTTCTTCGAGGAACCTATTGGATTCAGCTGCTGGAGGTACCTTTATGTCCATCACTCTTGGTGAAGCAACAAAGCTTCTTGATAATATGATGATCAATTACTCTGAATGGCACACGGAAAGAGCTCAGCAAGGTAAGAAGGTAAATTCTGTCGAAGAAACCTCTTCCTTGAGTGATAAGATTGATGCTATTATGTCTATGCTTGTGAATGATAGGACTAATGTTGATCCTAATAATGTTCCGTTAGCTTCATTGGTTGCTCAAGAAGAGCATGTTGATGTAAACTTCATTAAAAATAATAATTTCAACAACAATGCTTACCGGAACAATTCTAGTAACAACTATAGGCCATATCCTTATAATAATGTCAACGGCTATGGTAATTCTTATGGGAATTCTTACAACAATAATAGGAACACACCCCCTGGACTTGAAGCCATTTTTAAAGAATTTATTAGTACACAAACTGCTTTTAACAAATCTGTTGAAGAAAAACTTGGGAAAATTGATATACTTGCTTCTAAAGTCGATAGTCTTGCTGCTGATGTTGATCTTTTGAAATCGAAAGTTATGCCTCATGAAAATCATAATAATAAAATTGTTACTACGGCAAATGCCATCCAAGTTAGAATTAATGAGAATATAAGATTGATGGCCGAATTGCGTGCTAGGTGGGAAAGAGAAGAAAATGAAAAAGAAGATAATATAGCTAAAGTTTGGACTATTACCACCACTAGTAATGCTAATGCTACACATGTTGCTGCACCTCCTACTATTAATAATAAAAGAATTGGTGTTAGCAAGGTTTCCACTTCTAATGCAAAGCGCGAAAAACTGCCTGAAACTGCTAAAACTGCTGAAATTGCTTGTGATAAAACTGCTGAAATTTTTTCCAACATTGGGGATGATGATCCCATTGCTTTAGATTATAAGGGTTTAAATTTTGATGATTGCCACATCTCTGAAGTTATAAAGTTCTTACAAAAACTTGCTAAGAGTCCTAATGCTAGTGCTATAAATTTGGCTTTCACGAAACATATTACAAATGCTCTCATAAAAGCTAGAGAAGAGAAACTAGAGCGCGAAGCTTCTATTCCTAGAAAGCTAGAGGATGGTTGGGAGCCCATCATTAAGATGAAGGTCAATGACTTTGATTGTAATGCTTTATGTGATCTTGGTGCAAGTATTTCTGTTATGCCTAAGAAAATTTATAATATGCTTGACTTGCCACCGCTGAAAAATTGTTATTTGGATGTTAATCTTGCTGATCATTCTACAAAGAAACTTTTGGGGAAAGTTGATAATGTTCGCATTACCGTTAACAATAACCTTGTCCCCGTTGATTTTGTTGTCTTGGATATTGAATGCAATGCATCTTGTCCCATTATATTGGGAAGACCTTTTCTTCGAACTGTTGGTGCTATCATTGATATGAAGGAAGGTAATATTAAATATCAATTTCCTCTCAAGAAAGGTATGGAACACTTCCCTAGAAAGAGAATGAAGTTACCTTTTGATTCTTTTATTAGAACAAATTATGATGTTGACACTTCGTCTCTTGATAATACTTGATACACACTTTCTGCGCCTAGCTGAAAGGCGTTAAAGAAAAGCGCTTATGGGAGACAACCCATGTTTTTACTACAGTATTTTATTTTATATTTGTGTCTGGAAATTGTTTACTACTTTAGCAACCTCTCCTTATCTTAGTTTAGTGTTTTGTTGTGCCAAGTAAAGTCGTTGATAGTAAGGTTCATACTAGATTTGAATTACTGCGCAGAAACAGATTTCTTTGCTGTCACGAATCTGGGCAAAATTCTCTGTAGGTAACTCAGAAAATTATGCCAATTTACGTGAGTGATCCGCAGATATGTACGCAACTTTCATTCAATTTTAGCATTTTCATTTGAGCAGGTCTGGTGCCTCAATAAAATTCGTCTTTACGAACTGTTCTGTTTTGACAGATTCTGCCTTTTATTTTGCATTGCCTGTTTTGATATGTTCGATGGATATTTCGCTTCCATTGACTTTCAGTAGCTTTGTGCAATGTCCAGAAGTGTTAAGAATGATTATGTCACCTCTGAACATGTATATTTTGATTGTGCACTAACCCTCTAATGAGTTGTTTTGAGTTTGGTGTGGAGGAAGTTTTCAAGGATCAAGAGAGGGAGATGATACAACATGATCAAGGAGAGTGAAAGCTCTAAGCTTGGGGATGCACCGGTGGTTCACCCCTGCATATATCAAGAAGACTCAAGCATCTAAGCTTGGGGATTCCCAAGGCATCCCCTTCTTCATCGACAACATTATCAGGTTCCTCCCCTGAAACTATATTTTTATTCCGTCACATCTTATGTGCTTTGCTTGGAGCGTCGGTTTGTTTTTGTTTATGTTTTGTTTGAATAAAATGGATCCTAGCATTCTTTGTGTGGGAGAGAGACACGCTCCGCTGTTGCATATGGACAAATATGTCCTTAGGCTTTACTCATAATATTCATGGCTAAGTTTCTTCTTCGTTAAATTGTTATATGGTTGGAATTGGAAAATGATACATGTAGTAATTGCTAAAATGTCTTGGATAATGTGATACTTGGCAATTGTTGTGCTCATGTTTAAGCTCTTGCATCATATACTTTTCACTTATTAATGAAGAAATACATAGAGCTTGTTAAAATTTGGTCTCTCTAAAGTCTAGATAATTTCTAGTATTGAGTTTGAACAACAAGGAAGACGGTGTAGAGTCTTATAATGTTTACAATATGTCTTTTATGTGAGTTTTGCTGCACCGCTTCATCCTTGTGTTTGTTTCAAATAGCCTTGTTAGCCTAAACCTTGTATCGAGAGGGAATACTTCTTATGCATCCAAATACTTGAGCCAACCACTATGCCATTTGTGTCCACCATACCTACCTACTACATGGTATTTCTCCGCCATTCCAAAGTAAATTGCTTGAGTGCTACCTTTAAAATTTCTATTCTTTACCTTTGCAATATATAGCTCATGGGACAAATAGCCTAAAAACTATTGTGGTATTGAATATGTACTTATGCACTTTATCTCTTATTAAGTTGCTTGTTGTGTGATAACCATGTTCCTGGGGACGCCATCAACTACTCTTTGTTGAATATCATGTGAGTTGCTATGCATGTCCGTCTTGTCTGAAGTAAGGGAGATTTACCACCTTTAATGGTTAGAGCGTGCATGTTGTTAGAGAAGAACATTGGGCCGCTAACTAAAGCCATGAATCATGGTGGAAGTTTCAGTTTTGGACATATATCCTCAATCTCATATGAGAAAATTAATTGTTGCTACATGCTTATGCATAAAAGAGGAGTCCATTATCTGTTGTCTATGTTGTCCCGGTATGGATGTCTAAGTTGAGAATAATCAAAAGCGAGAAATCCAATGCAAGCTTTCTCCTTAGACCTTTGTACAGGCGGCATAGAGGTACCCCTTTGTGACACTTGGTTGAAACATGTGCATTGCGATAATCCCGGTAATCCAAGCTAATTAGGACAAGGTGCGGGCACTATTAGTATACTATGCATGAGGTTTGCAACTTGTAAGATATAATTTACATAACACATATGCTTTATTACTACCGTTGACAAAATTGTTTCTCGTTTTCAAAATCAAAGCTCTAGCACAAATATAGCAATCGATGCTTTCCTCTTTGAAGGACCTTTCTTTTACTTTTATTGTTGAGTCAGTTCACCTATTTCTCTCCACCTCAAGAAGCAAACACTTGTGTGAACTGTGCATTGATTCCTACATACTTGCATATTGCACTTGTTATACTACTTTACATTGACAATATCCATGAAATATACATCTTATAAGTTGAAAGCAACCGCTGAAACTTCATCTTCCTTTGTGTTGCTTCAATACCTTTACTTTGATTTATTGCTTTATGGGTTAACTCTTATGCAAGACTTATTGATGCTTGTCTTGAAGTACTATTCATGAAAAGTCTTTGCTATATGATTCACTTGTTTACTCATGTCATTTACATTGTTTTGATCGCTGCATTCATTACATATGCTTACAATAGTATGATCAAGGTTATGATGGCATGTCACTCCAGAAATTATCTTTGTTTATCGTTTACCTGCTCGGGATGAGCAGAAACTAAGCTTGGGGATGCTGATACGTGATACGTCTCCGACGTATCGATAATTTCTTATGTTCCACGCCACATTATTGATGATATCTACATGTTTTATGCATACTTTATGTCATATTTATGCGTTTTCCGGAACTAACCTATTGACGAGATGCCGAAGGGCCAGTTGCTGTTTTCTGCTGTTTTTGGTTTCAGAAATCCTAGTAAGGAAATATTCTCGGAATCGGACGAAATCAACGCCCAGCATCTTAGAATCCCCGGAAGCATCCAGAACACCCGAGAGCCGCCAGAGAGGGGACACAGGCCCCCCAGGGGATAGGCCGGCGCGGCCCAGGGGTGGCCCGCGCCCCCCTGTGGTGACATCGCCTCGTTGACCCTCCGACGCCGCCTCTTCGCCTATTTAAGCCCCCTCGACCTATAACCTCGATACGAAAAAGCCACGGTACGAGAAACCTTCCAGAGCCGCCGCCATCGCGAAGCCAAGATCTGGGGGACAGGACTCTCTGTTCCGGCACGCCGCCGGGACGAGGAAGTGCCCCTGGAAGGCTCCTCCATCGACACCACCGCCATCTCCATCAACGCTGCTGTCTCCCATGAGGAGGGAGTAGTTCTCCATCGAGGCTCGGGGCTGTACCGGTAGCTATGTGGTTAATCTATCTCCTATGTACTTCAATACAATAATCTCATGAGCTGCCTTACATGATTGAGATTCATATGATGATGCTTGTAATCTAGATGTCATTATGCTAGTCAAGTGGATTTTACTTATGTGATCTCCGGATACTCCTTGTCCCACGTGTGTAAAGGTGACAGTGTGTGCACCGTGTGGGTCTCTTAGGCTATATTTCACAGAATACTTATTCACTGTTATGAATGGTATAGTGAAGTGCTTATTTATATCCCTTTATGATTGCAATGTGTTTTGTATCACAATTTATCTGTGTGCTACTCTAGTGATGTTATTAAAGTAGTTTATTCCTCCTGCACGGTGTAATGGTGACAGTGTGTGCATCGTGTAGTACTTGGCGTAGGCTATGATTGTGATCTCTTGTAGATTATGAAGTTAACTATTGCTATGATAGTATTGCTGTGATCTATGCCTCCTTTCGTAGTGTGAAGGTGACAGTGTGCATGCTATGTTAGTACTTGGTTTGGTTATGTTGATCTGTCATGCACTCTAAGGTTATTTAAATATGAACATCGAATATTGTGGAGCTTGTTAACTCCGGCATTGAGGGTTCGTGTAATCCTACACAGTTAGTGGTGTTCATCATCCAGCAAGAGGGTGTAGAGTCTAGCATCTATCTATTTATTCTGTTATGTGATCAATGTTGAGAGTGTCCACTAGTGAAAGTATGATCCCTAGGCCTTGTTCCTAAATACTGCTATCGCTGCTTGTTTACTGTTTTACTGCATCTGTACTGTCCGCAATATTACCACCATCAACCACACGCCAGTCCTGGGCAAAGCACTTTTGTGGTGCCGTTGCTACTGCTCATACTTATTCATACCACCTGTATTTCACTATCTCTTCGCCGAACTAGTGCACCTATTAGGTGTGTTGGGGACACAAGAGACTTCTTGCTTTGTGGTTGCAGGGTTGCATGAGAGGGATATCTTTGACCTCTTCCTCCCTGAGTTCGATAAACCTTGGGTGATCCACTTAAGGGAAACTTGTTGCTGTTCTACAAACCTCTGCTCTTGGAGGCCCAACACTGTCTACAAGAATAGAAGCTCCCGTAGACATCAAGCACTTTCTGGCGCCGTTGCCGGGGAACGAAGGAAAGCTACACCATTTCCTCCCTCGTCAACTACACGCCAGCAGCACTTTTCTGGCGCCGTTGCCGGGGAGGAAAGGTAAAAGGCACTCATACTCCGGTTCCAGGTAACAGTACTTTTCTGGCGCCATTGTGTTTGTGCTCGAAGCTATTTCCTTTAGATCCTGCAATTGCATCTTTTTGTTTCTTGTTTACACTAGTTAGGCATAATGGAAAACAACAAAAATATGAGAGATCTTTATGAACTTTATCTTGAATTAGGACATGATGTGTTTGAAGAGAGAATTAAAAAACCCATGGAACTTTATATGCATGCTAATGGGAATGTTATTAATATGAATGCTTTGAACACTATTGTTGCTAATGCTATGAAAAATTCTAAGCTTGGGGAAGCTGGTTTTGATGAGCATGATCTTTTTAGCCCCCCAAGCATTGAGGAGAAAATTTTCTTTGATGATACTTTGCCTCCTATTTATGATGATTATAATGATAGTAGTCTTTTGTTGCCGCCTGTTATGGAGGATAAATTTGATTATGATTACAATATGCCTCCTATATTTGATGATAGCTACTTTGTTGAATTTGCTCCCACTACAATTAATAAAATTGACTATGCTTATGTGGAGAGTAATAATTTTATGCATGAGACTCATGATAAGAATGCTTTATGTGATAGTTATATTATTGAGTTTGCTCATGATACTACTGGACATTATTATGAGAGAGGAAAATATAGTTGTAGAAATTTTCATGTTACTAAAACACCTCTCTATATGCTGAAATTTTTGAAGCTACACTTGTTTTATCTTTCTATGCTTGTTGCATTATGCTTCTTGAACTTGTTTATTTACAAGATTCCTTTTCATAGGAAGCATGTTAGGCTTAAATTTGTTTCATACTTGCCTCTTGATGCTCTCTTTTGCTTCAAATACTATTTCTTGCGAGTGCATCATTAAAACTGCTAAGCCCATCTTAATGGCTATAAAGAAAGAACTTCTTGGGAGATAACCCATGTGTTTATTTTACCACAGTAATTTGTTTTATATTTGTGTCTTGGAAGTTGTTACTACTGTAGCAACCTCTCCTTATGTTAGTTTTGTGTTTTGTTGTGCCAAGTAAAGTCGTTGATAGTAAGGTTCATACTAGATTTGGATTACTGCGCAGAAACAGATTTCTTTGCTGTCACGAATCTGGGCAAAATTCTCTGTAGGTAACTCAGAAAATTATGCCAATTTACGTGAGTGATCCTCAGATATGTAAGCAACTTTAATTCAATTTGAGCATTTTCATTTGAGCAAGTCTTGTGCCCCTTTAAAATTCGTCTTTACGTACTGTTCTGTTTTGACAGATTCTGCCTTTTATTTCGCATTGCCTCTTTTGCTATGTGGGATGGATTTCTTTGTTCCATTAACTTCCAGTAGCTTTGGGAAATGTCCAGAAGTGTTAAGAATTATTGTGTCACCTCTGAACATTTGAATTTTTATTATGCACTAACCCTCTAATGAGTTTGTTTTGAGTTTGGTGTGGAGGAAGTTTTCAAGGGTCAAGAGAGGAGGATGATACAATGTGATCAAGGAGAGTGAAAAGTCTAAGCTTTGGGAAGCCCCGGTGGTTCATCCCTGCATATTTCAAGAAGACTCAAGCATCTAAGCTTGAGGATGCCAAAGGCATCCCCTTCTTCATCAACAAATTATCAGGTTCCTCCCTTGAAACTATATTTTTATTCGGTCACATCTTATGTGCTTTACTTGGAGCGTCTGTATGTTTTTGTTTTTGTTTTTGTTTGAATAAATGCTTGCATGGGAGAGAGACACGCTCCGCTGGTTCGTATGAACACATGTGTTCTTAGCTTTTAATGTTCATGGCGAAGGTTGAAACTGCTTCGTTAATTGTTGTATGGTTGGAAACGGGAAATGCTACATGTAGTAATTGGTAAAATGTCTTGGATAATGTGATACTTGGCAATTGTTGTGCTCATGTTTAAGCTCTTGCATCATATACTTTGCACCTATTAATGAAGAAATACATAGAGCTTGCTAAAATTTGGTTTGCATAATTGGTCTCTCTAAGGTCTAGATAATTTCTAGTAAAGAGTTTGAACAACAAGGAAGACGGTGTAGAGTCTTATAATGTTTACAATATGTCTTTTATGTGAGTTTTGCTGCACCGCTTCATCCTTGTGTTTGTTTCAAATAGCCTTTCTAGCCTAAACCTTGTATCGAGAGGGAATACTTCTCATGCATCCAAAATCCTTGAACCAACCACTATGCCATTTGTGTCCACCATACCTACCTACTACATGGTATTTCTCCGCCATTCCAAAGTAAATTGCTTATGTGCTACCTTTAAACCTTCAAAATGCTTCTCAATTTGTGTTAATGTTTTATAGCTCATGAGGAAGTATGTGGTGTTTATCTTTCAACCTTGTCATTTACTCTTGACAGACTTTCATAATGGACTAGTGGCACATCCGCTTATCCAATAATTTTGCAAAAAGAGCTGGCAATGGGGTTCCCAGCCCCGATTAATCAAACTTCATTAATAATTCTCTTCACATGTTTTGCTCTGACTCATCAGTAAGCAACTTAATTTTGCAAATAGACACTCCTCCATGGTATGAGATTGATGGTAGGCACCCGAGGATTCGGTTAGCCATGGCTTGTGTAAGCAAAGGTTGGGGGGAGTGTCACCCATAATAAAAACTAAAGTACATGTGTAAACAAAAGAGAAGAGGGATGATCTACCTTGCTGGTAGAGATAACGTCCTTCATGGGAGCCGCTCTTGAAAGTCTGGTTGGCGAGGTAGTTAGAGTACCCATTACCATTCGTTGACAACAACAAACACCTCTCAAAACTTTACTTTTATGCTCTCTATATGATTTCAAAACTTAAAAAGCTCTAGCACATGATTTAATCCCTGCTTCCCTCTGCGAAGGGCCATTCTTTTACTTTTATGTTGAGTCAGTCAAAGGGATTTGCAAGAATAAAGGTTTCATCCAATCACAAAATTTATTATAGTGTTCTTCTTCCTTTGATTTTAGTTTCTTAGCAGGAAAAGGCATTTGCTTTTGCACCCAAGGTTCCCTTTCATTACCATGTTTCTTAGCAATAAAATCTTCTTTAGTATACTTTTTATTTTTTGCATGCTTTTCAGGTTCATCTTCAACCTCTTCTTTATCAGAAGCATCTTTCTTATCATTATCATTATCATTATCATGTTCATTACCACTTTCGGTTTCAGCATCAGGAATAGAAATACTATTAGGATCATTAACAGGTTCAGAGGATTCTACAACATTTTTATGTTCCTTCTTCTTTTTCTTAGAAGGAGCACTAGGTTCAATGCGTTGAGAATCTTGTTCAATTCTTTTGGGATGCCCTTCAGGATATAGAGGATCCTGGGTAGAGACACCACCTCTAGTTGTTACTTCATAAGCATGTTTCTCTTTAGAATTATTTTTTAACAGGTCATTTTGCGCACTTTAGTGAGTTCATCAATTTGAGTTTGAATCATTTGAAAATGTTTAACAAGCGAGTACGTCCGAGTACGGACAAGATACAAATTGGACTAAGAGTCCTCAAGATAACCAGCGGCGTCCATAACCCTGCCCAGGCCAAGCCGGAAGGGTAACCTTGCTAACGTCGTCTTCATCGAACATATCTTCATACCTGCCCGGTTATATCCCGTAGAAGCAGCAATAAGTACGGGTTCGTACTTAACAAGACTTCAAGACGTATAAGCATTCGTCAACCAGTCATCCTTTGTACTTGAGGCACGCAGGGGACTTAGAGGACGCAAGAGGAACGTCATGGACAATATGGTGGGGTTAAGCGGCAGCGCGCAAGCACTAAAAAACCTATAGAGACACTCTACAACATTCGTCTAATCAGAGAAGATGAGAGAGCGCATAAACTAACAGTTCTATACTCTGCAAACATAACACAGCCGATACTTTCCCCCTTCGCCAAGAAGTACTAACAAAGGCACTCACACGGTTGTCAAGTTTTAACCATTTATTATTAGAGTTGTGCTAACTTACTACACAAGTTATTATGATTGAAACAACAGGTGTAAGTTGTCTATGGTCAAGTCATACAGCTCCAAGTCGTCCATAACCGCGGACGCGGCTTATCGATAAGATTGTAACCCTGCAGGGGTGCCCAAATGTGCCCACACGCACGCTCAACCCACTTACGACAGGTGGATATCACGACACGCACTCTCCTTCACTACAACAATGTCCAGGAAGCCACCTAACTAAGTTAAACCCGTTTCGGAGCCCGATCGAAACTCCGACGCGGACCTAGCTGCTGCGAGAACGGCTAAGAGGATCAGAGCCCGCTAGAGGATGACCTCTTAACAATACGTGCCGCACCTACGGACGTGCAAGAGACAACGGGGATACAAGGCACTCACGGCTTCCCCAAAAGTAATATCATATCATCTGACCACAAAGAAACAAGCTTGCACGCCCAGGAGAAACAAAACAAACATCCAAACTAGTTGTGGCCACTGGACAAAGCTGTAGATTTCGGCAGTGGTCGAGGGGAGACCCGGTAAGCATACCCACGTGTGGTTAGAGCGCTCAGTCTCGGAACAGATAACAGGAACTCGGGGTCCTAAGATATTTAGGAAACACAAGTGAGCCGTCACAAAACAAGCAGCTGACCCACCGATGCCTCCGCTAAACAATTATCAACAACTAAAGTAACCATGATTCTTCCCAACATATAACCCGATAAGATAACAATAACGGTAACGAGATAAAACAGCACTAGCATGCAGTACGACTCACAAGGGCAGACTCGATAACCAAACAATAGCCGTAGGAGGTGGTGGTGGCAATATGGGCTGCTTGAGGTAACAAGTGGAAAGGACACGTGACAAGAACGCAACTTAAGGATAGCATGACGGAGAAGGCAAAATAAAATAGATGAGCGACTCCTGCAGGGACAGGAGTATAGGGGAAATGCTTGCCTGTTAAAGCTTGTCGAGGGACATCCGGAGGACTTGGCGTATCTCACCACACCACTTCGAGATCCTATCCGGGAAGAAGCAAATGCTGGAACACACAACGTATGCAAGTCTTACAACTACGAAAGAAGAATCAGCATGATCATGATATGATATGCATGGCATGGCAAACATGATGCGATGCAACTTATCCATATTAAGCGGAATCAGAATCCGGACAAGCAATTATATGGTTCAAGTTATTTTTCTACCGGCAATATTAAATGTTGGTTAGCATGGTATAAGCATGGCATGGGTGCGCTACACAAATTTAAATGGAACCGGGATAAGATAACAATCCCGCACAATTCCATATTTAATTGTTAGGTGTTTCGCTATTTATCCGAACCCACATATGCAATGCGATGCAACATGTATAGATGATGATGAACATGATAAGAGATGCAACAAGATATATAGCACATTTATAAAATAGGATTGGTTTAGGGTCGGGATCTCACGGTATCGGAACAACGATGGTCGCCGGATTCGGGTTCGGAGAGGAAGAAGATGAAGCGAGGTCTCGGACTTTGAATCCGTGAAGGAGAACATGGATTGTCGGTGGCGAACTTGGTTTGGCGCCTTGGGGTTTCGGCTTCCATTGTCGATGGCGAACATGAAATAGACACCGATGGTCTTCGAGCGGCGTTGATGCCGATCTTGGTTGTGTCGGCGTTCGGCGTACTCGGAGAGAATCTTGAAGATTATTTTGCTTCGCGTCGGAGTATCAAACCACCACAGCACCAACAACAGTAACATCACCGGAGTACCAGTTCACCAGAAACATCGCACCACCAACAAAACCATCATACTGAGAGACGCGCAAGAGCTCGGGAACATGCGCGGGAAGAAGCACTCGGGTTGGAGTAGGCCTTGCAGGTGACGAGATGACGAGCTCGAGGACATACGTGCCCGCAGAAAATGAGCCAGCAGGCGCCAACGGAGGTCAACGGGGCGGCCAGGGTGCGTGCGGCGTAACCACGGGCGACTCGAGCGCTGGCTTGCCCGCAGGCTTAGGGTGGAGGCGGAGCAAGGCGCCGGCGACCCAAGGACGGGGCGGCAGAAGGAAGCCGGGGTAGGAGGGTGCGTGCGGCCGGTTCACGGGAAAGGTACGCGGGAGGTGGAGGCGACCCACGACACGGGCGCAGAGCAGGAGGCCGAGGTTGGGGACGACGCCAGCGGTACTTGGCGTCGAGGGCGGGGACGCGAGGACGTGCTGGACGCGGAGAGGATGTGCGCGGAGCAGAGAAGGGCGGCGGGGTCGAGCTCGGAACGGCGGCCTTGGGCGGAGGAGGCCGGGGCGCGGCAAGGTGGAGAGGAGGCGCGCGGCGGCGCTGCGCTCACGCTGATAGAGAGAGGGGAGGTTCGGGTCGAGCGGGTCAGCAGAGGGAGGAGACGCGGCGGCTAGCTGCTGCAGGCGAGCGGGAGGAGCGGCGTCGGGGACGGGTTCGGTGCAGAGAGAGGAAGAGAGTCTCGGTGGTTGGTGGGAGGACCGGAACAGGAAAGAAAAAGAAGGAGGGGGTTTTCTGTAAAGAGGGGGGCCGGCGGCGGGGGGTTAGTAGTGCAAAATGGCCAGGGTGGCCGGTGGGAACCCTAGGGTTTCCTTAGGTGGGCTGGGTGGCTGCCGGCTGGGCCTTGCCAGGCCTGGCCGGTTGGAAGGCTCTCCCCTTTTTTTTGTTTCAAAACTGTTTTCTTTTATTATTTTCCTGTTTTGTTTCAAAGCCATTCTCAAATAGATTTTTTTTATATAGGAAAATAAGGAGAGTAGAATATATTTTAATTAGAGATAGCATAGGGGATTAATTTTAGCAATGAAAATAGGGTTTAATAAAATATAATTTTGGGATGCAAAAATATGCATGATGCCATGATGATGCATAAAAGGAAGGCACAAACAAATCTAATATGGGGTACTACCCGGGGCCGTTACAATCGACACCACTAACAAGGAACCTCGCCCCGAGGTTCCACGTCAAGCCAAGGGGGAGTTGGTTAAACTATCGATTCTTCTTGTACCATGTTGACAAACAGCCGACCTCGAGGTGGAACCTTCTTCTGGCGAAGTGTTGATCTTCTCGACACCACTAACAAGAATTCTTGCTCCATGTAGATCGGCGACACCACTAACAAGAAGTCGTTATTCCGTTGTCGATGATGCGCTTCCATCGGAATCCTTAGAAGATCGGACCTAATAGGATGAAGGTATAGATCGTCCAACCCACGTCGGAACCTAGGACTCAGAGAAATAGATAAGAGAAGATTCAAAACTCGCAAAGGTAAGAGGAGAAAGAATATAGATAAGGAGAAAAACCAGAGCTAATCAGATCTATCCAACGAGTTTTAGAAAAATAGTTTGGACTCTCTAAACTCAACGACCGTTGGCAAAGTTATCCTACAGGCTGGACTAGTGGAGTACCGTCAACCTGAGGCTCTGATACCAACTTGTGACGCCCCGGAACCGGTACCATGAGGATTCCAGCGATCCCGCCGAAATCCGCACGATATCGATTCAGAGACGCCCTCCGACACTACGTGCGCGACGAATCACACACGTGATGCTAGAGGAATTAACATGAGCGGTAACATTACAACAGGATTACAATAGAGCCCACAAGATACATATATACAACAACGACTCCAACGAGTCCAGATACAAATATACAATAAAAAGATCCAAATCATACAGAAGAGCGAGTACGTCCGAGTACGGACAAGATACAAATTGGACTAAGAGTCCTGAAGATAACCAGCGGCGTCCATAACCCTGCCCAGGCCAAGCCGGAAGGGTAACCTTGCTAACGTCGTCTTCATCGAACATATCTTCATACCTGCCCGGTTATATCCCGTAGAAGCAACAATAAGTACGGGTTCGTACTTAACAAGACTTCAAGACGTATAAGCATTCGTCAACCAGTCATCCTTTGTACTTGAGGCACGCAGGGGACTTAGAGGACGCAAGAGGAACGTCATGGACAATATGGTGGGGTTAAGCGGCAGCGCGCAAGCACTAAAAAACCTATAGAGACACTCTACAACATTCGTCTAATCAGAGAAGATTAGAGAGCGCATAAACTAACAGTTCTATACTCTGCAAACATAACACAGCCGATACTTTCCCCCTTCGCCAAGAAGTACTAACAAAGGCACTCACACGGTTGTCAAGTTTTAACCATTTATTATTAGAGTTGTGCTAACTTACTACACAAGTTATTATGATTGAAACAACAGGTGTAAGTTGTCTATGGTCAAGTCATACAGCTCCAAGTCGTCCATAACCGCGGACGCGGCTTATCGATAAGATTGTAACCCTGCAGGGGTGCCCAAATGTGCCCACACGCACGCTCAACCCACTTACGACAGGTGAATATCACGACACGCACTCTCCTTCACTACAACAATGTCCAGGAAGCCACCTAACTAAGTTAAACCCGTTTCGGAGCCCGATCGAAACTCCGACGCGGACCTAGCTGTTGCGAGAACGGCTAAGAGGATCAGAGCCCAGTAGAGGATGACCTCTTAACAATACGTGCCGCACCTACGGACGTGCAAGAGACAACGGGGATACAAGGCACTCACGACTTCCCCAAAAGTAATATCATATCATCTGACCACAAAGAAACAAGCTTGCACGCCCGGGAGAAACAAAACAAACATCCAA
The DNA here is from genome assembly GCF_019359855.2 of Lolium perenne. NCBI lineage: Eukaryota > Viridiplantae > Streptophyta > Magnoliopsida > Poales > Poaceae > Lolium > Lolium perenne. Next base: position 302,478,248 of record NC_067250.2, on the reverse strand, counting down.
ACTAGTTGTGGCCACTGGACAAAGCTTTAGATTCCGGCAGTGGTCGAGGGGAGACCCGGTAAGCATACCCACGTGTGGTTAGAGCGCTCAGTCTCGGAACAGATAACAGGAACTCGGGGTCCTAAGATATTTAGGAAACACAAGTGAGCCGTCACAAAACAAGCAGCTGACCCACCGATGCCTCCGCTAAACAATTATCAACAACTAAAGTAACCATGATTCTTCCCAACATATAACCCGATAAGATAACAATAATGGTAACGAGATAAAACAGCACTAGCATGCAATACGACTCGCAAGGGCAGACTCGATAACCAAACAATAGCCGTAGGAGGTGGTGGTGGCAATATGGGCTGCTTGAGGTAACAAGTGGAAAGGACACGTGACAAGAACGCAACTTAAGGATAGCATGAGGGAGAAGGCAAAATAAAATAGGTGAGCGACTCCTGCAGGGATAGGAGTATAGGGGAAATGCTTGCCTGTTAAAGCTTGTCGAGGAACATCCGGAGGACTTGGCGTATCTCACCACACCACTTCGCGATCCTATCCGGGAAGAAGCAAATGCTGGAACACACAACGTATGCAAGTCTTACAACTACGAAAGAAGAATCAGCATGATCATGATATGATATGCATGGCATGGCAAACATGATGCGATGCAACTTATCCATATTAAGCGGAATCAGAATCCGGACAAGCAATTATATGGTTCAAGTTATTTTTCTACCGGCAATATTAAATGTTGGTTAGCATGGTATAAGCATGGCATGGGTGCGCTACACAAATTTAAATGGAACCGGGATAAGATAACAATCCCGCACAATTCCATATTTAATTGTTAGGTGTTTTGCTATTTATCCGAACCCACATATGCAATGCGATGCAACATGTATAGATGATGATGAACATGATAAGAGATGCAACAAGATATATAGCACAATTATAAAATAGGATTGGTTTAGGGTCGGGATCTCACGGTATCGGAACAATGATGGTCGCCGGATTCGGGTTCGGAGAGGAAGAAGATGAAGCGAGGTCTCGGACTTTGAATCCGTGAAGGAGAACATGGATTGTCGGTGGCGAACTTGGTTTGGCGCCTTGGGGTTTTGGCTTCCATTGTCGATGGCGAACATGAAATAGACACCGATGGTCTTCGAGCGGCGTTGATGCCGATCTTGGTTGCGTCGGCGTTCGGGTACTCGGAGAGAATCTTGAAGATTATTTTGCTTCGCGTCGGAGTATCAAACCACCACAGCACCAACAACAGTAACATCACCGGAGTACCAGTTCACTACAAACATCGCACCACCAACAACACCATCACACTGAGAGACGCGCAGGAGCTCGGGAACATGCGCGGGAAGAAGCACTCGGGTTGGAGTAGGCCTTGCAGGTGACGAGATGACGAGCTCGAGGACATACGTGCCCGCAGAAAACGAACCAGCAGGCGCCAACGGAGGTCAACGGGGCGGCCAGGGTGCGTGCGGCGTAACCACGGGCGACTCGAGCGCTGGCTTGCCCGCAGGCTCAGGGTCGAGGCGGAGCAAGGCGCCGGCGACCCAAGGCCTTGGGCGGAGGAGGCCGGGGCGCGGCAAGGTGGAGAGGAGGCGCGCGGCGGCGCTGCGCTCACGCTGATAGAGAGAGGGGAGGTTCGGGTCGAGCGGGTCAGCAGAGGGAGGAGACGCGGCGGCCAGCTGCTGCAGGCGAGCGGGAGGAGCGGCGTCGGGGATGGGTTCGGTGCAGAGAGAGGAAGAGAGTCTGGGTGGTTGGTGGGAGGACCGGAACAGGAAAGAAAAAGAAGGAGGGGGTTTTCTGTAAAGAGGGGGGCCGGCGGCGGGGGGTTAGTAGTGCAAAATATAATTTTAATTAGAGATAGAAGAGGGGATTAATTTTAGCAATAAAAATAGGGTTTAATAAAATATAATTTTGGGATGCAAAAAATATGCATGATGCATAAAAGGAAGGCACAAACAAATCTAATATGGGGTACTACCCGGGGCCGTTACAGTGGGCCGGCCCAAGAAGTTATTGGTCCGGCCCAATTAGCATGTGGGTCCCACTTTCCTGCTATCGGGCCAGCCCATTTAGTACGTGGGGTCCACATTAGATCAAATGGGCCGGTCCACCAAGCCAGTGGGTCGGGCCAAAAGCACAGGTGGGTCCCACTTTCCTGTTAATGGGCCAGCCCATTTAGTATGTGGGGTCCACCATATAGCAAGTGGGCCGGCCCAACAAGATAGTGGGCCGGGCCAAAAACACAGGTGGGTCCCACTTTCCAGTTAAAGGGCCGACCCATTTAGTATGTGGGGTCCACCATATAGCAAGTGGGCCGGCCCAACACGCTAGTGGGCCGGGCCAAAATCACAGGTGGGTCCCTCTTTCCTCTTAAAGGGCCGGCCCATTTAGTATGTGGGGTCCACCATGTAGCAAGTGGGCCGGCCCAACAAGATAGTGGGCCGGGCCAAAAGCAAAGGTGGGTCCCGCTTTCCTGTTAAAGGGCCGGCCCATTTAGTATGTAGGGTCCACCTTATAGCAAGTGGGCCGGCCCAACAAGGTAGTGGGCCGGGCCAAAAACACAGGTGGGTCCCACTTTCCTCTTAAAGGGCCAGCCCATTTAGTATGTGGGATCCACCACAAAAGCAATTGGCTGGCCCAACTAGTTAGTGGGCCGGCCCAGTAGTGGGTGGGGTCCACCTTAAAGAAAGTGGGCCGGCCCAATTAGAGTGTGGGGTCCACCGTAAATCAAGTGGGCTAGCCCAATAAGTAAGTGGGCCAGCCCGTTTAGTTGCTGTTTATATGCCGGCATAATAGGCGCTTTAGGATTTTGCGGGCCGACACATATGTGATTTCGGTTAATTGGGCCGTTTAAGGGATGGGAATTCGTGTTTTAGATACTGAGAATATTTACGCAGCAATGATTTCTGTCGGATAGCCTCACTTACCACAAGCAACAAAGAAAAAATGCGCGAAAGAACTATAAAAACTAACTAAATATTACATCAGCTGCACGGCTTTGAAAAAATATTACAGAACCCAGAGAAATTGAATGGTAATTAAACCTAGCAATACAATGAAGCGATCCGGCAATCTTTTAAGTTGTCCATGCAGCACCTATATCTGAAACAAAGACATTACAAGTTAAGACAGCAACAATGGAAAGGCAAAGACACTACAATATTGTTTGCCAAAGAATTTGGAACTCATCATTTCGTCGTTATAACAAGATCATTGTAATGCGCACAATAAGCAAACAAAGAGTGCATGCCGCATACCAACAGCCAATATAACAGAGCATGTTAGAATGAAACAACAGACTTACTACTGTCGAGTCCCATGCAAACCAACATGTTCAGGGAGTACAAAATTGGCATGAACAACATAGTAGCAGGCTATAAATTTTGTAACAACGACTGAGCAAGATGAAGTTATGATGGCTACATCTACAGAGCAGGGAATGTAAACCAAAAATAGAAGTTACGATGGCAAAAGCTAAAGAGGAGGGAATGTGAACCAACATGTGCCAAGTGCAATTACTTCATTTTGGTCGTGAACTAAATAATACTCCTGAACTTATAGTGAAGGGGATGCAAATCAAGATGTTTCGGGATATAAACTTGTAATGAGTAACACATAGAGGATAGTTAATGCTGGAGCTTAGGATGGACCAGATACAGAATATAGTGGGATCACCTGTGAACTTGTATAAGAGGGAATGCAAACCAATATGTTCAGCATTCCATATGTGAGCGTCATGCCAAGTCAGAGAAACAAGTCAATAATGCAGCTTTTGAAGAACAAGATGGCACGCAAAATTATTATCTAGTAGTATGACAAGTTTATTTGTACTACAGGCTAGATAGTAGAGTGATAGCATGCCAAACTAAGTCATTACTTTGTTAGCTTACAATGAACTAGATACAAAACAATGGCATTGATACGTCTCCAACGTATCGATAATTTCTTATGTTCCATGCCACATTATTGATGATATCTACATGTTTTATGCATACTTTATGTCATATTTATGCATTTTCCGGCACTAACCTATTAACGAGATGCCGAAGAGCCAGTTGCTGTTTTCTGTTGTTTTTGGTTTCAGAAATCCTAGTAAGGAAATATTCTTGGAATTGGACGAAATCAACGCCCAGGGGCCTATTTTCACACGAAGCTTCCAGAAGACCGGAGAGCTAACGAAGTGGGGCCACGAGGCGGCGCCACGCTAGGGCGGCGCGGCCCAGCCCTTGGCCGCGCCGACCTACTGTGTGGGCCCCTCGTGACGCCCCTTGACCTGCCCTTCCGCCTACAAATAGCCTTCGTCGCGAAACCCCCAGTACCGAGAGCCACGATACGGAAAACCTTCCAGAGACGCTGCCGCCGCCAATCCCATCTTGGGGGATTCAGGAGATCGCCTCCGGCACCCTGCCGGAGAGGGGATTCATCTCCCGAAGGACTCTACACCGCCATGGACGCCTCCGGAGTGATGAGTGAGTAGTCTACCCCTGGACTATGGGTCCATAGCAGTAGCTAGATGGTTGTCTTCTCCTCATTATGCTTCATTGTCGGATCTTGTGAGCTGCCGAACATGATCAAGATCATCTATCTGTAATGCTATATGTTGTGTTTGTTGGGATCCGATGAATAGAGAATACTATGTTATGTTGATTATCAATTTATATCTATGTGTTGTTTATGATCTTGCATGCTCTCCGTTATTAGTAGAGGCTCTGGCCAAGTTTTTGCTAGTAACTCCAAGAGGGGGTATTTATGCTCGATAGTGGGTTCATGTCTCCGTGAATCTGGGGGAGTGACAGAAACCTCTAAGGTTATGGATGTACTGTTGCCACTAGGGATAAAACATTGATGCTATGTCCGAGGATGTATTTATTGATTACATTACGCACCATACTTAATGCAATTGTCTGTTGTTTTCAACTTAATACTGGAAGGGGTTCGGATGATAACCTGAAGGTGGACTTTTTAGGCATAGATGCATGCTGGATAGCGGTCTATGTACTTTGTCGTAATGCCCAATTAAATCTCACTATACTCATCATATCATGTATGTGCATGGTCATGCCCTCTCTATTTGTCAATTGCCCAACTGTAATTTGTTCACCCAACATGCTATTTATCTTATGGGAGAGACACCTCTAGTGAGCTGTGGACCCCGGTCCATTCTTTACATCTGAAATACAATCTACTGCAATTGTTCTACTCTTCTCTGCAAACAATCATCATCCACACTATACACCTAATCCTTTGTTACAGCAAGCCGGTGAGATTGACAACCTCACTGTTTCGTTGGGGCAAAGTACTTTGGTTGTGTTGTGCAGGTTCCACGTTGGCGCCGGAATCCCTGGTGTTGCGCCGCACTACATCTCGCCGCCATCAACCTTCAACGTGCTTCTTGGCTCCTACTGGTTCGATAAACCTTGGTTTTTACTGAGGGAAAACTTGCCGCTGTACGCATCACACCTTCCTCTTGGGGTTCCTAACGGACGCGTGCTGTACGCGTATCAAGCTCTTTTTCTGGCGCCGTTGCCGGGGAGATCAAGACACGCTACAAGGGGAGTCTCCACATCGCAATCTCTTTACTTTGTTTTTGTCTTGCTTTATTTTATTTACTACTTTGTTTGCTGCACTAAATCAAAACACAAAAAAATTAGTTGCTAGTTTTACTTTATTTACTATCTTGTTTGCACTCTATATTAAAAACACAAAAAAAAATTAGTTACTTGTATTTTATTTAGTTACTTGCATTTTACTTTTGTTACCATGTCTAGCTCTGCACCTGTTACTTCTTCACCTGAAGAATTAGTCTTCACTTTTAAACAAGGGGATGAGGAGAGTTTTAAAGATGCCTGGTCCAGGATTTTTACTTCTTATCGTAAAACTGAACCTCAAATGACTCTAAGTTTGCTCCTTAGTAACTTTTATTTTGGTCTTATGATTCGCTATAGATATGCCTTGGATGCTTTAGTGGGAGGAGATTTCCTTCATTGTAATGGGGATCAAGCTTTTAATGCCATAAAGAAGTTGGTTGCATCACATGATTCAGCTAATAACTTTGATTCAGCCCTTATTAGCATTTATAATAGATTAAACAATCTTGAGACAAGTGCATCTCGCTTGAATGACAACTATCGCTATGTTCGTAACCGTCTTGAACAAGTTTTAGTGAACTCTAAACCTTCATTATGGAATCCTACTGTTAAAATTGTTATCGGTGATCAAACTCTTCATGCCAATTGTGATATTATGTCTGAATTTTGCCTTATGCCTAAGAGTATTCATGAATCTTTGAAACTTTGGGGATTCGTTGAAGGAGGAGAAGAAATAACTCTTATTGATAACTATGTTATAATTCCTAAGGGAATAGCTGCAGGTGTGCATACAACCATTCTTGGAAGAACAATATCCATTGATTATCTTGTTATTGAATGTGTAGGAACAGGACAAATCACACTCGGAAGATCCCTGCTGAAACTATTGGGAGCAGTCATAGATATGGGAGAAGGCACCCTGAAATTCACCTCTACACCGGGGGGAAGACATGTATTCCCTAAATCAAAGAGTAAGAAAAAGAACAAGAAAGGTAAGGGTAAAGCCCAAGGTAATGTTGATACACCATCACTTGATAATACTTGATACACACTTTCTGCGCCTAGCTGAAAGGCGTTAAAGAAAAGCGCTTATGGGAGACAACCCATGTTTTTACTACAGTACCTTTATTTTATATTTGAGTCTTGGAAGTTGTTTACTACTGTAGCAACCTCTCCTTATCTTAGTTTTGTGCATTGTTGTGCCAAGTAAAGTCGTTGATAGTAAGGTTCATACTAGATTTGGATTACTGCGCAGAAACTGATTTCTTTGCTGTCACGAATCTGGGCAAAATTCTCTGTAGGTAACTCAGAAAATTATGCCAATTTACGTGAGTGATCCTCAGATATGTACGCAACTTTCATTCAATATGAGCATTTTCATTTGAGCAAGTCTGTGCCTCAATAAAATTTGTCTTTACAAACTATTCTGTTTTGACAGATTCTGCCTTTTATTTCGCATTGCCTGTTTTGCTATGCTTGATGGATTTTTCGATTCCATTAACTTTCAGTAGCTTTGTGCAATGTCCAGAAGTGTTAAGAATGATTATGTCACCTCTGAACATGTATATTTTGATTGTGCACTAACTCTCTAATGAGTTGTTTTGAGTTTGGTGTGGAGGAAGTTTTCAAGGATCAAGAGAGGGAGATGATACAACATGATCAAGGAGAGTGAAAGCTCTAAGCTTGGGGATGCCCCGGTGGTTCACCCCTGCATATATCAAGAATACTCAAGCGTCTAAGCTTGGGGATGCCCAAGGCATCCCCTTCTTCATCGACAACATTATCAGGTTCCTCCCTGAAACTATATTTTTATTCCATCACATCTTATGTGCTTTCCTTGGAGCGTCGGTTTGTTTTTGTTTTTGTTTTGTTTGAATAAAATGGATCCTAGCATTCTTTGTGTGGGAGAGAGACACGCTCCGCTGTTGCATATGGACAAATATGTCCTTAGGCTTTACTCATAGTATTCATGGCGAAGTTTCTTCTTCGTTAAATTGTTATATGGTTGGAATTGGAAAATGATACATGTAGTAATTGCTATAATGTCTTGGATAATGTGATACTTGGCAATTTTTGTGCTCATGTTTAAGCTCTTGCATCATATACTTTGCACCTATTAATGAAGAAATACATAGAGCTTGCTAAAATTTGGTTTGCATAATTGGTCTCTCTAGAGTCTAGATAATTTCTAGTATTGAGTTTGAACAACAAGGAAGACGGTGTAGAGTCTTATAATGTTTACAATATGTCTTTTATGTGAGTTTTGCTGCACCGCTTCATCCTTGTGTTTGTTTCAAATAACCTTGCTAGCCTAAACCTTGTATCGAGAGGGAATACTTCTCATGCATCCAAAATCCTTGAGCCAACCACTATGCCATTTGTGTCCACCATACCTACCTACTACATGGTATTTCTCCGCCATTCCAAAGTAAATTGCTTGAGTGCTACCTTTAAAATTTCTATTCTTTACCTTTGCAATATATAGCTCATGGGACAAATAGCCTAAAAACTATTGTGGTATTGAATATGTACTTATGCACTTTATCTCTTATTAAGTTGCTTGTTGTGCGATAACCATGTTCCTGGGGACGCCATCAACTACTCTTTGTTGAATATCATGTGAGTTGCTATGCATGTCCGTCTTGTCTGAAGTAAGGGAGATTTACCACTCATTTAATGGTTAGAGCATGCATATTGTTAGAGAAGAACATTGGGCCGCTAACTAAAGCCATGAATCATGGTGGAAGTTTCAGTTTTCGACATATATCCTCAATCTCATATGAGAAAATTAATTGTTGCTACATGCTTATGCATTAAAGAGGAGTCCATTATCTGTTGTCTATGTTGTCCCGGTATGGATGTCTAAGTTGAGAATAATCAATAGCGAGAAATCCAATGCGAGCTTTCTCCTTAGACCTTTGTACAGGCGGCATAGAGGTACCCCTTTGTGACACTTGGTTAAAACATGTGCATTGCGATAATCCCGGTAATCCAAGCTAATTAGGACAAGGTGCGGGCACTATTAGTATACTATGCATGAGGCTTGCAACTTGTAAGATATAATTTACATAACACATATGCTTTATTACTACCGTTGACAAAATTGTTTTCAAAACCAAAGCTCTAGCACAAATATAGGAATCAATGCTTCCCTCTGCGAAGGGCCTTTCTTTTACTTTTATGTTGAGTCCAATTCTCTATACTGAAATACAATCTACTGCAATACTCGTTCTACTGTTCTCTGCAAACAATCATCATCCACACTATACATCTAATCCTTTGTTACAGCAAGCCGGTGAGATTGACAACCTCGCTGTTTCGTTGGGGCAAAGTACTTTGGTTGTGTTGTGCAGGTTCCACGTTGGCGCCGGAATCCCTGGTGTTGCGCCGCACTACATCTCGCCGCCATCAACCTTCAACGTGCTTCTTGACTCCTACTGGTTCGATAAACCTTGGTTTCTAACTGAGGGAAACTTACTGCCGTACGCATCACACCTTCCACTTGGGGTTCCCAACGGTCGCGTGCTATACATGTGTCAATGATCTGAGTAGATATGGGTATATCTATTTCATGAAACATAAATCCGAAACTTATTAGAAGTTTAAGGAATTCCAAAGTGAAGTAGAAAATCAACGTAACAAGAAGATTAAATTTCTACGATCTGATCGCGGAGGTGAATATCTGAGTTATGAGTTTGGCATGCATTTAAAGAAATACGAAATACTTTCACAATTGACACCGCCGGGAACACCACAACGAAACGGTGTGTCCGAACGTCGTAATCGAACTCTCTTAGATATGGTTCGTTCTATGATGTCTCTTACTGATTTGCCGTTATCATTTTGGAGTTATGCATTAGAGACAGCCGCATTCACTTTAAATAGAGCACCATCAAAATCCGTAGAAATGACACCGTATGAATTATGGTTTAATAAGAAACCTAAGCTATCGTTCCTTAAAGTTTGGGGTTGCGAAGCCTATGTAAAGAAGTTACAACCGGACAAGCTAGAACCCAAAGCGGAGAAATGCGTCTTCATAGGATACCCTAAGGAAACTATAGGGTACACTTTCTATCACAGATCCGAAGGCAAAATCTTTCTTGCTAAGAATGGAACCTTTCTTGAGAAAGAATTTCTCACTAAAGAAGTGACTGGAAGAAAAGTAGAACTCGATGAGATTGATGAATCTTTACTCGTTGATCAGAGTAGCGCAATACCAGAAGCTGTTCCTGTACCGCCTACACCGGTAACAGAGGAAGCTAATGATAATGATCATGAAACTTCGAACGAGGAAACTACTGAAACTCGTAGATCGACAAGGGAACGTGCCACTCCTGATTGGTATGATCCTTGTCTAAATGTCATGGTTGTGGACAACAATGATGAGGACCCTGCGACGTATGAAGAAGCGATGATGAGCCCAGATTCCAACAAATGGCAAGAAGCCATGAAATCCGAAATGGGATCCATGTATGATAACAAAGTATGGACTTTGGTAGACTTACCTGATAGCCGCAAGGCTGTTGAGAATAAATGGATCTTCAAGAGAAAAACAGATGATGATGGTAATATTACTGTCTATAAAGCTCGACTTTTCGCAAAGGGTTTCCGACAAATTCAAGGAGTTGACTACGATGAGACTTTCTCACCTGTAGCGAAGCTAAAATCTGTGAGGATTTTGTTAGCAATAGCTGCATTTTTCGATTATGAGATTTGGCAGATGGATGTCAAAATGGTGTTCCTTAATGGAGACATTGAGGAAGAGTTGTATATGGTACAACCCAAAGGTTTTGTCGATCCTAAAAATGCTGACAAAGTATGCAAACTTCAACGTTCAATCTATGGACTGAAGCAAGCATCAAGAAGTTGGAACCGATGCTTTGATAAGGTGATCAAAGACTTCGGGTTTATATAGTGTCATGGAGAGGCCTGTATTTACAAGAAAGTGAGTGGGAGCTCTGTAGCATTCCTGATATTATATGTAGATGACATATTATTGATTGGGAATGATATAGAACTATTAAGCAGTGTAAAAGGTTATTTGAATAATAGTTTTTCAATGAAAGACCTTGGTGAAGCATCGTATATATTAGGCATCAAGATTTATAGAGATAGATCAAGACGCCTAATAGGGCTATCACAGAGTACATACCTGGACAAGATTCTAAAGAAGTTTAGAATGGAAGAAAGTAAGAAAGGGTTTTTACCTATGTTACCAGGCAAGGTCTTGAGTAGGACTCAAGGACCAGCTACGACAGAAGAAATAGAAAGGATGAGTCAGATCCCCTATGCTTCGGCAGTAGGCTCTATTATGTATGACATGCTATGTACTAGGCTGGATATTGCACATGCTGTTAGTTTGACTAGCAGATATCAAAGTGATCCAGGGATGGAACACTGGACAGCGGTCAAGAATATCCTGAAGTACTTGAAAAGAACTATGGATATGTTTCTTTGTTATGGAGGTGACCAAGAGCTCGTTGTAACAAGTTACACCGATGCAAGTTGGAACACTGATCCTGATGACTCTAAGTCACAGTCTGGGTACGTGTTTATATTGAATGGTGCTGCAGTAAGCTGGGCAAGCTCGAAGCAGTGCACGGTGGCGAAGTCTTCAATAGAATCAGAGTACATAGCGGCTTCAGAGGCTTCATCAGAAGCGGTATGGATGAAGAGGTTCATTGTAGAGCTCGGTGTGGTTCCTAGTGCATTGGACCCACTAGTCATCTATTGTGACAACATGGGTGCCATCGCCAATGCACAAGAACCAAGGTCACACAAGAGGCTAAAGCATATCAAGCTGCGTTATCACTCGATTCGCGAGTACATCGAAGATGGAGAAGTAAAGATTTTCAAAGTACACACTGATCTGAATGTAGCAGATCCGTTGACTAAAGATCTCCCTAGGGCAAAGCATGACCAACACCAGAATGCCATGGGTGTTAGGTACATTACAATGTAATCTAGATTATTGACTCTAGTGCAAGTGGGAGACTGTTGGAGATATCCCCAAGAGACAATAATAAAAGTGGTTATTATATATCTTTATGTTTATGATAAATGTTTATATACCATGCTATAATTGTATTAACCAAAACATTGATACATGTGTGATATGTAAACAACAAAGAGTCCCTAGTATGCCTCTTAACTAGCTTGTTGATTAATGGATGATTAGTTTCATAATCATGAACATTGGATGTTATTAATAACAAGGTTATATCATTATATGAATGATGTAATGGACACACCCAATTAAGCATAACATAAGATCACGTCATTAAGTTATTTGCTATAAGCTTTCGATACATAGTTACCTAGTCCTTATGACCATGAGATCATGTAAATCACTTATACCGGAAAGGTACTTGATACGTCCAAAACGTATCTACTTTCCCGAACACTTTTGCTATTGTTTTGCCTCTAATTTGTGTATTTTGGATGCAACTAACACGGACTAACGCTGTTTTCAGCAGAACTATTCTGGTGTCTCGTTTTTGTGCAGAAATCCAACTTTCAGGAAAATCCTCGGAATTTATGCGAAAGGTCTTATTTTTCCAGAAGACTCACGGAGCCAGAAGGACAAGCCAGGTGGAGGCCCGAGGGCTCCACACCATAGGGCGGCGCGGCCCAGGAGGGGGGCGCGCGGCCCTAGCATGTGGCCCCCTCGGCCGGCCTCCGACGCCCTCCTCTGGACTACTTAAAGGGGTTCGATCTAAAAATCGCGACCAGGAAGTCGAAGTCGCCAGAAACCCTCCAGAATGCCGCCACATCGCGAAACTCCGTCTCGGGAGCCAGAAGTCTCCATTCTGGCACTCCGTCGGGACGGGGAATTGGAGGAGATCATCGCCATCATCATCACCGACGCCTCTCCATCAACCAGCCATGCTTCCCCCATCCATGTGTGAGTAATTCCCCCGCTGTAGGCTGAAGGGGATGGTAGGGATTGGATGAGATTGGTCATGTAATAGTATAAGATTGTTAGGGCATAATGCCTAGTGTCCGTAATTGGTACTTTGATGATATTGTTGCAACTTGTTATGCTTAATGCTTGTCACTAGGGCCCGAGTTCCATGATCTCAGATCTGAACATGTTATTGTTTCATCATGATATTCATTGTTTTATGATCTTACCTGCAAGTTGTATACACATGTTGCTGTCCGGAACCAATGGCCCCGAAGTGACAGAAATCGGGACAACCGGAGGGGACGGTAGTGATGTGAGGATCACATGTGTTCACGGAGTGTTAATGCTTTGCTCCGGTACTCTATTAAAAGGAGTACCTTAATATCCAGTAGATTACCTTGAGGCCCGGCTGCCACCGGCTGGTAGGACAAAAGATGTTGTGCAAGTTTCTCATTGCGAGCACGTACGACTATAATTGGAACACATGCCTATTGATTGCTTTGTACTTGGACACCGTTTTATTATTATCTGCAAATGCCCTGCTTTGATTGTTACATGAGTTTCTCTCATCCATGCAACGCATGTTATCCGTCCCCGTGCCTACAGTATTTTAATCCTGCTGTTTACTACAATTACTACTGCTGTCTCTGTTACTCTGCTGCTGTTATTTCACTACTGCTACTGCTATAAAACTGTTACTACTGATAAACTCTTGCGAGCAAGTCTGTTTCCAGGTGCAGCTGAATTAACAACTCCGCTGTTAAGGCTTTTAAGTATTCTTTGTCTCCCCTTGTGTCGAATCAATAAATTGGGTTTTACTGACCAAACAATTTAATCATCGGAACTAAAATGGAAGAAAGGCCAATGCAATTAAGAAGTAGCTAGTATGAACTAAGTGGAATGCCTCATACTTTGTTGGTCGAAACAAATATTAACATCCAGGGATGGAGTAAGTGAGGCCAGGTAGGATGCACAAGATATTGATATTTGTGCCATCACACCAAGCCTCACTTGCTCCACCCCCGAGTGTACGAGTGATATCGACCAACCATCTAATCATCGGCAAGTACAAAAACACCAACAAACCAGCAACTATGGTGACATAAGTCAAGATGCTCAAACACACATAGCATGCATGGAGCAGATGCTCCAAAGGGATTATTCATCACTTGGTATATAGACCAAGTGATGCTGGCAAAAGAGAGGCCAATCTAGAACCAGTAAATCCAGTAAGTGATAGATATGCCTAAACAAGCAACAACACATAGCATATCCCAGCTAACCAGATGAGACAAGTCTTGGTAGCCAACTGAATCACCTAGCACCACCTAGCCTTTTAAAACCATCAGAAACAGTCCTTTTTCTTCAAAGGATACCACAGTGGCATTCATTTACATGATCCCCTACTATGGATATCTCTATTTTCATCAAAGCCAACAAGAAATAGAAATTTATCATTACTCAGTTGAGTTCAAAACAAAGCTGGGGTACCATAAGGGATTATTCATCACTTGGTAGTAACCAAGTGATGCTGGCAAGAGAGAGGCCAAGCCTGAGCTAGTCAATCCAGTAGAGATGGATATGCATAAGTAAGCAAGAACACATAGCCTATCCAAGTTAACCAGATAAAACCAACCTTGACAGCCAACTTAATAACCTAGCATCACCTAGTCTTTTAAACCATCAGAAACTTCCCATTTTCTTCAAAGGATACCACAGTGGCATTCATTTACATGATCCCCTACTATGGATATCTCTATTTTAGTATACCATCATAAGCATTCCATTTAAATCACACATTTTAGTATCTGTTCTTATCCAAGTTTTTGCCTCAGCCTTTGCATCATTGGCTGAGCCAAGACATCAAGCATCTGGCCAGGGAGCATTCTTAGGCCAACCAAGAGCAACTACAAATATGTATGTATACAAGCCCACCAAGAGCATAGTAGCATACCATAAGCTCACAAGAATCCATCAAGTAAATATGTACAGAGACATAGCAAATGCCCATGTCAAACACAAGCACATAGGGTGGAATAACAATGTTTGGTCATCATTTAATCATAGACCAAGTGAAGCCTGGTACAAATGGCAAGGACCAGGAATTTGACCAACTCAAGTCACCATGGTTATGCCAACCAATTGAATAGTACCATCTTCCAAATGGAACTAGGAAGGAAACCATCCCAGATGATTTACCAAGCCAGCAGTTCATGACTGCAAAGGCCAATTCAACCACCAAACCATCCAAACCACCAAGCCTACACACTTATCATTACCCAACAGGATTCAAAATGAAGCTAGGGTCCCCAACAATAGTTGGCATCCATCTAGCTTAAGTAAATACAGTAATAGAATCATTACTGCAAAGTAGTTCATCTCAATTATCTACATTAACAAGATAAAGTTTGACAGATAAATGAATTAGTCAACTGCTAGGCAACAGGGATGCTTGGCAAGCATCATGCATCCATTCATATGCTTTTCAAAGCATAAGCAACCACCAGTACATGGTGAGAAGCTATACAAATCAAGCAACAACACAGTATATCAAGCAACATGCACAGATAGAGAAAGCAGTAAGTAATTATCAACCAATTGGTGATCAAATGATCACCAGAGCTTGCAAACACAAGCCATAGGGGCAGCGCAGGAGGAATTAAGAGGGAGAGGAGGGGAGGGGAGAGAGAGCACCGATGACAGGGGTGGAGGACGAGGTTGAAGATGACGGCAGGGGTGGAGGAGGAGGAGGAGGCGGCGGCTCCTCCACCTTGCCGCGACGGCGGCCCCTCCTCGCGGTGGCCCCTCCTCGCCGTAGGGGCAGCTTGTGCTGCAGGTGGCGGGGATGGGAGGACCGCGGCGGCATGCGCCCCTCGCGGAGGAAGGCGGCGGCGACGGCGATGGCGACGACCATGGAGGATCCAGGCGACCACGGAGGAAGGCGGCGGCGGCGGATCCAGGCGACCACGGAGGAGAGGGGACAGGGGAGAGGGGAGGGGCTCGAGAGAGGGGAGAGGTGAACAGGCGGGGGAGGGCATGGGCGAGATGATATAAGTCCCTTAATTCTGTGGCGCACCCGAGCAGCTGCGCCACAGAATCAACTACTTCTGTGGCGCACCGAAGCACGTGCACCACAGAAAGAGTTATTTCTGTGGCGCAGCACGACATGTGCGCCACAGAAATACCTACAGTAATAATTGGTGGTGGCAGGATGTGGGCCCCACATAGTTTCTGTGGCGCACTACCGAAGGTGCGCCACAAAATTAAGCTATTTCTGTGGCGCACCCAGAATGGTGCGCCACAAAATAATATTCTGTGGCGCATTTTTAGTGGTGCGCCACAAAAATAAGCTCCGCCTATAAGGGTTTTCCTACTAGTGAAGAATACTATGTGCCTTGATTTTTCATTTTTTGTTTTTTCTGAATTTTTATGCCCATTTGAATCTTGGTCAAGTCCTAGGTTTGGCCATGATTTAAACAAGTTTAAAACATGAATATGAAAAAATAAGCATATATCCTTCTTAGTCACTCCAAAATGTAGATCTTGGTGGGGTTTTTGAAATTTCTATGTTTGAAACCAAAAACCACTTCTCTTCATGCATGCTTGACTTCATAAGACATAGTTTAGGGTTAGGGGTAGCTAGATACTTGATTTTTCTGGTTTGAATATGTCTAGACATTGTTTATCAACTTAATTGAATGCTTACTATATGAGTGGTGGGCATAAAAAACCGAACACCGAACACCGAACCGAACTAACCGGAACCGAAGCCGAATACACCGAAACCGAATTAACCGAAAACAATATCGGTGCATACATGTGAAAAACCGAATTTATATTAACAAATTCGGTTTTGACCATCTGGTAACCGAAATAACCTTAAAAACCGAGATAGCATTGACAGATAGCATAAACAGTCCCGTGCGTAGCTCTGTCAATCATTTCAGTTAATTTCTAAGCCTAGCAAGCAGACTACCCAGGCCAAAGTTCTAAACTCCACGTACGAACATCACATGTCTCCTGGCAGGCTCGTGTACGTCCCTAGAAAAATAAAAAGCAGCCGCTTTCATGTACTACATGTATACACTCATGTGTCTAATTTCATTTTGCTTCAGCTAGAGCTATGTACGAGCAGTTTACTACTACATGGTTGTATGATTATTGGGCTCAACAGTCCTTGTCGTACGTGGAGATATCTTCTAGTCACGGCAACTCGGCGAGTGGCAAGCGAACTGCATGCTATCATACGGATTAGACTTTTTATTTGTTGTCACAATTTGGTCAAATCGGTTAAAAACCGAACACCGAACCGAATTATCGGTTAACCGAATTACATACTAATTAGGAAACCGATATAATTTCGGTTCTCATTTCTTATTACCCGAATTATTGAAAAACCGAAAAAACCGAACCGAATTTTCGGTTAAAACCGAATGCCCAGGCCTATATATGACATAAGAAGACTATGTGCCTTGGTTTTTCATTTATTTTGATTTATTTTGAATTTTTATGCCCATTTGAATCTTGGTCAAATCCTAGGTTTGACCATGATTTAAACAAGTTTAAAACATGAATATGAAAATTTAAGCATGTATCATTCTTAGTCACTCCAAAATGAAGCTCTTGAGAGGGTTTTTGAAATTTCCATGTTTGAAACCAAAAAACCGCGTACTTCTCTTCATGCTTGACTTCATAAGACAGAGTTTGGGGATAGGGGTAGCTTGATACATGAATTTTCTGGTTTGAATATGTCTAGACCTTGTTTATCAACTTAATTGAATGCTTACTAGCACTAGTAGGAAAAGCCTCATCAGTGGCGCACCAAAAATGGATTCTGTGGCGCATGGGAGGTGCGCCACAGAAACGTCGCCACAAAAATAAGGTTTCTGTGGCGTACCTGCCCATGCGCCACAGAATTAAGGTTTCTGTGGCGCACTTGTTCTTAGGTGCGCCACAGAAAAGCGTGCGCCACAGAATTGGTTCTAAGTGCGCCACAGAATTTGCTTGTATTATACACGATTTTGTGCTGCCTGCTATACATATGCAGTTTATAGACAGCAATACAGATACAAAGGTTATATACAGCAACATTCAGATATAATATAAATATCATGTACATTGCACAGATATAACATAGACATCATCATCACATTACTTAGAGCCCGATCGAGATACATATATAGTGGCAAGTGTCAAATGTTTTGCATACAACTGTTAATTCATACAAAATTCACAATTTCGAGATACAAAGTAGTCTTCATCCGGTTCCTCCTTTGCTCCGTCATCTCTACCCACCAGGCTCGCTTGCATCGGGGTCCTTCATCCAGTTCCTACTATGATGAAAATGGAAGAAAGTGAGACCAAAAAGTCCGATGCACAAGAGAAATGGAATAAATGCCTCATACATTGTTGGTCAACACAAATATTAACATTCAGGGACGGTGTAAGTGAGACCAAGTCCGATGCACAAGAGATTGATATTTGTGCTATCTTACCAGACTCACTTACGCCGCCCCCGAGTGTACGGTGACCAAACATTTTAATCATCGGCATTTTGAAAATCTCAAAGCAAATGGAATGACAAAATGGAATAAGTGCCTCATACATTGTTGGTCAACACAAATATTAACATTTAGGGATGGCGTCAGTGAGGCCAAGTCCGATGCACAAGAGATTGATATTTGTGCTATCTTACCAGGCTCACTTACGCCACCCCCAAGTGTACGGTGACCAAACATTTTAATCATCAGCATTTTGAAAATCTCAAAGCAAATGGAATGACAAAATGGAATAAGTGCCTCATACATTGTTGGTCAACACAAATATTAACATTTAGGGATGGTGTAAGCGAGGCCAGGTAGGATGCACAAGAGATTGATATTTGTGCTATCTTACCAGGCTCACTTACGCCACCCCCAAGTGTACGGTGACCAAACATTTTAATCATCGGCATTTTGAAAATCTCAAAGCAAATGGAATGACAAAATAGAATATGTGCCTCATACATTGTTGGTCAACACAAATACTATGGTCAGAAACCATAGTTGCAGTATACACCGCCGTATACTTTGCAGAAGGGCCCCCTTTCCCGGTCGGCGTTCCGTCAACGGGTGCTTGACGACACAACAACGCCGATCTGCATCTCCGGCGCAGAACCACGCCACCCTCGCTGTCCAGCTGAACGAGTCCTTGATGCAAAGACCGTGCCGGCCTGCCCAGCATTATGCCGGGCCGTGGTGCCGCGCGTCAAGCCGGGTGTGTCCCGCGCCTGCTGCTGTTGCCTTCTTGCCCGGTGAACCAATAGGCTGATCGTTGGAATAAGGAAACCGATGACAGCCGGTCGCAAGATTAAATTGCGATCGGCCGTCATCGGCTTCCTTATTCCAACGATTAGTCTATTCGTTCACCGGGCAAAAAGGCGAAGAGTGCAGGGCGCGTGATCGACACGGCCTGAAGCGCGACAACAGGGGTCGGCATGATGCTAGGGAGGCTGGCACCGTCTTGGCATTAAGGACTCGTTCACGTACTGGACGACGAGAGAAGAAAAGTGGTGATGCGCCGGAGAGGCATGTCGGCGTTGTTGTCTCGTCAAGGACTCGTTCACGGAACGGTGGCCAGGGAAAGGGGGGCTCGTCTACAAAGTATATTGCGGCGTATAGGTGACCAAACATTCTAATCATCGGCACTAAAATGGAAGAAAGAGCCAAGTGGTATCTCAACTAGATATCATATGCCTCATACTTTGTTGGTCGAAAGAAATATTAACATTCAGGGATGGGGTCAGCGTGGCCAGGTAGGATGCACAAGAGATTGATATTTGTGCCATCGCACCAGGCTCAGTGGCCCCACCCCAGAGTGTACAAGTGACCAAACAATTTAATCATCGGCACTAGAATGGAAGAAAGGCCAATGCAATTAAGAAGTAGCTAGTATGAACTAAATGGAATGCCTCATACTTTGTTGGTCGAAACAAATATGAACATCCCGGGATGGCGTTAGTGAGGCCAGGTAGGATGCACAAGAGATTGATATTTGTGCCATCACACCAGGCTCACTAGCGACACCCCGGAGTGTACAGTTGACCGAACATTCTAATCATCGGCACTAAAATGGAAGAAAGAGCCAAGTGGTATCAACTAAATGGAATGCCTCATACTTTGTTGGTCGAAACAAATATTAACATCCAGGGATGGAGTAAGTGAGGCCAGGTAGGATGCACAAGATATTGATATTTGTGCCATCACACCAAGCCTCACTTGCTCCACCCCCAAGTGTACGAGTGATCGACCAACCATCTAATCATCGACAAGTAAATCACTTGGGGTAATGTTATAATGTTTGTCTCCATATTTGGGAGACATTTTTAATATTGGAGTCTAGCTAATGGAAATCAAGAACTAGTCTTGATCTCCAAATGGTGATTAGAGGGAATTTATTCATCTTAAGCAACATTAGGGACAAATGGGATCATGCAAGGGACTTGGGTCATTTGGATCATAAGGCATCAATTAAGGAGGCAACCAGGGACAAAGGGAAACATTTGATGATCCATTATCATAGGCAACAAAGCAGCAACTTTTTCCCCTCTAATCTAGCTAGAGTCCTTAAAAGAAATCCATCATAAGCATGGTCAAATACACATATATAGCATGGGGCAGATGCTCCAAAGGGATTATATATTCATCACTTGGTAATTTGGAGAGCAAACAAGCAGTAGCCATATCACTCAATCCAATAATATAGTAATTTGGATCATAAGGCATCAATTAAGGAGGCAACCAGGGACAAATTAAGGGAAACATTTGATGATCCAGTAAGTGCATGACACTTTGAGCTACCCAAGAATAAAGGCCAACAGTGGATAAACATCTGCTCAACCATTTCTTGCACTAGAGGAAAAGTAACCAACATTGAAACTTGAATAGTCAAGTGACACTACAAGCAGCTCACACACACATGCAAACACATGTGTTGACAGTAACTAAACAGCAGAAGAACACCACCAGATATTCATGGGTACTTAGGATCAGTAGGGAATTGATAAATACAGTGAGGAGCAAGCATACCATCAGAAATTGTCAATTTGAGAGAAATAACATTGGGGTAATGTTAAAATGTTTGTCTCCATATTTGGGAGACATTTTTAATATTGGAGTCTAGCTAATGGATATCAAGAACTAGTCTTGATCTCCAAATGGTGATTAGAGGGAATTTATTCATCTTAATTAAGCAACATTAGGGACAAATGGGATCATGCAAGGGACTTGGATCATTTGGATCATAAGGCATCAATTAAGGAGGCAACCAGGGACAAAGGGAAACATTTGATGATCCATTATCATAGGCAACAAATCAGCAATCTTTTTCCCCTCTAATCTAGCTAGAGTCCTTAAAAGAAATTCTACTTAAAATGAAGTAGCTCTCTGTTGGTATTGGTTACCAACAGGAACTCAAGCCACTACTTGATCTTACTAATTCAAAGCAGGACCAATGCAGGACCAGTGCTGATGTTGCCATCATCTCTGCCCCCAAGAACTCTCTCATGCTCTCTCTCACATGCCATGCCAGCTGCTTGCTCCAAAACACAAGCATCACAGGCAGAGCATAGAAAAAATATATAGCTAACAAAGACAAAGAAACAAAAAGAATGTTTGACTGTTTTTATTCACGATGACCACAACAGCAGCACAACAGCATCCAGATCGAGCACAACATCATCCTATCTGTAATTTTGTCCAGAGCAGCATCAACATCCAGAGAACAACAGCAGCACAAGAGCATCCAGATCGAGCACAACATCAACACATCCAGAGCAGGGGTAGAGGAAGAGGGAGGGGAGGGGAGAGGTGGAGCTCACCGACGCTAGGGGTGGATCGAGGAGGAGGTTGACGACGACGGCAGGGGTGGAGGAGGAGGGAGGGGAGGGGAGAGGTGGAGCTCACCGACGATAGGGGTGGAGGAGGAGGTTGACGACGACGGCAGGGGTGGAGGAGGAGGAAGACGCGGCGGCTCCTCCTCCTTGACGCGGCGGCCCCTCCTCCTCCATGCGGCGGCCCCTCCTCCTCC
This sequence comes from Lolium perenne, assembly GCF_019359855.2. Taxonomy (NCBI): domain Eukaryota; kingdom Viridiplantae; phylum Streptophyta; class Magnoliopsida; order Poales; family Poaceae; genus Lolium; species Lolium perenne. Next base: position 302,456,672 of record NC_067250.2, on the reverse strand, counting down.
ACGCCGCAGCGGCTTGTGCTGCAGGTGGCGGGGATGGGTGGAGCGTGGCGGCATGCGGCCCTCGCGGAGGAAGGAGGCGGCGGCGGCGACGGCCAGTGCGACGACCATGGCGGCGGCGGCGGGGGAGAGGGGAGGGGAGGTGAACGTACGGGCGTCGGGAGGGGAGGGGAGGGGTACGGGGATGATATAACTTACCCTAATTCTGTGGCGCACCAGCACAAGTGCGCCACAGAAATAACTACTTCTGTGGCGCACCAGAGCCAGTGCGCCACAGAAATAACTACTTCTGTGGCGCACCAGAGCCAGTGCGCCACAGAAATAGTTATTTCTGTGGCGCAGAAAGCATCGTGCGCCACAGAAATACCTACCCTAATAATTCGTGGTGGCAGAATGTGGGCCCCACATAATTTCTGTGGCGCACGGTTCAGCCTTGCGCCACAAAAATAAGCTATTTTTGTGGCGCACACTCCCTGGTGCGCCACAAAATAAGTTTCTGTGGCGCATTCAAAACGGTGCGCCACCGAACTAAGCTTCGCCTATAAGGGTTTTCCTACTAGTGTAGATGACATAAGATGACTATGTGCATTGGTTTTTCATTTTTATTTTTTATTTTTTATGCCCATTTGAATCTTGGTCAAATCCTAGGTATGACCATGATTTAAACAAGTTTAAAACATGAATATGAATAATTAAGCATGTATCCTTCGTAGTCACTCCAAAATGAAGCTCGATCTTGAGAGGGTTTTTGAAATTTCCATGTTTGAAACCAAAAAACCACGTACTTCTCTTCATGCTAGACTTCATAAGATAGAGTTTGGGGTTAGGGGTAGCTTGATACATAAATTTTCTGGTTTGAATATGTCTAGACATTGTTTATCAACTTAATTGAATACTTAATTACTAGATGACATAAGATGACTATGTGCATTTGTTTTTCATTTTTTTTGAATTTTTATGCCCATTTGAATCTTGGTCAAATCCTAGGTTTGACCATGATTTAATCAAGTTTAAAACATGAATATGAAAAATTAAGCATCTATCCTTCTTAGTCACTCCAATATGTAGCTCTTGGGAGGGGTTTTGAAATTTCCATGCTCTTGAAAACCAAAAACCACTTCTCTTCATGCATGCTTGACTTCATAAGACATAGTTTAGGGTTAGGGGGTATATAGATACATGATTTTCCTGCTAGTTTTAATATGTCTAGACCTTGTTTATCAATTTAATTGAATGCTCACTATATGACATGAGCAGACCTTGGTTTTAATTTTTTTATACCCATTTGATTCTTCGTCAACAAATCCTAGGTTTGTTGAGCTAGATTTGAACAAGTTTAAAACATGAATATGAAAAGGTAAGCATGTATGCTTCTTAATTAGTCACTCCAAAATGAAGCTCTTGGGAGGGTTTTTGAAATTTCTATGATTGAAACCCAAAACCACTTCTCTTCATGCTTGACTTCATAAGTCAGGGTTTAGGGATATATAGGGGGTAGATACATGATTTTTCTGGTTTGAATATGTCTAGAGCTGGTTTATCAACTTAATTGAATGCTTACTATATGACATAAGAAGACTATGTGCCTTGATTTTCCATTTTTTTAAATTATGCCCATTTGAATCTTGGTCAAATCCTAGGTTTGACCAAGATTTAAACAAGATTAAAACATGAAAATGAAAAATTAAGTCTTGATCCTTCTTATTCACTCCAAAATGAAGCTTGTGGGAGGGTTTTTGAAATATCCAGGTTTGAAACCCAAAACCACTTCTCTTCGTGCATAGTTTAGGGTTAGGGGTAGATACATGAATTTTTGGTTTATAGTAAGCATTCAAGTTGATAAACAAGGTCTAGACATATTCAAACCAGAAAAATCATGTATCTACCCCCTAAGGCTAAACTCTGTCATATGAAGTCAAGCATATAAGAGGAATGGTTTTGGGTTTCAAACATGGAAAATTCAAAAACCCTCCCAAAAGCTTCATTTTTGGAGTGAACAAGAAGGATCCAGGCTTACTTTTTCATTTTCATGTTACTGACTTGTTTAATTCTTGGTCAAACCTAGGATTTGACCAAGATTCAAATGGGCATTAAAATTCAATAAAGAATTCAAAAAATGAAAAACCAAAACACATAAGCTTCTTAAGTTATAGTAAGCATTCATGTTGATCAACGGAGTCTAGACATATTTAAACAATAAAAATCATGTATATACCCCAAACCCTAAACTCTGTCTAATGAAGTCAAGCACGAAGAGAAGTGGTTTTCGGTTTAATTTTTTATTTCTTTTTTTAAAAAAAATTTATGCCCATTTGAATCTTGGTCAAATCCTAGCAGGTTTGACCAATATTTAAACAAGTTTAAAACATGAAAATGAAAAGTAAGTATGGATCCTTCTTATTCACTCCAAAATGAAGCTTTTGGGAGGGTTTTTTAATTTTCCATGTCCGAAACCCAAAATGACATCTCTTCGTGCTTTACTTCATAAGACAAAGTTTAGGGGTAGGGGGTAGATACATGATTTTTCTGATTTGAATATATCTAGACCTTGTTTATCAACTTGAACGCTTATTATATGACATCAAAAGACTATGTTTTTTTTGAATTTGTTATGCCCATCTGAATCGTGGTCAAATCCTAGGTTTGACCAAGATTTAAACCAGTTTAAAACATGAAAATGAAAAGTAAGCCTGGATTCTTCTTAGTCACTCCAAAATGAAGCTTTTGGGAGGTTTTTTAAATTTCCATGTTTGAAACCCAAAACCACTTCTCTTAATGCTTGACTTCATAAGACAGAGTTTAGGGTTAGGGGCCAAGTATATACATGATTTTTCTTGTTTAAATATGTCTAGACTTTGTTTATCAACTTGAATGCTTACTATATGACATCAAAAGACTATGTGTTTTGGTTTTGATTTTTTTGAATTTGTTATGTCCATTTGAATCTTGGTCAAATCCTAGGTTTGACCAAGATTTAAACCAGTTTAAAACATGAAAATGAAAAGGTAAGCCTGGATTCTTCTTAGTCACTCCAAAATGAAGCTTTTGGGAGTTTTTTTAATTTCCAATGTTTGAAACCCAAAACCACTTTTCTTCATGCTTGACTTCATAAGACAGAGTTTAGGGTTAGGGGGTATATACATGATTTTTCTGGTTTGAATATGTCTAGACTTCGTTGATCAACTGTAATGCTTACTAGATGACATAAGAAGCTTATGTGATTTTTTTTATTTCTTTTTTGAATTTTTATGCCCATTTGAATCCTGGTCAAATCCTTTGTTTGACCGAGATTTAAACAAGTTAAAACATGAAAATGAAAAAGTAAGCCTGGCTCCTTCTTAGTCATGAAAATGAGTTAACTTGGCTTTCCAACCCTTGAATCCATAGGAAACTTTGTACTAATGCAGTATAATAATCACCCGAGTTTTTACACCAACAGGTCTGTCACTTACGTGTGGTGCCCATGCATGAGGTCCCAAACTTCAGTGAGCACAAGTCACATGCGGTAGGCAGGCAAAATCCCCGATCAATCCGGGCGGTGGCTGTTAAGGACCCGATCGCATTTCTTGCTTTCAGACTGGGGTCTACCATGTAAAAGTTTGTTCCTTTTGGATGCATCACTCGTATTTGAAAGTTTTTTGGGGGTCCCGCAAATTCAGGGTAGCATCGTGCCCCCCTTCCCACGCCAACACAAACAGAGTTCAACACAACCTAATTAAGCAAGGTTCAACACAGACATATATAGTTCAACAACCCCTAATTAAGCTAATAGGTTCACCACAAACGCTACTGAGCAGCAAACATAAACAGAGTTCAACAAAAGATGCTGCTTTTGAAGCAGTAGGAGAGACAAACATGCACAGCAGTTACGGAGTATATTTACCATCTTCTTCCTGTCGCCTCCTCCCGGTCCCGCTTCTTCTGCTTCTTGCTGCCCATACCTTTAATCTTTGGTGGCTTGGGCTTGGGAGGAGGCACACGACCGGTCTCGATAGCTTGGTTCAATTTCTTCCTTAGGAATAGCCCATAGGCCATGTGGTTGCCTATGAAGCCGGATCGGTTAACAGTTTCCCCAACTTTGAGATAGCCGGACCCACCGGCTTCGGCATGCTGCAAGACGCTTTGAAAGTCAACCTTTATGCTCTTTGTGCAGAAGGGGCAGCTGTTCCTGGCACCAGTCCAGGGTTCACTCCAATACTTGTCGAACTTCCCCGCCTTAAGCTTGTTGAGAGTGGCCCTGGCCTTCCTATGACGCGACTCGACATCGCTGTCAACCTCATCAGTAGCAACCTGATACATGCCAAATAAACAGGTGAAGCAAATATGTAGCAGTTGCAACTAATAATGAATATGAATCTAAAAAGATTCTGACGCTAATTCAAAACCCTATAGCGCAAAAAAGAGAGGGAGAGGCCATAGAGCAAATCGATACAGGGCTATGTTGAATAAGGGAGAGAGGTGAATCGGATGTGAAGCAAATATGTAGCAGTTGCAACTACTGACTATGAATCTAAAAAGATTCTGATGCTAATTCAAAATGCTATAGCGCAAAAAAAAGAGGGAGAGACCATAGCGCAAATCGATACAGGGCTATGTTGAATAAGAGAGAGAGGTGAATCGGAACATACTTCCTCACCCTCGTCGACGATATTCTCGTCGAAGGTCGGCGGCGGAGGTTCAAAGATGAGTTCAACCTCATCCTCGTCATCTAGGGGATCCTTCCCAAGAGAGTGGACCCATCTACCAACAGCATCAGATGCCGATGAGCGACCGATGGCCCGACCTTCGGCAATGGCCTCCGCTTCGTCTTTGGCATCCGCTGCGGCGATGATCGCCGCCGTTGCGGCCATGCGTGCTGCGGTCGCGGCTCTGGACGACTCCTCTACGGCTAAGGCCAGCCGCGCGGCTTTCGCTTTCGCTGCGTTGACGGCGTCGGTTGGGCTCTCCATCGGTGGAATGGGAAGGGGAAGCGAAGAGAGGGTTTTTTCCTAGTCCGTGGAGAGAGGGAGAAGTGTGGACGTGAAATGGATAACTGACGATATTTCAAGATTTGGGAGACATAGCACGAACGGGCAGATGACAGCGCGTGGGTGCATTACCTCATACTGCCTCTGTCCTAGAAAGAGCGTACGTGTGGGTTTTCAAGGCATATTAAGGATTTTATTATTACATTGGGAAACTGTCATCGACCATCACTTTCCTCTTCAACTTTTCCACCTCCAATGAGCTAAATGCATGTAGTAAATAAGAAAACCATATTATGCTAAATACTACTACCTCCATCCCAAAGCGTAAGGCTTATATTATTTTTAGAAGCTCAAACTATGTCAAGGTAAACTAAGATTTTACCAAAAATCATTATCATGCAAAATACAAAATTAATATCAATACATAGACAATGAATTTTTTTTGGTATGGCATCTACAAAATATTATATTAGTTGATAGATTGTTCTAAATTTTCGTCAACCTTTACTTGCTTTGACTCTTAAAAAAAGACTTAGGGCTCCTTTGATTTAAAGGATAGGAAAAGCATAGGAATAGGAAAGGTTTAGGATTGGAATGGCATGTCTAATTGAATCCTATAGGAAGATGAAGTTTGTTTGATTGTAGCAAAGGAATTTTTCCATGAGGCATGAGCTAATGCTTTTTTCCTATAGGAATTACACTACAAGATTCCTATAGGATTTTTTTCCTATAGGATATGTTCCTATGAATCAAACAACATGTATAGGAAATTTTCCCATAGGAACCAAATCCTACACAATTCCTATGCAAATCCTGAATCAAAGGAACCCTTAAGCTTTGTGATGGAGGTAGTACGTACTAGTCGTGAAGAAACTATATCCCTCGTGATGAGAAAGAAATATTTTTTACTAGGAGTACCACTCTTTTGTGGACAAATTTTGAAGTGCATTGCAAAACGAGAAGTACACTCTTTTATGGACAAATTTTATCTCTACACCCATTATTTCAGGATGGAGGGAGTATAGCCCAACTTGTTTTTTTTCTTCTGGGCACTACACTGCTTTTTCCCTGTGCAATGCTTGGTTCTACCCTTTTTCTCATTGTAATGGTCACTTTAAGTCAATTTTTCCCACACACATTTATTTTGTACTTCTCTACAGTGTTGACCGTGCTACTACTATTTGTGTTTGTGCGCCAAAAACAAAATGTCATTTTCTAAGTGCCAAATTAATCTAGGGCGTTGGTTGTGAACCGGTGAACAAAAAAGATAGCCCAAAAGAGGAACACACCAAGGTACAAAAACTAGCATATATGCATCTTTCTATGTACATATATATGACCCTGGGTTTGTAGATAAAAAAACATTCATATATGCGCTTACTATTAATATACATAAGTTTATGCTGATTCTCTTGGTTTAGGTATATATATGGTTAGGCATCACTACTAATTCAGAAAAAACAAAAATGTAACCCTTCAAGTGAAGTCATTTTAAGTGGCCTAACAACTAAAATTCATATATAGGATTTGTATAGGAATTATGTAGGATTTAGATCACATGTGAATTTTCCCCACACTAGTTGTTTGATTCATAGGAACATATCCTACAGGAATCTTGCAGTGAAAATCCTATAAGAATAAAACATTAGGTCATACCTCATGGAAAATTTCCTTTGGCACAATCAAACACAACTCATCTTCCTATATGATTCAACTAGCCATTAAATCTCAATCCTATGTTTTTCATATTTCTATGGTTTTCCCATCCTATGAATCAAAGGAGCCTTAGGGCTTATATCTTTTTTTAGAAAGACAAACTATGTTAAGATTGGCCAAGTTTTACGAAAAACCTTTAACATGCAAAATACAAAGTTGAGTCATTTCGTTTGAATCGGAGGGAGTACATTTGACGTTATGGTACTATTTGACAACTGCTTGGCACTGTATTTTTTTTCCGAACGAAACTTCCCCCTTCATGAAGCTTTTATTTTGGGATAGAGCTTCAGTGACTTGATACATCCATATATATCTAGACAAAGTTGAGTCAATTCATTTGAATCAGAGGGAGTACATCTGACTATATGGGTACTGTTTGACAACTGCTTGGCATTGTCTTCTTTTTTGAACCAAACTGCCCCCTTCATGAAGCTTTTATTTTGGGATAGAGCTTCACTAACTTGATACTTCCAAGTCTCACAGTGACTTGGTGCCACCATCCACCATCCATCTCAGATCCAATGTATGCGATCGACTTAGAATTTAAACTAAATAATTATTATAATTGCTCAGAAATATTTCAAGAACTTCCAGTTAATCGTGCATATTTCGATTTATATTTTGGTGAAGTTTCATTCGATTTGAATCAAAGGTTTGTGAGCAAATATATACTCCCTCCGGTTCATATTAATTGACTCTAATATGGATGTACTAGACACATTTTAGTTCTAGATACATCCATATTGAAGTCAATTAATATGAATCAGAGGGAGTATTTAGTTTAAACTAGTGCTCGTATACGTAAAAAGCTCTTTAATCACAAGCTAGTCGTCCGAGTGGGATGAAATATTCACAGATTTTAGAACAAGGCATCTACATTTTACTGGATTTTTTTCATAATTTTCTGAATAATTTTTGTTTTTAGGTTCAAAATAAGAGATAGTTTGGAACGTTGGATCTCAATTGGTTGGTAGATGGTGGCACCAAGTCACAATGAGATTTGGAGACTTCAAGTCACTGCAGCTCTGTCCTTTTATTTTGACAAACTGCAGAGCCGCTGGTGCATCTATGGTTGCGTACGGCCGACGCCGATTCTTAGCAAGGAAGTTCTTCCTATAAGTAGTAGTATCCATACTCCACTCCAAGGCATGTATAAAAAAAAGAACCCATCCCGTTCTCGTTTTCCCGATCACTCTTCTCTGAAGATGGAGGAGGCCCTCTTCTTGTGCCCCCTCTGCCTGCTGCCCTTCAAACCCCCCATATCCAAGGTCGCTCCCTTCCGATTTCATTCTTAGGTTCACCTGTGAGAAATTTTAATGACAACTGATGCCACGCACGTTGTTCCGTGCAGTGCAAGGGCGGTCATATGGGCTGTCGGCGCTGCGTCGGCGAGCTTGCGCCAAACCCGTGCAAGAAGTGCGAGCAGCCGGCGAGGTTGCCGCCGTCGAATCGATCTGGGGAAAGATTGCCGCCATCGAATCGATCTGGGGAAATCTTCAAGTGCGTCGGCTGCCAGAGCTTGGTCGCCTCCACCGAGTCCTACAAGCACTATATCGCGTGCCCGCATGGTCCGTGCGGCTACACAGAGGCCATCAATACCGGCTGCAGCTTCACCGGCCCGCCGCGGGAGCTCCTGGTACACCTCCAAGCATCCCACTCCATCCCAGTGTTTACGTTCCAGTATGGCATACCCGCCTGGTGCATAGTTTGTGTTCCGGTACAACCGCAGGGACACCTGTTCATCGGCAGTGGGGAAGAAGACGGTAGCGTGTTCGCCATCACCGTTGGCGCGCTCGGCCCGACCACCATTGTGTCCTGTGTGTGCATCAGGTCGGCCGCGTGCTTGTTTCCGATGTACAAGGCGCTGCTGCTGGTGATTGGTCCGCCGGCGCCGGCGCCGGCTGGGACCAGTGACCTCTCGACGGACACCTTGATGGCAGTAATCGAGCCGACGAGCTCCCCGATGCCTAGCTCGATCATGTTGCAGCAGCTCACTTCTTTCCTGGCGGTGCCGCCTGCTACGGCAGAATGGAGGGCAGCGTGTGTTGCCTATCTGCGTTTGCATCAACAAGAAGGTTATATAATAATCTTCGTTTAGTTACTCGAAGATCGGAGGGAGTAGTTTAGTTCGAAATAGGGTTCGTTCGGATGTATTTTGGACTTGTATAGTAGTACTACTACTCCAGAACTATTAGCTAGCTAGTTGGAGTGCTAGAATGCAGCTCGGATTATTAGTATTTTGGTAGTACTATATATATGTGACTGCAAGTTCAAACTAAAATGGAGTATTTCTTGCTAATGTTGTTCTCTTGGAGTCATCATTTTTTTCTGAACGTGTTAACTATGCTATTGTCTAAGGATTCGTTTAGATTTCGTTTGTTGAATTCATATTTCGTCTCTTCCTAATTTGGCAAAACTGCACTGTCATGGGCATTCTTACAAGGTCGTTGAAGTTTCGACGTTTCTTAATGTATATTGCGTAGGGTGTACCCCCTTAACATGGATCTGTTGCATTTTTTGGTTGTATTTTTTTGGCAATTTTCAGGACCATAAAATAGCACGCCTTCAGTTGAAATTTGAATTACTTTCGAAAAGTGGCCGATACTAGCATGGAGTAGTAAAGTTTTTTTGTACTCCCTCGGTCCCACCAAAAGTGTCTCACCTTTGTTAAAATTTAGATGGATAGATGTATTTTTTTTACAAAGTTGAGACAACTTTGGTGGGACGGAGCCACGGAGTCCTAGTTGATGGCGAGAAGGTTGATGCCTTGCTAGGTTGGTGTACTCCATGTTGCAAAAAGAACAAGGTTGGTGTGTATTTGTTTTATTTGTTCACCATAATACTGACATGGCCATCGATTTGATTAGACAACACAAGCCTGGGATGTTTCACTTATTTATTTAGTGAGCACGATTAATGGACTGTAATGATGGGGCTACTCCTATAGTCCGTCTGCTCCTACTCGGGTGTCGGGTCACAGTCACACTCTCCTCTTTTTTTTGAACACATTCACACTCTCCTCTTTTTTTTGAACACATTCACACTCTCCTCTTTTTTTCAACACATTCACACTCTCCTCGAAACTGCAGTAGGCAGTATATGCATAAGAGGAGGAGCGTCTCGGTTCACCCCCATCGTCTATCCCCACTCCGCCCAGCTTCCATAGCACGCGCCTGCGTCTCCGCCATGGCGCTTTCGCATCCTATCCAGCAGTGCCCAGTTTGAGAGCCTCTGTTCTCCAACTCAAACCCCCACCTGCCGCCATTGATCGCCATCTCTCTCCCAAAGTTCGAATCAGTAAATCTCCCAAGAAAATACCAACCCCATTGTACCACCTGCCTCATTGCGATGGCGAAATCGAGCAGGGTCTGTGGATCTGGGCTGTTTCACAAGGTGTTTACGGAAGGCCCCCTTGAAGTGCTCATCAGCCAGTGCGACGCCATCACCGCCGCGTCCCTAGTCGGTTCCTCCAAAAATATTCTTCAGTCAGCCAAATACAGTACCACTCTGCCTGCTTCTCAGCCGTTTGGCCTTCCGTGTGTTCTCTGTTGTGACCCGGCAGATAAACCATGGGAGTTCAAGGAGGATTTGCCGGTGCACAGCAAGTGCAAACTATTGCCGTTGGACAGGTTCTCCTATGATTGCCTAATGCCACACGGTAAGGATGAGGAGCGGGCAGGCGCCAATGGAGATTGGATCGCCATGGTTGGCCCCAAAGGCAAGTGGAACCTCCTCAATGTCTACACTCATCGCAAGATTAAGCTTCCATCTTTGATGAAGAAGTTTGAAACCACACGCAATCCACTTATATTCGAGTATCAGGGTGATGCTATTCAACTGCAGAAGATAGCTATTTGCCAAGTTCCTACAGCTGCTAGGGGGTATAAAGATTTCTCCCTTGTCGCAATCTTCGACTTTGCAATTGCCTACCTCCATGGCGAATATCCTCGTACATGGATATTTCTTGAAAACCAGTTTCAGTACGGCGCCATATACTGCGATGCAATTATACATAACGGACTTGTGTTCGCCGTTACTGAGCTTGGAAATGTTTATGCATGGGATCCTAATCAATTTGGTAACATTTCCTCCCTATCTTTTTTATATACGTAACTTATATAGTATTTCACCTCTTATTTGTTGAACTGTCTTGGCATCTTTTGGCTTAAAGGAATTCCATAGGCGCATACCATAACCCTCTTGTGGTATGGACATATATAGAATTTAACATCTATAGGAATTTTAGTATGGTCTAATGTGCATGTTGTTCCGTAGGAAAAAGGCCCCCAAGTAATTAAGTTTCTTTATTATTACTCCCTGGAAAATTTAAGGTAGAGTAGAAATAGAATCAATAAAGGTGCCATGCAATATTGATAAAGACTTTCATTTGTTTATATTCCCCCGGTTCTAGAGAATAAGGGGTACTATATTCAAACCATCTAAAATTTGGACCAATATTATGGGGAACATGTTTTAAATCCATATGAAGTTTTACCAAGATGTTCGAAATATATTTCAAACCATCTTATGTTCGACCATGATTTTATAAAGTACTAGTATTGGCATCTACAATATCAAATCAATATCACTAGTAGATAAATCATGAAATATATTTTCATGTGACGTGTTCTTTCCTTTTTCAAGGTCCTATAGTGCTCCCTGCTCCATTCATTCCGTGGACGGCTGGATTTGATATCGATGATGATTTTGACTTTAATAGTCGTACGTGGTGGCTGGCAAGATCTCAAGATCGTTCTAGACTTCTCCTGGTCTATGCACGTGGCTCAATGGATTTTGACACTGACGGTGCTCCAACTTATTATGATAGTATCCCTTCTGTCCATTGCGGTCGCGCTGTTCACAGCTATTCGGGGTATACCTGCATGGTATTCTCGAATGACACTAGTCGGTTACTTCCAGCCAACCCGTGGGAAAGCGTTACTAATCTTGGAGACTATTCTATGTTCCTTGGGTTGAACTATCCGATTTTCATGCCAGTGGGTGGTGCAACATTTCCCCCAGGATATTTGACAAGAAGAAACTGCATCTACACCACGCCTCAGGCCATTGGCTCTCAGTTTGACACATCACATCAAGAAATTTTCCGCTTCAGTCTAAATGGCGAAGACCACCAAAGCATCTCTTTCTCAAGCAGCGGTCCAGCCAACCTGGCATACGGGGTTTTGGTTCATCCCAAGCTACACCAACGCGCTGGACTGGAACAAAGACAATCAGAGTTAGGGATATTTATGTAATAGTAGGATCATACTACTAGCTAGCTCAGTTGGTCTTGACTCCTATTTAACTATTTATAGCTAATGTACTTAGGTGATAAATTGATGCTATTTGCATGAACCTGTGTGCTTCTTGTAATTTGATCAAATACGGTCTATACACATGCATGGTTGTTTGGCTGTTTCAGTGTCCCTAGAGGCATACATATATACTGTTATTTAGCAATCTTTATTACAGTACAAAGGTCTTAACCTCATGGTTCACAGAAAGTATAAACGTAGATCAGCCATCTAAACATAGAAGACATTCTAGTGTATGATTCTTACATATACACATCAACATCCTATCAGAAAATCTTAATGTGAATTGTACTGGCTGTACAAACCCGTGCATCATTCTCTAGCCGGTTGCACCCAAAAACCAAATCGTGGTACTTCATAGTTGACTGTATGTAGGACAACATACGGATCCAATGCGAAGCCATGGGTATCACCTGCATGACAGAACCATATTTCACATGGTTGGAGGTACTCCATATGGCATTTAAAATCATTCCTTGTCCTTCATATGGCCCTAAAAATAGTACAGTTGGATTTGTGGGTTTTAATTTTTTATTAACACACTCAATTAATTGCCCAAACATTGATTAATAATATTATTAAGGGGTGTGATGTTGAAAGCCATAAGAACAATGTGCCAAACAATCTTTGCTAGCGGACGGTAAATGTATACCCATCAGAAATATTACTCCGTAGTAGTACTATCAAAATAATCAGCAGACGTGCATGTTTCTTTGGTCAGAATAACTGCTACACCATCTTAAAAGTAAATGGCATGACCATTTATTTGATTTGATAGCGTGCAACTAGATGGCGTACATTACTATCTCTACTTCCTTGGGTCACCCAAATCTGGAGTACTAAAAGCAAATCCTGGTGATTCATTTGACAAGACAACACAGATGCGTCCAAATTTCTCCACCCATATTATATTATAGTAATATACGAAATCTGGAGTGCGTTGCCTCGTTACCTTCCAAGAGAAGCTGCATTCCTTGCCAAAAAAGAGAGAGAGGCTGTATTTATAACTACCTCACCGGCCGCCACTAGTACAAACCATCACTCCATCTCCACCTCCACCTCCACCTCTTCCCTAGTAGCTCCACCTCCATATCGGCGACGTACCACAATCGCGCGGCTTCGACTTCCTCTTCGACGGCGGCGGCGACAGAGGCGTGAGGCACCTTCTCTGCGGCGCATAACTCATCCTCGTCCCGCGGCAACAATGGCTGTATGTGAAATCACCATACCCTTGTGTATGGTAGAGATGATGATGTGCGGATAAAATTTTATTGGCGGTTGCTCATCCTTGTTTGAATATTTGGTGTAGATTCACAACTTTGGCAGGGTGTCAAGCGGGGTGGGTAGCGGGCTAGCTAGTTTCAGTGCGAGTGCTTTAAATCCGCTCTAATCTCAACCACTATTTGCTCTAATTTTCTGCTTTGTGGGACGATTCGCGGACGCAGCTTGCAACCCTAATCTAGGGTATTGATCCTAGTTTAGTAGACTACTAGGATTTACATGCCAATTTGTTTTTAGACTAGATCTGGATATTTGTCAATACTACTACGTACTTCTTCCGTTCGTATTTAATTGACTCTAGTTGAAAGCATCGACAGTTCATTTTCTTCTCTCCCTCGCGTCGACTAATTAAAACCGAACAGAGGGAGTATTAGGAATCCATGTGCATCCGTACTACCAGTAAGGTATTGCGTTGTTGTAGAGGTTCAGTGTAATCAATATCTTTCAATATTAATATACTCACTTTATCAAAAAATAAATTAGTAATCCATGTTCAAACTTGCTAGTTTGATCGACGTTTGATGATGATTTCTGAGGCCATGTATGGGCCTAGTTTGTCTTGTCTGGTGGTCAGTAGGCTAATGATTTTTTTTTGCTTGGTCGATCTGTGGTCGTTCCATGGCCACTGCTGATTAAGCATTACTAGAATCAACAATTTTTTGCTTGTCTGCTGATTGGAAGTGTATGCGTGATACGTCACCTACGTATCGATAATTTCTTATGTTCCATGCCACATTATTGATGATATCTACATGTTTTATGCACACTTTATGTCATATTCGTGCATTTTCTGGAACTAACCTATTAACAAGATGCCGAAGTGCCAGTTGCTGTTTTCTACTGTTTTTGGTTTCAGAAATCCTAGTAAGGAAATATTCTCGGAATTGGACGAAATCAACACCCAGGGTCCTATTTTGCCACGAAGCTTCCAGAAGACCGAAGAGGAGACGAAGTGGGGCCACGAGGTGGCCACACCCTAGGGCGGCGCGGCCCAAGCCCTGGCCGCGCCGACCTGTAGTATGGGCCCCTCGTGACGCCCCTTGACCTGCCCTTCCGCCTACAAATAGCCTCCGTTGCAAAACCCCCAGTACCGAGAGCCACGATACGGAAAACCTTCCAGGGACGCCGCCGCCGCCAATCCCATCTCGGGGGATTCAGGAGATCGCCTCCGGCACCCTGCCGGAGAGGGGAATCATCTCTCGGAGGACTCTACGCCGCCATGGTCGCCTCCGGAGTGATGTGTGAGTAGTCTACCCCTGGACTATGGGTCCATAGCAGTAGCTAGATGGTTGTCTTCTCCTCATTGTGCTTAATTGTCGGGTCTTGTGAGCTGCCGAACATGATCAAGATCATCTATCTGTAATTCTATATGTTGTGTTTGTTGGGATCCGATGAATAGAGAATACTTGTTATGTTGATTATCAATTCATGTCTATTTGTTGTTTATGATCTTGCATGCTCTCCGTTACTAGTAGATGCTCTGGCCAAGTAGATGCTTGTAACTCCAAGAGGGAGTATTTATGCTCGATAGTGGGTTCATGTCTCCGTGAATCTGGGGGAGTGACAGAAACCTCTAAGATTATGGATGTGCTGTTGCCACTAGGGATAAAACATTGGTGCTATGTTCGAGGATGTAGTTACTGATTACATTACGCGCAATACTTAATGCAATTGTCTGTTGTTAGCAACTTAATACTGGAGGGGGTTCGGACGATAACCTGAAGGTGGACTTTTTAGGCATAGATGCATGCTGGATAGCGGTCTATGTACTTTGTCGTAATGCCCAATTAAATCTCACAATACTCATCATGATATGTATGTGCATGGTCATGCCCTCTCTATTTGTCAATTGCCCAACTGTAATTTGTTCACCCAACATGCTGTTTATCTTATGGGAGAGACACCTCTAGTGAACTGTGGACCCCGGTCCAATTCTCTATACTGAAATACAATCTACTGCAATACTTGTTCTACTGTTTTCTGCAAACAATCATCATCCACACTATACATCTAATCCTTTGTTACAGCAAGCCGGTGAGATTGACAACCTCGCTGTTTCGTTGGGGCAAAGTACTTGGTTTGTGTTGTGCAGGTTCCACGTTGGCGCCGGAATCCCTGGTGTTGCGCTGCACTACATCCCGCTGCCATCAACCTTCAACGTGCTTCTTGGCTCCTACTGGTTCGATAAACCTTGGTTTCATACTGAGGGAAAACTTGCCGCTGTACGCATCACACCTTCCTCTTGGGGTTCCCAACGGACGCGTGTTGTACGCGTATCAAGCGATTTTTCTGGCGCCGTTGCCGGGGACCTGAAGAAAAGTTACATCACAAAGATCTCTGACTCCCACGTCAACTACACGCCATCAGATTTTTCTGGCGCCGTTGCCGGGGAGATCAAGACACGCTGCAAGGGGAGTCTCCACATCCCAATCTCTTTACTTTGTTTTTGTCTTGCTTAATTTTATTTACTACTTTGTTTGCTGCACTAAATCAAAATACAAAAAAATTAGTTGCTAGTTTTACTTTATTTGCTATCTTGTTTGCTATATCAAAAACCCAAAAAAAATTTAGTTACTTGCATTTACTTTATCTATTTTGCTTTATTTACTGTCTTGCACTCTATATTAAAATACAAAAAAATTAGTTACTTTTGTTACCATGTCTAGCTCTGAACCTGTTACTTCTTCGCCTGAAGAATTAGTCTTCACTTTTAAACAAGGGGATGAGGAGAGTTTTAAGGATGCTTGGTCTAGAATTTTTACTTCTTATCGTAAAACTGAACCTCAAATGACTCTAAGTTTGCTCCTTAGTAATTTTTATTTTGGTCTTATGATTCGCTATAGATATGCTTTGGATGCTTTAGTGGGAGGAGATTTCCTTCATTGCAATGGGGATCAAGCTTTTAATGCCATAAAGAAGTTGGTTGCATCACATGATTCAGCTAATAACTTTGATTCAGCCCTTATTAGCATTTATAATAGATTAAACAATCTTGAGATAAGTACATCTCGCTTGGATGACAACTATCACCATGTTCGTAATCATCTTGAACAAGTTTTAGTGAACTCTGAACCTTCATTAAACAATCTTAAAATTGTTATCGGTGATCAAACTCTTCATGCCAATTGTGATATTATGTCTGAATTTTTCCTTATGCCTGAGAGCATTTATAAATCTTTGAAACTTTGGGGAGTTGATGAAGGAGGAGAAGAAATAACTCTCATTGATAACTCTGTTATAATTCCTAAGGGAATAGCCGTAGGTGTGCATACAACCATTCTTGGAAGAACAATATCCATTGATTACCTAGTTATTGAATGTGTAGGGACAGGACAAATCACACTCGGAAGATCCCTGCTGAAACTATTGGGAGCAGTCATAGATGTGGGAGAAGGCACCCTGGAATTCACCTCTACACCAGGGGGAAATCATATATTTCCTAAATCAAAGAGAAAGAAAAAGAACAAGAAAGGTAAGGGTAAAGCCCAAGGTAAGGTTGATACACCATCTCTTGATAATACTTGATACACACTTTCTGCGCCTAGCTGAAAGGCGTTAAAGAAAAGCGCTTATGGGAGACAACCCATGTTTTTACTACAGTACTTTGTTTTTATTTTGTGTCTTGGAAGTTGTTTACTACTGTAGCAACCTCTCCTTATCTTAGTTTAGTGTTTTGTTGTGCCAAGTAAAGTCGTTGATAGAAAAGTTCATACTAGATTTGGATTACTGCGCAGAAACAGATTTCTTTGCTGTCACGAATCTGGGCTAAACTCTCTGTAGGTAACTCAGAAAATTAAGCCAATTTACGTGAGTGATCCCCAGATATGTACGCAACTTTCATTCAATTTGAGCATTTTCATTTGAGCAAGTCTGGTGCCCCAATAAAATTCGTCAACACGAACTGTTCTGTTTTTGACAGATTCTGCTTTTTATTTCGCATTGCCAGTTTTGTTATGTTCGATGGATATTTCGATTCCATTGACTTTCAGTAGCTTTGTGCAATGTCCAGAAGTGTTAAGAATGATTATGTCACCTCTGAACATGTATATTTTGATTGTGCACTAACCCTCTAATGAGTTGTTCTAAGTTTGGTGTGGAGGAAGTTTTCAAGGATCAAGAGAGGGAGATGATACAACATGATCAAGGAGAGTGAAAGCTCTAAGCTTGGGGATGCCCCGGTGGTTCACCCCTGCATATATCAAGAAGACTCAAGCGTCCAAGCTTGGGGATGCCCAAGGCATCCCCTTCTTCATCGACAAGATTATCAGGTTCCTCCCCTGAAACTATATTTTTATTCCATCACAGCTTATGTGCTTTGCTTGGAGCATCGGTTTGTTTTTGTTTTTGTTTTGTTTGAATAAAATGGATCCTAGCATTCTTTTTGTGGGAGAGAGACACGCTCCGCTGTTGCATATGGACAAGTATGTCCTTAGGCTCTACTCATAGTATTCATGGCGAAGTTTCTTCTTCGTTAAATTGTTATATGGTTGGAATTGGAAAATGATACATGTAGTAATTGCTATAATGTCTTGGATAATGTGATACTTTGCAATTGTTGTGCTCATGTTTAAGCTCTTGCATCATATACTTTGCACCCATTAATGAAGAAATACATAGAGCATGTTAAAATTTGGTTTGCATATTTGGTCTCTCTAAAGTCTAGATAATTTCTAGTATTGAGTTTGAACAACAAGGAAGACGGTGTAGAGTCTTATAATGTTTTCAATATGTCTTTTATGTGAGTTTTGCTGCACCGGTTCATCCTTGTGTTTGTTCCAAATAGCCTTGCTAGCCTAAACCTTGTATCGAGAGGGAATACTTCTCATGCATCCAAATACTTGAGCCAACCACTATGCCATTTGAGTCCACCATACCTACCTACTACATGGTATTTCTCCGCCATTCCAAAGTAAATTGCTTGAGTGCTACCTTTAAATTTTCATTCTTCACCTTTACAATATATAGCTCATGGGACAAATAGCTTAAAAACTATTGTGGTATTGAATATGTACTTATGCACTTTATCTCTTATTAAGTTGCTTGTTGTGCGATAACCATGTTCACTGGGGACGCCATCAACTACTCTTTGTTGAATTTCATGTGAGTTGCTATGCATGTTCGTCTTGTCTGAAGTAAGAGCGATCTACCACCTTATGGTTGGAGCATGCATATTGTTAGAGAAGAACACTGGGCCGCTAACTAAAGCCATGATCCATGGTGGAAGTTTCAGTTTTGGACATATATCCTCAATCTCATATGGGAAAAATAATTGTTGTTACATGCTTATGCATAAAAGAGGAGTCCATTATCTGTTGTCTATGTTGTCCCAGTATGGATGTCTAAGTTGAGAATAATCAATAGCGAGAAATCCAATGCGAGCTTTCTCCTTAGACCATTGTACAGGCGGCATAGAGGTACCCCTTTGTGACACTTGGTTAAAACATGTGCATTGCGATGATCCCGGTAGTCCAAGCTAATTAGGACAAGGTGCGGGCACTATTAGTATACTATGCATGAGGCTTGCAACTTATAAGATATAATTTACATGACACATATGCTTTATTACTACCGTTGACAAAATTGTTTCTTGTTTTCAAAATCAAAGCTCTAGCACAAATATAGCAATCGATGCTTTCCTCTTTGAAGGACCATTCTTTTACTTTTATGTTGAGTCAGTTCACCTATTTCTCTCCACCTCAAGAAGCAAACACTTGTGTGAACTGTGCATTGATTCCTACATATTTGCATATTGCACTTGTTATATTACTCTATGTTGACAATATCCATGAGATATGCATGTTATAAATTGAAAGCAACCGCTGAAACTTAATCTTCCTCTGTGTTGCTTCAATGCTTCTACTATGAATTATTGCTTTATGAGTTAACTCTTATGCAACACTTATTGATGCTTGTCTTTAAGTACTAATCATGAAAAGTCTTTGCTATATATTCACTTGTTTACTCATGTCATATACATTATTTTGATCGTTGCATTCTCTACATATGCTTACAAATAGTATGATCAAGGTTATGATGGCATGTCACTCCAGAAAATATCTTTGTTATCGTTTACCTGCTCGGGATGAGCAGGAACTAAGCTTGGGGATGCTGATACATCTCCGACGTATCGATAATTTCTTATGTTCCATGCCACATTATTGATGATATCTACATGTTTTATGCACACTTTATGTCATATTCGTGCATTTTCTGGAACTAACCTATTAACAAGATGTCGAAGTGCCAGTTGCTGTTTTCTGCTGTTTTTGGTTTCAGAAATCCTAGTAAGGAAATATTCTCGGAATTGGACGAAATCAACGCCCAGGGTCCTATTTTGCCACGAAGCTTCCAAAAGACCGAAGAGGAGACGAAGTGGGGCCACGAGGTGGCCACACCCTAGGGCGGCGCGGCCCAAGCCCTGGCCGCGCCGACCTGTAGTGTGGGCCCCTCGTGACGCCCCTTGACCTGCCCTTCCGCCTACAAATAGCCTCTGTCGCGAAACCCCCAGTACCGAGAGCCACGATACGGAAAACCTTCCAGAGACGCCGCCGCCGCCAATCCCATCTCGGGGGATTCAGGAGATCGCCTCCGGCACCCTGCCGGAGAGGGGAATCATCTCCCGGAGGACTCTACGCCGCCATGGTCGCCTCCGGAGTGATGTGTGAGTAGCCTACCCCTGGACTATGGGTCCATAGCAGTAGCTAGATGGTTGTCTTCTCCTCATTGTGCTTAATTGTCGGGTCTTGTGAGCTGCCGAACATGATCAAGATCATCTATCTGTAATTCTATATGTTGTGTTTGTTGGGATCCGATGAATAGAGAATACTTGTTATGTTGATTATCAATTCATGTCTATGTGTTGTTTATGATCTTGCATGCTCTCCGTTACTAGTAGATGCTCTGGCCAAGTAGATGCTTGTAACTGCAAGAGGGAGTATTTATGCTCGATAGTGGGTTCATGTCTCCGTGAATCTGGGGGAGTGACAGAAACCTCTAAGATTATGGATGTGCTGTTGCCACTAGGGATAAAACATTGGTGCTATGTTCGAGGATGTAGTTACTGATTACATTACGCGCAATACTTAATGCAATTGTCTGTTGCTAGCAACTTAAGACTGGAGGGTGTTCGGACGATAACCTGAAGGTGGACTTTTTAGGCATAGATGCATGCTGGATAGCGGTCTATGTACTTTGTCGTAATGCCCAATTAAATCTCACAATACTCATCATGATATGTATGTGCATGGTCATGCCCTCTCTATTTGTCAATTGCCCAACTCTAATTTGTTCACCCAACATGCTGTTTATCTTATGGGAGAGACATCTCTAGTGAACTGTGGACCCCGGTCCAATTCTCTATACTGAAATACAATCTACTGCAATACTTGTTCTACTGTTTTCTGCAAACAATCATCATCCACACTATACATCTAATCCTTTGTTACAGCAAGCCGGTGAGATTGACAACCTCGCTTTTTCGTTGGGGCAAAGTACTTGGTTTGTGTTGTGTAGGTTCCACGTTGGCGCCGGAATCCCTGGTGTTGCGCCGCACTACATCCCGCCGCCATCAACCTTCAACGTGCTTCTTGGCTCCTACTGGTTCGATAAACCTTGGTTTCATACTGAGGGAAAACTTGCCGCTGTACGCATCACACCTTCCTCTTGGGGTTCCCAACGGACGCGTGCTGTACGCGTATCAATGCGCTCTTCTAAAGAGCACCATCGCATGATGATTAGTCTTAATGGAGATGCAGATGTCGATCAAGAGGGAGAAACATATCTTGATCATGCATTTCTCACGAGATTACTTGGTGATTGGAAGTAGAATCCACAATTTGTTGTGCAAACTTCTCAACATATGCATATATTCAATGAATTAGCTTTATGTGATCAATAGTACTTCTTATTGCAGATGGATGGAGGGGAAAGAGCGAAAAAACCGATACTTAGTGAGATGACTTCTCATTCTGTGACTTCTGATATCCCAGGTGACAAGGTAAATATATAGAACGACGATTCGTAGGTGATAAAAGCAGAATCCACAATTTGCCGTGCAAACTTCTCAACATATGCATATATTTGATTAATTAGTTTTATGTGATCAATAGTATTACTTATTCCAGATGGACGTAGGGGAAGGAACGAAAAAGCGGATGCTATGTGAAATGACTTCTAAATCTGTGTGTTCTGATATCCCAGATGACAAGGTAAACATATGGACCGACGCTTGTTTTGCCGCTGCCCCTGTTAGATGGCTAGATGCTCTGGTCTAATTTCTGTTCATGTGCTTATTATTGCAGAAACATAGAGTTGAAGAAAACTAGATATTGTCTGATGACAAAGGTGAAATGGCATGCCAGTCTTTTAAACCTCCGATGCCACCTTGTTTACTGTCTATGGAGACTGATGCAGCTGGACCTGGTACTGATGAGCCTATACCTGGCATCATCGTGCCACATGAAGAAGGTTGTGGATTGGGTTTACCACCTGCTGTAGAAACTGGTGGTGCAGCTGGAGCTGCTAGTGTAGAGCCTCTAGTGAACGGTGTCGTGCCACGGGAATTCTCTGAACTGGAGCAAGACGGTTTACCTATTGTCAAGACCGATGTAACTGGTGCTGATGCTGGAGTTTCTACTGATGATCCTGCACCCGAAGTTGCCACGCCACCCGAAGGAGGTTTTGTATTGGTAGAACCAGTGATGACTATGCCCACAGTACTGACTGGTGGTGGACCTGGAGCTGGTAGGGTAGAGCCTTTAGCGAAAGGTGTCGTGCCACGAGAATCCTCTGAAGTGGATATTGGTGGTTTACCCTCTGTAGAGACTGGTGGTCTACCTGGAGCTGGCATTGTAGAGATTTCAGCCAACGGTGCTGTCCCACCCAACTCCTATGAACTGGAGCATGTACCTGATGTGCCTTCTGTAGAACCTGATGCACCTGTAAGTAGTGGTGATGATTCCGCTGAATCTGATCAAGAAGGATCTGCATCTCGAGGACAAGATGTCAGCTGTCATTCACCTGAACCCGAGCTGGAGTCAGCAACGGTAGCTTATATGGCACGGACTGTCCTTCAAGCTCTAAAGATCCAGTTGGGTGGTTCACAGGACCAGCTACTCCAAGCCATTGTCACTACAAAAGACCAGCCAGCATGCTTCGTCATCTCCTGCATACTGTTTGACAAGCTGAACCACTGCAACTGGCGCATTGTTCAATCCCATCAGCATGGAGAGAGGAGCTATGCTTATGTCAAGATGATTCATGCTGATTTGGTAAGGTTCCATGATAAGATGTATGGGTGGGGTGAGGCAAGAGCCATATTTTGCAGCATTCACACAGTTTTTGCTCTTGAGCCAGACCCCATGGATGCTTACCCAGTGGTGCAGCTGTCCTGACTTGATATATGTTTTATGATCAGTATGCTGCTGTCGTGGAACTGTGATGTGGAGCTACCTTTCTTATGGTTTCTAGGCTTTTGGTTTCAACATGTATTATGGAGCTTACCTTAGGACTTTCGCATGCGTTTGGCTGTTGACCTGTAATGTTTGTGGTTGGTTGTCTAATCTACTTGGCACAATCACATTGCAAAGGCAAATGTTCCTTTTCTCTTTAATTGTTATTATGATTTATGTGGTATAACCAGGCAAGAATATGCAATCTTGGTTCTCTGACCGATATATATTTACATACAACTTTTGTTCACATAATAACACTTACACGAGAAAAGAGTAGCTTTCTCTGTTGGACAAACACCAAACCACAAAAGGGTAACAACACAATATCCAAACTAGGTACGGCACCTGTTGAGCATACATGACTTTTGGCGTAAAATCACGTTAACCAACACTAGCATCATCTTGTTCTTTGCAAGGTGCTATGCTTATCAATCTAATCCCAATACACCACCTACTTCAGGTGACACGATGATGTCAAGTGCAGGCTCACCAGTACCAACTCGCTTGCATCAGTCTCCATTGAAGGTACGCTACTGCTGCAGTAGACACCATTAGCAATGCAAGCTGAAGGTGTTCTTATCCTCATATCAGGATCACATAATACAGGTGTCAAGCTACATGCACTAGCCAACACAATCAAAAGTCCGAACTAGGATCGCTAGGAAAAAAAACATGAAGATCTTTTTTTCGAATCCCATGCTGAACATCTTTTTCACTAATTAGGTAAGCTCCTGCTGACAAACATATTACAGCAACTCCAGCAGTAGCTCTATATTTTGGCGCTGTGGACTGATGCTGCGCATGGAGCCGGCAATAGCTTTACCGGAAGCTGCAAACTGTGGCGGCCAAATGCAGGGCTGAAACAGCGTATTTTCAGAGGCGCTATAAATGCAGCGCCAAAAACAGAATATAATAAAAAATAGAGTGCAGTAAAACAGAAGATCAAACAAAGACTAGAAATAGACATAAAATAGGATAAAATTAGCTTGATAGATACTCCGTAGTTCATATTTTTACAAAGTAGTGCGATAAAACTAAACTAAAACTCGACATCTTACGAGTCCGGTGTCGTGCCCGACACCGGATCCGACGAGAAGAGGTCAATCCAACGGGGGTCATCCTCGCCAATGGTGGTCGGCCCGGCGAGCTGCGCTTCGATGAAGGCCCGCTTCGTCGCCTTCTCCGCCCTCCGTCGTGCGCGGTCCTCCTTCTTCGCAGCCCGCCTAGTCCCCTTCTCCGCCCTCCGTCTGCGGAAGTGCTCGTTCTCGGCGGCAACGTCCTCGGGGAAGCGGGCCGCCGACTCGCGCGCCGCGCGCTCGTCCCGCTCGGCGATGCACAAACGGCGCTCCGTCTCGCGGCGGCGGCGCTGTTCCTCCTGTCTAACAATGTACGGCGGCGGCGCGAGATCCTCGGCCTGCTGGCGCGTCCACACGTCATGGAAATTCATCGACGATCGCGGGCGCCCGAGCCGCCACACCACGGCGTCGTACGCGCGCACGGCCTCGTGCGCGGTCTCGTAGGTGCCGAGGCCGATGCGCTCGCCGCCGTCACGTATCTCCGCGTAATACGTACCTTCGGGGCACGCGCGGACGCCGCGGTACCCCGTGCCCGAGACGCGGCAGTACCGCGAGCTCGACGCGAGACGAGGCATGGCGGCGGCGGCGGAAGCGGAGCCGCGGCGGCGATATTAGGCGCAGATGGGCAAATTTCAGCAACCCGTGTCCATCTTTTTTTTTGGCAGGATTACGCCATGTACCACCTTCCAATTAGAAAATAGTACTGTTCAGTCTTCCCCTGTTGGGCCCAATATTTCACTTTGGGTTGCAACGGCCATCTACATGGTAATTGCTATCGGCCTACTTGCTCCGGCTGTCGAAGCCCAATAACTACAAATGAGCCTTTCTGCTCATGCAATTTCGGCCCTTTTCTAATGAAACACAGATCCTATGAATGGCAAAAAAAATGCAGAGATTATACATAAAAGTTGTTTTTATTTATTTTGAATTATTGGGTTCCAATTTTTGAAACTGCTCATGCCCAATATGAAAATCCTTGATCGCTCCATACCCACATGGATAACGGTATTTTTAATAATTCATAAAGTGGATTTGAAATTTAAAACATATCCTAATAATTCTATGATTTAATCTATCAACTTGCAAGATCTTGGAGAGAAAAAGCTTGTATTAGTCTGCAGAATCCTCAACGTTTCAAAGGAGGCAGTGGATCAAAAGAAAAAAGGAAGTAGCTAGAAATTAGGGGTCAAAAATAACTCCAAGAAATGAAACTTTTATTGTTCGTAGAGGATGACATGCGGGACCCATGAGCTAGCAGCTTACTCAACGTTTCAAAGGCGGCATGAGATCGAAAGAAAAAGGCAAGTGACTAAATATCAGGAGCCAAAAATAATCCAAGAAATGAAACTTATTGTACATAGAGGATGACATGCGGGTCCCATTTTGCAGCAGCGGTTTCAGCATTTCAAATGCGGTTTGAGATCAAAAGAAAAAGAAAGTAGCCAGAAATTAGGGGTAAAAAAACTCCAAAAAAAGAAAGTTGATTGTACATAGAGGATGACATGCGGGTCCCATGAGTCAGAAACTTACTCAACGTTTCTAAGGCCGCAGGGGATCAAAAGAAAAAGGAAATAGCCAAAAATCATTGGATGAAAAAAAACCAAGAAAAGAAATTTTATAGTACATAGAGGATGACATGCGGGTCCCATGAGCCAGCAGGTTCCTCAACGTTTTCAAAGGCCGCTGGGGATCAAAAGAAAAAGGCAAATAGCCAGAAATTAGGGGTAAACAATAAATCCAACAAAGGAAAGGTTTATTGTTCATAGATGCTGACATGTGGGACCCATGAGCCAGCAGCGTCAAGGCAAGTGACCAAAAATCAGGTGTAAAAAAATCCAAGAAAAGAAACTTTATTGTACATAAAGGATGACATGTGGGTCCCATGAGCCAGCACCTTACTCAACGTTTCAGAGGCGGCTTGAGATCGAAAGAAAAAGGAAAGTGACCAAATATCAGGAGCTAAAAATAATCCAAGAAATGAAACTTTTATTGTACATAGAGGTTGACATATGGGTCCCACTAATACAAGCTCTTTCGCTCGAAGATCTTGCAAGTTGATTGTACATAGAGGATGACATGCGGGCCCCATGTGTCAGCAGCTTACTCAATGTTTCCAAGGCGGCAGTGGATCAAAATAAAAGGAAATAGCCAAAATCAGAGGGTGAAAAATAAATCCAACAAAGGAGAGGTTTATTGTCCATGGAGGCTGACATCTGGGACCCACGAGCCAGCAGCGTCCTCTACGTTTAGAAGGCGACTGGGGATCGAAAGAAAAAAGGCAAATAGCCAGAAATTAGGGGTACAAAATAACTCCAAGAAAGGAAATGTTTATTGTTCATAGAGGCTGACATGTGGGACCCATGATCTAGCAAAGTCTTCAACGTTTCAAAGGCGGCAGGGGATCAAAAGAAAAAGGAAGTAGCCAGAAATTAGGGGTAAAAAATAACTCCAAGAAAGGAAACTTTTATTGTTCATAGAGGATGACATGCGGGACCCATGCTCCAGCAGCTTCCTCAACGTTTCAAAGGCGGCATGAGATCGAAAGAAAAAGGCAAGTGACCAAATATCAGGACCCGAAAATAATCGAAGAAAGAAATTTTATTGTACATAGAGGATGACATGCGGGACCCATTTAGCAGCAGCGGCCTCAACGTTTCCAAGGCAGCAAGGGATCAAAAGAAAAAGGAAGTAGCCATAAATCAGGGGGCCAAAACAAAATCCAAGAAAAGATATTTTTCAATTGGCCTGCATCTTGCCATCTGGGCCTTCGAACTATCGTGATGGACGCCTTTGACTCGTACAATTTCAGCCCACTACAAAACATGAAAGTCCTATGTTTCGCAAAAACAAAAAACAAGGAGATTCAACATATAAGTTTGTTTATGTAAAAATAAAGATTTAATTTATCCGTTTGCAAAGCTCACAGCGAAATAATCAAGATATCACATGTTTCTTGTACGGGGAGGCTGACATCGGGGACCCATGAGCCAGCAGCGTCATCAACGTTTTAAAGGCGGCAGGGGATGGAAAGAAAAAATAAACCTAAAATCAGTTGGTCAAAAATCCAAGAAAATAAACATTTATCGTTCTGAGAGGATGACATGCGGGACCCATGAGGCAGCAGCATCCTCAACGATTCCAAGGCGGCAGGGGATCAAAAGAAAAAAAGGAAATATCCAGAAATTAATTAGGGGTTCAAAATAAATCCATCAAAGGAAAGTTTTATTGTTCATAGAGGATGACATGTGGGACCGACCTGCCAACAGCGTTCTCATCGTTTCAAAGGGGGCAGGAGATCAAAAGAAAAAGGCAAGTAGCCAGAAATTAGGGGTAAAAAATAACTCCAAGAAAGGAAACTTTTATTGTTCGTAGAGGATGACATGCGGGACCCATGAGCCAGCAGCTTACTTAAAGTTTCAAAGGTGGCATGAGATCGAAAGAAAAAGGCAAGTGACAAAATATCAGGAGCCAAAGATAATCCAAGAAAAGAAACTTTATTTACATAGAGGATGACATGTGGGTCCCATTTTGCAGCAGCGGTCCCAACGGTTCAAATGCGGCTTGAGATCAAAACAAAAAGAAAGTAGCCAGAAATTAGGGGGTCAAAAAAATCCAAGAAAATAAAGTTGATGGACATAGAGGATGACATGCGGGTCCCATGAGCTAGCAGCTTACTCAACGTTTCCAAGGCGGCAGGGGATCAAAAGAAAAAGGAAATAGCCAAAAATCAGAGGGTGAAAAAAACAAAGAAAATGAACTTTTATAGTACATAGAGGATGACATGCGGGTCCCATGAGCCAGCAGGTTCCTCAACGTTTCAAACGTGGCATGAGATCGAAAGAAAAAGGCAAGTGACCAAATATGAGGAGCCAAAAATAATTCAAGAAAAGAAAGTTTTATAGTACATAGAGGATGCCATGCGTGTCCCATGATCCTGTAGGTTCCTCAACGTTTCAAACGTGGCATGAGATCGAAAGAAAAAGGCAAGTGACCAAATATCAGGAGCCAAAAATAATTCAAGAAAAGAAACTTGATTGTACATAGAGGATGACATGCGGGTCCCATTTAGCAGCAGCGGTATCACCGTTTGAGAGGCTGCGCGGGATCGAAAGAAAAAGGCAAGTGACCAAAGATCAGGAGCCAAAAATAATCCAAGAAAAGAAATTTTATTGTACGTAGAGGATGATATGCGGGTCCCATTTTGCAGCAGCGGTCTCAACGTTTCCTAGGCGGCACAGAACCAAAAGAAAAATGAAGTAGCCAGAAATCAGGGGGTGAAAAAAATCCAAGAAGAAAGATTTCAAATGGGCTGCATCTGGACATCTGGGCCTTCGAACTATCCTACTTGGCCTTTTGACTCGTACAATTTCAGCCCACTCCAAAACAGGAAAGTTCCGAATTTTCTAAAAAAAACAGGAAAGTCCTATGCTTCGCAAAGACAAAAAAACAAGGAGATTCAACATACAAGTTTTTTTATGTAAAAATAAAGATTTAATTATCCGTTTGATATAGCTCAGAGCACAATACACTGTTTATTGTCTGCAAAATAATCAAGATATCATATGTTTCTTGTACGGGGAGGCTGACATCGGGGACCCATGAGCCAGCAGCGTCGTCAACATTTTAAAGGCGGCAGGGGATGGAAAGAAAAAATAAACCAAAAATATGTTGGTACAAAATCCAAGAAAAGAAACATTTTCGTTCTAAGAGGATGACATGCGGGACCCATGAGGCAGCTGCATCCTCAGCGTTTATTGTTCATAGAGGCTGACATGTGGGACCCGTGAGCCAGCAGCGTCCTCAACGTTTTAAAGGCGGCAGGAGATCGAAAGAAAAAATTAGCCAAAAATCATTTGGTAAACAAAATCCAAGAAAAGAAACATTTACCGTTCTGAGAGGATGACATGCGGGACCCATGAGGCAGCAGCATCATCAACGATTCCAAGGCGGCAGGGGATCAAAGGAAAAAAAAGGAAATATCCCGAAATTAATTAGGGGTTCAAAATAAATCCATCAAAGGAAACTTTTATTGTTCACAGAGGATGACATGTGGGACTGACCTGCCAACAGCGTCCTCATCGTTTCAAAGGGGGCAGGAGATCAAAAGAAAAAGGCAAATAGCCAGAAATTAGGGGGTCAAAAATAACTCCAAGAAAGGAAACTTTTATTGTTCATAGAGGATGACATGCGGGACCCATGAGCCAGCAGCTTACTCAACGTTTCAAAGGCGGCATGAGATCGAAAGAAAAAGGCAAGTGGCAAAATATCAGGAGCCAAAGATAATCCAAGAAAAGAAACTTTATTGTACATAGAGGATGACATGCGGGTCCCAATTAGCAGCAGCGGTCTCAACGTTTCAAATGCGGCTTGAGATCAAAAGAAAAAGAAATTTGATTGTACATAGAGGATGACATGCGGGTCCCATGAGTCAGCAGCTTACTCAACATTTCCAAGGCGGCAGGGGATCCAAAGAAAAAGGAAATAGCCAAAAATCAGAGGGTGAAAAAAAACCAAAGAAAATAAACTTTTATAGCACATAGAGGATGACATGCGGGTCCCATGAGCCAGCAGGTTTCTCAACGTTTCAAACGTGGCATGAGATCGAAAGAAAAATGCAAGTGACCAAATATCAGGAGCCAAAAATAATTCAAGAAAAGAAACTTGAGTGTACATAGAGGATGACATGCGGGTCCCATTTAGCAGCAGCGGTATCACCGTTTGAGAGGCTGCACGGGATCGAAAGAAAAAGGCAAGTTACCAAATATCAGGAGCCAAAAAGAATCCAAGAAAAGAAATTTTATTGTACATAGAGGATGACATGCGGGTCCCATGAGCCTGCAGGGTCCTCAACGTGGCATGAGATCGAAAGAAAAATGCAAGTGACCAAATATCAGGAGCCAAAAATAATTCAAGAAAAGAAACTTGATTGTACATAGAGGATGACATGTGGGTCCCATTTAGCAGCAGCGGTATCACCGTTTGAGAGGCGGCAGGGGATCGAAAGAAAAAGGCAAGTGACCAAATATGAGGTGCCAAATAAAACTCCAAGAAAAGAAAGTTGATTGCACATAGAGGATGACATGCGGGTCCCATTTAGCAGCAGCGGTCTCAACGTTTCCAAGGCGGCAAGGGATCAAAAGAAAAAGGAAGTAGCCAGAAATCAGGGGGTCAAAAAAATCCAAGAATAGAAAGAATTTTGGTTCATAGAGGATGACATGCGGGACCCATGATCCTGCATCGTAAACGGCTCGATCGGAGAGCGTTGAACGAGATGGCGCGATCGAGAAAAAAAACAATGCCAGAGAGGCTGCCATCTGGGCCCTACATCCCTCGGCGGAGCGGATTTGCGTTGACTCGGCCGGCGAACCCGAGAATTCGAGATGCACCACGTCCCGGGCCACCATACGCAACGTTTTGGCCGGTATCGTCGGGCTAGGTGGCCTCAAAAACGAGAAAAAAACGTTTTGACATGCACAACGGACAGACCCAAAATCGTCGGCCATGGTACACCAGCAACCACGGTGCGACTTCAACTTCGTCGGCCATGGCAACTTTTCTTGTAGTGAGATACATGATTTGTCGGGTTTGAATATGTCTAGACATGCTTGTTTATCAACTTGAATGCTTACTATATGACATAAAAAAGACTATATGTGCGTTGGTTTCTTATTTTTAATTTTTTTCTGAATGTTTATGCCCATTTGAATCTTGGTCAAATCCTATGTTTGACCAAGATTTAAACAAGTTAATTTAAAACATGAAAATGAAAAGGTAAGCATGGAACCTTCTTAGTCACTCTAAGATGAAGTTTTTGGGAGGTTTTTGAAATTTCCATGTTTGAAACCCAAAACCACTTCTCTTCATATTTGACTTCATAAGACAGATCGAGTTTAGGGTTAGGGCCAGGGTAGATACATGATTTTTCTTGTTTTAATATGTCTAGACCATGTTTATCAACTTGAATGCTCATTATATGACATAAAAGGCTATGTGCTTTGTTTTTTTATTTTTTTGATTTTTTATGCCCATTTGAATCTTGGTCAAATCCTAGGTTTGACCAAGATTTAAACAATTTAAAAACATGAAAATGAAAAGGCATGCCTGGATCTTTTTTAGTCACTCTAAAATGAAGCTTTTGGGGGGTTCTTGAAATATCAATGTTTGAAACCCAAAACCACTTCTCTTCATATGGTTGACTTCATAAGACAGAGTTTAGGGTTAGGGGGTAGATCGATACATGATTTGTCAGGTTTGAGTATGTCTAGACATGCTTGTTTATCAACTTGAATGCTTCCTATATGACATAAGAAGAATATATGTGCGTTGGTTTCCTATTTTTAATTTTTTTCTGAATATGCCCATTTGAATCTTATTGGTCAAATCCTATGTTTGACCAAGATTTAAACAAGTTAATTTAAAACATGAAAATGAAAAGGTAAGCATGGAACCTTCTTAGTCACTCTAAGATGAAGTTTTTGGGAGGTTTTTGAAATTTCCATGTTTGAAACCCAAAACCACTTCTCTTCATGTTTGACTTCATAAGACAGATCGAGTTTAGGGTTAGGGCCAGGGTAGATACATGATTTTTCTTGTTTTAATATGTCTAGACCATGTTTATCAACTTGAATGCTCATTATATAACATAAAAAGGCTATGTGCTTTGTTTTTTTTGATTTTTTTGATTTTTTATGCCCATTTGAATCTTGGTCAAATCGTAGGTTTGACAGTGATTTAAACAAGTTTAAAACATGAAATGAAAAGGTAAGCCTGGATCCTTATTAGTCATTCTAAAATGAAGCTTTTGGGGGGTTCTTAGAAATCTCAATGTTTGAAACCCAAACCACTTCTCTTCATGGTTAACTTCATAAGACAGAGTTTAGGGTTAGGGGTACATACATGATTTGTCGGGTTAATTTGAATATGTCTAGACATGCATATGCTTGTTTATCAACTTGAATGCTTACTATATGACATAATAAGACTATATGTGTGTTGGTCAAATCCTATGTTTGACCAAGATTTAAACAAGCATAAATCCTGAAAATGAAAAGGTAAGCTTGGATCCTTCTTATTCACTCTAAAATTAAGCTTTTGGGAAGTTTTTGAAATTTCCATGTTTGAAACCCAAAACCACTTCACTTCATGCTTAACTTCATAAGACATAGTTAAGGGCTAGGGGGTAGATACATGCTTTTTCTGTTTTGAATATGTCTAGACCTTGTTCATATCGATCAACTTGAATGCTTAATATATATATATATATATATATATGACATAAGAAGGCTATGTGCTTTGGTTTTGATTTTTTGATTTTTTTTGAATGTTTAATGCCATTTGAATCTTGGTCAAGTCCTAGGTTTGACCAAGATTTTAGCAAGTTTAAAACACATGAAAATGAAAAGGCAAGCCTGGATCCTTCTTAGTCATTCCAAAATGAAGCTTTTGGGGGTTCTTAAAATCTCTATATAATGTTTGAAACCCAAAACCACTTCTCTTCATGCTTGACTTCATAAGACAGAGTTAAGTGTTAGGGGTGGTAGATACATGCTTTTTCTATTTTGAATATGTCTAGACCTTGTTTATCAACTTGTTGAATGCTTATTTTATATGACATAAGAAGGCTATATATGTGCTTTGGTTTTTCATTTTTATGTTTTTTTAATTTTATGCCCATTTGAATCTTGGTCAAATACTAGCTAGGTTTGACCAAGATTTAAACAATTTAAAAACATGAAAATGAAAAGGCAAGCCTGGATCTTTTTTAGTCACTCTAAAATGAAGCTTTTGGGGGGTTCTTGAAATATCAATGTTTGAAACCCAAAACCACTTCTCTTCATATGGTTGACTTCATAAGACAGAGTTTAGGGTTAGGGGGTAGATCGATACATGATTTGTCAGGTTTGAGTATGTCTAGACATGCTTGTTTATCAACTTGAATGCTTCCTATATGACATAAGAAGAATATATGTGCGTTGGTTTCCTATTTTTAATTTTTTTCTGAATATGCCCATTTGAATCTTATTGGTCAAATCCTATGTTTGACCAAGATTTAAACAAGTTAATTTAAAACATGAAAATGAAAAGGTAAGCATGGAACCTTCTTAGTCACTCTAAGATGAAGTTTTTGGGAGGTTTTTGAAATTTCCATGTTTGAAACCCAGAACCACTTCTCTTCATGTTTGACTTCATAAGACAGATCGAGTTTAGGGTTAGGGCCAGGGTAGATACATGATTTTTCTTGTTTTAATATGTCTAGACCATGTTTATCAACTTGAATGCTCATTATATAACATAAAAAGGCTATGTGCTTTTTTTTTTTTTTTTTTTTGATTTTTTATGCCCATTTGAATCTTGGTCAAATCGTAGGTTTGACAGTGATTTAAACAAGTTTAAAACATAAAATGAAAAGGTAAGCCTGGATCCTTATTAGTCATTCTAAAATGAAGCTTTTGGGGGCTTCTTAGAAATCTCAATGTTTGAAACCCAAACCACTTCTCTTCATGGTTAACTTCATAAGGCAGAGTTTAGGGTTAGGGGTACATACATGATTTGTCGGGTTAATTTGAATATGTCTAGACATGCATATGCTTGTTTATCAACTTGAATGCTTACTATATGACATAATAAGACTATATGTGTGTTGGTCAAATCCTATGTTTGACCAAGATTTAAACAAGCATAAATCCTGAAAATGAAAAGGTAAGCTTGGATCCTTCTTATTCACTCTAAAATTAAGCTTTTGGGAAGTTTTTGAAATTTCCATGTTTGAAACCCAAAACCACTTCTCTTCATGCTTGAATTCATAAGACATAGTTAAGGGCTAGGGGGTAGATACATGCTTTTTCTATTTTGAATATGTCTAGACCTTGTTCATATCGATCAACTTGAATGCTTAATATATATATATATGACATAAGAAGGCTATGTGCTTTGGTTTTCATTTTTTGATTTTTTTGATTGTTTAATGCCATTTGAATCTTGGTCAAGTCCTAGGTTTGACCAAGATTTTAGCAAGTTTAAAACACATGAAAATGAAAAGGCAAGCCTGGATCCTTCTTAGTCATTCTAAAATGAAGCTTTTGGGGGTTCTTGAAATCTCAATATAATGTTTGAAACCCAAAACCACTTCTCTTCATGCTTGACTTCATAAGACAGAGTTAAGTGTTAGGGGTGGTAGATACATGCTTTTTCTATTTTGAATATGTCTAGACCTTGTTTATCAACTTGTTGAATGCTTATTTTATATGACATAAGAAGGCTATATATGTGCTTTGGTTTTTCATTTTTATGTTTTTTTAATTTTATGCCCATTTGAATCTTGGTCAAATACTAGCTAGGTTTGACCAAGATTTAAACAATTTAAAAACATGAAAATGAAAAGGCAAGCCTGGATCTTTTTTAGTCACTCTAAAATGAAGCTTTTGGGAGGTTCTTGAAATTTCAATGTTTGAAACCAATACGACTTCTCTTCATGCTATGCGCGCATGGCATACCTTGCATATCATTCGTGCATATATTTCAATATATATTTGAAGATATTCTTGGGGATATATATATATATATTTCAATCTCTCTCTCTCGATCTATATATCGTTGGTGCCCAAGAAACACACTTATATATATACGCATGCACTTTATGCGCAAAGGCGCGGGTGCCTCCAATAATGTGTGTGTGCACTCGATCGATGATCCCTAAACCTTAAACCCTAAAACCCTAATCCCTAATCCCTAATTATACCCTAAACGTACACCCTAAACACCCTAAACACTAAAACCTAAACCCTAGACCCTAAACCCTAAACACTACACCCTAAGCCCTAAACCCTAAACACTAAACCCTAAACCCTAACCCTAGACCCTAAACCCTAAACCCTAAACCCTAAACCCTAAATATATTTCAATCTCTCTCTCTAGATCTATATATCGTTGGTGGCCAAGAAACACACTTATATATATACGCATGCACTTTATGCGCAAAGGCGCATGTGCCTCTAATAATGTGTGTGTGCACTCGATCGATGATCCCTAAACCTTAAACCCTATGTTTGACCAAGATTTAAACAAGTTAATTTAAAACATGAAAATGAAAAGGTAAGCATGGAACCTTCTTAGTCACTCTAAGATGAAGTTTTTGGGAGGTTTTTGAAATTTCCATGTTTGAAACCCAAAACCACTTCTCTTCATGTTTGACTTCATAAGATATATCGAGTTTAGGGTTAGGGCCAGGGTAGATACATGATTTTTTTTTGTTTTAATATGTCTAGACCATGTTTATCAACTTGAATGCTCATTATATGACATAAAAGGCTATGTGCATTGATTTTTTTTTATGCCCATTTGAATCTTGGTCAAATCCTAGGATTGACCTAGATTTAAACAAGTTTAAAACATGAAAATGAAAAGGTAATCATGGATCCTTCTTAGTCATTAAAAAATTAAGCTTTTGGGGGGTGCTTGAAATCTCAATGTTTGAAACCCAAAACCACTTCTCTTCATATGGTTGACTTCATAAGACAGAGTTTAGGGTTAGGGGGTAGATCGATACATGATTTGTCGGGTTTGAATATGTCTAGACATGCTTGTTTATCAACTTGAATGCTTACTATATGACATAAGAAGACTATATGTGCGTTGGTTTTTCATTGTTTTTTTGTTTTTTCTGAATTAATGTTTATGCCCATTTGAATCTTGGTCAAATCCTAGGTTTTACCAAGATTTAAACAAGTTTAAAACATATAATGAAAAGGTAAGCCTGGATCCTTCTTAGTCATTCTAAAATGAAGCTTTTGGGGGGGTTCTTCAATCTCAATATAATGTTCGAAACCCAAAACCACTTCTCTTCATGGTTGACTTCATAAGAAATAGTTTAGGGTTAGGGGGTATATACATGATTTGTCGGGTTTAAATTTGTCTAGACATGCTTGTTTATCAACTTGAATGCTTACTAGCTATATGACATAAGAAGACTATGTGCATTGGTTTTTCATTTTTTGTTTTTCTGAATGTTTATGCCCATTTGAATCTTGGTCAAATCCTAGGTTTGACCTAGATTTAAACAAGTTTAGAACATGAAAATGAAAAGGTAAGCGTGTATCCTTCTTAGTCACTCTAAAATGAAGCTTTTTTTGGGAGGTTTTTGAAATTTCCATGTTTGAAACCCAAAACCATTTCTCTTCATGCTTGACTTCATAAGATAAAGTTTAGGGTTAGGTGTAGATACATGATTTGTCTGATTTGAATACGTCTAGACCTTGTTTATTAACTTCAATTCCTACTATATGACATAAGAAGACTATGTGTGCTTTTGGTTTTTCATTGTTTTTTGATTTTTTCTGAATGTTTATGCCCATTTGAATCTAAAGGTGAGAGAACACGTTAATGGTTATTCTAACAAAGGTCATGCTTGGTATCTTACCTATGTATTATGCTACATCACAAATGTAAAATGAAAATATGTGCATCTCTATAAACCCTAAACCCTAACCCTAACTATATAGAAAAAGATGAACAATCCATGCTTTTCGATTGCCTTTTTTGTTTGGCTTGATTTCAAATTTAGTGGGGAGGGGGGGTAGGGGACGAGTGTGTTTCTTTCGATGACTCTCTTGTATTTGCTAGTTTTTGGGGGTCACACAAATTCAGGGTAGCATACTGCCCACCCCCTCCCTTCACGCGCGGAAAAAGTGAGTTACTAACTTGGCTTTCCTACCCTTGAATCCATACGAAACTTTGTACGGAGTTCTAATACAGTATAATGATCACCCGAATTATTACACCAACAGGTCTGTCACTTACGTGTGGTTCCCATGCGTGAGGTCCCACACTTCGGTGAGCACAAGTCACGGACAATTTTTTGCATATGTTGCAAAGGATAAAAGGTGGAAGAGGGATCACACGGAAGGAGAAGAGGAAGGGAGAGCAGTCACGGCCTCGAAATGCTTCAACCTTTCCGGGAAGTGATGTTGACTGGCACGCAAGATTTTTCAAGAGCCGCAAACTCAGAAGGCGGCGATTTTGACAGAAATAACCCTTTTGGCAAAGAAAAGCACGGACTGACCCTCTGAGCAATCTATTTCACTGGACTAACCTTTTTGTGTGGCTCATTCTGTGTTTTTCTTTGCCAAAAGGGTTACTTTGTCAAAATCGCCCCCCCTGCAGTGCAGGCTAGGCCCCCGTCTAATATTCTTTTTTTCAATGACAAAAGGGGGGAGATAGAGAGAGAGAGTCTCGACGACGTGTCTTCACTTGACAAAGAAGATTGTTGGAAGTTTGCCTACCTACCGCACATGACTTGTGCTCACTAAAGTGTGGGACCTGCATGCATGGGACCCTGCAGCCCTCTTAGGGCAGACGTGTGAGACGCAAAATATGGTTTTTAGTTTAGTAAGGAAAAAAAATAAGCCTTGGAGGGCCGAGGCGGGGCGGCCGTCCGACATTTTATACCTTTACGCCCCCCACACCTCGTTTCATTTGTCATGTCTACCAAGGAAGAGCTCGGAGGAGAAGATGCAGTCCTAGCTTCTCGACCCCCTGGCGCCCCACGCATAAATACTACTACCAGAAGTACACTGTTTCTAACAATCATGCCTGCGAAGGGAGATCTCGGAGGAGACGATGCGGGATCAGCGTCCCCGCCGTTGATGAGCCAGGACACAAGGGTTACTACGCCTCTTTTAATTACCTTCGTTTTGCTGGTAATACTCGGACTTATATCTGTTATCTTCCGCAGGAGAGGGTCGATATCGCCGGAGAAGATGATGTGAGGCAGATGATCAAGCTCGCAGGAGAAGATGATGTAAAGGAGATGCTCAAGCTCGGAGCAGAAGATGATGTAAAGGAGATGGTCAAGCTCAGAGAAGATGATGTAAATGAGTTAGTCAATCTCGGAGAAGATGTGGTGGCAGTGGACCAATCGCGATCGTTGGGCGAGATCCCGGAGATTCACTTACCTCGTTTGCACTGGTAATGATATGCCTGATCTATAACATTTTGAACATTTTTCGTCGGCTTACACATGAGCTATCTCGGCTTAGGGTCAACAAGGCCCCGGGAGCGGAACTTCCGCTTCTCGACGCCGAGAACTCCGAGTTACGCCAGAAGCGCCCTGGGGAATCGCACGCGCAGGCGCAGCACATCCGTTCGCAGGATCTCTCATCCTTCGACGTCAGGTTCCAGCGAGAGGTCGTAGAAGAAGATAAGTTGCCAGCTTCCCCGCCGTTCAAGAGGATGAAGGAGCGGAAGACGGAGGTTAATATTAGCTGACTTTGGGTTGCTGGTTTTTGGTACTTCGAGTCACTGACATGTAGACACCACTTAAGTCTGTCCTACATGTTAGTGACCACATTCGTTAATCAGCTAATTTTTGCATTTCATTTGCCGGTAACGCTCGATATGTTTGTTGTTACCTTTGGCAGGATCACTCCCCTTGCTTATCCTGTCGGAGGATGAAGTTGGATCTTGCCAGCATGCGGGAGGAGAACAGAGAGTTAGGGATCAAGATATTTCGGTACAGGCAGGCGGTGTCTTTCCTAGAAGTGGATGAGATCACGGCCTGCGCTCGTAGGAGTTGTGACGAGGCCATTCATCTGGGAGAACGGATCAAAGCTCAGCTTGTCTCTTTGATGGAAGTCGCAGAACGCGTGATTTTCAATGCTAGAGAGGCGCGGGAACGACTTATGATGGCTGAAGATCTCGCATAGCAGTTTAATCATGTGCGCTTATTAGTTGCCTACTACTTTTGTAATTATTCACAATTAAGTATGAATCAATGGCTTGCCTTTTGTGTGACGGAGGAAATCGCACATACCACCACTTGTTGGTGCAGTTTTTGCACATAACACAATTTGAGATTCTTTTTACACAAATAACCAGATTTTGACGTAAACTTTTGCACAAAAAAACCTTACTCCATGTTTTCTTTTGTCTTCTAAAGACATGTAGGTGCTTCGAAAAATACCTCCGTTCCAATGCTTAAAGCTTAGTATATTTTTCTTGAAAAGTCAAACCAAGTAAAGTTCGACCAAACCTATCAGCACATATAATATTTTGTAGACACCATATGAAAATATAATTTATTTTCTATCTAATAATATTGATTTTGTATCTTACATATTAATGCATTTGGTAAAAACTTAGTCAAACTTTCTATCTAATAATATTTTCGACTTTGTATTATTTTTATTCATTTTCCCCCTGGTTGTCATGTTTTCTGTCCGGCTTCCCCAGCCCATCCATCCGTAACCCATATGCGCGCGTGACACGAGTAGTGGGAGACATGGTGCCCAAAGGGATAGTTTTTATTAATGGTGGCGACGGTTCCCTAGGCCAATGCTGGCGATACGTCTCATCGTCGCTAGCTGTGCCTTCCCCATGCGGCCGTATTAATGCACACCACTGCTCCTTTGCGCCTCCACGGCTGATCAAGTAAGTTTGATCATAAAAGATGATCACATAAGCTCGATGATTACCTATAACTTAAAAATTATCTTAATTTGTAAACGAAGACATAAAATAACTAGTTGTTTGATTAGGAAAGACAAAGGAAATTTCTATTGAGATTGAGTTCATTTCATAGTTGTTATAGACACATAGCAATATTACCAAGAGATAGGATTGTAGAGAAAGCAATCCATAGGTATTTTGGAGGGTTCTCAATCCTTTGAATCAAGCAAGCTCTATAGGAAAAATCCCTATGTGTAAAAATCCTACTCCGTACAAGATACCGTTAGAAATCCTTTGAACCAAACAAACTCCGATTCATATTAGTTGACTATAATATGGATATATCTAGACACATTTTAGTTCAAGATTCATCCATATCATTTGACAAGTAATATGAATCGGAGTGAGTATATTAAACGGAGTAGTATATATTGTTCGAAAAAATTAATTTATACTGTACTAATAAAGAAACCATTTCTGTGGTCAAACTGATTTGACGGGACAGTAACTGCACCAGGACGTAGTGGCGTGCTATCCTAGCCGAAGTTTTACTCGGCGCCTCGATGCAGCTGCTGAAGAATAAAAAAAGTCATATCCACTCCTACTCTTCACCTCCATCGTTTCCATCCTTGGCTCTCCACTTCCATCATCGTTCTCCACTCGCCAAGCGCTGCTAGCAAATTTTTTCATCCTCTAGATCTCCCATTTGCATAGCTTTCTCTCCTCACCCCTCCGCAGAACCGCAGCACTCCTCCTTCCCGCTCGACTCTCCTACAAAACTCCAATCACACATACTTGCTTCTGCCCTCTTAAATCCTTCTCGTCTCCATGGCGGCATCGAACGACGACCAGCTGTATGGCGACTGGGGGAAGTTCCCCACCGAGCTGTTCAATCTCATTGCCCAGAGTCTGGACGTTACAGTCGACGTCCGGCTGGCCGCATGCTCCAAAATGCCGTGCCGCCATGTCGCCGACAACATGAATCTACACCATTGGGATGGACCCTGCTTGCTGATGCCCGATTCTGCGCATTGGCACTATGATGATAGTAGTGCGCACCACATGGTGTACCATGTTGTGCCCCTCGACCATCATCGGCGCACAGCCATCCTGCCGTTCATGGAAAATAGATTCTGGGTTGGCATGAACGGCGACTGGATCGCCGGCATGGAAAGTGGTGGGAACTGGTTCCTCGCGAACATCTACACGCACTAAGAAATCTCCCTACCATCGTTGGAAACTTGCAACATTTTTCGGGAGGAATGGATTGGCTTCCCCGACTTGCCTCCTGAAAGGTACATGACGTATGGGCGTGCCATGTTTTTGTTGAAGATTGTAATTTGCGAAGTGCCCACAAAAGCTGGACATTACTCAGATTACAAGCTCATCGCTCTATTCAATTTTGGACTCGCTTACCTGGCTAATGGTAGCCAGGAGTGGAGGTTATTCTCTCTTGCTAGTTGGGGTGTAGATTACAGTGACGCCATCGAGCACAACGGCTTCATTGTTGCGGTGGATGGGTGGACCGGCACCACATATTGCTGGGATCAATCACATGCCGGTAATTCTTCAATCCATATGATATACTTCGCAATAAATTTTAATATCAAGCCCATTCATGATATATTGTAACTGAATTAACTAATTGGTCAATAAGATTTTTTTTCACCTTTCAAATGACTGTGCACCATTTAATTATCCTAACCTGACTGAACCATTGCTACAAACGAATTACAGTAGTATATGCAGTGCACTAATCTGTCAACCGAAACCAGATTATTGCAGTATATGAATGCATTCCTGAATTAGTTACTGCATGCTCTTATCAGAATATGAATAAGGAGCTTAGCCCTGGCCTCTTCATCAATTGATGCATGCAAACTTTCAATTTATTTGAATATTCGATGTACTCAAAGCATTACAATCATGGATCAGATAAGGTTGAGACATGTATCTACCATCAATGAATATGAGTGTAATTAACATACATCTCAAATGGGAACAATTTTATTTCTTCGAGTTTTTATACAAGTATAATGACTGCATCCTCCATTTGATCCTACAAATGTGAAGTTGCAGCTACTGGTATTTTTGTCTTCCTGAGCCATTCAAACACTATTTTTTTTGTCTCCGTTTACAATGCAGATGCCCACCTTGCCCTGCCATGCATTCGTGATCCCATCACCGATGAAGGAACCGTCTGGCAGATGGTTTTTAGCTCGATCAGCCGATGGCAAGCGCTTGATGATCATCCATGAAGATCGGTATATACGTAGAAATGATCACCTTGAGCCTGCAGAAGTTCTGCATCATGGTAATGGCCTTATCCTGCGAGAGTATCCTGCCCCTTTCATACATATTTTTGAGAAAGATCTATCCCTGATTGGACCCGATTGGAGTCGAGTTGACAGCCTTGGCACACACTCTCTGTTCATTGGACTGAATTATCCAA
This sequence comes from Lolium perenne, assembly GCF_019359855.2. Lineage (NCBI taxonomy): Eukaryota > Viridiplantae > Streptophyta > Magnoliopsida > Poales > Poaceae > Lolium > Lolium perenne. The sequence continues at coordinate 302,414,975 of NC_067250.2, read as the reverse complement.
TGAACCTGAAGATAAATGATGGCAATGCTCCTGATGGAACATTGACTCCGTTCATGAGGTCAAATTGTGTGTACATCGCGTACTATGCATTTCGGGAACCAGCATTTAGTTGTATTTGTCGTTGTAACCTGCAGCAAGGGGAAAATGAGCTCATGGGAGTTATCTGTGGGGCCCCGGACTTACCAGTCCAGAACTCCTGTTATGCATACAATTTCACGATCCCAAGATCATTCCATTGTGAATACATAACCGAACTGATACCAGATTACATCACCCATTACAGTACCGAAATAACATTTATACGGAAGTCTTACATCATAGGCCATCAAGGCCGAAGTTCAACAAACAGCAGCGGAATTTATTTGACTTCAAAAGCGGTGGAACCCACGTCAGGCCTTTACCCTACAAAGGGCGGGTTGATCGGGAGAGCGACCTAGTTCGCGTCTTCGGCGTCGTACTCCTCTTCTTCGTAGTACTCCTCTTCAAAGTCTGGCCAAGTAAATAGCCAGGACAACAATGCCAATGAGTACGTTTGAATGTACTCGCAAACCACCTTAGAGAGAAGTAAAGGATATGCAATATGGCAGTAGCAAGGAACATGCACTAAACTAGGGCGACAAGGAGCGAGAGGTGGTTCCTCTCGAGAGTTTGACATTTCTATGTTTTTGTTGAAAAACTTTTTGTAAACAATTTTACTTTGCCGACTAATAGGTAAGGAAGACCCATTTTCTTTTTCCGGCCATCGGAATGACCAAAACAATTTCACCTTTTCACCGTACCTCTTAGGTACATCTCCACCAGTCCCACTGGTATTTTTCCGTATCTCCCAGGTACATTTCCAAAAACTTTTTGGAAAACATATTTGTAAAACAAAACTTCCCTTTAATGCCACGTACCGCCATTCCCATGTCCATAACCGCGGACACGGCTATTCGAATAGATTTACACTCTGCAGAGGTTGTACACTTTCCCCACAAGATCCGAATACTCATCGTGTGGGCATCATCCGTGCATAATAACATATGCCACGACAAGTACCCGATCGTAGTTTTTCGCATGCTCGCCTTAGCCTAGGACATGCCGCCTAGAGTTGTACCTCCCAACACCAGAGTCCGAGGGGTCGTTTACCCAGTAGTAGCAAATTCCCCGACCAACTCGACCCTCCGGAATGCCGCGACCAACTGCGGGGCATTATTCAATGGGAGCTCATACGTTGTACCCCGCGTACCTGAAAAGGCAAATGGGTTGCGTCCCTTCTCATGGGAAGAACCCCGGTCGAAGCGTCAATGGTCGGACTGCCACTACATTTGCAGGACCCAAACTAAGGCGAGACAAACTACTACACTACGCCCCGTCCCACTAAAGGGTAATGTGATTGTACTGGCTAGGTCCGGTTTCGTACTATGGTCACCAAGGTTTTTCGAAAAACAACTTTTCATCTCCATTTGCATCCAGCAATATATTTCATAAACCTTCTTGTGTTTCACAAAAACCACTCTTGGGCAGGGCAACCCCATTCCAAGGTTTTCCAGATAACCTTTTTGCTTAAAAACAATTTTCACAAATATTTTTCAAGGGCTCCCAACCTATAGTCCAATTTCCTTTTTAAAAGAGGCGACGAGTGCGATGAGGTGGTAAGCACCATATCGCTAATGGAGGTGTGATCAGTAGGTACCAATGAGGGCTGCACCCTAAGGGTGGATTAATAAAACTCCGGGTGGCGTTAACCACCGACATAATAAATAAAAGATATGCACTTTATAAAACCTGCAGTAATGCAAGAGCAAGATATATAGGATCAGAGATGCATCAAGAGGTGGCTTGCCTTGATCAGCAAAGTGCCCCTGGTCTTCCTCTTTAATCCCTCCAAAGTCTCCTCCTCCTTCGTTTCCGGCGATGTTCGAATCTAGCGTCGCAAAAAGAAAACAACAAGCCATACCCAATCAACAAACCACACCAGAATAATTCACATAAAAATTTGGGAAAAAATACAGTATGTAGAGGGTTACTAATGCAAGCTACTGAAAGTGGTTTCATCCATTTATGATTTTTAAAACAAAAGATATGATTTTTGCAATTCCAGAATTGACTTAGGAACCATTTAAATGGTCTAAATCTTTCTGTAAGTCATAAAAATGCATGCAACATACCTACTGAAAGCTAATAACATGTAGAACACACATGCACAAGAATCACTTTCAAATAAACTTTTAATTAATTTAGACAATTTAAATGGGACAGAAACCAGAGTATACAAACAACAAGCCACACCAGTATCAGAGCATTACCAACTAACACCAAACATACCCCTGGATAGGTGAGACCAAATGTGAACTAACCTCACTGGTTTGACATTTTTCTGATTTGGAAAAGATTTTATAAAAATCAAATACTAAAAAGATATACTGTTTTAGTAATTAAATCCTCGGAATTAAACTATAACTCTTTAAAAAATTTCCTTCGGCACAAAATTACCCTATAGATATATCTATCAGGAGAACTTGGGTTTGTTTAAAAATCATTATTATTTTTCAAATTAAAAATCATTTACTGCCTCTCTGGACAGATCTTATTTTCTAAAACAATTAAAATCCAGGAAGCTCCTACATGCTACACTAGTGTCAAAATGAAGCTACTAACATACACTTCACAACCAAATTAACCTCATGCAAAAAGGTTTCATAAATATCACACACTAATTAAATTACACCATCAGATACTTTTTAGGTTTTCATTTAACAACTCATTTTTACAGCACTAAATCACATGCATGCAATTGTATATGGTTAAGAAAACATTTGTGAGCATGTAGGAACTTGAATCAACTCATTTGGTTACTGGATGAATTTGTGGTGATTTAAAAGCTAGACAGGAGATTACTAGCAGGTTTAAATAGAGAAAAAGGAGGAAACGAATTCGGGCCGGGGCTGCTGGGCTCGGCCAGATTCGGCCCAGCAACGCTAAGGCTGCGCGGGAAGGCCATCCCGCTTGAATGCGGGGACGTGGCGGGCCACGTTGGCCTGCGGGCCCCGGCCAGACATGCATGCACGAGGAGGTTTCTCCTTCCTCACGACGCAGAACGCCGGCGGAACCCTGGCAACTTCCGGCGGGTCGTGCGCTCACCTCAGGTCGCAGAAAACGGCGGGGTCGGGTGCGTTGGAAACGGTGGAGGATGCTCTCCCGACTGCAGGTGGTGGCGACGAAAACAGTACTGGTCGAAGCGGCGGTCGATGGCGATGGCGGAATGCGCTGTTTGCTCTCCCGGCGTCTACTGGGCAACCTGGGGAGAAAACGATGGTGCGTTAGAACTAGGGGAGCAGGGTGCGTCTATCTAGCAAGGATGGAGAGGCAACTGCGGCGGTTCCCGGCGTCAACCTTCACCGGAACCCGTGCGGTGCCGAGCTCGCGCACGAGCAACAGTGATGGGCGGGGCTCCTCACCGCCCGGGAGGTGAACTGGTGGTGTTCTGGGAGGGTGGTTGCGAATGGAGACAGAGGGAGGAGGGCCGTGCGCTATTTAAAGGGGGCGCGCGGGTGCACCGTGCACCATGTCCGTGCACCGACGAGGGAGGTGGCGGCAGCGATGGATTGGTTGGCCTGGGCGGTGCCGCTGCGGCTCAGAGAGGCCGTGCCAAGGCTTGGACACACGCGGGTGCTGTTCAGCAGCGAAGGAGGGAGCGAGGCAGCTCGGTAGCTTGGACGCCAGCGAGGTGTTCGATAGAAGGAAGGGACGGGGCGGCGTCGATGGGAATCAGAGGGAGGGCCAGGGATTAGGTCCGTGCTCGTTCTGGAGGTGCTGGCATGCTTCTCTTGTCTGAGGCGAAAAGGGAGAGTGCACCGTGGAGGTGAGGAGAGGTAGACGACGTGGACGTGCCCCGGGCGGGCGTGCACGTCGCACATTGGGGGTGTCCACGGACTGGCAGCGCTATGGGGTGAGAACAGGGAGCCAGGGAGTTGTCTAGGGGTGTAGGGAGGTGGAGCTAGAGTCGATGACATGCTGGCATCGCGTGCACTCGCAGCAGAGGGAAAAGAGAGGGCGACTATCCTCATGCGGTTTACCATGGGCGAGATAGGACGGGAGAGGAGGTCTATGTCAATATGGGAGGGACAGGAGGGAGGGTAGGACGAGTAGAAACATCAGAGGTTGTCCTCATTCACTTGGAAGGAGGCCAGAAGTGGTATGACCACCAGATCATCCCCGGCCACCTCCTCTCTCCATCTCCTTCTTAATCACATGAGGACAAGGCATGCACACACATGTGAGCAGAGAATGGGGAGTGAGATGGTGGAGAGAGAGGGTCGAGTTTTCTGCCCAAGGCTGATGGTTTGGAGAGTGAAGAGAATGAGAGAGATAGATAGAGAGATGCAAGGTAATGGTGATGGTGTGATGGCCGGCATGGCCATCCTCCACATTTTAATTTGTTTGCAAAATTCGGTCCACACACTAGGGCATGTCCCAAGGCAAGTTGGGACAAAATATGATGAGCCAAAAGGCTACTTGTTGGTAGAGTTCTCGGATTTGAAAATGGAAAAAAAATATGGATGAGATTTGGAGGAAGAAAATTTGGGTGGAGGCATGATCTTCCAAGATCATTATCACATGCTAAAGATTAAAATGATCTTGGGTTTTTTCAAGGTTTAAATTAATAAAACAAAATATGAGAAGGGGTGACATATAAGAAGAGAGTTTTAGGGTTTTGTTAAAAATAGAGAGAGAAAGGTGAGATGCTCCAAGGGTTTGTGTCCTGATTAATTCAATTAAAACTAGAAATAAAAAGGGATCACATGAAGAAAAGGATTTAGGGTTTTAGAGATTCACACACAATTATAATTTATACAAGTGACAAACACACACATCCAACAAGCAAATGCAAGATCAACTATATGCATGCAATTTTTAAAGATAGAAAAAGTTTTTGTTGGCCCAAAAATTTGCATTCCAAAATTTTAAACAAATGCACAAAAGTTGGGTTGTTACAAACCTTCCCCCCTTAAAATGAATCTCGTCCTCGAGATTCGGTGGCTAAGAACTGAAGAATGCGGGAAAATCCTTCCGAAGCTGATCTTCTCGTTCCCAAGTGGCTTCCTCCTCGGAATGGTTAGTCCATTGAACCTTACAAAATTTAATCTTCCTTCTTAGGGTAAGACGAACAGCTTCTTCCAGAATCCGAAGGGGTACTTCTCGATAGGTCAAGTCAGTGTTGAGGTCAAGGGTGCGAAAATCGATGTTCTTGAATACTTCAGGCTTGTCGGGCACTTGGAGGCATCGTCGAAGTAGAGAGATATGAAACACATCGTGGAAATCCGCTAATTCAGTAGGCAATTCCAGTTGGTAAGATACTTCACCTCGACGAGCGAGAACCTTGAAAGGCCCAATATATCTGGGGGCAAGCTTCCCTTTGACGTGAAATCTCTGCATTCCCTTGAGTGGAGTGACGCGAAGATAAGCATGATCTCCAACCTTGAAGGTCAATCCACGTCGCTTGGAATCAGCATAACTCTTCTGGCAGGATTGAGCGGCCTTGAGGCGATCGCGGATCAGTTGAACTTGTTCTTCAGCTTCGCGAAGATGGTCAGGTCCGAAAACTTGACTATCTCCAGTCTCGGACCAGTTGAGAGGGGTTCGGCAACGGCGACCATATAAGGCTTCAAAGGGGGCCATCTGAAGACTAGCTTGGTAGCTATTGTTGTAAGAGAATTCCGCGAAGGGTAGGCAATCTTCCCACTTTGCTCCATAGGCGAGGACGCAAGCACGAAGCATATCTTCAAGAATCTGGTTTACTCTTTCTGTTTGGCCACCGGTCTGCGGGTGATAAGCGGTGCTGAAGGTTAGCTTCGTTCCGAGGGCCTCATGCAGGCTCTTCCAGAATTTCGAGGTGAATTGGGTACCTCGATCTGACACTATCCTCTTGGGGACTCCGTGGAGACTAACAATACGGGATATATAAAGGTCAGCGAGCCGGGTTCCGGGGAAAGTGGTCTTGACTGGAATGAAATGGGCGACCTTGGTGAGTCGATCGACAATAACCCAGATGGAGTCGTGACCACGCTGAGATTTAGGCAATCCTGTAATGAAATCCATTCCGACTTCTTCCCATTTCCATTCGGGAACTTTGAGGGGTTGGAGTAATCCAGCTGGTCTTTGATGCTCAGCCTTCACTCTCTGGCACACGTCGCAACGAGCAATGAAAAACGCTATCTCGCGCTTCATACCGTGCCACCAAAATTGTTTCTTCAGGTCTTGATACATCTTGGTTCCTCCGGGGTGGATTGAGTAGGGGGTGTCGTGAGCTTCCTTCATGATGAGTTGCTTCAAGTCTTCGATATTAGGTACACAGAGGCGTCCCTTGTACCACAAAACTCCTTTGGCATCAATGTTGAAGCCAGGAACATCTTCCCTATCCATCCTTCGTTTGATTCCTTCAATACTTTCATGTCCCACCTGAGCTTCTTTGATCTGATCAAACAAAGTAGGCTGCAGCTCAAGATTTGCCAGGAAACCGTGGCTAACCAACTCGAGGCCGAACTCCTCAAGTTCTTCATACAGCCTGGGTTGAGCAATCTTGATCAGGGCGTTCAGCGAACACGGCTCTCGACTAAGGGCATCGGCTACAACGTTGGCTTTACCGGGGTGATAATGAATGCCAAGGTCGTAATCCTTGATGAGCTCCATCCATCTGCTTTGCCTCATGTTCAGCTCCCGCTGAGTGAAAATATACTTCAAACTTTTGTGATCAGTGTAGATCTCGCAACGATTTCCCACTAGATAGTGGCGCTAGGTCTTCAGGGCGTGAACTACAGCAGCAAGCTCTAAGTCCTGCGTGGGGTAGTTCATCTCGTGCGGTCGAAGTTGTCTTGACAAATAGGCTATCACCTTGCCTTCTTGCATCAACACACTTCCCAAACCAAGTTTTGATGCATCGCAGTAGACATCAAAATCCTTGGTGATATCGGGCATGGTCAAGACGGGGGCTGTGACTAACCTCTTCTTGAGTTCCTGAAAACTGGCCTCACATTTATCGGTCCACTCGAACTTCTTATCCTTCTTCAACAGCTGCGTTAAGGGTCTCGCAATGCTGGAGAATCCCTCAACGAACTTGCGGTAATAACCCGCCAATCCTAGAAAGGCGCAGACTTCGGTCTGATTGGTAGGGGCTTTCTTCTCCATGATGGACTGAATTTTGGACGGGTCGACTGACACTCCTCCGGCAGAAATGACATGGCCAAGGAATCCTACTTCTTTCAGCCAAAATTCACATTTACTAAACTTGGCGTAAAGCTGATGGTCTCTGAGAGTTCCCAAAACAATCCGCAGATGTTCCGCATGCTCTTCTTCATTCTTGGAGTAGATCAGAATATCGTCGATGAAAACCACGACGAACTTGTCGAGGTACTTCAGATTCATGAAATAGGCAGGGGCATTGGTCAGTCCGAAGGACATCACAGTATATTCAAAAAGTCCATACCGTGTGGTGAAGGCAGTTTTGGGAATATCTGACTCTCGAACCTTGAGTTGATGATAACCCGTTCGGAGATCAATCTTGGAGAAAACTCGGGCGCCATTCATCTGGTCGAACAAATCTTCAACCTTCGGGAGGGGGTATTTGTTTTTGATGGTGACATCATTCAGTTTTCGGTAATCCACGCACAGGCGGATAGTACCGTCCCGCTTATCCACAAAGATAACGGGAGATCCCCACGGTGATGCGCTCGGGCGAATCAATCCTTTCCTCAACATGTCATCCAACTGCTTCTTCAACTCAACTAATTCCTGCGGGTTCATCCGGTAAGGTCGCTGAGCGATGGGGGCAGTTCCGGGAACTAGCTCGATGATAAACTCGATATCCCGATCAGGGGGCATACCGGGTAGCTCATCGGGAAAGACATCAGGGTACTCACAAACTATGGGTACTTCATGCAGGGCTGGGCTAGCGACACTCTTCTTGCATAAGGCCTTGGATGAGGGCATGGTCGCCACGTGCTCAACTACTTCCCCGTCCTCAGCAGTCATGGTTATAGCTCGGCGAGCACAGTCTATATGCCCCTTGTACTTCACCATCCAATCCAGCCCTAAAATAACTTCCAACCCTTGCTCACCCAACACTATCAGATTTGCGTGGAAACGTTTTCCCTGAATATCTATGGGAACCTCTTTGCAGGAACTCTGGGTTCTGCTAGTGGATCCAGGGATTTGTACGAGCATAGGTCGTTTCAAGGGGGTGGGGGTTAAGCCTCCCTTTTCACAAAGGGCTTGGTAACGAAAGAATGCGAGGCTCCAGAGTCGAACAAAACAGTCGAGGGGACTGAGTTGACAGGGAACGTACCCAGAACAATATCTGGAGCTTCCTGAGCTTCTACTGCGTTGACATGGTTGAAGTGCCCCCTAGCTGGTCCAGCAGACTTCTTCTGGTTCGGGTTCCTTCCGGCGGCAGTACGGGCTTGACCCTGATTTGGCTTGGGCGCATTGGGGCGCTGAGCAGTGTTCATCTTGTTGGGACACTCCTTGGGGAAATGACCCGGCTGTCCGCAGGTGTAGCATCCATTGGTGGAGGGGCGGACAATGTTGTTGTGGCGGTTGTAGTTGGGATTGTAGTTGCTTCCTCCAGAACGCTGAGGGTTGAAGTTGCGGTTGGGGTTGTTGGGGCGAGGTGCAGGGGGTGGTGTCCTCTGCTGCTGGGGCGCCGGTCTGGGTGGAGGGAAACTGCGGGGTCGCTGAGTGCTGGAGCTGCCTTGCTGCATCATCGCCTTGCGCTTGCGGTTCTGAAACGCACTCTTGCGCTTGCTCTCCACCATGATAGAGGCATCAACAAGGGACTCAAGGTCAGGGTACGGAACAGCGACCAAAATACTCTGCATCTCATCATGCAGACCATTCAGGAAACGGTCCTTCTTCTTTTCTTCAGTGTCGGTGTCTGATGACCCACAAGTATAGGGGGTGTATCGTAGTATTTTCGATAAGTAAGAATGTCGATCCCAACGAGGAGCAGAAGGTGTTGACAAGAAGTTTCGATGAAGGATTCACTGTAAATGCTCACAGACAAGTATTCAGGGGGTTTTGATGTAACAGTTGAATAAAGTACGAGTAAGTAAAGTGCGAGAGTAACAATTGCAGCGAGTGGCCCAATCCTTTTTAGCACAAAGGACAAGCCGGTTTGTTTACTTATAATGACCAAACGTTCTCGAGGACACACGGGATTTTAGTCTAGTGCTTTCGCTACATACGGCTAAATAATCTTCATTGTTGTGATAAGTGTTGTGTGGGTGAACCTATGCTAATGTACCGCCCTTCCTAGGACTAATACATACTTGTGATTATACCCCTTGCATGCATCCGCAACTACAAGAAAGTAATTAAGAATAAATCTAACCACAGCCTTAAACTCTGAGATCCTGCTATCCCTCCTGCATCGATATACCAACGGGGGTTTAGGTTTCTGTCACTCCGGCAACCCCGCAATTAGCAAACGAATACAAGATGCATTCCCCTAGGCCCATAAATGGTGAAGTGTCATGTAGTCGACGTTCACATGACACCACTAGAAGAATAACACCACAACTTAAATATCACACCATTGAATATTACTCAACCATAGTTCACTACTAACATTTAGACTTCACCCATGTCCTCAAGAACTAAACGAACTACTCACGAGACATCATATGGAACATGATCAGAGGTGATATGATGATGAATAACAATCTGAACATAAACTTGGTTCAATGGTTTCACTCAATAGCATCAACAACAAGTAGAGATCGATACCGGGAGAGTTTCCCCTATCAAACAATCAAGATCAAACCCAAATTGCTACGGCGGTGACGGTGTCCAGCGGTGGAGACGGCGGTGATGATGGTGGAGATGATGATGATGGTGATGGAGATGATTTCCAGCTCGATGACGGTGACGATGGCGTCGATTTCCCCCTCCCGGAGGGAATTTCCCCGGCGGATTCCTGCCCGCCGGAGAGCTCTTTTCTCTCTGGTCTTCTCCGCCCCGCAGAGGCGGCTGTAACTCTTCGCGAGGTACCCTCTGTGGCTTAGGTTTTCGGGACGAAGGATTTCGCGAAGAAAAGGAGGCGAAAGGGGCTGTGGGCCCCCCAAACCACATGGCGGCGCGGCCAGGGCATGGGCCGCGCCGCCCTAGGGTGTGGGCCCACCCTGGGTCCTCCTGGCTCCTCCTTCTGGCTTCCTTCGTCATCTTGAAAAATAGGATTTTTGGTATAATTTCCTTCCACAGTTGATCTTCCGAAATATTGCGTTCTGATGGTGCTTTTTCCCGCAGAATCCTGGCTCCGGTGCTTGATCCTCCAATAATGATGAAACATGCAAAATAGATGAAATAACATAAGTATTGTGTCCAAATATGAAATATATCAATGAATAACAGCAAATTATGATATAAAATAGTGATGCAAATTGGACGTATCAACTCCCCCCAAGCTTAGACTTCGCTTGTCCCCAAGCGAAACTGAGCTCAATAGACAGGACCACATGTTTATGGAGTGAAGAGTCGATAAATAAAATACGGACAAGAAGCATCATATTCATTCACACAAGACATTATAGTAAACAACCTCTTATAACTCAACTTGAAACAAGTATAAGGTAATCACAAGTAAAGGTGCATAAGAAATCATAATTGGTGATGGCAAACTTCGTTCTTGGTCAGAGAACAATTAACAGATTATATTTATCTCATTGAGCAGCGCTCTCATGTTAAAAGTTTATAAGGCACAACTTGCATATTCAATCATAATGGTCTCTTCATAATCATTGATAACGTGTAAAGCTATATTCATTCAGATAAAACTTGTACTAAACAAGGAAGAATAAAAGACATGATGAAGCAAATCACAATATAATGGTTTGATCACAACTACTCAAATGCTTGCTTGAGATGGAGGGAAATAGGTTTACTGACTCAACATAAAGTAAAAGACAGGCCCTTCACAGAGGGAAGCAGGGATTAAATCATGTGCTAGAGCTTTTTCAGTTTTGCAATCATATAAAGAGAATAAAAGTAACATTTTGAGAGGTGTTTGTTGTTGTCAATGACTGGTAGCGGGTACTCTAACCCCCTTGCCAAACAACCTCCAAAGAGCGGCTCCCATATTATTTTCATTTTATGTGGCACTCCTTCCAACCTTTCTTTCACAAACCATGGCTAACCGAATCCTCGGGTGCCTGCCAACAATCTCATACCATGAAGGAGTGCCTTTTTATTTTAGCTTTATTATGATGATGACACTCCCCCCAACCTTTGCTTACACAAGCCATGGCTAACCGAATCCTTCAGGTGCCGTCCATCAATCACATACCATGGAGGAGTGTCTATTTAGTTTAATTAATTTGGGACTGGGAATCCCATTGCCAGCTCTTTTTCGAAATTATTGGATAAGCGGATGAAGCCACTAGTCCATTGGTGGAAGTTGCCCAACAAGATTGAAAGATAAAACACCACATACTTCCTCATGAGCTATGAAACATTGACACAAATAAGAGATACTAAGTTTTGAATTGTTTAAAGGTAGCACATGAAGTATTTACTTGGAATGGCAGAAAATACCATGTAGTAGGTAGGTATGGTGGACACAAATGGCATAGGTTTGGGTTAAGGTTTGGATGCACGAGAAGTATTCCCTCTCAGTACAGGTCTTTGGCTAGCAAGGTTAATTAGCAAGCATAAGAGTCGAGGGAAACAAACAAATATACATATGATAGAAACAATCATGCATCTTCCTTGTAAGCACAAACAATCTTAACTTCAGAATAATAAGCTATGAGCTAACAAGAAAGACAATGAAACATCTACATGTATTTCTCTTTTCTACTTAAACCTCAAAGTGTTGTTGCTATTGACCAATGCTAAGTTTGCCAAAACCAAATAGATTTATTCAATGCTCTGATGACGCGTAAAGCACACGCTCGTTGGAAACCCCAAGTGGAAGGTGTGATGCGTACAGCAGCAAGTTTCCCTCAGTAAGAAACCAAGGTTTATCGAACCAGTAGGAGTCAAGAAGCACGTTGAAGGTTGATGGCGGCGGGATGTAGTGCGGCGCAACACCAGGGATTCCGGTGCCAACGTGGAACCTGCACAACACAACCAAAGTACTTTGCCCCAACGAAACAGTGAGGTTGTCAATCTCACCGGCTTGCTGTAACAAAGGATTAACCGTATTGTGTGGAAGATGATTGTTTGCAGAAAACAGTAGAACAAGTATTGCAGTAGATTGTATTTCAGTAAAGAGAATTGGACCGGGGTCCACAGTTCACTAGAGGTGTCTCTCCCATAAGATAAACTGCATGTTGGGTGAACAAATTACAGTTGGGCAATTGACAAATAAAGAGAGCATGACCATGCACATACATATCATGATGAGTATAGTGAGATTTAATTGGGCATTACGACAAAGTACATAGACCGCCATCAAGCATGCATCTATGCCTAAAAAGTCCACCTTCAGGTTATCATCCGAACCCCCTCCAGTATTAAGTTGCAAAGCAACAGACAATTGCATTAAGTATGGTGCGTAATGTAATCAACAACTACATCCTTAGACATAGCATCAATGTTTTATCCCTAGTGGCAACAGCACAACACAACCTTAGAACTTTCTCACACGTCCTGTGTGTCAATGCAGGCATGAACCCACTATCGAGCATAAATACTCCCTCTTGGAGTTACAAGCATCTACTTGGCCAGAGCATCTACTAGTAACGGAAAGCATGCAAGATCATAAACAACACATAGATATAACTTTGATAATCAACATAACAAGTATTCTCTATTCATCGGATCCCAACAAACGCAACATATAGAATTACAGATAGATGATCTTGATCATGTTAGGCAGCTCACAAGATCCGACAATGATAGCACAATGGGGAGAAAACAACCATCTAGCTACTGCTATGGACCCATAGTCCAGGGGTAGACTACTCACACATCACACCGGAGGCGACCATGGCGGCGTAGAGTCCTCCGGGAGATGATTCCCCTCTCCGGCAGGGTGCCGGAGGCGATCTCCTGGATCCCCCGAGATGGGATCGGCGTTGGCGGCGTCTCTGGAAGGTTTTCCGTATCGTGGCTCTCGGTACTGGGGGTTTCGTCACGGAGGCTTTAAGTAGGCGGAAGGGCAAGTCAGGGGGCCACACGAGGGCCCCAGATGACAGGGCCGCGCGGCCAAACCCTAGGCCGCGCCGCCCTGTAGTCTGGGCGCCTCGTGGCCCCACTTCTGCTTCGTCTTCGGTCTTACGGAAGCTTCGTGGAAAAATAGGCCCCCGGGCGTTGATTTTGTCCAATTCCGAGAATATTTCCTTACTAGGATTTCTGAAACCAAAAACAGCAGAAACAAAGAATCGGCACTTCGGCATCTTGTTAATAGGTTAGTTCCAGAAAATGCACGAATATGACATAAAGTGTGCATAAAACATGTAGATAACATCAATAATGTGGCATGGAACATAAGAAATTATCGATACGTCGGAGACGTATCAGCATCCCCAAGCTTAGTTCTGCTCGTCCCGAGCAGGTAAAACGATAACACAGATAATTTCTGGAGTGACATGCCATCATAATCTTGATCATACTATTTGTAAAGCATCTGTAGTGAATGCAGTGATCAAAACAATGTATATGACATGAGTAAACAAGTGAATCATAAAGCAAAGACTTTTCATGAATAGCACTTCAAGACAAGCATCAATAAGTCTTGCATAAGAGTTAACTCATAAAGCAATAATTCAAAGTAAAGGCATTGAAGCAACACAAAAGAAGATTAAGTTTCAGCGGTTGCTTTCAACTTGTAACATGTATATCTCATGGATATTGTCAACATAGAGTAATATAATAAGTGCAATAAGCAAGTATGTAGGAATCAATGCACAGTTCACACAAGTGTTTGCTTCTTGAGGTGGAGAGGAATAGGTGAACTGACTCAACATTGAAAGTAAAAGAATGGTCCTCCATAGAGGAAAAGCATCGATTGCTATATTTGTGCTAGAGCTTTGATTTTGAAAACATGAAACAATTTTGTCAACGGTAGTAATAAAGCATATGCATCATGTAAATTATATCTTATAAGTTGCAAGCCTCATGCATAGTGTACTAATAGTGCCCGCACCTTGTCCTAATTAGCTTGGACTACCGGATCATCACAATGCACATGTTTTGACCAAGTGTCACAAAGGGGTACCTCTATGCCGCATGTACAAAGGTCTAAGGAGAAAGCTCGCATTGGATTTCTCGCTATTGATTATTCTTCAACTTAGACATCCATACCGGGACAACATAGACAACAGATAATGGACTCCTCTTTTATGCATAAGCATGTAACAACAATTAATAATTTTCTCATTTGAGATTTGAGGATATATGTCCAAAACTGAAACTTCCACCATGGATCATGGCTTTAGTTAGCGGCCCAATGTTCTTCTCTAACAATATGCATGCTTAACCATAGGGTGGTAGATCGCTCTTACTTCAGACAAGACGGACATGCATAGCAACTCACATGAAATTCAACAATGAATAGTTGATGGCGTCCCCAGTGAACATGGTTATCGCACAACAAGCAACTTAATAAGAGATAAAGTGCATAATTACATATTCAATACCACAATAGTTTTTAAGCTATTTGTCCCATGAGCTATATATTGCAAAGGTGAATGATGGAATTTTAAAGGTAGCACTCAAGCAATTTACTTTGGAATGGCGGAAAATACCATGTAGTAGGTAGGTATGGTGGACACAAATGGCATAGTAGTTGGCTCAAGTATTTTGGATGCATGAGAAGTATTCCCTCTCGATACAAGGTTTAGGCTAGCAAGGCTTATTTGAAACAAACACAAGGATGAACCGGTGCAGCAAAACTCACATAAAAGACATATTGAAAACATTATAAGACTCTACACCGTCTTCCTTGTTGTTCAAACTCAATACTAGAAATTATCTAGACCTTAGAGAAACCAAATATGCAAACCAAATTTTAGCATGCTCTATGTATTTCTTCATTAATGGGTGCAAAGCATATGATGCAAGAGCTTAATCATGAGCACAACAATTGCCAAGCATCACATTACCCAAGAAATTAATAGCAATTACTACATGTATCATTTTCCAATTCCAACCATATAACAATTTAACGAAGGAGAAACTTCGCCATGAATACTATAGGTAGAAACCAAGGACATACTTGTCCATATGCTACAGCGGAGCGTGTCTCTCTCCCATAAAGTGAATGCTAGGATCCATTTTATTCAAACAAAACAAAAACAAAAACAAACCGACGCTCCAAGAAAAAGTACATAAGATGTGATGGAATAAAAATATAGTTTCAGGGGAGGAACCTGATAATGTTGTCGATGAAGAAGGGGATGCCTTGGGCATCCCCAAGCTTAGACGCTTGAGTCTTCTTGATATATGCAGGGGTGAACCACCGGGGCATCCCCAAGCTTAGAGCTTTCACTCTCCTTGATCATGTTGCATCATACTCCTCTCTTGATCCTTGAAAACTTCCTCCACACCAAACTCGAAACAACTCATTAGAGGGTTAGTGCACAATAAAAATTAACATATTCAGAGGTGACACAATCATTCTTAACACTTATGGATATTGCATAATGCTACTGGACATTAGTGGATCAAAGAAATTCATCCAACATAGCAAAAGAGGCAATGCGAAATAAAAGGCAGAATCTGTCAAAACAGAACAGTTCGTATTGACGAATTTTAAAATGGCACCATACTTGCTCAAATGAAAATGCTCAAATTGAATTAAAGTTGCGTACGTATCTGAGGATCATACACGTAAATTGGCTTAATTTTCTGAGCTACCTACAGGGAGGTGGACCCAGATTCGTGACAGCAAAGAAATCTGGAACTGCGCAGTAATCCAAATCTAGTACTTACTTTTCTATCAACGGCTTTACTTGGCACAACAAAACTCAAAACTAAGATAAGGAGAGGTTGCTACAGTAGTAAACAACTTCCAAGACACAAAATAAAAACAAAGTACTGTAGGTAAAAAACATGGGTTGTCTCCCATAAGCGCTTTTCTTTAACGCCTTTCAGCTAGGCGCAGAAAGTGTGTATCAAGTATTATCAAGAGACGAAGTGTCAACATCATAATTTGTTCTCATAATAGAATCAAAAGGTAACTTCATTCTCTTTCTAGGGAAGTGTTCCATACCTTTCTTGAGAGGAAATTGATATTTTATATTACCTTCCTTCATATCAATAATAGCACCAACAGTTCGAAGAAAAGGTCTTCCCAATATAATGGGACAAGATGCATTGCATTCAATATCCAAGACAACAAAATCAACGGGGACAAGGTTATTGTTAACGGTAATGCGAACATTATCAACTTTACCCAAAGGTTTCTTTGTAGAATGATCAGCAAGATTAACATCCAAATAACAATTTTTCAGCGGTGGCAAGTCAAGCATATTATAAATTTTCTTAGGCATAACAGAAATACTTGCACCAAGATCGCATAAAGCATTACAATCAAAATCTTTAACCTTCATCTTAATGATGGGCTCCCAACCATCCTCTAGCTTTTTAGGAATAGAGGCTTCACGCTCTAGTTTCTCTTCTCTAGCTTTTATGAGAGCATTTGTAATATGATGTGTAAAGGCCAAATTTATAGCACTAGCATTAGGACTTTTAGCAAGTTTTTGCAAGAACTTTATAACTTCAGAGATGTGGCAATCATCAAAATTCAAACCATTATAATCTAAAGCAATGGGATCATCATCCCCAATGTTGGAAAAAATTTCAGCAGCTTTATCACAGGCAGTTTCAGTAGTTTTAGCAGTTTCAGGCAGTTTTTCGCGCTTTGCATTAGAAGTGGAAACATTGCTAACACCAATTCTTTTATTAGTATTAGTAGGAGGTGCAGCAACATGTGTAGCATTAGCATTACTTGTGGTGGTAATAGTCCAAACTTTAGCTACATTCTTCTCTTTAGCTAGTTTTTCATTTTCTTCTCTATCCCACCTAGCACGCAGTTCAGCCATTAATCTTATATTCTCATTAATTCTAACTTGGATGGCATTTTCTGTAGTAACAATTTTATTATGATGATTCTCATTAGGCAAAACTTTTGATTTCAAAAGATCAACATCAGCAGCAAGACTATCGACTTTAGAAGCAAGTATATCAATTTTCCCAAGCTTTTCTTCAACAGATTTGTTAAAAGCAGTTTGTGTACTAATAAATTCTTTAAGCATGGCTTCAAGTCCAGGGAGTGAACTCCTATTATTGTTGTAAGAATTCCCATAAGAATTACCATAGCCGTTGCCATTATTATAAGGATATGGCCTATAGTTGTTACTAGAATTGTTCCGGTAAGCATTGTTGTTGAAATTATTATTTTTAATGAAGTTTACATCAACATGTTCTTCTTGTGCAACCAATGAAGCTAATGGAACATTATTAGGATCAATATTAGTCCTATCATTCACAAGCATAGACATAATAGCATCAATCTTATCACTCAAGGAAGAGGTTTCTTCGACAGAATTTACCTTCTTACCTTGTGGAGCTCTTTCCGTGTGCCATTCAGAGTAGTTGATCATCATATTATCAAGAAGCTTTGTTGCTTCACCAAGAGTGATGGACATAAAGGTACCTCCAGCAGCTGAATCCAATAAATTCCGTGAAGAAAAATTTAGTCCTGCATAGAAGGTTTGGATGATCATCCAAGTAGTCAGTCCATGGGTTGGGCAATTTTTAACCAGAGATTTCATTCTTTCCCAAGCTTGAGCAACATGTTCAGTATCTAATTGTTTAAAATTCATTATGCTACTCCTCAAAGATATAATTTTAGCAGGGGGATAATATCTACCAATAAAAGCATGCTTGCATTTAGTCCATGAATCAATACTATTCTTAGGCAGAGATAGCAACCAATCTTTAGCTCTTCCTCTTAATGAGAAAGGGAACAATTTTAGTTTAATAATATCACCATCTACATCTTTATATTTTTGCATTTCACATAGTTCAACAAAATTATTAAGATGGGCAGCAGCATCATCAGAACTAACACTGAGAAAATTGCTCTCGCATAACAAGATTCGATAAAGCAGGTTTAATTTCAAAGAATTCTGCTGTAGTAGCAGGTGGAGCAATAGGTGTGCATAAGAAATCATTATTATTTGTGGTTGTGAAGTCACACAACTTAGTATTTTCAGCGTTGGCCATTTTAGCAACAGTAAATAAAACAAACTAGATAAAGTAAATGCAAGTAACTAATTTTTTTGTGTTTTTGATATAGCAAACAGGATAGCAAATAAAGTAAAACTAGCAACTAATTTTTTTGTATTTTGATTTAGTGCAGCAAACAAAGTAGTAAATAAAACTAAGCAAGACAAAAACAAAGTAAAGAGATTGAGAAGTGGAGACTCCCCTTGCAGCGTGTCTTGATCTCCCCGGCAACGGCGCCAGAAATTTAGCTTGATGACGCGTAAAGCACACGCTCGTTGGGAACCCCAAGTGGAAGGTGTGATGCGTACAGCAGCAAGTTTCCCTCAGTAAGAAACCAAGGTTTATCGAACCAGTAGGAGTCAAGAAGCACGTTGAAGGTTGATGGCGGCGGGATGTAGTGCGACGCAACACCAGGGATTCCGGCTCCAACGTGGAACCTGCACAACACAACCAAAGTACTTTGCCCCAACGAAACAGTGAGGTTGTCAATCTCACCGGCTTGCTGTAACAAAGGATTAACCGTATTGTGTGGAAGATGATTGTTTGCAGAAAACAGTAGAACAAGTATTGCAGTAGATTGTATTTCAGTAAAGAGAATTGGACCGGGGTCCACAGTTCACTAGAGGTGTCTCTCCCATAAGATAAACAACATGTTGGGTGAACAAATTACAGTTGGGCAATTGACAAATAAAGAGAGCATGACCATGCACATACATATCATGATGAGTATAGTGAGATTTAATTGGGCATTACGACAAAGTACATAGACCGCCATCCAGCATGCATCTATGCCTAAAAAGTCCACCTTCAGGTTATCATCCGAACCCCCTCCAGTATTAAGTTGCAAAGCAACAGACAATTACATTAAGTATGGTGCGTAATGTAATCAACAACTACATCCTTAGACATAGCATCAATGTTTTATCCCTAGTGGCAACAACACAACACAACCTTAGAACTTTCTGTCAGTATCCCAGGTGTCAATGCAGGCATGAACCCACTATCGAGCATAAATACTCCCTCTTGGAGTTACAAGCATCTACTTGGCCAGAGCATCTACTAGTAACGGAAAGCATGCAAGATCATAAACAACACATAGATATAACTTTGATAATCAACATAACAAGTATTCTCTATTCATCGGATCCCAACAAACGCAACATATAGAATTACAGATAGATGATCTTGATCATGTTAGGCAGCTCACAAGATCTGACAATGATAGCACAATGGGGAGAAGACAACCATCTAGCTACTGCTATGGACCCATAGTCCAGGGGTAGACTACTCACACATCACACCGGAGGCGACCATGGCGCCGTAGAGTCCTCCGGGAGATGATTCCCCTCTCCGGCAGGGTGCCGGAGGCGATCTCCTGGATCCCCCGAGATGGGATCGGCGTTGGCGGCGTCTCTGGAAGGTTTTCCGTATCGTGGCTCTCGGTACTGGGGGTTTCGTCACGGAGGCTTTAAGTAGGCGGAAGGGCAAGTCAGGGGGCCACACGAGGGCCCCAGATGACAGGGCCGCGCGGCCAAACCCTAGGCCGCGCCGCCCTTTAGTCTGGGCGCCTCGTGGCCCCACTTCGTTCCGTCTTCGGTCTTCTGGAAGCTTCGTGGAAAAATAGGCCCCTGGGCGTTGATTTCGTCCAATTCCGAGAATATTTCCTTACTAGGATTTATGAAACCAAAAACAGCAGAAAACAGCAACTGGCACTTCGGCATCTTGTTAATAGGTTAGTTACAGAAAATGCACGAATATGACATAAAGTGTGCATAAAACATGTAGATAACATCAATAATGTGGCATGGAACATAAGAAATTATCGATACGTCGGAGACGTATCATGCTCCCAAAGTGATACCAATACTAACAACAAGGTAAATCATATGATAGAGATTGCAAACTAAAATAAGATGTGCAATACGTAAATTATAAAACTTCTCATTAATATTCCATAATGATAACTCACACCAAGGGATACATAGATAACCAACTAAAGGAGAGATACTTCCAACGGCAACCCATCTTATACGATAACTTCCCTACTCATGATATGACACTACTTGACAATAAAAGGTAAAAGGTAGTGATAATGTGATACCGCGGCACTCCCCCAAGCTTGGAACAAACCAAGGGGATGCCAATACCGATGATGAATTACTCCTGCGAAGATGGTGGTGATGAACTCCTCCCGCGCTTCTAAATAAGCTCCTTCAACTTCAGTTTCTCAGCTTGACAGTTCTGCACTAAGACTCGAAGAGATTCATTGTTATCTGAAGTTGGCGATGATGACCTTTTGATGCGAATCGAGTGGTATTCCAGCATTCTTCGGAGACGGCAATTCTCCTCCTGGAGTATCTCCACTTCCCTTCTTAGAGCCCGATATTGATCACAAAACTCATCGGTAATCCGTAGAACTTCTTCCAACATGGGGAAGGAGTCAAGGCTAAGAGCGGGTGGTAAAGGTCCCTGCAGGTTATGAGAAGAAGAACGTCGAGTGTCAACAGATCCCACCAAGATTTGCTTGCTCCCTCCGGCTTGCTGCTCTTGTCTTGATGGCACCTCCTTCACTTCTTCCTCCGAAAGCCCCTTGCCCTTGTTGTTGGAGGCCATGGTGCTTCTAGACCGAAAACAGATCCTGGCAGAAAAAGCTCGAAACAAAACACGTCGAGAATACGATATACGGATCTCCAGGGGTCCGGGGGATTATATAGCAAAATTTTTCACGACAAACGGAAAGTACCAGATCGAACCAGAGTCGGAAAGGGGCGACGGGGCGGCCAGACCATAGGTCGGCGCGGGCCCAGGCTTGGCCGTGCCGGCCTATGGTGGCGCCCCCTCGTGCGTCCTTTCCACTCCGTTTCGAACTCGTAATTTCTCATATTTTCCAAAAACAGCGAAAATATTATTCGGAAAGTAAATTGCGTACTTTTCATTACCAGTACTGTTACCTATTCAAAGTCGAGTTCTGGCGGACTGTCAATTTGTCCTTTAATGAAAGCCTCCGGTGTTTCCACTTGAATAATATCAATATCAACATTATAGGAATCACCTGAGATATAATGCTTGAGTCTTTGTCCATTCACCACTTGCGTAGCATTGCCTTGGAGAGAGCTAATTTTGATTGCTCCTGAACGATACACCTCCTCGACAACATATGGTCCTTCCCATTTCGAGAGTAATTTCCCTGCAAAGAATCTGAGACGAGACCGATACAATAGGACTTTATCCCCAATATTAAATTCTCTTTTGATAATCCTCCTATCATGCCATTTTTTAACTTTCTCTTTAAAGAGTTTAGCATTTTCATAAGCTTCACTTCTCCATTCATCTAGAGAACTCAATTGCAACAACCTCTTATCACCGGCAAGTTTAGGATCTTTATTTAATTCTCTAACAACCCAATAAGCTTTGTGCTCTAGTTCTAAAGGTAAATGACAAGCTTTCCCATAAACCATTTTATAAGGTGACATTCCCATGGGATTTTTATAAGCAGTTCTATAAGCCCATAGTGCATCCTTCAATTTACTAGCCCAATTCTTTCTAGTTTTATTAACGGTCTTTCCCAAAATAGATTTAATCTCTCTATTTGATAATTCTACTTGACCACTAGTTTGAGGATGATAAGCGGAAGCAATTCTATGATTAATACCATACTTAGCAAGAGTTTTTCTAAAACCTCCATGAATAAAATGAGAACCTCCATCAGTCATAATATATCTAGGCACTCCAAATCTAGGAAAAATAATATCTAAAAGCATTCTTAAAGAGGTCTCATCATCAGCACTTTTTGTAGGTATAGCTTCCACCCATTTAGTAACATAATCAACAGCAACAAGTATATGAGTGTTACCTTCTGAAGACGGAAAAGGTCCCATGAAGTCAAATCCCCAACAATCAAATGGTTCAATAACAAGAGTATAATTCATTGGCATTTCATTGCGTCTGGAGATATTACCAACCCTTTGGCATTCATCACAAGATAAAATAAACTTTCTCGCATCCTTGAAGAGAGTTGGCCAATAAAAACCTGATTGTAGAACCTTTTGCGCGGTTCTTTCTCCGGCGTGATGTCCTCCATAAGCACTACCATGACATTTACTCAATATCTCTTGTTGTTCATATTCGGGAACAGATCTTCGCATAATACCATCCACTCCTTCTTTATATAAGTGTGGGTCATCCCAAAAATAATGCCTCAAGTCATAAAAGAATTTCCTCCTTTGCTGAGCTGAAAAGGTTGGAGGCAAGTACTTGGAAACAATAAAGTTAGCATAATCGGCATACCAAGGACTGTCTCGCGAGCTCACCTTTATTACAGCCAATTGTTCATTTGGAAAACTATCATTAACAGGAACAGGATCATAAGCAATATTTTCCAATCTAGACAAATTATCAAAGAACAGGATTATCAGCACCTTTCCTATCTACAATATGTAAATCAAATTCTTGCAAAAGAAGTACCCATCTAATAAGCCTCGGCTTAGCATCTTTCTTTGTCATTAGGTATCTAATTGCA
Organism: Lolium perenne; assembly: GCF_019359855.2. Taxonomy (NCBI): domain Eukaryota; kingdom Viridiplantae; phylum Streptophyta; class Magnoliopsida; order Poales; family Poaceae; genus Lolium; species Lolium perenne. The sequence goes on along the minus strand of NC_067250.2, from coordinate 302,392,246 downwards.
GCATGATCAGTATGAATAGTAACTTTTGAATCAACAATATAAGATCTAAATTTATCACAAGCAAAGACTACAGCTAATAATTCTTTTTCAGTTGTAGCATAATTTCTTTGAGCAGCATCAAGAGTTTTACTAGCATAATGAATAACATTCAGTTTTTTATCTACTCGCTGTCCAAGAATAGCACCTACAGCAAAATCACTAGCATCACACATAATCTCAAAGGGTAAGTTCCAATCAGGAGGTTCAACTATAGGAGCAGTTGTTAAGGCTTTCTTAAGAGTTTCAAAAGCTTCCTGACAATCATCATCAAAAACAAATGGGACATCTTTTTGAAGAAGATTAGTAAGAGGCTTTGAAATCTTGGAGAAATCTTTAATAAATCTCCTATAAAACCCAGCATGACCAAGAACACTACGAATACCTTTAACATCACTCGGATAGGGCATCTTCTCAATTGCTTCAACTTTAGCTCTATCAACTTCAATACCTCTCTCAGAAATTTTATGTCCCAATACAATTAATTCATTAACCATAAAGTGGCATTTCTCCCAATTAAGAACAAGGTTAGTTTCTTCACATCTCTGCAAAACTTTTTCAAGGTTTCGCAAGCAACTATCAAAATAATTCCTATAGACGGAAAAATCATCCATGAATACCTCTACAATACTCTCACTAAAACCATGAAAAATAGCAGACATGCATCTTTGAAAAGTAGCAGGAGCATTACATAAACCAAAAGGCATGCGTCTATAAGCATAAGTTTCATAGGGACAAGTGAAAGTGGTTTTCTCTTGATCCTTAGCTTTAACAGCAATTTGTGAAAACCCAGAATAACCATCAAGAAAGCAAAAATGAGTATTTTTAGACAATCTTTCTAGCATTTGATCAATAAATGGTAAAGGGTAATGATCTTTCTTAGTAACTTTATTAACTTTTCGAAAATCAATGCACATTCTATACCCTACAACTACTCTTTGAGGGATGAGCTCATCATTATCATTAGGCACAACAGTCATTCCTCCTTTCTTGGGAACGCAATGCACAAGACTAACCCATCTACTATCAGCAATAGGATATATAATACCTGCTTCAAGAAGTCTTAATACCTCATTCCTTACCACTTCCTTCATCTTCGGAATTAGACGACGCTGATGTTCAACAACAGGCTTTGCATCATCTTCCATATTAATAGCATGTTGGCAAATAGAAGGAGAAATCCCTTTCAAATCATCAAGAGTGTAGCCAATAGCTCCTCGGTGCTTCTTCAATATTTCCAATAACCTTTCTTCCTCAATCTCTGAAAGCTTAGAACTAATAATAACAGGATATATTTTCTTATCATCAATATGAGCATATTTAAGATTATCAGGCAAAGGCTTTAAATCAAAAACAAGATCTTCCTTTGGTGGCGGTGTTGTACCCAAATCTTCCACCGGTAAATCATGCTTGAGAATGGGTTGGCGAAGAAAAATTTCCTCAAGCTCATCTCTTTCTTTCCTAAAAACTTCACTCTCGCTATCCTCCAAATGTTGCTGCAAAGGATTGTTAGGAACAAGAACAATAGATGCACACTGTTCCATTTTAAAATCATTACTAGGTAAATCAGCTTTATAAGGAGTTTTAGTAAATTTAGAGAAGTTAAACTCATAAGATTCACCAGCAAATTTAGTCAAAATTTTCTCTTTCTTGCAATCTATAATAGCTCCACAAGTATTTAGAAAAGGTCTACCAAAAATAATAGGACAATAATCACTAGCAGCAGAACCAAGTACCAAAAAGTCAGCAGGATATTTAATCTTACCGCATAAAACTTCCACATCTCGAACAATACCAATTGGAGAAATAGTTTCTCTATTAGCCAGCTGAATAACCACATCAATATCTTCAAGTTCACAAGAATCAATTTCGTGCATAATCTCCGTGTAAAGCTCATAAGGAATAGCACTAACACTTGCACCAATATCACATAATCCATAATAGCAATGATCACCAATTCTAACAGATAGCATATGAACACTAGCTTGTTTGGGTTTATTAGGATGTGAAACAATATTAGAAGCATCTTCACAGAAAATAATATGACCATCCTCCACATTTTCAGTCACAAGATCTTTAACTATTGCAACAGCAGGTTCAACTTTTATTTGTTCTTCAGGTTCTACATGTTTCTTTTCACTTTTATGAACCGCACTATTTATAACAGAGTACTCCTTCATTTTAGCAGGGAAAGGAGTTTTTTCAATATATGCTTCAGGAATAACATGATCAGCAGTTTCAACTACAACGCATTTATTAATAGATGAATCAATTTTATCTTTATAAGGTTCATGATACTTATCAAAATTCTTCTTTGGCAATTCATAATGAGAGGCAAAAGCTTTATAAAGATTTGCAGCAACTTGAGAATCAAGACCATATGTAGCACTCATATTACGAAATTTATCAGTATCCATAAAAGCTTCAATGCATTTATAATCATAAATTATACCTGATTCTCTATCCTTGTCGTTCTCCCAACCTTCAGTATTTTCTTGGATCCGATCAAGAAGGTCCCTTTTAAACTCTTCTTTGTTGCGTGTAAATGATCCAGAACAAGAAGTATCCAGCAAGGTCTTGTCTTGAAAAGAAAGTCTTGCGTAGAAATTATCAATAATAACATTACCAGGAAGCTCATGAATGGGGCATTTGAGCATTAAAGACTTCAATATCCCCCAAGCTTGGGCAATACTCTCTCCATCATGAGGCCAAAAATTATATATGCGATTCCGATCCTTATGAATTTCACTTGGAGGATAGAACTTAGAATAAAACCGGGGCACAATATCATTCCATTCAAGAGAATCCCCATTATCCAGTAATTTATACCAATGCGCCGCTTTACCAGACAGCGATAAAGAGAATAGTTTCTTCCTCACTTCATCCATAGCAATACCTGCACATTTGAATAACCCGCATAATTCATGCAAAAACAGTAAATGATCACCAGGATGGACAGTTCCACCCCCTTCATAGCGGTTATCCATAACACGTTCAATAATTTTCATAGGTATTTTATATGGTATCACTTCCTCACCTGGCGCCTCATCCACTACCGTTGCAGTAGTAGTAGATTTCCCAAATAAAAATTGAAGAGAAGATCTCTCCATAATGACTTATAGCAGCAGGCAGAAATAAAATCAGCACAACAGTAAAGGTTTTCCTTACCAATTCCACTTACCAATAGCGCTTCACTCCCCGGCAACGGCGCCAGAAAATAGTCTTGATGACCCACAAGTATAGGGGTGTATCGTAGTATTTTCGATAAGTAAGAATGTCGATCCAAACGAGGAGCAGAAGGTGTTGACAAGCAGTTTCGATGAAGGATTCACTGTAAATGCTCACAGACAAGTATTCAGGGGGTTTTGATGTAACAGTTGAATAAAGTACGAGTAAGTAAAGTGCGAGAGTAACAATTGCAGCGAGTGGCCCAATCCTTTTTAGCACAAAGGACAAGCCGGTTTGTTTACTTATAATGACCAAACGTTCTCGATGACACACGGGATTTTAGTCTAGTGCTTTCGCTACATACGGCTAAATAATCTTCATTGTTGTGATAAGTGTTGTGTGGGTGAACCTATGCTAATGTACCGCCCTTCCTAGGACTAATACATACTTGTGATTATACCCCTTGCAAGCATCCGCAACTACAAGAAAGTAATTAAGAATAAATCTAACCACAACCTTAAACTCTGAGATCCTGCTATCCCTCCTGCATCGATATACCAACGGGGGTTTAGGTTTCTGTCACTCCGGCAACCCCGCAATTAGCAAACGGATACAAGATGCATTTCCTAGGCCCATAAATGGTGAAGTGTCATGTAGTCGACGTTCATATGACACCACTAGAAGAATAACACCACAACTTAAATATCACACCATTGAATATTACTCAACCATAGTTCACTACTAACATTTAGACTTCACCCATGTCCTCAAGAACTAAACGAACTACTCACGAGACATCATATGGAACATGATCAGAGGTGATATGATGATGAATAACAATCTGAACATAAACTTGGTTCAATGGTTTCACTCAATAGCATCAACAACAAGTAGAGATCGATACCGGGAGAGTTTCCCCTATCAAACAATCAAGATCAAACCCAAATTGCTATGGCGGTGACGGTGTCCAGCGGTGGAGACGGCGGTGATGATGGTGGAGATGATGATGATGGTGATGGAGATGATGTCCAGCTCGATGACGGTGACGATGGCGTCGATTTCCCCCTCTCGGAGGGAATTTCCCCGGCGGATTCCTGCCCGCCGGAGAGCTCTTTTCTCTCTGGTCTTCTCCGCCCCGCAGAGGCGGCTGTAACTCTTCGCGAGGTACCCTCTGTGGCTTAGGTTTTTGGGACGAAGGATTTCGCGAAGAAAAGGAGGCGAAAGGGGCTGTGGGCCCCCCAAACCACATGGCGGCGCGGCCAGGGCATGGGCCGCGCCGCCCTAGGGTGTGGGCCCACCCTGGGTCCTCCTGGCTCCTCCTTCTGGCTTCCTTCGTCATCTTGAAAAATAGGATTTTTGGTATAATTTCCTTCCACAGTTGATCTTCCGAAATATTGCGTTCTGACGGTGCTTTTTCCCGCAGAATCCTGGCTCCGGTGCTTGATCCTCCAATAATGATGAAACATGCAAAATAGATGAAATAACATAAGTATTGTGTCCCAATATGAAATATATCAATGAATAACAGCAAATTATGATATAAAATAGTGATGCAAATTGGACGTATCAGTGTCTTCTGGAGCATACCTGGACAGAGTGGTGAACTTGTCCATATATTCCACCACAGTCATGCTTCCTTGCTTCAGATTCATGAATTTGTCCTTCATGAGCTTAATCAGTCCTGATGGAATGTGGGTCTTGCGGAACTTGGTCTTGAATTCTTCCCAGTTGATGACGTGTCCCTCAGCTTGAATAGCCTTGACGTTTTCCCACCAAGCGCGGGCAGGTCCAGAAAGATAATGAGTGGCGAACAAAACCTTCTCATTGTCGCCGACTCCGGCAACTTCCAGGTTGTTCTCAATAGTGCGGCCGATCATCGGCGTCGAGGGGTTCAGTGCACTTGGAGAAGACAGGTGGATTGGTGCTCTGGAAATCCTTCAGCTTGGAGCGGGGGTCTGCATTACCATCCCCGCCATTATTGTTGTTGGCGTTTCCGGTAGCAATTTGAGCAAGGTGCTGAAGGGTAGCAAGGTTAGCTTGGCGCTCTGCACGGGCTGCCTCACGGTCTTCCATCATAAGGCGCAGAAGTTGTGCCATGGTTGGGTCCGGAGGTGGAGGGGGGTTTTGGTCGGCCCCGCTGGTGTTTCCACTACGGGTTTCAACCATCCTGAAGAGATGTGGATCAGATATTAATGGGGAAACAAAGAGATGGGCAGCCACTTAAAAGGGGAGGGCTTGTTAAAGATGCAACTTTGAAAACGGAAACTTGAAAATGCGAAGTAGACAAATGATAGCATAACATAGTAGGGTGCCGAAGGCACAACATAGTCATACAACATCACAACATAAGTCTCATACAGCACAACCAAAATGGATGGTTTTAACAGAACCATCATCATAAGTCTACTCGCATCGCACGGGGACCTATATCATTGTCCTACGATAAGGTGGTGCGAGTCCGGGGGTAGTACTCTAGAAGTCGTCAAGGTCCACGACAGGACCCTCAGGTGCTGGTGGGGCGTCCTCCTCAACAAAGGCTGGCTCCTCGGGGTCCTCCTCGGGCATCAGTGGCTCAGGCTCCTCATCTTCATCGTTGATGAAGGCCTCATCCTCAGTATCAGGCTCCATATCGAAGTCCTCCTCCTCGTAGTCATCGTCGTCGCTGAGAAGGGCCTCGTTCTCCTTGCGGAGATCCTCACCGTCGTCCTCAAGCTCCTCAATAGTGGCCTCCATCTGAGTAGTCAGAGCCTCCAGCGAAGCCACCTTCGCCTTCAGGCGTGAAGCCTTCCGGCGTGCAGCAAGTCTCTTCTTGCGCTCACTGGCCAAGTCGGCCTGTGCAGCAGCAAGTTGGGCGCGAAGTGTCACGATCTCATCCTCCTGCAGATCGCACCTCTCTCGGGCGCGGTCCTGCTGAGTCTGAGTGTGGTGCAGCAGATACTCCAAGTGGTACAGCTGGTGAGCGGTGTCGGGGTGCGGGGCGCCGGCCACGGGCTGACCCGCGCCGTCGCGCAGACCAAGGTACTGGTAACCAGTGTCGGCGACAGCCTCAGGGTGAAGGAGAGCAAGGCGGGCAAGTGCCTCCTGGAAAACTCGGATCATCCCGTCGAGCCACGTGCGCTCCATCACGTCGATGGTGAACTCCTCAGAAACGGGGGCAACCTCGCGCCCCCTAACGACGCAGGTGACCAGCCAGGCCATCTCCGAGTCCTCCGGCCTCTTGGTACGGACGCCCTTCACCTCGGGCGCCGGACGCCCACACCGAAAAGCCAGGTCGGCCAGGGCCCGCTCGAAGAAGTAGAGGGCGGTCTCACCCCGACCTGGTGAAAGTGCGAGTACTCGATCGGCATCTACACAAATTTTAAGGTAGATTAAGTTAGTGATCACAGTGTGCAAAATTTTAAGCATAGTAAAACTTAATGCAAGTAAAGTTTTTGAAAATAGAAGGAGATCAGGGACTTAAGCATTTTCAGCATTTAGTCAACCTCTTTGTTTTAAGAAAATAGTTTTTCTTTTGATCTAACGCCCATGCTAACTAAGATCTCCTACAGTCAGGATGGCTCTGATACCAGCTCTGTGGGGCCCCGGACTTACCAGTCCAGAACTCCTGTTATGCATACAATTTCACGATCCCAAGATCATTCCATCGTGAATACATAACCGAACTGATACCAGATTACATCATCCATTACAGTACCAAAATAACATTTATACGGAAGTCTTACATCATAGGCCATCAAGGCTGAAGTTCAACAAACAGCAGCGGAATTTATTTGACTTCAACAGCGGTGGAACCCATGTCAGGCCTTTACCCTACAGGCGGCCGACTGGGAGAGCGACCTAGTTCGCGTCTTCGGCGTCGTACTCCTCTTCTTCGTAGTACTCCTCTTCAAAGTCTGGCCAAGTAAATAGCCAGGACAACAATGCCAATGAGTACGTTTGAATGTACTCGCAAACCACCTTAGAGAGAAGTAAAGGAGATGCAATATGGCAGTAGCAAGGAACAGGCACTAAACTAGGGCGACAAGGAGCGAGAGGTGGTTCCTCTCGAGAGTTTGACATTTCTATGTTTTTGTTGAAAAACTTTTTGTAAACAATTTTACTTTGCCGACTAATAGGTAAGGAAGACCCATTTTCTTTTTCCGGCCATCGGAATGACCAAAACAATTTCACCTTTCCACCGTACCTCTCCGGTACATCTCCACCAGTCCCACTGGTATTTTTCCGTACCTCCCAGGTACATTTCCAAAAACTTTTTGGAAAACATATTTGTAAAACAAAACTTCCCTTTAATGCCACGTACCGCCATTCCCATGTCCATAACCGCGGACACGGCTATTCGAGTAGATTTACACTCTGCAGAGGTTGTACACTTTCCCCACAAGATCCGAATACTCATCGTGTGGGCGTCATCCCTGCATAATAACATATGCCACGACAAGTACCCGATCGTAGTTTTTCGCCTGCTCGCCTTAGCCTAGGACATGCCACCTAGAGTTGTACCTCCCAACACCAGAGTCCGAGGGGTCATTTACCCAGGAGTAGCAAATTCCCCGACCAACTCGACCCTCCGGAATGCCGCGACCAACTGCGGGGCATTATTCAATGGGATCTCATAGGTTGTACCCCGCGTACCTGAAAAGGCCAATGGGTTGCGTCCCTTCTCATGGGAAGAACCCCGGTCGAAGCATCCATGGTCGGACTGCCACTACATTTGCAGGACCCAAACTAAGGCGAGACAAACTACTACACTACGCCCCGTCCCACTAAAGGGTAATGTGGTTGTACTGGCTAGGTCCGGTTTCGTACTATGGTCACCAAGTTTTTTCGAAAAACAACTTTTCATCTCCATTTGCATCCAGCAATATATTTCATAAACCTTCTTGTGTTTCACAAAAACCACTCTTGGGCAGGGCAACCCCATTCCAAGGTTTTCCAGATAACCTTTTTGCTTAAAAACAATTTTCACAAATATTTTTCAAGGGCTCCCAACCTATAGTCCAATTTCCTTTTTAAAAGAGGCGACAAGTGCGATGAGGTGGTAAGCACCATATATATCGCTAATGGAGGTGTGATCAGTAGGTACCAGTGAGGGCTGCACCCTAAGGGTGGATTAATAAAACTCCGGGTGGCGTTAACCACCGACATAATAAATAAAAGATATGCACTTTATAAAACCTGCAATAATGCAAGAGCAAGATATATAGGATCAGAGATGCATCAAGAGGTGGCTTGCCTTGATCAGCAAAGTGCCCCTGGTTTTCCTCTTCAATCCCTCCAAAGTCTCCTCCTCCTTCGTTTCCGGCGATGTTCGAATCTAGCGTCGCAAAAAGAAAACAACAAGCCATACCCAATCAACAAAACACACCAGAATAATTCACACAAAAATTTGGGAAAAATACAGTATGTAGAGGGTTACTAATGCAAGCTACTGAAAGTGGTTTCATCCATTTATGATTTTTAAAACAAAAGATATGATTTTTGCAATTCCAGAATTGACTTAGGAACCATTTAAATGGTCTAAATCTTTCTGTAAGTCATAAAAATGCATGCAACATACCTACTGAAAGCTACTAACATGTAGAACACACATGCACAAGAATCACTTTCAAATAAACTTTTAATTAATTTAGACAATTTAAATGGGACAGAAACCAGAGTATACAAACAACAAGCCACACCAGTATCAGAGCATTACCAACCAACACCAAACATACCCATGGATAGGTGAGACCAAATGTGAACTAACCTCACTGGTTTGACATTTTTCTGATTTGTAAAAGATTTTATAAAAATCAAATACTGAAAAGATATACTGTTTTAGTAATTAAATCCTTGGAGTTAAACTATAACTCTTAAAATAATTCCTTCGGCACAAAATTACCCTATAGATATACCTATCAGTTGCACTTGGGTTTGTTTCCAAATCATTATTATTTTTCAAATTAAAAATCATTTACTGCCTCTCTGGACAGATCTTATTTTCTAAAACAATTAAAATCCAGGAAGCTCCTGCATGCTACACTAGTGTCAAAATGAAGCTACTAACATACACTTCACAACCAAATTAACCTCATGCAAAAAGGTTTCATAAATATCACACACTAATTAAATTACACAATCAGATACTTTTTAGGTTTTCATTTAACAACTCATTTTTACAGCACTAAATCACATGCATGCAATTGTATATGGTTAAGAAAACATCTGTGAGCATGTAGGAACTTGAATCAACTCATTTGGTTACTGGATGAATTTGTGGTGATTTAAAAGCTAGACATGAGATTACTGGCAGGTTTAAATAGAGAAAAAGGAGGAAACGAATTCGGGCCGGGGCTGCTGGGCTCAGCCAGATTCGGCCCAGCAGCGCTAAGGCTGCGCGGGAAGGCCATCCCGCTTGAATGCGGGGACGTGGCGGGCCACGTTGGCCTGCGGGCCCCGACCAGACATGCATGCACGAGGAGGTTTCTCCTTCCTCGCGACGCAGAACGCCGGCGGAACCCTGGCAACTTCCGGCGGGTCGTGCGCTCACCTCAGGTCGCAGAAAACGGCGGGGTCGGGTGCGTTGGAAACGGCGGAGGCTGCTCTCCCGACTGCAGGTGGTGGCGACGAAAACAGTACTGGTCGAAGCGGCGGTCGATGGCGACGGCGGAATGCGCTGTTTGCTCTACCGGCGTCTACTGGGCAACCTGGGGAGAAAACGATGGTGCGTTAGAACTAGGGGAGCAGGGTGCGTCTATCTAGCAAGGATGGAGAGGCAACTGCGGCGGTTCCCGGCGTCAACCTTCACCGGAACCCGTGCGGTGCCGAGCTCGCGCACGAGCAACAGTGATGGGCGGGGCTCCTCACCGCCCGGGAGGTGAACTGGTGGTGTTCTGGGAGGGTGGTGGCGAATGGAGACAGAGGGAGGAGGGCTGTGCGCTATTTAAAGGGGGCGCGCAGGTGCACCGTGCACCATGTCCGTGCACCGACGAGGGAGGTGGCGGCAACGATGGATTGGTTGGCCTGGGCGGTGCCGCTGCGGCTCAGAGAGGCCGTGCCAAGGCTTGGACACACACGGGTGCTGTTCAGCAGCGAAGGAGGGAGCGAGGCAGCTCGGTAGCTTGGACGCCAGCGAGGTATTCGACAGAAGGAAGGGATGGGGCGGCATCGATGGGAAGCAGAGGGAGGGCCAGGGATTAGGTCTGTGCTCGTTCTGGAGGTGCTGGCATGCTTCTCTTGTCCGAGGCGAAAAGGGAGAGTGCACCGTGGAGGTGAGGAGAGGTAGATGACGTGGACGTGCCCCGGGCAGGCGTGCATGTCGCACATTGGGGGTGACTGATACATCTCCGACGTATCGATAATTTCTTATGTTCCATGCCACATTATTGATGATATCTACATGTTTTATGCACACTTTATGTCATATTCGTGCATTTTCTGGAACTAACCTATTAACAAGATGCTGAAGTGCCAGTTGCTGTTTTCTGCTGTTTTTGGTTTCAGAAATCCTAGTAAGGAAATATTCTCGGAATTGGACGAAATCAACGCCCAGGGTCCTATTTTGCCACGAAGCTTCCAGAAGACCGAAGAGGAGACGAAGTGGGGCCACGAGGTGGCCACGCCCTAGGGCGGCGTGGCCCAAGCCCTGGCCGCGCCGACCTAGGGTGTGGGCCCCTCGTGACGCCCCTCGACCTGCCCTTCCGCCTACAAATAGCCTCCGTCGCGAAACCCCCAGTACCGAGAGCCACGATACGGAAAACCTTCCAGAGACGCCGCCGCCGCCAATCCCATCTCGGGGGATTCAGGAGATCGCCTCCGGCACCCTGCCGGAGAGGGGAATCATCTCCCGGAGGACTCTACGCCGCCATGGTCGCCTCCGGAGTGATGTGTGAGTAGTCTACCCCTGGACTATGGGTCCATAGCAGTAGCTAGATGGTTGTCTTCTCCCCCATTATGCTTAATTGTCGGGTCTTGTGAGCTGCCGAACATGATCAAGATCATCTATCTGTAATTCTATATGTTGTGTTTGTTGGGATCCGATGAATAGAGAATACTTGTTATGTTGATTATCAATTCATGTCTATGTGTTGTTTATGATCTTGCATGCTCTCCGTTACTAGTAGATGCTCTGGCCAAGTAGATGCTTGTAACTCCAAGAGGGAGTATTTATGCTTGATAGTGGGTTCATGTCTCCGTGAATCTGGGGAAGTGACAGAAATCTCTAAGATTATGGATGTGCTGTTGCCACTAGGGATAAAACATTGGTGCTATGTTCGAGGATGTAGTTACTGATTACATTACGCGCAATACTTAATGCAATTGTCTGTTGTTAGCAACTTAATACTGGAAGGGGTTCGGACGATAACCTGAAGGTGGACTTTTTAGGCATAGATGCATGCTGGATAGCGGTCTATGTACTTTGTTGTAATGCCCAATTAAATCTCACAATACTCATCATGATATGTATGTGCATGGTCATGCCCTCTCTATTTGTCAATTGCCCAACTGTAATTTGTTCACCCAACATGCTGTTTATCTTATGGGAGAGACACCTCTAGTGAACTGTGGACCCCGGTCCAATTCTCTATACTGAAATACACTCTACTGCAATACTTGTTCTACTGTTTTTTGCAAACAATCATCATTCACACTATACATCTAATCCTTTGTTACAGCAAGCCGGTGAGATTGACAACCTCGCTGTTTCGTTGGGGCAAAGTACTTGGTTTGTGTTGTGCAGGTTCCACGTTGGCGCCGGAATCCCTGGTGTTGCGCCGCACTACATCTCGCCGCCATCAATCTTCAACGTGCTTCTTGGCTCCTACTGGTTCGATAAACCTTGGTTTCATACTGAGGGAAAACTTGCCGCTGTACGCACCACACCTTCCTCTTGGGGTTCCCAACGGACGCGTGCTGTACGCGTATCAAGCGATTTTTCTGGCGCCGTTGCCGGGGAGATCAAGACACGCTGCAAGGGGAGTCTCCACATCCCAATCTCTTTTACTTTGTTTTTGTCTTGCCTAGTTTTATTTACTACTTTGTTTGCTGCACTAAATCAAAATAAAAAAAAATTAGTTGCTAGTTTTACTTTATTTTACTGTCTTGTTTGCACTCTATATCAAAAACCCCAAAAAAATTAGTTACTTGTATTTACTTTACTTATTGCATTATGTTTCCTCTTAATTTTACCGTGAAAAACATGCCGGTAGGACGCGGGTCTATAATTGGGAGAAATAATATAGAAGAATTTTTCAACCATGTTAGTACCGTTGACGATTTTGAAGATAGACACTTGGTAGATCTTGCTCCTACTTATGAAATTGCTGCTGCTCATTTAGTTCGCATGTTGGAAACTAAATTTGTTAATCTCAATCCTATAATACAACACATGTTTCTTACACTCGGTGATATGGAAGAGGGAGAAAAGAAAGATTTTGTTTTAGAAATCCTTCTTAGAGAATTTGGTGGTCTAGCAAGAGAGGCTAGAAAGGTCTTTGCTAAATATAATATGCTTGGTTCTCATACTAATTTTGTTAGTCTCCTTGAAAAGATGGACATGGAGAGAATAAGGTACACTAATAATATTGATGATGGTGGGGTGATCAAAGCACCAATACCATGTAAACTCCTAGCTATGAATGATGCACTAGAAAATAACTATGCTTGGCTTGTTCCTGAAAATTTGTTTGATGAAAGTAGCAAGCCCAAGACTAATGAAAAGGGAGACGCTAAAACTTATGTATCCAATATACTATGCTTGGTTGAGAAAACTCCAAACCCCGCTGTAGATGCACCACCCTTTGATAATACTTGATACACACTTTCTGCGCCTAGCTGAAAGGCGTTAAAGAAAAGCGCTTATGGGAGACAACCCATGTTTTTTACTATAGCACTTGGTTTTTATTTTGTGTCTTGGAAGTTGTTTACTACTGTAGCAACCTCTCCTTATCTTAGTTTAGTGTTTTGTTGTGCCAAGTAAAGTCGTTGATAGTAAAGTTCATACTAGATTTGGATTACTGCGCAGAAACAGATTTATTTGCTGTCACGAATCTGGGCTAAATTCTCTGTAGGTAACTCAGAAAATTAAGCCAATTTACGTGAGTTATCCTCAGATATGTACGCAACTTTCATTCAATTTGAGCATTTTCATTTGAGCAATTCTGGTGCCCCTATAAAATTCGTCAATACGAACTGTTCTGTTTTTGACAGATTCTGCCTTTTATTTCGCATTGCCAGTTTTGTTATGTTCGATGGATATTTCGATTCCATTGACTTTCAGTAGCTTTGTGCAATATCCAGAAGTGTTAAGAATGATTATGTAACCTCTGAACATGTATATTTTGATTGTTCACTAACCCTCTAATGAGTTGTTCTAAGTTTGGTGTGGAGGAAGTTTTCAAGGATCAAGAGAGGGAGATGATACAACATGATCAAGGAGAGTGAAAGCTCTAAGCTTGGGGATGCCCCGGTGGTTCACCCCTGCATATATCAAGAAGACTCAAGTGTCTAAGCTTGGGGATGCCCAAGGCATCCCCTACTTCATCGACAACATTATCAGGTTCCTCCCCTGAAACTATATTTTTATTCCATCACAGCTTATGTGCTTTGCTTGGAGCGTCAGTTTGTTTTAGTTTTTGTTTTTTTTGAATAAAATGGATCCTAGCATTCTTTGTGTGGGAGAGAGACACGCTCCGCTGTTGCATATGGACAAGTATGTCCTTAGGTTTTACTCATAATATTCATGGCGAAGTTTCTTCTTCGTTAAATTGTTATATGGTTGGAATTGGAAAATGATACATGTAGTAATTGCTATAATGTCTTGGATAATGTGATACTTGGAAATTGTTGTGCTCATGTTTAAGCTCTTGCATCATATGCTTTGCACCCATTAATGAAGAAATACATAGAGCATGCTAAAATTTGGTTTGCATATTTGGTCTCTCTAAAGTCTAGATAATTTATAGTATTGAGTTTGAACAACAAGGAAGACGGTGTAGAGTCTTATAATGTTTTCAATATGTCTTTTATGTGAGTTTTGCTGCACCGCTTCATCCTTGTGTTTGTTTCAAATAGCCTTGCTAGCCTAAACCTTGTATCGAGAGGGAATACTTCTCATGCATCCAAAATACTTGAGCCAACCACTATGCCATTTGTGTCCACCATACCTACCTACTACATGGTATTTATCCGCCATTCCAAAGTAAATTGCTTGAGTGCTACCTTTAAATTTCCATTCTTCACCTTTACAATATATAGCTCATGGGACAAATAGCTTAAAAACTATTGTGGTATTGAATATGTACTTATGCACTTTATCTCTTATTAAGTTGCTTGTTGTGCGATAACCATGTTCCTGGGGACGCCATCAACAACTCTTTGTTGAATATCATGTGAGTTGCTATGCATGTTCGTCTTGTCTGAAGTAAGAGCGATCTACCACCTTATGGTTAGAGCATGCATATTGTTAGAGAAGAACATTGGGCCGCTAACTAAAGCCATGATCCATGGTGGAAGTTTCAGTTTTGGACATATATCCTCAATCTCAAATGAGAAAAATAATTGTTGCTACATGCTTATGCATAAAAGAGGAGTCCATTATCTGTTGTCTATGTTGTCCCGGTATGGATGTCTAAGTTGAGAATAATCAAAAGCGGGAAATCCAATGCGAGCTTTCTCCTTAGACCTTTGTACAGGCGGCATATAGGTACCCCTTTGTGACACTTGGTTAAAACATGTGCATTGCGATGATCCCGGTAGTCCAAGCTAATTAGGACAAGGTGCGGGCACTATTAGTATACTATGCATGAGGCTTGCAACTTGTAAGATATAATTTACATGATACATATGCTTTATTACTACCGTTGACAAAATTGTTTCTTGTTTTCAAAATCAAAGCTCTAGCACAAATATAGCAATCGATGCTTTCCTATTTGAAGGACCATTCTTTTACTTTTATTGTTGAGTCAGTTCACCTATTTCTCTCCATCTCAAGAAGCAAACACTTGTGTGAACTGTGCATTGATTCCTACATACTTGCATATTGCACTTATTATATTACTCTATGTTGACAATATCCATGAGATATACATGTTACAAGTTGAAAGCAACCGCTGAAACTTAATCTTCCTTTGTGTTGCTTCAATGCTTCTACTATGAATTATTGCTTTATGAGTTAACTCTTATGCAAGACTTATTGATGCTTGTCTTGAAGTACTATTCATGAAAAGTCTTTGCTATATGATTCACTTGTTTACTCATGTCATATACATTGTTTTGATTGCTGCATTCACTACATATGCTTACAAATAGTATGATCAAGGTTATGATGGCATGTCACTCCAGAAATTATCTTTGTTTATCGTTTACCTGCTCGGGACGAGCAGGAACTAAGCTTGGGGATGCTGATACGTCTCCGACGTATCGATAATTTCTTATGTTCCATGCCACATTATTGATGATATCTACATGTTTTATGCACACTTTATGTCATATTCGTGCATTTTCTGGAACTAACCTATTAACAAGATACCGAAGTGCCAGTTGCTATTTTCTGGTGTTTTTGGTTTCAGAAATCCTAGTAAGGAAATATTCTCGGAATTGGACGAAATCAACGCCCAGGGTCCTATTTTGCCACGAAGCTTCCAGAAGACCGAAGACGAGACGAAGTGGGGCCACGAGGTGGCCACACCCTAGGGCGGCGCGGCCCAAGCCCTGGCCGCGCCGACCTAGGGTGTGGGCCCCTCGTGACGCCCCTCGACCTGCCCTTCCGCCTACAAATAGCCTCCGTCGCGAAACCCCCAGTACCGAGAGCCACGATACGGAAAACCTTCCAGAGACGCCGCCGCCGCCAATCCCATCTCGGGGGATTGAGGAGATCGCCTCCGGCACCCTGCCGGAGAGGGGAATCATCTCCCGGAGGACTCTACGCCGCCATGGTCGCCTCCGGAGTGATGTGTGAGTAGTCTACCCCTGGACTATGGGTCCATAGCAGTAGCTAGATGGTTGTCTTCTCCCCATTATGCTTAATTGTCGGGTCTTGTGAGCTGCCGAACATGATCAAGATCATCTATCTGTAATTCTATATGTTGTGTTTGTTGGGATCCGATGAATAGAGAATACTTGTTATGTTGATTATCAATTCATGTCTATGTGTTGTTTATGATCTTGCATGCTCTCCGTTACTAGTAGATGCTCTGGCCAAGTAGATGCTTGTAACTCCAAGAGGGAGTATTTATGCTCGATAGTGGGTTCATGTCTCCGTGAATCTGGGGAAGTGACAGAAATCTCTAAGATTATGGATGTGCTGTTGCCACTAGGGATAAAACATTGGTGCTATGTTCGAGGATGTAGTTACTGATTACATTACGCGCAATACTTAATGCAATTGTCTCCTGTTAGCAACTTAATACTGGAAGGGGTTCGGACGATAACCTGAAGGTGGACTTTTTAGGCATAGATGCATGCTAGATAGCGGTCTATGTACTTTGTCGTAATGCCCAATTAAATCTCACAATACTCATCATGATATGTATGTGCATGGTCATGCCCTCTCTATTTGTCAATTGCCCAACTGTAATTTGTTCACCCAACATGTGGTTTATCTTATGGGAGAGACACCTCTAGTGAACTGTGGACCCCGGTCCAATTCTCTATACTGAAATACACTCTACTGCAATACTTGTTCTACTGTTTTTTGCAAACAATCATCATCCACACTATACATCTAATCCTTTGTTACAGCAAGCCGGTGAGATTGACAACCTCGCTGTTTCGTTGGGGCAAAGTACTTGGTTTGTGTTGTGCAGGTTCCACGTTGGCGTCGGAATCCCTGGTGTTGCGCCGCACTACATCTCGCCGCCATTAACCTTCAACGTGCTTCTTGGCTCCTACTGGTTCGATAAACCTTGGTTTCATACTGAGGGAAAACTTACCGTTGTACGCATCACACCTTCCTCTTGGGGTTCCCAACGGACGCGTGTTGTACGCGTATCAGTGACCACAGACTGGCAGTGCTATGGGGTGAGAACAGGGAGCCAGGGAGTTGTCTAGGGGTGTAGGGAGGTGGAGCTAGAGTCGATGACATGCTGGCATCGCGTGCACTCGCAGCAGAGGGAAAAGAGAGGGCGACTGTCCTCATGCGGTTTACCATGGGCGAGATAGGACGGGAGAGGAGGTCTATATCAATATGGGAGGGACAGGAGGGAGGGTAGGACGAGCAGAAACATCAGAGGTTGTCCTCATTCACTTGGAAGGAGGCCAGAAGTGGTATGACCACCAGATCATCCCCGGCCACCTCCTCTCTCCATCTCCTTCTTAATCACATGAGGACAAGGCATGCACACACATGTGAGCAGAGAATTGGGAGTGAGATGGTGGAGAGAGAGGGTCGAATTTTCTGCCCAAGGCTGATGGTTTGGAGAGTGAAGAGAATGAGAGAGATAGATAGAGAGATGCAAGGTAATGGTGATGGTGTGATGGCCGGCATGGCCATCCTCCACATTTTAATTTGTTTGCAAAATTCGGTCCACACACTAGGGCATGTCCCAAGGCAAGTTGGGACAAAATATGATGAGCCAAAAGGCTACTTGTTGGTAGAGTTCTCGGATTTGAAAATGGAAAAAAAATATGGATGAGATTTGGAGGAAGAAAATTTGGGTGGAGGCATGATCTTCCAAGATCATTATCACATGCTAAAGATTAAAATGATCTTGGGTTTTTGCAAGGTTTAAATTAATAAAACAAAATATGAGAAGGGGTGACATATAAGAAGAGAGTTTTAGGGTTTTGTTAAAAATAGAGAGAGAAAGGTGAGATGCTCCAAGGGTTTGTGTCCTGATTAATTTAATTAAAACTAGAAATAAAAAGGGATCACATGAAGAAAAGGATTTATGGTTTTAGAGATTCACACATAATTATAATTTATACAAGTGACAAACACACACATCCAACAAGCAAATGCAAGATCAACTATATGCATGCAATTTTTAAAGATAGAAAAAGTTTTTGTTTCCCAAAAATTTGCATTCCAAAATTTTAAACAAATGCACAAAAGTTGGGTTGTTACATTATCACCCTTCCAGAAGATGGTTGGGGATTTCCCCGACAGGCGACAATGTGGTTTAAGCCTAGTCTGAAAAATATCCGCATGTTGATGCAACCCTAAACTGAGCCATGAATCTTTCTGGAGAAAATAATCTTTTTTGTACGATATGTTTGAACAATTCAGTAATCTGTTCCGTATCTTAAGATGCTCTTCCTTTTTTCTGAATCTTATATACCTGGACCCATTTCAGTGTGTCTGTTTACTCATTTTAGTGTGTATGTAGCCCACATTGAAGTAATCTAATCTTATAATTTAAAACGGATGGTGATGAACTCTGTATTTCCATCCTTCGTAAACCGTGCATGTCTGTTTATTTTTAGTTTCATTTCAGCAACTGTTATTGGTATATGCACACCTTTTTTTTTAATGTTGAGAGGAGTATAAGGGCATTACAATGCTATATACTATATGGCGCTAATAGAGAACAAATGAATGTCAAAAGATTGTAAAATCCTCCAGGTACTCTCCTTGCAGCGCTAATTGCTGATGGCGGTGACTTCTGTTGGTTCGGTGCTTTAGCTAGGACGGTGAAAAGAGTTTCACGCCACTGCTTTCTTTGCGTCGATAGTAGGCCTACCGCAGGATTCACCTCTCCAACCGCCAAACGACGAGGAAATAATTCCTAGCGCCCTTGCGATGGCGCTTTGTGTTGGACGTGCCCTAATGTTTTCCTGCTAAAAGGTGCAATCTTTTAAGCACTTGGGTACGGTATTTCCCCACCAGCCTGGATGCAGGCCGCCAAACGCGTCTTAAGTTTTAAAATAGCGTGCTAAATGAATTAGCGACAGCCTCCTTCAAACGATATGAACGCTATATCGTGGTAATAGTGTGGTATATTTTAAATAGCATTTTCAAAATAATACTAAATATAGCCTAAAAATAAATAATTTTACTAGAGCGAATAGATATATATAGTCCAAAAGTGACTGAATCATACATACATAACCACATATAGAAATAGATCTCAAGTATTTTAGAAGGCTAACATCAACATTTCACAAGGCAACAACATAGTATAAATTATTTATTAAAACATATTAGCATTAGCGATATTATCTTCTGACTTAGAAGTGGAACCAATAGATTGTAGTTCATCACCACGAAAAACTGAAAGCAACTTGCCTGAAAAAAATAGCGCGCTAACACTATGAAGTTTTAGGGCGATATAGCATGCTGTTTCGCAAATAGCGCCTCACCGAGCAAAAATACTAAGCGTGGACCCTCTAGATATGCTATAGCGCGCTTTTAGCGGAGAAATAGTTAACTAGGCTTCATTGAGGCCCTGGTTTGACAAAGCAGCCTGAGTACGCATCTAAAAAAAAAATCTGCCTGAGGACGCATGCTTGTAAAAAAGAGAGTGCAGACTACAATTACTTCAGTCCCGAACCCTCTATCTCTCCCACCTACTTCACCTCTTTTACACTAGTGACTGCCATGAACGGCTTGCCTCCTCCCTCCACCGGCAGCTGCCTGGCGGTAACGGCCGCCGACACAGATGAACATCGCCAATATTTCCTGAACTCAGCCGATTTGATCCACCGCATCCTCCAGCAGCTTGCTGGACATCCAGTCTCTTCTATCCAGATCGTGACTAGAGAAGGATCTACGGGTACATCCGTTTCTTACCCTTTGGCAGCGTCGGTTCCATCTATTGCGGTACTTTCTTCTCCGCTGGAAGCACCATCTGGCTCGGCACTGATTTCCCTGGCGGCGGCACCAGCTTCTTCGGTTGCGCCGACCCCAACCCCCGCGGCACGGTCTTCTCCGGTGGCGGCACCACCAAAAGTGGCTGTAAGTTGTCCTGAAATCACTAGGATGCATGTGTAAGTAGTCAATGATAGTTGGGGTTTTAACAAGTTTTTTTTTTGTTAATGATGGGAAACTGTAGTAGTATTCTTCTGCAAATGTTTTTTTAATGACGGGAAATAGTAGATGTTAAGTACTAGTTCTGGCAAAAAAAGATGTTAAGTAATAGTATCCATCACAGAGCAGGGTTTCGCAGTCTGAACATACAAATATATGCTCCATGTTACCTGTTTCAGAAAGTCTGAAAGCTTGCTCAGTACATGTAAAATCAAATTGTCTTGCTGCTGCTAGATTTTGTGCAAACTAATTAAAGAGATAGCTAGATGCATTTTCTCCATGTATTACGTTCTGATTTATATGCTGTTGATTGATATATACCGTGCTTAACTAGATGCAGAAGCAAACTCGCTCCAACGTCAATGAGCAACTACGTCTTAGGACTGTCGATTGTACATGTCCTCTGCAACCCCCCGAGTTCAGAATTCAAAGAAATTCACTAGCCAAAAAGCCAAAGGTGACGGGCAGGCGTGATGCAGCAATTCAACGTTGTATATTAAAAGGGCGAGGGAAAGGCCACCTAAACGGGTTGGTCACTCGGCGGACCCTCCTCAGCCCTCGCGCTTCTATGTGCAACTGGACGGCAACGATGACATGTATATGTTGGTCATCCCCAGAGAATTCAAGCAATGTCTGAAAGGGATTCTTCCCAGGCCAATCAAGCTCAAGACCAGCGTAGGCTGCGTCTGGTATGTGCACATCGATGAGTACCAGGGTGAACTGGTCTTGAAGGATGGTTGGTTCGGGTTTGCAGAGGCGCATGAACTGCAGCTCGATGACATTCTCGTCTTCGAGGTGAAAGACACTTCCTTGATGAATGTGTTGATCTACGACTGTAACACCTCCACCCAGAGGGTAATATTTTGTGCTGATCACCCTTAGTTGCATGCATGATCTGCAGTGCTTTTAGGAAGAGGGGATCAGAAACACCTCAATATTTTATTGAATTAACTAGATGCTGCTTTTGGACCTGGGGTAGTGCCCTGCTGATGTTCATGCTGAACTTGGTTTTTGTATTAAGCTGAACTGGGGATCAGATACAATGTGATGAGACTTTGTTAATTAGCTAATATAGTATAAGTTAGACATGTTTTATTTTACTTTAATTTACTGTGATATGCTGCGGTAGTTTCAATGTGCGGTCTGATGATTTGTATTATACCTAGCTACATGGAGCTCAACATTTTATTTTAGAAAGTGTAAAAGTGACCAATTTTTTTGACCTGATTGTAGCGAACGATTGTAGCGAACACAAGTGCAGATGGTCAAACCCCCAAAACTTCTTGTAACAACCCAACTTTTGTGCATTGATTAAAATTTTGGAATACAAATTTTTGGGCCAACAAAAACTTTTTCTATCTTTAAAAGTGCATGCATATAGTTGCGCTTGCATTGATTGTAGAATGTGTGTGTTCGTTGCTTGTAAAAAAAAATTACATTTGTGTGTAAACCCCAAAGATCCCTATCTTCATGTGACCCCTTTTTAGTTATAGTTTTAATTAGATTAATCATGACACAAACCCTTGGAGCATTTCACACTTCGTTATATTGACTTGTGTGAAATTAAATTCTCTTTATCACTAAAACCCTAGGTTTTGAACTTTCCCTATTCCATAAATGAATCTCTCTAGATCACATTTTTCTCTTTTTGTTCTATTTCTTTTCCCTCTCTCTACTTAAACAAATATTGTTTGGAAATTCTTTAACCTAGTGATATTGATCTCATGTCACTACTATCCTTGTTTTTCCCAAACAAACCAAAGGAAGCTAGTAGCACCAAATTATTGAAATGGTGTTTAAAATTAGGGATGGTTACATAGACCTTGAATTAATTAATTCCGCCCCTCCTTCTTAGTCTCCCCATTTCTTTTTCAGCCTAACCATCTCACTCTCTCCACTCACTCACTCTCTACACACACACATGCTCAGGCATGTCCTTTGTGCATCGAGTGAATCAGGTGAAAATAAAGAGATAGTGGTGGCCGGGGGCTTGGAGTGCACAAGCTGCCAATCTTGCATGCCTCCACATAGATCAGACAAGCTGAGGCACAGCATGCATGCCTGCACCCCTCCTCCTGCTCCCTCCCTACCCTTTATAGCCTCCCTCACATCCTCTCATTATCTTGGAACATTGCGGGTAGGAACTTGCAAGGCCTCCCCTTCCATTTCTGCTGATGGACAGCACGTTCCTGACCGTAGACTTCTCCCTTCCCTCCCCAGACCACCAGAAAACTCCACCCATGCTCGCCATCGCTGACACGCGCGGGACACCAACAGGTGGTGACCGTGCACGTCGCCGTGGCCACGGCCATGTCGAGTACCTCACCACCTTGGTCTGGTCGCTTCCGCCGTCAGCACTCCTAGCCACTACACGCCACCCCCTCGGAGCACCGTCCCTCGACAAGTCCTGGCTTACCCGGTGCACTCCATCACCGGCGCCGTGTCGCGTCACCCCGTCGAACAGCTGGCAGGCGCGACTGGACGCGACCGTGCACGCCCGCCGTTCACGCCACCGACGCCCACCTCCCTCCAAAATCTTCACCAGCGTCGCAGACACGTAGCCACGCCGCCCCATTCGTCCAGTAAGCAGCCGCCGCCTCCTCTTTTCTTCCTCGCCGGACCGAGTGCACCGTACACCGCGCGGCCGATATAAAACGCAGCCACGCTCCTCCATCCGAACCCTCTCGCCACCAGAACCCCCTCCCACCACCAGCTCATCTCCCCAGTGGAGAGGAGTTCCTTCTCTCCCTGCTGCTCGTGCTCGAGCTCGACGCCTGCCGGCTTCCAGTGAAGGTTTCGTCGCCAGGCGCCACCATCCTTCCCCTCTCTTGTTTCCCCTGGGAGCTCCATCATCCCCGCGTTCTAACCCACCCCTTTTCTATCTCCAGGGTTGCTCGTAGACGCCGGCAGGGCAAACAGCATCTTCCGCCGTCACCATCGACTGCCGCTCGGAACCCTCTCTGTTTTGGCCGCCACCACCCTAGCTCGGAAGCCTCCGCTCCGCCGTGTCCAGAGCACCTATTCCCGCCGTCGATAGATCCCAGAGGTGAGCACACCGGCGCTCGCCATTTCCAGGGCTGCCAGACGGCGCCGCGTCGTGAGGTGGGAGAAGGTGCAAGGGCCGTTGGATCTCATCCAATGGCTGCATGCAACCTTGGCCCCTGGCCCGCGCCAGCTTGGCGGCCACGTCCCCGCGCTTCAAACGGGAGCATCTCCCGCGCAGCCGAAACGCTGCCGGGCTGGATCTGGCCAGGCCCAGCACCCCGGCCCGTTTTTCCCTTTTCTTTATTTCTGTTTCTCAAAAACTTCCAGTGAATCCTGCCCAGCTTTTAAATCACCACAAATTCATCCAGTAACCAAATGAGTTGATTCAAGTTCCTACATGCTCATAGATGTTTTCTTAACCATATACAATTGCATGCATGTGATTTAGTGCTGTAAAAATGAGCTGTTAAATGAAAACCTAAAAAGTATCTGATTGTGTAATTTATTTAGTGTGTGATATTTATGCAACCTTTCTGCATGAGGTTAATTTGTTTGTGAAGTGTATTTAAGTAGCTTTATTTTGGCACTAGCCTCACATGCAGGAGCTTCCTAGATTTTCATTGTTTTAGAAAATAAGATCTGTCCAGAGAGTCAGTAGATGATTTTTAATTTGAAAAATAATAATGATTTTGAAACAAACCCAAGTGCTGCTGGTAGGTATATCTATAGGGAAATTTTGTGCCAAAGGAAATATTTTTAAGAGTTATAGTTTAATTCCAAGAATTTAATTACTAAAATAGTATATCTTTTCAGTATTTGATTTTTATAAAATCTTTTACGAATCAGAAAAATGTCAAACCAGTGGGGTTAGTTCACATTTAGTCTCACCTATCCAGGGGTATGTTTGGTGTTGGTTGATGATGCTCTGATACTGGTGTGGCTTGCTGTTTGTAGGCTCTGGTTTCTGTCTTAGATAATTGTTCAAGGTCATTTAAAAGATTATTTGCATGTGATTCTTGTGCATGTGTACTCTACATGTTATTAGCTTTCAGTAGGTATGCTGCATGCATTTTTATGACATACAGAAAGATTTAGACCATTTAAATGGTTCCTAAGTCAATTCTGGAATTGCAAAAATCATATCTTTTGTTCTAAAAATCATAAATGGATGAAACCACTTTCAGTAGCTTGCATTAGTAACCCTTTACATACTGTAATTTTCCCAAATTTTTGTGTGAATTATTCTGGTGTGGTTTGTTGATTGGGTATGTCTTGTGGTTTTCTTTTTGCGACGCTAGATTCGAACACCGCCGGAAACGAAGGAGGAGGAGACTTCGGAGGGATTGAAGAGGAAGACCAGGGGAACTTTGCTGATCAAGGCAAGCCACCTCTTGATGCATCTCTGATCCTATATATCTTATTCTTGCATTATTACAGGTTTTATACAAGTGCATGTCTTCTATTTATTTTGTCGGTGGATAGTGCCACCCGGAGTTTTTATTGATCCGCCCTTAGGGTGCAGCCCTCGTTGATACCTACAGATCACCTCTCTATTTGTGATATGGTGCTTATCACCTTTCATCCTTGTCGCCACTTTTCGAAGAAGAATTGGACTATAGGTTGGGAGCCCTGGAAAAATGGTTATGAAAATGTTTTCCTGAAAAGGAGCTTTTCGAAAACCTTGGAATGGGGTAGCCCTGCCCAAGTGTGGTTTATCAAAAGACAAAAGTTTCTAAAAAGAAGATTTGCTGGAGGCAAGTGGAGGAAAGAAAATATTTTCGAAAACTTTAGCGCCTAAGTACTCACCCGGACTGAAAGACAGTGCAACCACATTACCCCAAAGTGGGCACGGGGCGTAGCGTAGTAGTTTGTCTCGCCTTAGTTTGAGTCCTGCAAATGTAGTGGAAGTCCGACAATGGACGCTTCGACCGGGGTTCTTCCCATGAGAAGGGACGCAACCCATTTGCCTTTTCAGGTACGCGGGGTACAACCTATGAGCTCCCATTGAATAATGCCTCGCAGTTGGTCGCGGCATTCCGGAGGGTCGAGCTGGTCGGGGAATTTGCTACTCCTGGGTAAACGACCCCTCGGACTCTGGTGTTGGGAGGTACAACTCTAGGCGGCATGTCTTAGGCTAAGGCGAGCAGACGAAAAACTACGATCGGGTATTTGTCGTGGCATATGTCATTATGCAGGGATGATGCCCACACGATAAGTATTCGAATCTTGTGGGGAAAGTGTACAACCTCTGCAGAGTGAAAACTATTCGAATAGCCGTGTCCGCGGTTATGGACGGTCGGGAAGGCTGTTGCTTAGCCTGAAGAGTTTTTGTTTTACAAAAGTGTTTTCTCAAATATTGTTTTGGGAAAGTGATGCCAGTGGGACTGGTGGAAAGTGTACCTGGGAGGTACGGTGGAAAGCTGAAATGTTTTGTGTTGGCCATATGAGATGGCCGGGTCACCCTTACCAATTAGTCTGCAAATAAAATGGTTTACAACAAAGTTTTTCAACAACAATATGAAGATGTCATACTCTCGAGAGGAACCACCTCTCGCTCCTTGTCGCCCTAGTTTAGTGCATGTTCCTTGCCACTGCCATATTGCATATCCTTTACTTCTCTCTAAGGTGGTTTGCGACTACATTCAAACGTACTCATTGGCATTGTTGTCCTGGCTATTTACTTGGCCAGACTTTGAAGAGGAGTACTACGAAGAAGAGGAGTACGACGCCGAAGACGCGAACTAGGTCGCTCTCCCAGTCAGCCGCCTGTAGGGTAAAGGCCTGACGTGGGGTTCCACCGCTGTTTGAAGTCAAATAAATTCCGCTGCTGTTTGTTGAACTTCGGCCTTGATGGCCTATGATGTAAGACTTCCGTATTAATGTTATTTCGGTACTGTAACGGATGATGTAATCTGGTATCAGTTCGGTTATGTATTCACGATGGAATGATCTTGGGATCGTGAAATTGTATGCATAACAGGAGTTCTGGACTGGTAAGTCCGGGGCCCCACAGAGCTGGTATCAGAGCCATCCTGACTGTACGAGACCTTAGTTAGCCTGGGCGTTAGCACAGAACAAAAACTATTTTCTTAAATCAAAGAGGTTGACTAAATGCTGAAAATGCTTAAGTCCCTTATCTCCCTCTATTTTTAATCAAACTTTACTTGCATTAATGTTTTATTATGCATAAAATTTTGCACACTTTGATCACTAACTTAATCTAATCTAAAAATTTGTGTAGATGGAGATCGAGTACACGCACTTCCGTCAGGTTGGGGTGAGGCCGCCTCTCTACTTTTTCGAGCGGGCCTTGGCCGACCTGGCTGTTCGTTGCGGACGTCCGGTGCCCGAGGTGAAGGGCGTCCGTACCGAGAGGTCTGCTGACTCAGAGATGGCCTGGTTGGTCACTTGCGTCGTCAGGGGGAGCGGGATTGCCCCCGTTTCTGAGGAGTTCACCATGGACGTGATGGAGCGCACGTGGCTTGACGGGATGATCCGAGTCTTCCAGGAGGCTCTTGCTCGCCTTGCTTTCTGCACCCGGAGGTTGTCGCCGGCACTGGCTACCAGTACCTTGGCCAGCGCGACCTCGCGGGCCAGCCCGTGGCCGGCGCCCCACACGCCGACACCGCACACCAGCTGCACCACCTGGAGTACCTGCTTTACCACACTCAGACTCAGCAGGACTGCGCCCGTGAGAGGTGCGACCTGCAGGAGGACGAGATTGTGGCACTTCGCGCTCAGCTTGCTGCTGCTCAGGCTGACCTTGTCAGTGAGCGCAAGCTGAGGTTTGCCGCACGCCGGAGGGTTACCCGCCTGAAGGCGAAGGTGACTTCGCTGGAGGCTCTGACTCCTCAGATGGAGGCCACTATTGAGGAGCTTGAGGACGACGGTGAGGATCTCCGCAAGGAGAACGAGGCCCTTCTCAGCGACGACGACGACTACGAGGAGGAGGACTTCGATATGGAGCCTGATACTGAGGATGAGGCCTTCATCAACGATGAAGATGAGGAGCCTGAGCCACTGATGCCCGAGGAGGACCCCGAGGAGCCACCATTTGACGAGGGCGCCCCACCTGCCCCTGAGGGTCCCATCGTGGACCTTGACGACTTCTAGAGTACTACCCCCAGACTCGCACCACCTTATCGTAGGACGATGATATAGGCCCCCGTGCGATACGAGTAGACTTATGATGATGGTTCTGTTAAAACCATCCATTTTGGTTGTGCTGTATGAGACTTATGTTGTGATGTTGTATGACTATGTTGTGCCTTCGGCACCCTGCTATGTTATGCTATCGTTTGCCTACTTTTCATTTGCGAGTTTCCGTTTTCAAATTTGCATTTTTAACAAGCCCTCCCCTTTTAAGTGGCTGCCCATCTCCTTGTTTCCCCATTAATATCTGATCCACATCTCTTCAGGATGGTTGAAACCCGTAGTGGAAACGCCAGCGGGTCCGACCAAAACCCCCCTCCACCTCCGGACCCAACCATGGCACAACTTCTGCGCCTTATGATGGAAGACCGTGAGGCAGCCCGTGCAGAGTGCCAAGCTAACCTTGCTACCCTTCAGCACCTTGCTCAAATTGCTACCGGAAACGCCAACAACAATAATGGCGGGGATGGTAATGCAGACCCCCGCTCCAAGCTGAAGGATTTCCAGAGCACCAATCCACCTGTCTTCTCCAAGTGCACTGAACCCCTCGACGCCGATGACTGGCTTCGCACTATTGAGAACAACCTGGAAGTTGCCGGAGTCGGCGACAATGAGAAGGTTTTGTTCGCCACTCATTATCTTTCTGGACCTGCCCACGCTTGGTGGGAAAACGTCAAGGCTATTCAAGCTGAGGGACACGTCATCAACTGGGAAGAATTCAAGACCAAGTTCCGCAAGACCCACATTCCATCAGGACTGATTAAGCTCATGAAGGACAAATTCATGAATCTAAAGCAAGGAAGCATGACTGTGGTGGAATATATGGACAAGTTCACCACTCTGTCCAGGTATGCTCCAGAAGACACCGACACTGAAGAAAAGAAGAAGGACCATTTCCTGAATGGTCTGCATGATGAGATGCAGAGTATTTTGGTCGCTGTTCCGTACCCTGACCTTGAGTCCCTTGTTGATGCCTCTATCATGGTGGAGAGCAAGCGCAAGAGTGCGTTTGAGAACCGCAAGCGCAAGGCGATGATGCAGCAAGGCAGCTCCAGCACTCAGCGACCCCGCAGTTTCCCTCCACCCAGACCTGTGCCCCAGCAGCAGAGGACACCACCCCCTGCACCTCGCCCCAACAACCCCAACCGCAACTTCAACCCTCAGCGTTCTGGAGGAAACAACTACAATCCCAACTACAACCGCCAGAACAACATTGTCCGCCCCGTCACCAATGGATGCTACACCTGCGGACAGCCGGGTCATTTCTCCAAGGAGTGTCCCAACAAGATGAACACTGCTCAGTGCCCCAATGCGCCCAAGCCAAATTAGGGTCAAGCCCGTACTGCCGCCGGAAGGAACCCGAACCAGAAGAAGTCTGCTGGACCAGCTAGGGGACACCTCAACCATGTCAACGCAGAAGAAGCTCAGGAAGCTCCGGACATTGTTCTGGGTACGTTCCCTGTCAACTCGGTCCCCTCGACTGTTTTGTTCGACTCTGGAGCCTCGCATTCTTTCGTTACCAAGCCCTTTGTGAAAAAGGGAGGCTTAACCCCCACCCCCTTGAAATGACCTATGCTCGTACAAATCCCTGGATCCACTAGCAGAACCCAGAGTTCCTGCAAAGAGGTTCCCATAGATATTCAGGGAAAACGTTTCCACGCAAATCTGATAGTGTTGGGTGAGAAAGGGTTGGAAGTTATTTTAGGGATGGATTGGATGGTGAAGTACAAGGGGCACATAGACTGTGCTCGCCGAGCTATAACCATGACTGCTGAGGACGGGGAAGTAGTTGAGCACGTGGCGACCATGCCCTCATCTAAGGCCTTATGCAAGAAGAGTGTCGCTAGCCCAGCCCTGCATGAAGTACCCATAGTTTGTGAGTACCCTGATGTCTTTCCCGATGAGCTACCCGGTATGCCCCCTGATCAGGATATCGAGTTTATCATCGAGCTAGTTCCCGGAACTGCCCCCATCGCTCAGCGACCTTACCGGATGAACCCGCAGGAATTAGTTGAGTTGAAGAAGCAGTTGGATGACATGTTGAAGAAAGGATTGATTCGCCCGAGCGCATCACCCTGGGGGTCTCCTGTTATCTTTGTGGATAAGCGGGACGGTACTATCTGCCTATGCGTGGATTACCGAAAACTGAATGATGTCACCATCAAAAACAAATACCCCCTCCCGAAGATTGAAGATTTGTTCGACCAGATGAATGGCGCCCGAGTTTTCTCCAAGATTGATCTCCGAACGGGTTATCATCAA
The DNA here is from genome assembly GCF_019359855.2 of Lolium perenne. Lineage (NCBI taxonomy): Eukaryota > Viridiplantae > Streptophyta > Magnoliopsida > Poales > Poaceae > Lolium > Lolium perenne. The sequence continues at coordinate 302,362,698 of NC_067250.2, read as the reverse complement.
CTCAAGGTTCGAGAGTCAGACATTCCCAAAACTGCCTTCACCACACGGTATGGACTTTTTGAATATACCGTGATGTCCTTCGGACTGACCAATGCCCCTGCCTATTTCATGGATCTCATGAACAAGGTGTTCATGAAGTACCTCGACAAGTTCGTCGTCGTTTTCATCGACGATATTCTGATCTACTCCAAGAATGAAGAAGAGCATGCTGAACATCTGCGGATTGTTTTGGGAACTCTCTGAGACCATCAGCTTTACGCCAAGTTTAGTAAATGTGAATTCTGGCTGAAAGAAGTATAATTCCTTGGTCATGTCATTTCTGCCGGAGGAGTGTCAGTCGACCCGTCCAAAATTCAGTCCATCATGGAGAAGAAAGCCCCTACCAATCAGACCGAAGTCCGCGCCTTTCTAGGATTGGCGGGTTATTACCGCAAGTTCGTTGAGGGATTCTCCAGCATTGCGAGACCCTTAACGCAGCTGTTGAAGAAGGATAAGAAGTTCGAGTGGACCGATAAATGTGAGGCCAGTTTTCAGGAACTCAAGAAGAGATTAGTCACAGCCCCTATCTTGACCATGCTGATATCACCAAGGGTTTTGATGTCTACTGCGATGCATCGAAGCTTGGTTTGGGAAGTGTGCTGATGCAAGAAGGAAAGGTGATAGCCTATCTATCGAGGCAACTTCGACCGCACGAGATGAATTACCCCACGCATGACTTAGAGCTTGCTGCGGTGGTTCATGCCCTGAAGACCTGGCGTCATTATTTAGTTGGGAATCGCTGCGAGATCTACACTGATCACAAAAGTCTGAAGTATATTTTCACTCAGCGGGAGCTGAACATGAGGCAAAGCAGATGGATGGAGCTCATCAAGGATTACGACCTCGGCATTCATTATCACCCCGGTAAAGCCAACGTCGTAGCCGATGCCCTTAGTCGAGAGCCGTGTTCGTTGAACGCCCTGATCAAGATTGCTCAACCCAGGCTGTATGAAGAACTTGAGGAGTTCGGCCTCGAGTTGGTTAGCCACGGTTTCCTGGCAAATCTTGAGCTGCAGCCTACTTTGTTTGATCAGATCAAAGAAGCTCAGGTGGGACATGAAAGTATTGAAGGAATCAAACGAAGGATGGATAGGGAAGAAGTTTCTGGTTTCACCATTGATGCCAAAGGAGTTTTGTGGTACAAGGGACGCCTCTATGTACCTAATATCGAAGACTTGAAGCAACTCATCATGAAGGAAGCTCACGACACCCCCTACTCAATCCACCCCGGAGGAACCAAAATGTATCAAGACCTGAAGAAACAATTTTGGTGGCACGGTATGAAGCGCGAGATAGCGTTTTTCATTGCTCGTTGCGACGTGTGCCAGAAAGTGAAGGCTGAGCATCAACGACCAGCGGGACTACTCCAACCCCTCAAGATCCCCGAATGGTAATGGGAAGAAGTCGGAATGGATTTCATTACAGGATTGCCTAAATCTCAGCGCGGTCACTACTCCATCTGGGTTATCGTTGACCGACTTACCAAAGTTGCTCATTTCATCCCGGTGAAGACCAACTATAATGGTACAAAGCTAGCTGACCTTTATATATCCCGTATTGTTAGTCTCCATGGAGTCCCCAAGAGGATAGTGTCAGATCGAGGTACCCAATTCACTTCGAAATTCTGGAAGAGCCTGCATGAAGCCCTCGGAACGAAGCTAACCTTCAGCACCGCTTATCACCCGCAGACCGGTGGCCAAACAGAAAGAGTAAACCAGATTCTTGAAGATATGCTTCATGCTTGCGTCCTCGCCTATGGAGCAAAATGGGAAGATTGTCTACCCTTCGCGGAATTCTCTTACAACAATAGCTACCAAGCTAGTCTTCAGATGGCCCCCTTTGAAGCCTTATATGGTCGCCGCTGTCGAACCCCTCTCAACTGGTCCGAGACCGGAGATAGTCAAATTTTTGGACCTGACCATCTTCGTGAAGCCGGAGAACAAGTCCAACTGATCCGTGATCGCCTCAAAGCCGCTCAATCCCACCAGAAGAGTTATGCTGATTCCAAGCGTCGCGAGTTGACCTTCAAGGTTGGAGATAATGCCTATCTTCGCGTCACTCCACTCAAGGGAATGCAGAGATTTCACGTGAAAGGGAATCTTGCCCCCAGATATATTGGGCCCTTCAAGGTTCTCGCTCGTCGAGGTGAAGTATCCTATCAATTGGAACTGCCTGCTGAATTAGCAGATTTCCACGATTTATTCCATATCTCTCTACTTCGACGATGCCTCCAAGTGCCTGACAAGCCTGAGACATTCAAGAACATCGATTATCGCACCCTCGACCTCAACACCGACTTAACCTACCGTGAGGTACCCCTTCGGATTCTGGAAGAAGCTATTCGTCTCACCCGAAGAAGAAAGATTAAATTCTGTAAAGTCAAGTGGACTAACCACTCCGAGGAGGAAGCCTCTTGGGAACGAGAAGATCAGCTTCGGAAGGATTTTCCCGCACTCTTCAGTTCTTAGCCACCGAATCTCGAGGACGAGATTCATTTTAAGGGGGGAAGGTTTGTAACAACCCAACTTTTGTGCATTGATTAAAATTTTGGAATACAAATTTTTGGGCCAACAAAAACTTTTTCTATCTTTAAAAGTGCATGCATATAGTTGCTCTTGCATTGATTGTAGAATGTGTGTGTTCGTTGCTTGTAAAAAAAATTACATTTGTGTGTAAACCCCAAAGATCCCTATCTTCATGTGACCCCTTTTTAGTTATAGTTTTAATTAGATTAATCATGACACAAACCCTTGGAGCATTTCACCCTTCGTTATATTGACTTGTGTGAAATTAAATTCTCTTTATCACTAAAACCCTAGGTTTTGAACTTTCCCTATTCCATAAATGAATCTCTCTAGATCACATTTTTCTCTTTTTGTTCTATTTCTTTTCCCTCTCTCTACTTAAACAAATTTTGTTTGGAAATTCTTTAACCTAGTGATATTGATCTCATGTCACTACTATCCTTGTTTTTCCCAAACAAACCAAAGGAAGCTAGTAGCACCAAATTATTGAAATGGTGTTTAAAATTAGGGATGGTTACATAGACCTTGAATTAATTAATTCCGCCCCTCCTTCTTAGTCTCCCCATTTCTTTTTCAGTCTAACCATCTCACTCTCTCCACTCACTCACTCTCTACACACACACACGCTCAGGCATGTCCTTTGTGCATCGAGTGAATCAGGTGAAAATAAAGAGATAGTGGTGGCCGGGGGCTTGGAGTGCACAAGCTGCCAATCTTGCATGCCTCCACATAGATCAGACAAGCTGAGGCACAGCATGCATGCCTGCACCCCTCCTCCTGCTCCCTCCCTACCCTTTATAGCCTCCCTCACATCCTCTCATTATCTTGGAACATTGCGGGTAGGAACCTACAAGGCCTCCCCTTCCATTTCTGCTGATGGACAGCACGTTCCCGACCGTAGACTTCTCCCTTCCCTCCCCAGACCACCAGAAAACTCCACCCACGCTCTCCATCGCTGACACGCGCGGGACACCAACAGGTGGTGACCGTGCACGTCGCCGTGGCCACGGCCACGTCGAGTACCTCACCACCTTGGTCTGGTCGCTTCCGCCGTCAGCACTCCTAGCCACTACACGCCACCCCCTCGGAGCACCGTCCCTCGACAAGTCCTGGCTTACCTGGTGCACTCCATCGCCGGCGCCGTGTCGCGTCACCCCGTCGAACAGCTGGCAGGCGCGACTGGACGCGACCGTGCACGCCCGCCGTTCACGCCACCGACGCCCACCTCCCTCCAAAATCTTCACCAGCGTCGCAGACACGTAGCCACGCCGCCCCGTTCGTCCAGTAAGCAGCCGCCGCCTCCTCTTTTCTTCCTCACCGGACCGAGTGCACCGTACACCGCGCGGCCGATATAAAACGCAGCCACGCTCCTCCATCCGAACCCTCTCGCCACCAGAACCCCCTGCCACCACCAGCTCATCTCCCCAGTGGAGAGGAGTTCCTTCTCTCCCTGCTGCTCGTGCTCGAGCTCGACGCCTGCCGGCTTCCGGTGAAGGTTTCGTCGCCAGGCGCCACCGTCCTTCCCCTCTCTTGTTTCCCCTGGGAGCTCCATCATCCCCGTGTTCTAACCCGCCCCTTTTCTATCTCCAGGGTTGCTCGTAGACGCCGACAGGGCAAACAGCGTCTTCCGCCGTCACCATCGACTGCCGCTCCGAACCCTCTCTGTTTTGGCTGCCACCACCCTAGCTCGGAAGCCTCCGCTCCGCCGTGTCCAGAGCACCTATTCCCGCCATCGACAGATCCCAGAGGTGAGCACACCGGCGCTCGCCGTTTCCAGGGCTGCCAGACGCCGCCGCGTCGTGAGGTGGGAGAAGGTGCAAGGGCCGTTGGATCTCATCCAACGGCTGCATGCAACGTTGGCCCCTGGCCCGCGCCAGCTTGGCGGCCACGTCCCCGCGCTTCAAATGGGAGCATCTCCCGCGCAGCCGAAACGCTGTCGGGCCGGATCTGGCCAGGCCCAGCACCCCGGCCCGTTTTTCCCTTTTCTTTATTTCTGTTTCTCAAAAACTTCCAGTGAATCCTGCCCAGCTTTTAAATCACCACAAATTCATCCAGTAACCAAATGAGTTGATTCAAGTTCCTACATGCTCATAGATGTTTTCTTAACCATATACAATTGCATGCATGTGATTTAGTGCTGTAAAAATGAGCTGTTAAATGAAAACCTAAAAAGTATCTGATTGCGTAATTTATTTAGTGTGTGATATTTATGCAACCTTTCTGCATGAGGTTAATTTGTTTGTGAAGTGTATTTAAGTAGCTTTATTTTGGCACTAGCCTCACATGCAGGAGCTTCCTGGATTTTAATTGTTTTAGAAAATAAAATCTGTCCAGAGAGTCAGTAGATGATTTTTAATTTGAAAAATAATAATGGTTTTGAAACAAACCCAAATGCTGCTGGTAGGTATATCTATAGGGAAATTTTGTGCCAAAGGAAATATTTTTAAGAGTTATAGTTTAATTCCAAGAATTTAATTACTAAAACAGTATATCTTTTACAAATCAGAAAAATGTCAAACCAGTGGGGTTAGTTCACATTTAGTCTCACCTATCCAGGGGTATGTTTGGTGTTGGTTGATGATGCTCTGATACTGGTGTGGCTTGCTGTTTGTAGGCTCTAGTTTCTATCTTAGATAATTGTTCAAGGTCATTTAAAAGATTATTTGCATGTGATTCTTGTGCATGTGTACTCTACATGTTATTAGCTTTCAGTAGGTATGCTGCATGCATTTTTATGACATACAAAAAGATTTAGACCATTTAAATGGTTCCTAAATCAATTATGGAATTGCAAAAATCATATCTTTTGTTTTAAAAATCATAAATGGATGAAACCACTTTCAGTAGCTTTCATTAGTAACCCTTTACATACTGTAATTTTCCCAAATTTTTGTGTGAATTATTCTGGTGTGGTTTGTTGATTGGGTATGTCTTGTGGTTTTCTTTTTGCGACGCTAGATTCGAACACCGCCGGAAACGAAGGAGGAGGAGACTTCGGAGGGATTGAAGAGGAAGACCAGGGGAACTTTGCTGATCAAGGCAAGCCACCTCTTGATGCATCTCTGATCCTATATATCTTATTCTTGCATTATTACAGGTTTTATAAAAGTGCATGTCTTCTATTTATTTTGTCGGTGGATAGTTGTAACGCCCCACTTTTGCAAACTTGTTTAATTGTCCTTATTGCAAAAATTAGGGGGAACAAAAACTTTTTCTAAAAGACTAATTAGATGAATTGCCTTGATCTGTTGGTAGATGTATTGTCTTGATTGCTTGTTGAGTTTTGTCTTGAGCCACCTCAAAGAACAACACCTCTAGTGGTTAAACCAGCAACTCACCAAATAAAACACATGTGTGGCTTAGGAAAAATTGTTTTCCTTCTTACTACATCAAGCTCTTCTCCTGATGGCAACCTGAGTGTGCCACCTTAATTTTTCTCCTTATGGTGCAACCTAGCTCAATCATCCTTAATTCAAAACTTGGAATCATCTACCCCTAGCTACATGCCTCTCTTATACCCACTCATCCTTGTTTGTTTTGAGGCCATGTCGACCATCTGTGTTGACAGGCTTAAAATGTCCAGACTTTGGCAGTTGATATCTAAGCAACCACCACTGTTATTGGTGATCTCAGTGCATGGATCCTATCTATGCAACACCCGCTTCAACCTCCACGTCTTGCATGTCTCAGTCAATCCTTGCAGCTCATATATTCAACTTGATCTTGTATCCTATTCAATGATTCAACACTAGATCACTTCCTTCAATTTTACCTCTTGTTTTTATTCAAGTTTAATCTTCACAACACCAAGAGCGGGAATGGTGGGTACATTTTGTAGCCATCATCTACCCTTGAGAACACTTCTCCCTAATTTAGTTTTCTCTCTCAAAAACCCTATTGATTTTCCTTCTCTAGTTTTGATCACAAAACTACTTCTAATTCTACAAAACCTTTTCAAGATATTTCTTCAAGAAAAACAAGGAACTGAAATGGGTTTTGTTTTTGTCCCATTTCTACCAAGTACTGATTTCTAAAACATTATTTTCTGTCTTGCTTTGTTTTCAGCAAAAGTCTTGTTTATGATACCTATACCATTTCTTGTTTTCCCTCTTGCTTATTTTTACATTGGAGAAAAACTCTACTTTACTAGAGAAAGTAAGTAGAATATTTTGAACCCCTATGTTCCAACTAGTTTATCTCAACACTTTCAAATTTCATTCCACTTGAGTTCATTCCCAATTGTCCCTAGACAATTGAGGTGTTCCATATACCTTTCAAATAAATCCTTCTCAAATGGCAACTCTTGCACATCTCTGATCCACCACATTGTATCCCCTTCATCCTCCAATTTTTGATCAAATGGATGATCATTTGATACTTTCAAACCACTCCCAATTGACCTCTCCTTTGTAGAGCAACTTATATTTCATCATACCTATCTCACTCCTCTATTCTTTTCCATCATCATCTTGACTTCATGAATTGATGATTTCTGTCAATATATCCATCCTTGTGAGTATTTGGATACTTCACTCACCATCTCTCCTAATCTTGTTCTACCCTTACCTAAACCACTATCACCATCCCATCTACCTTGACATGCTCATGCATTGTTGCATGTGGTCAATCTCAATCCTTCCAAAATTGAACTCAAATAAAAACTTCTAATCATCAAATATACCTTTGGGTCTATTTTTCATCTTATGTTTGTCCCAACCATAGTGGTAACAATTATCCTTGGAGTGCATATCACCTCACACTTATTTTTATCTATATGTATCTACTCCTATACTTATCATCATCCCAATCACTCATGGACATTATCTCCTCAACATCATGTTTTGGCCTATACACATTGATGTTGTGCCTCTCTCTCACATTGCTCACTTGTGCTTGGCAAGAATGGAGCCGGCCATGACAATTTCGGCCAGCCATGTTTCTCCTCACTTTCTTCCTCCACAAGCCTTGCCTCCCAACTAACCCAACAATTAAATGGGCAGCCACCCACCTCCACCAATCAAAGAGGAGGCAGCCAACCCTCTCCCTCTATAAATAGAGCTTGGCCGGCCACCTCCTCCCCATTTGCTCATTTTCTACACTCTCCACTCCTTCCTCCACTCTAGCCACTCACTCCCCTTCTTCTTCCCACGAGCTGCTGCTCCCCCTTGCTCACATGGCCGGCCATGGCCATGAAAACCGGCCAAGATGCTGCTCCCCTCCTCCCTCAAGTTTCCCCTCACCATGAGAACATCTCTCTCACTCTCTTCTCCCCTAATCTTTGATGAATCCAGCTCCTTTTCTCTTCTCCCCTCTCACAAGATTGGATCTTGATGCAGGTGCATGTTGGTCCAAGCATGGAGAAGGTTGAGCAATCCTCAGATCTGAAACTCTTGACCAAAGTTCGTCCAAAACCTTGCAGTAATTTCTGCTATCTTGCTGTTTCAGATTCTGGTACGATTTTGTAAAATCCGTCAAAACTCGTGTGCAGGTCCAAATCGAGCGATTCAAAGTTCCAAAGATAGGTATCGAAAATATCTACAACTTGGCGTTGGTCTCATCTTCAAATTAGTTACGGATTTTGCATCGTAAATAAAGTTCTGCAAACATGCAGAATCACTGTTTGTTAGATTTCTTCCGTTTTACAAAACCTTTTTGAGCAAACTCAACTGTGGGTGAAAGAACTCTCCAGTACCTTCATTTTGGCATTGGTTTCACTTCAAATGACCTCCTGAAACTGAAATGGTTCACAGATCAAGATCTGGTCAGATCTGACTTTGTCGAATTAAACCAGGAGTTTGGAGACGTATTTTTGAATGAAACCAACTGGGTAAGAACCACCTATTCAATACCTTCCAGATTCAGTGGACCTCATATTTTTGTGATTTGTGTATGATTTTTGGTGAATTAAACTTGTTCTGTGTGTTCTGCAGACATGGCTGATAGCTTTTAAATCATCAAAAATCCATTTTTGAACCAAATTGAGTGATTCCAATTTTGTAGGACTGCTGGATGTTTTCTTAATCATCTCAAACAAGTTTCAAACCTTTATCTGTTCTGTAACTCCAGAGAGAAAGCAAATGGTACAGACATGCAGTAAACTTGTAAATCCATTTGTGAGAGTTTCAAAAACCATTTGAACCCAAATCCAATTGTGTGTGAATCTCTGTTTAAATATCTTTCAAATGCAAGTGGCCTCATATTTTTAGGATTTTTCTACGATTTATGGCTTACAGATCTTGTTTTCTGTACAGTCAGATTCAAAGAAATTCCTAAAATTGTAGGTTTAATATCTTTGGGTGATTCCAATTGGGTTAGTCTTGTATTAGTACTCGCTATCTAGGAAAAATATTATTAGTCTTTGTTCATACATATTTGTTGCTGTTAGTAATGTTTATGTGTGACATGCATTGTTGAAGCAAAACTTTTCGGTTTATTTAAAACCCTTGACCAACTCTTTTTAGTAGAGGTGGGCAACCTTTGTTTTATGCTTGCAAAACAAAACCTCTGCAACTTAACATTTGTTCTTTTGCTTAGCTTGAGTTTTCTAATGGTGTGGTGTCTTGCTTGCTTCCTATTTTTGTATAGTGTTAAGTGAGCAAATTAAATTAGGAAAACTGATTTCTACTTTTCCAAAAATGTTTGAAATTATGTTGTGAATGTTTGTGATGCCAAACTAATGCTCTTGTCCTCTTCATGATGTTATCTACCAGGGGATAATTGGTTTATACCATGGTGATAGCCGAGAGAGGCAATTGCTAAGTTATGATGCACTCATGCCTCTACTAGGTAAATAAATGGGGTTTTCTAAATTGAAACTCTTAAAGTTGTTTTGTGGTATCTATAAGTCCTTAGTATGTTATACCTTGGCTGCATGGTTAGTTGTTGATTGTTGAATGTTGTCTTGTTGATGCAATGTGATTGATTGTGTTCCTTTTATATTTTCCGGCGATAGATGCGAACTATTCCGGAGGAGAAGAAGAAGAGGAATCGGACGAGGATTTTATTTATGTTGTTGGGATTCTTATATTGATGGAGTTGAAGAATTCCAGGGACAAATAAGCCAAGGCAAGCCATCTTTGAACTTTGAATGATGTGGTGTTTGATGTCAATTTTTGATGTCCCTAAGCATCTTATCCCTTATGTGATGTTCTCTCTATGTTGGTCTATGTATGGATGTAATTGGAGTATTTCCTTGTGGTGGTCTTTCACCTTTGTTCACATGTTGGAGGGATGCACGGTATCACGGCCGTGCTACTCCCTTGGGTCCACTTGTGTGCTCAACATGAGCATGTCATTTCCAAAATAGAGTCTTACACCACACCCCCACCTTGTTGAGTCTAGAAGTATCAAGGTCATGAAGCTTGGTGTAATTCTCAACTTGAGAGAAGTATGCCGTGGACCCTCATGAATGATGGATGGGTAGAATACCTACACCACCAAAGTTTTATAGTAGCACCACAAATCTGAAAGTTTGATCCACCTTATTTTATCATCTTACATGCTTACCTTAAGCAAGTAGGATCCTCTTTATGCCACTCACATATACTCTCATGGCATGATGACCTTCATCTCGGCCATGGTGTTGTATTAGTTCCTTCTCATGAAACTATAGGTTGGGAACCCCTCAAGGTTTACCTTGTTGTAAATGTTTATGAAAACCTTGGGTGAGTTAACCCAAGTGTATGGTTTATGAAAGCAAAGGATCTTGATAAAGATGTTTGGAAAAGAGGTGTATGGAGGTTGGTTGAACAACCGAGGTGTTGTGGGAAAAAGAAATGGTTTCTAAAAAGGAGCACTGCGTATAAGTGTACACCAGCCCAACTTTTATCGCGCAACCACTCTACCCTGGTGTGGGACGGGGCTTAGCCCGTAGTTTGTTGAAGCTGGCAGGAGCACCCTTCACAACTTTCTAGGGAGGGTCATGACGACCCCCGACGCCGGGTTGCGCTCTGGAGGAGGCAATACACTGTCTTAACTGATAGCCGGACGATTACTGAGGGTCTTCTGTCATGGCGCCGGAGATACGCTCAAAAGGAGGTATGCTGCCGGGGTGCCGGGAAGGGGTAAGCCCGCAGGGAAGGACTCGTGCCAGTGGAGATGGGTGAAAGGTTATGTCCGGGTATCCGTCGTGGCATATGTTGTTATGCGGGGATGATGCCCACACGATAGGTATCCGGATAGTTGTGGGGAAAGTGTGCAAACTCTGCAGAGTTAAATCTATTCGAATAGCCGCGTCCGCGGTCATGGACGGGTTGCAAAGGTCTACCTTTACTGGGGCTTGAGTTTTGTTTTGATAAATACTTTGCAAAGAAAGTGTTGTGTTTATGTGTACCGGAAGGGTACGGAAAAAGGGCGTGTGTTGACCATTTGGAGATGGTCGTGGAAAAATGGAGGCTAAGTGGGGAACTCTTTCCTAAATGTTTCTTGAAGGGGAACTCTTTTTTAACAAAGATATAGAGATGTCATAGATATCTTTTGAAGTATCTTCTTCAATAAAGATATAGATATGTCATAGAACTTCCTAAGCGTCCCCATCAATTGAGATGGCGGCATGCTACTCTTCCTCCTAGAAGGTTAGCTAGTTGTCCCCAAATCACCATAGTGTCCGCATCACTTGAGATGCCGGCATGCTATATCCACAAGAGAAACTGACGCTCTTGTGCATGCTATATCCACGAGAGAAACTATGTCTCATCCACATGCTATATCCACAAGAGAAACTGATTCTCTTCCTCATGCTATTTCCACTGGAGAAAATAGCTCTTCCTTCGTGTCTTCTTAGATTAGCACTTGTCATCTTGCACTCTTGCAAAGTACCTTTCTTGATGGTTTGCGAGTACAATTCCAAATGTACTCACGGCTTTGTCCCTGGCTATTTACTTGGCCAGACTTGGAGGAACATGATGGATGAAGAAGGAGTTGGCAACGTCTATGCGAGCTAGGAACGTCTTCCCAGTCAGTTGCCTGTAGGGTTATGGCAGATGACTTGGGTACTGCGCTGCTGAAGTGATGATGCTACTCTGATGTTTAGTTAGGCCCTTCGAGGCTATTATGTAAGTATTGGTCGTGTGACCATGTTGTAATTTTCTTATTCCGCTTTGTAATGGATGGTGTAATTTGGTATCAGTTCAGTTATGTGTTCACGACACACTGATCATGGGATCGTGAACTGTATACATAACAGGGAATTTCGGACAGCTAGTCCGGGGTCCCCACAGAGCTGGTATCAGAGCTATCCTGACTGTAGGAGACCTTAGTTAGCATGGATGTTAGTTTGGAAACAAGTACTTGGGGAAAAACTATTTGCGAAATAAAGTATTTCTTTAGTCGGAAGCATAGCTTCTACTCCTCTTATTTATTCAAAGCTTCTAAATTCTTATCCCTCCGCTTTATAAATGTTTGAAGGGTTCTTACTCTATTGTCTCTTCCACTTCAAACCTACATATTGGACGATGTCCCGAAACTCAGACCGGAGACTCGAACTCAAAGATAGATCAATCTCTCAGGAAGTCTCATGTATATCCAACAGCAGTTATTGAAGATTGGATACCGACTTAGCCGTGCTTCATTAAGGGATGATAACATCATATCTTTGGTTTTCACCAAAGTATGTCAAAGATCTGACCTTGTTCCTCCGTGGACTTGCACTTTTTGCAGTCATCAGGGATCAAGCCCTCAGTTTCTTGACTAGTTATTTTTAGGCCAGCCACGAGAAGATCTCTACTTTAGAAGCACCTCAACAGCTACCTCTTCGAAGACCTCATGTTTCCGGGATGTCGAGACTAGAAGTTCTACGCAGCTTTCTCCTCCGCCTCAACATCAACGACTCAACACCCGGCCCCTTCACCACCAACTGCTACAAGGATCCAAGTTGAAGCTGATGCTGACGATATGAAGAAGTCGACATATGTGACCAGCCCCAAACCAATAGGATGGATAGGACAAACTCAGTCGCTTTGATTGAGATAAACCCCCGCGCATTAGGAATTTCTGGGTACTTAGAGTACCATGTCTGGTTTGATGATTGCTTGTAGTTCCCTAGTGTGCTGCCTTGAGTGTTTGTATCTGTTTGCTGTGTGCATGTATGTCTTGCTATTTCGACGTTCCCGCCCTTTTAATTGTTTGAAATTTGTGAAACAGAAATTAAAAATGGAAATCTGCCAGTGTACTGTTTTGCTAATAAAATTAGTTTGGTAGCTCCGATTGATGTGATTCCAATTGTACTAGAACCAGTATGAAATTATCTTTCAGACGCCACTGACCTTGTATTTTTAGGATTTTTGTGAGATTTTTAATAAATAAAGCTTGATCACTGTTTCTGGTTAGTATTTTGAGTCTCAAAAATTGAAAAATAAATATTTTTGAATGATTCCAATTGTGTTGATCTTGTTTTGTTACTGTGCATCTAGGAAAAATACCAGTAGCCTCTGTTAGTGGTATTTTGTCTCTGGTTATGATTGTATGGGTGTCTCATGCCATGATAGGATTAAAGTTTGCCTCGCCGATGTATTGCTAACTGCTAGTTAGTTGGGTAGATTAACGAAAGACTCTAACTCTAAACCCGTTAGCAGTTGTTTTTCAACCATCAGGGAAACTAACTCAGACCCCTACCTACGCCGACTACTTTCAAGGTCATCTGAAGCATCTCCACTACGCCAAGAAAGCAGAAGCCCCTACCTTCAAGAGTGACTGCACCTCTGCGAGAAGCCTTACTAACTTGGTCTAACCTTGGAGTATAGTCGTGCTAACCTCTAGGATATCTTCTTCAAAATACCCCCCTAACACACCGTCTAACCCGTTGAGTGAACAATAGCGTCAAAGCCAAGCTACATCACCTTGTTCATCTGGTCCTCATCAAGTGAAGCTCCTGAAGATACCTCAGGACTCAAGATTAGGTGTAATTTACCCGCTCACTTCTTAACTGATACAAGTTCGCACCGACCGTCAAGCTGAAGATAGTCCTCGACGACCTCTGTTGTTGCTTCATGTGGATACCAACCAGGACTTTCATCAACTTACTAACTCACCGCGCATCCCCTATGGCTCAGTTAACACCGCAAGTGCCTCTTGAAGTGGTGGTCTGCACGTCGCCCCCGAAGATTCTTCAGCTGAACAAGGAAGACCGATGACTTCTTCAGAAGCCCCAGACAGAACTACAAGGCAGAAGCTCTGAGTTTTTTCGAGAACCCGATGAAAAATCTTAAGGGTGGAAGACTTCGTCTTCCACTAAAAGTTGGAGCTAACCCTAACATTTTAAACCTTTCTAACACACCGTTGGAAACGTGGGATGCACCAACCCCTCTTGAAGCCATGGACTACACAACGCACTCTGAAGATGTTTTCAACTCAAGACAGGAGATCAATGACTTCTCTAAGAAGCGCCCGACAAGACCCGTGGCCGAAGCTTACAGTTTTTAACGCCCCCTCCCCGGTGAACAATTTTAAGGGTGGAAGACTTCGTCTTCCACTAAATTTAGGCTAACTTTAAAAAGTTTTCAACCCTGCTAAGGCACCATTGGAGTGCACTAACTTTTCTGAAGTCATGGACTCCGCTAGGATTGATAAGAAGCTACAAGTCTAACATCTGCAGGGAGTAGTCAACCTCTTCATGAAGCTCGCCATCGGCAGGAATCCAACATGTCTGCTAGAAGATGAAGCAACGACCTTCTCTACAATGGTGCATCTACAGAAGGATGGAGTCTAACTTTCGTTAAGCATTACAACCCCTCTAGTTCTGCGCTCAGTAATCTCGGGACGAGATTATTTTAAGGGTGGAAGAGTCTGTAACGCCCCACTTTTGCAAACTTGTTTAATTGTCCTTATTGCAAAAATTAGGGGGAACAAAAACATTTTCTAAAAGACTAATTAGATGAATTGCCTTGATCTATTTGTTGTGATGAATTGCCTTGATCTGTTGGTAGATGTATTGTCTTGATTGCTTGTTGAGTTTTGTCTTGAGCCACCTCAAAGAACAACACCTCTAGTGGTTAAACCAGCAACTCACCAAATAAAACACATGTGTGGCTTAGGAAAAATTGTTTTCCTTCTTACTACATCAAGCTCTTCTCCTGATGGCAACCTGAGTGTGCCACCTTAATTTTTCTCCTTATGGTGCAACCTAGCTCAATCATCCTTAATTCAAAACTTGGAATCATCTACCCCTAGCTACATGCCTCTCTTATACCCACTCATCCTTGTTTGTTTTGAGGCCATGTCGACCATCTGTGTTGACAGGCTTAAAATGTCCAGACTTTGGCAGTTGATATCTAAGCAAACACCACTGTTATTGGTGATCTCAGTGCATGGATCCTAACAACCGCTTCAACCTCCACGTCTTGCATGTCTCAGTCAATCCTTGCAGCTCATATATTCAACTTGATCTTGTATCCTATTCAATGATTCAACACTAGATCACTTCCTTCAATTTTACCTCTTGTTTTTATTCAAGTTTAATCTTCACAAAACCAAGAGCGGGAATGGTGGGTACATTTTGTAGCCATCATCTACCCTTGAGAACACTTCTCCCTAAGTTAGTTTTCTCTCTCAAAAACCCTATTGATTTTCCTTCTCTAGTTTTGATCACAAAACTACTTCTAATTCTACAAAACCTTTTCAAGATATTTCTTCAAGAAAAACAAGGAACTGAAATGGGTTTTGTTTTTGTCACATTTCTACCAAGTACTGATTTCTAAAACATTATTTTCTGTCTTGCTTTGTTTTCAGCAAAAGTCTTGTTTATGATACCTATACCATTTCTTGTTTTCCCTCTTGCTTATTTTTACATTGGAGAAAAACTCTACTTTACTAGAGAAAGTAAGTAGAATATTTTGAACCCCTATGTTCCAACTAGTTTATCTCAACACTTTCAAATTTCATTCCACTTGAGTTCATTCCCAATTGTCCCTAGACAATTGAGGTGTTCCATATACCTTTCAAATAAATCCTTCTCAAATGGCAACTCTTGCACATCTCTGATCCACCACATTGTATCCCCTTCATCCTCCAATTTTTGATCAAATGGATGATCATTTGATACTTTCAAACCACTCCCAATTGACCTCTCCTTTGTAGAGCAACTTATATTTCATCATACCTATCTCACTCCTCTATTCTTTTCCATCATCATCTTGACTTCATGAATTGATGATTTCTATCAATATATCCATCCTTGTGAGTATTTGGATACTTCACTCACCATCTCTCCTAATCTTGTTCTACCCTTACCTAAACCACTATCACCATCCCATCTACCTTGACATGCTCATGCATTGTTGCATGTGGTCAATCTCAATCCTTCCAAAATTGAACTCAAATAAAAACTTCTAATCATCAAATATACCTTTGGGTCTATTTTTCATCTTATGTTTGTCCCAACCATAGTGGTAACAATTATCCTTGGAGTGCATATCACCTCACACTTATTTTTATCTATATGTATCTACTCCTATACTTATCATCATCCCAATCACTCATGGACATTATCTCCTCAACATCATGTTTTGGCCTATACACATTGATGTTGTGCCTCTCTCTCACATTGCTCACTTGTGCTTGGCAAGAATGGAGCCGGCCATGACAATTTCGGCCAGCCATGTTTCTCCTCACTTTCTTCCTCCACAAGCCTTGCCTCCCAACTAACCCAACAATTAAATGGGCAGCCACCCACCTCCACCAATCAAAGAGGAGGCAGCCAACCCTCTCCCTCTATAAATAGAGCTTGGCCGGCCACCTCCTCCCCATTTGCTCATTTTCTACACTCTCCACTCCTTCCTCCACTCTAGCCACTCACTCCCCTTCTTCTTCCCACGAGCTGCTGCTCCCCCTTGCTCACATGGCCGGCCATGGCCATGAAAACCGGCCAAGATGCTGCTCCCCTCCTCCCTCAAGTTTCCCCTCACCATGAGAGCATCTCTCTCACTCTCTTCTCCCCTAATCTTTGATGAATCCAGCTCCTTTTCTCTTCTCCCCTCTCACAAGATTGGATCTTGATGCAGGTGCATGTTGGTCCAAGCATGGAGAAGGTTGAGCAATCCTCAGATCTGAAACTCTTGACCAAAGTTCGTCCAAAACCTTGCAGTAATTTCTGCTATCTTGCTGTTTCAGATTCTGATACGATTTTGTAAAATCCGTCAAAACTCGTGTGCAGGTCCAAATCGAGCGATTCAAAGTTCCAAAGATAGGTATCGAAAATATCTACAACTTGGCGTTGGTCTCATCTTCAAATTAGTTACGGATTTTGCATGGTAAATAAAGTTCTGCAAACATGCAGAATCACTGTTTGTTAGATTTCTTCCGTTTTACAAAACCTTTTTGAGCAAACTCAACTGTGGGTAAAATACCTCTCCAGTACCTTCATTTTTGCATTGGTTTCACTTCGAATGACCTCTTGAAATTGAAATGGTTCACAGATCAAGATCTGATCAGATCTGACTTTGTCGAATTAAACCAGGAGTTTGGAGACGAATTTTTGAATGAAACCAACTGGGTAAGAACCACCTATTCAATACCTTCCAGATGCAGCAGACCTCATATTTGTGTGATTTGTGTATGATTTTTGGTGAATTAAACTTGTTCTGTGTGTTCTGCAGACATGGCTGATAGCTTTTAAATCATCAAAAATCCATTTTTGAACCAAATTGAGTGATTCCAATTTTGTAGGACTGCTGGATGTTTTCTTAATCATCTCAAACAAGTTTCAAACCTTTATCTGTTCTGTAACTCCAGAGAGAAAGCAAATGGTACAGACATGCAGTAAATTTGTAAATCCATTTGTGAGTGTTTCATAAACCATTTGAACCCAAATCCAATTGTGTGTGAATCTCTGTTTAAATATCTTTCAAATGCAAGTGGCCTCATATTTTTAGGATTTTTCTATGATTTATGGCTGACAGATCTTGTTTTCTATACAGTCAGATTCAAAGAAATTCCTAAAATTGTAGGTTTAATATATTTGGGTGATTCCAATTGGGTTAGTCTTGTATTAGTACTGGATATCTAGGAAAAATATTATTAGTCTTTGTTCATACATATTTTTTGCTGTTAGTAATGTTTATGTGTGACATGCATTGTTGAAGCAAAACTTTTCGGTTTATTTAAAACCCTTGACCAACTCTTTTTAGTAGAGGTGGGCAACCTTTGTTTTATGCTTGCAAAACAAAACCTCTGCAACTTAACATTTGTTCTTTTGCTTAGCTTGAGTTTTCTAATGGTGTGGTATCTTGCTTGCTTCCTATTTTTGTATAGTGTTAAGTGAGCAAATTAAATTAGGAAAACTGATTTCTACTTTTCCAAAAATGTTTGAAATTATGTTGTGAATGTTTGTGATGCCAAACTAATGCTCTTGTCCTCTTCATGATGTTATCTACCAGGGGATAATTGGTTTATACCATGGTGATAGCCGAGAGAGGCAATTGCTAAGTTATGATGCACTCATGCCTCTACTAGGTAAATAAATGGGGTTTTCTAAATTGAAACTCTTAAAGTTGTTTTGTGGTATCTATAAGTCCTTAGTATGTTATACCTTGGCTGCATGGTTAGTTGTTGATTGTTGAATGTTGTCTTGTTGATGCAATGTGATTGATTGTGTTCCGTTTATATTTTCCGGCGATAGATGCGAACTATTCCGGAGGAGAAGAAGAAGAGGAATCGGACGAGGATTTTATTTATGTTGTTGGGATTCTTATATTGATGGAGTTGAAGAATTCCAGGGACAAATAAGCCAAGGCAAGCCATCTTTGAACTCTGAATGATGTGGTGTTGGATGTCAATTTTTGATGTCCCTAAGCATCTTATCCCTTATGTGATGTTCTCTCTATGTTGGTCTATGTATGGATGTAATTGGAGTATTTCCTTGTGGTGGTCTTTCACCTTTGTTCACATGTTGGAGGGATGCACGGTATCACGGCCGTGCTACTCCTTTGGGTCCACTTGTGTGCTCAACATGAGCATGTCATTTCCAAAATAGAGTCTTACACCACACCCCCACCTTGTTGAGTCTAGAAGTATCAAGGTCATGAAGCTTGGTGTAATTCTCAACTTGAGAGAAGTATGCCGTGGACCCTCATGAATGATGGATGGGTAGAATACCTACACCACCAAAGTTTTATAGTAGCACCACAAATCTGAAAGTTTGATCCACCTTATTTTATCATCTTACATGCTTACCTTAAGCAAGTAGGATCCTCTTTATGCCACTCACATATACTCTCATGGCATGATGACCTTCATCTCGGCCATGGTGTTGTATTAGTTCCTTCTCATGAAACTATAGGTTGGGAGCCCCTCAAGGTTTACCTTGTTGTAAATGTTTATGAAAACCTTGGGTGAGTTAACCCAAGTGTATGGTTTATGAAAGCAAAGGATCTTGATAAAGATGTTTGGAAAAGAGGTGTATGGAGGTTGGTTGAACAACCGAGGTGTTGTGGGAAAAAGAAATGGTTTCTAAAAAGGAGCACTGCGTATAAGTGTACACCAGCCCAACTTTTATCGCGCAACCACTCTACCCTGGTGTGGGACGGGGCTTAGCCCGTAGTTTGTTGAAGCTGGCAGGAGCACCCTTCACAACTTTCTAGGGAGGGTCATGACGACCCCCGACGCCGGGTTGCGCTCTGGAGGAGGCAATACACTGTCTTAACTGATAGCCGGACGATTACTGAGGGTCTTCTGTCATGGCGCCGGAGATACGCTCAAAAGGAGGTATGCTGCCGGGGTGCCGGGAAGGGGTAAGCCCGCAGGGAAGGACTCGTGCCAGTGGAGATGGGTGAAAGGTTATGTCCGGGTATCCGTCGTGGCATATGTTGTTATGCGGGGATGATGCCCACACGATAGGTATCCGGATAGTTGTGGGGAAAGTGTGCAAACTCTGTAGAGTTAAATCTATTCGAATAGCCGCGTCCGCGGTCATGGACGGGTTGC
This sequence comes from Lolium perenne, assembly GCF_019359855.2. Lineage (NCBI taxonomy): Eukaryota > Viridiplantae > Streptophyta > Magnoliopsida > Poales > Poaceae > Lolium > Lolium perenne. The sequence continues at coordinate 302,343,220 of NC_067250.2, read as the reverse complement.
AAAGGTCTACCTTTACTGGGGCTTGAGTTTTGTTTTGATAAATACTTTGCAAAGAAAGTGTTGTGTTTATGTGTACCGGAAGGGTACGGAAAAAGGGCGTGTGTTGACCATTTGGAGATGGTCGTGGAAAAATGGAGGCTAAGTGGGGAACTCTTTCCTAAATGTTTCTTGAAGGAGAACTCTTTTTTAACAAAGATATAGAGATGTCATAGATATCTTTTGAAGTATCTTCTTCAATAAAGATATAGATATGTCATAGAACTTCCTAAGCGTCCCCATCAATTGAGATGGCGGCATGCTACTCTTCCTCCTAGAAGGTTAGCTAGTTGTCCCCAAATCACCATAGTGTCCGCATCACTTGAGATGCCGGCATGCTATATCCACAAGAGAAACTGACGCTCTTGTGCATGCTATATCCACGAGAGAAACTATGTCTCATCCACATGCTATATCCACAAGAGAAACTGATTCTCTTCCTCATGCTATTTCCACTGGAGAAAATAGCTCTTCCTTCGTGTCTTCTTAGATTAGCACTTGTCATCTTGCACTCTTGCAAAGTACCTTTCTTGATGGTTTGCGAGTACAATTCCAAATGTACTCACGGCTTTGTCCCTGGCTATTTACTTGGCCAGACTTGGAAGAACACGATGGATGAAGAAGGAGTTGGCAACGTCTATGCGAGCTAGGAACGTCTTCCCAGTCAGTTGCCTGTAGGGTTATGGCAGATGACTTGGGTACTGCACTGCTGAAGTGATGATGCTACTCTGATGTTTAGTTAGGCCCTTCGAGGCTATTATGTAAGTATTGGTCGTGTGACCATGTTGTAATTTTCTTATTCCGCTTTGTAATGGATGGTGTAATTTGGTATCAGTTCAGTTATGTGTTCACGACGCACTGATCATGGGATCGTGAACTGTATACATAACAGGGAATTTCGGACAGCTAGTCCGGGGTCCCCACAATAGTGCCACCCGGAGTTTTTATTGATCCACCCTTAGGGTGCACCCTCGTTGATACCTACAGATCACCTCTCTATTTGTGATATGGTGCTTATCACCTTGTCATCCTTGTCGCCACTTTTCGAAGAAGAATTGGACTATAGGTTGGGAGCCCTGGAAAAATGGTTATGAAAATGTTTTCCTGAAAAGGAGCTTTTCGAAAACCTTGGAATGGGGTAGCCCTGCCCAAGTGTGGTTTATCAAAAGGCAAAAGTTTCTAAAAAGAAGATTTGCTGGAGGCAAGTGGAGGAAAGAAAATATTTTCGAAAACATTAGCGCCTAAGTACTCACCCGGACTGAAAGACAGTGCAACCACATTACCCCAAAGTGGGCACGGGGCGTAGCGTAGTAGTTTGTCTCGCCTTAGTTTGAGTCCTGCAAATGTAGTGGCAGTCCGACCATGGACGCTTCGACCGGGGTTCTTCCCATGAGAAGGGACGCAACCCATTTGCCTTTTCAGGTACGCGGGGTACAACCTATGAGCTCCCATTGAATAATGCCCCGTAGTTGGTCGCGGGATTCCAGAGGGTCGAGCTGGTCGGGGAATTTGCTACTCCTGGGTAAACGACCCCTCGGACTCTGGTGTTGGGAGGTACAACTCTAGGAGGCATGTCTTAGGCTAAGGCGAGCAGACGAAAAACTACGATCGGGTATTTGTCGTGGCATATGTCATTATGCAGGGATGATGCCCACACGATGAGTATTCGAATCTTGTGGGGAAAGTGTACAACCTCTGCAGAGTGAAAACTATCGAATAGCCGTGTCCGCGGTTATGGACGGTCGGGAAGGCTGTTGCTTAGCCTGAAGAGTTTTTGTTTTACAAAAGTTTTTTCTCAAATATTGTTTTGGGAAAGTGATGCCAGTGGGACTGGTGGAAAGTGTACCTGGGAGGTACGGTGGAAAGCTGAAATGTTTTGTGTTGGCCATATGAGATGGCCGGGAAAGAAATCGGGTCACCCTTACCTATTAGTCTGCAAATAAAATGGTTTACAACAAAGTTTTTCAACAACAATATGAAGATGTCATACTCTCGAGAGGAACCACCTCTCGCTCCTTGTCGCCCTAGTTTAGTGCATGTTCCTTGCCACTGCCATATTGCATATCCTTTACTTCTCTCTAAGGTGGTTTGCGACTACATTCAAACGTACTCATTGGCATTGTTGTCCTGGCTATTTACTTGGCCAGACTTTGAAAGAGGAGTACTACGAAGAAGAGGAGTACGACGCCGAAGACGCGAACTAGGTCGCTCTCCCAGTCAGCCGCCTGTAGGGTAAAGGCCTGACGTGGGGTTCCACCGCTGTTTGAAGTCAAATAATTTCCGCTGCTGTTTGTTGAACTTCGGCCTTGATGGCCTATGATGTAAGACTTCCGTATTAATGTTATTTTGGTACTGTAATGGATGATGTAATCTGGTATCAGTTCGTTTATGTATTCACGATGGAATAATATTGGGATCGTGAAATTGTATGCATAACAGGAATTCTGGACTGGTAAGTCCGGGGCCCCACACTTCTCATATTCATTGTTACATGGTCGAGATATAAAGGTATTTTACGCACTGGTTTAATACTCAACTGCTTACATCCATGTTTGTTTGCAGTTTTTTTTGACACCTCTTAATGCTCCCTCCGATCCATTTTTTTTTGAGATACTGTTAGTTGTAGAGATATCCATTTTATCATCAAGTAATGAGGATCAGATGGAGTATCGTTTTTCATTTTACCAAAATAAATGGATATACTGTATAGTACAACGTAGCCTGAGGCTCTTAGCTCTGAATGCAATTTCTGTGTGCACACTGATCGGATCATAACCCACACGACCTGTCTCACTGGTATGTAGGTCCGGGCCCCACCAGATACTGATAAAGCCCAGTGACCCGCCGGATGAAGTTTTCTGTGTGGATTCATGCGTACCTGGCTTCGTTCCTCCAAGAAACGCGCATTTTTTTTGACCGGGGGGACACACGCATTTATTCCCTTGCTGATGTATCATTCTCAGTTTCTCACAACCCCCTCATGTTCAGATCTCCCCAGATCCCTCGCCGTCCATCTCCCCTGAGTCCTCTCCCTACACCACCGGCGTCCACCACCGCTCGGACTACGCGGCTTGGACTCCGTCCTCTACGGATGCGGCGACGTCGCACCTAAAAACTCCACTAAGGCGGCGCGGCATCCCCGATTCTCTCGGTCCATGGCTGCAATGGCGGTATGTTTCCCCCGAATCACTAGCGTTGCCGGTCACATCTTTATTATATCTAAGCTGTATTGACGGTTGCTTAGCATTGTTTGATATAGACTATTTCTCTCATCCAGTGTATATATTAATCCTCTGGTAAAGACTTGGGCTACACATGCACGCATGCTAGCTAGGTTGGGACTGGATCTAATGTGTGCAATAATAATCGTTCAAATATGATATTGGTCAATCCACGGCCGATAATCACATATGAGGACACCGAGCATGCATGTCTGGCTTATGGACTCTTTAGGCCGACGCTGATTTTTTTTTGTTTGCTTGGTCGATCTGTACTGGCGGATGATGAACTGCAAATGCATTACTCTGATGCTAGACCTAGCCAGCAAGCATGCATGGCTCATGCTAGCTTGATTTCTATTCTCATAGCTACTATTTATATCGATTTGGCTTCTGCGATACAATGATACACTATGCTGAATAATTTGATGATACAAGGTTGTACATATCATCCTAGCTAGATTCAGAAGCTTATTGTTCAGACTGTGTGTTCGATAAGAACAATGATCCGCTGACTTTACTAGGTGCCTTTGATTATGCATTTGCTTGGAATTACGGTCAGAAGCTAGAGGCATTATCTAATTGAGGCGTCTTTTTTGCAGTGTTCAAACAAGAAGCTCAAGCTTGGAGAGAGCTTATCATGGAAGGAGACATCTGTAGAGCCAGCCCCAGTGTGCAAGGTGTTTAGGCGCATCGATGAGGAGAATACCGCTGATGCTTCGCAAGGTACTATGTACATCGGAGTTAGAGGTGATTACCATCCCTACCGTGTTCCACCCTGGTTTTACGGTGGGTGTCCAGAGTCCATCAACCTGAAGATGTCCACTGCATGCACCTGGATTGTGGACCTGAAGCAACAAGATGGCAATGTTTTAATGGACGCAGGATGGCCAGAGTTTGTCAAAGCACATGACTTGAAGGTAGGATACCTCCTGACCTTCAAGAAGATTGACACCAAATCATTGCAGGTGCTCATATTTGGTTACAATTGCTGTGAGAAGGTTATATGGTGTTCAGGTTATCACCCATCGCTGGGGCAACAAAATGAATCACAGCTGTATTAAGTTGTCTTACAAATGTTCTGTAGAGAGAGCTGGTCTATAATAGTATAATGATGCATTGTGGTGAACATGATGGTACCATTACTGGATTAGTGGATTGCCTAGCCCTTTCCATTAGTTCGGACTTTTGGTTGTGTTGGCTTGTGTATGAAGCTTGGCATGGTATCAGAGCCCAGGGTCTCGAGTTCGAGACCTGGCTTTCGTAATTTATCCTAAAAATTGGTGCTGCCCTCCGTTGCCCTCCTCGGAGTCCACGTATATGCCTCTTGAGAGTCTCCTTGTGTTGACCTCTTCCCTTCTTCCGGTCACACGTGAGGAGGGGTGTTGAGATGTATAAGTGGATTGCCTAGCCCTTTCCATCAGTTCTGACTTTTGGTTGCGTTGGCTAGTGCATGAAGCTTGACAAACCTTATTTATATATACAGCTCTCTAGTTGTACTATTAATTATTATGTGCTTATGTTGGCTGGATTGTGATGAACATGAGATGTTCTGTTGTTTCCGTAAAGAAAAAAACGTGATGTTTTTTCGAATCCTGCGCTGGATATGTTTTGCACAAACTAGTGAAGTGCCCGCTGACAAAACATATTATGTGCAAATAGGCAACCCTCAGTAACGATCATGGGTTCAAGCGTCCAGGATCCAGTGCCTTGACATCAGCAAGCACAGATGAACAGTTGGTTGACTTGTAGATTTGGACGTTGGATTGAAAATAGAAGGATAAGAACTAAGTACTGTAGCATGTAGCATATGTACTGTTCATGGTATCATTCCGGGTTCAAGTGCTACCCCATGTAGCACCACTTTGTTTTTTGGGGTTAGCCCAGACAACCTTCCCAATAAAAAAAAGTACTACCTTCCCTGCATGGGCCAATTGTTTGTACTTTTGGGTTGCCGCCGGCCATGTACATGGTGATTGCTGTCAGCCTGCTTACTTCGCTGATAACAATCCAAAAACATTTAATGGGCCTCCGACTCATGCCATTGGGGCCCTTCCTAATTTAAACACGGAGATCCTATGATTGGCCCTCAAGAAACCGAGATTCTACATATAAAGTTATTTTTATTTCGTATCAATTATGATTATGATTCTTTTTAAATGCGCATAGCCAGTATGCGCATCTACATGGGATCTATATTTTGATATATTCATATAGTCAATTTCAAAATTTTCATAAATTATTTAAAGTTCCAAGATCTATTCTATCAGTTTGCAAGATCTTTGAGTGTATTTGTAGTTTAAAAAAATGACAAACCTCTTCATCAGATTGTTGTTAACAAGTGTAGTGTTGTGAACCCAAAATATATTACATACTTCCTCGTAGATCAAATTTGAACTAATTAAGTTGAACTAAAACCTGGATCAACAGTTAGTATGGATTAGGTGCATGGAGTACGAAAAACAAATGAATAGGCAATATTTCAGTTTTTCCTTCAGTTGAGAATGCTAGAGCAGGACCCATTTGCCAGTAGCGTCCCTCAACATTTGAAGGTAAAGAAAAACATAAGGGATCGAAAAAAGCAAGTATCCTACATATCTCAGGTTAAAACATATCGAGAAATCACATATTTCTTGTACATAGAGGCTGACATCGTGGACCCATCGACCAACCGTGGAAAAAAAATCCAAGAAAGGAAACAATTATCGTACAGAGAAGCTGACATGTGGGACGCATTTTGCAGCAGTGTCCTCAACTTTAACAAAGGCGACAGGGGATCGAAAGAAAAAGCAAAGTTGCCAGAAATCAGCGGTCAAAAATAAATCCAAGAAATGAAATGTTTATTGTTCATAGAGGCTGACATGTGGGACCCACGAGCCAGCAGCGTTCTCAACGTTTCAAAGGCGGCAGGGGATCGGAAAAAAAGGCAAGTGACCATATATCAGGTGCCAAAAATAATCCAAGGAAAGAAACTTTTATTGTACATAGAGGATGACATATGGGTCCCGTTTTGCAGGAGCGGTCTCACCGTTTCCAAGGCGGCACTGGATCGAAAAAAAAAGAAAGGAAAGGTTTATCGTTCAGAGAGGTTGAGATGTGGGACCCATGGGCCAGCAGCGTCCTCTTAGTTTCAAAGACGGCAGGGGATAAAAAAGGCAAATAGCCAGTAATTAGGGTCAAAAATAAATCAAACAAAGGAAACTTTTACTGTTCATAGAGGCTGACAGGGACCCAAGAGCCAGCAGCGTCTCAACGTTTCAGAGGCGGCATGAGATCGAAAGAAAAAGGCAAATACCAAGAAATTATGGGTCAATAATAAATCAAACAAAGTAAAGGTTTATTGTTCATAGAGGCTGACATGTGGGACCCCTGAGCCGGCAGCGTCCCCAACGTGTTAAAGGCGGCAGGAGATCGAAAGACAAAGGCCAAAAATCAGTTGGTAAAAAAATCCAAGAAAAGAAATATTTACCGTTCTGAGAGGCTGACATGCGCGACCCATGAGGCAGCAGCATCCTCAACGATTCCAAGGCGGCAGGGGATCAAAAGGGGTCAAAAATAAATCCATCATAGGAAACTTTTATTGTTCATAGAGGATGTGGGACCGACCTGCCAGTAGCGTCCTCATCGTTTCAAAGGGGGCAGGGGATCAAAAGAAAACGGCAACAGCCGTAAATTAGGGGTAAAAATAAATCCAATTTAGGACACTTTTATTGTTCATAGAGTATGACATGCGGGACCCATGAGCCAGCAGCTTCCTCAACGTTTCTAAGGCGGCATGAGATCGAAAGGAAAAGGAAAGTGACCAAATATCAGGAGCCAAAAATAATCTAAGGAAATAAACTTTATTGTGCATAGAGAGTGACATGCGGGTCCCATTTTGCAGCACCGGTCTGAAGGTTTCAAAGTCGGCATTAGATCGAAAGAAAAAGACAAGTGCCAAATATCAGGAGCCAAAAATAATCCAAGAAAAGAAACTTCTATTGTACATAGAGGATGACATGCGGGTCCCACTTTGCAGCCGCGGTCTCAATGTTTCCAAGGCGGCACATGACCAAAAGAAAAAGGAAGTGGCCAGAAATAAGGGTGTCAAAAAATCCAAGAAAAGGAATATTTCAGTTGGGCTGTTTCTGGCCATCTGGGCCTTCAAACTATCCCGCTGGACGCCTTTTGATTCGTACAATTTCAGCCCATTCCAAAACAGGAAAGTCCTATGCCTCGCAAAAACAAAAAAAAACAAGGAGATTCAACATATAAGTTTGTTTATGTAAAAATAAAGATTTAATTTATCCCTTTGCAATAGCTCAGAGCAAAATACACTGTTTATTGTCTGCAAAATAATCAAGATATCACATGTTTCTTAATACGGGGAGGCTGACATCGGGGACCCATGCGCCACAATGGCTGCCAACGTTTTAAAGGCGGCAGGGATGGAAAGAAAAAATAAACCAAAAATCTGTTGGTACAAAATCCAAGAAAAGAAACATTTTCGTTCTGAGAGGATAACATGCGGGACCCATGAGGCAGCAGCATCCTCAGCGTTTTATGTTAGAGGCTGACATGTCGGACCTGTGAGCCAGCAGCGTTCTCAACGTTTTAAAGGCGGCATGAGATCGAAAGAAAAAATAAGCCAAAAATCATTTGCTATTCAAAATCCAAGAAAATAAACATTTACTGTTCTGAGAGGATGACATGCGGGACCCATGAGGCAGCAGCATCCTCAACGATTCCAAGGTTGTAGGGGATCAAAAGAAAAAAAGGAAATATCCAGAAATTAATTAGGGGTTCAAAATAAATCCATCAAAGGAAAGTTTTATTGTTCATAGAGGATAACATGTGGGACCGACCTGCCAACAGCGTTCTCATCGTTTCAAAGGGGGCATGAGATCAAAAGAAAAAGGCGAGTAGCCAGAAATTAGGGGTAAAAAATAACTCCAAGAAAGGAAACTTTTATTGTTCGTAGAGGATGACATGCGGGACCCATGAGCCAGCAGCTTACTTAAAGTTTCAAAGGCGGCATGAGATCGAAAGAAAAAGGCAAGTGACAAAATATCAGGAGCCAAAGATAATCCAAGAAAAGAAATTTTATTTACATAAGGATTACATGCGGGTCCCATTTTGCAGCAGCGGTCCCAACGTTTCAAATGCGGCTTGAGATCAAAAGAAAAAGAAAGTAGCCAGAAATTAGGGGGTCAAAAAAAATCCAAGAAAATAAAGTTGATGGACATAGAGGATGACATGCGGGTCCCATGAGCTAGCAGCTTACTCAACGTTTCCAAGGCGGCAGGGGATCAAAAGAAAAAGGAAATAGCCAAAAATCAGAGGGTGAAAAAAAACAAAGAAAATGAACTTTTATAGTACATAGAGGATGACATGCGGGTCCCATGAGCCAGCAGGTTCCTCAACGTTTCAAACGTGGCATGAGATCGAAAGAAAAAGGCAAGTGACCAAATATGAGGAGCCAAAAATAATTCAAGAAAAGAAAGTTTTATAGTACATAGAGGATGACATGCGGGTCCCATGATCCTGCAGGTTCCTCAACGTTTCAAACGTGGCATGAGATCGAAAGAAAAAGGCAACTGACCAAATATCAGGAGCCAAAAATAATTCAAGAAAAGAAACTTGATTGTACATAGAGGATGACATGCGGGTCCCATTTAGCAGCAGCGGTATCACCTTTTGCGAGGCTGCACGGGATCGAAAGAAATAGGCAAGTGACCAAATATCAGGAGCCAAAAAAAATCCAAGAAAAGAAATTTTATTGTACGTAGAGGATGACATGTGGGTCCCATTTTGCAGCAGCGGTCTCAACGTTTTCAAGGCGGCACAGAACCAAAAGAAAAATGAAGTAGCCAGAAATCAGGGGGCGAAAAAAATCCAAGAAGAAAGATTTCAATTGGGCTGCATCTGGACATCTGGGCCTTCAGACTATCCTGCTTGGCCTTTTGACTCGTACAATTTCAGCCCACTCCAAAACAGGAAAGTTCCGAATTTTCTAAAAAAAACAGGAAAGTCCTATGCTTCGCAAAGACAAAAAAACAAGGAGATTCAACATATAAGTTTGTTTATGTAAAAATAAAGATTTAATTTTCCGTTTGAAATAGCTCAGAGCGCAATACACTGTTTATTGTCTGCAAAATAATCAAGATATCATATGTTTCTTGTACGGGGAGGCTGACATCGGGGACCCATGAGCCAGCAGCGTCGTCAACGTTTTAAAGGCGGCAGGGGATGGAAAGAAAAAATAAACCAAAAATATGTTGGTACAAAATCCAAGAAAAGAAACATTTTCGTTCTAAGAGGATGACATGCGGGACCCATGAGGCAGCAGCATCCTCAGCGTTTATTGTTCATAGAGGCTGACATGTGGGACCCGTGAGCCAGCAGCGTCCTCAACGTTTTAAAGGCGGCAGGAGATCGAAAGAAAAATTAGCCAAAAATCATTTGGTAAACAAAATCCAAGAAAAAAAACATTTACCGTTCTGAGAGGATGACATACGGGACCCATGAGGTAGCAGCATCCTCCACGATTCCAAGGCGGCAGGGGATCAAAGGTAAAAAAAAGGAAATATCCTGAAATTAATTAGGGGTTCAAAATAAATCCATCAAAGGGAACTTTTATTGTTCACAGAGGATGACATGTGGGACCGACCTGCCAACAGCGTCCTCATCGTTTCAAAGGGGGCAGGAGATCAAAAGAAAAAGGCAAATAGCCAGAAATTAGGGGTCAACAATAATTCCAAGAAAGGAAACTTTTATTGTTCGTAGAGGATGACATGCGGGACCCATGAGCCAGCAGCTTACTCAATATTTCAAAGGCGGCATGAGATCGAAATAAAAAGGCAAGTGACAAAATATCAGGAGCCAAAGATAATCCAAGAAAAAAAACGTTATTGTACATAGAGGATGACATGCGGGTCCCAATTAGCAGCAGCGGTCTCAACGTTTCAAATGCGGCTTGAGATCAAAAGAAAAAGAAAGTTGATTGTACATAGAGGATGACATGCGGGTCCCATGAGTCAGCAGCTTACTCAACGTTTCCAAGGCGGTAGGGGATCAAAAGGAAAAGGAAATAGCCAAAATCAGAGGGTGAAAAAAAACCCAAGAAAATAAACTTTTATAGCACATAGAGGATGACATGCGGGTCCCATGAGCCAGCAGGTTCCTCAACGCTTCAAACGTGGCATGAGATCAAAATAAAAATGCAAGTGACGAAATATCAGGAGCCAAAAATAATTCAAGAAAAGAAACTTGAGTGTACATAGAGGATGACATGCGGGTCCCATTTAGCAGCAGCGGTATCACCGTTTGAGAAGCGGCAGGGGATCGAAAGAAAAAGGCAAGTGACAAAATATGAGGTGCCAAAAAATCCAAGAAAAGAAAGTTTTATAGTACATAGAGGATGACATGCGGGTCCCATGAGCCTGCAGGGTCCTCAACGTGGCATGAGATCGAAAGAAAAATGCAAGTGACCAAATATCAGGAGCCAAAAATAATTCAAGAAAAGAAACTTGATTGTACATAGAGGATGACATGCGGGTCCCATTTAGCAGCAGCGGTATCACCGTTTGAGAGGCTGCACGGGATCGAAAGAAAAAGGCAAGTGACCAAATATGAGGTTCCAAAAAAATCCAAGAAAAGAAAGTTTTATAGTACATAGAGTATGACATGCGGGTCCCATTTATCAGCAGCGGTCTCACCGTTTGAGAGGCGGCAGGGGATCGAAAGAAAAAGGTAAGTGACCAAATATGAGGTGCCAAAAAAATCCAAGAAAAGAAAGTTTTATAGTACATAGAGGATGACATGCGGGTCCCATTTAGCAGCAGCGGTATCACCGTTTGAGAGGCGGCAGGGGATCGAAAGAAAAAGGCAAGTGACCAAATTTGAGGTGCCAAAAAAAACTCCAAGAAAAGAAAGTTGATTGCTCATAGAGGATGACATGCGGGTCCCAATTAGCAGCAGCGGCGTCAACGTTTCCAAGGCGGCAAGGGATCAAAAGAAAAAGGAAGTAGCCAGAAATCAGGGGGTCAAAAAAAATCCAAGAATAGAAAGAATTTTGGTTCATAGAGGATGACATGTGGGACCCATGATCCTACATCGTAAACGGCTCGATCGGAGATCGTTTAACGAGATGGCGTGATCGAGAAAAAAAAACAATGCCAGAGAGGCTGCCATCTGGGCCCTACATCCCTCGGCGGTGCGGATTTGCGTTGACTCGGCCGGCGAACCCGAGAATTCGAGATGCACCACGTCCCGGGCCACCATACGCAACGTTTTGGCCGTTTTCGTCGGGCTAGGTGGCCTCAAAAACGAGAAAAAAAACGTTTTGACATGCACAACGGACAGACCCAAAATCGTTGGCCATGGTACACCAGCAACCACGGCGCGACTTCAACTTCGTCGGCCATGGCAACTTTTCTTGTAGTGTATGTTAAAACTGCTCTATGTGACTTGGGAGCCGGTGTTAGTGTTATGCCTTTTTCTCTTTATAAGAGACTTTATTTAGATAAGTTGATACCTACTGATATATCTTTGCAAATGGCTGATAAATCTACTGCTATTCCTGTTGGTATATGTGAGGATGTTCCTGTTCAAGTTACTAATAACTGCTTGATATTAACTGATTTTGTTATGTTGGAAATGCCTGAAGATGATAATATGTCTATTATTATTGGGAGACCTTTTCTTAACACCGCAGGGGCTGTTATTGATTGTAATAAAGGAAAGGTTACTTTTAATGTTGATGATAAGGAGCACACCGTCTATTTCCCAAGAGGATTGATAAAGTATGTGGAGTTAATACTATTTCTAATGTGAGAACTATCAAAGTTGGAACTATTGATTGTCCTATATATGAGCCTAAAGAAGGATATCAAAATCTTATGATTGGATCCATATCAATACAATTCAAGGTAACATGATTGATTTGAGGTTTATTTCTTCTTATGCTATGTAAAATTTATTTGGTGGCAAGACTTGATCAACCTTGTTAACAAATACTTTTTATATGCATAGAAGAGGTAAACAACATCTCTTTCTTCCTCCACTTGCTTTACTTGCTGTAGCACTTTTGATTTGCAAAGTTCCTTAGTTAAATAGAGATTTCAAAAAAATTCCTGTCCAGTAATAATAAACTTAATGCCCAGAAATGTGCATTTTTCAAAGTTTTCAAAAATTCACAAAAATTATACTGTTGGTCCTATTTTTCGAAAATGCACCTGGGAGCACCTGGGGATGACCAGTGGGGCACCCCAGGGTGGCACCCCACAGGCCGGCGCGGCCAGCAAGGGGGGCGCGCCACCCTGGTGTGTGGGTCCCCCTTTGCCCCACTTCAGCATCTCTTCCTCCCACACTCTTCTCTCTCCCAAAAAATCAGCACCAGCTTTCTCTCACTAGCGTTTTTGCTCAAGAGCTCAGAATTTCTCGATCTCTTTGCTCAGCCCACATTTCTATCTGAAATTTGGCACATTTGCTCTCCGGTATGTGTCTCCTCCGATTATCCAAGTAGAATTTTGTTTGGTTGAGTATATCTTGAATATTTTGCTGCTGTAGGTAACATGTTTAGTGAGCTTGCATGCTTGTTCTAAGATGTATAAACTAGTTTTGATGCATGATTAGTACTCTAGCAAGTTCCTATAGTAGTTTCCCTCGATTATATGTCACCAAATCATATTTTATATTGTTTGTTGAAAATTTCAGAAAATGGAGTGGAATAGCCATCAACTAAACCAACAAAAATTGGAGGTGCAACAAGTCATGAGAGTGAACCGCGAAGAGGGAGTATACTCCTCTTACTACCCGTGCACAGATTTCATGAGAAGTGCAGGAATCTTGGAAGATGTTCAGAATCTAATTTCTCGTGCAGGGTTGAATGATTTTGTTGACGGAGAACCATGCCAATATGCAAAATTTACTATGTCTATTGTGCAGGATTTTAAGTTCAATTGGTCGCAATCTAACCCCATGGTTCAGTACAAGATTTATAATAAAACTGTCAACTTGCCATTCAATGATTTTCGTACAGCAATTAGAGTACCGCAATGGGGATCATGCGAGAAGATAAGGGGATCGCCGCGAGAGCTCCTAAGCCTCTTCGAGATGATTTGTCATGGAAGGAGTTTCTCAGAGGATGGTGGTAAAATCACTTGCATTCAACTCCCAGCTATCCGCTAGTTTGCTTATTTCATTACTAAATGCGTTCTCGCTAGGAAGAATGGTAGTAAATTTTCTATCCAGGATTTAGCTTTCCTAGATGCTGCACTGCAAAGCAATATGGCTTATAATTTGGGGGCATTGATAGCTTATAAACTTTCTACTAACCGTGAGAAGGACAGAATTTGTGGAGGTCTCATCGCCTCTCGTCTACTAGCTTTGCATGGAGTAGAACCTCACCATCTTGATATTCAACTTTCCATAGAAAAACTTGACATAGTCTCCATGATTAAACATGAATTTGTTTCTGATTCATCTAATTTGGGAAAACTGTCTTATAAGATAACATTTTACAAGAAGACTTGGAGAACAACTAAGAAAACTAAAAAACTAGTAAGATTGACTGCGCCTGTTCTATTTAACCTTGATTCCAGGGAGGATTGGTCAGTCACGGAAGGTGCGCTGAATGCGTACATAGAGGGAGGAGGCCATCATGCAAGAGACAACACGGAGGCCGAGGAACACCTTGGCTCGTCATCCGATGCAGCAAGTTCTTTGCATCAACATTTTGGACATGTGGAGCCTCCACGCTTTTCTTCTGCACAGGGACCTCACTATGACTAAGCCATGCATGATCCACCGGCGTGGAACAGCGGCCCTCACTGGGGTTGAACTCCACTTAGGCCAAAAGCCTAAGCTTGGGGGGAGGTATACCGGCATCACTCATTCTTTGCATATTATGGTTGCTGGATACTTGTATATACTTGTTTAGTTTCTTTGAGTGGTTTTCTAATGAGAGGAAGATGATATTTGGGGAAGTGCTGCCTGAAAACAGATTCTGGGCTGTTACCGAAAAAATTCTCAAAAATAGCCAGAACGATATTTTCCGAAGCCAATTTTGTGCATGTTCCCCGATTGTTATCTAACTTTCATTAGTTGAACACTTTTCGATTTGAGCAGTGGAAGAATTTCTTAAAAATCGAGTACTGTACTGCTGTCAAGTTTGACGAATTTCTGCTGCTTTGTGTTTATGTGACTTTTCTAGTTTGCTATTTCTTGTTTTTTCTTTGTTTCCTTCCCAAAACACAAAATGACCAAAAATATTTCTGTTGTTTCTCTTCATCATTTGTTTGCTTTGGTTTCTTGCATTTATTTTGCTTTATTTTCTATTGTTAGTTTGCTACAAGAAAACCCAAAAAGATTTTTCTTTGTTTGCTTGTTTCCTTTTGTTCTTGTTTCCAATTCGAAAACACCAAAAATATTTGCTGTTCTTCTTTGGTTTGTAAAGCTCATTATGAGTTCAATGGTCTTCGGTGGCTGGAGCGTGGTTTTCATTTCATATTATCCAAGCTACACAAGTGAAAGGCAATAATGATGATCTCCGACAATTGGATTGTGGTGAGAGGCTGGTATGAACTCTATTTGTTTTCATTTTTGTACATATACTCATCCATGTGAGCATGCTTAGTTGGTTCATGTGAGGTATATGTTATTTAAGAAAGTCTAGTAGTTCATGATCTCTCATGTTTAGCTCCAATTTATTAATATGAGTAGCATGTCATGGATGTTTGCTTGCATGGTTTTATCCATAAGTAGGTATGACATTGTGGTATCCTCCTCTGAATAATTCATTTGAATTAACTTGGCACATGCTCACGCATGCATATGACTAAACAAAAGTCAATTAAGCCTCTATGATTTACATTGCTTCAGAGTTCTTGTATCACTTTTATGCCTCCATTAATTTATTTTGCCGCAAGCATGATTATGACAGTTACTGCTCTCTTGATTTGTCGCTCCCTAGTCTTTTGCTAGCCTTCACTTGTACTGAGCGGGAACGCTGCTCGTGCTTCCAAACCCCTCAAAACCAAGTTGTTCCAAAGTGTCCACCATAAATACCTATGCATGGCATTTCAAACCATTCCAAGTAAATTCTCATGCGCTACCTTTAAAACCTTCAAAATGCTTCTCAATTTGTGTTAATCTTTCATAGCTCATGAGGAAGTATGTGGTGTTTAACTTTCAACCTTGTCATTTACTCTTGACGGACTTTCATATGGACTAGTGGCACATCCGCTTATCCAATAACTTTGCAAAAGGAGCTGGCAATGGGGTTCCCAGCCCCGATTAATCAAACTTCATTAATAATTCTCTTCACATGTTTTGCTCTGATTCATCAGTAAGCAACTTAATTTTGCAAATAGACACTCCTCCATGGTATGTGATTGATGGAAGGCACCCGAGGATTCGGTTAGCCATGGCTTGTGTAAGCAAAGGTTGGGGGGAGTGTCACTCATAATAAAACTAAAATATGTGTGTAAACAAAAGAGAAGAGGGATGATCTACCTTGCTGGTAGAGATAACGTCCTTCATGGGAGCCGCTCTTGAAAGTCCGGTTGGCGAGGTAGTTGGTGTACCCATTACCATTTGTTGACAACAACAAACACCTCTCAAAATGATTTTACTCCTGTTTAAAAAAATGAAAAGCTCTAGCGCATGTTAATCCCTGCTTCCCTCTGCGAAGGGTCAATCTTTTACTTTTATGTTGTGTCTCCATCCTTTCTTTGAGCACTTTCTTGAGAGCACAACTGTCATTCTTAGTATAAGCTCTTGTCTCAAAATATGATTGATTGTGGTATAACTTTGATGCTTCTATCTTTGACAATCACTATTTCTAGTCTTTCTATGAACTTCAGAGGTGCCTGAGCATTTATGTTTTGCTGATCAAATACGGGCAAGCGAGATACCACTCTATTATACCCTTTTATGAATATTGCAATCCTGCTTATAGACATGATTCATGATGCTTATTATTAATTATTGGTACCTTCCCATGATTGACATAGCTATTAGATGATCTTATTTGCATGTATCTTATTATGAACTGCCTAAGTATTAGCCATAGCATGAGAATATTTACATCATATGAGCAAATGTGTTCGTGAAAGTTCTTTTATCGCTCAGTTGTTACCTGAATTGCTTGAGGACAAGCAATAAGCTAAGCTTGGGGGGAGTTGATACGTCCAAAACGTATCTACTTTCCCGAACACTTTTGATATTGTTTTGCCTCTAATTTGTGTATTTTGGATGCAACTAACACGAACTAACGCTGTTTTCAGCAGAACTGTTCTGGTGTCTCGTTTTTGTGCAGAAATCCAACTTTCAGGAAAATCCTCGAAATTTATGCGAAAGGTCTTATTTTTCCAGAAGACTCACGGAGCCAGAAGGGCAAGTCAGGTGGAGGCCCGAGGGCCCCACGCCATAGGGCGGCGCGGCCCAGGAGGGGGGCGCGCGGCCCTAGCGTGTGGCCCCCTCGGCCGGCCTCTGACGCCCTCCTCTGGACTACTTAAAGGGGTTCGATCTAAAAATCGTGACCAGGAAGTCGAAGTCGCCAGAAACCCTCCAGAACGCCGCCACATCGCGAAACTCCGTCTCGGTTGCCAGAAGTCTCCGTTCTGGCACTCCGCCGGGACGGGGAATTGGAGGAGATCATCGCCATCATCATCACCAAAGCCTCTCCATCAACCAGCCATGCTTCCCCCATCCATGTGTGAGTAATTCCCCCGCTGTAGGCTGAAGGGGATGGTAGGGATTGGATGAGATTGGTCATGTAATAGTATAAGATTGTTAGGGCATAGTGCCTAGTGTCCGTAATTGGTACTTTGATGATATTGTTGCAACTTGTTATGCTTAATGCTTGTCACTAGGGCCCGAGTGCCATGATCTCAGATCTGAACATGTTATTGTTTCATCATGATATTCATTGTTTTATGATCTTACCTGCAAGTTGTATACACATGTCGCTGTCCGGAACCAATGGCCCCGAAGTGACAGAAATCGGGACAACCGGAGGGGACGGTAGTGATGTGAGGATCACATGTGTTCACGGAGTGTTAATGCTTTCCTCCGGTACTCTATTAAAAGGAGTACCTTAATATCCAGTAGATTCCCTTGAGGCCCGGCTGCCACCGTCTGGTAGGACAAAAGATGTTGTGCAAGTTTCTCATTGCGAGCACGTACGACTATAATTGGAACACATGCCTATTGATTGCTTTGTACTTGGACACCGTTTTATTATTATATGCAAATGCCCTGCTTTGATTGTTATATGAGTTTCTCTCATCCATGCAACGCCCGTTATCCGTCCCCGTGCCTACAGTATTTTAATCCTGCTGTTTACTACAATTACTACTGCTGTCTCTGTTACTCTGCTGCTGTTATTTCACTACTCCTACTGCTATAAAACTGTTAGTACTGATAAACTCTTGCGAGCAAGTCTGTTTCCAGGTGCAGCTGAATTGACAACTCCGCTATTAAGGCTTTTAAGTATTCTTTGTCTCCCCTTGTGTCGAATCAATAAATTGGGTTTTACTACCCGCGAAGACTATTGCGATCCCCTATACTTGTGGGTTATCAGTACTTTGATTACATCAAACGCCACTGCGTAAATGGGTGGTTATATACGTGGGATTAAGTATCCGGAAAGTATGAGTTGAGGTATATGGATCAACAGTGGGATTTGTCCATCCCGATGACGGATAGATATACTCTGGGCCCTCTCGGTGGAATGTCGTCTAATGTCTTGCAAGCATATGAATAAGTTCATAAGAGACCACATACCACGGTACGAGTAAAGAGTACTTGTCAGGAGATGAGGTTGAACAAGGTATAGAGTAATACCGATGATC
The DNA here is from genome assembly GCF_019359855.2 of Lolium perenne. Taxonomy (NCBI): domain Eukaryota; kingdom Viridiplantae; phylum Streptophyta; class Magnoliopsida; order Poales; family Poaceae; genus Lolium; species Lolium perenne. The sequence goes on along the minus strand of NC_067250.2, from coordinate 302,325,129 downwards.
AAACCTCGGACAAGTAAAATATCGCGTGACAAAGGGAATTGGTATCGTATGTGAATGGTTCATTCGATCACTAAAGTCATTGTTGAATATGTGGGAGCCATTATGGATCTCCAGATCCCGCTATTGGTTATTGGTCGGAGAGAGTACTCAACCATGTCCACATAGTTCGTGAACCGTAGGGTGACACACTTAAGGTTTGATGTTGAAATGGTAGAACTTGAATATGGAATGGAGTTCGAAGTTTTGTTCGAAGTCCCGGATGGGATCCCGGACATCACGAGGAGTTCCGGAATGGTCCGGAGAATAGGATTCATATATAGGAAGTCATTTTATAAGATTTAAAATGATCCGGAAGATTTAACGGAAGGTTCTAGAAGGTTCTAGAAAAGTCCGGAAGAAATCACTAAGGAAGGAGGAGTCCCGGAGGGACTCCACCTCCCCATGGCCGGCCAACCCTAGAGGGGGGAGTCCACCTTGGACTCCACCAAGGGGGCCAGCCACCCCCCCACATGGAAGGGGGGAATCCCACCCCAAGTGGGATTCCCACATTGGGTAGGTTTCCCTACTACATGGAAGGTTTTGGGTTGGGGTCTTATTCGAAGACTTGTAGTCAAACACTTGGGGCTTCCACCTATATAATGAGGGGCCAAGGGGAGGGGGCCGGCGACCCCAAGAACACAAGGTGGCCGCACCCCCCTAGTGGTCGGCGCCCCCCTCCCAAACCCTAGCCGCCCCCTCTCTCCTCCATCACTCCCGCACGCTTAGCGAAGCTCCGCCGGAGTTCTCCACCACCACCGCCACCACGCCGTCGTGCTGCCGGATTCAAGAGGAGCTACTACTTTCGCTGCCCGCTGGAACAGGGAGGTGGACATCGACTTCATCAACACCGAACGTGTGACCGAGTACGGAGGTGATGCCCGTTCGTGGCGCCGTGATCAAGATCTTCTACGCGCTTTTGCAAGCGGCAAGTGATCGTCTACCGCAGCAACAATAGCCTCATCTTGTAGGCTTTGGAACTCTTCAAGGGTGAGTCTCAATCATCCCCTCGTTGCTACCGTCTTCTAGATTACATCTTGTCTTGGATTGCGTTCTCGCGGTAGGAAATTTTTTGTTTTCTATGCAACGAATCCCTACTGATGTTTCTTCGACAACAGGCTCAGTAGGCTTCGAGGTGCCAGAATCCTCGACTTCATCCATTTTCCTCTTGCTCCTTGGAGAGACAGCGGAAGGGGAGAGTGGCCTGACTCAGTAGGCTCCGATTCAGATTTTTCGGAGAAGTTGCGGATTTGCGAGATCCTGCGACTTCACTCTCTGGACGAGAGGGGTCTTGCGAGTCGTCATTAATAATAGCTCGCTCATCCACTTCTCCATCTTCAGGAAGAGGGGAAGGCAAGATAAAATTTGGTGGTTCTGCAAGATGAAAAAGCAAGGTCAAGATAAGCATTAGATGAGGAAGTAGTCGACAAATAAAAGTACAACTTGAAAGACAAAAGTTACTTACTTTGGGAAGGGCATGGCTGCCGCTATACAGCTCCACGCGGTAGGAGGTTGGAACATCGTTTTTCTTGCTTAGCGAGGAAAAACGTCGGACGAGCTTCTCCAAGTCCTTCACAGAAAGATCCTTGGATAGGCGGTCAACATCTTTCTCGCCAGCATACATCCAAAGTGGGTTTTTGCGAGCCTGCAGAGGCTGCACCCAGATCCTATGGAAGTAGGTGGTAATTTGGACACCCGATAGTTCTTCTCCGCGAGTGTTTTGCAGCTCGTGGATGCGCTTCATCAGAGCATCGGTAGCCGATTTTTCTTCGGCCGTAGCTTCAGCGTCCCAGGATCGGCGCCTGAGGATTTTTGCGGTACCATCAAAGGGAGCGATGTTGTATTCTTGAGAGTTGTTGTGCTCCTCCTGGATGTACAGCCATCTCCTGCGCCACCCTTGGATAGAGTCGGGGAATTTGATGTCGAAGTAGTCGAAGTCGGGACGGATGCAGATGAAAACACCGCCCACATTGTAGGCGATATTGCGGGATCTGTTGCGGCGAAGATAGAAGATGCGCTTCCACATGCCCAGTGAGGATGGGTCCCGAGGAAGCACTCACACAAGGTGATGAAGATTGAGATGTGGAGGATGGAGTTAGGGGTCAGCTGATGTAGCTGAATCTCATAGATAAAAAGCAGTCCACGAAGGAACTCATGAATGGGGTGGAAAGGCCACGAATGAGGTGGTCAGTGAAAGTTACCCGGTATCCGATGCACGGCGTCGGGAAACTTTCATCGCCAGGGAAGATCAGCGCTTCTTTCTTCTTCAGCAGCCCGAGCTTCTTGAGGGTGCTCACATCTTGGTTCGAGATCTTGGATCTCTCCCATCCAGAGATCTCAATCTCCTTTGTTGACATGTTGTTTCCTGGGGCGGTGTGCTTGAGGAGCTTGGTGCACGGTGGCATTCAAACAAGTGTTGGAGGAGAATGGAGATGAGAGGAAGCGTGAGGAGCCTGGGGACAACAATGGTGATTTTGGAGAGAGAGCGGAAAGTTGAGTGGCGCAGCGAAGGGGAGGATTGAGGAAGAAGGAGAAGATTTATACCAAGTATTCCATCCGTCGCGCCGTTGGATAAAAAGGATGTGAATCTGGTGCCCTGCACGTGTCATCAGGGATATAATCATATTTTTACTACGAAATTACTGGACAGGTGCTACAGCGCGCGTGCCAGGAATTACGGAGGACGTGTGTCCACCACTTGCGCAACGTGTCAGCGACGCAGAGTTTTGGACCCAGATGTCAGCGAAGTGACAGGACTCGCGCCTTTCCAATATGAAGGTCGTGGCCATCGTCAGCATTGATGTCGCCACAAGAAAATGGCGACTGTTTTTCTACCAAAGTAGCGTTCGATGATACAAGTAAAATAAATTCGTGAGCCTTTGATCAAATACAAGTATTTGTTCAAATGCTTAGGGGCTACTTTTTATCAGAAATTTTATGTGGACTTGATTCAAAGAAGACAAAAAGATGAGCCTACAGCCAAGTATAAATACCCGACTGTAGCCTCGGGGGCTACTCCCATCGGGAGCGCTAGTCGCGCACCCGATAAAAATGGAAAAGATGGAAAGTTGACAATATAGCGACAAGACAACAAAAAGGTGAGCTTACAACCAAGTACAAGCACTTGGTTGTAGCCTCGGGGGCTACTCCCATCGGGAACGCTGGTCGCGTACCCGATGAAATGTAAGGAGTCAAATTGAGTATAATTCGAGTTAAGACATAACTCTTCATATACTCCCATCGGGAGGTCAAGATAACAAGTTATTATATGACTCAAGTAAACATGTCATTCCAACAGCCGAAAAAGGCACTCGACAATATATTCTCAGAGTGCGTCGATCGCGAATAAATCTCTGAATGTTGTAATACTTTACAAAGGTAAGACCCCGGGATCCGTCCTGCGTGGCGTGGTATCGCACATGAATGCGCTCTGCTACTTTTTCCGTATCAACAGATGCGAAGGAAAATCCTAACGGACGCGTTAGGTACCCGATAAAATATGACTGGAGTTCGGCATATGGTAAGACCTTAAGCGGCACATGTCGAATTACGCCAGTATACCAGGGTCGAGTCCAGGGACTTGACCTTGAAGTAGGTTTTTGCGGGATTGCCATAAGAGCAGTTAACTGGTACCTGATCCATCAGATCAACCAGCCTCATTTACCATTATCCCTGTGCAATATATGGCTATTTTATGAAAAATGTTTAGTGTCTCGAAGAAATTATGTGTTCATTGTAATGATGGAGATTCTAGTCGATTCTCCGATTCAAGCAAAATCTCGGAGGCTACTGACATAGGTATCCCCAATGGGCCTGCCGAAGAAGGTACCCGGGGTTTACTGAAGGCCCATGACTCGAAGAATACAAAGCCCGGAAGCCCAATAAGGTGTCAATATGGAATATAGAGTTGTATTAGGAATAAAGACTTGTAACTATACGGGACGAACTCAAAGAGTCTCCCGATGTTTGTAACTTGTGCATCACGAAACCCTCGGCTCCGTCTCCTATATAAGGGGGAGTCGAGGGAGAAAGAAAGGATCGATTTTATTTTCAACACAACCCTAGTCGAGGGAGAAAGAAAATGCGAAGAAGTGTAAACAAAACATATAAAAATTGGAGTAAAACAAGCATGGAGCATAAAAAATTATAGATACGTTTGCAACGTATTAACAGGCAGTACGAAATGCATACACACATGATATAACTATAGCAGTACCAAACTATTATTTGATCTCAAATGTAAGAACCGAAAAACGATCACAATTCAAGCTAGTTAATTTGTAATCTAAACTGAAATCCCATCGATGAAAAATGCAGTCACGATGAGCAGCATCAGGACGAAGGTGGTCTTCATCTGATCCCTCCTCATCATTCTCATCTTTTTAGCTAGGTAGTGCGCGTATCTAGCTTCCGCCTCCTTCATAGTGTTGTACCGTGTGTAGATGCAGCTGCAAAAATGGTGTAGCTGTATCCAACAGTCTTCCCAATTGGCTTAGACTCCGGGAAGCCTACCCTTGTAAACGACATACGACGGAATCTCTATGCATAAGATAAATAATGTACGCCAGTAATGCAAATTCATACCACAACATTTAAAAGAAGTCAAGTACCAAGAGATGAGCCTCACATAAAAGACACACGAGAAAAGAGGTAAACCAATAAGACCAAGTCAAATGTGCAAGCAATGTGCATGGACATATAGACAAGATCTTATTGGCTCCCTCTTTCATTAGACGGTGCCAGAGTATAATTATCGGCAACTGCATTTGAATATAAAGACACCAAGCAAGAGGTCAACCAACAAGACCAACTCAAATGCGCAAACAATGTGCAAGACCAGTTTACAACATACTACTTATTAATCATTCAAAATTAAACCTAAGAAAGTTCATCATACAAATTAACAAGCACGAGGGAACCGGCGGAGGCCATCAAACGTCATAAAGTCCCGATGGTCACCTTGAAGATGACAGAGCTCTTCTATTTGCCACTGACTTGGTTTTACAAGGACATAGTAGAACAACCCCTCTGAATTGTAGACATCATTCCTAATGACTTTCCCAACATTATGCTGAATGTGATACAACTCGAATCTGAAATCTTCCTCGCTACAGTTTCGCAAAGTCCCTGACCCATGTTGTAAGACTAGATGACTCCAGAAGTAGCCGATGATCCCGTACAAACTCACGCATGAGATGGATTGAGTAGAATGCCTCCATCATGCTATATTTTGGTTGCTTCACGCAGGAGAACTCCATTTCGTGGCCGAATACACGCCTGCCTTTGATGACTACTTCTCTTTTCAAGCCGTTACACTTCAAGTATTAGCAGCCGAGAGCATCATCTAGAACGTTCTTGATGTTGGTGTAGTTTTTCGGTTTCGCACTCCCCGAGTCAAAATACACGAAGTGCGAGTGTTGGATCCACACAAAAAAATAAGGGTGCAATATTGGTATCTTTGCAACACAATTCAAACAGACCATTATATCCTCAACTTAAAAATAATAAAATAAATATATACGAAAGCATCTTGGGCACTAGCAAGTGACTTACTCGGGAAAATAAGGAATGACAAACATTTCTTTGTCCGTATTCACCAAGAAGAGATTTTTGAAGTAATGCATCGCATTGAGTCTGTTCTCATAGGTGACCAAGTAGCTCTCATACATGTAGTAGGGATCCGCTATCTCCAAGCTCGGGGATAACTCTATCTCTTTTCTAACCTGGTAGGCCTCAACAAGCGTAAATAGGCGAACAAAGTTTTGGTGGAGTCTATTCATGTAAAACATGGAGAATATGTCTTCAAATCTCAAGAAAAACACGTCCGCGAGGTGTTTATTGACAAAGTCAAAGCCCTTAGGAACCTTGACGACAAAACCCGGGTATGTTGGAGATTCCATACAAATAAGACGACCTTCTTCTTCAAGAATGAGGTCATGCAAACTCTTCATATCGTCGGGTAGCGTTAGGTACTTGTCCCAAGATAACATAGGTTCACCCGCCACATGATATTGTCGGTCTTGCATGTAGATCTTGCCACAAACCAGTTTGTATCGCAAGCGGCATAATCCTTTTTCTTAGGTCTTTTTCGTCCCTTTTTCCAAAGCGGGCTCGGCATGATCTGACGCCACATGTGATTTGGGCGTGGCAGGATCTGACGCCACATGTGTTGCAGGCTCGACAGAACCAGACGCGTCGACAGAACCAGACGCCACATTGCCTTGGTACTTGGGATGTGGCCCTTGTCGACCTCCGGCAATCCAATATCGATCCACTATATCAAGAAAGGAAGTTTGCCGTTGACCCTATTCCCCACTTGGTTTTCCACAATGGTGGCCATGTTTGCTTTCAAGGTCACCAATTCTTGTTTAACTACATTAAGTTCTTCTTGTAGGACGCGAACCGTGACCCGCCGACAACGTCATTGCATTTTCCTCAAAACGACTTGGCTAGCTAACATTAATCAAAATTGAAAATTATTAGTAATCAAAAAAATCACGGAAAACTTATGCATGACCTTTGCTAAAAAGGACATACGTAGTGCTAGAAATTTGTTGAAATGGAAATTAATCAACATTACGATAAAACATCGGCAACCCATATTCCTGGAAAACAAAACATGAAGCATATCCATGTAATCAATGCATCCCATCAAGCATACCCAGCGTAATCGGCAACTCATTGAGGCATTTCATCGAACAAGTACACGGCGCGCAGTTCACACCGGGTGGGGGCAGGGGCGCGGTGCAGTCGGCGGCAAGGAGGCGCAGCGCGGTCGGCGGCCGGCGATGGTGAGACGCGTAGCGGCAAGGGTCAAAGGCGCGGCGGGTGGCGGCGTGTTTTGGTTTAAGTCAAAATAATAGCAGCAGGCCATAGTAGGGTACGTTGCCAATATTAGGCGCACCCTCTGCCGCAAAATATTTGCAGCGTGCGGCCATGAATTCACGCGAGTGATAAGTCGTTACTAGCCGCGTGTGGTCCTAAATGCACGCTGCGGCTAAGTCTTGTGTCCAAGCGAAGCTGGGACCCACATACTAGTCACGTGCTCTGCCCAGCGGTACACTACCACTACCATATTACTAGTCGCGTGCTGTGTTTCCGCCAACTGCTAAAAATAGCAATCATGTGCCAGTTCTAGGGCCCGCTGCCACTAGTCGAGACCCTATAATCTTTTCCCTACTAGTGAGTTTAGGAACTGAAAGGAGATTACGTGTCAAAGATGGAACTCTAAGGACATTGCGAAGCTAAAGACTTCTATTTTTATGACTAGTGAGAAGAGATGCTTAATCAATATGAGATACGTGCATACCTGCTCCATTAGCGGTGTGAACCTTGTCGTACCCGTGTTAAGCCTCATGGGAGTGGAGCTTGCCTAGCTCGCTCGGTAGATGATCCGTGGCCCCAATATCCATGTACCAATGGGGGTCGATTGAGTAGGACTGAGTGTGTCCTTGCTGCTCCTTTGGCGCCAGGCGGTCAGCCATGGCGTCTTGACGCTCGTTGTTCCTCTATTCCTTACCGGTGTTGTAGAGCCCAAGGAAGTTCTTTTGGAAGCGGCGATGGCACTTGGAGGCCCAGTGACCTTCGTGCCCGTAGAGCTGGCACACACGAGGTAATTTGGGGGAATTGGCTCAACCCTCTAGCGGTGGTCTATTACATATATTTATATGGGTCATTTACAATACACATGTACATGTAAAATGTGGATATCTATCCAGACTAACAGTCTCTGACGCCGTACGGCCACCTAAGCCCTCACCGACAAGCTCCATAGCTCCGCGGTGAGCTCCTCTTCCTCTCGAGCCTCTCCACGCTCCCTGCCTTGCTCCGTAGGTCCCTGCATCACGCACCACCATCCGCTGCCGCTCGGCATGGCCGCCGGAGATGCTCTGTTGACCTCTAGTCCGCCCCGGACAGGCGCATCGATTGAGTCCCTCCGCGCACCCGCACGAGCACTGCAGCACTGCCGTTGCTTGCTCACCGATGGTTGACCACCGTGGTCGACTCTGGTGGGACCCGGTGGTCAGCCCTTTATTTATTTTATTATTTTTATTTATTTTCTGTAAATGAATAAATCTATGACAGGTTGGAGATGACCATCTGGTCCCTATTTTTAAATAGATATTAAAAAGCATAAAACCCTGACATGTAGGTCTAGTCAGTTAGAATTTTATTAATTTCCAGAGTTTCCATAAATGATTTAAAATGATTGAAACTTGTAAAATTTATAACTAATTCATTTTAAATAATACAAATATGTGTAATATATAAAAATGCTCATAAAATGAGATCTACATTTTAGTATCAATTGTTAAACAACTTAAACCCTGCTTATATTAGAAGAACTAAATGAACCCTAGTTCTTCCAACTTCATTTAAAATGTTCTTTATTAATAGGGTTTATCTCAATATGTTTAAAAGGTCATGTCATCATCCTTTTATGCGCATTGCATTATGCCATGTGTTGATTGTTGTTATGCCTTTCCGGAATTTTATTCTTCATGATCGGTAAGCACATGCCCGAGATGATGAAGTACAACAACGACACATATCAATATTTATCCATGAAAGAACAAGGCAAGTACAAGATCTCCAAAGATCCATATTTGTTTATCAGTGAAAAAGGAAAGCATAATATGGTGTTGAAATGATTTTACTTTTAGTTCCTACATATTACATCTAATTACATTGTCTCTTATCGGTTGATAGAGTTACCCTATCTGTTGCATTTACCATCCTTATAGCCAAAACTCTCTGATCTACTACTTCCACCATGACTAGGTTTGAGCTTGTGGGCATCGCTAGAGCCGTTATATTGGATATGCTTAGCCGTGCTTAGTTGATGAATTATGATCCATCTAGATGATGAATCAGAGCTACGAATGAACCTAGTATGTTAGGATGACTGATACGCGTGAAGCACACGTCCGTTGGGAACCCCAAGAGGAAGGTGTGATGCGTACAACAGCAAGTTTTCCCTCAGTAAGAAACCAAGGTTATCGATGCAGTAGGAGTCAAGGATCACGTGAAGGTTGTTGGTGGCAGAGTGTAGTGCGGCGCAACACCAGGGATTTCGGCGCCAACGTGGAACCTGCACAACACAATCAAAATACTTTGCCCCAACTTAACAGTGAGGTTGTCAATCTCACCGGCTTGCTGTAAACAAAGGATTAAATGTATAGTGTGGAAGATGATGTTTGTTTGCGAAGAACAGTAAAGAACAAGTATTGCAGTAGATTGTATTTCAGATGTAAAAGAATGGACTGGGGTCCACAGTTCACTAGTGGTGTCTCTCCAATAAGATAAATAGAATGTTGGGTGAACAAATTACAGTTGGGCAATTGACAGATAGAGAGGGCATAACAATGCACATACATATCATGATGACTACTATGAGATTTAATCAGGGCATTACGACAAAGTACATAGACCGCTATCTAGCATGCATCTATGCCTAAAAAGTCCACCTTCGGGTTAGCATCCGCACCCCTTCCAGTATTAAGTTGCAAACAACAGATAATTGCATTAAGTATGGTGCGTAATGTAATCACACAAATATCCTTAGACAAAGCATTGATGTTTTATCCCTAGTGGCAACAACACATCCACAACCTTAGAACTTTCTGTCACTGTCCTAGATTCAATGGAGGCATGAACCCACTATCGAGCATAAATACTCCCTCTTGGAGTCACAAGTATCAACTTGGCCAGAGCCTCTACTAGAAACGGAGAGCATGCAAGAACATAAACAACACATATATGATAGATTGATAATCAACTTGCCATAGTATTCCATATTCATCGGATCCCAACAAACACAACATGTAGCATTACAAATAGATGATCTTGATCATGATAGGCAGCTCACAAGATCTAACATGATAGCACAATGAGGAGAAGACAACCATCTAGCTACTGCTATGGACCCATAGTCCAAGGATGAACTACTCACACATCAATCCGGAGGTGATCATGGTGATGAAGAATCCTCCGGGAGATGATTCCCCTCTCCGGCAGGGTGCCGGAGGCGATCTCCTGAATCCCCCGAGATGGGATTGGCGGCGGCTGCGTCTCTGGAAGTATTTCCGTATCGTGGCTCTCGGTAATAGGGTTTTCGCGACGGAGAGTATATGTAGGCGGAGGGCTGACGAGGGGCCCACACCATAGGGCGGTGCGGGCCCCTCCCTGGCCGCGCGACCCTATGGTGGCAGCGCCTCGTCGCCCCACTTCGTAACCCCTTCGGTCTTCTGGAAGCTCCGTCGAAAAATAAGACCCTGGGCGTTGATTTCGTCCAATTCCGAGAATATTTCCTTTGTAGGATTTCTGAAACCAAAAACAGCAGAAAACAGCAACTGGCTCTTCGGCATCTCGTCAATAGGTTAGTGCCGGAAAATACATAATAATGATGTAAAGTATGTATAAAACATGTGAGTATCATCATAAAAGTAGCATGGAACATAAGAAATTATAGATACGTTTGAGATGTATCAATGACATGGTAAGATCAGTGGTGATGTTAAACATGCTTGAAGGCTTGGGTGGGCCACCACATGGAGATGTGGTGACTTGACTCGTTCTCGCCGATACTAGGACCTGACTTCTCTCCTTCGAAACCAAGACCGAGCGTACAACCACACGGGACCCATGGGAACCCGCTGGCCCAAACTTGCCTAGCTTATTCATGATTCACATAGTTTGCGAGTTCTACTTGGCATCTGCAGGAAAAAGGCATGGAAAAAGTTTTCAAAGGTGCATCATATAGGGCGTGGCTAGTGTGAAGGATGTTGGAGGCATTGAACTGGATCCCCTTCACACAACAGTTGGGACCGCCTCAGAGAATGACTACACACAATGACAAAGCTTTCTAGTTGGAGTGACTCATTGATTTGGCGAAGCAAGTGAAAGGTTTCAGTCGACCACCCTCTGCCGGCACGCTAAGGAAGCGTGTAGTAGATGGTGCTAAGAGTCGGTCGACACGTGTGGGTAAAACCGTACCGTCAGCAGGGTTAAATCTTTTTTAAAATCTATGTCCACGGTTACTGATGACTTGCTGATGGATTTTGTGATTATAGACAACATGAACCTAATCGTAAAACTTGACAAATGTGTGAGTAAGGATCCCTTCTCAGGGTGACAGGGTGATCCTAATTGATAGGTTCATCTAATGAAAACGATTCGGTGGATTTTAATATGATGATCTATAGAACTAGTGATATCTCTCTTATCCCTTTCAAATGATCTGAGTAGACGAGATTCTTATCTCCCTTTTTTTACAAAGGAAAAGTGGCTTTGCGTAAAATAAGGTCTACATAAAGCCTGGCATCCTAGATTTGTTAAAAGGTTATATTAACTGTTTATGAGTCCCTGTACTTAGCTTGTCACATTTCTGTTGCAGACGAAGTTGCTCCGACATTGGTGTTTTCTAGGTGGACATCGACGAGTAGCTTAGGGTTCCTAGGTGGCAGCCTAGAATCTATGGGTTACGACGTCGCCATTATGCGCATGGCCTCTTAGGCCTTTTTCTATCATGCTATTTAGAATAGCATAACTTCACTTTCGTTGATTTATGTAATGTCATGTCAATGACCTCTGCTTTTAATACTTTGGTTCTTTGTTCTGTTATGAGTCTGTGTTACTTCTTCGAGTTGTATAGTCACTGTTGTGTTATCGATTCTCTCTGTAGTCTCTAGAGCCACGATCTTGATTTGTCTGGCCACGATCTCAGGGGACCCACATACATCTTGTCATCCAGAGGGAGATTCCACATGCTCTCTATATCCAGCGGCAGCCACCCTATGCACAAATGTCCCCATGGCTAGGAAATCCACGTCCTTAATATGAATCAGAGGGAGTACATGTTTCACGAAATAGACTATCTACCAAGAGTTTTCTTGACGAGATCACCTACTTTGAAGCACCCAACTGAGATTTTATAATAATTGAAGCACCTTTTAAGTAGATATTTTAACTAGGCCTAACTTTAACAATAATAATATGAGGAATGTGAATTTCAATCACCACCTTTTATTAATATAGAAAGTATTCATCATTTCCTGGTTGCATCGTTTCACATGCGGTGTCATAGGCTTTGCCGATGGCAAGTCCATTCTTGTGTCTTCCCATCAGCCCGTTAAACAATATTTCGTGAGTCTCAAAAGAAAGAGTTTACCAAGTGACCTTTGAGAGGTGTGACCGTACGTCGGCAAAGCTGTTGCAAAGTTTCCATAACAGAAACGAAGTTGCCGATTCCAGTAGGCACTCGTACATTCTATTTCAATAAAAAGTGTGCGTGAGTATGTATTAGCCCTACAGGAAACACACAAAGTACCGACGGCCATCCTCTGTTTCGACGGCTAAATATCGAGGCTGTCGGTATAGTGCCCGTTTCAGCCAGACCAGCAAGCAAACCGTCGGCACAGAAAAACTATCGGCAGAAGAAGCCCCAACCGTCAGCAGAGTTTCAGCCGTTGGCATAGCCTCTCTACCGTAACGGCGAGGAAATAACGTCGGGCCTGTGCCGACGGCAAAGTCGTTGGCGTAGCTATTTTCCGTTTTACCACATAAATCTTAGAAAAATCATAATTAAATTATTATAAATCAGAAAAATAAAAATAATATATCAAAATTTTCAGAAAAATGATATCTATCTTAGAAAAATGTCAAACGTGGAATATTGCAAATATCTTAAAAAACCTTCTAAAAAATGAGTTACCATGTGGGATGTTTCATGGCTTTCACGCGGAATGACCAATGTTATGGCTATAATCGTCGCATAGTTTGTGATAATGTGCCCATATTGTGCACATATGTGCATCTTGGGATGGTGAACAATATTGCTAGAGTAAGCTTTCATTTTCGTCAGACCAAAAAGCTATTATTCCATTTTCCGAGTCCAAAAAACGGGGTGTTTTGTGAAGCAACCACCAAATAAAAGTTTCATAATGGTACCACCCCATTTAAAAAAAATACTAGACCACCTTACATACACAATTTCCCAATAAGGATATTTAAAACATTTTCGTCTACTCCTCGTGAAAAAGACAAATTCCTACCAGATCAGTAGGAAGTCGGTCATATTTTATCTACATGTACATGATCTAATATGCTATTTCATCATAGATACACTGCTAGTTTAGCGAAGCTCATCCCCAAGCTAATAATCTTCATGCCCGCCGTTTAGATTGAAACGGGCATAAGAAAATCAAAGACGATCAAAACAATGAAAATCATTCGCGTGGTGTCATATTATGTGACATAGTTGAAAGGAAAAATATCAAACTTTGAATATTACAAGTATTTAAAAATAACCTTCTCAAAAATGAGTTATCATGTGCGATATTTCATGGCTTTCAGGCCGAACGACCAATGTTATGACTAGAATTGTCGCATAGTTTGTGATAATATGTCCATATTGTGCACAAATGTGTATCTTGGGATGACGAACAATGTTGTAGGAGGAAGATTTACTTTTTGTCGCACCAAAAATGGGGTGTTTTGTGAAGCAACCACCAAACGAAAGTTTCACAATAATAGAACCTCATTTAAAAAAAAATAGACACCTTACATACACAATTTCCCAACCGGGGTATCTAAAACATTTCCGTCCACCCCTCGTGAAAAATACAAATTCCTGCCAAGTCAATAGGAAATCGGTGAGATTTGAACTACAGGTACATGATCTAATCATTTTTTGATTCACAATATGCTATTTCATCAGAGATCTACTGCAAGTTTAGCAAGGCCCGGCTCGAGCTAAGAAACTTCATGCCCGCCATTTTGACCATAGTTTGAAACGGTGATATGAAATTCAAAAACAATGAAAACAATGAAAAACCTTCGCGTGGTCATATTATGTGATATAGTAGAAAGGAAAAATATTAAACTTAGAATATTGCAAACATCTCAAAAATCCTTCTCAGAAATGAACTATCATGTTCGATGTTTCATGTCTTTGAGGCCAAACGACCAATGTTATGGCTAGATTCGTGGCATAGTTTGTGATAATGTGCCCGTATTGTGCACACATCTATCTTGAGATGGCGAACAATGTTGCAGGAGGAAGATTTCCTTTTCGTCGCACCAAGAAGCTATTTTCCATTTTACGAGTATCAAAAAATGGGGTTTTTTGTGAAGCAACTACCAAATGAAAGTTTCACAACTGTACCACCCCATTTTTAAAAAATTATAGATCACCTTACATAAACAATATACCAACCAGGGTATGTTAAACATTTTTGTCCTCCCCTCGTAAAAAAGACAAATTTCTGCCAAATCGGTAGGAAGTCGGTCAGATTTGAACTACATGTACATGGTCTAGATGTCATATTTGGATTCCTCTCATTTTTTGGAAAAGTCATTTTTTGGTTCAAAATATGATATAGATGTCATATTTGGACTCCTCTCATTTTTTTCGATCGATGTAGACATATTATTTGTCAATTTCCGATTTACAGATTTAAAGATATTAATTATTCCATATTAAATAGAAAAGGACAAAAATATTTTATTGTCATTTAAATTCAAGATTAATATTACTTATTCATTTTACATAAGTAATTGTTTGGAATAGGGGTTAATAGGATTGACATGGTAGTATTATCAACAAAATGTCATTTTTTTCTTTGAAACTGGTCCGAAAGAAACAAAGAAATTAAGGGTCCTAGGGTTGGAGAATTGTGAAGATTGGTGACTGGGCTGGAAAGTTTGACCACAAGTGCAAATGTTAAGTGTAGTTAGAGTTAAAATGGTTCACGTGAGAGATTAACAAAATTGATTTTTTTTGTTGAAAAAATCCGAGCTAGAATTGCTGAACGGCTGTTAATTCCCGAAGGCCTACCTGTGCCAACGGCAAATATGTCTATTCTTAGAACATACTGTGCCGACGGTGAGGTGTCGTCGGCAATTCTAGCTGTGCCAATGGCAGGAGGGCCATCGGCACCTTGATTGGTTCACATAGTGTAAGGAGAAGACACTTTCCATGCATGATATGTAGGATTTTCTGGGATGAAGCTTAATAAAAGCGGCATGTTCGTATATTTGGTGGGAGCGAAGACAAGCCACACACATGGAGAGAAGGTGAACGCTCCGACGAGATCAACACTTGCAATCGGACCTTTATTCAAATTTCGTTCCAGCCAATTCTGCTAAAGCGAAGATATGTGAAAGTTGAGATGGGTGAAACTAATTTATAAATCTGTAAAGTTTAATATGGACATGTCTTTCGATGCAGACAACCTTCGTGGATCTACAGGGGCAGTAATCGTAGACAGCAAGGCGTCTTAATTGCATCTAGCAGTTGTAAGATCGAGCATATCCATAACGTGAACGGCCATCAATATATAGTGCTATTGTGGTGCACCAGCTTCTGCAGACGCACATAAGACTAGGGAGGGTGTGTTCCGGTATCAGACGTAGCAGCAACGACAAGGCTTGTGTAGACGGCGAGGAGGTCAATATGATGTCCTTGCATGTCTGCCTTCCCAGAGTGGAGATGCTTTCCTCATACACTGCAAATTCCAATGGCGTGGGGTCGAGAGTTTGCAGGCTCCGAAAGTCGAGTATGTTCTCAATGTCACCTGTCAATGGGGCGTAAGCACATATTTTGTCCGGGAGCTCGCTTCTCGCGAGGAGGATGCGGCGACCGTCGTCGACAATGGCTAGTGGGATGATGGGGGGATAACTGTCGGCGTGACCGCCGTCGTACCGAGGCCCCAAGAATATGTAGACCTCTGGCGATGCCGTGGCCACATCAATTCGGCAATGCAGATCCCATCCGGTGTTGGTTCCATAGTCACGCAGCAGCCACACGTCGTAGCGTTGCCCATGGTCGGGGCAGCCCCAGGAGAAGAGGGATAGTCTCCCAGCGAGCACCGTCAAGCACTGTTTACTCAAAGTCTCGCTGTCGACGCCAGGTGGTGGCGGCACCGTCGCAAAGGTCTCCTCGGAGACGGAAAAGCAGGCAATAAACATCTCACTGGGTCTGGTGTAGCCTTCATAGAAATGATGCTTCCGGTGGGCTAACCAGTACACATGACCCTGCGCAAAGACGGTAATCTTGTAGGGATGCACCCAGCCCGGTGGCTTTGCGCGGACCGGTCGCCACGACTGGGCGGTGTCGTTGAGCACGTAGACCTCGCACCCGGCAAACGCTGGACGTCCCTCGCCATCATAGCCCTTGTGATAGATCCGCACAACCTTGTGTCTCCTGGAGCGCGCGTCGTAGCCGAGCCCTAGGCTCGCGTACTCGTGCATCCGATCACGGTTACGCCCGCAGCCCGTGGTCCGGCCCTGCGGCAGCTCTCTCTTTTGGCCGGTGGAAGGGTTGCACACGTAGAGGAGCCCCATCGGGTCCAACTCGACGATGATGAGGCCGCGGCACTGTGTGGTGAGGAGTATCGGAATGGTCGGCCAGTCTTCCCAGAACACCTTGACCATGCTCGGGAAACTTGCGGCCGAGATGGCGAGCGGCATGCCGTCAGGCGGCGCGGCACCGTGGCGGTCCGTGTAGGACTTTGCCTCCTCGTGCAGGCGGAGGATCTTGAGGCGCCCACCGTGGAGGCTATGGTACAGGTCGATGAAGTCGTCGGAGGAGAGCGCGGCGGCCCAGGCGCGGGAGAGGCTGCGGCACGCGACCACGGACTTGGCCGGCAGACGCGCCAAGATCTCGTCCGCCATGATCTCGTCAGGCAAGACCGGGCATCGGCGCTTTGGATCCATGCATATGAGAATTGGGGGATTTCGGGAACCCAGCCGCCCGTCCTGAAAACGCGCGCTTGAAGATGGGCATGCGGGAGTACAAGTAGGGATCGATACAGCTGATCGATCGCGCAACAATCGCCCCTCAAAACGTGGAGAGACCAAGTTGATTACAGAACTGTCAACTACCTAAACTAGCGCCAGAAGCTGATCGATGTGATCTGCGGCAGAATATCTGTCTAACAGTTATAGTGTTATATACGCCACGCATTGTTGCTCAACTCTTTCGATTCGAGTCTTTGATTTAGTTCTCGCGAGTCAAGGGTTCACTACACGAATGTCGGGATACGCCCAGGGCCTTTTATACGCAGACAGTTAAAATTCGGGATCGTCGGCGTATGACCTGGCTAGGCCAGCCTGCCAAAAAGACCCTCGGCGTAACGTTGTCGTCGGCGTAGCAAGGTCTACGCCGAGGGAAGCCTCATCATACCTTTTCCCTAGGCCTATCTACGCCGACGGTCACTCTCGGCTCTAGGCCATCCTTCAATTTATCTAATTTTGTAAAAATCATAATTGATTTTTATATGACGTTAGAAAAGTAAAAGGTATCAAAATGTTCAGGAAAATATTCTTTATCCGTTTATGTCAAAATCATGTATATTTGAATCATGTAAAATATCATGCTAACATAGCAATAATTCAAACACTTCCTTATATGTCCTCGTGTTCTCGTTTTGGCCAGATAGCAATTTAAACGAAGTGAGAAAATCCCGCGGAGCCGCATGCTGTCATTTTATGTGTTCTAGTAACCATTTCAAAAGTTGGAATTGGGATACGGCAATTATTTTGAAAAACACTTCAGAAACAGGGCTATCAAGTCGGAGTTCTATGGCTTTTAGGTGAAATGAGTAGGAAACGACATGTGACACCGCATAGTTTGTCGGAACGAGGCCATATTTGTCACGAGTGTGGACTCTAGGATGGGAAGCAAGGCTCCAGGCGCGCATTTCCAATCCGAGCCACGGGTGATGATTTTTTTATTTTCGGGGTGCCAAAACGGCTTTTTTTTTGTGAAGCAGCTACATGGGGCGCATTTTATTATTTCGTGGGACCTCCTCCGCACCACCTATCAAATGCCATATGTGCGTGCTAGATATATAGGAATCCATGTGGCTTTCTGCGGTGTCCCGCCGAATACGCTGGAAACTCTACGGATTTGAGCTAGTGTACACTTTCCGTCACTCAATAAATTCCGGAAAATTGATTTTAGGTCTATGACACATCACTTTTAGTATTGTGCGAGACCTTCGAGTAGTGGTAGGACATGCCATATGTGCGCACTAGCTATCTGGGAATACCTGCGGCTTCCTGCGATATCCCGCCGAATCCGCTGGAAGGTGACCGGATCTGAACTAGGGGTACACTTTCCGTCGCTCAATAAATTCCGGGAAAAATGTTTTTAGGTCTATCACACATTACTTTATGCGCTAATTTTTGTCCGTTTAGCGTGTTGGTGAACGGTGCACCAGCGTGCCCGGTACGGCCATTCCGCATCTCCGGGGGGGGGGGGGGGGGTGGGGTGACCTGATGGCAAACTGGATGTCATATTTAGATTCCTCTAATTTTTAGGTTCAAAAGATGATATGGATGTTATATTTAGATTCCTCTCATTTTTATGATCGATTTAGACATATTATTTGTAGAATTTCGATTTTGCGATTTAAAGATATTAATTATTCCATATTAAATAGAAAAAATAACAAAAATAAAATCATTTATTGTTATTTGAATTTAATATTATTATTACTTATATATTCATTGTTTCTTACTTAAGTAATTGTTTGGAATTCAAAAATAAAGAAGTGTGACATCACTGTCCAAGGGTTAATGGAAGCTCATCCGAATGGAACCAAGAAGTTAAGCGCGCTAAGGCTAGCGTAGTGTGATGATGGGTGACCGACTGGAAAGTTTAACAATGATTTTAATTTGATCTAAGATTAAATATACTTAGAGTTAAAAGTGTCTTAGGTGAAAGATAAACAACTAAAAAAAAGAAAAACAAATGGTGTAAAAGAAATTAAAATTTAAAAAAACTTAAAACTATATGCCAAGGGTTTTGCCATGGGATAGCAAAAAAAGATTTTTTTCGATTTTTTTTGAAAAATAAAATTTGAATTTTTTAATTAGTATGCCGCGGTTTTGCCGTTGGCGTAGCATGCTACACCGAGGGCCGGGCTACGCCGACGGCAATAGTGGCTCCACCAAGGGAGGTTGTTGCCGAGGAGCTATGCGGAGGGCTGCCCTCAGCGTAGCCTACGCCGATGACCAAAACCGGCTACGCCGAGGATTCCTGGCCATCGGCATATCAGCCCATTCCTCTAGTGGTTCCTTCTCGTTCGCGTCGTGCGCGGATGAGCTTTTTCGATTTTGGTCATGTGGTTGTGGGTTGGTTGGGCGATGGGGCTCACGGCCAGTGGGGTACTGGTTAATATCGTACTATCTGATTCCTTCGACGGGAGCATGGATTCGAACGAGAGCGGAGGCGGTGTTACTATTGGAGTCGCCGGCCGGTTGTTTTGGCGCCGAGAGAACGTGAATTTTTCATTTCTATTTTTTTGGGTGTGTCCAGGTCTGTTTTTTCTTGTGCGAATAAAAGAGGCGAGATGAACAGCTCGAGTGGATGACGTCATAGACACACTGACGGCTTAACTCTATTATGGTTTAGTTTGATTTTGTGTATGTTCTTTCTTTCTGCGGTGAGGTTGGCGAGCCAAGACATGTCTCACTGTAGCATGTCTTGGCCGTTGTCACCAGCGCCCGCCGGGTTGGAATCCTGCTTGCCTCGGCACCACGGGAGGCGTGAACGTTATCGAACCTACATGTATGACAGGCATCGGCATAACACTCGCTCCCCCGCCAACTTTAGGCAGCTCACAAAAAGAACAACAGAGCACAATTTTCACAACCAGACATTTCTCAAATCGGTAAAGGTTCGAATACAGTGAGAAAATTATCAATAAGAACATAATCCAGCATTGAAAGCTATTTTTCCATTTGCTTTTCATCCTTTCCGTTAAGATATTACTACGTTATTGTTATCCTGAGCTCAACAACCATCCGACGGGACGGCAGTAACATAAATAAGTAACGAAGGGTAAAGCCTCCTTCCTTCCTCGCGAGACTATTATTCGTTCATTTTGTTGTTCTTCAGTTTATTTTTTCTTTCTTAGTTTATCTCAGTATTTCCATGTTATTCTTCATTCTTATGTTTCTTTTATTTCTCTATCCTTTATTTTTCAGTTTCCGGTCTTTCAGTTTGCAGTGTTATTCAGAGCTTCATTATTTTCATTTTGATGTTTTTTAGTTTCTCATTCCTTATACAGTTCAATTTTTCTATTTCCTTTCACAAATTTTAAATCATCATGATCTTTATTTAGTCCTCAGCTGTCAGTTTATTTCTTTTTTCAGTTCTCCATTAATTGTCTTCTGTTATCAATCTATCAAAACCAGATCTTATTCTCGAGTTTGTGTTGATCCCTTCTTTATTATATTTTAGGTAGTTTACTATTTCATTTTTAAATTTTGAATCATTGTTTTATTTTTTTAATTTCTTCATCTATGAATTTCTCGTTTCTTCAGTTTAGTCTTTAGTCTTTATTTTATTGGGATGGAAGTATCAGAAAAGGTTGATGGCCAAAAACTATTTGGCTTCAATGTACTTTGTGCATGCTCTTTTTCTTTTCTGGTGGTTTGGTTAGACCTCCCCATTGTGTAAATTTGATTGATCAATAGTATTGAAATTTCAAATATTCCTGATATAAACAACACGTATAAAATGGAAACTAGGAAATGCGATTGACATAAGTGATGTATTCTCTTATTCATGGTCCAAACTGTTATGTAGTACGGTTCTTACCAGAAAATTGTTTAACTTCACATGAATTTATGGCTCGTACTCCAGTATAATTTGTCAACAAATTGATTTTGTATTGAGTTTCTTCCGTAGTGCAGTTTGACCACGAATGTATTTTTCCTTATTGTTGATTATTGGTCTTTTTTTTAAAGCTGTAAATATATTGCTCAAACATTGTAGTGTCCATTACATACCCGCTGAATCAGGCTCACCATGCAAGGAGGCGCTGATCCAATCATTACACCACCATTACCATTAGGATGACAGAATCTAGCAAGATTGTGGGCAACAACATTCTTTGATCTATGATTTTGGTAGTCCTATAGTCAGGCAGGTTTTGCATCAGATTTCTTATGTCCCTAACAATCCCTGAGATAGCAGATTTGGTTTGAACCTGTCCGCTAAGCTCAGCTATTACAGAAGAGCAGTCGTTCTCTAAGTAAACCGGTCCTGCAATATAAGGAAGGCAAGTCCTTAGGCTGTGCAAACCTGTAATTGCCTCAGCCATTTCCGTCGAGGGACATTTATCAGTACTACCCCATGCCGTTAGAATGATACCAACTCTGTCATTTCTGAGAACAGCCCCCCATCCTCCTCTATTTTCCTCTTGCCAAAAACTAGCGTCCCAATTCAGCTTCACCCAGCCCACCTCCGGTTTAGACCAAGAAATAGGTGTCTGGTTAGTCCTCATGTCTATGCTGTCAAACTCATTTTCGCAGCCTAAGATCCTTTTTCCTTTCGGGTCAGAGAGCTTCTCAATGTCTGTTTTGTCACTGTCTGAAGCGAGAGTAGATTGCAGGAAGATAGACGACTGTTCGATTCTGCATTTACCATCATCGAAAATAATATTGTTTCGTAGATGCCAAGTTCTCCACCACATAAGAAGGAGTTTGCTTCTCATTTGGTAGTTCCCAGTCTTTTCTTAAGTATTGTTGATTATTGGTCTGAACATACTAATATACTAAAGCACTTCAAAATTTTTTCCAGTCTGGCCATTGCCTGGACAAGGCATTTGAGCCAAATTTTATGATGCCCCACTGAACTGAAGGGATGAGGTGGTGTTGGCAAATGGTCTTATTGGAAGTATGCTATCGTAAAATTTTGGGTATGCACTGAAAGAAGGCGCTACTGTTTTTTAATAGGGATTTCTATTTTCGTGCCCTCGGGTCCTTAGTTGTGCTCAGTTTTCCCCAGCTCCTTAGTTTTTCCTTTGTTTTCCCCAAACCCGTGTCTGAAACCATCACACGTGTTGTAACGGCCGGTTGCCCGACGGTTGACCGTTATGTTCTGACTAGTGGGGCCACGTAGAGCCCGCAAATACAAGTCAGACCATCCATCTTTGTTTGACCGTAAGCATCGCTGTATCCCTGACCAAAACGCGAACGAGTGGGGCTTCGTTATATTGAATGACAAGTGGGGCCATGACGCTGATACAAGGGGCAATACAGGGGTAAGATTAGATTTTTAAACGGAACTCTACTACGATGGCACGGAGGAGGTGGCATGCGGGGTGCCGAGATGAGATCGACGTCCACAAAGAACTGCATGAGGCGAGACCAGACGCAAAGAAGAGAAGAAATGGTCGAGGACATCGACGACTACCTCAAAACTTTGACTGACCGTGTCAGACACGAATGCGAGCAATATAGAGAAAACTAGTGTCTCTCCTTTCTGGCGTGTATAGATGGGTGCTAGGAGAGTGTGGTGGCGAAGGGAAAGACCCCGCGGTGGTCTGTGGCGTCCAGCATAGCGGGGCGGCGTGGTCGTGCCGACAACGGCGTGCATGCATGTTCGGGATTGGCATCAGCATGTACGTTCGGCATTGTCCTTGGCGGTATCTCTGGTGTATCAGTGATCGAATGAAGGGATGGGATTGAGGGTGCATCCCGACGATGACCTTGCAGTGGCGGCGAGCATAGCCGTCCTGACCATGCCGATATCGGCATCCGCATTATTTGGAGGCTGTGGTGCTCGAATCAAGGTGGGATTTGTTTCTTGTACGCCAACATGAATCTGAAACAAGTTTCATGTTGAAGGTTAGGTAACGAAAGTTTGTAACTAAAATTATACTAGCGCCATGGTGAGGTTCTTTTTGATAGAGTTATACGGTTCGGCAAACTTTTTTGACACTTTTTAGATATTCCTTGTTGTTACACGTATGGCATCATGTATGGAAAATTTGGGGTCATTTGGAGATGTTCGAAAAAATCACTTTGTTTAAGCACATGCCGTTTCGTCTCACTGAAACCAGCTTTTCTAACAAGGTGATTTTTTTCTACCTTCTCTAAATGACCTCAAATTTCATACAGATGATCTTCTATACATAGATAGATAGATTGTTTCGTTTTTACATTTTTCGAAGTTTTTATTTCCCTTTATAATACCCAATTGATTTTCAGGTCAAAACCTCGAAAAACAGCATCATGTATTGCATCATTTTCACCCTAAATTTTAAATTTTGTGAAACTTTCCCTTTTAGATATTTCTTGTTGTTATAGGTATGGCATCATGTATGCCAAACTTGGTTAGGTCTCACTGAAACCAGCTTTTGTAACAAGTTAGGTTTTTTTGACCTTCTCTAAAGGGATTTTTTCTACCTTCTCTAAATGACCTCAAAAATCATACAGTCGATCTTCTATACAAAGATAGGTAGATTGTTTCGTTTTTACATTTTTTGAACTTTTATTTCCCTTTATAATACCCATTTGATTTTCGGGTCAAAACCTCGAAAGTTAACATAAGTAGATGGTGAACCCTCCCAAACTTCAAATACAGAGATAGATAGATCGTTTCGTTTATCATTTTTAGCCTGAATATTAATGGCTACAAGAAATCGGTGATGGTTTATTATTTTTTGCGTGAAAAGTAATGGCTACAACAAATCGGTGACGGTTTATCATTTTTTGCGTGAAAATTAATGGCTACAACAAATCGGTGATGGTTTATCATTTTTTATGTGAAAAGTAATGGCTACAACAAATCGGTGATGGTTTATCAGTTTTTGCGTGAAAAGTAATGCATAAAAGAGTTTATAATTTTTACCGCGTGAAAAATAATACAGAAAACCGACCTTTAGCATACTTAGAGGGTGGAAGCTAACCGCCGACAGAGAGAGAGAGGGTGGTGGCCCCGATCAGAGAGAGAGGGGTTATCCTGCCCATTAAATCATACGATCAACGGTCGGCGGGTACGATCCGCGTGACATGGGCTAGACCAATCAGAGCAATGTTGAACGTCTGTGAGAATTTGTGAAGGGAGAGGGCAAATCTGAGTAGTATCAAGAAACCAAGGGCACCTGAGTAGTAAACAGACTAAGGGATTCAAATATGAGATTTAAAAAATGGAAAATGCGTGTTTTGTACAATGAAACCCAGCTTGGCCTACCTGAAACTATTTGCAATGCAAATATACATGAGTGTGAGAATTGTGGCCTCATTTAGACAAAGTATGTTTTAGGGAAAGCTGTTTTGGGAAGGGCTTATTGTGGAAAGCCATGCATCTTCATAGCTACTAGGTGATTTGAGAAGTTGCAATTTATGGTAAAACTTGATTTATCTATGATTGTTATGGTTCCCAACGTGGCAGGTCAAGAAGACTCCATGAGTAAGTACCACTCTTTTTTAGAATTTTTTGCACATTAAATGACTCATTTAACAAGTTAATCCCATTTGTTGACTCTCTGTTGACCAGCCACTTGAGGGTAAAACTGAGTATATTGCACTTGCCAGTATTAGCACTCAAGGGAAAAACTGAGCACACAAAAAATGTTAGTATAAGACCCGAAGGTATACCTGAGTATATCTAAATCTCCAGTGTTAGACTCGCGTACGCGTGTTGCGGTGCAGAAGTGGAAGGCGTGCAATTGTTGACGCGTAGACGCGGGTCACGGTACAGAAGTCGAAGACGTGCAATTGTGGACGCGTGTCGCGTTGCAGAAGTCCAAGACGTGCAGACGTGCTATGGTGGACGCGTAGGACGCGAGTCGCATTAACCACCCCTCGCCTTTATAGACGCCTCCTCGCACTATATCTGTCACTCTCACTCGCTCACGCAACGCCGCCTCTCACGTCCCATCATCTTCTCCAAAGCAAAAACCCTCTCCCTCTCCTCTACCAGCGAGATGGACAAGGAGAATGCGAATCCCATCGTCCACGACGTCATCGGCTCCAAGCGTGACACCTCCCTCTTCGACGCCATCCCCTCAATGGTCATCGCCGCCGCTGGTGCATCGGAGGCTGCCGCAGGTGGCGGTCAGATCCCGCCGAGATGGGACCCCTATGAGGAGGTGCCGTACATCTCGCCCCCGAACCCCTACGACACCTGCATGGACGACCCATGGAACGAGGTAACTACGGTTTGCTCCCTTTTTTGTTTCCCATTCCTTTTTGAACCCTATTTTTGCTGGTTACCTAGTACTATTAGTGTCGATCTATAGATGGATGAGTATTGGGTTAATATTTGCGCCGATTTTATTCCATTTTGTTTTGATCCCTTCTTGATTTCGTTTAAGATTTGGGGTTCGTCCGTTCGGTTAATTTATGTAAGTAATAATGTGATCTTAATCAGTTAATTTATGCAAGTAATCATGGGATCTCAATCAGTTATTTTATGCACGAATCAAAAGATATCAACCGTTTAATTTTGGAAATAATCTGGAATGTGTTCAAATTTAGATCTGGAATACGTTTCTTTGCCTATGATGATTCGTTGGGCACAAATTTTTACAGGGAGGGTTCAACGAACCATTGCTATGTACAAATCTGGTGTGCATGAGCTTTGGTTCGCTAACACTGTCCCTGTAGATATATAATCGTGTCCACTCTAACTAAGGCTGGCTCTGTTTTTTGTAACTTTGTTATCATGCACGTTAGTCATCGTTGCAACTCATTCAGTCATAGTTTCCGTTTGATATGGATCAGGTGTATGACATCGACGTCGGCAGCGACGACGAGGACCAGCACACCAAAACTCGGCAGGTGCTGCGGAGGCTGCAGGTCGGCCAGTACATCTCCTACTTCGCCAAAGATGTCTACAGGTGCCCTTTCTACACTGGGAGACTCGGCGGCACCGAATTCAACTGCCTCCTCACACATGTCGAGTACATCGGAAAGACCTTCCCCAAGGTCGGCGTGACAGTGAACGTCTACTCCTTCCACGCCAAGCACAAGGCACTCGGCATTCACCTCCGCAACTTACAACGGGTGGAGATCTCCGTCGGACGCATGCCTCCACTCAAGCCCAAGGTGCCCAAAGGGAGCAACAAGTGGAGGCAGAGCCAGATGGGGTAGGCGGAGTCCTGGACGTGTGCTACTGCTGCCTCCTCTATTTTGTTGTTAGCTAGGGATCACTTGTTGTTATGTTGTTAGTATGATGGTGTTGTGAAGAACCTCGAACCTGTTACAATGTTGGTTGCTGTATGCAACTTATTATCTAGGGAGGGATACCCTATTCTACTATATTTTGTTGGCCCTACTTTGTTTTCTCGATTTACTATGACTGTGTGAATTTATCGTACATTACCCTGGAGATTTTCTTCTAGATTTAACTACATACATATGGACCAGAGGAAGTACTATATTTGCTGCCATATTGGGCAAACAACGAGGGCCAAAAGGCACAAATAATTGAAGAAAGATAGAAATACAAGCTTCTCTAGATTTGATACTAATTTGGTGAAATAAAGGAAAAAAAGAGGGGGAAAAGGTGCTCTTAAAATGTCAATTTTGGCCGAGAGAGACAGAACCCAGCTCCTGCTCATGTACAACCAAACGCGGTATCGTCCTGTCTCACGCGGTCTCTTTCTACCAGCCTCACGCGATATGTTCCCACACGACGCGGCCCCACACGTCAGCATGGAACGGTCAACTAAACGGGAATCCTCCCATCGGAGCTCCTTCTGCGGGTTTCAAACAAGGGCCTGGGGAAAACTGAGAAAAAACTAAGGAGCTGGAGAAAATTGAGTACAACTAATGACCAGAGGGCATGAAATAGAAAGCCCTTTTTAATACTCCTATTATCTAACTGCGGTGCTTTGAGAAGGGAACTTACATGCGGGGCTCTTTCTGTTGTTTGGACCAATTCCTTGGTCGCCACCTTGGGCATGTCGCTCACAAATCCACCGAAATGGTTACTAACATTACTTCAAAAAAATGGTTACTGACATGGTCATTTACGGTCGACATTGGTTTTCTCCAAGTATCTATTTCCTCACATGTCATATTAGCTTATTGCAGGATTGTGGAAATATATTTTTCTGCCCACTCTTGATGCATTAATTTCACAGCTTTGTCTTCCTTGCTGTGTTCAATGAAGTGAATGTCTTGTTGAGACATCAATCCGAGTTCATCTTTCTTGCTATGTTCAGCGAGGTCCGTGCCATGTTCCCATCATTTTCTTCGGTCTTCTCTTTATCATAGCTCATTTTTTCTCTCTTTTCTTCTCTTCCATTAATCTCAGAATATGTCATGTCTACGATTAAGATCTTTCTTTGGTCCTTATCAGCTCAGCCCCTCTTTTTCGGTAATTGGTACACCAGATTTGCATTCTCTCTCTCTCTCTCTCTCTCTCTCTCATTTTTAGTCAACCGGTTTCTTATTTTATTTCCGATTATTTTCCCATACTTTATCTTCAGCCAATGTTTTTTTAGTCATTCTTCAATTCATTTCTTTTCCCGATTCTTCATTCTTATTCTCATGTACCACAATAGAGAATGTTTACAAACAACCATGGTATTTGATTTTGTCCCAGTGAGATGTGCCACATGCCCTAGGAAGTCTAATACATTCCTTAATTATTAGCTTATGTATTGTTAAAAGCCAAATACTTTAGCTCAAGTCCGAGTTTACTAAGGCATGTTTCATTATCTCTGAATTTCTATTATCTCATTTCATAGTTGTGAAGTGTGCTAATTTGGTGCAGAAGATGAGTTGGTGTGGGAGCCTTTTTCCGCAACAACCTGTTGTGACTCAAGCTTGGACGCAAAACTAAGCAGTTGGAACTTTTTTTTTGCGAATAGGACACTAGCATTAAAAGAAACAGCGAACAATACAAAACACGTCAAGAAAAATTTACAACGAGATCCTTAAGAAGCCCTTCAACTTCAGCCTCCAAACCGTGTCGACGGTGCGCCGCCGCTGCCGCTCCTCGCTGAGTCAGCTTGATGTTGTTGGTTGTGGACGGGAAGTCACCGAACGAGTCAAGAACACCACATCCATTCCGAACACGAAGAAGAAGGATGAACTGCCACTGAAGCTCCTTGACGATCCGAAGATCCCCACAGCCAGACGAAAACCTCGAAGACGACACCACTCCCACAAGCCTCTCGATGTTGCCACCGAGATGGGGTTGAAGCCGGGGAGACCTTATTGCACGAGGCGGCGCCACCACCACCTGAGCACCGCCCCTACAAACTTTGACCCTACAAACGGAGAATGGAACCCACAAAACGGGGGGTGGAGCCCTCCCGCCGACGACGGCCGCAATCCACCGTACCCCCATGGCCCGAAGGCCACAGAGGTGGGGCAGATCGGTAGCGGCGCCGGCAGGAGGCGAGGAAGACCTAGATCGCGAGAGCCTCACGTACCGGTTCGTCTTTTCAAGTTAACCTTCATTTAAGAAGTTGAAACTTAACGTTGGGATGAGAGTAAGTAGGGTTTTTGTCCGATGTAAATGAAAACACACCATTTTTTCTCATTTCTATTGATTTTTTAAGTTATACAACTGTTAAGTCCTTATTATTTTGATCATGTGTCTGAATAGCGAAACAATTGGCTGTTCAACAGTCAATATTCTTTTACTTAGAAGTTCATTTTGCAAAACATAGTAGAGACACAGGCTACAAATATGTGCATACACTCAACTCTATAAACACACGAATACTCTATCCGTTCGAGCACCTCTGAGGATTGAGTACAGGAAACTGATCCGATGGATCTTGAGACTAACAAACTCAACACAGGCGTCTCGCTATCGACGTTAACTTCGCCTTCAACTGAAGAATATTCCACGATTCTTAGATCAAGCTTGACATCAAGCAAGCCTATGAAACGGTCGGTGAAGGGATTTGGTGCCCAAGAGGCAATAATAATAAATGAATATTTATTATCACCAATCCATGCTCATGATAATTTTTATATACCATGCTCATTGCATTATCGGGAAACATAATACATGTGTGTGGAATATGAACACAATGTGTCTCTAGTATGCCTCCATACTTGCTCGTGAAATAAGTATTGGTTATTGGTTTCCATAGCCTTGGACATAGTGTCACTTGTTAGCGAGGTCCTATTATTAAGGAGAAAAATATGATGGAGTAGTTGACCTAATCAATGTGTAGCGATTGATCGCTTTACATAGTTCTAATTGGGAAGCTTTCCCATTGTGATATATACTATTCCTTTTACTATGAGATTATACAACTCTCAGGTATTGGAAGAATTCATATCTTGTTGCAAGCATCACTTTGTAATGGGTGATAATATAAACCTATCTCGCATGTATTCTATAAGATACTTATTGGATATATGTTATCAAGAGTCAGATTTATCCATCCAAGTAACTAAAATATATTCTCTGGGCCTCTCGGTAATACGCACTCAATCGCTTGCAAGCCCGTGACTAGGTCACATGAGGGTGCGCTATTACGATGAGAAAATTAAGAGTACTTACCAGTAACGAGATAAGAACAATGTATGAAGGTATCAGCGATCAAACCTCGGGTAACTAAGATATCGCAGGACATGGGAATTATATACGAATGACATAAGTGGTTCACTCGATAAGATCATAATTTGTGAGGTTAATATGGATCTCCAGATCCCTCTGTTGAAGATATGCCCAAGGGGCAATAATAAAATGGTTATTATAATATATCTTTGTGATTATGATAAATGTTTGCATACAATGCTATAATCGTATTAACCAAAACATTGATACATGTGTGTTGTGTAAACAACCAGAGTCCCTAGTAAGCCTCTTGAATAACTAGCTTGTTGATTAATAGATGATCATGGTTTCGTGATCATGAACATTGGATGTTATTAATAACAAGGTTATGTCATTAGATGAATGATATAATGGACACACCCAAATAAGCGTAGCATAAGATCACGTCATTAAGTTCACTTTGCTATAAGCTTTCGAATACATAGTTACCTAGTACTTCGACCATGAGATCATGTAAATCACTTATACCGGAAGGGTACTTTGATTACATCAAACGCCACTGCGTAAATGGGTGGTTATAAAGGTGGGATTAAGTATTCGAAAAGTGTGAGTTGAGGCATATGGATCAAGAGTGGGATTTGTCCATCCCGATGACGGATAGATATACTCTGGGCCCTCTCGGTGGAATATTGTCTGATTAGCTTGCAAGCATGTGAATAGTTCACAAGAGATGATATATCACGGTACGAGTAAAGAGTACTTGTCGGAGATGAGGTTGAACGAGGTATGGAGATACCGATGATCAAACCTCGGACAAGTAAAATATCGCGTGACAAAATGAATCAGTATGGTATGTAAATGGTTCAATTGATCACTAAGTTATCGCTGAATGTGTGGGAGCCAATATGGATCTCCCATGTCGATCACTTTGTTATTGGTCGGAGAGGAGTCTCAACCATGTCTGCATAGTTCACGAACCGTA
Source organism: Lolium perenne (assembly GCF_019359855.2). Classification (NCBI taxonomy): domain Eukaryota; kingdom Viridiplantae; phylum Streptophyta; class Magnoliopsida; order Poales; family Poaceae; genus Lolium; species Lolium perenne. The sequence continues at coordinate 302,294,836 of NC_067250.2, read as the reverse complement.
GGGTGACACTCTTAAGGTTTGATGTCGTTTTAAGTAGATATGGAATATGGAATGGAGTTCGAATGTTTGTTCGGAGTCTCGGATGAGATCCAGGACATAACGAGGAGGTCCAGAATGGTCCGGAGAATAAGATTCATATATAGGAATTCACTTTCCAATTTTGGAAATGATTCGGTGCATTTATGGAAGGTGCTAGAATGTTCTAGAACCTTCCGAAAGAAATCACCATGGAAGGTGGAGTCCCAGTTGGACTCCACCAAACCCAACCAACCAACCGAGTGGGAGCGTGGAGTCCATGGAGGACTCCACACCTCCTTGGCCGGCCAAAGAAAAGGGGGAAGGGGAGAGTCCATGTCCATCTAGGTTTCGTCCATAAGGCAGTTTTTGAATTGGGGTCTTATTCGAAGACTTTGGGCAAACCCTTGGGGTTCCACCTATATAACGAGGAGGAGAGGGAGGGGCTGCCTAAGCCTTGGCCGCACCACCTAGGGCACCCCTGGCCGGCGCCCTAGCCACCCCCTCTACCCAAACCCTAGCACACCTCCCTCCTCCACCTCTCTTCCGTAGTGCTTACGGCGAAGCCCTGCCGGAGATCTCCACCACCACCGACACCACGCCGTCGTGCTGTCGGGATTCCGAAGAGGATATACTACTTCCGCTGCCCGCTGGAACGGGGAGAAGTACGTCGTCATCAACACCGTACGTGTGACCGAGTACGGAGGTGCTGCCCGACTGTGGCACCGTCAAGATCTTCTACGCGCTTTCGAAAGCGGCAAGTGATCATCTTCTGCAACAACGAGATCTAATCTCATAGGATTTGGAAATCTTCGAGGGTTAGTCTCATGATCTTCTCGTTGCTCCCATCTTCTAGATTGCATCTTGGCTTGTTATTCGTTCTTGTGGTAGGAAACTTTTTGTTTTCTATGCTACGAATTCCATCACCCTCTATTAACCATGGCTATGTACATAGTCATGTCCACATAATAACGAACCCGTAGGGTCACACACTTAAGGTTTGATGTCGTTAGGGATAGAGATATATCAAGTGCAATGTTTTTGGTGTCCCGAATGGATTCGGTGATATCACAAATGGATTCAGAAGGGCCCACATAGGATTCAAATATCCTACGGCCTCTTGGGTCCGAGCCTTTACATATGGGAGCCCAAGGGCTGGCCACACCATCACAAGTCCACAAGAGCCACGTAGCCCCGAGCTCCCCACGCCTAGTGCCGCCGCGAAGCCGCCTCCGGCCACCCGCTGCCGCCCTCCGTCGTCGGCCTCCTAGCCGTTGTAGGCCGTCGCCCATCCTCATTGGGTCCTCCTCGGTCCTCCTCCGTTTACCTCCTTTGGTCTACTTCTGCTGGTGATTGCCGGAATCTCACCGGAACCATAATTTCAACAAACTCCGAAAAGATAGTCTGGGCGAACCCTGTCAGATTTGCACCAAGTTCACCGTCACGCCGTCATGACGCTGGAGCGATCTCTCTACCTCGAGTCTAACTTGCTGGATCAAGAAGGAGCCGATATCGTCAATCCATACGTGTGCATCACCTCGGAGCTGCCGCACAAGCAATAGAGTTGATCGAGTTGGATCGCCAAGATTGAACGGATCCTGATCGTCTACATCGACACCAACCGTTAAGTTTCTGCACCTGATATGCGACGGTACGCAAATCAAGTTTTCGCATTGTTACATGCTATCACATCGTTACATGCATCTCCTAGATTAGATCCATGTGGTTTATTCGCTGTTGCGTTGGATTTTTTGTTTTCTATGCTACGAATCCATACAGTCGGATGTTACTATTTGATGGATCTTTTGCGGCACCTTGGCTTCTCCAACATATTTTGTGGCAGCCCTTCTCACGTCATCGACCTCTAGGGTTCTTATTAATGGTGTGGCTGGAAACCCCATTGCGCATGGAAGGGGGCTAAAACAAGGGGACCCTTTATCGCCGTTCTCTTTGATATTGCAATTGATCCGCTCCATCACATTCTTTGCAAAGCCACCAACAAAGGGCATCTCCACAAGCCAGGGCCAAAATTCCAACTCTTCGAACTTCACTTTATGTGGATGATGCGGCCATATTTGTGGTCCTATCAAAAAGATGTCGACTTTCTTGTCTCGATGCTTGAGCGGTTTGGAGACATCATGGGTCACTAATTTCTCCAAGAGCCAAGTTGCCCCCATTAGATGTGACAGTGTGGATCTCGGCAACATCCTCGAATCCTTCCCGAATCCTTGTGCCTCCTTCTCGATGTGGTACCTTGGGCCGCGTTTGTCGGTCACTAGACTAGAAAAGTGTTCACTTCCAATACTTGATTGATGAAGTGGCAAATAAGCTCATTCCTTGGATTGGAAAGGACGCTATTATGGCTGGCCGGTCGGTTCTTGTCAAAGCGGTGCTCACTAGTGTGGTCATTTACTTCATCACCGTCCTCAAAGTTCCGATTGAAGTGCTCAAGAAGATTGATGGGTTAGGGAGAGCTTTTTTCTTTTTCGCAAAAACATGAGAGCTTTTCTTTGGGCTGGTTGTCATAAAGTGACGGGAAAATGTAAAGTTAAGTGAGACTTTGTGTGCAAGCCTAAAGATAGAGGAGGGCTTGGAATCCTAAACCTCAAAAAGTTTGGAATGGCTCTCCGTCTTCAAAGGCTTTGGAGTTAGTGTAAGGACGAATGAAAACCATGGATTGGACTTGGGAACCCTTGTAGTGAAAATTATCAAGACCTCTTTGCGGCGACGATGAAGGTTACTATTGGAGATGGCAAAAATACCATGTTTTGGGACTCTCCTTGGCTTGATGGTTTGAGACCAAAAGATATTGCTCCTCTTATTCATGCCTTTTCGGTTGTCAAGAGAGCTACCGTCTACAAGACCCTTTCAAATAATTCTTGGGTCACCAAAATTAATTGCAACACGAGTTATCTACCGAGAACATTTCACAATTTGTTGCTCTTTTGGGAAGATTGACCATGTTCAACTCAACCATGATTACACGGACACTATTGAGTCGAAGTTTACGGGTGATGGTTCCTACTCTTCCAAGACGGCGTATGCGGCGCAATGTATGGCCCTCACCACCTCGGCCATTTCAAGGTAGGTTTGGAAGCAATGGGCGCCTCGCAAATGCAAATTGTTCACTTGGTTAATCATTCAATATAGGGTGTGGACGGCGGATAGGCTCGAGAAAACAGGGTGGGGCAATTGCGGGCGGTGCATGCTTTGCAATCAAGTTGATAACCCACGACGCATCTCCTCTTCAAATGTAGGTTAACTCTAAGAGTGTGGTTAAAGATCAAGGAGTGGCTTGGCATTCATGATATTAACCCTTCGAATTGGCAATACCGCCCCTTCGGTGAGAGCTTGGTGAGCGGGTTTCATTCATAGAAGAAGCCCTACGAGGAAAGCGATTGCCTCTTTGGCAATGTTAATCTCTTGGGAGATTTGGAAGGAGAGAAATGCGAGAGTGTTTCGTAACACCTTCTTTGCTTCAACGGTTGTGTTAGAAAAGATAAAGAGCAAGGAAAGTTTATGGTCTTTAGCCAGGGCTAAGGCTTTGAGTATTGTTATGCCGCGAGAGTAGACTTGGTCTTGGCCTTAGGCTTTTTGCCAAGCTCTTTGGTTTGTAATTTTTCTAATACCCTCTTCTTTGCCAATGAAAATGGCAAATCTTTTGCCTTATTTAAAAAAACTATTCGTAGCTATTGACAAGTATCATAAGAAATGTTTAAGGCAGTTAAAAAAAATGTTTAAGGAGATAACGGCACTGCCACGATGTGGATAGACCAAGAGCGAACCGGCCGCTATTTCAGAAACTCAACAGCAAGAAATAACAGGCAGCAATGGTAATATTTAGTGGAGGAAAACCAATCAATCTCTCTCGTGCAGTCGTGCGTCGTCACTTTAGAACTCTTAGTTCGTACACATGCCGTTGCACGTTCCATCTCGCAACACCAAAAATCTCAGAGACGCACGTAAGCAGAAGTTGTGATGCGCGCCGGCCGAGCCAGGCCTGTAAATTGAACTTGCAGAGTCCATATCCATGTCCTAGTACATGGCGCGTACGCGGTTGGGTACAAGGACTGTGTGAAGGCGGTTAACTTTCTTCTATAAATACATCCCACACGTACGGCCATACCATATCGATCCATCTACTTCCTCGCCGGTCGCCGGCAGCTAGAAACCATGAAGCTTCATCCGGCCACCGCTGTCTGCTGCCTTGTCCTCGTCTTCCTTTTCGATGGTCTGCAGCTATGCATAATGCATTACGTAGTACTACCTCGTGCTCTTCTCTTTAGATCGATACTTGATATTGCCCTGCTTGCTGCAGTACTATTACCGCCCGCCTAGCTTTTCTTTTAGATCGACATAATTTCTGCTGCATCGCTAGTTTGCTACTACTAGTAGTATATATAGGACTTCTTCAATTCGGTTGCTGACATCATCGTATTCACATGTGTACATGTAATGTAATAACAGCTGCTCTGGTGGAGGCCCGAAGCACACCTTCGGCTCAGGGACAGTGGTCCAGCATGTTCGTCTTCGGCGACGACTTCGCCGACAACGGCAACCTCCCCAAGCTGAAGCGCGGCCAGACTCCGTCTGAATCTATCGGGGAGGACACCACCCGCCAGTGGAGCTATCCCTACGGGTCATATCTCAGCTCTCGGGGACCAACCCCTATTCCAAGCGGACGTTTCTCCAACTACCACATTCAGTCAGATTTCATCGGTACACTATAATCAAATTCCCTAGCTAGCAGATTTGATTTTTAGATTTCGGATAGCTAATGTTTACTCCTAAATCCTACTGATACATATCGCTTTGTCCTTGCAGCGAGGATATTGGGTCTCACTGAAGCCCCTCCGGCATACGTGCTCACCCCAGATCAATCTTGCGATCCATCGGGCATGACACTTGCCTTTGGCGGCGCCGGCGTGCACACGGTGTCCAAGAGTGCGCCAACCCTCACCGCGCAGGTCAACATGTTCGCCAGCCTAGTCAATGACGGGGTCATCTCAAAGGACCAGCTCCGCCGCTCCATAGCTCTCGTCGCCATCTCCGGCAATGACTACCTCAGCGGCGCCGACATTGAGGAAGCCCACTTGAGCAGCTTCAGTGACGTGAGATATCGCCGACTAGCTCACTTATTAACCAGCCATCAATGTATATCCACCTTGCTAATGAACTTGTCCTGCAGATGAATACCTACATTGGGGGTGTGACCTCTGAGATCGTGAAGAACGTGGAGCGGCTGCAGAAGCTCGGCCTGAGGAAGGTGATCGTGAACAACCTGCACCCCATCGGCTGCACGCCTCTGAAATCCAGCTCGAGCAACTACACCACGTGCGACCTTCTCGGCAACTACGGAGCTGCTCTGCATAACAACAACCTGGAAAGGTTGATGGGCGGGAAGAACAATGCCCACATACTGGACCTCTACACCGCCTTCACCGACATTGTCAACCACGCCTCCCGTAAGTACATGATCACATAGCTAATTTTATATGAACGTAATTCGACATGTAGAACTGTATCTCTGACGTAACATACAAATTCCTTGCGCATGCAGGTGGACTGTCGGATGATGCCAAAAGGTTCAACCGCAATTTAGCCCCGTGCTGCGTGAGCGCTTATGATAATGGGTACTGTGGGCAGCGCAGCCCTTCAGGAGAGCGCCTCTACGAGCTGTGCGAGAATCCCGACAAGTACTTCTACTGGGACGAGATGCACCCCACCAATGCTGGGTGGAAGGCCGTGATGAAGGCGCTAGAATAGCCTTTGAAGGAGTTCCTTGATCGGGACTATGTTCCTTGATCTTGAACAGACACACAATGGATGATGCCTATCTTCTAAGTTTTTTTTCGAGCAAATTAGTTGCTAAGTTGGTGCATTCTCTTTTTAGGTTATACTAATAGCAATTTTATAGCGTTCTAGTATGCTTATTTTCGAAGAAGCTTGTGAGTTTTGAACTTTTCTTTGATCCGTAGTGCTCTTTATATATGAAAGAAACATGCATTTATTTTTCTTATTGCCGTATCCTTCTCTTTGTGAGATTTGAGTTGGCTAAAAACCCAATGTTGAGCCCGAAATAATTACCACCATGCAAACCAATGCTATCAAATCATGCAATTGGCATATGGTTACCGAGATGTACTGATTGTAGTCTTTTCTTGAGGACGGGGTCAACTCTCAGTATTCACCCTCTCACCGTCTCACCAACAACCCTATAGTGTTTTGTGTTTCCTTTCAAACCAGAGATTGCGGTGGTTTGTCATAGATGTACTCCCTATGTCTCAAAAAATATACAAGGGGCACTTGATTTTGCACAATTTGCAATGCATAATTTTATCCACTAATATGTACCAAAAATATATGAATTGGGGAACATAAATGGTTTTGTTAAGTTCGTATTGTGAAGTACTCCTATTATAATTCCACATGTATTTATACTAACTAGGACATTTTCACGTGTGAGAAAGGCAATGATCATGTTGATTTTCCGCACCGCGAGTGCGAGGCCACTAAGTTTTTAACATTTATCTCGCTGCAGTTGAATATTTTGTAGGTCATGAAAAAAGATTCATGTGGCAAAGTCAACGGCACCATTGATTTTCCGCACCGCGAGTGCGGGCTACCGAGTATTAACATTTGTCTCGCTCCGGGTGAATATTTTGTAGGTCATGACAAAAATTCATGTGCCAAAGTCAACAACATCGTTGATTTGCCGCACCACGAGCGCGGGCCGCGGAGTTTTTAAGATTTCTAAATTGTTTAACATGCTTCAGATTATAGTCATCTATCATTGTTTCGCACTTTCTATTTTCCAAGATAAACATTATATGTTATCACTGCATTTTTTTTCTTTTGGATGAAAATTATCAATAACACATCAAGCGAAGAATCGTTCAGCCTTATTCTTGGAAGGTGCTTGTGAAGCATTAGTCCCTGATGGCGTCATCGCACCGTAGGCTGAATCGAGACTATAGGTGATATTTGGATGAAACCAATTCATTATTGTATTCCACAAAAGTAAAGAACTAGATCGAAAGTAACAAAGTACAGCTTAAGTTGTCAGAATCATAATTCTGTATCGGATCGAAACCTCTATGTTAGAATTATAAATCGTAGAATTTACAATCGTTTCACTTAACTAGCATGATGGCCCTCACAAATGCGAGGGCAACATCTGAGTATGTCTAGAAATATTTATATAGATTTAAAAACTTGTATTATAAGATCAGAAATAGTATGGTTATATAATCAACATTAATGTTATGCTAAATAAAAATTTCAATTTCATGGGAGATATGTTTAATCATCTGAAACTCGTGGGAAAATATTTGACATGTGCATTTTTATGTGGTGATCCATGCAAAATATTTAAATTTATATTGCGACTTATAATTTAGTTTTTAGTATTATACTACTTCAGTGCGAGGTTAAATTTTTTGGTCGCCAATTTTTTATGGGTTTAGAGCTAACAAAACTTATATTTTGAAGTGTAAACAATAATTTGTCATGCCATGACGTTTACACATAGTTTGTATATATTTAGCAAGATATATCGATTTACCGTCTCTTGATAGTAAGTTTCAAGAGATCGATACATTATATAAAAAACTATCATTATTTATCAAGTTGCCAAATATTTTTCTACCTTGAGATTTTTTAGAACAATTATCTATTTTTCTGGTTCGTCAAATGTGGTGTTTAATAGATATGACAATTATGTTTTTTCCTGGACTCATGTAATGATGAAATTTTAATGGAGATACAACATATTAACAAACAACACTATGAATCTTGTTGGCAGCTAGGGAAAATATATACTGAGAATTCCGATTTCATCATCCCAGAATCATTTTCATTTTCATTACTCCCTATGATGAAATAATAGCATTCACCTTTATTCTACAACATGTCATTTATTAGACAGGGTCACCATATCCAAATTTTAACTTTGATTTTCTTATAAACATATTCAAATAATGAATATGTAATCTAACTTTGTTTTTTAATATATTTTGTGGTCAAATTGAATGATACTATTTTGCTTACTCTCTACAATGCATTACAATATGATATGTGTTAAACGAAAGTTATCCTTGTTCCGCGATACTCGGTTTTATTGTGTCGGTTTCCTACTGGACCTTTTTCAATCGCAAAATATCATTACCGAATTTTAATCTAGTTTCACATACTCATATAGCTCAACATGTCTTCTCGTGCGATTGAAAACAAATATTGATGGTTTAAATATTAGTAGTATATTAGTTCTATAGCTCAACATGTTTTTTTGTGCGGACAAAAAGTTTGTCAAGAAATGTTGGAATATAATCAAGGATGACTTCATTAATCTGTGTAGGGATTTTCACAAAGGACAAGCCCCCCTGGAAAGTATTAATAGTTCATACATAACCTTGATTCCTAAGAATTTGTCCCCAGAGACAGTGAATGATTTTAGGCCAATTTCTTTAACAAATACATGTCTAAAATTTTTGACAAAGCTGGCTGCCAACAGGTTACAGTTACAAATCAAAAGTTGCATTCATGAAAATCAATATGGATTTATAAGAGGGAGAACAATTCAAGACTGTCTGGCTTGGACTTTTGAATATTTGCATCAATGCCATAAATCCAAGAGAAAAGTGATTCTACTTAAATTAGACTTTGAAAAGGCTTTTGATACAATTGAGCATAAGGCTATCATCAAGATAATGGAAATTAATGGTTTTGATTCAACTTTCATTCAGTGGGTTAAAGAAATTCTGACTTCTGGTTCTTCTGCTATCCTGTTAAATGGTGTTCCTGGGAAACCTTTCTTGTGCAGAAGAGGGGTCAGGCAGGGTGATCCTCTCTCTCCTTTGTTGTATGTTCTTGGTGGTGACCTGTTGCAAAGTTATGTGAATCATGCTTTCAGAGAAGGAAGATTAAAGGCTCCAATTCCCAATAGAGGCAGTAATGATTACCCCATTGTACAATATGCAGATGATACTATTATCATGTTGCCAGCTGAGGCAGATCAGTTACAAGTATTGAAAGAACTACTGGAGGAATATTCTGCTTTTACTGGGCTCAAAGTCAATTACCATAAATCATCACTTATTCCTATCAACATATCTCAAGCTGAAGCTGAGGCTTTGTCAACACAAATACAATGTTCTATTGCATCAATGCCCTTCCCATATCTTGGCATTCCTATGGGCACTACTAAGCCAACAATAAGAGATTTATCTCCCCTAACTGATAGAATTGAAAGAAGGCTCACTGCTTCAGCCTCTTTCTTATCATATGGTGACAGGTTAATTCTGGTCAATTCTGTATTGTCATCAATGCCCATTCATTTTCTTAGTACACTACATATACCAGATGGAGCAATTGAGGTAATTGATAGAGCTAGAAGGAATTGTTTGTGGAGAAAGAAAAAAGATGATGAGAAAGCACACTCCCTGGCCTCTTGGGAGATGATTTGTAAACCAAAAAACAAGGGTGGCTTGGGTATCATTAATCTGAAAATTCAGAATAAATGTCCTATGTTGAAGCAATTGCATAAATTCTACAACAATGTGGATCTTCCCTGGGTCAAGTTAATTCGAAACTCATATTATTATAAGGAAGTTCCACATGCAGTTACTATCTGTGGTTCCTTTTGGTGGAGGAATATTATGAAGCTATTTGATACTTATAGGAAAATGACACATTGCAATTTGGGGAATGGAGAGACAATCCTATTTTGGACGGATAATTGGAAAAATATGTTCTTTGATGAAAGGTTTCCAAGACTGTTTTCATTTGTCAAGGATAAACTTATCTCAGTAAATGAGGCATTATAGATTTCTGATCCTGCACAAGCTTTTCATCTCCCTCTATCAAATGAAGCTTCAGATGAGTTCAGAACGTCACAGAGCATTTTGAGAGGTGTGGTCACATCGGAGAATCAAGATCAATGGCTTATTTCATGTAACAAAAATGGAGATTTTGTCCCAAGTCAAGTATACAGATTAACCTACCAACATATTCCCTCTCATTTTCCATCTCAATGGATCTGGAAGAGTAAGTGTACATCAAAGCATAAATTTTTTGCTTGGCTCATTGTGCATGATCGTATCAATACAAAGGATATGCTTAGAAGAAGACATTGGAATGTCACATCAGACCACAGTTGTGTGTTATGCAGTACCCACGCATTGGAGGATTGGTCACACTTATTTTTTGAGTGTATGTTCAGTGTGAGAATTTGGATATATCTACAAGTTAATTGGGTACATGGTTCTGGGCCAGAGATGTTAAAAGAGACTAAGAGAAGATTCAAAGGCCCCTGTTTTACAGAAGTGATAATTCTTGAATGCTGGAATATTTGGAAACAAAGAAATAATAAGATCTTTAAAGGCATGCAGCCAACTTTCAGGAATTGGAAAACTGGCTTCATTACAGATGTTACCCTTCTTAAACATAGGGTAAAGGAGAGCTCTATAGGTCTTTTGTCATCATGGATTGACAACTTGTTGTAATCAGTAGGTAGGTAGTTGTTGTACATATTTTCTTAGTCTTTTGTACATACTTTCTTTGATATTGAGCAATAAAAGGCTGTGGGGGGCTCCCCTACAGTAGTTAAGTTCAAAAAAAAAAAAGTTTGCACGTGAACTGAAGACAAATATTATTGAAGCGGTAGCTGGCTGGATGGAAAAAAGAAATTAGTCTAAGCAAAATACAAATATTTATGGATCATATATATCATTTATGTATAGAATAAATTTAAGCACATATCTTTGCAAGTAAAGAACCGAATGTAGTTTTTTTCTCTATACTTAAAAACCTTTATGCTCACGTCGACTCTCTATCTATCCATATAGATTTCAAATTTAAGTCTGGTCATTTTCTTAAGGGAAGAAAATTTTCTGGGCCGATTTTTACGGAGCCAACAATTAGAGTCTTATTGTTACATGATGGGAAGCTACAAATTTTTCTTTTCACGGAAGCACTACGTATTTCATGGTGAGATCTAGTAACATAGTCCCCTTTGATATTTAGTGTCAAAAAAAAATAGTCCCCTTTTGTAATGTCCCAGGTTTAGAGACGATCGAGGGGTAGATTTTAGAAAGGGATGTGCATTGCATTGTAATTTACGGGAAAATTTCGCGCTTTTAAAACAAAACTGCATCGAAGGGGGACAGGTTTCTCTCTCGACACCTTACAGGGTTCGGGTTTCGAGAGTGCGATGAACTTGTTCCTACTTATCTAAATTAGGGTTTTGAGAAGAGAGAAGTGATATTGCATTGAAATCTTAAGTTGCATGATTGAATTACAAGTTAAGTTGTATGATTGAATTCAAACCAAATTTGAATTAAAATTTCAAATTCAAACATCAAATGATCATCACATAATTCAAATTTGAGATAATTTCACAAACAATCATCATTAAGCAAGAATATAAGTAAGACAACAATTATATTAAGCTCAATAAGGAAAACTTGAGCTTTATTGATCATCACACACATAATACATTGTCTTTACAATATTCAGATTTGAATTATGGAATTTACAACACATTACAAGAATTGAATAAATAGAAACAGAAAAAGGAAAATTACAAGTATTTAAATGTCCTAAACTACAATGTTGATCATCATGTAAGTCTTGCTCAAGAATATCTTGATCTTCATCTTGATCAGCAGATTGTTCCTGTACACACACACAACAAACAGAAAATTAGGCCAAGTGGCAAAGCCACTTGGCAGGTTAGCAAATATTGCAAAGGGTGGATATGATCAAGCTGCCGAGCTGATCTCTCCACAGCACAAGTCCCAAGCTGGACTTGCACACACACACAACCAGGCAGCACACAAGGCAGTGTGCATGTGTAACACACACAGTGAGTCACCATGGTAAGTTGTGGTGCTGTCGACCAAAGAAGCCATGGCTGGCCATATAAAAGCTTTTCACAGCCAAACCCTAGCCACTTGATTCATCCATCGACAGGATTGCTCTGGTAAGCCACCAAGAACACCAAGAACAGAAGAACAGCCACTGCTGTTCAACCATTCCACAAACACCAGAAACAAATCAGGAATCATGGTTTGCAAGGAGGAGCAGGGCAAGCACATCAATCCATCCAGAAGCAAACCCTCTACACCAACCCTATTTCTAGGAGCTGGAGTGAGGTATACATATCATCATGAACAAACCAGATGGTTTTGTTCATAAGCTGAGCATGATCACAAGCACAGAAAGGGTGGGGTAACCCCTGTTTTGATCATCATTTGGTCAGAGACCAAGTGAAACCTGGTAGAAGTGGAAAGGACCAGGGATCAATCAAGCCTATACCCATGGTTATGCCAACCATAATAGTGGTAGCATCATCCAAATGGAAACAGGAAAGTAAACAATCCCAGAGACTATCCAAGTACAACCAGACCACACTAGCCCTTCTAAGACCATCAGAATATAGACACTTATATGTCTATTTTCATTTCAACATCAATTATACTGGAAGTCATATGACTACCAGTAATATTGCACAGTAGCACACAGAAGAGGTAGGAGCAACCTTTACTAGCACATCAAGCATTGCTAGTGTCACAACAACTACCTAGCCACACAGAAAAGCCAAAAGAGAAGCATATCATCACTCCAAGGGAGTTCATGCATCACAGGAGGTGCCAACACATGTTGGTTTCCATCCAGATAGGGCATAGGATGCAACAATCTACTACTGTATCAAGTAGATCATGTCTATTGTTAGCAATAGGAAGCCAAGCTTCACTGACAAGCATAGATAAATAAAAAACAACCACACATTAAGCCAAGCAATTGTATCATTACTCAGATTGAGTTCAAAGAGGAGCTAGGGTCCCCAACTACTGTTGGCATCCCTCTAGCTCAATCCAACTCATTATAAGAATCATCATCGCTAAAGAGTTCATCTCATTTATCCACCTAGTCAAGAAAGACAACACAGATAAATGAATATCCAAGAAATCCACACACCAGAGCCTTGCAGTGGATCCAAGTGATCACTGCAAGCAACAGCAATTACCTGAGCCAATCACAGCACACACCAGCACAAGGCATGGTGATGCACAATCACCAGAATAAGCCAGACAGGCATAAGCAGTAAGTAAAGCAAGCAATAATCAAGCAGCTGATGATCACTGGATCACCAGAGCTTGCTAAAGCATGCTAGCACCCAATTCTAGCATCACACTGACCATAGATAATTAAATGGCCATACATAATCAACAGTTGCTTCACAGATAATCAAATAGATGATATATGATTGTATCCAGAAGCACATCAAGGGCTTGATGAACCACTGGATCTTGCTAAACAACTAAAGCACATACCAATAATCACTGAATCATGCAATTAAGCCAATAGCAATGCTCAGATAAGCCTGCTCATGAATTTGAGCACAAGAACTAGCCACAGGAGCTCTGGCACTTGCAAATTTGCAAGAATTGCATACTGCAATTAAGTCATTGAAGCATCTATGAATACACATGAGTGCCAGACAAGCATAGAAACAAGAACAGAGGCACAGGGAAGAAATTCTAGCAAGTAAAGCAAGCTTACACAAGCACATCAGCATCAGCAGCACACGCAGCATAGCAGCAACGCAGCAGCAGCAAGCCAGCCATCGAGCAGCATAGGCACCAGGAACAGCAAGCCATGGCTAGAGCTACTGAGAGAGGAAGAAGAACAAGCACATGAGAGAGAAGAAGAAGTGGCGAACGTACCAGGGTCGAGCAGGCAGACCACCATGGCGGCCACGGCGGCACACGCCAGGGCGCGGCGGCGCCAGGCCAAGCCAGGCCATGGCGGCGCCACAGCACCACCCCACCATGGCAGCACAGCCACGGCGGCGCCATCACGCCAGGAGTTTGGGGAGCCGCGGGATCAAGCGGATCCCGAAACCTAGCCATGGCGGAGAGGATCGATGACGAGCGGAGGACGGCGTCAGCTCCAGATCGACGCGGATGGAAGAGATCGCCAGCAGCTGGCGGTTCGATTGCACCCCATGGCGAGGGCCATGGCAGCCGGAGACCGCCGGAATCGGCCGGCGACGGTGCGGGCGACGCAAGTCGCCAGGGAGAGGAAAGGGGATTAGGGTTAGGTCGAGCGGCGCGAGAGAGAGAGAGAGAGAGAGAGAGAGAGTGAGCGGGTTGGGCCGGACCAGGTGGGTCGGCCAAACCTAACCCGTTGGGCCACCTGACAGGTGGGGCCCAAGGGCAAATTGGTCATTTCACAATTCATAAAAAAGCAGAAACTTTGAAATTAAATAAGAAATGCTTTGAAGCTCTAAAAAAATAATTAAAAATATGAAAATTGATCAGCATAAAATTCTCTATTTAAATAAAATACCAAATAGAATTTTTGAAGACAATTAAGAATAAGTCCTAATTTGATGATTTAAATAAGGATTTAAATCACACATATTACTTTCAATAAAGAAAATAAGTCCATTAATACATTTGGACTTTAAAAACATCTTGACAATATTTCAAGATTGTATTTTACCCTAAATTAAGTATCCCCAAATCATTCTTAGTAATTACCTCTCACATAAAATAATAAGTCATCGGAAAGGGGGGAGCAAACCCTAAAAATGGAAAGCATGCATAATTGCTTCTTTAACCATTGCCCTTATCGGACAATGATGCTATTTTTCAGAGACAGAGGACAAGGTTCAGTCCACACCTTCCAACTGCAAAACTTTGCAGTGTTCAGGCAAGTTCATCACTTGCTCATGTCATTTGAGTATCTTTATCAAATTACTTGCAAAGTACTATGATTATCACTATTGCATAAAAACCAAAACCACTACTTGCATAACTATGAATATGACTATGTGGTGGGCAATGGAACCATGGATTGTGTTGATATGGTGGAGGTTCCATTGCAAGGGTTTATATCCATCTAGGATTAAACAACAAATGTCGCCAGTGATTCTTGTGCCGTAATACCCGTGTTAACCATAAGATCTGGAGTGGGACGGAATAGTCAATTGTATTTCCACCTGTTGTACATCAACGGATGTGCTTGCCGTAGACACTTGTATCCTGAGGGACAAGCGGTAGGCTGGTGAAGCCTTAAATCCCCACGGTAATGCGGTCTATGATGGATTGTAAGATGTCCGGAACGGTCTATCCATGATTGGTAGGGGAAGGCATATAAAATTGTTCGGAACGGTCTACCTTAATCGGTATAGGGGAGAACAAATGCCCGGAACGGTCTTATCATGGATATAGGGGAAGACAGTCTTACAAAAGGGTGGGTGTGCGAGGTAGCGGAGGAATATGATTGGCTATGACCTTATACCTGGCCTCACACCATAGGAAGTGTGGACGGGAGAGCTGCCCGGTTGGCACCAAGGTTAAGATCTCTTATGGGTAAACCAACACACCTCTGCAGAGTGTAAAGAACTGTGACCTGTCACTCCCTGTTCCGGGATATGGAACTGCGAACGCGGCCGGAAAGGAGCTCCATGAAGTTCTAGTAAACCGGTGAAGGCTGACGGACATAGCTCTTTGGAATAAAAGCAATCTCTTGAAAAAATGTTTATCAAAACCTGCATTGGTATTAGACTTTCTGGTCTAATATCGTAGCTAGTGCATCAAACACCTCTTATCTATAATGAACTTGTTGAGTACGCTCGTACTCATACCAGTCTTAAATCCCTTGCTTAGATTGTCTGAATCGTCTGGAGGAGGACTACGACAACAATGAAGGAGCCGAGATCATCGGCTATGAAGAACCAGACCTCTCTGGAGGTATCGAAGGCGTAGACTACCTCATCGTCTATGGAACCGGGGAGGCTTCCGGAGGAGATCAAGCCTAGAAACATCCAGTAGTAGTAGTAACCGAGCAGCCCGAACTCTTAGTATTTAGCTGCTCGAGAGAATAAATGTACGACTTAATGAGACATCTATCACTACAAGGAAAAGGCCTACTGCCGGCGAACCTAAAAGGCCCATTGCCGGCGCACCACGAGCCCGCCGGTGCGAACGCGCCGGTGATAAATGGCCACTGCCGGCGCACCAGGCAGTGCGCCGGCGATAGATGGATACTGCCGGCGCGCCTTCGACGCTTCGCCGCCAAAGGACCAGTTTCACCGGCGCACCATCAGCTGCGCCGGTAGTAGTGCTTCCAGCACTAGCGCATGCCACGTGCGCCGGCAGTAGGTCATTTAGGTGCGCCGGCAATAAATTCGAAAATTCTTTTTTCAGCTTTTTTCCAGCATATTACAATACATATTTGACAGCAGTATATATTTACAACGCAGTTCATATTTATACAGCATTACATGCAATATGAGAAGCACATAGAGAGCCAAGTTTCATTTCGGTATCAGTACACAAATATGCAAGTCTCGTTTCGGAATGTTGATTCATACAACACATGTGCATATGCAACACCGAACGACGAAGTTTCACAAAGTTAGAAGTCTTGGTACATAGTCGTCACAAGTATCGTCATACACCTCACAATGTAGGTCCTAACCTAAACTACAATCAGATAGAACATGACCAACATGGTCATGATGACCATCATCACGAAGGCCATGGTCTTCATCCGGTTCCTCCTCATATCCCTCATCTCTCCCGCTAGATAACGGGCGTATCTTCCTTCCGCCTCCACCCTAGTGGGGTATCCCTTGTAGCTGTTGCCGCTGAAACGGTGCACCTGTCTCCGACAGTCCTCCCAGTCGTCGTAGACTCCAGGAACCCTCCCCTTGTACACGACATATGTCGTCGGCATCTCCATTCACAAGACAAGTAAAACGTTAGTACCAATGCAATGAATAAGTGCCAACTCAAATAAGAGACAAGTAGTATGAACTAAATAGCATGTGCCTCATACTCTGTTGGTCGAAATAAATAATAACATACAGGGATGGGGTCAGTGAGGCTAGGTAGGATGCACAATAGATTGATATTTGTCGCCATCACACCAAGCCTCACTGGCCCCACCCCGGAGTGTACAAGTGACCGAACATTTTAATCATCGGCCAATGCAATTAAGAAGTGCGAACTCAAATAGAAGACAAGTAGTGCGAATTAAATAGCGTGCCTCATACTTTATCGGTCGAAACAAATATTAACATCCAGGGATGGAGTCAGTGAGGCTAGGTAGGATGCACAATAGATTGATACTTGTGGCCGTTGCACCAAGGCTCACTGGCTCCACCCCCGAGTGTACGAGTGACCGAACATTCTAATCATCGGCGAACTCCAAATACGAGGCAAGTAGTGGTCGAGTAAATGCAAATAATTATTAAGCTATGTACGCCATATTCTTGAAATATATAGCAAAGTAAATGAAACTATAGACACATGTTCACATGCACATTCATACAACTAAATAAAAGCAACTAGTCGATTCTATGGGAATATATAGCAATTATTACAGTACGGAAGTTCAAGGACATATCGTTCAAGCTTTAGCAAGTGTTCCCGTCGTAGGATCAGGTTGTACGCCTAGGGGGGAATGGACGGCAGCCCTCAAGCGAGTTGAACGGCCTCTCATCACGCGACATCTCCAAGCGGAGTTCTATCTCGTCATTAGGTGGTAGACCGTAGCCGTAGAAGAACTCGCTAGACCTATTGTTGACATCCTGCAGGATTATCGTGCAAATGAACTGCTGGATGCGACCCCAGTTCTTTCTAATCTCTCTATCAGGGACATCCGCCATGTTTGCAAACCTGTTTCTGAGATTCTCTGGCAGCAACATGTCATCTGCGTACTTTATGTACTCCTGCATCTGAAGGATGGCGTACCACGCGTCCATCCCATTGTCGGGCGTCGGCTGCACGAGGCAGGGAAGTTGGTTGTGTGGGTTAAGACCAAGCCTCCTCGGGATTTCCTCTCTACTTTGAGGGGGCCTGCCTTGTTGGCGAAGCCGGTGAGAGCATCATTGAGAAGGGCCTTGATGTGGGTGTAGTCTTTCTTGTGGTCCCTACCCGAGTCGAGATAGGCGCATGCGAGTGTTGCGGGTGCACGACGATGAGGGTGCAGAACTTGTCTCTGCGGAAAACACACGGATTAACCTTTGGAAATGCAAATGGAGATATAGGATAGAATGGTAATGGGGGACTAGCGAGTGATTACTTACTCGGGGAAGTAAGGGATGAGAATGGCGCCCTTTTTAATGTTCGCCAGCATGAAATCCTCGACCTGCTGGGTGGCAATCGCCTGATCCCCAGCGGTGCAGATGATGCTCTCCCGCATATAGAAGGGGTCCATTATCGCGATGGTCGGCGTCTCCTCCTTAACAATCTGGGTAGACAAGCTAAGAGCAACTAGGCGAACCACACTAAAGTGGAGCACTTGCATGTGATAGATGCTGAAGATGTCGTTGAACCGGATGAAGCACAAGTCCGCGGGGTACTTCTCGACGAAGTTCATGCCAGTTGGCACCTTCGCCACCAAGAGAGGGTAACCAGGATCTTTTGATTTGAGAAGAAGGTTCTCCACATGCAAGACAGTCTCATGCAAGCTCCTCATATCCGGGGTGAGTTTCTTCACGACATGCTCCGGCAGCATCGGTTGACCCAAGTGATGCAGAGGTCGCCAATTGTCTGGCAACTTGTCAAGGAGTGGGACCTTGTCCTTGGATTTGGCCGCCGCCGCCTTGTCTTGGGCGTCCTTCTTATTTTTCCTCTTCCTCTTCTTGGGTTGTACTGATGGACCCTCCATCGCCGTAGTGGCCGTAGCACGGAGTGTGTTTGGGCTCAACATATTTTTGACGGCGGCGGTGGCGACCTCCTCAGGATTTTCCTCCTCAGCCGTTTCTTGAGAATCGAACAGCTTCTTGGAGCACACATATTTCAAGGCCGGCGCATCCTCATGGACAACTTGTGAAGACGTAGGAATATCCCATTGGAAGTTGTCACGTTCGTATTCCTCGGCCTGCGGCGCAGTGGCTGTTGTGGTGGGGCGGCGACCTCCGGCGCAGCCTGGCCGTTCTGGTGGGGCGATGACCACGGGCGCCGCTGGCTGTCGTGGAGGGACGCTGACATGTGGCGCCGCAAGGTGCTTGTCTTTGCTTGCCGTCGACCCCGAGTAGGTGTTGATCCGAATTAGGGTCTTCGGCCATAGCAGTACCCAACCCTTCAGTGAGGCCAGATTCAACGGGCTATCGTCATCGGCACCATGCGGTTGATTAGGAGGAAACAAATCCTCATAGCCCGGTAACGCCCGATCCACTTCAACCCGGTAAACGTCATCTGCCATATCTCGTGTGTGCCACTTCTTATCCAGGGGCCGAAGGATGGACCCCCTCGCGACGTCTTTGAGTTCGTCGTTTACTCTCATCAGGAAGGTGCATGGCGTTGAGAGCGCCTGCGAGAACATGTGTATGGCGTTAGAGAGAGGGCAAGGATGACGAAACTAATATATTAACTTGATGTACACATTAGTTAATTACCGTGAGGGCGTTGAGCTCGGCTAATGTCGACGGGCCAGCACATGCGGCGGCGGGCGTGCAAGTGACGGAGGGGCTGCTACCCGGCATTGACGGTGAATCCCTAGCACCAGCGACATTGCCGGCGGCCGGAGGAGTCTCCATTATAACATTGTCATTGCCGGCGGCCGGAGGAGTCTCCATTATAACATTGTCATTGCCGGCGGACGGCGGCGCCATCGAGTTGCTGCCGTCGAAGCTAGCCACTTGCATTTCCGGGTGGGGGCCTTGTTTGCCACCCTCATACCACGCGCGTAGAGCGTTGAAATCTGCTTGGACTGAAGCGGCGACTTCAGCTTTGACTTCAGGTACGAGTGTAGCTTTGAGTTACGGTACCAGTTGCGGTACCAAACCAGCTTGGACTTGGGCTAGGATTGAATCCCTCATTTCCTCTGCCTCCCGCTGCTTCCTCTCATTGCGCGCATTTTTATCGGCCGCAGACGACAAGCCGTAGTGATCATGCTTGTGGCCTGTACCGGCACCAGCCACACGGCCTCTATGCGGCCTTCTCGTAGGTGAATGCTCATTGACGATGTTTAGCGCCCGTACGAGAGGCTTGTCCCATGCTACCCTGCCCGTCGACGCCTGGGACGAGGAGCCTTCATCACCTTGAGAAAGTCTTTGTCTTTCTTCTTCCTACGGAAGAAACGTGAACCATTTAGAAATGTTGCTACTATTATATGAACGATACTTGATCTAATAAAACCGGTAAATTGCTTACCAGTTTTTTCTCCAACGACAGGACCTTCTGGTCGTTCGTGAACCAAATTATGTCGGTTACGACCTTGGGGTCCGTGACAAGTTCCCCGGTTAGTTTCTTCTTATGGTACCGCGACCTGATGAATCTTATTTCAAGCGGGTCCTTGTACTTGAGCCAGG
The DNA here is from genome assembly GCF_019359855.2 of Lolium perenne. Classification (NCBI taxonomy): domain Eukaryota; kingdom Viridiplantae; phylum Streptophyta; class Magnoliopsida; order Poales; family Poaceae; genus Lolium; species Lolium perenne. Next base: position 302,274,489 of record NC_067250.2, on the reverse strand, counting down.
GGTTCTCAATGCCGGCATTTACATACGCCTCGTCCTCCTTCACCCAATAGGGCTCCTTTCCCTCGTACCCACGGCTCCCAAGGTTGTGGTTGCCGATGTTAAGCTCCCGCATTTCCTTCCCCCACAACTTGCGATTCTTCGTCGCTTGTAGCTCTTCATTGGCCACAAAAGCATCAAAGTCCGCATGGGAGACATGCGGAAAGGCAGAGTGGACCTCTTCGAAACCTTTGCCGTCAGCAATCATCTTCCGCACCATGTACTTATAGCTGCTGAGGTGTTTGGTGAACTTCAAGAGAGCTTGTGAGTTCACAATGTTCTTGGATTCATCAGTGGAGGTGTAGTCGCCTAGGAACTTGTATCATGAGTGCAACCTCGCAATGAGCTGGGCTCGCAAATGCGCTTTGCTCTCAGCTCGGAGATCCGTCTCGTTGAGATTGATGACCTCTCGGAGGATACATGCCAGTTGGTTGCCGTACCCCTTGGCAACATCCTTAGGCTCCACCGGCAAACCACTAGAGGGGTCCACCTCTTTGACTGTGTCTCTGCCGGTGCCGACCGTGTTTTGGCGCCTTGCCTTCCGCGGCCTCTTGGCTCCACTTGTCCCGGTGCCAGTACTCCCGGCGGCGCCGCTAGGATCGTCGCCGCTTGTCTCGCCGCCACCCCCGGCGGCGCCGGTTGCCTCATCGCCGCTAGGCTCGTAGGTACTACCCCCGGCGGCGCCGCTTGCCTCGTTGCCGCTTGGCTCGTCGGCACTACCCCCAGCGGCATCCTCCATCTCATGGTCCTCATCGCCGCCAACACCAGCGGCCTCGGCATCCTCCTCCGTCCTAAAGAAGTGCCTATTGTAGTGCTCCTCTAACTCTTATTGAGACGACATGGTGGCTTGCACTAATAGAAGATGAAAAAGAGTTAGAATTCACGGAAAAATTCGGCATGACCTTTGAAAAAAATTGGTCATGCCGAGTGCTAGAATTGCCGGAACGGAAATGAATCGACATTCCGGCACTCAATAGCAACTCAATCCCTGTGTAACAGAAATGCAATTCACATATATATAGCCATGAACACCATAACCATCACCATAAACGAGAGACAATATAACTTGACCATTACAGTAGGGGAGCAGCTTGATTTTCATTTTCATTTCACCATAACCATCATAATACATAACAATAACTAGGTGCATTAGAAATACACATTAGATTAAATGAACCAGTAGCATTTAAATGAGTAGCATTTCATTAGGCATTTAAATGAACCAGTGCATCAACCAAACATCACCATCTCAACCAGAAGCAATCCAGAAGCATTTAGTATATAAAGCATTTACTAAATATAAATTGAAACCCTAAATACTGACCAGTAGCTAAGTAACATTTTAATTTTAAACCAGTAGCTAAACCAGCAGTAGCATTTGCTACTGCCAACTAGTGTTCATTTCATTTAAATGAACCATGTACTGCTAGCAAATTTTATTAACTAAACCTACTAAATTATTTTAACCAGAGAACCATCATATTATATGTATTTATTTAGAAAAAGAGAGGTACAGATCACAAGGTTTTGAACATCTAAACCAGTGAATTGCTTTTCATCTAAACTAGTAGCAGTAGCATGACCATTTTTTAGTAATAGCCAGAGAATTGCTTTACATCCCTGGCATCCCTGCCAGCATTATATGTATTTATTTAGAAAAAGAGAGGTACAGATCACAAGGTTTTGAACATACAGAGGTGCTGACATTCTGATTTCATAAGACAACTCATGTGTCTAGCTAAGTATAGTGATGTGCTTAATACAGCAGAGAAACCAGAAATACAGCCCTCCCTCCAAGCACCAACATCAATAGACGATATCATTGAAATTATGCCTTGCTTATTTTCAAAAAGCGACAGCGAGAACAAAACCCAACTGAGAAGTCACTCTGTGCTAATCTTCCCAAAGCATGACCATTTTTTCTCAAGAACAGTAGCAGTAGCAGTAGCATGACCAGTAGGAGTAACATGTAAATCCTAAACCAGAGAACTAGCATCAACCATGCATAGCACCAATTTAAATCCTAAATCATTTAATACACATGAACCATTTTAGCAAACGATTTAAATAGTATTGGCAGAATCATGGACTTGATAATTGCAATATGGTTGTTCATTTAAAAAATAATACTTATTGCTATATCAACCAGTACCTACTTCATTTGCAAGTAGCATTAGGCATTTTCATTTGCATTTGCATTAGGCATTTGTAAGCATTAGGCATTTTCATTTTCATTTGCATTTTCATTAGGCATTTGTAAGCAAATATATTTCTCTACTTTTGCATTTGCATCTGAGCATCAATTTCAAGCATCTGAGCATCAATTTCAAGCATTAGGTAAATGCCCCATTAGGTAAATTTGCATTAGGCATTTGCAAGCATCTGAGCATCCTTTCATTTGATTTTCATTTTCAATTTTTCTTACTGCAAGCAATTCAATGTACAATTTTTAGCATTTAACTAAATCAATTAAATGAAACCTACTACTAGCATTCAAAATTTTATGTATAACTTATAATGAAAAATTGAAACCTACTGCTAGAATTTGAAACCAATTTTTAGCATTCAAAAATTGAAACCTACTGCTAGCTAAACCACCCTATTTGCATTTAACTAAACCAAACAATTGACAATTTTTTTCAAACCAGAGAACCAATTAGTTTAGGGTTGAACAAATTCAAACCAGAGAACCCTATTTCCAATTTGAACAAGGAAATTGCAGTATGGTTCATTTAAAAATTACTACATTTTCATTTGCATTGAACCAATGAACACCGCAATGAACCCTAATAGCAATTTCGTTAGGGCTACTGCAAGAACTGCAAGAACTATACCAATTTCGGAGGCAGGGAGAGGGGAAGGGAGAGGGGAAGGAAGAAGGGGAGGGAAGGGGAGGTGGAGGAGGTCCTGGCGGCGTTGGGGAAGGAAGAGGGGAAGGGAGAGGGCGGTTCCTACCGACGGTGGCGACGGCGTAGCTCCTCCTTCTCCAACGGCGCGCAGCTCCTCCTTCTCCAAGGGTCTTCTACGGCGGCGTGCGGGGTAGGTGGTGGGGGCTAGTGGAGGGGATGGTGGAGGGGCAGAACGGCGGCGCTCGAGAGGGGGAGTTGGGGCGGCGCTCGAACTCTGGACGGCGGCGCTCGATAGGCAGAGAGGGGCGTCGATTGGGATGTGGCTGTGGGGAGAAGGAAGGAGAAAACGGTTAAGTCCTAATTACAGCCGTGCCAGGCTTATTGCCGGCGCACCAGGTCCCTGGTGCGCCGGGGACAAGTCTACCCCCGGCGAATCAAGAATAAGGTGCGCCGGCAATAAGCCTGGCACAGCTATAACCTGGGACATGTGTTTAACAGTATGCAATAAGGATGTGGGACATGTTTATTTATTTATTTTCTCTTTATTTTATGTTTCTTTTTTTACCCCAAATGCTATACTATTTTATTTTTCTTATCTTTTCAAGATAATAGCAAAGCAATATATATATGCATGAGTATGCAAAAAAAAAAGTTATACATACAAAAAATATTGACCAACACAATATTAATTATTCATACATAAAATATTGGCCATGACCATATGAGTAGTTATGAATTACACAAAATATGAGTTATAGATTGCAAATAAAGTTTTACATCATCGATTGAGAAGAGTGTTTCGCTTTCTTCTTGCTTTTCTTGCTCGTCGTTGAATAATTTAGCCCCGTGTCGTAACTTCTTCTTTTGAAGGGTCGACCTGACCTCGGTAGCGTGGTCCTGCTTCTTCTTGTGGTGTATGTTGTGTCTTCGTCCTCGGATTCTTCCATCATTGGGTCTCCGACTTGTCCTTCGAAGTCTTCCTTGTTGGCGACTCCATCCATTCCGACGATGGTCCTCTTGCCTCTCCTCACGATAACACGGCTAGGCCTGGATGGGTCGGTTATGAAGAAGCATTGGTGCACGTGTTCTGCCAGTACCCATGGCTCATTCTGCGCGGTGGCGTTCGTGGACTTTGATTTGTTGGCTTCGGGTAGAAACATGGTGGTGAAATACCGGTCTTCTTTTGTGACGCTCTTAGCCCATCTGATACGGAACATCGGCACTTTCTCCCCAGCGTAGCTAAGCTCCCAGATTTCCTCGATTCTTCCGTAGTATCTAGTCTTTACGTCACCCGTCCAGGAATCCATCGTTACCCCTGAGTTCTGGTAAACACTGTTCTTGTCTTTTTCTTCCGTGTAGAATGTGTACCCGTTGATATCGTACGCTTGGTAAGTCATGATGTTGGGCGCGGGGCCATGTGACAAGGCCAATACTAGTTTATCCTTGTCAGAATCCATTGGTGGGGGATTAGCATCAATGTGGTCTTTGAACCAGCGTGCGAAAGAGGAGTTGTGCTCTCTGTATATTTCTGCTTCCGTCATCATCGGCTTGCCACTGTTCTCTATCATGGTTTTGTGCTCTTTCAACCAAGGATCGATCAAGTCAATGTGTTGTAGCGCTACTAAGTTGGCCCTGTCAAAGTCGGAAGTCCGACCAGACATGTGAACGTGCAGTTCCTTCCTTCCATTTTTGTGGCCTACTCCCTCGAACCTGCGGAGATGCTTGTTTTGAGGCAAACCAACAGGGTCCTCGATGTCTAGATAATTCGTGCAGAAAGAGATGCACTCTTCGGTGAGCCAGCCCTGGACGATGCTTCCATCCGGATGTGACCTATTACGAACGTATCCTTTAATGACCCCATTCATTCTTTCAAACGGCATCATGTTGTGTAAGAATGCCGGCCCTAGACTGACGATATCATCCATGATATGGATCAACAGATGGACCATCACGTCAAAGAATGCAGGCGGGAAGTACATCTCCATCTCACATAGGATCACCACGATCTCTTCCTGTAGCCTTGCGACTTTCTTCACGCTTATCGACTTCCGAGTTATGATGTCGAAAAAGTTACAGAGCCCAGTCAGCGTTGCACGGACATGGTCATCCATTATACCTCGGATTGCAACCGGAAGAATCTGCGTCATCATCACGTGACAGTCATGAGACTTCATGCCGCTGAAGTTTCGTTTCTTGGGGTCCATGTATCTGCTTATTAGCCCGGAGTAACCGAAGGGCACTCTGACTCCTAGAAGGCAATTGAAAAATTGATCGACCTCGGCCGGACTAATAGTGAAGCAGGAGGGGGGACAGTAATAGTCTGGCTGCTTAATCCTTTTGCGCTTCTGACCGCCGTCCGCCTCCTCCTCCGACTGTCCCTCTTGGGCCGGCGGGATCTGAAGCTCTTCCCTGATGCCCAAAACTTTCAGGTCGTGTCTTGCTTTCGGCCCATCTTTGGTCCGGTCCGGCATGTTGAGAAGAGTGCCAAGCAAGCTCTCGCACACGTTCTTTGTAATATGCATGACATCAAGGCAGTGAGGTGTATCGAGAATTTTCCAGTACGGCAAGTCCCAAAACACGGACCTCCTTTTCCATACACCAACGAGCGGCGTCGTTTCCTTTTTCTTCTTCTTCTCTCCAAGCTTTTGACGAATCTTTCCCGGCGCAGGGCACTCCTTCCAACCTTTCAGTAATGTATCGATCTCTTCGCCGCTCTTCTTACGTGGAGGTCCTCGGGGTTCATTTGTACCATCGAACAGATCTCCATGCTTTCTCCACGGGTCAGTCTTCTGTAGCCACCTTCGATGCCCCATGTAAACTGTTTTCGAAGAGCCGGGATCCTTACCAAGCTGCAAAAACATCGTCTCTTCCATGCACCTGACACATGCCTTGTGTCCATGGCACACCTGGCACGAAATGTAACCGTATCCGAGGTAGTCCGGCACCGTCGTGATCAACGCGGCTCTCAAAGAGAAATATTCTTCCGCAACGGCGTCCCATGTATCTACCCCTTCCTCCGCCCACAACGTTTCAAGCTCCTCCTTTAATAGTTCGAGATACATGTTGATATCGTTTCCTGGCTGTGTTGGCCCTTGAATTAGCATACTCATCTGTATGTACTTCCTCTTCATGCACAGCCAGGGCGGGAGGTTGTAGATCCATACAAACACGGGCCATGTGCTATGTGTGCTGCTCTGGTTTCCGAACGGATTGAATCCGTCCGTGCTCGCACCCAACCTGATGTTTCTGGGATCTGCCCCAAAACTTCCGAATTCATTGTCTAATGCTTTCCACTGGCTTGCATCCGAAGGGTGCGTCAGCACTGGGTGCGCAATCCGCTCTTCATCATTCAAGACTGCCTCCTTTCTTTCTGCGTGCCAAAGCATGAGCTTTGCTTCCTTGCGGTCCGCGTAGAACCGTTGAAGCCGGGGGGCGAGCGGGAAGAACCACACAACTTTCCGAGGAGCTTTCTTCTTCCCTTTCTTGTACCGTTCAGCTTCACACACAGGACATTTGGTCTTGTCCATGTGCTCATTGCGATACATGATACAGTCGTTGATGCAGGCGTGATACTTTTCGTGGGGTAAGTCGAGAGGGCACGTGATTCTCTTGGCCTCGGCTAGACTACCAGGACATGTGTTCCCGGCAGGAAGGAGATCTTTCACGTATTCCAGGATGTCGTCGACGCTTGTGTCCGTCCATCCGTGTTTCGCCTTCATCTGCAGCACATCGAGAGCTACTCTCAAGCGAGACTCCCCCAACCCGCGACCTGAGTCGTACAACGGAGTATTCGAGTCTATCTCGAGTTGCTCAAGCTTTGATTTCCGCTTGGCACCTTTCGTCTTTTCGAGAAGCAGATCTTGAAGAAGAGGGTCCCGCATGACTGAAGCTAGCGGCACCTCTTCGTCGTCGTCAAGGTTACTGTCGTCGTCAAGGTTATCGTCCTGTGCGACAAGCTCTTCATCGTCATCAATATCATGATGCCCTCCTTGCCGGCCATTATTACCACCTGCTGCCGTCGCCCGATTGACCTCCGCGCCATCATCACTCATCCATTGAGTGTGTCCATGCATGAAACCATTAGTGAGTAGGTGCCCCTGCAATTTGCCTGAATACGGGTCAAACCATTTCCCTCGTTTGCATCTCCGGCACGGACACAATACCTCCGTGCGGTTATTTTCATACATGTCGATGATCGCGTGTTGCAGATATCTCATCACGATGCTTTCACTCATCTCGATAACCATTATCGCCTGCATGGTAAGATTACATAATTGATTAGAACCATGCATCCGTCGGTAGTTTTCACAGAAAATTTCGGCATGACCTTCCTACACGGTAGGACATAGGAGCGCCAGAAATGTGCCGAAACGGAAACTTAAAGAATCAACATTTCAGCGCAACGTTGGCAACTCATTTTCAACGCCAACACACACAAGCACAAGCACAACATATATATATATATATGACACACACGAGAAATTTGCTTCAAATGTCCAACATACGTCGATTTCATTCCTCAATTTGTTCATTAATCACCTATTTGTTTGCTATATTCGTCAACGAGATCGAGACGTCGCGCCGCTACCACGGCGTATGGAAGCCGACTTTCTAGATCTAGATCTAGATTGAGCGGTCAATGCGGGATAGTAGATCTACATCTACATAGGGGGATGTGGGAGATGCATGTAGGAAGGGAAGATTTGCTCAAAAAATATGATTTTGTTTGGTGAAATTGGTGAAATTGGGGAAATGGGCAAAAATGAGCTGAGTTGGGAGAAGGCTCGGGTTTGTGTGGAGGAGTGGAGTGGTAGTAGTGGGAGTGGTTGTTGAGCAGAAATAACTGCCCAGGTTACTGCCGGCGCACCAGGGCATGGGTGCGCCGGCAGAACATAGCCCTTTCGGCTATATCACCCCGGGCCAGGCCCAAGAATCATTGCCGGCGCACCAGCCCAGGGGTGCGCCGGCAATAGCGCATTTTCCGCCGGCGCACCCCTGGGCTGGTGCGCCGGCAATGATTCTTGGGCCTGGCCCGAATCGGCCGCGGCCATGCCAGGATTTTTCCCCGGCGCGTCTTTTCCGTTGCTGCGCCGGCAGTAGTGCTGCATCGCCGGCGCGGCTGAAAAGTGGTGCGCCGGCAACTGTTTCCACCGGCGCACGTCCTAGGTGGTGCGCCGGCACCACTTGCCTCCACCTATAGGCTTTTTCCTAGTAGTGTATATTGTAAGCTATGTTGGGTTCGCCTCGAACCCAGGAGTATTCCTCTTAGGACCCAAGAGGAGCTCCGAGATGACATATGTATGATTATTGTAATATTAAATGAATGAGTTATGGACCTGCTATGTTCTGTTGTACTACTCTGAGGGATGTAATATTTGTGGAATGGTACTTCGTGAATGTTATATCAATGACTGGCATACTACAACATGCAGTGGTATGCAGGGTCACCACAGTTGGTATCAGAGCAAAAGCTTTGACCTTAGGTTGGAACCTAGTAAATGGGACCAAACGTTAGGAGTCAAATAGGATTAGTAAAGAATTCTCTAAAAATATGGTGTATATTCAATTGAGAATACAACAATCATATCTTTTAGTGCGATACTTCTTTATTATCTCTATTATGATGCATTATTACTAGTCTTATAATCTTTCTATTTCTACAGCCAACATGGCAAGTTCACGTCCGGGACGAAACGTGAAAGTGATGGATTCCACACTGAGTGAATATGAAGGAGGACTTGCAGATATTCTACGAGCCATGTTACTTGAATTTGGGTGTGATCCCCAGATCCAAGTAAAGAAATACATGTACTATGATGGTACTGTATTGGCCAAGTGTAGGGTGATGCGCGTGGTTGACGTATTGTCTCTTCGTTCGACACGCGTCCGTTGGGAACCCCAAGAGGAAGGTGTGATGCGCACAGCGGCAAGTTTCCCTCAGTAAGAAACCAAGGTTTAATCGGACCAGTAGGAGTCAAGAAGCACGTTGAAGGTTGATGGCGGCGAGATGTAGTGCGGCGCAACACCAGTGATTCCGGCGCCAACGTGGAACCTGCACAACACAACCAAAGTACTTTGCCCCAACGAAACAGTGAGGTTGTCAATCTCACCGGCTTGCTGTAACAAAGAGTTAACCGTATTGTGTGGAAGATGATTGTTTGCAGAAAACAGTAGAACAAGTATTGCAGTAGATTGTATTTCAGTAAAGAGAATTGGACCGGGGTCCACAGTTCACTAGAGGTGTCTCTCCCATAAGACGAACAGCATGTTGGGTGAACAAATTACAGTTGGGCAATTGACAAATAAAGAGAGCATGACCATGCACATACATATCATGATGAGTATAGTGAGATTTAATTGGGCATTACGACAAAGTACATAGACCGTCATCCAACTGCATCTATGCCTAAAAAGTCCACCTTCAGGTTATCATCCGAACCCCTTCCAGTATTAAGTTGCAAAGCAACAGACAATTGCATTAAGTATGGTGCGTAATGTAACTAGTGACTACATCCTTGAACATAGCACTAATGTTTTATCCCTAGTGGCAACAGCACAACACAACCTTAGAACTTTCTGTCACTGTCCCAGGTGTCAATGCAGGCATGAACCCACTATCGAGCATAAGTACTCCCTCTTGGAGTTACAAGCATCTACTTGGCCAGAGCATCTACTAGTAACGGAGAGCATGCAAGATCATAAACAACACATAAGCATAACTTTGATAATCAACATAACAAGTATTCTCTATTCATCGGATCCCAACAAACGCAACATATAGAATTACAGATAGATGATCTTGATCATGTTAGGCAGCTCACAAGATCCGACAATGATAGCACAATGGGGAGAAGACAACCATCTAGCTACTGCTATGGACCCATAGTCCAGGGGTAGACTACTCACACATCACACCGGAGGCGACCATGGCGGCGTAGAGTCCTCCGGGAGATGATTCCCCTCTCCGGCAGGGTGCCGGAGGCGATCTCCTGGATCCCACGAGATGTGATCGGCGGCGGCGGCGTCTCGGGAAGGTTTTCCGTATCGTGGCTCTCGGTACTGGGGGTTTCGTCACGGAGGCTATTTGTAGGCGGAAGGGCAGGTCAAGAGGCGGCACGGGGGCCCCACACCACAGGGCCGCGCGGCCAAGGGGGGGGCCGCGCCGCCCTATAGTGTGGCCCCTCCGTGGCCCCTCTTCGTCTCTCCTTCGGACTTCTGGAAGCTTCGTGAGAAAATAGGCCCCTGGGCTTTGATTTCGTCCAATTCCGAGAATATTTCTTTACTAGGATTTCTGAAACCAAAAACAGCAGAAAACAGCAACTGGCACTTCGGCATCTTGTTAATAGGTTAGTTCCAGAAAATGCACGAATATGACATAAAGTGTGCATAAAACATGTAGATAACATCAATAATGTGGCATGGAACATAATAAATTATCGATACGTCGGAGACGTATCAGCATCCCCAAGCTTAGTTCTGCTCGTCCCGAGCAGGTAAAACGATAACACAGATAATTTCTGGAGTGACATGCCATCATAATCTTGATCATACTATTTGTAAAGCATATGTAGTGAATGCAGCGATCAAAACAATGTATATGACATGAGTAAACAAGTGAATCATATAGCAAAGACTTTTCATGAATAGCACTTCAAGACAAGCATCAATAAGTCTTGCATAAGAGTTAACTCATAAAGCAATAATTCAAAGTAAAGGCATTGAAGCAACACAAAAGAAGATTAAGTTTCAGCGGTTGCTTTCAACTTGTAACATGTATATCTCATGGATATTGTCAACATAGAGTAATATAATAAGTGCAATAAGCAAGTATGTAGGAATCAATGCACAGTTCACACAAGTGTTTGCTTCTTGAGGTGGAGAGAAATAGGTGAACTGACTCAACATTGAAAGTAAAAGAATGGTCCTCCATAGAGGAAAAGCATCGATTGCTATATTTGTGCTAGAGCTTTGATTTTGAAAACATGAAACAATTTTGTCAACGGTAGTAATAAAGCATATGCATCATGTAAATTATATCTTATAAGTTGCAAGCCTCATGCATAGTGTACTAATAGTGCCCGCACCTTGTCCTAATTAGCTTGGACTACCGGATCATCACAATGCATTGTTTTTACCAAGTGTCACAAAGGGGTACCTCTATGCCGCCTGTACAAAGGTCTAAGGAGAAAGCTCGCATTGGATTTCTCGCTATTGATTATTCTTCAACTTAGACATCCATACCGGGACAACATAGACAACAGATAATGGACTCCTCTTTTATGCATAAGCATATAACAACAATTAATAATTTTCTCATTTGAGATTTGAGGATTGTTGTCCAAAACTGAAACTTCCACCATGGAGCATGGCTTTAGTTAGCGGCCCAATGTTCTTCTCTAACATATGCATGCTTAACCATATGGTGGTAGATCTCTCTTACTTCAGACAAGACGGACATGCATAGCAACTCACATGAAATTCAACAATGAATAGTTGATGGCGTCCCCAGTGAACATGGTTATCGCACAACAAGCAACTTAATAAGAGATAAAGTGCATAATTACATATTCAATACCACAATAGTTTTTAAGCTATTTGTCCCATGAGCTATATATTGCAAAGGTGAATGATGGAATTTTAAAGGTAGCACTCAAGCAATTTACTTTGGAATGGCGGAAAATACCATGTAGTATAGGTAGGTATGGTGGACACAAATGGCATAGTGGTTGGCTCAAGTATTTTGGATGCATGAGAAGTATTCCCTCTCGATACAAGGTTTAGGCTAGCAAGGCTTATTTGAAACAAACACAAGGATGAACCGGTGCAGCAAAACTCACATAAAAGACATATTGAAAACATTATAAGACTCTACACCGTCTTCCTTGTTGTTCAAACTCAATACTAGAAATTATCTAGACCTTAGAGAAACCAAATATGCAAACCAAATTTAGCATGCTCTATGTATTTCTTCATTAATGGGTGCAAAGCATATGATGCAAGAGCTTAAACATGAGCAAAACAATTGCCAAGTATCACATTACCCAAAACATTAATAGCAATTACTACATGTATCATTTTCCAATTCCAACCATATAACAATTTAACGAAGGAGAAACTTCGCCATGAATACTATGAGTAGAAACCAAGGACATACTTGTCCATATGCTACAGCGGAGCGTGTCTCTCTCCCATAAAGTGAATGCTAGGATCCATTTTATTCAAACAAAACAAAAAAAAAACAAACCGACGCTCCAAGAAAAAGCACATAAGATGTGATGGAATAAAAATATAGTTTCAGGGGAGGAACCTGATAATGTTGTCGATGAAGAAGGGGATGCCTTGGGCATCCCCAAGCTTAGACGCTTGAGTCTTCTTAATATATGCAGGGGTGAACCACCGGGGCATCCCCAAGCTTAGAGCTTTCACTCTCCTTGATCATGTTGCATCATACTCCTCTCTTGATCCTTGAAAACTTCCTCCACACCAAACTCGAAACAACTCATTAGAGGGTTAGTGCACAATATAAATTGACATATTCAGATGTGACACAATCATTCTTAACACTTCTGGACATTGCATAATGCTACTGGACATTAGTGGATCAAAGAAATTCATCCAACATAGCAAAAGAGGCAATGCGAAATAAAAGGCAGAATCTGTCAAAACAGAACAGTTCGTATTGACGAATTTTAAAATGGCACCAGACTTGCTCAAATGAAAATGCTCAAATTGAATGAAAGTTGCGTACATATCTGAGGATTACTCACGTAAATTGGCATAATTTTCTGAGCTACCTACAGGGAGGTGGACCCAGATTCGTGACAGCAAAGAAATCTGGAACTGTGCAGTAATCCAAATCTAGTACTTACTTTTCTATCAACGGCTTAACTTGGCACAACAAAACTCAAAACTAAGATAAGGAGAGGTTGCTACAGTAGTAAACAACTTCCAAGACATAAAATAAAAACAAAGTACTGTAGGTAAAAACATGGGTTGTCTCCCATAAGCGCTTTTCTTTAACGCCTTTCAGCTAGGCGCAGAAAGTGTGTATCAAGTGTTATCAAGAGACGAAGTGTCAACATCATAATTTGTTCTCATAATAGAATCAAAAGGTACCTTCATTCTCTTTCTAGGGAAGTGTTCCATACCTTTCTTGAGAGGAAATTGATATTTTATATTACCTTCCTTCATATCAATAATAGCACCAACAGTTCGAAGAAAAGGTCTTCCCAATATAATGGGACAAGATGCATTGCATTCAATATCCAAGACAACAAAATCAACAGGGACAAGGTTATTGTTAACGATAATGCGAACATTATCAACTTTACCCAAAGGTTTCTTTGTAGAATGATCAGCAAGATTAACATCCAAATAACAATTTTTCAGTGGTGGCAAGTCAAGCAGATTATAGATTTTCTTAGGCATAACAGAAATACTTGCACCAAGATCACATAAAGCATTACAATCAAAATCTTTAACCTTCATCTTAATGATGGGCTCCCAACCATCCTCTAGCTTTTTAGGAATAGAGGCTTCGCGCTCTAATTTCTCTTCTCTAGCTTTTATGAGAGCATTTGTAATATGATGCGTGAAAGCCAAATTTATAGCACTAGCATTAGGACTTTTAGCAAGTTTTTGCAAGAACTTTATAACTTCAGAGATGTGGCAATCATCAAAATTCAAACCATTATAATCTAAAGCAATGGGATCATCATCCCCAATGTTGGAAAAAATTTCAGCAGCTTTATCACAGGCAGTTTCAGCAGTTTTAGCAGTTTCAGGCAGTTTTTCGCGCTTTGCGTTAGAAGTGGAAACATTGCTAACACCAATTCTTTTATTAGTATGAGTAGGAGGTGCAGCAACATGTGTAGCATTAGCATTACTAGTGGTGGTAATAGTCCAAACTTTAGCTATATTCTTCTCTTTAGCTAGTTTTTCATTTTCTTCTCTATCCCACCTAGCACGCAGTTCAGCCATTAATCTTATATTCTCATTAATTCTAACTTGAATGGCATTTGCTGTAGTAGTAATTTTATCATCTAAATCCTCAGGTTTAGCAGCCATTTTATTAACTAAAGAAGATTGTGATGCAGACATGTATGAGATTCGGGTTTCAGCACTAGCAAGTTTAGTTTGCAACCCCGAGATCTCCCTATTCAGATTTTCAAGTTGATTCCATATATTCTTCAACAAGGTAGATTGCTCATTCATAGTTTTAGTAAACAATTTATTTTGCTCATATTGTGATTGCATAAAGCTCTTGGTGGATCTTTCAATTTCTAGCATCTTTTCTTCATTAGATGAAGCATATCTACCATAAGAATTACCATTAGCAGGGTATGGCCTAGAATCATTGTGATTGTTATTTTTAATGAAATTCACATCAACATATTCTTTTTGAGCAACTAATGACGCTAACGGAACATTATTAGAATTAACATTAGGCCTACCATTCACAAGCATAGACATAATAGCATCAATCTTATCACTCAAGGAAGAGGTTTCTTCGACGGAATTTACCTTCTTACCTTGTGGAGATCTTTCCGTGTGCCATTCAGAGTAGTTGATCATCATATTATCAAGAAGCTTTGTTGCTTCACCAAGAGTGATGGACATAAAGGTACCTCCAGCAGCTGAATCCAATAAATTCCGTGAAGAAAAATTTAGTCCTGCATAGAAGGTTTGGATGATCATCCAAGTAGTCAGTCCATGGGTTGGGCAATTTTTAACCAGAGATTTCATTCTTTCCCAAGCTTGAGCAACATGTTCAGTATCTAATTGTTTAAAATTCATTATGCTACTCCTCAAAGATATAATTTTAGCAGGGGGATAATATCTACCAATAAAAGCATCCTTGCATTTAGTCCATGAATCAATACTATTCTTAGGCAGAGATAGCAACCAATCTTTAGCTCTTCCTCTTAATGAGAAAGGGAACAATTTTAGTTTAATAATATCACCATCTACATCTTTATATTTTTGCATTTCACATAGTTCAACAAAATTATTGAGATGGGCAGCAGCATCATCAGAACTAACACCAGAAAATTGCTCTCGCATAACAAGATTCAGTAAAGCAGGTTTAATTTCAAAGAATTCTGCTATAGTAGCAGGTGGAGCAATAGGTGTGCATAAGAAATCATTATTATTTGTGGTTGTGAAGTCACACAACTTAGTATTTTCAGGGTTGGCCATTTTAGCAACAGTAAATAAAGCAAACTAGATAAAGTAAATGCAAGTAAACTAATTTTTTTGTGTTTTTGATATAGCAAACAAGATAGCAAGTAAAGTAAAACTAGCAACTAATTTTTTTGTATTTTGATTTAGTGTAGCAAACAAAGTAGTAAATAAAACTAAGCAAGACAAAAACAAAGTAAAGAGATTGAGAAGTGGAGACTCCCCTTGCAGCGTGTCTTGATCACCCCGGCAACGGCGCCAGAAATTTGCTTGATGCGCGTGGTTGACGTATTGTCTCTTCGTTCGACACGCGTCCGTTGGGAACCCCAAGAGGAAGGTGTGATGCGCACAGCGGCAAGTTTCCCTCAGTAAGAAACCAAGGTTTAATCGGACCAGTAGGAGTCAAGAAGCACGTTGAAGGTTGATGGCGGCGAGATGTAGTGCGGCGCAACACCAGTGATTCCGGCGCCAACGTGGAACCTGCACAACACAACCAAAGTACTTTGCCCCAACGAAACAGTGAGGTTGTCAATCTCACCGGCTTGCTGTAACAAAGAGTTAACCGTATTGTGTGGAAGATGATTGTTTGCAGAAAACAGTAGAACAAGTATTGCAGTAGATTGTATTTCAGTAAAGAGAATTGGACCGGGGTCCACAGTTCACTAGAGGTGTCTCTCCCATAAGACGAACAGCATGTTGGGTGAACAAATTACAGTTGGGCAATTGACAAATAAAGAGAGCATGACCATGCACATACATATCATGATGAGTATAGTGAGATTTAATTGGGCATTACGACAAAGTACATAGACCGTCATCCAACTGCATCTATGCCTAAAAAGTCCACCTTCAGGTTATCATCCGAACCCCTTCCAGTATTAAGTTGCAAAGCAACAGACAATTGCATTAAGTATGGTGCGTAATGTAACTAGTGACTACATCCTTGAACATAGCACTAATGTTTTATCCCTAGTGGCAACAGCACAACACAACCTTAGAACTTTCTGTCACTGTCCTAGGTGTCAATGCAGGCATGAACCCACTATCGAGCATAAGTACTCCCTCTTGGAGTTACAAGCATCTACTTGGCCAGAGCATCTACTAGTAATGGAGAGCATGCAAGATCATAAACAACACATAAGCATAACTTTGATAATCAACATAACAAGTATTCTCTATTCATCGGATCCCAACAAACGCAACATATAGAATTACAGATAGATGATCTTGATCATGTTAGGCAGCTCACAAGATCCGACAATGATAGCACAATGGGGAGAAGACAACCATCTAGCTACTGCTATGGACCCATAGTCCAGGGGTAGACTACTCACACATCACACCGGAGGCGACCATGGCGGCGTAGAGTCCTCCGGGAGATGATTCCCCTCTCCGGCAGGGTGCCGGAGGCGATCTCCTGGATCCCCCGAGATGGGATCGGCGGCGGCGGCGTCTCTGGAAGGTTTTCCGTATCGTGGCTCTCGGTACTGGGGGTTTCGTCACGGAGGCTATTTGTAGGCGGAAGGGCAGGTCAAGAGGCGGCACGGGGGCCCCACACCACAGGGCCGCGCGGCCAAGGGGGGGCCGCGCCGCCCTATAGTGTGGCCCCTCCGTGGCCCCTCTTCGTCTCTCCTTCGGACTTCTGGAAGCTTCGTGAGAAAATAGGCCCCTGGGCTTTGATTTCGTCCAATTCCGAGAATATTTCCTTACTAGGATTTCTGAAACCAAAAACAGCAGAAATGAAACAACTAGCACTTCGGCATCTTGTTAATAGGTTAGTTCCAGAAAATGCACGAATATGACATAAAGTGTGCATAAAACATGTAGATAACATCAATAATGTGGCATGGAACATAAGAAATTATCGATACGTCGGAGACGTATCATAGGGTAGGACTGCGACTTCCCGAATCTTTGGGAATGAGCGTAGTAATGCCAGCAGGTGAAGCCAGAACTATCAACACAGCCTACCATATAGCCATTATGAGAGCCATCACAGATATTCGAGAGCATAAGATGAAAGAGCTTATGGGTTCCGAATTCACCCACATTCCTCATATGCAGGAGGAAGAAGATCCCATGCTTAACCACTACAAATATGCAAAACGCAAACCAATAGCAGCTACAAAATACATGGACAATAGCCGCAACTTAATATCATTGCTCTTTCAGTTGAACCATCATCTGACGGGAGCAATTGATACGATGCTAGAGGAGTTTACTGAACCCAAGGAGGAGACTAGGGGGAAAGAACCTATGGAGAATGTGGTGCACACACCAGTTTACTCAGCTGGTGACTACATTAGTATTGATCCTCTTGAGCGTGAAACGACACCTGTTACACCTGGGAACTATCGGGGTAGTTCCTATGGAGGATATGAGGGCAGAGAGGTATCTGGAAACAATCAGCGTTCCGATACTCCTATAGAAAACTCCACGGGTTGGCGTTGGGGATCTGATACGGGAACTCATAGTACTTCAGTGTATTATGACGGAGAGATGAATGAGGACGCCACAACCCAGAACCAGAGTTATCCTAGTACTGAAGGAGTTGATGAAGGGTATCCGACACAGGTTGAGTCGGATACGAATGTTGGAAATACCTATGGTGGAGCTACAGGGGAGTACACCCGATGGGTGGACTATGATGCACTTAACGATCAGTTTGTGAACACTGATTTCTCCCTAGGATCATCATCTGATTCCGACTACCAGCCGACGGGGAGACCTTATGTTCCAGGGTCTATCAGGAGGATGACACGTTCGACCGGATGGAAGCCTGGGATGTACCGGGAGTGAAGATCGACTAGAGTCCACCAAGGGAGGCGAGGCAATAATACACAAGTACCACGTGTATTATAGTATGTAATATTTGTAGAAATTTGTACATATACTTTAATAAGTGAGTTTACATACTCACATCGACTTGAGTATTGTAATAAGACCACTTAAGTATGTATATACATGGTATATGTTTTGTATGATTTGGATTTGCTTCTTGATTTCCATTGCGTGACTAGTTCTGTGCACAAAGTTGAGCTCAGAAAACTTGCGCATGGAGTAATTATGAGTATCATCTTGTGTTGCAGAACTAGGGGGTTATGTCGGGAGCGATAGGTGAGGAGACCGAAGCGCAGCGCATGGAGCGCGAAGCAAAACAAAAGGAAGAGGCTGAGGAAGCAGCCAGAAATCAGTTTCCACCACCACCACCACCCATGACGCAGCAAAATTTCGTCCAATATATGCAAATGATGGAAGAAAGGCAATGTATTACGTTGGAGCAGCAGAACAAATTCTTCCAAGAGTTGCTGCAGCAGAACAGGGTGGAGAGACGTGAGAATCCGGGAGTCACCTTAGCAGACTTCCAGAACGCCAAGCCTATATCTTTCGCATACGCGCTCGAGCCAATGGACGTGGAAGATTGGCTTATGGACACTGAGCGAAAGCTCAATACTGTTGGTTGCAACGACCAGGAGAAGGTCCGTTATGCTACCCATCTGTTGTGTGGACCTGCCGCATCATGGTGGGACAATATCGTAGCCGTTTATCGGGCTGGAAAGGTATTTACCTGGGAGGAGATTGCAAGGAAGTTCAGGGAATCCAATGTCCCTGAAAGTATTGTGGAACTGAAGCGTCGAGAATTTGAAAGTCTCGAGCAGAAGGACAAGGCAATCCTGACTTATGTCTGGGAATTCTCAAAGCTGTCCCGGTATGCTGTTGAAGAAGTCAACACCGAGGACAAGAAAAAGAAGAGGTTTTTGAGGGGGTTAAGTCCCCAGTTCAAGGTATAGCTCCGTATGATGAGAGCAACAGAATTCCAAGAGTTGGTGGATGCAGGCATCACTCTGGAAGATGATTTCAAACGACTGCAGGAGGAAAAGAGGAAGAAGGCCAAGTTTGAGCATAAAAGGTTTATTAGTAACAAGCCCAACACCAGCTTGAGTTTCAAGCCGAGATACAACAACAACAACAACAACAACAACAACAACAACAACAACAACAACAACAACAACAACAGCAACTACTACGGTAGTAGGAGGAACCAAGCATTCCAGACTGCAAATCAAGCGGTTTGCAAAAGCTGTGGACTCACAGGACATTTCGCTAAGGATTGTAAGAAGCCAAGGATCATATGCTTTGGTTGTCGCCGGGAGGGGCACATGCTGAAGGACTGCCCCAAGAAAAATAATGGAGGAGGTCAGTCAGGAGGAGGAGGAAATCGTGGAGGAAATAACGGAGGGAATTGGAAGAATAAGAAGCCCTTCGGCAAGCTGAACTGCACTAGTCTGGAGGAGGTGGTCAACTCCGATCAGGCGGTGATAGGTACGCTCCAGATACTCACTCATCCTGGCAAAGTACTTTTTGATACTGGTGCAACTACATCATTCATTTCCCAGCAATTCATCATCAAACATGGGATTAGCTGCACTAAGTTAGATACACCCATAACCATACTTTCTGCGGGGGGAACGATAGTAGTAACCCATACCAAACAAAAACAAGTCATCATGATCAATAAGTGCGCGTTTGACGCGGACCTTTTCATTTTACCGATGAAGGACATTGATGTCATTCTTGGTATGAACTGGTTAGAAGGTAATGGAGCATTGATCGACTGTGTGAATAAGACGGTATCTTTGAAAAGCCCTGATGGAAGTAGAATGATCTACCAAGGCGACAAACATACACAGATTGAAGTGGAGCTACAGTTGAACAGCATGAAGGAGGTGAAGTTAGAGGATATACCTGTAGTGAATGAATTCCAGGATGTGTTTCCTGCGGAATTACCAGGTATGCCACCAGATAGGGAGATAGAATTCACTATCGACCTAATTCCAGGAACAACTCCGATTGCTAAAGCACCATATAAGATGGGGCCCAAGGAGTTGAAAGAACTTAAGGAGCAACTGGACGACTTGGAACATAAAGGATTCATACAGGAAAGTGTTTCACCATGGGGATCACCTGTAATCTTCGTGGATAAAAGAGATGGAGGAAGAAGGATGTGCGGAGACTACAGGAATCTGAACAACGTCACAATCAAGAACAAGTATCCACTTCCAAGAATACAAGATCTATTCGATCAAGTTAGAGGCGCGGGAGTCTTTTCCAAAATTGATCTAAGATCCGGTTATCACCAGATAAAGATCAAGAAGGAAGACGTTCCGAAAACTGCCTTTGTTTCAAGGTATGGACATCATGAATACCTTGTAGTGCCTTTTGGATTAACCAATGCTCCAGCAATTTTCATGAATCTCATGAATAAGATTTTCATGCCATATCTAGACAAGTTTGTCATCGTATTCATTGATGATATCTTGATCTATTCCAAAGACAAAGCTAAACATGCTGAACATCTGAGGTTAGTGTTGCAAACACTAAGGGAACATCAACTCTATGCCAAATTTAGCAAGTGTGAATTTTGGCTAGATCAAGTGGAATTTCTTGGTCATGTCATTAGTAAAGATGGAATAGCTGTGAACCCGAGCAAAGTAGCAGCAGTTCTAGAATGGGAAGCACCCAAGACCGTCAAGGGAATCAGAGGATTCCTAGGAATGGCAGGATATTATCGGAGATTCATTAAAGGATTCTCCAAGATAGCAGGACCCATGACGAAGCTGTTAAGAAAGAACAAACCATTTGTGTGGTCAGAAGAGTGTGAGAAGAGTTTTCAAACTCTGAATGAGAAACTCACCACGGCACCGGTGTTAGCAGTTCCGGAAGTTGGCAAGGATTACACCGTGTACTGTGACGCATCCAAGCATGGATTGGGTTGCGTAATTATGCAAGATCGGAAAGTGATATCTTATGGATCGAGGCAACTCAGACCTCATGAAGTGAACTATCCAACACATGACTTGGAATTAGCAGCAGTGGTATTTGCACTCAAAACTTGGAGACATTTTCTCTATGGAGCCAAGTGTGAGCTCTATACGGATCATAAGAGTCTCAAATACTTCTTCACTCAAAAGGAACTCAACATGAGGCAGAAAAGATGGCTTGAACTGATCAAGGATTATGATTTGACAATCAATTATACTCCAGGAAAGGCCAATGTTGTAGCAGATGCTTTGAGTAGGAAGAGCACCGGAGGAGTGGAACAAGAAATATCACCGGAGTTGAGGAAGGAAATAAGTCAAGCCCAAATACAACTTTGGGAGAAGGAAGCTCATGAAGGACTGTCGGCTTTGCAAGTAGCCGATGAGCTAAGTGTTAACCTGAAGAATGAGATAATGATGGGTCAGCTGGACGATCCATTCATCGTGGAGGAGATGAGAAGAATAGATGAAGGAAGACCATCAAAATTTCATCGAGGAGAATCGGGATCATTATGGTTCTAGAAGAGGATTTGTGTTCCAGATATTGCTGAAATTAAGGAAGTAATACTCCGGGAAGCCCATCAAACACCATATTCCATTCATCCGGGTAGTACAAAGATGTACATGGATCTAAAGGAGCTATTCTGGTGGAACAACATGAAGAGAGAAATCGCACAATACGTGGTGGAATGCCATACCTGCCAAAGAGTGAAGGCTGAACATCAGAGTCCGGCAGGGAAATTACAACCTTTACCTATTCCAGAATGGAAATGGGAGGAGATAGGGATGGATTTCATCACCGGACTACCCATGACTAATAAAAAGAAGGACATGATATGGGTAATCGTGGACCGGTTGACGAAGAGTGCACACTTCTTAGCGGTAAATCAGCAGGACAAAGGAGAGAAACTCATCGATCTTTATATCAAGGAGATCGTGAGTAAACATGGAGTACCCAAGAAGATCGTGTCGGATCGAGGATCCGTGTTCACGTCAGCATTTTGGAAGCAACTACACAAAGCTTTAGGATCCAAGTTGGACTATAGTACCGCCTATCATCCTCAGACAGGTGGACAAACGGAAAGAACCAACCAGATCCTAGAGGATATGCTTAGGGCTTGTGCCCTAGACTTCGGAGGATCATGGGAAGAGCACTTACCACTAGCAGAGTTTTCATACAATAATAGCTATCAAAGCAGCATCAAGATGGCACCATTCGAAGCTCTGTATGGAAGAAAGTGTAGATCACCGATATGTTGGTATGAAGCCGGAGCAAGCAAAGAGTTCAACCCTGATTATGTCAAGGAAAAGCAACAAATCATTGACATTATCAGGGATAGGCTCAAGATAGCCCAGAGCCGACAGAAGAGTTATGCCGATCAAAAGAGGAGAACATGGGAGCCACGAGTTGGAGACATGGTATACCTTAAGGTGAGCCCGATGAAAGGACTTCAGAGGTTTGGAGTAAAAGGAAAGCTAAGCCCTAGGTACATCGGACCTTTCAAGATTCTGAGTTAAAACCGAGGGTTAGCCTTTGAATTGGAACTACCGGGAAGGTTATCTCAGGTTCACAACGTATTTCATGTGTCGCAACTCAGAAAATGTTTGAAGACCCCAGATGAACCAGTATCACATGAAGAGCTCGAGTTACAACCAGATTTGACATACATCGAGAAGCCAGCGAAGATTCTCGAGGAAAACTGGAAACAACTCAGGAATCGAGCAATAAAGTATTGCAAGATACAATGGAAGCATCATCCCGAGAGGGAAGCCACCTGGGAAAAGGAGGAAGACCTAAGGAAAACATACCCCAAACTTTTCAGGTATTACAACCACAACTTCGGGACGAAGTTTTCTTTAAGGGGGAAAGGCTGTAATGTCCTAGGTTTAGAGACGATCGAGGGGTAGATTTTAGAAACGGATGTGCATTGCATTGTAATTTACGGGAAAATTTCGCGCTTTTAAAACAAAACTGCATCGAAGGGGGACAGGTTTCTCTCTCGACACCTTACAGGGTTAGGGGTTCGAGAGTGCGATGAACTTGTTCCTACTTATCTAAATTAGGGTTTTGAGAAGAGAGAAGTGATATTGCATTGAAATCTTAAGTTGCATGATTGAATTACAAGTTAAGTTGTATGATTGAATTCAAGCCAAATTTGAATTTGAATTTCAAATTCAAACATCAAATGATCATCACATAATTCAAATTTGAGATAATTTCACAAACAATCATCATTAAGGAAGAATATAAGTAAGACAACAATTATATTAAGCTCAATAAGGAAAACTTGAGCTTTATTGATCATCACACACATAATACATTGTCTTTACAATATTCAGATTTGAATTATGGAATTTACAACACATTACAAGAATTGAATAAATAGAAACAGAAAAAGGAAAATTACAAGTATTTAAATGTCCTAAACTACAATGTTGATCATCATGTAAGTCTTGCTCAAGAAGATCTTGATCTTCATCTTGATCAGCAGATTGTTCCTGTACACACACACAACAAACAGAAAATTAGGCCAAGTGGCAAAGCCACTTGGCAGGTTAGCAAATATTGCAAAGGGTTGATATGATCAAGCCGCCGAGCTGATCTCTCCACAGCACAAGTCCCAAGCTGGACTTGCACACACACACAACCAGGCAGCACACAAGGCAGTGTGCATGTGTAACACACACACAGTGAGTCACCATGGTAAGTTGTGGTGCTGTCGACCAAAGAAGCCATGGCTGGCCATATAAAAGCTTTTCACAGCCAAACCCTAGCCACTTGATTCATCCATCGACAGGATTGCTCTGGTAAGCCACCAAGAACACCAAGAATAGAAGAACAGCCACTGCTGTTCAACCATTCCACAAACACCAGAAACAAATCAGGAATCAAGGTTTGCAAGGAGGAGCAGGGCAAGCACATCAATCCATCCAGAAGCAAACCCTCTACACCAACCCTATTTCTAGGAGCTGGAGTGAGGTATACATATCATCATGAACAAACCAGATGGTTTTGTTCATAAACTGCACAGGCATGATCACAAGCACACAAAGGGTGGGGTAACCCCTGTTTTGATCATCATTTGGTCAGAGACCAAGTGAAACCTGGTAGAAGTGGAAAGGACCAGGGATCAATCAAGCCTATACCCATGGTTATGCCAACCAGAATAGTGGTAGCATCATCCAAATGGAAACAGGAAAGTAAACAATCCCAGAGACTATCCAAGTACAACCAGACCACACTAGCCCTTCTAAGACCATCAGAATATAGACACTTATATGTCTATTTTCATTTCAACATCAATTATACTGGAAGTCATATGACTACCAGTAATATTGCAGAGTAGCACACAAAAGAGGTAGGAGCAACCTTTACTAGCACATCAAGCATTGCTAGGGTCACAACAACTACCTAGCCACACAGAAAAGCCAAAAGAGAAGCATATCATCACTCCAAGGGAGTTCATGCATCACAGGAGGTGCCAACACATGTTGGTTTCCATCCAGATAGGGCATAGGATGCAACAATCTACTACTGTATCAAGTAGATCATGTCTATTGTTAGCAATAGGAAGCTAAGCTTCACTGACAAGCATAGATAAATAAAAAACAACCACACATTAAGCCAAGCAATTGTATCATTACTCAGATTGAGTTCAAAGAGGAGCTAGGGTCCCCAACTACTGTTGGCATCCCTCTAGCTCAATCCAACTCATTATAAGAATCATCACTGCCAGCAGTTCATCTCATTTATCCACCTAGTCAAGCAAGACAACACAGATAAATGAATATCCAAGAAATCCACACACCAGAGCCTTGCAGTGGATCCAAGTGATCACTGCAAGCAACAGCAATTACCTGAGCCAATCACAGCACACACCAGCACAAGGCATGGTGATGCACAATCACCAGAATAAGCCAGACAGGCATAAGCAGTAAGTAAAGCAAGCAATAATCAAGCAGCTGATGATCACTGGATCACCAGAGCTTGCTAAAGCATGCTAGCACCCAATTCTAGCATCACACTGACCATAGATAATTAAATGGCCATACATAATCAACAGTTGCTTCACAGATAATCAAATAGATGATATATGATTGTATTCAGAAGCACATCAAGGGCTTGATGAACCACGGGATCTTGCTAAACAACTAAAGCACATACCAGTAATCACTGAATCATGCAATTAAGCCAATAGCAATGCTCAGATAAGCCTGCTCATGAATTTGAGCACAAGAACTAGCCACAGGAGCTCTGGCACTTGCAAATTTGCAAGAATTGCATACTGCAATTAAGTCATTGAAGCATCTATGAATACACATGAGTGCCAGACAAGCATAGAAACAAGAACAGAGGCACAGGGAAGAAATTCTAGCAAGTAAAGCAAGCTTACACAAGCACATCAGCATCAGCAGCACACGCAGCACAGCAGCAACGCAGCAGCAGCAGCAAGCCAGCCATCGAGCAGCATAGGCACCAGGAACAGCAAGCCATGGCTAGAGCTACTGAGAGAGGAAGAAGAACAAGCACATGAGAGAGAAGAAGAAGTGGCGAACGTACCAGGGTCGAGCAGGCAGACCACCATGGCGGCCACGACAGCACACGCCAGGGCGCGGCGGCGCCAGGCCAAGCCAGGCCATGGCGGCGCCACAGCACCACCCCACCATGGCAGCACAGCCACGGCGGCGCCATCACCCCAGGAGCTTGGGGAGCCGCGGGATCAAGCGGATCCCGAAACCTAGCCATGGCGGAGAGGATCGATGACGAGCGGAGGATGGCGTCAGCTCCAGATCGACGCGGATGGAAGAGATCGCCAGCAGCTGGCGGTTCGATTGCGCCCCATGGTGAGGGCCATGGCGGCCGGAGACCGCCGGAATCGGCCGGCGACGGTGCGGGCGACGCAAGTCGCCAGGGAGAGGAAAGGGGATTAGGGTTAGGTCGAGCGGCGCGAGAGAGAGAGAGAGAGAGAGAGAGAGAGAGAGAGAGAGAGTGAGCGGGTTGGGCCGGACCAGGTGGGTCGGCCAAACCTAACCCGTTGGGCCACCTGACAGGTGGGGCCCAAGGGCAAATTGGTCATTTCACAATTCATAAAAAGGCAGAAACTTTGAAATTAAATAAGAAATGCTTTGAAGCTCTAAAAAAATAATTAAAAATATGAAAATTGATCAGCATAAAATTCTCTATTTAAATAAAATACCAAATAGAATTTTTGAAGACAATTAAGAATAAGTCCTAATTTGATGATTTAAATAAGGATTTAAATCACACATATTACTTTCAATAAAGAAAATAAGTCCATTAATACATTTGGACTTTAAAAACATCTTGACAATATTTCAAGATTGTATTTTACCCTAAATTAAGTATCCCCAAATCATTCTTAGTAATTACCTCTCACATAAAATAATAAGTCATCGGAAAGGGGGGAGCAAACCCTAAAAATGAAAAGCATGCATAATTGCTTCTTTAACCATTGCCCTTATCAGACAATGATGCTATTTTTCAGAGACAGAGGACAAGGGTCAGTCCACACCTTCCAACTGCAAAACTTTGCAGTGTTCAGGCAAGTTCATCACTTGCTCATGTCATTTGAGTATCTTTATCAAATTACTTGCAAAGTACTATGATTATCACTATTGCATAAAAACCAAAACCACTACTTTCATAACTATGAATATGACTATGTGGTGGGAAATGGAACCATGGATTGTGTTGATATGGTGGAGGTTCCAGTGCAAGGGTTTATATCCATCTAGGATTAAACAACAAATGTCGCCAGTGATTCTTCTGCCGTAATACCCGTGTTAACCATAAGATCTGGAGTGGGACGGAATAGTCAATTGTATTTCCACCTCTTGTACATCAACGGATGCACTTGCTGTAGACACTTGTATCCTGAGGGACAAGCGGTAGGTTGGGGAAGACTTATGTCCCCACGGTAATGCGGTCTATGATGGATTGTAAGATGTCCGGAACGGTCTATCCATGATTGATAGGGGAAGGCATATAAAATTGTTCGGAACGGTCTACCTTAATCGGTATAGGGGAGAACAAATGCTCGGAACGGTCTCATCATGATTATAGGGGAAGACAGTCTTACAAAAGGGTGGGTGTGCGAGGTAGCGGAGGAATATGATTGGCTATGACCTTATACCTGGCCTCACACCATAGGTAGTGTGGACGGGAGAGCTGCCCGGTTGGCACCAAGGTTAAGATCTCTTATGGGTAAAGCAACACACCTCTGCAGAGTGTAAAGAACTGTGACCTGTCACTCCCTGTTCCGGGATATGGAACTGCGAACGCGGCCGGAAAGGAGCTCCATGAAGTTCTAGTAAACTGGTGAAGGCTGACGGACATAGCTCTTTGGAATAAAAGCAATCTCTTGAAGAAATGTTTATCAAAACCTGCATTGGTATTAGACTTTCTGGTCTAATATCGTATCTAGTGCATCAAACACCTCTTATCTATAATGAACTTGTTGTGTACGCTCGTACTCATACCACTCTTAAATCCCTTGCTTAGATTGTCTGAATCGTCTGGAGGAGGACTAAGACAACAATGAAGGAGCCGAGATCATCGGCTATGAAGAACCAGACCTCTCTGGAGGTATCGAAGGCGTAGACTACCTCATCGTCTACGGAACCGGGGAGGCTTCCGGAGGAGATCAAGCCTAGAAACATCCAGTAGTAGTAGTAACCGAGCAGCCCGAACTCTTAGTATTTAGCTGCTCGAGAGAATAAATGTACGACTTAATGAGACATCTATATTGTAAGCTATGTTGGGTTCGCCTCGAACCCAGGAGTATTCCTCTTAGGACCCAAGAGGAGCTCCGAGACGATATATGTATGATTATTGTAATATTAAATGAATGAGTTATGGACCTGCTATGTTCTGTTGTACTACTCTGAGGGATGTAATATTTGCGGAATGGTACTTCGTGAATGTTATATCAACGACTGGCATACTACAACATGCAGTGGTATGCAGGGTCACCACACCTTTGATATTTTATATGTATATACCTGCACGTGTCAACTATTGATCATGTCAACCAGATTATACAGCTATGTAACTACTAATCTCGTATTAAATTCTAGTCATAGATTTTAGATCTAATTACTAAAATTAATATAGATGTGGGTTAATGTGGAAACTGCTTCTAGTAGCCGTGTGTCCTTGACATGCACGTTAACTGCAGTCTTTTTTTCGGCAGGTGTTTTCTTGGTACACGTTATTATTAGTAGCTTTATGTATTCCCTTTTTGATGGACTTTCATCGCGTCTATTTTTATATGGGTTGGCGCGCCTTCTAAATCTCGATGTGTGCATTCCAAACTTTGGACGTGCTTGTCAAATCTGCACGGATGGGTGCATACATGGATCGGTTATGCATGCGCTTTTTTTGTTTTGTTATCGTGTCTCAAGCTGACACAGCTAACATATAATTGCTCTACCTAGATGGTCAATTTTTTCTCCTACGTGCAGGTTGTACATATAATAGTTTACGTAACGTTTTGAAAGTTTAAATCCTAGCCATTATAATAAGATCGACGAATCTAATAATTTTAGTACATGTGGTTGTGGTGTCTCTATTAAACATCCTTATTTTGCTTTTAGTATATAATAGATAGATAGATAGATTTGGATGTAAGTTGGATCGTACGGTCGTAAAATCGTATAGTAGAAACAACAACTATAGACAACATTACGATGTACAATTAGAGGAACATTGTATAATGTAGAAAGACGTACATGCCAGTACCATACCCTGGAGATGATTCAAATGCTCACCTACAATTTCCTCTCACGATTGATCACCAACTATTCCCTTCATTTATATAAAAAAATAGACCAACTAATTCATTCGTGAAGGACTGAAGGGCATAGTCGATTGATCACCAACCAGGTTGCTAATAACTAATTTTAATCAGACAAAAGGTTTGAGCTGTTCACTCAGATCTAAGGCCAACACTTATAGTGGGCCCAATTCTCTCGGACCCACTTGTAAAACAGCCTCTGGGACCCACGATCTCTCTGAATTATTTCGTATCTAGTGCCGATCCCAATCTTCTCTCCGGAATCTGTAATCTATCCTAATAAATCTCAAATTACACACCAATTCGGTGCAATCTAGTAAATCTGCAATTTTAAAGCATAAATCAACCGCCCATCACATATTCACATTCCCTTAATTGAATTTGGAGTGCCAGCGTAGATCGGGCACGAGCAGGACGGTCCTCGTCCACTTTAGGCCAGTTTGGTAGCCTGAGTCGATTTTATGCACCACTGGCGCAGTAAGATGGGAGTGTCTGCGCATTGCAAACGGGACATGCGTCATAAATGGCGTGTCGTTTGGTTGCCCATATGGCATTTTCCGCATAAGAGAGGGAAGCCATCCCTCATTGTTTGGGTCCCGCACAGACGTCTTTTTGGCCCTGGTCGTGCAGCGCACACCTTGTTTGGTTGCAGACATAAGCGTGCTATGGTAACCCCTTTCGTTAGAGTGGTCAGATTATCTGGTAGTGCTAACTGAATAACAACACATTTACCTAGATAAAGTTCATTAAAGTTGCCGGTATACACATCAAGTACTTACCCTACTGGTTGATGCATCACAAGCAAAACAACTATATTTCGTGATGCATCACAGGTTCATCACACGAGGGGTTTGATGTGTGCATTACCATTCGGGTACCCAACGTTATCCTACCTTCTATGGCCCAACATGGGGCTCACGAGGATCACCGCAGCCCATGATGGACTAATATGTCGGTTGCAGCAATGGAAAGATGGAAGGAGATGATTCCTTGAAGGACAAGACAATGAGACGTCGATTAAAGGAAAGATAGATTAGATCTCACATGTAACCTAGTCGAACCCGTGCAGGGATCTCGGGACCTGGCCTCCTATATAAAGGCTAGGAAAGGGCCTGCCGGGGACCTGCACACAACTTACACAAACTTGCAACCAAACCCTAGAAATCTTTCCTCCCGGCGAGATCACAACCACCCAGTCTATCGGCTGCCTCATTGTAAAAAAATTCATCGATAATCAAGATCATATAAGCAGGAGTAAGGGTTATACCTCATCGAAGGCCCTGAAGCTGGGTAAATCTTGCCTCTTGCTTGTTTGGTATCCGATGTCTCATGATAACCTGCAGCCATCCACCCTAAGCCCCTCATGGTGGGCATTGCCGAGGAGCCCCTCGTCAGTATATACCACCTTGAACAAGTTCATCATTACAAACCGGTTATCAGGTTCAAGCAAGTTCTAGCTAATGGAACGATACGAGACCACCTCCCAAATTCAGCAGACCATGACGAAGGAAGCAGAAGAACTAAGCAGGAAACTTCTTGCGTAGCCAGATCTGATACGTTGCAAACGTATCTATAATTTTTGATGCTCCATGCTTGTTTTATATCAATTGCTATATGTTTTGTTTACACTTCATGTCACTTTTATGCATTTTTTGGCACTAACCTATTAACAAGATGCCACAGTGTCAGTTCCTGTTTTCTGCTATTTTTGTATTTTAGAAAAGTTGTACAGGAAATATTCTCGGAATCGGACGAAACAAAAAACCAAAGTTCCTATTTTTTCCGGAGAGAAGACGGAGTCCAGAGAAGAGACAGAGGGGGGCACATGGTGGCCACACCTGCCCTAGGCGCGGCCTGGCCCTGACCCGCTCATAGGCATGGTGTGGGTCCATCAGGCACTCCACCGACCTGACCCTTCCGCCTATATAAAGCCCCCGATGCAAAAACCCTAAATATACAAGCCTCCACTCACGAAAAGTTCCGTAGCTCCGCCGCCATCGCAGACAAGATTCGGGGGACAGAAGTCTCTGTTCCGGCACCCTGCTGGGACGGGGAATTGCCCCCGGAGCCATCTCCATCGACTCCACCGCCATCTCCACCGCCGTTGCTGACTCCTACAATGAGAAGTGAGTAGTTTCTCCCTTGGGACTGAGGGATCTACCGGTAGCTATGTGGTTTATCTCTCTCTCCCATGTACTTCAATACACTGATCTCATGAGCTACCTTACATGATTGAGATCCATATGATGAGCTTTGTATCTAGATGTCGTTATGCTATTCAAGTGAACTTTACTTATGTGATCTCCGGGGACTCCTTCTCCCACGTGTGTAAAGGTGGAGTGTGTGCACCGTGTGGGTCTCTTAGGCTATATTTCACAGAATACTTGTTCACTGAGTTATGATTTGAGTTGGATGTCTCTATAAAATTGTGGTGTGTTAGTACCGCCTATGAATGCTCAAAGTGCAGCGTGGGGTGTTCATTAGTGCATGGGAATACATTTTTAAGGTTTGCTTTTGCAGACCTACATGGTGAATAGTGTTCATCATCCAGCCGGAAAGTCTTTCATAGTAGCATAGTGAAGTGCTTATATTTATATTCCTTTATGATATCATTGTTGAGAGTGAACACTAGTGAAAGTATGATCCCTAGGCCTTGTTTCCAAACATCGAATCACCGTTTATTTACTGTTTTGCTGCATCTTTACTTGCAGCCATATTTATTTTAGATTGTTATTACCACTCATATTCATCCATATCACTTGCATTTTACTATCTCGTCGCCGAACTAGTGCACCTATACACCTGACAAGTGTATTGGGTGTGTTGGGGACACAAGAGACTTCTTGTATCGTAATTGCAGGGTTGCTTGAGAGGGATATCTTTAACCTCTACCTCCCTGAGTTCGATAAATCTTGGATGATCCACTTAAGGGAAACTTGCTGTTGTTCTACAAACCTCTGCACTTGGAGGCCCAACACTGTCTACAAGAATAGAAGTGTGCATAGACATAAAGCTCTTTTCTGGCGCCGTTGCCGGGGAACTGAAGAGAAGTTACACCATAGAGATTTCTAACTCCCACGTCAACTGCACGCTAGCAAGCTCTTTTCTGGCGCCATTGCCGGGGAGATAAGGTAAAAGGTACTCACATCTTTTGGCTACTAAGTCTTTTAGTTGCTGGTGAGTGCTCGAAGTTATTTCCTTTGGATTCTGCAATTATATCTTCTTTTTCTTGTTTTTATTTTCACTAGTTAGGCTTAATGGAAAACAACAAAAACATTAGAGAGCTTTATAGTATTTATCTTAAGTTAGGACATGAGTTGTTTGAAGAGATAATTAAGAAACTTATGGAACTTTACTTGCATGCTAGTAGCAATATTATTAGTATGAATTCTTTGAACACCATTATTGCGAATGCTATGGAAAAGAAGCTTGGGGAAGCTAGTTTTTTTTTATGAAAATGATCTTTTATTTAGTTCCCCGGCTTTTGAGGAGGAAATTTGCTATGATGATACTATGCCTCCAATATATGATGATTACAATAATTATTATGTTATTTTCAGTCCACCTACTATTGAGGAGAAAATTAATTATGATTACAATATGTCTCCTATATTTGATGATTATGGTGATGAGAATAATAATGATAGCTATTTTGTTGAATTTGCTCCCACTACAATTAATAGGAATGACTATGCTTATGTGGGGAGTAATAATTATTTTATGCATGTGGCTCATGATAAGAATGCTTTATGTGATGGTTATACTGTTGAGTTTATTCATGATGCTACTAAAAGTTATTATGAGAGAGGAAAATATGGTTGTAGAAATTTTCATGTTGCTAAAACACCTCTCTATATGCTGAAAGTTTTGAAGTTACTCTTGTTTTACCTTCTTATGCTTGTCACTTTGTTCTTTGTGAATTTATTTGTGTACAAGATTCCTATGCATAGGAAGTAGGTTAAAATTAAATGTGTTTCATATTTGTTCCTTGATGCTCTCTTTTACTTCAATTCATATTTCTTATGTGAGCATCTTCTCAAACTACTGAGCCTAGCTAAAAGGCAATAAAGAAAAGCGCTTATGGGAGACAACCCATTGTTTTATTACAGTAACTTTTTATTTTTGTTGAGTCTTGGAAGTTATTACTACTGTAATGACCGCTCCTTATCATCTTTAATTCGTTTTTGTGCCAAGAATAGCCTCTAATAGGAGAAAGTAAGACTTAGGAAAGTTGTTGTCCTAAAAACAGATTATGTGTTGTTACCATAAAAATTCGTATAAATAGCCACAGCGTAATTTTGAGCTGCCATTTTTTAAGCATATGCTCCAGATTATTATCTAACTTTCGTTAGTTAATCAATTTTCGAAATAAGCAACGGAGTATTTTTGGAAATTTCAATTTTTACCTGCTGTTCTGTTTTGACAGATTTCTGCACTATCTGCATTTGCCTCTTAAATCTTTCTTTTTTAGTTCTTTTGATCAGAGAACTATTTTAAAGGTTGCCACAGTAGCTTATGATTTAATATATGTTTGATATATATTAGTACTGAAGACAGGTGGATTTGTTTATTTTGATTATACTAATGCTGCTAATAAAGAATTGTGCGAAGTTTTTGTATGAATGGAGTTTTCAAGTGTAGGGAGAGAAGAATGATGTGATGAGATGAAGAATGGAAAAAAGCTCAAGCTTGGGAATGCCCCTGCACTCGAAATACATATTCAAGAGGTACATGCGTCAAAGCTTGGGGATGCCAAGGCATCCCCTCTTCAACAACAAAGCAACAAATCATCTCTCTATACGCTATATTTTTATTGCTTCATACGCTATGTGTTGTTCTTGGAGCGTTTTTATTTTTGTTTTGTTTACTGTAGCATATGGTTGCATCCTAGTATTCTTGTGTGGGAGAGAGACACACTCCGTTTTCATTGCATAGAACGCTCTATTTTTCGCTCTTATTGTTCTGCGAGTTTTCTAGTTTTCCAGTACTGCGTTTAGCTCTTGTTGTTTCACTCGAGTTTTGTTCAGAGCTCGTTAGTATTATTTGTTTATCTATGATTAGCTATCTGTTCCATATTGTATTTCATCTCTGAGAGTTATTTCAAAAAAGTTGATATGTGTTGGATACGAGTAAAATATTTCATCACTATAGTGATGCAAAAGGAAGTTTGTCTAGACTGTGGCATAGACTTTGGCATGTCATGTTGGATATTATTATTGTCATATGCTTAGTATTTATTGTTGTAGCATGACTTGTTTCAAATAGCTGAGAGTGCATAATGTGTCATTGAAAGAATCATGTGTTGTTTCTATTATAAAAGCATAATATTATGGTATTCTCCTTTGATACTTTCATGGGTTGACTTGGCACATGCTTATACCATGTTATGACGATAACCAGTCAACTAAAGCCTCTATGATCATTTATTTTTTGGCTTGTAATATCACTTTATGCTTTGATTGATAATGTTTTGTCGCTATGCATGATTATGTCCATTATTGCACTCTTAGTTGGTCGCTCCCAGTCTTTTGATAGTCTTCACCTGTGCTGAGTATGATCTCTACTCGTGCATCCAACGACCAATAATAAAAGTTTGCCAACTGTGTCTACTATATCTACCAAGTAGCATTATTACTATTCCAAGTAATTCATCATGTTTTTATTTATCTTCTAAATTAAATTTTTGCATGAGAAAATTAGTAAGTAAAGCTCTCACGAACTTGATGGCACATTTACTTTCTTGCACTTAATAAATTTGGTCATTGTGCCTATCTTATGAAGTTTATATGTTTTCAAATTGCGAGTTGGGAGTTAGTAGAACCATACTTTCATGGGGAATACTTTCGACATTGCACTTATATTTACTTGATGTCATGTTCTTTTGTTTATGGATGCCTGAAATAAAATGAAAACTTATAAGTCCATGGAGGTTGTATATGAGTTAGGGAAACGTCTGGGCCGCTAATCTAAGCCATGCATCATTCATGGTGGAAATTTACAGCTAATCCATCGTGAGCATTCTATGAAGCATTTTCAATAAAAAGCTATACCCATAGTAAGTAAAAAATTGCTGAGATACTCACTTTCTGTTTGTCTTCTCATTTTAGCATGGGATTGATCCTACAAGAGTATTTCCATATCATCGGGAAGGAGGTACCCCGTTGGCAGTTCTCGATGATACATGTATACTTACAATGAAAAGAACTTATTTGGGACCTAAGTTGAGTAGCATGAGGTTTAGGTACTCGTATTCAAGGGGCATGAGATTTTCAACTTGTGATTTGTCAAGAATATAGCTCATATTTGCCTCACATTAACTTTAACCATTCAAGATTCTTATGATAGGGGCAATGAGAGCTCAAAACTAATGAGTACCATACTTTTTGGAAGGTTTATAAAATTTGTTTATCTTGCTTACTCTGCAAAGTGTATGTCTTTTACTTTTAGGTTGAGTCTTCATCTTCTAATTTATGCACCGATTAAGAGAGCATAGTTGTCATTCTTAGTGCAATGTGCATAGTCCCAAAATTATTATTGATTGATTCATGATTGTGCTATTGCTTATTCTTAATTTACTTGTATCTAGTCGCCCTTTGAACTTTAAAGGCGTTCTAGCATTTATGTTTTGCTACTTCATAAAGGACATGTTGAGTACCACTTTGCTATGTTTACTCTATGCTCATAAACAAACAGTTGCTTTCAATGCACTATTATTTATGATCCTTTGTTTGAGTTACTCTTCATGTTATAACATAGTTTCTAAGTTCTATTGAATTATATTTATCATGCCTATGTTTAGAGTACTTAGATCCCATTTCACAATACTTTACAATGCTTGATCAAGATTGTGTTGGCGGCATGTCACCTCAAAAATTATTTTGTTATCACTTGCCTACTCAAGGACGAGCAGGAGTTAAGCTTGGGGATGCTTGATATGCCTGAAACATATCTATAATTTTGGATAATCCATACTTGTTTTACACCAATTCATATATGTTTTTCTCATACTTCGTTGCTCTTTTATACATTTTCCGGCACTAACCCATTAACAAGATGCCACAATGCCAGTTCCCTATTTTCTGCTATTTTTGCATTTCAGAAAAGTTGTCCAGGAAATATTCTCGGAATTGGACGAAACAAAAGCCGAACTCGATATTTTACTGTAACGAAGACGAAACCCAAAGGGGAAATGAAGAGGAGCCATAGGGGAGCCAAACCACCCCTTCGCACGGCTAGGCCTAGGCCTACGCCAAGGCATGGTGTGGCCCACCCATGTGGCCACCGACATCGCCCATCCGCCTATTTATCACGATCTTGAGAAAACCCTGAATACCCGAGCCTCATCCACGAAAAGTTCTGTCATGGACGCCGTAGAACCAATATCGGGAGGGTTCTGAAGCTCTTCCTGGCACCCTACCGGAGGGGGAATCATCGCCGCAGGCATCCACCTCGCCATGCCCGCCTCCGAAGTGATGTGTGAGTAGTTCATCCCTAGAATATGGGTCCATAGCTAGATGGTTGTCTTCTCTAATTTGTGCCTCATGTTTAGATCTTGTGAGCTGCCCTACATGATCAAGTCATCCTTACACTACAAGGAATATGGTTCAATATGACGGTCCAAATTCGTCACTCAATCGTCACACTACAAGGAATATGGTTAAATATGACGGTCCAAATTCGTCACTGAACTCAGGCATCCAGCTGACCGGGAGGCGTGGAAAGATTTTGAAGATATACATAAATACTTTGCCGCTGATGCAAGGAATATTAGTCTTGGACTTGCAACGGATGGTTTTAATCTCTTTGGGAATATGAGCAACTCTTATAGCATGTGCCCCCCATACAACCTTCCACAGTGGGCATGCATGGATCAGTCCAACTTCATGATGACATTGCTGATCCCTGGTCCAAGCTCTCCAAGAAAGGATTTCGATGTCTTCATGGAGCCCTTGATAGAAGAGCTACAGTTGCTCTGGCAGGGTGTACGCACATATGATGCCACGAGTCCAGAAGAGTTTGATCTGCGTGCTGCAATTATATGGTGTATCCACGATTACCCAGCACTCCACACTTTGTCGGGGAGGATTACAACTAGCTGGTTACCGGCCTGTGTGCAGTGTGACAAAGAGCCGTGCTCGAAGAGATTAAGGAACAAAATCTGCTATATTGGGCACCATCGTTGGCTTCCTCGGTTCCATCCTTGGTGAAATAGTAATGATTTCAATGGTGCTAGTGAAAGCCGTGACAAGCCAGCGGAATTCACTAAAAAAGAGCTGCAACAATAGCTTGATAGGGTTAAAGATGTGAGACTAGGTAAGCTTGAAAGGAAAAGAAAACGTGAGGACGGTCAGTGTTGGAGCCGGAGGTCGTTTTTGTGCGACTTGCCATACTGGGAAGATCTAAAGCTAATCTTGATGTAATGCACATCGAGAAAAACATCTGTGACAATCTGCTTGGAACTTTCATGAATGTACAAGCCAAGACAAAGGACACACTGAATTCAAGGCTTGATTTGGAGGACCTGGGCATAAGATCTGATTTGCATTTGCAGCCTGTTAGAGGTGATCCGAAATCCTTTGAGATGCCACAAGCGGTGGTATACAATGACTAAACAAGAAAAGATTGCATTTTGTGAATTCATAAAACCTGTGAGGTTTCAAGATGGGTATGCATCTAACATATCCAAGTGTGTTTCTGCTGATAAGTGCAAGCTTCAAGGGCTAAAGACCCACGACTATCATATCCTGCTCCAAAGAATATTACCGGCTGGCCTCCGAGGAACAATCCCTCAAGATATATATGAAGCGGTTGCTGAGCTTGGAAATTTATTCAGAGAGTTGTGCTGCAAAACACTGAAGGTAGACGTTCTGAATATACTTGAAAGGGAAATCCCAGTCATTCTTTGCAAACTTGAGCAGATCTTCCCTCCAGCTTTCTTCGATGTGATGGCGCATTTGGCCGTCCATTTACCAAAAGAGGAAAGGCTTAGAGGCCAGTGCAATATGATTGGATGTACCAGTCGAAATAAGGTTGCTTACATTGAAGCGTTATGTTCGGAACAAAGCCAGGCCTGAGGGATCGATTGCCGAAGCATATATTGTCGATGAGTGCCTGACATTTTGCTCGAGGTATTTCGCAACGTGGAAAAAAGATTCAACCATCCAGGCAGAAATCCAGAGCGGGATGAAGAGTCACACGTTGGTGATGTGTCTGTTTTCAACCATAGTGTGAACTTTATTTGAGCCTTTGAATATGGGGAGGCTGGTGCTGACTATGACAGGATGGTTTGGTATGTGCTCCGAAGTTGCCCTGAGGTGCAACCATACATCGAGTACATTTCTCTTCATCCTCCATAAATATAGGTTATTGTACTCAATATAAATGCTTGCTTTGATGTTGGCATTGCAGCCTGTTCAAATAAATAATTAGAATCTATTTTCTGTTGGAATTGCAGCATGTCCAAAGAAGAGTTGAACCGACAAGGTGGTCAAATCAATGTTGATAAATGGCTTACCAAGGTATTTTCTAAATGGTTTCAGACTCATGTGAGATCTTTAGCTGGTTAATTTTTATAGGTTAAAAAATTGCATGATATTTTCTATGTGTGTTGCTCATCCTGGTTTGTCTTTTGCAGATTGGAAATATGTGTGATGTCAGTGCTAACCTCTATTCTTTGGCGTGCCAGCCAGATCTCAGAGTGAGACTATATTCAGCATGTGTTGTTGGCAGTGTTCGGTACCACACTGTTGACCGCGAGAAAAATAGAAAGACACAAAATAGTGGAATCATTTCCGAGGGAGAACACGACAGTGAGATCATTGACTTATTTGGTCAGCTCAATTCCATCATCAAATTGCAGTACAACTGCAGCAGTGGCGTCCATCGGTTAGTCCTCCTCTTCCGGTGCGATTGGTTTGACCTTGGTGGTAGTAGGAGACCCGGAATCGATGATGATGGACACTTCAAAAGCGTGAACACATGAAGGTTTTGGTACATGAATGATCCTTTCATTCTAACATCGCAAGCAACCAAGGTTTTTTATGTGCCAGACACGCTCTTGAAAGGAAATTGGCAAGTGGTGCAGATATTTCAGCATAGACATCTATGGACTGTAACTGAAAGTGAAGCGGGACACGGTGTTGCTGGACTGTCATACCAAGATTATGATTCCAGGGAAGCTTATGTGCAAGACAGAGAATGTACTGTACGAACTAGGTTGAGATGGGACCATGAGCGTGTGTTAGTTGATGTTGTCGTTGTGGAAAAATGAAGAAAAGGAGGAGGGAGGTTGTTGCTGAAGAAATTGACGATGATGAAGAAACATGACTGATCAGACAATGTACCAGTATTGTAGTGGTGATGATGTAAATAGGAGTACGAATCCTCCAGTTTTCGAAGATGATGAATAGTACCAGCTTTGTAGGTTTTGTTTTGCAATCTTTGTTCTTTGTCATGTGTTATTTGCACAAGATCATGTCCCAGATTTTGCTTTTATTTGTGTGGAAGACAATGGCAATGTATTGTATTGGTACTGATTTCTTCTATTACAACAGTTACACTGCCAATGTACTGGTAATGCTATTTTTGTGTGAAATACAATGGGTATTTGTGTACCCTGGAGTTTTGTGTTGGTACTGCCAAATTGCATTTAAATTGCAGTCAATATGCTGCCACAATAATTCATCTGAAGTAGTGGCTACATGCTGCCAAAATTCTGTACAAAATGGACACAAGCTTGGTGCTGCAGTATTGACAACAAAAAAACCACAATTACACTTGCTACACTTATCCAGAGTGCACATCACTTACTGCAAGGAATTACACTTGCTACACTACTACAGGTAACACAACAATCTGCTTTATCTACTCTCAGATAACACCCAAATCATGAAAAGGTTACTGCCTCCATCAGCTTGCATCTTCAAAGCTTGGTTCTTCGGTTCATCGTTGCTCTGCTTCCTTCCAGCAAGCAGCGAGATTTCTTCCTGGAGCCTCTCAAGTTCTTCATCTCGATCCCAAACTTCATCACGTAGGTCACGGACTAAGTCTTTGAGATACTTATCCATGGGTTCATCAAGCCACTCAAAACTAGCACACCCTTTGCAAACATCAATCTGAGAGATATGAAAGATAAATCAACCAAAATATAAATGAAATCGGAAGGGGCAATCTGCAAGTTAGAAGAGGATAACTAACGAGCGAATTTGGCAATTTATGTATCTTCGCCCAGGATTTGCATCAGTCCATGAAATCCACTGGGGCATCATCTCGCCACACGCACAGAGGACGGCGGGCCCGTAACTGAACGGCGGCTGCCGATACGAGATTGGCTTGCCCGGGTGCCGGCGGCGATGCGACGACGCTCCCGACCTCGAAGAACTGCCTGACGCCGCCATGCGATGATCCTGGATTTTGATTTCGGATGCAATGCAAGAAGTTGGTTCGATGCAATGCGAGAAGGAGGTCAAACCCTGGATGCGAGGAAGAGGATGACTGCACCTGGTGCGCACCTGGTTCGACCGCACCTGGTGCACACTGATACGTCTCCAACGTATCTATAATTTCCTATGTTTCGTGCTAGTTTTATGACAATACCTACATATTTTATTCATACATTATATCATTTTTATGCATTTTCCGGGACTAACCTATTAACAAGATGCCGAAGCGCCTGTTCCTGTTTTATGATGTTTTTGGTTTCAGAAATTCTACACAGGAAATATTCTCGGAATTGGACGAAGCAAAAGCCCACGGCCCTATTTTCCACGGAGTGTTCCAGAACATCGAAGAAGAGTCGGAGAAGGCCAGCAGGGGGCCACCCCATAGGGCGGCGCGGCCCCACCTCCTGCCGCGCCCAGGTGTGGGGAGGCCACCCCCTGGCTCCCCCGATGCTGCCTCTTCGCCTATATATTCCTTCGTATCAGAAAACCCTAGTACGGAGAGCCAAAATACCATAAGAGTTCCGTAGCTCCGCCGCCACCAAAAACCCTAATTCGGGGGATATAAGTCTCTGTTTCGGCACCCTGTCGGGACGGGGAATTGCCCCCGGAGCCATCTCCATCGACTCCATCGCCATCTTCATCGTCGTTGTTGTCTCCCATGATGAGGAGGGAGTAGTTCTCCCCCGAGGTTTTGGGCTCTACCGGTAGCTATGTGGTTCATCTCTCTCTCCCATGGTGTGATCTTTATGTGATCATGAGCTTTGTAATCTAGTTGAATATGGAGATGTTACTCTTGTCTATTATGCACTCTAGAGGTTACTTTAATATGAACTCCGGAGTCACTCTCCACGGTGTGATGGTGACAGTGTGCACATCGTGTGTGATTCCTTTATGACGTTGTGGAGCTTGTTTACTCCGGCTTGAGGTGTGCTTTTGCAGCCCTACACAATGAATGGTGTTTGTTATCCAATAAGAGAGTGTTTGAGAGTAGCATTTATTTATTCAGTTATGTGATCATTGTTGAGAGTGTCCACTAGTGAGAGTATGATCCCTAGGCCTTGTTTCTAAGCATTGAAACACCGTTTCCAACAAGTTCTCCTACATGTTCGCTTGCTGCCATTTTTATTTCAGATTGCAATTACTACTTATAATCATCTATATTACTTGTATTTCACTATCTTTTCGCCGAACTAGTGCACCTATACATCTGACAAGTATATTAGGTGTGTTGGGGACACAAGAGACTTCTTGTATCTTAATTGCAGGGTTGCTTGAGAGGGATATCTTTGACCTCTACCTCCCTGAGTTCGATAAACCTTGGGTGACTCACTTAAGGGAAACTTGCTGCTGTTCTACAAACCTCTGCTCTTGGAGGCCCAACACTGTCTACAGGGAATAGAAGCGTGCATAGACATCAAGCTATTTTCTGGCGCCGTTGCCATGGAGGAATCAACACTCCATCACCGTCACGCGCCATCAAACACTTGGTTCGATCGCACCGTATTTGCTGTGATATTTTTTGAATAAGTAATTTCCTATCTTTGCTATGTCAACAACTGAAGCGTAGTGTAGCGGTTCGGTCAAGGGTTCGTGCTCGGTCGAGGGTTCGACTACTCGCAAGAGAAGTTTTTGCCTACTAATTTGCGCGAGCGCAGTGCATCCACCACATGGGCCGTCGGACTAGCTATTCATTCACCGCTTGGGCCGTGTGAGAACCCTAACTTTTGAGTTATTAATTAATTTGAGTTGGAAAATTATTAGCTTTTAATCATTTAGATTTTTCTAATATAGAGTGTTTAGTTTGGGGTGTTATATCTGCATGTAACTAAGATTAGATAGATTTGTTAAAACGAAAGCTAAGGGCACGCACAATGACTGATAAGACTGTCTTATCTTAATTGTGCTATGTAATCTAGATATGATAGTAAAACATGATGTACAATGGATTATTTTTTAGTTTTATCTTTACTAACTAGACATCCTAAATATGTGCTGAGACAGATTGTGCTAAGAGATCTCTTAGCTAAGAGAAGGGAAAGTCTTTTTTTAACTTTCCTTCCTCCACGTCAACATTTATCCTACGTGCCAGTGCTAAGATATCACCATTGTACATGCCCTTAATTAGTCCATGCTTCACGCATAGCTTGAGGGATCTCTTTCCTTCGTGCATGCACATGTGCTGATGTGCATTGAACAATGCATGCAAGACTAGTTAACTTGAGATATTTGACAAAGAAAAGGTGACGTGGCGTTGTACTAGAGGTTGTAGAGATGCATTGGCAAGATAGACTGGCCGTGGACTCGCTGCATATGTCGGCCAGCAAGAAGGAGTAGTATACTTTTGCTCACTTCTGGGATGTCGGCCAGCGATATTTCTATCCAGCTCCAAGACTTAAGCGGTAGGCGGTTAGTGTCATTACCGCCGTACGTGGATATTTTACCAGGTTAGACGGTGCTAATTCCTTATAAATAGCTGGGTGTCGCTGCTCGTGAGAAACACCATACTGCCCATATATAGGTAGACCAACCGAGAGAAAAAGAGTGAGGTAGAATCTAGAGAGAAGCCAGTGCGAGAGATGAGAGCTCGTGTGTTTCTAATATAGGTAGTGCAAGCAAGTTGAGTGTGCACGTTTCGGAGGCGACGGAGATACAGAGAAATAGGTGATGTTGATCCATCGATAGCTAGATAGAATAGAGAGATAGTACTCTAGCGAGGAGAGATAACGATCGATGGAATACTAGATCGAGGGAGATGTTGCCGTGACGGAGATGCTGCTATATGATCTGGAGGAGCGTAGCAGGGTGTCTCTAAATATTTGATGATTGTCACAATGTCACACCGTTTTGGCATACGCTGATGTTATACTTCGGTGGAGGTCTACCAGGATGGACTTTGCCGACGTACGTAGTAGTTCATTATCTTTCCACCGAGGCAAGTAGTGTCTTCTTCTAATCCTTTGATCTTGCAAGTAACACTCTTCCATATTTCACTTCATGTGTATCTCGCTTGATCCATGGATAATCTGTTGTGCTATAATCTTTAGTGTCCTTTGATCATATAACTATGCTGCTATATGATAGGTCAATACTGTTTCCTTTGATTTGTTGATTGTCCGTTGAATCTATATAGTTGCATCATGATTGTTGGTCATGTTTGATCATCATGTCGTTGGGGGAGTGACCACTGGTGGAAAAAGGGCCTTTGGTCGCGGTTCGCAACTGCCATTAGTCGCGGTTGCGCAACCGCGACCAATTAAGCGCGACTAAAGCCCCCCCCCCCCCCCCCCCCTACGAACCGCGACTAAAGGCACGTCCACGTGGCCGCCAGCAGTCCGTCGGGGCGGAGGACCTTTAGTCGCGGTTCTCCTGTCCAACCGCGACTAAAGGCAGGTTTAGGGTTTTAGCCCCCCCCCCTAAACTTGTTTTCTTTTTAATTTGTATTGTTTTATTTCTTTTGTGTTTTATTTTAATTTTGAAGGAGTTTCACATATTCTACGGTACTACATACATGCATATGAATGTACAATTTCAAACAAATTTGAAATTAGAACAAAAAAGAATTCAAGAGGAATATACAGTATATATTCAATATCATCGGATGACCATATACAATTTTGAACAAGTTTCCATACATAATTTAATGCATATGAAGTTCTACGTCCTCTACATAGTGTTCTCCTTTAGGATCGATGACTTCCTTCGTGAACCATCCAGCTAGTTCCTCTTGAAGTGGTCGGAAGCGAGCTTCTGGACTAAGCATCTTCCGGAGGTTATTCCTCTTCTCATTGTTATCACTCGGAACCCGCTCAGAGGTGTATCTCCGGATCATCTCACAGACATAGTATCCACATAGATTGGTCCCCGCTGGCTGAATATCGCCACCATTCTTAGCCATTGACCGCATGAAATGTAGCTCTTTTTTGAATTCACCGACCCTTTCATCTGAGAACCGTCTCCAAACCCTACGAGGCAAAGAAAATTAAATGAACAAGAGAGTTATTAGTTACTTGATATTAGGAAATGAACGAAATAGGCCGATCGATATAGAGCGCAAATGAATGAAAATAATTACTTCTGCAGCATTCTTCTCATGTCGCCCCAAAGCTTTGCATCCAGAGTCAGAGAGTCGTGGACGAGACATGTGGAGGTGTCAAATTTAATTACTAGCAGAATCCAGTGGAACCTGCGGACACGATACATGCACAGTCATGCATAACTCATCGATTAGCCGGCCACATACCATGCATGGAGTAAACAAAAGAGAATGTGCTCAAGATAGAAACACTCACCCAAAATGGTAAGGAAATAGAATATCACTTTTGAGTTCCTGCTTTGAAAGAAACTGCCACATGTCTTCCTCCACGTCGGCGGGGTGATGCTCTAACACATATCCATTAACGATGTGTGGGTCAATGAACCCAACATCATGGATGTTCCTTACTTCGCATTCCTTAATCTTCACTCTACATATATAATAGCGTACACAACAATATAGTTAGGACATATATATAGTGCAGGCAATATGAACGAGATGGGATAGAAATAAATCACTTACAGA
Source organism: Lolium perenne (assembly GCF_019359855.2). Classification (NCBI taxonomy): domain Eukaryota; kingdom Viridiplantae; phylum Streptophyta; class Magnoliopsida; order Poales; family Poaceae; genus Lolium; species Lolium perenne. Next base: position 302,229,789 of record NC_067250.2, on the reverse strand, counting down.
ACGTAGCAACTGATGATAGATTTGTCGAGCTCGCGCAGATTGAAAAGCTAGAACAATTCACTCAGATGAATTTGTACATAGTAATGTTTGAAGTGATGCTCATATCTAACCGCCGCATAAATATATTCTTTGGCGTTTTTATTTTTTATGTAACCCTTGTACCATTTCAGCAGACTTGTCATTTGTGGAGGTAGATCCTCTTCCTGCGCAGGCTCGACGAGAGGCCCATTCGGCACATATGTAATTACTACCTCCTTCACTGGCGCCTCATCAAGGCCTAACAGTTCACGAAGAGTCATACCTAAGTTGGCCGCTTGTTCTCTGGCACTCGTTACAGTCAATCCCTGTGCTGCCGCAGCTGCTATGATATCGGGGGCATCCGGACCGGCGGCTTTCACTATGAGCGGGGCAATCGATTGTTTACTTTGTTCCCCGAGCTGGGCAACTCGTTTCCCGCTTTTTTTACTTGCTAATTCTTTCTCGACCTCCTCCAAGGCTTTCTTCTCCTGCTTCTCCGCCCGCTCTTTCTTCTCCTTCAACACGAGTGCCTGCCTACGAAGTTCACGTGCATAGTCGTCAGGCAGATTCTTCGCGGCTTGGGACAGTGTGCTCAAAAATGACTTAGCCCACTTCTTTTGCTCATCAGAAAATACTGGCTTGGGCTCGGGCTCTCTTTTCTTCTTGCAGTCCGCCTTCCATTTCTCATAATCAGCAGTCGCGGTCGCGTCGACTTCCTCGGCACTACGTTCCCAAGGCCTTTTGGGGAGAGGCTTCAGTGATGGCTCTGGTACCTTTGTGGTCTTAGGTACATAAGGGTCCGGGTTAATACTCCAGGACTGCTTCTGCTTCTTCGCCGGAGCTGGATTGGGGGGCGGCGTCTGCTTACCCGCCCGGGGCGGACTGGGGGGCGGCGGCTGCTTACCCGCCGGAGGTGAATTCGGGGGCGTCGTCGGCTGACGTGAAGGAGGTGTAGGTGAAGCACCACCACCACCACCACCGCCACCGCCACCGCCACCGCCACCACCACCGTAGGGGCGTGGACTTGTTGGCCTTGGCGCCTCGCCTGGAAATTTGATAAACTTCTTTTGCCATAGAATGAAATGGCGCTTGACATCTCCAAGTCTTCTCTCCCCTTCAGGTGTAGCAATGTCAATCTCCAGGTCCTCAAACCCTTGTACTATGTCCTCCACCGTGACACGAGCATAGCCATCTTGAATGGGCTTGTTGTGGTGGAGTGCTCCAGGTTCACATGGTAAAGCACTACTGATACGTCCAAAACGTATCTACTTTCCCGAACACTTTTGCTATTGTTTTGCCTCTAATTTGTGTATTTTGGATGCAACTAACACGGACTAACGCTGTTTTCAGCAGAACTGCTCTGGTGTCTCGTTTTTGTGCAGAAATCCAACTTTCGGAAAAATCCTCGGAATTTATGCAGAAGGCCCTATTTTTCCAGAAAACTGACGGAGCCAGAAGGACAACTCAAGTGGAGGCCCGAGGGCCCCACACCATAGGGCGGCACGGCCCAGGGGGGGCCCGCGCGGCCCTGTGGTGTGGCCCCCTCGGCCGGCCTCCGACGCCCTCCTTCGGACTATTTATCGGCCTCGACCTAAAAACGCACGGGGAGAAGTCGAAGTCGCCAGAAACCCTCCAGAACGCCGCCACATCGCGAAACTCCGTCGCGGGAGCCAGAAGTCTCCGTTCTGGCACTCCGCCGGGACGGGGAATTGGAGGAGATCATCGCCGCCATCACCGCCAACGCCTCTACATCAACCAGCCATGTTTCCCCCATCCATGTGTGAGTAATTCCCCCGCTGTAGGCCGAAGGGGATGGTAGGGATTGGATGAGATTGGTCATGTAATAGCATAAGATTGTTAGGGCATAGTGCCTAGTGTCCGTAATTGGTACTTTGATGATATTGTTGCAACTTGTTATGCTTAATGCTTGTCACTAGGGCCCGAGTGCCATGATCTCAGATCTGAACATGTTATTGTTTCATCAAGATAATCATTGTTTATGGTCTTACCTATAAGTTGTATACACATGTCGCTGTCCGGAACCAATGGCCCCGAAGTGACAAGAATTGGGACAACCGGAGGGGATGGTAGCGATGTGAGGATCACATGTGTTCACGGAGTGTTAATGCTTTGCTCCGGTACTCTATTAAAAGGAGTACCTTAATATCCAGTAGTTTCCCTTGAGGCCCGGCTGCCACCGGCTGGTAGGACAAAAGATGTTGTGCAAGTTTCTCATTGCGAGCACGCACGACTATATATGGAACACATGCCTATTGATTGCTTTGTACTTGGACACCGTTTTATTATTATCTGCAAATGCCCTGCTATGATTGTTACATGAGTTTCTCTCATCCATGCAACGCCCGTTCATCCGTCCCCGTGCCTACAGTATTTTAATCCTGCTGTTTACTAAAATCACTACTGCTGTCTCTGTTACTCTGCTGCTGTTATTTCACTACTGCTACTGCTATAAAACTGTTACTACTGATAAACTCTTGCGAGCAAGTCTGTTTCCAGGTGCAGCTGAATTGACAACTCAGCTGTTAAGGCTTCCAAGTGTTCTTTGTCTCCCCTTGTGTCGAATCAATAAATTGGGTTTTACTTCCCTCGAAGACTGTTGCGATCCCCTATACTTGTGGGTCATCAAGACTATTTTCTGGCGCCGTTGCCGGGGAGCATAGCTTTATTTGGAAGTTCACTTGGATTAATATTGTTCGCTGCAAATTCTCCATCATGGGTAAACCTCGCGATACTAAGATCGCCATATTACCATCCACTACAAGAAAAGGTACAATTCTGAATACCTCTGCTGCTCTTGATTCACCATCTGTGATTGATAAACTTGTTTCACCGCCGCATACTTCACATGCGGGTACTTCTGCTGAATCTGAAAACTCTCATAATATTGATAATGTTTCTGCTGTGCTTGATGATAGTGGTTCGTTGGGATCTTTTCTAGATGCTACAATTGCTAGGTCTAGACAAATTGAAAATACTGAAACTCCTAATGCTACTACACCTGTTAATTCACCTGAACTTGATTATTTTAGTGATGATCCTGATGAAGATTATGTGGAGCTTAATGATGATTTTATTGAAAAATGCAATGCTACTACTGATGCAAGAAAAATTAAAAAGTTGCTTGCAGAACATGCTGTTAGATATAAACTGTCTCCTGATCCTAAGTTTGCCACATCTCCTATAAACATTAAGGATAAAGATTATGATTTTTCTCTTGATCTATCTCATATAGCTATTGTTGAGAAAACACCCTTTTGTGGTACTGAAAAAGAAAGTGCTGTTGAACACATGACTGAGTTATCTACTCTTAGTAGCTTGTTTTCTGATGATGTCAAGATGCGTACTTACTTTGTTGCTAAAATCTTTCCATTCTCATTAAAGGATGACGCTAAAACTTGGTATAATAATTTGCCACCAAATTCTATTAGAAGTCCAAAAGAATTGCTTGATGTTTTCTTCCGCAAATACTTTCCTGCTAGTGCTCAACATATTGCTTTGCAGAGAATTTATAATTTTGACCAGGGAGATGAAGAGAAATTGCCTGAGGCTTGGGCGAGATTTTGCTCTCTTATTAGAGCTCGGCCTGATCATGATCTGGAAAAGCATGATTTACTTGATATATTTTATAGTGGACTAACCATTGAGTCTAGGGCATACCTGGATAGTTGTGCTGGTTGTGTTTTCAGGAAAAGAACTCCAGACGACGCTGAAGAATTATTGGCTAAAATAAGCCGGAATCATGATGATTGGACTACGCCTGAACCAATTCCAACACCAATATTGAAGAAGAGGGGTTTAATTAAATTGAATGATGAAGATATGAGGGAAGCCAAGAAGTTTCTCAAGGAGAAAGGTATTAAATCTGAAGATGTGAAGAATCTACCTCCTATAGAAGATATATGTGAGATAATTCCCCCTTCATCCATGATTGAGGTAAACTCCCTTCAACGCTTTACTAGGGAGGATATTCCGTATTCGAAACCTCCTGCACAATGCTTAGATGAGTTTGATAATTATATTGTTAAGCAAGAAAATTTTAATATGAGAGTAGAGAATCATTTAATGGAAAATTCTCGAGCTATTAGTGAATTGCATGATATTGTGGAGAGAACCTCCAATGATGTTAAGATGCTTGTTAAACATTTTCATATGATTCAAACTCAAATTGATCAACTCACTAAAGTGCAAAATGACTTGTTAGGGAATAATTCTAAAGAGAAACATGCTTATGAAGTAACAACTAGAGGTGGTGTCTCTACCCAGGATCCTCTATATCCTGAAGGGCATCCCAAAAGAATTGAACAAGATTCTCAACGCATTGAACCTAGTGCTCATTCTAGGAAGAAAAAGAAGAAGAAACATAAAAATGTTGTAGAATCCTCTGAACCTGCTAATGATCCTAATAGTATTTCTATTTCTGATGCTGAAACTGAAAGTGGTAATGAACATGATAATGATAAAGATAATGATAAGAATGATACTCCTGATAAAGAAGAGGTTGAAGAAGAACCTGAAAAGCATGCTAAAAATAAAAAGTATACTAAAGAAGACTTTATTGCTGAGAAACATGGTAATGAAAGAGAACCTTGGGTGCAAAAGCAAATGCCTTTTCCTGCTAAGAAACTAAAATCAAAGGAAGAAGAACACTATAATAAATTTTGCGATTGGATGAAACCTTTATTCTTGCAAATCCCTTTGACTGATGCTATTAAATTGCCTCCTTATTCAAAGTATATGAAAGATATTGTTACTAAGAAAAGGAAAATCCCCAATGAGGAAATTTCCACTATGCTTGCTAATTACTCTTTCAATGGCAAAATTCCAAACAAGTTGGGCGACCCGGGTATACCTACTATTCCTTGTTCTATTAAGAATAATTATGTTAAAACTGCTCTATGTGACTTGGGAGCCGGTGTTAGTGTTATGCCTTTTTCTCTTTATAAGAGACTTTACTTAGATAAATTGATACCTACTGATATATCTTTGCAAATGGCTGATAAATCTACTGCTATTCCTGTTGGTATATGTGAGAATGTTCCTGTTCAAGTTACTACTAACTGCTTGATATTAACTGATTTTGTTGTGTTGGAAATGCCTGAAGATGATAATATGTCTATTATTCTTGGGAGACCTTTTCTTAACACCGCAGGGGCTGTTATTGATTGCAACAAAGGAAAGGTTACTTTCAATGTTGATGATAGGGAGCATACCGTTTATTTTCCCAAGAGGATTGAGAAAGCGTGTGGAGTTAATACTATTTCTAATGTGAGAACTATCAAAGTGGGAACTATTGATTGTCCTATATATGAGCCTAAGGAAGAATATCAAACTCTCGTGATTGGATCCATATCAATACAATTCAAGGTAACATGATTGATTTGAGGTTTATTTCTTCTTATGCTATGTAAAATTTATTTGGTGGCAAGACTTGATCAACCTTGTTAACGAATACCTTTTACATGCATAGAGGAGGTAAACAACATCTCTTTCTTCCTCCATTTGCTCTAGTTGCTGTAGCACTTTTAATTTGCAAAGTTCCTTAGTTATTTGAAGATTTCAAAATTTTTCCTGGCCAGTAATAATAAACTAAATACCCAGAAATGTGCGTTTTTCAAAGTTTTCAAAAATTCACAAAAATTATACCGTTGGTCCTATTTTTCGACGAGGCACCTGGGAGCACCAGAGGATGACCTGTGGGGCACCAGAGGGCGCCAAACCACAGGCCGGCGCGGCCAAGGAGGTGGCCGCGCCACCATGTGGTGTGGGCCCCCCTTTGCCCCACTTTGTCATCTCTTTCTCCCAGCACCTTCTCTCTCCCGAAAAAACTCGTACCAAGTTCCTCTCTCTCGCGTTTTTGCTCCAGAGCTCTAGATTTCTCGATCTCTTTGCTCAGCCCAGATTTCCTGCTGAAATTTGGCACATTTGCTCCTTGGTATGTGACTCCTCCACCCCTCCAAGTAGAATTTTGTTTGGTTGAGTATATCTTGAATATTTTGCTGCTGTAGGTAACATGTTTAGTGAGCTTGCATGCTTGTTCTAAGTGGTAGAAACTAGTTTTGATGCATGATTAGTACTCTAGCAAGTTCCTATGGTAGTTTCCCTCAATTATATGTCACCAAATCAAATTTTTATATCATTTGTTGAAAATTTCAGAGAAGCTATGAAGAAGTTCAACTTTGGAGAGTTGTTCAAGAAAGGGACAACCAGCACCGGGAGGCCTTCTAGGGCCGCCACCCGGATTAGGCGATCATACAATGAAGACATCATCGCGCCTAGCTTCGCGCCCGAAGAGGACAACGGGGCTCCTAATGCTTCGTCTTTTCCATGCTATGATTTTCTTAGGAATGCAGGGATATTGGAGGATTTCTTAACCCTTGTCAACAGGGCAGGATTAACCACTTATTTGGGAGATGAAAGGGAGCAATACTACATGCTCACCAAAATCTTCGTCGAGAGTTTCCAGTTCAACAACAAACAATATGAGCCGACGGTTGCATTCAGGATCTATGGTAATCCTGTTACTATGCAATTGAAGGATTTTTGTCGTGCATTGGATATTGCCCCTGTAGGTACAGCAAGTAGGATTGATGACAACCCCCGGGACTTGTTGGAGCTCTATCGAGGGATTACCGATGATGATTGTCGCACCATTCAGCGTGGCAAGATAAGGAACATTCAACTCCCCGCCATTAAGAATTTTGCATACTACATTGCTACTAGCATTCTTGGTAGGGAGAACACTAGCAACATTTCTAGTTACCATCTTGCTTTCTTGAATATTGCACTTACTGGTCAGACATCTTATCACCTTGGTGCTCTTATTGCTCGCCGCCTGACTACCAGGGGGCCTATTTTTGGAGGAACTATCGCACTGCGTGTTTTAACATATCTAAATCTTCCTATTGATCCTAATGATGTGCCATTGCCCCCTAGGAAACTCGATATTACTGCTATGAAGAGTCATCATTTTGTTACCACTGATTCTACTTTAGATAATATGGTTTATAGAATGTTGTTTTCTGACGGGGATGAGAAAGAAATTCCTCTTCCCCAACCAGGTTTGTTCAGTATTGACAGGCAATCATGGTCGTGCACTAAGGAGGAAGTGGATGAACATTTGAAGATAAAAGACTTCCACCAGCAACATGACTCCGAGGACGCCGGGGCCTCCTACGACCACACCGTCACGTATCCGGGTGCTTCTTCCATCACATACCCGGAATACGATCCATCTTCGTCATACTACGGAGACACTACCTCATGGGATCGATGGGATTGAACTCCACTTAGGCCAAAAGCCTAAGCTTGGGGGGAGGTATACCGGCATCACTCATTCTTTGCATATTATGGTTCCTGGATACTTGCACATACTTGTTTTGTTCGTTTGAGTGGTTTCCTAATGAGAGGAAGATGATATTTGGGGAAGTGCTGCCTGAAAACAGATTCTGGAATGTTACCGTAAAAATTCTCAAAAATAGCCAGAGCGTCATTTTGAGCTGCCAATTTTTGTTCAGGTTCCCCAGGTTGTTATCTAACTTTCATTAGTTGAACACTTTTCGATCTGAGCAACGTAAGATTTTTGTAAAAATCGATTTCTGTACTGCTGTCAGGTTTTGGCAGATTTCTACCATCTCGCTTTTCTGTGTTTCTTTTAATTTGCTATTTCTTGTTTTTGCTTTGTTTCCTTCCCAAAACACAAAAAGACCAAAAATATTTCTGTTGTTTCTCTTCACCATTTGTTTGCTTTGGTTTCTTGCATTTGTTTCGCTTTATTTGCTATTGCTAGTTTGCTATAAGAAAACCCAAAAAGATTTTGCTTTGTTTGCTTGTTTCCTCTTGTTCTTGTTTCTAATTTGAAAACACCAAAAATATTTGTTGTTCTTCTTTGTTTTGTAAAGTTCTTTATGAGTTCAATGGTCTTCGGTGGCTGGAGCGTGGTTTTCATTTCATACTATCCAAGCTACACAAGTGAAAAGGCAATAATGACGATCTACGACAATCTGATTGTGGTGAGAGGCTGGTATGAACTCTATTTGTTTTCATTTTTGTACATATACTCATCCATGTGAGCATGCTTAGTTGGTTCATCTGAGGTATATGTTATTTGAGAAAGTCTAGTAGTTTATGATCTCTCATGTTTAGCTCCAATTTATTAATATGAGTAGCATGTCATGGATGTTTGCTTGCATTGTTTTATTCATAAGTAAGTATGGCATTGTGGTATCCTCCTCTGAATAATTCATTTATATCGACTTGGCACATGCTCACGCATGCATATGGCTGAACAAAAAGTCAATTAAGCCTCGATGATCTATATTGCTTCAGAGTTCTTGTATCACTGTTATGCCTCCGTTAATTTATTTTGCCGCAAGCATGATTATGACAGTTACTGCTCTCTTGATTTGTCGCTCCCTAGTCTATTGCTAGCCTTCACTTGTACTGAGCGGGAACGCCGCTCGTGCTTCCAAACACCTGAAAACCAAGTTGTTCCAAAAGTGTCCACCATAAATACCTATGCATGGCATTTCAAACCATTCCAAGTAAATTATCATGCACTACCTTTAAAACCTTCAAAATGCTTCTCAATTTGTGTTTATGTTTCATAGCTCATGAGGAAGTATGTGGTGTTTAGCTTTCAACCTTGTCATTTACTTTTGACGGACTCTCATATGGACTAGTGGCACATCCGCTTATCCAATAATTTTGCAAAAAGAGCTGGCAATGGGATTCCCAGTCCCGAATTAATTAACTTAAATAGACACTCCTCCATGGTTTGTGATTGTTGGACGGCACCCGAAGGATTCGGTTAGCCATGGCTTGTGTAAGCAAAGGTTGGGGGGAGTGTCATCATCATAATGAAACTAAAATAAAAAGGCACTCTTTCATGGTATGAGATTGTTGGCAGGCACCCGAGGATTCGGTTAGCCATGGTTTGTGAAAGAAAGGTTGGAAGGAGTGCCAAATAAATATGCAATAATTCATGGGAGCCGCTCTTGAAAGTCCGGTTGGCGAGGTAGTTAGTGTACCCATTACCATTCGTTGACAACAACAAACACCTCTCAAAATAATTTTACTCCTGTCTTTATAAAAATGAAAAGCTCTAGCGCATGTTAATCCCTGCTTCCCTCTGCGAAGGGTCAATCTTTTACTTTTATGTTGTGTCTCCATTATTTCTTTGAGCACTATCGTGAGAGCACAACTGTCATTCTTAGTATAATATGCTTGTCTCAAAATATGATTGATTGTGGTATAACTTTGATGCATTTATCTTTTGACAATCACTACTTCTAGTCTTTCTATGAACTCCAAAGGTGCCCGGGCATTTATATTTTGCCAACCAAATACAGGCAAGCGAGATACCACTTTATCATACTCTCTTATGAACATTGCAATCCTGCTTATATACATGATTCATGATGCTTATTATTAATTGTTGGTACCTCTCCATGATTGACATAGCTGTTAGATGATCTTATTTGCATGTATCTCATTATGAATTGCTTAAGTATTAGCCATAGCATGAGAATATATACATCATATGAGCAAATGTATTCGTGAAAGTTCTTTTATCGCTCAGTTGTTAACTGAATTGCTTGAGGACAAGCAATAAGCTAAGCTTGGGGGGAGTTGATACGTCCAAAACGTATCTACTTTCCCGAACACTTTTGCTATTGTTTTGCCTCTAATTTGTGTATTTTGGATGCAACTAACACGGACTAACGCTGTTTTCAGCAGAACTGCTCTGGTGTCTCGTTTTTGTGCAGAAATTCAACTTTCGGGAAAATCCTCGGAATTTATGCAGAAGGCCCTATTTTTCCAGAAAACTGACGGAGCCAGAAGGACAACTCAGGTGGAGGCCCGAGGGCCCCACACCATAGGGCGGCGCGGCCCAGGGGAGGGCCCACGTGGCCCTGTGGTGTGGCCCCCTCGGCCGGCCTCCGACGCCCTCCTTCGGACTATATATCGGCCTCGACCTAAAAACGCACGGGGAGAAGTCGAAGTCGCCAGAAACCCTCCACCCGTTCTGGCACTCCGCCGGGACGGGGAATTGGAGGGGATCATCGCCGCCATCACCGCCAACGCCTCTACATCAACCAGCCATGTTTCCCCCATCCATGTGTGAGTAATTCCCCCGCTGTAGGCCGAAGGGGATGGTAGGGATTGGATGAGATTGGTCATGTAATAGCATAAGATTGTTAGGGCATAGTGCCTAGTGTCCGTAATTGGTACTTTGATGATATTGTTGCAACTTGTTATGCTTAATGCTTGTCACTAGGGCCCAAGTGCCATGATCTTAGATCTGAACATGTTATTGTTTCATCAAGATAATCATTGCTTATGGTCTTACCTATAAGTTGTATACACATGTCGCTGTCCGGAACCAATGGCCCCGAAGTGACAAGAATTGGGACAACCGGAGGGGATGGTAGCGATGTGAGGATCACATGTGTTCACGGAGTGTTAATGCTTTGCTCCGGTACTCTATTAAAAGGAGTACCATAATATCCAGTAGTTTCCCTTGAGGCCCGGCTGCCACCGGCTGGTAGGACAAAAGATGTTGTGCAAGTTTCTCATTGCGAGCACGCACGACTATATATGGAACACATGCCTATTGATTGCTTTGTACTTGGACACCGTTTTATTATTATCTGCAAATGCCCTGCTATGATTGTTACATGAGTTTCTCTCATCCATGCAACGCCCGTTCATCCGTCCCCGTGCCTACAGTATTTTAATCCTGCTGTTTACTAAAATCACTACTGCTGTCTCATTACTCTCTTTGCTGTTATTTCACTCTGCATCGCTATAAAACTGTTACTACTGATAAACTCTTGCGAGCAAGTCTGTTTCCAGGTGCAGCTGAATTGACAACTCCGCTGTTAAGGCTTCCAAGTGTTCTTTGTCTCCCCTTGTGTCGAATCAATAAATTGGGTTTTACTTCCCTCGAAGACTGTTGCGATCCCCTATACTTGTGGGTCATCAACTACCGATGGCTACCTTCATGGACATGTTCCCCATTGGATAATACAGATGACATTCTTTCATCTCCTTTACATTGTCCACGGGGTAGCGAGGAGGCTTCGGTGTAGTAATTTCGATCGCCGGAGGCTCCGGTGCAGTAATATCGATCGTCGGTGCATGTGCACTATCCGGCGGGGCCTCCATGGAAGCCACGCTGCTTCTCCGCTGCTGGCTTCCGAGATCCGCTGGATGATCTGCATGCGTCCCAGCTGCCGATCTTTCTTGTACTAGTATATTCACGGTTTTCTTCATCTCATCGATTTCCGATGCCAACCGCGCCACAACATCTGCATCCCGATCCATCTTTCTCTTACGGCTTCTGTAATCGTACGGGTCATCGTTCTGGGAGAACCCTATTTTCCACGGAATGTTCCCCATGCCTCGTACACGTCCTCCGTGTTCAGGATTCCCGAGGGCTTTTGTCAGCGCGTCGTTCTCTCTGTTGAACTTGATCTTTCCCTCTTGAGCATTCCTCATTGCGTCAATAAGGGCTTGGGTGGGTTTAAACGTTTTGTCCCGGTGAACACACTCCCCTGTCTCCAGGTGTAGCGTTCCCCCATGCTCGTACCACCAGCTTTTGGCCCTTGGGTCCCATCCCTCCGTACCTGGACGGATTCCTCGCGCCCTCAACTCGTTCTCCATCTTCTCCCACCTAGGCTCTCAAAGGTGATACCCTCCTGGCCCCATAATATGATTGTACTCCTTCTTAGCCGCATTTTCCTTATTTTTTTCGATATTTCAATGAACTGCTCCGATTTCTTTTGCTTCACAAATTCTGGCCAATCATGTTTCAGTTTCTCATATTGTCCTTTGAAATCCAGAGTCTCGTTCTTGTTGACATAGTCACGGGCTAGATTTTGCTTGAATTTCCGGAATGCGGCGGCCATCTTATGAAGAGCGAACTGTTTGACTAGCCTCCTCCTCTCCTTGTTTTCCTCAATCTTGTTACCCTCCTCATCGAATTTGTTGTATTCCGGAGGTAGAACGAAATGTTGCATAAGCTTTTTCAAGCAATCTTTTTTTGTTCTCTTCTCGACAAAAGTGAAACCGTGCCTTCTTTGGCTCATTCCACTCCTGGACGGTGATCGAGACGTTGTCTCTAACAACGGCTCCGCATTGGTTGATAAACTTGGTGGCGTTCTTGTGGGGCTCCAGCGGCTTGCCGGTTGCACTGACAACCTCGATGGTATAAGTTTCTCCTTGTTTCAGCGTCTTGGTTGCGCCACGCTTTGACGACGTACTCGATTGTTTCGACGATCCGGCCGAGGGCTAAAATAAGAAAGAGAGTCGCGCGCGTTAGTAGACACATATTTATTCAAATCAGTAAGTTTGTATCACCAGAGGCTCAATGTATATATATACATCGGCGCCGGAGGTGGTTGCTACTTCCAATTGAAGATCGTCGTTTATCGACGTTTCTTCGTCGACGGCCTTCATCTTGACCGTCAAGGTTCAGATAAGAAGAGATATCCTCTTCTTCATCTTGTTCGGTCGGCACATAAAGAATATCGCCGTTTATGAGGCCCATTATATGTTCTTCAGCGTCCGGATCATAGTTGGCCATAATCGGGTTAGCTCTATCGTCCGCCATATGCCAGTCCTGAAAACATGTAGTAAAAACTAATTAATTAAGTGAAGAAGGGGGCGGTGGCGGTGGCGAAAGGGCGGTGGCAAAAGGAGGGGGCGAGGAAGGGGTGGGAGAGGGTGTCGCGGAAGAGCGCGAGACGGGGCGGCAGACGACGGCGTCACGGAGAGGGAGGCGAGGACGAGCGCGTTGGCGGCGATTAAAGGTTTTTTTAACGGCGTCACGGAGAGGGAGGTGAGGACGAGCGCGTTGGCAGCGATTAAAGGTTTTTTTAACGGCGTCACGGAGAGGGAGGCGAGGACGAGCGCGTTGGCGCGTTGGCGTGTTGACGGCGTTGCATTTTTAAGTTACATTTAATTAAGTTACAAATTTAAAAAACTTAGTTAATTACAAATTAGTTAATTACAATACACGTTTATAAATTAGTTAATTAAAAAACGCGTCGTCTCTCCCTCTCTGTTTTCTTCGCGCGTCTTGCAGCAAGACGATGACGGCCGGCGGCGAGGGAGGCAGCGGCCCGGCTGTCGTATAAATGTCGAAGTAGCGGCTGGCGCGAGGCGGCGGCGAAGAAAGCGGCAGCAAGCGGCCGGCGCGTGTGGCGGCGTGTGCGTCAGCGGCCGGCGACTTCAACTGCTGCGCATGGGCGTCTGATGTCGTGGGGCTTACTGGCGGCTTAAATGAAGCGGCGGCGAGGAGAAGAAGAAGTGATGCGCGGTGGTGGTGAAAGGGTGGTGGCGGTGGCGGTGGTGAAAGGGTGGTGACGGTGGCGGTGGCGGTCGTCATCGTTGCGAGGGGGTGCGGCGCACAAAGCGGTGGCGGTGGCGGTCGTCGTCGTTGCGGTGAGTTCTTTTTTAAGTAAAATTTTTAAGGTTAACTTTTATTTATTTTTTTTTCATTAAGTTAACTAAGAATCATTAAGTTAATTTTTAGGTTAATTAAGTTCATTAAGTTAATTTTATTGGTAGTTAAGTGAATTAAGTTAAAATTAACAAGAAAATAAAAAAGGCGAGCGGCGTGGGGTACATCGTCTTGGCACAGCGATCCTGTTGTGGCTGACGCGGTGCGTGTAATGGGCGTGAGCCTGGCGGCGGCGATCACGTAAGAGCGCGGCGGGTGTTTTGGGACACGGGCGCGGCGGTCGGTGGTCGTCACGGCACGGACGACATCTGAAAGATCTGGCGGCGCGGCGAGACGTACGGCGGCGACGGAGCGGCGTCGGTGGCGCGAGACGATGACGGAGGCGGCGTCGGTGGCGCGGGACGACGACGGAGGCGGCGTCGGTGGCACGGGACAAAGACGTAGGGTGCAGCGGCAGCCTGATGGCGAGGTCGACAAAGAAGATCGCGCGGCAGCCTGGCGGTTTCGAGGAGGAACAAGGACTGAATCGCGCTGCGCGCCGCGCGATATATATAGGGAGGCACCTTTAGTCGCGGTTGGTGTGGCCAACCGCGACTAAAAGTACCCTATAGTCGCGGTTGGCCACACCAACCGCGACTAAAGGCATTTTCGCCGAATTCGAGCGGTTCCCGCGGAAAGACCCTTTAGTCACGGTTGGCCTTGCCAACCGCGACTAAAGGTCTTTTTTCAAATTTCTTTTCAATTCCAAATTTGAAAAATACAAATAATATATCAAAAAAATCAGAAAAATAAAACTAAGTCAATTCTAAATGTTAAAAATACAAATAATATATCAAAAAATTCAGAAAAATAAAACTAATTCATTTAAAAAACTTAAAAATACAAATAATATATCAATAAATTCAGAAAATTAAAACTAATTCAATTCAAAATGTTAAAAATACAAATAATATATCCCAAAATTCAGAAAAATAAAACTAATTCATTTAAAAATCTTAAAAATACAAATAATATATCAAAAAATTCAGAAAAATAAAACTAATTCATTTAAAAATCTTTCCGCCTTCCTCTTCCCACCAGTTCTTCCCACCAGTTCTTCCCGGCCGCCTCTGTCTTTCCGCCGGCCCCCTCTTCCCGCCTCTGTCTTTCCACCGGCCCCTCTTCCCGCCTCTGTCTTTCTTCCCGCCTCTTTCTTCCCGCCAATTTCTTCCCGCCTCTTTCTTCCCGCCACTTTCTTCCCGCATCCTGTCTTCCCGCTCTCATTTTTCCCGCCATTTCTCAGTACATATATGTAGCCCGGCTTGGCCCCAGCATTATCACATCTCTACAATCTCTCATCACTCTCTCATGGCTTCCACCGCACCCACTCTAACCTACTAGCAGGTGGAGGAGCTTTGCGCCTCGAACTACCCTTGCCCACCGGGCTACCGCGTCCCCGCCGGCTGGAGCCTAAGCGCCGGAGGCGTGCCGATCCCTCCCGTCCCTCAGGGTACTGCGCGCCGGGCAGCCATCATGAACCACTACTACCTCGACCTCACGCCGGGGCAGCGGATGAATCCACGCTGGCATCCCGATAACCAGCATACTTGGGACGCCTTTTTCATCAATCGGCGTGAGAGGGCGCTCGCCAGGTATGAGGAGGACAGTCTGCCTCCTGGGAACTTCCACGAGGCCGGCCGTCGGCTATGGTGGTACGGCCGGACTCTGCAGACCGTCATGGACTACATCACGGCCGGCAATATCCCCCGCCTGCGCTACCCTCAGTTCGAGCCACGAGCGCCGCTCGACGACAGCGACGACAGCAGCAACGACGAAGGCGACGACTACCAGTACAACGGCGGTGGCTATGAAGACTACGAGTATGCATATTATACGCCTAGGCAGGAGTATGACTAAATCACTCCAAATTTCATGTATCATCAGTGGTATCTCGAATCAATCGAATCATTCGAAAATGGACACCAAACACATCACGGGCAATATAATTCACATGATCCATTAAACAAAGTTTGGTACAATAAATTATTACACATCATTTCTTCCCTTGTGTCCCTGCTTGTTTACGATTGTGCCGTATCCATGGAGCATCCTCATCATTTAACTTAATGCTTGGCTCGGTGTTCACTTTGAAGGGCGGAATTTCACCAAACATATTATAATCTTCTGACATGTGTTATCACCAGAATTTGACCGAGTCAGAGGTGGGCCGCGATCAAGATGGACTTAAAGAAATATACATGGAAGAATTACGTGAATCGGCCTGTTATGCTGAGTTTGGGCTAGTTTGCCCTTGTATCTGTAATATATTAGGATACGTGTCGATTAGTTAGAGTTTTGCCCGTGCACGGTTAGGTGCACGTCTAAAGTTAGAAAGTCCCTTGGACTATAAATATGTATCTAGGGTTTATGGAATAAACAACCAACGTTCAACCAAACAAATCAATCTCGGCGCATCGCCAACTCCTTCGTCTCGAGGGTTTCTACCGGTAAGCGACATGCTGCCTAGATCGCATCTTGCGATCTAGGCAGCACAAGCTCCACGTTGTTCATGCGTTGCTCGTACTGAAGCCTTGTTGATGGCGAGCAACGTAGTTATCATAGATGTGTTAGGGTTAGCATAGTTCTTCGCGTAACATGCTATCGTAGTGCAACCCTTGCATGTCTAGCCGCCCTCACACCTATCTTAGGTGTGGGGGCGGCACCCCGCTTGATCATTATTTAGTAAATCTGATCCGTTACGATTGCTCCTTGTTCTACAAGGATTAGTTTAATATCTGCAATAGTTAGGCCTTACAAAGGGGGGGAGGATCCAGCGGCACGTAGGGTGTCGTTCGCTAGTCCTAAACAGGATGTTCCGGGGATCAACTTCGTGTTGGTTTTTAGGCCTTGTTTAGGATCGGCATACGATCACCGTGCGTGGCCGCGAGGCCCAACCTGGAGTAGGATGATCCGATTATGCGGTGAAAACCCTAAATCGTCGTAGATCTAATTAGCTTTATCTTGATCAAGCAGGACCACCATATATTCGTGCACCCCGTACGAATCATGGGTGGATCGGCTCCTTGAGCCGATTCACAGGATAACCTGAGAGCCGATCGAGGCTCGTATTTAATGTTTACGTGTATGCCATGCAGGAAACTAAGCGAGGCATCTCCATCACCTTCCTGACCAGGTATAGGTCAGGTGGCACGCCCTTGCATCAGCATCGGACGTGTGACCAGAAGGCTTTGCGGGCCGTCGCTCGGAGGGACCTCAGCCAGCCGCAACTCTAGGTTGTTCCCGGCTCTACCGTGTTGACCGTCGCTGCCCGCCGGTGGGTTTTGACAGTCAACACATTCTGGCACGCCCGGTGGGACAAGCTTCTACATCAACCACATCGCCATCTACATCTGAGATGGCGGACGGCACGCCAGTCACCTACGAGGAGCTGCCCGACGAGCTCAAGAAGAGGTATGACGAGATCAAAGTCACCCTCGAAGCCGACCTCATCGGCTCTTTTCAGAGAACCCATTCCCATGGCATCAGATGGAAGGGGTTCTCACCGCAAGGTGCACTCGATGGGATAGACCTCTCTGCCCCGTCGGAGGAACGCACCAGGTCCCTGCGGCAGGAGATCAACTACTTGGTGGCTCACTCGCTACACCGTCACTCTGAGAACCTGGTCAACACGTTGGAGCGCGTCGCTCTTCGCGTGATCCAGGAGATCATGAGGCACCAGTACTCGCCGTCAGGACCAGCTCTTGGGACGCATCAAGGAGAGTTGCCACTCCAGTCCCGTCCACCGCTACCATATGCGTTGGCAGCACCAGAAGTGCCGGCTACACCGGCATTCGTCGTCTACAAGATCGGTGGTGACCCTAGTGACTACCAGTTCTTGCCTGAGGCGCCTAAGGAGATCCCTCATGGGTACGCGTGCACGTATGTGCCAGATTGTGGCAACTGGGCACTCACAAACCAGGCCACAACATCAGGGACTTCTGGGAAAACAGGAGGGACGTCAGCGACAGAGCTTGAGAAGCAAACGTGGCTAACTAAGTACGCCACCCCGACGAACCTCCAGAGCTCAGCTCCTGCAGTTGGCTCAGAGCTGGAAAAGCAAACATGGCTGGCTAAGTACGCCACCCCGGCGAATCTTCAGAGTTCAACTCCCGCAGCCAGCACAGCGGATCAGATCAGTACCATATTGAGAGACCAGTTCGGCATGGTCCCGAAAAGGAGGGCCATCGGCTAATCCAAGCCGTACCCCGACGACTACGAGATGATCCCGCTACCACCTAAATATCGGCTCCCTGATTTCTCCAAATTCAGTGGATCAGATGGTTCCAGCTCCATCGAGCACGTGGGCCAATATTTGGCGCAACTAGGACCGGCTTCAGTGTCGGATCAACTACGCGTGAGGCTCTTCTCACAGTCCCTCACGGGATCGGCTTTCGGATGGTACACCTCTTTGCCACCAGACTCCATCCGGACTTGGAAGCAGTTGGAAGAGCAGTTCCATATGCAGTACCATTCAGAGGCTTCCGAGTCTGGCATTGCCGATCTAGCACAACTACGTCAGAAGCGCGGAGAAACTGTGACAGAATACATCCAGCGCTTCGGAATCTTAGGAACCGATGTTATTCGGTTCGTATAAGCTGAAAAAGAAGCGATCGAGTTAGCGTAGCAGGCCTTGCAACACAGCTCAAGGACATGGCCTCCCAAGCAGATTATCCCTCACTGGCGCACATGGTTCAGAAACTATCGGCATATGAACAGCGCCACCCGGACCTGTACCAAGACAAGTTCAAGCGTGCAGTAGTCCTGGTCGATGCAGAGGAAGACGAAGTTCCTGCGGGAGACCAAGAGGTAGCAGTGGCTGAATGGACTCGGGGAGGAACCCCCGTGTCCTGGAAATGGGTAAAGCCACCAGGCCCACCCAGGGGATTTGATTTTGACGTGACCAAGACTGAGCAAATCTTCGACCTCCTGCTCAAGGAGAAACAGTTGACGATTCCTGAAGGTCTCAAATTCCCCACGGTGCAAGAGCTGAACGGAAAGCCATACTGCAAATGGCACAACTCGCTCTCCCATGCCACCAACGACTGCAGGGTATGGCGTCAGCACATCCAAGCGGCGATAGAAAAAGGGCGTCTGATTTTCAACCAATACGCCATGAAGGTTGACACCCAGCCCTTCCCCGCCGTTAACATGGTGGAGTGCACTTACCCTGAAGGTTGCCAGCCAGGATCCTCGTTCAGCATCAACATGGTAGGACCTGGGAACCACTCTGGCAAAGATGGAGACGAGGGCAGCTGCTCTCGTAGCAAGGACACAGAGGAGGCCGCTCCACGCGATCGGCTCCGTCATGATGGCAAGCGCTACGTCACAGAGGGAGAAGTGAAGAACATGAGATATCAGCGACCCCTCTCTGATCACCTCCTCAACAAGTATGTGAGTCAGTATGACCAACGCCGATGATCCACCGATGATGATGAAGGAGATCGTCTGGCTAGAGAAGCCAGAAGACATCGTCGGCACGATCGTGAGGAGGAGGAGCACGAGCGCCGTGCCACGGAAAAATCAAGGGAGCAAGATGACAACGATAGGCACTGGGACTGCCCCTTCTTCAGACACTGCTGGGATTCAGGAATGAGCCGATTGCCCACAATCGGCAATTGCCCAGAATGCAACCAGAAGAAGAAGGAGGCAGCCAACGTGTCTGTGTTCAGGCGCTTAGGGCCTCTCCCGCCACAAAGCAAACGCGCTGAGTCACCTCGTTGGGCAGATCTCGAGGATTCAGAAGATGAGGGACAAGAAGAGGAAGAAGACAGGTACCACCGTCCAAGGTGGTGCCCTGACGGACTCAGCCGTTCACAAAAGCGCAGGGTTCAGCGATTGCGCGGCCTGGAGGAAGCCGAAAGGTTATACCTGCATACTTTAAGGAAGGCACGACCTGATCTGGCTGCGAAAGTTCAGCGAACCCTGGATGAAGAGGGTCGTCCACGGAAAATGGAGTGGCGTCCCAAAGGAAAGCCGATAATGAAACATCGGCTGGTACAAACATGGTGCTCGTCCTTCCGACGGAACTTAGTGCCCCACGATTCTACGATGCACTCAAGGTGGACGACAGCAGGCGCATCAAGTCAGAGGTTGGGCTGGTTTTATCCACCAGCCTGACCGAGTAGCAAGATTAAACCAATGAGCAAACAGGGCGAAGCTGATCCTTGTGATCGGCCCCAAAATTATGAAGGAACATTACAGAACCTTCAGTCAACACTTCAATAGATATGGAGGCCGATTCCAGCGATCGGCCAAAATTATCCTCACCACATGTTCTGCTTGTGTTCGTCCTTGATCCTATCAGGAGCCGACGTGCGAATTACAGAGCCGATATCTGCCATTCCCTGACAGAATCGGCTCGGGGGGCACCTAAACACGATGAACATGGGAACAGGTGCAGGAGGACATGTGTGCAGCGAAATATTGGGGGCCGATAGGAGAAAATCGGCCAGTAAAAAAAAATTTTTGGACAGCCGATGCAAGGGCATCGACTTTAGAATTGAGAAGCAGCCGATGCGCGGCCATCGACTCTAGTGCAATTATGCGAGGTTTACCGGATCTCCACCAAATCCAGTTCAGCTGTGGGGCCTTCTGCTTCTTCGTGGAGTAAAACAATGAGGACTTCTTCAGCTGTTTCGAGCCGATCCGGGTTCCTGAACCTTCTTGTCGAGGATTTCCAATCTTTGATATTAGTTCAGCCGTGTTGACAAAAAGGGTGTATCGGCTGTCTGAGGAAGAAAGGTGATCGGCTTTGGCGCATCCTCTCTAACATTCTCGCCTCGAGTAAGGCTCGGGGGGCAGCAGGCCTGGTGGATACTCTGTTTTGCTTTGTTCAGAAGCCGATTGGGATACCATCGGCTGATCTTTCGTTGCAACCTTCTTCACAGATGATGAGTGCTAAAGAAGACCATGAGGTTTGGTTGGAAGAATTCAAAGGCTTCCCTGAAGATTCTACATTATCCACCAGATTTCAAAATCATCAGTTGAAGGGAGAATTGTAAAGGACTGATGCGTTGCTATCGGCTCATTACGCATTGGCAAAAGGGGGACAAATCGGCAAGGTCAGTATGAGAGGGAATCGGCTAAATTGACCTCAAAGGAAATCGGCAAAATCAAATTGGGGAAACTTCTTCATTGATAGGCGAGATTTCTTACATAAAGAGCTGATTGCTCTCAAAAGGAAGTACTAGGGGATACATTGCCCCATCTACTACTACTGGCCCTATTCTAGAGGTCCTATCTACGGGCCGTCACTGCCCTCGTCGTCGCCGTCGTCGCCGCTGTCGGCGCTGCTTCCGGCGGGCTCGTCGGAGGAGGTGTCGTCCTCCTCCTCCTCCTCCTCTTCCTCCTCCACCTCCTCGGAAGAGGTGAAGTCGTAGGAGAAGCGGTCGTCGTCGCTCTCCTCCTCCGTTTCCCCGCTGGCGAGGAAGCGGAGGTCGCTCTCCCCGTCGGTCAGGGACTTGTCGTCCTCTGACCAGATGGAGAAGTCGTGACTAGACTCCTCCCCGGCCTCAATGGCGCGGCGGGTGTTGGCTGCGTGGACCTCCGCCGGGTTCGGCTCCGGCGTCGGCTCGCGAGAGGGAGAGGACTGGGTGGAAAGATCCGATGAAGCAGAGGAGGAAGAAGACATGGTGGCGCAGGAGGGCTTTTGGAGTGCTAATGCGAAGGAGATGCAGAGGAGAACTGTTCATAGCGGTTAAATAAAAGGGGATATAGTGGAAATTCAATGCCACAGCAGTTTCCGAGGAAGTGGTGCCTAAAGAGAAAAAAAAACTGCCAGGTCACGCGGAGAAGTTGAGAAGGCAAGGCATCATGATGAAGAATACTGCAACGGTTCTGCCACGACATGACCCGACGAAGGAAAGCAGAGTGATTTTGGAATTACCAATTCCAAAACCAGGGGGGCATGTGTTATCACCAGAATTTGACCGAGTCAGAGGTGGGCCGCGATCAAGATGGACTTAAAGAAATATACATGGAAGAATTACGTGAATCGGCCTGTTATGCTGAGTTTGGGCTAGTTTGCCCTTGTATCTGTAATATATTAGGATACGTGTCAATTAGTTAGAGTTTTGCCCGTGCACGGTTAGGTGCACGTCTAAAGTTAGAAAGTCCCTTGGACTATAAATATGTATCTAGGGTTTATGGAATAAACAACAACCAACGTTCAACCAAACAAATCAATCTCGGCGCATCGCCAACTCCTTCGTCTCGAGGGTTTCTACCGGTAAGCGACATGCTGCCTCTTGCGATCTAGGCAGCACAAGCTCCACGTTGTTCATGCGTTGCTCGTACTGAAGCCTTGTTGATGGCGAGCAACGTAGTTATCATAGATGTGTTAGGGTTAGCATAGTTCTTCGCGTAACATGCTATCGTAGTGCAACCCTTGCATGTCTAGCCGCCCTCACACCTATCTTAGGTGTGGGGGCGGCACCCCGCTTGATCATTATTTAGTAAATCTGATCCGTTACGATTGCTCCTTATTCTACAAGGATTAGTTTAATATCTGCAATAGTTAGGCCTTACAAAGGGGGGGAGGATCCAGCGGCACGTAGGGTGTCGTTCGCTAGTCCTAAACAGGATGTTCCGGGGATCAACTTCGTGTTGGTTTTTAGGCCTTGTTTAGGATCGGCTTACGATCACCGTGCGTGGTCGCGAGGCCCAACCTGGAGTAGGATGATCCGATTATGCGGTGAAAACCCTAAATCGTCGTAGATCTAATTAGCTTTATCTTGATCAAGCAGGACCACCATATATTCGTGCACCCCGTACGAATCATGGGTGGATCGGCTCCTTGAGCCGATTCACAGGAAAACCTGAGAGCCAATCGAGGCTCGTATTTAATGTTTTCGTGTATGCCATGCAGGAAACTAAGCGAGGCATCTCCATCACCTTCCTGACCAGGTATAGGTCAGGTGGCACGCCCTTGCATCAGCATCGGACGTGTGACCAGAAGGCTTTGCGGGCCGTCGCTCGGAGGGACCTCAGCCAGCCGCAGCTCTAGGTTGTTCCCGGCTCTACCGTGTTGACCGTCGCTGCCCGCCGGTGGGTTTTGACAGTCAACAACATGTTTGTCTTGTCATCCACTCCCACGATGTTTCTTTTCCCTGAAAGAACAATGTGGCGCTTTAGATCATCGCATGATGTACTGATCGTTTTCTTATCTTTCCGTTTCCTCGGTTTGCTACTCATGTCTTTCACATAGAAAACCTGAGCGACATCTTTCGCTAGGATGAATGGTTCGTCAAGGTAACCAAGATTGTTGAAATCCACCATTGTCATTCCGTACTGCTGGTCCACCTTTACCCCACTGTAATGTCCCAGGTTTAGAGGCGATCAAGGGGTAGATTTTAGAAAGGGATGTGCATTGCATGGTAAATTCCGGGGAAATTTCGTGCTTTTAAAACAAAACTGCATCAAAGGGGGACAGGTTTCTCTCTCGACATCCTACAAGGTTAGGGTTTCGAGAGTGCGATGAACTTGTTCCTACTTATCTAAATTAGGGTTTTGAGAAGAGAGAAGTGATATTGCATTGAGATCTTAAGTTGCATGATTGAATTATAAGTTAAGTTGTTTGAATGAATTCAAACCAAATTTGAATTGGAATTTCAAATTCAAACATCAAATGGTTATCACATAATTCAAACTTGAGATGATTTATTAAACAATTATCATTAATCAAGAATATGAATATAAAAACACTTAGACAAAGCTCATTAGAGAGAAACTTGAGCTTTATTGATATTCACACAAAATACAATGTCAATTACAATATCCAGAATTGAAAAATAAATTTACAACACATTACAAGAATTGAAGAAATAGAAAAAGAAAAAGGAAAGTTACAAGGTATTTAAATGACCTAAACTACATTGTGATCTTCATAAATTCTTTGATCAAGATGATCTTGAGTTCATCTTGAGCATCTTCTTGATCCCTGCACACACACACACAACAATCAGAACATTAAGCCAAGTGGCAAAGCCACTTGGCAGGTTAACAAATATTACATAGAGTGGATATGACCAAGCTGCCGAGCTGATCCATCCCACCAGCCCAAGTCCCAAGCCACACACACACATGCAGCACACAAGGCCTGCTGCATGTGTAACAACACACAAGGCTAGGGGGAGTCACCAAAACAGCCAGGTAGTGCTGTCGACCAGGAGAGCAAGTAGAGGACAAGATATAAGCTTTTCACCAGCAAACTTGCTTCATTCATCGACAGCAGCCTCACAGAGTAAGTCACAAGAACACAAGAACACAAGAACAGCTTGAACAGCCACTGCTGTTCAACCCATCTTCACCACCACAGCAAAGAACCAAGAAGCATCAATCTCACAAGGAGGAGCAGGGCAAGCCAAACAAACCACCAGAAGCAAAACCTCTACATCAACTGAAATTCTTGTAGCTGGAGTGAGGTATACCAAGCATCATGAACAAACCAGATGGTTTTGTTCATAAATAAGCATATGCACCAATCACACACAAGCAAAAGGGTGTGATACCCAATTTGTGTCATCATCTGGCTACTAAGCCATATGGTGCAAGCAAAGGTAGTAAGGCCACTAGGAAATCATCTTATGGGAACATCAGCTATGAAAATCAATGCATAACTGAAGAAATCCAGCAAGAGATGAAAGCACAGCTAGCCTAGCTACACACTTAGCACCTACAGCTAGTTAGGACATCAGACATAGACAAATCATTGTCTATTTGGTTTCAACATCAAAAGTTACTGGCAATCCAACAAAAGGATCAACAAGAGAGCATCTAGTGAGCCACAGTAAGCCAACACTGGTGGGAGCCACCCTAACAGCAAGGATTTACTATCAGGGTTACCTCAACCACACAACCAATCCAAACAATTAAGCCTTACACATGCATCATCACTCAAGTGGGTTCAGAGTGGGCTAGGGTCCCCAACAATTGTTGGCATCCCTCTAGCCCAAGCAAATCAATTGATATGATCATCACTGTAACACAGTTCACATCATTTATCCAAATAACAAGGCAAATTAAGCAGATAAATGAAACAGATAAGCTACTGATGCACAGGGTCTTGCAGATGATCCAAGGGATCATTGCACACAGTCACTAATGCTTGGACAAGCACCAGCACACCCAGACTAAGTCTGTAGGAAGCACAAATAGCACTGAATGAGCACCAGTGAGTCACAGAGAGGGGCACCCACTAATTCACAAACAAGAAATGATCATATGATCATCAGGGCTTGCTATAGCATGCCAATACATGTTAGAGCATCACTAAGCAGCAGAGCATGGACCAGATAATTAAATAGCCACACATAATCAACAATTGCTTCACAGATAATCAAATGGATGATTTATAATTGTATCCAGAAGCACATCAAATACATGATGTACCACTGGATCTTTCTAAACAATTAAGCACTTATCACTAATCACTGAATCATGCAGTTAAGCCAACAGTAATGCTCAATTGAGCATTCTCATGAATTTGAGCACAAGGAACAGCACACCATTGCTCTGGCACTTGCCAAATTGCAAGTAATACACACAGAACCCAATCCAGAGCAGGATATATGAACACACTTGATATCTAGCAAGCTTAGTAACAAGAACAGAGCCACAGAGAGGGAATTAAGCAAGAAACGAGAGCATGGTAACCAATTAGATTGGGTATTCTTACACAGAGATATGGCAGAACATCACCCAGCAATAGCACATGCCTAGTGCAGGCAAGCACAGCACAGTAGTATAGCTAGCATGAACATGAGCATCAGTACAAGCACATGAACTAGAACTAGGCCATGGAGGTAGCAGAAGCACAGCAGCATGTCTAGCCCGAATGGCGCAGCAGAGCACCAGCATGGCTGGCCTCTCCACGAGGAGGAGAAGCTGTGACCAGAGCTAAGGGAGGAGGAAGAAGAACAAGCACACGAGAGAGAGGGAGAGGTGGCGAACGTACCGGGGTCGAGCAGGCGGACAACCATGGCGGCCACGGCGGCACACGCCAGGGCGCGGCGGCGCCAGGCCAAGCCAAGCCATGGCGGCGCCACAACACCACCCCCACCATGGCAGCACAGCCACGGCGGCGCCACGACGCCAGGAGCGTCGGCGGCGACGAATCGCCGCGGAACTCCACGGCCTAGCGAGCAGGCGTGTTGGGGGCGAGAAGCGGAGGCGGCGAGGACCAGATCGACGCTGTAGATCTGGTGCGCCGTCACGAGGCGGTGCAGATGCACCCCATCTCACCGCCGGCGATGGCCGGAGGTGGCCGGAACAAAGCGGCGACGGCGCAGGCGACCACCGCGTCGCGGGAGAGGTTAGGGTTTCGCGAGAGGGGAGACGAAGAGCGCGTCTGGGTCCGACCGAGCCGGTTGGGGCGGCTCGGGTTAGACTCAACCCGTTGGGCCACCTGACAGGTGGGGCCCAGGGGTATTATAGACATTTCATAAATCCATTAAAAACAGCAACTTTGAAATTAAGTAAAAATTGTTTAAAAGCTCTAAAAAAATAATTAAAAAGATGAAAACTGATCAGCATAAAATTCTCTATCTAAATAAAATATCAAAGAGAATTTTTTAAGACAATTAAGAATAAGTCTTAATTTGATAATTTAAATAATAACTTAAATCACACATATTATTTTCAATAATGAAAATAAGTCCATTAATGCAATTGGATTTTAAAAACATCTTGACAATATTTCAAGATTGTGTTTTACCCTAAATTAAGTATCTCCAAATTGTTCTTAGTATAAACCCTCACATGAAATAATAACGACATCGGAAGGGGGGAATAAACCCTAAAACTGGAATCATGCATAATTGCTTCTTTAACCATTGCCCTTATCGGACAATGATGCTATTTTTCAGAGACTGTTGGGGGGATGACCCCCGGTATGCCAAAGGCATGCTAAACCGGATGGTTTGAGCCATCAGGATACCGGTTAAATGTTCATACCGGAGCGTAAGATAGGCGTTTGGCTGAGCAGGACTAAGCCGGTATCCTCAGAGGAGGGATACCGGAGCCGGATAGAAAAGATACCGGGCCACCGGAAAGAATAGCAAGTCGGCAGGACTGGTCAAAGATTCTCTCCAGAGCTAGAAGACAAAGATGAGCTAAGCAAAGTAGCTTTAAACGAAGGGCTGACGATAAAGAAGAAGATGACGGAGAAAGAAGCCGGAGGACGTCAGCCTCCCTGATTAAAGAGGACCCCGGTGTCATCTATGATTAAAGTAGCTTTGTAAAGTAGCTTTGTAAAGTAGTTTTGTCCAGTCAAAGATGCCATTAGGGTTTCTTGCACTGTAAGCCACCCTCTCCCCTATATAAGGAGAGGGGGCAGCCCTCCTTACGGGCACGCACGGGAGTAGCAAGGCCCAGGGCACAAACCTGTAACATGTATGAATCAATGAAGATAGTGATCTAGAAGCGAGTCCTTCCTTGTGTCTTTCTTCTTCAACCTCTGGCCTTGGCCAAGTTCTTGAGGAAACCATCCGGAAGTTCGTCCCATCTGATCGCAAACCCTCCCCCGAATCCTCTAGCGTCCATTCGGCCCCAATCTAAGCCATCCTATGGCATCTGCTCGTTCACCACGACGACAGTTGGCGCCCACCGTGGGGCATGAAGTGGCGCTTGAAGGAGTTCACATTCGGGCGGGCGTCCTCGAGATCTCCGGCGAGCGTACGGTGTCTGCGCTTGTGCAGCGCATCTACGCCATGGACTTCATCAACGACAACGCGGGCTGCTTCGCCAACGGCGGCATCTTCCCCAAGAACGGCCGCATCATCGAGTTTGGCAGCCACCGCGTCTACCTCGGCACCGTCCCTGTGCGCCAGCGCCTCTCGCCGGTGCTGGTGGCATCGGACCCGCCAAGATGGCTCTGTGCTGGCCGCGCCGCCGGCAGCGTCGAGGTAATGATGACCGGCGTGGTTGGTGCAGGAAAAGAAGCTGTGGGTGAAGGTGCTGGTCGTGCGGTTTCGACCCGTGCGGCCAAGCCACCGCTGGAGCACGATGCAGGCGCAGCGGGAGCGTCATCCGCGCCACCGGAAACACCGCTTCAAGCGGCGATGAACGTCCTCGCCACCCCCATCGCGCAGAACGTCGATCCGGCAGCAGCTCAGGCGGAGCTGGAGGCGCAGCGCCAAAAGGTGCTCGAGAGCGGCAAGGACATCATCCGGGCGCAGCGCGAGCTGAACCTTACCCTACGTGAGTACAACGCTGCCCATGGCTTTGCTTCTGTTAGCGCGCATGCTGCTAGGATGCCGGAAAACCGGCTAAAAGCTCGCAACCTAGATCAGGATTTGCGCAAAGAGATTCATGCCGGCAAAAGTACCTCTGCATCTGTTAGCATCGTGGAAAAACCCAAGTATAGCAGCCCGGATAAAACTATAAAAGCTGCTAAGGCTGCAGTAGAGCTGTGTGAATCGCTTTCCGGAGATGCTTTGGCAAAACAGCAAGAGCGTGTTAGAGAGCTGCTGGAAACTATTGAGCAGCAGAATGCTGAGCAGCTGGCTAAGCTGAACAAGGCTGCGGCCTCAAAATCCGCGCGTTCGACAAGGAATGCCGGAAGCAAGTCCCATGGGCAGGCATCGTCCCCCCATCCGGACAGAAGAAGAGAAAAAGAAATGAACGCACAGCAGATGACTGTGTACGATCCGGTTCTTGCCGGAAAGCAACAAGCCGGGCAACATGATGCCGGTAGAAAAAGCCAAGGGGTAGAACGAGGCTACGCCAGAGGAGGCTATGCCGGAAATAATCATGCCGGTAGATATGAAACCGGGCAAAATTATCGAGCTGCAAGGGCAGCGTACGATGAGGAGGAAATAGATCCCCCGAGGTACCGGCAGGCAAGGGCCGCGGTACCGGAATGTTATGATGAGGCTGATTCTGCAAGACCGGTAGCTTTCCGGAACCCACTGGGAGAGCGCCTGGGAGAGAGATACCTACCGGAACGGGATGCGAGGCACCGTCTGGATAGAGTGTACTTGTCAGAAATGATCGAGGAGGAAGGTCCTCCAGGCCCAAAGTGCTTTGGCCCAAGGATCATGAAAGAAAAACCGCCAGTTCGCAACTTTATGTTGCCCCGTGACACAAAAACATACGATGGCACCACGAAGCCAGAAGACTGGCTCGCGGATTACGTGACAGCGGTATACGTCGCAGGCGGTGGAGGAACCGTAGCAGGAGGAGGAAATCGGCGCTGGGCCGTGAGGATCATACCATCGTTTTTGGTTGGACCGGCAAGAATCTGGCTAAACAACTTGCCGGCAGGAAGCATAAATGGCTGGCTGGATTTTGAGGAGGCTTTTGTGAGCAATTTCAGCAGCACCTATCAAAGGCCAAACAGGCCGCAGCAACTCGCTCTGTGCGTACAGCGCCCGAACGAAACAGACCGGGATTATCTGGCCCGGTGGAACACTACAAGGAACTCCTGTGAAGGGGTAATCGAGGCACAGGCCATTGCTTGGTTTAGCAGTGGGTGCAGAAGAGGTTCACCGTTGTGGCAAAAGCTGCAGCGGAACATGCCGACAACGTTGGCAGAGATGATACGTGTGGCGGATAGCTATGCGTTGGGAGACCCAACGCAGCCGGCAGTGCAGCCTGAGCCGGAACAGCTGCGCCACGAACAACACCGGGATAACCGGAATAACAAAAGAAGAGAAGATTTTCCGGATCGAAGGTACGGTCCGTAGCAAGTTGCTGCTGTGCAGGAAAACTCTGAGGCCAACGGCAGTCAGAGGCAAAGAACCGGATCGCAGCCGTGGGCGGGTCCTAAGAAACAATGGGTGGAAAAGAAACCCTGGGTCCAGAAAAGAAACTGGCAAGAACCCGCAAAATACACCATGGAAGCTGCCATGGACCAACCATGCCGGTGGCACACACCGAATCCGGCACACCCGTCAAACCACCTGACGAAGGATTGTACCTGGACCAAGTACTTGATGCAAAAGGGAACGGTAAAAGATGCACAACCACCACAAGACATGCCGCGGCAACAACAGCTACCGCCACCACCGCCACTTACCGGGGCAAACGCCTTACCGGTGCCGCCAAACCGGCAGCAGTACCAGCAAGTTAACCGGGTGGAACAAAATGATGATCAACCCCCTCCACCGGCACCTTTAGGCCGGAATGTTTACGAGGGTCCGGATATGTGCTGTGTTGTCTTTGTCACTGAGCCAACAGACAGGCAAAGTGTACACCGCCGCTCCATGGAGGTCAATGCCGTGATGCCGGCAGTCCCCAAGTACATGCTGTGGTCAAATCAGGAAATTACCTGGTCATTCAAGGATCACCCTAAGATCATGCCGAATCCGGGTGGATACGCTCTTGTTGTGGACCCAATCATGAAAGGGCCACAGACTCGAGTAAAGTTCAGCAAGGTGCTGATAGACAACGGCAGCAGCATAAACATCATGTACAAGCATACCATGCGTACGCTGGGCATAACAGAAAACATGCTTCAGCCAACGCGTACAACGTTCCACGGAATCGTTCCGGGCTTGTCCTGCGCCCCGATAGGAAAAGTTCGGGTGGACGTAGCATTTGGAGGACGTGACAATTGCCGGGTTGAAAATGTTGAGTTTGAGGTGGTGGATCTAGACAGTCCTTACCATGCGTTGTTGGGAAGACCAGCATTGGCAGCTTTCATGGCCACAACTCATACGGCTTACCTCAAGATGAAGATGCCGGCACCTCGTGGACCCTTAACTGTGGTGGGGAACTACAAAGTCTCACTGGAAACTGCATCTGCCGGATCAAACCTAGCGGAATCGCTGGTGATCGCGGAGGAAAAGAAGAGGATGCAAACAGCGGTTGCGCTAGCTCAGTCCTCACAGTTGAGCATAGCGGCAATGAGTGGAAACTTGGGCTCACCGGCATTCAAGCCAACGAACGAAACAAAGGACATTGTGCTGGATCCGGCTTACCCAGAGCGCACCGTTCGCATCGGTGCCGGACTCGATCAAGCATAGGAAAGCGCGCTCGTCAGCTTCCTCCGTGAGAATCGGAATATCTTTGCCTGGTCAACTGATGATTTGGTAGGTGTTCCGAGGGAGCTGGCTGAGCACTCTTTAAATGTCCGAAAAGATGCCAAGCCGGTGCGGCAACCCTTGCGCCGGTTTGCTGAAGACAGGAGGAAGATTATTGGAGAAGAGGTAACCAAACTGCTTGTTGCCGGATTCATTGTGGAGGTCACGCACACAGAGTGGCTGGCCAATCCGGTAATGGTCGAAAAGAAAAAAGATGAGAACCTGGAGGCAAAAGCTCCGAAGGTGTGGCGCATGTGCATCGACTACACCAACCTAAACAAGGCTTGCCCAAGAGACCCTTTTCCTTTGCCACGGATCGATCAAGTGATTGATTCAACTGCTGGGTGTGAGTTGTTGTCCTTCCTGGATGCCTATTCCGGTTTCCACCAGATTCCTTGAAAAAGGAAGATCAAATAAAAACTGCGTTCATTACCCCGCACGGGGCTTATTGCTATGTTACTATGCCTTTTGGTTTGCGCAACGCTGGTGCAACGTACCAGCGCTGTATGCAAAAATGCTTGTTTGATCAGGTTGGAAAGAATGTGCAAGTCTATGTAGACGACATTCTGATAAAAACTAAGGTAAAGAACACCTTAATCGATGACATCCGGCAAACATTCGATAACCTAAGACGGTTCCGGATGAAACTCAATCCGGCGAAATGCACCTTCGGTGTCCCTGCCGGCAAGCTGCTCGGTTTCCTGGTATCAAGCCGGGGCATAGAAGTCAATCCGGTAAAAATCCGGGCGATAGAAAGAATGACTGTCCCTCGAGAGCTAAAAGATGTGCAAAAGTTTACCGGAAGCTTGGCATCGCTAAGCCAGTTCGTAAGCAGGTTGGGAGAAAAAGCTCTGCCACTCTATGCTCTGATGAAAAAATCCAACAAGTTCGTCTGGACCCCTCAGGCAGACGCAGCGTTTAAAGAACTGAAAACAATGCTAGCCACAGCACCTATACTGGCTTCACCTCTAGAGAGAGAGCCTATGCTATTATACATAGCGGCAACAAACCGGGTTGTGAGCGTAGTGGTTGTAGTTGAAAGAGAAGAGGAAGGAAAAACCGTCCAGAGGCCGGTATACTACCTGAGCGAGGTGCTCTCCCTCTCAAAACAAAACTACCCTCATTTCCAAAAGATGACTTGTGGCGTGTACATGGCCGCCACAAAACTCAAGCACTACTTTGAGGAACATCCTATGAAAGTGGTGAGTGAAGCACCAATCTCCGATATCATGTGCAACAAGGACGCTAGCGGAAGGATTGCAAAATGGGCAATCCAGATATCACCATACGTGCCGGCATACGAAAGAAGGGATGCCATAAAGTCACAGGCTTTGGCTGATTTCCTCGTTGATTGGGCGGAGATACAATACAAACCGCCAGATCAGAGAATAGAATACTGGAAAATGCATTTTGATGGATCCAAGCTCAAAGAGGGTCTGGGTGCCGGTGTGGTGCTCACCTCGCCAAAAGGAGATCACCTCCGGTATGTTTTGCAAGTACATTTCAGGGCATCGAATAATGTCGCTGAATATGAAGCTTTGATCCATGGGCTTAAGGTCGCAAAAGAAATCGGTGCACACCGGATCATTTGCTATGGAGATTCAGATCTTGTGGTACAAAGAGTTGTTCGGAGATTGGGATGCAAAAGATGCCAACATGGCCTCGTACCGGTTTCACGTGCAAAAGATTGCCGGATTCTTCGAAGGGTGTGAGTTTCACCATGTGCCGCGCGCAGAAAATGAAGCCGCGGATGCTTTGTCCAAGCTGGGCTCATCCAGGCAAGAAATTCCTCCCGGAATAGCTTTAGCTCACCTAAGAGCACCATCGATCAAACCAAGCCCGGAATCGGAATCAATTTTTGTACCGGAATCACATGTAGTACCCATGGATATTGATGAAGGAAACCCGGGGACTGCACCGGTAAACCCGGGGACTGCACCGGTAAACCCGGGGACTGCTCCGGCAAGCTCGGGGACTGCTGTACCCATACCGGAAGAAATGATGCTGGTAGATAACATGGAGATAGATGCACCGGTGTTTTTGGTTCGAGAGACACCGTCGTGGGTTAAACCTATTAAGGAATTCCTGATCAACGGCACCTTGCCGGATGACGAAAATGAGTCAAGGAGAATACAAAGAAGGTCCAAAGCGTATACATTCATCAATGGTGAGGTGTACAAGAGAAGCGTTACCGGTGTCCTTCAAAGATGTGTGGAACCGGAAGAAGGGAAAGAGATGCTTGAGGAAATTCACCAAGGAGAATGTGGGCATCATGCTTCATCAAGGGCGCTGGTAGCAAAAGTATTCCGGCATGGGTTTTATTGGCCCACTGCTTTGGAAAACGCAGAGGATTTGGTAAGGAAATGCAACGGGTGCCAGAGGTACGCCAAGCAAAATCATACCCCAGCGTCCGGTTTAAAAACAATACCATTAACATGGCCGTTTGCCGTTTGGTGCCTCGATATGGTTGGCGCATTCAAAACTGCAAGGAGCAGCATGACTCACATCTTGGTGATGGTGGATAAATTCACCAAATGGCTAGAAGTGAAGCCTATCGCAAAATGTGATGGGCATACAGCAGTAAAATTCTTGAAAGATGTCATTTTGCGGTATGGATACCCGCACAGCATCATCACTGACAATGGAACCAACTTTGCTCAAGGTGAGTTCAAAAGGTTCTGTGAGGACAACAACATCCAGTTGGATTTGTGCTCAGTGGCACACCCACAAGGCAATGGCCAGTGGAAAGAATGAATGCTTTGGTACTTTCCGGTATCAAACCTAGACTCATTGATGCAGTGGAAAAGTCACCGGGATGTTGGCTCGATGAGCTACCATCGGTACTGTGGAGTATAAGAACAACTCCAAACCGGTCTACCGGATACACTCCGTTCTTCATGGTTTATGGGGCAGAAGCGGTCATACCAACTGACATCATTCATGATTCACCAAGGGTACAGCTCTATACTGAGCAAGAGGTCAAAGAGGCCAGAGAAAACGATGTGGACTTGCTAGAAGAAGCAAGAGAGCTGGCTTTGGCAAGAACAGCCATTTACCAGCAAAACCTCAAACGCTATCATAACCGGAAAGTTAACCCGAGAGTTTTCCGGGAAGGAGATCTTGTGCTTCGCCTAGTGCAGCGCACTGAAGGCCGGCATAAGCTTTTGCCACCATGGGAAGGTCCCTTCATTGTAAGCAAGGTGCTTCACAATGATGCATATTACCTGATCGATGCACAGGAGTGGAAAAAAGGAAAGGCGGACAGGTCCGGAGAGGAGAGCAAGCGTCCATGGAACGTAGCTCTGTTGCGTCCTTTCTACTCTTGAAGTTGTGGTGTAAGAAGTTACTTTTTGTACCTTACATGCTATGAATAAAAGATGCCGGAACCTTGAATGAATCTCGGGGACTACCCCAACTTAAGTTGCATGTAACTTGTTTATTTTTTCAGTTTACCGGTTGCTTATTGAATGTTTTTTCTTTCCGGTTTAGTAGTGTGCTAAATCCTACCGGAGTCTTCGACTCTGCTGCTGTCCGAAACCCGGCTTCATGGCAAGCAAGATAAACCGGTAGGAGATAAGCACATGAACTGCGAAGAGGGAGAGCAGGAAAGAACAATCCGAAAAATTTAACTAACCCCGGTTAAACCGGTTTTTTGCAAAATTTCGAAGTTATTTCTAAGTTCAAGAAAGTGCTTGTTTGGTGAAAGAACCTTGTGCTCATACGCCAAAGAACGCCCAGAGAAGGCAGGCAGAGCCAAGGCAAAAGAACCAAGTGTGCATCGAATTGGATGCGGAAACAATTTGGAAATCTTTGCAGTACAGGATAAAAGCAAAACCATGAGCAAATATGCTAAGGCAAACATAAGATACTTAACTACCGGTATAACTTACCGGCATAAAATGTTATGTGGCAACCAAAAGCGAACTTAAAGTTTTACATCATAAGCCCCGGCATACCGGGGCAGAATTTAACAGAACATTGTCTTAAGGCACGCAGGGCCAAACAGCACGACAAGGTAAATTTTAAGGCAGGTAATCAGGCAGCAGGAGCTTCCGGAGGAGCGTCGCCAGCACCAGCGTCGTCTAGAGGCTCCTCCTCGGCTTCATCCTCCTCCTCATCAAGATAATCTTTGACGTCAGGAGGGGGAGGGATGAAGGTGCGCATGTCGGCGTACTCCACGATGTGGTACGCACGATCCTGCCGCTTAGCGGTGAGGATCGGGTCCAGATCGGTTTCCGCACCTTCACGCACTCCGGTAAGGGCATCCAGGTTGAGCTCCGGGTACCAGGAACAAGCGACGCGGAGAGCAGAGTCCGCTCCAGCGCGGGCAGCAGAACACTGCCACTCGCGGATCCTCTTGCCGGCGCCCATGAGACGATCGCTGATGAGGGAGAAAGTATCCGGCACCTCCTCGCCAGGCCACAGAATCCTGAAGAGCTGGGTAGCTACATCAGGGATATCAGATAAATTGCGATCTATGGCGCGCATGTGAGACACCCGCGCGTTCAGCGCGACCAGATGGTCATAGGGCGTCCATGGCACGGCGAGATTCGCTTGGCCTTGGGCAGTGCGGTGCTCGTCAACTTTCTTGACAGCATACCTTTAAGAGTCCGGAAAGAGGCCTGTGTAAAGAAAGAAGAAGGCTAAGGTAAAGAATCCGGAAAAAGATGCAACCGGAAGGAAATGCAACCGGAATTAAAAATGCAACCGGAAGAAAATGCAGTTGGAAGAAAAAAGGCTCGTATGCGGTAGTCAAAGAATGCAAAAGGAAAGGACTTACGGTAGGCAAGTGTATCAGTTTGCAGGATCAACTGGTTGCACCCCTTCTGCTCCTCCTCCAGGCGCGCAGCTTTCTCCTCGGCACCCTTCCGGGCCTTGGCCAGCTCCTCCAGCTCAGCTCGCAACACCACAGTGGCATTGCTGGCGTCCTCCAGAGCCTCGTCCATCTTGGCCGCTGCATCAGCTTCAGCGGCTTTGAGGGCCTTGGCATGATCAAGCCCCAGCTGAATGAGCTTGGACTTGAGCTCCTGGTAGCTGGTCTTGTGGGCGCTCAGCTCCTCCTGATGCTGCCGGATGAGCTGGTCTTTCTCCCCTGCAACCCGGAAAAGAGAGTGTTAACAAGGTTGTGCTGGTAAAGATGAAAAGGAAACCAAGTTAACAGGAGAAAGGAGAAAATCGTACGTTGGGCGGCGGCGAGCTGCTCCCTGAGAGCATCAATGGAAGCTTCTGGGATCACTGTTAAGCAAAAATTATAAATGTCAGAAGGAAAAAAGGTTTCCGGTAAAAAGATGCCGGTTGTACAAAATTACCTTGGCACTTATCGTGTGCCTCAGCGAGCTCCCGATGCTCCCATAGAAGCTCCTCAAAGATAGCCTTCCGAGCGTCAGCCGTGAGCTGTTCAAAAAAAAAAAAAAGAAATGAGTTAAGTTTTGCGCTAAGAACAAAGTTCTTAACCCGAAACTCGGGGACTGGCAGTGCCGGTTTTGCGCGTTTCTAAGATAAGTTTTGCGCTAAGAACAAAGTTCTTAACCCGAAACTCGGGGACTGGCAGTGCCGGTTTTGCGCGTTTCTAAGATAAGTTTTGCGCTAAGAACAAAGTTCTTAACCCGAAACTCGGGGACTGGCAGTGCCGGTTTTGCGCGTTTCTAAGATAGGTTGTGCGCTAAGAAGAAGGTGTTTAACCCGAAACTCGGGGACTGGCAGTGCCGGTTTCACGCTAAGTTTTTAAGTTAAGTTTTGCGCTAAGAGCTGCGCTCTCACCACAAAACTCGGGGACTGGGAAGATAGACAAGAGAGAAACCGGCATGAACTAAAGATAGAGCAAAGCCGGAAGCAAGGAATCCGGTAAAGATTGAAGAAAGTTAGTAGAACGTACCATCAAATTGTTCGTGGAATCGTACCACGCGCTGTCGAGCTCCTTCACGGCGCTGCGAAGCCGCATGAAGTGCTCCTCGGAAGACCGGTCCCCGACAGGGTCAGGTGCCGGCAGCCTGTCCTTGCCCAGGCCGCGGGTCGCCGGAGTCATGTCCGCGGCGTTCCACTTTTGGGCGTAGGGCAGAAGATGCCCCAGGTCCCGGCCTTGGCGCTGGAACTCAGTAATACGGCCAAGGAGGCCGGTGGCCTTCGTGGCGGTATCCTTGGCGGCCTTGGCGACGTGCAGCACCAAGGGCTGCTGGCCGCCGGAAGGGGCGCTGGAGGCCGTCGCCTTCCCCTTGATCAGCCTGGAGGCCTTGGGCGGCGGCGCAGTTGAAGCAGCCCTGGAGGGCTTGGCGCGAGGAGCGTCTGGCGGTGGCATGAGGATGGTTCGTGGAGAAGGGGGAGCGCTAGGAGCGTCACCCGATTTGGAGCCTTCCGGCACGGAAGATTCCGGCGCGGAAGTTGTCGTCTTTTCAAGGACGGGAGGAGCCGGAGGCTCCGCCCGCCCGGCAGCTTCTTCTTCTTCGGCGCCGATGTTGCTGGCGCCGGTGTCTTGGTTCTCAGGGAGAAAGGAAAGATCCTCCTCCGTGCGGTGATCTGACGATGAAGGGGCCGCACGCCCCGAATTTGTTGTGCCCCCCGAGGGGGAGGCAGAGGTGTTGCCGGCACCAGATGGTGCTGGGCTTGAGCGAGGAGGAGGGGTTGAGGTCCTTGCGGAACCTTCAGAGCCCGATGGCCTTGGGCCAAGCTTGAGCGCAGGGCTGAGAAAAAGAAAAGACAAATAGTTGGAAAAAAGCAACCGGAAAAAGAACTTGGCAAAAAAGAGGCGAGCCAGAAAATGAAAAACTCACCCGGAAGCAGTTGGCATTTGCTTGCGCCCGTAGCGGCGCACGCCCACTTCTTTCTCCCCCACGGGCTCAGTCCGGAGAGCGGCGGAGGCGCAGAGGGCAAAGGCACTAAGCGCGAGGAAGTGGAGAATGCGAGGAGAGGAAGAAGGAGCGGTTTCGCGTTATAAAGGAATGGGGCGACATGGGCCAGAAAACCGCTGGGCCTCGGTGGCTCAGATCGTGGGCCGCGACGGTTCGCTCCATGGGCCACCACGTGGCGCGCACACACGCGTGCAGAAAACGGTTTGCCACAAGAGGGCCACACGGATCTGGAACGGCCGCGAGGATCCGATGTGCCGCCATAAATGCTGGCGCAGAAGCCGAAGGGAAGTGACCCCTGACACTGGCGCGTCAGTCACAGTGCGCATGTCTCTATCACGCGCGGGGCCCAAGATATTCTCGACTTCACCGAGGAGGTGTTTAATGGCTAAGATACCGGAGGATAAGATACCGGAGGATAAGGTACCGGAGGATGACTTGCAAAGAAAGATAATGAGGATCCGAGCAAAGATGCCGGATCCAAGCCCAACGCCGGATGGATTAAACCGGTATCCAAAGACATGAGAACCTGGCATGGTCTGTTGGATAGGATCCGCCAGACTATACCAGCTTCGGGGACTAATGTTGGGGGGATGACCCCCGGTATGCCAAAGGCATGCTAAACCGGATGGTTTGAGCCATCAGGATACCGGTTAAATGTTCATACCGGAGCGTAAGATAGGCGTTTGGCTGAGAAGGACTAAGCCGGTATCCTCAGAGGAGGGATACCGGAGCCGGATAGAAAAGATACCGGGCCACCGGAAAGAATAGCAAGTCGGCAGGACTGGTCAAAGATTCTCTCCAGAGCTAGAAGACAAAGATGAGCTAAGCAAAGTAGCTTTAAACGAAGGGCTGACGATAAAGAAGAAGATGACGGAGAAAGAAGCCGGAGGACGTCAGCCTCCCTGATTAAAGAGGACCCCGGTGTCATCTATGATTAAAGTAGCTTTGTAAAGTAGTTTTGTCCAGTCAAAGATGCCATTAGGGTTTCTTGCACTGTAAGCCACCCTCTCCCCTATATAAGGAGAGGGGGCAGCCCTCCTTACGGGCACGCACGGGAGTAGCAAGGCCCAGGGCACAAACCTGCAACATGTATGAATCAATGAAGATAGTGATCTAGAAGCGAGTCCTTCCTTGTGTCTTTCTTCTTCAACCTCTGGCCTTGGCCAAGTTCTTGAGGAAACCATCCGGAAGTTCGTCCCATCTAATCGCAAACCCTCCCCCGAATCCTCTAGCATCCATTCGGCCCCAATCTAAGCCATCCTATGGCATCTGCTCGTTCACCACGACGACAGAGACAGAGGACAAGGGTCAGTCCACACCATCCAACTGCAAAACTTTGCAGTGTTCAGGCAAGTTCATCACTTGCTCATGTCATTTGAGTATTTCTATCAAATTACTTGCAAAGTACTATGGTTATCACTATTGCATAAAAACCAAAACCACTAATTTCATAACTATGAATATGACTATGTGGTGGGCAATGGAACCATGGATTGTGTTGATATGGTGGAGGTTCCATTGCAAGGGTTTATATCCATCTAGGATTAAACAACAAATGTCGCCAGTGATTCTTGTGCCGTAATAACCGTGTTAACCATAAGATCTGAAATGGGACGGACTAGTCAATCGTATTTCCACCTCTTGTACATCAACGGATGCACTTACCGTAGCAGTTGTATCTTGCGGAGCAACTTGTGGGTGGAGAACCCATTCTAAGTCCCCACGGTTATGCTGTGCATACCGTAGTGGTTGCGGCTTGCGGAACAACTTGAGGGTGGGGATCCCACTCTAATTCCCCACGGTAATGTGGTCTATGATGGGTTGCAGCTACCGGCGAAGGAGTTTGGTTTGATCCCAGACTGTTGTCGTGGTCGGGGTCCGTCCTTAAATGGTGTAAGTGGACCGACGAGGACCCAGGTTCGGGGTTTGCAACAAAGGGTGGGTGTGCGAGGTAGCGGAGGAATATGATTGGCTATGACCTTATACCGGGCCTCACACCGAAGGAAGTGTGGACGGGAAAGCTGCCCGGTTGGCACCAAGGTTAAGATCTCTTATGCGTAAAGCAACACACCTCTGCAGAGTGTAAAGAACCGTGATCTGTCACTCCCTGTTCCGGGATATGGAACTGCGAACGCGGCCAGAAAGGAGCTCCATGAAGTTCTAGTAAACCGGTGAAGGCTGACGGACATAGCTCTTGGAAATAAAAGCAATCTATTGAAGAAATGTTTATCAAAACCTGCATTGGTATTAGACTTTCTGGTCTAATATCGTAGCTAGTGCATTAAACACCTCTTATCTATAATGAACTTGTTGAGTACGCTCGTACTCATCCCACTCTTAAAATCCCTTGCTTGGATTGTCTGAATCGTCTGGAGGAGGACTACGACAACAATGAAGGAGCCGAGATCATCGGCTATGAAGAACCAGACCTCTCTGGAGGTATCGAAGGCGTAGACTACCTCATCGTCTACGGAACCGGGGAGGCTTCCGGAGAAGATCAAGCCTAGAAACATCAAGTAGAAGTAGTAGCCGAGCAGCCCGAACTCTTAGTATTTAGCAGATCGAGAAAATAAATGTATAACTTAATGAGACTCTTATATTGTAAGCTAAGTTGGGTTCACCTCGAACCCAGGAGTATTCCTCTTAGGACCCAAGAGGAGCTCCAAGACGATATGTGTATGATGTTTGTAATAATAAATGAATGAGTTATGGACCTGCTATGTTCTGTTGTACTACTCTGAGGGGTGTAATATTTGCGGAATGGTACTTCGTGAATGTTATATCAATGACTGGCATACTACAACATGCAGTGGTATGCAGGGTCACCACAGTTGGTATCAGAGCAAAAGCTTTGACCTTAGGTTGGAACCTAGTAAATGGGACCAAACGTTAGGAGTCAAATAGGATTAGTAAAGAATTCTCTAAAAATATGGTGTATATTCAATTGAGAATAAAACAATCATATCTTTTAGTGCGATAATTCTTTATTATCTCTATTATGATGCATTATTACTAATCTTATAATCTTTCTATTTCTACAGCCAACATGGCAAGTTCACGTCCCGTACGAAACGTGAAAGTGATGGATTCCACACTGAGTGAATATGAAGGTGGACTTGCAGATATTCTACGTGCCATGTTACTTGAATTTGGGTGTGATCCCCAGATCCAAGTAAAGAAATACATGTACTATGATGGTACTGTATTGGCCAAGTGTAGGGTAGGACTACGACTTCCCGAATCTTTGGGAATGAGCGTAGTAATGCCAGCAGGTGAAGCCAGAACTATCAACACAGCCTACCATATAGCCGTTATGAGAGCCATCACGGATATTCGGGAGCATAAGACGAAAGAGCTTATGGGTTCCGAATTCACCCACATTCCTCATGTGCAGGAGGAAGAGGATCCCATGCTTAACCACTACAAATATGCAAAACGAAAACCAATAGCAGCTGCAAAATACATGGATAATAGCCGCAACTTAATATCATTGCTCTTTCAGTTGAACCATCACTTGACGGGAGCAATTGATACGATGCTAGAGGAGTTTACTGAACCCAAGGAGGAGACTAGGGGAACAGAACCTATGGAGAATGAGGTGCACACACCAGTTTACTCAGCTGGTGACTACATTAGTATTGATCCTCTTGAGCGTGAAACTACACCCGTTACACCTGGGAACTATCTGGGTAGTTCCTATGGGGGATATGAGGGTGGAGAGGAATCCGGAAACAATCAGCGTTCCGAGACTCCTATAGAAAACTCCACGGGTTGGCGTTGGGGATCTGATACGGGAACTCATAGTACTTCAGTGTATTATGACGGAGAGATGAATGAGGACGCCACAACCCAGAACCAGAGTTATCCTAGTAATGAAGGAGTTGATGGAGGGTATCCGACACAGGTTGAGTCGGATACGAATGTTGGAAACACCTAAGGTGGAGCTACAGGGGAGTACACCCGATGGGTGGACAATGATGCACTCAATGACCAGTTTGTGAACACTGATTTCTCCCTAGGATCATCATCTGATTCTGATTACCAGCCGACGGAGAGACCTTATGTTCCAAGGTCTATCAGGAGGACGACACGTTCGACCGGATGGAAGCCTGGGATGTACCGGGAGTGTAGATCGACTAGAGTCCACCATGGAAGGCAGGACTACAATACACAAGTACCACGTGTATTGTAGTGTGTAATATTTGTAGAAATTTGTACATATACTTTAATAAGTGAGTTTGCATACTCACATCGACTTGAGTATTGTAATAAGACCACTTAAGTATGTATGTACATGGTATATGTTTTGTATGATTTGGATTTGCTTCTTGATTTCCATTGCGTGACTAGTTCTGTGCACAAAGTTGAGCTCAGAAAACTTGCGCATGGAGTAATTATGAGTATCATCTTGTGTTGCAGAACTAGGGGGTTATGTCGGGAGCGATAGGCGAGGAGACCGAAGCGCAGCGCATGGAGCGCGAAGCGAAGCAAAAGGAAGAGGCTGATGACGCAGCCAGGAATCAGTTTCCACCACCACCACCACCCATGACGCAGCAAAATTTCGTCCAATATATGCAAATGATGGAAGAGAGGCAACGTATCACGTTGGAGCAGCAAAATAAATTCTTCCAGGAGCTGCTGCAGCAGAACAGGGTGGAGAGTCCCGAGAATCAGGGAGTCACCTTAGCAGACTTCCAGAATACTAAGCCT
Organism: Lolium perenne; assembly: GCF_019359855.2. Lineage (NCBI taxonomy): Eukaryota > Viridiplantae > Streptophyta > Magnoliopsida > Poales > Poaceae > Lolium > Lolium perenne. Next base: position 302,187,670 of record NC_067250.2, on the reverse strand, counting down.
ATATCTTTCGCATACGCGCCCGAACCAATGGACGCGGAGGATTGGCTTATGGACAATGAGCGAAAGCTCAATACTATTGGTTGCAACGACCAGGAGAAGGTTCGTTATGCTACACATTTATTGTGTGGACCTGCCGCATCATGGTGGGACAACATAGTAGCCGTTTATCCAGCCGGAAAAGTATTCACCTGGGAGGAGTTTGCAAGGAAGTTCAGGGAATCCAATGTCCCTGAAAGTATTGTGGAACTGAAGCGTCGAGAATTTGAAAGTCTCGAGCAAAAGGACAAGGCCATCCTGACTTATGTCAGGGAATTCTCAAAGCTGTCCCGGTATGCGGTTGAAGAAGTCAACACCGAGGACAAGAAAAAGAAGAGGTTTCTCAGGGGGTTAAGTCCCCAGTTCAAGGTACAGCTCCGAATGATGAGAGCGACGGAATTCCAGGAGTTGGTGGATGCCGCCATCACTCTGGAAGATGATTTCAAACAACTGCAGGAGGAAAAGAGGAAGAAGGCCAAGTTTGAGCCTAAGAGGTTTTCCAGTAACAAGCCCAATACCAGCTTGAATTTCAAGCCAAAGTACAACAACAACAACAACAACAACAACAACAGCAACTACTACAGTAGCAGGAGGAACCAAGCGTTTCAAACTGCAAATCAAATAGTTTATCGCATCTGTGGGTTTAAAGGACATGCCTCAAAGGATTGTCGTAAACCCAGAATCATTTGCTTCGGGTGTCGTCAGGAGGGGCACATGATGAAGGATTTCCCCAATAAGAAGAATGGAGGAGGTCAATCTGGAGGAGGAGAAAACCGAGGAGGAAATAATGGAGGGAACTGGAAGAATAAGAAGCCCTTCGGCAAGCTGAACTGCACTAGTCTGGAGGAGGTGGTCAACTCCGATCAGGCGGTGATAGGTACGCTCCAGATACTCACTCATCCTGGCAAAGTACTTTTTGATACTGGTGCAACTACATCATTCATTTCTGAACAATTCATCATCAAACATGGTATTAGTTGCACTAAGTTAGATACACCCATAACTATACTTTCCGCGGGGGGAACGATAGTAGTAACCCATACCAAACAACAACAAGTCATCATGATCAATAAGTGCGCATTTGACGCGAACCTGTTCATTTTACCGATGAAGGACATTGATGTCATTCTTGGTATGAACTGGTTAGAAGCTAACGGAGCATTGATCGACTGTGTGAACAAGACATTATCTTTGAAAAGCCCCGATGGAAGTAGAATGATCTACCAAGGCGACAAACATGCACAGATTGAAGTGGAGCTACAGCTGAACAGCATGAAGGAGGTAAAGTTAGAGGATATACCTGTAGTGAATGAATTCCAGGATGTGTTTCCTACGGAATTACCTGGTATGCCACCAGATAGGGAGATAGAATTCACTATCGACCTAATTCCAGGAACAGCTCCGATTGCAAAAGCACCATATAAGATGGGGCCTAAGGAGTTGAAAGAACTTAAGGAGCAATTGGATGACTTGGAACAGAAAGGATTTATACAAGAAAGTGTTTCACCATGGGGATCACCTGTGATCTTCGTAGATAAAAGAGATGGAGGTAGAAGGATGTGCGGAGACTACAGGAATCTGAACAATGTCACAATCAAGAACAAGTATCCACTTCCTAGAATACAAGATCTATTCGATCAAGTTAGAGGCACGGGAGTCTTTTCCAAAATTGATCTAAGATCCGGTTATCATCAGATAAAGATCAAGAAGGAAGACGTTCCGAAAACTGCTTTTGTTTCAAGACAAAGCCGAACATGCTGAACATCTGAGGTTAGTGTTGCAAACACTAAGAGAACACCAACTCTATGCCAAATTTAGAAAGTGTGAATTTTGGCTGGATCAAGTGGAATTTCTTGGTCATGTCATTAGTAAAGATGGAATAGCTATTAACCCGAGCAAGGTAGCAGCAGTTCTAGAATGGGAAGCACCCAAGACTGTCAAGGAAATCCGAGGATTCCTAGGAATGGCAGGATATTATCGGAGATTCATTGAAGGATTCTCCAAGATAGCATGACCCATGACGAAGCTGTTAAGAAAGAACACACCATTCGTGTGGTCAGAGGAGTGTGAGAAGAGTTTTCAAACTCTGAAGGAGAAACTCACCACGGCACCGGTGTTAGCGGTTCCTGAAGTTGGCAAGGATTACACCGTGTACTGTGACGCATCCAAGCATGGATTGGGTTGCGTACTCATGCAAGATCAGAAAGTGATATCTTATGGATCAAGGCAACTCAGACCTCATGAAGTGAACTATCCAACACATGACTTGGAATTAGCAGCAGTTGTATTCGCACTTAAAACATGGAGACATTTTCTCTATGGAGCCAAGTGTGAGCTCTATACAGATCATAAGAGTCTCAAATACTTCTTCATTCAAAAGGAACTCAACATGAGGCAGAAAAGATGGCTTGAACTAATCAAGGATTATGATTTGACCATCAATTACACTCCAGGAAAGGCCAATGTTGTAGCAGATGCCTTGAGTAGGAAGAGCACCAAAGGAGTGGAACAAGAGATATCTCCGGAGTTGAGGAAGGAAATAAGTCAAGCCCAAATACAACTTTGGGAGAAGGAAGCTCATGAAGGACTATCGGCTTTACAAGTAGCCGATGAGTTAAATGTCAATCTGAAGAATGAGATAATGATGGGTCAGCTGGACGATCCATTCATCGTGGATGAGATGAGAAGAATAGATGAGGGAAGACCATCAGAATTTCACCGCGGAGAATCGGGATCATTATGGTTCCAGAAGAGAATTTGTGTTCCGGATATTGCTGAAATCAAGGAAGTAATACTCCGGGAAGCCCATCAAACACCATACTCCATACATCCGGGTAGTACAAAGATGTACATGGACCTAAAGGAGCTATTCTGGTGGAATAACATGAAGAGAGAAATAGCACAATACGTGGCGGAATGCCATACCTGCCAGAGAGTGAAGGCTGAACATCAGAGTCCGGCAGGGAAGTTACAACCTTTACCCATTCCAGAATGGAAATGGGAGGAGATAGGAATGGATTTCATCACCGGACTACCCATGACCACTAAAAAGAAGGACATGATATGGGTAATCGTGGACCGGTTGACGAAGAGTGCACACTTCTTAGCGGTAAATCAGCAGGACAAAGGAGAGAAACTCATCGATCTTTACATCAAAGAGATCGTGAGTAAACATGGAGTGCCCAAGAAGATCGTGTCGGATCAAGGATCCGTGTTCACGTCAGCATTTTGGAAGCAACTACACGAAGCTTTAGGATCCAAGTTGGATTACAGTACCGCCTATCATCCCCAGACAGGTGGACAAACCGAGAGAACCAACCAAATCTTAGAGGATATGCTTAGGGCTTGTGCCCTAGACTTCGGAGGATCATGGGAGGAGCACTTACCACTAGCAGAGTTTTCCTACAATAACAGCTATCAAAGCAGCATCAAGATGGCACCGTTCGAAGCTCTGTATGGAAGGAAGTGTAGATCACCGATATGTTGGTATGAAGCCGGATCAAGCAAAGAGTTCAACCCTGATTATGTCAAGGAAAAGCAACAAATAATTGACATTATCAGAGATAGGTTAAAGATAGCCCAGAGCTGACAGAAGAGTTATGCCGATCAAAAGAGGAGAACATGGGAGCCACAAGTTGGAGACATGGTATATCTTAAGGTGAGCCCGATGAAAGGACTTCAGAGGTTTGGAGTAAAAGGAAAGCTAAGCCCTAGGTACATCGGACCTTTCAAGATTCTGAGTCAAAACCGAGGGTTAGCCTTTGAATTGGAACTACCAGGAAGATTATCTCAGGTTCACAATGTATTCCATGTGTCGCAACTCAGAAAGTGTTTGAAGACCCCAGATGAACCAGTATCACATGAAGAGCTCGAGTTGCAACCAGATTTGACTTACATCGAGAAGCCAGCGAAGATTCTCGAGGAGAATTGGAAACAACTCAGGAATCGAGCTATAAAATACTGCAAGATACAATGAAAGCATCATCCCGAGAGGGAAGCCACCTGGGAAAAGGAAGAAGACCTGAGGAAAACATACCCCGAACTCTTCAGGTATTACAACCACAACTTCGGGACGAAGTTTTCTTTAAGGGGGAAAGGCTGTAATGTCCCAGGTTTAGAGGCGATCGAGGGGTAGATTTTAGAAAGGGATGTGCATTGCATGGTAAATTCCGGGGAAATTTCGCACTTTTAAAACAAAACTGCATCAAAGGGGGACAGGTTTCTCTCTCGACATCCTACAGGGTTAGGGTTTCGAGAGTGCGATGAACTTGTTCCTACTTATCTAAATTAGGGTTTTGAGAAGAGAGAAGTGATATTGCATTGAGATCTTAAGTTGCATGATTGAATTATAAGTTAAGTTGTTTGAATGAATTCAAACCAAATTTGAATTGGAATTTCAAATTCAAACATCAAATGGTTATCACATAATTCAAACTTGAGATGATTTATTAAACAATTATCATTAATCAAGAATATGAATATAAAAACACTTAGACAAAGCTCATTAGAGAGAAACTTGAGCTTTATTGATATTCACACAAAATACAATGTCAATTACAATATCCAGAATTGAAAAATAAATTTACATCACATTACAAGAATTGAAGAAATAGAAAAAGAAAAAGGAAAATTACAAGGTATTTAAATGACCTAAACTACATTGTGATCTTCATAAATTCTTTGATCAAGATGATCTTGAGTTCATCTTGAGCATCTTCTTGATCCCTGCACACACACACAACAATCAGAACATTAAGCCAAGTGGCAAAGCCACTTGGCAGGTTAACAAATATTACATAGAGTGGATATGACCAAGCTGCCGAGCTGATCCATCCCACCAGCCCAAGTCCCAAGCCACACACACACACAGGCAGCACACAAGGCCTGCTGCATGTGTAACAACACACAAGGCCAGGGGGAGTCACCAAAACAGCCAGGTAGTGCTGTCGACCAGGAGAGCAAGTAGAGGACCAGATATAAGCTTTTCACCAGCAAACTTGCTTCATTCATCGACAGCAGCCTCACAGAGTAAGTCACAAGAACACAAGAACAGCTTGAACAGCCACTGCTGTTCAACCCATCTTCACCACCACAGCAAAGAACCAAGAAGCATCAATCTCACAAGGAGGAGCAGGGCAAGCCAAACAAACCACCAGAAGCAAAACCTCTACATCAACTGAAATTCTTGGAGCTGGAGTGAGGTATACCAAGCATCATGAACAAACCAGATGGTTTTGTTCATAAATAAGCATATGCACCAATCACACACAAGAAAAAGGGTGTGATACCCAATTTGTGTCATCATCTGGCTACTAAGCCATATGGTGCAAGCAAAGGTAGTAAGGCCACTAGGAAGTCATCTTATGGGAACAGCAGCTATGAAAATCAATGCATAACTGAAGAAATCCAGCAAGAGATGAAAGCACAGCTAGCCTAGCTACACACTTAGCACCTACAGCTAGTCAGGCCATCAAACATAGACAAATCATTGTCTATTTGATTTCAATATCAAAAGTTATTGGCAATCGAACAAAAGGATCAACCAGAGAGCATCTAGTGAGCCACAGTAAGCCAACACTGGTGGGAGCCACCCTAACAACAAGTATTTACTGTCAGGGTTACCTCAACCACACAACCAATCCAAACAATTAAGCCTTACACATGCATCATCACCCAAGTGGGTTCAGAGTGGGCTAGGGTCCCCAATAATTGTTGGCATCCCTCTAGCCCAAGCAAATCAATTGATATGATCATCACTGTATCACAGTTCACATCATTTATCCAAATAACAAGGCAAATTCAGCAGATAAATGAAACAGATAAGCTACTGATGCACAGGGTCTTGCAGATGATCCAAGGGATCATTGCACACAGTCACTGATGCTTGGACAAACACCAGCACACCCAGACTAAGTCTGTAGGAAGCACAAATAGCACTGAATGAGCACCAGTGAGTCACAGAGAGGGGCACCCACTAATTCACAAACAAGAAATGATCATATGATCATCAGGGCTTGCTATAGCATGCCAATACATGTTAGAGCATCACTAAGCAGCAGAGCATGGACCAGATAATTAAATAGCCACACATAATCAACAACTGCTTCACAGATAATCAAATGGATGATTTATAATTGTATCCAGAAGCACATCAAATACATGATGTACCACTGGATCTTGCTAAACAAATAAGCACTTATCACTAATCACTGAATCATGCAGTTAAGCCAACAGTAATGCTCAATTGAGCATGCTCATGAATTTGAGCACAAGGAACAGCACACCATTGCTCTGGCACTTGCCAAATTGCAAGTAATACACACAGAACCCAAGCCAGAGCAGCATATATGAACACACTTGATATCTAGCAAGCTTAGTAACAAGAACAGAGCCACAGAGAGGGAATTAAGCAAGAAAGGAGAGCATGGCAACCAATTAGATTGGGTATTCTTACACAGAGATATGGCAGAACATCACCCAGCAATAGCACATGCCTAGTGCAGGCAAGCACAGCACAGTAGTAAAGCTAGCATGAGCATGAGCATCAGTACAAGCACATGAACTAGAACTAGGCCATGGAGGCAGCAGAAGCACAGCAGCATGTCTAGCCCGAATGGCGCAGCAGAGCACCAGCATGGCTGGCCTCTCCATGACGAGGGAATACCTCGGCAATGCCTACGTATTGTAGACTAGGGTTTTCGGGAAGAGCGACGATGGAGATTCCGGGGACGAGATTAGGCACACGACGTACCCAGCTTCGGGTCCCCTCGGTGGAGGATCCCTACGTGCTGCTAGCAATCCAGTATATGAGCATAAGTATGTTTACAAGGTGCCGCCATAGGCGGAGCTATGTTGTCTATCTATTGGCCTCCCTATTTCGGGTGCCCTGGCTAGCTTTATATATGCAACCAGCCTAGGGTTTTACAAGAGTCCTAGTCGACTACTTCTTCGGGTTGCCTTGTTGGGCCTTCTCCACATTGGGTCTCCTCCATATTGGGCCGAGCCAGGTATACTAATAATGGTTACCCGAAGGGTATGCCCATGTCAGTAGCCCCCGAGTTTATAGGGAAGTCGAAGACTTGCATAGAAACTCCAAGCATAAACATCTCCGAAGTCGAAGAAATACAAGGCGAGGTCCATGTAGTAGATCATGTGTACCGTAGATGATGTCGACGATTCTTGAAATTATCGGGTGCGCGGCAGCGCTCCCGATGGGAGTAGCCCCCGAGTCTATGGGCAAGTGCTTGCACTTGGGCATAGACTCAAGTTGTACTACTCGATGAAGAACTTAACTATATTTCTGGAGGACTTGATGAAATCCATGGGCTCCCGATGGGAGTAGGCTCCACTCGAATCGTAGAATCGAGTTGAGTCTACAAAGCTTGATTGTCATAGATGCTGTCGAAGTTATTTTTCTATCGGGTGCGCGACCAGCGCTCCCGATGGGAGTAGCCCCCGAGGCTACAGCCAAGTGTTTGCACTTGGGTGTAGGCTCAACTTGCTTGTAATCGACCCCATAATTTTTTCTCTTGTATCTTGTCGGGAGAGTGAACAATGCTCTCGATAAGAGTAGCCCCCGAGCCTATGGGCAGGCGCTTGCACCTAGGCATAGGCTCAAGTTGTACTACTCGATAAAGAACTTGGCGCAGCCCCTCTTTTTATCGAATCCAGGCCATTGCTACTTTTATTTGACATTGATCTCTATATTGTACAGGGATAATGGTAGTTGGGGCTAGTTCATCTGACGGATCAGGTACTAGTTAACTGCTCTAGTGGCAATCCGCAAAAACCTACTTCAAGATCACGTCCCTGGACATGATCTCGGGATACTGGTGTAAACTTCGACAGGTGCCGCTTAAGGTCTTACCATTCTGTCGAGTCCCAGTCATGTTTATCGGGTACCTAACGCGTCCGTTAGGATTTTTCTTCGTATCTGTTGATACGGATAAAAGTAGCAGAGCGCAGTCTTCGGCGATGCCACGCCCAGCAGAATGGATCTGGGGTCTTACCTTCGCAAATTTGCGGCATTCAGAAATTGATCGCAACTTTGGCGTTCTGAGAATATATTGTCGAGTGCCTTGTTCGGCTGATGCAATGACCCATTTTGCGGGTTCTTCTATATTTTTCTCTCGGGCTTGATGAGACAGCCGAATATATTGGTTCTTCTATATTGTCGTCAGGCACATCGCCGATGCTCTTGCTCAGAACAAATGATGAGTCAATGGACCCGAAGATTTGTCCATCCTCTTTTTTTTTTTTTTTCTCCCTTTTTTTTCTACTCCTCTTTTTTTTTTTTTTTTTTTTTTTTTTTTTTTTTTTGGTTTCTCCTTGATGATAATTTCGTCGAGTTCCTCCCTCAGGAAAATTTCTTCGGGTCCTCCTTGAGGACAATTCTTCGGGTCCTCTTTGAGGATAATTCTTTGGGTTCCTCCTTCAGGAAAATTTCTTCGGGTCATATTTGAGGATAATTCTTCGGCACCTCCTTGAGTATAATTCTTCGGCACCTCCTTGAGTATAATTCTTCGGCACCTCCTTGAGGATAATTCTTCGGCACCTCCTTGAGGATAATTCTTCGGGTCCTCCTTGAATAAAATTTCATTGGGTTCTCTTTTGAAGAAAATTTCGTCGGGTTCTCTCACAATTTTATCGGGTTCCTCCCTGAAGAAAATTTCGTCGGGTGCTATTTTGATTTCGTCGGGTTCCTTCCTGAAGAAGATTTTGTCGGGTCCTGTTCTCTCTTGAAAACAATTTCGTCGGGTTCTCTCTTATATACTTTGAAATTTTCTATCTCCTGCACAAATAAACAAACTTTTTCTATCTTTTCCTTGACTCTCTTTTTCGCATGCGTTGTCAGATGCTCGGATTCGATGATATGTAGAGTGAATATATGCCGCGCAGCCCCCAAGTGTCGGGTGTGATGAAAGTAAATGATAATCAACTTTGCGTAAAAAAGAACACTTAGCTTATTGGGCACGACGGAGTCGATGCGATGAAGTCTTTGAGTGCCGAGAAGAAGTCAAGCTGAAGTAGAAAACACCAAACAGCGAAAGCAAATGCCACCATATTTGTTGATGAAGAAATAGCCGAGCCCCCGAGCGCCGCTGGGGTGATGTCATGATTGTTGCTGAGACGCTGTGTCATAATTATTACTCGGGGCGAAGTTGTTGTCGAGCCCCCGAGTATTATCCGTGTCGCCAAAAGAAAGTCATTAAGGATGAAATACCGAAGATGAATCCGAGATGAAGTACTTGAGATGAATTCATATTAAGGATTACACCACCAAATATAGAGCATATATTGAAGATAAATCCGTCGATATCATAGAGGATGAATCCATTGGCCCGGAGAATCCAGTAATAATCATAGAAGATGAATCCGCTAATATCATAAAAGATGAATCCATTGATCCGAAGAAAATAATTCTAGTAATAACCATAGAAAGTGAATCCGCTGATATCAAAGATGATGAATCCATTGAACCGAAGAATCCAGTAGTAACCATAGAAGATGAATGCAATGAGCCGAAGAAAATAATTCCAGTATTAACCATAGAAGATGAATCCATTGATGCGAAGAAAATAATTCCAGTGATAACCATAGAAGATGAGTCCATTGACCCGAAAACACATCGGGTAATATTGTATAAGTGAACCAATTATTAACCAAAGAAAACCAATCCAGTAATCCGAAGAAATTAAATCCACTGAGCCGAAGAAGATAAAACCACTAAGTCGAAGAAAATAATTCCACTGAGCCGAAGAAAATAATTCCACCGAGCCGAAGAAAATAATTTCACCGAGCCGAAGAAAATAATTCCACCAAGTAACCGAGTATATTTGTGGTGACGAAGTAATTGCGCAGCCCCAGATGTCGGGTGAATTTACTATAATGTTGTAATGGTGCAGCCCCCGAGTATTCGGATGTAACAGAAGCAAATAATAATTGAATCTTGAAAGAGTGAGACTTAGCTTTTTTATCGGCTCTAGCGGAGCCGACGTGAAAGGAGGTCGTGCAACAGGCACAATCGATGTAATCGCGCAGCGCCTGGCTGGAAGTAGTCGATGAAGAGGGCGCAGCCGATGTGGTGGATCCACGATATATAAACCCCCAAGTGTAGCGGGCGTGGTCGTTCGAGCGGAGTAGTCGAAGCTTTGTTCAATCTGCAGTTATATTGTAGCGCAAAATCTGTGCGCAAATAATAGCACGAGCCAGAAAATATTTGCCAAATAAATTTGCAAAAAGTAGTTAATTGGAAATATAGCACCTGGTATTTTTTGTCGGATGAAGATGGCGTGTTGTTGAAGTCAAACATCGTTAGACCAAAAGCAGTCGAGACGAACGGACGTGCTGGACCGAGACAAAAGTAAATACGTATCATCAGCAATGTCCTCCTTGGTAGCCGACGAAGATGACTTCCTTTTATTTTGCAAGGTAGCCCTTAGCTAGTAGTACAACTTGATTTTTCCTTGCGTGTAACTTTGATCCTCCCTTGAAGCTTTCGGATAATACTACAACCAGCTGAAAAAGAATTCTGCACGCCTTGTCTTTGGAGACCTGTAGCTTTTTTCAGCACGACAACGTGCAGGAACGAGTTGAAATTGAGTCTCCGATCTTTCCGTGTGTGTCTTTGATCTTTCGGTCCTCTTCTTCTCGGGATCGGATGCTGTATCTGTTTTTGATCTTTCGGCTGCGAGTCCGCGAGAGCATCGGGTCCGTAGCGGTTCCGTGCCGGCCAAACATGCGCAGCCGACGATAATCCTCTTGTGCTTTTCTTCTCTCCTTTTCTTTTTCTAGTGCGTATGAGAGAATCCATGGCATGACTTGATCTTGGTCCCATCAACTAGTAACAATCGAACTAAATCAATCTTGAGTCTTTTTTGTTTCTTTCCGTTGTCCAGGGGACAAAGTTGCATGGCAGTCTGACCAATATAACTTTTCTCTCACTGCTGCTAGTCGGCTGCATCTGCAATTCTGATCGCACGAGGCCGTGTACAGGATGCCATCATTGATTTCCTGCCCACGCGTGGGTAGCGTTGGTGTAGAACCCGGTATGCTTTTTTATGAAGCTAGCGTTTTCTTTTGTCGATGAAGTTGAGCAGTGAGAAAACCGATCTGGCCATCGTCGCCGACTATAGATGAACAGCTTCTTGGCGAAATTAAACCTGCTGCAGTAGATAATATGACCACGATCTGCGCGTTGTCGATGATGAAGGATCCCGCCCGGATGACAAAATCCAGTCGTCGCGATTCCCACAGACGGCGCCAATTGACGAAGTAATACCTCGGCAATGCCTACGTATTGTAGACTAGGGTTTTCGGGAAGAGCGACGATGGAGATTCCGGGGACGAGATTAGGCACACGACGTACCCAGCTTCGGGTCCCCTCGGTGGAGGATCCCTACGTGCTGCTAGCAATCCAGTATATGAGCATAAGTATGTTTACAAGGTGCCGCCATAGGCGGAGCTATGTTGTCTATCTATTGGCCTCCCTATTTCGGGTGCCCTGGCTAGCTTTATATATGCAACCAGCCTAGGGTTTTACAAGAGTCCTAGTCGACTACTTCTTCGGGTTGCCTTGTTGGGCCTTCTCCACATTGGGTCTCCTCCATATTGGGCCGAGCCAGGTATACTAATAATGGTTACCCGAAGGGTATGCCCATGTCACTCCACGAGGAGGAGAAGCTGTGACCAGAGCTAAGGGAGGAGGAAGAAGAACAAGCACACGAGAGAGAGGGAGAGGTGGCGAACGTACCGGGGTCGAGCAGGCAGACAACCATGGCGGCCACGGCGGCACACGCCAGGGCGCGGCTGTGCCAGGCCAAGCCAAGCCATGGCGGCTCCACAACACCACCCCCACCATGGCAGCACAGCCACGGCGGCGCCACGACGCCAGGAGCGTCGGCGGCGATGAATCGCCGCGGAACTCCACGGCCTTGCGAGCAGGCGAGTTGGGGGCGAGAAGCGGAGGCGGCGAGGACCAGATCGACGCCGTAGATCTGGTGCGCCGTCATGAGGCGGTGCAGATGCGCCCCATCTCACCGCCGGCGATGGCCGGAGGTGGCCGGAACAAAGCGGCGACGGCGCAGGCGACCACCGCGTCGCGGGAGAGGTTAGGGTTTCGCGAGAGGGGAGAGGAAGAGCGCGTCTGGGTCCGACCGAGCCGGTTGGGGCGGCTCGGGTTAGACTCAACCCGTTGGGCCACCTGACAGGTGGGGCCCAGGGGTATTATAGACATTTCATAAATCCATTAAAAACAGCAACTTTGAAATTAAGTAAAAATTGTTTAAAAGCTCTAAAAAAAATAATTAAAAAGATGAAAACTGATCAGCATAAAATTCTCTATCTAAATAAAATATCAAAGAGAATTTTTGAAGACAATTAAAAATAAGTCTTAATTTGATAATTTAAATAACTAGTTAAATGCCCGTGCGTTGCATCGGGATAAAAATATAATTTTTTTGAAATAGTAAATTAATTAAAGCATATATTTTATCATATAAAGGTGTCGTATAGTAACATTATTGACTAACAATGAATTATCCTCCTAGAAACATGTTTTGTCCCCGCTTTACAAATAAAATCACACACGGTCAAACCGATAGAAGGTGATAAGAAGAACCTCTTACAAAACAGACCAAAGATAAACAAAAAAGAACCAAGACTTGCCAAGGAGGATTAGAGCTCCACAACAACGGGTCGAAGAGGGTAACGTCGCCTACGCCGCCGTTGTTGAGACCGCAAGGTCAAGGGTTTTCACCCGAAGCCATAGTGCGACTAAGATAGCAGCAACGTGCCCAAGAGGGTTACAACACCCACATGTGTCGCCGCTGTTATCATCAAAACTCTGAGCTTTCGCCTGAAAAAATCTTCGCACACCCCTGATATCTCGACTCGCACAGTGGCTTCGAGCCCGTACATAACACGATATGAGAGGAGTCAGTACGCCACGCCGATAGCTCTAGGAACTCCCGCCGCCTAGTCCTCGCCATCCAAACAGCCAAAGGGCAAAACCATCACCACCACCACCATGTCGCTCGATGTAGAGATACACATGCAGTCCACCTTCCACGGCTACCGCCCTGGATTCCAACGAATTATAAAAAGATCACGCGGTTTATTATACCAAGCCAAGTTACATTTTTCAATAAAGAGTATATATTAATATCGTGAAGATACCAATTACACCTAGCCTCTGCAATAACGCATTGCCCTAGCGGTACTACGGATGCACACATCCAAAAAAGATTACAAAAAAAATCCCGCCAAGTTACATACTACATCCGTTTCAAAGAATAAGACACATACGTATTTTCAAGACAAACTTTGACTAAAAATGAAGTAACACAATATTGATTATATATCTAATTAGTATTGTTGGATTCATATTGAAAATCACTTTCTCATGATGCCAGTTTGATACAAATAAATTTTATATATTTAAAATAATTCTTAGTAAAAAAAGCACGAAAAATAAAGATAGCTTATTATACTCTTTGAAATAGAGGTAGTACATTAGTGCAAAGGCAAAAGACCGGTTATATCCAGTCCGCACGAGCAAGACAAATGTACCAATTACACATTGATTGGTCAAAATCTAAACTACCATGATTATTAAAAATAAACCACCATCTAAATTTCCCAATCTCCGCTGCCAAAATTAGATTGAAGAGACATGTACAGAGTACAGGAGGGCGGCAGGACTCCATCCACGGCAAGATGTCCCGGCGAGTCGACTGCAACCACGGCAAGCCTGAGGGTCGGCGTCCACGGCAGGACACCAGGGCTGCGACATTCTTTTGTTCTTCTCTACCTGATTTAGAATTTCTGTGTTTGTGCCTAATCTCAAGAGGGCTACGAAGCCATGTAGTCTCCATTTGTAATCCATGTCTTGGTAATTTCATTGCAAGAATAACGGGACTAAATCAAATCAGCTGGGCATGCAGCATGCTCCACCGAGTCCGCCCCATCTCTCCCCGCCGTCGCATGGCTGATATTCTTCCATCGCCATGGCCAAGCTCCTCCCACCCCACCCCCCCCCCCCCCCCCCCCCCCCCCCCTCTTCGTCTCCTCCCTGTCCCCATCTCGCCTCCCATCCGGCTTCCTCACCCAACCTCCACCTTTTTGAGATCCTGTTCCTTGCGATCTAGGAAATTCCGGTCGTGGAGGAGTTCCTGCTCGATAGCACTTGGCTTATCCCCGCCGGCCCTGAGCTAGCCAGGATTCGACCACGAGCGTGAGACCAGTCGTGGGAGTCTTCCCAGCGTGCCCGGCTCGGCCGGCTCGGGTAGCCCGGTAGCGGTACTGCTTCAACCGGCGAGCGGCGGCGGGGATCTTTGTCCGCGTCCCTGGGGTCCTTATATTTTTCACGTGCGTGAAAGTTTGATGGAGATAGGAGTGCGGGCTGATTATCCAGTTTATGAGGGGTTGCGAGGCAAAAGAGCCGACGACCTACGACGCACCGGTCGTTTCGCAATTTAATAGTAGAGATAACTTAAATCACACATATTATTTTCAATAATGAAAATAAGTCCATTAATGCAATTGGATTTTAAAAACCTCTTGACAATATTTCAAGATTGTATTTTACCCTAAATTAAGTATCTCCAAATTGTTCTTAGTATAAACCCTCACATGAAATAATAACGACATCGGAAGGGGGGAATAAACCCTAAAACTGGAATCAAGCATAATTGCTTCTTTAACCATTGCCCTTATCGGACAATGATGCTATTTTTCAGAGACAGAGGACAAGGGTCAGTCCACACCATCCAAATGCAAAACTTTGCAGTGTTCATGCAAGTTCATCACTTGCTCATGTCATTTGAGTATTTCTATCAAATTACTTGCAAAGTACTATGGTTATCACTATTGCATAAAAACCAAAACCACTAATTTCATAACTATGAATATGACTATGTGGTGGGCAATGGAACCATGGATTGTGTTGATATGGTGGAGGTTCCATTGCAAGGGTTTATATCCATCTAGGATTAAACAACAAATGTCGCCAGTGATTCTTGTGCCGTAATAACCGTGTTAACCATAAGATCTGAAATGGGACGGACTAGTCAATCGTATTTCCACCTCTTGTACATCAACGGATGCACTTACCGTAGCAGTTGTATCTTGCGGAGCAACTTGTGGGTGGGGAACCCATTCTAAGTCCCCACGGTTATGCTGTGCATACTGTAGCGGTTGCGGCTTGCGGAACAACTTGAGGGTGGGGATCCCACTCTAATTCCCCACGGTAATGTGGTCTATGATGGGTTGCAGCTACCGGCGAAGGAGTTTGGTTCGATCCCAGACTGTTGTCGTGGTCGGGGTCCGTCCTTAAATGGTGTAAGTGGACCGACGAGGACCCAGGGTCGGGGTTTGCAACAAAGGGTGGGTGTGCGAGGTAGCGGAGGAATATGATTTGCTATGACCTTATACCGGGCCTCACACCGAAGGAAGTGTGGACGGGAAAGCTGCCCGGTTGGCACCAAGGTTAAGATCTCTTATGGGTAAAGCAACACACCTCTGCAGAGTGTAAAGAACCGTGACCTGTCACTCCCTGTTCCGGGATATGGAACTGCGAACGCGGCCGGAAAGGAGCTCCATGAAGTTCTAGTAAACCGGTGAAGGCTGACGGACATAGCTCTTGGAAATAAAAGCAATCTATTGAAGAAATGTTTATCAAAACCTGCATTGGTATTAGACTTTCTGGTCTAATATTTTAGCTAATGCATTAAACACCTCTTATCTATAATGAACTTGTTGAGTACGCTCGTACTCATCCCACTCTTAAAATCCCTTGCTTAGATTGTCTGAATCGTCTGGAGGAGGACTACGACAACAATGAAGGAGCCGAGATCATCGGCTATGAAGAACCAGACCTCTCTGGAGGTATCGAAGGCGTAGACTACCTCATCGTCTACGGAACCGGGGAGGCTTCCGGAGGAGATCAAGCCTAGAAACATCAAGTAGAAGTAGTAGCCGAGCAACCCGAACTCTTAGTATTTAGCTGCTCGAGAAAATAAATGTATAACTTAATGAGACTCTTATATTGTAAGCTAAGTTGGGTTCACCTCGAACCCAGGAGTATTCCTCATAGGACCCAAGAGGAGCTCCAATACGATATGTGTATGATGTTTGCAATAATAAATGAATGAGTTATGGACCTGTTATGTTCTGTTGTACTACTCTGAGGGGTGTAATATTTGCGGAATGGTACTTCGTGAATGTTATATCAACGACTGGCATACTACAACATGCAGTGGTATGCAGGGTCACCACACCCACCTCCTGTTAGCTTGAACCATTTGCACCGGAACAAAGGGACCATAAAGGAGGGTCCATAGTCAAGTTCCCATATCTCCTCTATGTAACCATAATATGTGACCTTTTGCCCATTCTCGGTTGCTGCATCAAAGCGGACACCACTGTTTTGGTTGGTGCTCTTTTTATCTTGGGCGATCGTGTAAAATATATTCCCATTTATCTCGTACCCTTGGAAAGTCGTTATAGTCGAAGATGGTGTCTTGGCCAACATGTACAGCTGATCTACAACATCATTGTCATTCATTAAATGTTTTCTCAACCAACTGCCGAAAGTCTCCATGTGGGCCTTCCTAATCCAGGATTCAGGCTTCCCCAGGTTGTCCGAGCGTAAAATATTCTTGTGTTTCTCAAAGTACGGAGCCACCAAGCTGGAATTGGTCAGAACTGTGTGGTGTGCTTCAGTCATAGAATGGCCGTCCATACATATCGTTGATTTCCTTCCGATCGTGCCTTTTCCACTTAGTCTCCCCTCGTGCCGCGATCGAGGAAGACCAATCGGCTTAAGGTCAGGAACAAAGTCAACACAAAACTCAATTACCTCCTCATTTCCATAGCCCTTGGCGATGTTTCCTTCTGGCCTAGCACGGTTACGAACATATATCTTTAATACTCCCATGAACCTCTCGAAGGGGAACATATTGTGTAGAAATACAGGACCGAGAATGGAAATCTCTTCGACTAGGTGAACCAGGAGGTGCGTCATAATATTGAAGAAGGATGGCGGGAACACCAACTCGAAACTGACAAGACATTGGACCACATCGTTCTGTAACCGTGGTAGAACTTCTGGATTGATTACCTTCTGAGAGATTGCATTGAGGAATGCACATAGCTTCACAGTGGCTAATCAAACATTTTCCGTCAGGAGCCCCCTCAAAGCAATCGGAAGCAATTGCGTCATAATCATGTGGCAGTCGTGAGACTTCAGGTTTTGGAACTTTTTCTCCGCCATGTTTATTATTTCCTTTATATTGGACGAGAATCCAGACGGGACCTTCATACTGCTCATGCATTCAAAAAAGATGACCTTCTCTTCTTTGGTCAGAGCGTAGCTGGCACGACCTTGAAACCATTTCGGATGCCGGTCATCAGGGTCTCTCAAACGTTGCTGGTCCTGCCGTGCTTCCTTTGTATCATTTGTCTTCCCATACACGCCCAAGAAGCTTAGGAGGTTCACGCAAATATTCTTCGTAACATGCATCACGTCGATTGCAGAGCGGACATCTAGGACTTTCCAATATTCTAGCTCCCAGAATATAGATTTCTTCTTCCACATGGCTGCGTGCCCGTTAGCTCCCTTCGGAACTGATTGTCCGCCAGGACCCTTTCCAAAGATGACTTTCAAATCCTTGACCATATCAAATACCTCAGCACCAGTGCGTTCCGCAGGCTTCGGCCGGTGATCTGCCTTGCCGTTGTAATGTTTGCCTTTCTTTCTTACTGGATGAATTTTTGGAAGAAATCGACGATGCCCAAGGTACACGTTCTTCTTACAATTTGGCGAATGTACACTTTCAGTCTCATGTAAGCAGTGCGTGCATGCATTGTATCCCTTATTTGACAGTCCCGAAAGGTTACTAAGAGCAGGCCAATCGTTGATGGTTACGAAAAGCAACGTTCGTAGGTCAAATTCCTCTTCTTTGTGCTCATCCCACACACGGACACCAGGTCTGCCCCACAACTGTAAAAGTTCATCAACTAATGGCCTTAGGTACACATCGATGTCGTTGCCGGGTTGCTTCGGACCTTGGATGAGCACTGGCATCATAATGAACTTCCGCTTCATGCACAACCAAGGAGGAAGGTTGTAGATGCATAGAGTCACGGGCCAGGTGCTATGGCTGGAGCTCTGCTCGCCAAAAGGATTCATGCCATCTGTACTTAGACCAAATCTTATGTTCCTTGCGTTAGCTGCAAAATCTTTGAACTCTCTGACGATCTTTATCCATTGCGTTTCATCTGCGGGGTGTCTCAACTCCCCGTCCGACTTACGGTCCTCTTTGTGCCATCGCAACAACTTGGCATGCTCTTTGTTCCTGAACAGACGTTTCAACCGTGGTATTATAGGAGCATACCACATCACCTTGGCGGGAACCCTCTTCCTGGGTTTCTCGCCCACAACATCGTCACCAGGGTCATCGCCTCTGATCTTATAACGCAATGCAGTGCATACCGGACATTCATTCAAATTCTCGTATTCACCGCGGTAGAGGATGCAGTCGTTGATGCATGCATGTATCTTCAGAACCTCTAAACCTAGAGGGCAGACAACCTTCTTTGCTTCGTACGTACTGGCGGGCAACTCGTTATTCTTTGGAAACATATTCTTCAATATTTTCAGCAAGTTTTCAAATGTCGAGTCAACTACACCTGCCTGTGCCTTCCATTTCAGCAAATCCAGTGTGCAACCCAGCTTTTTCAGACCATTATCGCATCCGGGGTACAGCGACTTTCTGTGATCCTCTAACATGCGATCCAAATTCTCCCTCTCGTTTTCAGTTTCGCAGCGTCTCCGTGCATCAGCAATGGTCCGACCAAGATCATCAACGGGCTCATCACGTGCCTCTTCTTCACCTTCCCCTTCACCTTCACCTTCACCTTCAGCATCCTCCATGAAAGTATCACCGAAATGATCAAGATAGTTTTCATCGATGAAATCATCCCCTTCTTCATCTTCTTCCATTATAACCCCTCTTTCTCCATGCTTGGTCCAACAATTATAGCTTGGCATGAAACCGTGCCGAAGCAGGTGCAGGTGAACTTCTCTTGAGGAAGAGTAACCCTTCTGATTCTTACAGTCAACACATGGACAGATAACAAAACCCTTCTGCTTGTTCGCATTAGCCACTACGAGGAAATCTTTCAAACCCGTAGTGAACTCGCTGGAGAGTCGGTTACCGTACATCCATTGCCGATTCATCTGCATTATTATAATATAAAATATATAATTAACCATCATGCATTTGTTAAACTAACTAGCTATAAACAATAGAAATTAAACAATGAACTACACACATGCATATTTTATCAATGACACATATGCAAGATTCAAGTTGCTAACCGCGATCGAGGAGGAAAAAATAAATGAGGAAGCTCAAGTGTGGCTCCGACACTTCATATCATGTTTGTTTCATGCTCTTGGGGCATTTCATCAAACACTTTGTGTGCATAAGAGGAGCCAAAAGCAAACCTAACACCCCCTTGTGAAGTTTGTGAAGAGAAGTGGCACCAAATGGCTAAGTGCAGTGGGCTGAACGGTATATATGGGGTTGGGCTTTAGTCGCGGTTGGCCTGGCCAACCGCGACTAAAGGCCTTCGGGCACCTTTAGTCGCGGTTGGCCTGGCCAACCGCGACTAAAGCCCCTCACGTGCACCAGCTGGCCACCGAGCGCCCTGGGCCCAGGCCTTTGGTCGTGGTTCGCCTCCCGAACCGGAACTAAAGACTCCATTAGTCGCGGTTCCTATAGTTTTGCGACTAATGAGGCTGGACGGAAGCCTCTTTTTCTACCAGTGGACGGGTAGTCATCTCTGGCTTTTAGAGTCGCATCATTTGCGGGAGCTCATGCGGAGCCTTGAGGTTGTAGATCTCAAGTTAGTGATTTGTATCACTTACCTGTGAATATCCTGATCATGTTGTATTGGTATCACGACAGCAGACATATTATACCGGTCACAGTTCAGGTATGGGACTGTCTGTGTTCTCCGCTGGGGACGGGCTCTGTTCGGGAACGTGTCGGTGATGGATCCGTAGGAGCGACCGACATCAGTCGGTCAGAGTATCCGGGTCTTAACGGGTCAAAGGGCACTGCTTGGCTAGTGCCAGTGGGGCTAGTCAAGACTCTCGATATCGGGGTACCCCTATGCAGAGCGTAAAAGTGTGGATATTCACCCCTGTGACTCCCGGGTTGGGTAGCTTGCTGTCATGTGTGATGCCAATCTTTCTGTTTTCAGTTCCGCTAAATTCATTTATCTTGTTACCATATTCGTTCCCTCGAATTCGGTTTTGTACTTTGTTGACCTCCCGTTGATTCTGATTAATCTACTGATTATCTATTCCTTTGTTGCACTACTTGCTGAGTATGCCCTCATACTCACCCTTGCCACTTCCATTTCTTTTGCAGAAGGTGGCATGTTTGGAGATGATGGCGAATCGTAGGTGTAGTACTACGGGAAGGGAAATAAATAATGTATTATGACTTCTATAATTAAAAAAATAGCAAATAAAGTGTTGTTTTAGCTTCGTGGATATGTCTTAGTTTGAGCCTTACATGTTTTCTGGTAGTGTTATGTAATGCTACATGCTGTGTTGCTGATATCCGATGAACATTGTACACTATGTTGAGGTCGATTTTATATTTTTGTCATATGTTATTTGTGATCTTGCATGCTCTCCATTGCTAGTAGATACTCTGGCCAAGTAGATGCTTGTGACTTCAAGAGGGGGTATTTATGCTCGATAGTAGATTCATACCTCTAGTTTTCTAGAAGAGTGAAAATAACTTCTAAGAATGGCTCGCGCAGCGCTGCGCGTGGTCTTCGGGCCGGCCGGACCGCGCAACGCATCCAGTTCGTGAGTCGATCTAAATGGACAAAAACGAACCGTTTAGATCGCCGTTTTGGATCGGCCCGCTGGGGCTAATATGAACGCACATGCTTGCTGTGATCTTTCGCTGCCCACGAAATTTCTCGGCTTTCGCTGCGTAGTGCTGCCCTTGTCACGTCCAAACGTCAAGCGGTGGCCGTGTCACACCGGTCACGGACACGCTTTGGCTTTCGGCTTTTCCCCTCAACGGCAACATTCGGAGCC
Source organism: Lolium perenne (assembly GCF_019359855.2). Taxonomy (NCBI): domain Eukaryota; kingdom Viridiplantae; phylum Streptophyta; class Magnoliopsida; order Poales; family Poaceae; genus Lolium; species Lolium perenne. The sequence continues at coordinate 302,166,507 of NC_067250.2, read as the reverse complement.
TGTGACGGAGCCCTTTGATCCACAAGACATTGCCCAAATCGGCAATGCGGGACGACGACCGAGGCTGCCTTTGATCCATCGACGCGCGCTGCATGGAGAATCGGTCTCTTTCCCACCTCTTTCTCGCCCGCGCTTTCAAACCAGTCCAGTCCAGTACGTACGGCCGGCCGCCCGCCGGAGGCCGGACGCCACCGACCGAGACCGGGACTTTCCTAGTGCCAGAAGCTTCCTGGAAGATGCCCTGCCGCCACCACCATATATCCTCTGCTGCAGCATCTCTCTGTCGCTCCTTCAGATTCAGCTCCAGGCTCAGTAGCCCCGAAGGAAGAATCGCGTGTCCAGCCTGCAGTGCCGCACACGGTAAAGTCCAGTCGCTGCCGATGCTCTCCTTGACCTGCAAGGCTCTTCTTCTTGCTCTTCTTGCTACCGCCGCCGCCACTCACCAGTTTCACCGCTGCTCCGCCGTGCCGTTCGCTTCCAGTCTAGCTAGCTCGCTCCGGGAGCAGGATGGGCCGCGGGAGGACGGAGATCAGGAGGATCCCCAACGCCGTCAGCCGGCAGGTCACCTTCGGCAAGCGCCGCGCCGGCCTGCTCAAGAAGGCCAACGAGCTCGCCGTGCTCTGCGACGTCGACGTCGGCCTCCTCGTCTTCTCCGACGCCGGACAACCCTTCCACTACTGCAGCCCACACACGAGGTCTGCACCTTGCGTACCCATCCATCCGCTCCCAGCTTTCCCGTGATCGTTCGTGCCATCTATTCCGGCCGGTCGTAGATCGGTTTTCGATATGAGGTGGATTTGTTTCTAGAGTACAATGCAGTAGGTGCTACTCTGCCCTGCTTGCTTTTCGGTCGCTCTTCTCTGAGGTAGTAGTGTAAATGTACGTGTACGCTTGGTGATTGATTCTGGGAGAAGGGCATTCTGAACCATGCTTCGATGAACTAGTATTTCCTGAATCTGCATCCCTCGTGATATCTCGATGTTATTAAGATCATCAAGTTCATGGTCCTAGCTAAACTACATTTGGGGTGTTTCATGATCAAGTTACTACTCAAAAGAGGGTTTTTGTTTCCTTCTTCAATTTACCTCTAGTCATGCGGCCGTCTTCAGATAAGGAGCCATCATCATATTCAGATGCTTCTGTACCCGCCCCAATGTTAACCACTAAATAATTGTACTAGCTCTTAGGTTCAACCAGCGCAAGTTAAACAAGTAGTAGCCGGAAGAATTCATTTAACAATGCTCAGTGATTGAACCTTGATTATTTGCATAAACCCACGGCACAATCCTGGTGCTCACATATTTCACTTATCATTTGTTAAGCTGGAGCGAGCTGATTCAGCGGTACGAGAGTTTCACCAGCGCCGAGTTCCAGGGGACAGGTGATGAGGATGATGATCAGGTAAATAAGCAAATACATATACTGTACTACATAGTACATACAGTTGCACACTAAAAATTAACTGCACGGTAGCATTCTGACTGGCATCTCTGATTCTTGCGTGCAGCAGATGCTCACGGAGATCTCAGAGCTGAGGCGTGAGCGTGACCGTCTGGAGGCCAGCCTGAGGAGGCAGACGGGAGAAGACCTGCCATCCGGGGCTACCAAGGAGGAGCTTGATAATCTGGATCAGCAGCTCGAGTTGACACTGGGCAGAGTCCGTGAAATGAAGGTATAAACATACATACACAATGTCACAATCTCTGCACAAAATTCAATGCTCAAAAGTTGAACCTGCAGCGCTGAACCAAGTGTTTCTTGTGTGCAGGATGAACTACTGAGCCAGCAGCTGGACGAATCACACCGCAAGGTAACTGTAATCTTAAGGGAACTAAATTAAACAAAGATGCAGATAACCAGTTGCTCATATGGGAATTGTGATTTTCCTTAAACCTGGCAATTGTAATGATTTTTTTTTTGTGCTTGCTGTGTCGTGCAGGTGCACATCTTGGAGGACCAAAACAGCTTCCTTCGCCGCCACATGGTTAATTTCAGTAACCTGCAGCGTTGCTTGCTCGAGCAGTATATACCGGCTCTCTCTCTGAATGTGTGTTGACTACCTTTCAGGTGGCCGATGACGGGCAGCAGCAGCATGCCGCCGTGAAGGCCGCGGATGCAGACACAACGACGCCGCTGTTCGGGGGCTTCTTCCCGGAGGTGGAGGAGCAGTTGTCGACGTCGCTTCAGCTGTGGCCGCAGCAGCAGCTTCCCGACGTACCTGGCTTCGGACTACAGCCCAGCCTACGGCTGTGGTAATTCAGGTCGTGCCTATGAACACGCTACCAGTGGTACTTATTGGCGATCAATCTGCGTCCTGACAAGTGTTGCGCATCGCCCTGTTGATAATTTGCAGGTTGATGAGTAGGTGATGACAGGCTGACGGAAGGGGGCCTGAAGTTAATTAGTAAATATTAGTAAACTGAATCTAGTTAAAACCTTGATCGTTGCAAGGGTAATCTGCTCTAGCTAAAACTTACTAGGAGCTCAGTAGTTACGGGATTGCAGCCAAGCAAGGGATTGACAAGGAGTAGACGGCAGTATTCAGTCAGATCTATGTCCCATTTTGTTAGTACTACATGATTTCCCGTATGGTTTTCATGAGGACTCCACATATGTCACATACTCACATTGGTTAATATGAATCTACGGCAGTATTTCCATTTTACGTCACTCCATGACACTGTTGATATATCTGACCTGAATGAGTTGATCAACACAACGTAAGTACCAACTTGGAATGGCAGTACATTACAACCGCGGGCGGACATCCCTTGTCAAATCCGTCCTTGCAACCCAATCAATCTATCAGTTGACGCTTCCTGTGGTGGTCCCTTCCGGAACTACACATAACATGAAGAAAATCGAGCACACCTTCTTATGAGTGGCCTCCAACAAGGTTTGCGGGGGCTAATGCAAGGTGAACTAGGACACATTGTAGGTCCACGGCTCGCCGGAGACCATCAATCGCCGGAGGCGATTCTCTTCCATATCTGGCAGGGTGGCGATCTAACGGAGGAGGAAGGATTCGGCAAAACCATGCGGTCAGATCGGTAGATCTCCGCACAGCGGTTCAGGCGGTGTCAGTGGCGAGGTCAGGGGCTGCAGGAGTTGGCCGGACAGTGGCGGCGGCCATGGCGGTGACACCATCGCCACGCAGTCGCCTGCGTGCTAGGGTTAGTTGCGCGAGAGAGAGTGAGAGAGATGACTAGGTGGGCCGACTGGGCCGGTGTCCACCAAGGGGGGGTTGGCTTGGCCAAATGGGCCGACCCAAACGAGCCCAATTGGCTAATTTAAATGGGCCATGGTTATTTAGGTAAATTCACAATTTCAAATAACCCCTGAATTTTATAAAATTCCAAACAAATTATTTAAACCTCTAAAAATCCAAGAAAAATAAGATTAATGAATAATAAATTATTCTTAACAAGAATAAAATAAGAAATGGAATTTCCTACACAATTTCAAATTTTGAATTTTTTTAATTCAAATTTAAATTTTAAATTGCAATTTTCATTGGATTTAAAAATCAAGGAAAATTTAAAATGAATTCAAATACTTATTATTCAAATAATTCCAAAGGGAATTCTATTATTGCAAGTAATTTCTTCGAAAATTAAGATTTTCCAAAAGGGGAAAGATCTTAATAATTGAAAATTCATTAATAATTCCAAAATAAGGAAAACCCTATTTTTCAAATTCCTTATTTGAAATAAATATTTTCCAAAGGAAAATATCAACTATTTTTAAATTCTTTTCTTATTAAAGAAAAGCAATGTTAAGGTATTTTAAAGAGTTATAAATTACCGCCGAAAGACACAAATACTTAACTCAACACTAAATCATAATAATCTTGACGGGGTAAGGGATTCAACATGAAATAATACATCCATTCATGCATCATTTGGATCTTATAACATTGTCTTTACCGGACAATGATGCTTCTTTACAGAACCCGAGGTCCAGGTTCCATCCAACGCATCGACCTGCACTATCTTGCAGTCACCAAGCAAGTTCACCCTTGCTCATGCCATATTGATTATGTTCTATCATTTTACTCGCAAAGCTATATACTTATCACTCCTGCATTGAAAATGAAATGTTACTTTTCCAATTATGAATATGACTATGTGGCTAGCAATGGAACCATGGTATGAGTTGATGGTGGAGGTTCCATTGCAAGGGTTCTACTCAGCTTGGACTAATTACCAATGCCGTCTAGTGATTATAGCGCCGTACATTGCGCGTTAACCATAAGATCTATAATAGCTCTAGGGAAGTCAGTTGTATCTTTTCCCTCTCGCATATCAACGGACTAGTGATAAGGGTTGCCTGGATCGGTCTATCTATTGGTAAAGGTGAGGATGGTGGTCCGTAACGGTCTACCATTAGATATATGAGAGGGCGGACTTATTAAAAGTCTATGAAGGATTGTAAGGGTTGTTCGGGTCGGTCTATCCATGGTGTATATGACATGGCATACTAATTGTTCGGAACGGTCTACCTTAATGGTATAGGGGAGAACGAATGCATGGGTCGATCTCTCCATAGATAAAGGGAAGGACAGACTTAGAAAAGGGTGGGTCTGCGGGGTCGTGAAGAAGACAGTGATTGACTTGGTTCTTATGCCGGGCCTCACACCAAGGCAGTGTGGACGGGAAAGTACGCCTAATTGGCAACAAGGATAAGTTCTCTTATCGGAAAAGTAACGCACCTCTGCAGAGTGTATTAAATTATGGCTTGTCACTCCCAGTTCCGGGAAGGGAACTACGAACGCGGTAGGAAAGGAACTCCATGAAGTTATGGTCAGCCTGTGAAGGCTGGCGGGCATAGTTTTCAATATAAAATCAATCTTTTAAAGAAATGTTGGCGAAACATGCACTGACCTAAGACTTTCTGGTCAAAGGTCATAGCTAGAGCATCAAACATCTTTTCTCTTTTGAACTTGTTGAGTACCATTGTACTCACTTTCTTTCGACACCCTTGCTAGACTGTGGAAATGAAGCGGAAGCCATTGATGGAGGACCTGAAGGGGACTATGAACTGATCTACGAGGAACCTGATCTGACCGGAGGAGTGGAAGGCGTGTGAAAGAACATCTCTCGCATTATGTTTTGTGTGTTTGATGTCAATGTATGTGATACACTAATGTTTGTTTAAGTGGTACAGGTATTACATAGATACATGTTCATGTGTGTTGGATGTGGTCAGTCTGTCAAAAGAAAACAGCAAAAAGTTCATCAGGCCGGATAATCCGGGCCGGATATTGTGGAAATATCTGCCCCCCAGTTTTCTGCTAAGTGTTTGAGGAAAAACAAGTCAGTATAGGGGCCGGACATTTGCCCGGATATTGTCCCGGTTTTGTCCCAGGGCCGGAATATCCGGGCCGGACATTTCGAAAATATCCGGCCCCCTCGAATTTGGCTAAGGACCTGAAGAAAAACAAGTCTGGCATGGGGCCGGACATTTGGCCGGATTTTGTCATGGTTTTGTCCCTGAGGCCGGATTATCCGGGGGGGGGGGGGGGGGCGGATTATCCGGCCCTTACTTAGGCCGGAATATCCGGCCCCCCGGAAGCTGGAACGGCTCATTTTCTGGGGGGGGGGGGGTATAAATACCCCCTTCTTCTACCTTGGTTGCTTGCTCAATCATTGCACAAGAAATCTGCAAGCCACCTCCATTAGAGCCACCTCAAGAAACACAAGATTTGCAAGATCTCCTTCCTCCCCCAACCAAAGCTCTTGATCTTTGGAGATTCGAAGGAGAAGACACCGATCTACATCCTCACCGAAGCGTTTTTCATTTCCCCCTCTCTTGTTTGAGGGATCTCATGCTAGTGTTCCTATTTGGTTCCCTAGTTGATTTGTGTTGATGTGTTGTTGTTGATTGTTGTATTGTTACAGATTTGGGAGCCTCCAATTCAGTTGTGGATGTGTGCCCCAAAAACCTTGCAAAGGCCCGGTTTCCGCCTCGAGGAAATCCCTTAGTGGAAGTGGGCTAGGCCTTCGTGGCGTTGCTCACCGGAGATCTTAGTGAAGCCTTCGTGGCTGTTGGTTTGGCTTTCATAGCAACCACACTCCTCCAAACGTAGACGTACCTTCTTGCGAAGGAAGGGAACTACGGGAATCATCTCTGTGTCATCGCGTGCTCCACTCTCGGTTACCTCTATCCTATTCTATCTCTTATATTGCTTAGCTATATCTTGCTTAGTTGTTTGCCTTGTCATATAGGTAAATTCACTTAGTTGCATATCTAGAGAATTTACCTTTGTGTCAAGCCTAAATTGAAAAAGAACTAAAAATTGGTTAGCACCTATTCACCCCCCCCCCCCCCCTCTAGGTGCGGCATACGATCCTTTCAATTGGTATCAGAGCCTCGGCTCTTATTTCGGGCTTAACCGCCTAAGAGTATGCCGGACGATGGACCTTCGGAAGGGGAGGCTAGGTCGGTCACCATGGATGATATCAATTCGTTGAAGTCATCCATGGATGCTCAAATGGAAAGCATGAGAAAAATGATTTCTGAGTTTTTGACTCCTCCCCGTCCCGTGGCTCCCACCATAGAGGTTAATGTCACGGATGCGGTAGTAGAGGGTGATACTTCGGTATTACCTTCCGCTACCACACCCGAGGATGGTGATAACTTAAACACTATCAAACCCCCCATTGCATCTCCCAAGGGAACTAGTGGAAGTGAGAGCTACAATCGAGTACCTCCACCTTTTCTATCTCCCGATATACCGGTTCCCCATCCTCATATAAACATCCGGGGCGACCCACCTAAGTTTTCCGTTAATGATTACGATACTTGGCAATTTGAGTTTAGCTCTCATGTTCGCAGTGCCTCCAATGAATTTTGGAGAATCATCGTGGAAGGCTTCAAGCCTTACAACCCCGACAAGTTGACTAGAAGAGAAGCGGTTGATAGTCAACTCAACAACACAGCCTTGCACATGATTCAAACTGCTGTGGGGACAAAGGAGTTGTCTCGTGTTCGGCATTTCACCACCTCCAAGGATGCTTGGGATGGTTTGGCCGCGAGTTGCATTGGAAGTGAGAGCACAAGAAGGAACAATTATAATGCTCTTCGGAATAAAGCCGAAGGATTCATGAGGCTACTGGATGAAGACCATGAAGACGTGTATGGAAGACTTCTCACCGTTGCCGATGCCTTTTGGAATGTTGGTGCCACTCACATTAATGACTCTTGGATCAAGGAGAAGTACATTGAGTGCATGATGCCGTTTGAGCCTATTGATGTCAAAACTCTCGTCGGTAGAGAATGCTATGCCTCTCTCACCTCTCAACAGCCGTGCACGAGATGCAAGCTCTCAAGGTTCTTGAGCAAAACTCTCATGATTCCCGCAATCGTGCCATTGGGATGACAAAAGGGTCCAACCTTGCCTTGGTGGTCAACTCCCGTGAAGAAGTGATTCCTCAAGAATCTTATAGGGCATCTTGGAGCATGACCTATCCGGAAGACTTGGAACACCACTACCATGACCACATGGCGTTCCACGCAAACACCTTTTGGATTGATCCTTCCAAGGCCAAGGAAGACAACATCAAGAGAAACAACTCAAGGGGTCCCTCAAGCTCGGGCCCAAGAACAAGATCTTGCTACAATTGCAATGACAAGCGCCATTTCATTGCCGAATGTCCCTATGAGAATAGGGAGACTCATGGTGGAAGGCTCATCCCCAAGGACAAGAGCAAAGACTCAAAGGGCAAATACTCAAAGTCCCCCAACAAGAAATTCTATAACAAGAACAAGAAGGGCAAAAGGCCCTCAAGGATTGTGCTAGTGGCTAATGAAGAATACTCTTCCGATGAGATTGAAAGTGCTAGTGATGATGAAGAGGAAAGCTCAACAGAAGTGGTCGCCATTGTCACCACCAACATTCCCTCTTCCTCTCTCTTTGATTCACCCAATGAGAACCCTCAACGCAAGAATGCACATTGCTTCATGGCAAGGTCCACCTTGGACACATCTATTGTGCTATCAACACAAGAAGAGTATACCTCCGGAGATGAAGATGTTGATGATGAAGAAGATGCAACCTCAAATGGATTGGTTGCCCTTGCCTCCCTCTCTACTAACTCCTCATCAACAAGTGAATCTCCCAATGAGGTCATTCATGTGGAGGAAGAAAGTTGCCTCATGGCTAAATCTTCCGAGGTATCATCTCCTAATCCCTCTATGCCTAACATTGCTAATGATCTAGGAGTTGACCCCGCTAGTCTAAAAGTGAAACAAGAAATGCTAGAGTTTGATGATTTCATTAGTAACCTACAAGGTAACACTAAGAAGCATGTTTCAAGTCTCATGGTTCGTATAGCTCAACTAAATGATACTCTTGAGAAAAAGTGCCAAATAGAGAGAGAAGACTCTCTAGAAATACATGCTCTTAAAAATGCTCTTGAGGAATGTCAAGAAACTATATCATCTCTTGAAGAGAGGCTAGAAAATCTTGAAGAACCTCAAGATAAACTTAACAAGCTCATTAAAGCTAGAGATCTTGCTAGAGCTAAGACTAAAGTGCTTATAAAGGAAAAGGCCAAATTTGGTGTTGATCATGAGAAACTTGTGAAGGATCTAGATGAACTAGACAAGGCTCACAAAGCCTTGAAGAGTGAATACTCTCTCCTCTCCGAGTCTTATGAGCAACTTCAAATTAGGCTTGCTTCATATGACATACCTAGTACCTCTACTCCTTCATGTGATCATGCAAATATTATTGAGGAAAATGCTAGGTTGAAGGATGAATGTAACATCCCATGTTTGTTAATCAAATAATGTTGCTAAGTTGTTCATAAGCATGCATGCATTTGCATTTAAATTTGAGAAATTTTTCACAAAATGTTATGAAACAATGTTGCAAATGGTTGTAGTTTTGTTCCAATAAAATTTGTGCAAAAATCCCCTTGAAATTTGGGTCAAAATACCCCAAAAATCATAAAAATGCACCTTGTTTTAAAATTTCCCGAGAAAACCCTAAAATCCAGGGGGGGTTTTCGCAAAACCCCCTTGTCTTCTTCCCCAGGCAGGCAGAGCCAGAGCTGCCTGGCTCGCCCCTGGCCGCCCGATGCCGCCGGCCGCCGGGATCTTCCCCGCCGCCCCCTGGCCGGGGATAAAATCCCGCCGCCGCCGCAGGAGAAGCCCAGCACGCCACCCCTTCTTCCTCTTTTCCCCTTTCTCCAACCGCAGAGCAAACCCTAGCTCCGGCCATCTCTCCTCGCCGCCGTTCTGCGTCGCCCCGAGCTCGGCCGACACCACCAGGAGCTCCGCCGTGCTCCCCTGGTTCTCCTCCACCAAACGGCGCCCGCGGAGGAGCTCCCCAACGCGCCAATCGGACGGAGCCCGAACCGCCGGCCACCGCCTCCCGCCGGCGACTCCGGCCTCCCCTCGCCTCGCCGTCGGCACCACGAGCTTCGTGGTGAGATTCTGAGTCGCCTGGTGCTCCTCCCCTCCTCGATTGCTGGCCGTAGCACCCCGGCGACGTGCGCCCGGCCCCGGCCTCCGCGCGAGTTCGCCGCCGGCCGTCTCCGGCGACCTTTGGCGGGCGGCGCCACTCCCAGGAGGTTCGCCAGCCTCACGCGCATCCAACGCGCGCAGCAGCGCGTCCTCCCGGCCGCTCAATCGCCCAGGCCGTGCCCGACCTGGCCGGCCAGGCCATGGCTGACGTCGCGCTGACGTCATTATGACGTCAGCCGGCCTTTTCTTTTTATATTTTCTGTTATTTTCGGTTTTATTTATTTATATGACATGTGGGGTCTGCCTGTCAGGATTTTAATCATTTCTAAAATATTAAAATGCTGACAGTGGGTCCAACTTGTCATACTTTTATTATTTTTCCAGAATTTCAGAAAATGGTTAAATCTTGTTTAATTCATAACTAATTCATATTAATTCAGAAAAAGACGTATAATATACCGAAATGTTCAGAAAAACATTCTCTACAAGTTTATGAGTAATCCATACATCATTACAACCTTTGAACTTGGAAATGTAGTGAAACCCTAAAAGAACCCCTCTCATATGGCGGTGTCCGATGTCGGCACCCCTTTAATCTGACGATGCACCTAGGGTTTACCGAATTCCTTTAACCTGACATATCATCCATATTGTATGCGCAGTGCATTATGCCATGTCATGAATGTTTGTTTCCCTTTCCGGTATTTGGTTCTTCGCGCTAGGATCTGAGCCGGAATCCGACGTCAACGCCACCGAAGAACAGTACTCATCCGCTGAGGGACAAGGCAAGCCCTAACCTGGTTCATCTATGATTTCGAAATGCTTTTATCTGTGGTTCCTACATATCGCATACGATTCAACTGTCTTTTATCGGTAGATAGAGTTACCCTATCTATTGCATGTCCGACCTTTGTAGCCTCGATACCCTGATCCACTGCTCCTAGCATAACTAGGTTTGGCATGTGTGCGTCGCGAGAGCCTTTATCTCTTATGCTTAGCCATGCTTAGTTTGTTACGCTACTACTCCGGTCTTCGGACTGGAGCCTTACAATGAAATGAATCTAGCATGACAGGTTGACGTGGTAAGTATAGAGATGATGATAAACATGATTAAAGGCTCAGACGAGAGGCCACATTGGGATGTGTTGGGTTATTTCGTTTCTGCCGACCCTAGGAACCGAGTTCTCGCCTCTTGAACCAAGATCGAGCGTACAACCACACGAGGCCCTATTATGGTACCCTCTCGACTCACTATCTTGCCTAGTAGATTCCATGAGTCACATAGTTTGCGCGTTACCTGGTCATATGCATTGCATTTTGCTTGGGGGTTAAAGGTACATAACAGGCAGGTAAGCGTGGTCGTGGTGGCTGGGGGTTGCGGCCTCTGGGGAAACCCACCTCGGCTCACATCATTAAGGACCGACTTCGGGACTTGACCCGTTATGGCGGAATAATCCTTAGCGCGTGACTCATGGTCTCGGCGACAGCAAGGTAAAGGTCGTGGTCGACCACCCTCTGCCAGCTCTCCAAGGAAGAGAGCTAAAAGCTTGGCATTAAGAGTCGGTTGGCACGTGTGGGTAAAGTTGTGCACCCCTGCAGGGTTAAATCTTTTCGAAAAGCCGTGTCCACGGTTATGGACGACTTGGGAACGGACGTGGAGATCATAGAGAACATGAACCTGATCGTAAAACTTGGCAACCAATGTGTGTTTACGGATACCTTCTCCGGGTGTTGAGGGGGTAATCCGAGGATAGTGGTTCGAGATGATGAAGATTGGTGGATACAATATGATGATCAATAGAGATAGAGATATCGCTCTCTTATCCCCTTTTAAAGATTCTGAGTAGTCGAGCTTCTCTTCTCTCTTGTCTTTACAAAGGAAAATTGGCTTTACGCAAAAGAAGCTCCACAGAAAGCCCGCATAACCGCTTTGCTAAAAGGTTGTACTAAGTCTTGCTGAGTCCCTGTACTCAGCTTTGCATGCTTTTGTTTCAGAAGAAGTCGCTCCAACAGATGGTGGTTTCTAGTCGACATCGACGAGTAGCTTGGGGTTCCCAGGTGGCAGCCTGGAATCTATGGGCTGGGACGTCGCCGTTATGCTCCTGGCCTCTTAGGCCTTTTGCTATCTTGCTATGTCTAATAGCATAACTTTGCTTCCGTTGATTGATGTATGCCAGGTCAGTGACCTCTGCTTGTAATGCTTTGGTTCTTCGCTCAGTTATGAGCTTGTATTACTTTTTGAGTCGTAGAGTCACTATTGTGTTACCGATTCTCTCACTGTAGTCTCTCGAGCTCTAGGTTAGGCTTATGTCAGACGAAGATCTGGTATTTGTCTAACCCTGATCCCGGGGGTGCCACAGGTTTTGGTATCAGAGCAGGACTGCCTGTAGGAAAACCCTTTCTATTGGTCGATGTTGAGTCTAGTGTTTGTGGAAACTATTTGAAAGCTAAAACTATTTGCGTAAATCTGATTAGGCTTCTTTTTACTCCTTATCTGGTATCGCTCTAATTCTAAGGTGCCTTACCTTGTGTTGATTTGAAAGTTTTTCTATCTCTTCTAGTCTTTCAAACTTAGGTGCCTCAAGGGCATGTCGTTCCTAAACCAGTTGACCTAGTGCAGATTTCTCTAGAGTTGTGTGTGTTCTTTGCCTCCTCTTTATTTTGTTTCAATAGAGAGATCTCCTTCCATGATGACCTTTCTATTTTGTGGGTTCCACAAAATTCTATTCTAGGCATCGAGGTTTCCTTTTGCCTTGTATGCCTCCTTTTTATTTTCTTGGGTACTTCAGAAGCTATGCATTGCTTCTAGATGGTACATCGTGATTACTACCTTGCAGTATCTTCTGTGTCACTCATCTAGTAGTTACTCCTTTCTCGGGTTTTAACCCTTGGACTTGAACCGAAGGTCCCCGATTGTGCTGGATTCAAGTGTTTGAATCTTAGTACATGAAGCTGGCCTTTAACCCAAGATCCATGCCATTAAACACTGGTGTTAATGTTCAAACATTACATCGGGATGGCTAAATTCAAATAGTTCTAGCCTTCAAGCTTGTGGTTATTGTCGTGTTGAATTGCGGCAATAAAGATCTTTCCCTTCCACTAGCTATCGCAGAGGTTCTCTCATTGAACCAAATGGATAACGATAAGAGTGCTCTTTGTGAGTCTCTCATCTATATCTGTAACTCTGCCACACCTTCTTTTTCAGCATGAGTTTCACAAAAGTGTTATCTTGTGCATCTACCTCTTAGGAATTCTGTTCCTGATTGTGTTCCTCCTCTTTAGTCGCTTTCCGATCCTTGTCTGCTAGTTAGCAGTCAAGTTGTAAATGTGCATTGGTGTTCTTCAGTGTATATTACCCTTGTGGTTAGTCAATACATTCTACTTCGGTACGACAGGAGAAACAAACTCCAGCACCTTGTCCATTTCTAGGACTTGGTCAAAGTGTTGTAATCCGCAGATTAAGAGGCCTCGTTAGCTTCTGTTCTGTTCTACCTTGGAGTATCACCCTCTTCTATATCATGAGGTCGTGCTTTGTCTCATGGTCTTATTGATGAAGTGATGCTCTTACATATCTTTACTCGCCCTTTCTCCGAGCTGTCTATGCTTGGGAATGTTGGGGTTTGCGTAATGATGTGGCCATCCGAGATTCTTAGCAATTCTCATTGCTTCGAAATCCAATGACATTTGTGTCATTCTTAGCATGGTTGGTTCACCAACTATTAAGCGGTGTTTGATCGTGTTGCCAAGTCCATTTATTCAGACACATCTTCGGTCAAAGAGTTAGGTTTATGCTGAAGCTCTCAAGACCATATCGTTTGCTTTGTAAAGCAAGTTCCCCTATTGAATTCAGTGATATACCGGTGTTTCGTGATATTCTGGATGTCTTTCTAGGAGTATCACCATGTTCTTACATGACCGTGTTGTCGACTTCATGAGTACGTTGGTTCGTTGAACTACTCCTTCTCCAAGAACCGTGTTGAATAACCTAGACTAGTTGGTTGAGCTTAATCAACAACTTGGAGAGTTGAAAGACAAAAGGTCTATCCAACTTTGTTCCTTCATAAAGGGATGTCTAGCTTTGTTCGTGTTAAAGTCAGAAAGTATCTCCTTTGCGGATATGCTATCTTCCCCATATTTGATTTGAGCCTGGGCTATCGTCAAATCAAACTCAGTTCCAAGGACTATCTTGATGATGTTTATACTCATGGTGTCTCGTCTGAGTATACCTTCATGTCCTTTGGTCTGACCAATACTTCTGCCTCGTTCATGCAAAATATGAGTTCCTCATTGGAGTATCTTGATAAGTTTGTTGTTGAGCCCATCGATGACATTCTTATTTCCTCCAATTTTAAAAGATTCATATTGGACGTTTGACACTAGTATTGGAAAGTTTGAGAACCATCTTTGTGTTATCATGAAGTATGTGTTCTGGATGTTGGAAGTAACCTTCTCTGGTTCACGTGCATATGCTGAAAGATGTCGCCGTGGATCAGGGCAGAGTTCCCTTTTGTTTCCCTCGGGAATCATCACAAGTTGGTCCGGCAAGTGCAAAGTTATCTTGAGATGCAAGGTTGTTGCCTCCATTTCTTGAAATGTTCCTCTATGCACCCTAAGCCACTGACTGGATTGTTCAAGAAAGATATGAAGCTTAAGAACTTCAAAATCTTCTTTGGTGTTCCCATAAGGACTCACTTGTGTTACATTGCAGGTTATGTGCACACAATTGCTTCCGCAATCGCAACCACATGTATTACGCAATCTAGCTCAATCCTTTGGAGCTTGACATTGTGGTCCATATCTTGAGAATCTAGCGACTTTACCTTGGTGGTAACTGTCGCACATCTTACATTCAAACATTCTGAGTCCGAAAGTATCTTTACACCTAACCTAAGCTGAATCTCAAGCGGCAATGATGGTTGGTGTTTCTCAAGGATTTTTGGGATAGGTCTCTTTGTAAATCCGGCAAGATTGATGTCGTGGTTAACACATTAGTCGGAAGGCCTAATGCCATAATCTCTTGAATCATCAAGAATAACCACTCCCCGTAAGGATCTTGTGCGACTTATTCTAGGAGTTGCCCTTACGATGCTTTTCAAATCCTGAAGTCTTGACCTCCGCTTGACGACCTATTGAAGGCTGCTCAATAGCCTAATATTGGTGTCTAGACCATCAAGGAGAACATCATAAGCAGAGTTGCTAAATGTCTCTCGGTCAATCCCTCGAAATCATTTCTCCGGTGACAACCATTCCGTTAGGAGAAATTTCACCCCCCGCTGATCCTTGGCACTTCCCTAGACAGTACCCTTCTCTTTCCTTTGGTTAGTACTTGAAGTTCCAATCAATTCATACGTTGTGTGAATTCGTCAGCCATCTAGAGCCCCAACCTTTTTGGTAGACAACATTTATTTTATGTATCCTTGCCTGAAGAGTGACTATGACTATGAAGTATAAAGTTGCTCTCGTTGTATAATCATCCATGCTTCTACGAGTCACCCTATCTACGAGTGCCTCGTCATGGTATCAAAGGCAATTTAAGTCTTCGCTACCTTGTTTCTTTGTATTCTTCTCGAGCGTGGAGCAATTGTCTACCAAATTTGAAACTTCTTTTGTATCCTCTGTTACCTTGGTGTGTTTCATGTTTGTCCGCTCATGAGTTGTTTCTGAACACTCCTTCCATGAGTTGACCCTGAGATACTCTATCTTCTAGAGATCCTTCGTTCTAGAGTTATTCCCTCTTTCCTTTAGGTGCAGTTGAGCAACAACTTCAAAGGAAGAAAATGAAGAGTTCCTCATGGTGTTGTGGGTCAACCTTCTTCATGGTGTCGTGGATCAACTTCTTCAACAAAGAAGATCGTCGTAGTATCGTCAAGCTCGTTGAAGACCGTCATAGTCCTTGTTACCTTCTCTTTTCCTACCTTAGGAATCTCAGGGACGAGATTCTTGTAAGAGGGGTAGAGTTGTAACATCCCATGTTTGTTAATCAAATAATGTTGCTAAGTTGTTCATAAGCATGCATGCATTTGCATTTAAATTTGAGAACTTTTTCACAAAATGTTATGAAACAATGTTGCAAATGGTTGTAGTTTTGTTCCAATAAAATTTGTGCAAAAATCCCCTTGAAATTTGGGTCAAAATACCCCAAAAATCATAAAAATGCACCTTGTTTTAAAATTTCCCGAGAAAACCCTAAAATCCAGGGGGGGTTTTCGCAAAACCCCCTTGTCTTCTTCCCCAGGCAGGCAGAGCCAGAGCTGCCTGGCTCGCCCCTGGCCGCCCGATGCCGCCGGCCGCCGGGATCTTCCCCGCCGCCCCCTGGCCGGGGATAAAAGCCCGCCGCCGCCGCAGGAGAAGCCCAGCACGCCACCCCTTCTTCCTCTTTTCCCCTTTCTCCAACCGCAGAGCAAACCCTAGCTCCGGCCATCTCTCCTCGCCGCCGTTCTGCGTCGCCCCGAGCTCGGCCGACACCACCAGGAGCTCCGCCGTGCTCCCCTGGTTCTCCTCCACCAAACGGCGCCCGCGGAGGAGCTCCCCAACGCGCCAATCGGACGGAGCCCGAACCGCCGGCCACCGCCTCCCGCCGGCGACTCCGGCCTCCCCTCGCCTCGCCGTCGGCACCACGAGCTTCGTGGTGAGATTCTGAGTCGCCTGGTGCTCCTCCCCTCCTCGATTGCTGGCCGTAGCACCCCAGCGACGTGCGCCCGGCCCCGGCCTCCGCGCGAGTTCGCTGCCGGCCGTCTCCGGCGACCTTTGGCAGGCGGCGCCGCTCCCAGGAGATTCGCCAGCCTCGCGCGCGTCCAACGCGCGCAGCAGCGCGTCCTCCCGGCCGCTCAATCGCCCAGGCCGTGCCCGACCTGGCCGGCCAGGCCATGGCTGACGTCGCGCTGACGTCATTATGACGTCAGCCGGCCTTTTCTTTTTATATTTTCTGTTATTTTCGGTTTTATTTATTTATATGACATGTGGGGTCTGCCAGTCAGGATTTTAATCATTTCTAAAATATTAAAATGCTGACAGTGGGTCCAACTTGTCATACTTTTATTATTTTTCCAGAATTTCAGAAAATGGTTAAATCTTGTTTAATTCATAACTAATTCATATTAATTCAGAAAAAGACGTATAATATACCGAAATGTTCAGAAAAACATTCTCTACAAGTTTATGAGTAATCCATACATCATTACAACCTTTGAACTTGCAAATGTAGTGAAACCCTAAAAGAACCCCTCTCATATGGCGGTGTCCGATGTCGGCACCCCTTTAATCTGACGATGCACCTAGGGTTTACCGAATTCCTTTAACCTGACATATCATCCATATTGTATGCGCATTGCATTATGCCATGTCGTGAATGTTTGTTGCCCTTTCCGGTATTTGGTTCTTCGCGCTAGGATCTGAGCCGGAATCCGATGTCAACGCCACCGAAGAATAGTACTCATCCGCTGAGGGACAAGGCAAGCCCTAACCTGGTTCATCTATGATTTCGAAATGCTTTTATCTGTGGTTCCTACATATCGCATACGATTCAACTGTCTTTTATCGGTAGATAGAGTTACCCTATCTATTGCATGTCCGACCTTTGTAGCCTCGATACCCCGATCCACCGCTTCCTAGCATAACTAGGTTTGGCATGTGTGCGTCGCGAGAGCCTTTATCTCTTATGCTTAGCCATGCTTAGTTTGTTACGCTATTACTCCGGTCTTCGGACTGGAGCCTTACAATGAAATGAATCTAGCATGACAGGTTGACGTGGTAAGTATAGAGATGATGATAAACATGATTAAAGGCTCAGACGAGAGGCCACATTGGGATGTGGTGGGTTGTTTCGTTTCTGCCGACCCTAGGAACCGAGTTCTCGCCTCTTGAACCAAGATCGAGCGTACAACCACATGAGGCCCTATTATGGTACCCTCTCGACTCACTAACTTGCCTAGTAGATTCCATGAGTCACATAGTTTGCGCGTTACCTGGTCATATGCATTGCATTTTGCTTGGGGGTTAAAGGTACATAACAGGCAGGTAAGCGTGGTCGTGGTGGCTGGGGGTTGCGGCCTCTGGGGAAACCCACCTCGGCTCACATCGTTAAGGACCGACTTCGGGACTTGACCCGTTATGGCGGAATAATCCTTAGCGCGTGACTCATGGTCTCGGCGACAGCAAGGTAAAGGTCGTGGTCGACCACCCTCTGCCAGCTCTCCAAGGAAGAGAGCTAAAAGCTTGGCATTAAGAGTCGGTTGGCACGTGTGGGTAAAGTTGTGCACCCCTGCAGGGTTAAATCTTTTCGAAAAGCCGTGTCCACGGTTATGGACGACTTGGGAACGGACGTGGAGATCATAGAGAACATGAACCTGATCGTAAAACTTGGCAACCAATGTGTGTTTACGGATACCTTCTCCGGGTGTTGAGGGGGTAATCCGAGGATAGTGGTTCGAGATGATGAAGATTGGTGGATACAATACACTACAAGGAAAAGGGCTACCACCGGCGAACCAAAAATGCCCATTGCCGGCGCACCACGAGCCCGCCGGTGCGAACGCGCCGGTGATAAATTGTCACTGCCGGCGCATCAGGCAGTGCGCCGGCGATAGATGGATACTGCCGGCGCACCTTCGAAGTTTCGCCGGCAAAGAACCATTTTCACCGGCGCACAATCAGGTGCGCCGGCAGTAGTGCTTCCAGCACTGGCGCATGCCACGTGCGCCGGCAGTATGTCATTTAGGTGCGCCGGCAACTAATTCGAAAATTCTTTTTTTCCAGCTTTTTTCCAGCATATTACAATACATATTTGACAGCAGTATATATTTACAACGCAGTTCATATTTATACAGTATTACATGCAATATGAGAAGCACATAGAGAGCCAAGTTTCATTTCGGTATCAGTACACAAATACGCAAGTCTCGTTTCGGAATGTTGATTCATACAACACATGTGCATATGCAACACCGAACGACGAAGTTTCACAAAGTTAGAAGTCTTGGTACATAGTCGTCACAAGTATCGTCATACACCTCACAATGTAGGTCCTAACCTAAACTAGAATCACATAGAACATGACCAACATGGTCATGATGACCATCATCACGAAGGCCATGGTCTTCATCCGGTTCCTCCTCATGTCCCTCATCTCTCCCGCTAGATAACGGGCGTATCTTCCTTCCGCCTCCACCCTAGTGGGGTATCCCTTGTAGCTGTTGCCGCTGAAACGGTGCACCTGTCTCCGACAGTCCTCCCAGTCGTCGTAGACTCCAGGAACCCTCCCCTTGTACACGACATATGTCGTCGGCATCTCCATTCACAAGACAAGTAAAACGTTAGTACCAATGCAATGAACAAGTGCCAACTCAAATAAGAGACAAGTAGTATGAACTAAATAGCATGTGCCTCATACTTTGTTGGTCGAAATAAATAATAACATACAGGGATGGGGTCAGTGAGGCTAGGTAGGATGCACAATAGATTGATATTTGTGGCCATCACACCAAGCCTCACTGGCCCCACCCCGGAGTGTACAAGTGACCGAACATTTTAATCATCGGCCAATGCAATTAAGAAGTGCGAACTCAAATAGAAGACAAGTAGTACGAATTAAATAGCGTGCCTCATACTTTGTCGGTCGAAACAAATATTAACATCTAGGGATGGAGTCAGTGAGGCTAGGTAGGATGCACAATAGATTGATACTTGTGGCCGTCGCACCAAGGCTCACTGGCTCCACCCCCGAGTGTACGATTGACCGAACATTCTAATCATCGGCGAACTCCAAATACGAGGCAAGTAGTGGTCGAGTAAATGCAAATAATTATTAAGCTATGTACGCCATAATCTTGAAATATATAGCAAAGTAAATGAAACTACAGACACATGTTCACATGCACATTCATACAACTAAATAAAAGCAACTAGTCGATTCTATGGGAATATATAGCAATTATTACAGTACGGAAGTTCAAGGACATATCGTTCAAGCTTTAGCAAGTGTTCCCGTCGTAGGATCAGGTTGTACGCCTAGGGGGGAATGGACGGCAGCCCTCAAGCGAGTTGAACGGCCTCTCATCACGCAACATCTCCAAGCGGAGTTCTATCTCGTCATTAGGTGGTAGACCATAGCCGTAGAAGAACTCGCCAGACCTATTGTTGACATCCTGCAGGATTATCGTGCAAATGAACTGCTGGATGCGACCCCAGTTCTTTCTAATCTCTCTATCAGGGACATCCGCCATGTTTGCAAACCTGTTTCGAGATTCTCTGGCAGCAACATGTCATCTGCGTACTTTATGTACTCCCTGCATCCGAAGGATGGCGTACCACGTGTCCATCCCATTGTCGGGCGTCGGCGCCCGAGGCAGGGGAAGTTGGTTGTGTGGGTTAAGACCAAGCCTCCTCGGGATTTCCTCTCTACTTTGAGGGGGCCTGCCTTGTTGGCGAAGCCGGTGAGAGCATCATTGAGAAGGGCCCTGATGTGGGTGTAGTCTTTCTTGCGGTCCCTACCCGAGTCGAGATAGACTGCATGCGAGTGTTGCGGGTGCACGACGATGAGGGTGCAGAACTTGTCTCTGCGGAAAACACATGGATTAACCTTTGGAAATGCAAATGGAGATATAGGAGAGAATGGTGATGGGGGACTAGCGAGTGATTACTTACTCGGGGAAGTAAGGGATGAGAATGGCGCCCTTCTTAATGTTCGCCAGCATGAAATCCTCGACCTGCTGGGTGGCAATCGCGCGATCCCCAGCGTTGCAGATGATGCTCTCCCGCATATAGAAGGGGTCCATTATCGCGATGGTCGGCGTCCCCTCCTTAACAATCTGGGAAGACAAGCTAAGAGCAACTAGGCAAACCACACTAAAGTGGAGCGCTTGCATGCGATAGATGCTGAAGATGTCGTTGAACCGGATGAAGCACAAGTCCGCGGGGTACTTCTCGACGAAGTTCATGCCAGTTGGCACCTTCGCCACGAAGAGAGGGTAACCAGGATCTTTTGATTTGAGAAGAAGGTTCTCCACATGCAAGACAGTCTCATGCAAGCTCCTCATATCCGGGGTGAGTTTCTTCACGACATGCTCCGGCAGCATCGGTTGACCCAAGTGATGCAGAGGTCGCCAATTGTTTGGCAACTTGTCAAGGAGTGGGACCTTGTCCTTGGATTTGGCCGCCGCCGCCTTGTCTTGGGCGTCCTTCTTATTTTGCCTCTTCCTCTTCTTGGGTTGTACTGATGGACCCTCCATCGCCGTAGTGGCCGTAGCACGGAGTTTGTTTGGGCTCAACATATTTTTGACGGCGGCGGTGGCGACCTCCTCAGCCGTTTCTTGAGAATCGAACAGCTTCTTGGAGCACACATATTTCAAGCCCGGCGCATCCTCATGGACAACTTGTGAAGACGTAGGAATATCCCATTGGAAGTTGTCACGTTCGTATTCCTCGGCCTCTGGCGCAGCTGGCTGTTGTGGTGGGGCGCTGACCTGTGGCGCAGCTGGCCGTTCACGGTGGGGCGATGACCACGGGCGCCGCTGGCTGTCGTGGAGGGACGCTGACATGTGGCGCCGCAAGGTGCTTGTCTTTGCTTGCCGTCGACCCCGAGTAGGTGTTGATCCGAATTAGGGTCTTCGGCCATAGCAGTACCCAACCGTTCAGTGAGGCCAGATTCAACGGGCTATCATCATCGGCACCATGCGGTTGATTAGGAGGAAACAAATCCTCATAGCCCGGTAACGCCCGATCCACTTCAACCCGGTAAACGTCATCCGCCATATCTCGTGTGTGCCACTTCTTATCCAGGGGCCGAAGGATGGACCCCCTCGCGACGTCTTTGAGTTCATCATTTACTCTCATCAGGAAGGTGCATGGCGTTGAGAGCGCCTGCGAGAACATGTGTATGGCGTTAGAGAGAGGGCAAGGATGACGAAACTAATATATTAACTTGATGTACACATTAGTTAATTACCGTGAGGACGTTGAGCTCGGCTAATGTCGACGGGCCAGCACATGCGGCGGCGGGCGTGCAAGTGACGGAGGGGCTGCTACCCGGCATGGACAGTGAATCCCTAGCACCAGCGACATTGCCGGCGGCCGGAGGAGTCTCCATTATAACATTGTCATTGCCGGCGGACGGCGGCACCATCGAGTTGCTGCCGTTGAAGCTAACCACTTGCATTTTCGGGGGGGGGGGGGGCTTGTTTGCCACCCTCATACCACGCTTGTAGAGCGTTGAAATCTGCTTGGACTCCAGCGGCGACTTCAGCTTTGACTTCAGGTACGAGTGTAGCTTTGAGTTGCGGTACCAGTTGCGGTACCAAACCAGCTTAGACTTGGGCTAGGATTGACTCCCTCATTTCCTCCGCCTCCCGCTGCTTCCTCTCATTACGCGCATTTTTATCGGCCGCAGACGACAAGCCATAGTGACCATGCTTGTAGCCTGTACCGGCGCCAGCCACACGGCCTCTATGCGGCCTTCTCGTCGGTGAATGCTCATTAACGATGTTTAGCGCCCGTACGAGAGGCTTGTCCCAGGCTACCCTGCCCGTCGACGCCTGGGACGAGGAGCCTTCGTCACCTTGGGAGCCTTGAGAAAGTCTTTGTCTTTCTTCTTCCTGCGGAAGAAACGCGAACCATTTAGAAATGTTGCTACTATTATATGAACGATACTTGATCTAATTAAACCGGTAAATTGCTTACCAGTTTTTTCTCCAACGCCAGGACCTTCTGGTCGTTCGTGAACCAAATTATGTCGGTTACGACCTTCGGGTCCGTGACAAGTTCCCCGGTTAGTTTCTTCTTATGGTATCGGGACCTGATGAATCTTCTTTCAAGCGGGTCCTTGTACTTGAGCCAGGGGTTCTCAATGCCGGCATTTACATACGCCTCGTCCTCCTTCGCCCAATAGGGCTCCTTTCCCTCGGACCCACGGCTCCCAAGGTTGTGGTTGCCGATGTTAAGCTCCCGCATTTCCTTCCCCCACAACTTGCGATTCTTGGTTGCTTGTAGCTCTTCATTGGCCACAAAAGCATCAAAGTCCGCCTGGGTGACATGCGGAAAGGCGGAGTGGACCTCTTCGAAACCTTTGCCCTCAGCAATCAGCTTCCGCACCATGTACTTATAGCTGCTGAGGTGTTTGGTGAACTTCAGGAGGGCTTGTGAGTTCACAATGTTGTTGGTTTGATGACTGGAGGCGTAGTCGCCTAGGAACTTGTATCGTGCGTGCAACCTCGCAATGAGCTGGGCTCGCAAAGGCGCTTTGCTCTCAGCTCGGAGGTCCGTCTCGTTGAGATTGACGACCTCTCGGAGGATACATGCCAGTTGGTTGCCGTACCCCTTGGCAACATCCTTAGGCTCCACCGGTAAACCACTGGCGGGGTCCACCTCTTTGATCGTGTCTCCGCCGGTGCCGACCGTGTTTTGGCGCCTTGCCTTCCGCGGCCTCTTGGCTCCACTTGTCCCGGTGCCACTACTCCCGGCGGCGCCGCTAGGATCGTCGCCGCTTGTCTCGCCGCCACCCCCGGCGGCGCCGGTTGCCTCATCGCCGCTAGGCTCGTAGGTACTACCCCTGGCGGCGGCGCTTGCCTCGTTGCCGCTCGGCTCGTCGGCACTACCCCCAGCGGCATCCTCCATCTCATGGTCCTCGTCGCCGCCAACACCAGCGGCCTCGGCATCCTCCTCCGTCCTAAAGAAGTGCCTATTGTAGTGCTCCTCTAACTCTTCTTGAGACGACATGGTGGCTTGCACTAATAGAAGATGAAAAAGAGTTAGAATTCACGGAAAAATTCGGCATGACCTTTGCTAAAAATTGGTCATGCCGAGTGCTAGAATTGCCGGAACGGAAATGAATCGACATTCCGGCACTCAATAGCAACTCAATCCCTGTAACAGAAATGCAATTCACATATATGATACATTTTTCATTTTCATTTCTTTTCCAACCAGCATCAGAGAGTGAACATAGCAACAACATGTGTCATTTCTCATTTGTGAACACTTGACAGCATCTACTGAACAAATACTAATAAGCAGTTGGAAATTCTTGTTACAGGGGAATATGTAGCACACCAGTCAAGATGCTAGCAACATTTGCAACCAGAGACAACATTTCCATCTCAACCAGAAGCAAACCAGAAGCATTTAGTATAACAAATACAACCAGAGACAACATATCCATCTCAACATTTCCAACTACTGCCTTTTTCTTTATTTATTTCTGTAGTTGCTACTATCATACCAAACATCTAAATACTGCAGAGTTTAGAAAATTAAACATAATGAAAAACTAACATACTGCCTAGTGCCTAGTTCTTCTCCAACAAACATTTCATTTTCTTTTTTCACCATGTATTCTAGTCTGTACAAAAAGCTAATTCATTTCATTTTCATTTCACAATAACCATCAGTAATAGCACTACAGTAGCATCATTTCCAGTGAGTCAGTGACAGAATTTCATCATGCTAGCCCTGGATTCAAACCAGAATTCAAACACTAAAATAAAAACCATAACCATTTTACATCAACACCATGCTACTCTCTGGCTACATAATTAAAACAGTGCCAAACAGAGCTTGTACCCACTTATACAAAATACACTAGGTACCTTATCATTTTCATTTTGTTTTAAATGAACCAGATAAGGAACATAGCACCAATTTTCATTTTCTTTTAAATGAACCAGAGAAGCTCACATGTGTCATTTCTGAATTGTGGATTATCAGAAAGCTCCAATTATAAATCAACTAAATGAACCTAGCTAGCTACTGTCCATTTGCAACAGCACATCATATATTTGCAAAAACACAATTTTAAATGAACCAGAGAATGAACATAGCACTTGTTCTTCTTAAATTAAGTAAACCAGTAGCTAAACCAGTAGTAGCATTTGCTACTGCCAACTAGTGTTTAGGTAATACATAACAGTAACTAGGTGTATTAGAAATACTGACTATGTTCTCTGTATTAAGAATGAACCCATCTTTAGCATGAAGCAAACCAATGAATTTTATATATCAAATTCTCTAGGTACTTCAAGCATAAAAAACCCTACTGCCTAGCTACCTAGGTACTGCAAGCATTTTTATTTTCATTTTCTTTTTTTTTGCAAGAAATGATAATATGTTGTTGTTGCCCCTGTGGGACATACTCTCATAGTTAGTCAAAAGTTCTCCCTGAGCTCCTTGTTGATAACAAATTTTGTGAAATTTCTTGTTAACTAATTCCTCTACTTACAAATCTTGTCCAAGCAATTCCTGTCTATGTCAATGAGGACATCAAAAGACCCAAAATTTGCATAAGGGCCAGTTTGACTGTAAGTGCAAGAAATGTTCAGAGCAAATTGCAAAATATAAATCAAGCATGCCTTTCATCATCCTGGATTCCTAAATTGCAAAAGAGCAACATGAGCATGAATAGACGATATCATTTTATACTAACAAAACCTAAATGAGCTAAATGAACCAGAGAACAAATTTATTTTCTTTTATTGTTTACCTAAACATTACTGCTTAATTACAACAGAAATACACCCTTGGTCCTAAATCCTAAACCAGAGAACTAGCATCAACCATGCATAGCACCAATTTAAATCCATTTTAGCAAACCATTTTAGCAAACCATTTTAGCAAACCAGAGACCAAAACCTAAATGAACTAAACCAATTTTCAGTAGCATCCTACATCTCAATTTTTCCTTACTGCAACCAGAGAGCATAAACTATAAACCCTAAATCGACCAGAGCACATCAAGAACTATAAACTACTACAAGAACTAAGGATTTTCTTACTGCAACCAGAGCACATCAAGCATTCTTGCAAGAACTACTGCAAGCACTATAAACTACTACAAGAACTACTGCTAATTCATTTTCATTTTGTTTTAAATGAACCAGAGAATGAATTAAACACTAAAGTGCTCATTTCATCATTTTTGAAATGAACCAGAGAATGAAACCTACACTAAACAGTAGCTGCAACCTAAGTGCCTAAATATTGCTACTTCATTTGCATTTCAGGTGGTGGAGAATGAACCAGGTGGTCTAAATATTGCTACTTCATTTGAATTTCATCTAAATATTGCTACTTTATTTTCATTTTCTTTTTTGGCAGTGAGCATGAGCATGAGCAGTAGCATTTCAAAACCAGAGAATTGCTAACATAATTTCATCATTTCATTTAAACTTGCTACTGCATTTTCATTTTCATTACAGTAGCAGCTTCGTTTTATCATTTTATTTAACCTCTACTGCATTCAATTTGACATTGGGCGCAATGCAGGGTACAGGAGGGGATTGAGCATCAGTTTGAACCAATTTCATAGCAATTGGAAGCAATTTGAACCAATTTCAGGGAAGGGGGAGGGGAGAGGGAAGGGGAGAGGGAAGATCACGGTGGCGGCAGCATGGTCCTCCTCCAATGGCGGCGACAGAGTGTTCCTCCTCCAACGGCAGCGGCAGCGTGGTCCTCCTCCGACGGCGGCGGCAGCGTGGTCCTCCTCCGACGTCCCCTACTCCAACGGTGGCGGCGGCGTGTATGGGGCAGGTGGTGGGGGCTGGTGGAGGGGGATGGTGGCGAACGGTCGAGGACGGCGTGGCGGGGCAGTGAAGCTCACGGCGGCGCTCACGGTGGCGGTTAGGGTTTGTCGTCGATGAATTGGGAATGGGGAGGGAGAAAGCTAGTCTCGCGTGCGGTTAAGTCCCAAGTATACACGGGGTACACTTATTGCCGGCGCACCAGGGCTTTGGTGCGCCGGGGACAGGTGGACCCCGGGCGCACCAAAGCCCTGGTGCACCGGCAATAAGTGCACCCCGTGTATACCTGGGACTTGGCCCAGATCACATGCAATGACCTCCCCAACTCATATTTTCTTTTGTTTTTCTTTTTTTCTTTTCTGGCCTTTTCTATTATATTTATGTTCTTATCTTTTCAAGATAATAGCCAAGAAATATGCATGAGTTATATATGCAAAAACAATTTCAAAATCTTAATTAGGCATTACAAAAAAATATGAGTTATATATACATACACAAAATATTGACCAACACAATATTAATTAGTCATACATAAAATATTGGCCATGACCATATGAGTAGTTATGAATTACACAAAATATGAGTTATAGATTGCAAATAAAGTTTTACATCATCGATTGAGAAGAGTGTTTCGCTTTCTTCTTGCTTTTCTTGCTCGTCATTGAATAATTTAGCCCCGTGTCGTGACTTCTTCTTTTGAAGGGTTGACCTGACCTCGGTAGCGTGGTCCTGCTTCTTCTTGTGGTGTATGTTGTCTCTTCGTCCTCGGATTCTTCCATCATTGGGTCTCCGACTTGTCCTTCGATGTCTTCCTCGTTGGCGACTCCATCCATTCCGACGATGGTCCTCTTGCCTCTCCTCACGATAACACGGCTAGGCCTGGATGGGTCGGTTATGAAGAAGCATTGGTGCACGTGTTCTGCCAGTACCCATGGCTCATTCTGCGCGGTGGCGTTCGTGGACTTTGATTTGTTGGCTTCGGGTAGAAACATGGTGGTGAAATACCGGTCTTCTTTTCTGACGCTCTTAGCCCATCTGATACGGAACATCGGCACTTTCTCCCCAGCGTAGTTAAGCTCCCAGATTTCCTCGATTCTTCCGTAGTATCTAGTCTTTACGTCACCCGTCCAGGAATCCATCGTTACCCCTGAGTTCTGGTAAACACTGTTCTTGTCTTTTTCTTCCGTGTAGAATGTGTACCCGTTGATATCGTACGCTTGGTAAGTCATGATGTTGGGCGCGGGGCCATGTGACAAGGCCAATACTAGTTTATCCTTGTCAGAATCCATTGGTGGGGGATTAGCATCAATGTGGTCTTTGAACCAGCGCGCGAAAGAGGAGTTGTGCTCTCTGTATATTTCTGCTTCCGTCATCATCGGCTTGCCACTGTTCTCTATCATGGTTTTGTGCTCTTTCAACCAAGGATCGATCAAGTCAATGTGTTGTAGCGCTACTAAGTTGGCCCTGTCAAAGTCGGAAGTCCGACCAGACATGTGCACGTGCAGTTCCTTCCTTCCATTTTTGTGGCCTACTCCCTCGAACCTGCGGACGTGCTTGTTTTGAGGCAAACCAACAGGGTCCTCGATGTCTAGATAATTCGTGCAGAAAGAGATGCACTCTTCGGTGAGCCAGCCCTGGACGATGCTTCCATCCGGATGTGACCTGTTACGAACGTATCCTTTAATGACCCCATTCATTCGTTCAAACGGCATCATGTTGTGTAAGAATGCCGGCCCTAGACTGATGATATCATCCATGATATGGATCAACAGATGGACCATCACGTCAAAGAATGCAGGCGGGAAGTACATCTCCATCTCACATAGGATCACCACGATCTCTTCCTGGAGCCTTGCGAGTTTCTTCACGCTTATCGACTTCCGAGTTATGACGTCGAAGAAGTTACAGAGCCCAGTCAGCGTTGCACGGACATGGTCATCCATTATACCTCGGATTGCAACCGGAAGAATCTGCGTCATCATCACGTGACAGTCATGAGACTTCATGCCGCTGAAGTTTCGTTTCTTGGGGTCCATGTATCTGCTTATTAGCCCGGAGTAACCGAAGGGCACTCTGACTCCTAGAAGGCAATTGAAAAATTGATCGACCTCGGCCGGACTAAAAGTGAAGCAGGAGGGGGGACAGTAATAGTCTGGCTGCTTAATCCTTTTGCGCTTTTGACCGCCGTCCGCCTCCTCCTCCGACTGTCCCTCTTGGGCCGGCGGGATCTGAAGCTCTTCCCTGATGCCCAAAACTTTCAGGTCGTGTCTTGCTTTCGGCCCATCTTTGGTCCGGTCCGGCATGTTGAGAAGAGTGCCAAGCAAGCTCTCGCACACGTTCTTTGTAATATGCATGACATCAAGGCAGTGAGGTGTATCGAGAATTTTCCAGTACGGCAAGTCCCAAAACACGGACCTCCTTTTCCATACACCAATGAGCAGCGTCGTTTCCTTTTTCTTCTTCTTCTCTCCAGGCTTTTGACGAATCTTTCCCGGCGCAGGGCACTCCTTCCAACCTTTCAGTAATGTATCGATCTCTTCGCCGCTCTTCTTACGTGGAGGTCCTCGGGGTTCATTTGTACCATCGAACAGATCTCCACGCTTTCTCCACGGGTCAGTCTTCTGTAGCCACCTTCGATGCCCCATGTAAACTGTTTTCGAAGAGCCAGGATCCTTACCAAGCTACAAAAACATCGTCTCTTCCATGCACCTGACACATGCCTTGTGTCCATGGCACACCTGGCACGAAATGTAACCGTATCCGAGGTAGTCCTGCACCGTCGTGATCAACACGGCTCTCAAAGGGAAATATTCTTCTGCGACGGCGTCCCATGTATCTACCCCTTCCTCCGCCCACAACGTTTCAAGCTCCTCCTTTAATAGTTCAAGATACATGTTGATATCGTTTCCTGGCTGTGTTGGCCCTTGAATTAGCATAATCATCTGTATGTACTTCCTCTTCATGCACAACCAGGGCAGGAGGTTGTAGATCCATACAAACACGGGCCATGTGCTATGTGTGCTGCTCTGGTTTCCGAACGGATTGAATCCGTCCGTGCTCGCACCCAACCTGATGTTTCTGGGATCTGCCCCAAAACTTCCGAATTCATTGTCTAATGCTTTCCACTGGCTTGCATCCGAAGGGTGCGTCAGCACTGGGTGCTCAATCCGCTCTTTATCATTCAACACTGACTCCTTTCTTTCTGCGTGCCAGCACATGAGCTTTGCTTCCTTGCGGTCCGCGTAGAACCGTTGAAGCCGGGGGGCGAGCGGGAAGTACCACACAACTTTCCGAGGAGCTTTCTTCTTCCCTTTCTTGTACCGTTCAGCTTCACACACAGGACATTTGGTCTTGTCCATGTGCTCCTTGCGATACATGATACAGTCGTTGATGCAGGCGTGATACTTTTCGTGGGGTAAGTCGAGAGGGCACGTGATTCTCTTGGCCTCGGCTAGACTACCAGGACACGTGTTCCCGGCAGGAAGGAGATCTTTCACGTATTCCAGGATGTCGTCGACGCTTGTGTCCGTCCATCCGTGTTTCGCCTTCATCTGCAGCACATCGAGAGCTACTCTCAAGCGAGACTCCCCCAACCCGCGACCTGAGTCGTACAACGGAGTATTCGAGTCTATCTCGAGTTGCTCAAGCTTTGATTTCCGCTTGGCGCCTTTCGTCTTTTCGAGAAGCAGATCTTGAAGATGAGGGTCCCGCACGACTGAAGCTAGCGGCACCTCTTCGTCGTCGTCAAGGTTATTGTCGTCGGCAAGGTTATCGTCCTGTGCGACAAGCTCTTCATCGTCATCAATATCATGATGCCCTCCTTCTTGCCGGCCATTATTACCACCTGCTGCCGTCGCCCCATTGACCTCCGCGCCATCATCACTCATCCATTGAGTGTGTCCATGCATGAAACCATTAGTGAGCAGGTGCCCCTGCAATTTGCCAGAATAGGGGTCAAACCATTTCCTCGTTTGCATCTCCGGCACGGACACAATACCTCCGTGCGGTTATTTTCATACATGTCGATGATCGCGTGTTTCAGATATCTCATCACGATGCTTTCACTCATCTCGATAACCATTATCGCCTGCATGGTAAGATTACATAATTGATTAGAACCATGCATCCGTCGGTAGTTTTCACGGAAAATTTCGGCATGACCTTCCTACACGGTAGGACATAGGAGCGCCAGAAATGTGCCAAAACGGAAACTTAAAGAATCAACATTTCGGCGCAACGTTGGCAACTCATTTTCAACGCCAACACACACAAGCACAAGCACAAACACAACATATATATATATGCCACACACGAGCTTTGCTTCAAATTAATGTCCAATATACGTTGATTTCATTCCTCAATTTGTTCATTAATCACCTATTGGTTTGATATACTCGTCAACAAGATCGAGACGTCGCGCCGCTACCACGGCGTATGGAAGCCGACTTTCTAGATCTAGATCTAGATTGAGCGGTCAATGCGGGATAGTAGATCTAGATCTACATAGGGGGATGTGGGAGATGCATGTAGGAAGGGAAGATTTGGTAAAAAAATATGATTTTGTTTGGTCAAATTGGCTAAATTTGGGATAGAAATGGGCAAAAAATAGGTGGGTTGGGAGAAGGGTCGGGTTGTGTGGAGGAGTGTGGAGTGGTAGTAGTGGGGGTGGTTGTTGAGCAGAAATAACTGCCCAGGTTACTGCCGGCGCACCAGGGCATGGGTGCGCCGGCAGCACATAGCCTTTTCGGCTATATCACCCCCGGGCCAGGCCCAAGAATCATTGCCGGTGCACCGGCCCAGGGGTGCGCCGGCAATAGCAAATTTTCCACCGGCGCACCACTGGGTCGGTGCACCGGCAATGATTCTTGGGCCTGGCCCGAATCGGCCGGGGCCATGCCAGGAAATAGCGCCGGCGAGCCTGCTCCTCTGGTGCGCCGGCAGAAGGCCCGCATCCCCGGCGCGGCTGAAAAGAGGTGCGCCGGCAACACTTGTCACCGGCGCACTTCCTTGGTGGTGCGCCGGTACCTACTGCCTCCAACTATAGCCTTTTTCCTAGTAGTGATATGATGATCAATAGAGATAGAGATATCGCTCTCTTATCCCCTTTTAAAGATTCTGAGTAGTCGAGCTTCTCTTCTCTCTTGTCTTACAAAGGAAAATTGGCTTTACGCAAAAGAAGCTCCACAGAAAGCCCGCATAACCGCTTTGCTAAAAGGTTGTACTAAGTCTTGCTGAGTCCCTGTACTCAGCTTTGCATGCTTTTGTTTCAGAAAAAGTCGCTCCAACAGATGGTGGTTTCTAGTCGACATCGACGAGTAGCTTGGGGTTCCCAGGTGGCAGCCTGGAATCTATGGGCTGGGACGTCGCCGTTATGCTCCTGGCCTCTTAGGCCTTTTGCTATCTTGCTATGTCTAATAGCATAACTTTGCTTCCGTTGATTGATGTATGCCAGGTCAGTGACCTCTGCTTGTAATGCTTTGGTTCTTCGCTCAGTTATGAGCTTGTATTACTTTTTGAGTCGTAGAGTCACTGTTGTGTTACCGATTCTCTCACTGTAGTCTCTCGAGCTCTAGGTTAGGCTTATGTCAGACGAAGATCTGGTATTTGTCTAACCCTGATCCCGGGGGTGCCACAATGAACTTGCTAAGGCCTCCTCTCCTCAAAGTAAACTTTCCTTGGATGATCTTTTGAGTAAGCAAAGTTCAAACAATGGGAAGGAGGGACTTGGTTTTAATACCAAGGCTAAGAATGCAAACAAGAAAAAGGCCAAGCCCGCACATGAGAAAGCTAATGGTGAAACCCGTAAGGGCAAAACCATTAACGATGATGGTGCGGGAATAGATAACCCTCACTATGTTCTTTTTAAAGATTACTATGGTGATGTTTATGCTAAATATGTTGGTCCATATGATGGTTATGTTGCTTGGTCCATTTGGGTCCCAAAGACCCTTGTTGCTAACAAAAGAGGACCCATTGAAAAATGGGTACCTAAATCCAAGAATTGATCTCATGTAGGACTATGCCGCAGGAGGTTCAAAATGGGTACTTGATAGTGGATGTACAAGTCATATGACCGGCGGCAAGAACCTCGTCAAGGAGTTGAGGCCCAACATAAATCATATCACCGTCTCCTTTGGCGATAATTCTACATCCGAGGTATTGGGTTTTGGCAAGGTTGTGGTTGCACACAACATTACTCTTGTGGATGTCATGCTTGTCAAAACCCTTCGTTACAATTTGCTTTCCGTTTCCGCCCTTGGCAAGATGGGTTTCGCCGTCTTTATTGATAATGATATTGTGGTCCTCTTGTGGAGCAAGACTCTAAAAGTCGCATTCGTTGGGTATCGCGAACACAACTTGTATGTGGTGGATTTTTCGGGGACCACCACGACAAGTGCGATGTGCCTATTCGAAAAGGCGGACGTGGGTTGGTTGTGGCATCGCCGCCTAGCCCATGTCAACATGAGAACTTTGCAAAGTCTTCACAAGGGGAACCATATTGTGGGACTAATGGAAAATGTGTCTTTTGCCAAAGATCGTGTTTGTAGGGCATGTGTTGAAGGCAAAATGCATGACTCTCCGCATCCAAGCAAGACCATCATCTCTTCCAAGAGGATCTTGGAGCTCCTTCATGCGGATCTCTTTGGTCCCGTTACTCATGCAAGTCTTGGTGCGAAGAAACATTGCTTGGTGATTGTCGATGACTACTCAAGATACATTTGGGTCTACTTCCTCGAGACGAAAGATGAGACTCAACATATATTCATTGACTTTGCTACCGAGGTGCAACGCCAACACAACCTCCTCATTATGGCAATAAGAAGTGACAACGGCTCCGAGTTCAAGAACTACACACTCAATGATTTTCTTAGTGATGAGGGGATTCGACATCAATATTCCGCTGCTTACACCCCTCAACAAAATGGTGTTGCGGAGAGGAAGAACCGGACTCTTATGGATATGGCAAGGTCTATGATGGCGGAGTACAAATCCCGCTATAACTTTTGGGCCGAAGCCATCTCCACCGCTTGTCACTCCTCTAACCGGCTCTATCTCCGCAAGGGCTTGAACAAGACTCCATATGAAATACTCACCGGGAACAAGCCTAATATCTCATACTTCAAGGTGTTCGGGTGTAAGTGTTTCTACAAAATCAAAGGGGTTCGTTTATCTAAATTTGCTCCTAAAGCTTTGGAGGGTATATTTGTTGGTTACGGTGCCGAGTCTCACACTTATAGAATCTTTGATATAGCCTCCGGGATTATCATTGAATCTTGTAGTGTGAGGTTCGAAGAAAATGATGGCTCCCAAGTGGGGCAAGTTGATGTATGTGCAGGTGATGAAATACCTCAAGATGCCATAGTAAGAATGGGTGTGGGACTTTTCCGCCCCATTGAGGGACACGGTGTGGCGTCTCGGTAAGGACTATGCTCTACCACGGTGGAGCCCTCATCTTCTCAACATCAACAAACCCCCATCAAGTGAAGCAAATGATGCACCAACCCAAGAACAAGAACAAGACCCTCCCTCTTGTGTGCAAGATCAAGGACACTACAAGAAAAGTTGCCATGGCCGACGAAGTTGAAGTCGCGCCGTGGTTGCTGGTGTACCATGGCCGACGATTTTGGGTCCCTCCGTGGTGCATGTCAAAACTTTTTTTTTCTCGTTTTTGAGGCCACCTAGCCCGACGAAAGCGGCCAAAACGTCGCGTATGGTGGCCCGGGACGTGGTGCATCTCGAAATCTCGGGTTCGCCGGC
The DNA here is from genome assembly GCF_019359855.2 of Lolium perenne. Lineage (NCBI taxonomy): Eukaryota > Viridiplantae > Streptophyta > Magnoliopsida > Poales > Poaceae > Lolium > Lolium perenne. Next base: position 302,132,776 of record NC_067250.2, on the reverse strand, counting down.
CGAGTCAACGCAAATCCGCACCGCCGAGGGATGTAGGGCCTAGATGGCAGCCTCTCTGGCATTGTTTTTTTTCTCGATCGCGCCATCTCGTTCAACGTTCTCCGATCGAGCCGTTTACGATGCAGGATCATGGGTCCCGCATGTCATCCTCTATGAACCAAAATTCTTTCTATTCTTGGATTTTTTTGACCCCCTGATTTCTGGCTACTTCCTTTTTCTTTTGATCCCTTGCCGCCTTGGAAACGTTGAGACCGCTGCTGCTAAATGGGACCCGCATGTCATCCTCTATGTGCAATCAACTTTCTTTTCTTGGAGTTTTTTTTGGCACCTCATATTTGGTCACTTGCCTTTTTTTTCGATCCCCTGCCGCCTCTCAAACGGTGATACCGCTGCTGCTAAATGGGACCCGCATGTCATCCTCTATGTACTATAAAACTTTCTTTTCTTGGATTTTTTTTGGCACCTCATATTTGGTCACTTGCCTTTTTTTCGATCCCCTGCCGCCTCTCAAACGGTGATACCGCTGCTGCTAAATGGGACCCGCATGTCATCCTCTATGTACTATAAAACTTTCTTTTCTTGGATTTTTTTTTGGCACCTCATATTTGGTCACTTGCCTTTTTCTTTCGATCCCCTGCCGCCTCTCAAACAGTGATACCGCTGCTGCTAAATGGGACCCGCATGTCATCCTCTATGGACTATAAAACTTTCTTTTCTTGAATTATTTTTGGCTCCTGATATTTGCTCACTTGCCTTTTTCTTTCGATCCCCTGCCGCCTCTCAAACAGTGAGACCGCTGCAGCTAAATGGGACCCGCATGTCATCCTCTATGAGCAATCGACTTTCTTTTCTTGGAGTTTTTTTTGGCACCTCATATTTGGGCACTTGCCTTTTTCTTTCGATCTCATGCCACGTTTGAAACGTTGAGGAACCTGCTGGCTCATGGGACCCGCATGTCATCCTCTATGTGCTATAAAAGTTTCTTTTCTTGAATTATTTTTGGCTCCTCATATTTTTTTCACTTGCCTTTTTCTTTCGATCTCATGCCACGTTTGAAACGTTGAGGAACTTGCAGGCTCATGGGACCCGCATGTCATCCTCTATGTACTATAAAAGTTCATTTTCTTGGTGTTTTTCAAGCGCTGATTTTTGGCACTTTCTTGATTCTTTTGAACCCCTGCCGCCTCTCAAACGGTGATACCGCTGCTGCTAAATGGGACCCGCATGTCATCCTCTATGTACTATAAAACTTTCTTTTCTTCAATTATTTTTGGCTCCTCATATTTGGTCACTTGCCTTTTTCTTTCGATCTCATGCCATGTTTGAAACGTTGAGGAACATGCTGGCTCATGGGACCCGCATGTCATCCTCTATGTGCTATAAAAGTTTATTTTCTTTATTTTTTTTTCACCCTCTGATTTTTGGCTATTTCCTTTTTCTTTTGATCCCCTGCCGCCTTGGAAACGTTGGGTAAGCTGCTGACTCATGGGACCCGCATGTCATCCTCTATGTACAATCAACTTTCTTTTTCTTTTGATCTCAAGCCGCATTTGAAACGTTGAGACCGCTGCTGCTAAATGGGACCCGCATGTCATCCTCTACGTACAATAAAGTTTCTTTTCTTGGATTATCTTTGGCTCCTGATATTTTGTCACTTGCCTTTTTCTTTTGATCTCATGCCGCCTTTGAAACGTTGAGTAAGCTGCTGGCTCATGGGTCCCGCATGTCATCCTCTACGAACAATAAAAGTTTCCTTTCTTGGAGTCATTTTTTACCCCTAATTTCTGGCTATTTGCCTTTTTTCTTTTGATCTCCTGCCCCCTCTGAAACGATGAGGACGCTGTTGGCAGGTACGGTCCCACATGTCATCCTCTATGAACAATAAAAGTTTCCTTTGATGGATTTATTTTGAACCCCTAATTAATTTCTGGATATTTCCCCTGCCGCCTTGGAATCGTTGAGGATGCTGCTGCCTCATGGGTCCCGCATGTCATTCTCTCAGAACGGTAAATGTTTATTTTCTTGGATTTTGTTGACCAAACGATTTTTGGCTTATTTTTTCTTTCGATCACGTGCAGCCTTTAAAACGTTGAGGACGCTGCTGGCTCACGGGTCCCACATGTCAACCTCTATGAACAATAAACGCTGAGGATCGCTGCCTCATGGGTCCCGCATGTCATCCTCTCGGAACGAAAATGTTTCTTTTCTTGGATTTTTTACCAACAGATTTATGGTTTATTTTTTCTTTCCATCCCTGCCGCCTTTAAAACGTTGATGACGATTGTTGGCTCATGGGTCCCCGATGTCGACCTCTCCGTACAAGAAACATATGATATCTTGATTATTTTGCAGACAATAAACAATGTATTGCGCTCTGAGCTATTTCAAATGGATAATTAAATCTTTATTTTTACATAAACAAACTTATATGTTGAATCTCCTTGTTTTTTTGTCTTTGCGAAGCATAGGACTTTCCTGTTTTTTTAGAAAATTCGGAACTTTCCTGTTTTGGAGTGGGCTGAAATTGTACGAGTCAAAAGGCCCAGAAGGATAGTTCGAAGGCCCAGATGTCCAGATGCAGCCCAATTGAAATCTTTCTTCTTGGATTTTTTTCACCCCCTGATTTCTGGCTACTTCATTTTTATTTTGGTTCTGTGCCGCCTTGGAAACATTGAGACCGCTGCTGCAAAATGGGACCCACATGTCATCATCTATGTACAATAAAATTTCTTTTCTTGGATTATTTTTGGCTCCTGATATTTGGTCACTTGCCTTTTTCTTTTGATCCCGTGCAGCCTCTCAAACGGTGATACCGCTGCTGCTAATTGGGACCCGCATGTCATCCTCTATGTACAATCAAGTTTCTTTTCTTGAATTATTTTTGGCTCCTGATATTTGGTCACTTGCCTTTTTCTTTCGATCTCATGCCACGTTTGAAACGTTGAGGAACCTTTCTTGGCTCATGGGACCCGCATGTCATCCTCTATGTACTATAAAAGTTCATTTTCTTTGTTTTTTTTCACCCTCTGATTTTTGGCTATTTCCTTTTTCTTTTGATCCCCTGCCGCCTTGGAAACGTTGAGTAAGCTGCTAGCTCATGGGACCCGCATGTCATCCTCTATGTCCATCAACTTTATTTTCTTGGATTTTTTTTGACCCCCTAATTTCTGGCTACTTTCTTTTTCTTTTGATCTCAAGCCGCATTTGAAACGTTGGGACCGCTGCTGCAAAATGGGACCCGCATGTCATCCTCTATGTAAATAAAGTTTCTTTTCTTGGATTAAGTTTGGCTCCGGATATTTTGTCACTTGCCTTTTTCTTTAGATCGCATGGCGCCGTTGGAAACGTTAAGTAAGCTGCTGGCTCATGGGACCCGCATGTCATCCTCTACGAACAATAAAAGTTTCCTTTCATGGAGTTATTTTTTACCCTAATTTCTGGCTATTTGCCTTTTTCTTTTGATCTCCTGCCCCCTTTGAAACGATGAGGACGTCATTTGTTGGCAGGTCGGTCCCACATGTCATCCTCTATGAACAATAAAAATTAACTTTGATTTAATTTTTTTGAACCCCTAAATAATTTCTGGCTATTTCCTTTTTTTTCTTTGATCCCCTGCCGCCTTGGAAACGTTGAGGATGCTGGTGCCTCATCGGTCCCGCATGTCATCCTCTCAGAACGATAAATGTTTTATTTTATTGGATTTTTTTACCAACTGATATTTGGTTTATTTTTATTTTCGATCCCCTGCCGCCTTTGAAACGTTGACGACGCTTTGGCTTATGGGTCCCCGATGTCAGCCTCCCGTACAAGAAACATGTGATATCTTGATTATTTTGCAGACAATAAACAGTGTATTTCGCTCCGAGCTATTGCAAACGGATAAATTAAATCTTTATTTTTACAACTTATATCTTGAATCTCCTTGTTTTTTGTTTTGGCGAAGCATAGGACTTTCCTGTTTTTTTTTTTGAGAAAAATCCGAGCTTTCATGTTCTGGAGTGGGCTGAAATTGTACGAGTCAAAAGGCCCAGAAGGATAGTTCGAAGGCCCAGATGTCCAGATGCAGCCCAATTGAAATCTTTCTTTTCTTGGATTTTTTTCACCCCCGATTTCGGCAACTTCGTTTTTCTTTTGGTTCTGTGCCGCCTTGGAAACGTTGAGACCGCTGCTGCAAAATGGGACCCGCATGTCATCCTCTATGTACAATAAAGTTTCTTTTCTTGGATTATTTTTGGCTCCTGATATTTGGTCACTTGCCTTTTTCTTTCGATCTCATGCCACGTTTGAAACGTTGAGGAATCTGCTGACTCATGGGACCCGCATGTCATCCTCTATGTACAATCAATTTTCTTTTCTTGGAGTTTTTTTACCCCTAATTTCTGGCTACTTTCTTTTTCTTTTGATCTCAAGCCGCATTTCAAACGTTGGGACAGCATGTCATCCTCTATGTACAATAAAAGTTTCTTTTCTTGGATTATTTTTCACCCTCCGATTTTTTGGTCACTTGCCTTTTTCTTTCGATCTCATGCCGCCCTTGAAAACGTTGAGGAACCTGCTGGCCCATGGGACCCGCATGTCATCCTCTATGTACTACAAAAGTTTCTTTTCTTGGATTTTTTTCACCCTCTGATCTTTGGCTATTTCCTTTTTCTTTTCATCCCCTGCCGCCTTGGAAACGTTAGTAATCATCAGAAAGGTGGGACCCGCATGTCATCCTCTATGTACAATCAAGTCTCTTTTCTTGGAATTTTTTTACCCCCTTATTTTTGTCACTTGCCTTTTTCTTTCGATCTCATGCAGCCTCTGAAACGTTGAGGAAGCTGCTGGCTCATGGGACCCACATGTCATCCTCGATACTATAAAAGTTTCTTTTCTTGGATTTTTTCACCCTCTTATTTTTGGCTGTTTCCTTTTTCTTTTGATCCCCTGCCGCCTTGGAAACGTTGATTAAGCTGCTGACACAAGGGGCCCGCATGTCATCCTCTATGTACAATCAACTTGCAAGATCTTGGGGCGGAAGAGCTTGTATAAGTGGGACCCATATGTCATCCTCTATGTACAATAAAAGTTTATTTTTCTTGGATTATTTTTTGCTCCTGGTATTTGGTCTCTTTCCTTTTTCTTTCGATCTCATGCCGCCTCTGAAACATTGAGTAAGGTCTTTGGGTCATGGGACCCGCATGCCATCCTCTATGTACAATCAACTTTCTTTTCTGGGAGTTTTTTACCCCTAATTTCTGGCTACTCTTTTTCTTTTGATCTCAAGCCGCATTTGAAACGTTGACACCGCTGCTGCAAAATGGGACCCGCATGTCATCTTTTATGTACAATAAAGTTTCTTTTCTTGGATTATTTTTGGCTCCTGATATTTGGTCACTTGTCTTTTTCTTTCGATCTCATGCCCCCTTTGAAACGTTGAGGAAGCTGCTAGCGCATGGGTCCCGCATGTCATCCTCGATACAATAAAAGTTTCTTTTCTTGGATTATTTTTTGCTCCTGATATTTGGTCACTTTCCTTTTTCTTTCTATCTCATGCCGCCACTGAAACGTTGAGTAAGGTGCTGGCTCATGGGACTGTACAATAAAGTTTCATTTCTTAGATTTTTTTACCCACTGATTTTTGCTAACTTGCCTTTTTCTTTTCGATCATATGCCGCCTTTGAAATTGAGGTTGCCGCTGGCTCATGGGTCCCACATGTCAGCCTCTATGAACAATAAACCTTTCCTTTGTTGGATTTATTTTTTACCCCTAATTTCTGGCTATTTGCCTTTTTCTTTTCATCCCCTGCGGCCTTTGAAACGATGAGGACGCTGCTGGCAGGTCGGTCCCACATGTCATCCTCTATTAAGAATAAAAGTTTCCTTTTTGGATTTATTTTTGACCCCTAATTTCTGGCTATTTGCCTTTTTCTTCTGATCCCTGCCGATTTCGAAATGATGAGGATGCAGCTGGCAGATCGGTCCCACATGTCAACCTCTATGAACTATAAATGTTTCCTTTGTAGGATTTATTTTTTACCCCTATTTTCGGGCTACTTGCCTTTTTCTTTGAAACGTTGAGGACGCTACTGTCTCATGGGTCCCACATGGCATCCTCTCTGAACGATAAACCTTCATTTCTTGTTAACGACAGGTTTATCAGTATTATTTTCGCAGACTAATACAAGCTCTTTGGCTCCAAGATCTTGCAAGTTGATAGATTAAATCAAGGAATTATTAGGATATGTTTTAAATTTCAAATCCACTTTATGAATTTTTAAAAATACCGTTATCCATGTGGGTATGGAGCGATCAAGGATTTTCATATTGGGCATGAGCAGTTTCAAAAATTGGAACCCTATAATTCAAAATAAATAAAAACAACTTTTATGTAGAATCTCCGTGTATTTTTATTTGCCAATCATAGGATCTGTGTTTCATTAGAAAAGGGCCGAAATTGCATGAGCAGAAAGGCCCATTTGTAGTTATTGGGCTTCGACAGCCGGATCAAGTAGACCGATAACAATTACCATGTAGATGTTCCTTGGCAACCCAAAAGTAAATATTGGGCCCAACAGGCGAAGGTTGAACAGTACTTTTTTCTATTGGGAAGGTGGTACATGGGGTTATCCTGACAAAAAAAAAATGGAACATGGGTTACTGAAGGTTGCCCATTTGTGCCTAATATGTTTGTCAGCAGGAGCTTTACCTTCCGCCGCCGCCGCTCCGCTTCCGCCGCCGCCGCCATGCCTCATCGCGGGTCGAGCTACCGGTACGGCGGCGTCTCGAGCTCGGGGTACCGCAGCGTCCGCGCGCGCCCCAAATTAAGGTACTTCCTCCTCGGGACGGCACCTACGATAGGCTCGGCTGGCCTTGGGGCATTTACCCCTAGCCTCTTCCATGCTCAAGTTTTTGAAATGTTTCTGGCTCTGTTCAACACTGGATCAAATTTGTCAACATGACCATTCTTATGGAGTAGCAACGAGTTGAATCTCTCAAACTCTTTAAGTTCTGCAATATAACGACTAATTGGTACTACCTTATACAAAATGATTACATATCCTTATTTTGGAAGCAAGCAATCACACACTTATAGTTTGCTAGTCAGCTGCACGTAACGTTAAAAATCGGCAATTATAATGAATAAACCTGTAATTTTCACTTAAAATGCATTAAGGAGCATCAAATTTGACAAATCAAACCATGTCGTACTGAAAATTGACATGTCTTTCTCATGCAGAAATGTAAAATTATCCATGCATGTGCGTTTATACAGGTTAAGTTTTGCACGTATTATTTTTTGTAACTTTTCTGACTACCTTCAAAGCTCCAATCCTTCTTCATCATCTTTGTTGTACCGCACTGATGCAAGTGAATGCGAGCTGCTCGCGCACGCGACTTCGTGTCCGATATGTGTACTATGCCTTCTCCATCTAGTGCTAGTTACGCCTCTGTGCTAATTAATTCAGCACAAACCTCTGTCATTGCAGCTGTGACTCACCTCGACCATTGGAGCCCAATCACAAGAGCGAGCTCAGTCTCAACCAGAGAGGCATGTGTCTCATGGTTAGCTATCTACAACTTGCTGTCTTACTAAAACCGTGCCTATCATAGAGATCACCTCGCTGGTGTAGCAATGGCTGCAAGTAGCTGCTAGCATGAGCGAAGGGGATAAGGAAGAAAAGATTAAAAAAATGGGTTGGGGCCAACAAGCAGGAAAGCTATCTACTAGCTTTATGGATGTTTCTGGAATTGGGTAGAAAATAGTAGATGACACTGTAGCAGCGAATCCCAGAGACCAAGGCCGTTGGATGATGTCTAATGAACGGCAGAACAAAATCGGCGAAATTAGCTTGAATTTTGATAATAAATCTTGGGCATTTTCCCTCGAACATGATTTATCAACTTTGGGTAGTCTCTGGACTAGTCTCCCTCGTCCACCAATTATTATCATATCATACTACTGCGGAAAGTTGAGGGCAATCCCTAGTCCCGAGCACTTCGCCCACTTCCCCTGGCCTCATCCCAGAGATCTCACACCAACCACCTCACCGTCGACTAGCCGCCAGTCTACGGCCCTCCGAAGAATCCCCAATGGCGGCGACGCCCCTACTAGAGCGCTCCTCACGCGAGCGCATCATCGAGTCTGGCCCACATGTCTTCCGTGCCTGCCGTGTGTCGGCAAGCACGACCGACTTCTCCGTCGGCGAGCCGCCGGCCGTGGGCGAGGGCGAGGGCGAGGCGTCCCCGTACACTATGACAGTGCACATCTTCTTCTCGAATACGTACGAGCTCAGGAGGATGGCCGGCCCCCTCCCTGCCCCACTGGATGAGGACGATATCACCACTACACCCTGCGAAGAGGTGGTGCTGGATCTTGGCTTGCCTCCGAGGGAGCTGCATAGTGGGGGCAATGTCGTGCGAACTATGCGCGAGATTCTTGCCCGTGTATGGCTGCTCAAGAACCTGAACCTCACGGAGGAGGAGTGGGACATCATCATGCCTTACGATGTTATGCACCTGATGTGGCAGCAGGCGTGTCGTCGGCTCGGTGGCCTCCACTTCGACCTCACCCTTAGGGTGGACCACCGGCTCATCGTCAACTTGCCGGCGCTGCAGGACAGTTGGGTCCTAGTTGCGCCGGAGGACGGCCACTGCAGCATATGCATGCTGGGGCTGTCGCAGCGCACAACGGTGCGTCTCCGGGGATGCAAACACCCGTTCCATAGGAAGTGCATCTTCTCCTGGTTTGTAACGAACGCCAGCTGCCCTATCTGCCGCGATAAAGTGCTGACCCATCTTATTTTCGATTTGTAGCATAGTATGAATAAAACCCCTGTATGATAGGGATGCCATGCCAACTTGAATCCTATGTCAAGAGAAATTCTATTTGATTGTGGTTATAAGATATTCTGCATTAGTTTGATCAAGTATTATCATTCTATTTTCCTATGGGATATGACCCTATGAATCAAACAGCATGGGATTACTTCCACACAATTAAGTTTGACCAACTTTTAGTAGGAAAACAAACATAAATAATTAGTCATCATGGGATTACAATCCAACAGATAATTGTCTTCAGGACTCATACATTTTCCAAATAGAAAAATCAAAACAAATCATGGTTCTTCATCTCACAGCATGATACAGAGACAAGAGTCTAATCATCATCATCATCATCATCATCATCATCACCTCCGTCTTCATTCTGATATTCGTGCATGGTCTCATCCTGCTCGTCGTGTCCATTCTCCTCCTGAGATTCACCAGGTAGCTTCAGTTTATCCATCTCTTTGTCGACTATGCTAACCTCAACAGTGAAATCTACTTCTCCATCATGTGCAGGGATACTGTATCCAACGAGGTTTCATCAATGTCAGCAACTTTAGTTTGCATACAACCAGCGAAATCATCTTGCTGGGCACCAATTATTAGATCCGCATTCTCATCCAAATCATATATGTTCCTTGCCACAAACTTTTGCACATACTGCCATCCTTTTCTAGATCTGTCTTCCAAGAAAAGTACCTTGGCCGCTTGAGGTACCAAAATATAAGGATCATCCTTGTACCACCGAGCGATAGTATTAACCGATATGAAATACCCATCATTTCGGCACCTTTGCCCTTGTTTGGATCTTGGTTGTACCAATAACACTTAAATAGAACCACAGATCGGACGGTAACCTTATCACTATAGAACAACCGAATAACCTCTTCTATGTGACCATAATGGTCAAATGACTCGATCTCTTCTTTCTCGGTTGTCAAGTGATCTCCACTGGTTGTGATGCCACTATTTCGTGTCTTCAAATGTTGTTCACGCTCATAGGAGCTGTAATGGACACCATTGGCATTGCAAGCTGCAGCTACCAACACCCTCTTATCTGGACCACGTGATAGGACAAGGAGATCAGCACTAACGGCGCTGGATTCTCCGCATGGAGTTTCGAGATCTACGATTACAAAATAGACAAGAGGTCATCTCATGTGAAAACACATAGACAAGTCAGAGTGCAATTGAACATCTTACATGTTTCTCAAACCAGTCCTGAAACCCACTCCCACGTGCTGATAGCTTTCCATTCGTTTCCATGTACAACCTGCAAAACATAGCCAAGTCAGCTGAATATATTTCATTTTGATACAAGTTCATAGTATATGCGAGGAACTGAGTATTTCGTGTGCATAGTACTCACTTAACATATTCATCAGCCTCTGTAGCATTATTCAGCACATACCAAGACAGTTGTTCAAATTCAGACTGCTCTAATGTTTTTTCGGTCCTCTTTCCTATTAGCTCAACACCATGATTAAAAACAGATCCTCCAACTTCCAAAATTCTGCGACCCCGGTTGAATCTGGTCTCAATATCAGGAATATATCTTGAGGCAAATGTATATGCTTCAGCAGCAATATACGCCACTGCAATGCAAGCCTCCGGTCTAGCTTTGTTCCTAACTGTATTCTTGAAAGTGCACGATCGACGGTGTATAGGGTACATCCTTCCATACTGTACCGGACCTCTTCATAGTGCCTCATCAGGTAGATGAACAGCCACATGCACCATCACATGAATGTAGGCTGTAGGATATGTCAGCTGCGGCTTGCACGGGATTCTTGCTATGTCCACCTTAAGACGTTCTACAACAGCTCTGCTTAGAGTTTTACTACATATTTCCCTAAAGAACCTTCCCAACTCTGCAATCACGTTGTACATATTTGGCTTCACTAAATCTTTAATGCCAATAGCTAAAAGCCTTTGCAGCAGGATATGACAATCGTGAGTTTTCAACCCTTGGAGCTTGTTTCCTTCAGCATTGAGACAATTTGCAATGTTGGAAGCAAATCCGAACGGGAACATCACACCTCGGAGGTACTCACAAAATAATCTCCTTTTAGGCATCGGCAATGTGAATTCCGCGCCTCGAAATTTATAATGTTTTTCCTTGCCTTTGTTCACTTTGTCATTACGATCCAGTTGCAAGTGCCTGTTAACATTCAATGTTGCACAATCAATCCTAGCATTTGAGCTATCTTTTGTCTTGGATGGAATGTTGAGTAATGTGCCGACAATGCTGTCACATATATTCTTCTCCATGTGCATGATATCAATATTATGCCGAAGCTTCTTACCAGCCCAATACGGCAAGTCCCAAAGAGTGGTCCTGCGCTTATAAAATATTCTCGGTCTATCATTTTCCATTTCCTTCCTCTTGGTACATGCTGCTATTTCACCTCCCATCTTCCTTTTGGTAGCTGCTAGACTCAGTTCATCTCCTCTCTTCTTCCTTTTTCTATCTGCTACTACTGCTGCTGCATCTTCTGTATCCTTCTCTGCTGTACCTGCTGTGGCGGCTGGTGGTTTTCCTGGTTTAACATTTCTGACCGCTTCTAGGTGCGCCTCCAACTCGTGACTCTTAAAGTGCTGCGGTTTAGTCTTTTTACAGACCTGATCACCAATAAATTGCAATTTTTTCTATTTTTCCGGAAACTGTGATCTAATGGAAGGAAACGGCGATGGCCCATATAGCATATCTTGTTTATTATCCTCACTGCCAGCTGATCAGTATCACAGTGAACACATGCATTATAACCTGATGTTACTCGCTCGACATAGTGCCCAAAGCTGGATAATCATGGGTGCAATACAAAGATAAAGAAAGACGTAATAGAAAATTTTGTTCTTTAGGTTGACACACATCCCGTGTAGGGACACCCTCCCATAATGTTTGCAAGTCTCTAATAAGAGGCTGCATGAACACATCAAAATCCTTCCCAGGAGATTTGGGACCTGGGATGAGTAAGGCCATCATACAGTTCGACTGATCGGTGCATGTCCAGGGAGCCTGGTTGTAAGGTGTAACTAGTACTGGCCACATGCTATACGAGTTGCTCATGTTGCCAAATGGGTTGAATCCATCTGTAGCAAGGCCAAGTCTCAGGTTCCTTGGATCTGCAGCAAAATCTGGATGATCCAGGTCGAATTGCTTCCATTCATCGCCATCAGCAGGATGCCTCAGTAAATCAGGGTCGGGCGTGAGAATCTCTTTGTGCCATCTTGTTTCCCGAGATGTTTGTTCTGAAGCAAACAACCTCTGCAATCTTTGTACAAGTGGAAAGTATCTCAGAACCTTCCAAGGAATCTTTTTCTTACCACCAGCTCCATCATGTTTCCATCTTGATTCCTTACATACTGGACATTCATCGAGGTCATTATACTCCATCCAAAACAGTGCACAGTTATTTTTGCAAAAATCAATCTTCTCATATCCAAGTCCCAGTACCTTGATGTACTGCTTCACCTCATAAAAGGATTTTGGCAGTCCAGCCCCAGGGAGTGCATCGCTGTATGTCTTCGCAACTGCATTGAACGCTTTATTGGTAATCCCCTGGTATGACTTGTCATGAAGTAATTTCACAATTAATTCGAATCTTGACACAACAGAACCAGGGGCCACTAAGCGCTTAGCATCTTCTATCAGGTCATGGAAAAGAGGCTTTTTGTGATAACCATGGGGCTGTTGGCTTGCATATGGATACAGATCCCGTAACAAATTAGCAGTAGCCTCATCCTGGACGAGATCTTCAGGCTGATAACCATCAGAATAAAGAGGATCAATAATGTCAGGCTGATCATAGTGTTCACCATGGTTAATCCACCTGATATATGTCTGGTCCATCCCATAAACGAATAAATGATCTGAGACTACATGTTGAGGCTTGGACCCAATATTCAAACATACGCGGCATGGACAAATCACTTCCTTTGTCTTGTCGCCGTCAGTAAAATCACTAACGTGCTTCATGAAGTCTTCAATACCACTCAAATATGTTGGTGTGTTTAATGAGTGAAATAATATCCAAGTTCTGTCCATCTGTTGAGGAGATAGATGGTCAGAGAAGCGATAAGCTATTTCAACAAACAGGTCACCTACGAATGTAAGCAAACATACCTGAGCAAACAGGTCGAATATAAAACTATAAATGCTACATTATTTGAGCCGATTTCAGCAAACGAACTGAGTGCAAAACTACGGCTACCTAGCGAACAGATTTTTTTTAGGCTGACCACTGGGTTTCCCCACTTTGTATTTTTTTTTTAATAAAAAGAGGGAAATATGTACAAAAGTTGCTGGAGAGCAGCAACTAAAAGGATCATAGATCCCAAACAGCAAAATATATATAAAATGTTCTACCCATGATATGATTTCCTCTTTGCCTTATGAACAAGGAGAGCAATTTCATCCTTGAATCTCTTGTGCCATCTGTAAATGCTTGGGGGGGAGGGGCGAACATATCTATCGAAAGCAATACAATACCAACACATTGTTTCTTCTTTTTTGCCGTAATTCCACCGATCTATTAGCAGTGCAAAGAAGCCAAAAGTAATAAGATTACATACAGGTTCATAGACCACCAGGGCCGTACCTGAGAATACGGAGGGCCTGAGCAAAACAAGAAATAGAGGCCCTCAACATGATCATTGGCAACTAAAATGATTTTATATATACTACTCACTCCATTTCAATAAACAATGCACCCTTGTTTTTCGTATTTTATCTTCGAAAAAATATTAATCTATATCTCTCTATTTAAAAATGATGTTTCAATTTTATGTAGATATACATGTATTTAGATGAGTTTAGTTTGCAGATACATGCAAGTTTTGATGAAGTTGAAACATATTTTTTAAGATGAAGTATATAAAAAAAATTGATATAAAACTGGTATCATTAGAAAGTATTTTCCAACACGATTCTAACAATGCTGCTTATGTATTATATGATCGTGATATTGTTGTCCTATTTATTTGGTCAAGGTTCACATTCAAATGTGGTAAAATAAATTAAAAGAAGTGCATCATGTGAAAAAGCAATCTAAGAATTCAAAAGTGCTAATTGTTAGTCGAAACATGACATCATTGAGACAAAATATTAATATTCATTGGAAGACTAACTGAATTAGCTGCACTTGCGATGAAAGAGAAAGAGAAGATATGGGTAAGAGCAAGTACAATAAGGTACAGTCTTATTTTGTTTGTTTGGGTTGCTCATCAAGCTTATCGCTCGATACAATAAGGTACAGTCAGCGGGAGTGGTGTTTGGAACATGGGTGCATAGTGGGTGGTATCATAGAGTACTATCATAGATATGCTATATTTATTATAGTGGAGTATTGAAAATGGCATATATAGAAGGGGATATTGAGAATTGAGAGTGGCATAAACACAACTTCAGTTTTTGTAATGGCATAAACACAACTTCAGTTTTTGTAATGGCATAAACACAACTTGTGAATTGAGGAGTGGCATAGAACCAATTAACACTTGTTTCAATAACAGCCATCAAAAGCCAATCGAACGCACGAGAATGGATCCAAAATTTACCATTTTAAGTTTCACGAGAAAATTTTAAACTTAAAATTAAATCGCCTAGAAGTTTTTGAAACAAAAATCCAGTAAATCTTATATGTCGGGTTATGCATTCTGGGGAGTTTCATCAGATTCAGCCATATTGTTTATCAATAAACCTCATTTTATGTTTTACAACCAACTTTAAACTTAAAATTCAAACTGTCGATAAAAAGAACAACATTCCAAAGAAATCTTATATATTTCTTCGCATTCCGGGAAAGATTGGTCGGATTCAAAAAAAATAGTTTGGGAATAAACATTGTTTTAGTCTGGAAACGACTTATTGTAGAGTGATTTTTGGTTGGATACATTCATGTGTGTTCGATTGGCTTTGGATGGCTGATATTGAACCAAAGTCAACGCTGGGCTTTTGACCTGAACGTCACTGGAGCTGCGTCAAAAGTCCAGCCATGACTTTGTCTCAATAACAGCCATCAAAAGCCGATCGAACGCACAGGAATGGATCCAACCAAAAATCACTCAACCGCTGGAATTTTGACCTGAAAGTCACTGAAGTTGTGTCCATACTTGCCCAACAGGTTGCGTATGAATGTAAACCAACATATCTGAGCAAACAGGTCGAATATAAAACTATATAACTAAATGCCACGTTATTTGAGCCGATTTCAGCAAACCAACTGAGGTCTATTTTTTTTAGGCTGGACAGTGGTTTCCTCGCTGTGTATTTTTCACTGTAATAAAAAAGAGGGAAAATGTTACTGGAGAGCAGCAACTAAAAGGATCATAGATCCCAAACAGCAAAATCTAGCTAAAAAGGTTATACCCATGATGATAAGCCATGATATGATTTCCTCTTTGCCTTACAAACAAACGGTTATGCATTTAACGAATTCGAGCAAATAGGTAAAGCGGAAAACAATGTCAAACAAACACATCGAGAGGAAAACAATATCAACCGATCGATTCGAACGAACTAACGAACTTATAAGGGCTGGGCGACGGCGACTGACTTCGATTGAGCTATAATGAATCGTACTTGCCCAGGCCTGAAGATAGCATGCATACCGTGAGGATCTACCAGCTGACCGCGCCTGCCGGTGCGGCTGGAGAAGAACGGCGCCACCCGCAGTCGCCGGCTGACGCGGCTGATAGAAAGCGTGGGGAAGTTTTGGTGCGCGGCCTGGTTCACCGAGGGTGTGTCTAGAGAAGAACAGGGCGCCGAAGGAGGTGTCTAGAGAAGAACAAGGTGGGCTGGGTGCTGAGTTAAAGGCGAGTGTTCGAAATATTGGGCGCGCGTTCGAAAGTTTAGGTGCGCGAGGGAGGTGTCTGCTGAGTTAAAGGCGAGCGTTCGAAATTTCCCCGTCCTCTTCTTTTTTGGGCTAATCTATCTATACCTCTATTCTATCTACATGTTTTTTATTTTTTTTCTATTCTATACATGAGTTTTTGAATTTGAATTTTTTCACTCTGTCAGCCTTCCGGCCAATGCTCATTTGAAGTAATTGAAGCTGTTGATTTGCAGCTTAGAGGTGCTATCTACCGCTCATCATACAAGGACTCTTCAGATCTAACGGCTGTGAATGCACGGATTCGTCACCCATCCTTCCCTTGGACTGGCGATGCTGAAAGCCTGAAACACTGAAACCCTCTAGATACTTCGGGATACCTCACTGCCCCACATTATTAAACAGGCCTTTTCCGACACGGGAAGTCAAAAGTTGGGGGCTCCATGCAGTACATATGAATACTCGCTAGCTGCATGGTCTAGAAGCAGACTAGAGTAAATCATCAATTCGTCACATCAATTGGTGTATAATTTTTTTTAGGAGCTAAGACGCTGGCATGAACCATTTTATCAACTTGAATGCTTACTACATGACATAAGAAGACTATGTACTTTGGTTTTTCATTTTTCTGATTTTTTAAATTTTGTGCCCATTTGAATCTTGGTCAAATCCTAGGTTTGACCAAGATTAAACAAGTTTAAAACATGAAAATGAAAAGGTAATCATGGATCCTTCTTAGTCACTCTAAAATGAAGCTTTTGGGATGTTCTTGAAATTTCCATGTTTGAAACCCAAAACGACTTCTCTTCATGCTTGACTTCATAAGACAGAGTTTAGGGGTTAGGGGGTAGATACATGATTTGTCTAGTTTGCTTATGTCTAGACCTTGTTTATCAACTTTAATGCTTACTATATGACATAAGAAGACTATGTGCTTTGGTTTTTCATTTTTCTATTTTTTTGAATTTTATGCCCATATATTTGAATCTTTGTCAAATCCTAGGTTTGACCAGGATTTAAACAAGTTTAAAACATGAAAATGAAAAGGTAAGCCTGTATCCTTCTTAGTCACTCTAAAATGAAGCTTTTGGGAGGTTCTTGAAATTTCCATGTTTGAAACTCAAAACCACTTCTCTTCATGATTGACTTCATAAGACAGAGTTTAGGGTTAGGGGTAGATATATACATGATTTCTGGTTTGAATATGTCTAGACCTTGTTTATCAACTTGAATGCTTACTATATGACATAAGAAAACTATGTGCTTTCGTTTTCATTTTTCTGATTTTTTTATGCCCGTTTGAATCTTTTGGTCAAATCTTAGGTTTGACCAAGAATTAAACAAGTTTAAGACATGAAAATGAAAAGGGGAGCATACATCCTTCTTAATTAGTCACTCTAAAATGAATTTTGTAAGAGGTTTTTGAAATTTCCATGTTTGAAACCCAAAACCACTTCTCTTCATGCTGGACTTCATAAGACATAGTTTAGGGGTTAGGGGGTAGATACATGATTTGTCTAGGTTGAATATGTCTAGACCTTGTTTATCAACTTTAATGCTTGCTATATGACATAAGAAGACTATGTGCTTTGGTTTTTCATTTTTCTATTTTTTTGAATTTTATACCCATATATTTGAATCTTTGTGAAATCCTAGTTTTGACCAGGATTTAAACAAGTTTAGAACATGAAAATGAAAAGGTAAGCCTAAATCATCCTTCTTAGTCACACTCTAAAATGAAGCTTTTGGGAGGTTCTTGGAATTCCAATGTTTGAAACCCAAAACCACTTCTCTTCATGATTAACTTCATAAGACAGAGTTTAGGGTTAGGGGTAGATATATACATGATTTTTCTGGTTTGAATATGTCTAGACCTTGTTTATCAACTTGAATGCTTACTATGTGACATAAGTAGACTATGTGCTTTGGTTTTCATTTTTCTATTTTTTATATTTTATACACATATATTTGAATCTTTGTGAAATCCTGGGTTTGACCAGGATTTAAACAAGTTTAGTACATGAAAATGAAAAAGGTAAGCCTGGATCCTTCTTAGTCACACTCTAAAATGAAGCTTTTGGGAGGTTCTTGGAATATCCATGTTTGAAACCCAAAACCACTTCTCATCATGATTGACTTCATAAGACAGAGTTTAGGGTTATGGGTAGATATATACATGATTTTCTGGTTTGAATATGTCTAGACCTTGTTTATCAACTTGAATGCTTACTATATGACACAAGAAGACTATATGCTTTTGTTTTTCATTTTTCTGATTTTTTTTTGAAATTTATGCCCGTTTGAATCTTCTGGTCAAATCTTAGGTTTGACCAAGATTTAAACAAGTTTAAGACATGAAAATGAAAAGGGAAGCTTGCATCCTTCTTAGTCACTCTAAAATGAATTTTTAAGAGGTTTTTGAAATTTCCATGTTGGAAACCCAAAACCACTTCTCTTCATGCTTGACTTCATAATACAGAGTTTAGGGGTTAAGGGGGAGATACATGATTTGTCTAGTTTGAATATGTCTAGACCTTGTTTATCAACTTTAATGCTTACTATATGACATAAGAATATGTGCTTTCGTTTTTCATTTTTCTATTTTTTTGTATTTTATACCCATATATTTGAATCTTTGTGAAATCCTAGGTTTGACTAGGATTTAAACAAGTTTAGAACATGAAAGTGAAAAGGTAAGCCTGGATCCTTCTTAGTCACACTCTAAAATGAAGCTTTTGGGAGGTTCTTGAAATTTCCATGTTTGAAACCCAAAACCACTTCTCTTCATAAGACAGAGTTTAGGGTTAGGGGTAGATATATACATGATTTTTCTGGTTTGAATATGTCTAGACCTTGTTTATCAACTTGAATGCTTACTATATGACATAAGAAGACTATATGCTTTTGTTTTTCATTTTTCTGATTTTTTTTGAATTTTATGCCCGTTTGAATCTTTTGGTCAAATCTTAGGTTTGACCAAGATTTAAACAAGTTTAAGACAAGAAAAGGAAAAGGGAAGCCTGCATCATATCCTTCTTAGTCACTCTAAAATGAATTTTTAAGAGGTTTTTGAAATTTCCATGTTTGAAACCCAAAACCACTTCTCTTCATGCTTGACTTCATAAGACAGAGTTTAGGTTAGGAGGTAGATACATGATTTGTATGGTTTGAATATGTCTAGACCTTGTTTATCAACTTGAATGCTTACTATATGACATAAGAAGACTATGTACTTTGGTTTTTCATTTTTATGATTTTTTTAATTTTCTACCCATTTGAATCTTGGTCAAATCCTAGGTTTGACCAAGATTTAAACAAGTTTAAAACATGAAAATGAAAAGGTAAGCCTGGATCCTTCTTACTCACTCTAAAATGAAGCTTTTTGGGATGTTCTTGAAATTTCCATGTTTGAAACCCAAAACGACTTCTCTGTACTACAGTTTGTACATACTCTCAGATAATCTGGACCGTACTTTGCACCTATGTTTAATGGATCATATGTGCCCAGAAATGGCTCATATTAGAATAGTAGACTCATATTAGTGTTCTTGACATTCTGTAAAATTATCAGATTTTTCGAAGTTTGTTTTTTTGGACAAAATTTTACCAATTTCTAGACAGAACAAAAAATGTCAGTCTTTTTATGCAAATCTGCACATAAGTGGCTCAAATTAAAACAGTATACTCGTTTCAGTCTTTTTGATTTCCTATAAAAAAATAGATTTTCCTGAGAAGTTCTAATTTTTGCCAGAATTTGAAATTTTTGGATTTCTTGTGTGCCCGAAACACCCAAAAGTCGCTCCAAATCTGAACACAGGATTATTTTGGTCAATACGAAAGTATAAACTGAAATACGACTATTTATTGAACCGTTTTCATGTTGTATTGTTGAAAATGGCATAGAAGGGGGTATTGAGAATTGAGAGTGGCATAAACACAACTTCAGTTTTTGGAATGGCATAAACACAACTTGTGAACTGAGGAGTGGCATAGAACCAATTAATCCTAGAACCAATTAACCCCACCAAAAATGGGTGATGCATGTCTCCTTCACCAAAACAGCAATACCTGTCTGAAACAAGTACATGAACACAAGTACACCACCATAATAATAATACTAGGTGACTCAACGACTAAACATTGACTCGACTCAGACACAACTACTACATTGACACAAGTACTAATATAATAAAGTAAGAGTACTAGTTTGTTTACATTTCCACAGGCCAATTTTACGAACAAAATTTCGAAAATTAACCTTCAGAAACTCGGAAGCCAGGTGACACAGCAGTCATCAAGGATTGCAGCTAGTGGTACACAGTGACCTGGTCAAGATCTACCTTGAGCCTGCTTGACGCTTCAGCTCGGAGTTGAGAGCCTTAACCTGTGACAGCTCGGCCTCTAGTTTGTCCGTCCTAACCGTGAGGTTCAGGATCAGTCCGGTGAGTTTGTCCATGGTCTCCGCCTGGCCGAGGCTCCGCCGCTGGATCTCATTACTCGCAGTGAACGATTTCATGGCGATATCGTCGAGAATGCGAATCCGGATCTTCTCAGTGGCGAGCTCAGAATAAAGTCTCATGCACTCATCGGCGAGGGCGCTTCTGTCCGCCGTCTCGACGCAGAAATCGCCCATAACCATTTCTAAAATGGGCCCGATCTCGTAGCGGGGCTTCTATCAGATGGGGATGGAGCACAAAATCAGAAGTGTACCCAGAGAAGTACCAAGAAAGAGAAAATGGGAATCCCAATTTGCACGAATGTCTATACCTCGCTGCTTTGAGAACTTGGCTCCGTGGAAGATGTTTCCGCAGGCAGGAGGGCTGCGGGAAAACTAAGGCCGCCCGACCTGAATATACGATTGAGAGAAGGTAAGAAAAGGAGGGGATGATAAGTTGTGAAAGACATAGAAAGATGCGCAAGAACGGAGGATCGCCTGAAGGTGGCAGTCGCGGGCTGCGACGCCCTTGAAGACTCTTGCGCAGAAGGCACCTCGACAAAGAAAGACAGGGACGACATTGCTGGGATTCCCTCAGCTTCGCCGCAGCCGCACGAGCCCTTCTGTGGCGAGACTTGCTCCCGGTCATGGTGGCGAAGTAGTATTCCAAGAGGTAAACAAAGTGGTGAACTGAGGAAGACGGCAAGAGCAAAGGTTAGTCCTTAAATTTGGCCTCCCCGTCTCCTCGGCACATCGCGAGTAGTAATACTTATCTGGTCAAAGAGCAAACTTCGAGGCAGAGACTTGGTGGGCCATTCATCTCCAACTATACTTCCTCCGATCCGAATGATACCAAATTTTTGAATGACAAATCACCCAAAACAGTATTCCAAGAGTATATGTAAGCTTTCATTTTGGAGTGACTAAGAAGGATGCATGCTTACCTTTTCATTTTCATGTTATAAACTTGTTTAAATATTGGTTAAACCTATGATTTGACCAAGATCAAATGGGCATAAAAATTCAGAAAAAATCAAAAAATGAAAATCAAAGCACATAGTATTATTATGTCATATAGTAAGCATTCAAGTTGATAAACAAGGTCTAAACAACAAACCAGACAAATCATGTATCTACCCCCAACCCTAAACTCTGTCTTATGAAGTCAAGCATGAAGAGAAGTGGTTTTGGGTTTCAAACATGGAAATTTCAAAAAACTCCCAAAATCTTCTCATTTTAGAGTGACTAAGAAGGATTCATGCGCACCTTTTCATTTTCATGTTTTAAACTTGTTCAAATATTGGTCAAACTTAGGATTTGACCAAGATTCAAATGGGCATAAAAATTGGGAGGAAGGGTATGAATTACAATTCAAAAAAAACAAGGTAACTTAAATACTTGGATGACTCATATTAGTGTTCTTGACATTCTGTAAAATTATCAGATTTTTCGAAGAAGTTTGATTTTTTGGACAAAATTTTACCAATTTCTAGACAGAACAGAAAATGTCAGCCTTTTTATGCAAATCTGCACAAAAATGGCTCAAATTAAAATAGTATACTCGTTTCAGTGTTTTTGATTTCCTATAAAAAAATTAGATTTTTCTGAGAAGTTCTAATTTTCGCCAGAATTTGAAAATTTTGGATTTCTTGTGTGCCCGAAACACCCAAAAGTCGCTCCAAATCTGAACACAGGTTTATTTTGGTCAATACGAAAGTATAAACTGAAATACGACTATTTATTGAACCGTTTTCATGTTGTATTGTTGAAAATGGCATAGAAGGGGGTATTGAGAATTGAGAGTGGCATAAACACAACTTCAGTTTTTGGAATGGCATAAACACAACTTGTGAATTGAGGAGTGGCATAGAACCAATTAACCCTAGAACCAATTAACCCCACCAAAAATGGATGATGCATGTCTCCTTCACCAAAACAACAATACCTGTCTGAAACAAGTACATGAACACAAGTACACCACCATAATAATAATACTAGGTGACTCAACGACTCAACATTGACACGACTCAGACACAACTTGATATAGTAAGCACTCAAGTTGATAAACAAAGTCTAGACATATTCAAACCAGAAAAATCATGTATCTCTACCCCTAACCCTAAACTTTGTCTTAATTATGAAGTCAAGCACGAAGAGAAGTCGTTTTGGGTTTCAAACATGGACATTTCAAAAACCCTCCCAAAAGCTTCATTGTGGTGTGACGTACTAAGAAGGATACATGCTTACATTTTCAACAACCCCCCTAAAAGCTTCATTATAGAGTGACTAAGAAGGATCCAGTCTGGCGGGCTTACCTTTTATTTTCTTGTTTTAAACTTGTTCAAATCTCGTTCAAACCTAGGATTTGACCAAGATTCAAAATGTGCATCAAAATTCAAAAAAAATTATAAAAATTAAAAACCAAATTAAAGCACATAGTGTTCTTATGTCATATAGTAAGCATTAAAGTTGATAAACAAGGTCTAGACACATATTCAAACAAGACAAATCATGTATCTATACCCCTAACCCCTAAACTCTATCTTATGAAGTCAACAACATGAAGAGAAGTGGTTTTGGGTTTCAAACATGGAAATTTCAAAAACCTCCCAAAAGCTTCATTTTAGAGTGACTAATATATATAAGAAGGATCCATGCCTGCTTACCACCTTTTCATTTTCATATTTTAAACTTGTTTAAATCCGTGTCAAATTAAACCAAGGATTTGACCAAAAGATTCAAATGGGCATAAAATTTAAAAAAAATCAGAAAAATGAAAAACAAAAGCATATAGTCTTCTTATGTCATATACTAAGCATTCAAGTTGATAATTAAACAAGGTTTGGACATGCATATTCAAACCTAGGCAAATCATGTATCTATCCCCTAGCCCCTAAACTATATCTTATGAAGTCAAGCATGAATAGAAGTGGTTTTGAGTTTCAAACATGAAAATTTCAAGAACATCCCAAAAACTTCATTTTAGAGTGACTAAGAAGGATACAGGCTTCCCCTTTTCATTTTCATGTTTTATACTTGTTTAAATCTTGGTCAAACCTAGGATTTGACAAAGATTCAAATGTGCATCAAAATAAAAAATCAGAAAAATTAAAAACCAAAGCACATAGTTTTCTTATGTCATATAGTTAGCATTAAAGTTGATATAAACAAGGTCTAGATATATTCAAACAAGAAAAATCATGTATCTACCCCTAACCCTAAACTCTGTCTTATGTAGTCAAGCATGAAGAGAAGTGGTTTTGGGTTTCAAACTTGGAAATTTCAAGAACCCCCCAAAAGCTTCATTTTAGAGTGACTAAAGGATCCAGGTCGGGCTTACCTTTTAATTTCATGTTTTAAAATTGTTCAAATCTTGGTCAAACCGTACCTAGGATTTGATCAAGATTCAAAAATGGGCATACAATTTCAAAAAAAAAAAGAAAAACCAAAGCATATAGCCTTCTTATGTCATATAGTACGTAAGCACTCAAGTTCATAAACAAGGTCTAGACATATTCAAACCAGAAAAATCATGTTTCTACCCCTAGCCCCAAACTTTGTCTTATGAAGTCAAGCACGAAGAGAAGTCGTTTTGGATTTCAAACATGGAAATTTCAAAAACCTTCCCAAAAGCTTCATTTTGGAGTGACTAATTAAGAAGGATACATGCTTACCTTTTCATTTTCATGTTTTAAACTTGTTTAAATATTGGTTAAGCCTAGGATTTGACCAAGATCAAATGGGCATAAAAATTCAGAAAAAATCAAAAAAAAATGAAAACCAAAGCACATAGTATTATTATGTCATATAGTAAGCATTCAAGTTGATAACCAAGGTCTAAACAACAAACTAGACAAATCATGTATCTACCCCCTAACCCTAAATTAACCCTGTCTTATGAAGTCAAGCATGAAGAGAAGTGGTTTTGGGTTTCAAACATGGAAATTTCAAAAAAACTCCCAAAAGCTTCTCATTTTAGAGTGACTAAGAAGGATTCAGGCTTACCTTTTCATTTTCATGTTTTAAACTTGTTCAAATCTTGGTCAAACTTAGGATTTGACCAAGATTCAAATGGGCATAAAAATTGGGAGGAAGGGTATGAATTACAATTCAAAAAAACAAGGTAACTTAAATACTTGGATGCCCCAAAGATGTGTGGAAGCCCAAAACAATGGCAAAACATGTGCGCACGCTGCATCCAATTCAAGTAGAACACATAGTAGGCATCGATAGTTTGACCTAAATTTGAAATCAAAGAGAAGGTGGTTAGAAAAAATCGAAATTGGCAAAGCAAAGCATGAAATCATAAATTTGTGATGCACTATAGCTATGAAAAGTATCAAACAATGCATACCAAAATGATTTTTTAGAGGAATACTAGTTCAATTTATTTTAGTTTTATATTAGTAGCCCAAAATCGAAGTAGTAGTTGGATATTTTTGAACTTGATCTGTAGTAGTGGGCAAAACCCTAGTTTAACATATTTAATCATAGATTCGTAGGTCGATTTTTCTACTTTTTTATTATTACTATGCAGCACATGTGTGTTTGCCCGTCGAGTGAAACTCGGAGGAAGAGGGATCACTCGGAAGGAGAGAAGAAGGGAGAGAATTATGGTGTCTCCCCTTTTTCGTGTGATGATGTTGACTTTTGTGCAGGGTTTGTCAGTGAGCAGGAGCGAGCGAGCGAGCGAGCGAGTCGAGCGAGGCCGAGAATGAGAGTGATTTGTTTTTTTTTGTGAGAGGGACAACCGAAGGATCCAGAAGGACCCACATACTTTCGATACGCATCCTGATGCGTCTTCTCTTGACCAAGAAAATGGCTGGGAGTTTGCGTACCTATTGCACGTGACTTGTGCTCACTGAAGTGTGGGACCTCACACATGGGCACCACACGTAAGTGACAGACCTGTTGATGTAAAAACTCGGTTGATTATTATACTACTACATTTATACAAAGTTTCCTATGGATTCAAGGGTACGAAAGCCAAGTTAAATCATTTACATGACATTATTTTTTCCATGAAGCCAAGTTAACTCATTTATCAATTGGTACATTTTGGAGTGACTAAGAAGGATCCAGGGTTACTTTTTCATTTTCATGTTTTAAACATGTTTAAATCTTGGTCAAACCTATGACTTGACCAAGATTCAAATGGGCATAAAAATTCTAAAAAAAATCAAAAAAATAACAAAAAACAAAAGCACGCCGTCTTCCTATGTCATATAGTAAGCATTCAAGGTGATAAACAAGGTCTGGCATATTCAAACCACAAAAATCATGTATCTACCCCCTAACCCTAAACAAGGATCCAGGCTTACCCTTTTCATTTTCATGTTTTAAACTTGTTCAAATCTTGGTCAAACTTAGGATTTGACGAAGATTCAAATGGGCGTAAAAATACTTAGAAAAATCATGTACGTATCTACCCCAAACCCTAAACTCTATCTTACGAAGCCAAGCATGAAGAGAAGTGGTTTTGGGTTTCAAACAAGGAAATTTCAAAAACCTCCCAAAAGCTTCATTTTAGAGTGACTAAGAAGGATCCATGCTTACCTTTTATTTTCATGTTTTAAACATGTTCAAATCTTGGTCAAACCGTACGTACCTAGGATTTGACCAAGATTCAAATGGGCATAAAAATTCAAAAAAAAAAATGAAAAACCAAAGCACATAGCCTAGCTTCTTATATATGCCATATAGTAAGCACTCAAGTTGATAAACAAAGTCTAGACATATTCAAACCAGGAAAATCATGTATCTACCCCTAACCCTAAACTTTGTCTTAATTATGAAGTCAAGCACGAAGAGAAGTCGTTTTGGGTTTCAAACATGGACATTTCAAAAACCCTCCCAAAAGCTTCATTGTGGTGTGACGTACTAAGAAGGATACATGCTTACATTTTCAACAACCCCCCTAAAAGCTTCATTATAGAGTGACTAAGAAGGATCCAGTCTGGCGGGCTTACCTTTTATTTTCTTGTTTTAAACTTGTTCAAATCTCGTTCAAACCTAGGATTTGACCAAGATTCAAAATGTGCATCAAAATTCAAAAAAAATTATAAAAATTAAAAACCAAATTAAAGCACATAGTGTTCTTATGTCATATAGTAAGCATTAAAGTTGATAAACAAGGTCTAGACACATATTCAAACAAGACAAATCATGTATCTATACCCTAACCCCTAAACTCTATCTTATGAAGTCAACAACATGAAGAGAAGTGGTTTTGGGTTTCAAACATGGAAATTTCAAAAACCTCCCAAAAGCTTCATTTTAGAGTGACTAATATATATAAGAAGGATCCATGCCTGCTTACCACCTTTTCATTTTCATATTTTAAACTTGTTTAAATCCGTGTCAAATTAAACCAAGGATTTGACCAAAAGATTCAAATGGGCATAAAATTTAAAAAAAAATCAGAAAAATGAAAAACAAAAGCATATAGTCTTCTTATGTCATATACTAAGCATTCAAGTTGATAATTAAACAAGGTTTGGACATGCATATTCAAACCTAGGCAAATCATGTATCTATCCCCTAGCCCCTAAACTATATCTTATGAAGTCAAGCATGAATAGAAGTGGTTTTGGGTTTCAAACATGAAAATTTCAAAAACATCCCAAAAACTTCATTTTAGAGTGACTAAGAAGGATACAGGCTTCCCCTTTTCATTTTCATGTTTTATACTTGTTTAAATCTTGGTCAAACCTAGGATTTGACAAAGATTCAAATGTGCATCAAAATAAAAAATCAGAAAAATTAAAAACCAAAGCACATAGTTTTCTTATGTCATATAGTTAGCATTAAAGTTGATATAAACAAGGTCTAGATATATTCAAACAAGAAAAATCATGTATCTACCCCTAACCCTAAACTCTGTCTTATGTAGTCAAGCATGAAGAGAAGTGGTTTTGGGTTTCAAACTTGGAAATTTCAAGAACCCCCCAAAAGCTTCATTTTAGAGTGACTAAAGGATCCAGGTCGGGCTTACCTTTTATTTTCATGTTTTAAAATTGTTCAAATCTTGGTCAAACCGTACCTAGGATTTGATCAAGATTCAAAAATGGGCATACAATTTCAAAAAAAATGAAAAACCAAAGCATATAGCCTTCTTATGTCATATAGTACGTAAGCACTCGAGTTCATAAACAAGGTCTAGATATATTCAAACCAGAAAAATCATGTTTCTACCCCTAGCCCCAAACTTTGTCTTATGAAGTCAAGCACGAAGAGAAGTCGTTTTGGATTTCAAACATGGAAATTTCAAAAACCTTCCCAAAAGCTTCATTTTGGAGTGACTAATTAAGAAGGATACATGCTTACCTTTTCATTTTCATGTTTTAAACTTGTTTAAATATTGGTTAAGCCTAGGATTTGACCAAGATCAAATGGGCATAAAAATTCAGAAAAAATCAAAAAAAAAATGAAAACCAAAGCACATAGTATTATTATGTCATATAGTAAGCATTCAAGTTGATAAACAAGGTCTAAACAACAAACTAGACAAATCATGTATCTACCCCCTAACCCTAAATTAACCCTGTCTTATGAAGTCAAGCATGAAGAGAAGTGGTTTTGGGTTTCAAACATGGAAATTTCAAAAAACTCCCAAAAGCTTCTCATTTTAGAGTGACTAAGAAGGATTCAGGCTTACCTTTTCATTTTCATGTTTTAAACTTGTTCAAATCTTGGTCAAACTTAGGATTTGACCAAGATTCAAATGGGCATAAAAATTGGGAGGAAGGGTATGAATTACAATTCAAAAAAACAAGGTAACTTAAATACTTGGATGCCCCAAAGATGTGTGGAAGCCCAAAACAATGGCAAAACATGTGCGCACGCAGCATCCAATTCAAGTAGAACACATAGTAGGCATCGATAGTTTGACCTAAATTTGAAATCAAAGAGAAGGTGGTTAGAAAAAATCGAAATTGGCAAAGCAAAGCATGAAATCATAAATTTGTGATGCACTATAGCTATGAAAAGTATCAAAAAATGCATACCAAAATGATTTTTTAGAGGAATACTAGTTCAACTTATTTTAGTTTTATATTAGTAGCCCAAAATCGAAGTAGTAGTTGGATATTTTTGAACTTGATCTGTAGTAGTGGGCAAAACCCTAGTTTAACATATTTAATCATAGATTCGTAGGTCGATTTTTCTACTTTTTTATTATTACTATGCAGCACATGTGTGTTTGCCCGTCGAGTGAAACTCGGAGGAAGAGGGATCACTCGGAAGGAGAGAAGAAGGGAGAGAATTATGGTGTCTCCCCTTTTTCGTGTGATGATGTTGACTTTTGTGCAGAGTTTGTCACAAGGTGGAGCGAGCGAGCGAGCGAGCGAGCGAGTCGAGCGAGGCCGAGAATGAGAGAGATTTGTTTTTTTTTGTGAGAGGGACAACCGAAGGATCCGTAAGGACCCACATACTTCCGATACGCATCCCGATGCGTCTTCTCTTGACAAAGAAAATGGCTGGGAGTTTGCGTACCTATTGCACGTGACTTGTGCTCACTGAAGTGTGGGACCTCACGCATGGGCACCACACGTAAGTGACAGACTGTTGATGTAAAAACTCGGTTGATTATTATACTACTACATTTATACAAAGTTTCCTATGGATTCAAGGGTACGAAAGCCAAGTTAAATCATTTACATGACATTATTTTTTCCATGAAGCCAAGTTAACTCATTTATCAATTGGTACATTTTGGAGTGACTAAGAAGGATCCAGGGTTACTTTTTCATTTTCATGTTTTAAACATGTTTAAATCTTGGTCAAACCTATGACTTGACCAAGATTCAAATGGGCATAAAAATTCAAAAAAAATCAAAAAAAAAACAAAAAACAAAAGCACGCCGTCTTCCTATGTCATATAGTAAGCATTCAAGGTGATAAACAAGGTCTGGCATATTCAAACCACAAAAATCATGTATCTACCCCTAACCCTAAACAAGGATCCAGGCTTACCCTTTTCATTTTCATGTTTTAAACTTGTTCAAATCTTGGTCAAACTTAGGATTTGACGAAGATTCAAATGGGCGTAAAAATACTTAGAAAAATCATGTACGTATCTACCCCAAACCCTAAACTCTATCTTACGAAGCCAAGCATGAAGAGAAGTGGTTTTGGGTTTCAAACAAGGAAATTTCAAAAACCTCCCAAAAGCTTCATTTTAGAGTGACTAAGAAGGATCCATGCTTACCTTTTATTTTCATGTTTTAAACATGTTCAAATCTTGGTCAAACCGTACGTACCTAGGATTTGACCAAGATTCAAATGGGCATAAAAATTCAAAAAAAAAATGAAAAACCAAAGCACATAGCCTAGCTTCTTATATATGCCATATAGTAAGCACTCAAGTTGATAAACAAAGTCTAGACATATTCAAACCAGGAAAATCATGTATCTACCCCTAACCCTAAACTTTGTCTTAATTATGAAGTCAAGCACGAAGAGAAGTCGTTTTGGGTTTCAAACATGGACATTTCAAAAACCCTCCCAAAAGCTTCATTGTGGTGTGACGTACTAAGAAGGATACATGCTTACATTTTCAACAACCCCCTAAAAGCTTCATTATAGAGTGACTAAGAAGGATCCAGTCTGGCGGGCTTACCTTTTATTTTCTTGTTTTAAACTTGTTCAAATCTCGTTCAAACCTAGGATTTGACCAAGATTCAAAATGTGCATCAAAATTCAAAAAAAATTATAAAAATTAAAAACCAAATTAAAGCACATAGTGTTCTTATGTCATATAGTAAGCATTAAAGTTGATAAACAAGGTCTAGACACATATTCAAACAAGACAAATCATGTATCTATACCCCTAACCCCTAAACTCTATCTTATGAAGTCAACAACATGAAGAGAAGTGGTTTTGGGTTTCAAACATGGAAATTTCAAAAACCTCCCAAAAGCTTCATTTTAGAGTGACTAATATATATAAGAAGGATCCATGCCTGCTTACCACCTTTTCATTTTCATATTTTAAACTTGTTTAAATCCGTGTCAAATTAAACCAAGGATTTGACCAAAAGATTCAAATGGGCATAAAATTTAAAAAAAATCAGATAAATGAAAAACAAAAGCATATAGTCTTCTTATGTCATATACTAAGCATTCAAGTTGATAATTAAACAAGGTTTGGACATGCATATTCAAACCTAGGCAAATCATGTATCTATCCCCTAGCCCCTAAACTATATCTTATGAAGTCAAGCATGAATAGAAGTGGTTTTGGGTTTCAAACATGAAAATTTCAAGAACATCCCAAAAACTTCATTTTAGAGTGACTAAGAAGGATACAGGCTTCCCCTTTTCATTTTCATGTTTTATACTTGTTTAAATCTTGGTCAAACCTAGGATTTGACAAAGATTCAAATGTGCATCAAAATAAAAAATCAGAAAAATTAAAAACCAAAGCACATAGTTTTCTTATGTCATATAGTTAGCATTAAAGTTGATATAAACAAGGTCTAGATATATTCAAACAAGAAAAATCATGTATCTACCCCTAACCCTAAACTCTGTCTTATGTAGTCAAGCATGAAGAGAAGTGGTTTTGGGTTTCAAACTTGGAAATTTCAAGAACCCCCAAAAGCTTCATTTTAGAGTGACTAAAGGATCCAGGTCGGGCTTACCTTTTATTTTCATGTTTTAAAATTGTTCAAATCTTGGTCAAACCGTACCTAGGATTTGATCAAGATTCAAAAATGGGCATACAATTTCAAAAAAAATGAAAAACCAAAACATATGGCCTTCTTATGTCATATAGTACGTAAGCACTCAAGTTCATAAACAAGGTCTAGACATATTCAAACCAGAAAAATCATGTTTCTACCCCTAGCCCCAACTTTGTCTTATGAAGTCAAGCACGAAGAGAAGTCGTTTTGGATTTCAAACATGGAAATTTCAAAAACCTTCCCAAAAGCTTCATTTTGGAGTGACTAATTAAGAAGGATACATGCTTACCTTTTCATTTTCATGTTTTAAACTTGTTTAAATATTGGTTAAGCCTAGGATTTGACCAAGATCAAATGGGCATAAAAATTCAGAAAAAATCAAAAAAAAAATGAAAACCAAAGCACATAGTATTATTATGTCATATAGTAAGCATTCAAGTTGATAAACAAGGTCTAAACAACAAACTAGACAAATCATGTATCTACCCCCTAACCCTAAATTAACCCTGTCTTATGAAGTCAAGCATGAAGAGAAGTGGTTTTGGGTTTCAAACATGGAAATTTCAAAAAACTCCCAAAAGCTTCTCATTTTAGAGTGACTAAGAAGGATTCAGGCTTACCTTTTCATTTTCATGTTTTAAACTTGTTCAAATCTTGGTCAAACTTAGGATTTGACCAAGATTCAAATGGGCATAAAAATTGGGAGGAAGGGTATGAATTACAATTCAAAAAAACAAGGTAACTTAAATACTTGGATGCCCCAAAGATGTGTGGAAGCCCAAAACAATGGCAAAACATGTGCGCACGCAAAGATCCAATTCAAGTAGAACACATAGTAGGCATCGATAGTTTGACCTAAATTTGAAATCAAAGAGAAGGTGGTTAGAAAAAATCGAAATTGGCAAAGCAAAGCATGAAATCATAAATTTGTGATGCACTATAGCTATGAAAAGTATCAAAAAATGCATACCAAAATGATTTTTTAGAGGAATACTAGTTCAACTTATTTTAGTTTTATATTAGTAGCCCAAAATCGAAGTAGTAGTTGGATATTTTTGAACTTGATCTGTAGTAGTGGGCAAAACCCTAGTTTAACATATTTAATCATAGATTCGTAGGTCGATTTTTCTACTTTTTTATTATTACTATGCAGCACATGTGTGTTTGCCCGTCGAGTGAAACTCGGAGGAAGAGGGATCACTCGGAAGGAGAGAAGAAGGGAGAGAATTATGGTGTCTCCCCTTTTTCGTGTGATGATGTTGACTTTTGTGCAGGGTTTGTCAGTGGGCAGGAGCGAGCGAGCGAGCGAGTCGAGCGAGGCCGAGAATGAGAGAGATTTGTTTTTTTTTTTGTGAGAGGGACAACCGAAGGATCCAGAAGGACCCACATACTTCCGATACGCATCCTGATGCGTCTTCTCTTGACAAAGAAAATGGCTGGGAGTTTGCGTACCTATTGCACGTGACTTGTGCTCACTGAAGTGTGGGACCTCACGCATGGGCACCACACGTAAGTGACAGACCTGTTGATGTAAAAACTCGGTTGATTATTATACTACTACATTTATACAAAGTTTCCTATGGATTCAAGGGAAAAAAAGCCAAGTTAAATCATTTACATGACATTATTTTTTCCATGAAGCCAAGTTAACTCATTTATCAATTGGTACATTTTGGAGTGACTAAGAAGGATCCAGGGTTACTTTTTCATTTTCATGTTTTAAACATGTTTAAATCTTGGTCAAACCTATGACTTGACCAAGATTCAAATGGGCATAAAAATTCTAAAAAAAATAAAAAAAAACAAAAAACAAAAGCACGCCGTCTTCCTATGTCATATAGTAAGCATTCAAGGTGATAAATAAGGTCTGGCATATTCAAACCACAAAAATCATGTATCTACCCCCTAACCCTAAACAAGGATCCAGGCTTACCCTTTTCATTTTCATGTTTTAAACTTGTTCAAATCTTGGTCAAACTTAGGATTTGACGATGATTCAAATGGGCGTAAAAATACTTAGAAAAATCATGTACGTATCTACCCCAAACCCTAAACTCTATCTTACGAAGCCAAGCATGAAGAGAAGTGGTTTTGGGTTTCAAACATGGAAATTTCAAAAACCTCCCAAAAGCTTCATTTTAGAGTGACTAAGAAGGATCCATGCTTACCTTTTATTTTCATGTTTTAAACATGTTCAAATCTTGGTCAAACCGTACGTACCTAGGATTTGACCAAGATTCAAATGGGCATAAAAATTCAAAAAAAAATGAAAAACCAAAGCACATAGCCTAGCTTCTTATATATGCCATATAGTAAGCACTCAAGTTGATAAACAAAGTCTAGACATATTCAAACCAGGAAAATCATGTATCTACCCCTAACCCTAAACTTTGTCTTAATTATGAAGTCAAGCATGAAGAGAAGTCGTTTTGGGTTTCAAACATGGACATTTCAAAAACCCTCCCAAAAGCTTCATTGTGGTGTGACGTACTAAGAAGGATACATGCTTACATTTTCAACAACCCCCCTAAAAGCTTCATTATAGAGTGACTAAGAAGGATCCAGTCTGGCGGGCTTACCTTTTATTTTCTTGTTTTAAACTTGTTCAAATCTCGTTCAAACCTAGGATTTGACCAAGATTCAAAATGTGCATCAAAATTCAAAAAAAATTATAAAAATTAAAAACCAAATTAAAGCACATAGTGTTCTTATGTCATATAGTAAGCATTAAAGTTGATAAACAAGGTCTAGACACATATTCAAACAAGACAAATCATGTATCTATACCCCTAACCCCTAAACTCTATCTTATGAAGTCAACAACATGAAGAGAAGTGGTTTTGGGTTTCAAACATGGAAATTTCAAAAACCTCCCAAAAGCTTCATTTTAGAGTGACTAATATATATAAGAAGGATCCATGCCTGCTTACCACCTTTTCATTTTCATATTTTAAACTTGTTTAAATCCGTGTCAAATTAAACCAAGGATTTGACCAAAAGATTCAAATGGGCATAAAATTTAAAAAAAATCAGAAAAATGAAAAACAAAAGCATATAGTCTTCTTATGTCATATACTAAGCATTCAAGTTGATAATTAAACAAGAGGTTTGGACATGCATATTCAAACCTAGGCAAATCATGTATCTATCCCCTAGCCCCTAAACTATATCTTATGAAGTCAAGCATGAAGAGAAGTGGTTTTGGGTTTCAAACATGAAAATTTCAAGAACATCCCAAAAACTTCATTTTAGAGTGACTAAGAAGGATACAGGCTTCCCCTTTTCATTTTCATGTTTTATACTTGTTCAAATCTTGGTCAAACCTAGGATTTGACAAAGATTCAAATGTGCATCAAAATAAAAAATCAGAAAAATTAAAAACCAAAGCACATAGTTTTCTTATGTCATATAGTTAGCATTAAAGTTGATATAAACAAGGTCTAGATATATTCAAACAAGAAAAATCATGTATCTACCCCTAACCCTAAACTCTATCTTATGTAGTCAAGCATGAAGAGAAGTGGTTTTGGGTTTCAAACTTGGAAATTTCAAGAACCCCCCAAAAGCTTCATTTTAGAGTGACTAAAGGATCCAGGTCGGGCTTACCTTTTATTTTCATGTTTTAAAATTGTTCAAATCTTGGTCAAACAGTACCTAGGATTTGATCAAGATTCAAAAATGGGCATACAATTTCAAAAAAAATGAAAAACCAAAGCATATAGCCTTCTTATGTCATATAGTACGTAAGCACTCAAGTTCATAAACAAGGTCTAGACATATTCAAACCAGAAAAATCATGTTTCTACCCCTAGCCCTAAACTTTGTCTTATGAAGTCAAGCACGAAGAGAAGTCGTTTTGGATTTCAAACATGGAAATTTCAAAAACCTTCCCAAAAGCTTCATTTTGGAGTGACTAATTAAGAAGGATACATGCTTACCTTTTCATTTTCATGTTTTAAACTTGTTTAAATATTGGTTAAGCCTAGGATTTGACCAAGATCAAATGGGCATAAAAATTCAGAAAAAATCAAAAAAAAAATGAAAACCAAAGCACATAGTATTATTATGTCATATAGTAAGCATTCAAGTTGATAAACAAGGTCTAAACAACAAACTAGACAAATCATGTATCTACCCCTAACCCTAAATTAACCCTGTCTTATGAAGTCAAGCATGAAGAGAAGTGGTTTTGGGTTTCAAACATGGAAATTTCAAAAAACTCCCAAAAGCTTCTCATTTTAGAGTGACTAAGAAGGATTCAGGCTTACCTTTTCATTTTCATGTTTTAAACTTGTTCAAATCTTGGTCAAACTTAGGATTTGACCAAGATTCAAATGGGCATAAAAATTGGGAGGAAGGGTATGAATTACAATTCAAAAAAACAAGGTAACTTAAATACTTGGATGCCCCAAAGATGTGTGGAAGCCCAAAACAATGGCAAAACATGTGCGCACGCTGCATGCAATTCAAGTAGAACACATAGTAGGCATCGATAGTTTGACCTAAATTTGAAATCAAAGAGAAGGTGGTTAGAAAAAATCGAAATTGGCAAAGCAAAGCATGAAATCATAAATTTGTGATGCACTATAGCTATGAAAAGTATCAAACAATGCATACCAAAATGATTTTTTAGAGGAATACTAGTTCAACTTATTTTAGTTTTATATTAGTAGCCCAAAATCGAAGTAGTAGTTGGATATTTTTGAACTTGATCTGTAGTAGTTGGCAAAACCCTAGTTTAACATATTTAATCATAGATTCGTAGGTCGATTTTTCTACTTTTTTATTATTACTATGCAGCACATGTGTGTTTGCCCGTCGAGTGAAACTCGGAGGAAGAGGGATCACTCGGAAGGAGAGAAGAAGGGAGAGAATTATGGTGTCTCCCCTTTTTCGTGTGATGATGTTGACTTTTGTGCAGGGTTTGTCAGTGGGCAGGAGCGAGCGAGCGAGCGAGTCGAGCGAGGCCGAGAATGAGAGAGATTTGTTTTTTTTTCTGTGAGAGGGACAACCGAAGGATCCAGAAGGACCCACATACTTCCGATACGCATCCTGATGCGT
Source organism: Lolium perenne (assembly GCF_019359855.2). Classification (NCBI taxonomy): domain Eukaryota; kingdom Viridiplantae; phylum Streptophyta; class Magnoliopsida; order Poales; family Poaceae; genus Lolium; species Lolium perenne. Next base: position 302,096,951 of record NC_067250.2, on the reverse strand, counting down.
CTTCTCTTGACAAAGAAAATGGCTGGGAGTTTGCGTACCTATTGCACGTGACTTGTGCTCACTGAAGTGTGGGACCTCACGCATGGGCACCACACGTAAGTGACAGACCTGTTGATGTAAAAACTCGGTTGATTATTATACTACTACATTTATACAAAGTTTCCTATGGATTCAAGGGTACGAAAGCCAAGTTAAATCATTTACATGACATTATTTTTTCCATGAAGCCAAGTTAACTCATTTATCAATTGGCACATTTTGGAGTGACTAAGAAGGATCCAGGGTTACTTTTTCATTTTCATGTTTTAAACATGTTTAAATCTTGGTCAAACCTATGACTTGACCAAGATTCAAATGGGCATAAAAATTCAAAAAAAAAATCAAAAAAAAAACAAAAAACAAAAGCACGCCGTCTTCCTATATCATATAGTAAGCATTCAAGGTGATAAACAAGGTCTGGCATATTCAAACCACAAAAATCATGTATCTACCCCCTAACCCTAAACAAGGATCCAGGCTTACCCTTTTCATTTTCATGTTTTAAACTTGTTCAAATCTTGGTCAAACTTAGGATTTGACGAAGATTCAAATGGGCGTAAAAATACTTGGAAAAATCATGTACGTATCTACCCCAAACCCTAAACTCTATCTTACGAAGCCAAGCATGAAGAGAAGTGGTTTTGGGTTTCAAACATGGAAATTTCAAAAACCTCCCAAAAGCTTCATTTTAGAGTGACTAAGAAGGATCCATGCTTACCTTTTATTTTCATGTTTTAAACATGTTCAAATCTTGGTCAAACCGTACGTACCTAGGATTTGACCAAGATTCAAATGGCCATAAAAATTCAAAAAAAAAAATGAAAAACCAAAGCACATAGCCTAGCTTCTTATATATGCCATATAGTAAGCACTCAAGTTGATAAACAAAGTCTAGACATATTCAAACCAGAAAAATCATGTATCTACCCCTAACCCTAAACTTTGTCTTAATTATGAAGTCAAGCACGAAGAGAAGTCGTTTTGGGTTTCAAACATGGACATTTCAAAAACCCTCCCAAAAGCTTCATTGTGGTGTGACGTACTAAGAAGGATACATGCTTACATTTTCAACAACCCCCCTAAAAGCTTCATTATAGAGTGACTAAGAACGAACCTCTCTGGCGGTCTTACCTTTTATTTTCTTGTTTTAAACTTGTTCAAATCTCGGTCAAACCTAGGATTTGACCAAGATTCAAAATGTGCATCAAAATTCAAAAAAAATTAAAAAAATTAAAAACCAAATTAAAGCACATAGTGTTCTTATGTCATATAGTAAGCATTAAAGTTGATAAACAAGGTCTAGACACATATTCAAACAAGACAAATCATGTATCTATACCCCTAACCCCTAAACTCTATCTTATGAAGTCAACAACATGAAGAGAAGTGGTTTTGGGTTTCAAACATGGAAATTTCAAAAACCTCCCAAAAGCTTCATTTTAGAGTGACTAATATATATAAGAAGGATCCATGCCTGCTTACCACCTTTTCATTTTCATATTTTAAACTTGTTTAAATCTGTGTCAAATTAAACCAAGGATTTGACCAAAAGATTCAAATGGGCATAAAATTTAAAAATAACCAGAAAAATGAAAAACAAAAGCATATAGTCTTCTTATGTCATATACTAAGCATTCAAGTTGATAAACAAGGTTTGGACATGCATATTCAAACCTAGGCAAATCATGTATCTATCCCCTAGCCCCTAAACTATATCTTATGAAGTCAAGCATGAAGAGAAGTGGTTTTGGGTTTCAAACATGAAAATTTCAAAGAACATCCCAAAAACTTCATTTTAGAGTGACTAAGAAGGATACAGGCTTCCCCTTTTCATTTTCATGTTTTATACTTGTTTAAATCTTGGTCAAACCTAGGATTTGACAAAGATTCAAATGTGTATCAAAATAAAAAAATCAGAAAAATTAAAAACCAAAGCACATAGTTTTCTTATGTCATATAGTTAGCATTGAAGTTGACAAACAAGGTCTAGATATATTCAAACAAGAAAAATCATGTATCTACCCCTAACCCTAAACTCTGTCTTATGTAGTCAAGCATGAAGAGAAGTGGTTTTGGGTTTCAAACTTGGAAATTTCAAGAACCCCCCAAAAGCTTCATTTTAGAGTGACTAAGAAGGATCCATGCTTACCTTTTCATTTTCATGTTTTAAACTTGTTTACATCTTGGTCATAGCTAGTGTATTTGACCAAGATTCAAATGGGCATAAAATTAAAAAAACAAAAAAATGAAAAACCAAAGTACATAGTCTTCTTATGTCATATAGTAAGCATTCAAGCTGATAAACAAGGTCTAGACATATTCAAACCAAACAAATCATGTATCTACCCCCTAACCCCTAAACTTTATCTTATGAAGCCAAGCATGAAGAGAAGTGGTTCTTGGTTTCAAACATGGAAATATCAAAAACCTCCCAAAAGCTTCATTTTAGAGTGACTAAGAAGTATCCATGCTTACCTTTTCATTTTCATATTTTAAACTTGTTTAAATCATTGTCAAACCTAGGATTTGACCAAGATAAGTATGGGCACAAAACCCTCTTAGCCAAAATCAACTACGAGCAAGATTTTCTGTATTGTAGATGCCCCAATTGACTCTCATCCCCAATGTAGTCTTTTTTTATGTCAGTATAGACTTCTTTACTAGATGTATACTATCGTACATGGCATGCATTTGCCTAATGAGCAGCATTGTTTAGCCGTTCTAGCCATCCCGATCAATCTGTCAAGCTTCATGCACGAGATGCCAATTTACTCCCTCGCTCCGATCCATATTTCTTGGTGCTAAAAAGAATGTGAATCGGAGGGAGTACTTTTCTTAGATAGTACTATATCAGTTCAAAAAAAAGTATAGTACTACTACATCACAAATGCTACAAAAGAGTACTTGTACTGTACATCACAAGACCACGACAGTTGTATAGTAGAGTTTAATGCTGAACTTTAAACAGGACCAGGAGCATCAGGGCCAGCAGCAGGGGCGTTGACCGGCAACAAACCAGTCAAAAGACGTAAGGAAGAGGCCATATGCTGCGTGCTTGGCCTTGATTGCAGGGTGGTGATTCTTCGCCGCTCACCATTTATTCACGCCGTACCAGTTCCGCGTCGCCCGCGAGCGTATCGAAGCGATCCCGCGCGCCGGACACGCTCGAGGAGGCGTGGCGGCTCCAGTGCAAGCAGTCCGCCGCCGGGAGTCGGCGCGCGGCGTGCAGGTTCAGAGGCTCCCTGTACATGCCGTCGTCGCTCCGCGAGTTCGCCCCGGGCGGGCTCTGGTACAAGGCGGATCCGCCGCTCAAACCGATGAGCGGCCCCGTCTTCAACAAATGGTGCGCCGACCGGGAGAGGAACCGCCGGTCGAAGGCGGCGTGGGAGGCGAGCACCAGCGGCGGATTCGCGCCGCCAGCCGGCGAGGAGGCGGAGGAGGCGGAGGAAGGGGAAGACCCCCTCTTCTTGAAGGCGCTGGCCGCGTCCCTCAAGGACGATGCCGACAAGAAGAGGGCGGAGGAAGAAGACAAGGCGGCGGCCATCGCCGCCGTGAAGGAGAAGGAGGCGCGGGATGCGGAGGAGAACGCGACCATCATCTTCCTCGACGACTAGATAGGTTAGAAGTCGCGATAAGGATCGCGCAATTCTGTATGTATGATCCATATGTATGATCAACTATGAATTATGAACAATGAACTATCAAACCAAACCACATAGTTTTTTTTATGTCATATAGTAAGAATTCAAGTTGATAAAACAAGGTCTAGACATATTCAAACTAGACAAATCACGTATATTACCCCTAACCCTAAACTCTGTGTTGTGAAGTAAAGCATGAAGAGAAGTGGTTTTGGGTTTCAAACATGGAAATTTCAAAAACCTTCCGAAAAGCTTCATTTTTGAGTGACTAAGAAGGATGCAGGCTTACCTTTTCATTTTCATGTCTTAAACTTGTTTAAATCTTGGTTAAACCTAGGATTTGACCAAGATCAAATGGGCAAAAAAAATCAGAAAAAATCAAAAAAATGAAAACTAAAGCACATAGTATTCTTATGTCATATAGTAAGCATTCAATTTGATAAACAAGGTCTAAACATATTCAAACCAGACAAATCATGTATCTACCCACTAACCCTAAATTCTGTCTTATGAAGTCGATCAAGCACGAAGAGAAGTGGTTTTGGGTTTCAAACATGGAAATTTCAAAAACCTCCCAAAAGCTTCATTTTAGAGTTACTAAGAAGGATCCATGCTTACCTTTTATTTTCATGTTTTAAACATGTTCAAATCTTGGTCAAACCGTACCTAGGATTTGACCAAGATTCAAATGGGTATAAAAATTCAAAAAAACTGAAAAACCAAAGCACATAGCCTTCTTATGTCATATATAGTAAGCACTCAAGTTGGTAAACAAGGTCTAGAGATATTCAAACCAGAAAAATCTTGTATCTACCCCTAACCCTAAACTTTGTCTTATGAAGTCAAGCACGAAGAGAAGTCGTTTTGGGTTTCAAACATGGAAATACCAAAAACCTTCCCAAAAGCCTCATTTTGGAGTGACTAAGAAGGATGCAGGCTTACCTTTTCATTTTCATGTTTTAAACTTGTTTAAACCTTGGTTAAACCTAGGATTTGACCAAGATCAAATGGGCATAAAAATTCAGAAAAAATCAAAAAATGAAAACCAAAGCACATAGTATTCTTATGTCATATATTAAGCATTCAAGTTGATAAACAAGGTCAAGACATATTCAAACCAGACAAATCATGTATCTACCCTAACCCTAAACTCTGTCTTATGAAGTCAAGCATGAAGAGACGTGGTTTTGGGTTTCAAACATGGAAATTTCAAGAACCCCCCAAAAGCTTCATTTTAGAGTGACTAAGAAGGATCCAGGTCGAGCTTACCTTTTATTTTTATGTTTTAAACTTGTTCAAATCTTGGTCAAACCTAGGATTTGACCAAGATTCAAATGGGTATAAAAAATGAAAAACCAAAGCACATAGCCTTTTTATGTCATATAATAAGCACTCAAGTTGATAAACAAGGTCTAGACATATTCAAACCAGAAAAATCATGTATCTACCCCTAACCCTAAACTTTGTCTTATGAAGTCAAGCACGAAGAGAAGTCGTTTTTGGGTTTCAAACATGGAAATTTCAAAAACCTTCCCAAAAATTTCATTTTGGAGTGACTAAGAAGGATGCAGGCTTACCTTTTCATTTTCATATTTTAAACATGTTTAAATCTTGGTCAAACCTATGATTTGACCAAGATTCAAATGGGCATAAAAATAGTTAGAAAAATCATGTACGTATCTACCCCTAACCCTAAACTCTATCTTACGAAGTCAAGCATGAAGAGAAGTGGTTTTGGGTTTCAAACATGGAAATTTCAAAAACCTCCCAAAAGCTTCATTTCAGAGTGACTAAGAAGGATCCAGACCGGGCTTACATTTTATTTTCATATTTTAAACTTGTTCAAATCTTGGTCAAACCGTACCTAGGATTTGACCAAGATTCAAATGGGCATAAAATTTCAAAAAAAAAAAGAAAAACCAAAGCACATAGCCTTCTTATGTCATATAGTAAGCACTCAAGTTGATAAACAAGGTCTAGTCATATTCAAACCAGAAAAATCATGTATCTACCCCTAAGCCTGAACTTTGTCTTATGAAGTCAATCACGAAGAGAAGTCGTTTTGGGTTTCAAACATGGAAATTTCAAATACCTTCCGAAAAGCTTCATTTTGGAGTGACTAAGAAGGATGCAGGCTTACCTTTTCATTTTCATGTTTTAAACATGTTTAAATAAGGATGCGTGGTTCTGAAACCTCATACACATTGTTGCAAAAGTAATTACATCACCTAAACAATACTACCAGTTCATAATTCTAAACTTATGTACAATCTTGGAAACATATAACGCCAGCCTAGTTCACCAATTATCATCATCCCTCTTGATGCGCTTGCCGGTGCCGCTTGTACCTGCCTCCCATGGGTTGGCAGTCCAAGTTCTGCACTCGTTCGCACTTCGTGTGTCGGGAATCCTTGTTGGAGCTTCCCAACCAGATACAGGCCCTGCCCTTGCTAGCTCACCACATCCAGTCGTTGCCCTAGCTTGCTCACCATGTGAACCGCCATCCCACGGAGACCCCGAAGTAGGCTCGCACGGGTCCTTTATCCATGGTGGCATATTCTTCGGATCAAATGTTATGTTGTGCCTAAAGCAATAAGATACAAATTCCCAGTAGGTTGTCCCGACACACTGCTTCTTCTCGTCGCGCCAGGCAGGGGGAAGAGCGGCCAACCTAGCCGCTTCCTTGCAATCCGGGCAAACCACTTCCCTTGGAATTGGTTGTGCTTGACGCTGCCCATCATTGATTTTTTTGAGTCGCCTGTACAACTCAAAACTGACATACCCATCAATCGCAGCATACCTCAAGTTTACTTCAGGCAATGGCATGCACTCCCATTGATAGTGGCTGCTAGTAGGGAACTTGGTCTTCATGTCTTTGTAAGATGGGTCAATGATGGCGGCTGCCAAATCACCCATGCCAGTCCTATTGCCAGGACCATTGAAATTTATCATATCCTGAATGTCAATCCAATTATGTTTAGGAATTTTAATGCCATCTCTAGCAAACCTGCTACAGTCACCCCTGATGTCAACAGTTGTGAAACAAATTCCTTTATGTTGAAGGAATTCTTGCAAAGGCTGCAGATTATCGGGACTCCTGCATGTTAACACAAATCAATCTTGTAAGATCGTATATGCTGAAATAGTACACATATTTTTCTTCCAGTAAACTGTATACTTGTTGCAGTGAAACAATGATTTTGCATCAGTGATACACATCAAAATAACATGAATTATTGTTGCGACTATATAATCTAATTATTTAAGTGTCAAGTTAAGATTCAGTTACTATATGTTAATATCTTGACATCCATGCCGATTATCGGTGAGTATGAGTACATGAAATTTGTGCAAATTTTGAGTACCAAAATCATGAAACTAGATATCGTGGTCAATCCAAAAAAATTATACAAGTATGTTGGATATTACGTTCCAGACCACATTTTTCATACAAGTTAGTTTGTTCGTGTTTTCATACAAGTTAGAACCTAGTCTATTTCGAAATAAAAAAGCAGATCCAAGATAAAGGAAGAGTTTCTATATTAAAAAACAAAAGGATAAAGGAAGGCATGTGAAGAACATACCTGCAGAAATGGTACACCAGGACGTGGTCGTCCATGGCCAACTGAACGACGACGGTACTTACTTGGTTCGCAGTGTATTCTAGGTCGAGGCCGACGAACCTGGGCCTGTCCTCTAGTAGCTTTTGTTTGTACATCTTGAGGGTGTGCTCGAGAACGGAAGGGTCATTCGTGTAGACCACGTTCACCTTGGTCGTCCCATGGGGAACGACGCTCCTCTTCAGCGTAAACAGGCCGCCGTCGGCCATGGCAGCGCTGAAGCACGTCGAACTGATCGGAGGGATTGAGGGGGAGGGAGGGAGAGCAACTGCAAACAATGGGGTTTTTTGGAACTTGCCGAAATGCAGGGAGAACGAACCGCCAGGGGTTGTTTAGTGGGGACAGATGGGAATAATACTGCGATGAGGTTGAGGAATTAACTCCAACCGCAATTTAAATCTAGTACTCCCTATAGTCAGGTGATAGGAAATGGACGGGCAAGATTGATTATAGGGAGGCGAATCCCAGTATTTTCCCAATTTATTTGAGTTGTAATATAACCATCGTTAATACTTGAATTGAAAAATATTTACAAAATAAATTTATTATATAATACATGATGAGATAATCCAACAAACCATGGAAATGCATGGCCATCCAACCATGTCACCCGCTTGTGAAAATTGTATAGGTGGTAGTGTGCGCAATACACGCGGTAGCCACTTCACAAATACATCCTTTTAATTTTGCCCCCCTTAATTCGGCCAATAAAAATGAAAAGACTTTATGTGGAAAACCAAAACTGTATTTGGCAAAGTATAGTCGAAAATAAGAAGTTTTTCATTGATCTCTTAAAAAAGGGGTCATGATTCGAAAGTTCGCCATGCATGGTTCTTGCGGTAACCAAGCTAGCTCACCCATGTGGCAAGAAGAGAATCAATGTCCAACATGCATGGTTCCAAAAAAATATTCTGAGAATGATTCTCGCTTCTCAAGAATATTTGCATGCCATCATGTTTGTTATTTTTCCTAGATAAAAGTAGTAATTGGTGACTTCGTGATTGCCTTGCTTGCTGATTTCAATAAGTTTGAACCTCATTTTTGGCTTTTTTTCAAATTTAGGCAAAAACTTCTTGGCAATCGACTTTGTGAGTTACTATACTTGGATGCAACCCACATTTTCGTTGGCTAATTAATGTTTTCTGATTCCACAACAATAGGGCACATCCCTATATCATCCCAAATTTTGAATTCTTATTAGTTTGGTTGATGACCACCATTCATATCCGAACTTAATTAATTGGAGTACAAATGATGGTTTCATGGTAAGCTAGTTTGACAAATTAGCCTTCGAAATGGCGATTCGCCTACCATGCATGCATGTTTGGCCTACCCGTGAAATTTTGATTTGTGGTATTGTGCACACACTGCACATGATAGCGAATAAACAAAACACATATTTGGACCCCTTTGGCCAGCAAGGGCATGTTTGGTTCCTAGCCACAATTTGTCAAGAAGCCAAAATTTGGCAGCCATGCATATAGTTTATTTGGCATGTGTTTGGTTTTTGCCACAATTTGGCTTATCACACTTCATTGCATGTATATATGGTCCATTTGTCATAGACTCAACTTTTTTTACAAAGTTTTGACAAAGTTTGGCTTTAATATTTTAAGCCACAATTTGGTGGCTAGCCATACTAGCTTTTTTTTGTTGCTAACCACACTTTGGCTTTGGAAAAATGTGGCTACCAAACATGGGTCCTAATAAAAAGAAAACAACACACTAATGCGTGGTAAACCAAAATCCCTACTTTGCAAAGTTGCATATGTGCAAAAGGGGGGCAATGCATGCATTATTCAGAAGTTGACTGTGGTTTTCGTAGTGTAACCAATTAATTAAGCTTACATATGGGAAGAGGCTAGCGAGGCGAACTCAAGCAGCTATGGTTCCAATGTTGTCAAGTTTGAAGTGGACACCGCATGAAGCTTGCTCAAATTAATGGGTAGAAAGCCAAAAGTAGTCCATATTTATTCTATATGTGTGTGAATAATAACTCTTCACCCCAAACCTCTATGTATGATAGGGTTTTATATTTTTTACTTGTTAGTAGTAAGTACATGTCATGTGATGGCTCCATGCACATGTTTCACAACAATTTTTTTGATTTGTTTCTACCTCATTTGGTTGGTTTCAAATTTGCTCAAACTTCCTATATATGCGCGCAATGTTGTACTATTGAGACCCATGTTTGGGCTTTGTTTGTGGTACCACACTTGCAGGGTACCTCCAAGTATTTTATTCCCAAAAATTATGAATCTAATTAAATGGTGAACTATAAACTGATCATCTAAAGTTGGAAAATAAAATCCATATATAGCTACACATCGAGATATGTGTATAAGGTAGACAAACTGCATTGCCACACATGCCTTATATAAGTTTGTTTTTTCTAGCGGAGTGGATTCCCTAATCACCCCACGGTTGTGACATTGTCAATGTTGTCATGATAAATAACATTGCGAGACTTTCCATCTTATTCTTTTTTGTAGAAATGATTGTCCCATTATGGCAAACGTCCCCATTCGTTTTTCAAATTAAGTAAACGTTATAGGATGAAAATTCATTGAAGTGACAAATTTTCTAGATTTCTAACTATTTTAGCTCATTCAAACAAGTTTGCAATAGGCCGACCTGTTGTCCAGTGACAATTTTAGAGTACAATTTGATCAACATCACAAAAAAGTGCTTTTAAGGCTCGTAAGTAGTATCATACATGCCATGTTGGCAAAAATCTAATGTGTCACATCAATTATCAGGTGAGAGATGAGAGTAGTATTATAACACATAAACCTAGAAAACTTAGAAAACTTCATGACAAATACATCATGTACACACATTTGCATTGAGATTCTACAAAACTTTAAATATGACATAAGTATGAACCATATTATGATACTATGCATTGTGGAGGTAGTATCACAAACTAGTAGTGTATGATACTACGTACTACGTACTTCCCATTGTGACTAGTCTTAATCACTCTGACCTCGCCGTCTCGCCGTCTTACTATAGTACATACTACACCCCCACTCCGTCTCTCATACATCGCCCCACTCGTTTCCCACTCCGTCTCTCATACAGCGGCTGCGCCTGTAGATATCTTCGAGGATCTGGGCGATTTTGACCTGCTTTTCGGCACTCGCCGTTTCAAGGTGAAGACCCCAATCTTAGCATGCATGTTGGACCAATTAGGAGTACAAAATTATGTTCTAAATGTTGCTCAAACTTTCCATACAACTAATATATAACTTATACTACGTAGGTTACACCATCGAAAAAGGTATGACCAGTTGAGAAATGGGAACAATAACTTGGAACCTTTCTTACTATCGACTGGGACGTGTGATATTGGTGTGACCCTGCTTTTTTCTTCTTCTACATAATGGCTACATGATGGTTCTAGAAAGAAGTGTATGCTGTTGTGGTATCTCTTGACGCAAATCCCTCTAATCACAAGCGTTAGATTTTGGAAACCAACGGTTAGTACTGTTGTTACATGTCTAGTTCAAAACTAGTGCATTTTGTATGTTGTTGTAGTAGTCTAGTAGGTAAATTCAGATGCATGGTCAGGAGTGCAAACATTTCGCAACTAGTTGATCCCTCATCTTATTGTCGGATGTCACATTTCGTGTTTGTAAAAAAATGTAAATTCAAATCATAGTCACGGGTTATGTTGTATCTTGCGCACATCTAAACATTTGTTTCAAAAAGTGACCATATGTGAGCTGTGGAAAAAAGAAGAGACCAAAGTGAATAATATTCCTTAACTATTCACATATCATTTGTCTTTTTTGTGCAAGCTAGATTTTTTTTTTACATACTCATCTGTGACCTATGGAGCAATACACAACATAATATGTGTCCCAGTTTTGTTTTTCTTCATATTTTTTAAAAGTGCTGAAGTGTGATATCCGATAATAGGATGCGAGTGCAACTAGTTGCAAATGAGATGCTAATGCATGCTGATATGATACTACCTCTGTCCATAATTAGATGTATGTCTTTTGTCGTGGCCCCATCCTACTTCTGCATTTTCTTTACGGCCATTTTTGAGTAGTTGGGACCTGGACGTGATCGGACTAGTCGATACTCGATAGTAGTCGTAGTACTGTACAACTTCTGCATGTGGCGTCAGGCTCTAGAGTAGTAGTACTAGCTAACGGATAGATTATATCTGGAGAAACTGACATGTCCATTGATATGACAAGACTATACCCGGATTCGGACGCATTGTAGTGACTCCATCAATGTTCCGCTATGATGGTGTATTTTACTGCTACACCAGATTGTCGACGCAGAGGATTCCTTGGCTTCCGCGCAAGACCCTTCCCAAAGAAGGCATCTGCTCTGGCCCGTTGATTCTATGTGGACGGTTCCAGATTGCTTTATGTGTTTTTGTACAGTATCAGATACTAGGTTTTCCTTCCCTCCATATTAGGGGTTGTTTGGTTTAGGAGATAGGTTTATGGGGTGAGAGTATCCCCAACCACCTGGCTAGGGATAGCCAATTTTTGTTGTTTGGTTGTGTAGGAATTGAGTGTAGGACGAGAGGTGGGTAGTGGTATAGATTTTTTTTTTGCTCGAAATGTTAGGGGTGGCTATAAGATGGTGAGATTATCTCTACACACATCAAATATACCACACCTCCTATTTTTATAGCCCAAAAAAATACATAACCGGTGGTATGTGAATTGATCTGGGTAGAAATATTACACAACCGTACAAATATTCAAATCCTATAGTCAAATCCTACATAACTCCTATAGTCAAATCCTACATAACTCCTATACAAATTGTACGAATCAAAGGATATGATTTACCCAGTATATAGCTTGTTTGATTTGAAGAATTGAATCCTCCAAAATTTCTATGTATTGTTTTCTTATACTAGTACAACCCTATGGGATTTCTAATAAGAGGTTAGACCTCTTGGGAAAATTCATATGCATCTGTGACAACTATGCTATGCACTCTCAATCTATATAGAAATTTCCTTTGTCTTTCCTATGATACCATCACGCACCTAGCTCTACCAATTCCCGTAGATTTCTTTCCGTAGGATTCAAGGAGGCATATGTCATAGCGATTCTCCATTATTCTATCATATGAATCTAACATGCACTCTCAGTTTGAGTGATGCAAAGTGGCCACTATAAGATTTATTTAGTCAGATTAATTGGTCATGCATACACTAGTTGTTTTCTATCTTTCCTACACATGTCAATTAGCGAAATTTATAAGTAAAATCCTAAAATTCAAATAAATTGCTGAAAATTGGAAATAATATTACAGTTGTAGCAAATTACTAAATCGATCCGTAAAATATGTACATGGCTTCAAGAATCTTTTGCCGAACTGAGTAGTCCGTAAATGATGTCCTTGGAGTAGTTTGTGAGTTAAAGAACGTCCATTTCGTCAAACTGACAAGGCCTTTGATTTGACAAGAGAACACTAATATTTTGGACCTGAATCAGAGTGGTAAAGGCGTACAGCTCGATCAATGCAATGGTATGATGACTATGCAGCTATACCTATATAGGAGTAGACTACTAGTAGACTTTGGGACACAGAGATTTGGCTTCCGCGGCCGACCCCGAACAAGATTCTTTTACTCCGCCTGTGGCAGGACCAGCCTGTCAATGGCCCAAAGTCTTATGTGCTCCCGCCCTTTGATTTTGGATGGACGGACAAGATTGCCCAGTCCCATCCCTGTCCTGTTCGTTCCAGTTTTCATCCTCCTCCCCGGGGAACCCTCCCCGGAGAGCTCTACACCGACCCCTTCTATCCCCACCTGCTTGTCCCTTCCTTCTTCCTCCAGCGATTCATCCATCGTTCAACAATTTGTCTAAGAAGAACATGAAGAAGTGTAAGAAGAGGAAGGAGGCGTTGTTGTCTGAGACTAAATCCGCGGTGAAATCCATCCCGCTGAAAGTCCTGCAAACTCCGACTTTGAAAGTGTACCAGCGGCGCCGGCGGATAGGCATGTCTGCGCTTCCATCGCAAGCTCAGTCTGCGCTTCCATCGCAAGCTCAGTCTGCGCTTCCATCGCAAGCTCAGTCTGCTTCGGGCTTGTTGGGTCAGGGCAGAGTAATCCAGCAAGAGTCCTGGTAGGTTTTTATCGCCATGTGCTTTCTTTGCCCCCATGAACGCAGATTACAGCAGGGCAAACAGATCCAACTATTTTTTTTACCCGGGAGAACCAGCTATTTGACCGTCTTTCTTCCAGGGCCGCCCGTTCAAGTGTCGCCCTTCCTACCGATGCCGAGAAATCGACCGTGTTTCGCCAAGATGGTGGGTACGTAGCTCCCCGGTATGTTTCCATGCCGAAGTTTCTCTGCCTTCTGGCTGGCTAGCGGATCAAACAATTTAACCGTCTTTCTTCCATGGCGGCTGGTTTCAGCGCCATTCCTACCCAAGTTGAGAAATCGCTCGTTTCTCGCCAACCTGGTGGGTACGAAGCTCCTGGGTATGTTTCCATCGCCATGCCGGATTTTCGTTGAGTCCTTGCTGGCAGGCGGTGCCAACTAAACCGGCTATCATCTTCCAGGGCCGACGGTTCCAGGCTCGTGCTTTCTACCGCAGGATCCACTTCGTACTTAGCTATCGAGGACCCGTTGTTTGATGAGCACTTGTTAGCTCTCAAGAGCATTAATAATGTATGCACTATAATATACGAAGTATATCCATTGCTTTTTTTTTCTTCCTCTTCATCTCCGTACTGCATGAGGGCTTCTTTAATTCGTAGGACTTCTATAAGAATTGTGTAGCATTTAGATCCTATGGGTTCTTCCCTACATTAGTTGTTTGATTTATAGAAATATATCCTATGTTTGTTCCTTTTTTCGAAATGGGGGACATATCACAGCCTCTGCATCAAAATGATGTATATGGCTGCTTTATTGCTTTCTTCAGTTCATACACAAATTATGACAACTTCTCACGGATCAGCTAGAGTCGACACAAAGATCCACCAATGAAACATAGAAAACAGCAGGTGCCAAAAAGGCAAAAACACATCAGTAAGTAATTCTATGAGGAAACTGCCAGCCACCCTGGCTATAAAAATCCCGTGCGGCTGTCTCTAGTCAGTTGCACCCAGACTCCCTGATATCCTGCTGATCCTCGGGCTGGAGATAAGAAACATACGGATCTAGTGAATAATCATAGGGATAACCTGCAAGAAGGGATGAGATTTGGGTTTATTAAACACGACTTCATTTTGTACATTCCAAAATAGCCCATCAAATAGCGCATACACCCTCTCTAATGTATACAAAATCCTATGCTTTTCCTAATCTTATGATTTTCATATCCTGTGAATGAAAAAGGATCCCTGATTCGTTATCGGTGAATTTTTCCATGCAGAAGGGATTATGAGATTAAAGGGCCACAACACCACCCTTACGAACAGAAACCTCAAACTCTTGCATAGGTTTGGTATCACGAATGCGTAATCGAGAGACGAATGCTCGGTCTCCGGAGAGGAGCAGCCGGTGCACGTGTGTGCATCTTCGGCCGTGTATGTTTCCATTGCCGTGCCGCAGCTTTCATCGCCTCCTTCTTGGCTGCCGGATCCAACTACTTAACTGTCTTTCTTCCAGGGATGGAGGTTCCATAGTTGAAGAGGTTCCTATGGACAAGGACTTTGCAGCTCTCGGGCATATTGAAGAGGTTGGCACTCCATTTGTTTATTTCTCCCCCTCATCTCGCACTCTGCATACTTCATTCTTGTTGAATTTGCAATGCAGGATGTGATAACACGATTCTCCGCGAAATCTGGACCAGATCAAGGGCCACAACACCATCCTTCATAAGAAAATCCGCCACCTCGTGGGCGGTGGGCATTTTAAATCGTGCCATATCGGCGGAGAATGCCCGTTCCGAGCAATCTTCTTTTGATAAACGGTACTCAGATGTTCTCGCGGAGTGTGAGAAGTTGAAGAAGGAAGTCGAGGAACTACGCGCCCAGCCACCGATGAGTGTGGTCACTGACAAGGCTGGTCAGTGTGATTGCAACCGTGGATCGTGAAAGTTTTCAACAGAAGTGGAGTTGCATGCTGAACATGCGCAATATTTCGAGACGAAGTACTTGAAAGTTCGCACAGAGTGCGATAAGTTGAAGAAGGAAGTGGAGTGTCTGATCTCACTGCAGCCAACTATTGAGACATCGGAGACCGGCGTGTGCTAATTGCAGCGAATTTTGGAATCGATGAAAAGTTGAATTTGGCTTTGTTGTGCAATATAGCAAGACCTGTTCCTCCTCGACTTCGTCTTTTGGCATAATTGCTTTGTCTTCGTATTGACTCTGAATGATTCGTATATTTCTGACGGTTTCTGAATTATGTACAACTTTTGTAATATTGGTCAAACTAGTTTTGACCAGGGTTTGTGTAGGGTGGTTGAATTTTTTTGGTTGGTCCAAATTGTGTTGTGTGGTCCAAATGTGATGTATCATCACACCACCATGTGCCCCGCCACCCCAGGTTTTGGTAATGCCATTCGATACATGCTTCATAGAAGGAACATACATTTTTTCCGTTAGGGCATGACAATTTTGAAAAATTCAAACAAAAATGGGAAGAGAGAATGGTAACATCATTTTCCATGTGATACCCTGTGCCAAATTTTGGTTCATTTTAAGAATGTAAGGTGACAAATTACTCGAGGAAGCTAGTTGGAGTAGACGGGCATGACCGGATTGGCATAGGGGATTTATTTTTTGAAGGATATTATTTTTCATGGACAATATCTGACACAAACAATAAAATGTTAAGGTCTCATATTATTCTGAATGATTGTGAATTACTTATGACGTTTGGAAGTATTGGTATACGTGAGAATCGAGTACATGCACGACTTCACGCGTCCACAACTAATCGGCCTCATCGTCTGTCGCGTCCACAACTAATGCCATTCTGATACAGAGAGTCAGAGGCTATAAAATAATCGGCCTCATCGTCTCTCGCGAGCTCGTCCTCTCCCCTCCCATCAACTCACCGCACCTCCGAGGCATCGACTTCCTCGTTTCCAACCGCAGCAGCATGAAGACAGGTCTTGCGTACGAGGCGGAGCAATCGGCGGCCGCTCGCGCAGAGGATGCCTCTGCGGTAGTGGCCGTCGCGGCGGGTGAGGCTTCACCGGGCACCCAGGCCGCTCGTCTCCTCTCGCTTGTCCGATTCTTCGACCTCGGTCGAAACGGGCGTCCTGGCCGTCGAGGAGAAGGTGGATAGCAACGCCGTTGCTCCCGCCGAAGATCCGCAAGGCGTTGCAGGCCACCACGGCGAGGTCTTCCTAGACCCGGTGCTGGACGCGGACCTCGACCCCTTCGACGATTTCGGCCCAAACGTTCAGTTCTAGGAGGATGTCGAGGGTGACGACGAGGAGGTACTGCTCTTTTACCGAAACTGTCCCGATCCTTTTTGTCTCATATTACTGTTCGCGTGGTTTGCACGAACCTGGTTCTTGATTGATTTGATCCCCTACCTTGTCTTGTAGATTTACTTGATTCTACGGTTCGTACGGTCAGATTCTAGTTTAATTTCGACTAATCTGCCATGTAGTTGGCTTGATTTGTCATATAATTAATTTATGTGTTCATACTTAGTGGACTTGCAATTGTTGTGGCTTATGTTCATTGCTGTTCATAGGGTTTTCTCGTGATTTAGTATGATTTCTTCTGCCATTTACTTGTTCTACACATTTAATTTTAGGGTTTCTAAGGTTTGCTTATGATAGTGCAGTATTTATTTGATCTTTCATTAAGCACCTGATTATTATGTACTTTATAATTCACAGGAATATTCGATGACATGGACGACAACAAGGAGCGCAGGGACCGGAAGAGCCGCTACGTTCAAGCGGTGAAGGGTGGTGAAATTCGTTTCCGCATGCGCGGGAGCTATTTTGCCCATTCTCGTGGCAAAATCCTCCGAAGGACATCCGCAGCCTGATCCGACATGCGACGGGTGTAGGCCTAAGTACATCGGGGAAGCACCGCCCCGCAACCAAGGCCAAGCACGCAGCATATGGCCTCTTCCTCCGTAATTACGTCTTGCCTGGCTTGTTCCCGCCAACGCCCCTGCCTGGCCCTCATGCTCCTGGTCTGTTTAAAGTTCATATGTGTAATCTTATTCCCTTTGGAAGTTCAAGATTAAACTCTACTAGTACAACCGTGGTGGTCTTGTGATGGTAGTACTCTTTTGATGCATTTGTGATGTAGCAAGATTTAAGTACTAGTATTTTTTTGAAATGGTATAGTACTATCTAAGAAAAGTACTCCCTTCGATTCACATTCATTTTACACCAAGAAATATGGATCGGAGTGAGGGAGTAAATTAAACATGGCATCTCGTGCATGAAGCTTGACATATCGACCAGGTTGGCTAGAATGGCAATACAATGCTGCTCATTAGGCAAATGCATGCCATGTAAAGAAGTCTATACTGACATAAAAAAGACTACATTGGGGATTAGAGTCAATTGGGGCATCTACAATACAGAAAATCTTGCTTGTAGCTGATTTTGGCTAAGAGGGTTTTACTCACATTACACGTGCCACTTTCCTTGTCTCAGAAAACAAGTTCCAATAAAGGAAGAGGAAAGAAAAGGATATTGTGGGCGAGATTGAACACCTTTTTTATGTGTTAAGTGAGGCCTCGTTTAGCCGAGGATTTCGACTTAGGCCTAACAGCTCAGCACACCCACAAATAAATCTCCTTGCGCGCACCACCGACAAAAATAACAAAATTAGCACGCAAGATTAAGAACGAAGTGAATTTAATTAACTTGGTTAGCTTTTCAAGCAATATATTCAGAGAAAGAGCACACATGATCGGCTCGAAATAATCGTAAGAGAAGAACAATAAATCTAAGGCACCCCACTTCATCGGAAGAAGGGGCGCGACAACGCATGGATTCATACCTTGAGTCGACGCTGGCTCGTAGAAGGGCGGCCGCGCCTCGAGGATGTCGGCGACGTCTCCACCTCGGTATCACATGTGACTGCTTCTCGACGGGCGGTGCGCCGCGCCATGTAGAAGATCTATCAAAAGAGGAGAGCCCGATGACGCTACTGATGCCTCAACCTTGATAGCACCGGCCTGTTGCTCCGCACTGAGATGCGCCACATGCAAGATTTAGCGGATGCGCCAATTTCAGAGATATGTCATGATCGTTGTAACAAATTTCACCGTGATGATGATTTGATCCTGCACTCGGCCTTGAACACAAGTACTAGTACAGTCTCACAATTTTTTTTATCATTATACTTTGCGAGATTTAGCGGATGCGCCAATTTTAGAGATATGTCATGATCGTTGTAACGAATTTCAACGTGATGATGATTTGATCCTGCACTCGGCCTTGAACATAAGTACTAGTACATTCTCACAATTTTTTTATCATTATACTTTGCGAGATTTAGCGGATGCGCCAAATTCAGAGATAGATCATGATCATGGTAACACACTTTTCAATGTAATTATGATTTGATGTTGCACTCGACCTTGAACATAAGTCCTAGTACGGTCTCACAATTTTTTTATCATTATACTTTGCAAGTTTTAGCGGATGCGCCCATTTTCAGAGGTAGATCATGATCATGTTAACAAATTTTAAACGTGATGATGATTTGATGTTGCACTCGACCTTGAACAGAAGTACTACTACTGTCTCACAATTTCTTTATCATTATACTTTGCCAGATTTAGCGGATCCGCCAAATTTAGAGATAGATCATGATCATGGTAACAAATTTTCAATGTGATGATGATTTGATGTTGCACTCGGGCTTGAACATAAGTACTAGTACGGTCACTCAAAATTTTAGCATTATACTTTGCAACGGATGCACCAATTTCAGGTGCATGTCACCAGATCTGTGTCCGATGATGATCATGGTAGTAACCGATGTTCAACTTGATGATGATTTCATTTTACAGTCGGCCTTGAACAGAGGTACTAGTACGGTCTCACAATTTTTTATCATTATACTTGGACCTTAGCGAAATTCAAAATCTCATAGCGGCAAAACTTCCTGCCCACAAAATACAAAAATTTCACACGCTTCCAAATTCCGATTCTACCCCTGTGGAGATGACAGCAAAGTCGGTTGGTGGGGGGGTCTGGCCGTCATTTTTTGGATCACCACCTCCCTAGCCCCGGATACCCTCCCAAAAAAATTCATTTCCCTCAGTCTCTCATCTGAGACCACCCACCGGAACTTCTCAAGTCCCTCTCTCTACCACCTCCACGACCACCGCACCGGAACATCCCCGCCGGACTTCCCTGGCCTACCCGAGCCCTCGCGATCCTCGTCATCCGGCTGCCTGCCGGAGCCGCTTCATCGACGCCATCATCAACCGGACCGGATCATCCCCGCCGAACCTCGAAACCATATGCTCATCCAGCAGTCTACCGCAGTCGCTTCAGCTGCGGTATCGTCCACCCCACCGGAGCCGCTTCGCCGGATCCGTCGTCCACCGCATCGGATCTTGCTCACCGACACCGCTGTGCATGAACCGGATCTGCTTCACCCGCGCCGTGCATGATCTAAACTCTTCTACTGTCGCTTTTCTATTGCTTGCCTGCAAGTTCTTGTTTAATCTTGGGGGAACCTGTTTGTGCTAACGACGCGCCGTTACGTTTTTGCAGATGAGATAGGTAATCATGAAGTGTAATGGCCGTCTCTCCAACCCCAAGTAGCACATGTAGCGTACTTCATCACCGGATCTAGCAACCCCAGGAAGATCTGCTGTGACTCCCACAGAGTGCTTCTCCTAATGTAAGTCCCTTGTTTTAGCGCCATGTTCTGGGTTCAGATGCTTGTTTGTCTGAAGCTCTTTTAGTTCATTCCTAGCTATGACCGTAACACGTTGCTATTTTCTACTTCATTGCTAACTTTAAGCGATTGAACATTTTGGTTTGCATTCCCTGCTCTGTAGATGTAGCCATCATAACTTCTATCTTGCTCAGTCGTTGTTACAAAAATTATAGGTATTATAGTAACATCCTGCTATTATTTAGTTCACGGCCAATTTTAAGTAATTGCACATGTTGGTTCGCATTCCCTGCTCTATAGCTTTTGGCATCGTAACTTCTATATTTGGTTTACATTCCCTGCTCTGTAGATCTAGCCATCATAACTTTATCTTACTCAGTCGTTGTTACAAAAATTATGGCCTGCTACTATGTTGTTTGTGCCAATTTTTTACTCCATGAACATGTTGGCTTGCATTCCCTGTACTACAGGTGATGCCATTGTTTTGTATCTAGTTCATTGTAAGCTAACAAAGTAAGGACTTAGTTTGGCATGCTATCACTCTGCTATCTAGCCTGTAGTACAAATAAACTTGTCATACTACTAGATAATAATTTTGCGTGCCATCTTGTTCTTCAAAAGCTAAATTATTGACTTGTTTCTCTGACTTGGCATGACGCTCACATATGGAAAGCTGAACATATTGGTTTGCATTCCCTCTTATACAAGTTCACAGGTGATCCCACTATATTCTGTATCTGGTCCATCCTAAGCTCCAGCATTAACTATCCTCTATGTGTTGCTCATTACAAGTTTATATCCCGAAACATCTTGATTTGCATCCCCTTCACTATAAGTTCAGGAGTATTATTTTGTTCACGGCCAAAATGAAGTAATTGCACTTGGCACATGTTGGTTCACATTCCCTCCTCTTTAGCTTTTGCCATCGTAACTTCTATTTTTGGTTTACATTCCACTGCTCGTAGATGTAGCCATCATAACTTCATCTTGCTCAGTCGTTGTTACAAAATTTATAGCCTGCTACTATGTTGTTCATGCCAATTTTGTACTCCCTGAACATGTTGGTTTGCATGGGACTCGACAGTAGTAAGTCTGTTGTTTCATTCTAACATGCTCTGTTATATTGGCTGTTGGTATGCGGCATGCACTCTTTGTTTTCTTATTGTGCGCATTACAATGATCTTGTTATAACGACGAAATGATGAGTTCCAAATTCTTTGGCAAACAATATTGCAGTGTCTTTGCGTTTCCATTGTTGCTGTCTTAACTTGTAATGTCTTTGTTTCAGATATAGGTGCTGCATGGACAACTTAAAAGATTGCTGGATCGCTTCATTGTATTATAGGTTTAATTACCATTCAATTTCTCTGGGTTCTGTAATATTTTTTCAAAGCCTTGTACTGATGTAATATTTAGTTAGTTTTTATAGTTCTTTCGCGCATTTTTTCTTTGGTGCTTGTGGTAAGTGAGGCTATCCGACAGAAATCAATGCTGCGTAAATATTCTCAGTATCTAAATCACGAATTCCCATCCCTTAAACGGCCCAATTAAGCGAAATCACATATGTGCCGGCTCGCAAAATCCTAAAGCGCCTATTACGCCGGCATATAAACAGCAACTAAACGGGCTGGCCCACTTACTTATTGGGCCTGCCCACTTGATTTACTGTGGACCCCACACTCTAAATGGGCCGGCCCACTTGCTTTAAGGTGGACCCCACCCACAGCTGGGCCGGCCCACTAACTAGTTGGGCCAGCCCAATTGCTTTTGTGGTGGACCCCACATACAAAATGGGCCGGCCCTTTAAGACCAAAGTGGGACCCACCAGGGTTTTTGGCCCGGCCCACTCTCTTGTTGGGCCGGCCCACTTGCTATATGGTGGACCCCACATACTAAACGGGCCGGCCCATTAACAGGAAAGTGGGACCCACTTGTGTTTTTGGCCGGCCCACTAGCTTGTTGGGCCGGCCCACTTGCAAGCTGGTGGACCCCACAAACTAAATGGGCCGGCCCTTTAACAGGAAAGTGGGACCCACCTGTGTTTTTGGCCCGGCCCACTATCTTGTTGGGCCGGCCCACTTGCTATA
The DNA here is from genome assembly GCF_019359855.2 of Lolium perenne. Taxonomy (NCBI): domain Eukaryota; kingdom Viridiplantae; phylum Streptophyta; class Magnoliopsida; order Poales; family Poaceae; genus Lolium; species Lolium perenne. Next base: position 302,074,783 of record NC_067250.2, on the reverse strand, counting down.
TGGTGGACCCCACATACTAAATGGGCCAGCCCTTTAACTGGAAAGTGGGGCCCACCTGTGTTTTTAGCCCGGCCCACTATCTTGTTGGGCCGGCCCACTTGCTATATGGTGGACCCCACATACTAAATGGGCCAGCCCTTTAACTGGAAAGTGGGACCCACCTGTGTTTTTGGCCCGGCCCACTATCTTGTTGGGCGGCCCACTTGCTATATGGTGGACCCCACATACTAAATGGGCTGGCCCATTAACGGAAAGTGGGACCCATCCGGTGCTTTTGGCCCGCCCATCGGCTTGTTGGGCCGGCCCATTTGATAAATTGTGGACCCCACGTACTAAATGGGCCGGCCCGATAGCAGGAAAGTGGGACCCACATGCTTATTAGGCCGGCCCAATAACTTCTTGGGCCGGCCCAGTTGCTTTAATGTGGACCCCACTTTATAAATGGGCCGGCCCGATACCAGGAAAGTGGGTCCCACATGTCTTGTGGGCCGGCCCTTTTGCCTGTTGACCGGTCAAACGAGTGCATTCGGCCCGGCCCACATGCTTAGTGGGCCGGCCCATTAAAGTTTTGACCAGTCAACCTTAGAGGTTAGGCCCGGCCCACGTAACTAATGGACCAGCCCAGCTATATAGTTGACCGGTCAAACTAAGTCAGCTGGCCCGGCCCGCAAACTTAATGGGCCGGCCCGCTTAAGACGTGGCAGGCCTCGTGTGGGCCTACCATCTACCACGGGGTTTCAGCCGGTTAACGCCGTTAACTGCCAGTTAACGGCGTCTGCCACGTGTCAGTTTGCATGACGTCAGCAGTCAACGGGCTCCCGGAAACACTTGGGCAACGGTCCGATTTTCCGTGGCGGAAGGGCGCCCAAGCGCGACGGACCGAAAAAATCGTCGTAGGACTTTGCCTGACGCAGTTTCCACAACAGAACCCATATCGTCGGGTTAGGCCCATAGGCGACGAAAAATACCCCTTAGCGGACGATTTTGAGACGTTGTCTATCAGAACTTTTCTTGTAGTGGGACAAGGTCAAGGACAAGATCAAGGACAAGATCAACCAAGAATTCATGATGGCTCCGACGAGTATCCATTTGATATTTCCTCCGCACCAAATGATGTCCAAGATCAAGCACATGAGGTTGAGCACACTCAAGAAATTGAAGTTGCTCAAGTTGAAGGTCAAGACGGGGACCCAAATGATCAAGTTGATCAAGTGACACCTCCAAGGCCAAGTAGAACCAAGGAGGAGATCGAGGCCCGTCGTCTAGCAAGAAGAGAAAGGAAACTTGAGCGTCTTGAACACACACATGACAAGGTTCTTGGTGATGTAAGGGCAAAGGTTTCCACAAGAAGGCAATTGGCTAATTTTAGCAACCATCATGCTTATATCTCCTTAGTGGAACCCAAGAAAGTATTTGAAGCCCTTGAAGATTCGGATTGGTTGGAAGCTATGCACGAAGAACTCAACAACTTCAAGCGCAACAAAGTGTGGACCTTAGTAGAGAAGCCAAAGGAGTGCCGCAATGTTATTGGCACTAAATGGATATTCAAGAACAAGCAAGATGAGTTTGGCAATGTTGTGAGGAACAAGGCAAGATTGGTGGCTCAAGGGTTCTCTCAAGTTGAGGGAATTGACTTTGGAGAAACCTATGCTCCCGTGGCTCGCCTTGAGTCCATCCGTATCCTTCTTGCTTATGCATCGCATCATAACTTTAAGTTACAACAAATGGATGTGAAAAGTGCATTTCTTAATGGTCCTTTGCATGAAGAGGTTTATGTTAAGCAACCCCCGGGGTTCGAGGATCTCAACTTCCCTAACCATGTCTACAAGCTTGATAAAGCCCTTTATGGTCTCAAACAAGCTCCTAGAGCTTGGTATGAGCACCTTAAGGAATTATTGGTAGACCGTGGGTTTGATGTTGGGCTAATCGATCCCACTCTTTTTACTAAGAGGGTCAATGGGGAGCTTTTCGTTTACCAATTATATGTTGATGATATTATCTTTGGCTCTACTAACAAAGCTTTTAATGATGAATTCTCAAAGCTTATGACCGATAGGTTTGAGATGTCTATGATGGGAGAGATGAAGTTCTTCCTTGGTTTTGAGATCAAGCAATTGAGAGGAGGAACCTTCATCAACCAAGCAAAATATCTCCAAGACGTGCTCAAGAGGTTCAAGATGACCGAGATGAAAGGTGTTTCCACTCCTATGATTACCAAATGTCATCTTGCACTTGATCCCAATGGTAAAGAGGTGGATCGAAAGGTATATCGCTCCATGATTGGATCCTTGATTTACCTTTGTGCATCTAGACCGGACATAGTGTTGAGTGTTGGTGTGTGTGCAAGGTATCAAGCTTCTCCTAAGGAGAGCCACTTGATAGCTCTCAAGAGAATCTTTCGATATTTGGTTGATAACCCAAGATATGGTATTTGGTACCCCAAAGGCTCAAGTTTTATTCTCAATGGATACACCGATGCGGATTGGGCGGGAGACAAGGATGATAGGAAATCAACCTCCGGGGCTTGCCAATTTCTTGGTAGGTCCTTGGTGTGTTGGTCATCTAAGAAGCAAAATTGTATATCTCTCTCCACCGCCGAAGCCGAATATGTTGCCGCCGCAAGTGGATGCACTCAATTGTTATGGATGAGGCAAACTTTAAAGGAATATGGTATCATTTGTGACAAAGTGCCTCTATTATGTGACAATGAAAGTGCCATCAAGATTGCCTATAATCCGGTGCAACATTCAAGAATGAAGCATATTGAGATCCTGAATCATTTCATTAGGGATCATGTTGCCCGTGGTGATATTGAGCTTATCTATGTTCCTACCAAAGATCAACTTGCCGATATATTCACGAAGCCTCTTGATGAAGCAAGGTTCACTTATTTGAGGAATGAGCTAAATATCATTGATTCAAGGAGTATAGCTTGACCATCTTGCAAACACACCTTCGTCTCAAAACTTTATTTGGTTTAGATGTGGGCATGGAAATACGGGGAGTGCGGTTTAAATTATTGAGCTATCCCTCCCCTCATAATGCCAACATTAAGAAATCATTCTATTTATATCATGTGTTGATATGTGAGCTTCAATGATGAGTAGTGGCTTGGACCCAAGATATATCTTCGCGGTGCCATGCCACAACACTCATATATGGTGGCCTAGGCCACCACACTCTTCTTTGTGAAGAGTTGGAGTTATTTGGATCTTATCGCCTTTTATTTGACAACTCCATGTTCTTATGGGAAATCACTCTAGTTTGGCCTTATTTGCTCATATCTTGCAAACTTGAGTGATCATGTACCATTAACAGTTTGTACCTTCTAATCCTAAGCCTACTCTCTCCTATAAGCCACTTCCATCTTGCTCATTTGTCATGTTTGGTAAAAACTTGGAGTTTGAGGATTTTCGGTCGGATGATCTAGGTTGCCCCATCTTATTGGTAAATATGCTTCCTATATGTGACGTGATACATTATTGCATCACATATGAGTTTATGCAAATAACCAACTAAAGATAGGCAGGATTTCTGGTGTTCTGGAAATTCCAGAAAACCGGATAATCCGGCCCCTTGGCGACCCGGACAATCCGGCCCGGCCGGATTATCCGCCCTAAACTAGGGCCGGATTATCCGGCCTGGGCAGATCATGAAAGGGCTGAGGATGAGGCCGCGGGGGGCAAACGGTTCACACCACCCCCCACGCGCCTCTGTTGCGGTCAGAAACCCACCGGCGAGCAACGACGGGCAACACAGGAGAGCCGGGAGCAACTTAGGGCTGCGGCTGGCCCTGGTCCCTCCGAGCGACGGCCCGCAAAGACTCCGGCACGCACGTCCGATGCTGGTGCAAGGGCGTGCCACCTGACCTATACCTGGTCAGGAAAGTGATGAAGATGCCTCGCTTAGTTTCCTGCATGGCATACACGTAAACATTAAATACGAGCCTCGATCGGCTCTCAGGTTATCCTGTGAATCGGCTCAAAGAGCCGATCCACCCATGATTCGCACGAGGTGTACGAATATATGGTGGTCCTGCTTGATCAAGATAAAGCTAAAACGATCTACGACGATTTAGGGTTTTCACCGCATAATCGGAACGTCCTACTCACGATTGGGCCTCGCGGCCACGCACGGTGATCGTAAGCCGATCCTAGACAAGGCCTAAAAACAAACACGAGGTTGATCCCCGGAACATCCTGTCTAGGGCTAGCAAACTACACCCTACGCGCCGCTGGATCCTCCAACCCTTTGTAAGGCCTAACTATGCAGATATTAAACTAATCCTTGAAGAACAAGGAGCAACCATAACAGATCGGATCTACTAAATAATGATCAAGCGGGGTGCCGCCCCTACGTCTAAGATAGGCGTAAGGGCGGCTAGATGTCTAAGGGTTGCACTAAGATAGCATATGATATGAAGAACAATGCTAACCCTAACACATCTAAGATAACTACGTTGCTCGCCATCAAAAAGGCTTCAGTACGAGCAACGCATGAACAACGAATAAACTTGTACTGCCTAGATCGCAAGATGCGATCTAGGCAGCATGATGCTTACCCGGAAGAAACCCTCGAGACAAGGGAGTTGGCGATGCGCCTAGATTGATTTGTGGTGAACGTGATTGTTGTTTATTTCATAAACCCTAGATACATATTTATAGTCCGTAGACTTTCTAACGTGGGAATAATCCCCACCGTGCACGAGACAAACTCTAACTAACCGACACGTATCCTACTATATTATAGATACACGGGCAAACTAGCCCAAACTTTGCATAACAGGCCGATTCACGTATTTCTTCCATGTATATTCTTCAAGTCCATCTTGATCGCGGCCCACCTCTGACTCGGTCAAATTCTGGTGATAACACATGCCCCCCTGGTTTTGGAATTGATAATTCCAAAATCACTCTGTTCTTTCTTTGTCGGGTCATGTCGTGGCAGAACCGTCGCAGTATCCTTCATCATGATGCCTTGCCCTCTCAACTTCTCCGCGTGACCTGGCAGTTTTTTTTTTGTTAAGCATCACTTCCTCGGAAACTGCTGTGGCATTGAATTTCCACTATATCCCCTTTTATTTAACCGCTCCAAACAGTTCGCTTCCGCATCCCCTTCGCATTAGCACTCCAAAAGCCCTCCTGCGCCACCATGTCTTCTTCCTCCTCTGCTTCATCGGATCTTTCCGCCCAGTCCTCCTCTTCCCGCGAGCCGACGCCGGGGCCGAACCCGGAGGAGGTCCACGCGGCCAACATCCGCCGCGCCATCGAAGCCGGGGAGGAGTCTAGTCACGACTTCTCCGTCTGGTCTGAGGACGACAAGTCCTCGACCGATGGGGAGAGTGACCTCCGCTTCCTCGCCGACGGGGAAACGGAGGAGGAGAGCGATGACGATCGCTTCTCCTGCGATGACTTCACCTCCTACGAGGAGGAGGAGGAGGAGAAGGAGGAGGAGGAGGATGACACCTCCTCCGACGAGCCGCCGGCCAAGCGCTTCTGTCCCTGGCCGGGGAACCTCGGCGACTTCGACAGCGACGACAACGACGCTGACGAGGAGGATGAGGACAATGAAGGCCCGGTCGGCGGCCGCTGGAGCAGCGACGACGAGCCCGCCGGGAGTAGCGCCGACAGCGGCGACGACGGCGACGACGAGGGCAGCGACGGCCCATAGATAGGACCATTAGCATAGAATCAGTAGTAGTAGACGGGGCAATGTACCCCCTAGTACTTCCTTTTGAGAGCAATCAGCTCCTTATGTAAGAAATCTTGCTTATCAATTAAGAATTTCCCCAATTTGATTTTGCCGATTTCCCTTGAGCTAATTTAGCCGATTCCCCCCCATACTGATTTTGCCGATGTGTCCACTTAGTCAATGCTTAATGAGCCGATAGCAACGCATCGGTCCTTCACAAACCATCCTTCAATTCTTCAGCTGATGTCCTTGAGATCTGGTGGATGATGTAGAGTTTTCAAGAGAGCCCTTAAATTTCTCCCACCAGCTCCAGAGACCCTCTTCTGCGAGCACTCATCATTTTGTGAAGAAGGTTGTGACGAAGGATCAGCCGATGACACTCCAATCAGCTTCTAAAAAATAGAGCATCTACCAGGCTAGCTGCCCCCCGAGCCTCAGTCATGGCGAGAATATTGGTGAGGATGTACAGATCAGACCACGGGCTTTGAACTCAGGTAACTCTGAGACAGCCACCATGCCGAACCAGCCGAACTTGCCCCCATCGACTGCCTCTTCCTCCGTTGAAAGCCTATATTATAGCCGAAACACCAACGGCTTAACGAGCAAAAGGCCGCCTTGCACGCCAAAACTGACTTCTGACAGTACTGCTGCAATCGGCTCCTTGCAGCTGAGGAAGCTCTCATTGTTTGCCCCCTCGAGGAAGTAGAGGGCCTCACAGATGAACCGGACTTGGTGAAAATCTGCGTCTTGAACACGCAGCAGGTAGATCCTGTGTAATTGTACTAGAGTCGATGGCTGCGCATCGGCTTCGTTTAGTTCTAAAGTCGATGTCCGCGCATCGGCTATATATCGTGATGCTGATTTTTTTTTTACTGGCCGATTTTTCTATCGGCCTCCAACATTTCACTGCACACATGTTCATCTGCACATGTTCATCTGATTAGGTGCCCCCCGAGCCGAATCTGTCGGGGAACTGCAGATATCGGCTCTGTAGTTAATCGAGGCACATGTATTTGCACGTCGGCTCCGGTAGGACCAATGTTGATTTTTCCTAACTCATCAGCCGACGTAAAACCGCTGCCCAGTAGATCGATGTTGAACACAAGCAGAACATGTGGTGAGGATAATTTTGGCCGATTGCTGGAATCGGCCTCCATATTGATCGAAGCGCTCAATGAAGGTTTTGTAATGTTCCTTCATAGATCTTTGGGGCCGATCCCAAGGATCGCCCTCGCTACGTTTGCTCATCGGTTTGTTCTTGCTACACGGTCAGGACGGTGGATAAGACCAGCCTAACCCTGCCCTTCGTCACGTCGATGCGCTCGCAGTCGTCCAAATTGATACCTGAGAGTGGCTCTTGGCCTGCTGTTTCCCAAGCGTTCATGCCAGCCGTTGAAATCTCGGCTGAGTCATCGGCCTGGACGACCTCTACCTCATCTCCATCCCACTGTATTACGCATTGGTGCATCGTGGAGGGAATGCAACAGTTGGCGTGGATCCAATCTCTTCCTAGCAGAACAGCATAGGTGCTCTTGCTATCGACGATGAAGAACGTCGTAGGGATGGTTTTCCTTCCTATGGTCAGATCCACGTTCAGAACACCTTGTGCGTCAGACGCTTGGCCGTTGAAATCGCTCAATGTCACGTTGGTCTTGATCAGATCCGAGCTAGAGCGTCCCAACCGACGTAGCATAGAGTATGGCATAATGTTGACTGCCGCTCCGGTGTCCACCAGCATCTTATTGACAGGCCTCCCATCGATATAACCTCGCAAGTACAGGGCCTTCAGATGTCTGTAGCTTCTTTCTCGTGGCTTCTCAAAGATAACCGGCCGTGGACCGCAGTCAAGTTGTGCCACAGGTGCCTTGTCTAATCCTGGAGCACTGAACTCCGTAGGAAGGATGAACACCATGTTTGTGCCAGCCGATGTTTCATCATCGGCTTTCCTTTGCTTGGGGCGCCACTCCATTTTTTGTGGTCGACCCTCTTCATCCAGGGTTTGCTGGACCTTCGCGGCCAGATCAGGCCGCGCTTTCCTTAGCGTGTGTAGGTATAACCTTTCGGCTTCCTCCAAGCCGCGCAGTCGCTGAACCCTACGCTTTTGGGAACGGCTGAGTCCATCAGGGCACCACCTTGGCCAGTGGTACCTGTGTTCTTCTTCTTCTTCATCGTCTTCCAAATCCTCGAGATCTTCCACCCGAGGGGACTCAGCGTGTTTGCTTCGAGGTGGGAGAGGCCCTAGACGTTTGAATACGGACACGCTAGCTGCATCCTTCCTCTTCTGTCTACATTCTGGGCAGTTGCCGATTGTAGGCAATCGGCTCATTCCTGAATCCCAGCAGTGTCTGAAGAAGGGGCAGTCCCACTGCCTATCCTCGTTGTCTTGCTTCCTCGATTCTTCCTTGGCACGGCGCTCGTACTCCTCCTCATCGCGATCATGCCGACGATGTCTCCTGGCGTCCCTAGCCAGACGGTCTCTATCATCATCGTCGCTGGATCGTCGGCGTTGGCTATATTGACTCACGTACTTGTTGAGGAGGTGATCGGAGAGAGGTCGCTGATATCTTACATTCCTCACTTCTCCCTCTGTGATGTAGCGCTCGCCATCGTGCCGGAGCCGATCGCGTGGAGCAGCCTCCTCTGTGTCCTTGCTACGAGAGCAGCTGCCCTCGTATCCATCCTTGCCAGAGTGGTGTCCGGGTCCTACCATGTTGATGTTGAACGAGAATCCTGGCTGGCAACCTTCAGGGTAAGTGCACTCCACCATGTTAACGGCGGGGAAGGGGTGGGTATAGACCTTCATGGCGTACTGGTTGAAAATCAGACGTCCTTGTTCTATCGCCATTTGGATCTGCTGATGCCACACCCTGTAGTCGTTGGTGGCATGGGAGAACGAGTTATGCCATTTGCAGTATGGCTTTCCGTTCAGCTCCTGTACCGTGGGGATTTTGAGGCCTTCGGGTAACTTCAACTGCTTCTCCTTGAGTAGGAGGTCGAAGATTTGCTCAGTTTTAGTCACGTCAAAATCAAACCCTCTGGGCGGACCTGGTGGCTTAACCCATTTGCAGGACACGGGGGTTGCCCCCCGAGTCCATTCAGCCACTGCTACCTCTTGATCTCCCGCAGAACCTTCGTCTTCATCTGCCTCAACCAGGACTACCGCACGCTTGAATTTGTCCTGGTACAAGTCCGGGTGGCGCTGTTCATATGCCGACAGTTTCTGAACCATGTGCGCCAGTGAAGGGTAGTCTGCTTGGGAGGCCATGTCCTTGATTGGTGACGCAAGGCGCACCACTGCCAACTCGACTGCTTCTTTTTCAGTCACACGAGCCGAATAACATCGGTTCCTTAGATTTCTGAAGCGCTGGACGTATTCTGCCACGGTTTCTCCACGCTTCTGACGTATTTGAGCTAGATCGGCAATGCCGGCCTCGGAAGCCTCTGAGTGAAACTGCATGTGGAACTGTTCTTCCAACTGCTTCCAAGTCCGGATCGAGTCCGGTGGCAACGAAGTATACCACCCGAAAGCCGATCCCGTGAGGGACTGTGCGAAGAACCTCACGCGTAGTGGATCCGATGCTGAGGCCGTTCCTAGCTATGCCAAATATCGGCTCACATGCTCGATGGAGCTGGAACCATCTGATCCATTAAATTTGGAGAAATCAGGGAGCCGATATTTGGGTGGTAGCGGGACCAACTCGTACTCGTCAGGGTACGGCTTGGAATAGCCGATTGTCCTCCTTTTCGGCACCATGCCGAACTGGTCTCTCAGGATCGCATGCGATTTGATCCACGGTCCGGGCTGCAGAGTCGAACTCGAAGATTCGCTGGAGTGGCATACTTAGCCAGCCATGCTTGCTTTTCCAGCTACGAGCCAAGCTGCAGGAGCTGAGCTACGGAGGTTTGTCGGAGTGGCATACTTAGCTAGCCACGTGCGCTTCTCAAGATCTGTCGCCGACGTTCCTCTGCTTTCGAAGTCCCCGCTGTTGCGGCCTGGTTTGTGAGCGCCCAGTTACCGCAGTCTGGCACGTATGTGCACGTGTATCCGTGAGGGATCTCCTTAGGCGCCTCGTGCAAGAACTGATAGTCACTAGGGTCACCACCGATCTTGTAGACGACGAATTCCGGTGAATTCGGCACTTCTGGTGCTGCCAACGCGAATGGCAGCGGTGGACGGGACTGGAGTGGCATCTCTCCTTGGTATGTCCCGAGAGCTGGTCCTGACGGAGAGTACTGGTGCCTCATGATCTCCTGGATCACCCGAAGAGCAACACGCTCCAGTGTTCACCTGGTACTCAGAGTGGCGGTGTAGCGAGTGAGCCACCATGCGTTCTTCTGACGGGGCGGACAGGTCTATTCCATCGATCGTACCTTCAGGCGAGAACCCTTTCCACCTGATGCCATGTGAACGGGTTCTGTGAAAAGAGCCGATGAGGTCGGCTTCGAGGATTGCTTTGACCTCGTCATACTTCTTCTTGAGCTCCTCGGTCAGATCCTCGTACGTGACTGGAGTGCCGTTCGCCATCTCAGATGTAGATGGCGATGTGGTTGATGTCGAAGATTGTCCCACCGGGAGTGCCAGAATGTGTTGCGGTCAGAAACCCACCGGCGAGCAACGACGGGCAACACAGGAGAGCCGGGAGCAACTTAGGGCTGCGGCTGGCCCTGGTCCCTCCGAGCGATGGCCCGCAAAGACTCCGGCACGCACGTCCGATGCTGGTGCAAGGGCGTGCCACCTGACCTATACCTGGTGAGGAAGGTGATGAAGATGCCTCCCTTAGTTTCCTGCATGGCATACACGTAAACATTAAATACGAGCCTCGATCGGCTCTCAGGTTATCCTGTGAATCGGCTCAAAGAGCCGATCCACCCATGATTCGCACGAGGTGTACGAATATATGGTGGTCCTGCTTGATCAAGATAAAGCTAAAACGATCTACGACGATTTAGGGTTTTCACCGCATAATCGGAACGTCCTACTCACGATTGGGCCTCGCGGCCGCGCACGGTGATCGTAAGCCGATCCTAGACAAGGCCTAAAAACCAACACGAGGTTGATCCCCGGAACATCCTGTCTAGGGCTAGCAAACTACACCCTACGCGCCGCTGGATCCTCCAACCCTTTGTAAGGCCTAACTATGCAGATATTAAACTAATCCTTGAAGAACAAGGAGCAACCATAACAGATCGGATCTACTAAATAATGATCAAGCGGGGTGCCGCCCCTACGTCTAAGATAGGCGTAAGGGCGGCTAGATGTCTAAGGGTTGCACTACGATAGCATATGATACGAAGAACAATGCTAACCCTAACACATCTAAGATAACTACGTTGCTCGCCATCAAAAAGGCTTCAGTACGAGCAACGCATGAACAACGAATAAACTTGTACTGCCTAGATCGCAAGATGCGATCTAGGCAGCATGATGCTTACCCGGAAGAAACCCTCGAGACAAGGGAGTTGGCGATGCGCCTAGATTGATTTGTGGTGAACGTGATTGTTGTTTATTTCATAAACCCTAGATACATATTTATAGTCCGTAGACTTTCTAATGTGGGAATAATCCCCACCGTGCACGAGACAAACTCTAACTAACCGACACGTATCCTACTATATTACAGATACACGGGCAAACTAGCCCAAACTTTGCATAACAGGCCGATTCACGTATTTCTTCCATGTATATTCTTCAAGTCCATCTTGATCGCGGCCCACCTCTGACTCAGTCAAATTCTGGTGATAACAGCCTCTCTCTCATCTCTCTCCTCTCAAGGTCACCGGAACTCCTCCTCCTCGCCGGAGACGCTCCGTCCGCTCCCTCTCGGAGTTTTTGGGTGGATCGGGTGCCTCTCCTCCCTAGGTACCTTCTCCTCCAAGCGGTTTCCACAATGGATGTGGGTATGATTCACAATCTCTAACCCTAGATGTTGTGTTTTATATGTGCTATTTTCTTGGTGGAATTGGTGTCTAGTTGTTCCAAATCAAGTGTAGTATACTCCTCTTGCATGCTATGAGGCCGATCTGGTCTTAGACAAGTTTTTGATTGGAAGAACTGCAAGTTTTGCAGGGCCGGATTATCCGGCCCCCGCGCAGACCGGATTATCCGGCCTGGCCGGATTATCCGCCCCCAGGGGACACCGGATTATCTGGCCTGGAGCTTCATCGCCGCTGCAGTTTTGTTTCAATCTATCATGTCTAGATTTGTACCGACTTATAGTATGTTTCTAGAGTATATTACTGTATCTTACATGACTTATGAGCATTACCTTCTCTTTGCTACCCGCCTTTGCTTCTCACAGGTGGTGCTTCTCGGGGTGGTCGGAGACGCCCTAGGCATGATCGATCAAGTGACGAGTTTGCACCCAATGCACCTCGCAAGTCCGTCGCTTCAAGGTGGAAGAACAAGGAAGTGAGGGAGAACTACAAGACCATGGACCCTATCTCTTATTCCGCTATCCGCATGAAGAATTGGTATGAAGACCTCCCAAGGGATGAAGAGATTGAGGGCAGGAGATACTGGTGCATGGAGCAGGAGTTCATCTACAGGGACATCTATGAGCCCATGAAGAATCTGAGACCCATGCAAGCTATCGATGTGGACATTCTGGCTGTCAACAATCACTTTGAAGATGCAATCTGGGTAGCTGGTAGGATGGGCTTGATTGATATCATGAAGATTCAATGTGACTATAGCCCAGATTTGGTGAAGCAATTCTTTGCCACTTTGGCAATCAAGAAAGATGAGGAACACACTATGGAATGGATGACTGGCTCCACTCACTGTAGTGCCACTCTGCGCCGATTTGCTGGTATTCTTGGAGTCGCCTTCATGGACCACAGAAGACAGATAAGAATGCACTGCTTCATCTCTATACCTCAGCAGGAACAGTTGGTTATGCCAAGGGGCTGCTTCCCATCTACAGTCAGTTGCTCCGGTTCTTTCGGGCAACCATTTTCCCAAGTGGTGGTAACAATGATGCTCTCCGGGGAGCCCTTGTGGATCTTATGCACCTCAGCTTTAATTGTGCTTGTGATGTTAATGAGGAACGGAACTACACTGTTGATGTCATGGACTTCATCTTCCATGAGATCCATGATGCCATGGTCTCCCGGACCACCATACCTTATGCTCCCTACATCCAGCTTCTCGTCAACAATTCTGTGGATTTGGGTGGTGAAGACTTGAGCGGGTACCCTTTGATGAAGCACGGTGTCAAGAAGGCTTACAAACTTAAGCCAGTCTCTTGTGCTGTACCTGCACTTGATTCTTTCATGGGTGATGCTCGTTCTAGTGGTTTTGCTCCTGCTCGCCATCCTGACGTCCCGGCTATGAGGAAACAAGTGAGCCGGCTTAGTTGGTTTCAGCATCACATCCTTTGCATGAACATTGAGATCCATAAGGAGAACTACGCGGCCAGCCGAGAGCGTTCTGAGATTAAGCATACTCAGGCGGTTATTCTGCACAAGCTCAGTGGTGAGCAAGGACCACCGTCTCAGCCTCCAGCTCACCAAGGTTATAGAGGATGGCATTCTGCTCAGGTTCCATGGAGTGATCTTGATGATTGCCTTCAAAGGTCCAACCTCACTCGCCGCTCTCCGGATGCACCTGACACTGAAGATGAAGATGAGGAAGCGGCATACCAGTCCGATGATGAAGATGCCTCCGAGTGATCCCCATGGGACGTGTAGCATCGCGCTTGTCCCCTTTTTGGAGTCTCGATGCCAAAGGGGGAGAAGGGTTCTATTAGGACTTTCAGGGATTTGCATGGTTTGGGCACAAGCATATGCGTTATCATTCTTCTATTGCTTGTGTTCCCTCTTATTTGATCTATTTGGTTTGTTTGTGTTCCGTTCAAAACTATGTGCTATGTGGTGTGAGACATTGTTATGGTTTTTGGATTTCTATTTGTTGAGATCAAGGCTATTATATTATGTGTGATGCTATATCTCCGTATTATATATCTACATATGGGTATGATTTCTTGCATCCTATCTCAACTTCATATTTGTCGATGTCTATTGTTAGAGCTCATGTTGGATACCTCTTGTGTTGAGGCACCTCTCTCCTATGTGTTGTGTATTTGTATTCAAATGCAAACTACTTATATGCACACATGTAGGGGGAGTGCCTCTATGTTTTGCCATCATGCTTGTCTCTATAGTGATTCTCTTGGAAATCCGTATATTGTCATCAAACACCAAAAAGGGGGAGATTGAAAGAACATCTCTCGCATTATGTTTTGTGTGTTTGATGTCAATGTATGTGATACACTAATATTTGTTTAAGTGGTAACAGGGATTACATAGATACATGTTCATGTGTGTTGGATGTGGTCAGTCTGTCAAAAGAAAACAGCAAAAAGTTCATCAGGCCGGATAATCCGGGCCGGATATTGTGGAAATATCCGGCCCCCAGTTTTCTGCTAAGTGTTTGAGGAAAAACAAGTCAGTATAGGGGCCGGACATTTGCCCGGATATTGTCCCGGTTTTGTCCCAGGGCCGGAATATTCGGGCCGGACATTTCGGAAATATCCGGGCCCCTCGAATTTGGCTAAGGACCTGAAGAAAAAACAAGTCTGGCATGGGGCCGGACATTTGGCCGGATTTTGTCATGGTTTTGTCCCTGAGGCCGGATTATCCGGGGGGGGGGGGGGGGCGGGGATTATCCGGCCCTTACTTAGGCCGGAAAATCCGGCCCCGGAAGAGCAACGGCTCATTTTACGGGGGTATAAATACCCCCCTTCTTCTACCTTGGTTGCTTGCTCAATCATTGCACAAGAAATCTGCCAAGCCACCTCCATTAGAGCCACCTCAAGAAACACAAGATTTGCAAGATCTCCTTCCTCCCCCAACCAAATCTCTTAATCTTTGGAGATTCGAAGGAGAAGACACCGATCTACATCCTCACCGAAGCGTTTTTCATTTCCCCCTCTCTTGTTTGAGGGATCTCATGCTAGTGTTCCTATTTGGTTCCCTAGTTGATTTGTGTTGATGTGTTGTTGTTGATTGTTGTATTGTTACAGATTTGGGAGCCTCCAATTCAGTTGTGGATGTGTGCCCCAAGAACCTTGTAAAGGCCCGGTTTCCGCCTCGAGGAAATCCCTTAGTGGAAGTGGGCTAGGCCTTCGTGGCGTTGCTCACCGGAGATCTTAGTGAAGCCTTCGTGGCTGTTGGTTTGGCTTTCGTAGCAACCCCACTCCTCCAAACGTAGACGTACCTTCTTGCAATTAAGGGAACTACGGGAATCATCTCCGTGTCATCGCGTGCTCCACTCTCGGTTACCTCTATCCTATTATATCTCTTATATTGCTTAGCTATATCTTGCTTAGTTGTTTGCCTTGTCATATAGGTAAATTCACTTAGTTGCATATCTAGAGAATTTACCTTTGTGTCAAGCCTAAATTGAAAAAGAACTAAAAATTGGTTAGCACCTATTCACCCCCCCCCCCTCTACGTGCGGCATACGATCCTTTCAGCGTGGACTATAGGATAGTCTACGGAGCTGACAACAATGAGGTGGAGGGGTAGTGTCCTACCCTAGTCAACTTAGAGCCGAGCAGCGTAGCGGCATACTTAAATAAGTTGGTGAGCTGAGTTTAAACTTTATGTTGAGTTGTAAGAGTTTCATATTAGTATCTTTAGGTGTTCCCATCGGACCTGTGAGAATACCAACTTGTTATGACCATGTATGTAATATAATCTGGAGTGTTATGTCCTACAATATTTCTGTTGTACCACTCTGAGGGATGTGATATTTGTGAAGAAGTCTCTTCATGAAGATCATATCAACGACTTGTATACTAGAAAATGCAGTGGTATACTGGGTCACCGCATTGTTGCCATGTCATGGCTGCGGGAGTCCTCCTCCGCGCTGTCTCGCCATGTCTGCTTCGTCTTAAGTTCTTTCGAGTTGTTTTAAAGAATACATACGGTTTGAGCAACAAAAAAAACCCGCTTTTATAGACACAGCAGCTGTAGATTCTCCTTTTATACGGAACATATATAAGATCCACCCGTACGTATACGCTAACCTCCCCCCGACCTAACCTCTCCCCCGAGGCGGCGGCGCCGCCCGCCGTCCCCGGGGAGTCCCCTCCACTCCGCCCTCCTCCCCTCCCCTACAGGCCCCCCTCCTCCGCCGCCGTCGACGAGGACGCCGCGGGGCAAAGCCCCTGTGGTGAGGCAGCGGTGGCGGCTCGGTCCTCCGTCGGCAGAGTGATGACCCACAAGTATAGGGGTGTATCGTAGTATTTTCGATAAGTAAGAATGTCGATCCCAACGAGGAGCAGAAGGTGTTGACAAGCAGTTTCGATGAAGGATTCACTGTAAATGCTCACAGACAAGTATTCAGGGGTTTTGATGTAACAGTTGAATAAAGTACGAGTAAGTAAAGTGCGAGAGTAACAATTGCAGATCCTTTTTAGCACAAAGGACAAGCCGGTTTGTTTACTTATAATGACCAAACGTTCTCGAGGACACACGGGATTTTAGTCTAGTGCTTTCGCTACATACGGCTAAATAATCTTCATTGTTATGATAAGTGTTGTGTGGGTGAACCTATGCTAATGTACCGCCCTTCCTAGGACTAATACATACTTGTGATTATACCCCTTGCAAGCATCCGCAACTACAAGAAAGTAATTAAGATAAATCTAACCACAGCCTTAAACTACGAGATCTGCGATCCCTCCTGCATCGATATACCAACGGGGGTTTAGGTTTCTGTCACTCCGGCAACCCCGCAATTGGCAAACGAATACAAGATGCATTCCCCTAGGCCCATAAATGGTGAAGTGTCATGTAGTCGACGTTCACATGACACCACTAGAAGAATAACACCACAACTTAAATATCATACCATTGAATATTACTCAACCATAGTTCACTACTAACATTTAGACTTCACCCATGTCCTCAAGAACTAAACGAACTACTCACGAGACATCATATGGAACATGATCAGAGGTGATATGATGATGAATAACAATCTGAACATAAACTTGGTTCAATGGTTTCACTCAATAGCATCAACAACAAGTAGAGATCGATACCGGGAGAGTTTCCCCTATCAAACAATCAAGATCAAACCCAAATTGCTACGGCGGTGACGGTGTCCAGCGGTGGAGATGGCGGTGATGATGGTGGAGATGATGATGATGGAGATGGAGATGATGTCCAGCTCGATGACGGTGACGATGGCGTAGATTTCCCCCTCCCGGAGGGAATTTCCCCGGCGGATTCCTGCCCGCCGGAGAGCTCTTTTCTCTCTGGTGTTCTCTGCCCCGCAGAGGCGGCTGTAACTCTTCGCGAGGTACCCTCTGTGGCTTAGGTTTTCGGGACGAAGGGTTTCGCGAAGAAAAGGAGGCGAAAGGGGCTGTGGGGCCCCCACACCACATGGTGGCGCGGCCAGGCCATGGGCCGCGCCGCCCTATGGTGTGGGCCCACCCTGGGTCCAGCTGGCTCCTCCTTCTGGCTTCCTTCGTCATCTTGAAAAATAGGATTTTTGGTATAATTTTCTTCCACAGTTGATCTTCTGAAATATTGCGTTCTGACGGTGCTTTTTCCAGCAGAATCCTGGCTCCGGTGCTTGATCCTCCAATAATGATGAAACATGCAAAATAGATGAAATAACATAAGTATTGTGTCCCAATATGAAATATATCAATGAATAATAGCAAATTATGATACTCCCTCCGTTCCTTTCTATAATGCCTATAGATTTTTGGCATTTGTTTCAGAATATAAGGTTGTAGCTTGACTCTTTTTCAATTACCCCCTCTACAGGCGTGGAAAAAATCCATACAAAAAGGAAACAATTAATTGAGATTCCTAATGCATGACCCCAACGATTCCTTAGATTTAGGAAGCAATGTTTTTATTTCCTTAATATAACCTGGCTGCACATATATGGAGAGTCAACCAGAGAGATTTGTGGGATTTGTTATGTTAATTTAGGAAGTTACAGATTTCCCTTATTTTACTCAGATCTCAAATCGTTAATCTAGGGGGTCTTGTGTAAAGAACACTCTTGTGCTAATTTCCGTGCCAAAAAACAATAGGCACTATAGAATGGAACGGAGGGAGTATAAAATAGTGATGCAAATTGGACGTATCAACTCCCCCCAAGCTTAGACTTCGCTTGTCCCCAAGCGAAACCGAGCTCGATAAACAGGACCACATGTTTATGGAGTGAAGAGTCGATAAATAAAATACGGACAAGAAGCATCATATTCATTCACACAAGACATTATCGTAAACAACTTCCTCATATAACTCAACTTGAAACAAGTATAAGGTAATCACAAATAAAAGTGCATAGGAAATCATAATTGGTGATGGCAAACTTCGTTCTTGGTCAGAGAACAATTAACAGATTATACTTATCTCATTGAGCAGCGCTCTCATGTTAAAGTTTATAAGGCACAACTTGCATACTCAATCATAATGGTCTCTTCATGATCATTGATAACTTGCAAAGCTATATTCATTCAGATAAAACTTGTACTAAACAAGGAAGAATAAAAGACATGATGAAGCAAATCACAATATAATGGTTTGATCACAACTACTCAAATGCTTGCTTGAGATGGAGGGAAATAGGTTTACTGACTCAACATAAAGTAAAAGACAAGCCCTTCGCAGAGGGAAGCAGGGATTAAATCATGTGCTAGAGCTTTTTTCAGTTTTGAAATCATATAAAGAGAATAAAAGTAACATTTTGAGGGGTGTTTGTTGTTGTCAACGACTGGTAGCGGGTACTCTAACCCCCTTGCCAGACAACCTTCAAAGAGCGGCTCCCATTTTATTTTTATTTTGTGTGGCACTCCTTCCAACCTTTCTTTCACAAACCATGGCTAACCGAATCCTCGGGTGCCTGCCAACAATCTCATACCATGAAGGAGTGCCTTTTTATTTTAGTTTTATTATGATGATGACACTCCCCCCAACCTTTGCTTACACAAGCCATGGCTAACCGAATCCTTCGGGTGCCGTCCATCAATCACATACCATGGAGGAGTGTCTATTTAGTTTAATTAATTTGGGACTGGGAATCCCATTGCCAGCTCTTTTTGCAAAATTATTGGATAAGCGGATGAAGCCACTAGTCCATTGGTGAAAGTTGCCCAACAAGATTGAAAGATAAACACCACATACTTCCTCATGAGCTATGAAACATTGACACAAATAAGAGATACTAAGTTTTGAATTGTTTAAAGGTAGCACATAAAGTATTTACTTGGAATGGCGGAAAATACCATGTAGTAGGTAGGTATAGTGGACACAAATGACATAGGTTTGGGCTAAGGTTTGAATGCACGAGAAGTATTCCCTCTCAGTACAGGTCTTTGGCTAGCAAGGTTAATTAGCAAGCATAAGAGTCGAGGGAAACAAACAAATATACATGTGATAGAAACAATCATGCATCTTCCTTGCAAGCACAAACAGTTTTAACTTCAGAATAATAAGCTATGAGCTAACAAGAAAGAAAGACAATGAAACATCTACATGTATTTCTCTTTTCTACTTAAACCTCAAAGTGTTGTTGCTATTGACCAATGCTAAGTTTGCCAAAACCAAATAGATTTATTCAATGCTCCCAAAGTGATACCAATACTAACAACAAGGTAAATTATATGATAGAGATTGCAAACTAGAATAAGATGTGCAATATGTAAATGATAAGACTTCTCATTAATATTCCATAACGATAACTCACACCAAGGGATACATAGATAACCAACTAAAGGAGAGATACTTCCAAACTGCAACCCATCTTATATGATAACTTCCCTACTCATGATATGACACTACTTGACAATAAAAAGTAAAAGATAGTGATGATGTGATACCGCGGCACTCCCCCAAGCTTGGAACAAACCAAGGGGATGCCAATACTGATGATGAATTACTCCTGCGGCGATGGTGGTGATGAACTCCCGTCATCAAACTTCCAAGGAAGAGGCTCTCCATCAAGAAACGACATCTTGGTCTCGGGAATCCTGAAACTAGCAGCACGGCTTATGTATTTAAACCTATTTTCATACTCACAGTTCTGATTCTGAACGTCATAGAGTTGTGCTTGGAGTTTGTTGGTGGTGTCGTGAAGTGAGAGGATGTCGCTCCAAAGCTTTGCAGTTTCCTTCTCATGTTCAGCAATGAGTTCAGACACAATCCTGTGGAAGATATCCACCTCACGCTCAGCCATCTTCTTGTATTTGAAAACCTCTTGTTCTAGCTTCTCCATCCTGTCTTCCAAGCTTCCTTCTCCTTTAGGACCCTGGACATCCTTGACCCGCAGTTCTCCTTCAACAAGCAGCAACTCCTTGGGGTGCATCCTCAGCTCCTCCATGTACAGGTTGCCAACATCCTTGCAGGAGCTGTCCTTCGGAGTTTCCGACGAAGACATGATGGCTCTAGATCCGAAGCAAATCCTGGCAGAGACAGCTCGAAACAAAACACGTCGAGAAAACGATATACGGACCTCCAGGGGTCCGGGGGATTATATAGCAAATATTTTCACGACAAAAGGAAAGTACCAGATCGAACCAGAGTCGAAAAGGGGCGACGAGGCGGCCAGACCATAGGTCGGCGCGGGCCCAGGCCAGGCCGCGCCGCCCTATGGTGGCACCCCCTCGTGCGTCCTTTCCACTCCGTTTCGAACTCGTAATTTTTCATATTTTCCAAAAACAGCAAAAATATTGTTCGGAAAGTAAATTGCGTACTTTTCATTACCAGTACTGTTACCTATTCAAAGTCGAGTTCTGGTGGACTGTCAATTTGCCCTTTGATAAAAGCCTCCGGTGTTTCCACTTGAATAATATCAACATCAACATTATAAGAATCACCTGAGATATAATGCTTGAGTCTTTGTCCATTCACCACTTGCGTAGCATTGCCTTGGAGAGAGCTAATTTTGATTGCTCCTGAACGATACACCTCCTCGACAACATATGGTCCTTCCCATTTCGAGAGTAATTTCCCTGCAAAGAATCTGAGACGAGACCGATACAATAGGACTTTATCCCCAATATTAAATTCTCTTTTGATAATCCTTCTATCATGCCATTTTTTAACTTTCTCTTTAAAGAGTTTAGCATTTTCATAAGCTTCACTTCTCCATTCATCTAGAGAACTTAATTGCAACAACCTCTTATCACCGGCAAGTTTAGGATCTTTATTTAATTCTCTAACAGCCCAATAAGCTTTGTGCTCTAGTTCTAAAGGTAAATGACAAGCTTTCCCATAAACCATTTTATAAGGTGACATTCCCATGGGATTTTTATAAGCAGTTCTATAAGCCCATAGTGCATCCTTCAATTTACTAGCCCAATTTTTTCTAGTTTTATTAACGGTCTTTCCCAAAATAGATTTAATCTCTCTATTTGATAATTCTACTTGACCACTAGTTTGAGGATGATAAGCGGAAGCAATTCTATGATTAATACCATACTTAGCAAGAGTTTTTCTAAAACCTCCATGAATAAAATGAGAACCTCCATCAGTCATAATATATCTAGGCACTCCAAATCTAGGAAAAATAATGTCTAAAAGCATTCTTAAAGAGGTCTCACCATCAGCACTTTTTGTAGGTATTGCTTCCACCCATTTAGTAACATAATCAACAGCAACAAGTATGTGAGTGTTACCTTCTGAAGAGGGAAAAGGTCCCATGAAGTCAAATCCCCAACAATCAAACGGTTCAATAACAAGAGTATAATTCATAGGCATTTCATTACGTCTGGAGATATTACCAACCCTTTGGCATTCATCACAAGATAAAATAAACTTCCTTGCATCTTTGAAGAGAGTTGGCCAATAAAAACCTGATTGTAGAACCTTTTGTGCGGTTCTTTCTCCGGCGTGATGTCCTCCATAAGCACTACCATGACATTTACTCAATATCTCTTGTTGTTCATATTCGGGAACACATCTTCGCATAATACCATCCACTCCTTCTTTATATAAGTGTGGGTCATCCCAGAAATAATGCCTCAAGTCATAAAAGAATTTCCTCCTTTGCTGAGCTGAAAAGGTTGGAGGCAAGTACTTGGAAACAATAAAGTTAGCGTAATCAGCATACCAAGGACTGTCTCGCGAGCTCACCTTTATTACAGCCAATTGTTCATTTGGAAAACTATCATTAACAGGAACAGGATCATAAGCAATATTTTCCAATCTAGACAAATTATCAGCAACAGGATTATCTGCACCTTTCCTATCTACAATATGTAAATCGAATTCTTGCAAAAGGAGTACCCATCTAATAAGCCTCGGCTTAGCATCTTTCTTTGTCATAAGGTATCTAATTGCAGCATGATCAGTATGAATTGTAACTTTTGAATCAACAATATAAGATCTAAATTTATCGCAAGCAAAGACTACAGCTAATAATTCTTTTTCAGTTGTAGCATAATTTCTTTGAGCAGCATCAAGAGTTTTACTAGCATAATGAATAACATTCAGTTTTTTATCTACTCGCTGTCCAAGAACAGCGCCTACAGCAAAATCACTAGCATCACACATAATTTCAAATGGTAAGTTCCAATCAGGAGGTTCAACTATAGGAGCAGTTGTTAAGGCTTTCTTTAGAGTTTCAAAAGCTTCCTCACAATCGTCATCAAAAACAAAAGGTACGTCTTTTTGAAGAAGATTAGTAAGAGGTTTTGAAATCTTGGAGAAATCTTTAATAAATCTCCTATAAAACCCAGCATGACCAAGAACACTACGAATACCTTTAACATCCCTTGGATAGGGCATCTTCTCAATTGCTTCAACTTTAGCTCTATCAACTTCAATACCTCTCTCAGAAATTTTATGTCCCAATACAATTCCTTCATTAACCATAAAGTGGCATTTCTCCCAATTAAGAACAAGGTTAGTTTCTTCACATCTCTGCAAAACTTTATCAAGGTTTCGCAAGCAACTATCAAAAGAATTCCCATAGACGGAAAAATCATCCATGAATACCTCTACAATACTCTCACAAAAACCATGAAAAATAGCAGACATGCATCTTTGAAAAGTAGCAGGAGCATTACATAAACCAAAAGGCATGCGTCTATAAGCATAAGTTCCATAGGGACAAGTAAAAGTGGTTTTCTCTTGATCTTTAGCTTTAACAGCAATTTGTGAAAACCCAGAATAACCATCAAGAAAACAAAAATGAGTATTTTTAGACAATCTTTCTAGCATTTGATCAATAAATGGTAAAGGGTAATGATCTTTCTTAGTAACTTTATTAACTTTTCGAAAATCAATGCACATTCTATACCCTACAACTACTCTTTGAGGGATGAGCTCATCATTATCATTAGGCACAACAGTCATTCCTCCTTTTTTGGGAACGCAATGCACAGGACTAACCCATCTACTATCAGCAATAGGATATATAATACCAGCTTCAAGAAGTCTTAATACCTCATTCCTTACCACTTCCTTCATCTTCGGAATTAGACGACGCTGATGTTCAACAACAGGCTTTGCATCATCTTCCATATTAATAGCATGTTGGCAAATATAAGGAGAAATCCCTTTCAAATCATCAAGAGTGTAGCCAATAGCTCCTCGGTGCTTCTTCAATATTTCCAATAACCTTTCTTCCTCAATCTCTGAAAGCTTAGAACTAATAATAACAGGATATATTTTCTTATCATCAATATGAGCATATTTAAGATTATCAGGCAAAGGCTTTAAATCAAAAACAGGATCTTCCTTTGGTGGCGGTGTTGTACCCAAATCTTCCACCGGTAAATCATGCTTGAGAATAGGTTGGCGAAGAAAAATTTCCTCAAGCTCATCTCTTTCTTTCCTAAAAACTTCACTCTCGCTATCCTCCAAATGTTGCTGCAAAGGATTATTAGGAACAAGAACAATAGATGCACACTGCTCCATTTTAAAATCATTATTAGGCAAATCAGCTTTATAAGGAGTTTTGGTAAATTTAGAGAAGTTAAACTCATAAGATTCACCAGCAAATTTAGTCAAAATTTTCTCTTTCTTGCAATCTATAATAGCTCCACAAGTATTTAGAAAAGGTCTACCAAAAATAATAGGACAATAATCACTAGCAGCAGAACCAAGTACCAAAAAGTCAGCAGGATATTTAATCTTACCGCATAAAACTTCCACATCTCGAACAATACCAATTGGAGAAATAGTTTCTCTATTAGCCAGCTGAATGACCACATCAATATCTTCAAGTTCAGAAGAATAAATTTCGTGCATAATCTCCGTGTAAAGCTCATAAGGAATAGCACTAACACTTGCACCAATATCACATAATCCATAATAGCAATGATCACCAATTCTAACAGATAGCATAGGAACACTAGCTTGTTTGGGTTTATTAGGATGTGAAACAATATTAGAAGCATCTTCATAGAAAATAATATGACCATCCTCCACATTTTCAGTCACAAGATCTTTAACTATTGCAACAGCAGGTTCAACTTTTATTTGTTCTTCAGGGTCTACAGGTTTCTTTTCACTTTTATGAACCGCACTATTTATAACAGAGTACTCCTTCATTTTAGCAGGGAAAGGAGTTTTTTCAATATAAGCTTCAGGAATAACATGATCAGCAGTTTCAACTACAACGCATTTATTAATAGATGAATCAATTTTATCTTTATACGGTTCATGATACTTATCAAAATTCTTCTTTGGCAATTCATAATGAGAGGCAAAAGCTTTATAAAGATTTACAGCAACTTGAGAATCAAGACCATATGTAGCACTCATATTACGAAATTTATCAGTATCCATAAAAGCTTCAATGCATTTATAATCATAAATTATACCTGATTCTCTGTCCTTGTCGTTCTCCCAACCTTCAGTATTTTCTTGGATCCGATCAAGAAGGTCCCTTTTAAACTCTTCTTTGTTGCGTGTAAATGATCCAGAACAAGAAGTATCCAGCAAGGTCTTGTCTTGAAAAGAAAGTCTTGCATAGAAATTATCAATAATAACATTACCAGGAAGCTCATGAATGGGGCATTTGAGCATTAAAGACTTCAATCTCCCCAAGCTTGGGCAATACTCTCTCCATCATCGGGCCAAAAATTATATATGCGATTCGATCCTTGTGAATTTCACTTGGAGGATAGAACTTAGAATAAAACCGGGCACAATATCATTCCATTCAAGAGAATCCCCATTATCCAAGTAATTTATACCAATGCGCCGCTTTACCGCAGCGATAAAGAGAATAGTTTCTTCCTCACTTCATCCATAGCAATACCCGCACACTTGAATAAACCGCATAATTCATGTAAGAACAATAAATGATCTCCAGGGTGGACAGTTCCATCCCCTTCATAGCGATTATCCATAACACGTTCAATAATTTTCATAGGTATTTTATATGGTATCACTTCCTCACCTGGCGCCTCATCCACTACCGTTGCAGTAGTAGTAGATTTCCCAAATAGAAATTGAAGAGAAGATCTCTCCATAATGACTTATAGCAGCAGCAGAAATAAAATCAGCACAAACAAGAAAGGTTTTCCTTACCAATTTCACTTACCAATAGCGCTTCACTCCCCGGCAACGGCGCCCGGAAAATAGTCTTGATGACCCACAAGTATAGGGGGTGTATCGTAGTATTTTCGATAAGTAAGAATGTCGATCCCAACGAGGAGCAGAAGGTGTTGACAAGCAGTTTCGATGAAGGATTCACCGTAAATGCTCACAGACAAGTATTCTGTGGGGTTTTGATGTAATAGTTGAATAAAGTACGAGTAAGTAAAGTGCGAGAGTAACAATTGCAGCGAGTGGCCCAATCCTTTTTAGCACAAAGGACAAGCCGGTTTGTTTACTTATAATGACCAAACGTTCTCGAGGACACACGGGATTTTAGTCTAGTGTTTTCGCTACATACGGCTAAATAATCTTCATTGTTATGATAAGTGTTGTGTGGGTGAACCTATGCTAATGTACCGCCCTTCCTAGGACTAATACATACTTGTGATTATACCCCTTGCAAGCATCCGCAACTACAAGAAAGTAATTAAGATAAATCTAACCACAGCCTTAAACTCTGAGATCCTGCGATCCCTCCTGCATCGATATACCAACGGGGTTTAGGTTTCTGTCACTCCGGCAACCCCGCAATTGGCAAACGAATACAAGATGCATTCCCTAGGCCCATAAATGGTGAAGTGTCATGTAGTCGACGTTCACATGACACCACTAGAAGAATAACACCACAACTTAAATATCATACCATTGAATATTACTCAACCATAGTTCACTACTAACATTTAGACTTCACCCATGTCCTCAAGAACTAAACGAACTACTCACGAGACATCATATGGAACATGATCAGAGGTGATATGATGATGAATAACAATCTGAACATAAACTTGGTTCAATGGTTTCACTCAATAGCATCAACAACAAGTAGAGATCGATACCGGGAGAGTTTCCCCTATCAAACAATCAAGATCAAACCCAAATTGCTACGGCGGTGACGGTGTCCAGCGGTGGAGATGGCGGTGATGATGGTGGAGATGATGATGATGGAGATGGAGATGATGTCCAGCTCGATGACGGTGACGATGGCGTCGATTTCCCCCTCCCGGAGGGAATTTCCCCGGCGGATTCCTGCCCGCCGGAGAGCTCTTTTGTCTCTGGTGTTGTCGGCCGCGCTGAGGCGGCTGTTAGTGTTCGCGCGGTACCGTCTGTGGCTTAGGTTTTCGGGACGAAGGGTTTCGCGAAGAAAAGGAGGCGAAAGGGGCTGTGGGGCCCCCACACCACATGGTGGCGCGGCCAGGCCATGGGCCGCGCCGCCCTATGGTGTGGGCCCACCTTGGGTCCAGCTGGCTCCTCCTTCTGGCTTCCTTCGTCATCTTGAAAAATAGGATTTTTGGTATAATTTCCTTCCACAGTTGATCTTCCGAAATATTGCGTTCTGACGGTACTTTTTCCAGCAGAATCCTGGCTCCGGTGCTTGATCCTCCAATAATGATGAAACATGCAAAATAGATGAAATAACATAAGTATTGTGTCCCAATATGAAATATATCAATGAATAACAGCAAATTATGATATAAAATAGTGATGCAAATTGGACGTATCACAGAGCGCAGCACAGCCTGCGGGAGCGTGTGGGGGCGGCGGCCTACACCCTCCTCCTCCGTCAACTGAACGCAGCGAGATGGCGGTGGCCGGCGGATCTCCGGCGGCCGGCGGCAGATGTTGGCTGCGGTGTGGTCGGATCTGGGCCGAATGTTTGGATCGCGATCCATCGCGGTTGCGTCTCGTCAATGGCACGAGGAGGCTTCCCTGGGTCTTCTTCGCGGCTTGAGGACGTCCGGGTCTTCGGCCCGGGCATGGTGGTGGTGACTGACTTCATCCACCGAAGGCAGTCGGCCAGGCTGGCTGTGTTGGATTTTTCATCCCACTTTCAGCGCCGGCAGCGAGACGGGGAGGCATAGTAGCCGGTGAAAACCGAGCCGACTCCGGTCATGGCGGGCGATGGCGGCGTCTGCGCCGTTATCTTGTTGAAGGCATCGTCAAGCAACTATCGCTAACCTACTCGTTCCGGCGGCGAGATGGAGGACCTTGGAAGCCGGCGATGGTGTCGCCGGTGGAGGGTTGGAGTGGCCAGCCCAGGATGGTCGCCGACGTGGGGGTCCAACCTGAATAAAGGCGGCGGTCCTAGGGCCTCTCTTGCGTGAAGAGGAGGACCTACTGGAGGCCTGGACTCGTGATCTGGCCAGAGTGTTGAGTTCCGGAAGGCTCCGCCGATGAATGTAACAGTGCTTTTGCCTGGAATTTGTTGGATCGGAGGTATTCGGTCGTGCGCACCCATGTTTTTATTCCGACCGTTTGGTTCTGGAGGGAGCGGCGCGAAGCTCTTTTTCTTTGATTGACATCAAGTGACTATGGATCCATGATGAAAGTCGGAAGAAGAGAATTTCATGAAGGCCGGAGGGGAGGACTAGCTAAGGGAGGTTCAAGTCTTTGCGATGTTGAGGGACTTGCTTGGTGTTCCGGTCTTCACAGCAGCGGTATGAAAGTGGGAGCGACAACACAGGTGAAGTGCGGAGTCCTACCTTTCAGGGTGAAAACCCAAGGTCTGACCTTAATTGGTTGTGCCTGGCAATATCCTTGGTGGAGGCATTTGTTTTGAGAGCGGGGACTAGTCTGTAATTCAGGTGTTGTCTTGGCGGTGGATGTATTGCTGCTGTTAGGCCCGAGATACTGTAGCGGGACTTTTGTTTCTTAGTTTTATTTTCTTGTTTTTAGCTGTGTGCATCCGTAGTGCCATTAGGGTGGTGCGTTGTTGCAGAGGCTGGGTGTAATTGGTATCTTCTTGATATTAATATATTCCCTTTATCGAAAAAAATATATAAGATCCACCGGCTGGGAGCTCAACAACTAGGAGCGGTCGAGATTAATTTCTATTTTCACGTAATCATCTCGTCAAAGTATGCGTTGCAAACCGATAATATTGCCCATTCGAAGGCTTACGATGAATGATTCATGTTTATACTTGATGCATTATCCATTCCCACTCAACTGCAGAGAGGAGCATCTCAAAAAAAAAAAAAAAAAAAAAAAAAAAAAAAAAAACTGCAGAGAGGAGGAGGCCGTGCGGTAATTGGAGTACTGGAGGAAAAGCATGGGACGATATCACGAACGTGCGGGATTTTTATTCCAAGAAACTAGGTTTCACAAAGTACATGGAGCATTGTAAAGGGAAATTTATCAAAGGACAATCAAGCTTTCCAAGGGAAACTCGTCAAATCAAATCCAAAACCAAGCATTACAGCCGATCGACCGAGGACGGGGATCAGTCGGCTGAGGCGAGGCAATCCCGCACGCAAAGCAACCCGGCCGCTAGTAGCTGGGGCAAGCCGAGAAGAACTGCTCCTTGTCCGGAAGTACATAAATGACATCGTCCCGTACACAGCCGCAGCACTTCTGCGTGTCCAGGGAACCCTTCGGGTCCAGCGCTGCCTGGAGACAGGATGTGAACTCCTCCGGTTTCACAGGACAATCGGCAGGCGCGACTCGTCCGGCATCATTATTACGGATGACGGCCTTGACGATATCAACTATGCCGTTGGAGGTGTGAGGCTGAGCGGAGACCTGATGCGGCGGCGCCGCCGCCACCAGCAGCAGCACGAGAAGCATTGCGCTGATGGCCACTGTCGCGGGCTTCATCGTGCTACCGGCCATGGACGATGAATGCTAGATTGCTGCAGCTCCCGGGGCGGTGTGCGTGTGTGTGTGTGACGCACTTGCTTTGCTTTGCTCTGTGGCATGCAGCTCGCGGTGCTCTTTTATAGGCCAGGCACGGCTATGGTTGACTAGAGCTAGCTTAGCTGGCTTGCCGGATCAGCACATGGCTTCACGCTACTGGATCCCAATTCCCAGGTAGTGGCACACTGGCACCTCGGCAAGCTCTAAACTAACTTATCTATCCCTGCCGCGCGCCTCCCTCGAGCGATTCCTTTGAACTGCACAAAGTTCACGCACCATGTGTTGACTTCCTCACTACGAAGCTACTCAGAGCCCAAAGCCTTCTCAAACGCCGCCAGATCAAGCGTTTGGGAGACGTTTTTTCTTGGTGCCGCGTTTAAGGAACATCGCTGCTCGGCCCATCCCAAACGAGGCCCAAATCAATAATATGCATGAAAATTAAATGCTTTCATTCAAATTTGATTATATTTTACAAGTTTAAATGAAAACAGCTAGATTATCTAACTCTAGCCTAGTGGCCGCCCGGTGGTGCGTCCGACAGCTCCGCCCCATCGTCGCCTCCCCTCTGCCGTAGCTCCTGCGACGCGCGCCACCTCTCCCTATGGAGCGTGACAAGAAGATGCCGATGCTCGTTCACCGCGTGGTCGCCTACCCTCGCCATCTGCTCCTGCTGGAGGAAGAGTTTGACGGCACAATGAACCTGCTCCTCCTCGTGGGCACAGGCGTAATCATGCAGCTTCTCCTGTGACTCGAACGACTCGAGGAGCGCCTGCTGCGCCGTCGCCTCCTTTGGATCCGTCCCATCATCGTCGGACCAGTCGAAGTCATCATCGTTGTCCTCCTCCTTGATAACCCACAATTATAGGGGATCACAACAGTCTTCGAGAGAAGTAAAACCCAAATTTATTGTTTCGACACAAGGGGAGGTAAAGAATACTTATAAGCCTTAACAGCGGAGTTGTCAATTCAGCTGCACCTGAAAAAGCATTAGTAACAGGGGTGATGTGAAAGCAGCAGTAATATGAGAGCAATGCCAATAGTAACACTGCAGCAGTAGCACAAAGGAGATGACACCAGAAAATATTCAAGTGCGGAGTTGACTGTAGAGCAATGATGATAACAGAAGGACCGGGGTTCCCATGTATCTACATTAGTGGTAACTCTCCAAATAACATGTGTTGGGTGAACATATTACAGTTGGGCAATTGATAATTGTGGGGGCATGGCAATGCATGCTATGATAAGATAAAGTTAGTGTAGTATTAGGCATTACAACATAATACATAGACCGTAATCCAACTGCATCTATGACTAATAATCCACCTTCATGTTATCGTCCGAACCCCTTCCAGTATTAAGTTGCAAGCAACAGATAATCGAAGTAATGTGTGTAAAGAAAATAATAGAATTACCCTTGGATAAAACTATGTTGTTTTGTCCCTAGTGGCAACAACACATCTACAATTTTAGAAGTTATTGTCACTCTTCCAGAAAACTAGAGGCATGAACCCACTATCGAGCATAAATACTCCCTCTTGGAGATACATGTAACTACTTGATCAAGGTAACTACAAGTACCGGAGAGCATGCAAGATCTTAAATAATAGTAGTATGATAATATGAAGAACAATTTGATTATAATTCCACAATTTATCGGATCCCAACAAACATAACACCGATTACATCATATGGATCTCAATCATGTAAGGCAGCTCATGAGATCATTGTATTGAAGTACATTTGAGAGAGAGTACCAACTAGCTACAACCGAGAACCCGTAGTCCAGGGGGGAACTACTCACGAACCAACATGGAGTCGAAGTGGAGGCGGTGGAGTCGATGGAGATGGCTCTGAGGGACAATCCCCGTCCCGGCAGGGTGCCGGAATAGGAACTTCTGACCCCCGGAATTTGTTTGGAAAATGGCGGCGGCGACGGAACTTTTCATGGACGGAGGCTCTTGTTTTCAGGGTTTTTCCGAGAAGATGTATAAATAAGCGGAGCAGATAGGTCGGTGGGGTGCCGGGCTGGCCCACACCACCCCTAGGTGCGGGCCAGGGCCAGGCCGCGCGTAGGTATGGTCTGGCCGCCCTGCACCACTTCTGACCCCCTGTGGACCCCGCCATCCTTTCTATAAAATAGACACTTTGGCTTTTGTTTCGTCCAATTCCAAGAATATTTCCTGTACAACTTTTTTGAAACCAAAAACAGCAAAAAACCGGGAACTAGCACTGTGGCATCTTGTCAATAGGTTAGTGCCATAAAATGTATAAAACTGCCACAAAGTGTGAACGAAACATATAGAAATTGATGTAAACAAGCATGGAGCATCAAAAATTATAGATACGTTAGCAATGTATCAACATCCCCAAGCTTAACTCCTGCTCGTCCTCGAGTAGTTAAGTGATAACAAAAATCATTTTTAAGGTGACATGAAAGCCAACACAATCTTGATCATGTTATTGTAAAAGTATTGTGAGCTGGGATCAAAGTACTCTAAACATAGACATGATAGATATAATTCTAACAATATAACTTAGCAACTATGTTACAACATGAGAAGTAACTCAAACAAAAGATCATGAATAATAATGCACTGAAAGCAACTGTTTTTTTATGGGCATAGCGAAAACATAGCAAAGTGGTATTCAGCTTGTCCTTTATGAAATAGCAAAACATAAACGCCAGGACACCTTTAAAGTTTAGAGGGTGACTAGATACAAATAATTTGAGAACAAGCAATAGTCATAATTATGAATCAATCAATAATAGATTTTGGGACTATGCACATTATACTCAAATGAAAACTATGCTCTCTTAGTGGTGCATACAGTAAGAAGATGAAGACTCAAAATAAAAGTAAAAGAAAAGCCCTGCGCAGAGGGAAGAAGGGATCACTCATGTGGTAGAGATTTTTATTTTGCATAAAATAGAGGTGTTGAAAATGTATATTTTGAGAGGTATGCATGTCTATGTCAACGAATGGCATCAAAAAAATCTACCACCCTTTCATATAGTGACCTCAACAGCGGCTCCCATGTAGTTCTCCAATGCACACCATTATTTAGGATCTCTCCAGTACATAATGTGCGGAGCATTATTTATTTATTTGTTTATTTTATATTTTATTTGGGATGGGCACCCAGTTGCCTTGAACTTTTTGCAATATTAAGGGACTTAGCACATTGTTGACGCGTAAAGCACACGCCCGTTGGGAACCCCAAGTGGAAGGTGTGATGCGTACATGATACGTCCATTTTGCATCACTATTTTATATCATAATTTGCTGTTATTCATTGATATATTTCATATTTGGAGGTGATACTTATGTTATTTCATCTATTTTGCATGTTTCATGATTATTGGAGGATCGCGCACCGGAGTCAGGATTCTGCTGGAAAAAGCGTCGTCAGAATGCAATATTTCGGAAGATCAACAATTGACGAAATTTATATGAAAAATCCTATTTTTCCAGAAGACGAAGGGAGCCAGAAGGAGGAGCCGAGGAGGGCCGCCATGGGCCCACCTCATAGGCCGGCGCGGGCCCTGCCCTGGCTGCGCCGCCCTGTGAGGAGGGGGCCCACAGCCCCCTCTGGCCTCCTCTCCTTCGCGTACATCTTCGTCCCGAAAACCTAAGCCCCAGGGGAATAGTCGCGAAGAGTCACAGCCGCCTCTGCGAGGCGGAGAACACCAGAGAGAAAAGAGCTCTCCGGCAGGCTGAGATCCGCCGGGGAAATTCCCTCCCGGAGGGGGAAATCGACGCCATCGTCACCGTCATCGAGCGGGACATCATCTCCATCACCATCGTCATCATCTACATCATCATCACCGCCGTCTCCACCGCTGCACATCGTCACCGTTGTAACAATTCGGGTTGGATCTTGATTGTTTGATAGGGGAAACTCTCCCGGTGTTGATTTCTACTTGTTATTGATGCTATTGAGTGAAACCATTGAACCAAGGTTTATGTTCAGATTGTTATTCATCATCATATCACCTCTGATCATGTTCCATATGATGTCTCGTGAGTAGTTCGTTTAGTTCTTGAGGACATGGGTGAAGTCTAAATGTTAGTAGTGAATTATGGTTGAGTAATATTCAATGTTATGATATTTAAGTTATGGTGTTATTCTTCTAGTGGTGTCATGTGAACGTCGACTACATGACATTTCACCTTTATGGGCCTAGGGGAGTGCATCTTGTACTCGTTTTCCAATTGCGGGGTTGCAGGAGTGACAGAAACCTGAACCCTCATTGGTATATCGATGCAGGAGGGATAGCAGGATCACAGAGTTTAAGGCTGTGGTTAGATTTATCTTAATTACTTTCATGTAGTTGCGGATGCTTGCAAGGGGTATAATCACAAGTATGTATTAGTCCTAGGAAGGGCGGTGCATTAGCATAGGTTCACCCACACAACACTTATCAAAACAATGAAGATTAATTAGCCGTATGTAGCGAAAGCACTAGACTAAAATCCTGTGTGTCCTCAAGAACGTTTGGTCATTATAAGTAAACAAACCGGCTTGTCCTTTGTGCTAAAAAGGATTGGGCCACTCGCTGCAATTGTTACTCTTGCATTTTACTTACTCGAACTTTATTCAACTGTTACATCAAAACCCCCTGAATACTTGTCTGTGAGCATTTACAGTGATTCCTACATCGAAACTGCTTGTCAACACCTTCTGCTCCTCGTTGGGATCGACATTCTTACTTATCGAAAATACTACAATACACCCCCTATACTTGTGGGTCATCAAGACTATTTTCTGGCGCCGTTGCCGGGGAGTGAAGCGCTATTGGTAAGTGGAATTGGTAAGGGAAACTTTTACTGTTTGTGCTGATTTTATTCCTGCCTGCTACTATAATTCATTATGGAGAGATCTTCTCTTGAATTTTTATTTGGAAAATCTACTACTACTGCAAAGGTAGTGGATGAGGCGCCAGGTGAGGAAGAAGTACCATACAAAATACCTATGAAAATTATTGAACGTGTTGTGGATAACCGCTATACAGGGGATGGAACTGTCCATCCTGGAGATCATTTACTGTTCTTACATGAATTATGCGGCTTATTCAAGTGTACAGGTATTGCTATGGATGAAGTGAGGAAGAAACTATTCTCTATATCGCTGTCTGGTAAAGCGGCGCATTGGTATAAATTACTGGATAATGGGGATTCTCTTGAATGGAATGATATTGTGCCCCGATTTTATTCTAAGTTCTATCCTCCAAGTGAAATTCACAAGGATCGGAACCGCATATATAATTTTTGGCCTCATGATGGAGAGAGTATTGCCCAAGCATGGGGGAGATTGAAGTCTTTAATGCTCAAATGCCCCATTCATGAGCTTCCTGGTAATATTATTATTGATAATTTCTATGCAAGACTTTCTTTTCAAGACAAGACCTTGCTGGATACCTCTTGTTCTGGATCATTTACACGCAACAAAGAAGAGTTTAAAAGGGACCTTCTTAATCGGATCCAGGAGAATACTGAAGGATGGGAGATCGACAAAGGTAGAGAGTCAGGTATAAATTATGATTATAAATGCATTGAAGCTTTTACGGATACTGATAAATTTCGTAATATTAGTGCTACCTATGGTCTTGATTCTCAAGTTGTTGCAAATATTTATAAAGCCTTTGCCTCTCATTATGAACTGCCTAAGAAGAATTTTGATAAGTATCATGAACCGTATAAATATAAAATTGATTCATCAATAAATAAATGTGTTGTAGTTGAAACTGTTGATCATGTTATTCCTGAAGCTTATATTGAAAAAACTCCCTTCCCTGCTAAAATGAAGGAGTACTCTGTTATAAACAGTGCGGTTAATAAAAGTGAAAAGAGACCTGTAGAACCTGAAGAATAAATAAAAGTTGAACCTGCTGTTGCAATAGTTAAAGATCTTGTGACTGAAAATGTGGAGGATGGTCATATTATTTTTTGTGAAGATGCTTCTAATATTGTTTCACATCCTAATAAGTCCAAGAAAACTAGTGTTCCTATGCTATCTGTTAGAATTGGTGATCATTGTTATTATGGTTTATGCGATATTGGTGCAAGTATTAGCGCTATTCCTTATGAGCTCTACACGGAGATTATGCACGAAATTGGTTCTTGTGAACTTGAAGATATTGATGTGGTTATTCGGCTGGCTAATAGAGAAACTATCTCTCCAATTGGTATTGTTCGAGATGTGGAAGTTTTATATGGTAAGATTAAATATCCTGCTGACTTTTTGGTACTTGGTTCTGCTGCTAGTAAGTATTGTCCTATCATTTTTGGTAGACCTTTTCTAAATACTTGTGGAGCTGTAATAGATTGCAAGAAAGAGAAAATTTTGACTAAATTTGCTGGTGAGTCTTATGAGTTTAATTTCTCTAAATTTTCCAAAACTCCTTATAAAGCTGATTCGCCTAATAATGATTTTAGAGTTGAACAGTGTGCATCTATTGCTCTTGCTCCTAATAATCCTTTGTAGCAACATTTGGAGAATAGTGAGAGTGAAGTTTTTAGGGAAGAAAGAAATGAGCTTGATGAAATTTTCCTTCGTCAACCTATTCTTAAACATGACTTGCCTGTAGAAGATCTGGGTACAACACCACCACCAAAGGAAGATCCTGTCTTTGATTTAAAACCATTGCCTGATAATCTTAAATATGCTCATATTGATGATAAGAAAATATGTCCTGTTATTATTAGTTCTAAGCTTTCAGAGTCTGAAGAAGAAAGGTTATTGGAAATACTGAAGAAGCACCGAGGAGCTATTGGCTATACTCTTGATGACTTGAAGGGGATTTCTCCCTCTATTTGCCAACATGCTATTAATATGGAAGGTGATGCAAAGCCTGTTGTTGAACATCAGCGTCGTCTAATTCCTAAGATGAAGGATGTGGTAAGAAATGAGGTATTAAGACTTCTTGAAGCTGGTATTATATATCCTATTGCTGATAGTAGATGGGTTAGTCCTGTGCATTGTGTTCCTAAGAAAGGAGGAATGACTGTTGTGCCTAATGATAATGATGAGCTCATACCTCAAAGAGTAGTTGTAGGGTATAGAATGTGCATTGATTATCGAAAAGTTAATAAGGTCACTAAGAAAGATCATTACCCTTTGCCTTTTATTGATCAAATGTTAGAAAGGTTATCTAAAAATACTCATTTTTGCTTTCTTGATGGTTATTCTGGGTTTTCACAAATTGCTGTTAAAACTAAGGATCAAGAGAAAACCACTTTCACTTGTCCCTATGGAACTTATGCTTATAGACGTATGCCTTTTGGTTTATGTAATGCTCCTGCTACTTTTCAAAGATGCATGTCTGCCATTTTTCATGGTTTTTGCGAGAGTGTTGTAGAGGTATTCATGGACGATTTTTCCGTCTATGGGAATTCTTTTGATAATTGCTTGCGGAACCTTGATAAAGTTTTGCAGAGGTGTGAAGAAACTAACCTTGTTCTTAATTGGGAGAAATGCCACTTTATGGTTAATGAAGGAATTGTATTGGGACATAAAATTTCCGAGAGAGGTATTGAAGTTGATAGAGCTAAAGTTGAAGCAATTGAGAAGATGCCCTATCCTAGGGATGTTAAAGGTATTCGTAGTGCTCTTGGTCATGCTGGGTTTTATAGGAGGTTTATTAAAAATTTCTCCAAGATTTCAAAGCCTCTTACTAATCTTCTTCAAAAAGATGTACCTTTTGTTTTTGATGATTGTAAGGAAGCTTTTGAAACTCTAAAGAAAGCCTTAACAACTGCTCCTATAGTTGAACCTCCTGATTGGAACTTACCTTTTGAAATTATGTGTGATGCTAGTGATTTTGCTGTAGGTGTTGTTCTTGGACAGCGAGTAGATAAAAAGTTGAATGTTATTCATTATGCTAGTAAAACTCTTGATGCTGCTCAAAGAAATTATGCTACAACTGAAAAAGAATTGTTAGCTGTAGTCTTTGCTTGTGATAAGTTTAGATCTTATATTGTTGATTCAAAAGTTACAATTCATACTGATCATGCTGCAATTAGATACCTAATGCAAAAGAAAGATGCTAAGCCAAGGCTTATTAGATGGGTACTTCTGTTGCAAGAATTTGATTTGCATATTGTAGATAGGAAAGGTGCTGATAATCCTGTTGCTGATAATTTGTCTAGATTGGAAAATATTGCTTATGATCCTGTTCCTGTTAATGATAGTTTTCCAAATAAACAATTGGCTGTAATAAAGGTGAGTTCGCGAGATAGCCCTTGGTATGCTGATTATGCTAACTTTATTGTTTCCAAGTACTTGCCTCCAACCTTTTCAGCTCAGCAAAGGAGGAAATTCTTTTATGACTTGAGGCATTATTTTTGGGATGACCCACACTTATATAAAGAAGGAGTGGATGGTATTCTGCGAAGATGTGTTCCCGAATATGAACAACAAGAGATATTGAGTAAATGTCATGGTAGTGCTTATGGAGGACATCACGCCGGAGATAGAACCGCGCAAAAGGTTCTACAATCAGGTTTTTATTGGCCATCTCTCTTCAAAGATGCAAGGAAGTTTATCTTATCTTGTGATGAATGTCAAAGGGTTGGTAATATTTCTAGACGCAATGAAATGCCTATGAATTATACTCTTGTTATTGAACCGTTCGATTGTTGGGGATTTGACTTCATGGGACCTTTTCCCTCTTCGGAAGGTAACACTCATATACTTGTTGCTGTTGATTATGTTACTAAATGGGTGGAAGCCATACCTACAAAAAGTGCTGATGGTGAGACCTCTTTAAGAATGCTTTTAGATATTATTTTCCTAGATTTGGAGTTCCTAGATACATTATGACTGATGGAGGTTCTCATTTTATTCATGGTGGTTTTAGAAAAACTCTTGCTAAATATGGTATTAATCATAGAATTGCTTCCGCTTATCATCCTCAAACTAGTGGGCAAGTAGAACTATCAAATAGAGAGATTAAATCTATCTTGCAAAAGACTGTTAATAAATCAAGAAAGAATTGGGCTAGTAAATTGAAGGAGGCACTATGGGCTTACAGAACTGCTTATAAAAATCCCATGGGTATGTCACCGTATAAAATGGTCTATGGAAAAGCTTGTCATTTACCTTTAGAATTAGAGCACAAAGCTTATTGGGCTGTAAGAGAATTAAATAAAGATCCTAAACTTGCCGGTAAGAAGAGGTTGCTACAATTGAGTTCTCTAGATGAATGGAGAAGTGAAACCTATGAAAATGCTAAACTCTTTAAAGAGAAAGTTAAGAAATGGCATGATAGCAGGATTATCAAAAGACAATTTAATATTGGGGATAAAGTCCTATTGTATCGGTCTCGTCTGAGATTCTTTGCAGGGAAATTACTCTCGAAATGGGAAGGACCATATGTTGTTGAGGAGGTGTATCGTTCAGGAGCAATTAAAATTAGCTCTCTCCAAGGCAATGCCACACAAGTGGTGAATGGACAAAGACTCAAGCATTATATCTCAGGTGATTCTTACAATGAAGATGTTGATGTTATTCGAGTGGAAACACCGGAGGCATTCATCAAAGGTCAAGTTGACAGTCCGCCAGAACTCGACTTTGAATAGGTAATAGTATTGGTAATAAAAAGTTCGCGTTTTACTTTCCGAACAATTTTTTGCTGTTTTTGGAAAATATGAAAAATTACGAGATCGAAACGGAGTGGAGGAGACGCACGAGGGGGTGCCCCCATAGGCCGGCGCGGGCCCCAGCCTGGCCGCGTCGCCCTATGAGGTGGCCACCTCGTCGCCCCTCTCCGACTCTGGTTCGATCTGGTACTTTCCTTTTGTCGTAAAAATTCCTCCTATATAATCCCCCGGACCCCTGGAGGTCCGTATATCGTTTTCTCGACGTGTTTTGTTTCGAGCTGTTTCTACCAGGATCTATTTTCAATCTAGGAGCACCATGGCCTCCAACAACAAGGGCAAGGGGCTTACGGAGGAAGAAGTAAAGAGGGTGTCGCCAAAACAAGAGCAACAAGCCGTTGGGAGTAAGCAAGTCTTGGTGGGATCTGTTGACACTCGACGTTCTTTCTCTCATAACTTGCAGGGACCCTTACCACCTGCTCTTAGCCTTGACTCTTTCCCTGTGTTGGAAGAAGCTTTACGGGCTACCGATGAGTTTTGTGATCAATAACGTGCTCTAAGAAGAGAAGTGGAGATACTTCGGGAGGAGAATTACCGACTCCGTAGAATGCTGGAATATTATTCGATTCCCATCACAAGGCCGCCACCGCCAACTTCAGATAACAATAAATCTCTTTGAGTCTTAGTGCAGAACTGCCAAACTGAGAAGCTGAAGCTGAAGGAGATTTGTAAGAATCGCGGGAAGAATTCATCACCACCATCACCGAAGGAGTAATTCATCATCGGTATTGGCATCCCCTTGGTTTATTCCAAGCTTGGGGGAGTGCCGTGGTATCACATCATCACTATCTTTTACTTTTTACTATCAAGTAGTGTCATATCATGAGTAGGGAAGTTATCATATGAGATGGGTTGCAGTGTGGAAGTATCTCTCCTTAGTTGGTTGTCTATGTATCCCTTGGTGTGAGTTATCGTTATGGAATATTAATGAGAAGCCTTATCATTTACATATTGCACATCTTATTTTAGTTTGCAATCTCTATTATATGATTGATCTTGTTATTAGTATTGGTATCACTTTGGGAGCATTGAATAAATCTATTTGGTTTTGGCAAACTTAGCATGGGTCAATAGCAACAACACTTTGTGGTTTAAGAAGAAAAGAGAAATACATGTAGATATGTTGTTTCACTGTCTTTCTTTCTTGTTAGCTCCTTAGCTTATTATTCTGAAGTTAAAATTGTTTGTGCTTACAAGGAAGATGCATGATTGTTTCTATCATATGTATATTTGTTTATTTCCCTCAACTCTTATGCTTGCTAATTAACCTTGCTAGCCAAAAACCTGTACCGAGAGGGAATGCTTCTCGTGCATCCAAACCTTAACCCAAACCTATGCCATTTGTGTCCACCATAACTACCTATTACATGGTATTTTCTGCCATTCTAAGTAAATACTTCGTGTGCTACCTTTAAACAATTCAAAAGTTATCATCTCTTATTTGTGTCAATGTTTTATGGCTCATGAGGAAGTATGTGGTGTT
This sequence comes from Lolium perenne, assembly GCF_019359855.2. NCBI lineage: Eukaryota > Viridiplantae > Streptophyta > Magnoliopsida > Poales > Poaceae > Lolium > Lolium perenne. Next base: position 302,034,736 of record NC_067250.2, on the reverse strand, counting down.
TTATCTTTCAATCTTGTTGGGCAACTTTCACCAATGGACTAGTGGCTTCATCCACTTATCCAATAATTTTGCAAAAAGAGCTGGCAATGGGGTTCCCAGCCCCGATTAATTACCTTCATGATTTTACAAATAGACACTCCTCCATGGTATGAGATTGTTGGCAGGCACCCGAGGATTCGGCTAGCCATGGCTTGAGAAAGCAAAGGAGGGGAGGAGTGCCATCTAAATAAAACTAAAATAAAAAGGCACTCCTTCATGGTATGAGATTGTTGGCAGGCACCCGAGGATTCAGTTAGCCATGGTTGTGAAAGTAAGGTTGGAAGGAGTGCCACCCAAAGTGAAAATGTTTTAATGGGAGCCGCTCTTCGAGAGTTTGTCTGGCAAGGGGGTTAGAGTACCCGCTACCAGTCGTTGACAACAACAAACACCTCTCAAAATGTTACTTTTACTCTCTTTATATGATTTCAAAATTGAAAAGCTCTAGCACATGATTTAATCCCTGCTTCCCTCTGCGAAGGGCCTGTCTTTTACCTTGTGTTAAGTCAGTAAACCTATTTCCCTCCATCTTGAGAAAGCATTTGAGTTGTTGTGATCAAACCATCTATATTGTGATTTACCTCATCATGTCTTTTACTCTTCCTTGTTTAGTACGAGTTTTATCTGAATGAATATAGCTTTGAAAGTTATCAATGATTATGAAGAGATTATTATGATTGAGTATGCAAGTTGTGCCATATAAACTTTAACATGAGAGCGCTGCTCGATAGATAAGTATAACCTGTTAATTGTTCTCTGACCAAGAACGAAGTTTGCCATCACCAATTATGATTTCTTATGCACCTTTATTTGTGATTACCTTCTACTTGTTTCAAGTTGAATTATATGAGGAAGTTGTTCACTAGAATGTCTTGTGTGAATGAATATGATGCTTCTTGTCCGTATTTTATTTATCGACTCTTCACTCCATAAACATGTGGTCCTGTTTACCGAGTTCAGTTTCGCTTGGGGACAAGCGAAGTCTAAGCTTGGGGGAGTTGATACGTCCATTTTGCATAACTATTTTATATCATAATTTGATGTTATTCATTGATATATTTCATATTTGGAGGTGATACTTATGTTATTTCATCTATTTTGCATGTTTCATGATTATTGGAGGATCGCACACCGGAGTCAGGATTCTGCTGGAAAAAGCGTCGTCAGAATGCAATATTTCGGAAGATCAACAATTGACGAAATTTATATGAAAAATCCTATTTTTCCAGAAGACGAAGGGAGCCAGAAGGAGGAGCCGAGGAGGGCCGCCATGGGCCCACCTCATAGGCCGGCGCGGGCCCTGCCCTGGCCGCGCCGCCCTGTGAGGAGGGGGCCCACAGCCCCCTCTGGCCTCCTCTCCTTCGCGTACATCTTCGTCCCGAAAACCTAAGCCCCAGGGGAATAGTCGCGAAGAGTCACAGCCGCCTCTGCCAGGCGGAGAACACCAGAGAGAAAAGAGTTATCCGGCAGGCTGAGATCCGCCGGGGAAATTCCCTCCCGGAGGGGGAAATCGACGCCATCGTCACCGTCATCGAGCGGGACATCATCTCTATCACCATTGTCATCATCTACATCATCATCACCGCCGTCTCCACCGCTGCACATCGTCACCGCTGTAACAATTCGGGTTGGATCTTGATTGTTTGATAGGGGAAACTCTCCCGGTGTTGATTTCTACTTGTTATTGATGCTATTGAGTGAAACCATTGAACCAAGGTTTATGTTCAGATTGTTATTCATCATCATATCACCTCTGATCATGTTCCATATGATTTCTCGTGAGTAGTTCGTTTAGTTCCTGAGGACATGGGTGAAGTCTAAATGTTAGTAGTGAATTATGGTTGAGTAATATTCAATGTTATGATATTTAAGTTGTGGTGTTATTCTTCTAGTGGTGTCATGTGAACGTCGACTACATGACACTTCACCTTTATGGGCCTAGGGGAGTGCATCTTGTACTCGTTTGCCAATTGCGGGGTTGCCGGAGTGACAGAAACCTGAACCCCCGTTGGTATATCGATGCAGGAGGGATAGCAGGATCTCAGAGTTTAAGGCTGTGGTTAGATTTATCTTAATTACTTTCTTATAGTTGCGGATGCTTGCAAGGGGTATAATCACAAGTATGTATTAGTCCTAGGAAGGGCGGTGCATTAGCATAGGTTCACCCACACAACACTTATCAAAACAATGAAGATTAATTAGCCGTATGTAGCGAAAGCACTAGACTAAAATACCGTGTGTCCTCAAGAACGTTTGGTCATTATAAGTAAACAAACCGGCTTGTCCTTTGTGCTAAAAAGGATTGGGCCACTCGCTGCAATTGTTACTCTTGCATTTTACTTACTCGTACTTTATTCAACTGTTACATCAAAACCCCCTGAATACTTGTCTGTGAGCATTTACAGTGATTCCTACATCGAAAATGCTTGTCAACACCTTCTACTCCTCGTTGGGATCGACATTCTTACTTATCGAAAATACTACAATACACCCCCTATACTTGTGGGTCATCAGTACAGCAGCAAGTTTCCCTCAGTAAGAAACCAAGGTTTATCGAACCAGTAGGAGTCAAGGAGCACGTGAAGGTTGTTGGTGGCGGAGTGTAGTGCGGCGCAACACCAGGGATTCCGGCGCCAACGTGGAACCTGCACAACACAATCCAAATACTTTGCCCCAACTTAACAGTGAGGTTGTCAATCTCACCGGCTTGCTGTAACAAAGGGTTAAATGTATAGTGTGGAAGATGATGAAGAACAGTAAAGAACAAGTATTGCTAGATTGTATTCGATGTAAAAGAATGGACCGGGGTCCACAGTTCACTAGTGGTGTCTCTCCGATAAGATAAAGCATGTTGGGTGAACAAATTACAGTTGGGCAATTGACAAATAAAGAGGGCATGACAATGCACATACATATCATGATGAGTAGTGTGAAATTCAATTGGGCACTACGACAAAGTACATAGACCGCTATCCAGCATGCATCTATGCCTAGAAAGTCCACCTTCGGGTTAGCATCCGCACCCCTTTCAGTATTAAGTTGCAAACAACAGACAATTGCATTAAGTATGGTGCGTAATGTAATCAACACAAATATCCTTGGACAAAGCATTGATGTTTTATCCCTAGTGGCAACAACACATCCACAACCTTAGAACTTTCTGTCACTGTCCCAGATTAAATGGAGGCATGAACCCACTATCGAGCATAAATACTCCCTCTTGGAATTACAAGTATCAACTTGGCCAGAGCCTCTACTAGCAACAGAGAGCATGCAAGATCTTAAACAACACATATATGATAGATTGATAATCAACATAACATAGTATTCCATATTCATCGGATCCCAACAAACGCAACATGTAGCATTACAAATAGATGATCTTGATCATGATAGGCAGCTCACAAGATCCAACAATGATAGCACAATGAGGAGCAGACGACCATCTAGCTACTGCTATGGACCCATAGTCCAGGGGTGAACTACTCACACATCAATCCGGAGGCGATCATGGCGATGAAGAGTCCTCCGGGAGATGATGCCCCTCTCCGGCAGGGTGCCGGAGGCGATCTCCTTAATCCCCCGAGATGGGATTGGCGGCGGCGGCGTCTCTGGAAGGTTTTCCGTATCGTGGCTCTCGGTACTGGGGTATTCGCGACGAAGACTTTTTATAGGCGGAAGGGTAGGTTTAGGGGCGACACAAGGGCCCCACACGCCAGGGCGGCGCGACCCCCCCTAGGCCGCGCGGCCCTAGTGTGGTGGCGCCTCGTCGCCCCACTTCGTATCCCCCTCGGTCTTCTGGAAGCTTCGCGGAAAAATAAGACCCTGGGCGTTGATTTCGTCCAATTCCGAGAATATTTCCTTTGTAGGATTTCTGAAACCAAAAACAGCAGAAATCAGCAACTGGCTCTTCGGCATCTTGTTAATAGGTTAGTGCCGGAAAATGCATAAATATGACATAAAGTGTGTATAAAACATGTGAGTATCATCATAAAAGTAGCATGGAACATAAGAAATTATAGATACGTTTGAGACGTATCAAGCATCCCCAAGATTAGTTCCTACTCGTCCTCGAGTAGGTAAATGATAACAAAGATAATTTCTGAAGTGACATGCTATCATAATCTTGATCAATACTATTGTAAGCATATGTAATGAATTAAGTGATTCGAAGCAATGGTAAAGACAATGATTAAACAACTGAATCATATAGCAAAGACTTTTCATGAATAGTACTTTCAAGACAAGCATCAATAAGACTTGCATAAGAGTTAACTCATAAAGCAATAGATTCTTAGTAGAAAGTTTTGAAGCAACACAAAGGAAGATATAAGTTTCAGCAGTTCCTTTCAACTTCAACATGTTTATCTCATGGATAATTGTCAACACAAAGTAATATGATGAATGCAAATAAGCAAGTATGTAGGAATCAATGCACAGTTGACACAAGTGTTTGCTTCTAAGATGGAAGGAAATAGGTAAACTGACTCAACATAAAAGTAAAAGAATGGCCCTTCGAAGAGGGAAGCATGGATTGCTATATTTGTGCTAGAGCTTTTATTTTGAAAACAAGAAACAATTTTGTCAACGGTAGTAATAAAGCATATGTGTTATGTATAAGACATCTTATAAGTTGCAAGCCTCATGCATAGATTACCAATAGTGCCCGCACCTTGTCCTAATTAGCTTGGATTTACATGGATTATCATTGCATAACATATGTTTTAACCAAGTGTCACAAAGGGGTACCTCTATGCCGCATGTACAAAGGTCTAAGGAGAAAGCTCGCATTGGATTTTTCGCTTTTGATTATTCTCAATTTAGACATCCATACCGGGACAACATAGACAACAAATAATGGACTCCTCTTTAATGCATAAGCATTCAACAACAGATAATATTCTCATAAGAGATTGAGGATTGTTGTCCAAACTGAAACTTCCACCATGGATCATGGCTTTAGTTAGCGGCCCAATGTTCTTCTCTAACAATATGCATACTCAAACCATTCAACTCATGATAAATCACCCTTACTTTAGACAAGACGAACATGCATAGCAACTCACATGATATTCAACAAAGTATAATAGTTGATGGCGTCCCCAGGAACATGGCTACCGCTCAACAAGCAACTTATTAAGAAATAAGATACATAAGTACATATTCGATACCACAATAATTTTTAAGCTATTTTTCCCATGAGCTATATATTGCAAAGACAAAGGAATGAAATTTTAAAGGTAGCACTCAAGCAATTTACTTTGGAATGGCAGAGAAACACCATGTAGTAGGTAGGTATGGTGGACATAAATGGCATAAATTTTGGCTCAAGGATTATGGATGCACAAGAAGTAATCCCTCTCAATACAAGGCTTAGGCTAGCAAGGTTGTTTGAAGCAAACACAAGTATGAACCGGTACAGCAAAACTTACATAAGAACATATTGCAAGCATTATAAGACTCTACACTGTCTTCCTTGTTGTTCAAACCCTCACCAGAAAATATCTAGACTTTAGAGAGACCAATCATGCAAACCAAATGTCAACAAGCTCTACAGTATTTCTTCACTAATAGGTGCAAAGTACATGATGCAAGAGCTTAAACATGATCTATATGAGCACAACAATTGCCAAGTATCAAATTATTCAAGACATTATACCAATTACCACATGTAGTATTTTCTTTTTCCAACCATATAACAATTAACGAAGCAGTTTCAACCTTCGCCATGAACATTAAGAATAAAGCTAAGAACATATGTGTTCATATGCAACAGTGGAGCGTGTCTCTCTCCCACACAATGAATGCTAGGATCCAATTTTATTCAAACAAAACAAAAACAAGAACATAAAGACGCTCCAAGTAAAGCACATAAGATGTGACAGAATAAAAATATAGTTTCACTAGAGGTGACCTGATAATTTGTCGATGAAGAAGGGGATGCCTTGGGCATCCCCAAGCTTAGATGCTTGAGTCTTATTGAAATATGCAGGGATGAACCACGGGGGCATCCCCAAGCTTAGAGCTTTCACTCTCCTTGATCATATTGTATCATCCTCCTCTCTTGATCCTTGAAAACTTCCTCCACACCAAACTCAAAACAAACTCATTAGAGGGTTAGTGCATAATCAAAAATTCACATATTCAGAGGTGATATAATCATTCTTAACACTTCTGGACATTGCACAAAGCTACTGAAAGTTAATGGAACAAAGAAATCCATCAAACATAGCAAAACAGGCAATGCGAAATAAAAGGCAGAATCTGTCAAAACATTACAGTCCGTAAAGACGAATTTTTCTGGGGCACTTAACTTGCTCAGATGAAAATGCTCAAATTGAATGAAAGTTGCGTACATATCTGAGGATCACTCACGTAAATTGGCATATTTTTATGAGTTACCTACAGAGAATACTACTCAAATTCGTGACAGCAAGAAATCTGTTTCTGTGCAGTAATCCAAATCTAGTATGAACGGTACTATCAAAGACTTTACTTGGCACAACAATGCAATAAAATAAATATAAGGAGAGGTTGCTACAGTAGTAACAATTTCCAAGACTTCAATATAAAACAAAAGTGCAGAAGTAAAATAGTGGGTTGTCTCCCATAAGCGCTTTTCTTTAACGCCTTTCAGCTAGGCGCAGAAAGTGTGTATCAAGTATTATCAAGAGACGAAGCATCAACATCATAATTTGTTCTAATAATAGAATCAAAAGGTAACTTCATTCTCTTTCTAGGGAAGTGTTCCATACCTTTCTTGAGAGGAAATTGATATTTAATATTGTCTTTCTTCATATCGATAATAGCACCAACAGTTCGAAGAAAAGGTCTTCCCAAAATAATGGGACAAGATGCATTGCATTCAATATCCAAGACAACAAAATCAACGGGGACAAGGTTACTGTTAACCGTAATGCGAACATTATCAATCCTCCCCAAAGGTTTCTTTGTAGAATTATCAGCAAGATTAACATCCAAATAACAATTTTTCAATGGTGGCAAGTCAAGCATATTATAGATTTTCTTAGGCATACCAGAAATACTTGCACCAAGATCACATAAAGCATTACAATCAAAATCATTGACCTTCATCTTAATGATGGGCTCCCAACCATCTTCTAACTTCCTAGGAATAGAAGTTTCACGATTTAGTTTCTCTTCTCTAGCTTTTATGAGAGCATTTGTAATATGTTTTGTAAAGGCCAAATTTATAGCACTAGCATTAGGACTTATAGCAAGTTTTTGTAAGAACTTTATAAATTCATAGATGTGACAATCATCAAAATCTAAACCATTATGATCTAAAGCGATGGGACCATTGTCCCCAATATTTTGAAAAATTTCAGCACTTTTATCACAAGCGGTTTAATGATTTAGCGATTTGAGCTTTTTCACGCTTTGCATTAGGAGTAGAAACATTGCCAACACCAATTATTTTACCATTGATAGTAGGAGGTGTAGCAACATGTGAAGCATTAGCATTACTAGTGGTGGTAATAGTCCAAACTTTATCTACATTATTCTCTTTAGTATTTTCTTCTTTTTCCCACCTAGCATGCAATTCAGCTATCAATCTAATATTTACATTAATTTGAACTTGGATGGCGTTTGCTGTAGCAAATGACTTAATATCTTTAGTTTCATTAGGAATAACTTTCAATTTCAAAAGATCAACATCAGCAGCAAGACTATCAGCCTTAGAAGCAAGAATATCAATTTTACCAAGCTTTTCTTCAACAGATTTGTTAAAAGCAGTTTGTGTACTAATAAATTCTTTAAGAATGGCTTCAAGACCAGAGGGTACATTCCTACTATTTTTGTAAGAATTCCCATAAGAATTACCATAACCATTACCATTATTAGAAGGATATGGCCTATAGTTGTTACCAGAATTATTCCTATAAGCATTGTTGTTGAAATTATTATTTTTAATGAAGTTCACATCAACATGTTCTTCTTGGGCAACCAATGAAGCTAAAGGAACATTATTAGGATCAACATTAGATCTACCATTCACAAGCATAGACATAATGGTATCAATCTTATCACTCAAGGAAGAGGTTTCTTCAACAGAATTTACCTTCTTACCTTGTGGAGCTCTTTCCGTGTGCCATTCAGAGTAATTAATCATCATATCATCAAGAAGCTTTGTTGCGGCGCCTAGAGTGATGGACATAAAAGTACCTCCAGCAGCTGAATCCAATAGGTTCCGCGAAGAAAAATTCAATCCTGCATAAAAGATTTGGATGATCATCCAAGTAGTCAGTCCATGGGTAGGGCAATTCTTGACCAAAGATTTCATTCTTGCCCATGCTTGAGCAACATGATCATTATCCAATTGCTTAAAATTCATTATGCTACTTCTCAAAGATATAATTTTAGCAGGAGGATAATATCTACCAATGAAAGCATCCTTACATTTAGTCCATGAATCAATACTATTCTTAGGCAAAGATAGCAACCAATCTTTAGCTCTTCCTCTTAAGGAGAAAGGAAACAATTTCAATTTTATAATGTCACCATCTACATCCTTATATTTTTGCATTTCACAAAGTTCAACAAAATTATTAAGATGGGCAGCAGCATCATCAGAACTAACACCAGAAAACTGCTCTCTCATAACAAGATTTAGTAAAGCAGGTTTAATTTCAAAGAATTCTATTGTAGTAGCAGGTGGAGCAATAGGTGTGAATAGGAAATCATTATTATTTGTGCTAGTGAAATCACACAACTTAGTATTTTCAGGAGTACCCATTTTAGCAATAGTAAATAAAGCAAACTAGATAAAATAAATGCAAGTAACTAATTTTTTTGTGTTTTTAATATGGAGAACGCGAGCAAGACAGTAAATTAAGTAAAGCAACTAACTAATTTTTTGTATTTTGATATAAGAAAGCAAACAAAGCAGTAAATAAAGTAAAGTAAAGCAAGACAAAAACAAAGTAAAGAGATTGGAAGTGGGAGACTCCCCTTGCAGCGTGTCTTCATCTCCCCGGCAACGGCGCCAGAAATTTAGCTTGTTGACGCGTAAAGCACACGCCCGTTGGGAACCCCAAGTGGAAGGTGTGATGCGTATAACAGCAAGTTTCCCTCAGTAAGAAACCAAGGTTTATCGAACCAGTAGGAGTCAAGGAGCACGTGAAGGTTGTTGGTGGCGGAGTGTAGTGCGAGGCAACACCAGGGATTCCGGCGCCAACGTGGAACCTGCACAACACAATCCAAATACTTTGCCCCAACTTAACAGTGAGGTTGTCAATCTCACCGGCTTGCTGTAACAAAGGATTAAATGTATAGTGTGGAAGATGATGTTTGCGAAGAACAGTAAGAACAAGTATTGCAGTAGATTGTATTCGATGTAAAAGAATGGACCGGGATCCACAGTTCACTAGTGGTGTCTCTCCGATAAGATAAAGCATGTTGGGTGAACAAATTACAGTTGGGCAATTGCCAAATAAAGAGGGCATGACAATGCACATACATATCATGATGAGTAGTGTGAAATTCAATTGGGCATTACGACAAAGTACATAGACCGCTATCCAGCATGCATCTATGCCTAGAAAGTCCACCTTCGGGTTAGCATCCGCACCCCTTTCAGTATTAAGTTGCAAACAACAGACAATTGCATTAAGTATGGTGCGTAATGTAATCAACACAAATATCCTTGGACAAAGCATTGATGTTTTATCCCTAGTGGCAACAGCACATCCACAACCTTAGAACTTTTTGTCACTGTCCCAGATTAAATGGAGGCATGAACCCACTATCGAGCATAAATACTCCCTCTTGGAGTTACAAGTATCAACTTGGCCAGAGCCTCTGCTAGCAACGGAGAGCATGCAAGATCTTAAACAACACATATATGATAGATTGATAATCAACATAACATAGTATTCCATATTCATCGGATCCCAACAAACGCAACATGTAGCATTACAAATAGATGATCTTGATCATGATAGGCAGCTCACAAGATCCAACAATTATAGCACAATGAGGAGAAGACGACCATCTAGCTACTGCTATGGACCCATAGTCCAGGGGTGAACTACTCACACATCAATCCGGAGGCGATCATGGCGATGAAGAGTCCTCCGGGAGATGATTCCCCTCTCCGACAGGGTGCCGGAGGCGATCTCCTGAATCCCCCGAGATGGGATTGGCAGCGGCGGCGTCTCTGGAAGGTTTTTCGTATCGTGGCTCTCGGTACTGGGGTATTCGCGACGAAGACTTTTTATAGGCGGAAGGGTAGGTTTAGGGGCGACACGAGGGCCCCACACGCCAGGGCGGCGCGGGCCCCCCTAGGCCGCGCGGCCCTAGTGTGGTGGCGCCTCGTCGCCCCACTTCGTATCCCCCTCGGTCTTCTGGAAGCTTCGCGGAAAAATAAGACCCTGGGCGTTGATTTCGTCCAATTCCGAGAATATTTCCTTTGTAGGATTTCTGAAACCAAAAATAGCAGAAAACAGCAACTGGCTCTTCGGCATCTTGTTAATAGGTTAGTGCCGGAAAATGCATAAATATGACATAAAGTGTGTATAAAACATGTGAGTATCATCATAAAAGTAGCATGGTGATGACGCGTAAAGCACACGCTCGTTGGGAACCCCAAGTGGAAGGTGTGATGCGTACAGTAGCAAGTTTCCCTCAGTAAGAAACCAAGGTTTATCGAACCAGTAGGAGTCAAGAAGCACGTTGAAGGTTGATGGCGGCGGGATGTAGTGCGGCGCAACACCAGGGATTCCGACGCCAACGTGGAACCTGCACAACACAACCAAAGTACTTTGCCCCAACGAAACAGTGAGGTTGTCAATCTCACCGGCTTGCTGTAACAAAGGATTAACCGTATTGTGTGGAAGATGATTGTTTGCAGAAAACAGTAGAACAAGTATTGCAGTAGATTGTATTACAGTAAAGAGAATTGGGCCGGGGTCCACAGTTCACTAGAGGTGTCTCTCCCATAAGATAAACAGCATGTTGGGTGAACAAATTACAGTTGGGCAATTGACAAATAAAGAGAGCATGACCATGCACATACATATCATGATGAGTATAGTGAGATTTAATTGGGCATTACGACAAAGTACATAGACCGCCATCCAACTGCATCTATGCCTAAAAAGTCCACCTTCAGGTTATCATCCGAACCCCTTCCAGTATTAAGTTGCAAAGCAACAGACAATTGCATTAAGTATGGTGCGTAATGTAATCAACAACTACATCCTTAGACATAGCATCAATGTTTTATCCCTACTGGCAACAGCACAACACAACCTTAGAACTTTCTGTCACTGTCCCAGGTGTCAATGCAGGCATGAACCCACTATCGAGCATAAGTACTCCCTCTTGGAGTTACAAGCATCTACTTGGCCAGAGCATCTACTAGTAACGGAAAGCATGCAAGATCATAAACAACACGTAGATATAACTTTGATAATCAACATAACAAGTATTCTCTATTCATCGGATCCCAACAAACGCAACATATAGAATTACAGATAGATGATCTTGATCATGTTAGGCAGCTCACAAGATCCGACAATGATAGCACAATGGGGAGAAGACAACCATCTAGCTACTGCTATGGACCCATAGTCCAGGGGTAGACTACTCACACATCACACCGGAGGCGACCATGGCGGCGTAGAGTCCTCCGGGAGATGATTCCCCTCTCGGCAGGTGCCGGAGGCGATCTCTGGATCCCCGAGATGGGATCGGCGTTGGCGGCGTCTCTGGAAGGTTTTCCGTATCGTGGCTCTCGGTACTGGGAGTTTCGTCACGGAGGCTTTAAGTAGGCGGAAGGGCAAGTCAAGAGGCGGCACGGGGGCCCAAACCACAGGCCGGCGCGGCCCGGGGTGGGGCCGCGCCGCCCTAGGGTTTGGCCACCCCGTGGCCCCTCTTCGTTTCGTCTTCGGACTTGGAAGCTTCGTGGAAAAATAGGCCCTGGGCTTTGATTTCGTCCAATTCCGAGAATATTTCCTTACTAGGATTTCTGAAACCAAAAACAGCAGAAAACAAAGAATCGGCACTTCGGCATCTTGTTAATAGGTTAGTTCCAGAAAATGCACGAATATGACATAAAGTGTGCATAAAACATGTAGATAACATCAATAATGTGGCATGGAACATAAGAAATTATCGATACGTCGGAGACGTATCAGCATCCCCAAGCTTAGTTCTGCTCGTCCCGAACAGGTAAAACGATAACACAGATAATTTCTGGAGTGACATGCCATCATAATCTTGATCATACTATTTGTAAAGCATATGTAGTGAATGCAGCGATCCAAACAATGTATATGACATGAGTAAACAAGTGAATCATAAAGCAAAGACTTTTCATGAATAGCACTTCAAGACAAGCATCAATAAGTCTTGCATAAGAGTTAACTCATAAAGCAATAATTCAAAGTAAGGGCATTGAAGCAACACAAAAGAAGATTAAGTTTCAGCGGTTGCTTTCAACTTGTAACATGTATATCTCATGGATATTGTCAACATAGAGTAATATAATAAGTGCAATAAGCAAATATGTAGGAATCAATGCACAGTTCACCCAAGTGTTTGCTTCTTGAGGTGGAGAGAAATAGGTGAACTGACTCAACATTGAAAGTAAAAGAATGGTCCTCCATAGAGGAAAAGCATCGATTGCTATATTTGTGCTAGAGCTTTGATTTTGAAAACATGAAACAATTTTGTCAACGGTAGTAATAAAGCATATGCATCATGTAAATTATATCTTATAAGTTGCAAGCCTCATGCATAGTGTACTAATAGTGCCCGCACCTTGTCCTAATTAGCTTGGACTACCGGATCATCACAATGCACATGTTTTTACCAAGTGTCACAAAGGGGTACCTCTATGCACTTTGTACAAAGGTCTAAGGAGAAAGCTCGCATTGGATTTCTCGCTATTGATTATTCTTCAACTTAGACATCCATACCGGGACAACATAGACAACAGATAATGGACTCCTCTTTTATGCATAAGCATGTAACAACAATTAATAATTTTCTCATTTGAGATTGAGGATATATGTCCAAAACTGAAACTTCCACCATGGATCATGGCTTTAGTTAGCGGCCCAATGTTCTTCTCTAACATTATGCATGCTTAACCATAGGGTGGTAGATCTCTCTTACTTTAGACAAGACGGACATGCATAGCAACTCACATGAAATTCAACAATGAGTAGTTGATGGCGTCCCCAGTGAACATGGTTATCGCACAACAAGCAACTTAATAAGAGATAAAGTGCATAATTACATATTCAATACCACAATAGTTTTTAAGCTATTTGTCCCATGAGCTATATATTGCAAAGGTGAATGATGGAATTTTAAAGGTAGCACTCAAGCAATTTACTTTGGAATGGCGGAAAATACCATGTAGTAGGTAGGTATGGTGGACACGAATGGCATAGTGGTTGGCTCAAGTATTTTGGATGCATGAGAAGTATTCCCTCTCGATACAAGGTTTAGGCTAGCAAGGCTTATTTGAAACAAACACAAGGATGAACCGGTGCAGCAAAACTCACATAAAAGACATATTGAAAACATTATAAGACTCTACACCGTCTTCCTTGTTGTTCAAACTCAATACTAGAAATTATCTAGACCTTAGAGAAACCAAATATGCAAACCAAATTTTAGCATGCTCTATGTATTTCTTCATTAATGGGTGCAAAGCATATGATGCAAGAGCTTAATCATGAGCACAACAATTGCCAAGTATCACATTACCCAAGACATTTATAGCAATTACTACATGTATCATTTTCCAATTCCAACCATATAACAATTTAACGAAAGAGAAACTTCGCCATGAATACTATGAGTAGAAACCAAGGACATACTTGTCCATATGCTACAGCGGAGCGTGTCTCTCTCCCATAAAGTGAATGCTAGGATCCATTTTATTCAAACAAAACAAAAACAAAAACAAACCGACGCTCCAAGAAAAAGCACATAAGATGTGATGGAATAAAAATATAGTTTCAGGGGAGGAACCTGATAATGTTGTCGATGAAGAAGGGGATGCCTTGGGCATCCCCAAGCTTAGACGCTTGAGTCTTCTTAATATATGCAGGGGTGAACCACCGGGGCATCCCCAAGCTTAGAGCTTTCACTCTCCTTGATCATGTTGCATCATACTCCTCTCTTGATCCTTGAAAACTTCCTCCACACCAAACTCGAAACAACTCATTAGAGGGTTAGTGCACAATAAAAATTAACATATTCAGAGGTGACACAATCATTCTTAACACTTCTGGACATTGCATAATGCTACTGGACATTAGTGGATCAAAGAAATTCATCCAACATAGCAAAAGAGGCAATGCGAAATAAAAGGCAGAATCTGTCAAAACAGAACAGTTCGTATTGACGAATTTTAAAATGGCACCAGACTTGCTCAAATGAAAATGCTCAAATTGAATGAAAGTTGCGTACATATCTGAGGATCATGCACGTAAATTGGATTAATTTTCTGAGCTACCTACAGGGAGGTAGACCCAGATTCGTGACAGCAAAGAAATCTGGAACTGCGCAGTAATCCAAATCTAGTACTTACTTTACTATCAAAGACTTTACTTGGCACAACAAAACACTAAACTAAGATAAGGAGAGGTTGCTACAGTAGTAAACAACTTCCAAGACACAAAATAAAAACAAAGTACTGTAGTAAAATAACACATGGGTTATCTCCCAAGAAGTTCTTTCTTTATAGCCATTAAGATGGGCTCAGCAGTTTTGATGATGCACTCGCAAGAAATAGTATTTGAAGCAAAAGAGAGCATCAAGAGGCAAATTCAAAACAAATTTAAGCCTAACATGCTTCCTATGAAAAGGAATCTTGTACACAAATAAATTCATGAAAAGCAAAGTGACAAGATCAGGAAGATAAAACAAGTGTAGTTTCAAAAATTTCAGCACATAGAGAGGTGTTTTAGTAACATGAAAATTTCTACAACCATATTTTCCTCTATCATAATAACTTTCAGTAGCATCATGAGCAAACTCAACAATATAACTATCACATAAAGCATTCTTATCATGAGTCTCATGCATAAAATTATTACTCTCCACATAGGCATAATCAATTTTATTAGTTGTAGTGGGAGCAAATTCAACAAAGTAGCTATCATTATTATTCTCATCATCAAATATAGGAGGCATATTGTAATCATAATCAAATTTATCCTCCATAACAGGCGGTACTAAAAGACCAATATCATTATCATAAATAGGAGGCAAAGTATCATCAAAGTAAATTTTCTCCTCAATGCTTGGGGGAATAAAAAGATCATGAAAACCAGCTTCCCCAAACTTAGAACTTTCTATATTATTATCAACAATGGTGTTCAAAGCGTTCATACTAATATTACTACCAGCATGCAAATAAGATTCCATAGGTTTTTTAATTTTCGCATCAAACAATCCATGTTTTAAATCAGGAAATAGAATAAGAAGATCATTCTTGTCCATTATGCCAAACTAGTGAAATAAAAACATGCATGATATTATAAAGTAAAACTAGCAACTAATAATTTTTTTTTGTATTTTGATTTAGTGCAGCAAACAAAGTAGTAAATAAAACTAAGCAAGACAAAAACAAAGTAAAGAGATTGAGAAGTGGAGACTCCCCATGCAGCGTGTCTTGATCTCCCCGGTAACGGCGCCATAAATTTAGCTTGATGACGCGTAAAGCACACGCTCGTTGGGAACCCCAAGTGGAAGGTGTGATGCGTACAGCAGCAAGTTTCCCTCAGTAAGAAACCAAGGTTTATCGAACCAGTAGGAGTCAAGAAGCACGTTGAAGGTTGATGGCGGCGGGATGTAGTGCGGCGCAACACCAGGGATTCCGACGCCAACGTGGAACCTGCACAACACAACCAAAGTACTTTGCCCCAACGAAACAGTGAGGTTGTCAATCTCACCGGCTTGCTGTAACAAAGGATTAACCGTATTGTGTGGAAGATGATTGTTTGCAGAAAACAGTAGAACAAGTATTGCAGTAGATTGTATTACAGTAAAGAGAATTGGACCGGGGTCCACAGTTCACTAGAGGTGTCTCTCCCATAAGATAAACAGCATGTTGGGTGAACAAATTACAGTTGGGCAATTGACAAATAAAGAGAGCATGACCATGCACATACATATCATGATGAGTATAGTGAGATTTAATTGGGCATTATGACAAAGTACATAGATCGCCATCCAACTGCATCTATGCCTAAAAAGTCCACCTTCAGGTTATCATCCGAACCCCTTCCAGTATTAAGTTGCAAAGCAACAGACAATTGCATTAAGTATGGTGCGTAATGTAATCAACAACTACATCCTTAGACATAGCATCAATGTTTTATCCCTAGTGGCAACAGCACAACACAACCTTAGAACTTTCTGTCACTGTCCCAGGTGTCAATGCAGGCATGAACCCACTATCGAGCATAAGTACTCCCTCTTGGAGTTACAAGCATCTACTTGGCCAGAGCATCTACTAGTAACGGAAAGCATGCAAGATCATAAATAACACGTGGATATAACTTTGATAATCAACATAACAAGTATTCTCTATTCATCGGATCCCAACAAACGCAACATATAGAATTACAGATAGATGATCTTGATCATGTTAGGCAGCTCACAAGATCCGACAATGATAGCACAATGGGGAGAAGACAACCATCTAGCTACTGCTATGGACCCATAGTCCAGGGGTAGACTACTCACACATCACACCGGAGGCGACCATGGCGGCGTAGAGTCCTCTGGGAGATGATTCCCCTCTCCGGCAGGGTGCCGGAGGCGATCTCCTGGATCCCCCGAGATGGGATCGGCGTTGGCGGCGTCTCTGGAAGGTTTTCCGTATCGTGGCTCTCGGTACTGGGGGTTTCGTCACGGAGGCTTTAAGTAGGCGGAAGGGCAAGTCAAGAGGCGGCACGGGGGGCCCAAACCACAGGCCGGCGCGGCCAGGGGTGGGGCCGCGCCGCTCTAGGGTTTGGCCACCCCGTGGCCCCTCTTCGTTTCGTCTTCGGACTTCTGGAAGCTTCGTGGAAAAATAGGCCCCTGGGCTTTGATTTCGTCCAATTCCGAGAATATTTCCTTACTAGGATTTCTGAAACCAAAAACAGCAGAAAACAGCAACTGGCACTTCGGCATCTTGTTAATAGGTTAGTTCCAGAAAATGCACGAATATGACATAAAGTGTGCATAAAACATGTAGATAACATCAATAATGTGGCATGGAACATAAGAAATTATCGATACGTCGGAGACGTATCACATGGAACATAAGAAATTATAGATACGTTTGAGACGTATCAAGCATCCCCAAGCTTAGTTCCTACTCGTCCTCGAGTAGGTAAATGATAACAAAGATAATTTCTGAAGTGACATGCTATCATAATCTTGATCAATACTATTGTAAGCATATGTAATGAATGAAGTGATTCGAAGCAATGGTAAAGACAATGATTAAACAACTGAATCATATAGCAAAGACTTTTCATGAATAGTACTTTCAAGACAAGCATCAATAAGACTTGCATAAGAGTTAACTCATAAAGCAATAGATTCTTAGTAGAAAGTTTTGAAGCAACACAAAGGAAGATATAAGTTTCAGCAGTTGCTTTCAACTTCAACATGTTTATCTCATGGATAATTGTCAACACAAAGTAATATGATGAATGCAAATAAGCAAGTATGTAGGAATCAATGCACAGTTGACACAAGTGTTTGCTTCTAAGATGGAAGGAAATAGGTAAACTGACTCAACATAAAAGTAAAAGAATGGCCCTTCGAAGAGGAAAGCATGGATTGCTATATTTGTGCTAGAGCTTTTATTTTGAAAACAAGAAACAATTTTGTCAACGGTAGTAATAAAGCATATGTGTTATGTATAAGACATCTTATAAGTTGCAAGCCTCATGCATAGATTACCAATAGTGCCCGCACCTTGTCCTAATTAGCTTGGATTTACATGGATTATCATTGCATAACATATGTTTTAACCAAGTGTCACAAAGGGGTACCTCTATGCCGCCTGTACAAAGGTCTAAGGAGAAAGCTCGCATTGGATTTCTCACTTTTGATTATTCTCAACTTAGACATCCATACCGGGACAACATAGACAACAAATAATGGACTCCTCTTTAATGCATAAGCATTCAACAACAGATAATATTCTCATAAGAGATTGAGGATTGTTGTCTAAACTGAAACTTCCACCATGGATCGTGGCTTTAGTTAGCGGCCCAATGTTCTTCTCTAACAATATGCATACTCAAACCATTCATATCATGATAAATCACCCTTACTTCAGACAAGACGAACATGCATAGCAACTCACATGATATTCAACAAAGTATAATAGTTGATGGCGTCCCCAGGAACATGGCTACCGCTCAACAAGCAACTTATTAAGAAATAAGATACATAAGTACATATTCAATACCACAATAATTTTTAAGCTATTTTTCCCATGAGCTATATATTGCAAAGACAAAGGAATGAAATTTTAAAGGTAGCACTCAAGAAATTTACTTTGGAATGGCAGAGAAATACCATGTAGTAGGTAGGTATGGTGGACATAAATAGCATAAATTTGGGCTCAAGGATTTTGGATGCACGAGAAGTAATCCCTCTCAATACAAGGCTTAGGCTAGCAAGGTTGTTTGAAGCAAACACAAGTATGAACCGGTACAGCAAAACTTACATAAGAACATATTGCAAGAATTATAAGACTCTACACTATCTTCCTTGTTGTTCAAACCCTCACCAGAAAATATCTAGACTTTAGAGAGACCAATCATGCAAACCAAATGTCAACAAGCTCTACAGTATTTCTTCACTAATAGGTGCAAAGTACATGATGCAAGAGCTTAAACATGATCTATATGAGCACAACAATTGCCAAGTATCAAATTATTCAAGACATTATACCAATTACCACATGTAGCATTTTATGTTTCCAACCATATAACAATTAACGAAGCAGTTTCAACCTTCGCCATGAACATTAAGAATAAAGCTAAGAACATATGTGTTCATATCCAACAGCGGAGCGTGTCTCTCTCCCACACAATGAATGCTATGATCCAATTTTATTCAAACAAAACAAAAACAAGAACATAAAGACGCTCCAAGTAAAGCACATAAGATGTGAAAGAATTAAAATATAGTTTCACTAGAGGTGACCTGATAATTTGTCGATGAAGAAGGGGATGCCTTGGGCATCCCCAAGCTTAGATGCTTGAGTCTTATTGAAATATGCAGGGATGAACCACGGGGGCATCCCCAAGCTTAGAGCTTTCACTCTCCTTGATCATATTGTATCATCCTCCTCTCTTGATCCTTGAAAACTTCCTCCACACCAAACTCAAAACAAACTCATTAGAGGGTTAGTGCATAATCAAAAATTCACATATTCAGAGGTGATATAATCATTCTTAACACTTCTGGACATTGCACAAAGCTACTGAAAGTTAATGGAACAAAGAAATTCATCAAACATAGCAAAACAGGCAATGCGAAATAAAAGGCAGAATCTGTCAAAACATTACAGTCCGTAAAGACGAATTTTTCTGGGGCACTTAACTTGCTCAGATGAAAATGCTCAAATTGAATGAAAGTTGCGTACATATCTGAGGATCACTCACGTAAACTGGCAGATTTTTATGAGTTACCTATAGAGAATACTACTCAAATTTGTGACAGCAAGAAATCTGTTTCTGCGCAGTAATCTAAATCTAGTATGAACGTTACTATCAAAGACTTTAATTGGCACAACAATGCAATAAAATAAATATAAGGAGAGGTTGCTACAGTAGTAACAATTTCCAAGACTTAAATATAAAACAAAAGTGCGGAAGTAAAATAATGAGTTGTCTCCCATAAGAGCTTTTCTTTAACGCCTTTCAGCTAGGCGCAGAAAGTGTGTATCAAGTATTATCAAGAGACGAAGCATCAACATCATAATTTGTTCTAATAATAGAATCAAAAGGTAACTTCATTCTCTTTCTAGGGAAGTGTTCCATACCTTTCTTGAGAGGAAATTGATATTTAATATTGTCTTTCTTCATATCAATAATAGCACCAATAGTTCGAAGAAAAGGTCTTCCCAAAATAATGGGACAAGATGCATTGTATTCAATATCCAAGACAACAAAATCAACGGGGACAAGGTTACTGTTAACCGTAATGCGAACATTATCAATCCTCCCCAAAGGTTTCTTTGTAGAATCATCAGCAAGATTAACATCCAAATAACAATTTTTCAATGGTGGCAAGTCAAGCATATTATAGATTTTCTTAGGCATAACAGAAATACTTGCACCAAGATCACATAAAGCATTATAATCAAAATCATTGACCTTCATCTTAATGATGGGCTCCCAACCATCTTCTAACTTCCTAGGAATAGAAGTTTCACGATTTAGTTTCTCTTCTCTAGCTTTTATGAGAGCATTTGTAATATGTTTTGTAAAGGCCAAATTTATAGCACTAGCATTAGGACTTCTAGCAAGTTTTTGTAAGAACTTTATAACTTCATAGATGTGACAATCATCATAATCTAAACCATTACGATCTAAAGCAATGGGATCATTGTCCCCAATATTTTGAAAAATTTCAGCAGTTTTATCACAAGCAGTTTCAGCAGTTTTAGCAGTTTCAGACAGTTTTTCACGCTTTGCATTAGGAGTAGAGACATTGCCAACAACAATTATTTTACCATTGATAGTAGGAGGTGTAGCAACATGTGAAGCATTAGCATTACTAGTGGTGGTAATAGTCCAAACTTTAGCTACATTATTCTCTTTAGTATTTTCTTCTTTTTCCCACCTAGCACGCAATTCAGCTATCAATCTAATATTTTCATTAATTTGAACTTGGATGGCGTTTGCTGTAGCAAATGACTTAATATCTTTAGTTTCATTAGTCATAACTTTTAATTTCAAAAGATCAACATCAGCAGCAAGACTATCATCCTTAGAAGCAAGAATATCAATTTTACCAAGCTTTTCTTCAACAGATTTGTTAAAAGCAGTTTGTTTACTAATAAATTCTTTAAGAATGGCTTCAAGACCAGAGGGTACATTCCTACTATTGTTGTAAGAATTCCCATAAGAATTACCATAACCATTACCATTATTAGAAGGATATGGCCTATAGTTGTTACCAGAATTATTCCTATAAGCATTGTTGTTGAAATTATTATTTTTAATGAAGTTCACATCAACATGTTCTTCTTGGGCAACCAATGAAGCCAAAGGAACATTATTAGGATCAACATTAGATCTACCATTCACAAGCATAGACATAATGGTATCAATCTTATCACTCAAGGAAGAGGTTTCTTCAACAGAATTTACCTTCTTACCTTGTGGAGCTCTTTCCGTGTGCCATTCAGAGTAATTAATCATCATATCATCAAGAAGCTTTGTTGCAGCGCTTAGAGTGATGGACATAAAAGTACCTCCAGCAGCTGAATCCAATAGGTTCCGCGAAGAAAAATTCAATCCTGCATAAAAGGTTTGGATGATCATCCAAGTAGTCAGTTCATGGGTAGGGCAATTCTTGACCAAAGATTTCATTCTTGCCCATGCTTGAGCAACATGCTCATTATACAATTGCTTAAAATTCATTATGCTACTTCTCAAAGATATAATTTTAGCAGGAGGATAATATCTACCAATGAAAGCATCCTTACATTTAGTCCATGAATCAATACTATTCTTAGGCAAAGATAGCAACCAATCTTTAGCTCTTCCTCTTAAGGAGAAAGGAAACAATTTCAATTTTATAATGTCACCATCTACATCCTTATATTTTTGCATTTCACAAAGTTCAACAAAATTATTAAGATGGGCAGCAGCAGCATCAGAACTAACACTAGAAAATTGCTCTCTCATAACAAGATTTAGTAAAGCAGGTTTAATTTCAAAGAATTATATTGTAGTAGCAGGTGGAGAAATAGGTGTGAATAGGAAATCATTATTATTTGTGCTAGTGAAATCACACAACTTAGTATTTTCAGGAGTACCCATTTTAGCAATAGTAAATAAAGCAAACTAGATAAAATAAATGCAAGTAACTAATTTTTTGTGTTTTTAATATGGAGAACGCAAGCAAGACAGTAAATTAAGTAAAGCAAGTAACTAATTTTTTGTATTTTGATATAAGAAAGCAAACAAAGCAGTAAATAAAGTAAAGTAAAGCAAGACAAAAACAAAGTAAAGAGATTGGAAGTGGGAGACTCCCCTTGCAGCGTGTCTTCATCTCCCCGGCAACGGCGCCAGAAATTTAGCTTGTTGACAGGTAAAGCACACGCCCGTTGGGAACCCCAAGTGGAAGGTGTGATGCGTATAACAGCAAGTTTCCCTCAGTAAGAAACCAAGGTTTATCGAACCAGTAGGAGTCAAGGAGCACGTGAAGGTTGTTGGTGGCAGAGTGTAGTGCGAGGCAACACCAGGGATTCCGGCGCCAACGTGGAACCTGCACAACACAATCCAAATACTTTGCCCCAACTTAACAGTGAGGTTGTCAATCTCACCGGCTTGTTGTAACAAAGGATTAAATGTATAGTGTGGAAGATGATGTTTGCGAAGAAAAGTAAGAACAAGTATTGCAGTAGATTGTATTCGATGTAAAAGAACGGACCGGGGTCCACAGTTCACTAGTGGTGTCTCTCCGATAAGATAAAGCATGTTGGGTGAGCAAATTACAGTTGGGCAATTGACAAATAAAGAGGGCATGACAATGCACATACATATCATGATGAGTAGTGTGAAATTCAATTGGGCATTATGACAAAGTACATAGACCGCTATCCAGCATGCATCTATGCCTAAAAAGTCCACCTTCGGGTTAGCATCCGCACCCCTTCCAGTATTATGTTGCAAACAACAGACAATTGCATTAAGTATGGTGCGTAATGTAATCAACACAAATATCCTTGGACAAAGCATTGATGTTTTATCCCTAGTGGCAACAGCACATCCACAACCTTAGAACTTTCTGTCACTGTCCCAGATTCAATGGAGGCATGAACCCACTATCGAGCATAAATACTCCCTCTTGGAGTTACAAGTATCAACTTGGCCAGAGCCTCTACTAGCAATGGAGAGCATGCAAGATCTTAAACAACACATATATGATAGATTTATAATCAACATAACATAGTATTCCATATTCATCGGATCCCAACAAACGCAACATGTAGCATTACAAATAGATGATCTTGATCATGATAGGCAGCTCACAAGATCCAACAATGATAGCACAATGAGGAGAAGACGACCATCTAGCTACTGCTATGGACCCATAGTCCAGGGGTGAACTACTCACACATCAATCCGGAGGCGATCATGGCGATGAAGAGTCCTCCGGGAGATGATTCCCCTCTCCGGCAGGGTGCCGGAGGCGATCTCCTGAATCCCCCGAGATGGGATTGGCGGCGGCGGCATCTCTGGAAGGTTTTCCGTATCGTGGCTCTCGGTACTGGGGTATTCGCGACGAAGACTTTTTATATGCGGAAGGGTAGGTTTAGGGGCGACACGAGGGCCCCACACGCTAGGGCGGCGCGGGCCCCCCTAGGCATAAGGTCCACCACGTGGCAGCCGCGGGGCGCGCAGGGGACAAGCCCTTTTGTCGCGGGCGGTATTACCACCCGCGACAAAAGGCCCTCTACGTGGCGCGCGCACAACCCTGCTGCTTTAGGGTTTGAGGGGTGCAGCACCCCCCCCCCCCCCGCCACCGACCCCCTTTTATTTCATTTTTTCATTCGAAAATAAAAGTTGCATATATAAATTTGTACGCTACTAGAAGTTGTACATGTTCATTCATTATATATATAGATCGATCAAAAAAATATTGGAAGCAAAAGTCGATTCCCCTTACATATTCTTCCCTTACATATATATATACATATGGAGCTCACGATCGATAGACAAGCGGTACTAACGACCGTCTATTTGGAGGTAGAGCATCTACTTGGACTAAACAAGCCTTTGTTGTTTAATACTTCTCTAACCAAAAGTCCCGCCAGTTCCTCGGAGATTCCTAGTAGGTGTTCCTTTGGTTGGAGTATGTCCCGCATGTAGTCGACCTATATACGAAAATGAGATGAGTATGACTATATCAATCTTGATAACGAAATATTAACGATAATACATGAAGTTGTGAATGTTATTGCTTACATTGAATTTATTTTTGTTCTGCTTCTCCGTGGTTAACATGCGAATGGACTCGCAAACGTAGTATCCACATAGATTCGTCCCTTGTGGCTGCTGGGGGCACGGTACAGGAGTAAATGTTAGCTTCTCTGCCCAGGTAATCTCCTTATGATGATTCTTCAAAGCTCTCCAAGCCCTGCCAGGCAAAAGAATGATTGAATGAGTGGATAATTAATTGATATCTCACGAAAGATAAAGCGCGGCGATGAAGGAAATTACACTTGGAGCAACTTCTGCAAGTCGTGGAACCCGTCCACGCCTCTACTCAGTGGGTCTCTTACTTCAACTATTCCCTTATCAGGTTGAATGTCTAGTAGAATCTAGTGGAAGCTGCACATGTTATGCATATACATCAGGAATTACACTTAACATCGAGTAAGAAAAATTGAATGTGCATAAAAGATCATTAAGACTCTCACTCGTAGTTGTAAGGAAACAATATTGAATCACAGAAATATTGCTCCCCCAAAAACCTTAGTAGGTTTCCCCCCGTTTCTTCGCGTTTATGCTTTACCGTTTCAACATGTATTTTATCTGGGTCAATAAACCCAACATTGATAATATTATTACTTTTGCATTCACTGATCTTCAGTCTGCATAAGAGAACACATAAGATATAATGAGTATATGCAATGAAAACGAACATGAACTGAATGAAAATGAACTTATATGTAGTTAACAACTTACAAGCAATAGCAACTCATGAGAGATTTGTCGAGGGCATCTAGATTGAATAACTGCCAGAGTTCATTCATCTCAATATGGATCTCCTCCTTTCGGTAGTAATATTCAAATGGTATACTCGCCACGATGTACCTTATGTTCTCCTTGCATGCATCAAGGTACCAGTGATGCAAATTCCGCATATGTGTTGGCAGTTTATGCAGCTGCTCTTTGCTGACCAAGTCGGCCCCGTAGACAAATTTAGGAGCTATATCAGCAATGGGTAGTGCAGCATCTGCTGCAAGCAGCAATTCCTCCACGGAAACTTTACAGGCAGCCGCTAGGCTTGCGGCTTCTTCCATATCGAAACCACCATGTTCCTGGTACACCTTGGGAACATTAAACACTTTGAGTGCTGGGATCGATTGTTTGGGATGATCTCCGAGAAGGGGAACTTCCTTTCTCTTTTTGCCTTTTGTCGTTTGCTTGGCCTTGAGGGGTGCACTTGTTGAACTTGACTTTTTCTCGGCTGCACTTCTAGCTGATGATTTGCTCGTGCCAGCAATGGCCTTCTCCTTAGCCTTTTCATCCTTCTTCTTGTCAATTACCTTCGCAAGAGTGTGTGTATAGACATCCTTCTTCTCGTGTAAGTCATACTGCGATGGTGTGTTCAGAAAACTAGTAGCATATTCTATTTGCTTCTCTGTGTATGGCTCTAGCGCTGGAGGTTTTGGCTTATGAAAAAAATCATAATTGTATATCTTAACAATGGCATCATTTTCCTCCTCAGTACGATCGTAAGGACGGGGGGTGATGCTAGCACGCAGTCGACGTGCCCGTTGGGAACCCCAAGCGGAAGGTATGATGCGTACAGCGTCAAGTTTCCCTCAGTAAGAAACCAAGGTTTATCGAACCAGTAGGAGCCAAGAAGCACGTTGAAGGTTGATGGCGGCGAAGTGTAGTGCGGCGCAACACCAGGAATTCCGGCGCCAACGTGGAACCTGCACAACACAACCAAAGTACTTTGCCCCAACGTAACAGTGAGGTTGTCAATCTCACTGGCTTGCTGTAACAAAGGATTAGATGTATAGTGTGGATGATGATGTTTGCAGAGAACAGTAGAACGAGTATTGCAGTAGATTGTATTCGATGTAAAAGAATGGACCGGGGTCCACAGTTCACTAGAGGTGTCTCTCCCATAAGAATTAGCATGTTGGGTGAACAAATTACAGTTGGGCAATTGACAAATAGAGAGGGCATGACAATGCACATACATGATATGATGAGTATTGTGAGATTTAATTGGGCATTACGACAAAGTACATAGACCGCTATCCAGTATGCATTTATGCCTAAAAAGTCCACCTTCAGGTTATCATCCGAACCCCTTCCAGTATTAAGTTGCAAACAACAGACAATTGCATTAAGTATGGTGCGTAATGTAATCAACACAAATATCCTTAGACAAAGCATCGATGTTTTATCCCTAGTGGCAACAGCACATGCACAACCTTAGAACTTTCTGTCACTGTCCCAGATTTAATGGAGGCATGAACCCACTATCGAGCATAAATACTCCCTCTTGGAGTTACAAGCAAAAACTTGGCCAGAGCCTCTACTAGCAACAAAGAGCATGCAAGATCATAAACAACACATGATAGATTGATAATCAACATAACATAGCATTCACTATTCATCGAATCCGAACAAACACAACATATAGTATTACAGATAGATGATCTTGATCATGTTAGGCAGCTCACAAGATCCGACAATGATAGCACAATGAGGAGAAGACAACCATCTAGCTACTGCTATGGACCCATAGTCCAGGGGTGAACTACTCACACATCACTCCGGAGGCGACCATGGCGGTGTAGAGTCCTATGGGAGATGATTCCCCTCTCCGGCAGGGTGCCGGAGGCGATCTCCTGAATCCCCCGAGATGGGATTGGCGGCGGCGGCGTCTCTGGAAGGTTTTCCGTATCGTGGCTCTCGGTACTGGGGTATTCGCGACGAAGACATTTTATAGGAGGAAGGGTAGGTTTAGGGGCGTCACGAGGGGCCCACACACTAGGGAGGCACAGGCCCCTCCTTGGCCGCGCCGCCTTGGTGTGTCGCCACCTCGTGGCCCCACTTCGTTTCCTCTCCGGACTTCTGGAAGCTTCGTGGAAAAATAGGCCCCTGGGCGTTGATTTCGTCCAATTCCGAGAATATTTCCTTACTAGGATTTCTGAAACAAAAAACAGCAGAAAACAGCAACTGGATCTTTGGCATCTCGTTAATAGGTTAGTGCCGGAAAATGCATAAATATGACATAAAGTGTGTATAAAACATGTGAGTATCATCATAAAAGTAGCATGGAACATAAGAAATTATAGATACGTTTGAGACGTATCAGCATCCCCAAGCTTAGTTCCTACTCGTCCCGAGTAGGTAAACGATAACAAAGATAATTTCTGAAGTGACATGCCATCATAATCTTGATCAATACTATTGTAAGCATATGTAATGAATGCAGCGATCTAAAGCAATGGTAAAGACAATGAGTAAACAACTGAATCATATAGCAAAGATTTTTCATGAATAGTACTTTCAAGACAAGCATCAATAAGTCTTGCATAAGAGTTAACTCATAAAGCAATAAATTCATAGTAAAGGTATTGAAGCAACACAAAGGAAGATTAAGTTTCAGCGGTTGCTTTCAACTTGTAACATGTATATCTCATGGATAGTTATCAACATAAAGTAATATGATGAATGCAAATATGCAAGCATGTAAGAATCAATGCGCAGTTAACACAAGTGTTTGCTTCTTGAGGTGGGAGGAAATAGGTAAACTGACTCAACATAAAAGTAAAAGAATGGCCCTTCAAAGAGGGAAGCATCGATTGCTATATTTGTGCTAGAGCTTTTATTTTTAAAACAAGAAACAATTTTGTCAACGGTAGTAATAAAGCATATATGTTATGTAAATTATATCCTACAAGTTGCAAGCCTCATGCATAGTATACCAATAGTGCCCGCACCTTGTCCTAATTAGCTCGGATTACCTGGATTATCACCGCAATACATATGTTTTAACCAAGTATCACAAAGGGGTACCTCTATGCCACCTGTACAAAGGTCTAAGGAGAAAGCTCGCATTGGATTTCTCGCTTTTGATTATTCTCAACTTAGACATCCATACCGGGACAACATAGACAACAGATAATGGACTCCTCTTTAATGCTTAAGCATTCAACAACAATTAATATTCTCATTAGAGATTGAGGATTGTTGTCCAAAACTGAAACTTCCACCATGAATCATGGATTTAGTTAGCGGCCCAATGTTCTTCTCTAACAGTATGCATGCTCAAACCATTCAACTCATGGTAAATCGCCCTTACTTCAGACAAGACGAACATGCATAGCAACTCACATGATATTCAACAAAGAGTAGTTGATAGCGTCCCCAGGAACATGGTTATCGCACAGCAAGCAACTTAATAAGAAATAAGATACATAAGTACATATTCAATACCACAATAGTTTTTAGGCTATTTGTCCCGTGAGCTATATATTGCAAAGACTAAGGATAGAAATTTAAAGGTAGCACTCAAGCAATTTACTTTGGAATGGCGGAGAAATACCATGTAGTAGGTAGGTATGGTGGACACAAGTGGCATAGTTATTGGCTCAAGGATTTGGATGCACGAGAAGTAATCCTTCTCAATACAAGGCTTAGGCTAGCAAGGTTATTTGAAGCAAACACAAGCATGAACCGGTACATCAAAACTCACATAAAAACATATTGCAAGCATTATAAGACTCTACACTGTCATCCTTGTTGCTCAAACCCTTACTAGAAAGTATCTAGACTTTAGAGAGACCAATCATGCAAACCAAATTTCAACAAGCTCTATGTATTTTTTCACTAATAGGTACAAAGTATATGATGCAAGAGCTTAAACATGATCTATAAAAATTGCCAAGTATCAAATTATCCAAGACATTCTACCAATTACCACATGTAGCATTTCCCGTTTCCAACCATATAACAATTAACGAAGCAGTTTATCCTTCGCCATGAACATTATGAGTAAAGCCAAAGGACATATTTGTCCATATGCAACAGCGGAGCGTGTCTCTCTCCCACACAATGAATGCTAGGATCCATTTTATTCAAACAAAACAAAAACAAAAAACAAACAGACGCTCCAAGCAAAGTACATAAGATGTGACGGAATAAAAATATAGTTTCACTAGAGGAACCTGATAATGTTGTCGATGAAGAAGGGGATGCCTTGGGCATCCCCAAGCTTAGATGCTTGACTCTTCTTGAAATATGCAGGGATGAACCACTGGGGCATCCCCAAGCTTAGAGCTTTCACTCTCCTTGATCATATTGTATCATCCTCCTCTGTTGATCCTTGAAAACTTCCTCCACACCAAACTCAAAACAACTCATTAGAGGGTTAGTGCAAAATCAAAATTCACATGTTCAGAGGTGACATAATCATTCTTAACACTTCTGGACATTGCACGAAGCTACTGAAAGTTAATGGAACAAAGAAATCCATCAAGCATAGCAAAACAGGCAATGCGAAATAAAAGGCAGAGTCTGTCAAAACAGAACAGTCCGTAAAGATGAATTTTTATGAGGCACCAGACTTGCTCAAATGAAAATCCTCAAATTTAATGAAATTTGCGTACATATCTGAGGATCACTCACGTAAATTGGCATAATTTTTTGAGGTACCTACAGAGAATTAGGCCCAGATTCGTGACAGCAAGAAATCTGTTTCTGCGCAGTAATCCAAATCTAGTATGAACCTTACTTGAAGGAGATATGCCCTAGAGGCAATAATAAAGTGGTTATTATTTATATCTTTATGTTTATGATAAATGTTTATATATCATGCTATAATTGTATTAACCGAAACATTAGTACATGTGTGATATGTAGACAAACAAGAAGTCCCTAGTATGCCTCTTAAACTAGCTTGTTGATTAATGGATGATTAGTTTCATAATCATGAACATTGGATGTTATTAATAACAAGGTTATGTCATTGTATGAATGATGTAATGGACACACCCAATTAAGCGTAGCATAAGATCTCGTCATTAAGTTATTTGCTATAAGCTTTCGATACATAGTTACCTAGTCCTTATGACCATGAGATCATGTAAATCACTTATACCGGAAAGGTACTTTGATTACACCAAACACCACTGCGTAAATGGGTGGCTATAAAGGTGGGATTAAGTATCCGGAAAGTATGAGTTGAGGCATATGGATCAACAGTGGGATTTGTCCATCCCGATGACGGATAGATATACTCTGGGCCCTCTCGGTGGAATGTCGTCTAATGTCTTGCAAGCATATGAATGAGTTCATAAGAGACCACATACCACGGTACGAGTAAAGAGTACTTGTCAGGAGACGAGGTTGAACAAGGTATAGAGTGATACCGAAGATCAAACCTCGGACAAGTAAAATATCGTGAGACAAAGGGAATTGGTATTGTATGTGAATGGTTCATTCGATCACTAAAGTCATCGTTGAATATGTGGGAGCCATTATGGATCTCCAGATCCCGCTATTGGTTATTGGTCGGAGTGAGTACTCAACCATGTCCGCATAGTTCATGAACCGTAGGGTGACACACTTAAAGTTGGATGTTGAAATGGTAGTACTTGAATATGGAATGGAGTTCGAATATTTGTTCGGAGTCCCGGATGAGATCCCGGACATCACGAGGAGTTCCGGAATGGTCCGGAGAATAAGATTCATATATAGGATGTCATTTTATGTGAATTAAAATGTCACGGAAGGTTCTATGGAAGGTTCTAGAAGGTTCTAGAAAAGTCCGGAAGAAACCACCAAGGAAGGTGGAGTCCACATGGGATTCCACCTCCATGGCCGGCCAACCCTAGTGGGGGAGGAGTCCCAAGTGGACTCCCTCTTAGGGGGCCGGCCACCCCCCCATATGGGAGGTGGAACTCCCACCTTTGGTGGGAGTCCTAGCTTGGCTAGGTTTCCCCCTCTTATGGAAGGTTTTTGGTTCGGGTCTTATTCGAAGACTTGGACACCAACACTTGGGGATCCACCTATATAATGAGGGGCCAAGGGAGGGGGCCGGCCACCCCAAGACCACAAGCTGGCCGCCCCCCTTGAAGTGGCCGGCCAACCCCTCCCAAACTCTAGCCGCCCCCCTCACCTCCATATCTCCCGCGTAGCTTAGCGAAGCTCCGCCGGACTTCTCCACCGCCACCGACACCACGCCGTCGTGCTGTCAGATTCAAGAGGAGCTACTACTTCTGCTGCCCGCTGGAACGGGAGGTGGACGTCGTCTTCATCAACAACCGAACGTGTGACCGAGTACGGAGGTGCTGCCCGTTCGTGGCGCCGGAACCGATCGTGATCAAGATCTTCTACGCGCTTTTGCAAGCGGCAAGTGAACGTCTACCGCAGCAATAAGAGCCTCCTCTTGTAGGCTTTGGAATCTCTGCAAGGGTGAGACTCGATACCCCTCGTTGCTACCGTCTTCTAGATTGCATCTTGGCTTGGATTGCGTGTTCGCGGTAGGAAATTTTTTGTTTTCTATGCAACGTTATCCTACAGTGGTATCAGAGCCGTGTCTATGCATAGATGGTTGCACGAGTAGAACACAATGGTTTGTTGGCATTGATGCTCTTGTTATCTTTAGTTTTAGTACTTTGCATCTTTGTGGCATAGTGGGATGAAGCGGCTCAGACTAACTTTACATGACCGCGTTCATGAGACTTGTTCCTCGTTCGACATGCAACTTGTATTGCATAAGAGGCTTTGCGGGTGTCTGTCTCTCCTACTATAGTGAAGATTCAATTTACTCTTCTATTGTTGTGGTTCATGTTCGTAGGTAGATTAGATCTCTCTCGAAAACCCTAAACCACGTAAAATATGCAAACCAAATTAGAGACGTCTAACTTGTTTTTGCAGGGTTTGGTGATGTGATATGGCCATAATGTGATGATGAATATGTATGAGATGATCATTATTGTATTGTGGCAACCGGCAGGAGCCTTATGGTTGTCTTTAAATTTCATGTTGAGTAGTATTTCAAAGTAGTTGTAATAGTTGCTACATGGAGGACAATCATGAAGACGGCGCCATTGACCTTGACGCTACGCCGACGATGATGGAGATCATGCCCGAAGATGATGGAGATCATGTCCGTGCTTTGGAGATGAAGATCAAAGGCGCAAAGACAAAAGGGCCATATCATATCACATATGAACTGCATGTGATGTTAATCCTTTTATGCATCTTATTTTGCTTAGATCGCGACGGTAGCATTATAAGATGATCCCTCACTAAAATCTCAAGATAATAAAGTGTTCATCCTTAGTAGCACCGTTACCAAGTCTTGTTGTTTCGAAGCATCTCGTGATGATCGGGTGTGATAGATTCAATAAGTACATACAACGGGTGCAAGACAGTTTTGCACATGCGGATACTAAGGTGGCCTTGACGAGCCTAGCATGTACAGACATGGTCTCGAAACACGTGATACCGAAAGGTAGAGCATGAATCATATGATTGATATGATGAACACTTTGAGTGTTCGCCATTAAAATCACACCTTTTCTCGTGATGATCGGGTTTAGGTGCGGTGGATTTGGTTCGTGTGATCACTAAGACAATGCGAGGGATATTGTTTTGAGTGGGAGTTCACCTAGATTTTTAATTATGTTGAATTAAAATTTGAACTCAATTTATCATAAACTTAGTCTAAACTATTGCAAATATATGTTGTAGAGATGGCGTCCTCAATCAATTTTAATCAGTTCCTAGAGAAAGAGAAACTTAAGAGCAACGGTAGCAACTTCACCGACTGGTTCCGTCATGTGAGGATCTTCCTCTCTGGCGGAAATCTGCAATATGTGCTTGATGCACCGCTAGGTGACCCTCCTGCAGAAACTGAAACCGATGAAGTAAAAGCTGTTTACGCGACTCGGAAAACTCGGTACTCTCAAGTTCAGTGTGCCATCCTGTGCAGTCTGGAATCCGATCTTCAAAAACGTTTTGAGCACCACGATCCTCATGAGTTGATGAATGAGCTGAAAGCTATATTCGAGACTCATGCGTCCGTGGAATGCTATGAAGCATCGAAACAATTCTTCAGCTGCATGATGGAAGAAGGCAGCTCCGTTAGTGAGCACATGCTCGCCATGACCGGGCATGCGAAGAAACTCAGTGACTTGGGAATAGTGATTCCTAACAGACTGGGGATTAATCGTGTCCTTCAATCACTGCCACCAAGTTACAAGAACTTTGTGATGAACTACAATATGCAGAACATGAACAAGGAGTTACCTGAACTCTTTGGCATGCTAAAAGCTGCTGAGATTGAGATCAAGAAAGAACACCAAGTGTTGATGGTCAACAAGACCACCAGTTTCAAGAAACAGGGCAAGTCTAAGGGAAAATTCAAGAAGGGTGGCAAGAAAGCTGCCACGCCTCCTATGAAACCTAAGAACGGCCCTAAGCCTGATGCTGAGTGCTATTACTGCAAGGAGAAGGGATCTGG
The DNA here is from genome assembly GCF_019359855.2 of Lolium perenne. Taxonomy (NCBI): domain Eukaryota; kingdom Viridiplantae; phylum Streptophyta; class Magnoliopsida; order Poales; family Poaceae; genus Lolium; species Lolium perenne. Next base: position 302,001,241 of record NC_067250.2, on the reverse strand, counting down.
AAGCGTAATTGCTCCAAGTATCCGGCTGATCTGAAGAGCGGCCTTGTCAAGAAGAAGAAAGAAGGTATATCTGATATACATGTTATAGATGTTCATTTCACTGGTTCTCGTTCTAGTACCTGGGTATTTGATACTGGTTCGGTTGCTCATATTTGTAACTCGAAACAGGAACTAAAGAATAAACGACAACTGCTGAAAGATGAAGTGACGATGCGCGTTGGAAACGGATCCAAGGTCAATGTGATCGCAGTCGGCACACTTCCTCTGCATCTACTTTCGGGGTTAGTTTTAAGCCTAAATAATTGCTATTATGTACCTGCGTTGAGCATGAACATTATATCTGGATCTTGTTTAATGCAAGACGGTTATTCATTCAAGTCTGAGAATAATGGTTGTTCTATTTTTATAAATAATATCTTTTATGGTCGAGCACCACAAAAGAATGGCTTATTTCTGTTAGATCTCGATAGTAGTGATACGCATATACATAACATTGATGCTAAGCGAATTAAATTAAATGATAATTCTACTTACATGTGGCACTGTCGTCTTAGTCATATTGGAGTGAAACGCATGAAGAAACTCCATACCGATGGATTACTTGAATCACTTGACTTTGAGTCACTTGATAGATGCGAAGCATGTCTAATGGGAAAAATGACAAAGACTCCATTTTCTGGTATGATGGAGCGAGCTACTGACTTATTGGAAATCATACATACCGATGTGTGTGGACCAATGAGCGTAGCATCGTGCGGTGGTTATCGTTATGTTCTAACCTTCACAGATGATCAGAGTAGATATGGGTATATCTATTTCATGAAACATAAATCTGAAACTTTCGAGAAGTTTAAGGAATTTCAAAGTGAAGTAGAAAATCAACGTAACAAGAAGATTAAATTTCTACGATCTGATCGTGGAGGTGAATATCTGAGTTATGAGTTTGGCATGCATTTAAAGAAATGCGGAATACTTTCACAATTGACACCGCCGGGAACACCACAACGAAACGGTGTGTCTGAACGTCGTAACCGAACTCTCTTAGATATGGTTCATTCTATGATGTCTCTTACTGATTTGCCGTTATCATTTTGGAGTTATGCATTAGAGACAGCCGCATTCACTTTAAATAGAGCACCATCAAAATCCGTAGAAACGACACCGTATGAATTATGGTTTAATAAGAAACCTAAGCTGTTGTTCCTGAAAGTTTGGGGTTGCGAAGCCTATGTAAAGAAGTTACAACCGGACAAGCTAGAACCCAAAGCGGAGAAATGCATCTTCATAGGATACCCTAAGGAAACTATAGGGTACACTTTCTATCACAGATCCGAAGGCAAAATCTTTGTTGCTAAGAACGGAACCTTTCTTGAGAAAGAATTTCTCACTAAAGAAGTGACTGGAAGAAAAGTAGAACTCGATGAGATTGATGAATCTATACTCGTTGATCGAATAGCGCGATACCGGAAGTTGTACCTGTACCGCCTACACCGGCAACAGAGGAAGCTAATGATAATGATCATGAAACTTCGAACGAGGAAACTACTGAACCTCGCAGATCGACAAGGGAACGTACCACTCCTGATTGGTATGATCCTTTTCTAAATGTCATGATTGTGGATAACAATGATGAGGACCCTGCGACGTATGAAGAAGCGATGATGAGCCCAGATTCCAACAAATGGCAAGAAGCCATGAAAACCGAAATGGGATCCATGTATGATAACAAAGTATGGACTTTGGTAGACTTACCTGATAGCCGAAAGGCTGTCGAAAATAAATGGATCTTCAAGAGAAAAACAGATGCTGATGGTAATATTACTGTCTATAAAGCTCGACTTGTCGCAAAGGGTTTCCGACAAATTCAAGGAGTTGACTATGATGAGACTTTCTCACCTGTAGCGAAGCTAAAATCTGTGAGGATTTTGTTAGCAATAGCTGCATTTTTCGATTATGAGATTTGGCAGATGGATGTCAAAACGGCGTTCCTTAATGGAGACATTGAGGAAGAGTTGTATATGGTAAAACCCAAAGGTTTTGTCGATCCTAAAAATGCTGACAAAGTATGCAAACTTCAGCGTTCAATCTATGGACTGAAGAAAGCATCAAGAAGTTGGAACCGACGCTTTGATAAGGTGATCAAAGACTTCGGGTTTATACAGTGTCATGGAGAGGCCTGTATTTACAAGAAAGTGAGTGGGAGCTCTGTAGCATTCCTGATATTATATGTAGATGACATATTATTGATCGGGAATGATATAGAACTATTAAGCAGTGTTAAAGGTTATTTGAATAATAGTTTTTCAATGAAAGACCTTGGTGAAGCATCGTATATATTAGGCATCAAGATTTATAGAGATAGATCAAGACGCCTAATAGGGCTATCACAGAGTACATATCTGGACAAGATTCTAAAGAAGTTTAGAATGGACGAAAGTAAGAAAGGGTTCTTACCTATGTTACCAGGCAAGGTATTGAGTAAGACTCAAGGACCGGCTACGGCAGAAGAAAGAGAAAGGATGAGTAATATCCCCTATGCCTCGGCAGTAGGATCTATCATGTATGCCATGCTATGTACTAGACCGGATATAGCACATGCTGTTAGTTTGACTAGCAGATATCAAAGTGATCCAGGAATGGAACACTGGACAGCGGTCAAGAATATCCTGAAGTACTTGAAAAGAACTAAGGATATGTTTCTTTGTTATGGAGGTGACCAAGAGCTCATTGTAAACGATTACACCGATGCAAGTTGGAACACTGATCCTGATGACTCTAAGTCACAATCTGGGTACGTGTTTATATTGAATGGTGCTGCAGTAAGCTGGGCAAGCTCAAAGGAGTGCACGGTGGCGAAGTCTTCAACAGAATCAGAGTACATAGCGGCTTCAGAGGCTTCATCAGAAGCGGTATGGATGAAGAGGTTCATTGTAGAGCTCGGTGTGGTTCCTAGTGCATTGGACCCATTAATCATTTATTGTGATAACATGGGTGCCATCGCCAATGCACAAGAGCCAAGGTCACACAAGAGGCTGAAGCATATCAAGCTGCGTTACCACTCGATTCGCGAGTACATCGAAGATGGAGAAATAAAGATTTGCAAAGTACACACTGATCTGAATGTAGCAGATCCGTTGACTAAAGCTCTCCCTAGGGCTAAGCATGACCAACACCAGAATGCCATGGGTGCTAGGTACATTAGAATGTAATCTAGATTATTGACTCTAGTGCAAGTGGGAGACTGAAGGAGATATGCCCTAGAGGCAATAATAAAGTGGTTATTATTTATATCTTTATGTTTATGATAAATGTTTATATATCATGCTATAATTGTATTAACCGAAACATTAGTACATGTGTGATATGTAGACAAACAAGAAGTCCCTAGTATGCCTCTTAAACTAGCTTGTTGATTAATGGATGATTAGTTTCATAATCATGAACATTGGATGTTATTAATAACAAGGTTATGTCATTGTATGAATGATGTAATGGACACACCCAATTAAGCGTAGCATAAGATCTCGTCATTAAGTTATTTGCTATAAGCTTTCGATACATAGTTACCTAGTCCTTATGACCATGAGATCATGTAAATCACTTATACCGGAAAGGTACTTTGATTACACCAAACACCACTGCGTAAATGGGTGGCTATAAAGGTGGGATTAAGTATCCGGAAAGTATGAGTTGAGGCATATGGATCAACAGTGGGATTTGTCCATCCCGATGACGGATAGATATACTCTGGGCCCTCTCGGTGGAATGTCGTCTAATGTCTTGCAAGCATATGAATGAGTTCATAAGAGACCACATACCACGGTACGAGTAAAGAGTACTTGTCAGGAGACAAGGTTGAACAAGGTATAGAGTGATACCGAAGATCAAACCTCGGACAAGTAAAATATCGCGAGACAATGTCTTTTGGTATTGTATGTGAATGGTTCATTCGATCACTAAAGTCATCGTTGAATATGTGGGAGCCATTATGGATCTCCAGATCCCGCTATTGGTTATTGGTCGGAGTGAGTACTCAACCATGTCCGCATAGTTCACGAACCGTAGGGTGACACACTTAAAGTTGGATGTTGAAATGGTAGTACTTGAATATGGAATGGAGTTCGAATATTTGTTCAGAGTCCCGGATGAGATCCCGGACATCACGAGGAGTTCCGGAATGGTCCAGAGAATACGATTCATATATAGGATGTCATTTTATGTGAATTAAAATGTCGCGGAAGGTTCTATGGAAGGTTCTAGAAGGTTCTAGAAAAGTCCGGAAGAAACCACCAAGGAAGGTGGAGTCCACATGGGATTCCACCTCCATGGCCGGCCAACCCTAGTGGGGGAGGAGTCCCAAGTGGACTCCCCCTTAGGGGGCCGGCCACCCCCCCCATATGGGAGGTGGAACTCCCACCTTTGGTGGGAGTCCTAGCTTGGCTAGGTTTCCCCCTCTTATGGAAGGTTTTTGGTTCGGGTCTTATTCGAAGACTTGGACACCAACACTTGGGGATCCACCTATATAATGAGGGGCCAAGGGAGGGGGCCGGCCACCCCAAGACCACAAGCTGGCCGCCCCCCTTGAAGTGGCCGGCCAACCCCTCCCAAACCCTAGCCGCCCCCCTCTCCTCCATATCTCCCGCGTAGCTTAGCGAAGCTCCGCCGGACTTCTCCACCGCCACCGACACCACGCCATCGTGCTGTCAGATTCAAGAGGAGCTACTACTTCCGCTGCCCGCTGGAACGGGAGGTGGACGTCGTCTTCATCAACAACCGAACGTGTGACCGAGTACGGAGGTGCTGCCCGTTCGTGGCGCCGGAACCGATCGTGATCAAGATCTTCTACGTGCTTTTGCAAGCGGCAAGTGAACGTCTACCGCAGCAACAAGAGCCTCCTCTTGTAGGCTTTGGAATCTCTTCAAGGGTGAGACTCGATACCCCCTCGTTGCTACCGTCTTCTAGATTGCATCTTGGCTTGGATTGCGTGTTCGCGGTAGGAAAATTTTTGTTTTCTATGCAACGTTATCCTACATTACTATCAAAGACTTTACTTGGCACAACAATGCAACAAAATTAAGATAAGGAGAGGTTGCTACAGTAGTAACAACTTCCAAGACTCAAATATAAAACAAAAGTACTGTAGTAAAATCATGGGTTGTCTCCCATAAGCGCTTTTCTTTAACGCCTTTCAGCTAGGCGCAGAAAGTGTGTATCAAGTATTATCAAGAGATGATGCATCAACATCATAGTTTGTTCTAATGATAGAATCCGAAGGTAACTTCATTCTCTTTCTAGGGAAGTGTTCCATACCTTTCTTGAGAGGAAATTGATATTTAATATTACCTTCCTTCATATCAATAATAGCACCAACAGTTCGAAGAAAAGGTCTTCCCAATATAATGGGACAAGATGCATTGCATTCAATATCCAAGACAACAAAATCAACGGGGACAAGGTTATTGTTAACCATAATGCGAACATTATCAACTCTCCCCAAAGGTTTCTTTGTAGAATTATCAGCAAGATTAACATCCAAATAACAATTTTTCAATGGTGGCAAATCAAGCATATTATAGATTTTCTTAGGCATAACAGAAATACTTGCACCAAGATCACATAAAGCATTACAATCAAAGTCATTGACCTTCATTTTAATGATGGGCTCCCATCCATCCTCTAACTTCCTAGGAATAGAAGCTTCAAGATTTAATTTCTCTTCTCTAGCTTTTATGAGAGCATTTGTAATATGTTTTGTAAAGGCCAAATTTATAGCACTAGCATTAGGACTTTTAGCAAGTTTTTTTAAGAACTTTATAACTTCAGAGATGTGACAATAATCAAAATCTAAACTATTATGATCCAAAGCAATGGGATCATTATCCCAAACATTAGAAAAAATTTCAGCAGTTTTATCACAGGCAGTTTCAGCAGTTTTAGCAGTTTTAGGCAGTTTTTCACGCTTTCCATTAGAAGTGTAAACATTGCCAACACCAATTCTTTTAACATTAATAGTAGGAGGTGCAGCAACATGTGAATCATTAGCATTGCTAGTGGTGGTAATAGTCCAAACTTTAGCTATATTGTTTTCTTTAGCATTTTCTTCTTTCTCCCACCAAGCACGCAATTCGGCCATCAATCTTATATTCTCATTAATTCTAACTTGGATGGCATTTTCTGTAGCAAATGACTTAATATCTTTATTTTCATTAGGCATAACTTTCGATTTCAAAAGATCAACATCAGCAGCAAGACTATCGACTTTAGAAGCAAGTATATCAATTTTCTCAAGCTTTTCTTCAACAGATTTGTTAAAATCAGTTTGTGTACTAATAAATTCTTTAAGCATGGCTTCAAGTCCAGGGGGTGTATTCCTATTATTGTTGTAAGAATTCCCATAAGAATTACCATAACCGTTACCATTATTATAAGGATATGGCCTATAGTTGTTACTAGAATTGTTCCGATAAGCATTGTTGTTGAGATTATTATTTTTAATGAAGTTCACACCAACATGTTCTTCTTGGGCAACCAATGAAGCTAAAGGAACATTATTAGGATCAAAATTTGTCCTACCATTCACAAGAATAGACATAATAGCATCAATCTTATCACTCAAGGAAGAGGTTTCTTCGACAGAATTTTCCTTCTTACCTTGTGGAGCTCTTTCCGTGTGCCATTCAGAGTAATTAATCATCATATTATCAAGAAGCTTTGTTGCGTCACCTAGAGTGATGGACATAAAGGTACCCCCAGCAGCTGAATCCAATAAGTTCCGCGAAGAAAAATTCAGTCTTGCATAAAAGGTTTGGATGATCATCCAAGTAGTCAGTCCATGGGTTGGGCAATTTTTAACCAAAGATTTCATTCTTTCCCAAGCTTGGGCAACATGCTCACTATCCAATTGTTTAAAATTCATTATGATACTTCTCAAAGATATAATTTTAGCAGGAGGATAATATCTACCAATAAAAGCATCCTTGCATTTAGTCCATGAATCAATACTATTCTTAGGCAGAGATAGCAACCAATCTTTAGCTCTTCCTCTTAATGAGAAAGGAAACAATTTTAATTTTATAATGTCACCATCTACATCCTTATACTTTTGCATTTCACATAGTTCAACAAAATTATTGAGATGGGCAGCAGCATCATCAGAACTAACACCAGAAAATTGCTCTCTCATAACAAGATGCAGTAAAGCAGGTTTAATTTCAAAGAATTCTGCTGTAGTAGCAGGTGGAGCAATAGGTGTGCATAAGAAATCATTATTATTTGTGGTTGTGAAGTCACACAACTTAGTATTTTCAGGAGTACCCATTTTAGCAACAGTAAATAAAGCAAACTAGATAAAGTAAATGCAAGTAACTAATTTTTTGTGTTTTTAATATGGAGATTGCAAACAAGACAGTAAATAAAGTAAAGCTAGCAACTAATTTTTTTGTGTTTTGATATAATGCAGCAAACAAAGTACTAAATAAAATAAAGCAAGACAAAAATAAAGTAAAGAGATTGGAAGTGGAGACTCCCCTTGCAGCGTGTCTTGATCTCCCCGGCAACGGCGCCAGAAAAGAGCCTGCTGGCGTGTAGTTGACGTGGGAGTTAGAAATCTCTGTGGTGTAGTTTTCCTTCACGTCCCCGGCAATGGCGCCAGAAAAGAGCCTTGATGCTAGCACGCAGTCGACGTGCCCGTTGGGAACCCCAAGCGGAAGGTATGATGCGTACAGCGGCAAGTTTCCCTCAGTAAGAAACCAAGGTTTATCGAACCAGTAGGAGCCAAGAAGCACGTTGAAGGTTGATGGCGGCGAAGTGTAGTGCGGCGCAACACCAGGGATTCCGGCGCAAACGTGGAACCTGCACAACAAAAGTACTTTGCCCCAACGTAACAGTGAGGTTGTCAATCTCACCGGCTTGCTGTAACAAAGGATTAGATGTATAGTGTGGATGATGATGTTTGCAGAGAACAGTAGAACAAGTATTGCAGTAGATTGTATTCGATGTAAAAGAATGGACCAGGGTCCACAGTTCACTAGAGGTGTCTCTCCCATAAGAATTAGCATGTTGGGTGAACAAATTACAGTTGGGCAATTGACAAATAGAGAGGGCATGACAATGCACATACATGATATGATGAGTATTGTGAGATTTAATTGGGCATTACAACAAAGTACATAGACCGCTATCCAGCATGCATCTATGCCTAAAAAGTCCACCTTCAGGTTATCATCCGAACCCCTTCCATTATTAAGTTGCAAACAACAGACAATTGCATTAAGTATGGTGCGTAATGTAATCAACACAAATATCCTTAGACAAAGCATCGATGTTTTATCCCTAGTGGCAACAGCACATCCACAACCTTAGAACTTTCTCATCCTTTGTCCCAGATTTAATGGAGGCATGAACCCACTATCGAGCATAAATACTCCCTCTTGGAGTTACAAGCAAAAACTTGGCCAGAGCCTCTACTAGCAACGGAGAGCATGCAAGATCATAAACAACACATGATAGATTGATAATCAACATAACATAGCATTCACTATTCATCGGATCCCAACAAACACAACATATAGTATTACAGATAGATGATCTTGATCATGTTAGGCAGCTCACAAGATCCGACAATGATAGCACAATGAGGAGAAGACAACCATCTAGCTACTGCTATGGACCCATAGTCCAGGGGTGAACTACTCACACATCACTCCGGAGGCGACCATGGCGGTGTAGAGTCCTCCGGGAGATGATTCCCTTCTCCGGCAGGGTGCCGGAGGCGATCTCCTGAATCCCCCGAGATGGGATTGGCGGCGGCGGCGTCTCTGGAAGGTTTTCCGTATCGTGGCTCTCGGTACTGGGGGTTTCGCGACGAAGGCTTTAAGTAGGCGGAAGGGTAGGTCAGGGGCGTCACGAGGGGCCCACACACTAGGGCGGCGCGGGCCCCTCCTTGGCCGCGCCGCCTTGGTGTGTCGCCACCTCGTGGCCCCACTTCGTTTCCTCTCCGGACTTCTGGAAGCTTCGTGGAAAAATGGGCCCCTGTGCGTTGATTTCATCCAATTCCGAGAATATTTCCTTACTAGGATTTCTGAAACCAAAAATAGCAGAAAATAGCAACTGGCTCTTCGGCATCTCGTTAATAGGTTAGTGCCGGAAAATGCATAAATATGACATAAAGTATGCATAAAACATGTAGGTATCATCAATAAAGTAGCATGGAACATAAGAAATTATCGATACGTTGGAGACGTATCAGGGGGGAGGAACCTTTGGTACTTTTGGGACGGGCGACATCTTGCGGACAGGATTCTTGAAACGCTTCCGGCTGGGTGCATTCCGAGTCTTAGTGGGCGGAGGCGCTGGAGATGGAGATGGACTACAGATGTCGTGGTCGACGTCGTACCCATGGGGTGATGGTGGCGACATGTGATCAGTAGGAGGAGGTGATGGTGGCCTGCGATCACCTGGAGGAGGTGATGGTGACCTGCTGGGACGACTGGTACTAGGGGCTACCCAGCCTGGCAGCCTGATGTTCTTCTTTTCCCAGAGAATGATTTCTCCCAGCACCTCTCTGAGTGTAACCCCCCCATCACCTCCAGGGAACTGGAGCTCCAATGTCTCCCACGACGGTACAACTGAATCCACCCCGACACGAGCGTAGCCAGCTGGAATCTCATTGCCATGCCATGTTGCCAGCTCACCTTCAGGTCCAAATGCAGGTAAGACATAGCCGACCGCCACCTTAATAGACATGTTCATGAACACCTCATGGAGATCACAAGGTGTTTGCTCCTTGATTCCATCCACGGGGTCGCCAGGACCGCCATCTATCATCCGTTTAGGAGGGGCCTCCGAGTCGGCCACGCTGATGTCTCGTCGCTGAGATATGCCAGCGGTATTATCTGGCTGGCGCTGTCCTTTTAGTTCATTTATCTCCCGCTGCTGCTGCTGAATCTCCCGCTGCTGCTGGTCAAGTTGGCGTTGGAACTCGGCCATCCGGTCATTCTGCACCTCCAGCTCGCGTTGTTTAGCTCTCGCTCGGCTTCTATAAGTCTCCGCGTCGGCCGGAAACCCAAGCCACCACGGAACACTAGGGCCGAAGCCTCTTGTTCGTCCTCCCTTCTCAGGATTACCGAGGACAAGCGTCAGCAAGTCTTTCTCTCTATCGGGAGCAAACTTTAGTTTTCCCGCCTTTATATCTGTCGTCACGGCAATCCATTTTTCCCTGGGTACCCTAACCCTGCTGTCACTTTCAACAATGTTCCCTGTCTTCATGTCATACTCACAACCATGCGCGAGGAACCAATTTCGAGCCCTAATGTCCCATCCTTCTCGCGTGGGTTCTGGAGTGATCCCATTCAGCTCCATCTCAGCCTCTTGTGCATCCCACTTAGGCATGGCTACTTCGTAGCCCCCTCGCCCCGTATGATGGTGATATTTCTTTTCGCTTGCATTCTTCTTGTTTTTCTTGGACAGGTTCACAGCCTCCTCTGATTCTTTGTACTTCATAAATTCTTCCCAATTATGCTCCTGCTTCGCTAGATAGTTCTCGAATAATGGAGGCTTCTTCTCGGTCTTATAAGCTTTCCATAACCGGTTCTTATATGCCCGGAAAAGTTCCCCCATCTTCTTAAGAGCCCATTTCTTCACTAGCGCCCTCTGCTTAGCATTCTCAGACTCCGATCCCAAATCTGGCAAAGTGAAATGTGCCATGAGGTCACCAAAAAGTGTGTCTTTGTACCTATCGGCAACCTGATTTTCGGACACATTCTTGGTCTTGTTCCATTCTCTAATAGTGATCGGGAGACTATCTCTAACCACAACTCCGCACTGATTTTTAAATGTCACTCCGACACTCGCGGGTGCCACCGGTTGGCCTTCCGGTGATATAGCTTCAATTGCGAAGTGGTCTTTTTTGCCCAACTTCTTTGCTGGGCCTCGTTTCTCAAACTTATCTTCGGAGGCCTAAGAGAATAAAAATTAATTAATTTATATACATATGTACATATAGAATTCCATTAATGCCTCTATACTAATCGTATACCTCGTCATGACCGGAGCCGTCGGCTTCTCCATGACCGGAGCCGCCGGCTTCTCCATCACCGGAGTCGCGGTCTTCTCGGTCGGCTTCTGTACCATCGCGGATTATGTTCGCGAAAATGTCTTCCTGTTCCAAGTCCCGTTCGAATGGATCCATTGTTTCTGCAAAAGAATTAAATCGATAAGTACATGTTCTAATCCTAACCCTAATCAAACACTAACCAAACCCTAACCCTAACCACAGATGGGGTAGGCTCAAGGAGGGGAAGTCTCGGCGTGGAGCAGGGAGAAAAGGGCGCGTCAGGTAGAGGATCTCGACAATGCTCACGTGTTCGCGAGAGGGAGAGGGTGTCGGCAACGCGTGTTTGCGAGAGGGAGAGGGTCTCGGCGGCGCGTGTTTGCGAGAGGGAGAGGGGTGTCGGCGCGTGTTTGCGAGAGAGAGAGAGTGCGCGTGTTTGCGAGAGGGAGAGGGGTGTCGGCGCGTGTTTGCGAGAGGGAGAGGGTGCGTGTTTTCGAGAGGGAGAGTGCGCGTGTTTGCGAGAGGGAGAGGGGTGTCGGCGCGTGTTTGCGAGAGGGAGAGGGGTGTCGGTGCGTGTTTGCGAGAGGGAGAGGGCGCGTGTTTGCGAGAGGGGGAGGGTGTCGACGACGGGTTTTTGCGAGGGGGGAGGGAGTCGACGTCGGTTGTTTGCGAGAGGGGTCTCGGCGGGTGTTTGCGAGAGGGGTGTCGGCGGTTACAACAAAATTTAAACTACAATTTTTTTACAAAAAAATTAAACTAACTAATTACAACAAAATACTTACAACAAAATTTGAACTAACTAATTATCTAACTACAAAATTTGTACAACAAAATTTAAACTACAAATTTTTTACAAAAAAATTAAACTAACTAATTACAACAAAATACTTACAACAAAATTTGAACTAACTAATTATCTAACTACAAAATTTGTACAACAAAATTTATACTAACATACTAAAATGTCTATATACTAAAATACTTACAAAAAATTGAACTAACTAATTAACTAACTAACTAATTAACTAACTAACTCAAAAAAATTAAAAAAAAAGAGGGTCGGCGGACGGCGGTTGCTACCTGCCGGCGGAGGGGGCGCGGCGGCGCGGCGGTGGGGGCGGCACGGCACGGGGCGGCGGCGGGGGCCGCACGCGAGGGCCGCACGGCGGCAAGAGGGCGGCGCGGCAGAGGGAGGCGGATCGAGGCGCGCGCGGCAGAGGGCGGCGCGCGCGCGGCAGAGGACGGCGGCGACGGCAGAGGACTGCGGCGACGGCACGGACGGGCGCGGCAGATCGACAGCGGCGACGGCGGCGGCACGGAAAAATCCGGCAGCCTGGCGGCGCGATTTTGCTAAGTGTTGGCCTCCGGGTGTCGCGGGTGGGGGCTCCGCCCGCGGCGCTAGGTATTTATACCTGGACCCTTTTGTCGCGGGTCGTGCCACGGCCCGCGATAAATGGCCCCCCTTTTATCGCGGGTGGTGCCACCACCCGCGATAAAAGGGGGGGTCTTTTATCGCGGGCCGTGGCACGACCCGCGACAAAAGGAGGTGGGAGGGGGTGGCGGCTGATCCGCGCCAAGTGCATCCAACTGCTCCGGCCGTTTGAATCCAACGCCTAGAGCCGTTGGACGCGGATCAGCCCCTGGAGCTGTTTTTTCTGTTTTAAAAATAAACCCTGCTTTATCTATTTTAACTTAATAAAACTGTTATTTCAATAACTTTTAAATGGTAACTCAAATAGAAAAGTTTTGTATATGAAAATTGATCAGAAAAATCCAATGAACATGAATATGACATCCATATAACTATTTGCATCTCGCATCATATCAAACGTTTCACCGCCGTGCCACACGTGTCGCTTACCCGTCGACGCCGTCGTGCGACGTGTAGCCACCGCTTCCACGTGCCTCGCCCCGCCGACGCCATCGTGTGATGTGTAGCCACCGCTTCCACGTGCCTCGCCCCGTCGACGCCGTCGTGCGACGTGTAGCCACCGCTTCCACGTGCCTCACCCCGCCGACGGCGGCGTGCGACGTGTGTAGCCGTGGCTTACACGTGCCATGCCCCGCGTGCCCTATATATAGCGACGAGTGCGGGCGCAACCACACATCGCCACTGCCTCCTCCGCTCATTCTCATCTCCGGGATGCCTCCACGTCGTCGAGGGGCGTCCGGTTTCCGTGGCGTTCGAGTGCGTCCGAGCGGTAGGTTCTACGCCGAGATACGCTCCGGTGGCTTCCGCCTCACCCTCGGCACGTACAACACGCCGGAGCTGGCGGCGCGCGCTTACGACGCGGCGGCGTGGCGTTTTCGGCGGCCACGACGCGACATGAACTTCCCGGATGTTGAATCGCTAGAGGAGGCAGAGTTCCTCGCGCCACCGCCGTGCCTCGTCGATGACGAGGACCGTCGCCGGCACCGCCAGGTGCAGCGCAGGATCGCCATCACCGAGCACGACGAGCAGTTGATGCGCCAGTGGAGGGCGCAGTTTCCCAACGACGTCGACAACACCGACGCGTTCTTCGCTAGCCTTAGGGCACAACGCAGGTCCAACAGGCGCCACCGTGGGGCCGTCGCCACCTTCGAGCTCGAGAACCCGAATACAACTTGGACCGAAAACGACCCTCGGTGGGATGACATTTGGACGGAGACAACCTCCGACGACGAGTAGAGACTAGACTAGTAATTTATCTATTTTATTGTAATAGTAAATATGCCCGTGCGTTGCAACGGGAATAAAAACAAAGACTTTATTATTAACACACAATGAGTCAGTCTTTGACTACTCATGTTAAGATGTTGACCGCTTCGTCTAAGCTGAGCTTGTCGCTGTCGATGGGCAGGCCACCATCTTTTGATATGAAGCGAGTAAATGAGATCTGCTTCTCCTACACCAGATATTTCTCATGTTCTTCCTCACAAGGGCAAACCGCTTCACCTAATAAACACTTGTTTTGGCGACGTACGCGTCGAGCTCCTCATGGTACTTCTCTACATCGACATCCTTCCAGGGACGATATTTGACAAGGTTGTGGCCTTCTTGCACTTGAGGTATTTCCCGTCGACGTCCGTCAACGTGACATCATGGAAGATGTACTCATGGTTGAATATCGTGCTCCAAGATTCCTCCACCTTCTTCACGGTCCATCGGCTCGAACCATATGGTGAGCTCGTCATGTTCTTGCCTGGACATCCATCTATTTCTTAATGTTGGCCTCGTCGCATTCCCGAATGTATTGTTTGAGTTGGGCCTTATTGATCTGGTCCCACTCGGATGACATGGTTCATATATACCTAAGAGCCAAAAAAAAAATGGTGAAGGAACTTTTATATAGTTGAAATAACATGTAAAATACCTCATTTAAGCAAACATTGATTTATCTGATAGATGCTAATTTAAGGACACAAATAACCACTATTGAGAATCGCATGAACACAAACTCATTTGCGCTCAATAATGTTTATGAACTTTGTGCACAATAAATAAAAATATTATAATAGAAAATAAGCTTTATATACCTCATTTTATTTTATGTACCCAGAAATATATAAGGCTCAGGATACAATTTGCGTGGTAATTTTTTTCCGGTGCGACAGCCATTCGCTCAAGCCAGACACGTCTATATTTTCTTGGACGAAACATGCATAGCTTAAAAGTGTCTGAGCTGCAACCGCCTGCAGGTGTGAATGACGATCGAGCCATGCCAAGCGCCCCAGTCTCGAGTCGTAGAGACGCGGGATCGTCTCCCTACATCATCTTTCGTGCCAGCCCTGCTGCCTTCTTAGAGAATCTCCTTCCCACGTCCAAATCCGAACGAAACAACCGCCGGATTGGACGAAATTAAGTCGTGGGGAGTACCGTATTTTCAGTCGTCCACCCGGAGTTCGGCGGACATAGTTTAAATTCAAACAAAGCGCCGTCCCGCGATACAAGTACGACCAGTTGATCGGCAAAAGGAGCAAAAGGATCAGCCACAGATCGACGATCAGAGGGAAATTACACGGAAACAGGCTCATCGGCAGTCTCGGCCGGCACGGCTTTGTCCGACGGACCAATTTACTCACACGCTGTGGCCGAAGCGGCTGCGGCAGCCGACGACGAAGCAGCGGCAGTGGACGTCGAAGCAGCCGCAGTCGACGAGGTAGATGGTGAGGAAGCCGAGGTAGGAGCCGGCGGAGACGACGAAGGACTGGCCGGAGTGGCTCGGAGGATGTCGCAGCGGTGGCCCTGGTACCAATTCCTCGTCTCCTCGTCCATCAGTTCCATGTTGCCGTCGCCCATCAGGAACGCCAAGTCTGTGTTCCTCTTCTTCGCCGCCGCCGTCGTCTTCAGTAGGGCGATCCGGACGCCTTGGTTGGCGAGCATCTCCCGCCACCTGCCGTCGAACTTGTCGTTCCTCCCGTCGGCGTGCGACCTCAAGTCGGCCCAGCACTTGTCGATCGACGCCAGGACTTGGGGATATGCAAGCAAATTGGAGAGAATGGGGATATGCAAGCAAATTGGAGGGAAAATCGACAGGATTTGGTTTTCCTGTCGCCGACTACGCGGGTCCACACGACGTTTCGCGCCAAAATCTTTCGTCCGGAGTCCCCGAGCGCGCCCCGGGGGACAGGGGATGGCGTGGGCTCGCCGGATGGATGAAGGGCCAAATCCGGACGAAAACGAGGAACCGGGGGCGCGACTGAACCGATTTACGCCGTCCGGATGTAAAAATGGCTCGCCCGGGGCCTGTTCGGGGACGAGTGGAGATGCTCTTACCCGTGCGCTCCCCCGCTGCTATGCTGCTACTTGGTGCTAGCCTGCTAGGCTTCTACGCGCTGCTGCTTTGTGACGTGCTACTGCTCCATGATTCGTGTTGCTGCTCTCCTATAGTCACAAAATCTGAATTACCAGCTCTTTTCCGTGCTCAGCCATAGTGATGTACTTGTGTTATCAGCTTGTGACTTTTCTCTCCTCCTCGTCCTAATCTACACATATCTGATCGGGCTGGACAAAGAAGACACGCTCCCGGCTGGCTTTCTCCATTGTTTCACGTAACACAGGCACAGTCCCATATGGCTGTCCCTATCGTTTCTTGATCCAGTGATATCACCGGCTCCTTCACCTTGCCAGGTACAAGCACAATGTCCTTGCGGCAAGAAATCTCCACATCGCTGGTGGTGGAGCTCGGGGCGGACGACTTTACAGGCTCCGCGTCTCGGTCTTGGAAGCAGCTGCTGGCGGCGATCCTCCTGTTCGACGCGGTGGTGGGCTGGTGGCAAGGTGCTCGCTGGGAGTAGCTCTTCCGTGCGGTTGGTTCAATGGCATCGGTGCAAGAAGGACCCATCGTATGTGTAGTCCATCGATAGATTAATTCCCTGAGAGCCAAATTTAAGGACGCTGTTGTGTCCCGTTGGATGACGGCTAAAAGCGATCGGACAGGTCCCTACCGCCTCCGCGGCCAAGGAGCCCAAGCACAGTCGAGTAAGCCTCCTGGCTATGACCGCCGCAGTTGTCCTTGATCTGCAGCAGTCTAGCGCCGCTACCATGATAGGGTTTCGCTCCAGGTGGGAGAAGAAGAGCAGGGACGATCAGGTTTGTTCTGGTTGGCCAGAAATAAAATAGGCGACCCTGGACTGCTCCGTATTCGATACATGTAGGAACAACAAAGCATACCAATTTGACAACCGATCGTGACGGACGAAAGCGGTGCGGACGACGGACAACGGACCAAACCACGGAAACGCTATTCTCTTTATTATTAGGTATATAGATTTCAATAAAGTCGTTGTCGGTTCTATTAGTTTAAATTTAGTTTATAAAGTCGTTGACGGTTGTTTTTGTTCAATAAAGTGGTTGACACGAATTTATTACGATTGAACTGAAATTAAAGTACAGAGCTCAACTGAAAATTAAGATACATGACCAGATTCGAATGTTGGAGCCATTCAATCATAGTCGTGCCTAGCCCTATAATAGTCGCCACTGTAGTCATCATAGTCGCCGACGTCATCGTCGCTAGCATCGGGGTCGCGGTTGTCGAACCTCGGCGGGTGAGCACGCGTGGACTGGGATTGAGGGTAGCGCAGGCGGGGGCCACGATAGGCCATGACGCTCTGGAGAGTCCGGCCGCGCCACCACATCCGACGGCCGGCCTCGTTGAAGTTCGAAGGAGGCGGGCCGTCCTCCTCGTACCTGGCAACTGCCCTCTCACGCCGATTGATGAAGAAGCTGTCCCAAGTCGGGCTGTAGTCGGGATGCCACTGGAGATTCCTCCGCTGCTCAGGCGTGAGCTCGAAATAGTAGTGGTTCGTGATGGCCATCTCGCGTGGCACACCAAGAGGGATAGGAGGGACCGGTACGCCTCCGACGCTCAGCAACCAGCCGGTCGGGACGCGGTAGCCGGGCGGGCAGGGGTAGTTCGAGGCGCAAAGCGCCTCCGCCTCCCGAGGTGTTAGACATACGATGGAAGCCATGGGAGAGAGTGATGAGGTTTGCAGATATGAGTCCAAGCCTACATATATATAGTGGAAAAATGGCGGGAATGCGGGAAGAAAATAGGCGGGAACGAAGTGGCGCGCGAAACTTTCATCCCGGGTGGAGGCTCAAACCGGGACAAAAGACTGGGGGAGGCTTATCTAGGAGGGCCTTTTGTCACGGTTGGTGGCTGCAACCGCGACTAAAGCTGTCGGCAGGATAAGGATGTGTCGGTAACCTTTTGTCACGGTTGGTGGCTGCAACCGCGACTAAAGTTGTCGGCAGGATAAGGACGCGTGGGTGGACGCACTGCTCGATGAGATAAAGCATGTAGCGCACGACGCCCTGTCGAAGGAACAAGACAAAGTAGAAGCGGTGTCGTGCCTATAAAAGGAGCATCGATACGCCTTGCCAAGCAGATCAACAAGCCAAGCACAGTTTCATTCCCATGGATGAAGGAAAGGGTTGGGAAATCTCCCGTGGCGCAGCTTCTCGAAGATGTCGTTGGTGCACAAGCCCTACGGCATCTTCGGAAGCTGCTCCTCGGAAAAATTTCCATGCAAGCCTGTGAAAGACTCCGTCTCCTCTAACAGTGTTGGGGAAAGGGTTCTCATTATTACATAAATGTAGAGATTGTCTTGGGAACTATATATGAAGAATACATTATTACATCGCCATCTAGTGTTGTGATCTTCTACGCCGTAGCCATGGAGAATCTTCATCATTTAGCAAGATGCTTGGGTCAATTTTCACCGTGAAGGGCGGAATTTCTTTAAACTTATTATAATCTTCTGACATGTCTGTCTTGTCATCCACTCCCACGATGTTTCTTTTCCCCGAAAGAACTATGTGGCGCTTTGGCTCCTCAGTTGATGTATTCTTTTGTTGATTTCTTTTTCTTGATTTGCTAGACATATCCTTCACGTAGAAAACTTGAGCCGCCTCGCTGGCTAGGACAAATGGCTCGTCCAGGTACGCAAGATTGTTGGGATCCACTGTTATCATACCGTACTTATCGTCAATATGTATAGCGCTGAGCTTCACCCATTTGCACCGAAACAAAGGGACCTTAAAAGTGGGACCATAGTCAAGTTCCCATATCTCCTCTATGTATCCATAATATGTGGTGGTCTGCCCATTCTCGTCTTTTGCATCGAAGCGGACACCGCTGTTTTGGTTGGTGCTCTTTTTATCTTGGTCGATCGTGTAAAATGTATTCCCATTTATCTCGTACCCTTGGAATGTACATATGTTTGAAGATGGTAACCTGGCCAACAAGTACAGCTGCTCCACAACAGATGGGTCATTAATGAGATGTCTTTGCAACCAACTGCCGAAGGTATTCATGTGTTGACGTGTAATCAAGGACTCGGGCTGGCCCGGGTTTATTTCTCGTAAAACATTCTTATGTTTCTCGATGTACGGAGCCACCAAGCTGGAATTGTATAGAACTGTGTAGTGTGCTTGGTTGAAAGAAATCTTGTCCCTGCACACCATTGCTTTCCTTCCTAGTGTGCCTTTTCCAGTCAGCCTCCCCTCATACCGAGATTCAGGAACACCAATCGGCTTAAGGTCAGGAAGAAAGTCAACACAAAACTCAATGACCTCCTCAGTTCCGTAGCCCTTTGAGATACTTCCTTCCGGCCTAGCTCGGTTATGAACATATTTCTTTAAGACTCCCATGAACCTCTCGAAGGGGAACATATTGTGTAGAAATACAGGACCGAGAATTCTAATCTCTTCAACTAGGTGAACGAGGAGGTGCGTCATAATATTGAAGAAGGATGGTGGGAACAACAACTCGAAGCTGACAAGACATTCGACCACATCTTCCTGTAATCCTGACAAAGTTTATGGATCCATTACCTTCTGAGAAATTGCGTTGAGGAATGCACATATCTTCACAATGGCTAGTCGAACAATTTCTGGTAGAAGTCCCCTCAATGCAACCGGAAGCAATTGTGTCATAAGCACGTGACAGTCATGGGACTTCAGGTTCTGGAATTTTTTCCCCTTCATATTTACTATCCCCTTTATATTCGACGAGAAACCAGACGGAACCTTGATACTGAATAGGGCTTCAGAAAAGATCTCCTTCTCTTGTTTGGTAAGAGCGTAGCTGGCAGGCCCTACAAACTGCCCTGGATGATTGCCGTTTCGTCCTTTATGAAGTTCCTGGTCCTCCCGTGCTTCTGGTGTATCTTTTGTCTTTCCATACACGCCCAGAAAACCTAGAATATTCACACAAAGATTCTTGGTCAGGTGCATCACGTCGATTGCAGAGCGGACTTCAAGGACTTTCCAATATTCTAGCTCCCAAAAAATAGATTTCTTCTTCCACATGGGCGCGTGTCCGTCATCGTCTTTCGGAACAGGTCGACTGCCTGGACCCTTTCCAAAGATAACATTTAAATCCTTGACCATGTCAAATATATCAGCACCACTACGGGGGACAGGCTTCGGACGGCGGTCTGTCTCACCATCGAAATGCTTGCCTTTTTTCCTTAAGTGATGCTTGCACGGAAGGAAACGACGATTGAACGGGTACACAACTTTTCTGCTTTTTCCAAATATTTACTTTCAGTCTCATCTAAACAGTGTGTGCATGCATTGTATCCTTTGTTCGTCTGTCCTGAAATGTTACTGAGAGCAGGCCAATCATTGATGGTTACGAATAGCAACGCTCGTAGGTCAAATTCTTGCTCCGTGTGCTCATCCCACACACGTACACCTGGTTTGGCCCACAACTCCAAAAGTTCATCGACTAATGGCCTTAGGTACACATCAATGTCGTTGCCCGGTTGCTTTGGGCCTTGGATAAGCATTGGCATCATAATGAACTTCCGCTTCATGTACAACCAAGGAGGAAGGTTGTAGATACATAGAGTCACGGGCCAGGTGTTGTGACTGCAGCTCTGCTCCCCAAAAGGATTCATGCCATCTGTACTTAGACCAAACTATAAGTTCCTTCCCTCACCTGCAAAATCCGGGAACTCTCTCCCGATGTTTCTCCACTGCCGACCATCAGCGGGGTGCCTCAACATCGCGTCTTTCTTACGTTCTTCCATGTGCCATCGCAACAACTTGGCATGCTCTTTGTTTCTGAACAAACGTTTCAACCGTGTTATTATTGGAGCATACCACATCACCTTCGCAGGAACCCTCTTCCTGGGTAGCTCGCCCTCAACATCACCAGGGTCATATTTTCTGATCTTATACCGCAATGCACCACATATCGGACATTTATTCAAATTCTCGTATTTCTCACCGCGGTAGAGGATACAGTCATTAATGCATGCATGTATCTTCTGCACATCTAATCCTAGAGGGCAGACAAGCTTCTTTGCTTCATATGTACTGACGGGTAATTCATTATTTCTTGGAAACAGCTTCTTTAATATTATCATCAATTTCTCAAATCCCGAGTCAGTCACACCGACCTCTGCCTTCCATTTCAGCAATTCCAATATGCTACCCAGCTTTCTATGCCCATCTTCACAACCTGGGTACAACAATTTGTGGTGGTCCTCTAACATCTTGTCGAACTGCAACCTCTCCTTATCCGTGCCACAGTCTCTTCTTGCATCAGAAATGGCCCGACGAAGATCATCATCAACAGGATCATCTGATGCCTGTTCTTCACCTCCTTCTTCTTCATTGTCGTCCATTGCGGTATCATCGCATTCAGAGAACATAGATCGGTACTGCTCATCATTATCTTCTTCTTCATCGCCGTCTTCCATCATAACCCCTTCTTCTCCGTGCTTGGTCCAAACATTATAGCTGGACATGAATCCAAACCGAAGCAGGTGGCTCTTAATGTCTCTTGAGCAAGAGTAATCATTCTCGTTCTTACATTTTTGACATGGACAGCACATACAACCTTGCTTCGACTTGTTGGCCTCGGCCACAAGCAGGAAAGAATTCACGCCCTCTCTGAAAACAGGGGCACATCGGTTACCGTACATCCATGGATGACTCATCTACATCATAAGTACAATTATATATGTATCAGATGCAATCACCTTGCTAAAATTAGTATTGTACGGACTATGTATATATATACGAGAAAATAGTTGCTAACCTTTTAGGATCAAAAAGAGGAGAAATCTTATCAAATAAAATCAAGTGGCATCCCTCTCACAAACATTCTATCAAATACCTCTTGTGCACATGTAGAAAAAATAAGCTAGCATACACCTCCACCTTCACCACCAAGGAAAAATGAGGTGGGGAGCTGGCTGCGTGTCTATATATAGGCATGGCCCTTTTGTCGCGGGCCGTATTACGACCCGCGACAAAAGGGGTGCCGACAGGAGGCGCCAGCCCTCAGACCCCTTTTGTCGCGGGTCGTAATACGGCCCGCGACAAAAGGGCGCGACAAAAGGCCCTGTCCGCTCCACATGGTTTCGGGGCGACGTGGCCAGGCCATTTGTCGCGGGTACAGGCGCGCCCGCGACAAAAGGCTCCCACGAAAGCCCTGTTTTCCACTAGTGAGATATTCGCAAATCCTTCACAATTAACGTTACATATTAGTAATTATAGAGCATGACACCAGTAAAAACGAGAAAAATTAGAGCTGGCCCAGTGCCAAAAGTTTCTAGCTTCGTCCTTGGTGGCACTCCACAACCACCATGTCGTAGCTGCTGCACTCCATCACCACCACACTAGACAGAAAATGTTGCGCCGCCTCACCATGCCATACTCCGTGTTTGGCCGCAACAGCCGCACGTCGACGCCACCTCTGGCACCTTCACCTCCACCCTCACCGCCAGCCGAGCCTGCAGCGCCCTTAGCCCGACACCAGCCTCTGCCTCGACGATGGTGAAGTTCGCGGACCTCTGACATGTAGTTCATGCTCTAACTCTTAATGGGAGGCGGGGAGGAGGTGGGGAGGACTGCTCTAATGGAAAATATGAACGTTCACCCACACGTTTGCTGTGGATCGGTGCCCGCGAAATTTCTCGCCTGCTGCTGGCTTTTGCTGCGTAGTGCTGCTGCACTTGTCATGTCCAAACATCAAACGGCGGTCACCGTGTCGCATGTCAGGGACACGCTTTGGCTTTTGCCTATTCTCCTGATGGCATCTCCAGCGGCTCGACGCAAACGGACGTTTTGCGACCGTTTGCATCCGCGCGAATCGGAAATGCGTCTACACCTAGCTTCAGCGGGGCGACGCATCGTGTCCGGGTGTCCACCGCGACGCAAACGCGGTATGCGGCACATTTGCGTCTCCGCGAACGCTGCACGGTCGCGCCAAGCGTCCGCTCGCTTCCTCCACGGGCCCGTCTAGCAGCGTTCCTCGTTCGGTCGGCCTCGGAAGCATACAGCAAGCACGCGAATGTCAACCGTCGGTGTGGCAACCGCGGCGATCAACGCGCCAACCGCCGGAATGGAGCGCTGAACCGCCGCGGAAGAGCAACCGCCAGCCTCTTCGTTATACTCGCCGTCGTTAATCCCTGCAGAATATAGCCCCTGCGTCTACTGTAATTCACGTCGAACCGCCTCCTCCTCCTCCTCCTCCTCCTTCTTCTCCTTCTCCTTCTTCTCCTTCTCCTTCTCCTCCTTCTCCTTCTCCTTCTCCTTCTCCTTCTTCTTCTTCTTCTTCTTCTTCTTCTTCTTCTCCTTCTTCTCCTTCTCCTGCTTCTCCTGCTTCTCCTTCTTCTTCTTCTTCTTCTTCTTCTTTTTCTTCTTCTTCTCCAACACCGGCACGCCATGAGCGACTACACCCTGCCGTCGGACTCGGAGAGCGAGGGCAAGTCGCCCGGATGGCTGCATTGGTGGGAATCCCCTGCGACGCCAAGCGATCCAGGCTCCACGCGCAACGACCCTGCCTCGACGCCGACTGAGGAGGAGGAGGAGGATGGAGGCGCCAATGCCAGCGACGGCTAGGAGGAGGACGGAGGCGGTGCTGGCAGCGACGCCGAGGACGAGAAGGAGGGGTAGGAGGAGGAGGAGGAGGAGGAGGACTCCGACACCAAGTTCGCTCGGCTGGAGGCGCAGGAGGCGGCGGACGACAAGGCGGCGGCAAGGAAGAAGTCCAGGGCCCGGGCAAGGGCGCAGGCGCGGGCAGCGCGTCATCGTCGTCGTCGTCCGTTCACCGATGACGACAACGAAGACGACACTTCTTCCGACTCCAACTCCTCGACGAGCGCGTCGTCCTCCAGTTACTCTTCGGACGAGGAGGTGACAAGCAAGAGGCGCTGGAGTTTGGAAGACGAGGCAGGGCCTTCTAACAAGATAGCTAAAAATTAGTTTTTTGTTTATATATATTTTAAAATATGTTCTTATTTGTATGTGTTTGAACCTTTTTGATTGGAGTAATCTATCCGATGAATGGCTAATCTATTCGATTCGAGCAACATGACATTCAGTACTACTTGCATTCAACAAAAAAAGAAAAAGAGAACAAAGGAAACAAAGCACTGGGATGTCCAAAATGCGTCGGACCGCTAGAGGTGACCCCCGACGCAAACGGACCTTTGTTGTCGGACCGCTGGAGGTGGTCCCTCGCGATCATTTTGGCGTCCCTCTGGCGACGTAAATGGACGCCCACGGATAATTTGAGCGTCCAAAATGCGTCCTGAAGGGCTACATTCGGAGCCCGTGACGGAGCTGCGGTGACCGACACGACTACTTGCCGAAATCGGCAATGGGGGGAACACGCGCCCGCGACGACCCCTTTTAATCCATCAATTGACCACCTTTTTCTCGACGGCGCGTTCAAAGCAGTCCAGTCCAGTACGGCCGCCCTCCCGCCGGCCGGACGCCACCGACCGAGACCTACGGCCGTGACGACCAGAAGGCCAGAAGCTATAGTCTCGTTGTGTGAAACTTCCTGGAAGAAGAATTGCCCTGCCCTGCCGCCACCACCATATATCCCAGCAGTTTCTTCAGATTCTGTCGCTCCTTCAGATTCAGCTCCAGGCTTCACCCCCAAGGATGAACTAATACGGCGCCGCGTCTCGAGCCTGCACTGGTCTGCCACACACGGTAAAAGTAAAACTCACTCATCACTGCCACTCTTCTTGTGCTGCAAGGCTCCTCTTCTTGCTCTTCTTTGTACCGCCCCCGTTGCTGACCACTTTCCCCGCCGACCACTCGCTCCTAGGTTCCGGGAGCAGGATGGGCCGCGGGAGGACGGAGATCAGAAGGATCGGCAACGCCGTCAGCCGACAGGTCACCTTCGGCAAGCGCCGCGCCGGCCTGCTCAAGAAGGCCAACGAGCTCGCCGTGCTCTGCGACGTCGACGTCGGCCTCCTCGTCTTCTCCGATGCAGGACAGCCGTTCCACTACTGCAGCCCCCACACCAGGTCTGCTCCTTTCCTTTGCACCGTATCCATCCTTCGCGCAACCAGTTTTCCCCGCTGCTCCCTGCTTTGTTTCTGCAATGCACTAGGCGCTACTGTGCCATGTCTACTGTTCCGTCGCTATACGAAAGTTTCCTGATTGTTTCTGGGACAAGGAAAGATTCTGAACCAGGCTTCGATGAACTGCTTTAGTTTATTTTCTGAATGGAAATCTTGACGTTAAGATCATTAAATAATAAATACATGGTCCTAGCTACGAGAGGGTTTCATTCTCTGTTGATCATTAAATAATAAATACATGGTCCTAGCTACGAGAGGGTTTCATTCTCTGTTTAAAATAGCCGGCTATACCTAGGCTATAGCCGGGCTATAGCCTTTCGCGAGGCCTGCGGCTATAGCTAGAGGCTTTAGAGGCTAAAACAGAAATAGCCGCTAATAGCCCGGCTAAGGCTATTTGGCCTTAATTTAGACGCATAGCCGCTAACTTCTCGCTCAATGGGGCCAAAATTTTGGACCAAAAATTTCAGTCGACTAGCCCATTTGCTTGGCAAAATAGCCACCAAGCCGAGCGGCAAGCATAACTATGTCCTAAACTACATAATGATGTTGTAATATTTGGACAAAACTATGTATTTAACTATATGTGAACTATTATGTGTATCTCGTATGTGAAGATGTTATTATGTCATTAATTTGTGAATTATTGATATATATATATATATATGACTATATGCTGCCCAATTTTTTTCATTATTTAGCAACGGCTATAGCCTTTCATAGCTTCAAAAAAATTCGCGACTATCGGCTATAGCCGGCTATTTTAACCAGATGTTTCATTGTAAGTTACTCAAAAGAGGGTTTTTGTTTCCTTCTTCAATATGCCTCTAGTCCTGCGGCCGTTTTCAGATAAGGAGCCACGACCATCTAGCAGTACCACTACAGGAATGGTCCTATACGCCGACGGCCAAACCCTACGCCGAGGGCATTTTATCGGGGCCGTCGGCGTACGGCCTCGCCAGGGCAGCGCCGGAAGCCGACCGTCGGCGTCTAGTTACCGTCGGCGTATAGGCTCCTACGCCGAGGGCCGCCGTCGGCGTCTACCTGGCCCTCGGCGTAGAGGTATCCATCACCTCCCCCGCACCCGCACCGTCACCGCCCTCTCACGGCGTCAGACAGACGCCGAGGGCTCCCCTCGGCATAGGGCCGGGCCACCCGCTGCCGACGGCCCCCCTCGGCATATAGCCTTTTTATGTATTTTTTAGATGGTCTCTCTCTCATATTACTTTATATTATGTTTCTATTATTTATTTACTAGTATGCATTATGTAAAAAATGGTTCTATTTTTTAAGAATTCGTAGATGGCATATGTAGGTCCCACGGGTGACGCTCTTCGCAGACGGGTCAACCGGAGCCACTAGGCCCAACATTTGCTATCGATGTACATATGGGTAGATCCGCGGGGTCCCCGCCCTACGGTTTCCCTAACCCTAACTCTAACCCTAACCCTAACCCTAACCCTAACTCTAACCCTAACTCTAACCCTAACCCTAACCCTAACCCTAACTCTAGCCCTAACCCTAACCCTAGGGTTTCCACATACATTGCTAACTCTAACCCTAACCCTAACTCTAGCCCTAACCCTAACCCTAGGGTTTCCACATACATTGCTAACTCTAACCCTAACCTAACCCTAACTCTAACCCTAACCCTAGGGTTTCCACATACATTGCTAACCCTAACTATAACCCTAACCGATCACTTGGTAAAACCCTAACCCTAGGGGTCCCGCCCTAGGGTTTCCCAAGAAACAGATCACCGGAGCGTCAGAATTGTTGGAAAACTTGCTTCTGCCCCTAACATACATGTACAAGTGTGATGTAAGGTTTGGCTAACCTTGGATGTACCCGGCGTTGACGATTTCCGCATAATGGGCTACCAGTTGGTAAAATTCAGGATCTGTATGTGGAAACCCCCGCCATGGCTCGAACGGAGCCTATTTTATGGTAAAGTATGCCCAACCTATCGTTTCCATGTACATATGTCCTAAACAAAGCAAACTAAATAAAAAAGTCCACTGGTAAACCCTCGCACGGAGAAAGCTATAGGGGTAGATGTGTGGGGTCCCCGCCTAGGGTTTTCCAAGTTCTGAGACCACCGGAGCGTCGGAATCGCTGGAAAACTTGTGTGTGTCCACATGGCATGCACAAAAGTGATTTGAGATGGTTTTATATCCAAGGCTACCCCCCCAGGTGTGTCCGGCTTCTCGGACAGGGGGTTACTACACTTAGGCAGATTATGCATGTATAGGGGGGAACTCCCTCGGAGGTGAACCGGAGAGAAACTTGAGATCATATGTGATGATCCTTGTTTCCACATGTACCTATGACCTAACCAAGCTCAAATGGAGGCATATGCCCACCGGGGGAGCCCCGATGGGATGCAGTCAAAGGGGTAGACCGCGCGGTCAACAGAACTAGGGTTTCGTCGGAAATCGAGCATCGGATCTAGGGAATGGCCCCAAAACTTGTGTGTGTCCACATGGAATGCACAAAAGTGATTTGAGATGGTTCTATATCCAAGGCTACCCCCAGTGTGTCCGGCTTCTCGGACGGGGGTTCCTACACTTAGGCGGTCTGCATGTATAGGGGGAACTCCCTCGGAGAGTGAACCGGAGAGAAACTTGAGATCATATGTGATGATCCTTGTTTCCAAATGTACATATGACCTAACCAAGCTCAAATGGAGGCATATGCCCACCGGGGAGCCCCGATGGGATGCGATCAAAGGGTAGACCGCGCGGTCAACGTAACTAGGGTTTCGTCGGAAATCGAGCATCGGATGTAGAGAATGGCCCCAAAACTTGTGTGTGTCCACATGGAATGCACAAAAGTGATTTGAGATGGTTCTATATCCAAGGCTACCCCTGTGTGTGTCGGCTTCTCGGACGGGGGTTCCTACACTTAGGCGGTCGGCATGTATAGGGGGAACTCCTCGGAGTTGAACCGGAGAGAAACTTGAGATCATATGTGATGATCCTTGTTTCCAAATGTACATATGACCTAACCAAGCTCAAATGGAGGCATATGCCCACCGGGGGAGCCCCGATGGGATGCAGTCAAAGGGGTAGACCGCGCGGTCAACAGAACTAGGGTTTCGTCGGAAATCGAGCATCGGATCTAGGGAATGGCCCCAAAACTTGTGTGTGTCCACATGGAATGTACAAAAGTGATTTGAGATGGTTCTATATCCAAGGCTACCCCCCCAGGTGTGTCCGGCTTCTCGGACAGGGGGTTCCTACACTTAGGCGGTCTGCATGTATAGGCCGGAACTCCCTAGGAGCTCAACCGGAGAGAAACTTGAGATCATATGTGATGATCCTTGTTTCCAAATGTACATATGACCTAACCAAGCTCAAATGGAGGCATATGCCCACCGGGGAGCTCCCCGATGGGATGCGATCAAAGGGGTAGACCGCGCGGTCAACGTAACTAGGGTTTCGTCGGAAATCGAGCATCGGATCTAGGGAATGGCCCCAAAACTTGTGTGTGTCCACATGGAATGCACAAAAGTGATTTGAGATGGTTCTATATCCAAGGCTACCCCCCCAGGTGTGTCCGGCTTCTCGGACAGGGGGTTCCTACACTTAGGCAGATTCTGCATGTATAGGGGGGAACTCCCTCGGAGTTGAACCGGAGAGAAACTTGAGATCATATGTGATGATCCTTGTTTCCAAATGTACATATGACCTAACCAAGCTCAAATGGAGGCATATGCCCACCGGGGGAGCCCCGATGGGATGCGATCAAAGGGGTAGACCGCGCGGTCAACAGAACTAGGGTTTCGTCGGAAATCGAGCATCGGATGTAGAGAATGGCCCCAAAACTTGTGTGTGTCCACATGGAATGCACAAAAGTGATTTGAGATGGTTTTATATCCAAGGCTACCCCCCAGGTGTGTCCGGCTTCTCGGACAGGGGGTTCCTACACTTAGGCGGTCTGCATGTATAGGGGGAACTCCTCGGAGGTGAACAGGAGAGAAACTTGAGATCATATGTGATGATCCTTGTTTCCAAATGTACCTATGACCTAACCAAGCTCAAATGGAGGCATATGCCCACCGGGGAGCCCGATGGGATGCGATCAAAGGGGTAGACCGCGCGGTCAACGTAACTAGGGTTTCGTCGAAATCGAGCATCGGATCTAGGGAATGGCCCCAAAACTTGTGTGTGTCCACATGGAATGCACAAAAGTGATTTGAGATGGTTCTATATCCAAGGCTACCCCCCCAGGTGTGTCCGGCTTCTCGGACAGGGGGTTCCTACACTTAGGCAGATTCTGCATGTATAGGGGGAACTCCCTCGGAGTTGAACCGGAGAGAAACTTGAGATCATATGTGATGATCCTTGTTTCCAAATGTACCTATGACCTAACCAAGCTCAAATGGAGGCATATGCCCACCGGGAGCCCCGATGGGATGCGATCAAAGGGGTAGACCGCGCGGTCAACAGAACTAGGGTTTCGTCGGAAATCGAGCATCGGATGTAGAGAATGGCCCCAAAACTTGTGTGTGTCCACATGGAATGCACAAAAGTGATTTGAGATGGTTCTATATCCAAGGCTACCCCCCCAGGTGTGTCCGGCTTCTCGGACAGGGGGTTCCTACACTTAGGCAGATTCGGCATGTATAGGGGGGAACTCCCTCGGAGTTGAACCGGAGAGAAACTTGAGATCATATGTGATGATCCTTGTTTCCAAATGTACATATGACCTAACCAAGCTCAAATGGAGGCATATGCCCACCGGGGGAGCCCCGATGGGATGCAGTCAAAGGGGTAGACCGCGCGGTCAACAGAACTAGGGTTTCGTCGGAAATCGAGCATCGGATGTAGAGAATGGCCCCAAAACTTGTGTGTGTCCACATGGAATGCACAAAAGTGATTTGAGATGGTTCTATATCCAAGGCTACCCCCCCAGGTGTGTCCGGCTTCTCGGACGGGGGTTCCTACACTTAGGCGGGTCGGCATGTATAGGGGGAACTCCCTCGGAGTTGAACCGGAGAGAAACTTGAGATCATATGTGATGATCCTTGTTTCCAAATGTACATATGACCTAACCAAGCTCAAATGGAGGCATATGCCCACCGGGGGAGCCCCGATGGGATGCATTCAAAGGGGTAGACCGCGCGGTCAACAGAACTAGGGTTTCGTCGGAAATCGAGCATCGGATCTAGGGAATGGCCCCAAAACTTGTGTGTGTCCACATGGAATGTACAAAAGTGATTTGAGATGGTTCTATATCCAAGGCTACCCCCCCAGGTGTGTCCGGCTTCTCGGACAGGGGGTTCCTACACTTAGGCAGATTCTGCATGTATAGGGGGGAACTCCCTCGGAGTTGAACCGGAGAGAAACTTGAGATCATATGTGATGATCCTTGTTTCCAAATGTACATATGACCTAACCAAGCTCAAATGGAGGCATATGCCCACCGGGGGAGCCCCGATGGGATGCGATCAAAGGGGTAGACCGCGCGGTCAAGCAGAACTAGGGTTTCGTCGGAAATCGAGCATCGGATCTAGGGAATGGCCCCAAAACTTGTGTGTGTCCACATGGAATGCACAAAAGTGATTTGAGATGGTTCTATATCCAAGGCTACCCCCCAGTGTGTCCGGCTTCTCGGACGGGGGTTCCTACACTTAGGCGGTCTGCATGTATAGGGGAACTCCCTGAGGTGAACCGGAGAGAAACTTGAGATCATATGTGATGATCCTTGTTTCCAAATGTACATATGACCTAACCAAGCTCAAATGGAGGCATATGCCCACCGGGGGGAGCCCCGATGGGATGCAGTCAAAGGGGTAGACCGCGCGGTCAACAGAACTAGGGTTTCGTCGGAAATCGAGCATCGGATGTAGAGAATGGCCCCAAAACTTGTGTGTGTCCACATGGAATGCACAAAAGTGATTTGAGATGGTTTTATATCCAAGGCTACCCCCCAGGTGTGTCCGGCTTCTCGGACAGGGGTTCCTACACTTAGGCGGATTCTCGCATGTATAGGGGGAACTCCCTGAGACGAACCGGAGAGAAACTTGAGATCATATGTGATGATCCTTGTTTCCAAATGTACCTATGACCTAACCAAGCTCAAATGGAGGCATATGCCCACCGGGGGAGCCCCGATGGGATGCAGTCAAAGGGGTAGACCGCGCGGTCAACAGAACTAGGGTTTCGTCGGAAATCGAGCATCGGATCTAGGGAATGGCCCCAAAACTTGTGTGTGTCCACATGGAATGCACAAAAGTGATTTGAGATGGTTCTATATCCAAGGCTACCCCCCCAGGTGTGTCCGGCTTCTCGGACAGGGGGTTCCTACACTTAGGCAGATTCTGCATGTATAGGGGGGAACTCCCTCGGAGTTGAACCGGAGAGAAACTTGAGATCATATGTGATGATCCTTGTTTCCAAATGTACATATGACCTAACCAAGCTCAAATGGAGGCATATGCCCACCGGGGGAGCCCCGATGGGATGCGGTCAAAGGGGTAGACCGCGCGGTCAACAGAACTAGGGTTTCGTCGGAAATCGAGCATCGGATGTAGAGAATGGCCCCAAAACTTGTGTGTGTCCACATGGAATGCACAAAAGTGATTTGAGATGGTTCTATATCCAAGGCTACCCCCCCAGGTGTGTCCGGCTTCTCGGACAGGGGGTTCCTACACTTAGGCAGATTCTGCATGTATAGGGGGGAACTCCCTCGGAGTTGAACCGGAGAGAAACTTGAGATCATATGTGATGATCCTTGTTTCCAAATGTACATATGACCTAACCAAGCTCAAATGGAGGCATATGCCCACCGGGGGAGCCCCGATGGGATGCAGTCAAAGGGGTAGACCGCGCGGTCAACAGAACTAGGGTTTCGTCGGAAATCGAGCATCGGATGTAGAGAATGGCCCCAAAACTTGTGTGTGTCCACATGGAATGCACAAAAGTGATTTGAGATGGTTCTATATCCAAGGCTACCCCCCCAGGTGTGTCCGGCTTCTCGGACAGGGGGTTCCTACACTTAGGCAGATTCTGCAGGTATAGGGGGAACTCCCTGAGTTGAACCGGAGAGAAACTTGAGATCATATGTGATGATCCTTGTTTCCAAATGTACATATGACCTAACCAAGCTCAAATGGAGGCATATGCCCACCGGGGAGCCCGATGGGATGCAGTCAAAGGGGTAGACCGCGCGGTCAACAGAACTAGGGTTTCGTCGAAAATCGAGCATCGGATCTAGGGAATGGCCCCAAAACTTGTGTGTGTCCACATGGAATGCACAAAAGTGATTTGAGATGGTTTTATATCCAAGGCTACCCCCCAGGTGTGTCCGGCTTCTCGGACAGGGGGTTCCTACACTTAGGCAGATTCTGCATGTATAGGGGGGAACTCCCTCGGAGTTGAACCGGAGAGAAACTTGAGATCATATGTGATGATCCTTGTTTCCAAATGTACCTATGACCTAACCAAGCTCAAATGGAGGCATATGCCCACCGGGGGAGCCCCGATGGGATGCAGTCAAAGGGGTAGACCGCGCGGTCAACAGAACTAGGGTTTCGTCGGAAATCGAGCATCGGATCTAGGGAATGGCCCCAAAACTTGTGTGTGTCCACATGGAATGCACAAAAGTGATTTGAGATGGTTCTATATCCAAGGCTACCCCCCCAGGTGTGTCCGGCTTCTCGGACAGGGGCTTCTCGAGCCAGACCAGCTAGCCAGACCAGCTAGCCCTAAACCCCCGCGCGCGTGCAAGTTTTAATTCAATTTGCAAGTTTTAATTTGGACAACTCATAGATGATGCCAAAGATGCATGACAATGTGATATTTGAATTCCTCTCACTTTTCTGATGCAAATAGATATAAAATTTGCTAAATTTGGAATTGTAGATAAAGAGTTATGAATTAAACAAGTTTGCATGTTGAATTCCCAAATTGAATTATTGTCAAATTTATTTGTTCAAAAGTTGAAACAAAGTTTATATTTGGGTAGATCATGTTTTTCTGAACAATTTGGATATAAACTTCGCCGAAATTGGATTTGTGAAAAAGCATTTGTAAAAGAAAAAGAAAAAATAGGAAATAAAATAAAAAAACGGCTATGCCGAGGGCCACCCTCGGCGTATAGCCGGCCCTCGGCATAGGGGGGGCGGCATAGGGTTAGGGCGTGGTCGAGCCGGACCACCCTCCTTCCCCCGAGCCCCTTTCTCCTTCCCCCAATCTGCCCGAGCCGCCCCGCCGCCCACGCGCCGCCACCTGCCGCCCCGCCGCCCACGCGCCGCCACTGCCGCCCGCCGCCCACGCGCCGCCACCTGCCGCCCCGCCGCCCCTTGCCTGCCCGCCGTCGTCCCTGCTCGCGCCGCCCCGGCCTCCCTGCCGTGCGCCGCCTGGTCCACCCGCGCCTCCTCCCCACCCGCGCCGCCTGCCTCCTCCCCCACCCGCGCCGCCCTGCCTCCTCCCCACCCGCGCCGCCCTGCCTCCCCGCAGCAGCCGCCCCTGCCTCCTCCGCCACCCCCCGCAGCAGCCGCCCCCTGCCTCCTCCGCCACCCGCAGCAGCCTCCCCCACCCGCCGCTCGCCGTTCGCCGCCCTGCCTCCTCCGCCAACCGCAGCAGCCCTCTGCCTCCCCCCACCCGCGCCGCCCTGCCTCTCCGGTAATTTTTTTTCCATTTTTTAACTTCTATTTCTATTAATGTAGAGTATTTAGAAATACAAATACAGATATTAGAATTTGTTCATAGGAATGGAGTTGAAAATGTAAATAAACATGGAAATGTGAAATGGATAATAATTTGATGTTTTATTCAATGGAAATAGGTGCCGTCGTGACCGCCGTGTCGTCATGTCCGCGCCGTCGTGATCGTCGTGTCCGTGTCGTCGTGTCCGCGCCGTCGGGACCGTCGTATCCGCGCCGTCGTGATCGTCGTGTCCACACCGTCGTGACCGCCTCGTCGACTACGGCCTCTACCGCCAAGGGTGAGCTAAAACATCGCCTCCCCTTCTCCGCATTTTCTTATGTCACTAGATTCAATTTCCAAGTCAAGTTGCGTAACCTAGGTGTCACTTCCCGTCCGCGAGCGTTACGCGGATAAATATGCATTAGTGGTCCGCATATTTTGAACCGTAACGCTTGCGGCATTTACGGGACAGTCGGCGGATGCGTAGTTGTCTACGTTTTCCATGTTCTACTCCGGTCCGAGTCAGGATTTCGGCGGCGCCTCCCCGTTGTTCTCCGGATGCACATCCTCTCGGCTTTTTGCCGAGACGTGTATCGGGAGAGCAGCGGGGAGGTGCTGCCGAAATTCTGACTTGGACCGGGGTAGAGCATGGAGAACGTAGCCAACTACGGATTCGGCGGCTGCTAGGAGCCCACCTAGTAGAGATGTAGGTTGATGCATGCGTTTCGCCCGGTAAAATAAATAAAAATATGATGCATTTAATTTCCTATTTGATATAAATGCTATGTCTGTGGTTTGGCTCCCAATAAAGCAGAGGATGGCTGATAATGGATGGATGTACAATGAGCGTGTTAGTGCGACTGAGAAAACAGATGAGTGGACAAGGAAGACCCATTTTCTAGTGAATGAGTTAGCGCGTGGTACAAAGGGGCTGGTTCGGGCACTTTGCCCCTGTGTTCGCTGCGTGAAGCGTCAACGTCGTGGGAAGGATGAAATGTATAGACACCTTCTGCAATATGGGTATATGCATGGGTACGTCACGGAAATCGACTTTGATGAGCGCGAACGTGACAGAGGTGAGGTGATGC
This sequence comes from Lolium perenne, assembly GCF_019359855.2. Taxonomy (NCBI): domain Eukaryota; kingdom Viridiplantae; phylum Streptophyta; class Magnoliopsida; order Poales; family Poaceae; genus Lolium; species Lolium perenne. Next base: position 301,966,628 of record NC_067250.2, on the reverse strand, counting down.
GGCAGCGGCTCAATGGCAATGCGTACGATGGAGTTAGAGACTTTCTAGATGATCTCGTCCATGCCGATGTCCCGGATTCGCCGCCAGAACCGGAGGCGCCGCCAGAACCGGAGGCGCCGCCAGAGCCAACCGCGAAGGCCTTCTATGATATGATTGCCGCGGCTAAGAGGCCTCTGTACGAGGGCGCCGCGATTTCTCAGCTCGATGCCATCTCCCAATGTCTAGCCGACAAGACCCGGTACAACACCACCCGTGAGGGCTTTGAAGCAAGTCTGAAAACAACTGGTAACATGTTGCCCAAAGATCATTGTCCGCCTCAAAGCTCGCACGCGACGAGGAGAATTATGAAGGACCTCAACATGGATTATCAAAGGATAGACTGTTGTCCGAAAGGCTGCGTTCTATTTTGGAGACAAGATGCGGAGGACAAGTACGTCCCATCTCAGAAGCAGTCTAGGTATGAAGAGGTAACGGGAAAGGATGGTCGGTGAGGCAGTCAAGCACCGCAAAGTCGATTCTTCGATATCTCCCATTCATAAAAAGAATCCAGCGGCTTTACATGCACGAGGAGACAGCCAAACAGATGACGTGGCACAAGTATGGGATGAGATTCGTGGACGAAAACAAGAAGTTGAAGATGGGACATCCATCCGATGGTACGGCATGGAAGAACTTCGATACAAAACACCGCCTTAAGGCAGCCGAGGCTCGGAATGTCGAATTGCGATAGCAACAGATGGCTTCAATCCATATGGTATGTCCACCGCCAATTACAGTTGCTGGCCCGTGTTTGTTATTCCGCTCAATCTCCCTCCCGGAGTCCTAATGACGAGGAAGACCATGTTTCGTCGCTGATCATTCCAGGCCCTCATTACCCGGGGAAGAATTTGAGTGTCTACATGCAGCCGATTGTGGAAGATTTGAACCACTCTTGGCACCACGGGACATTGACGTACGACCGAGCATCGAAGACAAACTTACGCATGAGAGTTTGGTTGCGGTATACCATGCATGACATGCCCGGGTACGCCCTAACATGTGGATGGTGTACAGTGGTAAGTGGCCATGCCCAGTGTGCAGGCATCGGCTTGAGTTCCTTTGGCTACAGAAGGGTCGCAAGTATGTTGCGTTTGACACGAATCGACAGTTCCTCAAAAGGAGGCATCCGTTTAGAGAAGACAAAAAGAACTTCAAGAAGGGCAAAGTTGTGCATGAAAAAAGATGTGCCGAAGTTTGATGGTACACTTGTTGAAGCCGAGCTACGTGCTCTCGTGCCGCAGCGGCGACGCCAACCGGCCATCAATTTGAGGGATATGGTGTAACGCACAACCGGACTCACGAGGCGGCTTTAACGAAGCTCGAGTATTACAAGGACCTCGAACTTCCCCATAACATCGATGTGATGCACACCGTAAAGAATGTCGCGGAGTCCGTCTTTCACACATGCCTGACCTTGCCGGGAAGTGCAAGGAAAATGTGAAGGCTAGAGTCGATATTGAGATCCTCTGTGATAGGGAAAAATTACACATGAAGCGTCCTATTGGCCGTCAAAAGAATTGGTTCAAGCCGCATGCCAACTTCTGCCTTGATTCCATCCAAAAGAAGGAGGCATTCGCGTGGCTCAAATACGTCGTGATGTTCCCGGATGGTTATTGCTCGAATATGAGTAAGGGAGTTAATCTTTCGACGGGAAAAGTCACCGGGCTCAAGAGTCACGACTATCATATATGGATTCAGCGGCTCATGCCGGTGATGCTTCGAGGGTATATCCCCGAGAAAGTCTGGCGAGTGCTTGCGCAGTTGAGCCATTTCTTCCGCACGCTCTGTGCTAAGCAGATATGTCCCGAGGTTATTGCAAAGCTACAACATACAAGGTGCGGAGTTGCTATGCAATTTGGAGATGATATTTCCGCCAGGCTTCTTTACTCCGATGGCACATCTCATTGTGCACCTCGCCAACGAGGCACTCTTGGGTGGTCCGGTGCAGTTTCGTTGGCAGTTCTGTATTGAGAGAGAGTTTAAGTATATTCGACTGGAAACAAGGCCAAGATTGAAGCATGCATAGCTGAGGCAATATGCCTTCGGGAGATGGCAGATGCCGCGACAACGTACTATCCCGATGATGTTCCCACTCAGCATAACCCGGTCACTCGTTACAATGTCGACGTGCCCGAGAATGACCCCAAGCTAAAACTATTCCAATTCCCCGGTGGCAAGGCTGGTAAAGGAACAAAATATAAATTGGAGAACGAAGAGAAGGATTGTATAATGCTATATGTGCTTATGAACATGGAGGAAGTGATCCCATTCGTAAGGTAAAATGGTGAACAAATTACTTTGCAGCTAGTAACCTCGTCTCGGTCTAATGCTTATTTTCTCCTTTCAGCGAATTCACGGATGAAATGTGGCCGTATGATGAATTGCCCGAAACCTCGGAGATGGACACTCTACTGAAAGACGGTGCTCCCGGAATTAATAAAAACTTTGTGACATGGTTCATGGAAAAAGTAATTTCTAACCTTTCCTCTTACATTGCAACACGTGACTTGTCCCTCTTATTACACGTAACTAATGCACACAACAAATTTGAAATGTTCTTGTAGGGCCGTGAGAGAAACGTTGATATGATAGATGAGTTGAAATGTGTTTCCCAAGGTTGTAGCCGTGAGGTGACCAAGTATGAGAAGTATGATGTGAATGGGTTTCGCTTCCACACGAGACGCACCGAAGGGCCGGGCGAATCCCAAAACGATAAATACCGGGGTCTTCACCAAAGGAGCCAACAACTTTGATTACTACGGAAGGTTACAAAGTGTATAAGAGTTGACATTCAATCGTACGAACGTGCAACTCAATATCGTCGTGTTCAATTGTCATTGGTTCGACCCAATAGGTGGAAAGAGAAGTGATAAGTCCATTGGGTTAGTTGAAGTTAAGCCTTCAACCACCTATAGCGGAGCCGATGTCTTTATTGTGGCTCACCAAGCCAAGCAAGTTTATTATTTGCCCTACCCATGCCAGAAAGCGGAACTCAAGGGTTGGGAAGTCGTCTTCCAGGTATCGCCACATGGTAACCTACCGATTCCCTCTGAGGATGATTACAACAACATTGACCCCGTGACATACGAGGGGATTTTCTATCAAGAGGAACAGGACTTCGGGGAATATATTTTAGAACCGTTTGTTCAAGAGGACCTCGGGAACGATGCAGAAACTCGTGGTGAGTCAGTGGTGGATCTAAAGGACATATCTATGCTCGAGAAGTTACTTGAGGCGAATGACAATTATGATGAGCCTCCACCCGTCGACCCTTCAACTTTGTACTCACAAGATAGTGATAGTGATAGTGGGCCAGAGAAAGAGAAAGAGAAAGAGATGGAGTATGAGAGTGAGCATGAGAGCGATGATGGCTGGTGAGGGTCTTTTATTCTTAGTATTTATTATGTCAACATGCTTCTTAATTGCATTGTGCCTTTTATTGTTAGTATCTTCATTTTATTATGTCAACATGCTTCTTAATTGCATTGTGCCTTTTATTCTTAGTATCTTCATTTTATTATGTCAACATGCTTCTTAATTGCATTGTGCCTTTTATTCTTAGTATCTTCATATAATATGTCTTTGTGCTTAACTGTTTTATTCTTCTCAATGCAGGTGACTGGACAATATGAGCAGCGGCAAGGCAGACTCCGAGAGCTTGCTTAAGACGCTGGCGCAGGTGAAGAGGAATATTCCTAGACCCACTAGACGGAGTGATCGAGCCCCGGTGCAAAATCCGCGTTACGCCGATGGTACCGATGGAGGACGAGGACGAGGAGGACGAGGTGGAGGTCGAGGACGAGGACGAGGAGGACGAGGTGGAGGACGAGGTGGCGGCGGGGTACACATGGACTTTGACGAGCCACCCTCCGCTTCTGGCGACGTGGCTCCTGAGTTGTACCTAGAGGGTCCGTCTAGTGGGGAGGTGGAGATGGAGACGGAGTCTACACACGAGTCGGACTCTAGGGCTGAGTTGGAGGTGATGGAGGATGGGGGTGCGCCGAAGCCCTTGAAGCTTCGTGGAGAAGCTGGAGTCCCCGATGCGAGGAAGGAGCCGAAGACCCATGATGACAAGGCCCTTATCATTCCTTCGAGCGATGAGTAAGTGTACTACTTCAGAAATTTCGAACATGTATTTTCATCTTGGGCATAATAAACAATTTGGCATGTGTACTAATGTGTGATTTATTTGCAGCAACTGGACATGGGATGCCAAGCCCCCCCGCATGCCTAACAGCTTGCTTGGGGCTCTGATTAAGAAGTTCTGGCCCGGCAGATACACTCCCCTTAGCACGGTCCCCGGTGGCCCGACGAAGCTAGCCACTACTTGGGCGGACTATGAGGATGCCCCTGCCGTAGGCTTCGCGACACCGCTGAGGCTGTGACCACCAAGTTCTGGGTAAGGCATATATTTCTCGAGCACCGTTCATAGTTGATGACCCTAATGTGCTAACTCATGACTTTCACAACTGATTTATGCATGATTGAAGTGCTTCTATCGTGTGGACCCGGAGCATGACACGCAGGCGCGTCTCACTTTGCGTGGCGCTTGCGAGAGGTTGACACCGCAGCAGTGGTACAACCAAAAGTTCACCAGCGCTAGTGCCTTCTGGGCTAACAAGGGTAAGAGGGTCAAGAAGGAGTACTTTGTTGGTAACGAGCCTACGGAGGAATGGGCAATGACCATTGAGGAGTACATGTCGGTGAGTAAAATGTCAATGAGATTCTACATTGCTGCTAAGTTTTCATTGAATTATCTTGAGCTGACTATTGCGTTTTCAGGTTTGTCCGGAGTGGGCCGAGCAGCATAGGGAGGCATGGGAGGAGCTGATTAGGGCGAGGTGGCTCAGGCAGGACGAGGAGTTTGCAGCCGTGTCGAGGCGTAACATGGAGAACCGAGGCACCGGTGGCACACACTGCGCGGGAAACCGCGACTACACCCGCTTCAAGGGGAAAAAGGTATGTATATACATGGAACGACCTTCATTCATTTCCCGCCATGTCTCATTTGTGGTACGCTTAACTTTTCTTTTCGCGATGCGGTGGCCGAGGCACCACCTGGGGTGGTGCTTCATGATGCCCAGATATATGACATGATGCGGACGGCGAAGCCCAATCCCGCATTGCCTCAGCCACAGTACTACGGCAATGCCAAGGCCGCCAAGGAGGACTACTGCGACATGGTCAAGTCTCGTCACCCCGAGGTGGATGACCCCTTGAGCATTCCGGTCGACGAGGAGTCGTTGGTCCTGTCGGGGCACGGGCGTCCGCATGGCCGTTTCCCTTGGATGAATAAGGCGGTCAAGCCTACCCACTCCACGAGCTACACGCGCCTCAAGCATACCCTCACCGCCGACAGCCCCCAGCCTCGTCCACGGCCTGCTCGTCCACCCGCCTACGATGTAAGTTTCCTCATTTTCATCCTCTTTCCGGTTTTCCTTCCTACATGGCTAAGTGTTTACGAGATTCATTGTTTCTGAAATTGTAGCCTGACTTCGAGGCGGCCTTCGAAGCCTGCAATGAAGCGTATCAGCAGGCCGCTGCCCAGTGGAATAGGCAGAATACGGCCTATATGACGTATATATCAGTAAGTCTGAATCTTCCTTCTCGCGCAAGTAGATGACAAGTCTCAGTTTGATGCTTTATTTCTGCAAAGCCTAACTTGTAACCTATCTTGCAGGAAATGATGATCTCTCTGTCTACTGGTACACCGCCACCGGCTCGAGTTACCGTGGCGGGGGACATGCCTATCATGCCATCGAGGGCAGCTTTCGCTGCGACTTACTACGGATCCACACCGGAGGTAAGTTCATTGCCAAACCGGTAGTTACCACTTTCCTTTGCCTCGCAAGTTGCTAACATGGAGGGACCCCGTCGGGACCGGGATGGGCCGGGCCCCAGGCCTCGCCGGGTGGGCGCGAGGTCACACCGGTTCATTAAGGTGGTCGGTCTCTGGGCGTTCTGCTGGTGCCTCTCCGTCGACTACTCCTTGGACTCCTCCCGCTGCCTGTCCGTCGCCGTCTCAAGGGCGTGCTAACTGTCCTTCTCCAGGTGGTTCTTCTGCAGCTTCTACCGGAGCGAAACCCGGGCTCCTCGTTTCGCCAACGATGTGGGCGGACACACCCCGCCCGGGTCCTTCCTCCGCTAGTCGGCACCGGGCTTCTTGCTTGCCATCATTTGCTACCTACTACTATGTATTGGATGACATGGCACTCTCCTCTTGTATGCTACTACATGCACCATGTATGCTACTATGTGGATTTCATGCTATTTATGTGAATTATGGATGAATTTGGATGTATTTGTATGCTACTATGTGGATTTCATGCTATTTATGTGAATTATGGTGAATTTGGATGAATTTCGATGTATTTCGATGTATTGGACCTGCTGAACTGAATTTAGATGAATTGGAACCCAATTTTAATCGAAAAAACCAAATGGTAGGCCATACGCCGAGGGCAATGCCGTCGGCATAGGCCCCTGGCATGACCATATGGTCGAGCCTATGCCGAGGGGGTTGCCCTCGGCGTATGGCCTCACCTGGCAGCACCAGCGCGCGCCACGTGTCCCGCCCGTCGCCAGGAGGAGCTCTCTATGCCGAGGGCCTTGCCCTCGGCGTATGGCCTCACCTGGGAGCCTCGCCCGCGTGTGCCGCGTGTCCACTGCATGGCCATGCAGACGCCGAGGGCCCGGCCGTCGGCGTAGACGCCGAACGTGGCAGCCTCGCGTCTGGCCACGTCGCCCCACGGCCCCCAGATGGCGTGGATACGCCGAGGGGGAAGCCGTCGGCGTCTGGATCACCTCCGTTAACGGCGACGGCGCTCCGTGGCCAGACGCCGACGGCAACGACGCCGAGGGTCTTCTTCCCCGTCGGCATAGAGCGAGGACGCCGACGGCTACTTCTACGCCGAGGGCGGGCCGGGCTACGCCGAGGGACCTGGACGCCGACGAGGTACGCCGAGGGCTGCCGTCGGCGTAGCCTACGCCGAGGGCCAGGCGTGGCTACGCCGAGGGCAGCCGGCCGTCGGCGTCTAAGTCGATTTGCTCAATGACTGAAACTTGATTACTTGCATAAATCCACGGCACAATACTATGGTTCTAACATGCTTCAATTCTGATTTGTTAAGCTGGAGCGAGCTGAGTCAGCGCTTAGGGGACAGATGATGAGGATGATGATCAGGTTAATACTTAATAAACAAATGCCTACACTTGTACACTCAAAATTAACTGGACGGTGACATTTTGACTGATCAAGTAGAGGCATCTCCGATTCTTGAGTGCAGAACATGTTCGAGGAGATCGCAGGGCTGAGGCGTGAGCGACACCGTCTCGAGGCCAGCCTGAGGAGGCAGACCGGAGAAGATCTGCCATCCGGGGCTACCAGGGAGGAGCTTGATACTCTGGATCAGCAGCTCGAGCAGCCTGGGCCAAGGTTTTTTTTCTCGGGCCACTTTTTTTACCGAAGGGCACCGGAATTACTGGTTACCGCGAAATCTCGGATATCTCAGCTATTTACCGACCGAGTTAATTCAAACGAATTTTGAATTCAAATTTTTTTGAGCCAAAACAAATAAAACTTCTATCCATTTTGTATTGTACTCTTCGCTTGGACGAGTGGTCGGAGCGTCGCGCTCTAAGCCAATAGGTACTGCGCAAAAAAGAATTATGCCACCAGAAGATTTCAAACCTGAGACCTCGAAATCAGCCACAGCGCATATTACCACCAGGCCACACAGTTATATCTTATTGTAATCGCCTTCCGCCGTTTATTTGACCTTCCCTCGAAATTAAATTTTAAACCAGTCCGAATTTTTTTGAACGGTATCAGTATTTTTCGGAGGGGGGCGAGAAATCCGGTTTCCGACGAGATTTCCGAAATCTCGGCCGAGAAAAAAATCCTTGGCCTCGGCAGAGTCGGTGAAATGAAGGTATATATACATACACACAAAACCCCTGCACAAAATTCAGTGCTCAAAAGTTCAACCAGCAGCTGAACTAGTGTTTCTCGTGTGTAGGATGAACTACTGAGCCAGCAGCTGGACGAGTCACACCGTAAGGTAACTGTAATCGCAAGGGAACCAAAATGAACAAACATGATTCAGATAAGGGCAGTGCTGAGCGTCCCCCGGGGGATCCGAAATCAGATCCCCCGGATCGCCAGCCGTCTGATCAAGTCAACACGTCACGCGCGTCCGTCCGATGTCCATCATGCACGGGAGGCTTTTCTCCACCACGTGGGTGGTCCCCGCCATCCACATGCCCAAATTTGCATCGCATCTGAAAGCCATGGCTTCACCGCCGCCGGGAGTACGCCGCCGAAGTGGACGCCGTCGGAGTAGACACCACCGGGGAGGACGTCGCCGGAGAGGACGCCGCCGGAGTGGATGCAGCCGAGTAGACGCCATCGGGAAGGACGCCGTAGGAGAAGACCACTTGTAGCAACGCCGACGCCGTTTGTAGCAACGACGACGACCTGGTGTAGCAGCCATGGCGGCCTTCCGTAGCAGAGCCAGCATACTTTTGTAGCAGTGCCACCGACAGCTTGTAGCAGCGCCGCCGGCCACTCCGTAGCAGCCTTGACGGCCGATTGTAGCAGCACCACCGGCAGCTTGTAGCAGCCTCGACGGACGATTGTAGCAGCGCCGCCGGCCACTCGTAGCAGCCTCGACGGCCGACTGTAGCAGCGCCGCCGGCAGCTTGTAGCAGCTTGTAGCAGCACCGCCGGCCACTCGTAGCATCACCACCTGCAGCTTGTAGCAGCGCCGCCGGCCATTTGTAGCAGGGCACACAAGCAATTGTAGCAAGACAGACGGCGATTGTAGCAGCACCGCCTGACAGCTTGTAGCAGCGGCGGGGGAGATAGAATTCCTCCGAGGTTGAGAGGGTGGCCGGAGCTAGGCGAGCAGAGGTGAGGTTGAGAGGGAGGCGCGCCGGCTTGGAACGCACCGATGGCGGCGGCGCGGAGGCCGGCCATGAGCCCGGTGGCGGCGTGTCGCCCTACCGGCGGCGAGGAAGAGAGCTGGGCCGGCCAGCGGCGCGGGGGACGTCGCAGAGCTCCAGTCCTGCTCGTGCGGGGAAGAAGAGTGCGATGGGGAGGAGGTGGGGAACGAATGGAGGAAAATACTCCTCAAACGATAAGGTTGGCCTCACCTGGACGCGTGGTGGTCCGTCGAAGCTTGTGGTGGGCCCAACCACCGTTCGGTCTCCCACGTTGCGAGCCAGCTAGGCGGACGATCGAAGCCACGATACTCCGGGGGAACACGAGCGTTTTCCTTCAGATAACCAATTATTGGTCATGTGGGAATTGTGATTTTCCTTAAACCTGGCAATTGTGAATGATTTTTTTGCTTGCATGTGTCGTGCAGGTGCACATCTTGGAGGACCAGAACAGCTTCCTTCTCCACAAGGTTCATTTTGTTAGAGTATATATCTGTATATTGTAGTTTCCCCATATGTTAGGGGGCTTCCTGCATATTTGCACCTATACATGTACTATATATTGTGGCCTTTGGCCCCTGGTAATACAACACGCATATTGTCTAACATGGTATCAGAGCCGAAATCGATTCTCTAAATTTCCCGGCCGTTCTCTCCGTCGCCCGTCCACTTCTCATCTTTGATCGATCTCCGTCCCGATCTGCCGCTCAGGTCCTGCTCTTCCGATCTGCCGCTCCGTCCCCGCTGCTCTCCCGTTCGCCCCAGGTCCCGCGCCTGCTCTCCCGCTTCGCCCCAGGTCTCGATCTCCATCGGCCCCCGTCCGACTTCGCCCCTGGCTCTCGATCGGCGCATCGGCGCGCTGCACTCTCGCTCCCGATCGGCTCCCGGCGCTTCTTTCCTGCTCCCCGATCGCTCCTGCTGGTCGCTTCCTGGAGTCCCCGATCGCTCCTGCTGGTTGCTCCCTGGAGCAGTTGACTTTGAAATCAAATCCGATCTCCTACTCCCTGGCTGCTGGCCCTGCTCCCTGGCTGCTGGCTGCTGATCGGCCCGCGCGTGCTGAGATTAGATCGATCTCCTTGCGCGTGCAGTTGACTTCCAGCTAAAAAAAAAAGCAAAAAAAAAAATATTACTATCGTCGGCTGTTGTTACCCGATGTCTTCTTCCGCTGATCCCGCCTTATCTTTGGGCCTTCCTTCGGTACTTGGTATTTGTCCACTGCCTCCGTGTATGATGGTTAGCCATTCTACATCGACTTTTGCGGCCTCTCCACGCGGCTCTGGCCGCGCTTCGCCGACTTCGTCTACGTCGGTCCGCTGCTCTACATCGACTTTTGCGGCCTCTTCACGCGGCTCTGCCCGCGCTTCGCCGACTTCCTCTATGTCGGCCTGCCGCTCTACATCGACTTTCGCGGCCTCTTCACGCGGCTCTACTCGCGCTTCGCCGACTTCGTCTATGTCGGCATGCCACTCTACATCGACTTTCGCGGCCTCTTCACGTGGTTATGACCGCGCTTTGCGGACTCTGCCTTCATCGGCGTGTTGCTCTCCGTCACCCCCTTTGGTGGCCTCTGTGCGTGTGGATGATAGCTCCTCGTCGGCACCTGATTGTACTTCGACCTCTCCAGTCGCGCCCCTCTCTGCGCATGAGATAGCGCAGCTTCACTGCCTGCTTGATGCTTGGGATTCCAGTTTACGTCAGCAGCCTCGCGGTCCGAGTCTCCGCCCTCGTCCTCATTGCACCTACTGTGGCAAGGTTGGCCACACTTCCTCCACATGCTGGACGTGGGATCCCAGTTTACGTCAGCAGTTCCAGGATCGTCAGCAGACTGGCTCTTCAGGATCTTCTGCAGTTGCACTCTCTGATCAGGACATTCTCAGGGGTCTTCGTGGTCTGCTTGCTACTCCAGACTCTTCCTCGTCGGGCGCTGCTGGTTCTTTGACTGGCTCTTCTGGCACTGCGCGACCATCACTTTCTACACAGTCAGGTACGTCCCCGTGGTATCTGGATTCTGGAGCTTCCTTTCATATGACCTCTGAGTCTTCTATCATGTTTGCTCTTCGGTCTCTTATTTCTCCTGTCCGTGTTGTCACGGCTGATGGTACCTCTATTCCCGTTTCTAGTACAGACACCCTTTCTACTCCCTCTTTCTCTGTCCCTGATGTTTCTCATGTTCCTCGCCTTCAGATGAACCTTTTCTCTGGTAGCCAGCTCACCGATTCTGGTTGTCGCGTCATTCTTGACGCTGAGTCTTGTGCGGTTCAGGATCGTCGCACACAGGCCCTGGTCGGAGCTGGCCCTCGTAGCCGTCAGTCTCCGGGGCTTTGGGAGTTAGACTGGCTTCGTGTTCCTTCCGCTGCCACTTCATCTGCCAGTTCTCCTCCGGTTGTTGCCTCTGTCACCGGCTCGTTTCAGCAGTGGCATCATCGTCTTGGTCACCTTTGTGACTCTCGCCTGTCGTCTTTGGTTCACCGTGGCCTTCTAGGGTCTGTCTCTGGAGATGGGTCGTTACACTGTCAGGGTTGTAGGTTAGGCAAACAGATTCAGCTTCCCTATCCTACTAGTGTGTCTGTCTCTCAGCGACCGTTCGATTTAGTCCATTCAGATGTTTGGGGTCCGGCTCCCTTCGCTTCGAAAGGGGGCCATCGATACTATATCTTATTCATTGATGATTTTTCACGGTACACCTGGGTGTTTTTCATGCACTCTCGCAGTGAGGTGCTCTCTATTTATCAGCGTTTTGCGGCCATGGTCCGCACTCAGTATTCCTCACCCATTCGCGTGTTCCGTGCTGATTCTGCTGGTGATTATATCTCTCAGCACCTTCGTGGTGTCCTTGCTGAGGAGGGCACCCTCGCTCAGTTTTCTTGTCCCGGCGCGCATGCTCAAAATGGCGTCGCCGAGCGTAAGCATCGTCATCTTCTTGAGACCACCCGTGCTATGATCATTGCCTCTTCTCTTCCGCCACATTTCTGGGCTGAGGCTGTCGCTACGTCGGCCCACCTTATTAACATTCAGCCTTCCGCTGCTCTACAGGGTGGCATTCCTCTCGAGCGTCTCTCTGGTGTTTCTCCAGACTACTCGACTCTCCGTTCATTTGGTTGCGTCTGCTATGTCCTTCTGCCTCCTCGCGAACGCACCAAACTGACCGCTCAGTCTGTTGAGTGTGTTTTTCTCGGATACAGTGATGAGCATAAGGGTTATCGCTGTTGGGACCCTGTTGGTCGTCGGATGCGCATCTCTCGTGACGTCACATTTGATGAGACGCGTCCCTTCTATCCTCGCCCCACCTCGGGTACTTATCCGGTGGATGATATCTCTTTTCTTCTTTTTCCGGATGCACCCCCTGTTGTCCCTCCTCCCCTCCCTCCTACTTCTGATGCGCCCCCTTTGACGCCATCCTCTCGTTCGTCTAGTCCACCTAGTAATCCTCGTTCTCCGGCTACGGCTCCTTCCGATTCTGTCCCTTCTTCCTCTTCTTCTGATGACTTGTCTTATGCAGATGACCTTCCCCCTTCTCGGCCTGTTCGTCAGCGTCGTGCTCCAGTTCGTTACTCTCCTAGTCAGTATGGTCTCTCTGTCGTTTCTGAACCGACTTCTTATCGGGATGCCGAGCGTCATCCTGAATGGCAGCTTGCCATGGCTGAGGAGACCGCTGCGCTTGAGTGCACTAGCACTTGGGATCTTGTTTCTCCCCCTTCTGGTGTTCGTCCCATCACGTGTAAGTGGGTCTATAAAATTAAGACTCGCTCTGATGGATCTCTTGAGCGCTATAAAGCGCGTCTTGTGGCTCGTGGTTTTCAGCAGGAGCATGGCCGTGACTATGATGAGACTTTTGCCCCTGTGGCTCATATGACTACTGTGCGTACCCTTCTTGCTGTTGCCTCTGTTCGCCGCTGGTCTGTCTCCCAGCTTGATGTTCAGAATGCTTTTCTTAATGGCGAGTTGAGTGAGGAGGTTTACATGCAGCCTCCTCCTGGGTATTCTGTTCCCGATGGGATGGTTTGTCGTCTTCGACGTTCTCTCTATGGTCTCAAACAGGCCCCTCGTGCCTGGTTTGAGCGCTTTGCCTCTGTGGTGACTGTTGCTGGTTTCTCTCCTAGTCTTCATGATCCAGCACTTTTCGTTCACACTTCTCCTCGTGGACGCACCCTTCTCCTTCTCTATGTTGATGATATGATCATTACTGGTGATGATCCTGAGTATATTGCCTTTGTAAAGGCTCGTCTTCGTGATCAGTTTCTCATGACTGATCTTGGTCCTCTTCGCTATTTTCTTGGGATTGAGGTTTCCTCCACTTCTGATGGCTTTTCTATCTCTCAGGAGAAGTACATTCAGGATCTTCTTGCTCGTGCTGCTCTTGGGGATGAGCGCACGGTTGATACTCCTATGGAGCTTAATGTTAAGCTTCGTCCTACTGATGGTGATCCTCTTCCTGATCCCACACGTTATCATCATCTTGTTGGGAGTCTTGTTTATCTTGCTGTCACTCGTCCTGATATTTCTTATCCTGTTCATATTCTGAGTCAGTTTGTCTCAGCTCCTACCACTGTTCACTACAGTCATCTCCTCCGTGTTCTTCGTTACCTTCGTGGCACGATCACTCGTCGCCTTTTCTTTCCTCGTTCTAGCTCTCTCCAGCTCCAGTGCTACTCGGATGCTACATGGGCGAGTGATCCTACGGATCGTCGTTCACTTTCTGCTTACTGTGTGTTTCTTGGTGGTTCGCTTGTTGCTTGGAAGACGAAGAAACAGGTAGCGGTTTCTCGTTCGAGTGTTGAGGCTGAGCTGCGGGCTATGGCTTTGTTGATTGCTGAGGTGACCTGGTTACGGTGGTTGCTTGCAGATTTTGGGGTCTCTGTTACGACACCCACACCACTTTTGTCTGACAGTACAGGTGCTATCAGTATTGCACGTGATCCGGTCAAGCATGAGCTGACCAAGCATATTGGTGTTGATGCTTTTTATACACGTGCTCAGGTGCAGGATGAGGTTGTTGCGGTTCATTATGTGCCTTCAGATTTGCAGTTGGCGGATTTCTTTACAAAGGCACAAACTCGAGCGCAGCATGACTTTTTACTCTCCAAACTCTGTGTTGTGGATCCACCATGAGTTTGCGGGGGGTGTTAGAGTATATATTTGTATATTGTAGTTTCCCCATATGTTAGGGGGCTTCCTGCATATTTGCACCTGTACATGTATTATATATTGTGGCCTTTGGCCCCCTGGTAATACAACACGCATATTGTCTAACACATTTCAGTAATCTGCACTGCTTACCTGCCTCTGCCTGCTCGCGCTGTATGTACTGGCTGTCTGAATGTGATTTCACTCTGTGTCAGGTGTCACACGGGCAGCAGCATCCCATGGATGCCGCGGAGGGCAGCACCCCGACGCCAACGCTACTGTTCGGGGGCTTCTTCCCGGAGGTGGAGGAGCAGTTGTCGACGTCGCTTCAGCTGTGGCCGCGCAGCAGCTTCCGGACGTGCAAGGCTTCGGCCTGCAGCCCAGCCTGCGTTTGTGGTAATTAAGGTCGTGCCTATGAATTATGAACACACCACCAGTGGTAGTTTGGCTATCAACCTGCGTCCTAACTAGTGTTGCGCATTGTTCAGGCTTGCAGCCAAGCATCGGGCGTACGTTCAGAGGCCTTGCAGTTGACAGGGAGTAGATGGCAGTGTTTAGTCAGATATATGTCCCATTTTGTTATATTACTAAACATGATTTCCCTGTGTTTGGATGCATAGAATCCTCTATGGAATTGAATTGGACTTTCAGATTCTAAATACAAGATGGAAATGAATTGGCTTCGAATTCGAATTCGGCTGTTTGGATGTACTCGGAATTTTATTTTGGAATTAAGGGGTGAACCTAACTCCAAATCCTGTTTGGATGCATAAACCATGGAATTTGGTGGTCTGTTGAGTTTGGACTGTACAAAAATAAAAATAGCATGTGTATATTACAATGTGTATATATTATTTAGCACAGACAATAAATCATTCGTATATTATTACACTTGGGAAAATAAATGGGCAGTTAAATGCCATCATCTTCCAGGCGAGGTACCCGACGGGGCTTTCATGCTCGCCGTCGTACTCCGCTCCCGCGCCCGACGCTGCCCCTCCTGAGCATGTCTCTGACAAACTCTTCAGCGTGCGCAGTCCATCTACGCCGGCGCCCACGAGGCGCTCGATCTAGCCGCAGGTGATCGATGGCGGTCATGAGCTCCATGGTAGGCATCGCGGCCCTCCTGCGCGAAGCTGTTATCACCAGAATTTGACCGAGTCAGAGGTGGGCCGCGATCAAGATGGATTTGAAGAATATACATGGAAGAAAGACGTGAATCGGCCTGTTATGCAAAGTTTGGGCTAGTTGGCCCGTGTATCTGTAATATAGTAGGATACGTGTCGGTTAGGTAGAGTTTGTCTCGTGCACGGTGGGGATTATTCCCACGTTAGAAAGTCCCCTGGACTATAAATATGTATCTAGGGTTTATGGAAAAAACAACAACCAACGTTCAACCACAAATCAATCTCGGCGCATCGCCAACTCCTTCGTCTCGAGGGTTTCTACCGGTAAGCATCATGCTGCCTAGATCGCATATTGCGATCTAGGCAGCACAAGCTTATTACGTTGTTCATGCGTTGCTCGTACTGAAGCCTTGTTGATGGCGAGCAACGTAGTTATCTTAGATGTGTTAGGGTTAGCATTGTTCTTCATATCATATGCTGTCGTAGTGCAACCCTTATACATCTAGCCGCCCTTACACCTATTTTAGGTGTAGGGGCGGCACCCCGCTTGATCATTATTTAGTAGATCCGATCCGTTACGGTTGCTCCTTGTTCTTCAAGGATTAGTTTAATATCTGCAATAGTTAGGCCTTACAAAGGGTTGGAGGATCCAGCGACGCGTAGGGTGTCGTTTGCTAGCCCTAGACAGGATGTTCCGAGGATCAACCTCGTGTTGGTTTTTAGGCCTTGTCTAGGACCGGCTTACGATCACCGTACGTGACCGCGAGGCCCAATCGTGAGTAGGATGATCCGATTATGCGGTGAAAACCCTAAATCGTCGTAGATCGCTTTAGCTTTATCTTGATCAAGCAGGACCACCATATATTCGTGCACCTCGTACGAATCATGGGTGGATCGGCTCCTTGAGCCGATTCACAGGACAACCTGAGAGCCGATCGAGGCTCGTATTTAATGTTTACGTGTATGCCATGCAGGAAACTAAGCGAGGCATCTCCATCACCTTCCTGACCAGGTATAGGTCAGGTGGCACGCCCTTGCACCAGCATCGGACGTGTGTACCAGAGGCTTTGCGGGCCGTCGCTCGGAGGGACCAGGGCCAGCCGCAGCCCTAAGTTGTTCCCGGCTCTACTGTGTTGCCCGTCGTTGCTCGCCGGTGGGTTTCTGACCGCAACACATTCTGGCACGCCCGGTGGGACAAGCTTCGACATCAACCACATCGCCATCTACATCTGAGATGGCGGACGGCACTCCAGTCACGTACGAGGATCTGACCGACGAGCTCAAGAAGAAGTATGACGAGGTCAAAGCAATCCTCGAAGCCGACCTCATCGGCTCTTTTCACAGAACCCGTTCACATGGCATCAGGTGGAAGGGGTTCTCGCCGGATGGTGCGCTCGATGGGATAGACCTCTCTGCCCCGTCAGAAGAACGCACCAGGTCCCTACGTCAGGAGATCAACTACATGGTGGCTCACTCGCTGCACCGCCACTCTGAGAACCTGGTGAACACTTTGGAGCGTGTCGCTCTCCGGGTGATCCAGGAGATCATGAGGCACCAGTACTCTCCGTCAGGACCAGCTCTCGGGACACACCAAGGAGAGATGCCACTCCAGTCCTGTCCACCGCTGCCATTTGCGTTGGCAGCACCAGAAGTGCCGAAGTCACCGGCATTCGTCGTCTACAAGATCGGTGGTGACCCTAGTGACTGCCAGTTCTTGCATGAGGCGCCTAAGGAGATCCCTCACGGGTACATGTGCACATATGTGCCGCATCATGTAACTGGGCGCTCACAAACCAGGCCGCGGCAGCAGGGACTTCTGGGAAAGCAGGAGGAACGTCAGCAACAGATCTTGAGAAGCAGACGTGGCTAGCTAAATATGCCACCCCGACGAACCTCCAGAGCTCAGCTCCTGCAGTTGGCTCAGAGCTGGAAAAGCAAGCATGGCTGGCTAAGTACGCCACCCCGGCGAATCTTCAGAGTTCGACTCCTGCAGCCAGCACCGCGGATCAGATCAGTACGATCCTGAGGGACCAGTTCGGCATGGTGCCGAAAAGGAGGACAATCGGCTATTCCAAGCCGTACCCCGATGAATACGAGTTGGTCCCACTACCACCCAAGTATCGGCTCCCTGACTTCTCCAAGTTCAGTGGATCAGATGGTTCCAGCTCCATCGAGCATGTGAGCCGATATTTGGCACAACTAGGAACGGCCTCAGCGTCGGATCCACTACGCGTGAGGTTCTTCGCACAGTCCCTCACGGGATCGGCTTTCGGGTGGCACACTTCGTTGCCACCGGACTCGATCCGGACTTGGAAGCAGTTGGAAGAACAGTTCCACATGCAGTTTCATTCAGAAGCTTCCGAAGCCGGCATTGCCGATCTAGCTCAAATACGTCAGAAGCGTGGAGAAACTGTGGCAGAATACATCCAGCGCTTCAGAAATCTAAGGAACCGATGTTATTCGGCTCGTGTGACTGAAAAAGAAGCAGTCGAGTTGGCAGTGGTGGGCCTTGCCTCACAAATCAAGGATATGGCTTCCCAAGCAGACTACCCTTCACTGGCGCACATGGTTCAGAAACTGTCAGCATATGAACAGCGCCATCCAGACTTGTACCAGGACAAATTCAAACGTGCGGTAGTCCTGGTTGAGGCGGATGAAGACGAAGGCTCTGCGGGAGATCAAGAAGTAGCAGTGGCTGAATGGACTCGGGGGGGCAACCCCCGTGTCCTGCAAATGGGTTAAGCCACCAGGTCCGCCCAGAGGGTTTGATTTTGACGTGACCAAAACTGAACAAATCTTCGACCTCCTACTCAAGGAAAAGCAGTTGAAGATACCCGAAGGTCTCAAATTCCCCACGGTACAGGAGCTGAACGGAAAGCCATACTGCAAATGGCATAACTCGCTCTCCCATGCCACCAACGACTGCAGGGTGTGGCGTCAGCAGATCCAAATGGCGATAGAACGAGGACGTCTGATTTTCAACCAGTACGCCATGAAGGTCGACACCCACCCCTTCCCCGCCGTTAACATGGTGGAGTGCACTTACCCTGAAGGTTGCCAGCCAGGATCCTCGTTCAGCATCAACATGGTAGGACCTGGGCACCACTCTGGCAAGGAAGGAGTCGAGGGCAGCTACTCTCGGAGCAAGGACACAGAGGAAGCCGCTCCACGCGATCGGCTCCGGCATGATGGCAAGCGCTACGTCACAGAGGGAGAAGTGAAGAACATAAGATATCAGCAACCCCTCTCTGATCACCTCCTCAATAAGTATGTGAGTCAATATAGCCAACGCCAACGATCCAGCGACGATGATGATAGAGACCGTCTGGCTAGGGACGCCAGGAGACATCGTCCGCATGATCGCGATGAGGAGGAGTACGAGCGCCGTGCCAAGGAAAAGTCGAGGGAGCAGGACGACGAGGATAGGCACTGGGACTGCCCCTTCTTCAGACACTGCTGGGATTCAGGAATGAGCCGATTGCCTACAATCGGCAATTGCCCAGAATGCAACCAGAAGAAGAAGGAGGCAGCCAACGTGTCCGTGTTCAAACGTCTAGGGCCTCTCCCACCACAAAGCAAACGCGCTGAGTCCCCTCGGATGGAAGATCTCGAGGATTCGGAAGACGAGAGAGAAGAAGAAGAGGACAGGTACCACCGTCCAAGGTGGTGCCCTGATAGACTCAGCCGTTCCCAAAAGCGTAGGGTTCAGCGATTGCGCGGCTCGGAGGAAGCCGAAAGGTTATATCTGCACACGCTAAGAAAGGCGCGGCCTGATCTGGCCGCGAAAATTCAGCGAACCCTGGATGAGGAGGGTCGACCACGGAAAATGGAGTGGCGCCCCAAGCAAAGGAAAGCCGATGATGAAACATCGGCTGGCACAAACATGGTGCTCGTCCTTCCGATGGAGTTTAGTGCTCCAGGATTACACGAGGCACCCAATTTAGACGACTGCGAGCACATCGACGTGACAAAGGGCAGGGTTAGGCTGGTCTTATCCACTGGTTTGACCGTGTAGCAAGAACAGACCGATGAGCAAACGTGGCGAGGCCGATCCTTGGGATCGGCCCCCAAAGGTATATGAAGGAAAAGCACAACGCCTTCATTGAACACTTCGATCAATATGGAGGCCGATTCCAGCAATCGGCCAAAATTATCCTCACCACATGTTCTGCTTGTGTTCAGCATCAATCTACTTGGCAGCGGTTTTACGTCGGCTGATGAGTTAAGAAGAATCAACATTGGTCCTACCGAAGCCGACGTGCAAACATGGTGCCTTGGCTGAACTACAGAGCCGATATCTGCAGTTACCTGACAGATTCGGCTCGGGGGGCACCTAATCAGATGAACATGTGCAGGTGAACATGTGTGCAGTGAAATATTGGGGGCCGATAGGAAAAAAATCGGCCAGTAAAAAAAAAATCAGCATCACGATATACAGCCGATGCACAGCCATCGACTCTAGTACAATTACACAAGACCTACCGGCTATGTGCTCAAGGCTCACATTTTCGCCAAGATGGTTTTCAGTTCGGCTTCAAGAACTTCTGTTTCATTGAAGGGAATGTAAAATGAGAGCAGCCTCGGCTGCAATGAGCCGACAACCCTTTGCGCCAGTTAAGCTGTTGGTGTTTCATCTACAACATCGGCGGTCAGTGGAAGAAAGCCTTTTTGTTTGACCTGGGCATCCTCGCCGGTATTCTCGCCTTGATTAAGGCTCGGGGGGCAACTAACTTGGTAGATGCTTTGTTTTTGGTGCCGATTGGAGTTGCATCGGCTGACCCTGCATCGTAATCTTCTCCGAAAGCGGTGAGGTGTTGTAGAAGAAGACTGCTAAAGCTACGGAGAGGAGCCGAAAAAGGGAGCCGTCGGCTTTTATGGGGTTTGGACCGTCTTGTTGCTGCAAGAAAAGGAAAGAGACTGGATTCTCAAAATAGCCGATGAATATTCATCGGCTATGGGATTGCGAAATATCATGGTCAGGTATCAAATCCCAGTCTGAATTTGAGAAGTGCTTGACTGACGGTCTGATCGATATCTGAGTCCGGCTTCATGGGCGTCTAAGGAAGAAAAATCCGATACGTTGCTATCGGTCTTGGTGTGGCAAGCGGAAGGATTGAAATTGGATTAATTGGAAGAACAATTTTCATTAATTCAAAGGAGCGGCTTTACAGGAAAGAGCCGATGGCTCTCAAAAGGGGAATCTGGTGCCTAGTGCACTGCTACTACTAGTCCTACTCTACTAGTCGTCGCTGTCCTCATCGTCGCCGTCGTCGATATCGTCGGCGCTGCTCCCAGGAAGTTCCTCGTCGCTGCTGCCCCAGCCCTCGGCCGGAGCTTCGTCTTCCTCGTCATCATCATCATCCTCGCTGTCCGCCCAAGAGCGGAAGCGCTTTGTCGGCGGGTACCCGATGGAGGAGGAGGATTCATCCTCCTCCTCTTCTTCCTCGTCATCATCATCGTCTTCGCTGTCCGCCCAAGCGCGGAATCGCTTTGCCGGCAGAAGCTTAGCGGGGGAGGAGGGGCCGCCCTCCTCCTTTTCCTTTTCTTCCTCTACTTATTCTTCTTCCCCCTTCCCGTCGGAGGAGGTGGGTTTCACCCAGGGATGGAGGTCGTCTTCGCTTTCGCTTATCAGCTCCCCTTCGGTGAGGAACTTGAGGTCGTCTTCCCCATCGGTCAGAGGCAGGTCACCGTCTGGCACATGATCGGAGTTCCACTCCGGCTCGCTCGAGGAGAAGGATTGGAGGGAGAGGCCGGAGGAGACGGAGGAAGAGGAAGACATTGCTACGGGGAAAGAGGGTTTTTTGGTGCCGATAGCTAGAACAGAGGAAGGGGATGAAGAGGGCTAATCAGTTGGCACGGTTAAATAATGAGGAGCCTAGTGGAGATTTAAAGCCATTACAGTTTCCGAGGAGGTGATGCTAAAGCCATCAAATTTTGCAGAGAAGCTGAGAAGACAGGGCATCATGATGAAGGATACTGCAACGGTTCTGCTCTGCCACGACATGACCCGACGAAGAAAAACAGAGTGATTTTGGAATTATCAATTCCAAAACCAGGGGGGCATGTGTTATCACCAGAATTTGACCGAGTCAGAGGTGGGCCGCGATCAAGATGGATTTGAAGAATATACATGGAAGAAAGACGTGAATCGGCCTGTTATGCAAAGTTTGGGCTAGTTGGCCCGTGTATCTGTAATATAGTAGGATACGTGTCGGTTAGGTAGAGTTTGTCTCGTGCACGGTGGGGATTATTCCCACGTTAGAAAGTCCCCTGGACTATAAATATGTATCTAGGGTTTATGGAAAAAACAACAACCAACGTTCAACCACAAATCAATCTCGGCGCATCGCCAACTCCTTCGTCTCGAGGGTTTCTACCGGTAAGCATCATGCTGCCTAGATCGCATCTTGCGATCTAGGCAGCACAAGCTTATTACGTTGTTCATGCGTTGCTCGTACTGAAGCCTTGTTGATGGCGAGCAACGTAGTTATCTTAGATGTGTTAGGGTTAGCATTGTTCTTCGTATCATATGCTGTCGTAGTGCAACCCTTATACATCTAGCCGCCCTTACACCTATTTTAGGTGTAGGGACGGCACCCCGCTTGATCATTATTTAGTAGATCCGATCCGTTACGGTTGCTCCTTGTTCTTCAAGGATTAGTTTAATATCTGCAATAGTTAGGCCTTACAAAGGGTTGGAGGATCCAGCGACGCGTAGGGTGTCGTTTGCTAGCCCTAGACAGGATGTTCCGAGGATCAACCTCGTGTTGGTTTTTAGGCCTTGTCTAGGACCGGCTTACGATCACCGTACGTGACCGCGAGGCCCAATCGTGAGTAGGATGATCCGATTATGCGGTGAAAACCCTAAATCGTCGTAGATCGCTTTAGCTTTATCTTGATCAAGCAGGACCACCATATATTCGTGCACGTCGTACGAATCATGGGTGGATCGGCTCCTTGAGCCGATTCACAGGACAACCTGAGAGCCGATCGAGGCTCGTATTTAATGTTTACGTGTATGCCATGCAGGAAACTAAGCGAGGCATCTCCATCACCTTCCTGACCAGGTATAGGTCAGGTGGCACGCCCTTACACCAGCATCGGACGTGTGTACCAGAGGCTTTGCGGGCCGTCGCTCGGAGGGACCAGGGCCAGCCGCAGCCCTAAGTTGTTCCCGGCTCTACTGTGTTGCCCGTCGTTGCTCGCCGGTGGGTTTCTGACCGCAACAGAAGCAGATGCTCACGAGTTTGAGCTCCGGCGGGGAGAGGTCGGCGAGCCGGGAGAGGGGCTGCCAGGGGAAGCGGCGGCCGCGCCGGGAGAGGGGCGGCCAGGGGAGGCGACGCAGAGGGAAGAAGAGGGGGAAGCGGGGAAAGGGAGAAGAGGAGGGGACCGAACCTGCGCGCCACTGCCGGGGCTCCGCCGCTCCGGTCGCTCGCGTCGGGACTCGGGAGGGAGGCGGCGACGGGCTCGCTCTGCTCGCGACAGGACTCGGGAGGGAGGCCGCTTCGATTCCACGGGTTTCCGAGGGTCCGACCTCGGAAAGTTTAGAGTGAAGTCTACACGGGCCGAATCGGTGCGGGGAATTCGCCTCAGTTTTAGGCTCCAATTTTAAGGCCTAACCAAACGGTCGAAACAGACCTCAAATTCCAGATTGACTGATTCCGAGCTCAATTCAACGCAACCAAACACAGCAGTATGGTTTTCATGAGGACTGCACATATGTCACGTTGGTTCATGTGAATCTACGCCTACGGCAGTATTTCCTTTTTTACATCACTCCATGACAGTGTTGATATATCTGACCTGAATGAGATGATCAACATGTGTATAATTTTTTTTTATTTGAGATCAAGGTGTACTGTATATTGGTAACATCGTGTCAGTATCGGTTTTGAGTCCTGACTCACCACGTTGCCCCTATGCCTCCTACACGATAAGTATCGGCCGGGGGCCGGGCCGAAGCGATGAACGACCGAATTCCGGTTACTCTTTGCTCTCCTTCATCCTTCCATCGTCTTCATTAGCGGGCCGGCGACCTGAGGAGTGCCCAGGTCTCCTTCCCCCTCTCCCCTCCCCTCTCTCTTCCTGGTCCCTGGATCCGTTTTCATCGTGTCCTACACGGCTCGCATTTGAGTACCGATAGGTTAGGGTTTTTTTATTGCAGTACATCGTATTGTCGGATAGTGCTCAGATGGATTGAGCCAGGAAACTTATTTGTGGAGTGGTAGAGCTCTCGGATTTGTTTTGCACCCAACGTTCAGTAGCACTCTAGTTATTTGTATCTGTTATAGCCAGTAAAAAAGATCTACTAGTGCCTCCTCTGATGCATTATGGGCAGTTGAGCCTGCTCAAAGAAAAGTTCATGCTAATGGATTGGATGTTAATCAAACTATCCGCAGCAAATGTTCAGATGAACCCAATAGCTTTTTAAAAAGTTGATTATTTGGAATAATACCAAGCCCAAGCCTCCTTCTGTGCTCATGTAAAAAAAAAAACTTGAACAATACCAAGCCTGCTTCTGTTCTCATGTAAAAGAAATTTCTTTTGTGCTGGCCTTTCATGATAGCATGACTACTTCAATGCAGATCCGATGATGAAAACAAGTGCCCCGATGGTTTGTGGGCAGGGACCGAAGACTGATTGTTGTGTCAAAAAAACTATGTCAACATCGAAGGGTATTCAGCTTCACCATCTACCCAACGTAAGTTAATTTTGTTCTTGCATCTTTTTTACTGGGCAGTAGCACGTGCATATCCTTCTTATTCCTGTGAAGGGTGATAATACTTGTTCCTCACACATAAATTAAGGTAGAACTGTAACTTGAACCTTGGTGCGTTTCTTCCCACACACACACGTTATCTTTTTTGGTGGACCAAACACTTTGAGAGGAGGACCATTGATTTGTTTTCTTATTCCTTGCAGGATGTACTGCGTGGTATACTATCGCGATTGACAATGAAAGAAGCCGTGCGGATGAGCATACTATCCAAGAAGTGGAGCAGGCTTTGGAAATGCTACCCAAAGCTAGTATTCACTAGAGCCACGATGCGTGGCAGTAACGCCGCCACGACAGGACCTGCAAAACCCTTGCGGACAAGGTTCATCAGGGGGATCAACAGCATCCAGCGACAGCTCAAGTCATCTAACCTGAATAAGTTTGTGGTCAAGTTTGCGCTTCGCAAAAGGCACACACCTCACATCGATAATTGGATCAATTTTTGTGCCGCCTCGAGGGCGAAACATGTTGTTCTTGATTTATGTCCAGGGCCGAAGGGCAGCAGCGACAAAGATGACAAGTACAGTTTCCCGCTGCATCTTCTCAGCGCCTCGGGTGGTTCTTGCGTGAAGTCTCTTAGTCTAGGGTTCGTGTATTTAACACTACCTCCTGATCACCGTGGATTTGCAAACCTTAAGAAGCTCTCTCTGCAAATGGTTCATGTCACAGGTGATCTCGGGTGCCTGCTCCCAAATTGCCCTGTTCTTGAGTGGCTAAGCCTCACCAAGTGTAGAATGGATGAGCTAAGCATAGGCCAGGAACTGAGCAGGCTCCATTATTTGCAGGTGAAGTACTGTATACTGCAGAAGTTGGATATCCGAGCTCCAAACCTTACCATGTTTTTGTTCGCTGGTCGTACGATACCTATATTGCTGGGTGAACCTGTGAATATTTCGGAGGCAACAGTCGAATTGATCACATCCTCGGACTGCTTCAGTTATGTCTTCACTGATCTTGTCGATGCTCTTTCGCATGTTCAGTCCCTCTCCATAAGCTTCCGAATTGAAACCAAGGTCTGTTTGCCTTCGTGATCCAGCTTCCATTTCTTCGTGCTTTATGAGCAGGTCATTGGCTCAATCAGTGTTTCCATGCTTTGTCGTACAGGTGATAAATTTTGTGAAAAATCAGACCAGACTCACCAATCTGAGACGTCTGGTCCTGAAAATCGATATTGTTGGGTCACCAGAAGTTACTGGTGGGATTCTTCGTTTGGCCTATCTTTTGGAGTTAGCCCCTGCTTTGGAAGAGTTAGTACTCCATGTAAGTGATCTCACATTACAATTGAAAATTCTAAAATGATCTTGGGTGCATTTGGTCAGAAAACAAAAAGTATTTGTATTTTGTTGGAAAGGATAATCCTAGATGTACGTTGAGCAATTGTAGGGTGCATGTGCAATGTTTTGTGCAAATAATTGGTAGGGGTATTTTCGGTCCTAAGTTTACCTGCATCAACGAACATCTTTGTATACATATTTGTGTTGCACGCATACCAATGGAGTGATTAGTATATTACATTTAAATGGAGTGATTAGTATATTACACCAATGGAGTGATTAGTATATTACACCAATGGAGTGATTAGTATATTACACCAATGGAGTGATTAGTATATTACATCAACCAATGTGCTACAAACTTGATGAGTTTGTATTATTTTAAATTGGAACGCATCGTATTCATAGTTTCTTAGTGAGATAAATATGTGGCTGATTAGTATATTACATTACTTCCATGCTCGAGTCTGAACAAGGTGTAATATAGTGAGATTTTTTATGCAGATGAACCTATATCTACCGCCAGATTTCTCAAATATATATACCTTATATGCTCTAAGTAGTACACTGGAGACTATTTCTTTGTCTAAAACAACATCCAAAAAAGAAACTACACATATGATTTTTTCCTGAAGTTCTTTTACAATCTGAATGTGCTACTA
This sequence comes from Lolium perenne, assembly GCF_019359855.2. Lineage (NCBI taxonomy): Eukaryota > Viridiplantae > Streptophyta > Magnoliopsida > Poales > Poaceae > Lolium > Lolium perenne. The sequence goes on along the minus strand of NC_067250.2, from coordinate 301,940,686 downwards.
TTGAATTTTCTAGAACTCTTGGGTGTATGGAACGATTATTTTGCCATCATCCACCTTCCGCTGTATAGATTTCTCAAACTTGTCTCCCTTCTGCCATTTTCTTATCGCAATTTTCACGAATTATATATGGGATGGCAAACTCTTAATCCATTTTGTTGGCTCTAAATTTAATATTGTTTGGTTAATTATGTCTAACACACCAATATAATCACGCAGATGTGTTGTTTTGACTCGGCAATCCACGGTGAACCAAATGAAGATGCCTACCGGCCACATCCTCACCATCACCTCAAGACTATCAAAATAACAGGGTTCTATGGTTTACTTGGTCAGGTTGAACTAGCACTCTACCTCCTTCGGAGTGCAACTTCTCTTGAGCGTATGATCATAGATCCAGTGGTGAGGAATAACTGGTTTACTCCATCCATGGGTGGAGCTAAGCCTAACATAGACAGGGGCACGTCGATTGCCCTCAATAAACTTTCGAGGCAAGAGTTCAGGAAAGTCCTTGACATTCTCTATTAAGGGGATATGAAACTATGTTGTAGGTATATTTTATATTATATTTTAAAGGTATGAGAGATGGCAATAGAAAAAGGGGCTCAGGAAAGTCGTCCTTACCCTGTCCAGAGAAAGAGGAAGTTGAATCACATGTATCTTTATTTATGTTGTGTTTATTAGACTATCTGGTACTTATATAAGCACAATATGTTGGTAGACAGGATTTCTGTCCAGAGAAAGAGAAATAGGGTACTGATTATACAGGATTTAACCACAAGATGTATTCGTTTGTCTTTGAGTTAGAGATTTCTGAACATAAGCAATTCATTCATCTGCTGTTGTTGGTAGACAGGCAAGTTCAGAAATTAATAAAGAAGTCGTGCAACCTTTTGTTTTTGACCGTGGAGGTCATGCAACCCTGTTTGTTCTCCTTACGTTTTGTACCAATCCAACTTCTCCTGATCATGTTGTTCCATCAGTGATCAGTAATAGCGTGACAAACTCACTTAGAGAGGATTAAAAGATTATATTTTTTTTGATACTTTCAACACGTACAACAGATTAAAGTGATTAAACCACACATTGAACGACAAGCACAGCCTGAAGGGAGGGCACAATTGTTTTTTCAAAATGGGGAGCCTCAACCTCTGCATCAAAGTGATGCATACCATTTTTATTTAAACTTTATTCAATAGAACTATCAAGATCATACTACATCACAAAATCCAAAACCACCACTCATGACCTATAAAGCCGACAATGGGTGAAGTAAACTGTCATCAGGGCTAGGGTCGTTACCCTAAAAACCAGGGGCATCCATGAGTCACCCTATGGCGAAAACAAGAGCTCACAACTGGTTTAGCAGACCCTTGGTGAGCGCCTATGCCCTCGCTTCAGAAGCCGTCGCCACCATCGAACCGCTGGTTGATACGCATAAAGCACACGTCCGTTGGGAACCCCAAGAGGAAGGTGTGATGCATACAACAGCAAGTTTTCCCTCAGTAAGAAACCAAAGTTATCGAACCAGTAGGAGTCAAGGAGCACGTGAAGGTTGTTGGTGGCGGAGTGTAGTGCGGCGCAACACCAGGGATTTCGGCGCCAACGTGGAACCTGCACAACACAATCAAAGTACTTTGCCCCAACGTAACAGTGAGGTTGTCAATCTCACCGGCTTGCTGTAACAAAGGATTAAATGTATGGTGTGGAAAATGATGTTTGTATGCGAAGAACAGTAAAGAACAATGTTTGCAGTAGATTGTATTCGAAGTAAAATAATGGACCGGGGTCCACAGTTCACTAGTGGTGTCTCTCCAATAAGATAAAGCATGTTGGTTGAACAAATTACAGTTGGGCAATTAATAAATAAAGAGGGCATAACAATGCACATACATATCATGATGAGTAGTGTGAAATTCAATTGGGCATTACGACAAAGTACATAGACCGCTATCCAGCATGCATCTATGCCTAAAAAGTCCACCTTCAGGTTAGCATCCGCACCCCTTCCAGTATTAAGTTGCAAACAACAGACAATTGCATTAAGTATGGTGCGTAATGTTATCGACACAAATATCCTTAGACAAAGCATTGATGTTTTATGCCTAGTGGCAACAGCACATCCACAACCTTAGAACTTTCTGTCACTGTCCCAGATTAAATGGAGGCATGAACCCACTATCGAGCATAAATACTCCCTCTTGGAGTTACAAGTATCAACTTGGCCAGAGCCTCTACTAGCAACGGAGAGCATGCAAGATCATAAACAACACATATATGATAGATTGATAATCAACATAACATAGTATTCCATATTCATCGGATCCCAACAAACGCAACATGTAGCATTACAAATAGATGATCTTGATCATGATAGGCAGCTCACAAGATCGAACAATGATAGCACATGAGGAGAAGACAACCATCTAGCTACTGCTATGGACCCGTAGTCCAGGGGTGAACTACTCACACATCAATCCGGAGGCGATCATGGTGATGAAGAGCCCTCCGGGAGATGATTCCCCTCTCCGGCAGGGTGCCGGAGACGATCTCCTGAATCCCCCGAGATGGGATTGGCGGCGGCGGCGTCTCTGGAAGGTTTTCCGTATCGTGGCTCTCGGTACTGGGGTTTTCGCGACGAATGCTTTAAGTAGACGGAAGGGTAGGTTTAGGGGCATCACGAGGGGCCCACACAACAGGGCGGCATGGGCCCCTCCTTGGCCGCGCAGCCTTAGTGTGGCGCCACCTCGTGGCCCCACTTCGTATCCTCTTCGGACTTCTAGAAGCTTCGTGGAAAAATAAGACCCTGGGCGTTGATTTCGTCCAATTCCGAGAATATTTCCTTTGTAGGATTTCTGAAACCAAAAACAGCAGAAAACAGCAACTGGCTCTTCGGCATCTTGTCAATAGGTTAGTGCCGGAAAATGCATAAATATGACATAAAGTGTGTATAAAACATGTGACTATCATCATAAAAGTAGCATGGAACATAAGAAATTATAGATACGTTTGAGACGTATCAGTGGTCCATCTTCAAGGTAGAGATCCGCATAGACCTTGCCAGCCTGTTATCAACACCACCATGAAAGATCTGTCGTGCGTAGCACCTGCTGAACATGCATGACTCAACATAGCACCAGCCAGTCAAGCATCACTTGACAACTAGCCTCTGTCACCCACTCCTCAAGCGATGCTCCCAAGAGAGAAAACGACACCACAATGCCGACATCGTCCGGTCTGGAAGACCAGATCCTAGGGTTTCCCCCGAAGCGGTAGGAGAAGGTCAACAGTTGTTGCTCAGTCACAGAACGCCGCCATCGCCCGCCAATCGGCTCGGTTTTTCACCGACAACTACGTCTTCCCTACTCGCAGCCGGGACTTGATGACGGATCCCACGATCCGACAACCTAGCCTCATGCTAACCACCTCCAGCGTAGAAGATGACCACGACCACCATGCCCGAAGCTGGAGCCCTAGGCTTCCTCATGACGCAAGAGAAGCCCAGGAATGCCACTACCACGGACGGAGCACCAACATGAGAACGGCATGTGAAGCCCACCCAAGCCCATCTAGGCCCAGATCTAGGCCAAGTCGTCAACGCTCGGTAGTGCCGCCGCCAGGGAGCAGCACCTCCTTGTCCCCGCCACCCCCACTGCCGATGTCTCAGGGGAGGTCACGCCGGACGCCACTGCCAAGTCCTCTGGTCACCGGGCGAGGTAGGACCGCCGCCGCCACACCACCAGACACTACTAGGAAAAGGGCAATCAGTGGCGCACCACTTATACCCATCAGTGGCGCACTAGTGGTGCGCCACTGCTAACTTTTAGTACTAGTGCGCCACTACTAGCTTCATGGTGCGCCACTCCTAAATGTCTGAGGTGCGCCACTGGACAGAAACAAGGTGCGCCACTACTAAAATTTGAAATTTCTAGATCTGGATCTGGATCGGAATCTGGATCTGGATCTGGCACATTTTGTTTCGAATTTTTTTGGCTCGTTATTTTTTCTCGTTCTTGTTGCTAGAATTATTTGTGCAATGTTCATTCTCATTTTTCTTAGCCTAGCCGCCTGTGAGGATGGATGAGGGAGGTAGGAGAGGTGAGGAGAGGTGAAGAGAGGTGAGGAGATGGAGGATGTAGGAGAGGATGAACAAGAGGACGAAGGCCAGAGGTAATGGAGGCCAGAGGGTCGCCGGAGGGTCGCCGGAGGGTCGTCGGAGGGTCGTCGGAGAGTAAGGTCACCGGAGGTCACCATAGTGGAGGAGCTCGCCGGAAAGTAAGGTCACAGAGGTCGACATAGTGGAGGAGGTCGCCGGAGTGAAAGGAGAAGTAGAAGAAAAGGATGAAAGGGAGGAGGAGAGGAGAGGAGGAGAGCAGGAGGAGGAGAGGAGAATGAGAGCAGGAGAATGTGTGGAGGAGGAGGGAGGAGAAAGGAGGGGTAAGTGGCCGGCTCCTCCCATTTTGAATCCCATTTTGAAATTCGTGGGCGGGAAGCTTAGTAGTGGCGCACCAAGGCATGGGTGCGCCACCGCTATTTTTTTTCTATTTTTTGCCCAAAATCTAAAACCTGAAAAAAGTCATGTTTCTGTTTTGAATTTGACGAATCCATTTTTTCTCCAAACGACCGTAGGCGGTTGAATTCGAATAGGAAATTTCGTGTAGATCGATTTTGATATAAAAAAGTTTTTCATCGTAGGTCGTATGCAACCAGAAATCCCGTTTTACCGAAAGATGACGCCATTTTGCATAATATATCGAAATTCATGATTTTAAATTTTCATTAAAACTAGATGTCATAACATATGGTCATCTCGAAGAGTTTTATTTTTCGAAATTTCTATCTATTTCTTTTATTTTTTCCAAACTCGAAAAGGCGATGGGGGGGGGGTGTGGTGGTGGAAATGTTTGGGCACCACTTAGCAGTGGCGCACCATGCTAACATGTCCATCCTCCCCTTTACATAGCAATGTCGCACCATGTAGCTGTGGCGCACCTCTGCACGGTGCGCCATTGCTATGTATAAGGCTGGGTCAAACCCATGGTCAAACTTAGTGGTGGCGCACCATAGGGAGGTGCGCCACTACTACATTTTTTATAGTGGCCCACCACTTTTGGTGCGCCATCGCTAAGTAGTAGTGGCGCCTTTGTCCTCACAGTGCGCCACTAACACCCATCTTACGGCTAGGCCTTTTCCTAGTAGTGAGATCTTTGCCCGGCAATGTCTAGGGCGGCAGCGGTAGGAGTGAGCACATGGGCGGGGCCAGGGGATCCGCCGGCGGCCGCCCAAACGAGGCGCGGCGCCGCCGCGCTAGGACGAGAGAGGTCGGGGTCCGAAATAGTACCAAAAACCATGGAGGGCTCAATTAGCATAACAAGGTGGTGTCGCATTGCTTGTCCTGATGTACTGTACAATATGAAACAATATCATATTTTTCTAATTGTCAATGGTTCAGTCAAGGCCCCGAGTATCTTGTTTGGCACAAGGTCTCCATTTTCTCAGGCACGACACTGGTCTAAATCGAATCATAGTTTTTGCAAAAAATAAATAAAAATAAGAGTGAATTCCACTTTACCCCGTAGTTGTGTATTTGTGACACATATTACCCTCATTTAATGAAAACTCATCTAGAATACCGCTTTTAGAAGCTTCAAACCCTCATTTTTGATGTGTGTCCATTGAAAAAGGTGTGAAGTGATGAAAGGGGTTCGAAATTATGCGAATGGTTACAAGGGATGGAACAAATGGAGATGTTAAGTTTGGACATGATCGCCGATGTTGATTTTCGATCTTTACCCATTTTATCGCGCCACATTGACGTAGTATGCCGGACCTATCTAACCAACACAAGTAAAATTCTAAACTTGGCTAAAACTGTGTTTAAGATCTCCTAAATGAGATATTTCGGTAGAAGTTCCACTAAACGGAGTAATATGTGTCACAAATGCACAAGTACAGGGTAAAAAGTGAAGTTCACTAAAAAATAAGTCGAACCATAGTAATATGATATTTTTTTTCGTATGGTGCCTGATTTTTTTATGAGGACATAAAATGACCTAGATTTAGCAAACCGAGACTTTTAGCACAAAGGTTCTCTATAAATTATCCGGGATTTTTTTACTGAAATTGCCATCTTCACTGTGCAAATGTCGATGGAGTACAACGGACATGACGCTCCATCTGGGCCGTCGTTATTCCATCGGGCGGCCGATAAACCGGATACACCTAGCCCACCTTGCGCAACAGCATCACTCACGCCGCGCACGGCCGCAGACTTTCACTCCCGACCTTGTCTCCAATGGCGGCCACGGCCGCGGCGGCGACGCTCGCGGCGGCCACCTCCTCCTTCCTCCGGTAAGCTCTGTCCGCGCCTCCTTCGGCCCTGTCGAGCGGATAGACATCCGGTCCAGTACTCCACTTCAGTCAATCTAACGCCTTCTCCTCCCTGTTGTCGCAGGCGCTCTCCCTTGCTGCGGCCGCACGGGTTCCGGGTCGCCCGCGACTTCGCTCCCCGAAGGTGAGGTGTCTCCTTGTATCAGGGATCTTAGTTCCCCTGCGATTCCTCTCTAATTCAGTCGGGAATTTGAGCCAGTATTCTGGATTATGTGTGTTGATGGACTGGTTTGTTTTATGCGGCATTCTGTGATGATGCTGATTCTTGAGACTGTTTGTGATTACTAGTAGCATCTGGAGTTAGCTTCTTGAAACGGTTTACGCATTTTTGTGGAAAATGCTGGAGATTTTGATTATAACATGTAGCACTCGATTTAGTATAGCAACTCTGAGGGACATGTGCATATGCAGTTCCATTGTGTGAACTGAAAAGGCACGAATAAATTCAGTCTAGTGATATGATGTGCTTAGCTGAGTGGAATACTTTATACTTTTGGTGAAAAATACTAGAGGCACAGTCATGTTTTTTACTTGTAGCACTTGACTGAGTCTGGATAAACTGACAGATGCATAGAAACATACAAGCACCTGTGCATGTGCATTCCCAGATTTAGTGAGCCCTGAAGAATCGGCTTAAAATGATTGTCATGCCCTAGTATTTGTGTTAGGATTGGTAGGCACCTTGGTCCAATAGAAAATCAACAGCGTATCACTGAAGATGTGCTTGAAGTTATTTACTGCTGTGAATGCACCTGTATATTTTTGTTTTTTAATACTAGTAAGCAACAAACCAGAAAGTAAAAAGGGCTCATATCCTAGAGTAAAAAGGTCAATACTGAATCCTGACTGAAAAAAGGCCATTCCTGAATGCCAGTTAGTTAGGATAAACCAGTAACTGACATTTCAGTTATAGAATTCACCATTGGCCATACACAGACGGGAAGTAGTCCAATTTCAGTTCAGAATTCATCACTGGCCATACACATGCGGGAAATAGTCCAATTTCAACCATTAACCATGCAAGCTTTCACTGGTAACAATCGTTTCAGATTCCACCGTGTCATGTGAAATTTGATTCCCCACGAAAACAATCTATAATAACCTGAACATTGTCTGACTCACTCTAACTTGCCTCTAGTCCAGTTAAGGCCATCTTGAAACTTCACTGCTAATTTTCTTGAGTCCATCTCTAACTGCACATTTATGGCCCTTTACCAATATTTTTAATATGTGTTCCCTATTATACTAGGTTTGTGCGCCACGCTGCTTCATCAACGAATGAAGAGACTGCTGCCAGAGCAGCGGCAGCGACTGCTGATACTGGTGGACCAACCATGTAGATTTCTGATCAGATTGCTTATTTTACTATGTTATACTACCCTTTGTGTGGCTCTGAATATTCTTCTTTGTCCATTTCTTAGTTTTGACAAAATCATTGCAAAGGAGATCCCTTCAAGCATTGTATATGAGGATGAGAAAGTGTTGGCATTTAGAGATATTAATCCACAAGCTCCTGTGCATGTTCTTGTCATCCCAAAGCTAAGAGATGGGCTAACTGGGCTTGATAAGGTATTTACAACTGCTTAATTATAACTATGTTCACTGAAGGAATTCAAACTGTTAAATGTTATGCCATGGCAGACTGGCAGTATCCTAGTATATATAGCTTTATGTTAGTACCTATTAAATATTAATGCCTTTTTAACTGTCTCTTTGACCTAGGTTAGTAATTTAACCTTTAGTAGATAGTTCGCCATATCCAATGTGTCACTTTATTCATAGAAGGCCATGCATGTAGGCTGAACCAAGGCATGCTGATATTCTGGGGCAGCTTCTTTATGCGGCAAAAGTAGTAGCTGAGAAGGAAGGCGTGGCAGATGGATACCGCGTTGTCATAAACAATGGAGCAGAAGGATGTAAGGGAGCTCATGCTCCAGATGTTTCACCCAACAATTCTTTCTGCTCCTTCCATCACAGTATTTTTAAGCATCTATGCTAATGCCGCATCATCTTCTCACAGGTCAATCGGTCTATCATCTGCACGTGCATGTACTTGGCGGCCGGCAGATGAAATGGCCTCCTGGTTAAATTTAAGAACATTAGAACAATGTACGTTTTTCTGCTCCTGTATGATGGATCATGCACTACGCGTGTAATGAGTTACTTGTAGTCTGAGTGTTTCGCCAAAGTTGATGTATGTACTATCTGGCATCTGCACTTGTGATGCCCCTCTTAGTAGTTTTCTCTCTTCTTAATATACTCTTATTACAAGTGCGAAGGACACTGAAACGGCTTGGCGACTTACCTAATACCTGCTTCTTAGTAAATGTTTTTGCATATATACACTCTACTTCAGCAGTCTTTTATCTCTGGACTTCCGGCTGCAAACAATTACCAGAAATGCATCTTGTCAGCTGCTCTCGTTCTTAAAAGGGGAAGGTAAAGCAATGCAATCACACACCTGCTAAGAGCATCTCCACTCGTCACCACCACCTGACTGTATCGGGGTGCCGGCGGGTAACCCCTAAATAGGGGGCACCGGCGCTCAGCTGCATCCCCAATTGCCCACCCCCAAATTTTAAACATAGTTCGCTTCGGGGCAAGGATCCGGGGAAACTTATTCTTGTTGGAGGGTTTATACCGATGCCTCGGTCGCTCCCCGCGGGCGACCTGGGCGCTAATTGTAGCCATCGGGAGCAGCTCCGCCTCCACCCTCTTCCCCCGCCGTCGGGCAAAGCCCGTTCAGCTTGGGCGGCGGCGGGGTCTCCCTTCCCCGCTCCAGAGGCGGGCTGCGTGGGGCAGCTTCGTCGACCGAAGGCGCGGGCTGGCGTCTGGCTTTGGCGCAGGGCGGCGTGGAGCACCCGCTGCTACGTCATGGACGGTGGTGCTCAAGCGAGCGTTGGTGCGGTTGAGGCCGGCGGCGCTCAAGCGAGCCTCGTGGCGGGTCGGTCGCGTTCAAGCGAGCGGGCGGCTTCAGATCAGGCGTCGGGGGAGCGGCCTCGGGATGCGACGGCTGCGGTTGTGCGCGGCTCTAGTTCCGCTCGTAGATGCGCAAGCGCGCTGCAGGCCAGAGGGGTCCTTGGCGCGGTGGAGGCGTCGGGGTCGCTGCGGGCAGGGCCGATCTGGGCCTCTGCGGGGCCTTGGTGCGGTTCCTTGACAGCGCGGCGGCGGGTGACCTGATCTTCGACAGCTCTCGTCCCGATCTGGTGCTCCGGCTGTTGTTGGATGCGGAGGGAGGTGCTGCTTTTGGCTGCTGCATCGGGTGTGGCCGTTTGGTGGTCGGCGGCAAGGTCCCATGCTCTTGTTGGCTGCGCTCCTTCTACCCGAGCTTCAAGTGGGCTCGATGGCGGAGATGGCATGCCAGGCGAAAGCTTTGCACCTGTTCTGAGTAGGTGACGATGACGACGGTGCCCATGGGAGCCGTACTTCTTCTTGAAGGCGTCTTCGTGAGCTACATCTCCTGCCGTCGCGGGTGTCTGGTGTTCTCATGGTCAAAACCTAAGCTCCTCGATAGCGGGCGATGGTGACATCTATGCCGCTACCTTCTTGAAAGCGCCGCTGTTGTGGGTATACTTCATGGGTGTACCATCGACAGTGCCTAGATCCGGCAAGCCCGGGTGGCCCACAGACGGTGATGAGGCATGTGGCCCATCGGGCGGCCCAGTTGCTGTTGATCATGCAGGAAGAAGTCCAGCCCAGGATCAGTAAGCCGGATCCGTACCGACATAGGAGTAACCCGGATCCACGGAGGCCCATGAGGAACCCGGATCCAGTACGACGTGTATGGAAGGCGGATCCGTGACGTGCACGGCAAGATATTGTACCGTAGCTAGGCTATCTGTAATCCGGCTAGGACTCTCCATGTAAACCCTAGATCCGTGCGCCTTTATAAGCCGGATCCCGGGAGCCCTAGAGGGAGGAACACAACTCATTGTAACAACGCGAAAGCGCCCAGATAATTCCAGACAAGCAGCAGTAGGCCCTGTCATAGTGCAGGTGTTCCGAAGCTGGGTAAATCGCGTACCACCGTCCCGAGAGCACTCCGCCCTATGGCCCCTACTTCTTCTCCCCCTCGTGAGGATCCCTCCTCCGAGGTACCGTCGATTAGGCAACGACAGTTGGCGCCCACCGTGGGGCCTGTGGCGTCTGGAGGCCGGAACCGGGAGGGTTCCGCCATGGGAAGCTACGACGACACCATCGCTGTGGGGCGCGTCCTTTACGCCGGGAATCTGCCGATCGTCCCTCCGGATGAGTGCTGGATTCCGGCTAGGACAAACCCCGTCAAGCTCTCCATCGTCCCAATTGGCGGCATTCACATCTTCATCGGGGAAACCGTCGATTCCGACGGAAACCCACTGGTAAGTAACGCAGACGCGACCGCCGCAGAGTTGGACGCTGTCGCGAAGATCCGATCTGAGATGCAGGAGCTTCCCAAGGAAGATTCCGCCTTGGATCTGGAAATTTCAAAGCCCACCCAATCCGCCCCTGAGCAGGAAACAAAGGTGGAAGACCAATGCAGATCCGCCTGGGTCTCCCAGGTGTTAGAAAAGCAGAGGTGCCACTTCGTACACTTCTTGGCCCATACCGCCGGAACCGCCCCTCAAGAAGACGGAGCTGGTCCTGAGCAGGTAGAGGCACCGGAAAACGGCGCAGATCCGGATCAGGCTCAGCCTGTCGAAGAAAGCGAAGCTCCGGTTGAAGAGTCGATTTTGGGCAATCTGAGCCCAATTTCCGGAGATACCCCCTCCATGGAATCTGATGACTTCGTCCGCAAGCTAGGGGAGTACGGTTTCGGCGATCAGCCTGAAGTCGACTCCGCCCAGCCTAAGCAGGTTCTCGCAACGGTAGCAGCGCTGGGACAAACTGGATCTGGAGACCAAGCCAGCCAATCTGACCCCCAACCATCCCAACAAGGATCTCCAATGTCTCGGGTCCGACCCCAAAGGGATTCTTCCTCGGAGGAAATCCTGTCAGCAGAGGAGGTAGCCGCGCGAGCAGTTCTTAACACACCTATAACCCCGGGCGACACCGCAGATCTGGAGGCTTTAGAGACCACCAGAAAGGAAATGCTGGCCACAGCCAAGAAGCTCGCCGATACCGAAGCTGCGTTAAAGGTAGGGAGGGCAGATCATGCGGCCTGGGCGGAAAACTTCGACAGACAGGACCGCGAGATTGCTGCCACACTCGAGCAGGTCAAGAGCATGAGGGCTGAGTGGGAGGTAAAGATGATCTATGCGCAGGCGGAGGCCGATCGAATTGTTAGAGAAGCAATTCCGCCTCGCAGGATACCCTTCAACACGCCCGCAGATCACCAGCCGCTGGAAACCCCAAAGGACAACATGCAAAAAGCTGCGGAACTGTTGAAGAAGAAGGACGAAGAAGTTGATATCAACTATCTCCGCACACTTGTCGCTTCAGCAATGCAGCAGCAAAGCAAGGCGGATACTTCGCGCAGGTTGGAATCCAATCCGGATAACTGTGTATCTACCGCGCAGAAGGACGCCCGCGCTGATCGGCATCCCGACGATGAATCACACACCGGATCCTCGGAGCGAAGAAGGAAAGCCAGGGAACACCCAAATCCGATCCCCGTACCATCAAAGACGCCACCGTCAGATCCAAGAAAGGGAAAGGATGCAATGTACTCTGGACGAGACAAATACCGCAACCCCTCTCCTCCGCCCAACGGTTACCCGCGACCCCCTCGCCGCCGTAGTCCAGCCGGAAACACCAGGCCCCCAGGGCATGGTGGGATTGTTATCCGCGACAACGTGCTGCCAAGAAACAGAAACAGGGAGCGCTCGCCGGAACCTCGCCGGAACCAGAACAATGTTCATGAGCCCGAACCTAGAAGGAGTCGGAATGAGGACCGTGGTCCAGAACCTCGCCGGAACCGCGATCCAGAACCTCGTCGGAGCCATGACCCAGAGCCTCGCCGGAGCCGTGACCCGGAACCGCACCGGAACCACCAGGGCAGCCAACGCCAGGGCGAAGGCAGCCACAGGAGCCGGAGCCAGCACCAGGAAGGCCGAGGAGATTCAGATGGCGGAAGCAAGAAGTCAGACCGCCCACCTCGCAGGTCTCCCTCACCACCACCTAGCGGTGGCGGCGGAGGTGGAGGCGGAGGCAATGGCCGGAGATCTCGCTCTCGCTCAAAGTCTCCTCGCCACGGCTCGCGCGACGCGCGGGATCGCCTTAACGAATACAGAACCGACTACATTGGTCCGAAGTGCTTTGGCAGGATGATTCGAGAGGAACCAAAGCCAAGGATGAACCTCAAGCTACCCGGAAACCTGAAGCATTATGATGGCACCGAAAGGCCGGATACCTGGATTGAGGATTACTACAATGCTGTAACCTTCGCCGGAGGAACCCCTAACATCGCCTGCCGCATGCTTCAGTTGTACCTTGTAGGTCCAGCCCGGATCTGGCTCAGCGACCTCGAGAAGAATTCCATCTTTTGCTGGTTCGACCTGAAGAACGCTTTCGAGAAACACGTCTGGGGCACCTACAAGAGACCTGCCACAACAAGCGACCTGCAGGCATGTATCCAGAAGAAGGGCGAAACATCGAGGAATTTCCTCACCCGATGGTTGGCATGCAGAAACGAGTGCGAGAACGTCGACAACCGCACAGCAATGCACGCCTTCATTGGGGGCTTGCAGCGAGGAGGATTGCTACGGCACAAGCTAACTTGCATGGTCAATGCAAATCAACTGACGTTGGACGACATGATCACCATCGCCAGCGATCACACTGCCGCCGATGACGACGCAGGCGGTGATCTCGCAGCCACGGCAATCCCTTGCATCAACAAAAGAAGAACCGTGACAACGGTAGCAACAGCAGCCATAAGCGCAAGAACCCTGATGACCAGAAGAGTGGCGGATCCGAGATGGTCGCCATGGCGTTTCAACGCGGAGGTCCAGGAGGCGGAAGAGGACGCGGACGTGGAGGCGGAGCCGGCCGGGGTCAGCAGCATACCTCCGAGGTCACTGCTGGCGGATCCCGCGCTCCGCAAACCTACGAGGAGTACAGAGACATGCCCTGCCTGGCCCATCTGGATCCGGTTACAGGGAAGTCCACTCACACCAACCGCAACTGCAAATGGGTCAATGATCTAAAGAACGACCCGGAGGCAGGGTACAAGCGCGCCCGGAAGCACCGCCCACGCGGCAAAGGTGGCAAGGGCAAGAACAAGGACAAAGAGGACGATAGTTCCGAGGCGATGGATGAGGATGATAACTCGCCGGATCCCAAGGCAGGAGCCGCAGGTAAATCCAATCCATTCGACAAAAAGAGCGTGGGGGCTTACCACACTTTCCTCGGAACCCCAACAGTACGCGCCTCCAAGTCAGCTACCCGGATCCTGAACGCCATAGTTCCGGCTGTGCCGCAGTTCGTCAGGTGGTCGGAAATCCCGTGCACATTTGATCGGAAGGATCACCCCGCAATCGTGCCAAAGGAATGCTACGCCTTGGTTGTAAGTCCCCGCATAGACGGGTATGACTTCTCCAAGTGCCTCATGGATGGCGGAGCCAGCTTGAACATCATGTACCTGGAGACTCTAGAGCGGATGAACCTCACCAAGGAACAGCTCAAACACAGCACCACTGAGTTTCATGGCGTGGTTCCGGGTAAGAAGGCGAATTCCCTCGGCAGCATAACACTTCCCGTGGCTTTTGGCGATGTTCATAATTTCCGCCAAGAGAAGATCACGTTTGAAGTTGTGCCCTTCAAGAGCTCCTACCACGTCATCTTCGGCAGGCCCACCTACCACAAGTTCCACGCAAGAGCGTGCTACATCTACAACAAGCTCAAGATTCCGGGTCCTAAAGGTATGATTACCATATCCGGAGACTACAAAAAGGCTCATGAGTGCGAGTTAGGCGAAGCCGCCTTCGCAGAGTCTGTGATATCCGGAGAAGAGCTGAAAGGCTACAGAGCCGCGGTGGATCCGACTGAGATGCAAACCACCAAGAAGCAGATCTCCGAGCAGAAAACCTCCTTCAAGCCCGCGATAGAAACCAAGAAGCATGACCTCATCCCAGGTGACTCTTCCAAGCAGGTTTCAGTCGGAGCCAACATGGACCCCAAATAGGAAAGCGCTCGTCGAGTTCCTCCGCGCTAACATGGATATCTTCGCATGGCAACCTTCTGACATGTCCGGAGTACCTAGGGAACTCGCCGAGCACTACCTCAACATAAATCCGGGGGCCAAACCAGTGAAGCAAGCTATGCGACGCTTTGGAGATAAGAAGCGCCGCGCCATAGGAATGGAACTAGCAAAGTTACTAGAAGCAGGTTTTGTAATAGAAGTTATCCACACCGATTGGGTCGCGAATCCCGTCCTTGTACCCAAAAAGAACACTGAAATACTAAGAATGTGCATCGATTACTCTGGCTTGACCAAACATTGCCCGAAGGATCCGTTCCCCTTGCCGCGCATTGACCAAGTCATTGATTCGACGGCGGGGGCGGAACTTCTGTGTTTTCTTGATGCGTATTCCGGGTATCATCAGATCCGGATGAAGGAATCCGACCAAAAGGCGACTTCATTCATTACCCCGTTCGGTACTTACTGCTATGTTACTATGCCCTTTGGTTTGAAAAATGCAGGTGCTACTTACCAACGTACGATGCAGCGGTGCCTGAAGGACCAAATTGGCCGGAACGTGCACGCTTACGTCGACGACATCGCGGTCATGACCCGGAAAGGATCCGACTTGATCAGCGACCTCACAGAAACCTTCGACAACCTCCGCAGGTACAAGATGATGTTGAATCCGCTGAAGTGCGTCTTTGGCGTGCCAGCCGGAAAACTCCTTGGCTTCATAGTCTCTCACAGAGGCATTGAAGTTAACCCGGAAAAGATCAAGGCAATCCTGTGCATCAAAAGGCCAACTTGTCTCAAAGATGTGCCACGACTAACTGGTTGTGTTGCAGCAATCAGTAGGTTTGTTAGCCGTCTTGGCGAGAAGGCACTACCTCTGTACAAGCTGCTGAAGAAAACAGACAAATTTGTCTGGGACGACGCAGCCGATGCAGCTCTTCGAGGGTTGAAGGAAATACTTACCTCCCCACCTATCCTGGCAGCTCCAGCAGAGTCAGAGCCAATGCTCCTTTACCTGGCAGCTACCAACAAAGTCATCAGCCTCGTCATCGTGGTGGAGCGAAAGGAAGAAGGTCATGAATATGACGTCCAAAGACCTGTCTACTACATTAGCGAGGTGCTGACGGAGTCAAAACAAAGGTACCCTCACTTTCAGAAGCTAGCCTATGGAGTGTTCCTGGGCAGCCGGAAGTTGAGGCACTATTTCCAAGAGCACCCAGTAACAGTTGTGAGCAAGGCTCCGCTGTCAACAATTCTCAACAACGCTGACGCAACAGGACGTACGGCTAAATGGGGCATCGAATTATCCGCCTTCGACATCGCTTACAAGCCCAGGACTGCGGTAAAATCCCAAGTCTTGGCAGATTTCGTCGCAGATTGGACAGAAGCTCCGGATGCAAGTCTGGAGCCGGAACCAGAGACATGGGTCATGCACTTCGATGGATCCAAGCAGTATCAAGGCTCAGGAGCCGGAGTCACCCTGAAGTCCCCTACCGGCGAAGAACTGCAGTATGTTCTGCAGATCCACTTCGAAGCTACTAACAACATGGCGGAATATGAGGCTCTACTACACGGCCTGCGCATCGCTAAGGAAATTGGGATCAAGCACATCATATGCTGTGGAGATTCCGACCTGGTGGCACAACAAGTAGCCGGAACCTGGAACGCCAGAAACTCCGTCATGGCGGCCTACAGAGACGAAGTTGATGAGATCGCCAAGTGCTTCCTCGGATACGAAGTCAAGTACGTCAGGAGAGACGATAACACAGTGGCAGACATGCTATCCAAGCTCGGATCCGGCAGGAGGCAAATTCCGCCTGGCATTTTCCTGGAGCATCTCCGGATACCCTCGGTAAAGGGCGTTAACCCGGAAAACCCAGAGGTGGCAGTGTCTCCGGCTAGGGAAGTGATGGCTATCATTCCGGCTTGGACACAGGCTTTCCTGGACTACCTCATCGATCAGAAGTTGCCAGAGGACGAGGTCCTCGCACGACAGATCGTCAGACGAGCCAGAACCTACACAATAGTTGATGGACAGCTCTATAAACGAAGTGCAGCAGGGGTATTTCTTAAATGCGTCTCTAATCAAGATGGCATTGAAATCCTCAGAGAGATCCACGCAGGGGATTGCGGGCATCATGCCGCTCCCAGATCACTCGTTGCAAAAGCTTTTCGGTTAGGTTTCTATTGGCTTACAGCTAAAGAAGACGCTGATAAAATAGTCAAGACCTGCCGAGGTTGTCAGATACGCTACTCAACCAAACGCTCCAGCCCAAGAGCTGAAGACCATACCTATCACCTGGCCATTTGCGGTCTGGGGGCTCGATATGGTTGGTAAGTTAAAGAGATCATCTCCTGGCGGTTTTGAATACCTCCTGGTCGCTGTTGACAAGTTCAGCAAATGGATCGAGGCTAAGCCAGTGAGAAAAGCCGATGGTGCTACGGCACTAAAATTCGTCTGCAGCCTCGTGATGAGATTCGGCATCCCACACAGCATAATCACAGATAATGGCACAAACTTCGCTCAAGGAGAGTTAAGGGATTATTGTGACACAATGGGGATCCGATCGGACCTTGCATCTCGTGGCTCATCCACAATCTAACGATCAAAGTTGAAAGGGCTAACGGTCTAATATTATCAGGAATTAAGCCGCGCCTTGAAGAACCGCTGCGACGAGCAGCCGGAGCTTGGGCTGACGAGTTGGAAGCTGTTTTGTGGAGTTTACGAACTACCCCTAACAGATCAACAGGGTTTACCCCATTTTTCCTGGTATACGGATCCGAAGCCGTGCTTCCTTCCGACATCATCCACGACTCACCGCGAGTTTCCGCCTACAATGAAGAAACAGCTGACGAGGCCAGACAGCTATCTGTGGACCTGATCGAGGAAGCTCGGAACTTAGCTGACCAGCGCTCCGCCATTTACCAGCAGAAGCTCCGACGCTATCACAGTCGTCGAGTTCGGAATCGCTCCTTCATGGCCGGAGACCTGGTCCTCCGCCTTCGACAGGTGAAAGACCATAAGCTGCAATCTCCATGGGAAGGACCCTTCGTCGTTAGTAAAGTGCTCCATAACGGGTCGTACTACCTTGTTGATTTCCGCGAGCTGAGGGATAGACCTGCTAACTGGCGCCGGAAACGCAAGCGTGAGGATCCGGATGATATCTACGATGAAACAGATCGCCCTTGGAACATCGCACAGCTACGTCCTTTCTACACTTAGCATATTTTTTCCGTGTTATAAACTCTGTAATACTTATACATGATCAATGAAATAAAGCTTATGGTTCACTCTTTGAGTCTTTTACCTCCTTTACTTGTTCATTTTAGATCGTGTATGTTTTTTCCGACTAAAACCGCAGAGCTGGACATTTCCGCCTAGGCGTGTATGAAAGTTGTGATTTCCAAAACCGTCCTTTAGGACGTAAGCTTAAGTTTTCTGATTAAGTTGTTATCTGTTGCGAACTCGTGGATTCCTAGTAGCGATTTCCGGTACCTATGCCTGGGGGCTTGTTTCCGCGGTTATTGACGGATTGCCATTGGGCTTCGTCACCGCTGGCGAGCGTTTCCGGCTAAGGTTTTCCGGCTCGCGGAAGGTCAAGCGGGCAAGCCGGAAAACAACGAGATCAGCACTTGCTTTCCGACACAAAACGAAACATGCACATAATATTTAACGGATAGCAGGATAAGTGTTTCCGCCCCATGCATAATCGTTTTGTTCCTAGCTACTTAAGAATTTAAAGTCTTATTACAAACCCTCGCTGGGGCCAAAATGATGCATTGTTTTTCCCGCAGGAATAAAAGTCTTCACTCCCCCTTAGCCGGAGAAGTCTTGCCTTCTGGATCTTTTTCCTTGGCACCTTCGGCCGGAGAAGACACGTCTTCATCACTTTCTTTTTCTTCAGAAGCAGCGGTGCTGATCTTGGGTTCCTCTTGGGGAGCATCCTTGGAGCTGGTCCAGGTAAACTGGGTTCCGGATTCCGCAGGTCGCGCCTTGGCATCGAGTTCCTTTTGAAGTTCCGCTTCTAGGGGCTCGTCCGCAGGGAGGACGACCTTGTCGTAGAATTCCTCGTGCCGGATCCTGCGCACGATACGGGTGTCGTAGCCGCTCACTGCATCCAGCAGCGCGCCGACATCCACGTCCGGAGGAACGCCCGTGGTCACTTCATCAAGATCAAGACCCGGAGTATGTGCTAGGCACATGGTCAAGGCCATTGCAGCTGCGCCTCGGGCTGACGATGCTTGTAGATCCGTCACCAGCTCCGGAAGAATGTCCATCTTTCCAACAAGCTTCCGGACGTTGCAAGTGCGGCTCCTCTTGATGGATAAGTTATAACATATCTTGCGGGAGGCGGAGATGAGATCTTTGCAGTCATCGCCTGCAAGTTGAAGAAGGTCATCCCGTGGGAATAAATTCCGGCGCTGCTCCGGATAACCAAGTGGCTCTGCATAAGATAATCAGGATATAAGCATGCATTTTGAGCACAAAGTAAAAGTCGGAGCAAGCATCTGGACGAGGTTCCGATATCATACCCAAGATGTTCTCATTGAGCAAGTCCCAGTGCTGCTCCGCAGTCTCCATATACTTCCGGAGTCCATTGAGCTCTTTCTGCTGCCTTTTGATGGTTTCGCTATCAGCATTTTTCTTCAGCAACAGCTCCCCCTTTTCCCTGATATGCTCGGAGTTTTTCTCCGCGAGCTGCTTTTCGGCCTGCTCCCTCTTAAGTTCCGCCTCCTTTAGTTTCGTCTCCAACTCTTGGTACGAGGAGCGCAGGTTCTCAAGTTCAGACGAAGCTGTGGCAAGGGAGGAGGATGCGCCTATAATAAACATAAGTTAACAACAAAGTTCTAAGTCGGAATATGACTAGTGACGAAGAAGGCGGAAACCAACCTTGGGCGTCCGCCAGTTGCTTGGTCAATTCCGCATTCTCATCCTTCAGAGTCCGGATATTTTCCGCCTGACTCAGAGTAACGCGGGGCTGCAGGGCAATGTTCTTGTGCAGCTCGTAGTGCAGCGCCTGTTGTTCCTGTAAAATTTAAACAGTGCAGGAGTAAAAATTCCGCCTGTAGCAGTGGTTTCTTTCAAAGCATCATTGCCGGAACCTTTCCGCCATAATGCTTGGGGGGCTACTGGTCCATTCTAAACAATTTTCCCGGAAGTAAACTTTCTCTAAGCATCTAAGCGCTAACTATTATTTGAGTTTCCGCCTACATGCTTGGGGGCTACTGGGGAATACCTTTTGCTTGCAGATGAGCTGGTCGAAGAACTGGCCGACGTTTTTCTTGAAGTCCTGGATTTCCGATGTCCTGGAATCAGGCTTCCCCCAGGCGTTGTTCAGCATGGCGTTGAGCAGGTCTTGTTCAAGTTCCCACTTCTCCGCCTCAGACAGCTTGTTGAAAAACTTAGTGGCATACGCCTTGGGGGTGGAAGTGGTGTCAGCCGGATCTCCAAAGTTCTTCGGAAAAACGACCATGTCGCCAGCGCCCTCTCCAGCCTTCTCGGAAGAAGTGACTTCAGCCTCTCCTTGGCCTTGTGTTTCCGCGTCCTCTTGGGCAGGGCCCTTGGCTTTAGGATCTTCTCCGCCCGCATGCCCACTGCTAACCGGAATTATTTCCGGTGGAGTGTTTGCGGCAGGTGGGGGAGATGGATCAGCTTGAGGGGGCGACGGTTGAGGAGTTGGGTGGGAGGCGCTTGGTGGAACTGGAGTAGAGGGACCAACAGCCGGAGATTTTTTCATATACTTCGTGATGGGCTCCTGGCTAGTGGTCCGCGTGGCAGCGGTTTTCGGATTCCTGCAAATAAGTGAAAGGGTTTAGACAAGAGATAATTTTGCCAAGATAAAGTTGCATCATGTTCGGAAACTTACGGGGCGCCGGGAATGATGGGGCGTGATACGTCTCCGACGTATCGATAATTTCTTATGTTCCATGCCACATTATTGATGTTATCTACATGTTTTATGCACACTTTATGTCATATTCGTGCATTTTCTGGAACTAACCTATTAACAAGATGCCGAAGTGCCAGTTGCTGTTTTCTGCTGTTTTTGGTTTCAGAAATCCTAGTAACGAAATATTCTCGGAATTGGACGAAATCAAAGCCCAGGGGCCTATTTTCTCACGAAGCTTCCAGAAGTCCGAAGGAGAGACGAAGAGGGGCCACGGAGGGGCCACACCATAGGGCGGCGCGGCCCCCCCCCTTGGCCGCGCGGCCCTGTGGTGTGGGGCCCCCGTGCCGCCTCTTGACCTACCCTTCCGCCTACAAATAGCCTCCGTGACGAAACCCCCAGTACCGAGAGCCACGATACGGAAAACCTTACTGAGACACCGCCGCCGCCGATCCCATCTCGGGGGATCAGGAGATCGCCTCCGGCACCCTGCCGGAGAGGGGATTCATCTCCCGGAGGACTCTACACCGCCATGGTCGCCTCCGGAGTGATGTGTGAGTAGTCTACCCCTGGACTATGGGTCCATAGCTGTAGCTAGATGGTTGTCTTCTCCCCATTGTGCTATCATTGTCGGATCTTGTGAGCTGCCTAACATGATCAAGATCATCTATCTGTAATTCTATATGTTGCGTTTGTTGGGATCCGATGAATAGAGAATACTTGTTATGTTGATTATCAAAGTTATATCTATGTGTTGTTTATGATCTTGCATGCTCTCCGTTATTAGTAGATGCTTTGGCCAAGTTGATGCTAGTAACTCCAAGAGGGAGTATTTATGCTCGATAGTGGGTTCATGCCTCCGTGAATCTGGAGGAGTGACAAGAACCACTAAGGTTATGGATGTGCTGTTGCCACTAGGGATAAAACATTAGTGCTATGTTCAAGGATGTAGTCACTAGTTACATTACGCGCAATACTTAATGCAATTGTCTGTTGTTAGCAACTTAATACTGGAAGGGGTTCGGATGATAACCTGAAGGTGGACTTTTTAGGCATAGATGCAGTTGGATGGCGGTCTATGTACTTTGTCGTAATGCCCAATTAAATCTCACTATACTCATCATGATATGTATGTGCATGGTCATGCCCTCTTTATTTGTCAATTGCCCAACTGTAATTTGTTCACCCAACATGCTGTTTGTCTTATGGGAGAGACACCTCTAGTGAACTGTGGACCCCGGTCCAATTCTCTATACTGAAATACAATCTACTGCAATACTGTTCTACTGTTTTCTGCAAACAATCATCATCCACACTATACATCTAATCCTTTGTTACAGCAAGCCGGTGAGATTGACAACCTCACTGTTTCGTTGGGGCAAAGTACTTTGGTTGTGTTGTGCAGGTTCCACGTTGGCGCCGGAATCTCTGGTGTTGCGCCGCACTACATCCCGCCGCCATCAACCTTCAACGTGCTTCTTGGCTCCTCCTGGTTCGATAAACCTTGGTTTCTTTCTGAGGGAAAACTTGCTGCTGTGCGCATCATACCTTCCTCTTGGGGTTCCCAACGAACGTGTGAATTACACGCCATCAAGCTCTTTTTCTGGCGCCGTTGCCGGGGAGATCAAGACACGCTGCAAGGGGAGTCTCCACTTCTCAATCTCTTTACTTTGTTTTTGTCTTGCTTAGTTTTATTTACTACTTTGTTTGCTGCACTAGATCAAAATACAAAAAAATTAGTTGCTAGTTTTACTTTATTGTTTGCTATATCAAAAACACAAAAAAATTAGTTTACTTGCATTTACTTTATCTAGTTTGCTTTATTTACTGTTGCTAAAATGGCCAACGCTGAAAACACTAAGTTGTGTGACTTCACAACCACAAATAATAATGATTTCTTATGCACACCTATTGCTCCACCTGCTACTACAGCAGAATTCTTTGAAATTAAACCTGCTTTACTGAATCTTGTTATGCGAGAGCAATTTTCTGGTGTTAGTTCTGATGATGCTGCTGCCCATCTTAATAATTTTGTTGAACTATGTGAAATGCAAAAATATAAAGATGTAGATGGTGATATTATAAAATTGAAATTGTTCCCTTTCTCATTAAGAGGAAGAGCTAAAGATTGGTTGCTATCTCTGCCTAAGAATAGTATTGATTCATGGACTAAATGCAAGGATGCTTTTATTGGTAGATATTATCCCCCTGCTAAAATTATATCTTTGAGGAGTAGCATAATGAATTTTAAACAATTAGATACTGAACATGTTGCTCAAGCTTGGGAAAGAATGAAATCTCTGTTAAAAATTGCCCAACCCATGGACT
Organism: Lolium perenne; assembly: GCF_019359855.2. Lineage (NCBI taxonomy): Eukaryota > Viridiplantae > Streptophyta > Magnoliopsida > Poales > Poaceae > Lolium > Lolium perenne. The sequence goes on along the minus strand of NC_067250.2, from coordinate 301,917,970 downwards.
GACTACTTGGATGATCATCCAAACCTTCTATGCAGGACTAAATTTTTCTTCACGGAATTTATTGGATTCAGCTGCTGGAGGTACCTTTATGTCCATCACTCTTGGTGAAGCAACAAAGCTTCTTGATAATATGATGATCAACTACTCTGAATGGCACACGGAAAGAGCTCCACAAGGTAAGAAGGTAAATACTGTCGAAGAAACCTCTTCCTTGAGTGATAAGATTGATGCTATTATGTCTATGCTTGTGAATGATAGGACTAATATTGATCCTAATAATGTTCCATTAGCTTCATTGGTTGCACAAGAAGAACATGTTGATGTAAACTTCATTAAAAATAATAATTTCAACAACAATGCTTACCTAACAATTCTAGTAACAACTATAGGCCATATCCTTATAATAATGGCAACGGCTATGGTAATTCTTATGGGAATTCTTACAACAATAATAGGAGTTCACCCCCTGGACTTGAAGCCATGCTTAAAGAATTTATTAGTACACAAACTGCTTTTAACAAATCTGTTGAAGAAAAGCTTGGGAAAATTGATATACTTGCTTCTAAAGTCGATAGTCTTGTCTTTGATGTTGATCTTTTGAAATCAAAAGTTTTGCCTAATGAGAATCATCATAATAAGATTGTTACTACAGCAAATGCCATTCAAGTTAGAATTAATGAGAATATAAGATTAATGGCTGAACTGCGTGCTAGGTGGGATAGAGAAGAAAATGAAAAACTAGCTAAAGAGAAGAATATAGCTAAAGTTTGGACTATTACCACCACTTGTAATGCTAATGCTACACATGTTGCTGCACCTCCTACTAATACTAATAAAAGAATTGGTGTTAGCAATGTTTCCACTTCTAATGCAAAGCGCGAAAAACTGCACAAACTGCTAAAATCATTAAATCGCACTGTGATAAAGCTGCTGAAATTTTTTCCAACATTGGGGATGATGATCCCATTGCTTTAGATTATAATGGTTTGAATTTTGATGATTGCCACATCTCTGAAGTTATAAAGTTCTTGCAAAAACTTGCTAAAAGTCCTAATGCTAGTGCTATAAATTTGGCTTTCACACATCATATTACAAATGCTCTCATAAAAGCTAGAGAAGAGAAACTAGAGCGTGAAGCCTCTATTCCTAAAAAGCTAGAAGATGGTTGGGAGCCCATCATTAAGATGAAGGTTAAAGATTTTGATTGTAATGCTTTATGTGATCTTGGTGCAAGTATTTCTGTTATGCCTAAGAAAATTTATAATATGCTTGACTTGCCACCGCTGAAAAATTGTTATTTGGATGTTAATCTTGCTGATCATTCTACAAAGAAACCGTTGGGTAAGGTTGATAATGTTCGCATTACCGTTAACAATAACCTTGTCCCCGTTGATTTTGTTGTCTTGGATATTGAATGCAATGCATCTTGTCCCATTATATTGGGAAGACCTTTTCTTCGAACTGTTGGTGCTATCATTGATATGAAGGAAGGTAATATAAAATATCAATTTCCTCTCAAGAAAGGTATGGAACACTTCCCTAGAAAGAGAATGAAGGTACCTTTTGATTCTATTATGAGAACAAATTATGATGTTGACACTTCGTCTCTTGATAATACTTGATACACACTTTCTGCGCCTAGCTGAAAGGCGTTAAAGAAAAGCGCTTATGGGAGACAACCCATGTTTTTACCTACAGTACTTTGTTTTTATTTTGTGTCTTGGAAGTTGTTTACTACTGTAGCAACCTCTCCTTATCTTAGTTTTGTGTTTTGTTGTGCCAAGTTAAGCCGTTGATAGAAAAGTAAGTACTAGATTTGGATTACTGCGCAGTTCCAGATTTCTTTGCTGTCACGAATCTGGGCAAAATCCCTCTATAGGCCAATTTACGTGCATGATCCTCAGATATGTACGCAACTTTCATTCAATTTGAGCATTTTCATTTGAGCAAGTCTGGTGCCATTTTAAAATTCGTCAATACGAACTGTTCTGTTTTGACAGATTCTGCCTTTTATTTCGCATTGCCTCTTTCGCTATGTTGGATGAATTTCTTTGATCCACTAATGTCCAGTAGCATTATGCAATGTCCAGAAGTGTTAAGAATGATTGTGTCACCTCTGAATATGTCAATTTATATTGTGCACTAACCCTCTAATGAGTTGTTTCGAGTTTGGTGTGGAGGAAGTTTTCAAGGATCAAGAGAGGAGTATGATGCAACATGATCAAGGAGAGTGAAAGCTCTAAGCTTGGGGATGCCCCGGTGGTTCACCCCTGCATATTCTAAGAAGACTCAAGCGTCTAAGCTTGGGGATGCCCAAGGCATCCCCTTCTTCATCGACAACATTATCAGGTTCCTCCCCTGAAACTATATTTTTATTCCATCACATCTTATGTGCTTTTTCTTGGAGCGTCGGTTTGTTTTTGTTTTTGTTTTGTTTGAATAAAATGGATCCTAGCATTCACTTTATGGGAGAGAGACACGCTCCGCTGTAGCATATGGACAAGTATGTCCTTGGTTTCTACTCATAGTATTCATGGCGAAGTTTCTCCTTCGTTAAATTGTTATATGGTTGGAATTGGAAAATGATACATGTAGTAATTGCTATAAATGTCTTGGGTAATGTGATACTTGGCAATTGTTGTGCTCATGATTAAGCTCTTACATCATATGCTTTGCACCCATTAATGAAGAAATACATAGAGCATGCTAAAATTTGGTTTGCATATTTGGTTTCTCTAAGGTCTAGATAATTTCTAGTATTGAGTTTGAACAACAAGGAAGACGGTGTAGAGTCTTATAATGTTTTCAATATGTCTTTTATGTGAGTTTTGCTGCACCGGTTCATCCTTGTGTTTGTTTCAAATAAGCCTTGCTAGCCTAAACCTTGTATCGAGAGGGAATACTTCTCATGCATCCAAAATACTTGAGCCAACCACTATGCCATTTGTGTCCACCATACCTACCTACTACATGGTATTTTCCGCCATTCCAAAGTATATTGCTTGAGTGCTACCTTTAAAATTCCATCATTCACCTTTGCAATATATAGCTCATGGGACAAATAGCTTAAAAACTATTGTGGTATTGAATATGTAATTATGCACTTTATCTCTTATTAAGTTGCTTGTTGTGCGATAACCATGTTTACTGGGGACGCCATCAACTATTCATTGTTGAATTTCATGTGAGTTGCTATGCATGTCCGTCTTGTTTGAAGTAAGAGCGATCTACCACCTAATGGTTGGAGCATGCATATTGTTAGAGAAGAACATTGGGCCGCTAACTAAAGCCATGATCCATGGTGGAAGTTTCAGTTTTGGACAACAATCCTCAAATCTCAAATGAGAAAATTATTAATTGTTGTTACATGCTTATGCATAAAAGAGGAGTCCATTATCTGTTGTCTATGTTGTCCCGGTATGGATGTCTAAGTTGAAGAATAATCAATAGCGAGAAATCCAATGCGAGCTTTCTCCTTAGACCTTTGTACAGGCGGCATAGAGGTACCCCTTTGTGACACTTGGTAAAAACAATGCATTGTGATGATCCGGTAGTCCAAGCTAATTAGGACAAGGTGCGGGCACTATTAGTACACTATGCATGAGGCTTGCAACTTATAAGATATAATTTACATGATGCATATGCTTTATTACTACCGTTGACAAAATTGTTTCATGTTTTCAAAATCAAAGCTCTAGCACAAATATAGCAATCGATGCTTTTCCTCTATGGAGGACCATTCTTTTACTTTCAATGTTGAGTCAGTTCACCTATTTCTCTCCACCTCAAGAAGCAAACACTTGTGTGAACTGTGCATTGATTCCTACATACTTGCTTATTGCATTTATTATATTACTCTATGTTGACAATATCCATGAGATATACATGTTATAAGTTGAAAGCAACCGCTGAAACTTAATCTTCTTTTGTGTTGCTTCAATGCTTTTACTTTGAATTATTGCTTTATGAGTTAACTCTTATGCAAGACTTATTAATGCTTGTCTTGAAGTGCTATTCATGAAAAGTCTTTGCTTTATGATTCACTTGTTTACTCATGTCATATACATTGTTTTGATCGCTGCATTCACTACATATGCTTTACAAATAGTATGATCAAGATTATGATGGCATGTCACTCCGTAAATTATCTGTGTTATCGTTTTACCTCGCTCGGACGAGCAGAACTAAGCTTGGGGATGCTGATACGTCTCCGACGTATCGATAATTTCTTATGTTCCATGCCACATTATTGATGTTATCTACATGTTTTATGCACACTTTATGTCATATTCGTGCATTTTCTGGAACTAACCTATTAACAAGATGCCGAAGTGCCAGTTGCTGTTTTCTGCTGTTTTTGGTTTCAGAAATCCTAGTAACGAAATATTCTCGGAATTGGACGAAATCAAAGCCCAGGGGCCTATTTTCTCACGAAGCTTCCAGAAGTCCGAAGGAGAGACGAAGAGGGGCCACGGAGGGGCCACACCATAGGGCGGCGCGGCCCCCCCTTGGCCGCGCGGCCCTGTGGTGTGGGGCCCCCGTGCCGCCTCTTGACCTACCCTTCCGCCTACAAATAGCCTCCGTGACGAAACCCCCAGTACCGAGAGCCACGATACGGAAAACCTTACTGAGACGCCGCCGCCGCCGATCCCATCTCGGGGGATCAGGAGATCGCCTCCGGCACCCTGCCGGAGAGGGGATTCATCTCCCGGAGGACTCTACACCGCCATGGTCGCCTCCGGAGTGATGTGTGAGTAGTCTACCCCTGGACTATGGGTCCATAGCTGTAGCTAGATGGTTGTCTTCTCCCCATTGTGCTATCATTGTCGGATCTTGTGAGCTGCCTAACATGATCAAGATCATCTATCTGTAATTCTATATGTTGCGTTTGTTGGGATCCGATGAATAGAGAATACTTGTTATGTTGATTATCAAAGTTATATCTATGTGTTGTTTATGATCTTGCATGCTCTCCGTTATTAGTAGATGCTTTGGACAAGTTGATGCTAGTAACTCCAAGAGGGAGTATTTATGCTCGATAGTGGGTTCATGCCTCTGTGAATCTGGAGGAGTGACAAGAACCACTAAGGTTATGGATGTGCTGTTGCCACTAGGGATAAAACATTAGTGCTATGTTCAAGGATGTAGTCACTAGTTACATTACGCGCAATACTTAATGCAATTGTCTGTTGTTAGCAACTTAATACTGGAGGGGGTTCGGATGATAACCTGAAGGTGGACTTTTTAGGCATAGATGCAGTTGGATGGCGGTCTATGTACTTTGTCGTAATGCCCAATTAAATCTCACTATACTCATCATGATATGTATGTGCATGGTCATGCCCTCTTTATTTGTCAATTGCCCAACTGTAATTTGTTCACCCAACATGCTGTTTGTCTTATGGGAGAGACACCTCTAGTGAACTGTGGACCCCGGTCCAATTCTCTATACTGAAATACAATCTACTGCAATATTGTTCTACTGTTTTCTGCAAACAATCATCATCCACACTATACATCTAATCCTTTGTTACAACAAGCCGGTGAGATTGACAACCTCACTGTTTCGTTGGGGCAAAGTACTTTGGTTGTGTTGTGCAGGTTCCACGTTGGCGCCGGAATCTCTGGTGTTGCGCCGCACTACATCCCGCCGCCATCAACCTTCAACGTGCTTCTTGGCTCCTCCTGGTTCGATAAACCTTGGTTTCTTTCTGAGGGAAAACTTGCTGCTGTGCGCATCATACCTTCCTCTTGGGGTTCCCAAAGAACGTGTGAATTACACGCCATCAGGGCGCGTGCCCTGGCCAGCCGTTGAGAGCATCCTTAGACGCGCACGCTCCGCTTTCCTTGAGTCTAGCGGAGGTGGTTTTGTCGTCTTCGGCTTCTTGGCGGAGGCCTCGCCGCTAGCTCCGGCTTCAGAGCCGGAAGCTTTGGCGCGGGGACGCTTTGTAGGTCGAGGGGCCGCCTTGCGGGGTGCCTGTTCCTCTTCCTCATCGTCGTCTTCCGGAGCCTCCTCCGCCGTGTCGCCGGTGACGGGGACACGAATAATGGTGCGGAAGTTTTCCTCCGCCAAAGTGTTGAGCTGGAAGGAAAATGAACAAGAGTTAGAGTTTAACATCAAAAAACTTGTGAAGTTTGAAGCAGCGGAAAGAACAAAGCTTACCGGAGGACATTGGTCGTTCGTGTAAATGTCCTTGAACAGTTTCGGGACCTGTTGGCCCCTCGGAATCTTTACCAGCGTCTTGAACCTTCTCTTCAGAGAGTCGGCCGGAAGATCGTGGCGGGTAACCCGGAGAAGATCGTCCGCCCCGGTATAAGCGCACATCAGGCGCGCGTTGTAGCGAAGAGGCTGGATTCTCCGGGAGAACCAGCTAAGTGTGAGCTGGGCTCCGGTCAATCCGTCGTGGACTAGCCAGGAGACTCTCCGCGCAGCTTTCTCCAAAACTGGGGTCAGGGCAAGTGAAGGGACGAAACTCCAGCTTGCAAGTTCTTCCGGAGGTTCGTTGACGAATTGGGGCAGGCCTTCGTGGACTTCCGGAACTGAGGCATTCTTCTCATAGAACCATCCGGCATTCCAGTACCGGATGGATTCATGCGAGTCGTGGGGAGGATACATGCGGTTAGGGCGGAGCATAAACGTCATGCTTCCGCAGTTCACCATTGCTTTGTCCTTGGTTTCTTTCTTCACCCGGAAAAAGAATTGCCACAACTTGACATCTGGCCGGATCCCAAGATGTCCTTCGCAGAGAGTCACGAAGTTGGACAAGAGAAGGTATGAATTTGGGCAGATGTTGTGGGGCTGGAGCCCGTAGGTGTTGAGGATGGAGAGAAAAAATTCTGAACAGGGAAGTGAAAGTCCGCGTTCCACCCAAGCCTTGGTCATAACAATTTCTCCGGCCTCTGGTTTGGGGACGTCGGAATCACGGGTGAAGCTCCAATGTGTGGAGATCATGCCCTCGTTCTGGAGCTCTCTAAGCTCCACATCGGTAGTTGCGCAAGGCCACCACTGACCTCGCTCTCCTTCGCGGATCCGGGCTTTGGACGCCCTCTTGTTTTCCGCCTCTTGCACCTTCGCCGCCATCCGAGCTTGTCCCTCGAGTTCTTCTTGGAGCTCTTGGAGGGAAGGGATCCGGCCTGGAGCGGTGCTGGAAGATGCGGAAAAAGGTTGAGCTAGTCTAATGTCGGAAACATATGGTGGCAGGAATGATATGGGATCCGGGCATATGGGTTCTATTTGGTTTGGATCCGGGCTACTCGGAGAGCTACCAGTACAATGCGACGTTTCGAGCGGCATGCTTCCGGCTGCACCCATACAAAGTATTTGAGTACCCGGATCACTAAGTCTATCTTCTACACTAGGTTGTCTTCTACAAGGCCGGCGTACTTACCGCTAATGGCGCGGTGGCTCGACGGAGCTCCGGCGAAGATGAGGTCGCCGAACTTGAAGGAAATCGTCCCCCGTGACCACGAATCGGCGGCGGAGCGAAATTCACGTTCAAACGCGGGAATCTTGGTGCGAGGGGAGCCTTGGTTTGGCGGCGCGCGGAGTTCACCGTGGCAAAGCTCGCCGGAGTCGAGATCTGGCGGGCGGCGCGACGCGAGGAGGAAGACGAGGTGGTGAGGAGAGGTGAAAGAATGGATTTTTACCGGGCCGTGGGGTATTTATAGGCCACGCGCGGAGATTCGGGATCCGGATCCGACGGTGGAAACTGAACGGTCATACCGTTGGATGGATGACACGTGTTTAGGTCAACTGCGGTAAAACGACGTGGAGGTAACTTAACCATGCACTCCCGAAAATTCCGGCTGAAGATTTGCATCTGCGAAAATTTAGCGCGGGAAATGAGGAAGTTGTGCGCGAGAAATGTGGAACTTCCGTTGTTAAGTATGATCTGAAGATGAAGGATTTCCGGAACCGTTTGAGTCTTTTAAGATTCCGGGTAATTCCGTGAGGATAAGTTGGTTCTCGTTCGAGCAGGGAGTAACCCGGAAATGTTCTTTGGAACGTCGATGGATGAAGTCCCGCGGGATGGGAGCATTTTCCGGCTATAAGTTGGGAAAAAGAAGAAAATGCAAAGTTGGAGCTCTTCAAGTTTCTCCACGTTACCAACGTTTGCCGGAGATCATGATGGACCAGCAAGGCGGAAACTGCAGGTGAAACTCGGAGAACTCTGGGGGCTACTGTTGTGGGTATACTTCATGGGTGTACCATCGACAGTGCCTAGATCCGGCAAGCCCGGGTGGCCCACAGACGGTGATGAGGCATGTGGCCCATCGGGCGGCCCAGTTGCTGTTGATCATGCAGGAAGAAGTCCAGCCCAGGATCGATGGCCGGATCCGTACCGACATAGGAGTAACCCGGATCCACGGAGGCCCATGAGGAACCCGGATCCAGTACGACGTGTATGGAAGGCGGATCCGTGACGTGCACGGCAAGATATTGTACCGTAGCTAGGCTATCTGTAATCCGGCTAGGACTCTCCATGTAAACCCTAGATCCGTGCGCCTTTATAAGCCGGATCCCGGGAGCCCTAGAGGGAGGAACACAACTCATTGTAACAACGCGAAAGCGCCCAGATAATTCCAGACAAGCAGCAGTAGGCCCTGTCATCATGCAGGTGTTCCGAAGCTGGGTAAATCGCGTACCACCGTCCCGAGAGCACTCCGCCCTATGGCCCCTACTTCTTCTCCCCCTCGTGAGGATCCCTCCTCCGAGGTACCGTCGATTAGGCAACGACAGCCGCCTTTGGAGGTCTCAACACTCGTGGTGTGGCAGGTTTGCGTCAACTAGGCATGGTTGCCTTGCAGCTGAAGATGGTGGACGCTAGGGCAGCGGCTCCGGACGGTGGATGGCGTGTTGAGGCGGCGGCTTTGAACGGCCTTGCAACTACGGACACATATGGGGTGTGATCGTGGTCTAGCAAGGCAAGGGTGGCGTGCTTGTGCTACGTGGGTAGCGAGTTCGTCGGCTCGGTCGGCGTGATCAGATCGCTGGCACGTCGGGGCGGCGGCCCTGGATCTTTTGTCACGACGTTCGTGGTCTGCGGATGGTCGTCTAGTGGTCTGCGGATGGTCGTCTAGTGTAGCCTGGGCTACGAGGCGTCTAGTCCGTGCGGCGTTGCATCTCGTAACCGAGCAGGGGAAGCCGGAGTGGCGGCTTCGTGCACAGATGTGTTTGTTTTGTGCAATGGTGGCTTTGCGTCGTGTGGGCGACGAGGCTCTGTTGTTTGTGCAGTTTTCTGACTCTTTTTTCCTCAAAAACTGGGTCGTTTTGTACGGTTTTTGGCCCGGTTTTTCTCATAAACGGGTTCAACCGGTTCGTCTTGACCTTCTCCTCTATTGCGATGAATATAACAGTTCTCCTGTTATTATTCAAAAAAAATTAAACATAAAAACATAGGATTGAATCAGATTTCGCCGATCAATGTCTCCATGGACACATTGTCGCAAATGGCAAGTTTCGATGTACAAATTGTCGCAAATCGCAGCATGGCAATGTCTAGCGAACCAATAAAAAAGAAGGCACGCACGCCGGCCGGCATTAGATAGCCGCGGGAATCAAGCAATTTCCTCCATCGGGGAATCGAGGACGATGGTCGGTGTTGTTGGCGTAGCGGTCGGCGATGGCGGTGTGGTAGTCGACATGGAAGTATCTGTGGTCGGTGGAGTAGTAGCCGTCACAGAAGTTGCGGTGTTGAACTGGGGCGCTGGGGGAGCTCGACTCTTGGCTAGGATCATGGCGCGCTGCGCGGTGCACCACGCCTTGACGTCATTGTGCATGTTGGTGGTGTCGGCGAGCAGGATTGCCAGGTCCTCCTTCCTCTTCTTGGCAACAATGTTGGCCTTGATTAGGTCGAGCTTGATGTCCTGCCTCTCCATGACCGATGCCCATCTTGCTGACGCCACCTCCCCCCATCTTCGCAACTTGCTCCGCCCGCGTGGCGGCGTGTGCGACGGCATCAGCGATGCACACCAGGATGGAGAAGCGGAGCTTCTCGATGGCTGGCGCGACATCCCTCATCGTCTTGGATTTCTTGTTCCCGACGGGCCGGCCCAACAACAACATGTGTAGCCGTGGCGTTGGGGTCAAACGGCGCGTTGGCCTTGGCGAGGGCAGTCCGGACCTCCGTCCACTTGTCGCACGTCTCAATCCGGATGAAGATATGAACGAATTTGACTCGACGTCGTCGTTGTCCTCGCGGTAGGCGGTGATCATGGCGCACACCTGCAAAATGCTCGACAAATCAAACGTTGGTGATCAAGGACAATGCACAGTGGGAGCGGCGACGTTACCTGATCATCGAAGTTGGTGCCTCTAACGTGGATGCGGCGAACCTCCTCCACAATGCTGTGCCACTTTGTTGCAGGCATGCTGGATTATGTGCCAACAGTGAGGCATGGCGGAGACGTTGAAATCGGTGGTCAGCGCCTTGAAGTAGGAAGGTGGAGGCGAACTGCTGGTAGCCGGGGTGAGGAGGAAGCCCGCCTCCACTGTAGAGAGTGCGCCGGAGCTCAGGCGATCCGGCCAGGATGTGCAGGTCGCGCGACGATGAAAGTGTTTGGGGGTGGCGAAGGTGTTTGGAGCGGCGAAGGTGTTGGGGTTGAACCCACCGAGCGGGTCGAAATCGTGGCAGCTCGCCGAGAAGCGGGACATGTGGGGTGGGTTACCTTGGGCGTACGTCATGGAACAACGGCGACGGCGACGCGGTGGACGGTGACGGCGAGGAGACACTGCCCTGGCTGCCGCTCCATGCGGGCGGGGACAAATGGATGTGCAGGCGTATGGGGCGCCGCCATGGCAGCGGCCTGCTCCATCAATGTCGTCTGCTCCGCCGCCGCTGTGGCAGCCCTCTTCGCCTTCAGCTCCGCCTCCCTCGAGCGGCGACTGGCGTTCTCCACCGAGCGCGGCTGTATGTCGAACACCCACTCGGCATTGGTCATTCCCTCCTGCCGCTCTTTGGCGCTGGATGTCCGCGCCGCCCTCTTCTTTGCGGGAGCAGGCTTGGCGGCGAGGGCGTTCGGCGCCGACGTGCGTGGAGCGACGTACTGCCTCGTCTTCGATCATGGTTGGCCGGTGGAGCAAGGCGATGGCATACGTGGGCAAAAGGCGGGAATTGGAGCTGAGGCAGAAGGAGAACGGGGTGATATTGCGCTAATAATGGTGGGAAAGATAATATTTTTGGGGGAACTAGCCCTGTCTTACCGAGCTGGCCCGCGCTGGGCGAGTTGGAGATGCTTTAAGGATTTGAAAAACTGGCAGCCATTTCAGTTATCTACTCCAGCATGTGCCTTTTATTTGTTGTCCTGATGTTTTTTTTAAGCTTTTGTCCTGATGTATTTTCTCTCTGTACATGGTCATGCACGAGCAAGTCTGGTCATGTTTCCTGCTGCGGAAATACTTCCCCTACCATGGAATCTCTCCGAACTTGGTACGATGGGCCGATGGGCCACGAGGAAGTTTCCTAGCGGTGCAATCAACGGTGCCCATACAACATCGTACAAAGATCGGACACCTTCCTGCTGCCTCTCCATCCTTGCAGGTTGCAATCTACTACTAGTACAACGATCAGGCCGCAATCTAGTAGTGCAACGATCAGTTTCTGTTGGACTGTACGCTCTGGCGTACTACCTGAATTTTACCCGCACTGAAAACAGTAAACAACAAAACTAAAGAGCTTTTCTCAACCCCAAAATACACGGAGCCTCCTCAGCCTTTGCCGCATGTTTGTACCGTCGTCGGCACTAGACTACCGCAAACATCATGGAGGCCTTGGTGCTCCACTTGAGACCAGCAGGTCACCACGTTAGTCTCATTGTGACGGTGAACAGAGTAGTAGGCCAGCAGGTGTCAAGGTGATTGTTGGTATTCTGCATTGACGATCAGTACTGCCGTTTTCAACTTTCAATGTCCATGACTGCATGTTCTTGTACCCGAGGAGTCGCCGTCTCGCTGGTTTTCTATTGCAACTTCTGCTGTATAAATTGCCCTGCTCCGCCATAGTCTTCTCACCCCGGATCTCCACTTCCTCAGCATCCCCCTCTGCCCTTTTGCCATGGCTAATACCTGCACAAACCTCACCGGCGTTGTGCGCTTGGAGCGACAGTTCAAGATTGACGGGTTCAGCCTGCTGACCACGACCATGTCCTGGAGCGAGTTCGTCAAATTCAGGTGGGATGCCGGTGGCTACGAGTGGGAAATCCATTGCTACCCCAGCAGTTCAGAACCCGGTATGTATGGGGTAGCACTCGAGCTTATGCTCTTTGCTGACGCCGGCTCTTGCAACGTGAGGGCCAGATTAGGTTGTCTCCTGGTACATCCGAGGATGCTGCACAATGCATCCCACTCAGAAGAGAGTGTGACGTACGTGTTCAAGCGCCCGAAAGACTGCTCAGCCAAAGTTTTCCTTGTGGATGCACGCTATCTACCGGCACCGGCTTCTCTCAAAGATGACTATCTGAACGTGCAGTGCGCCATCACTATCGTGAAGGAACTTCCAGAAGCCGCAAAATTGGTTCCCGCTCCATCCTCCAACTTGCACCAGCACCTCGGCGAGCTCTTGCAGAGCCAGAAGGGAGCCGACGTCACGTTTCTTGTCTCTGGTGAGTCCTTTGCTGCTCACAAAAACATACTTGCTGCAAGATCCCCGGTGTTCATGGCCGAGTTCTTCGGGCACATGAGGGAGGCGAGCTCTGGACTTGTCGTGATTGAGGACATGGAGCTGCAAGCGTTCAAGGCCATGCTCCACTTTATGTACACCGACACGGTTCCTGAGCTTGACCTGGAGCTGGAGGCCGTAGCGACGATGGCTCAACACTTACTTGCAGCTGCTGACAGGTACGGGCTAGACAGGCTCAAGGTGATCTGCGAGAACAAGCTCTCTGGTGGCATCACTGTTGAAACGGCGGCCACGACTCTGGCTTTGGCTGAGCAGCACAACTGCTTGCACCTCAAGGCCAAGTGTGTCGAGTTCATCGTCAGCAGTCCAGCGATTCTTGATGCGGTGGTTGCGACGGAGGGGTATAAACATCTGGAGGCAAGCTGTCCTGCAGCGCTTACTAGCATAGTCATCTCCATGCGTGGGAGAAGGAATTGAAGCCTATAATTAGGCGATGAATGACTCTAATAAGTACATGGATGCTGTAGTAGAGCTTCACTATGACTATCTTTTGCCTAATGGTGAAGTATGTCAATCTAACTAGTGCTCATATTTTGCCCTAACATTTATGAAATTACCTCTGTTCTACATGTTTCGAGCTGTGGCAACTCATCTCTTCTCGGGCTTGTTTCTCATCGTTGTGCATTTGCGCTTATTTTAGCATATACGACTGCTCAAGTGAGATGCTTAGTTTTGAAACTGTTTTACAGTGTGCTTTTGACTTGTGGCACGACAGTTTGCAAACTCTAAAAATAACCAATAGGCTGGTAGAATGTTTTGCAAACATATTTTAACTGTTCAAAAGGAGATCATGTAGTATTATTATTCTCCCTAGAACATTTGCACCTGGATTTACTCGGGTGGAAAGCGAAGATTTACTTATACTTGCAGTTACATTTACAATCTTTTTCGATAAAGAGTTACATTTACAACCTGCCTCTCCGCAATCTCGTATCTGCCAAAGTTTCGCCCCTATTTTAAGTAGATTTATCAGTGCTTACGTACTCCTATGAGTGAGATAGATTCAGCAATATAGTTTAAACACACAAAACAGATTGTCCACCCGCCACATGATTTTTAGCAAAAGTTTTTTGCAATTGCATCGGTAATCTGCTTACAAGGCAATGAGAAGGTGAGGTGTCTACTTGTATCAGGGATCTTACTTCCGGAATTTGAGCCAGGATTTTGTATTGTGTAGACTGTAGTGATGGACGGGTTGTGGCATTCTGTGATGATGCTGATTCTTGAGACTTTTAGTGATTACAAGCATCTGGAGTTAGAGCATGTCTAGCAGGCCCCTTATATTTCTGCCCCGTATCTCGCTGCTTTTTCGCCCCGTATCGAAAAATTGCTAACGGAAGAGCCATTCCGTCTAGCAGACCCCGTATTTCGCCCCATATTTTCAAAAATAAAACCCCGGGAAGTTCATCTTCATTGATCATACTACGGATCATACATACGGATCACCGATTCTACATCCAGAATGCGCTATCCTACTCGGGGAGGTCGACTAGGTACGAGTCCGCCTCCGCCTCCCGCAACTCCGCCTCCTTCGCGGCGGCGATGGCCGCCGCCACCTCTTCCTCCTCCGCCCTCTTCCTCTTGGCGTCGTCCTTGAGGAACTGTCGTAGCTCCTTCAACAAGTCGGGGGGCCTCCTCCTCCTCGCCGGCGAGCGGAGCTCCTCCAGCGCTGGTGCTCCCGCTGCTCCAAGCCTCCTTCGCCCAGCGGCGGCGCTCCCAGTCGGCGCGCCACTCGTCGAACTTGGGCCCGCTCATCGGCTTCATCGGCGGATCCTCGTTGTACCAGCGCCCGCCCGCCGAGAAGTCAACGAGCTTCGGCGGGACGAACGCGGCGCCGGCGTACCTGCAGGCCGCACGCTGGCTCCCGGCGGCGGATCTCTTGCATTGGCGCCGCCACGCATCCTCCACGTTGTCCGGCGAACGGGATCGCTTCAATCCGCTCGCCGGCGAGGCGGTACTGCGGCGGCGGGCGTCCATGCCGGATCTGGGGTGGAATGCGGCGCGGGGGAGTGAGGAATTGCTCGCCGGAGCTAAGTACGGAGGCGGCGGCGCACGGCGGAGCTAGGGTTGCGAGTGAGGGGTTAACCCCTCACTCGCACCTGCGCCCAGGATAAGTACGGGGCGACGGGGCCGATTTCCTGGGCCCCGTATTCCGCCGAAACGGGCCGGCCCGAATACGGGGCCTGCTAGACGCCCCAAATCGCGCCTGCCCCGTATCCCGCCGGAATTTTACGGGGTGGGCGGGTTATACGGGGCCTGTTAGACATGCTCTTAGCTTCTTGAAACGATTTACGCATTTTTGTGGAAAATGTTGGAGATTTTCATTTTTAACATTTAGCATTTGATTTAGTAGAGCAACTCTCAAGGACCTGTGCATAATCTGCATATGCAGTTCCAGATTGTGTGAACTGAAAAGGCACGAATAAATTCAATATGGTATGAGATTTTGTGTTAGGATGGGTAAACCATTTTGTGTTAGGTTGCCTAATGGTGAAGTATGTCAATCTAACTAGTGCTCATATTTTGCCCTAACATTTATGAAATTACCTCTGTTCTACATGTTTCGAGCTGTGGCAACTCATCTCTTCTCGGGCTTGTTTCTCATCGTTGTGCATTTGCGCTTATTTTAGCATATACGACTGCTCAAGTGAGATGCTTAGTTTTGAAACTGTTTTACAGTGTGCTTTTGACTTGTGGCACGACAGTTTGCAAACTCTAAAAATAACCAATAGGCTGGTAGAATGTTTTGCAAACATATTTTAACTGTTCAAAAGGAGATCATGTAGTATTATTATTCTCCCTAGAACATTTGCACCTGGATTTACTCGGGTGGAAAGCGAAGATTTACTTATACTTGCAGTTACATTTACAATCTTTTTCGATAAAGAGTTACATTTACAACCTGCCTCTCCGCAATCTCGTATCTGCCAAAGTTTCGCCCCTATTTTAAGTAGATTTATCAGTGCTTACGTACTCCTATGAGTGAGATAGATTCAGCAATATAGTTTAAACACACAAAACAGATTGTCCACCCGCCACATGATTTTTAGCAAAAGTTTTTTGCAATTGCATCGGTAATCTGCTTACAAGGCAATGAGAAGGTGAGGTGTCTACTTGTATCAGGGATCTTACTTCCGGAATTTGAGCCAGGATTTTGTATTGTGTAGACTGTAGTGATGGACGGGTTGTGGCATTCTGTGATGATGCTGATTCTTGAGACTTTTAGTGATTACAAGCATCTGGAGTTAGAGCATGTCTAGCAGGCCCCTTATATTTCTGCCCCGTATCTCGCTGCTTTTTCGCCCCGTATCGAAAAATTGCTAACGGAAGAGCCATTCCGTCTAGCAGACCCCGTATTTCGCCCCATATTTTCAAAAATAAAACCCCGGGAAGTTCATCTTCATTGATCATACTACGGATCATACATACGGATCACCGATTCTACATCCAGAATGCGCTATCCTACTCGGGGAGGTCGACTAGGTACGAGTCCGCCTCCGCCTCCCGCAACTCCGCCTCCTTCGCGGCGGCGATGGCCGCCGCCACCTCTTCCTCCTCCGCCCTCTTCCTCTTGGCGTCGTCCTTGAGGAACTGTCGTAGCTCCTTCAACAAGTCGGGGGGCCTCCTCCTCCTCGCCGGCGAGCGGAGCTCCTCCAGCGCTGGTGCTCCCGCTGCTCCAAGCCTCCTTCGCCCAGCGGCGGCGCTCCCAGTCGGCGCGCCACTCGTCGAACTTGGGCCCGCTCATCGGCTTCATCGGCGGATCCTCGTTGTACCAGCGCCCGCCCGCCGAGAAGTCAACGAGCTTCGGCGGGACGAACGCGGCGCCGGCGTACCTGCAGGCCGCACGCTGGCTCCCGGCGGCGGATCTCTTGCATTGGCGCCGCCACGCATCCTCCACGTTGTCCGGCGAACGGGATCGCTTCAATCCGCTCGCCGGCGAGGCGGTACTGCGGCGGCGGGCGTCCATGCCGGATCTGGGGTGGAATGCGGCGCGGGGGAGTGAGGAATTGCTCGCCGGAGCTAAGTACGGAGGCGGCGGCGCACGGCGGAGCTAGGGTTGCGAGTGAGGGGTTAACCCCTCACTCGCACCTGCGCCCAGGATAAGTACGGGGCGACGGGGCCGATTTCCTGGGCCCCGTATTCCGCCGAAACGGGCCGGCCCGAATACGGGGCCTGCTAGACGCCCCAAATCGCGCCTGCCCCGTATCCCGCCGGAATTTTACGGGGTGGGCGGGTTATACGGGGCCTGTTAGACATGCTCTTAGCTTCTTGAAACGATTTACGCATTTTTGTGGAAAATGTTGGAGATTTTCATTTTTAACATTTAGCATTTGATTTAGTAGAGCAACTCTCAAGGACCTGTGCATAATCTGCATATGCAGTTCCAGATTGTGTGAACTGAAAAGGCACGAATAAATTCAATATGGTATGAGATTTTGTGTTAGGATGGGTAAACCACGATGTCGAATATAATACCAATAGTGTCATTGAAGTTGTGTTGAACTTTTGAAGCTGTTTACTCTTTTGTATATGCATTCCTTTTGCTTTCAGTATTAAATAGTAAGCGAGAAGTATTAAATAATCCTAGTTTATCATCCTAGTAATTGACATTTCAATTCAAAACTCATCCGCACCCATACACAGATGGCATTAGTACAGTTAGTAGTTCAGTCCAATCTAACGCCTTCTCCTCCCTGTTGTTGCAGGAGCTCCCCCATGCTGCGGCTGTGCGGGCTATGGGTCTCCCGTGACTTTGCTCCCCGAAGGTGAGGTGTCCCCTTTATCAGGGATATTATGCCCCCTCGTTTTCTGTGTAAATCAGTCGGTTTCTGGATTTTGTGTGGTGGTGGTGGTGGTTTGTTTGTTCAGCATTCCGTGATGACGCTGATTCGTGGGATTTTCTAGTGATTACTAGTTTCTGATGTGGTTACATGATTGAAATAATTTATATTTTTAGTGAAAAATATTAGAGGTACAGTCATGTTTTTTTACTTGTAGGACTTGATTGAGCCAGATAAACTGCGAGATGCATAGGAACATATTTTTTTTTCGAAAAGGGTTGCCCCGGCCTCTGCATCCAAGAGATGCATACGTCCGCTTTTATTATATTAAAGTATCCAATCTTACAAGCGAAAAGTCTCAAGAATTATTACAAAAAACTGATCAAAAATGGTCTCAACAAAGTGAGCCACCGTAAACTAAGCATAGGAACATATAAGCCCATGTGCATGTGCATTCCTAGATTTAGTGAGCCGTGAAGAATTGGCTAAAAATGAATGTCATCACTGAAGTTGTGTTTGAAGTTATTTACTACTGTGAATGCACAAGTTAATTTTTGGCAATTGGTTGTAAGCAACAAGCCAACAAGTAAAAAGGGCTCATATTGTAGAGTAGTTCCTTGTTGGGTTTTGATAGAACTAGAAAGGAGAATGATTTGCCACACATTGTGGTCTTTCCCTTGTCTCATATATATAGGCGTTTATACAAGATATACAAGGAAGGGATCAATACAAATCCTAACCATAATGGCCTGAATAATAACAAAGATCAAGCACTGAATATGGCAGGGTATAACCGAATATGCTGGGTATATGCAGAGCATATTCGGTTTGCCTAACACCCCCCCCCCGCAGTCGAAACGGGAGATTCTCGGACGCTGAGACTGGAGCGAAAATCCAAGAACAGTGGTGATGGTAGGCCTTTGGTGAAGATGTCCGCGAATTGTGGAGAGGAAGGCACATGAAGAACTCGAATGTGCCCAAGCGCCACACGATCTCGAACGAAGTGAAGGTCGATCTCGATGTGCTTGGTCCGCTGATGCTGAACAGGATTCGTGGACATATATACAGCGCTGACGTTGTCGCAGAAGACAATCGTGGCGCTGGGTAGTGGTCGACGGAGCTCGTGGAGAAGCTGACGGAGCCAACTGGCTTCAGCAACAGCATTGGCGACAGCTCGATACTCTGCCTCGGCGCTGGAGCGAGAAACAGTATGCTGGCGCTTCGACGACCAGGAGACAAGGTTGTCGCCTAAGAACACGCAATAGCCGGAGGTGGAGCGGCGTGTGTCAGGACAACCAGCCCAATCTGCGTCGGTGTAGGCCACGAGACGATCCGTGGTGGATGGTGCGAGCTGAAGACCATGGTGCAGAGTGCCCTTGACGAGAGTCAAGTGCTGGTCTCGAGGATCATGCATGTGCAGGCATATCTGCTGAACGGCGTAGGCGATGTCAGGCCTGGTGAAAGTCAGGTACTGGAGAGCACCGGCGAGACTCCGATAGGACGAAGGATCAGCTACCGGAGAACCAGCAGCAGAAGCAAGCTTCGGGGACGTATCCACCGGCGTCGAGGCAGGGTGGCAGGCGCTCATACCAGCACGCTCGAGAATCTCGAGAGCGTACTGCGTCTGGGAGAGGAACATCCCCTGGGAATCACGTCGAACGGCAAGGCCGAGGAAGTGATGGAGATCACCCAGGTCGGTCATGGCGAACTCCGAGCTGAGAGCGGTGATGACGCGCTCAAGCAGGGTCGAGGAGGATGCCGTGAGAATGATGTCGTCGACGTAGAGGAGCAGGTAGGCTGTGCCGAAGGCGCCGTGCATGATGAAGAGGGACGTGTCTGACTTCGAGCAGGTGAAGCCGAAGGTGGTGATGAATGTCGCAAAGCGATGATACCACGCCCGAGGAGCTTGCTTCAGCCCGTAGAGTGCGCGGTTGAGACGACACACATGGTCAGGACGCGCAGAGTCGACGAATCCAGTGGGCTGATGACAAAACACCACCTCATCAAGGTGACCGTGGAGGAAGGCGTTCTTGACATCTAGCTGACGGATCTTCCAGTTGGAGGAGAGGGCAACAGAGAGAATAACCCGGATGGTGGCTGGTTTAACCACCGGGTTAAACGTCTCGTCGAAGTCGATGCCGTGCTCCTGGGAGAAACCGCGCAACACCCAGCGTGCTTTGTAGCGGTCGAGGCTGCCGTCGGGCTTGAGCTTGTGGCGGAAAACCCACTTGCCGGTGACGATGTTGGCGTTGGCGGGGGGGCGCACAAGTTCCCATGTGTCGTTGGCGATGAGGGCACCATACTCGTCAGACATGGCCGCGAGCCAGTTCGGATCTTTGAGAGCACCACGAACGGATTTGGGGATGGGTGATGGGGCGGCGACGGTCGTGGTGTTGAGGTTGAGACGTTCGCGCGGACCGATGACCTTGCCAGCCTGACGACGGGTGACCATCTGTCGGACAGGGGCAGGCGCGGCGGGCGATGTCGGTCGTGTCGAGGAGCTGGACGAGGACGAGCTCGAGGAGGTCGTCGCGGCAGAAGCTGGGCCACGACCTGAGGAGGCCGTGGGCGAGCCAGGCGGGGGCGTGCTGGGCTCCGAGCAGACCGGCGTGGGCTGAAGCGAGGTAGCCGGTGTGCAGGTCGACGTTGGCCGGGCCGAGGAGGCCGGCAAGGGTGTCGCGGGAGAAGCCGGTGGAGACGCCGTGCGCAGGCCGCGCGGCCCAGCATGCATGGGTGGCACGGGAACCGAGGGCAGCTCGTCGAGGGGATCGACGTCGAGTGTCGATGGAGACGTGTCCTGCTGCATATTAGTGACAGAAAAATTCAGTGCAAAGGGGAACCGAGTTTCGTCGAAAACCACATGCCGAGAGATAATGATACGACGAGTGTCAAGGTCCATGCAACGGTAGTCACGATGGTTAGAAGGATAACCGAGAAGCACACATGCGGTCGAGCGATGCGACAGTTTATGGGGCATGGTGGCGGACAGGTTGGGATAGCACAAACAGCCGAAAGTACGAAGCAAAGTGTAGTCAGGCTGTTGTGAAAAGAGAGCAAAATATGGACATGGTGCGGCAAGAGCTTTGGTGGGTAGTCGATTGAGAAGATATGTGGACGTATGAAGCGCTTCAACCCAGAAGGTAGAAGGCATGCTAGCCTGAAATAAGAGTGTGCGTACTATATCGTTGACAGTGCGAATGATGCGTTCGGCTTTACCGTTTTGTGGAGACGTGTAGGGGCACGAAAAACGCAGAAGGAAAACATGTCGCACGGACAGGTCCTGGAGAGCGCGGTTGTCAAACTCGCGCCCGTTATCGCACTGTAGAGCCTGAAGTGATAGAGAAAATTGGGTGGCGACATAAGTACGGAAGTTAGATAAAATGGGGAAAACTTCAGATTTCAAGCGGAGCGGATACGTCCATAAATAATGGGTGAAATCATCTAAAATGACGAGGAAATATTTGTAACCAGAAATGCTCTCAACGGGGGAGGTCCATAAATCACAATGTATTAATTCAAAGGGGCGCTTAGTTCGTGTGGTAGAAACAGAAAAAGGTAAACGAACATGACGTCCGAGTTGACATGCATGACATAAACTAGGATCCTTGAACACTTTATTTATGGGTAGCGAGGAGGTGGAGACGAGGCGTCGGAACGCGTCGAGGCCGGGGTGACCAAGACGCCGGTGCCACAGGGTGGAGTCGGCGGCGACAGCGGTGAGGGCGTGTGGCGGCGAGGTGATCGGGTAGAGGTCTCCCGAGCTACTGCACCTGAGAATCACGGCGCCTGTCCTGAGGTCCTTCACAGAAAAGCCCCACGGGTCAAACTCAACAGAACATAGATTATCACGAGTGAACTGACGAACGGAAATTAAATTTTTGACTATGCGGGGTGTGACAAGAACGTCGCGAAGAGTAAGACGATGAGTTGAAGAAGAAATAGATGCATGGCCAGAGTGAGAGACGGGAATAGAGGAGCCATCTCCGACCATTATATGTTTGTGTGGAGGAGTAGATGAAAGGGAAGTTAGATTACCGGCGTCCGAAGACATGTGAGCAGAGGCGCCCGTGTCCATGACCCACTCCGAGGGAGCCTGGAGGCTCATGGTGTTGAAGTAGCTCGCGAGGGCAGACGGATCCCAAGTCGGTTGCGTGGGGGCGCCGTAGTTGGGGTAGCCGGTGTAGGTGTACGTCGCGGGCGATGGTGTGTACGTCGCGGGCGATGGTGTGTACATTGCAGGTGATGCGGCAGGCACGGCCATGAAGCCATGGGCAGGAGGGCGCGGCTGCTGCCCGAGGAGACCGGGCATCGGGTACATCTGAATAGCACCCCTCCAAGGGTACTGCGCGTTGGGGAAGACGGGGGCGGCGGGTTGCTTCTTCTTCCCGCGGTAGCGGCCCGAGCCGTTGCCACGGGGGGCGCTATAGGGCGCAGGGGCGCCGAAGCCGGGGTGCCCGGCGTGGGGCTGCGGCGGTGGTGGTGCAGGGCCGCGAGAGCCACCGGCAGGAGGAGCGGTGTAGAAGACCGCCGGCGAGGACGAGCGCGGTGTCGATCTTGGCTTCAGTTCCTGGAGAAGAAGCATGTTGCGAAATTGAAGGAAGGAGGGGAACGGCGTGGGAAGGGGGGCGAGGTTGCCGACGTCCTTGTAGTGGTCGTCGAGGCCCTTGATGGTGTTCCAGACGAGGGCGTTGTCGGTGACGGGGGCGTTGATGTCGGCGAGGGCAGCGGCGACCGTCTTCTGCTCGAGGCAGTACTCGGTGACGCTCTTGTCCCCTTGCGTGATGTTGGAGAACTTCTGCCCGAGGTAGCCAGCACGGGCCTGCTGGTTGTCGCGGAAGAGGTCGGTGATGGCGGTGAGGACGGCGAAGGAGGTGGTGCCCGCGGCCATGACCATGTCGGTGATGTCGGGGGCGATGGAGCCGTACAGCCACCGAAGGACCATGGAGTCCAGCCGCAGCCATTCCGCGTCCACCGGGGGGATGGGCGTGTCGAGGTGATCCGCGAGGGCATACTGCGTGACGGCGATGGCGAGGAAGTTCTGCCACTTGGTGAAGTTGGAGGCCTTGAGGTCGAGGGTGACGGGGATCAGGCTTTTGATGTTCTGGACGGCGGTGGCTTGAGCCCAGAGGGGGGCGTGTGGGTGGTGGGAGTCATCGGCGGCCATGGGAGCGGCGGCCGGAGTGGGTGGTGCGGAAGCAGACGGCGCAGCCCTAAGGCGGTGGCGGTAGTGGAGAGGGGCGGAGGAGAATCGTTTGGCTGATACCATGATAGAACTAGAAAGGAGAATGATTTGCCACACATTGTGGTCTTTCCCTTGTCTCATATATATAGGCGTTTATACAAGATATACAAGGAAGGGATCAATACAAATCCTAACCATAATGGCCTGAATAATAACAAAGATCAAGCACTGAATATGGCAGGGTATAACCGAATATGCTGGGTATATGCAGAGCATATTCGGTTTGCCTAACAGGTTTCACAAGGCCATTACTGAATCCTTACTGAAAAAAGGTCATTACTGAATCCTTACTGAAAAAAGGTCATTACTGAATCCTTGCTGAAAGAAGGTCATTACTGAATCCCAGTTAGTTAGGATGTACTAGTAATTGACATTTCACTTTGGAATTCACCACTGGCCATAAACAGACGGGAAGTAGTCCAATTTCAGTTCAGAATTCGTCACTGGCCATACACAGGCGGGAAGTAGTCCAATTTCAACCATGAACTATGTAAGCTTTCACTGGTAACAATCCTTTCAGATTCCATTGTGTCCTGTGAAATTTGATTCCCCATGCAAACAATCTACAATAACTTGAAAATTGTCTGAACTCACTTTAAGTTGCCTCTAGTCAAGTCAAGGCCATCTTGAAACTTCACTGCTATTTTTCTTGAGTCCATCTCTTACTGCACACTTATGGGCCTTTACTATTAGTTCTTGATGCGTTCCTATTATACTAGGTTTGTGCGTCATGCTGCTTCATCAACAAATGAAGAGGCTGCTGCCAGAGCAGCGGCAGCGACTGCTGATACTGGTGGACCAACCATGTAGATCTCTGATCAGCTTGCTCATTTTGCTATGTTATACGGAGTACGTAGTACTACCCTTTGTGTGGCTCTGAATATTCGTCTTTGTCCATTTCTGTTAGTTTTGACAAAATCATTGCAAAGGAAATCCCTTCAAACATTGTATATGAGGATGAGAAAGTGTTGGCATTTAGAGATGTTCTCGTAATCCCAAAACTGAGAGATGGGCTAACGGGACTTGACAATATGAAATCTGTTCACAAAATGAGCTCAACCTGCAAAATTTTATGCCATGGCGGTATCCTACTAGTATGTATTGAGCTTTATGTTAGTACATATTAATGCCCTTTTAACTGCCTCTTTGACCAAGCTTATACTAGATAGCCTTCCATATCCAGTGTCATCTTATTTATACAAGGACCTGCCTGTAGGCTGAACCAAGACATGCTGACATTCTGGGGCAGCTTCTATACGCGGCAAAAGTAGTGGCTGCGAGCATCTCCAGCCGTCTCCCCGACGAGGCTCCTAGGACGTCTTTTTTTCATCCCGATGGACGAAAACGGCCCAGTCGCGCCCCCGGCTCCTCGGCCCCCGGGGTGCGCTCGGGGACCCCGTACGAGAGAAAAGCGGGGACGGGCCCGCTCTGTCGGCGAGATAACAGACGAACCCCACCACTTTGTCGACGCAAATTCCTCCCCCTCCCGTTGTTGTGTCGCCGCCGGCACCACCCCTCGTCAATCCGCTGGCCGGTTGCCTCAACTTCGCCGTTCCTCCACCCAGCAGCCTATATTCCGCCGCCCGTCGTGCCCTCTGCCTATTTTCCGCCGCCGGGCCAGCTCCCTCGCGTCGCTCCTCGTCGACACACCCGGCAGGTGTTCGTCCAATTGCCTGGCCGGACATGGACTCCGACGAGGAGGAGGAGCAGATGTTCGCCGAGCTTCTTGAGGATGAAACGGCAGCCGCCGCCCAAGAAGCGGAGCACCTGCTGTTCCTAGCTTGCCTGTCCGGCTTGTACGCCGAGTCGGTTATTGGTCGCCGTGGTGGGTTAGCACCAGGTCACCGGAAGTGCAAGCCGAGACAGCGAATGGAGGGCTACTGCATGCTGTACGCCGACTACTTCGCCGACGATCCATTGCACGGTGAGGCTGTTTTTAGGCGTCGTTTCAGGATGAGCCGGAAGCTGTTCCTAAAAATTGTATATGTCCTTCGAGACTACGACTCCTATTTCAGATGCAAGTTGGATTGCACCGGCATGGCAGGGTTTTCCGCCCTCCAAAAGTGCACGGTGGCTATGCGGATGCTGCCATATGGAGCTCCTGGTGATTCTACCGATGACTATCTTCGGATAGCGGAGTCCACCGCCCTTGATTGTTTCTACTGGTTCTGCAGGGCTGTGATAGCAGTGTTCGGGGACCGCTACTTGAGATCACCGACTGTCAAAGACACTGCTAAGATCCTTGCTGTCAATGAAGCTCGAGGATTTCCAGGGATGCTTGGAAGCATTGACTGCATGCATTGGAAATGGAAGAACTGTCCGTTTGCCAGAGAATGTACAAGGGTCACAAAAGGCTGCACTGTGGTCTGTGATACTTGAGGCAGTGGCTACCCATGATCTCTGGATTTGGCACTCCTTCTTTTGTATGCCGGGATCCAACAATGACATCAACGTCTTGCAGTGCTCGCCGATCTTCTCCAAACTTGTTGAGGGTCATGCTCCCCCGGTTAACTTTGTGATCAATGGCCGGCAGTACAACAATGAATACTATCTTGCAGACGGTATCTATCCAAAGTGGGCAACATTTGTGAAGACTATCTCAAGCCCCGCCCTCCCGAAGGAGCAACAGTTTGCCAAGGAACAAGAAGCTTGCCGAAAGGACGTCGAGCGTGCATTTCGTGTCCTCCAGCAGAAATTTCCTGTAGTCCGGTTCCCCGCTTTGACTTGGTCCAAAGATTAGATGTGGAAGGTGATGAACTGTTGTGTGTGCTCACACAACATGATTATCGAGGATGAGCGGAAGCATCCGGTCCCTCCAAGCGAACAAGCTGCACCATATGACAGAGAGGGTCCTCTTGCACAGCCTAACCACCAGGTGCCGGCATCGTGAGTTGCGTTCATCGCTATGCGTCAGGAGATTCGAGACTTAATAATGCATCAACAGCTGCTGGATGATCTGGTGGAGCACATATGGACGCTTCGAGGCAACACCAAATAGTTTTTCCATTTGATTTGTTTGAAAACTTGTCTTGTTTTTTTTGAACTGTAACGTTTATTTGTAAAAATAAGCCTAATGTTGGTAAAACTGGTCAAATTCGCTGAATAATGCATGAAATTTGGCATCCAGGGACGTTTTTCTCTAAAAAAACGCCGAACCCCGGATGTCTACCGGGAAGACGGCTGGAACTTCGGAGCTCCCCGGCTCAAACTTTCGTCCAATCCGACGCTAAATAGCGCCGGGTTTCGGCCCGGGGAGCCCCAACGGCTGGAGATGCTTTGAGAAGGAAGGCGTGGCAGATGGATACCGAGTGGTCATATACAATGGAGGAGAAGGATGTAAGCAAGCCCACACTGCAGATGTTTCACCCAACAATTATTTCTGCTCCTTCCATCACACTATTTTTAAGCATCTATCCTAACACCGCATCATTTGGAATGGCCTCCTGGTTAATCAGTCTACCATCTGCACGTGCATGTACTTGGCGGAAGGCAGATGAAATGGCCTCCTGGTTAACTTTAGGAACATTTGAACAATGTACTTTTTTTCTGCTCCTGTGTGACCGATCATAGACTACTCGTGTATTGAGTTACTTCAATGTAGTTTGAGTGTTTGGCCAAAGTGGATGTACTATCTGGCATCTGCACTTGTGGTGCCCCTACTCTGCCCAATTTCTAATAATTGCTATAGCACTGCCTTGTCTTAGCCGGTGCCCACCCGTCCGCTCCGTCCGATTAACATCCTACGGCTCGATCCATTTTCCGACACGTATCAGGTAACCGAAGCGAACCCCTCTCCTCGCCCCGTGATTCTCTCCGCTCGCGCTCTCTCTTCCGCTCTCTCCTCCGCCGTTCTCCCCCGTGTCGCCCACACCAAATCGAGGCTCCCCGTCGGCGAGTTGGTCTCCGGGAAGCCGTCTGCGAGGTCTCATGTAGCATGGGGCACTAGGGGAGTGCAGAATCGGTGGTGGGAACCAGTGGATCGGCTCGTCCTCGCCCGATTTCGGTGCATTCGAGGTGGTGTTAGGTTGGATTTGGTGTCTTCTGCCAGATCTCTGGATTCTGCGTCTGCTTCTCGTCGGTGTTCTTCGTCAAGTGCTGGTGAGTGCTTCGATTCGGCGCATTTGAGCCTCTCATGTTTCTGATTTGGACGATTTCGCATTTTCCTGTGATGCGCGCTCGGTTTTTTTGCGGTGGAGGTACATCCCCCATCCCCGGCTAGGGTAGAAATTCATGTCGCCCGTGAGTCCGTTCTAGTTCCCCCACCCACGAACTTTTGATTATAATGTTAGTTTCCCACCCTATGAATTGTTGATTAAAGTTGTTTTTCTGCAATGCTTCATACATGCTATCCGTGTGTGTCCGTACTTGTTTCGTTTTTGTTGTTGTTGATTATGTGAACGAATAATCTCCAGAGTATATTGCTCAGCTTTCAATTCAGTTTTTGTTCAGGTTGTATTCAAATAATTTTGAGATTCATATGGCAGACTAGTGACTGGACATCAACAGATTCATATGGCAGACTAGCTACTAGATTCACATGTTGTAGATCTGGTTTGTAGGTTTTGATAGGTTTTTTTGATTTTGCACTCATGTGTTTCATTGTAGCATGTATGAAACCTTGTAGCTAAGTACTTCTCTGTATTTGTTAATTTTTGTTGTTGCATGGCATAGGATGTATATTTTTCATGCATGTAATGTATATTTTTAAATGTCTGTTTTTCTAGTGTATATTCATCTGCAAAATATATATTCCCAATTGTAGGATGTATATCCTTATACTTATGATGTATATCTGCGTGTGGTATTGAAGCCTTGTACTACCTTGTTTGGTTTTAGGAAAAAAATTAGAGAACAGAGGGAGTAGTACTTGTATTTCTGAATCTAGTACAGTAACATTTTCGTACATGCTCGAATGTTGCTGGATATGATCAAATGTTGATTGAAAGCAGGGTGATAGCGCAAGTGGAGCACAAACAGGGGAGGGGGTAGCACGCCCATTTGCTGCTTCTTTGATCACCCACACTAAAGTTGGTTGTCATTAGCTGTAGTAAAGGGTTTAGCTCTTGGTCACCCAGAAGTCGCACAACCAAACCATACAGAAAACTGAACCCGCCGCCGCCACGGCGCCACCGCCTCCATCCCATCGCCATTCAACTAGGGTTTGTCTTGCAGATGTACATCATATTTTCTGTAGATGTATATTTTTTGGGGTAGCATGTACAACTTGTATGCTTAGGATGTACATTTTCATATTATTACATCATGTAGGATGTATATCCTTATACATATGATGTAGATTTTCATGTACATGAATAAAAATTTTGTTCATCTGCAGAATGTATATTCACTTTCTATAGGATGTACATCCTATAAATAGCTGACCACAAAGTATTGAACAATGTTTATGCTTAGGATGTATATTTTCCCAACTTTCTGATTTTACTCAAGCTTTTGTAGTAAACTATTTTTGGCTAAGTGCTGTATATTACAACTGCATAGGATGTAATAATATGTAGATAACTTCTATTTTGATCTATGCAGGGTTTGTTCATCTAAGTTGTAATGAAACCAGTCAATCCAATTGTAAGTTATGTTCCCTCAGTTTATTTTTTCATTCAAATGTTGACTAGGATGATTTAGGGGGGTCTAATACTTACGGTGCTTTTGTTTTGTTTTCTTTTTCTTTTCTCTTTGCAGATACGTTCTAAGACTCCAAAGAGCCGGCAGAAAAGTACCACTAAATTCAAAAGGATGAAGCAGAGGTTACAGTATAAAAATGTGCATGCGGGTAACGGGCATGAAGAACAATCACCATTGCAGAGTGTCCCTCCTTTGCATGATGTGCACCCAATTGCAGTTGAGCCAGCTGAAACAGTGGATTGTCCATCAGTTGAAGAAGAAATCCCTGGGGTAGAGACTACTATTGCTTCCAAGAAACTGGTACATGATAACAAACTTGCTTCTACTTACCGTTTCCTTTTTTTATTTATTTTGCATGCATTTTGGTGGGTGTGCTCTGATGTGAAGTTTATATTTGATGCAGGTCAACTTATTCAACCGTTCTTCTCCAATGAAGGTTGTGAGGGTTTGCAAGGGAATGACGAGCAAGCAGCGTACCTTGATCAGTGAAGCAGAATTTTCCGCCATCCTAAGCATGAAATGCTCCAAGCTAATACCTGAGTTATGCATTTACCTGATGGAGCACTTCGATCCAGTCGCATGTGTTCTTGATTTTGGTGATAGGGGGAAGATACCTGTTGATGTCCAGTCTGTTGTCAATGTAATGGCAGTACCCATGGGTAATTTCCCTGTCCCATACAAGCAAAATATTGAAGCAACAAGTTCTGTTCTCGAGATGATGGGGATCAACAATGGCAAGCAACCAACTGTCGCAGCTGTGGAGTTTCAATTAGGGGAAACATATCCTGCTGATGCTGCTTACTTGAGGAAATTTATCATTTACCTAATCTCTTCTTTGTTTGCTCCTACTACTGGAATATATGTCAGTCCAAAGTGTTACCCGGCGGTTATTAACACAGAAGCAATCCCAAGGTTGAACTGGGCAAGATTTATTATTGACATCCTCATTCAGACCACGAATGCCAAAGGAAGCAAGAACTGGTTTAAGGCTTGCATGCCATACCTCATGGTTAGTTTTGACTGTTTTTTCTTTTTGCACACATTTCTCAATGGCTGTAGATAACACATACTGATTTGCACTTTCTAATTTGGTTTCTAGGTCCTATATGTTGATTCATTACAAACAGATGACGTAAAGGTACCAGTGGGTGGACCTCGCATATGTGTCTGGACAAACAAGCTCATAAAGCGTGTCGTAGAGCTGGACACTAACACGGATGGATCGTTTGGAAAATTATCGGTACTACCCCCGCTTTTTTCCTTATTCTGGTGAAATTTTCTTATAGCATAAGATTCTGGAGAAAAGTATCTCTCTGTTTTTCCATATTTGTTTTGCCTGCATAGGATGTATATTTTTATAGGACTTTTCTGATTTTGTACATGTAGCTAACAAAATGTTTCTTAAATCTGTTTTGATATATTTCATAAGAAGCTAACAAATGCTTTATACATTTTGATGTTTTTATTTGTGTACCTTTTAACCCTATAGCTAATTTGTGTCTCTGGTTTCGATTTATACATAAGAAAGAGAATTTGATCCACATAAAACTATAGCTATTTTTTTCACCTTTTTGCATTTGGGAGAAATATACACTGAAGCTTCAAAATAAGTTCCAATTGTTACCCTTTTTGCAAATTTACATATAAACTGTGCTGTTCCATTGGTTTTTTACCGTCCATACGTCCCATCATATGATAATTTATAATTTTTATTGATAGCATATATTGTTTATATCACTTGCATGATCTCATTTGTTGACCATTTTTTCTTTTAAATGTCCCCAGCTCAAGGCTTGCTTCAGGAACAAGCCATTTTTGTTCTCTGCTGAACCCTCTGTTGTAGACATGTTCATCAAACGACATGCACCAGTATCTCCAAATGATGAAGTAAGGCTTAACATTTTTTTGTTACTTCTAGCGGCATGTTCTACTTGTTATTACAAATACACTAGATTTTTCACTATCTTTTTTTATCTTTTCTTATGTAACAGCAACTACTGGTAATATACAGAGAAGCTGTTTCTAGCATGTGCAATGTGTTTGAAGATGGTCTTGCAGAATTTGTGAGGTCGTTTGCAGTTAATCAAGGGAAGGAAAGCTCTGAACTTCCTCACCAGGCGGAGGAAGATGTGCAGATCATTAGCAAGAAGAGACGTCGCACAAGGCAGAAGGTGACAGAAGCTAGGAATGAGGAAGAGGTGTTACCGGACCACATGGCAGGTACCACAGAAGTGGAGGTTGTTCCAGAAATGGGGATTGCTGCAAAGTCTAAGAAAAGAAAGCCAGATGACAGAATTATTGCTGCTGCAAGGCCTAAGAAGAAGAAGATGAGAGGCTCTGAAATTAATCCGGAAGAGCATGTTGTCATTGAAGATCATCAGGATATTTCTGGCACTGAAGTGCATAAGGAGGAAGCGACTGCAAAATTGTTTGAAGAAAAGGCAGTTGGTTGTCAAAATGACCAAATAGCAGGAAACTCTGAACTTGCTGAAGATGAACAACAAACACGCAGCAATGTACAAATGGAAGAACCTACAGAAGTCAACAAGGATGTGTCAGCTGTAGCTACTCAGGAAACAGAAGTATCCCTCCAACAGACCAACATTGGTGATGCACTGAGGAATCTCCAAGTTTACGGTACAGGATCTCAATCAAGCACTGAAACTCCTCCAGCTGTTGATAATATGGAAGGAAGTAAAGGGAGCCAAGAGGAAGAGGGTGGCCAAGGTTCAGGCCAACTTAGAACAAGGAGGAAGAAAACAGAGTCTTGTAGCCCGATTGGCAGGAGGCCTGTCACAAGATCAATGTCACCCATAAAACAAGATGTTTCCGCCAGCCCGATTGGGAGGAGGCTCACAAGATTTGCTACTGCTGAAGCACGGGCCAATGCTAGCATGAACAAGGTTTACAACTCGCCATCAAGCGATCAAAGTCACAACCATATTCACGCTGCAAAGCTTGACACAGGGAAAACCAAGGAATTAATTGTTCAAACTGCGAATGAAACAGATTATCAGAGAAACGTGAGAGAGCTGGCGGAACATTGCCCATCGTTTGATCTTGGTTTCAGTCAAGTGGAAGAAACAGTGGGTCAGCAACCAGTAGCTGAGCAAGCACTAAGTGAGCAAGAACTAACTGAGAAGACAGTTGGGGTGACCAAACACTAACTGAGAAGACACTAGCAGAGGAAACCATACCTCAGAAAACAGTAGCTGAGCAAGCATCAGTACCTAACCAGCAGAATGTTATGGAAATACCGGAAGAAGATTCGGAGCTTCAAGAACTTGTTGTTATTTCCAGCAATGATAGTGGTGACTCACTGGATAAAATATATGCTTCTATTGAGATGCCTTCCTCATCAGGGAAGGGCATTGTGTTGCAAAATGTAAGAACTTCTCCAACGACGCCTGGTAGCACCACACCTATTCCGCAAACGAGGAGGGTAGTCAA